>NW_027362764.1:82177001-84605751 GCF_046119375.1 Phyllobates terribilis
CTTGACAAAACTGGCTCCTAAGAGCCGGGTCATTCCACTGGGTGTCCGTGGCCCACCTACGGAACTCCGAACAGAATTCCTCCGCCGGACGATCTCCCTGGTGGATCCTACGTAACTTAGATTCAGCAAGGGAGATCCGATCCGGGTCATCATATACGAGTCCCAGAGCAGCGAAGAACCTATCCACTGACTGGAGAGCCGGGGAGCCCGGGGGAAGAGAGAACGCCCAAGATTGTGGGTCCCCTTGTAGGAGCGAGATGACAATTCCCACCCTTTGCTCCTCACTCCCCGATGACCGAGGCCGCAGCCGAAAGTACAACATGCATGCCTCCCGGAAAACAAAAAACTTGTCCCGCCCCCCAATGAACCTGTCAGGGAGAGCTACTTTAGGTGCTGGTCCGGCTTGCTCCTGGGGATACAAAACCTTGGACTTAACGTCCGTCAGCAAAACGGACAAACTCTGCAACTGCGGAGCTAGACTGGCTACTGGATCCATGGTGGCTGGAGAGAAATTTTTTTTTCTTTTTTTTTTTGTCGGTCGGTGAAAATGTCACGCTGTCTCAGCGTACAGGAGGTCAGGGGCCTGAGCTGACCCTAAACGGGGGCCCTGACTAATCCCTCAACCTGGAGGTACTGTTAATGGTACAGAAGTCCAGGCCGCCAGCGTAACCCTAAACTCCTGAATATCCCTGAACCTCAGTAATCTAGTCCTGAGAAGGACCCCGATCACAACAATGGGGAACAGGATAGAAAAAGCCCAAAACACAGTACTAGACAAACGAGACAGTACAAGGGGAAAACCAAAAACCACCTTGCATACAAAAACTCACACCACAATTACAGAGGGAACAACAACAGGTTAGGAGATAAATGATAAAGGGAGGAAGGGAAGAAACCACACCAAATACTCTTCGCTCCGAACTCCACCAAACAACAATCCGCTCTGAAGGTCTGCAAGAAATGCTTTCACCGACAACTTCCCTATCAGACCAGCAGGTATTTGAAGGAATCCCAATACTGCAGCATTAACTGCAGCTGGGCAAGGCTGAGCCTCGTCAAGCACAGAGAGAGAGAATTAACTCCCTCACTACCAAAAAACACAAAGCACCAAAAACTCAGCTGCGAGAAGTCAGGCTGTGTAGTCGCGACGATCTTCGTGGCGACACACCCGTGACACCCGCATAGAGTTTGCTCAAAAACACATGAAGGACTCCCAGACTATGAGAAATAATATTCTCTGGTCTGATGAGATGAAGACAGAACTTTTTGGTGATAATTCTAAGCGGAATGTGTAGAGAAAACCAGGCACTGCTCATCACCTGCCCAATACAATCCCTACAGTGAAACATGGTGGTGGCGGCATCATGCTATGGAGGTGTTTTTCAGCTGCAGGGACAGGACAACTGGTTGCAATTGAAGGAAACATGAATGCGGCCAAGTACAGAGATATCCTGGATGAAAACCTCTTCAAGAGTGCTCTGGACCTCAGACTTGGCCGAAGGTTCACCTTCCAACAAGACAATGACCCTAAGCACACAGCTAAAATAACAAAGGAATAGCTTCAGTATAACTCTGTGACCATTCTTGACTGGCCCAGCAGGAGCCCTGACCTAAACGCAATTGAGCATCTCTGGAGAGACCTGAAAATGGTTCTGCAAGGAAGAATGGCAGAGGATCCCCAAATTCAGGTGTGAAAAACTTGTTGCATCATTCTCAAGAAGACTCATGGCTGTAATAGCTCAAAAGGGTGCTTCTACTCAATACTGAGCAAAGGGTCTGAATACTTATGACCATGTGATATTTCAGTTTTTCTCTTTTAATAAATTTGCAAACATTTCTACAATTCAGTTTTTTTTTTCAGTGAAGATGGGGTGCAGAGTGTACTTTAATGAAAAAAAAATGAACTTTTTAGAATTTACCAAATGGCTGCAATGAAACAAAGAGTTAAAAATGTAAAGGGGTCTGAATACTTTCCGACCCCACTGTATAGGGATGGTTGTATGGTAGCTGATGTGGAGTCGGGTAGGTGGGGTCTACTTGTCTGTGTTGCTGGATATTGTAACAGGAAAATTGTAACGGGTCTGGGAGGCGGAACCTCTGAGCTACTATACAAGGGGGCGGTCCTTGAAAGGGAGCGGGTGGCGACCAGGGAAGACGGGCAGGCAGTCACAGCAGGTGACCGGGACAGTCTCTGGGTGAACGGGCTGGAGGTCACGGCAAGTGACCGGGGTAGTCTCTGGATGAACGGGCAGGAGGTCACGGCAAGTGACCGGGGCAGTCTCTGGATGAACGGGCAGGAGGTCACGGCAAGTGACCGGGGCAGTCTCTGGGTAAAGGGTAGGTACGACCTGTGATGGTTGAGCCTCCAGGTAGGCTAGCAGGCAGATGGTAGATGTGTGCTCCCAGGTGAGTAAGCGAGTGTCTCTGGATAAACGGGTGGTCACAGCATGTGACGGCGGAGCCTCCAGGTAGGCCAACAGACAGGCAGCAGATGAGCGCTCCCAGGTGAGCGGGCAGGAGTCTCTGGAATGGCAGGTGGTCACAGCACGTGACGGCGGAGCCTCCAGGTAGGCTAGCAGGCAGGTAGCAGATGTGCGCTCCCAGGTGAGCGGGCAAGATGGTCCATAGACAGACTGACAGGAGTAGGAAGGCAGACCGTCGGACCTCAGGCTAGCAAGCAGGTAGGAGGAATGTCAGGCAGGAAACAGACAGCAAACTGGCAGGTTTCTGGCAGGTAACTGGCAGGTAACTGGCAACGGGACCTGAGGGCTGAAGCAGAGTAGTGAACAGTGCAACAACATTGCTTGGGCACCTCCATTTTGGAGGAGGTGCCTAATATATGGTGAAGTCCTCCGGCCATTGGCCGGGGACTCCTTAGGACGGCGCGCGCAGCCCCTTTAAGAGGGAGGGAGCGCGCGCGCGCGCCCTAAGCACAGTGGCCGGGAAGAAACGCGCGCTGCCAGCAGAGCGGGAGGAGGACGCCGGGCTCGGAGCAGAGGGGTGAGGGGAACAGCGTCCCTGCCTAGCAGAGGGCAGGGACGCCGGCGCTACAGTACCCCCCCCTTTAGGCCCCCCCTTTTTTAGGCCAGAGAGAAATTTAGCTAGGATGAGAGGGGCATGGATGTTCTCCCGGGGCTCCCACGTTCTCTCTTCAAGACCAAACCCCTTCCAATCTACTAGAAAAAAGGTCTTCCCTCTTACACTTTTGGTGGCCAGAATGTTCTCTACCTCAAATTCGTTTTCAGCGGAAACCGGAGCAGGAGGCGTACCTGTAGACTTGGAAAAAGAGTTAAGTACCACAGGTTTGAGGAGAGATACATGGAAGGAGTTAGGGATCCGCAAGTTGGCCGGGAGTTTCAATTTATAGGCCACCGGGTTGATCTGACTGATGACCTCCAGAGGACCGATGAACCGAGGCCCTAACTTATAGGAAGGAATCTTGAGCCGGACATACTTGGACGAGAGCCAGACCTTATCCCCTGGACGGAATTGAGGAGGATCCAGACGTTTTTTGTCAGCATGTCTTTTCATACGCTCGGATGACAGAAGGAGTGCGGACCGGGTACTCTCCCATATGGAGGAAAATTTGTTAACAAGAGATTCCGCAGCCGGATTGTCCACCGAGGTGGAGACTTGAAATGGGATCCGAGGATGCTGACCGAAGACAACAAAAAACGGGGATTTGGAGGAAGATTCGCTCTCGTGATTGTTGTAAGAAAATTCGGCCCATGGCAGGAGATCCTCCCAGTCTGAATGGTGGGCATTAACGAAGTGCCGGAGGTAACTGGTCAGGTTCTGATTGATCCGCTCCACTTGACCATTAGACTGTGGGTGGTAAGCGGAGGAGAAGTCCAGGGTGACGTCTAGCAGTTTACAAGTGGCTCTACAGAAGCGTGAGGTGAACTGTACCCCACGATCCGACACTATGTGGAGGGGCAGTCCATGAAGACGGAAGATGTGGCGGATAAAGTCTTTAGCCAGCTCGGGTGCAGACGGGAGGCCTGGCAGGGGAACGAAATGAGCCATCTTGGAAAAGCGGTCAGCGACCACCCAAATGACCGTACAACCGGCAGAGACGGGGAGATCAGTTATAAAGTCCATTGCTATATGCTGCCAGGGGGCAGCAGGTACTGAGAGCGGAAGGAGGCGACCTGCTGGCAGATGTCTCGGAACCTTGTTGCGGGCGCAGGACACACAGGCAGAAACAAAGTCTATTACATCCTTGTGCAGGGTAGGCCACCAGTAGTGCCGGGTAATAAGCTGGAGGGTCTTTTTCTGACCGGCGTGGCCAGCTAGTTTAGACGAGTGACCCCAGTGTAGGATCTTCTCCCGATCAGGTACTGATACGAACGTCTTACCGGGAGGGAGACAATTTAGACTCACGGGAGCCACCTGCATTACTCTGGCGGGATCGATGATGTGTTTCGGTTCTTCCTCGAGATCAGACACCAGAAAGGATCGGGGCAAGGCGTCCGCCTTGATGTTTTTGTCAGCCGGGCGAAAATGAAGAATAAAATCAAAGCGAGCAAAAAACAAGGACCACCGAGCTTGGCGCGGGTTAAGTCTCTGGGCATGCTGGAGGTAAGCCAAGTTCTTGTGGTCAGTGTAAATTATTACCGGGTGAAGAGCCCCTTCGAGCAGGTAACGCCACTCCTCCAATGCCAGCTTGATGGCCAATAACTCTCGATCTCCTATGGAATAGTTGCGCTCAGAAGAGGAGAAGTTACCATTCTCCCGGAAGATGATTTTTGGGTAAGTACCGCTCCGGCTCCAGAGGAGGAGGCGTCAACCTCCAGGAAGAACTGCTTGTTGCCATCTGGGCGATGCAGCACCGGGGCGGAAGAGAAGGCCTGTTTTAAGGAAAGAAAGGCCTCCTCTGCTTCGGGCGGCCACTCTCTGGGATTAGTGCCCTTACGGGTGAGCGCGGAAATTGGGGCAGTCCGGGAAGAGAAGTGCGGTATGAAGAGGCGGTAGTAGTTGGCGAAGCCCAGGAACCGCTGAATGGCCTTCAACCCCTCCGGTCGGGGCCATTTCTCGATGGCAGACAGTTTCTCTGGATCCATTCGTAGGCCGGTCTGAGAAATAATGTAGCCCAAAAACGGAAGCGAGGTCTGCTCAAAGAGGCACTTCTCATATTTAGCGAAGAGGTGATTCTGCCTGAGCCTGAGCAGGACCTGACGAACGTCTCTCCGGTGAGTCTGGAGATCCGGAGAGAAGACCAAGATGTCGTCCAGGTACACCACTACGCAGGAGTAGAGAAGGTCCCGGAAGATGTCATTGACCAACTCTTGAAAGACGGCAGGAGCGTTACAGAGACCAAAGGGCATTACCAGATATTCATAGTGGCCGTCCCGGGTGTTGAATGCAGTCTTCCATTCATCCCCTTGACGGATACGGACCAGGTTGTACGCCCCACGGAGGTCCAGTTTGGTGAAGATTCTAGCCCCCCTCAGACGATCAAATAATTCTGGAATGAGCGGAAGGGGGTACTTATTCTTCACCGTGATCTGGTTAAGGCCTCTATAGTCTATACAGGGACGGAGAGAGCCGTCCTTCTTTTTTATGAAAAAGAAGCCTGCTCCCGCCGGGGAGGTAGATTTCCGGATGAATCCCCTGGCCAAATTCTCCTCAATATATTCGGACATCGACCGGGTCTCAGCAGCGGACAATGGGTAAATACGCCCACAGGGAGGCATAGTACCGGGTAACAGGTTGATAGGACAGTCGTATGGTCTATGAGGGGGTAATGTCTCTGCCTCCTTTTTATTAAAGATATCAGCAAATGACCAATAGGGAATCAGAAGTCCAGGTAGATTAGTTGGGGTAGGAGAAGGACGGGCGGGATGAGCAGGAACCAAACAAGTCTTATGACAGTCCTGTCCCCAGCGAAGGACTTCTCCGGTCTGCCAGTCAAGCACGGGTGCATGTCTCTGGAGCCAAGGTAGACCTAGTAAGAGGGCGTGAGAGAGTCCAGGCAGAACATGAAAAGAGATGCTCTCAGAATGCAGCATTCCCACCTGCAGAGTTATGAATTCGGTGATGAGTTGGATGGGACGTGGTAAGAGGCCCCCATCCACAGCAGCGACAGATAATGGTATAGCCAGAGGTTTGGTGGGAATGCGGTATTTTTCTACCAGGGCCTGTGAAATAAGATTCCCGGCCGCTCCAGAGTCAAGTTGGGCTAGTTCGAAATAACGATTCTCCCCGCAGATAATTGAGACTGACAGCAGCAGAGATGGAGAGGATTTATTCTTGTCTAGGTCGACCTCTCTGAGCGAACCTAGACACAGGCGTTTCCCGACCTCTCCGGGCAGGTACGGATCCGGTGCTCCTTACTGCCACAGTAGAAGCAGCTCCGCTCGGCACGGCGTAAATCCTGACGGGTTTTGACCATCTTGGTCAGGTCGACCTGCATAGGCTCGGGAGAGTGTACCTGGGGAGAAACGGAGGGAGTGACGGGTTTCTGAAAAGTAGGAGCTAGACGTGGACACCTCCTCTCACGGGTGACTTCTTTGGCACGCTCCTGGAACCGTAGGTCAATCCGGGTGGCAAGAGTTATTAGGTCATCGAGAGTGGTAGGAATGTCTCGACCGGCGAGTTCATCTTTAATACGGCCGGACAGACCCTCCCAGAAGACAGATACCAGAGCGTCGTTATCCCAGGCCAGCTCCGAGGCAAGGGTACGGAACCGTATGGCATATTGGCCCACGGTGAGGCTTCCCTGACGGAGGCGTAGCAGAGATGATGCGGATGAGGTCCTCCGTCCGGGTTCGTCGAAGACTTTCCGGAAAGCCGTGAGAAAGGCAGGCAAGTCGGACACCAGGGGGTCTCCTCTCTCCCATAGAGGATTTAGCCAGGCCAGGGCCTCCCCGGTGAGATGGGACATGATGAAGGCAATTTTGGCCCGGTCGGAGTTAAACTGGTGGGACAGGAGTTCAAAGTGCAGGGTGCACTGATTTATAAAGCCCCGAGCCTGAGTGGAGTCGCCTCCGAAGCGAGGAGGTGCAGAAAGCCGGGGTCCGGGGTAGGATACCATAGTATTGGTGGGCAGCAGAGCTGCCGGATTGCGAGTCATGGCACTGGCGGTGGTTGCTGGTGGAGCAGTCAGAGTGTCCAGGCGAGAATTGACATTCCGCAGGTGACCCAGGATGGACTCCTGTTGGGACCTCTGACGGGACAGTTCATGACACAGATCCGAGAGTGAGGGAGCTTGGGTGCCACCGGGTTCCATGGCCCGAGCAAACTGTAACGGGTCTGGGAGGCGGAACCTCTGAGCTACTATACAAGGGGGCGGTCCTTGTAAGGGAGCGGGTGGCGACCAGGGAAGACGGGCAGGCAGTCACAGCAGGTGACCGGGACAGTCTCTGGGTGAACGGGCTGGAGGTCACGGCAAGTGACCGGGGTAGTCTCTGGATGAACGGGCAGGAGGTCACGGCAAGTGACCGAGGCAGTCTCTGGATGAACGGGCAGGAGGTCACGGCAAGTGACCGGGGCAGTCTCTGGGTAAAGGGTAGGTACGACCTGTGATGGCTGAGCCTCCAGGTAGGCTAGCAGGCAGATGGTAGATGTGTGCTCCCAGGTGAGTAAGCGAGTGTCTCTGGATAAACGGGTGGTCACAGCATGTGACGGCGGAGCCTCCAGGTAGGCCAACAGACAGGCAGCAGATGAGCGCTCCCAGGTGAGCGGGCAGGAGTCTCTGGAATGGCAGGTGGTCACAGCACGTGACGGCGGAGCCTCCAGGTAGGCTAGCAGGCAGGTAGCAGATGTGCGCTCCCAGGTGAGCGGGCAGGAGTCTCTGGAATGGCAGGTGGTCACAGCACGTGACGGCGGAGCCTCCAGGTAGGCTAGCAGGCAGGTAGCAGATGTGCGCTCCCAGGTGAGCGGGCAAGATGGTCCATAGGCAGACTGACAGGAGTAGGAAGGCAGACCGTCGGACCTCAGGCTAGCAAGCAGGTAGGAGGAATGTCAGGCAGGAAACAGACAGCAAACTGGCAGGTTTCTGGCAGGTTTCTGGCAGGTAACTGGCAGGTAACTGGCAACGGGACCTGAGGGCTGAAGCAGAGTAGTGAACAGTGCAACAATATTGCTCGGGCACCTCCATTTTGGAGGAGGTGCCTAATATATGGTGAAGTCCTCCGGCCATTGGCCGGGGACTCCTTAGGACGGCGCGCGCGGCCCCTTTAAGAGGGAGGGAGCGCGCGCGCGCCCTAAGCTCAGTGGCCGGGAAGGAGTGCGCGCTGCCAGCAGAGTGGGAGGAGGACGCCGGGCTCGGAGCAGAGGGGTGAGGGGAACAGCGTCCCTGCCTAGCAGAGGGCAGGGACGCCGGCGCTACAAAAATGTTCTGTTTTGGTTTATTTCTGGAAGTGTTTCTAATTTTCTAATAAAATAGATTTACAGTTCTGTCTGCTGGTGCTTTTACAGATATTTGTAGAAAAAGGCCCAGGTATCAGGGGTCAGGAATAATTTTTTTTTTTTATCTTAATCCTGATTATTTGCTTAAAAAGCAATCTGGAGAACACTGTTTATCTGCGCCATATGCTTGTTGGCACTGCAGAATTCAGCCAGGTCCTTTCCATATTACAGCGCTAAAAATCCAGCTATTTAAAACTGTGGTTTGTCCATCACACGGATCACATATAATTGCCCTGAAAACTCAGCCATTTCTAGCCTCCATTAAAATTTTGTTTCAGTGTGTCAGTGAAGTTATTGACACCAGTTTGCTGTTAAAAATAGTTACCTACAGGCCAGCTATTTAAAACTGTGGTTTGTCCGTCACACGGATCACATATAAGTTCGCTCCAAATTCAGCCACTTGTAGTGAAGGTGGAATATATTGTCCTCCTTTTAAAATGGGCAAGGCATGTGGCAAGGGATGGGGAACAGGCAACAGGCTGTGCTGAAGCTAATATGCTTAGGTGAAAAAACGCACAATGCTGAAGAGTTGTGGACAGCTCTGAAAGAGCAGGCAGATCTGTGGCTGACACCGCTGAACCTACAGCCAGGCATGGTCTTGTGTGACAATGGCTGGTACCTGGTGGTGGTTCTGAGGCGAGCTCACACATGTACCATGCCTGGCCCATGTGTTTAACCTCGTGGTTCAGCGGTTTCTCAAAAGCTACCCGGAGCTATCGGATCTGCTTGTCAAAGTACTCTGCCTCTGGGCCCATTTTAGAAAGTTAGCTACAGCTTCCGCCGCTCTTGCCATGTTTCGGCAGCGTTTGCAGCTTCCGGCTCACCGACTGATGTGTGATGTGCCCACGTGTTGGAACTCTACACTACAGATGCTGGGAAGGATTTGTGAGCAGAAGAGGGCAGTTGTTGACTACCAGCATCAACAAGGCTGTCGGTATTCAGTTCAGACTCCACACATAAGACCTCAGGAGTGGATATAGATGTCACACATCTGTACTATCCTTCAAAACTTTGAGGACTCCACCAAGATGGTGAGCGGCGATGACGCCATAATTAACATCACTGCTTAGACCAACACTATGGGAGACCCACTTCCTAATAATGGGAACATTTATTAAGGAGGTCCTCTACGTCTCTTCCAAAGGGCATTGGAGTACCTCCCAATTTTTATCAGCCCTTGCATTCACTGCATAGGCCAACACTATGGGAGACCCACTTCCTAATAATGGGAACATTTTTTTTAGGAGGTCCTCCTCTACTTCTCTACCAAGGGGCATTGGAGTAGGTCCAAATTTTTGGCAACACTTACATTCAATGCATAGGCAAACAGTATGGGAGACCCACTTTCTAATAATGGGAGCATTGTTTTCAGGAGGCCCTCTGACCTCCACGTCTCTTCCAAGGGGCATTGGAGTGCCTCCAAATTTTTGGCAACCCTTGAATTCACTGCATAGGCAAACACAATGGGAGACCCACTTCCTAATAATGGGAACATTTTTTTTATGAGACCCTCCTCTACGTCTCTTCCAAGGGGCATTGGAGTAGGTCCAAATTTTTGGCAGCCCTTGCATTCACTGCATAGGCAAACAGTATGGGAGACCCACTTCCTAATAATGGGAACATTGTTTTCAGGAAGCACTCCTCTAAGTCTCTTCAAAGGGGTATTGGGGTGCATCCAAATTTTCAAAGAGGTATTGGGGTGCGTCCTAATTTTGGGCAGCCCTGCCACTTTTGCGGACTCAAAAGTGGCAGGGCTGCCTCTACCTCTTCGCCTGCCTCACTGCCTGCCTCTACCTCTTCGCTGGCTGTGTCTATATGTGTTCCTCGGACGCACAGTCACGTGATAACTCGCGTGGCTGTGTTGTCGAGGGTCACATGACGCGGTTGCCGTGGATGTGGCGTTGGGGCAGTGACAGACATGCATCACACCACGCCCGCTCTGCATTGATTAGCCAGCTACCCACACACCCCCATTTCTCATTGGTCGCTTGGCCTTTTTAACTCCTTTCACCTCTCCCATTCTCCACCCCCTGACGAAGGCAGTTCTAGCCGAAACACGCGTAGGGAGAGCAGGAACAGGTGGCGTGCTTTTCAGTTGCTGTAAGTGAGAGATCTTTATGGATCACTATGCATATTAAACGTTATACAATCCTTCTATTCTGCTCTATACAGTGACTGGGTATTGTTATGATCTGATGTAGGTGTTGCAATGATGCATCCCTATGGGCACATGTGATTGAATTTTTGTATATATATTAAAGCAGAGACTATTTATATTAACTGGCATTCCTTGAGTATATGCAATGTCAATTTAGATTTATCCTTGAACATTAACATGGAATAGCCGTATACTTAGTATGATATTTATTGAAGTCTCTGCATCAAATTATTGGTCAATTATAGTCATGTTTTGCCCTATATGAGCCTTTTTTGTATTTAAACTTGATCTATTTGTACGCCTTTTTTGCTTCCGGGCTCTTTCCTATTTTTAACAAGATTAGGTGTGATCCATATGTATTTCTTGTCATTTTCTTGGATTTTTCTAATAAAAAGCTATATATGTACTTTTTCTAAAGTGGGATGTGTTTCGAAGTTTTTTCTCCTTTTGTCCTTTCTTTAATATTGTTATACTTTGATTATCCCAAAAACCTAACAATATAAGTGCCATGATATGGGGTGTTACCGATTTTCAACATTAGATCACCCCACATGTTCCATATTGTTAACTGTTATTGCATATGCAGTGAGTGACAGGGCTGCCCAAAAAATTTGGACGCACCGCAATACCCCTTTGAAGAGACTTTGAAAAGGGCCTCATGAAAACAATGTTCCCATTATTAGGAAGTGGGTCTCCCTTACTGTTTGCCTATGCAGTGAATGCAAGGGCTGCCAAAAATTTGGACCTACTGCAATGCCCCTTGGAAGAGACGTAGAGGAGGGCCTCCTGAAAAAAAAATGTTCCCTTTATTAGGAAGTGGGTCTCCCATTGTGTTTGCCTATGCAGTGAATGCAAAGGTTGCCAAAAATTTGGAGGCACTCCAATGCCCCTTGGAAGAGACGTGGAGGTCAGAGGGCCTCCTAAAAAACAATGTTCCCATTATTAGATAGTGGGTCTCCCATTGTGTTTGCCAACGCAGTGAATGCAAGGGATGCCAAAAATAGGGAGGCACTCCAATGCCCCTTGGAAAAGACGTAGAGGGCCTCATGAAAAAAATGTTCCCATTAGTAGGAAGTGGGTCTCCCATAGTTTTGGCCTATGCAGTGAAAGCAAGAGCTGCCAAAAATTTGGAGGCACTCCAATGCCCCTTGGAAGAGACATAGAGGGCCTCATGAAAAAATGTTCCCATTATTAGGAAGTGGGTCTCCCATAGTGTTGGCCTATGCAGTGAAAGCAAGAGCTGCCAAAAATTTGGAGGCACTCCAATGCCCCTTGGAAGAGACGTAGAGGGCCTCATGAAAAAATATTCCCATTAGAAAGGAGCGGGTCTCCTATACTTGTAATGCCCATGCACTAAGTGTATGGGCTGACAAACATTTACCCCTGGGGGGTATACATGAACATACTGTATAAAAAAAATTTTTTACGGGCATCATAAACACCCTTTAAAAAAATTATGTGGGTGTTGCATCACGGACCACGGTCACCCTGGTGATATGGTGGTGGAGGATGAGGATGAGGAGAAGGAGGAGGACAAGAGCAAATAGCCAAAATCAGGAAGCGTATACCCATGTGTGGGTGTGAAAAGGTGCATGGGAATACACCTCACAAAAAAAGACACTGAATTTGAGTTTGTTACGCTGCTACCATTCGGTGGTGTTGAGAAGTCTGGCCCATGGGCCAGGCATGGTACATGTGTGAACTCCCCTCGCCTCAGAGCCACCACCAGGTTCCGGCCATTGATCACAGATCTGCCTGCTCTTTCAGAGCTGTCCACAACTCTTCAGCATTGTGCTGTTTGTCACCTAAGCATATTAGCTTCAGCAGCCTGCTGCCGCTTGGCCGAGGCAGTGCTGCAGTGCTTCCAGCTTGTGACTGATGTGGTCATTTCGGAGATGGAGACTGAAGAGGAGGAGGAGGCTGAGGTGCAGGAGCTGTAGACTGTGGGGGCAACCCAGATTGACCTAGGGCCTGCAATCCTTGGCGTCGGGAGGATGTGTTCCATCCCAAGGTCCGACTGGGTCCCGGCTTCCACTATGTTAACCCAGTGTGCCGTCAGCAAGATGTACCGTCCCTGCCCATAAGCACTTGTCCACGTGTCCGTGGTTAGGTGGACTTTCCCTGTAACTGCATTGTTGAAGGCACGGCTAATGTCGTGGGACACGTGCTTGTGTAATGCGGGGACGGCACACTGGGAGAAATAGTGGCGGCTGGGGACCGAGTACTGAGGGACGGTTGCCGCTGTCAGGTTGCGGAAAGATTTTGTCTCCACGAGCCTAAAAGGCAATATTTCGAGCACAAGCAGTCGTGAAATGTGGGAATTTAGTAGTGTGGCCTGTGGGGTGTTGGCTGCGTATTTGCGCTTCAAGGACTGGGGTATGGACAACTGAATGCCTGCGCTGGGACAAGGACGTGTTTGCTGATGGTGCTAGTTGAGAGTGTGCAACGACAGGTGCAGGGCAGGAGGCATCTTTGCATGCACTATGGACAGGGGATTGGCTTGCACGCACAACAGCGGAAGAAGCAATGGTGTCACCCGCAGACACTGTTCCTGGACCCTGGGGTTCGGCCCACAAAGTGCTGCCACCACACTGCTTCTTCCTGCCTGTTGGGGTGCTCTGCCTCCCTCCCCCTGTGTGCTGCTGTCCTCGCTCTGCATGTCCTCCTGCCGGGTTGGGTCAGTTACTATATCATCCACCACCTCGTCTTCCAATTCCGCACCCTGGTCCTCCTTCTGACTTTCTGGCAATTGTGTCTCATCATCGTCCACCTCTTGTGACACTTTCCCACTGTCGCCTTCGTATGACCGTGGCTGCTCAAATATTTGGGCATCGTTACATGCGATCTCCTCTTGCCCCGCTTCAAGTGGACCAGGCGTTAGGCCCGAATCTATAAATGGAAAAGCGAACAGCTCTTCGGAGTGTCCAAGTGTGGGATCAGTTGTCTCCGGGCACTCGGCATGGTGGGAGGAAGGAGTATCAGGGTGAGAAATATGCAGTCCAGACTCACGGCTACTGAGACTTGACCGTGTGGAAGACAGGGTGGTGGTGGCTGAGGGACTGGAAGCATTATCTGCTATCCAATCAATAACCTTTTCACACTGCTCTGTGTTCAGTAGTGTTGTTCTGCGGTCCCCTATTAATTGGGACAGGAAGGTCGAGCGAGAAGATGTGGGTGTTTGTTGTGACACAATTTCAGCTAGCCCACGGCCTTGGCATCTGCATGTACCATCACCATCACGTCCAGTTCCTCGTCCCTTGCCACACTCCTTGCCCATTTTAAATGGAGGACAATATCTTCCATGCTCACTACAAATGGCTGAATTTGGAGCAAACTTATATGTGATCCGTGTGACGGACAAACCACAGTTTTAAATAGCTGGCCTGTAGGTAACTATTTTCAACAGCGCCGACCTCGTGTCAATAAGTTCACTGACACACTGCAACAAAATTTCAATGGAGGGCAGAAATGGCAATATTTTCAGTGCAATTATATGTGATCCGTGTGACAGACAAACCACAGTTTTACTGTAAATAGCTGGATTTTTAGCGCTGTAATATGGAAAGGACCTGGCTGTATTCTGCAGTGCCAACAAGCAAATGGCGCAGATAAACGGTGTTCTCTGGATTGCTTTTTAAGCAAATAATCAGGATTAAGATAAAAAAAAATTCCTGGCCCCTGATCCCTGGGCCTTTTTCTACAAATATCTGTAAAAGCACCAGCAGACAGAACTGGAATGGACCCTCTTGGTATGTGCACTGCAGTCTGCTATATACCCTGCCTGCCTGCCTAGCACTGATATCTCTGCAGCTGGATTAGTTCTCAGAAGGACTGTTAGTTAACATGGATATGTGTCTCTAATATAGTCTGGTATACCTACACTAACTAAAAACAAGCAAATCTCTCCTTAGCTCAGCAGCAGCTCTCCCTACACTGTCTGATTCCGGAGTGACTGTGACGAGCATGGTGGCACCAGGTCTCATATAGACCTGATGATGCTGCGCGGCCAGCCAATCACTGTAATGCCACAACCAACATGGCTGCGGTATTACAGTGTGTGGCAGACAATCCCTACATGTTGATTGGCATTCTAAAGAGTTCCAAACATGCAGGCAGGGGACCCGAGCTCCCGTCGAGCAACCCCAGAAATACTCGGCGAGTGCCGAGCATCTTGAGCAGTGAGATGCTCGGGCGAGCACTGAGCAGTAGCGAGCATGCTCACTCATCACTAGTTACCATGCTTCCATCTTACATCAGGGATACTACTGATTTATTAAGGAAACTTGAAGGTATAACTGTTGATGCTAATACCATCTTGGCATCAATAGATGTGGAAGCGTTATACAGTAACATACCTTATGAGGTATAAACATGCCTCAATCACACCCATTCTCAAAAAGCCCTCCCTTGTCCCATGCTGTGTGTCTAGCTATCACCCCATATCACTTCTTTTCTATGCCTCAAAACTACTGGAACAACACGTCCATCTTGAACTGTCCTCCCACCTCTCCTCTTGCTCCCTTTTTGACCACTTGCAATCTGGCTTCTGACCACAACACTCCACTGAAACTGCCCTGACTAATGTCACTAACGACCTACTAACTGCCAAATCCAAGCGACACTACTCTGTCCTCCTCCTACAGTACTTGTCCTCTGCTTTTGATACAGTGGACCATTCCCTATTACCTATTATTCTCTCATCTTTTGGCATCACTGACTTGGCCCTACCTCGGATCTCGTCATACCTGACAGACCAGACATTCAGCGTCTCCCACTCACACACCACCTCCTCACCTCGCCCTCTATCTGTTGGTGTCCCAAAAGCTTTAGTCCTAGGGCCCCTGCTCTTCTCCATTTACACCTCTGGCCTGGGGAAGCTCATAGTCTCACGGCTTCTAGTACTTCTAGTAGTATTGTACTTGTTTGTATTGTGTGTACCCCTTTTCACATGTAAAGTGCCATAGAATAAATGGTGCTATAATAATAATGAAGCCGGCCTTCAAGCTGTGGATTATTATCTTAGATCAAGAGCGATCCAGTGTGAGAAACACAACCTTTGCCGTGAATCTTCTGGAATTCATTCTGACCCACAACTACTTCCTCTTCAATGGGAAGTACTTCCACCAGCTCAGGGGTACTGTGATGAGGAGCCCATGTTCCCCCTCGTATGCTAACATCTTCCTGGGCTGGTGGGAGGACTGGTAGGAGGAAATCATTGTCTTTGGAGAGGAAGAGAAATGGTGGTATAGTAAGATCTTGATGTGGGTCAGATTAATAGATGACTTTCTGATTTTGAGGACAGGGATGACAGATGACTTTGTAAAATTTGTCAGGCTCCTAAACATCAACAAGGTGGGGCTTTGGCTCACGTCAGAATCTGATTCCACCAGACTACCTTTTCTTGATCTAGTCATCATAAAAGACCATGGTGGATGTTTATAAACCCTTACCCATCGGAAGCCAACGGCCACAAATAGTCTTCTAAGATGGGACAGTCACCACCCGAAGGGGATACCTAAGGGCCAATTTTGTCGGATTAGAAGAAAGTGTTCTGATTTAACTGACTATTGCAGGCAATCCTCTGATCTAAAGCGAAGATTTACTCCACACATATACCCCACACATATCCTCAATTAGGCCTGTGACTATGCGGGGAACTGCAAGAGGAATTCTCTACTTCTGGGCCGAATAGAAAGAGAACAGCATCACAATACTGATAGGAACTTTTAACAACAAGAATTAACAAATCTTTAGGATCCCGAGAAAGCATTGGGATATCTTGTTGTTTGATCCTGATCTAAGAGGCATTATTCTAGCATCACGGAGCGTAACTTTTAGGAAAGGACAGTCAATCCGAGACCGCCTGGTCCATAGTCTATACCAAAAACTGCCTACCATGGGCATATTGTATGATTGGAAGATATGTGGCCTTTTTCGCTATGGTAACTGTAAAATGTGTGATTGGATGATTCCAGGCAAGATCTTCACCACTGCTTCCACAGGAAAAAACTTTTTTCTGCGTGATTTCTCTAATTGTAAGATGGAGAGTGTAGTTTACAAAGCCACCTGCACCTGCCCACTGGACTATGTGGGAAAGACATCGAGAGAATTTAGGCGAAGGGTAGGGGAGCATTTAGGTGATATACGGCATAAACTACACATACTGTTGGCGAGATACATTAATGGAATCCACCATGCAAGTATACATGAGGTTTCCTTCAGTGTGGTTGAACTATCAGGAAAGGGGGCCATGATAAGCAAATACTAAAAAAAGAAAGTGAATGGATTTTTAGACTTAAGAGTGTGTCACCAAAGGGATTAAACAAACAATTATCATTTGCCCCCTTTTTGTATGTTTTGGAGTGTCTCTCGAGCTATATGTGGGATTTCAGTACTGTTTTATTTATTACTTGCCATAATCTATGGGTTGTCCTTAATTTTGGATACCCGTATCATAATATATCATGTTACCATTAGAAACTCTTTCCCTCTCTCTGATATATTGAACTTTCATATTTTCCAGGCTAGTTATTTAATTTTGATATTTAATGATTTTGCATCAAATGAGGTTTTGGCATTTATTCTTAAATATATTCTTGTAAAGGCCCCTGTCAAAATCAAAATTTTTTTGAAGGATGATAACACCCCAATGGGCTACACTGGTTGAAGCGCATTGGGGCGTTATCTTGTCCTTTTGCGTTCCATGATGGTTGCTATAGTGCAATATGCTAGTCTTTACTAGAGCTCTGTACCGAAAATGACAGAACCGGAAGGGACGTGTATTTTCTATGCACTCCATTCCCTGGAACGCAGATGTCTGTTTGAGTGAGCGCTGACCGGATATGACAAGACTGGAAGTCGGATTATTTTTTATGCGGAGCATTGTGTGGAATGCATGACCATGTCTCTGGGACACGCGACTTCTGAGTGCATTCCAGCCTGGACCGCATTACAGGAGGACATGATATTGACTGATGGTGCTGAAATTGAGAGACCCAAGGGCACTGCCTGGGGTGGTCACATATACCTAAGGTCAGTAATCAGGGGGAGGTATCTATTAGAGATGAGCGTTGTTCTACTCGAACTGTTCGCCAATCTCAAATTCGAGCTGTTTTGGGCGGTGTTCGAGCCGGTCGGCGAACACGGACAATTTGAGAAAAATTCGGCTGTTCGAGGTTATGTTCGATAACTGTTCGTGCACCAAAATCATAACTGGATTTTTTCTCAGTAATGATGAAAATTAATGTTAATACGCAGTTTGAGTGTACAGCGGGGCGGGGGGAGGGGCAGGGGATGGATCTCTGCAGGAACAATGAAGATCTCCATTTTTTTTTCTCTTTCCCGCATTTGCAGTGGGGAGGTGCAATCTGTCAGCCTATCAGCAGCGCACACACGGAGCGAAGTGCTTTTTTTCACACAAGCAAGGGCATGTGTGATTGGCAGTGTATGTCACATGTCCTTGCCCTATAAGACCAAGCCATTTTCCCCGTCGCCACCATTTTCTCACTGCTGCAGCTGCGTGTTAGACGGCAACGCTGTTGCTGTGTGCGCTATACCTTGTTAATTTCAAGCCAATTTTCGCACAAATATACAGATAGCTTGGGAGTAGGGAATAGTTGTGATTGCAGTCCTTTTAAGGACTAGGTTACAGCATTTCCTACGACTTTTATCAGGCAGGTCTGTGCTCTTAAATAGATAGATTGTGGGAGTAAAGACTAATTGTAATTGGAGTCCTTTTCAGGACTAGGTTACATCAGTTCCTATCAGTTTTTGCCAGGCAGGTCTGTGCCAGTGCTGTGCAAGTTTTTTTCACAGCATTTGGCTGAATCTAGCAAAGCTAATCCTTTTTGGCCTATTGCAGAGTGTGTTAGTCAGTGGAGTAGCCTATCTGTGTTGCAAGATATACCACCTGTGTATAGAATACCAATTTTTTTACTGCACCTAGTGAAGTAAAATCTTTTGGGCATAGCATCATTCTATTAGTCCATCTATACTGACCTCCATCAGGTTGCAAACTGAATATAATTTTTTTCTGCATCTAGCTCTGAAAAAATATTTGGGCTTCTAGCGGTGTGTGGGACTTGGTCTATTAGTCCATCTATACTGACCTCCATCAGGTTGCAAATTAAAAATAATTTTTTTCTGCATCTAGCTCTGAAAAAATATTTGGGCTTCTAGCAGTGTGTGGGACTTGGTCTATTAGTCCATCTATACTGACCTCCATCAGGTTGCAAATTAAAAATAATTTTTTTCTTCATTTATCTCTGAAAAAATATTTGGGCTTCTAGCAGCGTGTGGGACTTGTTCTATTAGTCCATCTATACTGACCTCCATCAGGTTGCAAATTAAAAATAATTTTTTTCTGCATCTAGCTCTGAAAAAATATTTGGGCTTCTAGCAGTGTGTGGGACTTGGTCTATTAGTCCATCTATACTGACCTCCATCAGGTTGCAAATTGAATAAAAAAAATTTCTGCATCTAGCTCTGAAAAAATATTTGGGCTTCTAGCAGTGTGTGGGACTTGGTCTATTAGTCCATCTATACTGACCTCCATCAGGTTGCAAATTAAAAATAATTTTTTTCTGCATCTAACCCAGCCAATAGTTTTGGCCTAATACCACAGTTTGGCCACTCAGCTCTGCTCGGTTACCATCCATTGTTTTTTTGTGCAAACAACTCCAGAGTTGTGAATTAGTTAACCACCAAAATGAGTGGAAAAAGGCCTGCTGCTGGTGGAAAGGGGAATAGGCGTGTTGGGAAGGGGAAAAAAGGTTGTGTCCGTGGGGTAGGTGCAGAAGAAAGACCATCTTCCAGCCAAACTAAAATGTCTACTTCTTTTAGCGGACAATGTGATAAGATCCCTTTCTTACGGCCACGCCAATCGCTACAAATTCCAGATGAGGCACAAAAACAGCAGGTGCTTCAACGGATATCAAGTGCTCCTTTAAGTGGGCTCTCCTCCACATCAACTTCAACATCACAAATACTCCAGTCCTCAAAGGTGTCACCCAAATCGCACTTGCTTCCTCACAGCTCCCAAATCTCCAGCTGCCCGTCTGAGTATGAGGTAGAACAGATGGTTGAGTCTGCAGAGCTGTTTACTCATACTATAGCCTGGGAATCAGAGGTCGACTCCAGCGCTTCTGTGAATCCAGACGAGGAAATGATCTGCACTGATGCCCAGAATCTTTATGAGTCGGATCCAGGACCAGACGCAGAAGGTTCTGACCATAATGTAGACCCTCATTCCCAAACTGTAACTCCTGTTGGTGGAGACAATGAGGAAGACGATGATAAGACTCAAATACCTGATTGGAGCGACAACTTTAGTTTTTTGTCAGGGCACGAACAGGTTGGCTCTGAGGACGACGGGTGTGATAACGCACAGGGTGATGATGATGAGGTCGGAGATCCCACTTACTGTCAACCCACAGTCAGCCAAGAGATGAGGTCAGCAGAGGAGGTGGAGGAAGATGCTAGTGACGACGAGGTCAGGTTGCGCCTTCCTGGACAGAGACGTAGTACTGGAAGCACGTCAACAACTGCATCCTCAAACACAACTCTGCCTCTCACCACAAGTCGTGGTGGCTCTTCAGGTCGCATGGGTGCTAAGCCTTGCATAGCCTGGGCATTTTTTCAGATCGATAAAGATGACCCAACTCGTGTTATCTGTAACATTTGTCAGCAAAAGCTAAGTAGAGGCCAAAAAATACATAGTTTGAGTACTTCATGCATGAACCGGCACATGGACATGAAGCATAAGTTGCAGTGGGAAGCTCAGTGTGCTACAATGCGGTCTAGCCGGCCGGGCCAACCACCGTCTGCCATATCTTGTGCATCCGCGGCCTCTTCATCCTCTGTGACTGGGGGGACAGCAGTCACACCTGTTTTGGGGCGCAGACCTGCCACCTCTTTACCCGCAACAGCCAGCGTGATTGGCAGGTCATCATTTTCTTTGGAGGTGGTAACACTAGCTGGTCTTGAGCACTGTCCGACATCGATAGCACCACCTTTGGATCAAGGCAACCTAACATGTCCGCCTGCATCTTCCTCACAGACCGGCAGTTTGCTGGGGACACCCTTATCAACCCCATCTAAGCACAATAGCCAGCCCTCGGTCCCTCAGATGTGGACAAGTAAAAGACCATTTCCTCCTAGCCATGAGAAAGCTAAGAGGTTGAATTTCACCATCTGCAAGCTCTTGGCTACAGAAATGCTGCCTTTCCGCCTGGTGGACACAGAGGATTTTCGAGACCTTATGTCCGTCGCAGTGCCCCAGTACCAGATGCCCAGTCGGCACTACTTCTCAAAGAAAGGTGTGCCTGCGCTCCACCAGCATGTCGCACACAACATCACCGCTTCTTTGAGAAACTCTGTGTGTGACAGGGTGCATTTCACCACAGACACTTGGACGAGTAGGCATGGACAGGGGCGTTACATGTCGCTGACTGGGCACTGGGAAACTATGGTGACAGCAGGACAAGGGGCTGCTGTCCAAGTCTTGCCGTCCCCACGAGTTGTGCGTCAATCCTCTTTATGTCAAAGTTCCTCCACTGCTTCTGCCTCCTCAACCTCCTCTCGGTCTTCCACCTGCACCCAAAGCCTGTCTGGTCATGCCACAAGCTTTCTAACTGCGCAGAAGGGATCCTGCACACCTCCTTACTATGCTGGCAGTAGGGCTCAACGTCATCAGGCGGTTTTTACATTGAAATGTCTGGGAAATGTGAGTCACACAGCTGAGGAGTTGTGGTCAGCTCTGGAGAACCAATTTCATGAATGGTTGTCTCCACTGGACCTGAAACCAGGGAAGGCCGTGTGCGACAATGCTGCAAACCTGGGTGCGGCCCTTCGCCGGGGCAATGTCACACACGTGCCTTGTATGGCTCACGTGTTGAACCTGGTTGTCCAGCAATTTTTAGCCCACTATCCCAGACTAGATGGCCTTCTGCAGAGGGCACGGTCGCTGTGTGCTCACTTCCGCCGTTCGCATCCCGCAGCTCAGCGACTTACATCTCTACAGAAGTCGTTGGGCCTGCCACTTCACCGGCTAAAATGCGATGTGCCTACCCGGTGGAATTCAACTCTGCACATGTTGCAGCGACTGTGGCAGCACCGACAAGCCCTGGTGCAATACGTTCTGACGTATAGCCTGGGCCAACGAGATTCAGAGGTGGGGCAAATCACGCTGGAGGAGTGGTCTCAGATCAGGGACCTATGCACCCTTCTGCACAGTTTTGAAATGGCGACGAAGATGTTTAGTGCTGACGATGCCATTATCAGCATGACTATTCCGGTGATTTACATGCTGGAGCACATGTTAAACAGAATTCGGAGTCAGGTGGTGGCACAAGAGGAGGTGGAGGAAGTAGAGGAGGAGGAGTTGTATGCGGAAGGGCTAACATCTGCAAGGTCCAGACGGTCGGCAGCACCAAGGCGGCAGGCATGTGAGGGTGGGGGAGATGGTTTAACCAGGGCGCATGGTAGCAGCCAAACTAGTGAGGAAGGTGCAGGAGCCCAGGAAGAAGTGGAGGACGAACTGATGGAAGACTAATCAGATGAGGGAGACCTTGATCACATTTCTGTTGTGCGAGGTTGGGGGGAGAGGACAGAGGAAGGAAGCATGATTGTTACCTCGCCACCAACACAACAGGGACTTGGTGCTCCTGGATGCGCAACACACATGAGTGCCTTCTTGATGCACTACCTGCAACATGACCCTCGAATTGTGAGAATTAGAAATAATCCTGACTACTGGGTTGCCACACTGTTAGATCCCCGGTACAAAAGTAAATTTGCAGAAATTATTCCTGCCATAGAAAGGGATGCACGCATGCAGGAGTATCAGCAGAGACTGTTGCAGAATCTTACATGTGCTTTTCCACAAAATACCAGTGGTGCACGTAGTGAATCTCACAGTTCCAACTTGCCAACCGTGGGACCGTCAAGTGTTCAGCACTCAAACCGTAACAGAACCACAGTATCTGCTGGTAACATCAATTTTGCGGAATCATTTCACCACTTTTTTAGCCCATCCTTTGCAAGGCCACAGGAGACAAGAAGTCTGACACATAGTCAACGCCTAGAGACGATGGTACAGGAGTATCTCCAAGTAAACATTGAAGCCACGACTGTGTCACTGGACCCTTGCTCTTTTTGGGCTTCCAATCTGGATAAATGGCCGGAGCTAGCCACTTACGCCTTGGAGATCTTGTCATGCCCCGCAGCCAGCGTTCTGTCTGAACGTGTGTTCAGCGCTGCTGGTGGTGTGCTGACAGATAAGCGCACGCGGCTCTCCACTGATAATGTAGACAGACTCACGTTCATAAAGATGAACAAATCATGGATCCGAAACGACTTTTCTACCCCTGTGTCATCCTGGGGAGAGTAAAAGCTTGATGATTGGTTAAAATCACCCTACCAACCGTTTTAAGCTTTCAAATTACTAATCATGTTTATCTGTATCTTGACTGGAAAATAATTTGGGCTTTGTAGCAGTGTGCAGCACTGATCCTATTAGGCCATCTATAATAAGCTTCACCAGATTTAAAATTAAAAATAATTTTTAGCTGCATCTAGCCCGGAAAATAATTTTGGGGCTCCGAGATGCGCAAGACACATAAGTGCCTTCTTGCTGCACTACCTGCAGCATGACCCTCATATTGTCAGAATTTGAAGTAAGCATGACTACTGGGTTGCCACACTCTTAGATCCCCCAAACTTTTCGATCAACCTTTTCATTTTAATAAAGACCAAAAAAATGGTCATTTTTGAAATTATAAGCATTAGCAGGTTGTTAGAAACTGAAATCAAACAGTTTTCAACTCAAAACTTTATTCTAGGTGATGTTACATTTTCACATAGGACCCCTTGTTCGAAAGGAGCTTCTGAACTCTCTCGTCCATTGAATTTGTCAGGTTTTGGATGGTTTCTGCTTCAATTGTTTTGCATGAGGACAGAATACCCTCCCAGAGCTGTTGCTTAGATGTGAACTGCCTCCCGCCATCATAGACACTCCTTTTAATGATGCTCCAAAGGTTCTGAATGGGGTAGAGGTCAGGGGAGCATGGGGGTCACACCATAAGTTTGTCCCCTTTTATGCCCATATCAGCCAGAGATGCAGATGTTTTATGTGCAGCATGAGATGGTGCATTATCATGCAGAAAAATGATCTTGCTGTGAAATACACAGTTCTTCTTCTTGAACCATGGCAGGAAGTGCTGTTTGAGAAAATCCACATACATTATGGAGTTCATCTTTAGCGCCTTCAGGGATCCTAAAGGGGCCGACAATCTCTCTCCCCATGATTCCAGCCCAAAACATTACTCCACCTCCTCCTTGTTGGCGCTGTAGCCGTGTTTGCGTGGGGTGTCCATCAACCAGCCATCCTCCACTCCATTCATCTGGACCATCGAGCGCTGCACGGCACTCATCCGTGAACAAAACAGTTTTGAAATCAGTCTTCATGTAATGTTTGGCCCACTGGAGCCGTTTCTGCTTGTGTGAAGTGGATAGAGGAGGTCGACAGGATGGCGTATGCACAGCTGCAAACCTCTGAAGGACCCTGCATCTTGTTGTTCGGGGGACGTTGGAGGCACAAGCAGCTTCAAAAACTTGTCTGCTGCTATGACAAGGCTTTTTTGCCGCTGCTCTTTCAACCTGACGTAATTGCCTGTAGGAAAGAGTCCTCAATTTGCCCTTATCAGCACGCACACGTGTGTACTGTGAATCAGCTACATACTTCTTGATTGCCAAGACACTTCATCCTGATCATCGCACAATGTTGATTGTAGTCATGCCTTGACCTAAACACTCCACAATTTGTTGCTTCTCAGCAGCCGACACATCCTTTTTCTTTCCCATTTTGGCAGAAAATGTAGGCTGCTTAATAATGTGAGAGAGCCTTCTTAAGTAGTCTTGCCTTTCATTGGACACACCTGCCAAACTAATTAGCACAGGTGTCTGCAATTGCTTACAGTGATATAAAGAGCCCTGACACACATCACCATCAATGAGTTTAACTGACAAACAAACAAATTCTTCCCTTATCACTCCTAAACACTTTTTGCATAATAATTTGGAACGCGGTGTACATGTGCTTTTCCACAAAACACCAGTGGTTCACGTAGTGAATCTTACAGTTCTAACTTGCCAACCGTGGTCTGTATGGAATTGTTCAATAAAGGGCCCAAAATTAAGATAACATAGATGGGAGAGGTCTCTATGAATAGGAATTCCTAAGTATTTGATACCCTGTGAGGGCCAGGCAAAGGGAAAGTTGGACTGGATGGAATCCTATATGGATTTAGGGAGGGAGACATCGAGGGCCTCAGACTTCGCTGCATTGATTTTAAAATTTTACCATGTAACAAAGTGATCTATTTCAGCCATAACAGCAGGGATGGATATATGTGATTGAGTGATATATACTAGGACATCATCAGCAAATAGAGAGCACTTGTACTCGGTGCCTCCCACCTCAATCCACCTAATATTGGGGTTATGGCGAATTGATGAGAGCAGGTGCTCCGTCACTAGGATGTATAAGAGAGGGGACAGAGGACATCCCTGCCTTGTCCCATTGGTGATTGTGAAAGGTGATGAAAATGTTCTGACGCACCCCCTGGGCCTTGGGACACCCGGAGCCGGACCCTTTTTGGTGGATGCTGGTGGTTGTAGTCTTCGTGGCGGCGATCCGGTTCCGTGGCTCAGGGCGGTCAAACCAGTGGCGGAACTATTTATGTGGTTTTGATGTTTAAATGTCCGACTACGCCACCCGTGGATTGCGGTCAGAGTGAACCGCCGCTACAGGGCAGACCGCTAAGGCTGGTGTTGTGGGTGCAGCAGAGCGTAGCATAACTCCCCACGGGAGGAGTATAGCCTCAGGGCAGTGTATGCGGAGGATGGGGGTGATGGTGCAGGGCAGCAGCAGTAACGACACGGAGTCAGTGATGCAGTTCAGGGCCTTTACTCACAGTTCTTATTATCCAGACCACGTCTGCAGGTAACGGCTGCCCACGTCGTACTGTGCTCACCAGGTGAGGGGCTCAGACAACTCCCAGATAACTTTGGAGCGCTTCACAGGACCCCCTTTGTGTGTCCTTTGTCTGGCCTTTCTTACCAACACTTCTGTCCGGCTGCCTCGGGCCTCCTCTTGGTAAACTTGGCGCCAGTTTCCCTGACCCTATGTGGTGCCTTCCTAGCGGGTGGAGCAAGGGGCTGCGCCACATAAAATGTCAGAGCCTCCGGTTTCTAGCTGAGGGTCGTTTCCTGCCTCCACTAGTTCGGGGACCGGTCTCCCCCTTTGGCCTGACCCCTCCACGCAGGTGGATTCGGGCGTGCGGTGGCGACTCGCCCGTCCGCACCCCTGGGATCCCTTCATTCCTCGTTCCTGGAGCCTTCTCCGCTCCTCTTCCTTCCTTCTCCCTCTTGCAGGCCTGGGCCTCTGTTACTAGGCCCGCCTCCGGAGCAGAGCTCATGCAGAGCCCCTGCTCCCTGCCACTTCTGCTCAGACTTCTCTGCACTGAACTAAGATGGTGCCCACCTTTTATACTCCCTTCTCAATGCACCCAGGAACTGCTTCCTCCCTGCTCCTGCACTGCAGGGTTCCCCTTCCTCAGTGTTCCCTCCCCCCACTCCAGCCAGGGACAGGGACTGTCGTGCCCATCTCAGGGGCATATTGGTCGCCCTGCCCCACGGCAATGTGGTGTAATGCATGCAGGTGTCGGGTCCTGATCCACACTCCATCCTTATCTGAGAGTGAGATATCACACCTCTGGGTGAGGTGCAATACGTCTGTAGCAACCGAGCCCTCGGTGCTACAGTTCCATTTATCTTCAGCCTAGGTGACGTATTGTGATACAGGGCCGTGATTTTGGCTATAAAAGGGTCCCCTAGACCCCTACCCCAAGCTTTTTAAGAGAATCATATATGGCGTGCCAGGAGACTCTATGGAATGCTTTCTCAGCA
The DNA here is from genome assembly GCF_046119375.1 of Phyllobates terribilis. Taxonomy (NCBI): domain Eukaryota; kingdom Metazoa; phylum Chordata; class Amphibia; order Anura; family Dendrobatidae; genus Phyllobates; species Phyllobates terribilis. Next base: position 82,203,538 of record NW_027362764.1, read on the forward strand.
TCCAACGAGAGTATCTACTTACAAATTTTTAACTGCATCTAGCCCAGGAAATACTTTGTGCCTAGTAGCAGTGTCTGCTAGTCAGCGGATTATCCCGGCTGTTAAGCAAGCTACACCACCTGTAGTTTGGACACTTAATTTTTTCAAAGGAAATGCTTCGGGACCACGGGATACTTAGTGAAGAGCATCAGGAGGCACCCCAAGGCATAGGGGCTGGGACTGGCACTAGGATGCCTTGCGGTGGACAGCCGAGCTCGATCCTTATAAAAGCTTTTTAACTGCAGCAGCTTTAGTGGACGCTACTGGAGCTGGAATTACGCGGCTGCTGGCATGAGACTTGCCCTCCAATAGATCCTTGTAAATGGATTTAAAGTGTATTCATTCAAATTAGAGGGACAATTTAAATTAAAAAGCTTAGAGCTGCCTCCACCACAGGGGGGCTCTCTCGACCCACCAGCGGACAGGCACCAGTATTGGGAGAGGGGGGCTGGCCGTCAGGGTTCACCGCGGCTCTGGCACAAACCCGGCGACACGGAGGTGGCACGGGCAGGAGCGGACTGGCCGTCTCGGCTTCTCACTTTTTGGATTTTAGAAGGGCATGACATGCCTATATCTGTGTCTCCCCCTCCTTTTACTCCTCCACCTCTTTTCTTTTCGCATGACTATATGTACTTGTCACTTTTCCATGTGTTAGTTGTGTCTTCTGAGCAGTTTGTCAGCTTTTGGACACCTTTGAAGGTGTTTTCTATGTGTTTCTATGTGTTTTTGTTTGCCTGCCATTGGTTTTAACGGTGTTCGAAGGTGTTCGACGAACAGTTCGACGAACAGTTCGGCGAACACACGGGTGTTCGACGAACCGAACCGAACTCGAACACTACGGGGGTGGCTCAACACTAGTTGGGTGCATGTGATGGAGCATTGTCCTGCATGAAAATCATGTTTTTCTTGAACAATACCGACTTCTCCCTGTACCACTGCTTGAAGAAGTTGTCTTCCAGAAACTGGCCGTAGGTCTGGGAGTTGAGCTTCACTCCATCCTCAACCCGAAAAGGTCCCGCAAGTTCATCTTTGATGATACCAGCCCATACCAGTACCCCACCTCCACCTTGCTGGCGTCTGAGTCGGAGTGGAGCCCTCTGCCCTTTACTGATCCAGCCTCTGGCCCATCCATCTGGCCTATCAAGAGTCACTCTCATTTCATCAGTCCATAAAACCTTTGAAAAATCAGTCTTAAGATATTTCTTGACCCATTCTTGACGTTTTATCTTATGTTTCTTGTTCAAAGGTGGTCGTTTTTCAGCCTTCCTTACCTTGGCCATGTCCCTGAGTATCGCACACCTTGTGCTTTTTGATACTCCAGTAACGTTGCAGCCCTGAAATATGGCAAAACTGGTGGCGAATGGCATCTTGGCAGCTTCACACTTGATTTTCCTCAATTCATGGGCAGTTATTTTGCGCCTTTTTTGGCCAACACGCTTCTTGCGACCCTGTTGGCTATTTGCTATAAAACACTTGATTGTTCGGTGATCACGCTTGAAAAGTTTGGAAATTTCAAGACTGCTGCATCCCTCTGAAAGACATCTCACAATTTTGGACTTTTCAGAGCCCGTCAAATCTCTCTTCTGACCCATTTTGCCAAAGGAAAGGAAGTTGCCTAATAATTAAGCACACCTTATATAGGGTGTTGATGTCATTAGTCAACACCCCTCCTTATTACAGAGATGCACATCACCAGATTTACTTAATTGGTAGTTGGCTCTCAAGCCTATGCAGCTTGGAGTAGGACAACATGTATAAAAAGTATCATGTGATCAAAATACTCATTTGCCTAATAATTCTGCACACAGTGTATATTCATATCAAGATAAGTTTCCATTTAATGCATTATTATTGTTATGCCGTATATTCATTGTCTGCATATGACTGTTATGCAACAAACGATATAGTCCTAGGTCTAACCAGGGCAAGTCAGGGAAAGCCGCCGTGGAGCGTGGGTGCCATATCGCCTGCTTTAACTAGGGTGCCAACCTCCACTGCAAGGCTGGTTATCAGCATATAGGTTCTTTGACTTAGGGTCCTGTTAGTCAAGATATTTATACTGTGTCTAGTCTCTATCATAAGAGCCTAGTGGGAAACTTGTCTTTTCAGTTTTTATATGCACTGTATTACTTTATGCACTTTTGTCACTTAATTAGCTCGGTACACTGAGAGATATGAACCAACATCATATGGGACTCCGTTTAAATCTCAATTTTTCTGGCTATATATAGGAGGTAGTAGGGTGGTGGCCTTACGTACAAATGGTGGGGAATCCTGAGGGCTTGGGTGTTATTGACACAACCCCTAACTTGGACCCTATTCACTACCCTATACACACCCTTTTTTGAGGGGGGGTGGTTTGGTGATTCATGAGTGTACTTGATCTGTTCACACTTGGGTTATTTGTTTGTTCCCGCTTTTTAATATTATCAATAATACAATTTTGTTGTTTTTTGGAGGCTATATGTTAGCCATGTTTGTTCTCCTCAAAACGGTTTAAATCTAATTAATTTAACTTCCAAGCTGATAAACTCAATAATTGGCTGCAGTGCTGTTAACGTGACGAAGGTGCTGCAGACAATAACCGACAATAGGAACAGAGGCGGAGACTCGGCACTGGACCTGAGGAGGGTGAGTACAGTTCAGTACAAACTTCAAATGGGAGATGGGTATTCCAAAACCAGGAAACTCCTTTATGCTTTGATTCAGGGACTGTGGGCATCTTTTTACCCTGCGTGATTAAACAAAATCAAATGATTTCCACTTTCCTATGTCAATACAGCTATTCTACATGTCATCATCACAATCATTACTGTTTGCTCTGCCCTCCACTAATTACATTGCACTTTGTCAATTAGAATGTTTTGCATTTTACTTTTTCATTATGCTCTTTATAAATGTTGTAGTAATGTTATCATTACATTATTATTAATCCACTATGTACAGAATAATAAGAAAATAAATTAAGACGATGTTAACACAGAATAATGTATTATTGTATACAGGTCTTATGAACAGAGATGCTGTCAGTGTGTATAATAATTCTCCAGATAACATTAATCATTTTAATGGCACTGGGACAGCAACGAGCATCGCTGCAAACAGGATATCATACTGCTTTAATCTGACGGGACCATCCCTATCAATTGACACTGCCTGCTCTTCTTCCTTAGTTGCTTTACATTATGCATGCCAAGCCATCAGACAAGGTAAAAACAATTAAATAGACCAAGACTTGATAGATATGTTGTTCTTTGTTTGTTCTTTACATAAAGTATTACAAATGTTTAAAAGCTTTACAACTTCCTTTCTTCATGTCACCAAGCAATGTGAACTGAGGTCTAAGATGGTACATATGCAAGAAATAAGAGCATGTTCACACTAGCAAAAAGATACAAAACCTACAAAAGACAAAAAATATATCACATCCCTACCATCATTATATATAAATGTAAAGCAAAGTTGTATATGAAATATAGGGTACTTAGTGAACAATTTTTGATCAAAAAAAGTATACAAGCCGTCCGACCAGCGACAAGGTGACCCTAATTGGGACGGTCCCACACTGTCTATATTAAAAACCTTACTGTATATCAAAGTTGAAGTAATGCATATAAAAGGGTAGACAAATAGAACCGGGTCCCAATATCAGACCACCCAAGCCCGTGGTAAGCTACATATATACTGACCAGCTCAACAAGGGGGATGCCACACCCCTAATTTGCACAGAATGCAAACAAGACAAAAAAACAAGCAATGTGAACTGAGGTCTAAGATGGTACACATGCAAGAAATAAGAGCATGTTCACACTAGCAAAAAGATACAAAACCTACAAAAGACAAAAAATATATCACATCCCTACCATCATTATATATAAATGTAAAGCAAAGTTGCATATGAAATATAGGGTACTTAGTGAACTATTTTTGATCAAAAAAAGTATACAAGCCGTCACACCAGCGACTAGGTGACCCTAATTGGGATGGTCCTACACTGTCTATATTAAAAACCTTACTGTATATCAGAGTTGAAGTAATGCATATAAAAGGGTAGACAAATAGAACCGGGTCCCAATATCAGACCACCCAAGCCCGTGGTAAGCTACATATATACTGACCAGCTCAACAAGGGGGATGCCACACCCCTAATTTGCACAGAATGCAAACAAGACAAAAAACCAAGCAATGTGAACTGAGGTCTAAGATGGTACACATGCAAGAAATAAGATCATGTTCATGTGTTGCACCTTTGATGACAGTTCTCAGCACATAATAATCATCTGATGCCTGAGCAACCTGTGAACGGTGATCTGATGGATGGAGATGAGTGAATCTGTTTGAGTTGGATTGAATAAAATTATCCTAAAAAAAAAATCAAATTCAGTCTAATAAAAGGGGTTAAAAAAACAATGATACTCATTCAGCCTTATTGTGTCCTTTATTGCTGCTCCAGTGGTCTCCTTTTGTCCCATCTGTCATCTTTTTTGTCTTTCTTCAGCTCTTGGCATCTTTCACACTGACGAGGCCCTGCAACGTCATGACATTGTGACACACATCATCATCTCATTACACACGTCATAATGTCGTGAAAGGTCCTGCAAGGCACCTTTGGCACGGTCTAAGCACCGCATCATCGTTATGTCACAATGTTATTCCTTTGCACTGCTCATGCGCTAGCTCATAAAGAGCCACAATGACAGTCTAATCTAAATGTGGAGTCCAGATGGAACAGTCCTGAATCTTGAGAGGATTATCAATCAGGGCTCCTACAGTGAACTAACAACTAATCTTGGAGGTCAAAAAACATCTCTAGTCGACCATAAAGTCAGTGTTCAATACAGATAGCGAACAGTATTGTACATACACACATGGTCAAAATTGTTGGTACCCCTCGTTTAATGAAAGAAAAACCCACAATGGTCACAGAAATAACTTGACTCTGACAAAAGTAATAATAAATTAAAAATCTATGAAAATGAAGAAATGAAAGTCAGACATTGCTTTTCAACCCTGCTTCCACAGAATTTAAAAAAAATTAAACTCATGAAATAGGCCTGGACAGAAATGATGGTACCCCTGAAAATAATTTGACAAAAGGGACATGGTAAATCAAGTTGTGTCCACTAATTAGCATCACAGGTGTCTACAATCTTGTAATCAGTCAGTGGTCCTGTATATAGGGCTACAGATACTCACTGTGCTGTTTGATGACATGGTGCGTACCACACTCAACATGGACCAGAGAAAGCAAAGGAAAGAGTTGTCTCAGGAGATTAGAAAGAAAATTACAGACAAGCATGTTAAAGGTAAAGGTTATAAGACCATCTCCAAGCAGCTTGATGTTCCTGTGACTACAGTTGCACATATTATTCAGAAATTTAAGATCCATGGGACTGTAGCCAACCTCCCTGGACTTGGCCGCAGGAGGAAAATTGATGACAAATCAAAGAGACGGATAATACGAATGGTAACAAAAGAGCCCAGTAAAACTTCTAAAGAGATTAAAGGTGAACTTCAAGCTCAAGGAACATCAGTGTCAGATCGCATCATCCGGCGTTGTTTGATCCACAGTGGACTTCATGGGAGACGACCAAGTAGAGCACCATTGTTGAAAAAAAATCATAAAAAAGCCAGACTGGAATTTGCCAAACTACATGTTGACAAGCCACAAAGCTTCTGGGAGAATGTCCTATGGACAGATGAGACAAAAATGGAAGTTTTTGGCAAGGCACATCAGCTCTATGTTGACAGACGGAAAAATTAAGCATATCAAGAAAAGAACACTGTCCCTACTGTGAAACATGGAGGAAGCTCTGTTATGTTCTGGGGCTGCTTTGCTGCATGTGGCACAGGGTGTCTTGAATCTGTGCAGGGTACAATGAAATCTCAAGACTATCAAGGGATTCTAGAGAGAAATGTGCTGCCCAGAGTCAGAAAGCTTGGTCTCAGTCACAGGTCATGGGTCTTCCAACAGGATAATGACCCAAAACACAAAGCTATAAATACCCAAGAATGGCTAAGAGGAAAACATTGGACTATTCTGAAGTGGCCTTCTATGAGCCCTAACCTAAATCCTATTGAGCATCTTTGGAAAGCGCTGAAACATGCTATCTGGAAAAGGCAACCCTCAAACACGAGACAACTGGAGCAGTTTGCTCATGAGGAGTGGGCCAAAATACCTGTCGAGAGGTGCAGAAGTCTCATTGACAGTTACAGGAATCGTTTGATTGCAGTGATTGCCACAAAAGGTTGTTCAAAAAAATATTAAGTTAAGAAGAACCATCATTTCTGTCCAGGCCTATTTCATGAGTTTAATTTTTTTTAATTCTGTAGAAGCAGAAAAGCAATGTCTGACTTTCATTTGTTCATTTTCATAGATTTTTAATTTATTATTACTTTTGTCAGATTCAAGTTACTTCTGTGACCATTGTGGGTTTTTCTTTCATTAAACGAGGGGTACCAACAATTTTGACCATGTGTGTATGTACGCTTCTGTTTAATTTGTGTTGAAATCTATATTTATTTCTGTATATTTAAGGTGATTGTCAGATGGCCATATGTGGCGGAGTCAGCTGCATCCTCGAACCTCGCATCTTTGTTGCCCTTTGCAAAGCAAAAATGCTTTCTGTAGATGGTATAAGTAAACCTTTCTCCAATCAAGCTGATGGATATGGAAGAGGAGAAGGATGTGGCATTGTTCTTCTAAAACCTTTAAAAAAGGTATGAAATGTTTACAGTCTCAATGTTTTCTACCATCTCTTTGATATTATTAGAAATGAGCAAAAATATCCAAGACATCTAGTTCCGATGTCATTTCCCATCTGTTTCAGCTGGGCTTCACTTCTTTGGCCAACATCCTTTAATTAGGTATCTTCTAGCAAAATCTGTCACTTCCTTAGACCCATGTCATCATGACATTGTGTGAGGCTTAGTCACTAGGTCAGATCTGTGTACCGTAAATCTTTTCTTTCATTTCTAGAGGTATCATTCATTTTTAGTTGTTTTTTTCTCCTCACTTTAATTGCAATCTTCCTCTTGCTCATTGCCTATGCTTCATCTACTATCCACTATTCTCCAAAGTGACCAATACGTCAGTGAGACTTTTCCTTTTCCCAAGTTTAAAAGGGGGAACTTTTTTCTTTCTTCTATGGGACTAAGCACTTATCGGTAGGTACTTGCTATTCTCTCCTGGCTGAAAGCAGTCACAAACCACTCCTGGCAGCGATTTTCCTACTTTCTGTGATGTGACGTTGACAGAGCAGTTCCTTCGCATCTGCTCTGCTCTGTCGATGGTGTGTCATTGCCAACGTCATGTTTTTTGGCAGCCAGCTCCCTGCTACCTAACTCCGCACAGGCACACTGAGTTTCTGTGATTTGCATTGCATGAGCAGTGTAGTTTGATAGGTCTGCTAGTGACACTTATACCCAGTGAAGGTGCTGGAAATCAGAGTCACTTGCACAGTTATTTGCACTGCTCATGCGCTAGCTCGTAAAACATGAATCACACTAGCTTAGTGCACCTGCGCTCAGTTAGGTAGTAGGGAGCCAGCTGTCAATCAGTATGACATCAGCACTGATGTGTCATTGATAGAGCAGAGTGGAAGAGAAGGCACTGCTCTGTCAACATGACATCACAGAAAGTGGGAAAATCGCCACCAGGAACAGTCTGTGACCGCTCTTATACAAGAGAGATCAGCATATGGCAGAACAAGCATGTAATTAGCAACTACCGACCAATTGTTTAGTCCCATAGAAAAATAGATAACCCATTTAAATTTTAGTGTGAAGGTTGTTATTCTGCTGCCTACTTCCATTTTCCTGTGGGAATTCTGTTTAACATTTTTTAACTTTTTTTTTCAGGCTAAAGAAGAATACTGCAAAATCTGGGGACTTATAACTGCAAGTTCAGTAAACCAAGATGGACACTCTGTATCACCAATCACACGACCATCTCAACATCAGCAGGAACATCTATTACAGCAGATCTATAGTAGGACAGATCCATGTTCTGTGCAGTATGTTGAAGCTCATGGTACTGGGACACCAACTGGTGACCCAATAGAAGCTACAAGCTTAGGAAATATCATTGGGAAAAAACGCTGTAATGGAATGAAGCCCCTGAAGATTGGATCAGTTAAAGGAAATATCGGTCACACTGAATCTGCTGCTGGGGCTGCTGGGTTGATTAAAGTTCTTCTCATGATGCATCATGAAATTATTCCTCCATCTTTACACTATTCTAAAAAAAATGGGAACAAAATCATAGAGAAATCCAATCTAGAAATTCCAACCAGTCCTGAAAAATGGCAAGAGGACATCAAATTTGGAAGAATGGCAGGAATAAATTGTTTTGGGTTTGGCGGAACTAATGTTCATGTTGTTGTAAAGCAAGATAATCAAGAATACCCTAAGTATCATTCGAAAAGATCAGTAGAATTATTTATATTATCGGCAGCTTCCATCAATTCCCTTCTCCTCTGTATTGAAGACACAAAACGAGTGTTAAGCAACACAAAATTATCCCTGGAGAACCTGGTCTACACAGCAGCTTGCAGGAGAAGTCACCTAAATTACAAATACAGAACAGCATTTCTCGCCTCTTCTGTAACTCATTTACACCACCAACTACAAACGGTGAGCAAATTGGCTCCTATGGTTAAATCCAGCCATCATATTGTGTTCATATTCTGTGGAAATGGAGTCCTTTATAAAGGAATGTGTAAGATGCTACTTGAACATGAGCCAGTGTTTAGAGCAAAATGTGTGGCAATCGATAAGTTGATCCAAGCTTATACCTCCATTTCTGTGCTGCAGTTGTTAGAGATGGAGTTTGATGATTTCTCAAGGCCGGATGTGGCCCAGTTGCTGCTCTTTACAATTCAGGTGTCATTAGTGGCTCTTCTGACACATTGGGGGGTGAGGCCAGATGGAATTGTTGGACAATCAGTTGGAGAAGTTGCAGCAGCTCATTGTTCTGGACTTCTTTCACTTGAAGATGCTGTAAAAGTCATTTATTACAGAAGCATGCTGCAATGCAAAGCTACCGGGGGCAGTATGCTGGTAGTTGGCAATCTGCTTGTGACCAAATTATCAAAAATAATTCAGTCATACAAAGAAAAAGTTTGCATTGCTGCTTTCAACAGTCCTACTTCATGCACATTGTCAGGCGATACTTACTCATTAGAACACCTTCATGGGGAGCTGACCAAAAATTACAGTGAAAAGAATATATTTCTCGTAAAGCTTAATGTTCCTGCAGCATACCACAGCCCAATGATGGACCCTATATTACATGAAGTAAAAGAGACGCTGCATGATTTGCAAGAAAATAGCATGGAAGTTGATATTTTCTCTACAGTGACAGGTAAACTAGCATCCAAAGGAGATTTCACCACTAGTGATTACTTGGCTAAAAATATTCGTGAACCAGTTGCCTTTCAACAAGCTGTAGAAGCTTCAGCAAGAGATAAAGAAAACCCATTGATCATTGAAATAGGTCCCCGGAGAGCACTACAAAGGAACATCATTGAAACTTTAGGAGCAAAAACAACAGTATTACCTGCTATACAGCCCCAAAAAGAATATGAAGCTGTCTTTTCCATGCTGATGTCACTTTTTACTCAAGGATACAATCCTGACTGGAGCAATGTATTCGGTGCCTATAAATCTTCACCGTCAACAATTCCAAGATATCAATTTGATTGTATCAAGCAAGATATTAAATATGAAAAAATTAGACAAGGGAACCAAACATCATCAAGTCCAAATCATCCATTAATCCATAGCTTGAGTGAAGATTTGTCTGACTTCCACTGCAAGGTTTCTAAAGTCAATACACCATATGTCTATGAACATAAACATGGAGGATCTGCCCTTATTCCAGGTGCATTCTACGTAGAACTTGGATTGGCAGCTGCGGCTACCAGCTTTAAACCTAAATTGCCGTTAAGTTCTTTGGAAGTCAGTGCAACATTTTCCAGTCCCTGTGTTCTCCACCAAGACTCTGTGGACCTAAAAGTCAAGCTACACCAAGAAGAGAAATTAATGCTTTTTGAAGTTCTAACATCACATGTTTTTGCAAGTGGGAAAATACAAAAACGTAACTATAAACTAAACAAAGACAAAAAAATCTCAGCTGAACATATCTTCAAGAGATGTACTTCGATTTTCAAAGCAGAAACAGTATATGATCAACTCTCTGCAGTTGGATTTGAGTATGGGGAGACTTACAAACAGCTGGGTGATGTACATTATGGAAAAGATCTTAATGAAGGAATTGCCAGAATAAAAGTGAGTGAAGAAGTAAGGGAAACAATGTACGAGTACCACATACATCCAGTCATTTTAGACTGCTTCCTTCAAATGGTGGTTTGTATGGGAACAAGAATGAAAGAATCAGCACTCTTCCCATCATCCATAGGAAGTTTAATGATGCTACAGCCTCTTCAAGAAGAAATGATTATTTATATGAAAATGATAAAAACAACAGAGAAGTACATTGAACTATGTGGATGTTTTGCAGATATCAATGGCTCCATTTTAGTAGAAATAAAAATTGCTCAGCTGACATTTGTAAAACAAACTGCAAATAATATAGAAAATACTTTTTTCCAAGTAAACTGGACAAAGAGTTTACAATCCAGTCAGAGATCAGAAAATGAGCCAAAGCTGTTGATTTATTCTGACAAAGTTGGAATAGGTGAAAAGTTATCAGACTACATTCAGAAAGAGGTGACCTACATTCCTTTCAACAGTTGGAATTCGGATATTCAAGTACATAAGCTTCTTAATAGTGAATGCGAAGATGTTGTGTTTATGTGGGGAATCCAAGAATTAACTAAAGATATTCCAAATAATCTTACACAATATCTAGCGAAATGCTGTGAAGTCTATCAACAGCTGATTTTAACAATAAGAAAAAAGACCCCCAAGCCTTCAATCCGGATAGTGACATTTAGAACTGTGGACAATACTGTGGATCACATTAACCCTGGATTTGCTTTAGTCGGAATGACGAGAGCATGTATGATAGAAATACCTGACATAACATTTCAGCTGATCGATATTAGCTCCTCCAGTTCCCAAGATGTTGCAGCATTAGTCCAAGTTCTTCTTCATTACAATCCAGAGGAACATTCAGAGATCTGGATTAAGGAGGGCTCTATTTATACAAGTGAAATTACTCCCACCATCACTGAACGGAGAACACAAGAAATAAAATCTGATAGTTTTACTCTTTATACTTCAGAGCCTTATACAGTAACTAAAATTTCTGCTGAACAAACTAATTTAAATGTTTCTGTGCTTAAAAGCCAAGATTTAAGGATTCGTGTTGATCAAATTTGCACCCACACAAATGATTATTTTCCTGTTAGTCTTTCAAGCTGGAAATATGGGAATACTCTGTACTGGAACTCTTTGTCTAGTGATAAGCATGAGCTTGTTGCTCTGGATTTTGCAGGGGTTGTTACTGCTGTTGGCAAAGCTGTTAAGAAAATTCACGTTGGTGATAGAGTTGTGGCATGCTATCCGATAACTGCAACCTCTAATGTCATTCTTCCAGAAAATGTTTGCTACTTGGTCAAAAAAGCACCACTGATAAAAAATGCACCTTGTATCTCATTCTTTATCTTGGCCTGGGAAATTCTGCACAATCAACTACCACGTGCAAAGAATAAGCCTAAACTTGTTATTTTAACATCTGATGCAAAGTCAGTTTTGTGCACAGTTTTGTCCAAGACAGCAAAGGAATCTGGATGGGAAACTGTGATAACTGATGGAAGCAGTGTGGTTGATAAGCAGCGCACTTCAATGGTCATTCTTCCTATGGCTAGTGCTGTCACTATAGAAATGCTTAATACATTACCACTTCTTAAAGATTTGGTTTTTTTATCTGATCATAAAAATGCAAAAAACTGGCACTATCTAATTCTTAGCAGCAATCAAGACTTTCACATTCACTTACTTGATATTTCTGCTCCTTTCCAGAAGGCATATTTACACCAGAATCCAAAGGAACTGCACAAGTGGCTTTATTCTATATCTTCTGAAACCAACATTATCATTCCAAAAGTTTTGGTTCAACATGAACCTGGCTTGGATAGTAAAGAAACCAGCTACTTTGTAACCCAGTCCTTACCTGTAATTGAGCTAACCAGTACTATCGCAAAGATACCAATGTCAGCACCTGATCCAGTGCTTTTCAAAGATAACGCGGTTTACGTTGTCACAGGTGGTCTGACTGGTCTTGGACTTGAAACCGTGAAATTCATTGTGAACAATGGTGGTAGCCATATAGCAATTTTATCTAGAAGAAAGCCAACCCCAGAAATGGAACAACAATTAAATGCGGTTCAGAATCTAAAGGAAGCTGCCAAGATAGTTGCCATACAATGTAACATTTCCTTCTACCCTGAAGTAAAAAAAGCCATGGAATTAATGAAAAAAATATTTCCAAATATCCCAGTAAAGGGCGTTTTCCATAGTGCTGTGGTTTTTCACGATGGAATTCTGCAGAACCTAAATTTGCTCCACTTTGAGAAAGTTCTCAGCCCAAAAGTAGATGGAGCAGTGAATCTCCACCTTGTCACGTCAGACATGACACTTGACTACTTCGTGTGCTTTTCATCTGTTGCTTCATTTGTTGGAAATTCAGGCCAAGCAAATTATGCAGCTGCCAACTCTTTTCTAGACATGTTCTGCCTATACAGAAGAAATAAGGGTCTTTGTGGACAATCGATCTGTTGGGGTGGCCTCAACCTTGGAGTTTTACTCAATCAGCACCAAATTCATAAACTCTTAGAAGCAAAAGGAATACTCCTTTTAAATACTGAGGAAATTCACAAGTATCTGAAGAAATGTCTTCAAATAAATAATTCAATTCAAGCAATTGTCAAATTTAACTTCAAAACCATGTATGAAAACTTGATCTCAAATATTCCAGGATTGAAGAAGCGGTTCTATAATGTGGTGGTGGAAGAGATGAAGAGTTGGGAGCAAACACCAACAGAAAAACAACCTGGTGGTGGTAATAGAGAAACTTGTGAAGATTATATTCTCTTAGTACTTACGGAGCTCACGGGAGTCAGCTCAAGTGATATCAGTAGCAGTACTCTTCTCAGTTCTCTGGGGATTGACTCAATGTCAGCCATGACATTACAAAGCCGTATCTTTAAAGAGAAGAATGTAAATATACCGCTGGTGAAGCTACTCGATCCCAGCACACAAGTCTCCAGTTTGGTGTCAATGGTTAAAGAAACCACTTGTGATGAAAAAGAGCTAAATGGTGAATTGATAGAGGAAACTTATCTGTGATATGGAAACAAGTTGGCAACAACAGAACTAAATTATTTCAAGCACTTTTCAATCACTCAATAAGAAAAATGAAAGTCAGCACTCACCGAATCATAAATAAAAAGTCCTTTATTCCCGTGCAGGGGACTTCATAGCGTGCGGCAGGTATCGGAAGGTGCGAAACGTCCGTAGTCCTGTGCGCTGCTCCCTTGTCTGCTCCTCCCAATACCTGCCGCACGCTATGAAGTCCCTTGCACAGGAATAAAGGACTTTTATTTATGATTCGGTGTGTGCTGCCTTTCATTTTTCTTATTGAGTGATTGCTTATATGGACTTGGCTATATGCACCACCAAATGGATCAAGGAGCATAAACACTGATATACTGACCTAATGACTGCAAATAGTGTTTGAAGGTGTCGTGCCTGGATATACCTCTGCTTGAAAAGACTATTTGAAGTACTTTGCTTTACAGCATCTTGTGCACTTTTATTAATATACAGCAATACACTGATTTTACGTTAAATTATCAAGGCAACTTTTTATTTATATTCTGATAATTTTGTCAACATTTCAGTATATTTTATATACTATTACAAACAAACTCCTTAATACACTTGTCTTTCTTATTCTGAGCCATAGCTAGAGCTGGGGCCACATTCTGTCCATAGTAATCTTACTTTGATACTGCTGTTGTCACTGCTGTATAACAAGCGCACACAAAAGACCAAAGCAGTCAGTAATGTTAGTATATTGATCAATTCTTATTTTTCAGCTTTAAACCTGCAGGCACTGATTTTTTTCAGCAATTTTATCAAAGTAAATGTTCATGGTGTTTTGATCTCCTCTATATAGTTTTCAAAATGTGGCTAAATGTGTATATACTGTAACATATTCCATTTTCCATCTTTGGCACATGAATGTATGAGTCTATATGAAAAGTTCTATAAGTCTGATTAATTTTCTGGATAATTAATCAGCAATATGCAGCAATGTTTTTTCCCTATATAGATGAGTATTTTGATATACTATTTAAAATTTGTAAGCAATATGAACATCTATAATTAGACTTAAATATGAATATTCTTCTTGTACTGTGATAATAAATAATATTTGAAATAAACCGCAAGTATTGTATTTATAATCTGCTTAATAAAACTATTCCTCTACTTGAAATTTTGCAGTTTGATTGTGTGATAACATTAATTCACAATAAATATACCTTTAATTTGTTTATTTATTTTTAGGACTGAATAAAAAAGTCTTTAATATCAGCATAAAAATAAATTACTTCTTTTAGATCTACAACTCTAATTCCAAAAAAGATTTCACAACAGGACAGAAAAAACAGATCAGAAGTTGAACATGAGACATTTTTCCATTTCATTTGAAAACAAATTAACTCATTTAGAAATTGATGACGTCTGAAAAAAGTTGATTAAGGGATTAAAGATCATCAAGCAAATTTTAAAATGTATTTTCCATTCACAGGCAGAAAATGCAAATGCAGTGTCGGAACAGTTTGGATTAAGGGGACATGTCAAAGTTTATTGGTGATTTAAATTGCTGCAGCATTTTAGACTAATTGGAGGAGGTATATTGCTTTGTCCGGGTGGCCTGCATATAAGGCATTACAGGCAGCTAGGTTATAAAGATGTGCACTTCTCAGGTGTAACACCAACAACCAAAATTTTCCTTAGGTGCATAGCTGAATAGTTAATAATGACAGCTATTTGTTTTATGAGAGACAGTTCCACATTAATAACTATGCCTAAATTGTGTACCTAGTGTACACTTCCCAGCTTCAGTACACTACAACTATACAACATAGTGAGCAGCCAGCAGATGTGTGGCTAGTGTGGTTCTGCAGTGGCAGTGGCAGAAGGTGCACTGTATAAAAATAGGATAAGGCAGGAAAGGAGGTGTGGGACGGCATTGGCCGTGCCAACAACAGTATTACAGTAAAGATGACATGATTGACAAGGAGAAGATGTTTGACTGAGCATGGGTCATCAGCAATGGTGGCAGCAGAACTTTGTAGAAGACAGACAATGGACAGTCAGGTAGGCAGAAGGGACAGCTGATCGAATCATTGGCATCAGCCAACCCTTTTCACATGTAAAGTGCCAAGGAAAAAATGGCGATATAATAATAAATAATAATAAAAATAATCAGCCGTGGGTGAATGAAAGTCAGCCCTGATCTATGCCTGATTTATTTTGACAAATGTAAAATTTTCCATGCTTGCAGTGGAGAACCTGGCCACTTGGGTTTGACAAAGCCACAGGCTGCGCTAAAGCTCCTCTCTGATAGTATACTGGAGGCTGAACTTGATGTTACACCCCTAATTAACTGAGACAGTTCTTGCCACTTGTCCAATCTACTGAGCCAGATGTCCATGAGCTTAGGGTATCTGCCATAGAAAGGACACAGTGCAGGTATGACTTAACCTGGCTGTTGAGACAGTGCAAGTCTGTTTGCTGATATTCATCAGGTTGATGCTGTGACAGATGAAACATGTAGTGCATCATGTACAGTATATATACACAGTATATACTGTATGTATACTATACTATATACACTGCTCAAAAAAATAAAGGGAACACTCAAATAACACATCCTAGATCTGAATGAATGAAATATTCTCATTGAATACTTTGTTCTGTACAAAGTTGAATGTGCTGACAACAAAATCACACAAAAATCATCAATGGAAATCAAATTTATTAACCAATGGAGGCCTGGATTTGGAGTCACCCCCAAAATTAAAGTGGTAAAACACACTACAGGCTGATCCAACTTTGATGTAATGTCCTTAAAATAAGTCAGAATGAGGCTCAGTATTGTGTGTGGCCTCCACGTGCCTGTATGACCTCCCTACAGCGCCTGGGCATGCTCCTGATGAGGTTGCGGATGGTCTCCTGTGGGATCTCCTCCCAGACCTGGACTGAAGCATCCGCCCACTCCTGGACAGTCTGTGGTGCAACGTGACGTTTGTGGATGCAGCGAGACATGATGTCCCAGATGTGCTCAATTGGATTCAGGTCTGGGGAACGGGCGGGCCAGTCCATAGCTTCAATGCCTTCATCTTGCAGGAACTGCTGACACGCTCCAGCAACATGAGGTCTGGCATTGTCCTGCATTAGGAGGAACCCAGGGCCAACCGCACCAGCATATGGTCTCACAAGGGGTCTGAGGATCTCATCTCGGTACCTAATGGCAGTCAGGCTACCTCTGTCGAGAACATGGAGGGCTGTGCGGCCCTCTAAAGAAATGCCACCCCACACCATTACTGACCCACTGCCAAACCGGTCATGCTGAAGGATGTTGCAGGCAGCAGATCGCTCTCCACGGCGTCTCCAGACTCTGTCAAGTGTGTCACATGTGCTCAGTGTGAACCTACTTTCATCTGTGAAGAGCACAGGGCACCAGTGGCGACTTTGCCAATCCTGCTGTTCCGTGGCAAATGCCAAACGTCCTGCACGGTGTTGGGCTGTGAGCACAACCCCCATCTGTGGACGTCGGGCCCTCATACCACCCTCATGGAGTCGATTTCTAACTGTTTGTGCAGACATATGCACATTTGTGGCCTGCTGGAGGTCATTTTGCAGGGCTCTGGCAGTGCTCCTCCTCTTCCTCCTTGCACAAAGGCGGAGGTAGTGGTCCTGCTGCTGGGTTGTTGCCCTCCTACGGCCCCCTCCACATCTCCTGGTGTACTGGCCTGTCTCCTGATAGCGCCTCCAGCCTCTGGACACTACGCTGACAGACACAGCAAACCTTCTTGCCACAGCTCACATTGATGTGCCATCCTGGATGAGCTGTGCTACCTGAGCAACTTCAGTGGGTTGTAGAGTCCATCTCATGCTACCACGAGTGTGAAAGCACAACCAACATTAAAAAGTGACCAAAACATCAGCCAGAAAGCATTGGTACTGAGATGTGGTCTGTGTTCCCCACCTGCAGAACCACTCCTTTATTGAGTGTGTCTTGATAATTACCAATAATTTCCATCTATTGTCTATTCCATTTGCACAACAGCATGTGAAATTGATTGTCAATCAGTGTTGCTTCCTAAGTGGACAGTTTGATTTCACAGAAGTTTGACTTACTTGGAGTTATAATCTGTTGTTTAAGTGTTCCCTTTATTTTTTTGAGCAGTGTATATACTATATATACACTATATATTATATATATACAGTATGTACAGTATGTATGTACAGTATATATATACAGTAATTATTGCTGACTTTGTTATTTTTTGTAGCCGTAGTGCTAACACACGTGACAAAAAATGTAAATCTTGTTAATTAAAAATGCACTAGAGAATTTCGAAAATTTTGTTTATATAATTTACAAAAAATGTTCTCCTTGTTCTACTGCACTGCCTTGGATCCACACACGTGGAAAGTGTGGACTCTGCATGTAATGGAGAGGGTTCTCCTGGTCAGACATGCGATTGGCATTGGTCGCCAATTCATCTGCTCCCAAAGATTATTAACAATTTTGCCAAAAATTAGTATTTTAATCGCTTCATCCCCCATGTCAGTTTTCACCTTAATGACCAAGCCAAATTTTACAAATCTGGTCAGTGTCACTTTATGGGTAATAACTCTGGAATCCTTCAACGGATCCCGTTGATTCTAATAATATTTTTTGTGATACATTGTACTTCATGATAGTGGTAAAAAATTTAAAACTTTTAATTGTTATGTCCTTAACCCCTTTACAGCCCAAGGTGGTTTGCACGTTAATGACAAGGCCAATTTTTACAATTCTGAACGCTTCAACGGATCCCCCTGATTCTGAGAATGTTTTTCGTGACATATTGTACTTCATGATAGTGGTAACATTTCTTCGATATCACTTGCGTTTATTTGTGAAAAAAATGGAAATTTGGCAAAAATTTAGAAAATTTTGCAATTTTCAAAATTTGAATTTTTATGCCCTTAAATCAGAGAGATATGTCACACAAAATAGTTAATAAATAACATTTCCCACATGTCTACTTTACATCAGCACAATTATGGAACCAAATTTTTTTTTTATTGGGGAGCTATAAGAGTTAAAAGTTGACAAGCGATTTCTCATTTTTCCAACAAAATTTACAAAACCATTTTTTTAGGGACCACATCATATTTAAAGTCACTTTGAGGGGTCTTTGTGACAGAAAATACCCAAAAGTGACACCATTATAAAAACTGCACCCCTCAAGGCGCTCAAAACCACATTCAAGAACTTTATTAACCCTTTAGGTGCTTCACAGGAATTTTTGGAATGTGGAAGAAAAAAATTAACATTTAACTTTTTTCACAAAAATGTTACTTTAGACCCAATTTTTTTTTATTTTCGCAGGGGTAACTGGAAAAAATGGACCCCAAAATGTATTGTGCAATTTCTCCTGAGTAAGCCGATACCCCATATGTGGAGGAAAACCACTGTTTGGGTGCACGGCAGGGTTCGGAAGGGAAGGAGCGCCATTTGACTTTTTGAATGTAAAATTTGCTTGAATAATTAGCGGACGCCATGTTGCATTTGGGGAGCCCCTGATGTGCCTAAACAGTGGAAACCCCCCACAAGTGACACCATTTTGGAAACTAGACGCCTTAGGCAACTTATCTAGATGTGTGGTGAGCACCTTGAACCCCCAGGTGCTTCACAGAAGTTGATAACATTGAGCCGTAAAAATAAAATTTTCACATTTTTCCCGCAAAAATGTTTTTCAGCCCCCACTTTTGCATTTTCATAAGGGTAACAGGAGAAATTTCACCATGCAGTTTGTAGTGCAATTTCTCCTGAGTTAGCAGATACCCAATATGTGTGGGAAAACCACTGTTTGGGCACACGGCAGGGTTCGGAAGGGAAGGAGCGCCATTTGACTTTTCGAATGTAAAATTTGCTTGAATAATTAGCGGACGCCATGTTGCATTTGGGGAGCCCCTGATGTGCCTAAACAGTGGAAACCCCCCACAAGTGACACCATTTTGGAAACTAGACCCCTCAGGGAACTTATCTAGATGTGTGGTGAGCACCTTGAACCCCCAAGTCCTTTACAGAAGTTTATAACATGGAGCCGTGAAAATAAAAAAAATCTAACTTTTTCCACAAAAATGATGTTTTAGCCCCAATTTTTTTATTTTCACAAACTTTTGTGCAATTTCTCCTGAGTACTCCAAAACCCCATATGTGGGGAAAATACAGTGTTTGGGCGCACGGCAGAGTTCAAAAGGGAAGGAGCACTGTGTGACTTTTTGAACGCAAAATCGAGAGTGGACGCCATGTCTCTGATGTGCCTAAATAGTTGAAACCCCCCACAAGTGACCCCATTTTGGAAACGACACCCCTCATGGATTTTATCAAGGGGTATAGTGAACATTTTGAACCCAGAGGTACGACACAGAATTTGATGACATTAGGTCATCATATTGAATAAGTTGTCATTAGTCTTGAGCGCAAGTGCTCGCTACTTGAGTTTGCATCGGGTACTAAGGTATGCACCATGTATCACTCATGCTCGAGTGAAATGCTCGAGTCCCCGCCCACATGTTTCAGGGTTATTAGACACCCCCAAAAAAACATGCGGGGATCGCTCGTGCATGGCAGGCAATCCCCGCAAGTTTTTTTTGGCCGCGAAGCATATTGGGTGGAGACTCGAGCACCCGCGATATTCAATGCATACCCGAGCACCCGATGCAAACTCAAGTAGCGAGCACTTGCATTCAACACTAGTTGCCATATCGTCTTCTTTTTTTTTTTTTACTTTTGAAAAAAGAACAACCCTAACCCCTACCCTAACATTAGCACAACCCTAACCCCAACCGCAGCCCTAGCGTTTATTTTTTGCGCCGTTCCTAGTGCGGTATAAGTGATTAGACAACCTTATTCTTCGGGTCGGTGCGACTACAGAGATACCAGAGTGATATTATGATTGACAGCTGTCACACACTAAAAGACACATATTTTGTAAAATCTAGTTTTTGCATCGCCATATTTTGAGAGCTATAATTTTTCCATATTTTGGCCGACAGAGTCATGTGATGGCTTGTTTTTTGCGGGATGAGTTGAAATTTTTATTGGTGCCATTTTCAGGCACGTGACGTTTTTTGATCGCTTTCTATTCCAGCTTTTGGGAGGCAGAATAAACAAAAACCAACAATTCAGGAATTGTTTTTTTTTTATTTTTTTTATTCTACTCCGCGTGTGGTAAAATTGATAAAGTAGCTTTATTATTTGGGTCAGTACGTTTACAGCGGTACCACATTTATATAGTTTTTCTATGTATTGGCGCTTTTACACAATAAAAGCTATTTTATAGAAAAAACATTTTTTTTGCATCGCTTTATTCTGAGAGCTATAACTTTCTGATTTTTCGGATGATGGAGCTGTATGGTGGCTTGTTTTTTGTGAGACAAGATGACGTTTTCAGTGGTACCATTTTTTTTTATATTCGTTTTTTTGATCGCATGTTATTCCATTTTTTGTTTGGCAGTATGATGATAAAGCATTGTTTTTTGCTTCGTTTTTTATTTTATTTTTTTACTGTGTTCACTGAAGGGGTTAACTAGTGGGACAATTTTATAGGTCAGGTCGTTACGGACACGGCGATACCAAATATGTGTACTTTTATTGTTTGTTTTTTTTTCTTTCATAAAATTATTTATTGATGGGTACATTATATTTTTATTTTTGGTGGATTCTTTTTTTTTTTTTTTTTTTAAATATTTTTACAATTTTTTTTTATTTTTTTTTCACTTTCTGAGAGTTTTTTTTACTATTTTACTTTGTCCCACTATGGGACTTTCACTTTTTTTATTCTGATCGCCTGCATAGCATAGGGATGGAGCACCAACCCTGTGCTATGCAGGCAGTCAGCGCTGCACAGTAAGACGATCGTTTGGTCATGTACTGCGCATGACCAAATGATCTTCCTGCTGTCTGGTGACCCGGATGTTGTCATGACGACATCGGGTCATCATGGCAACACCTGGGAAGCCGCGGCAGACTGTGCTGAAGGCCGGAAGAGGAGGTGAGTATTGCGATCACTTCCCCTTAGCCACCGCAATGCTGCGATCGACTTCAATCGCAGCATTGCGGGGGTTAATGTGCTGGGAGCGGTGCGGGACCGCCCCCTGCACATAGTACCGGGTGTCAGCTGTGACAATCAGCTGACACCCGGCGGCGATCGCGCCCGCACAGCCTGTGTGTGCGCGCGATCGCGATGACGTACTAATACGGGTCAGGCTCTTAAGTCCCAGGGCACAGACGCGTATTAGTACTTCATGGGCTTTAAAGGTGTTAAACCAGGGAGTTATGTCACACAAAATAGTTAGAAAATAACATTTATCACATGTCTATGTCACGCCGTAAACGGCGAAACTGGGAAGTGTTGGGACCTGCACCCGTCCCTGCCACACTAGGGGGGCCCTGACTTTCCCTTATCTCAGGGGTACCTCTGATGGTGAGGAGGCCTGAGCTGCCAGCGTCTCCTTAACTCCTGCACTGGCCCTGACAGTGACCCCCTCTCCCCCCAGGGAGGAAGACAGTACAAAATAATGTAACTGTGACAAGACAGGAAAATACAGACAGGGTAAACAGAAATAGCAGTTACACGAAATGCTCACTGAGCCACAGAGGAAACACAAGGGAGCTAAGGAGGGGAAACCAAAAAGGAGAGAAAGCAGGTAAACACACAGCAAAACAGCAACCACGATAGCTAAGTAAACCTCCAAGCTCCTAAACACAATGCTCCTCCTTCACTCTCCAAGTCAGGCAGAAGAACTGCTGACTGACATTCCGGGAAGTCAGAGCTGAGTCTATATAGAAGGGGAGAGTAGTTAACCCAAATCAGCTGATAGACCAGAATCTCAGGAAAACCCAGAAATCCAGATTAACTCCCGCACTGCTGGCAAGAAGCAGTAAGCTAATAAACTGGAGAGGAGCTACGGCCCAGTGTGTGTGAACTATGCCCAGAACATTGCAGTACTCTGAAACCTCTCTATCGCGGTAACCCCGTGACAGTACCCCCCTTCTACGAGGGACCTCCAAAACCTTAGGGGCAGGTTTCTCAGGATGGGCCACATTAAAGGATCGCACCAACTTGACAGCATGAACGTCGGCCGCTGGTACCCACATCCTCTCCTCAGGACCGTAACCTCTCCAGTGTACCAAATACTGAAGGGACCGACGAATAAATCGAGAATCTATGACTGTAGAAATCTGGAACTCAAGATCCCATCCACAAGAACTGGAGAGGGAGGTGGAAGTGATGGATTGAGAGAGGCCACAAATCTTTTGAGTAAGGAACGGTGGAAAACATTATGGATCCTAAAAGAGTGTGGCAAAGCCAGCTGGAATGCAACAGGATTGATGACAGCCTCAATCCTATATGGACCAATAAACCTGGGGCCCAGTTTCCACGAGGGAACCCTCAGTTTCATATTCTTAGACGACAACCACACACAATCGCCAACACATAGGTCCGGACCTCTCACACGTCTCAGATCAACCGCATTCTTATATCTGGAACCCATCCTCTTCATCTTATTGAGAACCCCTTGCCATATGGAAGAGATGGAGATAGAAAACCGTTCCTCTTCAGGAACACCAGAGAAAAAACTCCTATTAAAAGCGCTAAATTATGGATGAAAACCATATGCCCTGAAAAATGGAAACTTACCAGTAGACTCATGAGTACGGTTGTTTACTGCAAATTCTGCCAATGGTAAGTACTAGTGATGAGCGAGCTCTAAAATGCTCTGGTACTCGTTGTTCAAGTTGAGCAAATTGGAATGCTCGAGTTCTCAGTCCGAGTAACGAGCCCAATGTAAGTCTATGGGAATCTTGAGCATTTAACCAGTGGCTCCCCCCGGCGGTCTGCAAAGGGCCTAAAAATTGCCCAAATTGATGGGCACATATGATCAGCATGGGGAAGACCCCTGGAAGCATTTCTGACTCCCAGGTCAATACTGTCAACAATGTTGTCAGAGGTATTACGCCACTTTTACGGACTCACAATAAAACATACAAAAATTAAACCAAAATGGATTTTCCTGGGAAATATGTCAAGGAACATCCATTCCAGGGGAATGACTTGTATATAAGGTAAAATAAATATACAAAAACAAAAATGCTCCTCCACACCTTGGGCTATGTTCACACATAGCGTTTTTGATGCGTTTTTGAACTTTTGCATTGCTTTCAACCAAGACAAATGCATTCACCAGGAAATGTCATTTTAACATTTTACAACCTTATCTGACCATGTGGTGTGTGACACATCATCAGACACATCTTGTTTAATTTATGATGGAGGGACTCTGAAAGTCACAAACCCTATTTTTCTAGAGCCATCAGGTGGCCTTTACTATTAAAGGGCCAGCAGTCGGCCCTCTCTATTGTTAGAGAGCCATCAGCCGGCTATGCTTTGTTGTGCCCATTATTAACGAGTGAGTCTCCTATACTCAAAATAATAAGCATCCAGCGCCTTTTTGGATGAATGATCCCAGGAAATCCAAGGTTTCTTAAAACATCCGTTTATTTCTTCATACTAAAAACATGTAACAAGAAGGTCAGGTAGTTTGGATACACTCATGATTGCAAAATAGGCATAGAAACCAACATGTTTCCACCCAACCCGGTCTTAATTATGATCATAATCATGAGTGCCTATGCAGTGACTGCAAGGGCTGCCAAAATTTGGGAAAAACCCCACTAACAATTTAAAGACACATAGAGCTGGGCCACAGTAACGACATGTTCCCATTAGAAAGAAGAGGGTCTGCTATAGAGTTATAGAGTATGCAGTGAGTGCAATTGCTGCCAAAATTTAGGAAAAACGCCACTAACAATTTAAAGGCACATAGAGCTGGGCCACAGTAACGAGTACGACATGTTCCCAATAGAAAGGATAGGGTCTGCTATTCAGTTATAGGGAATGCAGTGAGTCCAAAGGCTGCCCGAATTAAGAAAAAACCCTACTAACAATTTAAAGACACATAGAGCTGGGCCACAGTAACGACATGTTCCCATTAGAAAGGAGAGGGTCTCCCATACTCTTTGCCTATGCAGTGACTGTAATGGCTGTAAAAATTTGGAGGCACTCCAATGCCCCTTGCAAGAGATGTAGAGGTAAGAGGGCCTCCTGAAAACAATGTCCCCATTATTAGGAAGTGGGTCTCCCATACTGTTTTCTATGCAGTGAAACAATGGCTGCCAAAAATTTGGAGGAACTCCAATGCCCCTTGCAAGAGACGTAGAGGTCGGAGGGCCTCCTGAAACAATGTTCCCATTTTTAGGAAGTGGGTCTCCCATATTGTTTGCCTATGCAGCGAAGCAACGGCTGCCAAAAATTTGGAGGAACTCCAATGTTCCTTGCAAGAGATGTAGATATGTTGATATGGTACATATGGTGGTGAAATGGTGGTGGAGGATGAGGAGAAAGAGGAGGACAAGAGCAAATAGACAAAATCAGGAAGCATATACCCATGTCTGAGTGTGAAGACAGAGGTGCATGGGAATAGAGTTAGACCTCCCAAAAAAAGACACTGCACTTGAGTCTATACTGTGTGCAGAATTATTAGGCAAATGAGTATTTTGATCACATGATGCTTTTTATACATGTTGTCCTACTCCAAGCTGCATAGGCTTGAGAGCCAACTACCAATTAAGTAAATCTGGTGATGTTAAACTCTGTAATGAGGAGGGGTGTTAACTAATGACATCATCACCCTATATAAGGTGTGCTTAATTATTAGTCAACTTCCTTTCCTTTGGCAAAATGGGTCAGAAGAGAGGTTTGACGGGCTCTGAAAAGTCCAAAATTGTGAGATGTCTTGCAGAGGGATTCAGCAGTCTTGAAATTTCCAAACTTTTGAAGCGTGATCACCGAACAATCAAGCATTTCATGGCAAATAGCCAACAGGGTTGCAAGAAGCGTGTTGGCCAAAAAATGCACAAAATAACTGCCCATGAATTGAGGAAAATCAAGCGTGAAGCTGCCAAGATGCCATTCGCCACCAATTTTGTCATATTTCAGAGCTGCAACGTAACTGGAGTATCAAAAAGCACAAGGTGTGCGATACTCAGGGACATGGCCAAGGTAAGGAAGACTGTAAAACAACCACCTTTGAACAAGAAACATAAGATAAAATGTCAAGAATGGGCCAAGAAATATCTTAAGACTGATTTTTCAAAGGTTTTATGGACTGATGAAATGAGAGTGACTCTTGATGGGCCAGATGGATGGGCCAGAGGCTGGATCAGTAAAGGGCAGAGAGCTCCACTCTGACTCAGATGCCAGCAAGGTGGAGGTGGGGTACTGGTATGGGCTGGTATCATCAAAGATGAACTCGTGAGACCTTTTCGGGTTGAGGATGAAGTGAAGCTCAACTCCCAGACCTTCTGCCAGTTTCTGGAAGACAACTTCTTCAAGCAGTGGTACAGGAAGAAGTCTGTATCGTTCAAGAAAAACATGATTTTCATGCAGGACAATGCTCCATCACATGCATCCAACTACTCCACAGCATGGCTGGCCAGTAAAGGTCTAAAAGAAGAAAAAATAATGACATGGCCACCTTGTTCACCTGATCTGAACCCCATAGAGAACCTGTGGTTCATCATAAAATGTGAGATCTACAGGGAAGGAAAACAATACACCTCTCGGAACAATGTCTGGGAGGCTGTGGTGGCTGCTGCACGCAATGTTGATGGAAAACAGATCAAGCAACTGACAGAATCGATGAATGGAAGGCTGTTGAGTGTTATCATAAAGAAAGGTGGCTATATTGATCACTAATTTTTTTGTTTTTGTTTTTGCATGTCAGAAATGTTTATTTCTAAATTTTGTGCACTGATATTGGTTTACCTGGTGAAAATAAACAAGTGAGATGGGATAATATTTGTTTTTTATTAAGTTGCCTAATAATTCTGCACAGTAATAGTTACCTGCACAAACAGATATCCTACTAAGATAGCCAAATCTAAAAAAAACCCCACTCCAACCAAAAATATTACGCTTGGATATTTATGAGCCTTTTGGTATGATTGAGAACATAGTTGTTGATCAATCTAATATATATAATCGTCTTATCCCGTCTGTCTGTCTGTCTGTCTGTCCGTCTGTCCAGGAAATCCCGCGTCGCTGATTGGTCCGGCCGCGGCCAATCAGTGACGCAGGATTTCAGAAAAAGATGGCGGCCATTAGCGGTTCATCTCCCGGCTGCTGGCAGCACAAGTACCCCGACGGGCGGTGCCGCTGACCTCCATGCGGCTACCGTCAGGAGATCAGCGGCTTGGCCCGCTGATCTCCCAATGGCAAGTGTGAAGGGAGGACCAGTGAGCGGCGCCACTGACTTCCATGCGGCTACCGTCGGGAGATCAGCGGCTTGGCCCGCTGATCTCCCGACGGCAAGTGTGAAGGGATGGACGGCGCCGCTGCCCGATCCTCAGTAATACGGTTCGCTGATTGGTTGCGGCCGGCCGCCGCGACCAATCAGTGATTTTGCCACCAAATTTAAACACCGCTCTGCAGATTGGTCGCGGCCGCGACCAATCAGCGAGATTGGCGCCGAGTTTAAACACCGCTCTGCACAGAGGTCAGCGGCGATGCAGCGGGGAGATGAGCTGCGCTAGCCACTCATCTCCCGGCTGCTAGCAGTATAAGTACCCCGACCTGCGGCGCCGCTGACCCCCATGCGGCTACCGTCCGGAGATCAGCGGCTTGGGCCACTGATCTCCCGACAGCAAGTGTGAAGGGAGGGACGGCTGCTCGCAGCGGAAGTACCCGCACAGGCAGCGCCACTGCCCGATCCTCAGTAATACGGTTCGCTGATTGGCGCCAAATTTAAACACCGCTCTGCTGATTGGGCGCGGCCGCCGGCCGCGACCAATCTGCAATATTGGCGCCAAATTTAAACACCGCTCTGCTGATTGCGCCTGGTCGGCCGCATACATGTTCTAGAATACCTGATGTGTTAGAATCGGGCCACTATCTAGTAATAAAAATAATCCTCTAAAATACAACTTGCCTAATAATTCTGCACAGAGTGTATGTGTGGCACCCCAGGGGTCTGGTTGCCACAGTAATAGAAATATTATGTCTGAAAGCAAGTGGGAGGTTTCTCTGGTCAGGAGCCCTAAGCATGCAACACCGCCCACCCAGACCTGGGAGGGGAGGAATCTGCCCTTATAAACTGGGTCTGGGGTGGGATTAGGTTAGACAGAGCCTGCAGAACAAGCAGAGTAGAGTCAGAGCCTGAAGAGGGAGAACTACAACAGGAGCTCTGTAGGAGCAGGAGCAGAAGACCAGGGGCTGGAAGCAGAGATATAGCTCGCCCTGGCAGAGTAACTTAGTAACCGGACACAGGAGTCCGAGGCTGTGGGGACTGATATACACCCAGCAGCAGAAACCAGCCGGCAGGGGATTCCAGGTCCTCTGGCCTTAGAAGCCCGGAGGCTCAGTCACAAAGAAGGGACCAGCGCCGCCATCCAGGAGCGGGAGCTAACAGAAGGCCCCAAGTCACCAGCCATACGGGTGAGCACCACGCGGTATAATCAGGGACGTGGGCTACTTGTAACCGCTTACAGCAAGGTAGCCAGAAAGAATGCAGATAGACGGGGAGGCCTACAACTTCACCTGGCCAGGGGGAGATCCTGCTTGCTCACAGACTGACCAGGCCCCTACTGCTAACCAGTACTCCCGGGAGGGTCTGCTTTATACCATCAGTAAAGACCCTGAACCGCACCACACGTCTCTGTGTTTCATCGCTGCACCAGCACCATTAGTACTGGGATGCTCACACTATCACTCCCATCATCCACACTAGCTGCCCTGAGGTAATACTTCTCCCGTGGGGAGTTATCCCATTCTTGGCTGTGGAAACAACATCAGCCTCAGCGGTCTGTAGTGCAGCGGCGGTCCCCACTGACCGCAATCCACAGGTGGAGTAGTCGGACACTTGCTGTTACACTAAGACTGCCACTGGTTTGACCACCCTGAGCCATGGACCGGGTCACCGCCACACGGAGACTACAACCCCCCAGCATCCTACAAAAAGGCCCGGTTCCGGGTTCCCTGTGCGGCCCAGGGGGTGAGTCAACTTTGGCGTAGTCGGCAGGATTTTGTGCCCGCAACCACCGGGTACTGCGTGCCTGAAAAAGACTTTGGTACTTACCTGTGGTGAAGTTTCCCGCCTTCCAGAGCCGTTTCCCGCCATCGGACGCCATCTTGGGTCATTTCCCGCCGTCTTCCCCGCCATCCGCAGCTGCTTCCCGCCATCGGTCGCCATCTTCAGGACGCCTCGTGGGAAGAAGAGGGGCGTGGACGCCGAAAGCGCGCGAGACCCGAAGCTCCGCCCCACGCTCTAACGCTGCGCAAGGTCCTGGAAGGGAGAAAGAGCGACGCTGACGTCATCGGAGCGCGACGCCAGGTCCTCTACCCCAACGATTGACTGCGGAGCCGCGGCCTACGGAAGAAGAGCATCGCAAGGTAGGCCACGGTCCATTAGGGGGGAGGAGGATGTCGGATACCGAGGGGAGCTCCACCGCCACAGCCACCACCAGCGCAACCGCTGCAGCGGTCATGCCATTCACCATGCCCTATATCCCGGGGGCAACCTGGCTACCCCAGTACTCAGGGGAGTCACATACTCTAAGTGACTTTAGGGAAAGACTGGATAGCCTCTTCCAGGTATACCCCCTCACGGAAGAGCAAAAAGTAAGCATCCTGGTGGCCCAGTTAATCGGGGCAGCCCAAAGGGAGGTAAAGTCCTGGCCACCTAGGAGGAAGAGAACTGTCAGAGAAATACTAGCCCGGCTGAAAGACACATTTGACACCGGCACCTCAGCCGAAATAAAGCTCCGATTTTACGGGTGCAAACAGCGGGCACATGAAAGTATAAGAGACTATGCTCTAAACCTACAAGAGGCCCTGAGAGCCATTAAGCATGCAGACCCTGACCGCGTGGGGAATGAAGACAAGCTGTTGACCGAACAATTTATTGAGGGTCTACTGTGCAATGCCCACCGAACCCAGTTGCGGGCAATGGCCTTACAGGACCCTGACCTGGACTTTGCACAGTTCAAGGACAGAGCCATCCGGGTGCTCCGAGAACCGGCACCAGGTGGCGCTGTGACCTACAGGCGCCCTGCTATCACTTACCACCAGGAGATGGCGCCCTTGTCTGCAGGGCCTGTGGGAGCTGATTCGCAGGCTTTAAACAGTAACCCGGCTACAGACCTGCACCATCAGGTCCAAGAGCTTACTAAAAGCGTTGCCGCGCTAACCAGAACTGTGCAGTCTTTACAGGTCTCTTCTCCAGGAAAGATCCAGCTGGCATCCGGACCAGAGGACGTCCCGTGGCGCCGACTGAGGAGGACCCCACCGGCCAGAGGAAGACCCAGCGACAGATATAACGAGGACGGACGACCCATCTGCCGCCGCTGCAATCAACCCGGACATATGGCAAGGTACTGTCATTTAAACGGGCACAACCTGGGGTAGAGGGCCAACCCCCAGGCATAAGATCATCAGGCCCATCAAACTGGCGTTATAAATACGTAGAGGGACGTCCAATCTTGCCTGTGGTACTGGATGGCATTCCTATGAGTGCCCTACTATACACTGGGTCACAGGTGACCACCATCCCGTACGTGCTCTTTAAGCAGTACTGGAATGACTCGGACATAACCCGCTACCCAGATGACGACCTGAGTATCATCGCCAGCAATGGTCAGCCCATGCCGCAGGTGGGATTCAAGGAGGTGACCATTAAGATCGGTAAAGTCGAACTGGCGGCACAAGGACTGATTATAGTGGACATAGACCGTCATGAGAGTCACCCTAGAATAACCTTGGGAACTAATGTGATTGAAAATTGTCTTGCAGAGGTGATTCTCATTTTACAGCAGGTTGCCAAGAATGCCAGTTCCGGCCAGCAGCGTGTGCTCCAAAAAGAGATCCGGGCACTGATGAAGCGGCAACAAGTGGAACTATCTGGTGGTGAGATAGGTAGCGTGAGAATGTGCGACCCGTTCCCTATTGCCATGCCCCCGAAAAGTGAGATGATGATTTGATGCCGGACAGCTATTGGTCTAAGAGGTAGAGACTACCAAGCAATGGTAGAACCCGTCTACTCAGACAGTAGGCCCACCATTTTGACAGCACGGGGGGTGGTCGATGTACGCCATGGGAGGGTGCCCGTTCGCATCATAAATATCGGGGAGAGAGAAGTATACCTGCCCCGGTATGCCACGCTAGCCAAATTGTTCAGCATCAACCAGAACTCGGTACAGGCTGTGGAACCCTTGCCTCCATCTCAACCAGAGGAAGGTAACGGCTCTAAGAAACCAATGGAGGACTGGTGTCAGCAACTGCATTTGGGTACTGACTCCACTCCCTCACACCAGAAACAGGGAGTCTATCGGGTGGTTCAAGAGTACGAGAGAGTGTTTAGTAAACACCCGCTAGACTTCGGGCGAGTAAAGGGGGTAGAACACCACATCCCCACGGGAGACCATCCCCCTATAAAGGGGAGATACCGACCCGTACCCCCTGCACACTATCAACACGCCAAGGGGATGCTAAGAGACATGAAGGAGGCTGGGGTAATCAGGGACAGCTGTAGCCCCTGGGCAGCTCCACTAGTCTTAGTGAAAAAGAAAGACAACACCATGAGAATGTGTGTAGACTACAGGAAGGTCAACCGTATCACACACAAAGATGCGTACCCGTTACCAAGGATAGAAGAGTCCTTAGCTGCATTAAAATCTGCAAACTTCTTCTCTACTTTGGATCTCACCTGACTGGTCAGACACAAATATATCTGTTTAAAAGAGTCTGGTGTAGGCCAGAAAAATATAACTGTGGTTTTCCTCTTCCACGGTTCTAATCTGCTTTTTATTACCCTTTTTCCATTGATAGTGCGAGTGTAAGCTATTTTACTTCATTTACAATGGGCAAGGCGCGTGGCAAGGGACGTGGAACTGGATATTCTGGTAATGGTGCGTGTAGAGGATGGGACCGTGGTCAAGGTGAAAATGTGCCACAACCAACAGCCACATCTTCTCGCTCCCAGTTCTTGACCGAATTACTAGGGAAGCACACAACAAGACCACTATTGCGAACTGATCAGTGTGAACAGGTTATTAATTGGATAGCAGATAATACTTCCAGTTACCTAGGCACCACCACCTCCGGTCTGTCTTCCACACGGTCAAGTTTTAGTAGCCGTGAGTCTCGACCGCATACTCCTCCTCACCCTGATCGCAGCATTGCGGTGGCTAAGGGGAGGTGATCGGTATTCTCACCTCCTATTCCGGCCTCCAGCGCTGTCTGCCGCGGCTTCCAGGATGTTGCCATGACGACCCGATGTCGTTATGACAACATCCTGGTCACTAGACAGCAGGAAGATTTTTTGAACATAAGCAGTGCATTTCCAAATGATCTTCTCCCTGTCCAGCGCTGACAGCCTGCACGGCACAGGGATGGTGCTTCATTCCTGTGCCATGCAGGCGATCAGAGAAAAAAAAGTTAAAGTCCCAGAGTGGGACAAAATAAACAAGTTAAAAAACTGTCAGAAAGCGAAAAAAAAAAAAAAAATTTGTAAAAATATTTAAAAAAAAATAAAAAAAATAATCCACCAAAAATAAAAATATAATGTACCCATCAATAAATATTATGAAAAAACAAAAAAAACAATAAAAGTACACATATTTGGTATCGCCGCATCCATAACGACCTGACCTATAAAACTGTCCCACTAGTTAACCCCTTCAGTGAACACGGTAAAAAAAAAAAAAAAAACGAAGCAAAAAAAAAAGCTTTATCACCATACCGTCAAACAAAAAATGGAATAACACGCGATCAAAAAGACGAATATAAATAAATATACTACAGCTGAAAACGTCATCTCATCCCGCAAAAAACAAGCCGCCATACAGCTCCATCATCCGAAAAATATAAAAGTTATAGCTCTCAGAATAAAGCGATGCTAAAAAATAATTTTTTCTATAAAATAGCTTTTATTGTGTAAAAGCGCCAAAACATAGAAAAACTATATAAATGTGGTACCGCTGTAAACGTACTGACCCAAAGAATAAAACTGCCTTATCAATTTTACCACACGCGGAACAGAATAAAAAAATTAAAAAAAACAGCTCCTGAATTGTTGGATTTTGTTTATTCTGCCTCCCAAAAATCAGAATGAAAAGCGATCAAAAAATGTCACATGCCTGAAAATGGCACCAATAAAAACATCAACTCATCCCGCAAAAAACAAGCCACCACATGACTGTCTGCCAAAATCTGGAAAAATTATAGCTCTCAAAATATGGCGATGCAAAAACTAGATTTTACAAAA
Organism: Phyllobates terribilis; assembly: GCF_046119375.1. Classification (NCBI taxonomy): domain Eukaryota; kingdom Metazoa; phylum Chordata; class Amphibia; order Anura; family Dendrobatidae; genus Phyllobates; species Phyllobates terribilis. The sequence goes on from NW_027362764.1 coordinate 82,236,220, forward strand.
AAATGCGTCTTTTAGTGTGTGACAGCTGTCAATCATAAAAACCCCATATGATTCTGGTATCACTGTAATTGTACCAACCCGAAGAATAAAGTCGTCTAATCACTTATACCGCACAAGGAACGGCGTAAAAAATAAACTCTCGTGTTAGGGTTGTGCTAGGGTTAGGGCTGGGTTTGGGGTTAGAGTTGTGATGGGGTTGTGATTTTTTCAAAAGTAAGAAAAAAAGATGGCGATATGGCGACTAGTGTTGAGTGCAAGTGCTCGCTACTTGAGTTTGCATCGGGTGCTCTGGTATGCATTGAGTATCGTGGGTATTTGAGTGACATGTTCGAGTCTCCGCCCCATATGCTTCGCGACCAAAAAAACTTTGCGGGGATTGCCTGCCATGGACGAGTGATCCCCGCATGTTTTTTTTTGGGTGTCTAATAACCGTGAAACATGCGGGGCAGGGACTCAAGCATGTCACTCGAGCACAAGCAGTACATGGTGCATACCCAGGTACCAGATGCAAACTCAAGAAGCGAGTACTTGCGCTCAAGATTAATGACAACTTAATATGATGACCTAATGTTATCAAATTCTGTGTCATACCTCTGGGTTTAAAATGATCACTACACCCCTTGATAAAATCCTTGAGGGGTCTAGTTTCCAAAATGGGGTCACTTGTGGGGGAGCTCCAATGTTTAGGCACACAGGGGCTCTCCAAATGCAACATGGTGTCCGCTAACAATTTGAGCAGATTTTCCATTCAATTTGTTAGCGGACACCATGTTGCGTTTGGAGAGCCCCTGTGTGTCTAAACATTGGAGCTCCCCCACAAGTGACCCCATTTTGGAAACTAGACCCCCCAAGGCACCTATCTAGATGCATAGTGAGCACTTGGAACCCCCAGATGCTTCACAAATTGATTCGTAAAAATGAAAAATTATTTTTTTCCACTTTTTCATTTTTACGAATCAATTTGTGAAGCACCTGGGGATTCCAAGTGCTCACTATGCATCTAGATAGGTGCCTTGGGGGTCTTGTTTCCAAAATGGGGTCACTTGTGGGGGAGCTCCAATGTTTAGGCACACAGGGGCTCTCCAAACGCAACATGGTGTCCGCTAACAATTTGAGCGGATTTTCCATTCAATTTGTTAGCGGACACCATGTTGCGTTTGTAGAGCCTCTTTGTGCCTAAACATTGGAGCTCCCCCACAAGTGACCCAATTTTGGAAACTAGACCCCCCAAGGCACCTATCTAGATGCATAGTAGGCACTTGGAACCCCCAGGTGCATCACAAATTGATTCGTAATAATGAAAAAGTGAAAAAAAATGGGGTCACTTGTGGGGTGTTTCCACTGTTTAGGCATATAGGGGGCGCTCCAAACACAACATGGCGTCCACTAATTATTCCAGCAAATTTTACAATCAAAAAGTCAAATGGTGCTCCTTCCCTTCCGAGCCCTGCTGTGTGCCCAAACAGTGGTTTTTCCCCACATATGGGGTATCTGCGTGCCCAGGGGAAATTGCACAACAAATTTTGGGGTCCATTTTTTCCTGTTACCCCTGCGAAAATAAAAAAATTTGGGTCTAAATTAACATTTTTGTGAAAAAAGTTAAATGTTCATTTTTTTCTTCCACATTCCCAAAATTCCTGTGAAGCACCTGAAGGGTTAATAAAGTTCTTGAATGTGGTTTTGAGCACCTTGAGGGGTGAAGTTTTTATAATGGTGTCACTTTTGAGTATTTTCTGTCACAAAGACCCCTCAAAGTTACTTGATGTGGTCACTAAAAAAATGGTTTTGTAAATTTTGTTGGAAAAATGAGAAATCGCTGATCAACTTTTAACCCTTATAGCTTCCTAGCAAAAAAAAATTTTGTTCCAAAATTGTACTGATGTAAAGTAGACATGTGGGAAATGTTATTTATTAACCTTTTTTGTGTGACATATCTCTCTGATTTAAGGGCATAAAAATTCAAATTTTGAAAATTGCAAAATTTTCAAAATTTTCGCCAAATTTCCACTTTTTTTTACAAATAAACGCAAGTGATATCGAAGAAATTTTACCGCTATCATGAAGTACAATATGTCACGAAAAAACATTCTCAGAATCAGGGGGATCCGTTGAAGCGTTCCAGAGTATTTACCTCATAAAGTGACAGTGGTCAGAATTGTAAAAATTGGCCCGGTCATTAACGTGCAAACCACCCTCGGGGGTAAAGGGGTTAATGAAAGGAACCAAATGACACATCTTGCTAAAACGGTCCACGACCACCCAGATGACAGTGAAACCCTCGGACACAGGAAGGTCAGTAATAAAATCCATTGCCAGATGCGTCCAAGGTGCACTAGGAACCTCCAGAGGGCAAAGCAACCCCGCAGCAGGGGTATACGAAGCCTTTGACCTAGCACACACCGTACAAATCTTTCCTAAAGGTTCTAGGCACAAACAACCTCCCATGGGGAGTTTTAGATGGGGCATCCTCCTGGGCTTTCAGAATCCCATCTTCCAAAACGGAGTCCAATGCTGCTACCACAACTCCTTCCTGTAAAATGCTCTCCTCCTCCTCGGTACCAACCATGGGAGAAAAACTGCGAGATAAAGCATCGGTTTTAACATTCTTGGTACCAGGGATGTAAGTAACAGAAAAATTAAACCGAGAAAAAAAAAGTGCCCACCTAGCCTGACGGGCATTCAAGCGCTTGGCAGCATCCAGATAAATCAAATTTTTATGATCAGTGAAAACCTGAACCGGAAATGTAGCACCTTCTAAGAAATGCCGCCAATGTTCAAACGCGAGTTTAATAGCCAGCAATTCCCACTTACCAACATCGTAATTAAGTTCGGTTTCTGAAAATGTTTTCGAAAAAAAAGCACAGGGATGTACTCCATCATTGTTCTCCTGAGACAAAACGGCACCGACCCCCACCGAAGAAGCATCAACCTCGACCAAAAAAGGCTTGGTCTCATCAGGCTGCATAAGGATAGGGGCAGAACTGAACCTCTGCTTGAGATACACAAAAGCTTCAATGGCCTCAGTAGTAGAGATGAGCGGTGTTCGACTAGAACTGTGCGCCAATCTCAAATTCGAGCTGTTTTGGGTGGTGTTCGAGTTGTTCGATGAACCCGAACGATTTGCAAAAAATTCGGCTGTTCGAGGTTATGTTCGATAACTGTTCGTGCACCAAAAGCGTGTCCTGCATGTCTGGCGCTATTTAGAGCACCAATCATGCAGGGATTGTCTGCCACTCACTGTAATGCCACAGCCATGGTGGTTGTGGCATTACAGTGATTGCCCAAATCGATGGGAACAGTGCTCACAGTGAAACATGAAAAGCTGGCAATTCAGCAGCGGCATACACCGGTACCCGACAATTTAGAACCGAAAGAATAGAGCTTCACACATAGATTAGATAGATAGAAACATGTCAGTCACACATATAAGAAGCACAGTGACAGTGTTGCTTACTGTACTTGTCATTTAGTGTAAAGGATTTATCAAAAAAAATAATAGTGTTTTCATGCACCGTCTCTTTAAAAAAGCCGGCTGGCAATTCAGCAGGGTACCCGACAATTTAGAATAGAAGGAATAGAGAATCACACATAGATTAGATAGATAGAAACATGTCAGCCACATATATACGAAGTACAGTGACAGTGTTGCTTACTGTACTTGTCATTTAGTGTAAAGGATTTATTAAAAAATATAATAGTGTTTTCGTGCACCGTCTCTTTAAAAAAGCCGGCCGGCAATTCAGCATCTGTACCCGACAATTTATAACAGACAGAATAGAGCTTCACACATAGATTAGATAGATAGAATCATGTCAGTCACATATATATGAAGTACTGTGACAGTGTTGCTTACTGTACTTGTCATTTACTGCAAAGGATTTATTAAAAAAAATAATAGTGTTTTCATGCACCGTCTCTTTAAAAAAGCCGGCCGGCAATTCAGCATCTGTACCCGACAATTTATAACAGACAGAATAGAGCTTCACACATAGATTAGATAGATAGAAACATGTCAGTCACATATATAATAAGTACAGTGACAGTGTTGGTTACTGTACTTGTCATTTAGTATTAAAATAAAGGATTTATTATTAAAAAAAATTGGCGTGGGGTTCCCCGTAATTTTAGTCTCTAGCGGAGGTTAAGCAGACAGCTGGGGCAGATGTTTGAAGCCTGGGAAGGGGGTAATACCCACGGAGCTTCCCAGGCTACTAATGTCAGCCCCCAGCTGAATACCTAGCCTTTACTAGCTATTAAAATGGAGGACCCCCCCAAAAAAATGACGTGGGGTACCCCCTAATTTAATAGCTAGCAAAGGCTAGGCAGACAGCTGGGGGCTGATATTAATAGCCCAGGAAGGGAGCCATGAATATTGGCCCCCTCCCAGGCTAGAAACACCAGCCGTCAGCCGCCCCAGAAATGGCGCATCCATAGGATGCGCCAATTCTGGCACTTAGCCTCGCTCTTCCACGCTGCCCTGGTGCGGTGGCAGGGGGTAATAGGGTTGGGGTTATTGTCAGCTTATAATGCCAGCTGACATCAAGCCCAGGTTAGTAATGGAGAGGCGTCTATAAGACACCCCCATTACTAACCCCATAGTCAAAGTTAAAAGAAAACACAAACACCCAGAATAAAGTCCTTTAATTGAAATAAAGACACATTCCTTTATTGTTCTAAATTAAACCATACTTACCGTCACGCCCATTCCAGCTGAAGCCAACGATCTCCTGCAATAAAAGAAAAATAATAAAGCAACCTCATCCTTACCTTTCCATGGTTCCCACGACAGCTTCAGCTCTGCTACATCGAGATAACAGGCTGGACCGCAGCAGAACGCTGCCATCCAGCCTGTCATCCCGCAGACACTGAGAAGCGCAGGCATGCTTGCGCTCTGCAGTGTCTGGCTGTGACGGCATAAAGATGAGACGAGTTCATGTCCAATGAACTCGGCGCACCTCATGCACGTCACTGACAGCGTGGGAGAATTCTCCTGCACTCAGCACTTCAGCGTGAGAATTCTCCCACGCTGTCAGTGACGTGCATGAGGTCAGCTGAGTTCATTGGACATGAATGAGCTCACCTCATGCACGTCACTGACAGCGTGGGAGAATTCTCACGCTGTAGCGCTGAGTGCAGGAGAATTTTCCCACGCTGTCAGTGACGTGCATGAGGTGAGCTGAGATCATTGGACATGAATGAGCTCACCTCATGCACGTCACTGACAGCGTGGGAAAATTCTCCTGCACTCAGCGCTTCAGCGTGAGAATTTTCCCACGCTGTCAGTGACGTGCATGAGGTGAGCTCATTCATGTCCAATGAACTCAGCTGACCTCATGTACGTCACTGACAGTGTGGGAGAATTTTCACGCTGAAGTGCTGAGTGCAGGAGAATTCTCCCACGCTGTCAGTGACGTGCATGAGGTGCGCCGAGTTCATTGGACATGAGCTTGTCTCATCTTTATGCCGTCACAGCGAGACACTGAGGAGCGCAAGCATGCCTGCGCTTCTGAGTGTCCGCGGGATGACAGGCTGGATGGCAGCATTCTGCTGCGGTCCAGCCTGTCATCTCGATGTAGCAGAGCTGAAGCTGTCGTGGGAACCATGGAAAGGTAAGGATGAGGTTGCTTAATTATTTTACTTTTATTGCAGAAGACATTGGCTTCAGCTGGAATGGGCGTGACGGTAAGTATGGTTTAATTTAGAACAATAAAGAATTGTGTGTTTATTTCAATTAAAGGACTTTATTCTGGGTGTTGTGTTTTTTTAAATACTTTACTAGAAATTCATGGTGGTCATGTCTAATATTGGCGTGACCCCATGAATTTCGGGCTTAGGGCCAGCTGATAATGCCAAGCTGGCCTTAACCCCTTTATTACCCAGTGAGCCACCGCACCAGGGCCCTGGATGAGTTGGGTACAGCGCCAGAAGATGGCGCTTCTATGAACGCGCCATTTTCTGGGGCGGCTGCGGACTGCAATTTGCAGCGGGTGGGGCCCAGAAAGCTTGGGCCTCCCTGCGCTGCGGATTCCAGCTCCCAGCTGCCTAGTTGTACCTGGCTGGGCACAAAAATAGGGCGAAGCCCCACGCATTTTTTTTTTAAATTATTTCATGAAATTCATGGAATAATTAAGAAAAAAAGGGCTTCCCTATATTGTTGTGTCCAACCAGGTACAAATAGGCAGCTGGTGATTGGGGGCAGCCCGTCCCTGCCTGCTGTACCTGGCTGGACACAAATATAGTGCGAAGCCCCACGTCAATTTTTTTTTAATTATTTCATGAAATAATTTTTTTCAAAAAGGGCTTCCCTATATTGTTGTGTCTGGCCAGGTACAAATAGGCAGCTGGTGGTTGGGGGCAGCCCGTTCCTGCCTGCTGTACCTGACTGGACACAAATATAGTGTGAAGCCCCACGTCAATTTTTTTAAAATTATTTCAGGAAATTCATGAAATAATGAAAATATGTGACTGACATGTTTCTATCTATCTAATCTATGTGTGAAGCTCTATTCTGTCTGTTATAAATTGTCGGGTACAGATGCTGAATTGCCGGCCGGCTTTTTTAAAGAGACGGTGCATGAAAACACTATTATTTTTTTTAATAAATCCTTTGCAGTAAATGACAAGTACAGTAAGCAACACTGTCACAGTACTTCATATATATGTGACTGACATGTTTCTATCTATCTAATCTATGTGTGAAGCTCTATTCTGTCTGTTATAAATTGTCGGGTACCGCTGCTGAATTGCCGGCCGGCTTTTTTAAAGAGACGGTGCACGAAAACACTATTATATTTTTTAATAAATCCTTTACACTAAATGACAAGTACAGTAAGCAACACTGTCACTGTACTTCATATATATGTGACTGACATGTTTCTATCTATCTAATCTATGTGTGATGCTCTATTCCTTCATGTCTAAATTGTCGGGTACCGGTGTATGCCGCTGCTGAATTGCCGGCCGGCTTTTTTAAAGAAAGCGTCTTCTGAGCAGTTTGTCAGCTTTTGGACACCTTTGAAGGTGTTTTCTATGTGTTCCTATGTGTTTTTGTTTGCCTGCCATTGATTTTAACGGTGTCCGACGGTGTTCTAAGGTGTTCGACGAACCGAACCGAACCCGAACACTACGGGGGTGGCTCAACACTACTCAGTAGTCCACTGGACAGTATTCGCACCTTTCCTGGTGAGATCGGTCAGTGGCTTAACAATTATAGAAAAATTCTTAATGAATTTTCTGTAATAATTGGCGAAACCCAAAAATCTCTGTATCGATTTCAAACCAATAGGCCTAGGCCATTCCTGCACAGCCTGAACCTTCACCGGGTCCATCTCAAAGCCCTTGCTGGAGATAATGTAGCCCAAAAAACTAATTCTCTGCACAGCGAACTCACATTTCTCCAGCTTAGCAAAAAGTGAATTGTCACATAATAACTGCAATACCTCACGTACGCTCTGCCAATGAGACTCCAGATCTGGCGAATAAATCAAAATGTCATCCAAATACACAACCACATTCTTACCAATCAAAGGTCTCAAGATGTCATTAATAAGGTTCTGAAAAACGCGGGTGCATTGGTAAGACCAAAAGGCATCACCAGATTCTCAAAATGACCTACCGGAGTGTTAAAAGCAGTTTTCCATTCAACACCCTCCTTTATTCGTAACAAATTATATGCCCCCCGGAGATCAATTTTAGAGAACCACTTGGCCCCCACTAACTGGTTAAACAAGTCAGGAATTAACGGCAATGGGTAGCAATTGCGTACCGTAATTTTATTAATTTCACGAAAGTCCAGACATGGACGTAAAACCGCCGTCCTTTTTTTTTACAAAAAAAAATCCAACAGCCACAGGTGACTTAGAAGGTCTAATGTGACCATCAGCCAAGCTCGTCTGTATGTATTCCTCCAAGGCCTTTCTCTCAGGGATAGTCAGATTAAATAAGCGACTCTGGGGAAGAGTAGCTCCAGGAACAAACTCAATGATGCAATCATCGTCCCTATGAGGAGGTAAAACTTGCGACTCCTCCTCTGAAAAAACTTTCCAAAAATCCTGAATAGGTACAGGTAATTCCCCTTTTTCCACAGCCGCAATGCGACCGTTACAACACTGATCATAGCACTTAGGACTCCATGATTTAATCTCATTAGTAGACCAGTCCAGTAAAGGATTGTGCAGTTTTAACCAAGGCAAACCTAAAACTACTGGAGAAGGCAAATTATTTAATACCACCAAATCCAAATTTTCCTGGTGAATACCATTGATAGTGAGGGGAAATTCAGCAACCTTGTGAGTAATACATTTCAAAGGAGTGTTGTCAATAGCAATCACAGAAATAGGTGATGACAAAGGTTTGGATTCCAATTTAAGTTTTTCTAAAAGCCCCTTATCAATCACATTAAGTGTTGAACCACAATCCACAAATACCTGAAATTCAATCAAATCTTCCTGCAATAAGGTACTCCCTGAAAGAAATACTCCCTTAGAATTCAAACAAGCAATACGGGCGTAACTGACCTTTTTTTTTTCTTTGCTTAAACGAAGCTCACAGTTCTTAAGTAAATGGTCAGATTTACCACAGTAAAAACACAATCCCTTGGAAAACATGCGGTCTCTTTCCTGAGAGCGGAGTGACATCGCCCCAACCTCCATTGGTCCTCCGCCGTCCGAGCAGACCCTCTGAGGACTAGGAGCTGCCATTGCAGGAATTTTCTCATCATTAACCCTGGCACGCAGTCTCCTGTCCACATGTATAGCTAATTGCATGGCCTCTTGCAATGTCACAGGTGCAGGAAATGCAATCAGCAGATCTTTAACCCTTTCACTTAGACCGGCAAGAAACGAACATTTTAACGCCGAATCATTCCATTTCACTTCTGAAGACCACCTTCTGAAGTGTGTACAATAATTTTCAACATCACCTGACCCCTGCTTCAAACGTCTCAGTTCTGTCTCAGCAGATGAGACTCGATCAGGATCGTCCTACTATAACCCCATAAGAGAAAAAAAATCCTCCACTGATCTAAAACACGGATCATTAGGTTGGAGAGAAAAGGCCCACCCCTGTGGTTCCTTGCGCAAAAGTGACATGATAAACCCAATGTGCTGTGATTCATTCCCAGAGGACCTGGGTCTCAAACGAAAATATAGCAAACAAGCATTTTTAAAGGAAAAAAAATCTTGTTGTTTACCATCAAAAATATCAGGCAGTCCTACCTTTGGTTCCACAAAATGCGCTCCAGGACAGCTACTCACGTGTTGCTGGAGATCGGCCATCTCTAGAGACAATCCCTGCAGGCGTTGAGCCAACTCTTGAACAGACACCATACTGATCCCAGGATTTCTTTCCAAGTTTAGTTTGGGCTGGACTCACTGTTATAATCTGCTCCAAGAACTAAGGAAAGAAAGGGAATCTGTCCCTACAATGAGACTGAGCTGATTCCCTACGTTGCAGCGGGCGACCTGTTCCTTGTGAACAGACCCGCCTTCCTCCTCAGCTAGTCTGAATGCAGACCTATAGAATAAAGGGAGGGATCCCTAAAAGAACTAAGGACTGGGACAAAATTGGACACCTCCTAGCAGATGTTGCAGCGGAGCAAAAAGACAAACAGACAAAAAGTACTTAGAGGTCCAAAGGACCAAACGAACTAGAGAGATAGGTACCAAAGCACCTGGCTAGATAGAGAGTCAAATAACACTGAAGTCCAGCAAAGCCCGAAGGGCAGAGCTGGAATAAATAGGCAGCAGGTCACATAACCAAAATAGAAAAAAACTAACAGGAGAGTTCTAACACAATTGGCACAAAGTGAGGAGGAGGATCGTGGTGCGCAAGTGGAAGAGGAGGAGGTGGTGGATGATCTAGTAACTGACCCAATGTGGCAGGAGGACATGCAGAGCGAAGCCTGCAGCACACGGGGGAGGGAGGCAGAGTACCCCAACAGGCAGGAAGAAGTAGTGTGGTAGCCGCAGACAGAAGGCGGGCAACCGTTCCCCGTAACACCAAAATGAGGGCCGTTGCGAGTAAAACCGGTAGGTCTTCCAGAGTCTGGAATTTTTTTAAAGACTCTGCTGATAACCCCAAAAAAGCCATTTGTACCACCTGCCATGCCAGCATCAGCAGGGGTGACAAAACTACCAGCCTGACCACCACTAGCATGATCAGGCACATGGCAGCAAAGCACCCGACTTTGTGGGGTGAAACCCAGGGTCCACGACCAGTGTCAGCGGGTGTCACCATTGCTTCTTCCGCTGTTGTGCGTGTAATAGAACCCCCTGTTATGCGTGCAAGGCAATCCCCTGTCCATACTGCATGCAAAAATGCCCCCTCCTCTCAGTCTTCACTTGTTATGGCAGTTTCTCAAGAAATAGCATCAACGTCCACGTCCACATCCCACCGCAGCGTTCAATTGTCCATATCCCAGACCTTTGAATGAAAGTGCAAATTCGCAGCCAACGCCCCACAGGCCACAGTCCTAAATACGCACATTTCACGACTGCTTGCATTGGAAATGCTGCCTTTTAGGCTGGTGGAGATGGAATCCTTCTGCAACCTTATGGCGGTGGCCGTCCCTCGGTACTCGGTCCCCAGTAGTGTTGAGCATTCCGATACTGAAATATCGGGTATCAGCCGATATTCGTGGTATCGGAATTCCGATACTTAATTCCGATATCGTATACCGGAATCGGAAGTTCCCATAATGCAATGAGCCATTTTCATTTTATTCAGCCAATGAGGATCCTAAGAAGTGTGGGCACATCCTGTTAGGCATGTAGGCATCTTAACTAATGGCATGGCTGTGATTCACTGCTGAAACGATGTCATGATGCACTATAAAAGCCGCCGCCGCCATTTTGAGCTCACTCTGCTGTGAATTCAGTTAGGGATAGGACGCTGTTGTTCTGAGGGACAGTTTTAGCTACCTATTTGGTCTATTCTGCTTTACCCAAGCTACTTTATAAATCGTTGTGCCTTGCAGTGCTAGTGCACAGTTCTCTGTGCTGTTCACCTCTTTCTGCAAGGTCTGTGTGTGTGAGTGCAGCTCACCCTGTAGTGTGTGCTTCAACCACGTCTGGTTGTAGTGCACTCAGTGTGTGTCACTGCCTCATACATTGTCCTTTTTTGCCAATTCATAATTTTTCCTGATATCTCCTATTAGTGTGGTGGTTCCATCCGTATTCAGCTAAATAGGTTCCAAACACACTATATAGGAGTAGATAGAGAAATGTTTTTGGTCTTGCAGCGCTAGTGCACAGTGCTCTGCATCTGCACTGTTCACCGCTGTCTGAAAGGTCTGTGTGTGTGAGTGCAGCTCACCCTGTAGTGTGTACTTCAGCCACGCCTTGTTGTAGTGCACTCAGTGTGTGTCACTGCCTCATACATTGTCCTTTTTTGCCAATTCATAATTTTTCCTGATATCTCCTATTAGTGTGGTGGTTCCATCCGTATTCAGCTAAATAGGTTCCAAACACACTATATAGGAGTAGATAGAGAAATTTTTTTGGTCTTGCAGCGCTAGTGCACAGTGCTCTGCATCTGCACTGTTCACCGCTGTCTGAAAGGTCTGTGTGTGTGAGTGCAGCTCACCCTGTAGTGTGTGCTTCAGCCACGTCTGGTTGTAGTGCACTCAGTGTGTGTCACTGCCTCATACATTGTCCTTTTTTGCCAATTCATAATTTTTCCTGATTTCTCCTATTAGTGTGGTGGTTCCATCCGTATTCAGCTAAATTGGTTCCAAACACACTATATAGGAGTAGTTAGAGGAGCCTTTCTGCAGCATTGGGCCCTGCAGCCCCAGCCAGATTAGTATTAGCCTATTTTTTGTAGCCTTATCTATTGCATTGTAGGTTACCTTCCTACATTGTAATAGCTACAAAAAGTTTGTGATACTATCGGTATTACATCTTTAGGCACATCCAGTGTCTTTTTGTGACAAAAAAAAACTAAATAAAGTTAACCAAACACTCCACTTTACAGTTATGTAGGCCACATTAGCTCATATTAAAGTCTAGTCCACACTTTATAAAATTAGTGTTTCTTATACCTGTTAGCAGCTGTTCAGGAATAAGCACACTAAGCCCTTAGTACTTTTCTGCCTATCTTTATCAGTCTACCAAGATGAAGAAGGCAGGGAGTAAGGCATGTGGTCGTGGGCGTGGGCGTGGAGTTTCTGCAGGGAGAGGACGTGAGGATTCTGTGCCTGCAGGGAGAGGACGTGGGGATTCTGTGCCTGCATCAGCATCCCCCAGTTTTACCAGGGAACAGTCCTTTATGCGCAGCTTTGTAGCAGCTAGCCGTACCCCACTGCTGCGGGAGGACCAAATTGAAGCCGTTGTCGGATGGATGGCAGCTAATGCATCGACTTCAATTAGTTCCAGATCCTCTCAGGTCCTGAGCACTGAAGAGCACCCATCTGTCTCTTCACCACCTGCCAAATTGCCCAGGCAGTCAGAGAGCCCTGGACAGGAGCCATCTCTACTTCTGTTCTCTGAATCTCTTGGCTTGAAAAGAGGGGGCCAGCCAAGCAGAATTCGAGAATTTGAAGAAGAGGTAGTATGCAGTGATGCGCAACCGTTTTGTCTCTCTGAATCTGAAGAGGCGGGTGGGCCAGTGCCTATGGTCAGCAGCACACCTCAGTACGCATCTGATGATGAGACTCAGGTGACACTTTCTGGTGAGTACTGTGCTGTCGAGACTACCCAGGAGAAGCAGTTGTTTGAAGAGGGTGGTGTAGATGATGAGGTCCTTGACCCATCATGGCGTGAGGAACAGGAAGGTGGTGGGAGCAGCTCTGAGGAAGAGATTCCCCGAACAGCCCAAAAAGGAGGGAGAGGGAGGGGGCAGACTTGGTTGCCTGCAGACTCCACTTCAGCACCCATTAGGAGCATGGCTCTTCCAAAATCCAAAGCGGGCGCTCCCAAGACTTGCAGTGCCTGGTCCTTTTTTGACACAGTTGCAGATGACATTTGCTTTGTCAAATGCAAGCTGTGTAATCAGAAGGTGAAAAGAGGGAAAATTGTCAGCAACCTCAATACCACAAATATGTGGAAACATGTGCGCACCAAGCACATGGTGGAGTTACAAAAACACACTGAAGACCTAGGCCAACCTACAGCGCCACCTACCACCTCTTCAGCTCGTGTTGTAGCCTCTTCCTCCAGCTCACACACAGCTAGTTCGTCTTCCTCACAGGATCGCCATGGAAGAATCTCTGGCACTGTTGTACAGAGACACAGTGTAATTCCACCCACAGCACCACTTTCCCAGTCATCCTCACACTCCCAGGCCAGTCTACAGCCATCGTTACCACAGGCATGGGAGAAAAGGGGCCCATACTCGGCAACCCACCCCCGAGCACAGGCTCTGAATGCTGGCATTGCTAAACTACTGGCTCTTGAAATGCTATCATTCAGGCTGGTGGAGACTGACACATTCCGTAACTTTATGGCATTGGCAGCCCCACAATACAACATGCCCAGCCGCTTTTATTTCAGCAGACAAGCCGTCCCTGCCCTGCAACATCATGTGGGGGGAAAAATTAAACATGCGCTACAAAACGCCGTCAGTAGCAAGGTCCACCTGACCACCGATGCGTGGACCAGTAAGCATGGACAGGGACGATACCTATCCCTCACTGCCCATTGGGTAAATGTTGTGAAGCCGGGTACAGATCTTGAGAGTGGCGCTGTACGTGTTCTGCCAACTCCAAGGATTACAGGAATCCAGTCTGTATACATTGACTCCTCCTCATACTCCAGTTCCTCTGAATCAGCGCTGCAGGAGCCGTCACGGTCTACCTCCACAACGACCCGTGAACGGTTACCTGTTATGATGACCGATATGAGCACAGCCGTGGCCAAACGTCAACAGGCCGTATTAAAATGAATTTCTTTGGGGAATCGAAGCCACACAGCGCAGGAGCTCTGGAATGCCATCAAGCAGCAGAGCGACGTGTGGTTTGTGCCAGCGAATCTCCAGCCAGGCATGGTAGTGTGTGACAATGGCAGAAATCTGGTGGCAGCTCTGGGCCTAGACAACCTCACTCACATCCCATGTCTGGCACATGTGCTCAACTTGGTCGTGCAGAGTTTTTTGAGGGACTATCCGGATCTTGATGCACTGCTTCACAAGGTCCGCATAGAGTGCGCTCACTTGCGGCGTTCCAGCAACGCAAAATCACGCATTGCAGCTCTGCAGCGCCGATTACGTCTTCTGGAACATCGCATCATATGTGACCTACCCACCAGGTGGAATTCAACGTTACATATGTTAGAGAGGTTGTGTGAGCAGCAGACAGCAGTAATGGAGTACCAGCTGCAGCAGGCGCAAACAAGTCGCAGTGCGCGCCGTTCACACGTCACCACCACTGAGTGGGCCTCTATGAAGGACATTTGCCACGTTTTGCGTGCCTTTGATTATTCCACGCGGATGGCGAGTGCAGATGATGCACTAGTCAGCATGACTATCCCCCTTATCTGCCTGCTTGAAAAAACACTGCAAGCACTAAGGGACGAGGTTTTGGAAGAGGTGGAGGATGAGGAGTCACAAATGCCATCTGCTTCTCTACAGTCTGCGCAACGTGGTTCCTCACAAAGGCCTAGGCAGGGGACACTTTGTGAGGAGGATGAGGAGGAGTCAATGGATGAGGAAGACATCTGTCCAGAGGAGGGAGGTTCACAATGCTCTAGTAGTCAGTATCTAGAGCGAGGGTGGGGTGATGCAGAGCAGGCAGAGATCACGCCTCAAGCAGGGGACAGCGTTTCTTGGCCAGTTGGCAGTCTGCAGCACATGGTTGATTTCATGCTGCAGTGCCTGAGAAACGACCGCCGCATCGCCCACATTCTCAACACGACTGATTATTGGGTGTCCACCCTCCTAGATCCTCACTACTGGGACAACTTACAAAGCCTCATAACACCGTTGAACCGGGAGCGTAAAATGCGGGAGTACCAAGACGCACTAGTGCATTCCATCATGTTCTCCATTCCAACCGAGAGCAGTGCTGCTAGTGCTTTACAAAGCAGCTCAGTGTGTCGAGGCAGTGGAGGAAGCTCTGCACAAAGAGGGAGCAGAAGCAGCGCCTCAGCACAAGGCAAGACCAGTATGGCTGAAATGTGGCAAAGTTTTGTGTCCCCGCCGCCACAAATGTCTACACCATCACAGACGGCTCCAGTCAGCAGGAAGCAACTTTTCCGTCAGATGGTAACAGACTACATGTCTTGCCCTCTTAGTGTACTCCCAGACGGCTCTTCTCCCTTCAAGTTTTGGGTCTGTAAGCTGGATACATGGCCAGAGCTTAGTCAGTATGCATTGGAGGTGCTAGCTTGCCCTGCTGCTAGTGTATTATCGGAACGCGTCTTTAGTGCCGCAGGTGGTATACTAACAGACCGTCGCATGCGACTATCCTCCGATAACGTTGACCGGCTTACTTTTCTCAAAATGAACAAGGCCTGGATCTCTCATGAATTTGCCAGTCCTCTTCCAGAATAAATAATTGGTTGGCAATAGTATCCAGGTCTCCTGTTGTGTTCATGTTTCTACCACCTGAACTGTAATCCCTGAGCTCCAACACCGCCAGTTGGCGCTCGGAAGTGCCGTCTGCACAGTCAACACTTGCTGCCGTGTTATTGGGGTTCAGTAAAGTCAGCTGTTCCCCTGCTGTGTGGACGGCAATTTCTCCTGCTCTGTCCACATTCTCACTACTACAGATTTTAAAGTTGCTCCAATTACACCTCTGGCTCCTCTGTTTTCAGTATTATCCCTGAGCTCCAACACCGCCAGTTGGCGCTCGGAAGTGCTGTCTGCACAGTCAACACTTGCTGCCGTGTTATTGGGGTTCAGTAACGTCAGCTGTTCCCCTGTTGTGCGGACGGCAAATTCTCCTGCTCTGTCCACATTATCACTACTACAGATTTTAAAGTTGCTCCAATTACACCTCTGGCTCCTCTGTTTTCAGTATTATGCCTGAGCTCCAACACCGCCAGTTGGCGCTCGGAAGTGCCGTCTGCACAGTCAACACTTGCTGCCATGTTATTGGGGTTCAGTAACGTCAGCTGTTTCCCTGCTGTGCGGACGGCAATTTCTCCTGCTCTGTCCACATTCTCACTACTACAGATTTTAAAGTTGCTCCAATTACACCTCTGGCTCCTCTGTTTTTAGTATTTACCCTGGGCTCCAATACAGCTAGTTGCTGCTCAGAAGTGCCGTCTGCACAGTCAACGCTTGCTCCAGTGTTATTGGGGTTCAGTAACGTCAGCTGTTCCCCTGCTGTGTGTCCGACAAATTCTCCTGCTTTGTCCACATTCACTGTACTACTGATTTAAAACTAGCTCCAATTACACCTCTGGCTCCTCTGTTTTTAGTATTTACCCTGGGCTACAATACCGCTAGTTGCTGCTCAGAAGTGCCGTCTGCACAGTCAACGCTTGCTCCAGTGTTATTGGGGTTCAGTAAAGTCAGCTGTTCCCCTGCTGTGCGGACGGCAATTTCTCCTTCTCTGTCCACATTCTCACTACTACAGATTTTAAAGTTGCTCCAATTACACCTCTGGCTCCTCTGTTTTCAGTATTATCCCTGAGCTCCAACACCGCCAGTTTGCGCTCGGAAGTGCCGTCTGCACAGTCAACACTTGCTGCCGTGTTATAGGGGTTCAGTAACGTCAGCTGTTCCCCTGCTGTGCGGAAGGAAATTTCTCCTGCTCTGTTCACATTCTCACTACTACAGATTTTAAAGTTGCTCCAATTACACCTCTGGCTCCTCTGTTTTCAGTATTATCCCTGAGCTCCAACACCGCCAGTTGGCACTCGGAAGTGACGTCTGCACAGTCAACACTTGCTGCCGTGTTATTGGGGTTCAGTAACGTCAGCTGTTCCCCTGCTGTGCGGATGGCAATTTCTCCTGCTCTGTCCACATTCTCACTACTACAGATTTTAAAGTTGCTCCAATTACACCTCTGGCTCCTCTGTTTTTAGTATTTACCCTGGGCTCCAATACAGCTAGTTGCTGCTCAGAAGTGCCGTCTGCACAGTCAACGCTTGCTCCAGTGTTATTGGGGTTCAGTAACGTCAGCTGTTCCCCTGCTGTGTGTCCGATAAATTCTCCTGCTTTGTCCACATTCACTGTACTACTGATTTAAAACTAGCTCCAATTACACCTCTGGCTCCTCTGTTTTTAGTATTTACCCTGGGCTACAATACCGCTAGTTGCTGCTCAGAAGTGCCGTCTGCACAGTCAACGCTTGCTCCAGTGTTATTGGGGTTCAGTAACGTCAGCTGTTCCCCTGCTGTGCGGACGGCAATTTCTCCTTCTCTGTCCACATTCTCAATACTACAGATTTTAAAGTTGCTCCAATTACACCTCGGGCTCCTCTGTTTTCAGTATTATCCCTGAGCTCCAACACCGCCAGTTGGCGCTCGGAAGTGCCGTCTGCATAGTCAACACTTGCTGCCGTGTTATTGGGGTTCAGTAACGTCAGCTGTTCCCCTGCTGTGTGGACGGCAATTTCTCCTGCTCTGTCCACATTCTCACTACTACAGATTTTAAAGTTGCAACAATTACACCTCTGGCTCCTCTGTTTTCAGTATTATCCCTGAGCTCCAACACCGCCAGTTTGCGCTCGGAAGTGCCGTCTACACAGTCAACATTTGCTGCCGTGTTATTGGAGTTCAGTAACGTCAGCTGTTCCCCTGCTGTGTGGACGGCAATTTCTCCTGCTCTGTCCACATTCTCACTACTACAGATTTTAAAGTTGCTCCAATTACACCTCTGGCTCCTCTGTTTTCAGTATTATCCCTGAGCTCCAACACCACCAGTTGGCGCTCGGAAGTGCCGTCTGCACAGTCAACACTTGCTGCCGTGTTATTGGGGTTCAGTAACGTCAGCTGTTCCCCTGCTGTGCGGACGGCAATTTCTCCTGCTCTGTCCACATTCTCACTACTGCAGATTTTAAAGTTGCTCCAATTACACCTCTGGCTCCTCTGTTTTCAGTATTATCCCTGAGCTCCAACACCGCCAGTTGGCGCTCGGAAGTGCCGTCTGCACAGTCAACACTTGCTGCCGTGTTATTGGGGTTCAGTAACGTCAGCTGTTCCCCTGCTGTGCGGACGGCCAATTCTCCTGCTCTGTGCACATTCTCACTACTACAGATTTTAAAGTTGCTCCAATTACACCTCTGGCTCCTCTGTTTTCAGTATTTTCCCTGAGCTCCAACACCGCCAGTTGGCGCTCAGAAGTGCCGTCTGCACAGTCAACACTTGCTGCCGTGTTATTGGGGTTCAGTAATGTCAGCTGTTCCCCTGCTGTGTGTCTGGCAAATTCTCCTGCTTTGTCCACATCCACTGTACTACTGATTTAAAACTAGCTCCAATTACACCTCTTTCTCCTCTGTTTTTAGTATTTACCCTGGGCTCCAATACCGCTAGTTGCTGCTCAGAAGTGCCATCTGCACAGTCAACGCTTGCTCCAGTGTTATTGGGGTTCAGTAACGTCAGCTGTTCCCCTGCTGTGTGTCCGGCAAATTCTCCTGTTCTGTCCACATTCACACTTCTACAGATTTTAAAGTTGCTCCAATTACGCCTCTGGCTCCACTCTGCTTTTAGTATTTACCCTGGGTTCCAGCACCGCCAGCTGTTTCCCCGCAGTGTCTTTGGCACGGGTACTCCCTCCTGCCCAGCCTGGTTCCAGCACGCCAGCTGTTTCCGGGGAGTGTCACTTTGCCTCCAATGCGTTGTCCTGTCGTGTTGCGGTCGGGTTAGCCGACTCTATGGTGCCTGCAGTTTAGGTGACTCCTATGTGGGCTGCGGGATCTGGCAATGAAGGCTGGTTCCATAGTGCCAATAGGACAAGCTCCCCCTGTAGGACTGTGGGTTTTGGTAACTGCGGCCGGCTCGCGGCCTTGAAACTTTTTTTTACATGGGTACCTTCTGCTACCCATCCGGGTTCCAGTACCGTCAGCTGGTTCTCGGCAGTGCCTTTGGATTAGGTGCCTCCTTCTCGGTATCAAAGTTCCACCAACGTCTGCTGGTCCTTGGTATTGCTTTCTGGCACAGGTACCTCCTGCTTAGTAACCGAGTTCCAGTACCGTCAGCTGGTCTTCGGCAGTTCCATTGGCTCTTGTACCTTCTGCTACCCATCCGGGTTCCAGTACTGTGAGCTGGTCCTCGGTAGTTCCATTTGCTCTTGTACCTTCTACTACCCATCCGGGTTCCAGTACCGTCAGCTGGTTCTCGGCAATGTCTTTGGCACGGGTACTCCCTCCTGCCCAGCCTGGTTCCAGCACGCCAGCTGCTTCCGGGTAGTGTCAACCTTACTTTGCCTCCAATGCGTTGTCCTGTCATGTTGCGGTCGGGTTAGCCGACTCTATGGTGCCTGCAGTTTAGGTGACTCCTATGTGGGCTGCGGGATCTGGCAATGAAGGCTGGTTCCATAGTGCCAATAGGACAAGCACCCACTGTAGGACTGTGGGTTTTGGTAACTGTGGCCGGCTCGCGGCCTTGAAACTTTTTTTTACATGGGTACCTTCTGCTACCCATCTGGGTTCCAGTACAGTCAGCTGGTTCTCGGCAGTGCCTTTGGATTAGGTGCCTCCTTCTTGGTATCCAAGTTCCACCAACGTCTGCTGGTCCTTGGTAGTGCTTTCTGGCACAGGTACCTCCTGCTTAGTAACCGAATTCCAGTACCGTCAGCTGGTCTTCGACAGTTCCATTGGCTCTTGTACCTTCTGCTACCCATCTGGGTTCCAGTACCATCAGCTGGTCCTCAGTAGTTCCATTTGCTCTTGTACCTTCTACTACCCATCTGGGTTCCAGTACCGTCAGCAGTTTCTCGGCAGTGTCTGTGGCACGGGTACTCCCTCCTGCCCAGCCTGGATCCAGCACGCCAGCTGTTTCCAGGTAGTGTCAACGTCACTTTGCCTCCAATGAGTTGTCCTGTCGTGTTGCGGTCGGGTTAGCCGACTCTATGGTGCCTGCAGTTTAAGTGACTCCTATGTGGGCTGCGGGATCTGGCAATGAAGGCTGGTTCCATAGTGCCAATAGGACAAGCACCCCCTGTAGGACTGTGGGTTTTGGTAACTGCGGCCGGCTCGCGGCCTTGAAACTTTTTTTTACATGGGTACCTTCTGCTACCCATCCGGGTTCCAGTACCGTCAGCTGGTTCTCGGCAGTGCCTTTGGATTAGATGCCTCCTTCTCGGTATCCAAGTTCCACCAACGTCTGCTGGTCCTTGGTAGTGCTTTCTGGCACAGGTACCTCCTGCTTAGCAACCGAGTTCCAGTACCGTCAGCTGGTCTTCGGTAGTTCCATTGGCTCTTGTACCTTTTGCTACCCATCCGGGTTCCAGTACCGTCAGCTGGTCCTTGGTAGTTCCTCAGCCTTCTTGTACCTTCTGCTACATTTCCAAGTTCAAGCTTCTTGAAATGGTTCTTGGTAATCACTCTGGATCTCCCTGACGAAGACCCTGAAGACGAGGACCCTGAAGACCAACCCGAAGAAGACGAGGACCCCGAAGACGATGACCCTGAAGATGAGGACCCTGAAGACCACCCCGAAGAAGACGAGGACCCCGAAGACGAGGACCCAGAAGACCAACCCGAAGAAGACGAGGACCCCGAAGACGAGGACCCCCGAAGACGACGACCCTGAAGACCACCTCGAAGAAGACGAAGAAGATGACCCTGAAGAAGTTGACCAAAAGGACAAAGAAGAGAAGACAAGCACCAAGATACAGAAGAACAAGAGACAGAAAACCAAGAAGCAGAAATACAAGAAGCTGCAGAACAAAAAGCGGAAGAACATTAAGCATAAGACTAAAAATCAGAGCAAAAGATAATATCTAAATTATAAGCAGAAGATGACTAAGCAGTGTATAGGGGTGAGTCC
Source organism: Phyllobates terribilis (assembly GCF_046119375.1). NCBI lineage: Eukaryota > Metazoa > Chordata > Amphibia > Anura > Dendrobatidae > Phyllobates > Phyllobates terribilis. The sequence goes on from NW_027362764.1 coordinate 82,257,093, forward strand.
GTTCCTCCTCGTGGTGCCCCTGGAAAAGACCTGCTGCTGCAGGACAAACTGAACGCGGACAAATCCTGTTGTAAATCTTTTGTGACGGGCAGAACGAAAGGTGTAATGTCCAACCTTTTATAGATAACAACTACAGGAATGCCTGTCACAAATAAGAATATGATGAAGAAGTAGAATATGAAGAATGTAAAAAAAAAGAATAATACGAAGAAGGTGAAGAAGAAGAAGATGAAGAAGGTGAAGAAGAAGTGGATGAAAAAGATGCTGAGGATGATGAAGGAGAAAGTGTGGGAGAAGTAAAAAAGAAGGTGAAGAGCATGGAAGTAGTGAAACATAAATATCTGACAAAATATAAAAATACTTAACATAGTCAATATTTCCGTAACTCAGAACGTCTTAAAAAAAAAATTAATTCCTGCTATTCCATTTGATTGGGCTAAACCTCTATGCCTTTATTGTCTCCCCCACCTCCCCCAATACATTCTACATTATTCTTAGTTGTTTTCCTTCATGTAGAATTAACCTACAAGGAAAGAAAGGGTTTATTTTCATTCCGATATTTCTGTCCCATTGACTTGCATTGGTTTCCGGTATCGGAATCGGCGATATCCGATACTTTTTCAGTATCGGTCCGATCCAATCCGATCCGATATTTCCCGTTATCGGAAGGTATCGCTCAACACTAGTCCCCAGCCGACACTATTTTGCCCGGTATGCCATCCCCGCACTACACAAGCACGTGTCCCAAAACATCTGCCGTGCCCTCAACAACGCATTGACTGGGAGAGTCCACCTGACAACGGACATGTGGACAAGTGATCGTGACCAGGGACGGTACATCTCCCTGACGGCACACTGGGTAAACATAGTGGAAGTCGGGAACCAGTCGGACCTTGGGACGGAACACATCCTCCCCACACCGAGGATTGCGGGCCCTATGTCAGTCAGAGTTGCCCCCACAGTGTACAGCTCCTGCGCATCATCCTCCTCCTCCTCATGTTCAGCCTCCATCTCAGATATCACCACATCAGTTACAAGCTGGAAGCACTGCAGTACTGCCTCAGCCAAGCGGCAACAGGCTGTGCTGAAACTCATAAGCTTAGGTGATAAACCTCACACTGCTTGTGAGTTGTGGACAGCTGTGAAAGAGCAGGCAGATCTGTGGCTGAGACCGCTGAACCTACATCCAGGCATGGTCGTGTGTGACAATGGCCGTAACCTGGTGGCGGCTCTGATGCGAGGCGAGATCACACACGTACCATGCCTGGCTCATGTGCTTAACCTCGTGGTTCAGCGGTTTCTTAAATCGTACCCCGAGTTGCCAGATCTGCTCATCAACGTACACTGCCTGTCAGCTCATTTTCAGAAGTCGGCTACAGCTTCTGCCGCCCTTGCTGTGTTGCAGCAGCGTTTGCAGCTTCTTGCAAACCGACTGGTGTGTGATGTCCCCACTCATTGGAACTCTACTCTCCACATGTTGCAAAGGATTTGTGAGCAGAAGAGAGCAGTTGTGGAATACCAGCTGCAGCAAGGCAGTCGATATTCAGGTCAGACTCCACACATAAGACCTCAGGAGTGGACCTGGATGTCTGACATATAAACCACCCTGATAAACTTTGAGGAGTCCACCAAGATGGTGAGTGGCGATGACGCCATCATTAGCGTCAGCATCCCACTTGTCTGTCTTTTGCAACGCTCTCTGCAGAGAATTAAAAAGAAGGCATTGCAGCCAGAGTATGATGAGATGGATCAAGAAGCAGTAGCGGGCGATTACACACAGCCGAGCCTCATCTCATCCCAATGTGCATTGGGGGACAATGAGGGAGAGGAGGAGGAGGAGGAAGAACAGCAGCTGGTATCATGCGCTGTAGACGGTAGTACCGGTACAACTGTCATACAGTCGGTTCAGCGTGGGTGGCCTGAGGACAGGGGGGAGCAGGAGGAGGAGGAGCAGGAGAGCATGGTCAGTCGTCATCTTGGTGAAGACACGGAAGTCTTGCCCGTTACCAGTCTGGCACGCATGGCTGACTTTATGTTACTCTGCCTTAACCGTGACCCTCACGCTGTCAAAATGTTGGGTGACTGTCATTACTGGTTGGTGAAACTTTTAGACCCCCGCAACAAGGACAACTTTGAATCTCTTATTCCTGAGGTGGAGAGGTCTACAAAAATGTGGCAGTACCTGAAGGCCCTTGCTGCAGAACTGTTAAAAAAATTCCCATCTGAACACGCTATCGGCAGAGGTCACAGTTCATTGACCAACCAAGGCGTACAGGCGAGAGAGACACAACTCCAATACAGCAGAGGCAGGGGAACACTGGGAACATTCTGGGACAGTTTTCTGAGACCCGCCCACCTTGCAGGCCCTGAGGCGCAGGGTAACCTCACAAGGAGGGAAAGTTTTAAAAGATGGTGAGGGAGTACCTTGCCAACCGTACCAGCGTCCTCCGTGATTCCTCTGTGCCTTTTAATTATTGGGTATCCAAACTGGACACTTGGAATGAACTCGCTCTGTATGCCTTGGAGGTCCTGGCCTGCCCTGTCACTAGCGTGTTATCGGAGCGTGTTTTTAGTGTTGCTAGGGAAATTATAACTGATAAGCGCACTCGCCTATCAACTGACAATGCTGACAAGCCTACCCTTATCAAAATGAACAAGAGCTGGATTGGGCCAGACTTCTCATCACCACCAAATGACAGCAGAGTAACATAAAGTCAAATCCACTGTGTTATTTCGGGAGGTGTATTCCCATGCACCGCTTCACACCCACAAATGTGTATACGCTTCCTCATTTCGGCTGTTTTTTGCTCTTCTACTTATCCTCAGCCTCCACCACCACTATACCACCAGGGTGACCGTGGTCCGTGTTGCCAGCATTGCAAGTTCCTCCATCCTAATTTTTGGCAGCTTTTGCTTGGAAGGCATAGGTAAAGACTATGGGAGACCCACTCCCCAATAATGGGAATAATGTTTTTAATATGCTGTACTGCATGGCTCTTGTAAGGGGCATTAAAATTATCTTGTTAAGCTACTGCGACCTCCACTATTCTTCCAAGGGGCATTAAAACCGTCTTGTTAAGCTACTGTGACCTCCACGTCTCTTCCAAGGGGCATTTAAACCATCTTGTTAAGCTACTGCGACCTCCACCATTCTTCCAAGGGGCATTAAAACCGTCTTGTTAAGCTACTGCGACCTCCACGTCTCTTCCAAGGGGCATTTAAACCATCTTGTTAAGCAACTGAGACCTCCACCACATTTCCAAGGGGCATTGATATTGTCTTTTTATTCCACTGTGACCTCCACGTTTCTTCCAAGGCGCATTAAAACCGTCTTTTTAAGCTACTGCGACTTCCACCGCTCTTCCAAGGGGCATTAAAACCGTCTTTTTAAGCTACTGCGACCTCCACGTCTCTTCCAAGGGGCATTAAAACCGTCTTGTTAAGCTACTGCGACCTCCACGTCTCTCTCAAGGGGCATTTAAACTGTCTTGTTAAGCAACTGAGACCTCCACCACTTTTCCAAGGGGCATAAAAACCATCTGGTTAAGCTACTGCAACCTCCACGTCTCTTCCAAGGGGAATTTAAACCGTCTTGTTAAGCTACTGAAACCTCCACGTCTCTTCCAAGGGGCATTAAAACCATCTTGTTAAGCTACTGCGACCTCCACGTCTCTTCAAAGGGGCATTAAAACCGTCTTTTTAAGCTACTGCAACCTCCATGTCTCTTACAAGGGGCATTAAAACCGTCTTGTTAAGCTACTGTGACATCCACGTCTCTTCCAAGGGGCATTAAAATCGTCTTTTTAACCTACTGTGACCTCCACCACTTCTCCAAGGGGCATTAAAACCGTCTTGTTAAGCTACTGCGACCTCCACAACTTTTCCCAGGGGCATTAAAACCGTCTTTTTAAGCTATTCCGACCTCCACGTCTCTTCCAAGGGACATTTAAACCATCTTGTTAAGCTACTGCGACCTCCACCGCTCTTCCAAGGGGTATTAAAACCATCTTCTTAAGCTACTGTGACCTCCACCTCATTTTCAAGGGGCATTGATATCGTCTTTTTATTCCACTGTGACCTCCACGTCTATTCCAAGGGGCATTAAAATCGTCTTTTAAGCTACTGCGACCTCCACGTCTCTTCCAAGGGGCATTAAAACCGTCTTGTTAAGCTACTGCGACCTCCAAATCTCTTCCAAGGGGCATTTAAACCGTTTTGTTAAGCAACTGAGACCTCCACCACTTTTCCAAGGGACATTAAAACCGTCTTTTTAAGCTACTGCGACCTCCACGTCTCTTCCAAGGGGCATTTAAACCGTCTTGTTAAGCTACTGCGACCTCCACCACTTTTCCGAGGGGCATTAAAACAGTCTTGTTAAGCTACTGCGACCTCCACCGCTCTTCCCAGGGGCATTAAAACCATCTTTTTAAGCTATAGTGACCTCCACGTCTCTTCCAAGGGGCATTTAAAACGTCTTGTTAAACCATTCTGAACTCCACAGCTCTTCCAAGGGGCATTGAAATGTTGTTTTTAATTAACTCTAACCTCCATAACTCTTCCAACGGGCATTGCATTTCCTCCTAATTTTAGTCAGCTTTTCCTTTTCAATGCATAGGCGAACACTAAGGGAGACCCACTCCCCAATAATGGTTAGAAGTTTTTAGTATGCTGTAATCCACGTCTGTTTCAAGGGCCATTGCATTTCCTCATAATTTTTGGAAAGCCTTCCATTCACTGCTTAGGCCAACAGTGTACAGGAGACCCAGTTGCTATAAATGGAAAAAACAGTTTAATTAAGGCCCTCTGACCTCCATGTCACTTCCAAGGGGTATTTGAGTGCCTCAAAATTTTTGGTAGGCATTGCACTCACTGTATGCCCTATAACTGTGTAGCCGAACCGCTCCTTTTGGTACAGAAACATATACTACAAGACATGTGTGGTTGACTGGCCTGATATTGATGTGAATGGTCCCGGTTCCTCCTGCTCTTTCTCCTTTGCCACCACCTCATCCATCATTCATCACCTGAAGCTTTGTTTTAATGGGAGTCATAAAACTGGGATAGTAGCAGGAAAACATCCAGCAATCCTCGGAGGAGGTAGGATATGCGCCAAAACGCTGATCACCTCAGGCCTAGCCGCTACTACATACATGCGCTTGCATTCCAAGGAACAGAAAGCTAAGGAGATGGATGGCCTCATAATCATGAATAATTTATTCGTTGTGTAGGAGGCCGACCACTGCTGCTGTCTACCTTTTGAACTTTGTGTTGAAGCCTGATTGACCCAGGACCCGCAATCCTCTATGTCTGGAGGACGTGTTGCATCCCAGTGTCCAACTGTGTCCCGGCTTCCACAATATTAACCCAGTGTGAAGGCGTGAGATGGACCATCCCTGGCCACATTCACTTGTCTACGTGTTTGTGGTTAGGCTGTCCTTCAAATAGGGGTGGCTGGGGACTGTTTATGGACACCCGGCCGCCCCCAGGCGGCTGGGGAGCGTGTGTGGACACCTGGCCACGGGGCGGCTGGGGACTGAGTATGGATACCTCGCTGCTGAAGCAACCATGAGGTAGTGGCCAGCTTCAGCCTCCTCAAAACTAAAAGGACCCATTTCAAGTGCAAACTAGCAGTATGGTATTGCAGCCTGGGGGGGTGGCAGGTTGCACACTTACGCTTGCATTCCAAGAAAACAAAGCAGATGCTAACTTCTATCATCATCATCATGCTCCTCACATTGGCACTCTCAACTCCCTGATGGAAAAGCCAGGGCCCACCGGAGGAGACTGGTTCTCTGGTAGGCTCGTCCAATGCAGCCCTAAAGCAGGTCGGGTTAAGAAAAGTGTGGGGGGATGTTCCATGGAGAAATAGGGGCGGCTGGGGACAGTTTATGGACACCCGCCGCCCCCAGGCGCCTGGGGACCGTGTGTAGACACCCGGCCGCAGGCGGCTGAGGACCGAGTATGGACACCCAGCCGCCCCCTGGCGGCTGGGGACCGAACGTGGACACCCAGCCGCTAAGCAGCTGGGGACTGAGTATGGATACCTCGCTGCCAAAGCAGCCATGAGGGAGTGGCCAGCTTCGGCCTCCTCCAAACTAAAAGGCCCCATTTCAAGTGCAAGCTAGCGGTATGGTATTGCAGACTGGGGGTGGGTGGGTGGCAGGATGCATATTTGCGCTTGCATTGCAAGGAATGGGGGAGGTACAATTGAACACTGCTCTGGGACAAGGACTTGCACGGGGATAGTTGCAAGTCTGCATCTTCTGATGCGGCAAGGATCACTTCTGATGGGCACACTTTTAGGCAGTGACCTGGGTGTCAGAGATGCTTCCAGGGGTCTTCCCCATGCTGTTCCCATGTCTTTTCAGCACTGTATGCATGTGTCACACAGCACATGGCCAGATAAGATTGTAAAATGTTAAAATGACATTTTCCAGTGAATGCATTTGTTACGGTTGAAAGCAATACAAAAGTTCAACAATGCATGCTACTTGTGAACATAGCCTAAGGTGTGGAGGAGTATTTTTGTTTTTGGTTATTTATTTTACCTCATACACAAGTCTTTACCCTGGAAAGGAAGTTCCTTAACATATTTCAAAGGAAAGCACTTTCAGTTTTGTTTTTGAACGTTTTCTTGTGAGCCAGTAAAAGTGGCTTAATACCTCTGACCACGTTGTTAACAGCAGTGACCTGGGGGTCAGAAATGCTTCCTGGGGCGATGCGTATGCTGTCCGCAAAAATGCTTCGCTCTCCCATAGACTAACATTGGGCTCATTGCTCGGGTCGAGCACCCGAGTATCACGGCGAGCTCGGCCCGAGCTTCGAGCACCCGAGCATTTTAGTGCTCGCTCAACACTACGGGCAACCATTCCCCGTCACACCAACACGAGGGACGTTGCCAGTACAACCGGTAGGTTTTCCAGAGTCTGGAATTTTTTTAAAGACTCTGCTGATAAGCCCAAAAAGGCCATTTGTACCACCTGCCAGGCCAGCATCAGCAGGGGTGACAAAACTACCAGCCTGACCACCACCAGCATGATCAGGCACATGTCAGCAAAGCACCCGACTTTGTGGGGCGAACCCCAGGGTCCACGACCAGTGTCAGCGGGTGTCACCACTGCGTGCAAGTCAATCCCGTGTCCATACTGCATGCAACGATGGCCCCTCCTCTCAGTATTCACTTGTTATGGCAGTTTCTCAAGAAACAGCATCAATGTCTACATCCACGTCCCATCACAGCGTTCAATTGTCCATATCCCAGACCTTTGAATGAAAGCGTAAATTCACAGCCAACGCCCCACAGGCCACAGTCCTAAATTTGCACATTTCACGACTGCTTTCATTGGAAATGCTGCCTTTTAGGCTGGTGGAGATGGAATCCTTCCGCAACCTTATGGCGGTGGCTGTCCCTCGGTACTTGGGCCCCAGCCGACACTATTTTGTCTGGTGTGCCATCCCTGCACTACACAAGCACGTGTCCCAAAACATCTGCCGTGCCCTCAACAATGCAGTAACAGGGAGAGTCCACCTGACAACGGACACGTGGACGAGTGCTTGTGGCCAAGGACGGTACATCTCCCTGATGGCACACTGGGCAAACATAGTGAAAGCTGGAACCCAGTCGGACCTTGGGACGGAACACATCCTCCCCACACCGAGGATTGCGGGCCCTATGTCAGTCAGAGTTGCCCCCACAGTGTACAGCTCCTGCGCATCATCCTCCTCCTCCTCATGTTCAGCCTCCATCTCAGGTATCACCACATCAGTTACAAGCTGGAAGCACTGCAGTACTGCCTCAGCCAAGCGGCAACAGGCTGTGCTGAAACTCATAAGCTTAGGTGATAAACTTCACACTGCTTGTGAGTTGTGGACAGCTGTGAAATAGCAGGCAGATCTGTGGCTGAGACTGCTGAACCTATATCCAGGCATGGTTGTGTGTGACAATGGCTGTAACCTGGTGGCGGCTCTGATGCGAGGCGAGATCACACACGTACCATGCCTGGCTCATGTGCTTAACCTCGTGGTTCAGCGGTTTCTTAAATCGTACCTCGAGTTGCCAGATCTGCTCGTCAAAGTACGCCGCCTGTCAGCTCATTTTCAGAAGTCGGCTACAGCTTCCGCTTCCTTTGATGTGTAACAGCAGCGTTTGCAGCTTCCAGCACACCGACTTGTGTGTGATGTCCCCACACTTTGGAACTCTACCCTCCACATGTTGCAAAGGATTTGTGAGCAGAATAGAGCAGTTGTGGAGTACCAGCTGCAACAAGGCCGTCCATATTCAGGTCAGACTCCACACATAAGACCTCAGGAGTCGACCTGGATGTCTGACATATGTACCATCCTGTCAAACTTTGAGGAGTCCACCAAGATGATGAGTGGCGATGACGCCATCATTAGCGTCAGCATCCCACTTGTCTGTCTTTTGCAACGCTCTCTGCAGAGAATTAAAGAGGAGGCATTGCAGCGAGAGTATGATGAGATGGATCAAGAAGCCGTAGCGGGCGATTACACACAGCCCAGCCTCATCTCATCCCAACGTGCACTTTGGGACAATGAGGAAGAGGAGGAGGAGGAAGAACAGGAGCTGGTATCATGCGCTGTAGACGGTAGTACCTGTACAACTGTCATACCGTCGGTTAAGCGTGGGTGGCCTGAGGACAAGGGGGAGGAGGAGGAGGAGAGCATGGAAAGTCAACATCTTGGTGAGGACACGGAAGTCTTGCCCATTACCAGTCTGGCACGCATGGCTGACTTTAAGTTACGCTGCTTTAACTGTGACCCTCGCGTTGTCATAATGTTGGATAACAGTCATTACTGGTTGATGACACTTTTATATCCCCGCTACAAGGAGAACTTTCACTCTCTTATTCCTGAGGTGGAGAGGTCTACAAAAATGGGGCAGTACCAGTAGGCCCTTGCTGCAGAACTGTTAAAAAAAATTCCCATCTGAACACGCTAGTGGAAGAGGTCACAGTTCGCTGCCCAACCAAGGCGTGCAGGAAAGAGAGACCCAACTCCAATCCAGCAGAGGCAGGGGAGCACTGTCAACATTCTGGGACAGTTTTCTGAGTCCCGCCCAGCTTACATGCCCTGAGGCACGGGGTACTCTCACAAGGAGTGGAAAGTTTCAAAAGATGGTGAGGGAGTATCTTGCCGACCGTACCAGCGTTCTCCGTGATTCCTCTGTGCCTTTTAATTATTGGGTATCCAAGCTGGACACGTGGAATGAACTCGCTCTGTACGCCTTGGAGGTCCTGGCCTGCCTTGCCGCTAGTGTGTTATCGGAGCGTGTTTCTAGTGCCGCTGGAGGAATTATAACTGATAAGCGCATTCGCCTGTCAACTGACAATGCTGACAAGCTGACCCTTATCAAAATGAACAAGGGCTGGATTGGGCCAGATTTCTCATCACCACCAAATGACTGCAGAGTAACATAAAGTCAAATCCACTGTGTTATTTCGGGAGGTGTATTCCCATGCACCACTTCACACCCACACATGGGTATGCGCTTCCTCATTTTGGCTGTTTTTTGCTCTTCTCCTTATCCTCAGCCTCCACCACCACTATACCACCAGGGTGACCATGGTCCGTGTTGCCAGTATTGCCAGTTCCTCCGTCCTAATTTTTAGCAGCTTTTGCTTGGAAGGCATAGGCAAAGACAATGGGAGACCCACTCCCCAATGATGGGAATAATGTTTTTAATATGCTGTACTGCATGGGTCTTGTAAGGGGCATTAAAACCGTCTTGTTAATAGAGATGAGCGTTGTTCTACTCAAACTGTTTGCCAATCTCAAATTCGAGCTGTTTTAGGCGGTGTTCGAGCCGTTCGGCGAACACGAACAATTTGAGAAAAATTCGGCTGTTCGAGGTTATGTTCGATAACTGTTCGTGCACCAAAATCATAACTGGATTTTTTCTCAGTAATGATGAAAATTAATGTTAATACGCAGTTTGAGTGTACAGCGGGGTGGGGGGAGGGGCAGGGGATGGATCTCTGCAGGAACAATGAAGATCTCCATTTTTTTTTCTCTTTCCCGCATTTGCAGTGGGGAGGTGCAATCTGTCAGCCTATCAGCAGCGCACACACGGAGTGAAGTGCTTTTTTTCACACAAGCAAGGGCATGTGTCATTGGCAGTGTATGTCACATGTCCTTGCCCTATAAGACCAAGCTATTTTCCCCGTCGCCACCATTTTCTCACTGCTGCAGCTGCGTGTTAGACGGCACCGCTGTTGCTGTGTGCGCTATACCTTGTTAATTTCAAGCCAATTTTCGCACAAATCTACAGATAGCTTGGGAGTAGGGAATAGTTGTGATTGCAGTCCTTTTAAGGACTAGGTTACAGCATTTCCTACGACTTTTATCAGGCAGGTCTGTGCTCTTAAATAGATAGATTGTGGGAGTAAAGACTAATTGTAATTGGAGTCCTTTTCAGGACTAGGTTACATCAGTTCCTATCAGTTTTTGCCAGGCAGGTCTGTGCCAGTGCTGTGCAAGTTTTTTTCACAGCATTTGGCTGAATCTAGCAAAGCTAATCCTTTTTGGCCTATTGCAGAGTGTGTTAGTCAGTGGAGTAGCCTATCTGTGTTGCAAGATATACCACCTGTGTATAGAATACTAAATTTTTTACTGCACCTAGTGAAGTAAAATCTTTTGGGCATAGCATCATTCTATTAGTCCATCTATACTGACCTCCATCAGGTTGCAAATTGAATATAATTTTTTTCTGCATCTAGCTCTGAAAAAATATTGGGCTTCTAGCTGTGTGTGGGACTTGTTGTACTAGTCCATCTATACTGACCTCCATCAGGTTGCAAACTGCATATATTTTTTTCTGCATCTACCTCTGAAAAAATATTTGGCCTTCTAGCTGTGTGTGGGACTTGTTCTATTAGTCCATCTATACTGACCTCCATAAGGTTGCAAACTGAATATAATTTTTTTCTGCATCTACCTCTGAAAAAATATTTGGCCTTCTAGCTGTGTGTGGGACTTGTTCTATTAGTCCATCTATACTCACCTCCACAAGGTTGCAAACTGAATATAATTTTTTTCTGCATCTACCTCTGAAAAAATATTTGGCCTTCTAGCTGTGTGTGGGACTTGTTCTATTAGTCCATCTATACTGACCTCCATAAGGTTGCAAACTGAATATAATTTTTTTCTGCATCTACCTCTGAAAAAATATTTGGCCTTCTAGCTGTGTGTGGGACTTGTTCTATTAGTCCATCTATACTGACCTCCATAAGGTTGCAAACTGAATATAATTTTTTTCTGCATCTACCTCTGAAAAAATATTTGGCCTTCTAGCTGTGTGTGGGACTTGTTCTATTAGTCCATCTATACTGACCTCCATAAGGTTGCAAACTGAATATAATTTTTTTCTGCATCTACCTCTGAAAAAATATTTGGCCTTCTAGCTGTGTGTGGGACTTGTTCTATTAGTCCATCTATACTGACCTCCATAAGGTTGCAAACTGAATATAATTTTTTTCTGCATCTACCTCTGAAAAAATATTTGGCCTTCTAGCTGTGTGTGGGACTTGTTCTATTAGTCCATCTATACTGACCTCCATAAGGTTGCAAACTGAATATAATATTTTTCTGCATCTACCTCTGAAAAAATATTTGGCCTTCTAGCTGTGTGTGGGACTTGTTCTATTAGTCCATCTATACTGACCTCCATAAGGTTGCAAACTGAATATAATTTTTTTCTGCATCTACCTCTGAAAAAATATTTGGCCTTCTAGCTGTGTGTGGGACTTGTTCTATTAGTCCATCTATACTGACCTCCATAAGGTTGCAAACTGAATATAATTTTTTTCTGCATCTACCTCTGAAAAAATATTTGGCCTTCTAGCTGTGTGTGGGACTTGTTCTATTAGTCCATCTATACTGACCTCCATAAGGTTGCAAACTGAATATAATTTTTTTCTGCATCTACCTCTGAAAAAATATTTGGCCTTCTAGCTGTGTGTGGGACTTGTTCTATTAGTCCATCTATACTGACCTCCATAAGGTTGCAAACTGAATATAATTTTTTTCTGCATCTACCTCTGAAAAAATATTTGGCCTTCTAGCTGTGTGTGGGACTTGTTCTATTAGTCCATCTATACTGACCTCCATAAGGTTGCAAACTGAATATAATTTTTTTCTGCATCTACCTCTGAAAAAATATTGGGCTTCTAGCTGTGTGTGGGACTTGTTCTATTAATCCATCTATACAGACCTCCATCAGGTTGCAAACTGAATATATTTTTTTCTGCATCTACCTCTGAAAAAATATTGGGCTTCTAGCTGTGTGTGGGACTTGTTGTATTAGTCCATCTATACAGACCTCCATCAGGTTGCAAATTGAATATAATTTTTTTCTGCATCTAACCCAGCCAATAGTTTTGGCCTAATACCACAGTTTGGCCACTCAGCTCTGCTCGGTTCTCCTCCATTGTTTTTTTGTGCAAACAACTCCAGAGTTGTGAATTAGTTAACCACCAAAATGAGTGGAAAAAGGCCTGCTGCTGGTGGAAAGGGGAATAGGCGTGTTGGGAAGGGGAAAAAAGGTTGTGTCCGTGGGGTAGGTGTTAAAGCAACAGTAACATCTGCAGAAGAAAGACCATCTTCCAGCCAAACTAAAATGTCTACTTCTTTTAGCGGACAATGTGATAAGATCCCTTTCTTACGGCCACGCCAATCGCTACAAATTCCAGATGAGGCCCAAAAACAGCAGGTGCTTCAACGGATATCAAGTGCTCCTTTAAGTGGGCTCTCCTCCACATCAACTTCAACATCACAAATACTCCAGTCCTCAAAGGTGTCACCACAATCGCACTTGCTTCCTCACCGCTCCCAAATCTCCAGCTGCCCGTCTGAGTATGAGGTAGAACAGATGGTTGAGTCTGCAGAGCTGTTTACTCATACTATAGCCTGGGAATCAGAGGTCGACTCCAGCGCTTCTGTGAATCCAGACGAGGAAATGATCTGCACTGATGCCCAGAATCTTTATGAGTCGGATCCAGGACCAGACGCAGAAGGTTCTGACCATAATGTAGACCCTCATTCCCAAACTGTAACTCCTGTTGGTGGAGACAATGAGGAAGACGATGATGAGACTCAAATACCTGATTGGAGCGACAACTTTAGTTTTTTGTCAGGGCAGGAACAGGTTGGCTCTGAGGACGACGGGTGTGATAACGCACAGGGTGATGATGATGAGGTTGGAGATCCCACTTACTGTCAACCCACAGTCAGCCAAGAGATGAGGTCAGCAGAAGAGGTGGAGGAAGATGCTAGTGACGACGAGGTCAGGTTGCGCCTTCCTGGACAGAGACGTAGTACTGGAAGCACGTCAACAACTGCATCCTCAAACACAACTCTGCCTCTCACCACAAGTCGTGGTGGCTCTTCAGGTCGCATGGGTGCTAAGCCTTGCATAGCCTGGGCATTTTTTCAGATCGATAAAGATGACCCAACTCGTGTTATCTGTAACATTTGTCAGCAAAAGCTAAGTAGAGGCCAAAAAATACATAGTTTGAGTACTTCATGCATGAACCGGCACATGGACATGAAGCATAAGTTGCAGTGGGAAGCTCAGTGTGCTACAATGCGGCCTAGCCGGCCGGGCCAACCACCGTCTGCCATATCTTGTGCATCCGCGGCCTCTTCATCCTCTGTGACTGGGGGGACAGCAGTCACACCTGTTTTGGGGCGCAGACCTGCCACCTCTTTACACGCAACAGCCAGCGTGATTGGCAGGTCATCATTTTCTTTGGAGGTGGTAACACCAGCTGGTGTTGAGCGCTGTCCGACATCGATAGCACCACCTTTGGATCAAGGCAACCTAACATGTCCGCCTGCATCTTCCTCACAGACCGGCAGTTTGCCGGGGACACCCTTATCAACCCCGTCTAAGCACAATAGCCAGCCCTCGGTCCCTCAGATGTGGACAAGTAAAAGACCATTTCCTCCTAGCCATGAGAAAGCTAAGAGGTTGAATTTCACCATCTGCAAGCTCTTGGCTACAGAAATGCTGCCTTTCCGCCTGGTGGACACAGAGGATTTTCGAGACCTTATGTCCGTCGCAGTGCCCCAGTACCAGATGCCCAGTCGGCACTACTTCTCAAAGAAAGGTGTGCCTGCGCTCCACCAGCATGTCGCACACAACATCACCGCTTCTTTGAGAAACTCTGTGTGTGACAGGGTGCATTTCACCACAGACACTTGGACGAGTAGGCATGGACAGGGGCGTTACATGTTGCTGACTGGGCACTGGGTAACTATGGTGACAGCAGGACAAGGGGCTGCAGTCCAAGTCTTGCCGTCCCCACGAGTTGTGCGTCAATCCTCTTTATGTCAAAGTTCCTCCACTGCTTCTGCCTCCTCAACCTCCTCTCGGTCCTCCACCTGCACCCAAAGCCTGTCTGGTCATGCCACAAGCTTTCTAACTGGGAAATGTGAGTCACACAGCTGAGGAGTTGTGGTCAGCTCTGGAGAACCAATTTCATGAATGGTTGTCTCCACTGGACCTGAAACCAGGGAAGGCCGTGTGCGACAATGCTGCAATGGGTGCGGCCCTTCGCCGGGGCAATGTCACACACGTGCCTTGTATGGCTCACGTGTTGAACCTGGTTGTCCAGCAATTTTTAGCCCACTATCCCAGACTAGATGGCCTTCTGCAGAGGGCACGGTCGCTGTGTGCTCACTTCCGCCGTTCGCATCCCGCAGCTCAGCGACTTACATCTCTACAGAAGTCGTTGGGCCTGCCACTTCACCGGCTAAAATGCGATGTGCCTACCCGGTGGAATTCAACTCTGCACATGTTGCAGCGACTGTGGCAGCACCGACAAGCCCTGGTGCAATACGTTCTGACGTATAGCCTGGGCCAACGAGATTCAGAGGTGGGGCAAATCACGCTGGAGGAGTGGTCTCAGATCAGGGACCTATGCACCCTTCTGCACAGTTTTGAAATGGCGACGAAGATGTTTAGTGCTGACGATGCCATTATCAGCATGACTATTCCGGTGATTTACATGCTGGAGCACATGTTAAACAGAATTCGGAGTCAGGTGGTGGCACAAGAGGAGGTGGAGGAAGTAGAGGAGGAGGAGTTGTATGCGGAAGGGCTAACATCTGCAAGGTCCAGACGGTCGGCAGCACCAAGGCGGCAGGCATGTGAGGGTGGGGGAGATGGTTTTACCAGGGCGCATGGTAGCAGCCAAACTAGTGAGGAAGGTGCAGGAGCCCAGGAAGAAGTGGAGGACGAACTGATGGAAGACTCATCAGATGAGGGAGACCTTGATCACATTTCTGTTGTGCGAGGTTGGGGGGAGAGGACAGAGGAAGGAATCATGATTGTTACCTCGCCACCAACACAACAGGGACTTGGTGCTCCTGGATGCGCAACACACATGAGTGCCTTCTTGCTGCACTACCTGCAACATGACCCTCGAATTGTGAGAATTAGAAATAATCCTGACTACTGGGTTGCCACACTGTTAGATCCCCGGTACAAAAGTAAATTTGCAGAAATTATTCCTGCCATAGAAAGGGATGCACGCATGCAGGAGTATCAGCAGAGACTGTTGCAGAATCTTACATGTGCTTTTCCACAAAATACCAGTGGTGCACGTAGTGAATCTCACAGTTCCAACTTGCCAACCGTGGGACCGTCAAGTGTTCAGCACTCAAACCATAACAGAACCACAGTATCTGCTGGTAACATCAATTTTGCGGAATCATTTCACCACTTTTTTAGCCCATCCTTTGCAAGGCCACAGGAGACAAGAAGTCTGACACATAGTCAACGCCTAGAGACGATGGTACAGGAGTATCTCCAAGTAAACATTGAAGCCACGACTGTGTCACTGGACCCTTGCTCTTTTTGGGCTTCCAATCTGGATAAATGGCCGGAGCTAGCCACTTACGCCTTGGAGATCTTGTCATGCCCCGCAGCCAGCGTTCTGTCTGAACGTGTGTTCAGCGCTGCTGGTGGTGTGCTGACAGATAAGCGCACGCGGCTCTCCACTGATAATGTAGACAGACTCACGTTCATAAAGATGAACAAATCATGGATCCGAAACGACTTTTCTACCCCTGTGTCATCCTGGGGAGAGTAAAAGCTTGATGATTGGTTAAAATCACCCTACCAACCATTTTAAGCTTTCAAATTACTAATCATGTTTATCTGTATCTTGGCTGGAAAATAATTTGGGCTTTGTAGCAGTGTGCAGCACTGATTCTATTAGGCCATCTATAATAAGCTCCACCAGATTTAAAATTACTAATCATGTTTATCTGTATCTTGACTGGAAAATAATTTGGGCTTTGTAGCAGTGTGCAGCACTGATCCTATTAGGCCATCTATACTAAAGCTTCACCAGATTTAAAATTAATAATAATTTTTAGCTGCATCTAGCCCGGAAAATAATTTTGGGGCTCCGAGATGCGCAAGACACATAAGTGCCTTCTTGCTGCACTACCTGCAGCATGACCCTCATATTGTCAGAATTCGAAGTAATCATGACTACTGGGTTGCCACACTCTTAGATCCCCCAAACTTTTCGATCAACCTTTTCATTTTAATAAAGACCAAAAAAATGGTCATTTTTTAAATTATAAGCATTAGCAGGTTGTTAGAAACTGAAATCAAACAGTTTTCAACTCAAAACTTTATTCTAGGTGATGTTACATTTTCACATAGGACCCCTTGTTCGAAAGGAGCTTCTGAACTCTCTCGTCCATTGAATTTGTCAGGTTTTGGATGGTTTCTGCTTCAATTGTTTTGCATGAGGACAGAATACCCTCCCAGAGCTGTTGCTTAGATGTGAACTGCCTCCCGCCATCATAGACACTCCTTTTAATGATGCTCCAGAGGTTCTGAATGGGGTAGAGGTCAAGGGAGCATGGTGGTCACACCATAAGTTTGTCCCCTTTTATGCCCATATCAGCCAGAGATGCAGATGTTTTATGTGCAGCATGAGATGGTGCATTATCATGCAGAAAAATGATCTTGCTGTGAAATACACGGTTCTTCTTCTTGAACCATGGCAGGAAGTGCTGTTTGAGAAAATCCACATACATTATGGAGTTCATCTTTAGCGCCTTCAGGGATCCTAAAGGGGCCGACAATCTCTCTCCCCATGATTCCAGCCCAAAACATTACTCCACCTCCTCCTTGTTGGCGCTGTAGCCGTGTTTGCGTGGGGTGTCCATCAACCAGCCATCCTCCACTCCATCCATCTGGACCATCGAGCGCTGCACGGCACTCATCCGTGAACAAAACAGTTTTGAAATCAGTCTTCATGTAATGTTTGGCCCACTGGAGCCGTTTCTGCTTGTGTGAAGTGGATAGAGGAGGTCGACAGGATGGCGTATGCACAGCTGCAAACCTCTGAAGGACCCTGCATCTTGTTGTTCGGGGGACGTTGGAGGCACAAGCAGCTTCAAAAACTTGTCTGCTGCTATGACAAGGCTTTTTTGCCGCTGCTCTTTCAACCTGACGTAATTGCCTGTAGGAAAGAGTCCTCAATTTGCCCTTATCAGCACGCACACGTGTGTACTGTGAATCAGCTACATACTTCTTGATTGCCAAGACACTTCATCCTGATCATCGCACAATGTTGATTGTAGTCATGCCTTGACCTAAACACTCCACAATTTGTTGCTTCTCAGCAGCCGACACATCCTTTTTCTTTCCCATTTTGGCAGAAAATGTAGGCTGCTTAATAATGTGAGAGAGCCTTCTTAAGTAGTCTTGCCTTTCATTGGACACACCTGCCAAACTAATTAGCACAGGTGTCTGCAATTGCTTACAGTGATATAAAGAGCCCTGACACACATCACCATCAATGAGTTTAACTGACAAACAAACAAATTCTTCCCTTATCACTCCTAAACACTTTTTGCATAATAATTTGGAACGCAGTGTACATGTGCTTTTCCACAAAACACCAGTGGTTCACGTAGTGAATCTTACAGTTCTAACTTGCCAACCGTGGTCTGTATGGAGTTGTTCAATAAAGGGCCCAAAATTAAGATAACATAGATGGGAGAGGTCTCTATGAATAGGAATTCCTAAGTATTTGATACCCTGTGAGGGCCAGGCAAAGGGAAAGTTGGACTGGATGGAATCCTATATGGATTTGGGGAGGGAGACATCGAGGGCCTCAGACTTCGCTGCATTGATTTTAAAATTTGACCATGTAACAAAGTGATCTATTTCAGCCATAACAGCATGGATGGATATATGTGATTGAGTGATATATACTAGGACATCATCAGCAAATAGAGAGCACTTGTACTCGGTGCCTCCCACCTCAATCCACCTAATATTGGGGTTATGGCGAATTGATGAGAGCAGGTGCTCCGTCACTAGGATGTATAAGAGAGGGGACAGAGGACATCCCTGCCTTGTCCCATTGGTGATTGTGAAAGGTGATGAAAATGTTCTGACGCACCCCCTGGGCCTTGGGACACCCGGAGCCGGACCCTTTTTGGTGGATGCTGGTGGTTGTAGTCTTCGTGGCGGCGACCCGGTTCCGTGGCTCAGGGTGGTCAAACCAGTGGCGGAACTATTTATGTGGTTTTGATGTTTAAATGTCCGACTACGCCACCCGTGGATTGCGGTCAGAGTGAACCGCCGCTACAGGGCAGACCGCTGAGGCTGGTGTTGTGGGTGCAGCAGAGCGTAGCATAACTCCCCACGGGAGGAGTATAGCCTCAGGGGAGTGTATGCGGAGGATGGGGGTGATGGTGCAGGGCAGCAGCAGTAACGACACGGAGTCAGTGATGCAGTTCAGGGCCTTTACTCACAGTTCTTATTATCCAGACCACGTCTGCAGGTAACGGCTGCCCACGTCGTACTGTGCTCACCAGGTGAGGGGCTCAGACAACTCCCAGATAACTTTGGAGCGCTTCACAGGACCCCTTTTGTGTGTACTTTGTCTGGCCTTTCTTACCAACACTTCTGTCTGGCTGCCTCGGGCCTCCTCTTGGTAAACTTGGCGCCAGTTTCCCTGACCCTATGTGGTGCCTTCCTAGCGGGTGTAGCGAGGGGCTGCGCAACATAAAATGTCAGAGCCTCCGGTTTCTAGCTGTGGGTCGTTTCCTGCCTCTACTAGTTCGGGGACCGGTCTCCCCCTTTGGCCTGACCCCTCCACGCAGGTGGATTCGGGCGTGCGGTGGCGACTCGCCCGTCCGCACCCCTGGGATCCCTTCATTCCTCGTTCCTGGAGCCTTCTCTTCCTTCCTTCTCCCTCTTGCATGCCTGGGCCTCTGTTACTAGGCCCGCCTCCGGAGCAGAGCTCATGCAGAGCCCCTGCTCCCTGCCACTTCTGCTCAGACTTCTCTGCACTGAACTAAGATGGTGCCAACCTTTTATACTCCCTTCTCAATGCACCCAGGAACTGCTTCCTCCCTGCTCCTGCACTACAGGGTTCCCCTTCCTCAGTGTTCCCTCCCCCCACTCCAGCCAGGGACAGGGACTGTCGTGCCCATCTCAGGGGCATATTGGTCGCCCTGCCCCACGGCAATGTGGTGTAATGCATGCAGGTGTCGGGTCCTGATCCACACTCCATCCTTACCTGAGAGTGAGATATCACACCTCTGGGTGAGGTGCAATACGTCTGTAGCAACCGAGCCCTCAGGGTGCTACAGTTCCATTTATCTTCAGCCTAGGTGACGTATTGTGATACAGGGCCGTGATTTTGGCTATAAAAGGGTCCCCTAGACTCCTTCCCCAAGCTTTTTAAGAGAATCATATATGGCGTGCCAGGAGACTCTATGGAATGTTTTCTCAGCATCCAACGAGAGTATCTACTTACAAATTTTTAACTGCATCTAGCCTAGGAAATACTTTGTGCCTAGTAGCAGTGTCTGCTAGTCAGCGGATTATCCCGGCTGTTAAGCAAGCTACACCACCTGTAGTTTGGACACTTAATTTTTACAAAGGAAATGCTTCGGGACCACGGGATACTCAGTGAAGAGCATCAGGAGGCACCCCAAGGCATAGGGGCTGGGACTGGCAGTAGGATGCCTTGCGGTGGACAGCCGAGCTCGATCCTTATAAAAGCTTTTTAACTGCAGCAGCTTTAGTGGACGCTACTGGAGCTGGAATTACGCGGCTGCTGGCATGAGACTTGCCCTCCAATAGATCCTTGTAAATGGATTTAAAGTGTATTCATTCAAATTAGAGAGACAATTTAAATTAAAAAGCTTAGAGCTGCCTCCACCACAGGGGGGCTCGCTCGACCCACCAGCGGACAGGCACCAGTATTGGGAGAGGGGGGCTGGCCGTCAGGGTTCACCGCGGCTCTGGCACAAACCCGGCGACACGGAGGTGGCACGGGCAGGAGCGGACTGAACGTGTCGGCTTCTCACTTTTTGGATTTTAGAAGGACATGACATGCCTATATCTGTGTCTCCCCCTCCTTTTACTCCTCCACCTCTTTTCTTTTCTCATGACTATATGTACTTGTCACTTTTCCATGTGTTAGTTGTGTCTTCTGAGCAGTTTGTCAGCTTTTGGACACCTTTGAAGGTGTTTTTTATGTGTTTCTATGTGTTTTTGTTTGCCTGCCATTGGTTTTAACGGTGTTCGAAGGTGTTCGACGAACAGTTCGACGAACAGTTCGGCGAACACACGGGTGTTCGACGAACCGAACCGAACTCGAACACTATGGGGGTGGCTCAACACTACTTGTTAAGCTACTGTGACCTCCACGTCTCTACCAAGGGGCATTAAACTTGTCTTGTTTAACCACTCTGAACTCCACGTCTCTTCCAAGGGGCATTAAAACCGTCTTAATAAGCTACTGTGACCTCCACATCTCTTCCAAGGGGCATTAAAACCGTCTTGTTAAACCACTCTGAACTCCACGTCTCTTCCAGGGGGCATTAAAACTGTTTTCTTAAGGTACTGTGACCTCCACGTCTCAAACCGTCTTGTTAAGCTACTGTGACCTCCACTTCTCTTCCAAGTGGCATTAAAACCGTCTTGTTAAACCACTCTAACCTCCACATCTCTTCCAAGGGGCATTAAAACCGTCTTGTTAAGCTACTCTGACCTCCACGTCTCTTCCAAGGGGCGTTAAAACCATTTAGTTAAACGACTCTGACCTCCACGTTTCTTCCAAGGGGCATTAAAACAGTCTTGTTAAGCTACTGTGACCTCCACGTCTCATCCAAGGGGCATTAAAACCGTCTTCATAAGCTACTGTGACCTCCACGTCTCTTCCAAGGGGCATTAAAACCGTCTTGTTAAACCACTCTGAACTCCACGTCTCTTCCAAAGGGCATTAAAACTGTCTTGTTAAGCTACTGTGACCTCCACATCTCTTACAAGGGGCATTAAAACCTTCTTGTTAAGCTACTGTGACCTCCACGTCTCTTCCAAGGGGCATTAAAACCATTTTGTTAAACCACTCTGACCTCTACGTCTCTTCCAAGGGGCATTAAAACCATCCTGTTAAGCTACTGTGACCTCCACGTCTCTTCGAAGGGGCATTAAAACCGTCTTATTAAACCACTCTGACCTCCACGTCTCTTCCAAGGGGCATTAAAACCGTCTTATTAAACCACTCTGACCTCCACGTCTCTTCCAAGGGGCATTAAAACCATTTTGTTAAACCACTCTGACCTCCACGTCTCTTCCAAGGGGCATTAACACCGTCTTGATAAGCTACTGTGACCTCCACGTCTCTTTCAAGGGGCATGAAACCGTCTTGTTAAACCACTCTGACCTCCCCGTCTCTTTAAAGGGGCATTAAAACTGTCTTGTTAATCTACTCTGACTTCCACGTCTCTTCCAAGGGGCATTAAAACCATCTTGTTAAACCACTCTGACCTCCATGCCTCTTCCATGGGGCATTAAAACCGTCTTGTTAAACAACTCTGACCTCCACGTCTCTTCCAAGGGGCATTAAAACCGTCTTGTTAACCTACTGTGATCTCCATGTCTCTTCCAAGGGGCATTAAAACCATATTGTTAAGCTACTGTGACCTCGACATCTCTTCCAAGGGGCATTAAAACCATCTTGTTAAACCACTATGAACTCCACGTCTCTTCCAAGGGGCATTAAAACCGTCTTGTTAAACCACTCTGACCTCCACGTCTCTTCCAAGGGGCATTAAAACAGTCTTGTTAAACCACTCTGACCTCCACGCCTCTTCCAAGGGGCATTAAAACCATATTGTTAAGCTACTGTGACCTCGACATCTCTTCCAAGGGGCATTAAAACCGTCTTGTTAAACCACTATGAACTCCACGTCTCTTCCAAGGGGCATTAAAACCGTCTTGTTAAACCACTCTGACCTCCACATCTCTTCCAAGGGGCATTAAAACAGTCTTGTTAAACCACTCTGACCTCCACGTCTCTTCCAAGGGGCATTAAAACGGTTTTGTTAAACCACTCTGTCCTCCACGTCTCTTCCAAGGGGCATTAAAGCCGTCTTGTTAAGCTACTGTGACCTCCACGTCTCTTCCAAGGGGCATTAAAACCATCTTGTTAAGCTACTGTGACCTCCACGTCTCTTCCAAGGGGCATGAAACCGTCTTGTTAAGCCACTGTGACCTCCATGTCTCTTCCAAGAGGCATAAAAACTGTCTTTTTAAACCACTCTGACCTCCACGTCTCTTCCAAGGTGCATTAAAACCGTCTTGTTAAACCACTCTGACCTCCACGTCTCTTTCAAGGGGCATTAAAACAGTCTTGTTAAGCTACTCTGACCTCCACGTCTCTTCCAAAGTGCATTAAAACCGTCTTGTTAAACCACTCTGACCTCCATGTCTCTTCCAAGGGGCAATAAAACCGTCTTGTTAAACCACTCTGACCTCCACGTCTCCTCCAAGGGGCATTAAAACCGTCTTGTTAAGCTACTGTGACCTCAACGTCTCTTCCAAGCGGCATTAAAGCCGTCTTATTAAACCACTAAGAACTCCACGTCTCTTCCAAGGGGCATTAAAACCTCTGGTTAAAGCACTCTGACCTCCACGTCTCTTCCAAGGGGCATTAAAACCATCTTGTTAAGCTACTGTGACCTCCACATCTCTTCCAAGGGGCATTAAAACCATCTTACTAAGCTACTGTGACCTCCAAGTCTCTTCCAAGGGGCATTAAAACCGTCTTGAAAAACCACTCTGACCTCCACGTCTCTTCCAAGGGGCATTAGAACTGTCTTGTTAAGCTACTGTGACCTCCACGACTCTTCCAAGGGGCGTTAAAACCGTCTTGTTAAACCACTCTGAACTCCACGTCTCTTCCAAGGGGCATTAAAACCGTCTTGTTAAGCTACTCTGACCTCCACGTCTCTTCCAAGGGGCATTAAAACCGTCTTGTTAAGCTACTGTGACCTCCACGTCTCTTCCAAGGGGCATTAAAACCGTCTTGTTAAACCACTCTGACCTCCACGTCTCTTTCAAGGGGCATTAAAACCGTCTTGTTAAACCACTCTGAACTCCATGTCTCTTCCAACGGTCTTTAAAACCATCTTGTTAAGCTACTGTGACCTCCACATCTCGTTCAAGGGCCATTAAAACCGTCTTGTTAAACCACTCTGACCTCCACATCTCTTCCAAGGGGCATTAAAACTGTCTTGTTAAGCTACTGTGACCGCCATGTCTCTTCCAAGGGGCATTAAAACCGTCTTGTTAAGCTACTGTGACCTCCACGTCTCTTCCAAGGGGCATTAAAACCGTCTTGTTAAACCACTCTGACCTCCACGTCTCTTTCAAGGGGCATTAAAACCGTCTTGTTAAACCACTCTGAACTCCATGTCTCTTCCAACGGTCTTTAAAACCATCTTGTTAAGCTACTGTGACCTCCACATCTCGTTCAACGGGCATTAAAACCGTCTTGTTAAACCACTCTGAACTCCATGTCTCTTCCAATGGTCTTTAAAACCATCTTGTTAAGCTACTGTGACCTCCACATCTCGTTCAAGGGGCATTAAAACCGTCTTGTTAAACCACTCTGACCTCCACATCTCTTCCAAGGGGCATTAAAACTGTCTTGTTAAGCTACTGTGACCGCCATGTCTCTTCCAAGGGGCATTAAAACCGTCTTGTTAAGCTACTGTGACCTCCACGTCTCTTCCAAGGGGCATTAAAACCGTCTTGTTAAACCACTCTGACCTCCACGTCTCTTTCAAGGGGCATTAAAACCGTCTTGTTAAACCACTCTGAACTCCATGTCTCTTCCAACGGGCTTTAAAACCATCTTGTTAAGCTACTGTGACCTCCACATCTCGTTCAAGGGACATTAAAACCGTCTTGTTAAACCACTCTGAACTCCACAGCTCTTCCAAGGGGCATTGAAATGTTGTTTTTAATTACCTCTGACCTCCATGACTCTTCCAACGGGCATTGCATTTCCTCATAATTTTAGTCAGCTTTTGCTTTTCAATGCATAGGCGAACACTAAGGGAGACCCACTACCCAATAATGGGTAGAAGGTTTTTGGTATGCTGTAATCCACGTCTGTTTCAAGGGGCATTGCAGTTCCTCATAATTTTTGGAAAGCCTTCCATTCACTGCTTAGGCCAACAGTGTACAGGAGACCCAGTTGCCATAAATGGAAAAAACGGTTTAGTTAAGGCCCTCTGACCTCCATGTCACTTCCAAGGGGCATTGGAGTGCCTCGAAATTTTTGGTAGGCATTGCACTCACTGCATGCCCTATAACTGTGTAGCCGAACCGCTCCGTTTGGTACAGAAACATATCCTACAAGACATGTTTGGTTTACTGGCCTGATATTGATGTGAATGGTCCCGGTTCCTCCTGCTCTTTCTCCTTTGCCACCACCTCATCCATCATTCATCACCTGAAGCTTTGTTTTAACGGGATAGAAGCAGGAAAACATCCAGCAATCCTCAGAGGAGGTAGGATATGCGCCAAAACGCTGACCACCTCAGGCCTAGCCGCTACTACATACAAGCGCTTGCATTCCAAGGAACAGAAAGCTAAGGAGATGGATGGCCTCATGATCATGAATAATTTACTCGTTGTGTAGGAGTCCAACCACTGCCACTGTCTACCTTCTGAACTTTGTGTTTAAGCCTGATTGACCAAGGACCCGCAATCCTCTATGTCTGGAGGACGTGTTGCATCCCAGTGTCCAACTGTGTCCCGGCATCCACAATATTAACCCAGTGTGAAGGCGTCAGTGAGATGTACCATCCCTGGCCACATTCACTTGTCCACGTGTTTGTGGTTAGGCTATCCATCCCACTAAATGCACTGGGGAGGGCACAGTTAATGTTTTGGTATGCGCGCTTGTGTATAAGGCGCACCGGGACAAATAGGGGCGGCTGGGGACCGTTTATGGACACCCGGCCACCACCAGGCGGCTTGGGACAGTGTGTGGGCACCCGGTCGCGGGGCGGCTCGGGACCGAGTATGGATACCAGGCCGCCGACGCAGCCATGACGCAGCCATGACGTGGTGGCCAGATTCCGCCTCCACATGCCTAAAAGGACCAATTTCAAGTGCAAGCAAGCAGTATGGTATTGCAACCTGGGGGTAGGTGGAAGGCTGCATACTTGCACTTGCATTGCAAGGAATGGTGGAGGTACAATTGAACACTGCCCTGGGACAAGGACTTGCACGGGGATAGTTGCAAGTCTGCATCTTCTGATGCGGCAAGGATCACTTCTGATGGGCACACTTTTAGGCAGTGACCTGGGTGTCAGAGATGCTTCCAGGGGTCTTCCCCATGCTGTTCCCATGTCTTTTCAGCACTGTATGCATGTGTCACACAGTACATGGCCAGAAAAGGTTGTAAAATGCTAAAATGACATTTCCCGGTGAATGCACGGTTGAAAGCAATACAAAAGTGCAAAAATGCATAAAAAATGCTACTTGTGAACATAGCCCAAGGTGTGGAGGAGTATTTTTGTTTTTGGTTATTTATTTTACCTTATACACAATTCTTTACCCTGGAAAGGATGTTCCTTAACATATTTCACAGGAAAGCAGTTTCAGTTTAGTTTTTGAACGTTTTCTTGTGAGCCCGTAAAAGTGGCTTAATACCTCTGACCACGTTGTTGACAGCAGTGACCTGGGGGGTCAGAAATGCTTCCTGGGGCGATCCCCATGCTGTCCCCATGTCTTTTGAGCACTGTCACTATCGCTTTGGGCACTTTTTAGGCTTTCTACAGACTGCCAGGGGTGCCGCTGCAAAAATGCTCGGGTCTCCCATAGATTAACATTTAGCTCGTTGCTCGGGTCGAGCACCCGAGTATCACGGTGATCTCGGCCCGAGCTTCGAGCACCCGAGCATTTTAGTGCTCGCTCAACACTACTCAGGACCTGTGCGATCGGAGGGCCTGAGAAAACTGTCTCAGAACTTTGACAGTGTTCTCCTGCCTCTGCTGGATTGCATTTGTTTCTCTCTCACCTGTACTCCTTGGTTGTCCAATGAACTGTGACCTCTGCCACCAGCGTTTTCAGATGGGAATTGTTTAATAATTCTGCAACAAGGGCATTCTTTTACTGCCCCATTTTATTAGTCCTGTCCAGTGTGGGAATAAGAGACAGAAAGTTTTCCGTGGGTCTATAATTGTCACCAACCAGTAATGACTGTCACCCAAAATTTGGACAACGCGAGGGTCATTGGAAAGACAGGGTAACATAAACTCATCCATGTGTGCCAGACTGCAAAGAGGCAAGACTTCCGTGTCCTCACCAAGAGGATGACTGACCATGCTCTCCTCCTCTTCCTCCTCTTCCCTGTCCTCAGGCCATCCACGCTGAAAAGACCGAATGACAGTTGTGCAGGTAGTACCGTCTATAGTGGAGGAAACTAGCTCCTGTTCTTCCTCCTCCTCTTCCTCATTGTCACCCAATCCACGTTGGGATGAAATGAGGCTGGGCTGTGTAGAATCACCCTGTAAGTTTCCTTGCTCCATCTCATCGTGCTCTGCCTGCAATGCATCCTCTTTAATTGTGAGCAGAGAGCGTTTCAGAAAACAGAGAAGCGGGATGGTGATGCTAATTATGGCGTCATCGCCGCTCACCACCTTGGCGGAGTCCTCAAAGTTTTGGAGGATGGTACATATGTCTGACATCCATGTCCACTCCTAAGGTCTTATGTGTGGAGTCTGAACTGAATACCGATGACCTTGATTATGATGGTAGTCAACAACTGCCCTCTACTGCTCACAAATCCTTCCCAACATCTGCAGTGTAAAGTTCTAACGGACATCGCAGATCAGTCGGTGAGCTGGAAGCTGCCAATGCTTCTGAAGCACGCCAATGGTGGCAGAAGCTGTAGCTGACTTTTTAAAATGGGCACATAGGTGGCGTACTTTGACAAGCAGATCTGGCAGATCCGGGTAGGTTTTGAGAAACCGCTGAACCACGAGGTTAAGCACATGGACCAGGCATGGTTCGCATGTGAGCCCGCCTCGCCTCAGAGCCGCCATCAGGTTCCAGCCATTGTCACACACGACCATGCTTGGCTGTAGGGTCAGTGGTGTCAGCCACAGATCTGCTTGCTCTTTTAGAGCTGTCCACAACTCTCCAGCGTTGTGCCGTTTGTCACCTAAGCATATTAGCTTCAGCACAGCCTGTTGCTGCTTCGCCGAAGGAGTGCTGTATTGCTACCAGCTTGTGACTGATGTGGTCATTTCGGAGATGTAGGCTATAGAGGAGGAGGAGGTGCAGGAGCTGTAGAATGTGGGGGAAATCCGGATTGACCCAGGACCCGCAATCCTCAGCGTCGGGAGGACATGTTCCGTCCCAAGGTCCGACTGGGTCCCAGCTTCCATTATATTTACTCAGTGTGCCGTCAGCAAGATGTACCATCCCTGCCCACAAGCACTTGACCACGTGTCCATGGTTAAGTGGACTTTCCCAGTAACTGCATTGTTGAGGGCACATCTAATGTTGTGGGACACGTTCTCGTGTAATGCAGGGACAGCACACCAGGAGACATAGTGGCGGCTGGGGACCAAGTAGAGAGGGATGGCCGCCACCATCAGGTTGCGGAAAGCTTCCATCTCCATGAGCCTAAAAGGCAACATTTCGAGCATAAGTATTTGCGCAATGTGTGAATTTAGTAGTGTGGCCTGTGGGGCATTGGCTGCGCATTTCCGCTTGCTTTCCAAGGACAGGGGTAGAGATAACTGAACACTGCGCTGGGACAAGGACGTGGACGTGCTTTCTGATGGTGCTAGTTGAGAGTGTTCAATGACAGGTGCAGGGCGAGAGGTTTCTTGGCATGCGCCATGAACAGGGGATTGGCGTGCACGCACAACAGTGGAACAAGCAGTGGTGTCACCTGCAGACACTGTTGCTGGACTCTGGGTTTTGGCCCACTTAGTCGGATGCTTTGCTGCCATGTGCCTAATCATGCTGGTGGTGGTCAGGCTGCTAGTTTTGCTACTCCTGCTGATGCTGGCCTGGCAGGTGGTGCAAATGGCCTTTTTGGGGTTACCTGCAGAGTCTTTAAAAAATAACCAGACTCGGGAAGATCTAACAGTTGTACTGGCAACTTTCGTTGTGTTGGAGTTATGAGGAACGCTTTTCCGCCTTGTGTCTGCGGCCACCACACTGCTTCTTCCTGCCTCTTGTAGTGCTATGCCTCCCTCCCCCTGTGTGCTGCTGTCCTCGCTCTGTATGTTCCCTGTCAGGTTGACTCGCTTGAAGCTGGCCGGGTGAGAGTCCTGAATCTACAAATGGAAAAGTGAACAGCTCTTCTGAGTGGATTAGTTGTCTTCAGGCACTTTTCATGTTGTGACGAAGGAGGATCAGAGTGAGGAATATGCGGTCCAGACTCACGGCTACACGGCTAATGAGACTTGACCGCGTGGAAGACAGTGAGGTGGTGGTGGTGGCAAAGTGACTGGAAGCATTATCTGCTATCCAACCAACAACCTTTTCACACTGCTCTGGGTTTAATAGTGGTGTACTGCCGTCCCCTAATAATTGGGACAGAAAGGTCGAGCGACAAGATGTGGGTGTTTGTTGTGGCACAATTTCAGCTTGCCCACGACCATGTGCTTGGCCTTGGCCTCTGCATGCACCATCATCATCACGTCCACTTCCCCGTCCCTTGCCATGAACTTGGCCCATTATTAATGGAGGACAATATTTTCCACGCTCACGAGAAATGGCTAATTTTGGAACGCAGTTATATGTGATACGTCTGACAGAGAACCACGATTTTAAATAGCAGGCCTGTAATTTGCTAATATTATTCTACACAGAGACCTAGTGGGAATAGCTTGACCGACACACTGCTGCAAAATGAAAATGGAAGTAATGACTGATTTTGCAACAGTCTTATAGGTGATATGTCTGACAGAGAACCACGGTTTTAAATAGCAGGTCTGTAACTTACTAATACTATTCTTCACAGACACCTAGTGTGAATAGCTTGACCGACACACTGCAGCAAAATGAAAATGGAAGAAATGTCTGTTTTTGGAACACTCTTATAGGTGATATGTCTGACAGAGAACCACGGTTTTAAATAGCAGGCCTGTAATTTACTAATACTATTCTTCACAGACACCCAGTGTGAATAGCTTGACCGACACACTGCAACAAAATGAAAATGGAAGAAATGGCTGATTTTGAATCACTCTTATAGGTGATATGTCTGACAGAGAACCACAGTTTTAAATAACAGGCCTGTAATTTACTAATACTATTCTTCACAGACACCTAGTGTGAATAGCTTGACTGACACACTGCAACAGAATGGAAAAGGAGGCCAATATTATAGGTGATATATGTGAAGTCTGACAGAGAACCACAGTTTTAAATAGCAGGCCTGTAACTTACTAATACTATTCTTCACAGACACCTAGTGTGAATAGCTTGACCGACACACTGCAGCGAAATGAAAATGGAAGAAATGTCTGTTTTTGGAACACTCTTATAGGTGATATGTCTGACAGAGAACCACAGTTTTAAATAACAGGCCTGTAATTTACTAATATTATTCTACACAGCGACCTAGTGTGATTAGCTTGACCGACACACTGCAACGAAATGAAAATGGAAGAAATGGCTGATTTTAAAACACTCTTATAGGTGATATGTCTGACAGAGAACCATGGTTTTAAATAGCAGGCCTGTAATTTACTAATACTATTCTTCACAGACACCTAGTGTGAATAGCTTGACCGAAACATAGTTACATAGTTAGTAAAGCCGAATAAAGACTTGCGTCCATCAAGTTCGACCTGTTAGTTCTGTAATTGCTAAAGTTGATCCAGAGGAGGGCAAAAACCCCAAATGATTTGGCCAATCTTCACCTGAGGAAAAATTCCCTCCCGACTCTGAAACCAGCAGTCAGAATAAATCCCGGTATCAACCTACTATTTTATTCTATTTTTAAGTATATGCAGAAATCTGCCTGGTATCTAGAAATGCATCCAGTCCCCGCTTGAACTGGTGTAGTGAATCCGACATTACCGTCTCCTCACTCAGTGAATTCCATATTCTCACTGCTCTTACCGTAAAGAACCCCTTCCTATGCTGGTGCTGAAACCTTTTCTCTTCCAGTCTTAGTGAATGCCCTCTTGTTACCGTAATATCCCTCCTTTTGAACAAATCCCGGGCAAGGTCTCTATACTGTCCCCTAACATATTTGTACACATTTATTATGTCCCCCCTCAACCTTCTCTTTTCCAGGCTGAATAGTCCTAGCTTTGCCAACCTCTCTGGGTATTGCAGTCCCTCCATTCCCTTTATTAATTTTGTTGCCCTCCTTTGTACCTTTTCAAGCTCATTTATATCCTTTCTATATATTGGGGCCCATAACTGAGCACAGTATTCCAAGTGTGGTCTGACCAATGCTTTGTACAGTGGAAGAACAATGTTCTCATCCTTTGCAGCTATACCTCTTCTGATATATCCCATTACCCTGTTTGCCCTTACAGCAGCGGCCTGACTTTGGGCACTCCAATTTAGTTTGCTATCAATCAAGATGCCCAAGTCCTTCTTCATCTCTGAATTCCCCAATGATTTCCCATTCAGTGAGTACTGGTGACTTCCATTTTTCCTTCCCATATGTATGACCTTACATTTCTCCTCGTTAAACCTCATTTGCCATTTAATGCTCCACCTACCCAGCTTATCCAAATCCCTCTGTAGGTCTTCACTATCCTCTTTTGTATTAATTGTTTTACATAACTTTGTGTCATCTGCAAATATTGATATTTTACTATTTATCCCGTTGACTATGTCGTTAATAAAGATATTAAATAACATTGGGCCTAGTACAGACCCCTGTGGTACCCCACTAGTGACGCTTACACAATCTGAGTATATTCCATTTATAACCACCCTCTGCCTTCTATCATATAGCCAGTTAGCTATCCACTTGCAAACATTTTCCCCCAGCCCCATCATTCTCATTTTGTATACCAACCTATTATGTGGCACGCTATCGAACGCTTTTGAGAAGTCGAGATACACGACATCCACTGGTTCCCCCTGATCTACTCGAGAGCTAACCTCCTCGTAGAAGTCAATCAGGTTTGTTTGGCAGGAGCGATTCCTCATGAATCCATGTTGGTTCGGGGTTAATAGATTATTAGCATCAAGATGCTCCATAATTGCCTCATTAATAAAGCCTTCAAAAATTTTGCCCACAACGGACGTCAGACTCACCGGCCGATAGTTTCCGGTGTCACTTTTTGCTCCCTTTTTGAATATTGGCACTACATTCGCCTGTCGCCAATCAAGTGGTACAGACCCAGTCTCAACAGAGTCCTTAAATATAAGATATAACGGTCTGTCTATCACATTACTTATTTCCCTTAGTACCCGTGGGTGTATGCCATCAGGTCCTGGTGATTTGTTTATTTTAATGTTACTGAGGCGTTTCTGTACCCCAGCTTGGGTTAGATTTGTCATACTTAGTGGAGGATTAAGCTTGTCACTTCTCATTTCGCCTGTTAGTTCTTTTTCCTTTGTGAAAGTTGACGAAAAAAAATTATTTAATAGATTAGCTTTATCCTCATCTTTCTCTATCATTTTGCCTTCTTCACTTTTTATCGGTCCAATATTATCCGATTTAATCCTTTTACTATTTATATACGTAAAGAACAGTTTGGGATTTGATCTACTTTCTCTAGCAATACGTTTCTCTGTTTCCTCCTTCGCTATTTTTATTTGTTTTTTACAGGTTCTCGTTTTTTCCTTGTAACACATTAGTGCCTCCTTGCTGTTTTCCTGTTTTAATCTCTTGAATGCCTCTTTTTTGCTATTTAACGCCCCTTTTACGTTCTTATTCAACCATATTGGTTTCCTCTTATTTCTGGCCCTTTTATTCCCATACGGTATATACCTCTCGCACTGAGTATTCAGAATTCTTTTGAAGGTTTCCCATTTACTATTCGTATTTCATTGATTAAGAACTTTGTCCCAGTCTATAAGTTGAAGGTTTTCTTTCAGCTGATCAAACTTCGCCCTCCTAAAGTTTAATGTTTTAGTTGTTCCCTTATTGATAACCCTACTGAAGGGCATTTTGAAATTGATAATATTATGATCGCTATTACCTAGGTGCCCCCCTATCTGTACCTCAGTTATTCTATCAGGCCTATTAGTCAATATTAAGTCCAACACGGCCTTCCCTCTCGTTGGTTCCTGCACTAGTTGGGAGAGATAATTATCCTTGATATTTGTCAAGAACCTTTTTCCTTTCTGAGATCTACAGGTTTCTGTTTCCCAGTCAATATCCGGGTAGTTGATGTCCCCCATTACAATCACCTCATTATGTTTTGCTACTTTGTCTATTTGTCCTAATAGCAGTTTCTCATTCTCCTCTGTTATATTGGGTGGCTTATAGCAGACCCCCAGTAATATTTTATTATTATTTTTTGCCCCCTCTATCTCTACCCACATGGACTCGACCCCCTCTTCTCCCTCTCCTATATCTTCCCTTAGTCTGGGCTTTAGACGTGACTTTACATATAAGCAGACTCCTCCGCCCTTCCCCTGTTTCCGGTCCCTTCTAAATAAACTATAATCTATTAAATTTACCGCCCAGTCGTAGCTATCGTCTAGCCAAGTCTCTGTTATATCTACGATGTCATACCTCTCCTCCGATATAAGCGCCCGCAGCTCATCCGCCTTATTGGTCAGGCTTCTTGCATTGGTCAGCATGCAAGATAAAACTTTGGGGTTATTTAGCATCCTATTCTTCTCTAACGATCTAACTGTACTATCCCCACCCCCCTCTCCACCCTCATTATATTGACTTCTCCCCTTCCCCCTTGCTTGCCTCACATCCCACCTATTTCCTTGGTTCCCCCCCCCCGTCTCTAGTTTAAAAACTCCTCCAACCTATTAGCCATCTTCTTCCCCAGCACCGCTGCACCCTCCCCATTGAGGTGCAGCCCGTCCCTACGGTAGAGCCTGTAGCCGACAGCGAAGTCGGCCCAGTTCTCCATGAACCCAAACCCTTCTGCCTTGCACCAACTCTTTAGCCACTTATTCACCTCCCTAACCTCCCGTTGGCGCTCCTGTGTGGCTCGCGGGATTGGTAGTATTTCTGAGAAAACTACCTTGGAGGTCCTTGCCCTAAGCTTCCTACCTAGATCCCTGAAATCATTTTTAAGGACCCTCCATCTACCACTCACTTTGTCATTGGTGCCAATGTGGACCATGACTGCTGGGTCTTCGCCAGCCCCACCCAGTAACCTGTCAACCCGATCCGCGATGTGCTGGACTCGAGCGCCAGGGAGGCAGCACACCGTTTGGCGATCCCGGTCCTTGTGACAGATTGCCCTGTCTATCCCCCTAATAATAGAGTCACCCACTACCAGGACCTGTCTAGCCTGCCCTACACTTCCCCCCTCCCCCTCATTACTGGAGCATACACTCCCCCGGCGGTCAGAGGATCTGTCGTGCTCCAATAATGCCGGTTCTGAACCAGCCTTCCTATACTTCTTCCCTCTATCCCTTCTAACTGTTACCCAGCTCCCTGCCTGTTCAGCCTGCGCTTCTCCACTAAGCTCCACCCCCAGTGTTGACCCATTGAGTGTCTGCTCGGTGAGCAGCAAACTCCGTTCCATGTTGTCGATGCTCCTCAGTACCGCTATCTGAGCACTTAGATCCAGGATTTGGGCTTCCAAGTGCACGATATGCTCACATCTCTCGCAGCAGTATGGATCCTTGAGCGGTAGCTCAGGGAATGCATACATTGCGCAAGATGTACACTGCACGGCTCCGGCCAACATGGACGTCATTCTAAATATGGGGATACAGTCAGTATATATGTACAAGTACAAAACACAATTATTTATATATAGGTGTATGGACGGGGATCAATTAGGGATGTGCAAGTGTATCGATTAGATATCGGCGCGGGATCAGTTAAGTATGGACGGGGGATCAATTAAGTATCAATTAAGTATGGACGGGGGATCAGCTGAGTGGGTCAGGTGGATTAATTAAGTATGGACGGTGTGTCAATTAAGTATGGACTGGGATCAATAAGTATGGACTGGGGAAATAATTAATTGTGGACTATTGAATCAATCAATTAATTATGGACAGGGGGTTTAATTAAATAGGATTAAAGCAAATAATTAGGTATGGACGGTGGGTCAATTAACTAAGGACTGGGGATCAATAAGTATCAATAATATCAATAAATATGGACTGGGGAAATAATTAATTGTGGTCTGGGGAATCAATCAATTAATTATGGACAGGGGTTAATTAAATATGGTGGGGGATAAGGCAAATAGATAGGGACTGGGGATGAGTAAAAGTGGACAAGGGGAATCTATTAAATAGGACAAGGGGGATCAATCAATTATGGGCTGGGGGGGTCAATCATTTAAATGTGGTCAGGGGGATCACTTTAATATGGACGGGGGTGGTCGGGGATCAATTAAATGAGGACGGGGGGTCAATTTAATGTGGTCAGAGGGATCAGTTAGATATGGACGGGGGTGTTCAGGGGAATCAATTTAAATATGGACGGGGGGTGATCAATTAAATATGGATGGGGGTGATCAATTAAATATGGATGGGGGGGTAATCAATTAAATATGGACTAGGGAATACAATACAATTACAATACAGATACAAATACAATACAGTACAGTACACACTTGGGTTCAGTAGGGCCGCTTATCGTGGCCTCCTGCCCCTCACTCACCTCCTCTAGGGACGCTGCTCGCTATCACAGCGCGCTCGTCCCTCCGGTCGCCTCTTACCGGTCCTCCTGATCACCTCCTGGTCACCACCACCTGGCACCCTCCTCCGGCCGGCACTGCACGCTGCCACAGCGCTCTCTTGCGCTCGTCCCTCCGGTCGCCTCCTACTGGTCCTCCCGGTCCGCTCGGTCACCTCCGCCTGGCTCTCCTCCCTTCCCAGGAGCTCTCTCCACACACAGCACAACTCTTGCAGCACACGGCAGGCTCCGCATCCACCACTTCCTGTCAGGCCTCCTCCCACTTCCTGTCTGTTAAGCACTGCAACAGAATGGAAAAGGAGGCCAATATTATATGTGATATATGTGATATGTCTGACAGAGAACCACGGTTTTAAGTAGCAGGCCTATCATTTACTAATACTATTCTTCACAGACACCTAGTGTGAATAGCTTGACCGACACACTGCAACGAAATTAAAATGGAAGAAATGTCTGATTTTCGAACACTCCTATAGGTGATATGTCTGACAGAGAACCACGGTTTTAAATAGCAGGCCTGTAATTTACTAATACTATTCTTCACAGACACCTAGTGTGAACAGCTTGACCGACACACTGCAACAGAATGGAAAAGGAGGCGAATATTTTCCACGTTCAGTTCAAATTTCTGGATTTTTATCGCTGAAATATGGAACAGATCTGGCTTTATTCTGCAGTGAGAACAAGCAAATGGAGCAGAAAAATGGTGTACTCTGGATTGCTTTTTAAGCAAATAACCAGGATTAAGATAAAAAAAATAAATTGCCCCTGATATCTGGCGCTATGTCTACAAATATCTGCAATTATTACAGCAGCAGCATACAGGATGTTCAATGGACCCTCTTGTGCTGTATCATACACTGCCTGCCTAGCACTGATTATATGCAGCTGGATTAGTCCTCAGAAGAACTGTTAGTTCAGATGAATATATACATATATGTTGTGGAATACCTATACCAACAGGACGTTCAATAGACCCTCTTGTGCTGTATCATGCACTGCAGTTTGCCACATGCACTGCCTGCATGCCTAACTCCTGCTATCACCACTGAATATATGCAGCTGGATCAGTCCTCAGAGGGACTGTTAGTTCAGTTGGACATATATACAGTATATGTTGTGGAATACCTATGTAAGTGGGAAGACCGGGGTGTAAATACTTTCAGAGCAAGGGATCCGGAACTGCCGGGGCCGTGCCTCTGTTTGCAGTGGGAAGACAGACTGTGAGCACAGGAGTCAGGTGACTGGGAAGCTAGGGGCATGTCGAGAGTGAGAGCTGGGAGTTCAGGTGACCGAGAGACTGGTGGTGTGGGGAGAGAGAAGAAGAGACGAGGACGTTTGCGTGGGAAAGCGGAGCTGGGACCTGCTCAGCAGAGCAGTGTGAGAGGGTCCAGGCTCCTGGCTCCAGGACTGGGAGCAAGAGCCAAGTGCAGTGGACCGGAGGAGTCAAGCCGACTTGAGAAGAAATGCAGTAGTCGGTGGAGCAAGGCACGTGAGGTGCCGTGTTATGGACTAGGGGCTCAGCGGGTAAAACCGGAGACCGCCCGCTGCCGCCAGAAGACGGAGCATTGTTTGGGCGGGGAAGCCTGAAAAAATCAACACCGGCCTCAGCTGGCAACTGCCTTGTGGAGGAAAAGAGTCAGCTAAGTGTAAAAACTGTCGTTTACAACCGGTTCGACTCTGCTATATCTAGTTAAACTGTGAACTGTCAGTTAAAGACTTTTATCTGCTGCTTCCCTTGTTTTACCCCATATTTTCCGCTGATACGCCCTGCGTGGAGATTTACCCTGTTATCATAAACCTCCCTGTTTATTAACCCTGTATTGGCTGCTCTGTGCTTCTGTGTCGCGGCATGTAAAAGTACCCGTGTTACATTTGGTGTAGTCGGCAGGATGCAGTCGCTAGACACAGACACTGCAGAGCAGTCCATTCTGGGAGCCCCTAAATTTAGCTTGCCGCTGGGGGCCATGCTCAGCAATCTCCCAAAGTTCACCGGGGACAATATGATGCTGTGGAACTGGATTCAGAGAATTAAGAGTATGTTACATATGCATCCGATGACCCCAGCTATGCAAGCTGAAATAGCCTTACTGGCCCTGGACGGTGACACCCGACAATCCATGATGTACCACCCTCCCCATGACCGGGATACTGTAGAAAAAGTGGTGCGGATACTGGAGGAGATG
Organism: Phyllobates terribilis; assembly: GCF_046119375.1. Lineage (NCBI taxonomy): Eukaryota > Metazoa > Chordata > Amphibia > Anura > Dendrobatidae > Phyllobates > Phyllobates terribilis. The sequence goes on from NW_027362764.1 coordinate 82,294,432, forward strand.
CATGGGGATCCCACTAATGTAGGAGAGCTGAGGATACGGCTGTTTCACCAAGTGGAGCAGGAGGGGGAGACTGTGACGCAGTATGTTAATTCCTTACAGAGGGTGCATGCCTATATCACTAGCAAAGACGACATGGGGAATTTGGGAATGGGTCCCCCTGTTGTGGTCTTAAGGGACCAGTTTATGGCAGGCCTCAGGGATGTGCAGCTGAAGCAGGCCTTGCGGGAGCGCCTGCGCGCCAACCCACGTATGACTTTTCTAGAAGTGGGGGCGGAGGCACGTGTGAGAGAGCAGGAGATGGTGGTGACGGCCCTGGCAGGGATGGTCCGGAGTAACGAGGTACCCTCCCCGCCTGCAGCTGAACCGGAATGGGCTCGAGAGATGCAAAAGGAGATACAGGAGATGCGGGATGAATGGTCCAGTCTCAAGAAGACCCCTGCCCCGACACTCAGATCGATTGCTCCAGTTATGGAAAGAATTGAATTCAGGACCCCCCTGCAGGAGAGTTCTGTAGGGGAGTGAGGCAGCCCTACACAGACAGAGACACGACCTGCTGGAAGTGTGGAGGCGCAGGACATTATGCCAGGGGCTGTGCTAGCCGAGTGCGGCCCCTGTCGCGGCAGCCGTTAAACTAGCGGGCTCCGTGTTTGGGAGACACAGCCTGGAGCCTGAGGAAGGGGAAAGAAAAAGAGGAAGTCCCAAGGACCTGGTTTCCACCAGCCCGACTGTTTGGGCCGAAATAAGCGGTCGGGCTGTTCACTGCCTGATTGACACGGGATCCCAGGTGACTACGATGACAGAAGCCTACTTCCAACAGCGATTTCCAGAGATAGCGTGGCCTGAATGGGGACCAGTAATTAGACTCATGGCAGCTAATCAATTACCCATCCCGGTCGCAGGGGTGGTATGGATGAAGATCCGAGTGTGTGGAAAAGATGTGGGAAAAAAAGGAGTCTTCCTGGTCGCAGGGGGAACCAGAAGTGGATCCCCGGTGACCCTTGGAATGAATGTGCTGAAAGAGATCGGGCAAATCCTGATTAGTGAGCCGAAGGAGATTCCTCTAGACCAAAGGAGGGTCTTTCAACAACTAATCCGAGCTGCGCAGGCTCAGGAGACGTCGAGTGAAGGGAAGATCCTGGGGAAAATAATAGTGGCAGCAGCTACGGTGATCACGTTACCGCCCGGACAAACTGTACTCACGTTATCCGCACGGGCCTGCACACCTCTTGAGGGGGTCGAAGTTCAGATACAACCAACATCGATGGACAAAGTACCCCCCGGACTCTTGGTGGCTCGGACACTGGCCACCATTCAGAGTGGCAATGTTATATTGTGGTGTGTTAATCTGGGCGAAGATGATCTCACACTCCCACCCAGGCCAAAAAAGCCCAGATTCTGGGAATGCCAGAGAAGTTGGTGCGACCTGATGTGGTACAGCTGTCCACTGTACGAGGATACCCCTGGACTCTGGCGGTCACCGTGCCATCGGAAACCCACTGGGCTTGTGCGAAGGGGGGACGAAGAATCCTAGAATGAATGCGGGCTGAATTGACGGGACTTACACCTCGACAGGTGCAGCAGGTTGAAGAGGTGCTGGAGCGGTACCAGGAAGTCTTTGCTCGCCATGAGGATGATTTTGGTTGCACCAAAGCCATTACCCACGACATTCCCACGGGGAGCGCTGCCCCAGTGCGGGAGACATACCAGCAGATACCTGCCCAGATGTATAAAGAGGTTAAGGAGATGCTAGCCCATATGTTTCAGAATGGTGTGATACGGGAGAGTCAGAGTCCTCGGGCAGCCCCGATTGTCCTGGTCCGGAAGAAATATGGGACCCCGCGGTTCTGTGTGGACTATAGACGACTGAATGCCTGTACAGTACGGGACTCTTACCCACTACCCCGAATCGAAGAGTCTCTGTCGGCCTTAGAGAAGGCAAGATACTTTTCCTCCTTGGATCTGGCCAATGGATACTGGCAGGTGTCCGTGGCCAAATATTACCGTGCGAAGACGGCGTTCATATTACCCATGGGACTGTTCGAGTTCAATCGGATGCCCTTCGGCCTGACTAATGCCCCCGGGACGTTCCAGCGTCTGATGGAGAGGTGCCTGGGCGATTTAAACTTTGAGGCGACACTGATTTACCTTGACGACATAATTGTCTATGCCGCCACCTTCGAGGAGCACCTCCAGCGACTGGAGCAAGTACTGAGTCGCCTACAGAGTCATGGCCTAAAGGTGAAGCCCCAGAAGTGCCATCTGTTCCACAAACAGATCGAATATCTCTGTCATATTGTGTCCGGTGAAGGAGTCAGGCCCACCTAGGAAAAGATGGCCTCCGTACAGGAGTGGCCTACCCCGAAGACAGTGAAGGACATTCGGGCCTTCCTGGGACTTGCCGGGTACTATCGAAGATTCGTGAAGAACTTCACCAGCATAGTCAACCCATTGCTGGAGCTACTTAAGGGAGTGCCGACGGGCTCCAAGAATCAGGCAATTCAGTGGGGAAGCAGCCAGGAAGAGGCCTTCCGTGCCCTGAAAATGGCCCTGACCGAGGCCCCAATACTTGCCTATGCGGATTTCTCCCAACCCTTCATACTCCACATGGATGGGAGCCTACATGGTCTGGGAGCCGTGTTATCCCAAGTACAGGAGGGGAAAGAGCGCGTGATTGTGTACGCCAGCCGCTCCCTTCACGACTCTGAGAGGAACCCGGATATTTATAGCTCTTTCAAATTAAGGTTGCTGGCTCTGGTTTGGGCAATGACCGAGAAGTTTGCAGAGTTTTTGTCCAGGTCCGAAGTACTGGTGAGAACAGATAACCCACTGGCCCACCTGGAGAATGCAAAATTGAGGGCCCTGGAGCGGCGGTGGGTGGCCCGCATGGCCAGGTACCGGTATAAGATCGCCTACCGGCCTAAGGCAGAGAATACTCATGCCGACGCCCTCTCCAGAGTGACATATGAATGGCCTGATCATGACCGCGATGAAGATTTGGAGGCGGATGAGACCCCTAGCTTCCGAAGTTTCGTGGGACCGCTGGCCGCGGCACAGGGACAGATCGGAGAGACGTCGGAAGAACAAGTGCTAGGGCGGCCAAGAGATGACTTGATCCGACTTCAACAGACTGACAGTGAAGTTGCTCAATTACGTCAATGGGTGGCTTTGCGACAAGTCCCCGGTCGAGAAGAGAGGAGTACCCTGTCCTCGGGAGCACTGAAGATGCTGGGACAATGGGAGAGACGGTGTTTGCAAGACGGGCTGCTGTACCGACGGGTGCAGCTACTGCGAGAGCTCGGGACCACCTGGCAAGTGGTGATCCCAGAGAAGTTGGTTGGAGTAGTGGCTAAGGAGGCTCATGAATGAGGGGCTCACTTCAGACCAGAAAAGATGTTTCAGTGGCTGCAGAGGCTGGTGTATCATCCCCGACTGCGAGCAACAATAGAAGACACTTGCCGAAGATCTCGGAGCTGTGAGCTGGTTAAGCCCCTGGAGCAGCGGGTCCCCATACAAACTATTGTGACTTCTGCCCCCTTGGAGGTGCTGATGATCGACTGCGGGAGCAGCTTCTAGTTAATCATTCTTAAATCCCCCCACTATAAAATTCCCCTTTGGCTGCTCAACTCAGGACCTGCGGTTGGGGGAAGCACTCTCCTAACTGTCCGGACCTGTGGTGATGCACATCTGATCCTGAGTCACGTGATCTGTGGGTGGACACGTAGCCTGCAATTTGGGAACCTGGAATCGGTGAGCACGAGCGGCGGTCTGTAGCAGATGGCACGTGGTGTGCCAAGCTACCTGTACCTTGCGGTGAGACGTGCCTGCTCCTTCTATCCTCAAACTAACACCGGAGTTGTGCAGGGGTGCACAACTCCAATAGCTGAGTGGCCTTTTGGCTGTTTCCGTCACATCTACCTATCAGGTCCTTCACATAGTGCGGTTTTCCTCCCTTTCTCTTCTAGAGAGGTTCCTGTCACAGTTGCCCCAAGCCACGATGTGGATGAAGAAGAGTTCTTGATTCTACCTCCAAGCCCCAGCACTCGATTACCTGCAGTCCCCAGTGCACGTGGCGAGGGAACAACATCGGTTGAAGCCACCGGGCAGGCGCAGATTGGAAATCCGAGTGACCCTGCTTCCCCCATCGGTCAGACTGAGTTACGCCGGTCAGAACGGACAACAGCAGGAGTGCCTCCTCACCGTTATGAACAAGATCAGTTCATATGGTACCGTATCATCCAGGAAGCCCAAGAATGTGAACGTTTGATAAAGGAACTCTCGCCCGTGGAATGGAAAGTTAAAGGAGAGAGGGAGTGTAAGGGGGAAGACCGGGATGTAAGTACTTTCAGAGCAAGGGATCCGGAACTGCGAGCACAGGAGTCAGGTGACTGGGAAGCTGGGGGCATGTCGAGAGTGAGAGCTGGGAGGTCAGGTGACCGAGAGACTGGTGGTGTGGGGAGAGAGAAGAAGAGACGAGGACGTTTGTGTGGGAAAGCGGAGCTGGGTCCTGCTCAGCAGGGCAGTGTGAGAGGGTCCAGGCTCCTGGCTCCAGGACTGGGAGCAAGAGCCGAGTGCAGTGGACCGGAGGAGTCAAGCCGACTAGAGAAGAGACGCAGGGTCGGTGGAGCCGGGCACGTGAGGTGCCGTGTTATGGACTAGGGGCTCACCGGAGACCGCCCGCTGCCGCCAGAAGACGGAGCATTGCTTGGGCGGGGAAGCCTGAAAAATCAACACCGGCCTCAGCTGGCAACTGCCTTGTGGAGGAAAAGAGTCAGCTAAGTGTATAAACTGTCGATTACAACCGGTTCGACTCTGCTATATCTAGTTAAACCATGAACTGTCAGTTAAAGACTTTTATCTGCTACTTCCCTTGTTTTCCCCCAATTTTCCCCTGATACTCCCTGCATGGCGATTTATCCTGTAATCATAAACCTCCCCTGTTTATTAACCTTGTATTGGCTGCTCTGTGTTTCTGTGAAGCTGTATCTAAAAGTACCCTTGTTACACCTATACTAACTATAAACAAGCAAATCTCTCCCTGATGCAGCAGCACCTCTCCCTACTCTGCTTGATTCCGGGGTATCAGAAAACAAAACTCAGGCTGCATAGGCCCAGTTCAAATGAAGATTAAATAGACTCATATAAAATCAATTCAGTTTATTTAAATAGATTAAAATATTTTCTCAAAAATAAAAACCAAAAAAACAGGTGCCTTCAAATGATACGACAACCAAACCTCCATCATGGCTATATTGGTACATGGGAGTTGGCCCATATACGGCAAATATGAAATCATAAGCTTTGTATTGCACTAACCCTACTATAAAGTGCTATAACCAGTTAATAAGTAAATAAATAAATGAATAAACACAAAAAAAACCTTAAAAATAAGTAAAGTGCAAGTACATAAAGGTTTTTTTTAAGTTGGAATATATAGAGAAATAGCATCAAAAATGGCATAAAAAAATATACATATATAAATTCTCATAAGAATAAAAGTGCAAGTGTCGAGGCATATAGCCTCTAGATATTATAAGTATGCCAGTTAGTAAGTAGGGGACGTGAGAGCACCAAAACTAATGCATATTGATATCCTAAATAATAAGACTGTGCATGTAGAATAGCTGCATTGGAGTGTGCTGTAAAGGAGCATGGATGCTAAAGGGGGTACTCACATGTGATAATCCAAAGAACAGTAAGCTAGCCAGAGGAGGGATATTGAAGTCAACCCCGACGACGCCGTTTCGCCTTGAGCTTCTTCAATGGGGGCGCTAATGTGTATACACAGGGTACCGTTTTTATATTCGTTCTAACCAGCTGAGTGCGATTTACTTGAATGGGTCAGAGAGGTTACGGCGCATGCGTCAGCTACGTAGGTATCCCATCTGTGAATGGGAACTTCCGTAGTCCTGTACGTAGCACGCATGCGATGAAACGCATAGCGTGTCTATTGCGCAGGACCGGAAGTTCGATGGGTCCGTTCATGCGCATGCGCGCTCTCTGCTTTGGAATCCCCATATGGAGGTGGCGATGTTTAAAGGAGGCGTGGCAGTAATTACGGAGAGTGCATTGCCATAGAAGCGGAGGTAAGTATAATGGCTACAGAAAAAGAATCAAGAAGATAAGAATCAATGTGCTATAAGCATAAATAAAAAGAAAAGAAGGAGAGGGAGGTGAATATGGAAGTGAGGTGCAATAAACATATGTACATAGAAGTTGATAAATGTGGGAAAAGTTATAAATGTGTAGTGCAACAACATGAATATGCTAAAATGTAAGAATTAGTGTTGAGCGAACATGCTCGACACTGCTCGGTACTCGCCCGAGCATCACACTTCTCGGGATGTTCGGTGAGCACCGAGCATTTCCAGGTTACTCGGGCGGGAGCTCGGGTCTCCGCCCTGCATGTTTGGCGCTCTTTACAGAGCCAATGAACATGCAGGGATTGCCAGCCAGTCACTGTAATGCCGCAGCCATGCTGTTTGTGGGCATTACAGTGATTGGCTGGCCGCACAGCGTCACCTCGAGTATTTAAAACCGGGCGCCGCCATCTTGGACACAGTCACTCCGGATCAGACAGTGTAGGGACAGCGCTGCTGATTTAGGGAGAGATATGTCCTGCAAAATAGTTAGTATAGGGTCTGTAAAGGCTGCCAGATCAAACAAACAGTCCTTCTCAGGGCTAATATCCATCCCAGGTATATCAGGCAGGCAGGCAGGCTGTATAGGAGACGCAGTGGTTATACCAGCAAACGCTGCATTACAGTCCTGTGTGCTGCTCCTGTTGCTGAAATTGCTGGACTTAGCTCCAGGTCCCGGGGGCCAGGAAAAATCCTTTTTTTTATCTAAATCCTCTTTTTTTTTTCCTCCTTCACAATGTACAAATACCCATCTTATTAACCTTTTGGTGTCCCCCCCCCCCCCAAAAAAAAAGTGTGCCTCTGATTTTTCAGACATAAATATATCTGTTGAAAATAGTCTGGTGTAGGCCAGAGAAATAGAAGTGTGGTTTTGCAGTTCTATGGGCCATTTGTATTATCCTGCTTTTGGCATTTTTTGCCGTAAAAAATAAATAGTGTCTCCTGATTGTTCAGACACAAATATATCTGTTGAAAAAAAACAGTTTGAGTGTGTCACTCACTGTTCAGCCGCAAATATATATATATTTTAAAAAGCCTGGTATACACCAGTAAATTATAACTGTGGTTTTGCTGTTCCACAGAAAAAAATCTCTATTATCCTGCTTTTGGCATTTTTTGCCGTAAAAAATAAATAGTGTCTCCTGATTGTTCAGACACAAATATATCTGTTGAAAAAAGTCTTGTGTAGGCCCGAGAAATACAAGTGTGGTTTTGCAGTTCCACGGTTCAAATCTCTGTATTATCCACTTTTGGGCCATTTGTATCTAAAAAAAACTGTTTGAGTGTGTCGCTCACTGTTCAACCGCAAATATATATATATTTAAAAAAGTCTGGTATACACCAGTAAATTATTACTGTGGTTTTGATGTTCCACGGTAAAACATCTCTATTATCCTGTTTTTGGCATTTTTTGCTGTATAAAAATAATAACAGTGTCTCCCTGATTTTTCAGGCACAAATATATCTGTTGAAAATAGTCTGGTGTAGGCCAGAGAGACAGAAGTGTGCTTTTGCTGTTCCACGGTAAAAAATCTCTATTATCCTGCTTTTTGCATTTTTTGCTGTAACAAAAAAAAAATAGTGTCTCCCTGACTTTTCAGACACAAATATATCTGTTGAAAATAGTCTGGTGTAGGCCCGAGAAATACAAGTGTGGTTTTGCAGTTCCACGGTACAAACCTCTGTATTATCCACTTTTGGGCTATTTGTATCTAAAAAAAACAGTTTGAGTGTGTCGCTCACTGTTCAGCCCCAAATATATATATATTTTAAAAAGCCTGGTATACACCAGTAAATTATAACTGTGGTTTTGCTGTTCCACAGTAAAAAATCTCTATTATCCTGCTTTTGGCATTTTTTGCCGTAAAAAATAAATAGTGTCTCCTGATTGTTCAGACACAAATATATCTGTTGAAAATAGTCTAGTGTAGGCCCGAGAAATACAAGTTTGGTTTTGCAGCTCCACGGTTCAAACCTCTGTATTATCCACTTTTGGGCCATTTGTATCTAAAAAAAAACTGTTTGAGTGTGTCGCTCACTGTTCAGCCGTAAATATATATATATTTTAAAAAGCCTGGTATACACCAGTAAATTATAACTGTGGTTTTGCTGTTCCACAGAAAAAAATCTCTATTATCCTGCTTTTGGCATTTTTTGCCGTAAAAAATAAATAGTGTCTCCTGATTGTTCAGACACAAATATATCTGTTGAAAATAGTCTGGTGTAGGCCCGAGAAATACAAGTGTGGTTTTGCAGTTCCACGGTTCAAACCTCTGTATTATCCACTTTTGGGCCATTTGTATCTAAAAAAAACAGTTTGAGTGTGTCGCTCACTGTTCAGCCGCATATATATATATATATATATATATATGTATATTTTAACCACTTCGCACCAGAGCCTGTTTTTGCCTTCGTGACTGGGCCAATTTTTTCAATTCTGACCACTGTCACTTTATGAAGTAATTACTCTGGAATTCTTCAACGTATTCCCCTGATTCTGAGATTGTTTTTTCGAGACATATTGTACTTCATGATAGTGGTAAAATTTCTTCAATATAACTTGCGTTTATTTGTGAAAAAATCGGAAATTTGGCGAAAATTTTGAAAATTTTGCAATTTTCTAAATTTGAATTTTCATGCCCTTAAATCAGAGAGATATGTCACACAAAATAGTTAATAAATAACATTTCTCACATGTCTACTTTACATCAGCACAATTTTGGAACCAAAATTTTTTTTTGTTAGGGAGCTATAAGGGTTAAAAGTTGACCAGCGATTTCTCATTTTTCCAACAAAATTTACAAAAACATTTTTTTAGGAACCACATCATATTTGAAGTCACTTTCAGGGGTCTTTATGACAGAAAATACCAAAAAGTGACACCATTCTAAAAACTGCACCCCTCAAGGTGCTCAAAACCACATTCAAGAACTTTATTAACCCTTCAGGTGCTTCACAGGAATTTTTGGAATGTGGAAGAAAAAAATTAACATTTAACTTTTTTCACAAAAATGTTAATTTAGACCCATTTTTTTCTATTTTCACAGGGGTAACAGGAAAAAATGGACCTCAAATTTTTTTGTGCAATTTCTCTTGAGCGTGCTGATACCCCATATGTGAGGGAAAACCACTGTTTGGGCGCACTGCAGGGTTCGGAAGGGAAGGAGCGCCATTAGACTTTTTGAATGTAAAATTTGTCTGAATAATTAGCAGACGCCATGTTGCGTTTGGAGAGCTCCTGATGTGCCTAAACAGTGGAAACCCCCCACAATTGACACCATTTTGGAAACTAGACCCCTTAGGGAACTTATCTAGATGTGTGGTGAGCACCTTGAACCCCAAGGTGCTTCACAGAAGTTTATAATATTGAGCTGTAAAAATAAAATTTTCACATTTTTCCCACAAAGACGTTTTTCATCCCTTAATTTTGCATTATCATAAGGGTAACAGGAGAAATTGCACCATGAAATTTGTTGTACAATTTCTCCTGAACATGCTGATACCCCATATGTCGAGGCAAACCACTGTTTGGGCACACGGCAGGGTTTGAAAGGGAAGGAGCGCCATTTGACTTTTTGAATGTAAAATTTGTCTGAATAATTAGCGGACGCCATGTTGCGTTTGGAGAGCTTCTGAAGTGCCTAAACAGTGGAAACTCCCCACAAGTGACACCATTTTGGAAACTAGACCCCTTAGGGAACTTATCTAGATGTGTGGTGAGCACCTTGAACCCCAAGGTGCTTCACAGAAGTTTATAATATTGAGCTGTAAAAATAAAATTTTCACATTTTTCCCACAAAAACGTTTTTCATCCCTTAATTTTGCATTATCATAAGGGTAATAGGAAAAATTGCACCATGAAATTTGTTGTGCAATTTCTCCTGAACACGTTGATACCCCACATGTGGAGGAAAACCACTGTTTGGGCGCACGGCAGGGTTTGAAAGGGAAGGAGCGCCATTTGACTTTTTGAATGCAAAATTTGTCTGAATAATTAGCGGACTCAATGTTGCGTTTGGAGAGCTTCTGAAGTGCCTAAACAGTAGAAACTCCCCACAAGTGACACCATTTTGGAAACTAGACCCCTTAGGGAACTTATCTAGATGTGTGGTGAGCACCTTGAACCCCAAGGTGCTTCACAGAAGTTTATAATATTGAGCTGTAAAAATAAAATTTTCACATTTTTCCCACAAAAACGTTTTTCACCCCTTAATTTTGCATTATCATAAGGGTAATAGGAAAAATTGCACCATGAAATTTGTTGTGCAATTTCTCCTGAGTACGCCGATATCCCATATGTGGGGGAAAACCACTGCTTTGGTGTACGGCAGGGTTCGGAAGAGAAAGGAGCGCTATGTTGGCTGGGATAGGTGGCAGACACCATGTCACATTTGAAGAGTCGCTGACATGCCGAAACAGCAGAAACCTCCACAAGTGACCCCATTTTGTAAACTACACCTTTCAAGGAATTCATCTAGGGAAGTAGTGAGTATTTTTTAATTTTTAAATTTATACCATTGGACAGTGAAAAAAGGATAATTATATTTTTACCACAAAAAAATGTTTTACCCTCAGATTTTACATTTTCACACAGGGCAATGGGTAAAAATGGTGCCGAAATGTGTCACACAATTTCTTCTAAAAGTGGCAATACCCCACATGTGGCTGTATTGTACCGCTCAGCCATACGGCGAGATCTGGGAGGGACGGAGTGCTATTTGACAATTGGAGAACAAATTATTGTAGAATAGGCATTTGGATTTGGGAGCACAAAATTTTCTGAATTTCTTTTGGGGGTTAAGGGCCATTTCGCTTTTCCAGAGCCTTTCTGCTACCAGTAACTTGGAAGTCCCTTATATTTTTAACAGATGACAGACCTGAGTGGGGACTAGCTTTTTTTGAGGACTGAGTTGAAGCTTTTATTGGGAACATTTTATGTAACATTTATCCGGCGCTCTAGGCTGAGCACTTACATCGGGGTTTCCGTCTAAATTTCCAAGTGATATAATTCAGATGAAACCCCTGCGGGATCCATTCACTGTAATGAGGCAGCAGAGTTACTCTGGACTCCGTCTGGCCTCTGTTTAGCGGTGTCCTTTTTTTCAGAAGTGCACAAAACTGTGGCCAACCGCACTTTTATGCACGCCTAAAACAAATGACACCGTGGGATCCCAGGCTAGACGGCGTCCACAGTGGCCTATATCTGCCTCATTACAGGGAATCTTCCATCATGGGTTCTGGCTGAATCACGTATTTCAGAGATTTACACGTAAACTCTGGTGTAAGTGCTCAGCGCAGAGCGCAGGATAAATGTGAGCAGAGCCTTACTGCGATCTTTCGGAGACATAATAAACAAATCAGTAGCAGGTGAAGAATTGGTTTTATTTATTTTTTACGCCGCTCCTCGTGCGGTATAAGTGATGAGATTACTTTATTGTTCGGGTCGGGGCGATTACAGAGATACCAGATTTATATCGGGTTTTTATGACTAACAGCTGTCACACACTAAAAGACGCTTTTTTTTGCAAAATCTAGTTTTTGCATCACCATATTTTGAGAGCTATAATTTTTCCATATTTCGACCGACAGAGTCATGTGATGGCCTGTTTTTTGTGGGATGAGTTGACATTTTTATTGGTACCATTTTTGGGTACGTGACATTTTTTGATCGCTTTCTATTCCGTTTTTTGGGAGGTAAAATTAACAAAAACCAACAATTCAGGAATTGTTCTTTGAGGTTTTTTTTATGCCGTTCTGCGTGTGGTAAAAGTGATCAGGCAGCGTTATTCTTCGGGTCAGTACGTTTACAGCGATACTACACTTACTGTATTTTTTTTATGTTTTGGCGCTTTTACACAATAAAACAAATTTATAGAAAAAAATATTTTTTGGCATTGCTTTATTCTGAGCACTATAACTTTTTTATTTTTCAGCTGATGGAGCTGTATGGCGGCTTGTTTTTTGCAGAACAAGATGACGTTTTCAGTGGTACCATTTTTATTTCTATTTTGCTTTTTGATCGCATTTTTTTCCACTTTTTGTTTGGCGATATGATGAAAAAGCACAGTTTTTTGCTCCGTTTTGTATTTATTTTTATTACGGTGTGCACAGAAGGAGTTAATTAGTGTGACAGTTTTATAGCTCGGGTTGTTTTGGACGCGGCGATACCAAATATGTGTTCTTTTTTTGGTTTTGTAAAAATATACGGATTTATTTGTTTAATATTTTATTTATTTATTTTTATTTATTTTGTGATTTTTTTTTAACAGTTTAAAAACTTTTTTTTTTACGTTTTTTACATTTTTACTTAGTCCCTGTATGGGACATTAATTTTTATTTTTATGATCACTGATCTCATGTAATATAATAGACATATATTACATTACATTACATGAGATCTTCCCTGTTTCAGTCAGAGTCTCCTGTCTGGCTCAGCTTGCAGGCTGAGCCAGACAGGACACCATATATGGCAGACCTGGAGGCGGTCATGTGACCTCCAGCTGCCATAGCAACTCCAGGTCCTGGAAGGAAACGGAGGTCTTCGGAGAGGTAAGTAAGACGACCCCCTCTCCTCCTGCTGTCTCCTATACGCCGCGATCACTATAGATCGCAGCATATAGAAGACAGTAAAGGGTTAACATCACTGGGACCTGATCCAATCAGGTCCCGATGATGTTCCCTGTCAGAGCTAACGCTCTGCACCGGAATCGCAGCGCTTGCAGGACCCTGGGGGTCCTGAGCGCTGCGAGACCACCCACCGTTTTTAAACATCGGCGCTGCACAGAGCCCAGCAAGCGCCGACGTTTATCTACAGTTGGCGGTCGGGAACCGGTTAAAAAGCCTGGTATACACCAGTAAATTATAACTGTGGTTTTGCTGTTCCACAGTAAAAAATCTATATTATCCTGCTTTTTGCATTTTTTTCCATAGAAAATAAATAGTGTCTCCTGATTGTTCAGACACAAATATATCTGTTGAAAATTGTCTGGTGTAGGCCCGAGAAATACAAGTGTGGTTTTGCAGTTCCACGGTACAAACCTCTGTATTATGCACTTTTGGGCCATTTGTATCTAAAAAAAACAGTTTGAGTGTGTTGCTCACTGTTCAGCCGCAAATATATATATATTCAAAAAAGTCTGGTATACACCAGTAAATTATAACTGTGGTTTTGCTGTTCCACGGTAAAACATCTCTATTATCCTGCTTTTGGAATTTTTTGCCGTAAAAAATAAACAGTGTCTCCTGATTGTTCAGACACAAATATATCTGTTGAAAATAGTCTGGTGTAGGCCCGAGAAATACAAGTGTGGCTTTGCAGTTTCACGGTTCAAACCTCTGTATTATCCACTTTTGGCCATTTGTATCTAAAAAAAACAGTTTGAGTGTGTCGCTCACTGTTCAGCCGCAAATATCTCTATTTAAAAAAGTGTGGTATACCCCAGTAAACAATAACTGTGGTTTTGCCATCCCACGGTAAAAAATCTCTATTATTCAGGTTTTGGTAGTTTTTTCCGTAAAGAAAAACAGTAGTGTCTCCTGACTGTTGTGACACAAAAATATATCTGTTGAAAATAGTCTTGTGTAGGCCCGACATCCCAGTGTGGTTTCGCAGTTCCACGGGTCAAATCGCTGTACTATCCAGTTTTGGGCCTTTGATATCTAAATAAAAAGCAGTTTGAGTGTGTCGCTCACTGTTCAGCCGCAAATATCTCTATTTAAAAAAGTGTGGTATACCCCAGTAAACAATAACTGTGGTTTTCCTCTTCCACGGTTCTAATCTACTGTTTATTACCCTTTTTCCATTGATAGTGCAAGTGTAAGCTATTTAACTTCATTTACAATGGGCAAGGCGCGTGGCAAGGGACATGGAAGTGGACGTTCTGGTGATGGTTCGTGCAGAGGACGGGGCCGTGGCCAAGGTGAGAATGTGCCACAACCAACAGCCACATCTTCTCGCTCCCACTTCTTGACCGAATTACTAGGGAAGCACAGAACAACACCAGTATTGCGAACTGATCAGTGTGAACAGGTTATTAATTGGATAGCAGACAATACTTCCAGTTACCTGGGCTCCACCACCTGCGGTCTGTCTTCCACACGGTCAACTCTTAGTAGCCGTGAGTCTCGACCGCATACTCCTCCTCAACCTGATGCTCCTTCCACCCACCATGCCGAGTGTTGTCAGACAGCAAGTGATCCCACACTTGGACACTCTGAAGAGCTGTTCACTGGTCCATTTCCATATTTGGGCCCCTCGCCTGATACGCTTGAAGTGGTGGAAGAGGAGATCCCATGTTGCAATGCCCAAATATTTGAACAGCCACGGCCACAGGAAGTCGACGTTGGCAATCTGTCACAAGAGGTGGACGATGATGAGACACAATTGCCAGGAAGTGAGGAGGAGGATCGTGGTGCGCAAGTGGAAGAGGAGGAAGTGGTGGATGACCTAGTAACTGACCCAATGTGGAAGGAGGACATGCAGAGTGAGGCCAGCAGCACACAGGGTGAGGGAGGCAGAGTACCCCAACAGGCAGGAAGAAGCAGTGTGGTGGCCGCAGACAGAAGGCAGCAACCGTTCCCCGTAACACCAACACGAGGGACGTTGCCAGTACAAGCGGTAGGTCTTCCAGAGTCTGGAATTTTTTTAAAGACTCTGCTGATAACCCCAAAAAGGACATATGTTCCACCTGCCATGCCAGCATCAGCAGGGGTGACAAAACTACCAGCCTGACCACCACCAGCATGATCAGGCACATGGCAGCAAAGCACCCGACTTTGTGGGGTGAAACCCAGGGTCCACGACTAGAGATGAGCGTTGTTCTACTCGAACTGTTCGCCAATCTCAAATTCGAGCTGTTTTGGGCGGTGATCGAGCCGGTCGGCGAACACGAACAATTTGAGAAAAATTCGGCTGTTCGAGGTTATGTTCGATAACTGTTCGTGCACCAAAATCATAACTGGATTTTTTCTCAGTAATGATGAAAATTAATGTTAATACGCAGTTTGAGTGTACAGCGGGGCGGGGGGAGGGGCAGGGGATGGATCTCTGCAGGAACAATGAAGATCTCCATTTTTTTTTCTCTTTCCCGCATTTGCAGTGGGGAGGTGCAATCTGTCAGCCTATCAGCAGCGCACACACGGAGCGAAGTGCTTTTTTTCACACAAGCAAGGGCATGTGTGATTGGCAGTGTATGTCACATGTCCTTGCCCTATAAGACCAAGCCATTTTCCCCATCGCCACCATTTTCTCACTGCTGCAGCTGCGTGTTAGACGGCACCGCTGTTGCTGTGTGCGCTATACCTTGTTAATTTCAAGCCAATTTTCGCACAAATATACAGATAGCTTGGGAGTAGGGAATAGTTGTGATTGCAGTCCTTTTAAGGACTAGGTTACAGCATTTCCTACGACTTTTATCAGGCAGGTCTGTGCTCTTAAATAGATAGATTGTGGGAGTAAAGACTAATTGTAATTGGAGTCCTTTTCAGGACTAGGTTACATCAGTTCCTATCAGTTTTTGCCAGGCAGGTCTGTGCCAGTGCTGTGCAAGTTTTTTTCACAGCATTTGGCTGAATCTAGCAAAGCTAATCCTTTTTGGCCTATTGCAGAGTGTGTTAGTCAGTGGAGTAGCCTATCTGTGTTGCAAGATATACCACCTGTGTATAGAATACCAATTTTTTTACTGCACCTAGTGAAGTAAAATATTTTGGGCATAGCATCATTCTATTAGTCCATCTATACTGACCTCCATCAGGTTGCAAACTGAATATAATTTTTTTCTGCATCTAGCTCTGAAAAAATATTTGGGCTTCTAGCAGTGTGTGGGACTTGGTCTATTAGTCCATCTATACTGACCTCCATCAGGTTGCAAATTAAAAATAATTTTTTTCTTCATTTAGCTCTGAAAAAATATTTGGGCTTCTAGCAGTGTGTGGGACTTGTTCTATTAGTCCTTCTATACTGACCTCCAGCAGGTTGCAAATTGAATATAATTTTTTTCTGCATCTAGCTCTGAAAAAATATTTGGGCTTCTAGCGGTGTGTGGGACTTGGTCTATTAGTCCATCTATACTGACCTCCATCAGGTTGCAAATTAAAAATAATTTTTTTCTGCATCTAGCTCTGAAAAAATATTTGGGCTTCTAGCAGTGTGTGGGACTTGGTCTATTAGTCCATCTATACTGACCTCCATCAGGTTGCAAATTAAAAATAATTTTTTTCTTCATTTATCTCTGAAAAAATATTTGGGCTTCTAGCAGCGTGTGGGACTTGTTCTATTAGTCCATCTATACTGACCTCCATCAGGTTGCAAATTAAAAATAATTTTTTTCTGCATCTAGCTCTGAAAAAATATTTGGGCTTCTAGCAGTGTGTGGGACTTGGTCTATTAGTCCATCTATACTGACCTCCATCAGGTTGCAAATTAAAAATATTTTTTTTCTGCATCTAGCTCTGAAAAAATATTTGGGCTTCTAGCAGTGTGTGGGACTTGGTCTATTAGTCTATCTATACTGACCTCCATCAGGTTGCAAATTGAATAAAAAAAATTTCTGCATCTAGCTCTGAAAAAATATTTGGGCTTCTAGCGGTGTGTGGGACTTGGTCTATTAGTCCATCTATACTGACCTCCATCAGGTTGCAAATTAAAAATAATTTTTTTCTGCATCTAGCTCTGAAAAAATATTTGGGCTTCTAGCAGTGTGTGGGACTTGGTCTATTAGTCCATCTATACTGACCTCCATCAGGTTGCAAATTAAAAATAATTTTTTTCTTCATTTAGCTCTGAAAAAATATTTGGGCTTCTAGCAGTGTGTGGGACTTGTTCTATTAGTCCTTCTATACTGACGTCCAGCAGGTTGCAAATTGAATATAATTTTTTTCTGCATCTAGCTCTGAAAAAATATTTGGGCTTCTAGCGGTGTGTGGGACTTGGTCTATTAGTCCATCTATACTGACCTCCATCAGGTTGCAAATTAAAAATAATTTTTTTCTGCATCTAGCTCTGAAAAAATATTTGGGCTTCTAGCAGTGTGTGGGACTTGGTCTATTAGTCCATCTATACTGACCTCCATCAGGTTGCAAATTAAAAATAATTTTTTTCTGCATCTAGCTCTGAAAAAATATTTGGGCTTCTAGCAGTGTGTGGGACTTGGTCTATTAGTCCATCTATACTGACCTCCATCAGGTTGCAAATTAAAAATAATTTTTTTCTTCATTTAGCTCTGAAAAAATATTTGGGCTTCTAGCAGTGTGTGGGACTTGTTCTATTAGTCCTTCTATACTGACGTCCAGCAGGTTGCAAATTGAATATAATTTTTTTCTGCATCTAGCTCTGAAAAAATATTTGGGCTTCTAGCGGTGTGTGGGACTTGGTCTATTAGTCCATCTATACTGACCTCCATCAGGTTGCAAATTAAAAATAATTTTTTTCTGCATCTAGCTCTGAAAAAATATTTGGGCTTCTAGCAGTGTGTGGGACTTGGTCTATTAGTCCATCTATACTGACCTCCATCAGGTTGCAAATTAAAAATAATTTTTTTCTGCATCTAGCTCTGAAAAAATATTTGGGCTTCTAGCAGTGTGTGGGACTTGGTCTATTAGTCCATCTATACTGACCTCCATCAGGTTGCAAATTAAAAATAATTTTTTTCTTCATTTAGCTCTGAAAAAATATTTGGGCTTCTAGCAGTGTGTGGGACTTGTTCTATTAGTCCTTCTATACTGACCTCCAGCAGGTTGCAAATTGAATATAATTTTTTTCTGCATCTAGCTCTGAAAAAATATTTGGGCTTCTAGCGGTGTGTGGGACTTGGTCTATTAGTCCATCTATACTGACCTCCATCAGGTTGCAAATTAAAAATAATTTTTTTCTGCATCTAGCTCTGAAAAAATATTTGGGCTTCTAGCGGTGTGTGGGACTTGGTCTATTAGTCCATCTATACTGACCTCCATCAGGTTGCAAATTAAAAATAATTTTTTTCTTCATTTAGCTCTGAAAAAATATTTGGGCTTCTAGCAGTGTGTGGGACTTGTTCTATTAGTCCTTCTATACTGACCTCCAGCAGGTTGCAAATTGAATATAATTTTTTTCTGCATCTAGCTCTGAAAAAATATTTGGGCTTCTAGCGGTGTGTGGGACTTGGTCTATTAGTCCATCTATACTGACCTCCATCAGGTTGCAAATTAAAAATAATTTTTTTCTGCATCTAGCTCTGAAAAAATATTTGGGCTTCTAGCGGTGTGTGGGACTTGGTCTATTAGTCCATCTATACTGACCTCCATCAGGTTGCAAATTAAAAATAATTTTTTTCTGCATCTAGCTCTGAAAAAATATTTGGGCTTCTAGCAGTGTGTGGGACTTGGTCTATTAGTCCATCTATACTGACCTCCATCAGGTTGCAAATTGAATAAAAAAATTTTCTGCATCTAGCTCTGAAAAAATATTTGGGCTTCTAGCGGTGTGTGGGACTTGGTCTATTAGTCCATCTATACTGACCTCCATCAGGTTGCAAATTAAAAATAATTTTTTTCTGCATCTAACCCAGCCAATAGTTTTGGCCTAATACCACAGTTTGGCCACTCAGCTCTGCTCGGTTACCATCCATTGTTTTTTTGTGCAAACAACTCCAGAGTTGTGAATTAGTTAACCACCAAAATGAGTGGAAAAAGGCCTGCTGCTGGTGGAAAGGGGAATAGGCGTGTTGGGAAGGGGAAAAAAGGTTGTGTCCGTGGGGTAGGTGCAGAAGAAAGACCATCTTCCAGCCAAACTAAAATGTCTACTTCTTTTAGCGGACAATGTGATAAGATCCCTTTCTTACGGCCACGCCAATCGCTACAAATTCCAGATGAGTCACAAAAACAGCAGGTGCTTCAACGGATATCAAGTGCTCCTTTAAGTGGGCTCTCCTCCACATCAACTTCAACATCACAAATACTCCAGTCCTCAAAGGTGTCACCCAAATCGCACTTGCTTCCTCACAGCTCCCAAATCTCCAGCTGCCCGTCTGAGTATGAGGTAGAACAGATGGTTGAGTCTGCAGAGCTGTTTACTCATACTATAGCCTGGGAATCAGAGGTCGACTCCAGCGCTTCTGTGAATCCAGACGAGGAAATGATCTGCACTGATGCCCAGAATCTTTATGAGTCGGATCCAGGACCAGACGCAGAAGGTTCTGACCATAATGTAGACCCTCATTCCCAAACTGTAACTCCTGTTGGTGGAGACAATGAGGAAGACGATGATAAGACTCAAATACCTGATTGGAGCGACAACTTTAGTTTTTTGTCAGGGCAGGAACAGGTTGGCTCTGAGGACGACAGGTGTGATAACGCACAGGGTGATGATGATGAGGTCGGAGATCCCACTTACTGTCAACCCACAGTCAGCCAAGAGATGAGGTCAGCAGAGGAGGTGGAGGAAGATGCTAGTGACGACGAGGTCAGGTTGTGCCTTCCTGGACAGAGACGTAGTACTGGAAGCACGTCAACAACTGCATCCTCAAACACAACTCTGCCTCTCACCACAAGTCGTGGTGGCTCTTCAGGTCGCATGGGTGCTAAGCCTTGCATAGCCTGGGCATTTTTTCAGATCGATAAAGATGACCCAACTCGTGTTATCTGTAACATTTGTCAGCAAAAGCTAAGTAGAGGCCAAAAAATACATAGTTTGAGTACTTCATGCATGAACCGGCACATGGACATGAAGCATAAGTTGCAGTGGGAAGCTCAGTGTGCTACAATGCGGTCTAGCCGGCCGGGCCAACCACCGTCTGCCATATCTTGTGCATCCGCGGCCTCTTCATCCTCTGTGACTAGGGGGACAGCAGTCACACCTGTTTTGGGGCGCAGACCTGCCACCTCTTTACCCGCAACAGCCAGCGTGATTGGCAGGTCATCATTTTCTTTGGAGGTGGTAACACCAGCTGGTCTTGAGCGCTGTCCGACATCGATAGCACCACCTTTGGATCAAGGCAACCTAACATGTCCGCCTGCATCTTCCTCACAGACCGGCAGTTTGCCGGGGACACCCTTATCAACCCCGTCTAAGCACAATAGCCAGCCCTCGGTCCCTCAGATGTGGACAAGTAAAAGACCATTTCCTCCTAGCCATGAGAAAGCTAAGAGGTTGAATTTCACCATCTGCAAGCTCTTGGCTACAGAAATGCTGCCTTTCCGCCTGGTGGACACAGAGGATTTTCGAGACCTTATGTCCGTCGCAGTGCCCCAGTACCAGATGCCCAGTCGGCACTACTTCTCAAAGAAAGGTGTGCCTGCGCTCCACCAGCATGTCGCACACAACATCAACGCTTCTTTGAGAAACTCTGTGTGTGACAGGGTGCATTTCACCACAGACACTTGGACGAGTAGGCATGGACAGGGGTGTTACATGTCGCTGACTGGGCACTGGGTAACTATGGTGACAGCAGGACAAGGGGCTGCTGTCCAAGTCTTGCCGTCCCCACGAGTTGTGCGTCAATCCTCTTTATGTCATTTTTCCTCCACTGCTTCTGCCTCCTCAACCTCCTCTCGGTCTTCCACCTGCACCCAAAGTCTGTCTGGTCATGCCACAAGCTTTCTAACTGCGCAGAAGGGATCCTGCACACCTCCTTACTATGCTGGCAGTAGGGCTCAACGTCATCAGGCGGTTTTTACATTGAAATGTCTGGGAAATGTGAGTCACACAGCTGAGGAGTTGTGGTCAGCTCTGGAGAACCAATTTCATGAATGGTTGTCTCCACTGGACCTGAAACCAGGGAAGGCCGTGTGCGACAATGCTGCAAACCTGGGTGCGGCCCTTCGCCGGGGCAATGTCACACACGTGCCTTGTATGGCTCACGTGTTGAACCTGGTTGTCCAGCAATTTTTAGCCCACTATCCCAGACTAGATGGCCTTCTGCAGAGGGCACGGTCGCTGTGTGCTCACTTCCGCCGTTCGCATCCCGCAGCTCAGCGACTTACATCTCTACAGAAGTCGTTGGGCCTGCCACTTCACCGGCTAAAATGCGATGTGCCTACCCGGTGGAATTCAACTCTGCACATGTTGCAGCGACTGTGGCAGCACCGACAAGCCCTGGTGCAATACGTTCTGACGTATAGCCTGGGCCAACGAGATTCAGAGGTGGGGCAAATCATGCTGGAGGAGTGGTCTCAGATCAGGGACCTATGCACCCTTCTGCACAGTTTTGAAATGGCGACGAAGATGTTTAGTGCTGACGATGCCATTATCAGCATGACTATTCCGGTGATTTACATGCTGGAGCACATGTTAAACAGAATTCGGAGTCAGGTGGTGGCACAAGAGGAGGTGGAGGAAGTAGAGGAAGAGGAGTTGTATGCGGAAGGGCTAACATCTGCAAGGTCCAGACGGTCGGCAGCACCAGGGCGGCAGGCATGTGAGGGTGGGGGAGATGATTTTACCAGGGCGCATGGTAGCAGCCAAACTAGTGAGGAAGGTGCAGGAGCCCAGGAAGAAGTGGAGGACGAACTGATGGAAGACTCATCAGATGAGGGAGACCTTGATCACATTTCTGTTGTGCGAGGTTGGGGGGAGAGGACAGAGGAAGGAAGCATGATTGTTACCTCGCCACCAACACAACAGGGACTTGGTGCTCCTGGATGCGCAACACACATGAGTGCCTTCTTGCTGCACTACCTGCAACATGACCCTCGAATTGTGAGAATTAGAAATAATCCTGACTACTGGGTTGCCACACTGTTAGATCCCCGGTACAAAAGTAAATTTGCAGAAATTATTCCTGCCATAGAAAGGGATGCACGCATGCAGGAGTATCAGCAGAGACTGTTGCAGAATCTTACATGTGCTTTTCCACAAAATACCAGTGGTGCACATAGTGAATCTCACAGTTCCAACTTGCCAACCGTGGTCTGTATGGAATTGTTCAATAAAGGGCCCAAAATTAAGATAACATAGATGGGAGAGGTCTCTATGAATAGGAATTCCTAAGTATTTGATACCCTGTGAGGGCCAGGCAAAGGGAAAGTTGGATTGGATGGAATCCTATATGGATTTAGGGAGGGAGACATCGAGGGCCTCAGACTTCGCTGCATTGATTTTAAAATTTTACCATGTAACAAAGTGATCTATTTCAGCCATAACAGCAGGGATGGATATATGTGATTGAGTGATATATACTAGGACATCATCAGCAAATAGAGAGCACTTGTACTCGGTGCCTCCCACCTCAATCCACCTAATATTGGGGTTATGGCGAATTGATGAGAGCAGGTGCTCCGTCACTAGGATGTATGAGAGAGGGGACAGAGGACATCCCTGCCTTGTCCCATTGGTGATTGTGAAAGGTGATGAAAATGTTCTGACGCACCCCCTGGGCCTTGGGACACCCGGAGCCGGACCCTTTTTGGTGGATGCTGGTGGTTGTAGTCTTCGTGGCGGCGATCCGGTTCCGTGGCTCAGGGCGGTCAAACCAGTGGAGGAACTATTTATGTGGTTTTGATGTTTAAATGTCCGACTACGCCACCCGTGGATTGCGGTCAGAGTGAACCGCCGCTACAGGGCAGACCGCTAAGGCTGGTGTTGTGGGTGCAGCAGAGCGTAGCATAACTCCCCACGGGAGGAGTATAGCCTCAGGGCAGTGTATGCGGAGGATGGGGGTGATGGTGCAGGGCAGCAGCAGTAACGACACGGAGTCAGTGATGCAGTTCAGGGCCTTTACTCACAACACTTCTGTCCGGCTGCCTCGGGCCTCCTCTTGGTAAACTTGGCGCCAGTTTCCCTGACCCTATGTGGTGCCTTCCTAGCGGGTGGAGCAAGGGGCTGCGCCACATAAAATGTCAGAGCCTCCGGTTTCTAGCTGAGGGTCGTTTCCTGCCTCCACTAGTTCGGGGACCGGTCTCCCCCTTTGGCCTGACCCCTCCACGCAGGTGGATTCGGGCGTGCGGTGGCGACTCGCCCGTCCGCACCCCTGGGATCCCTTCATTCCTCGTTCCTGGAGCCTTCTCCGCTCCTCTTCCTTCCTTCTCCCTCTTGCAGGCCTGGGCCTCTGTTACTAGGCCCGCCTCCGGAGCAGAGCTCATGCAGAGCCCCTGCTCCCTGCCACTTCTGCTCAGACTTCTCTGCACTGAACTAAGATGGTGCCCACCTTTTATACTCCCTTCTCAATGCACCCAGGAACTGCTTCCTCCCTGCTCCTGCACTGCAGGGTTCCCCTTCCTCAGTGTTCCCTCCCCCCACTCCAGCCAGGGACAGGGACTGTCGTGCCCATCTCAGGGGCATATTGGTCGCCCTGCCCCACGGCAATGTGGTGTAATGCATGCAGGTGTCGGGTCCTGATCCACACTCCATCCTTATCTGAGAGTGAGATATCACACCTCTGGGTGAGGTGCAATACGTCTGTAGCAACCGAGCCCTCGGTGCTACAGTTCCATTTATCTTCAGCCTAGGTGACGTATTGTGATACAGGGCCGTGATTTTGGCTATAAAAGGGTCCCCTAGACCCCTACCCCAAGCTTTTTAAGAGAATCATATATGGCGTGCCAGGAGACTCTATGGAATGCTTTCTCAGCATCCAACGAGAGTATCTACTTACAAATTTTTAACTGCATCTAGCCCAGGAAATACTTTGTGCCTAGTAGCAGTGTCTGCTAGTCAGCGGATTATCCCGGCTGTTAAGCAAGCTACACCACCTGTAGTTTGGACACTTAATTTTTTCAAAGGAAATGCTTCGGGACCACGGGATAATTAGTGAAGAGCATCAGGAGGCACCCCAAGGCATAGGGGCTGGGACTGGCACTAGGATGCCTTGCGGTGGACAGCCGAGCTCGATCCTTATAAAAGCTTTTTAACTGCAGCAGCTTTAGTGGACGCTACTGGAGCTGGAATTACGCGGCTGCTGGCATGAGACTTGCCCTCCAATAGATCCTTGTAAATGGATTTAAAGTGTATTCATTCAAATTAGAGGGACAATTTAAATTAAAAAGCTTAGAGCTGCCTCCACCACAGGGGGGCTCTCTCGACGCACCAGCGGACAGGCACCAGTATTGGGAGAGGGGGGCTGGCCGTCAGGGTTCACCGCGGCTCTGGCACAAACCCGGCGACACGGAGGTGGCACGGGCAGGAGCGGACTGGCCGTCTCGGCTTCTCACTTTTTGGATTTTAGAAGGGCATGACATGCCTATATCTGTGTCTCCCCCTCCTTTTACTCCTCCACCTCTTTTCTTTTCGCATGACTATATGTACTTGTCACTTTTCCATGTGTTAGTTGTGTCTTCTGAGCAGTTTGTCAGCTTTTGGACACCTTTGAAGGTGTTTTCTATGTGTTTCTATGTGTTTTTGTTTGCCTGCCATTGGTTTTAACGGTGTTCGAAGGTGTTCGACGAACAGTTCGACGAACAGTTCGGCGAACACACGGGTGTTCGACGAACCAAACCGAACTCGAACACTACGGGGGTGGCTCAACACTATCCACGACCAGTGTCAGCGGGTGTCACCACTGCTTCTTCCACTGTTGTGCGTGCAATAGAACCCCCTGTTGTGTGTGCAAGGCAATCCCCTGTCCATACTGCATGTAAAGATGCCCCCTCCTCTCAGTCTTCACTTGTTATGGCAGTTTCTCAAGAAACAGCATCAACGTCCACGTCCACGTCTCACCGCAGCGTTCAATTGTCCATATCCCAGACCTTTGAACGAAAGCGGAAATTCGCAGCTAACGCACCACAGGCCACAGTCCTAAATTCGCACATTTCACGACGGCTTGCATTGGAAATGCTGCCTTTTAGGCTGGTGGAGACGGAATCCTTCCGCAATCTTATGGCGGTGGCCGTCCCTCGGTACTCGGTCCCCAGCCGACACTATTTTGCCCGGTGTGCCATCCCCGCACTACACAAGCACGTGTCCCAAAGCATCTGCCGTGCCCTCAACAACGCAGTTACTGGGAGAGTCCACCTGACAACGGACACGTGGACAAGTGCTTGTGGCCAGGGAAGGTACATCTCTCTGACGGCACACTGGGTAAACATAGTGGAAGTCGGGACCCAGTCGGACCTTGGGACGGAACACATCCTCCCCATACCGAGGATTGCGGGCCCTATGTCAGTCAGAGTTGCCCCCACAGTGTACAGCTCCTGCGCATCCTCCTCCTCCTCCTCATGTTCAGCCTCCATCTCAGATATCACCACATCAGTTACAAGCTGGAAGCATTGCAGTACTGCCTCCGCCAAGCGGCAATAGGCTGTGCTGAAACTCATAAGCTTAGGTGATAAACCTCACACTGCTTTTGAGTTGTGGACAGCTGTGAAAGAGCAGGCAGATCTGTGGCTGAGACCGCTGAACCTACATCCCGGCATGGTTGTGTGTGACAATGGCCGTAACCTGGTGGCGGCTCTGAGGCGAGGTGAGATCACACACGAACCATGCCTGGCTCATGTACTTAACCTCGTGGTTCAGCGGTTTCTTAAATCGTACCCCGAGTTGCCAGATCTGCTCGTGAAAGTACGCCGCCTGTCAGCTCATTTTCGCAAGTCGGCTACAGCTTCCGCCGCCCTTGCTGTGTTGCAGCAGCGTTTGCAGCTTCCGGCACACCGACTGGTGTGTGATGTCCCCACACGTTGGAACTCTACCCTCCACAGGTTGCAAAGGATTTGTGAGCAGAAGAGAGCAGTTGTGGAGTACCAGCTGCAACAAGGCCGTCGATATTCAGGTCAGACTCCACACATAAGACCTCAGGAGTGGACCTGGATGTCTGACATATGTACCATCCTGACAAACTTTGAGGAGGCCACCAAGATGGTGAGTGGCGATGACGCCATCATTAGTGTCAGCATCCCACTTGTCTGTCTTTTGCAACGCTCTCTGCAGAGAATTAAAGAGGAGGCATTGCAGCCAGAGTATGATGAGATGGATCAAGAAGCTGTAGCGGGCGATTACAAACAGCCCAGCCTCATCTCATCCCAACGTGCATTGGGGGACAATGAGGGAGAGGAGGAGAAGGAGGAGGAGGAAGAACAGGAGCTGCTATCATGCGTTGTAGACGGTAGTACCTGCTCAAGTGTCATACCGTCGGTTCAGCGTGGGTGGCCTGAGGACAAAAGTGCAAAAACGCATGAAAAATGCTACTTGTGAACATAGCCCTAGGTGTGGAGGAATATTTTTGTTTTTGGTTATTTATTTTATCTTATACACAAGTTTTTACCCAGGAAAGGAAATTCCTTAACATATTTCACAGGAAGACCGTTTCAGTTTAGTTTTTGAACGTTTTATTGTGAGCCCGCAAAAGTGGCTTAATACCTCTGACCATGTTGTTGACAGCAGTGACCTGGGGGTCAGAAATGCTTCCAGGGGCGATCCCCATGCTGCCCCCATGTATTTTGAGCACTGTCACTATCGTTTTGGGCACTTTTTAGGCTTTCTACAGACTGCCGGGGGTGCTGCCGCAAAAATGCTCGGGTCTCTCATAGACTAACATTGGGCTTGTTGCTCGGGTCGAGCACCCGAGTATCACGGTAAGCTCGGCCCGAGCTTCGAGCACCCGAGCATTTTAGTGATCGCTCAACACTATCAGTCGTCATCTTGGTGAAGACACGGAAATCTTGCCCGTTACCAGTCTGGCACGCATGGCTGACTTTATGTTACGCTGCCTTAACGGTGACCCTCGTGTTGTCAAAATGTTGGGTGACAGTCATTACTGGTTGGTGACACTTGTAGACCCCCGCTACAAGGAGAACTTTCACTCTCTTATTCCTGAGGTGGAGAGGTCTACAAAAATGGGGCAATACCAGAAGGCCCTTGCTGCAGAACTCTTAAAAAAATTCCCATCTGAACACGCTAGCGGCAGAGGTCACAGTTCGTTGCCCAACCAAGGTGTACAGGTGAGAGAGATGCAACTCCAATCCAGCAGAGGCAAGGGAACACTGTCAACGTTCTGGGACAGTTTTCTGACACCTGCCCAGCTTACAGGCGCGGGGTACTCTCACAAGGAGTGGAAAGTTTCAAAAGATGGTGAGGGAGTACCTTGCCAATCGTACCAGCGTCCTCCGTGATTCCTCTGTGCCTTTTAATTATTGGGTATCCAAGCTGGACACTTGGAATGAACTCGCTCTGTACGCCTTGCAGGTCCTGGCCTGCCCTGCCCTGTGACTTCTCATCACCAACAAATGACAGCAGAGTAACATAAAGTCAAATCCAGTGTGTTATTTCGGGAGGTGTATTCACATGCACCGCTTCACACCCACACATGGGTATACGCTTCCTCGTTTCGGCTGTTTAATCTTCTTCTCCTTATCCTCAGCCTCCACCACCACTATACCACCAGGGTCCCAGCATTGCAAGTTCCTCCGTCCTAATTTTTGGCAGCTTTTGCTGGGAAAGCATAAGCAAATACCATGGGACACCCACTCCCCAATAATGGGACTTATGTTTGTAATATGCTGTACTGCATGGCTCTTGTAAGGGGCATTGCAAGTTGCTCCGTCCTCATTTTTGGCAGCTTTTGCTGGGAAAGCATAAGCAATTACTATGGGAGACCCACTCCCCAATAATGGGACTTATGTTTCTAATATGCTGTACTGCATGGCTCTTGTAAGGGGCATTGCAAGTTGCTCCGTCCTAATTTTTGGCAGCTTTTGCTTGCAAGGCATAAGCAAATACTATGGGAGACCCACTCCCCAATAATGGGACTTATGTTTGTAATATGCTGTACTGCATGGCTCTTGTAAGGGGCATTGCAAGTTGCTCCGTCCTAATTTTTGGCAGCTTTTGCTGGGAAAGCATAAGCAAATGCTATGGGAGACCCACTCCCCAATAATGGGACTTATGTTTGTAATATGCTGTACTGCATGGCTCTTGTAAGGGGCATTGCAAGTTGCTCCATCCTAATTTTTGGCAGCTTTTGCTGGGAAAGCATAAGCAAATACTATGGGAGACCCACCCACAATAATGGGACTTATGTTTGTAATATGCTGTACTGTATGGCTCTTGTAAGGGGCATTGCAAGTTGCTCCATCCTAATTTTTGGCAGCTTTTGCTTGCAAGGCATAAGCAAATACTATGGAACACCCACTCCCCAATAATGGGACTTATGTTTGTAATATGCTGTACTGCATGGCTCTTGTAAGGGGCATTGCAAGTTGCTCCATCCTAATTTTTGGAAGTTTTTGCTGGGAAAGCATAAGCAAATACTATGGGAGACCCACTCCCCAATAATGGGACTTATGTTTGTAATATGCTGTACTGCATGGCTCTTGTAAGGGGCATTGCAAGTTGCTTCGTCCTAATTTTTGGCAGCTTTTGCTTGCAAGGCATAAGCAAATACTATGGGAGACCCACTCCCCAATAGAGATGAGCGTTGTTCTACTCGAACTGTTCGCCAATCTCAAATTCGAGCTGTTTTGGGCGGTGTTCGAGCCGGTCGGCGAACACGAACAATTTGAGAAAAATTCGGCTGTTCGAGGTTATGTTCGATAACTGTTCGTGCACCAAAATCATAACTGGATTTTTTCTCAGTAATGATGAAAATTAATGTTAATACGCAGTTTGAGTGTACAGCGGCGCGGGGGGAGGGGCAGGGGATGGATCTCTGCAGGAACAATGAAGATCTCCATTTTTTTTTCTCTTTCCCGCATTTGCAGTGGGGAGGTGCAATCTGTCAGCCTATCAGCAGCGCACACACGGAGCGAAGTGCTTTTTTTCACACAAGCAAGGGCATGTGTGATTGGCAGTGTATGTCACATGTCCTTGCCCTATAAGACCAAGCCATTTTCCCCGTCGCCACCATTTTCTCACTGCTGCAGCTGCGTGTTAGACGGCACCGCTGTTGCTGTGTGCGCTATACCTTGTTAATTTCAAGCCAATTTTCGCACAAATATACAGATAGCTTGGGAGTAGGGAATAGTTGTGATTGCAGTCCTTTTAAGGACTAGGTTACAGCATTTCCTACGACTTTTATCAGGCAGGTCTGTGTTCTTAAATAGATAGATTGTGGGAGTAAAGACTAATTGTAATTGGAGTCCCTTTCAGGACTAGGTTACATCAGTTCCTATCAGTTTTTGCCAGGCAGGTCTGTGCCAGTGCTGTGCAAGTTTTTTTCACAGCATTTGGCTGAATCTAGCAAAGCTAATCCTTTTTGGCCTATTGCAGAGTGTGTTAGTCAGTGGAGTAGCCTATCTGTGTTGCAAGATATACCACCTGTGTATAGAATACCAATTTTTTTACTGCACCTAGTGAAGTAAAATCTTTTGGGCATAGCATCATTCTATTAGTCCATCTATACTGACCTCCATCAGGTTGCAAACTGAATATAATTTTTTTCTGCATCTAGCTCTGAAAAAATATTTGGGCTTCTAGCAGTGTGTGTGACTTGGTCTATTAGTCCATCTATACTGACCTCCATCAGGTTGCAAATTAAAAATAATTTTTTTCTTCATTTAGCTCTGAAAAAATATTTGGGCTTCTAGCAGTGTGTGGGACTTGTTCTATTAGTCCTTCTATACTGACCTCCAGCAGGTTGCAAATTGAATATAATTTTTTTCTGCATCTAGCTCTGAAAAAATATTTGGGCTTCTAGCGGTGTGTGGGACTTGGTCTTTTAGTCCATCTATACTGACCTCCATCAGGTTGCAAATTAAAAATAATTTTTTTCTGCATCTAGCTCTGAAAAAATATTTGGGCTTCTAGCAGTGTGTGGGACTTGGTCTATTAGTCCATCTATACTGACCTCCATCAGGTTGCAAATTAAACATAATTTTTTTCTTCATTTATCTCTGAAAAAATATTTGGGCTTCTAGCAGCGTGTGGGACTTGTTCTATTAGTCCATCTATACGGACCTGCATCAGGTTGCAAATTAAAAATAATTTTTTTCTGCATCTAGCTCTGAAAAAATATTTGGGCTTCTAGCAGTGTGTGGGACTTGGTCTATTAGTCCATCTATACTGACCTCCATCAGGTTGCAAATTGAATAAAAAAAATTTCTGCATCTAGCTCTGAAAAAATATTTGGGCTTCTAGCGGTGTGTGGGACTTGGTCTATTAGTCCATCTATACTGACCTCCATCAGGTTGCAAATTAAAAATAATTTTTTTTCTGCATCTAGCTCTGAAAAAATATTTGGGCTTCTAGCAGTGTGTGGGACTTGGTCTATTAGTCCATCTATACTGACCTCCATCAGGTTGCAAATTAAAAATAATTTTTTTCTTCATTTAGCTCTGAAAAAATATTTGGGCTTCTAGCAGTGTGTGGGACTTGTTCTATTAGTCCTTCTATACTGACGTCCAGCAGGTTGCAAATTGAATATAATTTTTTTCTGCATCTAGCTCTGAAAAAATATTTGGGCTTCTAGCGGTGTGTGGGACTTGGTCTATTAGTCCATCTATACTGACCTCCATCAGGTTGCAAATTAAAAATAATTTTTTTCTGCATCTAACCCAGCCAATAGTTTTGGCCTAATACCACAGTTTGGCCACTCAGCTCTGCTCGGTTACCATCCATTGTTTTTTTGTGCAAACAACTCCAGAGTTGTGAATTAGTTAACCACCAAAATGAGTGGAAAAAGGCCTGCTGCTGGTGGAAAGGGGAATAGGCGTGTTGGGAAGGGGAAAAAAGGTTGTGTCCGTGGGGTAGGTGCAGAAGAAAGACCATCTTCCAGCCAAACTAAAATGTCTACTTCTTTTAGCGGACAATGTGATAAGATCCCTTTCTTACGGCCACGCCAATCGCTACAAATTCCAGATGAGGCACAAAAACAGCAGGTGCTTCAACGGATATCAAGTGCTCCTTTAAGTGGGCTCTCCTCCACATCAACTTCAACATCACAAATACTCCAGTCCTCAAAGATGTCACCCAAATCGCACTTGCTTCCTCACAGCTCCCAAATCTCCAGCTGCCCGTCTGAGTATGAGGTAGAACAGATGGTTGAGTCTGCAGAGCTGTTTACTCATACTATAGCCTGGGAATCAGAGGTCGACTCCAGCGCTTCTGTGAATCCAGACGAGGAAATGATCTGCACTGATGCCCAGAATCTTTATGAGTCGGATCCAGGACCAGACGCAGAAGGTTCTGACCATAATGTAGACCCTCATTCCCAAACTGTAACTCCTGTTGGTGGAGACAATGAGGAAGACGATGAGAAGACTCAAATACCTGATTGGAGCGACAACTTTAGTTTTTTGTCAGGGCAGGAACAGGTTGGCTCTGAGGACGACGGGTGTGATAACGCACAGGGTGATGATGATGAGGTCGGAGATCCCACTTACTGTCAACCCACAGTCAGCCAAGAGATGAGGTCAGCAGAGGAGGTGGAGGAAGATGCTAGTGACGACGAGGTCAGGTTGCGCCTTCCTGGACAGAGACGTAGTACTGGAAGCACGTCAACAACTGCATCCTCAAACACAACTCTGCCTCTCACCACAAGTCGTGGTGGCTCTTCAGGTCGCATGGGTGCTAAGCCTTGCATAGCCTGGGCATTTTTTCAGATCGATAAAGATGACCCAACTCGTGTTATCTGTAACATTTGTCAGCAAAAGCTAAGTAGAGGCCAAAAAATACATAGTTTGAGTACTTCATGCATGAACCGGCACATGGACATGAAGCATAAGTTGCAGTGGGAAGCTCAGTGTGCTACTATGCGGTCTAGCCGGCCGGGCCAACCACCGTCTGCCATATCTTGTGCATCCGCGGCCTCTTCATCCTCTGTGACTGGGGGGACAGCAGTCACACCTGTTTTGGGGCGCAGACCTGCCACCTCTTTACCCGCAACAGCCAGCGTGATTGGCAGGTCATCATTTTCTTTGGAGGTGGTAACACCAGCTGGTCTTGAGCGCTGTCCGACATCGATAGCACCACCTTTGGATCAAGGCAACCTAACATGTCCGCCTGCATCTTCCTCACAGACCGGCAGTTTGCCGGGGACACCCTTATCAACCCCGTCTAAGCACAATAGCCAGCCCTCGGTCCCTCAGATGTGGACAAGTAAAAGACCATTTCCTCCTAGCCATGAGAAAGCTAAGAGGTTGAATTTCACCATCTGCAAGCTCTTGGCTACAGAAATGCTGCCTTTCCGCCTGGTGGACACAGAGGATTTTCGAGACCTTATGTCCGTCGCAGTGCCCCAGTACCAGATGCCCAGTCGGCACTACTTCTCAAAGAAAGGTGTGCCTGCGCTCCACCAGCATGTCGCACACAACATCACCGCTTCTTTGAGAAACTCTGTGTGTGACAGGGTGCATTTCACCACAGACACTTGGACGAGTAGGCATGGACAGGGGCATTACATGTCGCTGACTGGGCACTGGGTAACTATGGTGACAGCAGGACAAGGGGCTGCTGTTCAAGTCTTGCCGTCCCCACGAGTTGTGCGTCAATCCTCTTTATGTCATTTTTCCTCCACTGCTTCTGCCTCCTCAACCTCCTCTCGGTCTTCCACCTGCACCCAAAGTCTGTCTGGTCATGCCACAAGCTTTCTAACTGCGCAGAAGGGATCCTGCACACCTCCTTACTATGCTGGCAGTAGGGCTCAACGTCATCAGGCGGTTTTTACATTGAAATGTCTGGGAAATGTGAGTCACACAGCTGAGGAGTTGTGGTCAGCTCTGGAGAACCAATTTCATGAATGGTTGTCTCCACTGGACCTGAAACCAGGGAAGGCCGTGTGCGACAATGCTGCAAACCTGGGTGCGGCCCTTCGCCGGGGCAATGTCACACACGTGCCTTGTATGGCTCACGTGTTGAACCTGGTTGTCCAGCAATTTTTAGCCCACTATCCCAGACTAGATGGCCTTCTGCAGAGGGCACGGTCGCTGTGTGCTCACTTCCGCCGTTCGCATCCTGCAGCTCAGCGACTTACATCTCTACAGAAGTCGTTGGGCCTGCCACTTCACCGGCTAAAATGCGATGTGCCTACCCGGTGGAATTCAACTCTGCACATGTTGCAGCGACTGTGGCAGCACCGACAAGCCCTGGTGCAATACGTTCTGACGTATAGCATGGGCCAACGAGATTCAGAGGTGGGGCAAATCACGCTGGAGGAGTGGTCTCAGATCAGGGACCTATGCACCCTTCTGCACAGTTTTGAAATGGCGACGAAGATGTTTAGTGCTGATGATGCCATTATCCGCATGACTATTCCGGTGATTTACATGCTGGAGCACATGTTAAACAGAATTCGGAGTCAGGTGGTGGCACAAGAGGAGGTGGAGGAAGTAGAGGAGGAGGAGTTGTATGCGGAAGGGCTAACATCTGCAAGGTCCAGACGGTCGGCAGCACCAGGGCGGCAGGCATGTGAGGGTGGGGGAGATGATTTTACCAGGGCGCATGGTAGCAGCCAAACTAGTGAGGAAGGTGCAGGAGCCCAGGAAGAAGTGGAGGACGAACTGATGGAAGACTCATCAGATGAGGGAGACCTTGATCACATTTCTGTTGTGCGAGGTTGGGGGGAGAGGACAGAGGAAGGAAGCATGATTGTTACCTCGCCACCAACACAACAGGGACTTGGTGCTCCTGGATGCGCAACACACATGAGTGCCTTCTTGCTGCACTACCTGCAACATGACCCTCGAATTGTGAGAATTAGAAATAATCCTGACTACTGGGTTGCCACACTGTTAGATCCCCGGTACAAAAGTAAATTTGCAGAAATTATTCCTGCCATAGAAAGGAATGCACGCATGCAGGAGTATCAGCAGAGACTGTTGCAGAATCTTACATGTGCTTTTCCACAAAATACCAGTGGTGCACATAGTGAATCTCACAGTTCCAACTTGCCAACCGTGGTCTGTATGGAATTGTTCAATAAAGGGCCCAAAATTAAGATAACATAGATGGGAGAGGTCTCTATGAATAGGAATTCCTAAGTATTTGATACCCTGTGAGGGCCAGGCAAAGGGAAAGTTGGACTGGATGGAATCCTATATGGATTTAGGGAGGGAGACATCGAGGGCCTCAGACTTCGCTGCATTGATTTTAAAATTTTACCATGTAACAAAGTGATCTATTTCAGCCATAACAGCAGGGATGGATATATGTGATTGAGTGATATATACTAGGACATGATCAGCAAATAGAGAGCACTTGTACTCGGTGCCTCCCACCTCAATCCACCTAATATTGGGGTTATGGCGAATTGATGAGAGCAGGTGCTCCATCACTAGGATGTATAAGAGAGGGGACAGAGGACATCCCTGCCTTGTCCCATTGGTGATTGTGAAAGGTGATGAAAATGTTCTGACGCACCCCCTGGGCCTTGGGACACCCGGAGCCGGACCCTTTTTGGTGGATGCTGGTGGTTGTAGTCTTCGTGGCGGCGATCCGGTTCCGTGGCTCAGGGCGGTCAAACCAGTGGCGGAACTATTTATGTGGTTTTGATGTTTAAATGTCCGACTACGCCACCCGTGGATTGCGGTCAGAGTGAACCGCCGCTACAGGGCAGACCGCTAAGGCTGGTGTTGTGGGTGCAGCAGAGCGTAGCATAACTCCCCACGGGAGGAGTATAGCCTCAGGGCAGTGTATGCGGAGGATGGGGGTGATGGTGCAGGGCAGCAGCAGTAACGACACGGAGTCAGTGATGCAGTTCAGGGCCTTTACTCACAGTTCTTATTATCCAGACCACGTCTGCAGGTAACGGCTGCCCACGTCGTACTGTGCTCACCAGGTGAGGGGCTCAGACAACTCCCAGATAACTTTGGAGTGCTTCACAGGACCCCCTTTGTGTGTCCTTTGTCTGGCCTTTCTTACCAACACTTCTGTCCGGCTGCCTCGGGCCTCTTCTTGGTAAACTTGGCGCCAGTTTCCCTGACCCTATGTGGTGCCTTCCTAGCGGGTGGAGCAAGGGGCTGCGCCACATAAAATGTCAGAGCCTCCGGTTTCTAGCTGAGGGTCGTTTCCTGCCTCCACTAGTTCGGGGACCGGTCTCCCCCTTTGGCCTGACCCCTCCACGCAGGTGGATTCGGGCGTGCGGTGGCGACTCGCCCGTCCGCACCCCTGGGATCCCTTCATTCCTCGTTCCTGGAGCCTTCTCCGCTCCTCTTCCTTCCTTCTCTCTCTTGCAGGCCTGGGCCTCTGTTACTAGGCCCGCCTCCGGAGCAGAGCTCATGCAGAGCCCCTGCTCCCTGCCACTTCTGCTCAGACTTCTCTGCACTGAACTAAGATGGTGCCCACCTTTTATACTCCCTTCTCAATGCACCCAGGAACTGCTTCCTCCCTGCTCCTGCACTGCAGGGTTCCCCTTCCTCAGTGTTCCCTCCCCCCACTCCAGCCAGGGACAGGGACTGTCGTGCCCATCTCAGGGGCATATTGGTCGCCCTGCCCCACGGCAATGTGGTGTAATGCATGCAGGTGTCGGGTCCTGATCCACACTCCATCCTTATCTGAGAGTGAGATATCACACCTCTGGGTGAGGTGCAATACGTCTGTAGCAACCGAGCCCTCGGTGCTACAGTTCCATTTATCTTCAGCCTAGGTGACGTATTGTGATACAGGGCCGTGATTTTGGCTATAAAAGGGTCCCCTAGACCCCTACCCCAAGCTTTTTAAGAGAATCATATATGGCGTGCCAGGAGACTCTATGGAATGCTTTCTCAGCATCCAACGAGAGTATCTACTTACAAATTTTTAACTGCATCTAGCCCAGGAAATACTTTGTGCCTAGTAGCAGTGTCTGCTAGTCAGCGGATTATCCCGGCTGTTAAGCAAGCTACACCACCTGTAGTTTGGACACTTAATTTTTCAAAGGAAATGCTTCGGGACCACGGGATACTTAGTGAAGAGCATCAGGAGGCACCCCAAGGCATAGGGGCTGGGACTGGCACTAGGATGCCTTGCGGTGGACAGCCGAGCTCGATCCTTATAAAAGCTTTTTAACTGCAGCAGCTTTAGTGGACGCTACTGGAGCTGGAATTACGCGGCTGCTGGCATGAGACTTGCCCTCCAATAGATCCTTGTAAATGGATTTAAAGTGTATTCATTCAAATTAGAGGGACAATTTAAATTAAAAAGCTTAGAGCTGCCTCAACCACAGGGGGGCTCTCTCGACCCACCAGCGGACAGGCACCAGTATTGGGAAAGGGGGGCTGGCCATCAGGGTTCACCCCGGCTCTGGCACAAACCCGGCGACACGGAGGTGGCACGGGCAGGAGCGGACTGGCCGTCTCGGCTTCTCACTTTTTGGATTTTAGAAGGGCATCACATGCCTATATCTGTGTCTCCCCCTCCTTTTACTCCTCCACCTCTTTTCTTTTCGCATGACTATATGTACTTGTCACTTTTCCATGTGTTAGTTGTGTCTTCTGAGCAGTTTGTCAGCTTTTGGACACCTTTGAAGGTGTTTTCTATGTGTTTCTATGTGTTTTTGTTTGCCTGCCATTGGTTTTAACGGTGTTCGAAGGTGTTCGACGAACAGTTCGACGAACAGTTCGGCGAACACACGGGTGTTCGACGAACCGAACCGAACTCGAACACTACGGGGGTGGATCAACACTACTCCCCAATAATGGGACTTATGTTTGTAATATGCTGTACTGCATGGCTCTTGTAAGGGGCATTGCAAGTTGCTCCGTCCTAATTTTTGGCAGCTTTTGCTGGGAAAGCATAAGCAAATACTATGGGAGACCCACTCCCCAATAATGGGACGTATGTTTGTAATATGCTGTACTGCATGGCTCTTGTAAGGGGCATTGCAAGTTGCTCCTCCTAATTTTTGGCAGCTTTTGCTGGGAAAGCATAAGCAAATACTATGGGAGACCCACTCCCCAATAATGGGACTTATGTTTGTAATATGCTGTACTGCATGGCTCTTGTAAGGGGCATTGCAAGTTGCTCTGTCCTAATTTTTGGCAGCTTTTGCTTGCAAGGCATAAGCAAATACTATGGGAGACCCACTCCCCAATAATGGGACTTATGTTTGTAATATGCTGTACTGCATGGCTCTTGTAAGGGGCATTGCAAGTTGCTCCTCCTAATTTTTGGCAGCTTTTGCTGGGAAAGCATAAGCAAACACTATGGGAGACCAACTCCCCAATAATGGGACTTATGTTTGTAATATGCTGTACTGAATGGCTCTTGTAAGGAGCATTGCAAGTTGCTCCATCCTAATTTTTGGCAGCTTTTGCTTGCAAGGCATAAGCAAATACTATGGGACACCCACTCCCCAATAATGGGACTTATGTTTGTAATATGCTGTACTGCATGGCTCTTGTAAGGGGCATTGCAATTTGCTCCATCCTAATTTTTGGCAGCTTTTGCTGGGAAAGCATAAGCAAATACTATGGGAGACCCACTCCCCAATAATGGGACTTATGTTTGTAATATGCTGTACTGCATGGCTCTTGTAAGGGGCATTGCAAGTTGCTCCGTCCTAATTTTTGGCAGCTTTTGCTGGGAAAGCATAAGCAAATGCTATGGGAGACCCACTCCCCAATAATGGGACTTATGTTTGTAATATGCTGTACTGCATGGCTCTTGTAAAGGGCATTGCAAGTTGCTCCGTCCTAATTTTTGGCAGCTTTTGCTGGGAAAGCATATGCAAATACTATGGGAGACCCACTCCACAATAATGGGACTTATGTTTGTAATATGCTGTACTGCATGGCTCTTGTAAGGGGCATTGCAAGTTGCTCCGTCCTAATTTTTGGCAGCCTTGCTTGCAAGGCATAAGCAAATACTATGGAACACCCACTCCCCAATAATGGGACTTATGTTTGTAATATGCTGTACTGCATGGCTCTTGTAAGGGGCATTGCAAGTTGCTCCGTCCTAATTTTTGGCAGCTTTTGCTTGGAAAGCATAAGCAAATACTATGGGAGACCCACTCCCCAATAATGGGACTTATGTTTGTAATATGCTGTACTGCATGGCTCTTGTAAGGGGCATTGCAAGTTGCTCCTCCTAATTTTTGGCAGCTTTTGCTGGGAAAGCATAAGCAAATACTATGGGAGACCCACTCCCCAATAATGGGACTTATGTTTGTAATATGCTGTACTGCATGGCTCTTGTAAGGGGCATTGAAAGTTGCTCTGTCCTAATTTTTGGCAGCTTTTGCTTGCAAGGCATAAGCAAATACTATGGGAGACCCACTCCCCAATAATGGGACTTATGTTTGTAATATGCTGTACTGCATGGCTCTTGTAAGGGGCATTGCAAGTTGCTCCTCCTAATTTTTGGCAGCTTTTGCTGGGAAAGCATAAGCAAATACTATGGGAGACCAACTCCCCAATAATGGGACTTATGTTTGTAATATGCTGTACTGCATGGCTCTTGTAAGGAGCATTGCAAGTTGCTCCATCCTAATTTTTGGCAGCTTTTGCTTGCAAGGCATAAGCAAATACTATGGGAGACCCACTCCCCAATAATGGGACTTATGTTTGTAATATGCTGTACTGCATGGCTCTTGTAAGGGGCATTGCAATTTGCTCCATCCTAATTTTTGGCAGCTTTTGCTGGGAAAGCATAAGCAAATACTATGGGAGACCCACTCCCCAATAATGGGACTTATGTTTGTAATATGCTGTACTGCATGGCTCTTGTAAGGGGCATTGCAAGTTGCTCCGTCCTAATTTTTGGCAGCTTTTGCTGGGAAAGCATAAGCAAATGCTATGGGAGACCCACTCCCCAATAATGGGACTTATGTTTGTAATATGCTGTACTGCATGGCTCTTGTAAAGGGCATTGCAAGTTGCTCCGTCCTAATTTTTGGCAGCTTTTGCTGGGAAAGCATATGCAAATACTATGGGAGACCCACTCCACAATAATGGGACTTATGTTTGTAATATGCTGTACTGCATGGCTCTTGTAAGGGGCATTGCAAGTTGCTCCGTCCTAATTTTTGGCAGCCTTGCTTGCAAGGCATAAGCAAATACTATGGAACACCCACTCCCCAATAATGGGACTTATGTTTGTAATATGCTGTACTGCATGGCTCTTGTAAGGGGCATTGCAAGTTGCTCCGTCCTAATTTTTGGCAGCTTTTGCTTGGAAAGCATAAGCAAATACTATGGGAGACCCACTCCCCAATAATGGGACTTATGTTTGTAATATGCTGTACTGCATGGCTCTTGTAAGGGGCATTGCAAGTTGCTCCTCCTAATTTTTGGCAGCTTTTGCTGGGAAAGCATAAGCAAATACTATGGGAGACCCACTCCCCAATAATGGGACTTATGTTTGTAATATGCTGTACTGCATGGCTCTTGTAAGGGGCATTGAAAGTTGCTCTGTCCTAATTTTTGGCAGCTTTTGCTTGCAAGGCATAAGCAAATACTATGGGAGACCCACTCCCCAATAATGGGACTTATGTTTGTAATATGCTGTACTGCATGGCTCTTGTAAGGGGCATTGCAAGTTGCTCCTCCTAATTTTTGGCAGCTTTTGCTGGGAAAGCATAAGCAAATACTATGGGAGACCAACTCCCCAATAATGGGACTTATGTTTGTAATATGCTGTACTGCATGGCTCTTGTAAGGAGCATTGCAAGTTGCTCCATCCTAATTTTTGGCAGCTTTTGCTTGCAAGGCATAAGCAAATACTATGGGACACCCACTCCCCAATAATGGGACTTATGTTTGTAATATGCTGTACTGCATGGCTCTTGTAAGGGGCATTGCAAGTTGCTCCATCCTAATTTTTGGCAGCTTTTGCTGGGAAAGCATAAGCAAATACTATGGGAGACCCACTCGCCAATAATGGGACTTATGTTTGTAATATGCTGTACTGCATGGCTCTTGTAAGGGGCATTGCAAGTTGCTCCGTCCTAATTTTTGGCAGCTTTTGCTGGGAAAGCATAAGCAAATGCTATGGGAGACCCACTCCCCAATAATGGGACTTATGTTTGTAATATGCTGTACTGCATGGCTCTTGTAAGGGGCATTGCAAGTTGCTCCGTCCTAATTTTTGGCAGCTTTTGCTGGGAAAGCATAAGCAAATACTATGGGAGACCTACTCCACAATAATGGGACTTATGTTTGTAATATGCTGTACTGCATGGCTCTTGTAAGGGGCATTGCAAGTTGCTCCGTCCTAATTTTTGGCAGCTTTTGCTTGCAAGGCATAAGCAAATACTATGGAACACCACTCCCCAATAATGGGACTTATGTTTGTAATATGCTGTACTGCATGGCTCTTGTAAGGGGCATTGCAAGTTGCTCTGTCCTAATTTTTGGCAGCTTTTGCTGGGAAAGCATAAGCAAATACCATGGGAGACCCACTCCCCAATAATGGGACTTATGTTTGTAATATGCTGTACTGCATGGCTCTTGTAAGGGGCATTGCAAGTTGCTCCGTCCTAATTTTTGGCAGCTTTTGCTTGCAACGCGTAAGCAAATACTATGGGAGTCCCAGTCCCCAATAATGGGACTTATGTTTGTAATATGCTGTACTGCATGGCTCTTGTAAGGGCCATTGCAAGTTGCTCCGTCCTAATTTTTGGCAGCTTTTGCTGGGAAATCATAAGCAAATACTATGGAAGACCCACTCCCCAATAATGGGACATATGTTTGTAATATGCTGTACTGCATGGCTCTTGTAAGGGGCATTGCAAGTTGCTTCGTCCTAATTTTTGGCAGCTTTTGCTTGCAAGGCATAAGCAAATACTATGGGAGACACACTCCCCAATAATGGGACTTATGTTTGTAATATGCTGTACTGCATGGCTCTTGTAAGGGGCATTGCAAGTTGCTCCGTCCTAATTTTTGGCAGCTTTTGCTGGGAAAGCATAAGCAAATACTATGGGAGACCCACTCCCCAAAACTGGGACTTATGTTTGTAATATGCTGTACTGCATGGCTCTTGTAAGGGCATTGCAAGTTGCTCCATCCTAATTTTTGGCAGCTTTTGCTGGGAAAGCATAAGCAAATACTATGGGAGACCCACTCCCCAATAATGGGACTTATGTTTGTAATATGCTGTACTGCATGGCTCTTGTAAGGGGCATTGCAAGTTACTCCATCCTAATTTTTGGCAGCTTTTGCTTGCAAGGCATAAGCAAATACTATGGGACACCCACTCCCCAATAATGGGACTTATGTTTGTAATATGCAGTACTGCATGGCTCTTGTAAGGGGCATTGCAAGTTGCTCCGTCCTAATTTTTGGCAGCTTTTGCTGGGAAAGCATAAGCAAATACTATGGGAGACCCACTCCCCAATAATGGGACTTATGTTTCTAATATTCTGTACTGCATGGCTCTTGTAAGGGGCATTGCAAGTTGCTCTGTCCTAATTTTTGGCAGCTTTTGCTTGCAAGGCATAAGCAAATACTATGGGAGACCCACTCCCCAATAATGGGACTTATGTTTGTAATATGCTGTACTGCATGGCTCTTGTAAGCGGCATTGCAAGTTGCTCCTCCTAATTTTTGGCAGCTTTTGCTGGGAAAGCATAAGCAAATACTATGGGAGACCAACTCCCCAATAATGGGACTTATGTTTGTAATATGCTGTACTGCATGGCTCTTGTAAGGGGCATTGCAAGTTGCTCCATCCTAATTTTTGGCAGCTTTTGCTTGCAAGGCATAAGCAAATACTATGGGACACCCACTCCCCAATAATGGGACTTATGTTTGTAATATGCTGTACTGCATGGCTCTTGTAAGGGGCATTGCAAGTTGCTCCATCCTAATTTTTGGCAGCTTTTGCTGGGAAAGCATAAGCAAATACTATGGGAGACCCACTCCCCAATAATGGGACTTATGTTTGTAATATGCTGTACTGCATGGCTCTTGTAATGGGCATTGCAAGTTGCTCCGTCCTAATTTTTGGCAGCTTTTGCTTGCAAGGCATAAGCAAATACTATGGGAGACCCACTCCCCAATAATGGGACTTATGTTTGTAATATGCTGTACTGCATGGCTCTTGTAAGGGGCATTGCAAGTTGCTCCGTCCTAATTTTTGGCAGCTTTTGCTGGGAAAGCATAAGCAAATACTATGGGAGACCCACTCCCCAATAATGGGACTTATGTTTGTAATATGCTGTACTGCATGGCTCTTGTAAGGGGCAATGCAAGTTGCTCCGTCCTAATTTTTGGAAGCTTTTGCTGGGAAAGCATCAGCAAATACTATGGCAGACCCACTCCCCAAAAATGGGAGTTATGTTTGTAATATGCTGTACTGCATGGCTCTTGTAACGGCATTGCAAGTTGCTCCGTCCTAATTTTTGGCAGCTTTTGCTGGGAAAGCATAAGCAAATACTATGGGAGACCCACTCCCCAATAATGGGACTTATGTTTGTAATATGCTGTACTGCATGGCTCTTGTAAGGGGCATTGCTAGTTACTCCATCCTAATTTTTGGCAGCTTTTGCTTGCAAGGCATAAGCAAATACTATGGGACACCCACTCCCCAATAATGGGACTTATGTTTGTAATATGCTGTACTGCATGGCTCTTGTAAGGGGCATTGCAAGTTGCTCTGTCCTAATTTTTGGCAGCTTTTGCTTGCAAGGCATAAGCAAATACTATGGGAGACCCACTCCCCAATAATGGGACTTATGTTTGTAATATGCTGTACTGCATGGCTCTTGTAAGGGGCATTGCAAGTTGCTCCTCCTAATTTTTGGCAGCTGTTGCTGGGAAAGCATAAGCAAATACTATGGGAGACCCACTCCCCAATAATGGGACTTATGTTTGTAATATGCTGTACTGCATGGCTCTTGTAAGGGCCATTGCAAGTTGCTCCGTCCTAATTTTTGGCAGCTTTTGCTGGGAAAGCATAAGCAAATACTATGGGAGACCCACTCCCCAATAATGGGATATATGTTTGTAATATGCTGTACTGCATGGCTCTTGTAAGGGGCATTGCAAGTTGCTTCGTCCTAATTTTTGGCAGCTTTTGCTTGCAAGGCATAAGCAAATACTATGGGAGACCCACTCCCCAATAATGGGACTTATGTTTGTAATATGCTGTACTGCATGGCTCTTGTAAGGGGCATTGCAAGTTGCTCCGTCCTAATTTTTGGCAGCTTTTGCTGGGAAAGCATAAGCAAATACTATGGGAGACCCACTCCCCAAAAATGGGACTTATGTTTGTAATATGCTGTACTGCATGGCTCTTGTAAGCGGCATTGCAAGTTGCTCCTCCTAATTTTTGGCAGCTTTTGCTTGCAAGGCATAAGCAAATACTATGGGACACCCACTCCCCAATAATGGGACTTATGTTTGTAATATGCTGTACTGCATGGCTCTTGTAAGGGGCATTGCAAGTTGCTCCATCCTAATTTTTGGCAGCTTTTGCTGGGAAAGCATAAGCAAATACTATGGGAGACCCACTCCCCAATAATGGGACTTATGTTTGTAATATGCTGTACTGCATGGCTCTTGTAAGGGGCATTGCAAGTTGCTCCGTCCTAATTTTTGGCAGCTTTTGCTTGCAAGGCATAAGCAAATACTATGGGAGACCCACTCCCCAATAATGGGACTTATGTTTGTAATATGCTGTACTGCATGGCTCTTGTAAGGGGCATTGCAAGTTGCTCCGTCCTAATTTTTGGCAGCTTTTGCTGGGAAAGCATAAGCAAATACTATGGGAGACCCACTCCCCAATAATGGGACTTATGTTTGTAATATGCTGTACTGCATGGCTCTTGTAAGGGGCATTGCAAGTTGCTCCATCCTAATTTTTGGCAGCTTTTGCTTGCAAGGCATAAGCAAATACTATGGGACACCCACTCCCCAATAATGGGACTTATGTTTGTAATATGCTGTACTGCATGGCTCTTGTAAATGGCATTGCAAGTTGCTCCATCCTAATTTTTGGCAGCTTTTGCTTGCAAGGCATAAGCAAATACTATGGGACACCCACTCCCCAATAATGGGACTTATGTTTGTAATATGCTGTACTGCATATGACTCGCCCCCTGGGCCGTGTGTACACGTGTGTGGGATACCCGGTGCCGGGTCTCTGGGGTCTGTAGTCTCCGTGGCGGTGACCCGGTCCCGTGGCTCATGCTGGTCAAACCAGTGGCAGTCTTTCTTAGGTTTTGAGGTTAATTGTCCGACTGCTCAACCCGTGGATTGAGGTCAGGGAGTACCATCGCTGCGAGTCAGACCGCTGAGGCTGGTGTTGTGTGCGCCGCATAGAATGGGATAACTCCCCTCAGGAGGAGTATAGCCTCAGGGCAGTGAGTGTGGATGATGGGGGTGATGGTGCACGAGAGCAGCAGTAACGACTCAGAGTCTTTGCAGTGCAGTTCAGGGTCTTTACTGATGATTATAAGGTAGACCCTCCCGGGAGTACTGGCTAGCATAAGAGGCCTGGTCAGTCTGTGAGCAAGCAGGAGTTCCCCTGGCCAGGTGGAGTTGTAGGCCTCCCCGTCTGTCTGCACTCTTCCTGGCTACCTTGCTGTAAGCGGGTAGAAGTAGCCCACGTCCCTGAGTGTACCGTGTAGTGCTCACCCGTATGGCTGGTGACTTGGGGCCTTCTGTTAGCCTCCGCTCCACGATGGCGGTGCTGGTCCCTTGCTT
Organism: Phyllobates terribilis; assembly: GCF_046119375.1. Taxonomy (NCBI): domain Eukaryota; kingdom Metazoa; phylum Chordata; class Amphibia; order Anura; family Dendrobatidae; genus Phyllobates; species Phyllobates terribilis. The sequence continues at coordinate 82,338,969 of NW_027362764.1, forward strand.
GTGACTGAGCCTCCGGGCTTCTATGGCCAGAGGACCTGAAATCCCCTGCCGGCTGGTTTCTGCTGCTGGATATATAAGTCCTCACAGCTTCGAACTCCTGTGTCCGGTTCCTATTGTCTTCTGCCAGGGCGAGCTCTGCTCAGCTTCCAGCCCCTGGTCTTTAGCTCCTAGCTCCTACAGAGCTCCTTGCTGTTACTTTCCCTTGCTCTCACTCTGACTCTGACTGTTCTCTGACTCACTCAACCCCGCCCCAGATCCAGTTGATAAGGGCAGAATTCTCCCCTCCCAGGACTGGGGCAGGAGGATGTTGCATGTTTAAGGGATCCTGACCAGGAAACCTCCCACTTGCTCTCCGACGTAATATCTTTATTACTGTGGTGACCAGACCCCTGGAGTGCCACACATTGCTCTTGTAAGGGGCATTGCAGTTCCTCATAATTTTTGGAAAGTCTTCCATTCACTGCTTAGGCCAACAGTGCACGGGAGACCCAGTTGCTATAAATCGAAAAAAAGGTTTAGTTAACGCACTCTGACCTCCATGTCATTTCCAAGGGGCATTGGAATGGCTCGAAATTTTTGGTAGGCATTGCACTCACTGTATGCCTTTTAACTGTGTAGCCGAACCGCTCCTTTTGTTACAGAAGCATATCCTACAAGACATATCTGGTTGACTGGCCTGATATTGATGTGAATGGTCCCTGTTCCTCCTGCTCTTTCTCCTTTGCCACCACCTCATCCATCATTTATCACCTGAAGCTTTGTTTTAACGGGAGTCATAGAACTGGGATAGTAGCAGGAAAACATCCAGCAATCCTCGGAGGAGGTAGGATATGCGCCAAAACGCGGACCACCTCAGGCCTAGCCGCTACTACATACATGAGCTTGCATTCCAAGAAAACAAAGCAGATGCTAACTTCTATCATCATCATCATGCTCCTCACCTAGGCACTCTCAACTCCCCTGATGGAGAAGCCAGGCCCACCGGAGGAGTCTGGTTCTCTGGTGGGCTCGTCCAATGCTGCCCTAAAGCAGGCCAGGCTAAGAAAAGTGTGGGGGAAGGTGACAGTCGAAATCAGGGTTGCTGGAGACCGAGTATGGACACCTGGCCGCCACCTGGCGGCTGGGGACCGAGCGTGGACACCCAGCCGCCGGGCGGCTGGGGACAGAGTATGGATGCCTCGCTGCCGAAGCGGCCATGAGGTAGTGGCCAGCTTCGGCCTCCTCCAAACTAAAAGGCCCCATTTCAAGTGAAAGCTAGCAGTATGGTATTGCAGCCTGCGGGTGGGTGGGTGGTTGGCTGCATATTTTCGCTTGCATTGCAAGGAATGGGGGAGGTACAATTGAACACTGCCCTGAGACAAGGACTTGCACGGGGATAGTTGCAAGTCTGCATCTTCTGATGCGGCAAGGATCACTTCTGATGGGCACACTTTTAGACAGTGACCTGGGGGTCAGAGATGCTTCCAGGGGTCTTCCCCATGCTGATCCCTTGTCTTTTCAGCACTGTATGCATGTGTCACACAGCACATGGCCAGATAAGGTTGTAAAATGTTAAAATGACATTTCCGGGTGAACGCATTTGTCACGGTTGAAAGCAATACAAAAGTGCAAAAACACATGAAAAATGCTACTTGTGAACATAGCCCAAGGTGTGGAGGAGTATTTTTGTTTTTGGTTATTTATTTTACCTTATACACAAGTTTTTACCCTGGAAAGGAAATTCCTTAACATATTTCACAGGAAGACCGTTTCAGTTTAGTTTTTGAACGTTTTATTGTGAGCCTGCAAAAGTGGCTTAATACCTCTGACCACGTTGTTGACAGCAGTGACCTGGGGGTCAGAAATGCTTCCAGGGGCGATCCCCATGCTGCCCTGATGTCTTTTGAGCACTGTCACTATCGTTTTGGGCACTTTTTAGGCTTTCTACAGACTGCCGGGGGAGCTGCCGCAAAAATGCTCGGGTCACTCATAGACTAACATTGGGCTCGTTGCTCGGGTCGAGCACCCGAGTATCACGGGAAGCTTGGCCCGAGCTTCGAGCACCCGAGCATTTTAGTGATCGCTCAACACTATCAGTCGTCATCTTGGTGAGGACACGGAAGTCTTGCCCGTTACCAGTCTGGCACCCATGGCTGACTTTATGTTACGCTGCCTTAACCGTGACCCTCGCACTGTCAAAATGTTGAGTGACAGTCATTACTGGTTGATGACACTTTTAGACCCCCTCTACAAGGAGAACTTTCACTCTCTTATTCCTGAGTTGGAGAGGTCTACAAAAATGGGGCAGTACCAGAAGGCCCTTGCTGCAGAACTATTAAAAAAATTCCCATCTGAACACGCTAGCGGCAGAGGTCACAGTTCGCTGCCCAACTAAGGCATACAGGCGAGAGAGACGCAACTCCAATCCAGCAGAGGCAGGGGAACACTGTCAATGTTCTAGGACAGTTTTCTGAGACCTGCCCAGCTTACAGGCCCTGAGGCGCAGGGTACTCTCACAAGGAGCGGAAAGTTTCAAAAGATGGTGAGGGAGTACCAGCGTCCTTTTAATTATTGGGTATCCAAGCTGGACACTTGGAATGAACTCACTCTGTATGCCTTGGAGGTCCTGGCCTGCCCTGCCGCTAGCGTGTTATCGGAGCGTGTTTTTAGTGCTGCTGGGGGAATTATAACTGATAAGCGCACTCGCCTGTCAACTGACAATGCTGACAAGCTGACCCTTATCAAAATGAACAAGGGCTGGATTGGGCCTGACTTCTCATCACCACCAAAGGACAGCAGAGTAACATAAAGTCAAATCCACTGTGTTATTTCGGGAGGTGTATTCCCATGCATCGCTTCACACCCACACATGGGTATACGCTTCCTCATTTTGGCTGTTTTTTGCTCTTCTCCTTATCCTCAGCCTCCACGACCACTATACCACCAGGGTGACCGTGGTCCATGTTGCCAGCATTGCAAGTTCCTCTGTCCTAATTTTTGGCAGCTTTTGCTTGGAAGGCATGGGCAAAGACTATGGGAGACCCACTCCCCAATAATGGGAATAATGTTTTTAATATGCTGTACTGCATGGCTCTTGTAAGGGACATTGCAAGTTCCCCCTTCCTAATTTTTGGCAGCTTTTGCTTGGAAGGCATAGGCAAAGACTATGGGAGACCCACTCCCCAATAATGGGAATAATGTTTTTAATATGCTGTACTGCATGGCTCTTGTAAGGGGCATTAAAATCGTCTTGTTAAGCTACTGTGACCTCCACGTCTCTTCCAAGGGTCGTTAATATTGTCTTTTTATTCCACTGCGACCTCCACCACTCTTCCAAGGGGCATTGATATTGTCTTTTTATTCCACTGCGACCTGCACCACTCTTCCAAGGGGCATTAAAACCGTCTTGTTAAGCTACTGTGACCTCCACGTCTCTTCCACGGGGCATTGATATTGTCTTTTTATTCCACTGTAACCTCCACCAATCTTCCAAGGGGCATTAAAACTGTCTTGTTAAACCACTCTGAACTCCACGTCTCTTCCAAGGGGCATTAAAACCATCTTGTTAAGCTACTGTGACCTCCACATCTCTTCCAAGGGGCATTAAAACTGTCTTGTTAAACCACTCTGAACTCCACGTCTCTTCTAAGGAGCATTAAAACCGTCTTGTTAAACCACTCTGAACTCCCCAGCTCTTCCAAGGGGCATTGACATGTTGTTTTTAATTACCTCTAACCTCCACGACTCTTGCAACGGGCATTGCATTTCCTCCTAATTTTTGTCAGCTTTTGCTTTTCAATGCATAGGCGAACACTAATGGAGACCCACTCCCCATTAATGGGTACAAGGTTTTTAATACGCTGTAATCCACGTCTGTTTCAAGGGGCATTGCAGTGCCTAATAATTTTTGGAAAGCCTTCCATTCCCTGCTTAGGCCAACAGTGTACAGGAGACCCAGTTGCTATAAATGGAAAAAACGGTTTAGTTAAGGCCCTCTGACCTCCATGTCACTTCCAAGGGGCATTGGAGTGCCTCGAAATTTTTGGTAGGCATTGCATTCACTGTATGCCTTATAACTGTGTAGCTGAACCACTCCTTTTGGTACAGAAACATATCCTACAAGACATGTGTGGTTGGCTGGCCTGATATTGATGTGAATGGTCCCTGTTCCTCCTGCTCTTTCTCCTTTGCCACCACCTCATCCATCATTCATCACCTGAAGCTTTGTTTTAACGGGAGTCATAGAACTGGGATAGTAGCAGAAAAACATCCAGCAATCCTCGAAGGAGGTAGAATATGCGCCAAAACGCTGACCACCTCAGGCCTAGCTGCTACTACATACATGCGCTTGCATTCCAAGGAACAGAAAGCTAAGGAGGTGGATGGCCTCATGATCATGAATAATTTACTCGTTGTGTAGGAGGCCGACCACTGCTGCTGTCTACCTTCTGAACTTTTTGTTGAAGCCTGATTGACCCAGGACCCGCAATCCTCTATGTCTGGAGGACGTGTTGCATCCCAGTGTCCAACTGTGTCCCGGCTTCCACAATATTAACCCAGTGTGAAGGCGTCAGTGAGATGGACCATTCCTGGCCACATTCACTTGTCCACGTGTTTGTGGTTAGGCTGTCCTTCCCACTAAATGCACTGGGGAGGGCACAGATAATGTTTTGTTATGCGCGCTTGTGTATAAGGCGCACTGGGACAAATAGGGGCGGCTGGGGACCATTTATGGACACCCGGCCACCCCCACGCGGCTGGGGACTGAGTATGGACACCTGGCCGCCCCCTGGCTGCTGGGGACCAAGCGTGGACACCCGGCCGCCGGGCGGCTGGGGACTGAGTATGAATACCAGGCTACCGACGCAGCCATGACGTGGTGGCCAGATTCCACCTCCACATGCCTTAAAGGCCCAATTTCAAGTGCAAGCAAGCTAGCAGTATGGCATTGCAGCCTGGGGTTGGGTGGGTGGCAGGCTGCATACTTGCGCTTGTATTGCAAGTTATGGGGGAGGTACAATTGAACACTGCCCTGGGACAAGGACTTGAACGGGGATAGTTGCAAGTCTGCATCTTCTGATGCGGCAAGGATCACTTCTGATGGGCACACTTTTAGGCAGTGACCTGGGTGTCAGAGATGCTTACAGGGGTCTTCCCCATGCTGTTCCCATGTCTTTTTAGCACTGTATGCATGTGTCACACAGCACATGGCCAGATAAGGTTGTAAAATGTTAAAATGACATTTCCCGGTGAATGCATTTGTCACGGTTGAAAGCAATACAAACGTGCAAAAACGCATAAAAAATGCTACTTGTGAACATAGCCCAAGGTGTGGAGGAGTATTTTTGTTTTTGGTTATTTATTTTACCTTATACACAAGTCTTTACCCAGGAAAGGATGTTCCTTAACCCCTTTCCGACCTGGTCAGTAATAGTACGCACCAGGTCGGGAAGGCCGGTTCAGCGGGGGCTCCGGCGGTGAGCCCGCACTGAAGCGAGCACTAGAGATGAGCGGTGTTCGACTAGAACTGTTCGCCAATCTCAAATTCGAGCTGTTTTGGGCGGTGTTCGAGTTGTTCGACGAACCCGAACGATTTGCAAAAAATTCGGCTGTTCGAGGTTATGTTCGATAACTGTTCGTGCACCAAAAGCGTGTCCTGCATGTCTGGCGCTATTTAGAGCTCCAATCATGCAGGGATTGTCTGCCACTCACTGTAATGCCACAGCCATGGTGGTTGTGGCATTACAGTGATTGCCCAAATCGATGGGAACAGTGCCAACAGTGAAACATGAAAAGCCGGCAATTCAGCAGCGGCATACACCTGTACCCGACAATTTAGAACCGAAAGAATAGAGCTTCACACATAGATTAGATAGATATAAACATGTCAGCCACATATATACGAAGTACAGTGAAAGTGCTGCTTACTGTACTTGTCATTTAGCGTAAAGGATTTATCAAAAAAAATATTAGTGTTTTCGTGCACCGTCTCTTTAAAAAAGCCGGCCGGCAATTCAGCAGCGGTACCCGACAATTTATAACAGACAGAATAGAGCTTCACACATAGATTAGATAGATAGAAACATGTCAGTCACATAGATATGAAGTACAGTGATAGTGTTGGTTACTGTACTTGTCATTTAGTATTAAAATAAAGGATTTATTATTAAAAAAATTGGCGTGGGGTTCCCCTTAATTTTAGGCTCTAGCGGAGGTTAAGCAGACGGCTGGGGCAGATGTTTGAAGCCTGGGAAGGGGGTAATACCCACGGAGCTTCCCAGGCTACTAATATCAGCCCCCAGCTGAATACATAGCCTTTACTAGCTATTAAAATGGGGGACCCCCCCAAAAAAATGACGTGGGGTGCCCCCTAATTTAATAGCTAGCAAAGGCTAGGCAGACAGCTGGGGGCTGATATTAATAGCCCAGGAAGGGAGCCATGAATATTGGCCCCCTCCCAGGCTAGAAACACCAGCCGTCAGCCGCCCCAGAAATGGCGCATTCATAGGATGCGCCAATTCTGGCACTTAGCCTCGCTCTTCCACGCTGCCCTGGTGCGGTGGCAGGGGGTAATAGGGTTGGGGTTGATGTCAGCTTATAATGCCAGCTGACATCAAGCCCAGGTTAGTAATGGAGAGGCGTCTATAAGACACCCCGATTACTAACCCCATAGTCAAAGTTAAAAAAAACACAAACACCCAGAATAAAGTCCTTTAATTGAAATAAAGACACAATCCTTTATTGTTCTAAATTAAACCATACTTACCGTCACGCCCATTCCAGCTGAAGCCAACGATCTCCTGCAATAAAAGAAAAATAATAAAGCAACCTCATCCTTACCTTTCCATGGTTCCCACGACAGCTTCAGCTCTGCTACATCGAGATGACAGGCTGGACCGCAGCAGAACGCTGCCATCCAGCCTCTCATCCCGCAGACACTGAGAAGCGCAGGCTTGCTTGCGCTGCTCAGCGTCTCTCTGTGACGACATCCAGATGAGCCGAGTTCATGTCCAATGAACTCGGCTCACCTCATGCACGTCACTGACAGCGTGGGAAAATTCTCACGCTGAAGCGGTGAGTGCAGGAGAATTCTCCCACGCTGTCAGTGACGTGCATAAGGTGAGCTCATGTCCAATGAACTCAGCTCACCTCCTGCACGTCACTGACAGCGTGGGAGAATTCTCCTGCACTCAGCGCTTCAGTGTGAGAATTCTCCCACGCTGAAGTGCTGATTGCAGGAGAATTTTCCCACGCTGTCAGTGACGTGCATGAGGTGAGCCGAGTTCATTGGACATTAACTCGGCTCATCTGGATGCCCTCACAGAGAGACACTGTGGAGCGCAAGCAAGCCTGCGCTTCTCAGTGTCTGCGGGATGACAGGCTGGATGGCAGCGTTCTGCTGCGGTCCAGCCTGTCATCTCGATGTAGCAGAGCTGAAGCTGTCATGGGAACCATGGAAAGGTAAGGATGATGTTGCTTTATTATTTTTCTTTTATTTCAGGAGATCGTTGGCTTCAGCTGGAATGGGCGTGATGGTAAGTATGGTTTAATTTAGAACAATGAAGAATTGTGTGTTTATTTCAATTAAAGGACTTTTTTCTGGGTGTTGTGTTTTTTTTAAATACTTTACTAGAAATTCATGGTGGTCATGTCTAATATTGGCGTGACCCCATGAATTTCGGGCTTAGGGCCAGCTGATAATGCCAAGCTGGCCCTAACCCCTTTATTACCCAGTGAGCCACCGCATCAGGGCCCTGGATGAGTTGGGTACAGCGCCAGAAGATGGCGCTTCTATGAACGCGCCATTTTCCGGGGTGGCTGCGGACTGCAATTTGCAGCGGGGGTGGCCCAGAAAGCTTGGGCCTCCCTGCGCTGCGGATTCCAGCCCCCAGCTGCCTAGTTGTACCTGGCTGGACACAAAAACAGGGCGAAGCCCCACGTCAATTTTCTTTAAATTATTTCATGAAATAATTAAGAAAAAAAGGGCTTCCCTATATTGTTGTGTCCGGCCAGGTACAAATAGGCAGCTGGTGGTTGGGGGCAGCCCGTTCCTGCCTGCTGTACCTGGCTGGACACAAATATAGTGTGAAGCCCCACGTCAATTTTTTTTAAATTATTTCATGAATTTCCTGAAATAATTTAAAAAAATTGAAGTGGGGCTTCGCACTATATTTGTGTCCAGCCAGGTACAGCAGGCAGGAACGGGCTGCCCCCATCCACCAGCTGCCTATTTGTACCTGGCCGGACACAACAATATAGGGAAGCCCTTTTTTTCTTAATTATTTCATGAATTTCATGAAATAATTAAAAAAAATTGAAGTGGGGCTTCGCACTATATTTGTGTCCAGCCAGGTACAGCAGGCAGGAACGGGCTGCCCCCATCCACCAGCTGCCTATTTGTACCTGGCCGGACACAACAATATAGGGAAGCCCTTTTTTTCTTAATTATTTCATGAATTTCATGAAATAATTAAAAAAAATTGAAGTGGGGCTTCGCACTATATTTGTGTCCAGCCAGGTACAGCAGGCAGGAACGGGTTGCCCCCATCCACCAGCTGCCTATTTGTACCTGGCCGGACACAACAATATAGGGAAGCCGTTTTTTTCTACAAATTGCAGTCCGCAGCCACCCCAGAAAATGGCGCGTTCATAGAAGCGCCATCTTCTGGCGCTGTACCCAACTCATCCAGGGCCCTGGTGCGGTGGCTCACTGGGTAATAAAGGGGTTAGGGCCAGCTTGGTATTATCAGCTGGCCCCAAGCCCAAAATTCATGGGGTCACGCCAGTATTAGACATGACCGCCATGAATTTCTAGTAAAGTATTTAAAAAAAACACAACACCCAGAATAAAGTCCTTTAATTGAAATAAAGACACAATTCTTTATTGTTCTAAATTAAACTATACTTACCATCACACCCATTCCAGCTGAAGCCAACGATCTCCTGCAATAAAAGAAAAATAATAAACCAACCTCATCCTTACCTTTCCATGGTTCCCACGACAGCTTCAGCTCTGCTACATCGAGATGACTGGCTGGACCGCAGCAGAACGCTGCCATCCAGTCTGTCATGCCGCAGACACTGAGAAGCGCAGGCATGCTTGCGCTCCTCACTGTCTCGCTGTGACGGCATCCAGATGAGCCGAGGTCATGTCCAATGAACTCGGCTCACCTCATGCACGTCACTGACAGCGTGGGAAAATTCTCACGCTGAAGTGCTGAGTGCAGGAGAATTCTCCCACGCTGTCAGTGATGTGCATGAGGTGAGCTCATGTCCAATGAACTCAGCTCACCTTATGCACGTCACTGACAGCGTGGGAAAATTCTCCTGCAATCAGCGCTTCAGCGTGAGAATTTTCCCACGCTGTCAGTGACGTGCATGAGGTGAGCCGAGTTCATTGGACATGAACTCGGCTCATCTGGATGTCGTCACAGAGAGACGCTGAGCAGCGCAAGCAAGCCTGCGCTTCTCAGTGTCTGCGGAATGACAGGCTGGATGGCAGCGTTCTGCTGCGGTCCAGCCTGTCATCTCGATGTAGCAGAGCTGAAGCTGTCGTGGGAACCATGGAAAGGTAAGGATGAGGTTGCTTTATTATTTTTCTTTTATTGCAGGAGATCGTTGGCTTCAGCTGGAATGGGCGTGATGGTAAGTATGGTTTAATTTAGAACAATAAAGGATTGTGTCTTTATTTCAATTAAAGGACTTTATTCTGGGTGTTTGTGTTTTTTTTAACTTTGACTATGGGGTTAGTAATGGGGGTGTCTTATAGACGCCTCTCCATTACTAACCTGGGCTTGATGTCAGCTGGCATTATAAGCTGACATCAACCCCAACCCTATTACCCCCTGCCACCGCACCAGGGCAGCGTGGAAGAGCGAGGCTAAGTGCCCGAATTGGCGCATCCTATGAATGCGCCATTTCTGGGGCGGCTGACGGCTGGTGTTTCTAGCCTGGGAGGTGGCCAATATTCATGGCTCCCTTCCTGGGCTATTAATATCAGCCCCCAGCTGTCTGCCTAGCCTTTGCTAGCTATTAAATTAGGGGGGACCCCACGTCATTTTTTTTGGGGGGTCCCCCATTTTAATAGCTAGTGAAGGCTATGTATTCAGCTGGGGGCTGATATTAGTAGCCTGGGAAGCTCCGTGGGTATTACCCCCTTCCCAGGCTTCAAACATCTGCCCCAGCCGTCTGCTTAACCTCCGCTAGAGCCTAAAATTAAGGGGAACCCCACGCCAATTTTTTTAATAATAAATCCTTTATTTTAATACTAAATGACAAGTACAGTAACCAACACTATCACTGTACTTCATATATATGTGACTGACATGTTTCTATCTATCTAATCTATGTGTGATGCTCTATCTTTCTGTTCTAAATTGTCGGGTACCGCTGCTGAATTGCCGGCCGGCTTTTTTAAAGAGACAGTGCATGAAAACACTATTATTTTTTTAAATAAATCCTTTACACTAAATGACAAGTACAGTAAGCAACACTATCACTGTACTTATTATATATGTGACTGACATGTTTCTATCTATCTAATCTATGTGTGAAGCTCTATTCTTTCTGTTCTAAATTGTCGGGTACAGATGCTGAATTGCTGGCCGGCTTTTTTAAAGAGACGGTGCATGAAAACACTAATATTTTTTTTAATAAATCCTTTACACTAAATGACAAGTGCAGTAACCAACACTGTCACTGTGCTTCTTATATGTGTGACTGACATGTTTCTATCTATCTAATCTATGTGTGATGCTCTATTCCTTCTTGTCTAAATTGTCGGGTACCGGTGTATGCTGCTGCTGAATTTGCCGGCCGGCTTTTTTAAAGAGAGTGTCTTCTGAGCAGTTTGTCAGCTTTTGGACACCTTTGCAGGTGTTTTCTATGTGTTTCTATGTGTTTTTGTTTGCCTGCCATTGGTTTTAACGGTGTTCGACGGTGTTCTAAGGTGTTCGACGAACAGTTCGACGAACAGTTCCTCGAACATCCCGGTGTTCGACGAACCGAACCGAACCCGAACACTACGGGGGTGGCTCAACACTAGCGAGCACATGTCAGCTGATTATTGGAATCGCAATCCACCAGCGGCTGTTAACATGTTAAATCTCTGACAGTGGCATTTACCTCGCGCTTCCGGGAGTCCTAAGCCCCGCCCATCAGTGACCCCGTCACGTGATCACGGGTCACCAATGGGTGGGCATGACAACTCAGGGTCTGCAGCAGACGCCTGTGGTTGTCATGTCTCAATTGCTATGAGCGCCACCTAGTGGTCAGCGCTCATAGCAAGTGAGCATTTCTCCTGCATACAAGCGATCTGCTCATCGCTTGTATGCAGTAGAAGCAATCAGACAACTGCTGCTTCTAGTCTCCTCTGGAGACTATAGAAGCAAGCAGAAAGTGTAAAAAAAAAGTTTTTAAAAAAGTTAAAAAAATAAAAAATATATAAAAGTTTAAGTCACCCCCCTTTCGCCCCATTCAAAATAAAATATATATATATAAAAAAAAAAACACATACACATATTTGGTATCGTCGCGTTCAGAATCGCCCGATCTATCAATATAAAAGAAAAATTAATACAATCAGTAAACGGCGTAACGAGAAAAAAAGTTAAACGCCAGAATTAAGTTTTTTTGGTCGCTACAACTTTGCAATAAAATGCAATAACGGGCGATCAAAACATCAGATCTACCCCAAAATGGTATCAATAAAAACGTCAGCCCGGCACGCAAAAAATAAGCCCTCACCAGGCCCCAGATCCCGAAAAATGGAGAAGCTAAGGGTCTCGGAAAATGGCGTCATTTTTTTTGTTTTTTTTAGCAAGCTTTGGATTTTTTTTTCAACACTTAAATAAAAAAGAACCTATACATGTTTGGTGTCTATGAACTGGTAACGACCTGGAAAATAATGATGGCAGGTCAGTTTTAGCAATCTGTAAACGTGGTAAAAAAAGGACCCAAAAAACAATTGCATTTTTTTTGCAGTTTCACTGCACTTGGAATTTTTTTCCCATTTTCCAGCACACGATATGGTAAAACCAGTGATGGTGTTTAAAAGTACAACTCGTCCCACAAAAAATAAGCCCTCACATGGCCATATTGAACGAAAATTTAAAAAGTTCTGGCTCTGGGAAGAAGGGGAGCAAAAAAGGAAAACACAAAAACAGAAAGACCCATGGTCGTTAAGGGGATAACATATTTCACAGGAAAGCACTTTCACTTTCGTTTTTGAACGTTTTATTGTGAGCCTGTAAAAGTGGCTTAATACCTCTGACCACCTTGTTGACAGCAGTGACCTGGGGGTCAGAAATGCTTCCAGGGGCGATCCCCATGCTGTCCCCATGTCATTTGAGCACTGTCACTATCGTTTTGGGCACTTTTTAGGCTTTCTACAGACTGCAGGGGAAGCCGCCACAAAAATGTTCGGGTCTCCCATAGACTAACATTGGGCTCGTTGCTCGGGTCGAGCACCCGAGTATCACAGTGAGCTCGGCCCGAGCTTCGAGCACCCGAGCATTTTAGTGCTCGCTCAACACTAGTAAGAATGTAAACTGAGTGGGGAGTGTATAAATATGTGAAAAAGGGTGTAGTGAAGAGTAGAGATGAGCGGTGTTCGACTAGAACTGTTCGCCAATCTCAAATTCGAGCTGTTTTGGGCGGTGTTCGAGTTGTTCGACGAACCCGAACGATTTGCAAAAAATTCGGCTGTTCGAGGTTATGTTCGATAACTGTTCGTGCACCAAAAGCGTGTCCTGCATGTCTGGCGCTATTTAGAGCACCAATCATGCAGGGATTGTCTGCCACTCACTGTAATGCCACAGCCATGGTGGTTGTGGCATTAGAGTGATTGCCCAAATCGATGGGAACTGTGATCACAGTGAAACATGAAAAGCCGGCAATTCAGCAGCGGCATACACCGGTACCCGACAATTTAGAACCGAAAGAATAGAGCTTCACACATAGATTAGATAGATAGAAACATGTCAGTCACATATATATGAAGTACAGTGACAGTGTTGCTTACTGTACTTGTCATTTAGTGTAAAGGATTTATTTAAAAAAATAATAGTGTTTTCATGCACTGTCTCTTTAAAAAAGCCGGCCGGCAATTCAGCAGCGGTACCCGACAATCTAGAATGGAAGGAATAGAGCATCACACATAGATTAGATAGATAGAAACATGTCAGTCACATATATAATAAGTACAGTGATAGTGTTGATTACTGTACTTGTCATTTAGTGTTAAAATAAAGGATTTATTTAAAAAAAAATTGGCGTGGGGTTCCCCTTAATTTTAGGCTCTAGCGGAGGTTAAGCAGACGGCTGGGGCAGACGTTTGAAGCCTGGGAAGGGGGTAATACCCACGGAGCTTCCCAGGCTACTAATATCAGCCCCCAGCTGAATACCTAGCCTTTACTAGCTATTAAAATGGGGGACCCCCCAAAAAAATGACGTGGGGTCCCCCCTATTTTAATAGCTAGCAAAGGCTAGGCAGACAGCTGGGGGCTGATATTAATAGCCCAGGAAGGGTGCCATAAATATTGGCCCCCTCCCAGGCTAGAAACACCAGCCGTCAGCCGCCCCTGAAATGGCGCATCCATTGGATGCGCCAATTCTGGCACTTAGCCTCGCTCTTCCCACTGCCCTGTAGCGGTGGCAGTGGGGTAATAGGGCTGGGGTTGATGTCAGCTTATAATGCCAGCTGACATCAAGCCCAGGTTAGTAATGGAGAGGCGTCTATAAGATACCCCCATTACTAACCCCGTAGTCAAAGTTAAAAAAAAACACAAACACCCAGAATAAAGTCCTTTAATTGAAATAAAGACACAATTCTTTATTGTTCTAAATTAAACCATACTTACCGTCACGCCCATTCCAGCTGAAGCCAACGATCTCCTGCAATAAAAGAAAAATAATAAAGCAACATCATCCTTACCTTTCCATGGTTCCCACGACAGCTTCAGCTCTGCTACATCGAGATGACAGGCTGGACCACAGCAGAAAGCTGCCATCCAGCCTGTCATCCCGCAGACACTGAGAAGCGCAGTGTCTCTCTGTGAGGGCATCCAGATGAGCCGAGTTAATGTCCAATGAACTCGGCTCACCTCATGCACGTCACTGACAGCGTGGGAAAATTCTCCTGCACTCAGCGCTTCAGCGTGGGAGAATTCTCACGCTGAAGCGTTGAGTGCAGGAGAATTTTCCCACGCTGTCAGTGACGTGCATGAGGTGAACTGAGTTCATTGGACATGAGCTCACCTCATGCACGTCACTGACAGCGTGGGAGAATTCTCCTGCACTCAGCGCTTCAGCGTGAGAATTTTCATTGGACATGACCTCGGCTCATCTGGATGCCGTCACAGCGAGACACTGAGGAGCGAAGCAAGCCTGCTCTTCTCAGTGTCTGCGGGTTGACAGGCTGGATGGCAGCGTTCTGCTGCGGTCCAGCCTGTCATCTCGATGTAGCAGAGCTGGAGCTGTCCTGGGAACCATCGAAAGGTAAGGATGAGGTTGCTTTATTATTTTTCTTTTATTGCAGGAGATCGTTGGCTTCAGCTGGAATGGGCGTGATGGTAAGTATGGTTTAATTTAGAACAATAAAGAATTGTGTGTTTATTTCAATTAAAGGACTTTATTCTGGGTGTTGTGTTTTCTTTTAACTTTCACTATGGGGTTAGTAATGGGGGTGTCTTATAGACGCCTCTCCATTACTAACCTGGGCTTGATGTCAGCTGGCATTATAAGCTGACATCAACCCCAACCCTATTACCCCACTGCCACCGCTACAGGGCAGTGGGAAGAGCGAGGCTAAGTGCCAGAATTGGCGCATCCTATGGATGCGCCATTTCTGGGGCGGCTGACGGCTGGTGTTTCTAGCCTGGGAGGGGGCCAATATTCATGGCACCCTTCCTGGGCTATTAATATCAGCCCCCAGCTGTCTGCCTAGCCTTTGCTAGCTATTAAATTAGGGGGGACCCCACGTCATTTTTTTGGGGGGTCCCCCATTTTAATAGCTAGTAAAGGCTAGGTATTCAGCTGGGGGCTGATATTAGTAGCCTGGGAAGCTCCGTGGGTATTACCCCCTTCCCAGGCTTCAAACATCTGCCCCAGCCGTCTGCTTAACCTCCGCTAGAGACTAAAATTACGGGGAACCCCACGCTATTTTTTTTTTTAATAAATCCTTTATTTTAACACTAAATGACAAGTACAGTAACCAACACTATCAGTGTACTTATTATATATCTGACTGACATGTTTCTATCTATCTAATCTATGTGTGATTCTCTATTCTTTCTGTTCTAAATTGTCGAGTACAGATGCTGAATTGCCGGCCGGCTTTTTTAAAGAGACAGTGCATGAAAACACTATTATTTTTTTAAATAAATCCTTTACACTAAATGACAAGTACAGTAAGCAACACTGTCACTGTACTTATTATATATGTGACTGACATGTTTCTATCTATCTAATCTATGTGTGAAGCTCTATTCTTTCCGTTATAAATTGTCGGGTACCGCTGCTGAATTGCTGGCCGGCTTTTTTAAAGAGACGGTGCATGAAAACACTAATATTTTTTTTAATAAATCCTTTACACTAAATGACAAGTGCAGTAACCAACACTGTCACTGTGCTTCTTATATGTGTGACTGACATGTTTCTATCTATCTAATCTATGTGTGATGCTCTATTCCTTCTTGTCTAAATTGTCGGGTACCGGTGTATGCCGCTGCTGAATTGCCGGCCGGCTTTTTTAAAGAGAGTGTCTTCTGAGCAGTTTGTCAGCTTTTGGACACCTTTGAAGGTGTTTTCTATGTGTTTTTGTTTGCCTGCCATTGGTTTTAACGGTGTTCGACGGTGTTCTAAGGTGTTCGACGAACAGTTCGACGAACAGTTCCTCGAACATCCCGGTGTTCGACGAACCGAACCGAACCCGAACACTATGGGGGTGGCTCAACACTACTCAACACTAGTGAAGAGGTGCATATGATATGTGAGTGCAAGCAAGACTCTTTACAGCACACTCTAATGCAGCTATTCTACATGCACAGTCTTATTATTTAGGATATCAATATGCATTAGTTTTGGTGCTCTCACGTCCCCTACTTACTAACTGGCATACTTATAATATCTAGAGGCTATATGCCTCAACACTTGCACTTTTATTCTTATGAGAATTTATATATGTATATTTTTTATGTCATTTTTGATGCTATTTCTCTATATATTTCAACTTAAAAAACCCTTTTATGCCCTTGCACTTTACTTATTTTTAGGGGGTTTATGTGTTTATTCATTTATTTATTTACTTATTAACTGGTTATAGCACTTTATAGTAGGGTTAGTGCAATACAAAGTTTATGATTTCATATTTGCCCTATATGGGCCAACTCCCATGTACCAATATAGCCATGATGGAGATTTGGTTGTCGTATCATTTGAAGGCACCTGTTTTTTTGTTTTTTATTTTTGAGAAAATATTTTAATCTATTGAAATAAACTGAATTGATTTTATATGAGTCTATTTAATCTTCCTTTGAACTGGGCCTATGCAGCCTGAGTTTTGTTTTCTGATACAATTTATTTCGGAGTGATGATTTTGACCTTTTTGAGTTATATTGATTCCGGGGTAGACGGATGAGCATAGCGGCGCCAGGTCTTATATAGACCTGATGATGCTGTGCGGCCAGCCAATCACTGTAATGCCCACAACCAACATGGCTACGTAATTACAGTGCATGGCAGGCAATCCCTGCATGTTCGTTCGCTCTCTAAAGAGCGCCAAAAATACAGGGCGGGGACCCAAGTTCCCGCCCAAGCAACCAAGAAATACTCACCGAGCGCCGAGCTTGTCAAGCACAGTGATGCTTGGGCGAGTACCGAGCATGTTCGCTCATCACTAGTAAGTACTTAACCCAGTCCATCTGATTCTCAGAGATGAAACACCTGAGATAAGTCTCAAGATTTTGATTTACACATTCCGTCTGACCATTGCATTGAGGATGAAAAGCCGAAGAAAATGACAAATGAATCCCCAGCCAGCTGCAGAAAGCCCTCCAAAACTTGGAAATAAACTGCACCCCCCGGTTCGAAACTATATCAGAAGGAATTCCATGCAGTCTTACAATCTCCTTGATAAAGATCTGTGCTAGAGTCTTGGCATTAGGTAACGCGGAGAGCGCAATGAAATGCGAAATTTAGCTAAACCAGTCTACTACACCTAGAATAACTGTATTTCCCTCAAAAACAGGTAAATCAGAGATAAAATCTATTGACAAATGGGTCAAGGTCTATTGAGAATCTCCAGAGGTTGGCGAGAGCCCGACGGGCGAGTTCAAGGGGTCTTGGAATGCTCACACACACTACAGGCAGCGACATATTACTGTACATCCTGATGTACCCCAGACAACCAAAAACACTGAGTGAGAAGGTCCGTGGTAACCTTATTTCCAGGGTGTCCGGCAATGTTCCTGGCAATACTCACTCCACTTAGTCACCTCTCGAGTTCGCCAGTCAAGCACCGGGTTATGGAACGTGAGCCAGAGAAGTCCGAGAACCAAAGGAGATGGCAATCCCCCCAACACATAGCAATCAATAGATTCGGAATGCATAGCCTTAATCTGTAAACTCACCCCACGGACGATCTGAGTGAATGACCCCTGGCTCAAAGGCGCAGTCTATTGCAATAATGGTTATCAGCCTAGACAACTCCTGAGGTTTAAGCCCCTGCACCTGGACGAACCCTGCATCTATTAAATTAAACCCCGCCCCTGAGTCCAGAAAAGCCGCAATGACAACCTTGCTTTCGCCAAGATGAATCTCGGCCGGTAAAAAAATTTGTGGACTACCTACGGAGGAAACTAGTACACCCGAGTTTCCAATCTCCCCATAACCTGGGCTCATTTGTTTTCCGGCGGCCATTTTCTAGAAGGACACACATTCGCATAATGTCCCCTCCTGCCACAGAAAAAACATGTAACCCATTTACGCCGTGCTGCTGTGGGCTCAAATAGAAGAATAGCGCTACCTAGTTGCATGGGTTCCCTGCAGGAAGAGAGAATGCCCAGGCCTGAGTATCACCCTCTAGGAACGATATTACAATTCCAACACTCTGCTCTGTTACGGGTCCGGGGGGTGGAACCTCTGTGCCGCGGTGCAAGGAGGGACCCAGAGGGGCGTAACTAAGTATCAACTCAGACCGACCCTGGTCAGACGACGGCTAACGACTCTGTGACCAGGGAGGGACCAAGCAGAGGGACCAGGTGCTACTCTGGGGACGACCTTGTAAGAGAGCAGGTGGCTCCCACGGGTCAGATTACTGGGACTGAGCGGTATAGCGGATGGGCACCACAAGCAGGCAGAAGTCTCTGGGTTAGCTGACAGGTGGTCACGGCAAGTGACAGCAGGAGCCTCCAGGTAGGCTATCAGGTGGTCACGGCAAGTGACGGCCGAGGTTCCTGGTAGGCTAGCAGGTAACAAGCAGGTAACAGGCGAGTACTCCCAGGTGAGCGGGCTAGCAGGCACGGCAGGTAGCAGGGAGGTAACTGGCAGGTGCTTCTTGGTAAGCAGGCAGACTTTCCCATAGACAGACTGGCGGGTTGAACGGAAGACAGACTGTCGGGCTGGAGAGTAGTCAGGCTGGTGGACTGGAACAGTAGTCAGGCTGGTAACTGGACCTGAGGGCTGAAGCAGAGGTAAGTATACTGTGCAACAACTATTGCTCGGGCACCTCCATTTTGGAGGAGGTGCCTTATATATGGGAGGTCCTCCGGCTATTGGCCGGGGACTCCATAGGACGGCGCAAGTGGGCCCTTTAAGAGAGAGGGAGCGCGCGCAAGCCCTAAGCACAGTGCCCGGGAAGCAGCGTGCGCCGACAGCAGCAGCAGGAAGAGGAGTGACGCGCCCCTGGGCCTGTGTCGCGCTGCGTTGCGCACGCGGGAGCCTACCCAGAGCCGGATCAGATGGGGGTAGTAGTCTCGTGGCGGTGACCCGGTCCGTGCCCAGGGAGTCAGACTAAGTGGCAGTCTATTAGCAGTAGATGGTGGATGACTACGCCACCTGTTGAATGCAGCTATGGAGCTGCCGCTGCAGGGCAGACCGCTGAGGCCGGTGGAAGGATGGTGCAGCGTGGATGGTATAACCCCCAACGGGAGGGGTATGGCCTCAGGGCAGCCGACGTGGATGATGGGGGTAGCAGGAACCACTCGGAGACGGTACTGTGTAGTTCAGGGTCTTTACTGGTGACAAAGATAGACCCTCCCGGAGTACTGGCTAGCGATTGGGGCCTGGTCAGTCCTTGAGCAGATGGGATCTCCCCTGGCCAGGCGGAGTTGTAGGCCTCCCAAACTAACGATACTCTTCTGGCTACCTTGCTAGAGGCGGGTATAAGTAGCCCACGTCCCTGAGTGTACCGTGTGGTGCTCACCCGTATGGCCGGTGACTCGGGGCCTTCGGGTTTCTGGGCCAGAGGACCTGCAATCCCCTGCCGGTCGGTTTCTGCTGCTGGATAGGAGTTAGTCCCCACAGCCTCGGACTCCGGGTCCGGTGATAACTTCTCAGTCAGGGCGAGCTCTGCAGCTGCCAGCCCCTGACTCCTTGTAACACTGCTCCCACAGAGCTCCTGTTGTTTCTTCCTATATTTGCTTCTCTTCTCTGCTTCTTCTCTACTCACTAACCCTGCCTCAGCCCCAGGTTTTTATATAGGGGAAGTCCTTCCCCTTCCAGGACTGGGCAGGAGGTGTGGCATGCATAGGATTCCTGACCAAGAGACCTCCCACCTGCTCTCAGACATAACAATGCTGTTACTGTGGAAACCAGACCCCTGGGGTGCCACATTCCCCCCTAGTGAAATTTAGTACTCCGGGACTAAACATATTTTAGAAAAACATAACAAGATATAACAATAACAATACAATAAAGAAACACATAAAGGTGGTCACGGCATGTCCGTAACCGGGTGCAGTCTTTGAAGAAAGCAAGGTGTCCATTTCACCAAAACAGGGAGACGTAACCAGGTAGGGGTCTGTCCTGCCCCGAGTCCTTAACAGTCTTTAGTCCATCCTGGGTTACGCTCCAACTATGTACAAAGGATTCCCGGTAAATCCACCAAGGACTCCTAAAAATAACTAGAAACACATAATTATTTACAAGTAACAAGAAAAACAGGTAACCACAAATAAAACAATTTATACATTTCAAATCCTCCAACGTGCGGGTAACTGGCCTCTAGTGGCCCTAGTGGACCTACGGAGCTGACTGTCTAGCCCTGAACTACAGGGTGTAGGAGCTGTCAAGGGTAAACTGGGCAGCTGTCTACCGGCTCTTTGGCTCACTAGGGGTACGGCAGGCTCACTATAAGCAGAGGGTTGATCCTCCTGTTCTGCTTGTGTGGAGTCTTCTGCCTCCTGGACCGGCTGCTCTTCCAGCTCTACCTGTCGCTCCGTAGGTGCTTGGGATGCTGGTTGGAGGAAGGTGAGTACGGGTACCACAACTGCGCCATTGACTTGAGTCCAAGACCGAGGGAAGTCTCCGAGCACAGTACTAACCATGTCTTCCCTTTCCTCTACGGGTCGAGGGTCTTCTTGTTCCTCTTCAGGGTTCCGTAGCTGTTCGGGACACTTATTCAGGTGATCCCGGGATACAATGGTTGTGGTTTCCCCTCCGTCTTTACTGATGGTACAGACCTTTGGGTTGTCGTGGCTAGAGGGCAGTACGGTGTACGGGTCCTTCTCCCACTGGTCGTCCAACTTGTGGAGCCGTCTTTTTCTCTTCAAGACTTGCTCTCCGGGTACCAGGGGAACAGCGGGAGCATACTGGTTGTAAGTTTTCTCTTGCTTTTCCCTAGCCTGACAGAGACTTCGCTCCACGCTCTCCTGTACTCTCCGGTACTGCTGCTGCCTTTCTGTGTCCCAGTCTGCTTCTGGTGAAGTGTCCTCGGGTGTCAGGACTCCCATTTCCAGGTCAACAGGTAACTTACCAGGTCTCGCCCTCATTAGGTAAGCCGGGGTACAGTTGGTGGAACCTACCGGGATGTGGTTGTATAGGTCCACCAGATCGGGCAGCTTCTCAGGCCACAGACTGCGTTCTTCCAGGGGCAACGTTTTCAGAAGATCCATTACCACCTGGTTCATTTTCTCACAAAGTCCATTAGTTTGCGGATGATAGGGTGTTGTCCTTATCTTCCGGCAGCCATACAGAGTGCAGAATTCTTGGAAGACCTCCGCTTCAAAGGCAGGCCCCTGGTCTGTCAACACTTGGTCCGGGTACCCGTGTGGACGGCAGAAATGCTGCTGGAAGGCTCTAGCTGCTGTTCGAGCTGTTAAGTCCTTGACAGGGACGACAACCAAGAACCGGGAGTAGTGATCCACGATGGTTAGTGCGTAGACGTAGCCACTTCTGCTTGGGGTCAGTTTTACATGATCCAAGGCTACCAGTTCCAACGGCTGCCGGGTGACGATGGACTGCAGGGGAGTCTTCTGGCTGGCACGGTCCTTCCTTCTTAGGTTGCACGGGCCACAGTCTCTGCACCACCTCTCGATGGTTCCCCTCATGCCTACCCAGTGGAACCGCTCGCGCAGCAGGAACTCCAGCTTCTTCCATCCGAAGTGTCCAGCCCCGTCGTGGTATGCCTCCATCACCATGGCTGCGTCTCTTCGTGGCACCACTACTTGCCAGATTAGTTCATGCGTCCGGGAGTTAACCATTCTGCGGCACAACTTCCCCTTGTAAAGGAACAGTCGACTCTTCTCAGCCCACAGTTGCTTGGCTTCCTCCGGAGCGTCTGGGTCAAGGCGAGCCTCTGGCCGAGTCAGCATCTCCTTCACCAGCCGGACGGCAGGGTCACTGTCTTGCGTTTCCGCCCAGTTGTAGTGAGGTAAGGGGTTAAGCGTAGCGCCTTGCTTACTCCTTACCCGGTGGGAATACTGGATAGTCCCATGACGGTGAAACGCGGGGAGTTCGACTTCTTCCAGTCCCTCTGGATCTTCTCCTACGTCCGGTAGGTTTGGCATCCTGGACAGGGCGTCCGCGTTGGTATTGGAGCGTCCTGCCCGGTATTTGATGGTGAACTCGTAGTTGGACAGACGGGCCATCCATCTCTGCTCTAGGGCACCGAGTCTTGCCGTGTCCAGGTGTGTCAACGGGTTGTTATCCGTGTACACGACGAACCGGGAAGAAGCGAGGTAGTGCTTAAAGCGTTCGGTGACTGCCCACACCACTGCCAGGAACTCTAGCTTAAATGAGCTGTAATTCTCAGGGTTTCTCTCGGTGGGTCGCAGTTTTCGGCTGGCGTAAGCGATTACTCGTTCTTTCCCCTGCTGGATCTGGGACAGCACGGCTCCTAGCCCGATGTTACTTGCGTCAGTGTAGAGGATAAAGGGCTGGTTGTAATCCGGGTACGCCAGGATTTCATCCCCCGTGAGGGCCATCTTCAGCTGGCGGAAGGACTCTTCTTCTAACTTCTCCCATTTGAAGGGCGGCTTCTGGTTCTTGGCCTTCCGGGACTGGCCTATCAGGAGGTCCTGCATAGGAGCTGCCTTCTTGGTGAAACCGGGTATGAACCTTCGGTAGTAGCCTACCAACCCGAGGAACTGCCGCACTTCCTTTACACTGGAGGGACTTGGCCATTCCTTAATTGCGGTGATCTTATCAGGATCGGGAGCCACTCCGTCAGCGCTCACCACGTGTCCCAGGTACTGCACCTTTGGTTTCAGGAGGTGACACTTGGAGGGTTTCACCTTTAGGCCGTAGCTTGCCAGGGCTTCGAACACTTCCGCCAGGTGTTTCAGGTGGTCCTCATAAGTCTTAGAATATACGATGACATCGTCCAGGTACAACAGGACCGTCTCGAAGTTTCTGTGGCCCAGACAGCACTCCATTAATCGTTGGAAGGTTCCTGGTGCGTTGCAGAGTCCGAACGGCATGCAGGTAACCTCGCTAAGTCCCATCGGGGTGGTGAATGCGGTCTTCTCCCGGTCCGCCTCTGCTACAGGAACCTGCCAGTACCCACTAGTGAGATCCAAGGTAGAGAAGAAGTTAGCAGATCTTAAAGCAGCCAAAGACTCCTCTATCCTTGGTAAGGGGTACGCATCCTTGTGTGTGATACGGTTGATTTTCCGGTAATCTACACACATCCTCATGGTGTTGTCTTTCTTTTTGACTAAGACTAGTGGAGCTGCCCAGGGGCTACAGCTATCCCTGATCACCCCAGCCTCCTTCATGTCTCTAAGCATCCCCTTGGCGTGTTGGTAATGTGCAGGGGGTACGGGTCGATACCTCTCTTTTATGGGAGGATGGTCTCCCGTGGGGATGTGGTGTTCTACCCCCTTGACTCGCCCGAAGTCTAACGGGTGTTTACTAAACACTCTCTCGTACTCTTGAACCACCCGATAGACTCCCTGTTTCTGGTGTGAGGGAGTGGAGTCAGTACCCAAATGTAGTTGCTGACACCAGTCCTCCATTGTTTTCTTAGAGCCATTACCTTCCTCCGGGTGAGATGGAGGCAAGGGTTCCACAGATTGTATAGCATTTTGGTTAATGGTATATAATTTGGCTAGCGTGGCATACCGGGGCAGGTACACTTCCCTCTTCCCGATATTGATTATGCGAACGGGCACCCTCCCATGGCGTACATTAACCACCCCCCCGTGCTGTCAAGATGGTGGGCCTACTGTCTGAGTAAACTGGTTCTACCATTGCCTGGTAATCTCTACCTCTCAGACCAATAGCTGCCCGGCACCAAATCATCATTTCACTTTTTGGGGGCATGGCAATAGGGAAAGGGTCACACATTCTCACGCTACCAATCTCACCGCCGGAGAGTTCCACCTGTTGCCGTCGCATCAGTGCCCGGATCTCTTTTTGGAGCACTCGCTGCTCGCCGGAGCTGGCGTTCTTGGCAACCTGCTGTAAAAGGAAAATCACCTCTGCAAGACAATTTTCAATTACATTAGTTCCTAGAGTTATCTTTGGGTGACTCTCGTGTTTGTCAATGTCTACAATGATCAGTCCCTGTGCTGCCAATTCGACTCTACCGATTTTAATGGTCACCTCTTTAAATCCAATCTATGGCACGGGCTGACCATTGCTGGCGATGATACTCAAGTCGTCGTCAGGGTAGCGGGTGATATCCGAGTCATTCCAGTACTGCTTGAAGAGCACGTACGGGATGGTGGTGACCTGTGACCCGGTGTCCAGTAGGGCACTCATAGGAATGCCATCCAGTACCACGGGTAAGACTGGACGTCCTCCCACATATTTGTCGCGCCAGTTCGATGGGCCTGGTGATCTTTTTCCTGGGGGTTGGCCCTCTACCCCAGGTTGTGCCAGTTTAAAGGACAGTACCTTGCCATATGTCCGGGTTGATTGCAGCGGCGGCAGATGGGTCGTCCGTCCTCCTTGTATCGGTCGCTGGGTCTTCCTCTGGCCGGTGGGGTCCTCCTTGGTCGACGCCACGGGATGTCCTCCAGTCCGGATGCCAGCTGGATCTTCCCTGGAGTGGAAACCTGTAAAGACTGCACAGTTCGGGTTAGCGCAGCAACGCTTTTAGCTAGCTCTTGGACCTGATGGTGCAGGTCTGGAGCCGAGTCATTGTTCAAAGCCTGCGCATCAGCTCCCACAGGCCCTGCCGACAAGGGCGCCGCCTCCTGGTGGTAGGTGGTAGTGGGGCATCTGTGGGTCACAACGCCACCTGGTGCCGGTTCTCGGAGCACCCGGATGGCTCTGTCCTTGAACTGTGCAAATCCCAGATGAGGGTCCTGTAAGGCCATTGCCCGCAACTGGGTTCGGTGGGCATTGCAATATAAACCCTCTATAAATTGTTCAGTTAACAGCCTGTCCTCGTCTCCCACGCCGTCAGGGTCGGTCTGCTTAATGGCTCTCAGGGCCTCTTGTAGGTTCAGGGCATAGTCCCTTATACTCTCATGTGCCCGCTGTTTGCACCCGTAGAATCTAAGCTTGATCTCGGCTGAGGTGCGGGTATCAAAGGTGTCCCTCAGCCGGGTTAGTATCCCTGCGACAGTCCTCCCCCCAGGTGGCCAGGACTTTACCTCCCTTTGGGCTGCCCCGGTTAATTGGGCCACCAGGATGCTTACTTTTTGCTCTTCTGTGAGGGGGTACACCTGGAAGAGGCTATCTAGTTTTTCTCTAAAGTCCTGCAGAGTATGTGACTCCCCTGAGTACTGGGGTAGCCAGGCTGCCCCCGGGATATAGGGCATGGTGAAAGGCATGACCGCAACAGCAGTGGCGCTGGCGGGGGTTGGAGCGGTGAAGCTCTCCTCCGTATCCGACATCCTTCTCCCCCCTAGTGGACCATGGCCTACCTTGCGATGATCCTCTTCCGTAGGCCGCGGCTCCGCAGTGGATCGTCAGGGTTGAGGACCTTCCGTCGCGCTCCTGTGACGTCGGCGTCTGCTGGGCTCCTTCCAGGACCTTACGCAACGTCCGGACGTGAGGCGGGGCTTCAGTTCTCGCGCGTTTTCGGAGTCCACGCCCCTCTTCTTCCCGCGCGGCGTCCCCAAGATGGCGTCCAGCGGCGGGAAAACTCCACGGATGGCGGGAAGAAGGCTGAAGGTGGCGCCGGATGGCGGGAAAACTTCACGGATGGCGGGAAGAAGGCTGAAGATGGCGCCGGATGGCGGGAATCTTCACCGATGGCGGGAAGAAGGCCGAAGATGGCGCCGGATGGCGGGAATCTTCACCACAGGTAAGTTTTAAAAGTCTCTTTTTCAGGCACGCAGTACCCGGTGGTTGCGGGCACGAAATCCTGCCGACTACGCCAAAAGTTGACGCGCCCCTGGGCCTGTGTCGCGCTGCGTTGCGCACGCGGGAGTCTACCCGGAGCCGGATCAGATGGGGGTAGTAGTCTCGTGGCGGTGACCCGGTCCGTGCCCAGGGAGTCAGACTAAGTGGCAGTCTATTAGCAGTAGATGGTGGATGACTACGCCACCCGTTGAATGCAGCTATGGAGCTGCCGCTGCAGGGCAGACCGCTGAGGCCGGTGGAAGGATGGTGCAGCGTGGATGGTATAACCCCCAACGGGAGGGGTATGGCCTCAGGGCAGCCGACGTGGATGATGGGGGTAGCAGGAACCACTCGGAGACGGTACTGTGTAGTTCAGGGTCTTTACTGGTGACAAAGATAGACCCTCCCGGAGTACTGGCTAGCGATTGGGGCCTGGTCAGTCCTTGAGCAGATGGGATCTCCCCTGGCCAGGCGGAGTTGTAGGCCTCCCAAACTAACGATACTCTTCTGGCTACCTTGCTAGAGGCGGGTATAAGTAGCCCACGTCCCTGAGTGTACCGTGTGGTGCTCACCCGTATGGCCGGTGACTCGGGGCCTTCGGGTTTCTGGGCCAGAGGACCTGCAATCCCCTGCCGGTCGGTTTCTGCTGCTGGATAGGAGTTAGTCCCCACAGCCTCGGACTCCGGGTCCGGTGATAACTTCTCAGTCAGGGCGAGCTCTGCAGCTGCCAGCCCCTGACTCCTTGTAACACTGCTCCCACAGAGCTCCTGTTGTTTCTTCCTATATTTGCTTCTCTTCTCTGCTTCTTCTCTACTCACTAACCCTGCCTCAGCCCCAGGTTTTTATATAGGGGAAGTCCTTCCCCTTCCAGGACTGGGCAGGAGGTGTGGCATGCATAGGATTCCTGACCAAGAGACCTCCCACCTGCTCTCAGACATAACATTGCTGTTACTGTGGAAACCAGACCCCTGGGGTGCCACAGGAGCGCTGGAGGACGCCGCGCGGGGAGCGAGGAGGTGAGAGGGACGACATCTCTGCCTGGCAGGGGGCAGAGACGCCGATGCTACAGTACCCCCCCCTTTACGCCCCCTCTTTTTTAGGCCAGAAAGAAATCTTTCAAGGAGAAGCGGGGCGTGGATGTTCTCCTTGGGTTCTCAAGTTCTCTCCTGTGGGCCAAACCCCTTCCAATCCACCAGAAAAAAGGTTTTTCCTCTTACCCTCTTGGTGGCCAGAATATTCTCTACTTCAAAAACGTCCTCAGCGGAAACCGGGGCAGGGGAAGTACCTGGATTGTTGGAAAAAGAATTAAAGGCAACAGGTTTGAGGAGAGATACGTGGAAGGAGTTGGCAATGCATAAGGTGGCTGGAAGCTTTAACTTGTAGGCCACTGGATTGATTTAAGATAAGATAAGATAAGATATACTTTATTTATCCCGGAGGAAATTGCGGATTTTAAGTCGGATTTTAAATTTTAAGTTGGGTCCTTAAAATTTGTTTAAGGACCCAACCTGTAGGAGGGTATTTTGAGCCGAACATGTTTGGAGGAGAGCCAAACCTTGTCTCCCGGACGGAATTGAGGCGGATCCAGAAATCTTTTGTCAGCAAATCTCTTCATCC
This sequence comes from Phyllobates terribilis, assembly GCF_046119375.1. Taxonomy (NCBI): domain Eukaryota; kingdom Metazoa; phylum Chordata; class Amphibia; order Anura; family Dendrobatidae; genus Phyllobates; species Phyllobates terribilis. The sequence continues at coordinate 82,366,299 of NW_027362764.1, forward strand.
GCTCGGAGGACTGAAGAAGTGCGGACCTAGTATTCTCCCAAATTCACTGACCAGAGACTCCGCGGCAGGGTGGTCCACAGAAGCGGAGACGGGAAACGGAATCCGGGGATGTTGACCATAGACTATAAAGAATGGGGACTTGGAAGTTGATTCGCTCTCATGATTGTTGTAGGAGAATTCGGCCTGTGGTAGGAGGTCCACCCAATCAGTATGGTGAGCATTAACAAAGTGCCGGAGGTAGCCGGTAAGGATCTGGTTGATCCGCTCCGCTTGACCATTGGACTGTGGATGGTAAGCGGAGGAGAAATCTAGGGTGACATCCAGTAATGTCGGGTAATAAGCAGGAAGGTCTTTTTCTGGCCAGCATGGCCGGCTAGTTAAGATGAATGACCCCAGTGAAGAACCTTATTCCGATCTGGTACTGCTACAAACGTCTTACCGGGTGGAAGACGAGTCAGATCCAAGGGGGCCACATTCATAACCTTGGAGGGATCGATGATGTGCATAGGCTCCTCCTCTTGGTTGGAGGACAGGAAGGATCGGGACAAGGCGTCAGCTTTGACATTTTTGTCCGCCGGCCGGAAATGTAGGACGAAGTCGAAGTGGGCAAAGAACAAAGACCACCGGGCCTGATGCGGATTGAGTCTTTGGGCATTTTGGAGATATGCCAAATTTTTGTGATCTGTATAGATGATCACCGGGGATAGAGCCCCTTCAAACAGGTAACGCCACTCCTCCAGTGCCAACTTGATGGCTAACAATTCTCGGTCTCCAATGGAGTAGTTGCGCTCAGACGAGGAGAAGAGTTTGGAGAAGAAGCCGCAGGTTACCATTCTCCCGGATGAGGATTTTTGGGTGAGCACCGCTCCGACTCCGGAGGAGCAAGCATCAACCTCCAGGAAGAACTGTTTGTTGCAGTCCGGACGGTGCAGTACTGGGGCAGAGGAGAAGGCTTGCTTTAAGGAAAAGAAGGCCTCCTCAGCTTCGGGCAATCATACCTTGGGATTTGCTCCCTTACAGGTGAGCGCAGATATGGGAGCAGTCCGGGAAGAGAAGTGCGGAATGAAGAGACGATAGTAGTTGGCGAAGCCCAGGAATCGCTGAATCGCCTTCAACCCCTCCGGTCGGGGCCACTTTAGGACAGCAGAGAGCTTCTCAGGATCCATTCGTAAGCCTGTCTGGGAGATGACATAGCCCAGAAATAGAAGAGAGGTCTGCTCGAAGAGGCACTTCTCGTATTTTGCATAGAGGTGGTTCTGCCTGAGCCTAAGCAGGACCTGACGAACATCCCTCCGGTGTGTGGGAAGATCCGGAGAAAAGACCAGGATATCGTCCAGGTATACCACCACACAGGAGTAGAGAAGATCACGAAGATGTCATTGACCAATTCTTGGAAGACGGCGGGAGCATTGCAGAGACCGAAGGGCATCACACGGTATTCATAGTGACCGTCATGGGTATTGAATGCCGTCTTCCACTCGTCTCCTTGACGGATACGGACTAGGTTATACGCTCCACGTAGATCCAACTTGGAAAAGATCCTGGCGCCCTTAAGGCGATCAAACAACTCGGAGATGAGCGGCAGGGGGTATTTGTTTTTTACCGTGATCTGATTGAGTCCTCTATAATCAATACAGGGGCGTAGCGAGCCATCCTTCTTCTTGACAAAGAAGAATCCGGCTCCAGCCAGGGAGGTCGATTTCCGGATGAATCCCCTAGCCAGATTCTCCTCAATGTATTCGGACATGACCCGGGTTTTGTCCGCCGACAACGGATAAATACGCCCACGGGGTGGAGTGGCGCCAGGTACCAGGTCGATCGGGCAATCATATGGCCTATGGGGTGGCAGTGTCTCTGCTTCCTTTTTACCGAAGACATCCGCATAGGACCAGTAAGGAGCCGGAAGACCGGGTAAATCGGCTGGGGTAGGTGGTGGACGAGCCGGGCGAACCAGAACCAGGCAGGTCTTGTGGCAGTCCTGACCCCACCGGAGTACTTCACCGGATTGCCAGTTCAGCACGGGTTCATGTGTCTGGAGCCAGGGTAGACCTAGCAATAGGGAGTGGGAGAGTCCGGGTAGCACATGGAAGGAGATTTTCTCAGAGTGCAACATTCCCACCTGCAGGGTTATGGGTTCAGTGACGAGCAGGATAGTCATCGAAAGGAGTCTTCCATCCACGGAGGCGACAGACAATGGTTCAGCCAGAGGTTTGGTGGGAATCCAGTATCTCTCTACCAGGGACTGGGAAATGAGGTTTCCAGCAGCTCCAGAATCCAGGTGAGCAATTTCAAAGTGACGGTTTTCACCCCAGGAGATAGAGATGGACAAAATCAGGGTTGGAGAGGGCTTGCTTTTGCCTAGGATGACCTCTCCGAGCGGTCCTAGACACTGGCGTTTCCCGGCTTCTCCGGGCAGGAACGGATGAAGTGCTCTTTACAGCCACAATAGAAACAGCTTCCCTCGGCTCGGCGTGACTCTTGGCGAGTTTTGACCATCTTGGTCTGGTCAATCTGCATAGGTTCGGGCGAGTACGCCCGGGGAGTGACTGGTTGAGAGGCAGGTCTCTGGAAAGTAGGAGCAAGGCGGGAAAACTCTCTGTCCCGAGTAGTCTCTTTGGTACGTTCTTGGAACCGGATGTCGTCCGGGTAGCTAGTGACACCAGGTCATCCAGGGTGGAAGGAATGTCCCGACCGGCTAACTCGTCCTTAATCCGACCAGAAAGACCCTCCCAGAAGACACCAGAGCCTCGTTCTCCCAGGCAAGCTCAGAAGCGAGGGTACGGAACCGTATGGCATATTGACCCACGGTGAGACTCTCTTGGCGGAGATGTAGCAGAGAGGAGGCAGAAGAAGTTTTCCGTCCTGATTCATCGAAGACTTTCCGGAAAGCAGCGAGGAAAGACGACAGGTCGGACACCAAGGGATCCCCTCTTTCCCACAGGGGATTTAGCCATGCCAGTGCCTCCCCAGTGAGATGGGACATGATGAAGGCCACCTTGGCCCTGTCGGAGATGAACTGGTATGCCAAGAGTTCTGCCACCTCTAAGCTGAGTTGCTGCTATTATCAAGCCAAAGCACCAATGGGGTCCATCTTTGGCGGGAATTTTTTTTAAAGTTCAGTGATACTGTCACGCTGTAAATGGCGAAACCAGGAAATGGCTCAGTGTTGGGACCTGCACCTGTCCCTGACACACTAGGGGGGTCCTGGCTTTCCTTTATCTCAGGGGTACCTCTGATAGTGAGGAGGCCTGAGCCGCCAGTGGCTCCTTAACTCCTGCGCAGGCCCTGACAGTGACCCCCTCTCCCCTCAGGGAGGAAGACAGTACAAAATAATGCTACTGTTACAAGACAGGGAAATACAGACAGGGTAAACAGTAGTGTTGAGCCACCCCCGTAGTGTTCGAGTTCGGTTCGGTTCGTCGAACACCCATGTGTTCGCCGAACTGTTCGTCGAACTGTTCGTCGAACACCTTCGAACACCGTTAAAACCAATGGCAGGCAAACAAAAACACATAGAAACACATAGAAAACACCTTCAAAGGTGTCCAAAAGCTGACAAACTGCTCAGAAGACATAACTAACACATGGAAAAGTGACAAGTACATATAGTCATGCGAAAATAAAAGAGGTGGAGGAGTAAAAGGAGGGGGAGACACAGATATAGGCATGTCATGCCCTTCTAAAATCCAAAAAGTGAGAAGCCGACACGGCCAGTCCGCTCCTGCCCGTGCCACCTCCGTGTCGCCGGGTTTGTGCCAGAGCCGCGGTGAACCCTGATGGCCAGCCCCCCTCTCCCAATACTGGTGCCTGTCCGCTGGTGGGTCGAGCGAGCCCCCCTGTGGTGGAGGCAGCTCTAAGCTTTTTAATTTAAATTGTCTCTCTAATTTGAATGAATACACTTTAAATCCATTTACAAGGATATATTGGAGGGCAAGTCTCATGCCAGCAGCCGCGTAATTCCAGCTCCAGTAGCGTCCACTAAAGCTGCTGCAGTTAAAAAGCTTTTATAAGGATCGAGCTCGGCTGTCCACCGCAAGGCATCCTACTGCCAGTCCCAGCCCCTATGCCTTGGGGTGCCTCCTGATGCTCTTCACTAAGTATCCCATGGTCCCGAAGCATTTCCTTTGAAAAAATTAAGTGTTTAAACTACAGGTGGTGTAGCTTGCTTAACAGCCGGGATAATCCGCTGACTAGCAGACACTGCTACTAGGCACAAAGTATTTCCTGGGCTAGATGCAGTTAAAAATTTGTAATTAGATACTCTCGTTGGATGCTGAGAAAGCATTCCATAGAGTCTCCTGGCACGCCATATATGATTCTCTTAAAAAGCTTGGGGTAGGGGTCTAGGGGACCCTTTTATAGCCAAAATCACGGCCCTGTATCGCAATACGTCACCTAGGCTGAAGATAAATGGAACTGTAGCACCCTGAGGGCTCGGTTGCTACAGACGTATTGCACCTCACCCAGAGGTGTGATATCTCACTCTCAGGTAAGGATGGAGTGTGGATCAGGACCCGACACCTGCATGCATTACACCACATTGCCGTGGGGCAGGGCGACCAATATGCCCCTGAGATGGGCACGACAGTCCCTGTCCCTGGCTGGAGTGGGGGGAGGGAACACTGAGGAAGGGGAACCCTGTAGTGCAGGAGCAGGGAGGAAGCAGTTCCTGGGTGCATTGAGAAGGGAGTATAAAAGGTGGGCACCATCTAAGTTCAGTGCAGAGAAGTCTGAGCAGAAGTGGCAGGGAGCAGGGGCTCTGCAAGAGCTCTGCTCCGGAGGCGGGCCTAGTAACAGAGGCCCAGGCCTGGAAGAGGGAGAAGGAAGGAAGAGGAGCGGAGAAGGCTCCAGGAACGAGGAATGAAGGGATCCCAGGGGTGCGGACGGGCGAGTGGCCACCGCACGCCCGAATCCACCTGCATGGAGGGGTCAGGCCAAAGGGGGAGACCGGTCCCCGAACTAGTGGAGGCAGGAAACGACCCTCAGCTAGAAACCGGAGGCTCTGACATTTTATGTGGCGCAGCCCCTCGCTACACCCGCTAGGAAGGCACCACATAGGGTCAGGGAAACTGGCGTCAAGTTTACCAAGAGGAGGCCCGAGGCAGCCGGACAGAAGTGTTGGTAAGAAAGGCCAGACAAAGGACACACAAAGGGGGTCCTGTGAAGTGCTCCAAAGTTATCTGGGAGTTGTCTGAGCCCCTCACCTGGTGAGCACAGTACGACGTGGGCAGCCGTTACCTGCAGACGTGGTCTGGATAATAAGAACTGTGAGTAAAGGCCCTGGACTGCATCACTGACTCCGTGTCGTTACTGCTGCTGCCCTGCACCATCACCCCCATCCTCCGCATACACTGCCCTGAGGCTATACTCCTCCCGTGGGGAGTTATGCTACGCTCTGCTGCACCCACAACACCAGCCTCAGCGGTCTGCCCTGTAGCGGCGGTTCACTCTGACCGCAATCCACGGGTGGCGTAGTCGGACATTTAAACATCAAAACCACATAAATAGTTCCGCCACTGGTTTGACCGCCCTGAGCCTCGGAACCGGGTCGCCGCCACGAAGACTACAACCACCAGCATCCACCAAAAAGGGTCCGGCTCCGGGTGTCCCAAGGCCCAGGGGGTGCCTCAGAACATTTTCATCACCTTTCACAATCACCAATGGGACAAGGCAGGGATGTCCTCTGTCCCCTCTCTTATACATCCTAGTGACGGAGCACCTGCTCTCATCAATTCGCCATAACCCCAATATTAGGTGGATTGAGGTGGGAGGCACCGAGTACAAGTGCTCTCTATTTGCTGATGATGTCCTAGTATATATCACTCAATCACATATATCCATCCCTGCTGTTATGGCTGAAATAGATCACTTTGTTACATGGTAAAATTTTAAAATCAATGCAGCGAAGTCTGAGGCCCTCGATGTCTCCCTCCCCAAATCCATATAGGATTTCATCCAGTCCAACTTTCTCTTTGCCTGGCCCTCACAGGGTATCAAATACTTAGGAATTCCTATTCATAGAGACCTCTCCCATCTATGTTATCTTAATTTTGGGCCCTTTATTGAACAATTCCATACAGACCACGGTTGGCAAGTTAGAACTGTAAGATTCACTACGTGAACCACTGGTGTTTTGTGGAAAAGCACATGTACACTGTGTTCCAAATTATTATGCAAAAAGTGTTTAGGAGTGATAAGGGAAGAATTTGTTTGTTTGTCAGTTAAACTCATTGATGGTGATGTGTGTCAGGGCTCTTTATATCACTGTAAGCAATTGCAGACACCTGTGCTAATTAGTTTGGCAGGTGTGTCCAATGAAAGGCAAGACTACTTAAGAAGGCTCTCTCACATTATTAAGCAGCCTACATTTTCTGCCAAAATGGGAAAGAAAAAGGATGTGTCGGCTGCTGAGAAGCAACAAATTGTGGAGTGTTTAGGTCAAGGCATGACTACAATCAACATTGTGCGATGATCAGGATGAAGTGTCTTGGCAATCAAGAAGTATGTAGCTGATTCACAGTACACACGTGTGCGTGCTGATAAGGGCAAATTGAGGACTCTTTCCTACAGGCAATTACGTCAGGTTAAAAGAGCAGCGGCAAGAAAGCCTTGTCATAGCAGCAGACAAGTTTTTGAAGCTGCTGGTGCCTCCAACGTCCCCCGAACAACAAGATGCAGGGTCCTTCAGAGGTTTGCAGCTGTGCATACGCCATCCTGTCGACCTCCTCTATCCACTTCACACAAGCAGAAACGGCTCCAGTGGGCCAAACATTACATGAAGACTGATTTCAAAACTGTTTTGTTCACGGATGAGTGCCGTGCAGCGCTCGATGGTCCAGATGGATGGAGTGGAGGATGGCTGGTTGATGGACACCCCACGCAAACACGGCTACAGCGCCAACAAGGAGGAGGTGGAGTAATGTTTTGGGCTGGAATCATGGGGAGAGAGATTGTCGGCCCCTTTAGGATCCCTGAAGGCGCTAAAGATGAACTCCATAATGTATGTGGATTTTTTCAAACAGCACTTCCTGCCATGGTTCAAGAAGAAGAACCGTGTATTTCACAGCAAGATCATTTTTCTGCATGATAATGCACCATCTCATGCTGCACATAAAACATCTGCATCTCTGGCTGATATGGGCATAAAAGGGGACAAACTTATGGTGTGACCCCCATGCTCCCCTGACCTCTACCCCATTCAGAACCTTTGGAGCATCATTAAAAGGAGTGTCTATGATGGCGGGAGGCAGTTCACATCTAAGCAACAGCTCTGGGAGGGTATTCTGTCCTCATGCAAAACAATTGAAGCAGAAACCATCCAAAACCTGACAAATTCAATGGACGAGAGAGTTCAGAAGCTCCTTTCGAACAAGGGGTCCTATGTGAAAATGTAACATCAACTACAATAAAGTTTTGAGTTGAAAACTGTTTGATTTCAGTTTCTAACAACCTGCTAATGCTTATAATTTCAAAAATGACCATTTTTTTGGTCTTTATTAAAATGAAAAGGTTGATCGAAAAGTTTGGGGGATCTAAGAGTGTGGCAACCCAGTAGTCATGATTACTTCGAATTCTGACAATATGAGGGTCATGCTGCAGGTAGTGCAGCAAGAAGGCACTTATGTGTCTTGCGCATCTCGGAGCCCCAAAATTATTTTCCGGGCTAGATGCAGCTAAAAATTATTTTGAATTTTAAATCTGGTGGAGCTTATTATAGATGGCCTTATAGGATCAGTGCTGCACACTGCTACAAAGCCCAAATTATTTTCCAGTCAAGATACAGATAAACATGATTAGTAATTTGAAAGCTTAAAACGGTTGGTAGGGTGATTTTAACCAATCATCAAGCTTTTACTCTCCCCAGGATGACACAGGGGTAGAAAAGTCGTTTCGGATCCATGATTTGTTCATCTTTATGAACGTGAGTCTGTCTACATTATCAGTGGAGAGCCGCGTGCGCTTATCTGTCAGCACACCACCAGCAGCGCTGAACACACGTTCAGACAGAACGCTGGCTGCGGGGCATGACAAGATCTCCAAGGCGTAAGTGGCTAGCTCCGGCCATTTATCCAGATTGGAAGCCCAAAAAGAGCAAGGGTCCAGTGACACAGTCGTGGCTTCAATGTTTACTTGGAGATACTCCTGTACCATCGTCTCTAGGCGTTGACTATGTGTCAGACTTCTTGTCTCCTGTGGCCTTGCAAAGGATGGGCTAAAAAAGTGGTGAAATGATTCCGCAAAATTGATGTTACCAGCAGATACTGTGGTTCTGTTACGGTTTGAGTGCTGAACACTTGACGGTCCCACGGTTGGCAAGTTGGAACGGTGAGATTCACTACGTGCACCACTGGTATTTTGTGGAAAAGCACATGTAAGATTCTGCAACAGTCTCTGCTGATACTCCTGCATGCGTGCATCCCTTTCTATGGCAGGAATAATTTCTGCAAATTTACTTTTGTACCGGGGATCTAACAGTGTGGCAACCCAGTAGTCAGGATTATTTCTAATTCTCACAATTCGAGGGTCATGTTGCAGGTAGTGCAGCAAGAAGGCACTCATGTGTGTTGCGCATCCAGGAGCACCAAGTCCCTGTTGTGTTGGTGGCGAGGTAACAATCATGCTTCCTTCCTCTGTCCTCTCCCCCAAACCTCGCACAACAGAAATGTGATCAAGGTCTCCCTCATCTGAAGAGTCTTCCATCAGTTCGTCCTCCACTTCTTCCTGGGCTCCTGCACCTTCCTCACTAGTTTGGCTGCTACCATGCGCCCTGGTAAAACCATCTCCCCCACCCTCACATGCCTGCCGCCTTGGTGCTGCCGACCGTCTGGACCTTGCAGATGTTAGCCCTTCCCCATACAACTCCTCCTCCTCTACTTCCTCCACCTCCTCTTGTGCCACCACCTGACTCCGAATTCTGTTTAACATGTGCTCCAGCATGTAAATCACCGGAATAGTCATGCTGATAATGGCATCGTCAGCACTAAACATCTTCGTCGCCATTTCAAAACTGTGCAGAAGGGTGCATAGGTCCCTGATCTGAGACCACTCCTCCAGCGTGATTTGCCCCACCTCTGAATCTCGTTGGCCCAGGCTATACGTCAGAACGTATTGCACCAGGGCTTGTCGGTGCTGCCACAGTCGCTGCAACATGTACAGAGTTGAATTCCACCGGGTAGGCACATCGCATTTTAGCCGGTGAAGTGGCAGGCCCAACGACTTCTGTAGAGATGTAAGTCGCTGAGCTGCGGGATGCGAACGGCGGAAGTGAGCACACAGCGACCGTGCCCTCTGCAGAAGGCCATCTAGTCTGGGATAGTGGGCTAAAAATTGCTGGACAACCAGGTTCAACACGTGAGCCATACAAGGCACGTGTGTGACATTGCCCCGGCGAAGGGCCGCACCCAGGTTTGCAGCATTGTCGCACATGGCCTTCCCTGGTTTCAGGTCCAGTGGAGACAACCATTCATGAAATTGGTTCTCCAGAGCTGACCACAACTCCTCAGCTGTGTGACTCACATTTCCCAGACATTTCAATGTAAAAACCGCCTGATGACGTTGAGCCCTACTGCCAGCATAGTAAGGAGGTGTGCAGGATCCCTTCTGCGCAGTTAGAAAGCTTGTGGCATGACCAGACAGGCTTTGGGTGCAGGTGGAAGACCGAGAGGAGGTTGAGGAGGCAGAAGCAGTGGAGGAACTTTGACATAAAGAGGATTGACGCACAACTCGTGGGGACGGCAAGACTTGGACAGCAGCCCCTTGTCCTGCTGTCACCATAGTTACCCAGTGCCCAGTCAGCGACATGTAACGCCCCTGTCCATGCCTACTCGTCCAAGTGTCTGTGGTGAAATGCACCCTGTCACACACAGAGTTTCTCAAAGAAGCGGTGATGTTGTGTGCGACATGCTGGTGGAGCGCAGGCACACCTTTCTTTGAGAAGTAGTGCCGACTGAGCATCTGGTACTGGGGCACTGCGACGGACATAAGGTCTCGAAAATCCTCTGTGTCCACCAGGCGGAAAGGCAGCATTTCTGTAGCCAAGAGCTTGCAGATGGTGAAATTCAACCTCTTAGCTTTCTCATGGCTAGGAGGAAATGGTCTTTTACTTGTCCACATCTGAGGGACCGAGGGCTGGCTATTGTGCTTAGACGGGGTTGATAAGGGTGTCCCCGGCAAACTGCCGGTCTGTGAGGAAGATGCAGGCGGACATGTTAGGTTGCCTTGATCCAAAGGTGGTGCTATCGATGTCGGACAGCGCTCAACACCAGCTGGTGTTACCACCTCCAAAGAAAATGATGACCTGCGAATCACGCTGGCTGTTGCGGGTAAAGAGGTGGCAGGTCTGTGCCCCAAAACAGGTGTGACTGCTGTCCCCCCAGTCACAGAGGATGAAATGGCCGCGGATGCACAAGATATGGCAGACGGTTGTTGGCCCGGCCGGCTAGGCCGCATTGTAGCACACTGAGCTTCCCACTGCAACTTATGCTTCATGTCCATGTGCCGGTTCATGCATGAAGTACTCAAACTATGTATTTTTTGGCCTCTACTTAGCTTTTGCTGACAAATGTTACAGATAACACGAGTTGGGTCATCTTTATCGATCTGAAAAAATGCCCAGGCTATGCAAGGCTTAGCACCCATGCGACCTGAAGAGCCACCACGACTTGTGGTGAGAGGCAGAGTTGTGTTTGAGGATGCAGTTGTTGACGTGCTTCCAGTACTACGTCTCTGTCCAGGAAGGCGCAACCTGACCTCGTCGTCACTAGCATCTTCCTCCACCTCCTCTGCTGACCTCATCTCTTGGCTGACTGTGGGTTGACAGTAAGTGGGATCTCCAACCTCATCATCATCACCCTGTGCGTTATCACACCCGTCGTCCTCAGAGCCAACCTGTTCCTGCCCTGACAAAAAACTAAAGTTGTCGCTCCAATCAGGTATTTGAGTCTTATCATCGTCTTCCTCATTGTCTCCACCGACAGGAGTTACAGTTTGGGAATGAGGGTCTACATTATGGTCAGAACCTTCTGCGTCTGGTCCTGGATCCGACTCATAAAGATTCTGGGCATCAGTGCAGATCATTTCCTCGTCTGGATTCACAGAAGCGCTGGAGTCGAAATCTGATTCCCAGGCTATAGTATGAGTAAACAGCTCTGCAGACTCAACCATCTGTTCTACCTCATACTCAGACGGGCAGCTGGAGATTTGGGAGCTGTGAGGAAGCAAGTGCGATTGGGGTGACACTTTTGAGGACTGGAGTATTTGTGATGTTGAAGTTGATGCGGAGGAGAGCCCACTTAAAGGAGCACTTGATATCCGTTGAAGCACCTGCTGTTTTTGTGCCTCATCTGGAATTTGTAGCGATTGGCGTGGCCGTAAGAAAGGGATCTTATCACATTGTCCGCTAAAAGAAGTAGACATTTTAGTTTGGCTGGAAGATGGTCTTTCTTCTGCAGATGTTACTGTTGCTTTAACACCTACCCCACGGACACAACCTTTTTTCCCCTTCCCAACACGCCTATTCCCCTTTCCACCAGGAGCAGGCCTTTTTCCACTCATTTTGGTGGTTAACTAATTCACAACTCTGGAGTTGTTTGCACAAAAAAACAATGGATGTGAACCGAGCAGAGCTGAGTGGCCAAACTGTGGTATTAGGCCAAAACTATTGGCTGGGTTAGATGCAGAAAAAAATTATATTCAATTTGCAACCTGATGGAGGTCTGTATAGATGGATTAATAGAACAAGTCCCACACACAGCTAGAAGCCCAATATTTTTTCAGAGGTAGATGCAGAAAAAAATATATTCAGTTTGCAACCTGATGGAGGTCAGTATAGATGGACTAATACAACAAGTCCCACACACAGCTAGAAGCCCAATATTTTTTCAGAGGTAGATGCAGAAAAAAATATATTCAGTTTGCAACCTGATGGAGGTCTGTATAGATGGATTAATAGAACAAGTCCCACACACAGCTAGAAGCCCAATATTTTTTCAGAGGTAGATGCAGAAAAAATATATTCAGTTTGCAACCTGATGGAGGTCTGTATAGATGGATTAATAGAACAAGTCCCACACACAGCTAGAAGCCCAATATTTTTTCAGAGGTAGATGCAGAAAAAAATATATTCAGTTTGCAACCTGATGGAGGTCTGTATAGATGGATTAATAGAACAAGTCCCACACACAGCTAGAAGCCCAATATTTTTTCAGAGGTAGATGCAGAAAAAAATATATTCAGTTTGCAACCTGATGGAGGTCTGTATAGATGGATTAATAGAACAAGTCCCACACACAGCTAGAAGCCCAATATTTTTTCAGAGGTAGATGCAGAAAAAAATATATTCAGTTTGCAACCTGATGGAGGTCTGTATAGATGGATTAATAGAACAAGTCCCACACACAGCTAGAAGCCCAATATTTTTTCAGAGGTAGATGCAGAAAAAAATATATTCAGTTTGCAACCTGATGGAGGTCTGTATAGATGGTTTAATAGAACAAGTCCCACACACAGCTAGAAGCCCAATATTTTTTCAGAGGTAGATGCAGAAAAAAATATATTCAGTTTGCAACCTGATGGAGGTCAGTATAGATGGACTAATACAACAAGTCCCACACACAGCTAGAAGCCCAATATTTTTTCAGGGGTAGATGCAGAAAAAAAATATATTCAGTTTGCAACCTGATGGAGGTCTGTATAGATGGATTAATAGAACAAGTCCCACACACAGCTAGGTGCCCAATATTTTTTCAGAGCTAGATGCAGAAAAAAATATATTCAGTTTGCAACCTGATGGAGGTCTGTATAGATGGATTAATGGAACAAGTCCCACACACAGCTAGAAGCCCAATATTTTTTCAGAGGTAGATGCAGAAAAAAATATATTCAGTTTGCAACCTGATGGAGGTCTGTATAGATGGATTAATAGAACAAGTCCCACACACAGCTAGAAGGCCAAATATTTTTTCAGAGGTAGATGCAGAAAAAAATATATTCAGTTTGCAACCTGATGGAGGTCTGTATAGATGGATTAATAGAACAAGTCCCACACACAGCTAGAAGCCCAATATTTTTTCAGAGGTAGATGAAGAAAAAATATATTCAGTTTGCAACCTGATGGAGGTCTGTATAGATGGACTAGTACAACAAGTCCCACACACAGCTAGAAGCCCAATATTTTTTCAGAGCTAGATGCAGAAAAAAATTATATTCAATTTGCAACCTGATGGAGGTCAGTATAGATGGACTAATAGAATGATGCTATGCCCAAAAGATTTTACTTCACTAGGTGCAGTAAAAAAATAGGTATTCTATACACAGGTGGTATATCTTGCAACACAGATAGGCTACTCCACTGACTAACACACTCTGCAATAGGCCAAAAAGGATTAGCTTTGCTAGATTCAGCCAAATGCTGTGAAAAAAACTTGCACAGCACTGGCACAGACCTGCCTGGCAAAAACTGATAGGAACTGATGTAACCTAGTCCTGAAAAGGACTCCAATTACAATTAGTCTTTACTCCCACAATCTATCTATTTAAGAGCACAGACCTGCCTGATAAAAGTCGTAGGAAATGCTGTAACCTAGTCCTTAAAAGGACTGCAATCACAACTATTCCCTACTCCCAAGCTATCTGTAGATTTGTGCGAAAATTGGCTTGAAATTAACAAGGTATAGCGCACACAGCAACAGCGGTGCCGTCTAAAACGCAGCTGCAGCAGTGAGAAAATGGTGGCGACGGGGAAAATGGCTTGGTCTTATAGGGCAAGGACATGTGACATACACTGCCAATGACACATGCCCTTGCTTGTGTGAAAAAAAGCACTTCGCTCCGTGTGTGCGCTGCTGATAGGCTGACAGATTGCACCTCCCCACTGCAAATGCGGGAAAGAGAAAAAAAAATGGAGATCTTCATTGTTCCTGCAGAGATCCATCCCCTGCCCCTCCCCCCACCCCGCTGTACACTCAAACTGCGTATTAACATTAATTTTCATCATTACTGAGAAAAAATCCAGTTATGATTTTGGTGCACGAACAGTTATCGAACATAACCTCGAACAGCCGAATTTTTCTCAATTTGTTTCTGTTCGCCGAACGGCTCGAACACCGCCCAAAACAGCTCGAATTTGAGATTGGCGAACAGTTCGAGTAGAACAACGCTCATCTCTAGTAAACAGAAATAGCAGTCACACGAAATGCTCACTCAACCACAGAGGAAACACAAGGGAGTTAAGGAGGGAAATCAAAAAGGAGAGAAAGCAGGTAAACATGCAGCAAACCATCAACCACAATAGAGCAGAATCTCAGGAAAATCCAGAAACCCAGATTAACTCCCGCACTGCTTGCAAGAAGCAGTAAGTTAATAAACTCGAGAGGAGATTTGGCCCAGTGTGTGTGAACTATGCCCAGAACGCTGCAGTTCTCTGGAACCTCTCTGTCGCGGTAACCCCGTGACAGTCTACTTTACATCAGCATAATTTTTGAAACAAAATTTTTTTCTTAAGAAGTTAGAAGGGTTAAAAATTGATCAGCAATTTCTCTTTTCTTCAACAAAATTTACAAAACCATTTTTTTAAAGGACTACATCACATTTTGAGTGACTTTGGGAAGCCTATATGACAGAAAAAAAACAAAAGTGACACCATTCTAAAAACTGTGCCCCTGAAAACCACATTGGGAAGTTTATTAACCCTTCCGCTGTTTCACAGAATTAATGCAATGTGGAAGGAAAAAATGAACATTTTACTTTTTTTCACAAAATTTTTACCTTAGCCCCAATTTTTTTATTTTCACAAGAAGAAACAGAAACAGAAGAAAATGAAACCCAAAATTTGTTGTGCAATTTCTCCTGAGTACGCCGATACCCCATATGTGGGGAAAACTACTGTTTGGACGCATGGCCGGGCTCGGAAGCAAAGAAGCACCATTTGAATCTTTGAATGCAAAAATGGCTGTAATCGCGAGCAAACACCATGTCGCATTTAAACAGTGAAAATCTTAATCCAAATTTCTCCTAAGTACACTGATACCCCATTTCTGGAGGAAAACTACTGTTTGGGTGCACAGTAGAGCTCAAAAGGGAAGGAGCGCCATTTGACTTTTGAGCGCAAAATTGTCTGGAATCGTTAGCAGACACCAGGTCATGTTTAAAGAGCCCTTGGTGGGCCTAAAAAATTGAAACCCCCCAAAAATGACCTCATTTTGGAAAGTAGACCCCTCAAGAAATGTATCTAAATGTGTGGTGAGCACTTTGAATCCCCAGGAGCTTCACAGAAGTTTATAACGTTAAACTGTGAAAATTAAAAAATACTTGAAATGTTGGTTTTGCTCCAAATTTTTCATTTTTAGAAGGGTAACAAGATCAAAGTAGACCATACAATTTGTTTTTCAATTTCTCCTTTTGAGGCACAGTGCAAAGCTCAGAAGGGAAGAAACACTATATTGGACTTCAGACTTTGCTGGAATGGTTTCAGGGTGTCATGTCACATTGGCAGTGCCCCTAAGGGGGCAGAACAGCAGTAACCCCCAAAAGTGACATCATTTACAAACTACACCTCTCAATGAATTCATCTAGGGGTGCAGTGAGCATGTTAACACTACATGTGCTTTACAGAAATTTATATCATTGGGCGGTGAAGAAAGAATAGTTACTTTTTTACCTCTAAAATGTTGTTTTAGCCCCAAATTTTTAATTTTTATAAGGGCTAATAGGAAAAAATGGACATCTCAGTTTGTCATGAAATTTCTCCTGAGTACGCCAATACCCTACATGTAATCGAAAACTACTTTTGAGGCACAGTGCAAAACTCAGAAGGAAAGGAACGCCATAATATACTGCAGATATTACTGGTATGGTTTGTTGGTGCTATGACTGCCTGGAAGAGCCCCCTGAGGTGCCAAAACAGCAGAATCCCCAATATGTGACCCCATTTTACAAACTACACCTCTCAATGAATTAATTTAAAGGTGCAGTGATCATATTGACACCATCGGTGTGTCACAGAATTTTATACCATTGGGCAGATAAGAGAAAATAATTTCATTTTTACCACAAAAATTTTGCTTTAGCCCCAGATTTTACATTTTCACAAGAGCAAATGGGTAAAAATGTCACTAACATTTGTAACACAATTTCTTCTGAACATGGAAATACCCCATATGTGGCTCTAGAGTACTGCTTAACCACACGGCGAGACTCGGGAGGGACGGAGCGCTATTTGCCTCCTGAAGTGCAGATATTCCTAGAATAGTTTGCAGACTCCATATACAGAGCATCTAAGTGCTTGAAGAGCAGAATACCCCCATCAGGTAACCCCATTTTGAAAATTATACTCCTTTGGGAATTTATCTATAGGTGTCGTGATGATTTGACTCCATGGGTGTTTTCCAGAAACAAGCAGCAGTGGATGTTGCAGAGTGAAAATTGAAAATCTGCTATTGTAGTGTCCGTACATTGTAGTGCCCAGTACGATGTAGTGCCCTGTACATTATGCCCAGCCCGTGCTTCTTGAGACATGCACCCGTAAATTAGTGGAGACTAAATGTGGTTTAGGCACTCTGTGGTGCTCAGAAGGGAGGGGGCATTTAGATTTGGGAGTGCAGAATTTGCTGTATTTCTTTTGGGGTGTGAGGAGCCATAGCCCTTTTCCAGAGCCTTTATACTACTAGTAACATAGAGGCCCCCTATATTTCTGTTGACAGATGACGGACCTGAGAGTTGACTTGCTTTTTTCGTGGATTGAGTTGAAGCTTGTATTGGGAACATTTTACATAATGTTTGGGATCACATTTATCCAGCGCTCTAGGCTGAGCACTTACATCGAGGTTTCCATCTAAATCTCTGGGAAGCAGGGGGTGCTGCGGTGGAGAGGGTTCCCAGGATGCAGGGTTGCTACTGCAGGAAGCTGGCAATGACAGGAGTGGTGGCAGCCATTTTCCCGAATTCCATCGCACTTAAAACAATGGGAAGTGGACTCAGCCAACATTTTCTTAAAGCCGAGGGCCTGCCGCGGCCTTGCACCACCGAACAGCCCCTCCTGCCAGTCCGGGGCCTGCAGCATCGCTCCACTTCTGCCGCCGCCAAAAGTTTCCTGCAGCAGTGACCCGGCCTCCTGGGAACCCGCTCCACAGCAACTGTTACCACCCCGGTAAGCTGCATTCGGATTATAAGATGCACCCCCATTTCATCCCCAAAATTAGAGGGGAAAAAAGTGTGTTTTGTAATCTGAAACATATGGTATATCAATTTTTTATGTTATGACACTTTTGCACAATAAAAACTATTTTATAGAAAAATAATTATTTTTGCATCACTGTATTCTGCAAGCTATAACTGTTTTATTTTTCCACTGGTGGAGCCGTATCTCAGCTTGTTTTTTGTGGAACAAGACGTGGTTTTCAGTGATACCACTTTTATTTACATTAGTCTTTTTGATCATGTTTTATTCCACTTTTTGTTCGACGGTATGATGAAAAAGCATAGTTTTTTGCCTTGTTTTTTATGTATTTTTTTGCTCACTGAAGGGGTTAACTAGTGTGATAGTTTATAGGTCAGGTAGTTCCGTATGCGGCGATGTCAAATATGTTTACTTTTTTGTTTATTTTTTTTTTGTAAAAATACTTATTGGTACAATATATACAGTGCCTACAAGTAGTATTCAACCCCCTGCAGATTTAGCTGGTTGACACATGCGGAATTAACTTGGCATTGTGACATTTGTACTGTAGATCAGCCTGGAAGTGGGAAATGCACTGCAGCAAATATTGTTTTTTTTTGTTTGTTTTTTTTTTTTTTAAAATGTTAAAAGTTAATTCAGAGTGTCATTTATTATTCAACCCCTCAAGCCACAAGAATTCTGTTTGGTCCCCCTAAAGTATTAAGAAGTAGTTCAGGCACCAAGAATAATGAGCTTCACATATGTGGATTAAAGATCTCTTTTGCCAGCCTTTTCTGACTATTTAAGACCCTCCTCAAACTTGTGAACAGCACTCAGACATGGTCAACATGGGAAAGACAAAGGAGCATTCCAAGGCCATCAGAGACAAGATCGTGGAGGGTCACAAGGCTGGCAAGGGGTACAAAACCCTTTCCAAGGAGTTGGGCCTACCTGTCTCCACTGTTGGGAGCATCATCCGTAACTGGAAGGCTTATGGAACTACTGTTAGCCTTCCACGGCCTGGGCAGCCTTTGAAAGTGCGAGGCCAGGCTTGTCCGAAGAGTCAAGGCTAACCCAAGGACAACAAGGAAGGAGCTCCGGGAAGATTTCATGGCAGTGGGGACATTGGTTTCAGTCAGTACCATAAGTAACGTACTCCACCGCAATGGTCTCCGTTCCAGACGAGCCCGTAAGGTACCTTTACTTTCAAAGCGTCATGTCAAGGCTCGTCTACAGTTTGCTCATGATCACTTGGAGGACTCTGAGACAGACTGGTTCAAGGTTCTATGGTCTGATGAGACCAAGATCGAGATCGTTGGTGCCAACCACACACGTGACGTTTGGAGACTGGATGGCACTGCATACGACCCCTAGAATACCATCCTTACAGTCAAGTATGGTGGTGGCAGCATCATGCTGTGGGGCTGTTTCTCAGCCAAGGGGCCTGGCCATCTGGTCCGCATCCATGGGAAGATGGATAGCACGGCCTACCTGGAGATTTTGGCCAATAACCTCCGCTCCTCCATCAAGGATCTTAAGATGGGTCGTAATTTCATCTTCCAAGAAGACAACGACCCAAAGCACACAGCCAAGAAAACCAAGGCCTGGTTCAAGAGGGAAAAAGTCAAGGTGTTGGAGTGGCCTAGTCAGTCTCCTGACCTTAACCCAATTGAAAACTTGTGGAAGGAGCTCAACAATAAAGTCCACATGAGACACCCAAAGAACCTAGATAACTTGGAGAAGATCTGCATGGAGGAGTGGGCCAAGATAACTCCACAGACCTGTGCCGGCCTGATCAGGTCTTATAAAAGACGATTATTAGCTGTAATTGCAAACAAGGGTTATTCCACAAAATATTAAACATAGGGGTTGTATAATAATTGACCCACACTTTTATGTTTAAAATTTAATAAAATTCAACTGAGCAACATAACTTTTTGGTTTGTAAGATTTATGCTTCTGTTCATAAATCCTACTCTCGTTTGCAGTTTGAAGGCTCTAACCTATTTGCATCTTATCAAACCAGCTAAATCTGCAGGGGGTTGAATACTACTTCTAGGCACTGTATATAAATACAGTTGAAACCATAAGTTTACATACAATATATAAAAAGACACATATGCATGTTTTTCTCAATATCTGACATGAAATCAGAATAAATCTTTCCTGTTTTAGGTCAATTAGGATTACCATAATTTTTAATATTTGCCAAATGCCAGAATAATGAGAGAGAGAGAATGTTTTAAGGCATTTTTAGTACTTACTGCAAAGTCAAAAGTTTACATACACTAAGATTACTATGCCTTTAAACAATTCTGGACTGCCCATATGATGATGTCATGTGTTTGGAAGCTTCTGATAGGTTTTTGGCAACATCTGAGTTAATTAGAGACACACCTGTGGATGTATTTTAATGCACACCTGAAACACACTGCTTCTTTGTGTAGCATCATGGGAAATTCTGAAGTCCTTAAAGTATAATGCACTGCCCATAGTCACCCATAATTATAATGCACCTCCATTGTCATCCATAAAGTATAATGCACCCCATAGTCATCCATAAAGTATATTGCACAGCCTATTGTCATCTATAAAGTACAATGCATAGCACAAAGTCCTCCATAAAGTATAATGCACAGCCCATAGTCCTCCATAAAGCCTAATGCACAGCCCATAGTCATCCATGTAATATACAGTGGGGTCAGAAAGTATTCAGACCCCTTTACATTTTTCACTCTTTGTTTCATTGCAGCAATTTGGTAAATTCTAAAAAGTTCATTTTTTTTCTCATTAAAGTACACTCTGCACCCCATCTTGACTGAAAAAAAAAACAGAATTGTAGAAATTTTCGTAAATTTATTAAAAAAGAACGACTGAAATATCACATGGTCATAAGTATTCAGACACTTTGCTCAGTATTGAGTAGAAGCACCCTTTTGAGCTAGTGCAGCCATGAGTCTTCTTGGGAATAATTTAACAAGTTTTTCACACCTGGATTTGGGGATCCTCTGCCTTTCTTCCTTGCAGATCATCTCCAGTTCTGTTAGGTTGGATGGTGGACGTTGGTAGACAGCCATTTTCAGGTCTCTCCAGAGATGCTCAATTGGGTTTAGGTCAGGGCTCTGGCTGGGCCAGTCAAGCCATTCCTTTGTTATTTTAGCTGTGTGCTTAGGGTAATTGTCTTGTTGGAAGGTGAACCTTCGGCCAAGTCTGAGGTCCAGAGCACTCTTGAAGAGGTTTTCATCCAGGATATCTCTGTACTTGGCCACATTCATGTTTCCTTCAATTGCAACCAGTCGTCCTGTCCCTGCAGCTGAAAAACACCCCCATAGCATGATGCCGCCACCACCATGTTTCACTGTTGGGATTGTATTGGACAGGTGATGAGCAGTGCCTGGTTTTCTCCACACATACCGCTTAGTATTATCACCAAAAAGTTCTATCTTCGTCTCATCAGACCAGAGAATCTTATTTCTCATAGTCTGGGAGTCCTTCTTGCGTTTTTGAGCAAACTCTATGCAGGCTTTCATATGTCTTGCACTGAGGAGAGGCTTCCGTCGGGCCACTCTGCCATAAAGGCCCAACGGATGGAGGGCTGTAGTGATAGTTGTCTTTGTGGATCTTTTCCCATCTCCCTACTGCATCTCTGGAGCTCAGCCACAGTGATCTTGGGGTTCTTCTTTACCTCTCTCACCAAGGCTCTTCTCCCACAATTGCTCAGTTTGGCTGGACGACCAGGTCTAGGAAGACTTCTGGTGGTCCCAAACTTCTTCCATTTAAGGATTATGGAGGCCATTGTGCTCTTAGGAACCTTGAGTAATGCAGAAATTCTTTTGTAACCTTGGCCAGATCTGTGTCTTGCCACAATTCTGTATCTGAGCTCCTTGGGCAGTTCCTTTGAGCTCATGATTCTCATTTGGTCTGACATACACTGTGAGCTGTGAGGTCTTATACAGACAGGTGTGTGCCTTTCCAAATCAAGTCCTATCAGTTTAATTAAACACAGTTGGATTCCAATGAAGGAGTAGAACCATCTCAAGGAGGATCACAAGGAAATGGACAGCATGTGACTTAAATATGAGTGTTTGAGCAAAGAGTCTGAATAATTATGACCATGTGATATTTCAGTTTTTCTTTTTTAATAAATTTGTAAAAATTTCTACATTTCTGTTTTTTTCAGTCAAGATGGGGTGCAGAGTGTACTTTAATGAGAAAAAAAATGAACTTTTTGGAATTTACCAAATGGATGCAATAAAACAAAGAGTGAAAAATTTAAAGAGGTCTGAATACTTTCTGTACCCACTGTAATACACAGCCCAGTCATCCATAAAGTATAATGCACAGTCTATAGTCATCCCTAAAGTATAATGCACAGCTCAGAGTCCTCCATGTAGCATAATGCTCAGCCCAAAGTCTTCCATAAAGTATAATTCATAGCCCATAGTCCTTCATAAAGTATAATTCACATAACATAGTCCTCCATAAAGTATAATGCACAGCACATAGCCCTCCATAAAGAATAATGCACAGCCCATAGTTATCCGTAAAGTCTCATGCACAGCCTGTAGTCATCCATGTAATATAATGCACAGTCCAGTCATCCATAAAATATAATGCAGCTCATAGTCCTCCATGAAGTATAATACACAGCAAATAGTCATCCATAAAGTATAATGCACATCATAGTCATCCATAAAGTATAATGCACTCCACAGTCATCCATAAAGTATAATGCACCCATAGTTTTAAAAAAAAAGTACTCACCTTCCCTTCGGTCCCCCGCCGGGCGGCGTCCTCTTGTGAAGCTGACAGCTGACTTCGGTGTGCGACGGGAGAGTATGATGTCACTGCCATGCACCCTGTCACGTGCATGCCGACATCAGCTGCTGGCCTCTAATCAGCCAGGAGCATGTATTGTTGCACACGCACCCAATGGGTCTGTGCGCCACAATACACTTGAACTCGATGTGCGTCCAAACTCGTACATCTAGTTGAAGTTTCTACTGACGTTGGTTGGCCCCTGACCTGTTGACCCAGTTCACAGCAGCGACCGCTACAACCACGATCGTTGCGTCCCTGTGTGCAGTACAATCTATGAGAACATAGTGTTTGGGGTTATGTTTGGAGGACTTGCCATGCTGGTTTATGGAGACATTACTGGCTTAAGTGTCCCAGTTTTGGCTACTGTAATATTGATAAGTATGTTATAAGTTGGGGTCTCTATTGTATAACTATTGTCTATATGTGATTATAAAAAATCATCTAGTGACCATTGATGATCTTCTGTTTTCAGCTATGGAGCAGATCCAATCTATTCTCATTGTCTTCCTTACTCTTTAATAGGATGAAGGTAGCAGAGGAGGAGGAGGAATATCCGGATGAGATGTATGTATCTGATTTAACTGGGATTATTGATTCTCCCATATTCTCCCTGTAATAATACACAGAGATGTCTGCACTGGTTATATTAAGGCTCATTAGCATCATTTATCTTCCTACCATTTTAGTAAATGTGTATGTGTAATATTATTCACTGTTTTCCTTGGCTTTTTCTTTAATAGATGGATACAGAAAGTTAAGAACGCAAAGCCAGTAGTGATGAGCGAGCACTAAAATGCTCGGGTGCTCGATGCTCGGGTCGAGCAAATTGGAATACTCGGGTGCTCGACCCGAGCAACGAGCCCAATGTAAGTTCATGGGAAACTCAAGCATTTTTCAGGCGGCTCCCCCCGGAGGTCTGCGAAGGGCCTAAAAATTGCCCAAATCGATGGGAACAGTGCTCAAATGACATTGAAACAGCATGGGGAAGACCCCTGGAAGCATTTCTGACTGCCAGGTCACTGCTGTCAACAACATTGTCAGAGTATTACGCCACTTTTACGGACTCACAATAAAACATACAAAAGCAAAAACAAAATGGATTTTCCTGGGAAATATGTTAAGGAACATCCTTTCCAGGGTAATGACTTGTATATAAGGCAAAATAAATAACCAAAACAAAAACATACTCCTCCACACCTTGGGCTATGTTCACACGTAGCGTTTTTGACGCGTTTTTGCACTTTTGCATTGTTTTCAACCAAGGCAAATGCATTCACTGGGAAATGTCATTTTAGCATTTTACAACCTTATCAAGGCCATGTGGTGTGTGACACATCATCAGACGCATGCATACAATGCTGAAAAGACATGGGAACAGCATGGGGAAGACCTCTGGAAGCATCTCTGCCTCCCAGGTCACTGCCTAAAAATGTGCCCATCATAAGTGATCCTTGGCGATGCGAAGATGCCTCCCGCCATGCACCAGTCATTGCAGACTTGCAACAATCACCGTCCACGTCCTTGTCCCAGTGCAGCGTTCAGTTGTCCCCACCCCATTCCTTGGAATGCAAGCACAAGTATGCAGCCAGCAACCCACCCACCCACAGGCTGCAATACTATACTGCCAAATTTTTGACAGCTGCTTGCACTTGAAATGTGGCCTTTTAGGCTCGTGGAGGCAGAAGCTGTCCACAATCTTAAGGCGCCGGCGACTGGGTATCCATACTCGGTCCCCAGCCGCCACTATTTGTCCTGGTGTCGTCTCCGCCTACCAGAAGCATGTGTCCCACAACATTACCCGTGCCCTCCCCAGTGCACTTACTGGGAAGGACCGCCTAACCACAAACACGTGGACAGGTGAATGTGGCCAGGTATGGTACGGGCCAGTCCACAGCTTTTTTTATGAGTTGTATTTCACCACAGCCATATTCTTTAGCTTGGTGAAAGGACTTGGGAAACCATATCTACCCAGTTGTCATTTCTCCCGGGAAGTCCTCTAAAGCTGCTTTCACTTGAAATGTGGCCTTTAAGGCTCGTGGAGGCAGAATCTTTTCATAACCTCACGCCGGTGGTGGCCGGGTGTCCATACTCGGTCCCCAGCAGCCACTATTTCTCCCGGTATCGTCTCCGCCTTCCACAAGCACGGGTCCCACAACATTACCCGTGCCCTCCACAGTGCACTTACTGGGAAGGACCACCTAACCACAAATGAAGATGGAGCTGAAGATAAAGTGGCAGTAGATGCAAGTTTCTCCAGCCTGTTAGATATTAGAGGGTGAACGGCAGCATATTGGAACAGTGGTTAGCACTGAAGCCTTGCAGCGCTGGGATCCTGGGTTCAAATCCCAGCAAGGACAACATCTGCAAGGACTTTCTATGTTCTCCCCGTGTTTGCGTGTGTTTCCTCTTGTAACATTCCTGGCGGCGTGCTTGCATGGTGCACCACCTCCCACCATGCAAGACCGCAATCTTAACTGTCAGTCCATGCTGCACTCTTTGTTTCAGTTCCTGCTGTGTCCATGTCTCTTGTCTGATTGCTTAGGGTGTTGGAGCGGCTTTCTGCTTGTTTCTTATAGCTAATGTCTGCACAGTCCTAATGCGTCCCCAGCCTATTGCTGTGAGTCACTGGATACTTAAACCCCCACCACCCAGTAGGAGGGGCTTGAGCAACACCTTCACTCATTTTGTCTTTCCAAATGAGTTGCCAGGTCCTGTCCTGTATCTAGTCTATTTCCGCCACCCTGGGGGCTGAGTTCCCAGGCTCGTTCCTGTATCTTGTTCCGGGTTCAGATCCTGTCTGAACAGTGTCCTAGTCCATTACCTGTTTGTCTCTATGTCTGTACCTTTCCCTTTTCCTGCAGTATCTGAACCTGCACCTAACTCCAACTCGTTGTCTCTGTACTTCTGTTTGTGAGTTTTGTGTCCACTCGCTACTTCATTGCAAGTACTTTGTGTGTATCTGGTTCTGCTCGTTCTGTTTCCCTGCCTCTGTATCTAACTCCTATGTTCCAGCTATCTTCTTGTGTTCTCCAGTCTGTTCCACGTGAACAGAGCCTTGTCCTGTCTACCGCATCTGCGGGTTTTGCTCTGCTTTGCTTGTTCACCGCATCTGCGGGTTTTGCTCTGCTTTGCTTGTCTACCGCACCTGCGGTTTTGCTCTGCTTTGCTTGTTCACCGCATTTGCGGGTTTTGCTCTGCTTTGCTTGTCTACCGCATCTGCGGGTTTTGCTCTGCTTTGCTCGTTCACCGAATCTGCGGATTTTGCTCTGCTTTGCTTGTCTACCGCATCTGCGGGTTTTGCTCTGCTTTGCTCGTTCACCGCATCTGCGTGGTTTTGCTCTGCTTTGCTTGTCTACCGCATCTGCGGGTTTTATCTGCTTTGCTTGTTCAGCGCATCTGCGGTTTTGCTCTGCTTTGCTCATTCACCGCATCTGCAGGTTTTTCTCTGCTTTGCTTGTCAACCGCATCTGCGGGTTTTGCTCTGCTTTGCTTGCTCACCGCATCTGCGGTTTTGCTCTGCTTTGCTTGTTCACCGCATCTGCAGGTTTTGCTCTGCTTTGCTTGTCTACCGCATCTGCGTGGTTTTGCTCTGCTTTGTTTGTTCACCGCATCTGTGGTTTTGCTCTGCTTTGCTTGTTCACCGCATCTGCGGGTTTTGCTCTGCTTTGCTTGTTCACTGCATCTGCAGGTTTTGCTCTGCTCTGCTTGTCTACCGCACCTGCGGCTCCGTTCCTACATCCCAGTCTGTACTGGCCCCTATCCTGTCTGTGTTTCTACCTGCCAGTACCCGCCGCTCTGCATTTCAGCCGTGTCTGCCTGTGCCCACCTGTCTGCATGCCAGCCGTGCTTGCCAGTGCCCACCTGTCTGCATACCAGCTGAGCCTGTCGATATCCACCTGTCTGCATACCAGCCGTGTTTGACAGTACCCACCTGTCTACATGCCAGTCTAACCTGCCTGTTCCTGTATTCCCCGGTGTGGGTCAACAGCTGTGACCGGGGTCTGACCTCGAGTAGCACCTGGTCCCTCTACACGGTTCCTCCCTGGTTCACGGAGTCGAATGAGCCGCCGTGCGACCTTGGTCGGATAGGGTTGATACTTAGTTATGCCCCTCCAGGCACTCCTCGGTTCATGGTACAGTGGGATCACTAATCACGCTCAGATCAGTCAGTCCGGGCACGAGGGTAACAGTTTCCTCAGGCCATGGTTCCCGTTGAGCCCCACGGCCCCATTTTGAATCCTTGTCTGGCGAATAGAGTTGAGCCACCCCCGTAGTGTTCCGGTTCGGTTCGTCGAACACCGGTGTGTTCGTCGAACTGTTCGTCGAACACCATCGAACACCGTTAAAACCAATGGCAGGCAAACAAAAACACATAGAAACACATAGAAAACACCTTCAAAGGTGTCCAAAAGCTGACAAACTGCTCAGAAGACACAACTAACACATGGAAAAGTGCCAAGTACATATAGTCATGCGAAAAGAAAAGAGGTGGAGGAGTAAAAGGAGGGAGAGACACAGATATAGGCATGTCATGCCCTTCTAAAATCAAGAAAGGCTGGAGTAAAAATCTAAAATCAGCCTGCCAACACCCAGACGTCGTGACAAGAAAATTAAAAAAAGAAATATATTTATTTAGAATGGCGATTCCATTCAGAACACTTTCCTTACAAGACGTAGTGGTATCCCCGTTGTGAGTTGTGCCAAAAATGGAACCCAATACATTCGGACTAATCCACCATTTGTCATATCCAAGGGGCAGGTCAGTAAACGACAACATTGACGCGGAACCAAGTACAGTAGTATATACTGTACATCCTTTGACAAGGCAATCAGGGGGATCAAGAAGTTGGGAAGGGACACCCTAATGGCCAAAACAGATGATGCGGCGTTCCGGTTACTTACTACCTGTGCCTCTGAATAGTGTCCATCTATTGGGCTGCTTCTGGGAAGGAGCATACTATATAGATCGCTGTTTGCCCATGGGGTGGTCCAGATTCTGTTCACTATTTGACGCGTTTAGTTGCTTCCACGAATGGGTTGTAATGGACGTTTATAAGGGGGCACATATTATCCATTACCTCGACAACTTCTTATGCCTGGGCCCAAAAGATTCGCCACAGTGTGAATACATGCGGTAGTCCACCTGTGAGAAGGAGAGAGCTGGAGGGAGAGCGGACACCACAGCGCCGAAGGGTTAGATGGAGAACGGAAGAAGGAAAGAGGGCGAGGGAGGTAAGGGAGTACAGTGGAAGGCCGACCTGAGCTCCCCCACATTCCTGCTGGGCGGGGAACAGCCCTGGGAAGAAAAGCCGCTTGCGCAACCATTTCAGGTTATGGGCGCTAGCGGGCAGAGGGACTACGCTGGAGTGCGAAGCCGACACGGCCAGTCCTTTCCTGCCCGTGGGACCTCCGTGTCGCCGGGTTTGTGCCAGAGCCGTGGTGGACCCTGACGGCCAGCCCCCCTCTCCCAATACTGGTGCCTGTCCGCTGGTGGGTCGAGCCCCCCCGCGGTGGGGGGGGGTAACATCTGCAGAAGAAAGACCATCTTCCAGCCAAACTAAGATGTCTACTTCTTTTCGTGGACAATGTGATGCGATCCATTTCTTACGGACACGCCCATCGCTACAAATTCCAGATGAGGCACAAAAACAGCAGGTGCTTCAACGGATATCAAGTGCTCCTTCCAGTGGGCTCTCCTCCACCTCAACTTCAACATCACAAATACTCCAGTCCTCAGAGGTGTCACCCCAATCGCACTTGCTTCCTCACAGCTCCCAAGTCTCCAGCTGCCCGTCTGAGTATGGGGTAACACAGATGGTTGAGTCTGCAGAGCTGTTTACTCATTCTATAGCCTGGGAAACGGAGGTCTGCTCCAGAGCTTCTGTTAATCCAGACGAGCAAATGATCTGCACTGATGCCCAGAATCTTTAAGAGTCGGATCCAGGACCACATGAAGAAGGTTCTGAGCATAATGTAGACTCTCATTCCCAAACTGTAACTCCTGTTGGTGGAGACAATGATGAAGACGATGATGAGACTCAAATACCTGATTGGAGCGACTACTTGACTTTTCGGTCAGGGCAGGAAGAGGTTGACTCTGAGGACGACGGGTGTGAGAACACACAGGGTGATGATGACAAGGTTGGAGATCCCACTTACTGTCAACCCACAGTCAGCCAGTCGATGAGGTCAGCAAAGGAGGTTGAGGAGAATGCTATTGACGACGAGGTTAGGTTGCGCCTTCCTGGACTGAGACGGAGTACTGGAAGCACGTCAACAACTGCATCCTCAACCTCAACTCTGCCTCTGACCACAAGTCGTGGTGGCTCTTCAGGTCGCATGGGCTCTAAGCCTTGCATAGCCAGGGCATTTTTTCAGATCGATAAGGATGACCCAACTCGTGTTATCTGTAATATTTGTCACTAAAAGCTAAGTAAAGGCCAAAAAATCCATAGTTTGAGTACTTCATGCATGAACCGTCACAACAGTCAGCCCTCGGTCCCTCAGATGTGCACAAGTAAAAGACCATTTCCTCCTAGCCATGAGAAAGCTAAGAGGTTGAATTTCACCATCTGCAAGCTCTTGGCTACAGAAATGCTGCCTTTCCGCCTGGTGGACACAAAGGATTTTCGAGACCTTATGTCCGTCGCAGTGCCCCAGTACCAGATGCCCAGTCGGCACTACTTCTCAAAGAAAGGTGTGCCTGCGCAACACCAGCATGTCGCACACAACATCACAGCTTCTTTGAGAAACTCTGTGTGTGACAGGGTGCATTTCACCACAGACACTTCGACGAGTAGGCATGGATAGGGGCATTACATGTCGCTGACTGGGCACGGGGTAACTATGGTGACAGCAGGACAAGGGGCTGCTGTTCAAGTCTTGCTGTCCCCACGAGTTGTGCGTCAATCCTCTTTATCTATAAGTTCCTCCACTGCTTCTGCCAACTCAACCTCCTCTCGGTCCTCCACCTGCACCCAAAGCCTGTCTGGTAATGCCACCCGCTTTCCAACTGCGCAGAAGGAATCCTGCACACCTCCTTACTATGCTGGCAGCAGGGCTCAACGACATCAGGCGGTGTTTACTTTGAAATGTCTGGGAAATGTGAGTCACACAGCTGAAGAGCTGTGGTCAGCTCTGGAGACCCAGTTTCATGAATGGTTGTCTCCACTAGACCTGCAACCAGGGACGGCCGTGTGCGACAATGCTGCAAACCTGGGTGCGGCCCTTCGCCGGGGCAATGTCACACACGTGCCTTACATGGCTCACGTGTTGAACCTGGTCGTCCAGCAATTTTTAGCCCACTATCCCAGACTAGATGGCCTTCTGCAGAGGGCACGGTCGCTGTGTGCTAACTTCCGCCGTTCGCATCCTGCAGCTCAACGACTTACATCTCTACAGAAGTCGTTGGGCCTGCCAGTTCACCGGCTGAAATGCGATGTGCCGACATGGTGGAATTCAACTCTGCACATGTTGCAGCGACTGTGGCAGCACCAACAAGCCCTGGTGCAATACGTTCTGACGTATAGCCTGGGCCAACGAGATCCAGAGGTGGGGCAAATCACGCTGGAGGAGTGGTCTCAGATCAGGGACCTATGCACCCTTCTGCACAGTTTTGAAATGGCGACGAAGATGTTTAGTGCTGACGATGCCATTATCAGCATGACTATTCCGGTGATTTACATGCTGGAGCACATGTTAAACAAAATTCGGAGTCAGGTGGTGGCACAAGAGGAGGTGGAGGCAGTAGAGGAGGAGGAGTTGTATGCGGAAGGGCTAACATCTGCAAGGTCCAGACGGTCGGCAGCACCAAGGCGGCAGGCATGAGAGGGTGGGGGAGATAGTTTTACCAGGGCGCATGGTAGCAGCCAAACTAGTGAGGAAGGTGCAGGAGCCCAGGAAGAAGTGGAGGACGAACTGATGGAAGACTCATCAGATGAGGGAGACCTTGATCACATTTCTGTTGTGCGAGGTTGGGGGGAGAGGACAGAGGAAGGAAGCATGATTGTTACCTTGCCACCAACACAACAGGGACTTGGTGCTCCTGGATGCGCAAGACACATGAGTGCCTTCTTGCTGCATTACCTGCAATATGACCCTCGAATTGTGAGAATTAGAAATAATCCTGACTACTGGGTTGCCACACTGTTAGATCCCCGGTACAAAAGTAAATTTGCAGAAATTATTCCTGCCATAGAAAGGGATGCACGCATGCAGGAGTATCAGCAGAGACTGTTGCAGAATCTTACATGTGCTTTTCCACAAAACACCAGTGGTGCACGTAGTGAATCTCACAGTTCCAACTTGCCAACCGTGGGACCGTCGAGTGTTCAGCACTCAAACCGTAACAGAAACACAGTATCTGCTGGTAACATCAATTTTGGGAATCATTTCACCATTTTTTTAGCCCATCCTTTGCAAGGCCACAGGAGACAAGAAGTCTGACACATAGTCAACGCCCAGAGACGATGGTACAGGAGTATCTCCAAGTAAACATTGAAGCCATGACTGTGTCACTGGACCCTTGCTCTTTTTGGGCTTCCAATCTGGATAAATGGCCGGAGCTTGCCACTTACGCTTTGGAGATCTTGTCATGCCCCGCAGCCAGCGTTCTGTCTGAACATGTGTTCAGCGCTGCTGGTGGTGTGCTGACAGATAAGCACACGCGGCTCTCCACTGATAATGTAGACAGACTCACGTTCATAAAGATGAACAAATCATGGATCCGAAACGACTTTTCTACCCCTGTGTCATCCTGGGGAGAGTAAAAGCTTGATGATTGGTTAAAATCACCTCACCAACCGTTTTAAGCTTTCAAATTACTAATCATGTTTATCTGTATCTTGGCTGGAAAATTATTTGGGCTTTGTAGCAGTGTGCAGTAATGATTCTATTAGGCCATCTATACTAAGCTCCACCACATTTAAAATTACTAATCATGTTTATCTGTATCTTGGCTGGAAAATAATTTGGGCTTTGTAGCAGTGTGCAGTAATGATTCTATTAGGCCATCTATACTAAGCTCCACCAGATTTAAAATTACTAATCATGTTTATCTGTATCTTGGCTGGAAAATAATTTGGGCTTTGTAGAAGTGTGCAGTAATGATTCTATTAGGCCATCGATACTAAGCTCCACCAGATTTAAAATTACTAATCATGTTTATGTGTATCTTGGCTGGAAAATAATTTGGGCTTTGTAGCAGTGTGCAGTAATGATTCTATTAGGCCATCTATACTAAGCTCCACCAGATTTAAAATTACTAATCATGTTTATCTGTATCTTGGCTGGAAAATTATTTGGGCTTTGTAGCAGTGTGCAGTAATGATTCTATTAGGCCATCTATACTAAGCTCCACCAGATTTAAAATTACTAATCATGTTTATCTGTATCTTGGCTGGAAAATTATTTGGGCTTTGTAGCAGTGTGCAGTAATGATTCTATTAGGCCATCTATACTAAGCTCCACTAGATTTAAAATTACTAATCATGTTTATCTGTATCTTGGCTGGAAAATTATTTGGGCTTTGTAGAAGTGTGCAGTACTGATTCTATTAGGCCATCTATACTAAGCTCCACCAGATTTAAAATTAATAATAATTTTTAGCTGCATCTAGCCTGGAAAATAATTTTGGGGCTCCTAGATGCGCAAGACACACGAGTGCCTTCTTGCTGCACTACCTGCCACATGACCCTAAATAAAAAACGGAGCAAAAAAATATGCTTTTTCATCATATCGCCAAACAAAAAGTGCGATCAAAAAGCAGAATAGAAATAAAAATGGTACCACTGAAAACTTCATCTTGTTCCGCCATACAGCTCCATCAGCCGAAAAATAAAAAAGTTATAGCGCTCAGAATAAAGCGATGCAAAAAAAATATTTTTTTTTCTATAAAATTGTTTTATTGTGTAAAAGCGCCAAAACATAAAAAAAATACAGTAAGTGTAGTATCGCTGTAAAGGTACTGACCGGAAGAATAACGCTGCCTGATCACTTTTACCACACGCAGAACGGCATAAAAAAAAACTCAAAAAACAATTCCTGAAGTGTTTGTTTTTGTTAACTTTACCTCCCAAAAAACGGAATAGAAAGCGATCAAAAAATGTCACGTACCCAAAAATGGTTCCAATAAAAATGTCAACTCGTCCCGCAAAAAACAAGCCGTCACATGACTCTATCGGCCGAAATATGGAAAAATTATAGCTCTCAAAATATGGTGATGCAGTGTGTGACATCTGTCAGTCATAAAAACCCGATATAAATCTGGTATCTCTGTAATCGCACCGACCCGAAGAATAAAGTAAAACAAATATTAATCACCTGCTACAAACAGTAATTTGCCTCCACATATGGGGTATCGGCGTGTTCAGGAGAAATTGCACAACAAATTTCATGGTGCAATTTATCCTGTTACCCTTATGATAATACAAAATTAGGGAATGAAAAACATTTTTTGAGGGAAAAATGTGAAAATTTTAATTTTACGGCTCAATATTATAAACTTCTGTGAAGCAGCTGGGGGTGCAAGGTGCTCACCACACATCTAGATAAGTTCCCTAAGGGGTCTAGTTTCCAAAATGGTGGCACTTGTGGGGGGTTTCCACTGTTTAGGCACATTAGGGGCTCCCCAAATGTGACATGGCGTCCGCTAATTATTCAAGCAAATTTTACATTCAAAAAGTCAAATGGCGCTCCTTCCCTTACAAACCCTGCCATGTGCCCAAACAGTAATTTGCCTCCACATATGGGGTATCAGCGTGTTCAGGAGAAATTGCATAACAAATTTCATTGTGCAATTTATCCTATTACCCTTATGATAATGCAAAATTAAGGGATGAAAAACGGTTTTGTGGGAAAAATGTGAAAATTTTATTTTTACAGCTCAATATTATAAACTTCTGTGAAGCACCTTGGGGTTCAAGGTGCTCACCACACATCTAGATAAGTTTCCTAAGGGGTCTAGTTTCAAAAATGGTGTCACTTGTGGGGGGTTTCCACTGTTTAGGCACATCAGGAGCTCTCCAAACGCAACATAGAGTCTGCTAATTATTCAGACAAATTTTACATTCAAAAAGTCTAATGGCGCTCCTTCCCTTCCGAACCCTGCCGTGCGCCCAAACAGTGGTTTTCCCTCACATATGGGGTATCAGCACGCTCAAGAGAAATTGCACAAAAAAATTTGGGGTCCATTTTTTCATGTTACCCCTGTGAAAATAAAAAAAAATTAGGTCTAAAGTAACATTTTTGTGAAAAAAGTTAAATGAAGGGTTAATAAGGTTCTTGAATGTGATTTTGAGCACCTTGAGGGGTGCAGTTTTTAGAATGGTGTCACTTTTGGGTATTTTCTGTCATAAAGACCCATCAAAGTGACTTCAAATATGATGTGGTCCCTAAAAAAATGTTTTTGTAAATTTTGTTGGAAAAATGAGAAATCGCAGGTCAACTTTTAACCCTTATAGCTCCCTAACAAAAGAAAATTTTGGTTCCAAAATTGTGCTGATGTAAAGTAGAT
Organism: Phyllobates terribilis; assembly: GCF_046119375.1. Lineage (NCBI taxonomy): Eukaryota > Metazoa > Chordata > Amphibia > Anura > Dendrobatidae > Phyllobates > Phyllobates terribilis. The sequence goes on from NW_027362764.1 coordinate 82,399,784, forward strand.
ATGTGGGAAATGTTATTTATTAACTATTTTGTGTGACATACCTCTCTGATTTAAGGGCATGAAAATTCAAAGTTTGAAAATTGCAAAATTTTCAAAATTTTCTCCAAATTTCCGATTTTTTCACAAATAAACACAAGTTATATCGAAGAAATTTTACCACTATCATGAAGTACAATATGTCACGAAAAAAACATCTCAGAATCAGGGGAATACGTTGAAGCGTTCCAGAGTAATTTACTTCATAAACTGGCAGTGGTCAGAATTGAAAAAATTGGCCCGGTCACGAAGGCAAAAACAGGCTCTGGCGCGAAGTGGTTAAGATACCATAGACGGGAGAGGTCTCTATGAATAGGAATTCCTAAGTATTTGATACCCTGTGAGGGCCAGGCAAAGGGAAAGTTGGACTGGATGGAATCCTCTATGAATTTGGGGAGGGAGACATCGAGGGCCTCAGACTTCGCTGCATTGATTTTAAAATTTGACCATGTAACAAAGTGATCTATTTCAGCCATAACAGCAGGGATGGATATATGTGATTGATTGATATATACTAGGACATCATCAGCAAATGCAGAGCACTTGTACTCGGTGCCTCCCACCTCAATCCACCTAATATTGGGATTATGGCGAATTGATGAGAGCAGGTGCTCCATCACTAGGATGTATAAGAGAGGGGACAGAGGACATCCCTGCCTTGTCCCATTGGTGATTATGAAAGGTGATGAAAATGTTCTGACGCACCCCCTGGGCCTTGGGACACCCGGAGCCGGACCCTTTTTGGTGGATGCTGGTGGTTGTAGTCTCCGTGGCGGCGACCCGGTTCCGTGGCTCAGGGCGGTCAAACCAGTGGCGGAACTATTTATGTGGTTTTGATGTTTAAATATCCGACTACGCCACCCGTGGATTGCGGTCAGAGTGAACCGCCACTGCAGGGCAGACCGCTGAGGCTGGTGTTGGGGGTGCAGCAGAGCGTACTATAACTCCCCACGGGAGGAGTATAGCCTCAGGGCAGTGTATGCGGAGGATGGGGGTGATGGTGCAGAGTCAGTGATGCAGTCAGGGCCTTTACTCACAGTTCTTATTATCCAGACCACGTCTGCAGGTAACGGCTGCCCACGTCGTACTGTGCTCACCAGGTGAGGGGCTCAGACAACTCCCAGATAACTTTGGAGCGCTTCACAGGACCCCCTTTGTGTGTCCTTTGTCTGGCCTTTCTTACCAACCCTTCTGTCCGGCTGCCTCGGGCCTCCTCTTGGTAAACTTGGTGCCAGTTTCCCTGACCCTATGTGGTGCCTTCCTAGCGGGTGTAGCGAGGGACTGCGCCACATAAAATGTCACAGCCTCCGGTTTCTAGCTGAGGGTCGTTTCCCGCCTCCACTAGTTTCGGGGACCGGTCTCCCCCTTTGGCCTGACCCCTCCACGCAGGTGGATTCGGGCGTGCGGTGGTGACTCGCCCGTCCGCACCCTTGGGATGCCTTCGTTCTTCGTTCCTGGAGCCTTCTCCGCTCCTCTTGCTTCCTTCTCCCTCTTCCAGGCCTGGGCCTCTGTTACTAGGCCCGCCTCCGGAGCAGAGCTCATGCAGAGCCCCTGCTCCCTGTCACGTCTGCTCAGACTTCTCTGCACTGAACTAAGATTTTGCCCACCTTTTATACTCCCTTCTCAATGCACCCAGGAACTGCTTCCTCCCTGCTCCTGCACTACAGGGTTCCCCTTCCTCGGTGTTCCCTCCCCCCACTCCAGCCAGGGACAGGGACTGTCATGCCCATCTCAGGGGCATATTGGTCGCCCTGCCCCACGGCAATGTGGTGTAATGCATGCAGGTGTCGGGGTCCTGATCCACGCTCCATCCTTACCTGAGAGTGAGATATCACACCTCTGGGTGAGGAGCAATACCTCTGTAGCAACCGAGCCCTCGGGGTGCTACAGTTCTATTTATCTTCAGCCTAGGTGACGTATTGCGATACAGGGCCGTAATTTTGCCTATAAAAGGGTCCCCTAGACCCCTACCCCAAGCTTTTTAAGGGAATAATATATGGCGTGCCAGGAGACTCTATGGAATGCTTTCTCAGCATCCAACGAGAGTATCTAATTACAAATTTTTAACTGCATTTAGCCCAGGAAATACTTTGTGCCTAGTAGCAGTGTGTGCTAGTCAGCGGATTATCCCAGCTGTTAAGCAAGCTACACCACCTGTAGTTTGGACACTTAATTTTTTCAAAGGAAATGCTTCGGGACCCCGCGATACTGGTGGTAGGACGCCTTGCGGTGGACCGCCGAGCTCAATTCTTATAAAAGCTTTTTAACTGCAGCAGCTTTAGTGGACGCTACTGGAGCTGGAATTACGCGGCTGCTGGCATGAGACTTGCCCTCCAATAGATCCTTGTAAAAGGATTTAAAGTGTATTCATTCAAATTAGAGAGACAATTTAAATTTAAATTAAAAAGCTTAGAGCTGCCTCCACCACAGGGGGGCTCGCTCGACCCACCAGCGGACAGGCACCAGTATTGGGAGAGGGGGGCTGGCCGTCAGGGTCCACCGCGGCTCTGGCACAAACCCGGCGACACGGAGGTGGCACGGGCAGGAACGGACTGGCCGTGTCGGCTTCACACTTCTTTGCTTTTAGAAGGGCATGACATACCTATATCTGTGTCTCCCCCTCCTTTTACTCCTCCACCTCTTTTCTTTTCGCATGACTATATGTACTTGGCACTTTTCCATGTGTTAGTTGTGTCTTCTGAGCAGTTTGTCAGCTTTTGGACACCTTTGAAGGTGTTTTCTATGTGTTTCTATGTGTTTTTGTTTGCCTGCCATTGGTTTTAACGGTGTTCGAAGGTGTTCGACGAACAGTTCGACGAACAGTTCGGCGAACACACGGGTGTTCGACGAACCGAACTCGAACACTACAGGGGTGGCTCAACACTACTTATGAATGTGTCACAGATCATAATAAAATCCTTACCTTTATGTCAGTAAGTTGTAGACTATTCTTGAAGAATTTGATAAATTGATTGATCCACTGCAGGCTTCTTTCTCTGTCGCTCTCGCTGTCTTCTCTCAGATAATATACTAATTTGATTGCTTTGGCTTTTTGCACATCATTGTCTGAATTTAGCGTCTCTCCACCTAGGTATGTTCCCAGGAATATTTTATCTTGAAACATGGGGTAACTTATTGGTATTGTCTCTATCAGACTCACATTACCTTATACTGCAGAGAGGAGAGGATTAGCTGTCATACATGTTTTTCCTTGGATCTCTGTGCATAGTTTCTGAAATGTGAGGTTTTCGTTAGCAGAGGGAACCATCACTGCAAAGTTCTGCACCATCTCATTCAGCTTCATAAGCTCTTCAAAGGTCTTAACATTTATGACATTATCAGACGTACTTATGGCTATGAGCGAAACAAACAAACCTTCTGTATATAGTCGCTGAGGAGAAAACTCCCCGGAGTCATTGGTGGGAAAACGTGTCCTTACAAATTCTCTCTCACTTTTAGCCGGGCCACCGATTGGTGTGAACTGTTCTTCAATGTCATTTGCTTGTCTCTGGGGTAAAAAGTAAAAGCCAGCTCCCAAACCAGCAGATAAAGCAAAAGGAATTAGTAGGAACCACCAGGGGTACCTTCCCACCAGCTTACCAAGCCAACTTTAAGGCACGAGAGAATGGTTTCTGTATACAGTCTGTGTGACACCTGGCCATCATCAGTCCTCTAATATCTATAAAGAATGAAGAACAGATATGTTTCTGACGCACCCCCTGGGCCATGTTTGGGGAATACCCGGAGCCGGATCCGTTGGGGGTGGTAGTCCTCGTGGTGGTGACCCGGTCCGTGCCCAGGGTGTCAAACTAAGTGGCAATGTTTTTAGTGGCAGATGTGATATTGTTTGACTATGCCACCCGTTGAATGCGGTTACGAAACCGCCGCTGCAGGGCAGACCGCTGAGGCCGGTGGTGCAGTTGTGCAGCGTGGGTAGTATAACCCCCAACGGGAGGGGTATGGCCTCAGGGCAGCGGACGTGGATGATGGGGATGGTAGAATTGCACGCAGGCACCAGGAACCACTCAGAGACAGTGCGGTGTAGTTCAGGGTTTTTACTGGTGACAAAGATAGACCCTCCCGGGAGTACTGGCTAGCGATCGGGGCCTGGTCAGTCCGTGAGAAGATAGGATCTCCCCTGGCCAGGCGGAGTTGTAGGCCTCCCCAACTAACTGTACTCTTCTTGGCTACCTTGCTAGAAGCGGGTAAAAGTAGCCCACGTCCCTGAGTGTACCGTGTGGTGCTCACCCATATGGCCGGTGACTCGGGGCCTTCTGGTAGCCTCCGCTCCACGACGGCGGTGCTGGTCCCTTGCGTGTGACCGTGCCTTCGGGTTTCTTGGCCAGAGGACCTGAAATCCCCTGCCGGTCGGTTTCTGCTGCTGGGTATGGAACAGTCCCCACAGCCTCGGACTCCGTGTCCGGTGAGATCTCTTCAGCCAAGGCGAGCTATCTAGCTTCCAGCCTCTGGCACTCACTCCTGCTCCTACAGAGCTCCTGTTGTCACTTTCCCTGCAACTGCTCCACATCAGACCAGACTGTGTCTCTGTCTCTGTCTGTGTTCTTTTCTAACCCCACCTCAGCCCCAGTTTATATAGGGGAAGTTCTTCCCCTCCCAGGACTGGGCAGGAGGTGTGGCATGCTTAGGATTCCTGACCAGGAGACCTCCCACCTGCTCACAGACGTAATATTGCTATTACTGTGGTAACCAGAACCCTGGGGTGCCACATTCCCCCCTAGTAAAATTTAGTACTCCGGGACTAAACATATTTTTGAAAACATAACAGGGTATAAACAGGAACAATACAATAAGGAAAAACATGTTAAAGTGGTCACGGTGTGTCCGCAACCGGGTGCAATTTTTGAAGCAAAAGGGTGTCCATTTCACCAAAGAACAGGGAGCCGTAACCAGGTAGGGGTCTGTCCTGCCCCGAGTCTTTAACAGTCTTTAGTCCGTTCCTGGGTTACGCTCCAAACATATATACAATAAAGTTCTAGTAAATCCACAAAAGATACCTATAAAATAACTGGAAAAACATAATTATTTACAAGCAACAGTAAACAGGTAAATATTAATAAAACAGTCTAAACACTTTAGATCCTCCAATGTATGGGCAACTGGCCTCTAGTGGTTCTAGTAGACCTACGGAGCTCACTAACTGGTCCTGCACTACAGGGTGTAGGAGCTGTTAAAGGTAAGCTGGGCAGCTGTCTACGGACTCTTTGGCTCACTAGGGGCACGGCAGGCTCACTATAAGCAGAGGGTCGATTCTCCTGGTCTGCTTGTGTGGGGTCTTCTGCCTCCTGGACCGGCTGCTCTTCCAGCTCTACCTGTTTTTCCGTAGGCACTTGGGATGCTGGCTGGAGGAAGGTGAGGACGGGTACCACAACAGCGCCATTTACTTGTGTCCAAGACCGAGGGAAGTCTCCGAGTACAGTACTGACCATCTCTTCCCTTTCCTCTGCGGGTCGAGGGTTTTCTTGATCTTCTTCATGGTTTCGTAGTTGCTCGGGACACTTCTTCAGGTGATCTCGGGAGACAATGGCTGTGGTTTCTCCTCCATCCTTACTGATTGTGCAGATTTTTGGGTTTTCATGGCTTGATGGCAGTACGGTGTACGGGTCCTTCTCCCACTGGTCGTCCAACTTGTGGAGCCGTCTTTTCCTCTTCAAGACCTGCTCTCCAGGTACCAGGGGAACAGCGGGAGCATGCTGGTTGTAAGTCTTCTCCTGTCTTTCTCTTGCTTGACAGAGACTTCGCTCAATGCTCTCCTGTACTTTCCGGTACTGCTGCTGCCTCTCTGTGTCCCAGTCTGCTTCTGGTGAAGTGTCCTCGGGTGTCAGGACTCCCATATCCAGATCAACAGGCAGCTTACCAGGTCTTGCTCTCATTAGGTAAGCCGGGGTACAGTTGGTAGAACCTACTGGGATGTGGTTGTATAGGTCCACCAGATCAGGCAGTTTCTCAGGCCACAGACTGCGTTCTTCCAGGGGCAATGTTTTCAGAAGGTCTATCACCACCTGGTTCATCTTCTCGCAGAGTCCATTGGTTTGCGGATGATAGGGTGTTGTTCTTATCTTCCGGCAGCCATACAGAGTGCAGAACTCCTGGAAGACTTCCGCTTCAAAGGCAGGTCCTTGGTCTGTCAGCACCTGCTCTGGGTATCCGTGTGGATGGCAGAAGTGCTGCTGGAAGGCTCTAGCTGCTGTTTGAGCCGTTAAGTCCTTGACTACAACCAAGAACCGGGAGTAGTGATCCACGATGGTTAACGCATAGACGTAGCCACTTCTGCTGGGGGTCAGTTTTACATGGTCCAAGGCTACCAGTTCCAACGGCTGCCTGGTGATGATGGACTGCAGGGGGGTCTTCTGGCTGGCACGGTCCTTCCTTCTTAGGGTGCATGGGCCACAGTCTCTGCACCACCTCTCGATGGTTCCTCTCATGCCTACCCAGTGGAACCGCCCGCGCAGCAGGAACTCCAGCTTCTTCCATCCGAAGTGCCCAGCTCCGTCGTGGTATGCCTCCAGTACCATAGCCGCGTCTCTTCTTGGCACCACTACTTGCCAGATCAGTTCATGCGTCCGGGAGTTAACCATTCTGCGGCACAACTTCCCCTTGTAAAGGAACAGTCGACTCTTCTCAGCCCACAGTTGCTTGGTCTCCTCCGGAGCGTCTGGGTCAAGGCGGGCATCTGGCCGAGTCAGCATCTCCTTCACTAGTCGGACGGCGGGGTCGCTGTCTTGTGTTTCCGCCCAGTTGTAATGAGGTAAGGGGTTGAACGTAGCGGATTGCTTACCCCTTACACGGTGGGAATACTGGGTAGTCCCATGACGGTGAAACGCGGGGAGTTCAACTTCTTCCAGTTCCTCTGGATCTTCCCCTACGTCCGGTAGGTTTGGCATTCTGGACAAGGCATCCGCGTTGGTATTGGAGCGTCCTGCCCGGTATTTGATCGTGAACTCATAGTTGGTCAGGCGGGCCATCCATCTCTGCTCCAGGGCACCGAGTCTTGCAGTGTCCAGGTGTGTCAACGGGTTGTTATCCGTGTACACGGTGAACCGGGAAGAAGCGAGGTAGTGCTTAAAGCGTTCGGTGACTGCCCACACTACTGCCAGGAACTCTAGCTTGAATGAGCTGTAATTCTCAGGGTTTCTTTCGGTGGGTCGCAGTTTTCGGCTGGCGTAAGCAATTACCCTTTCTCTCCCCTGCTGGATCTGGGACAGTACGGCTCCTAGCCCGATGTTACTTGCGTCGGTGTAGAGGATAAAGGGCTGGCTGTAATCAGGGTACGCCAGGATTTCATCCCCCGTGAGGGCCATCTTCAGCTGGCGGAAGGACTCTTCTTCCAGCTTCTCCCATCTGAAGGGCGGCTTCTGGTTCTTGGCCTTCCTGGACTGGCCTATCAGGAGGTCCTGCATAGGAGCTGCCTTTTTGGTGAAACCGGGAATGAATCTTCGGTAGTAGCCTACCAACCCGAGGAACTGCCGCACTTCCTTTACGCTGGAGGGTCTTGGCCATTCCTTAATCGCGGTGATCTTATCAGGGTCGGGAGCCACTCCGTCAGCACTCACCACGTGTCCCAGGTACTGCACTTTTGGTTTTAGCAGGTGACACTTCGACGGTTTCACCTTCAGACCGTAGTTTGCCAGGGCTTCAAACACTTCCGCCAGGTGTTTCAGGTGGTCCTCGTAGGTTTTGGAATAAACTATAACATCGTCCAGGTACAGCAGGACCGTCTCAAAGTTCTGGTGTCCCAGACAGCATTCCATCAATCGTTGGAAGGTTCCTGGTGCGTTGCAGAGTCCGAACGGCATGCAGGTAAACTCGCTAAGTCCTATCGGGGTGGTGAATGCGGTCTTCTCCCGGTCCGCCTCTGCTACAGGAACCTGCCAGTACCCGCTAGTGAGATCCAAAGTGGAGAAGAAGTTAGCAGATTTTAAAGCAGCCAAAGACTCCTCTATCCTTGGTAAGGGGTACGCATCTTTGTGTGTGATACGGTTGATTTTCCAGTAATCTACACACATTCTCATGGTGTTGTCTTTCTTTTTAACCAAGACTAGTGGAGCTGCCCAGGGGCTACAGCTATCCCTGATTACCCCAGCCTCCTTCATGTCTCTAAGCATCCCCTTGGCGTGTTGGTAATGTGCAGGGGGTACGGGACGATACCTCTCTTTTATGGGAGGATGGTCTCCCGTGGGGATGTGATGTTCCACTCCCTTCACTCGCCCGAAGTCTAGCGGGTGTTTACTGAACACTCTCTCGTATTCCTGGATCACCCGGTAGACTCCCTGCTTTTGGTGAGCGGGTGTGGAGTCAGTACCCAAATGCAGTTGCTGACACCAGTCCTCCATTTGTTGCTTAGAGCCGTTACCTTCCTCTGGATGAGATGGAGGCAAGGGTTCCACGGACTGTACAGAATTTTGGTTGATGGTATACAATTTGGCTAGCGTAGCATACCGGGGCAGGTACACTTCCCTCTTCCCGATATTTATTATGCGAACGGGCACCCTCCCATGGCGTACATCAACCACCCCCCGTGCCGTCAAAATGGTGGGCCTACTATCTGAGTAGACTGGTTCTACCATTGCCTGGTAATCTCTACCTCTCAGACCAATAGCTGCCCGGCACCAAATCATCATTTCACTTTTCGGGGGCATGGCAATAGGGAAAGGGTCACACATTCTCACGCTACCAATCTCACCACCGGAGAGTTCCACCTGTTGCCGTCGCATCAGTGCCCGGATCTCTTTTTGAAGCACTCGCTGCTGGCCGGAGCTGGCGTTCTTGGCAACCTGCTGTAAAATGAGAATCACCTCTGCAAGACAATTTTCAATCACATTAGTTCCTAGAGTTATCTTTGGGTGACTCTCGCGCTTGTCAATGTCTACAATGATCAGTCCCTGTGCTGCCAGTTCGACTTTACCGATTTTAATGGTCATCTCTTTAAATCCGATCTGTGGCACGGGCTGACCATTGCTGGCGATGATACTCAAGTCGTCGTCTGGGTAGCGGGTTATATCCGAGTCATTCCAGTACTGCTTGAAGAGCGCGTACGGGATGGTGGTGACCTGTGACCCGGTGTCAAGTAGGGCACTCATAGGAATGCCATCCAGTACTACAGGTAAGATTGGACGTCCTCCCACGTATTTGTCACGCCAGTTCGATGGGCCTGGTGATCTTATTCCTAGGGGTTGGCCCTCTACCCCAGGTTGTGCCAGTTTAAAGGACAGTACCTTGCCATATGTCAGGGTTGATTGCAGCGGCGGCAGATGGGTTGTCCGTCCTCGTTGTATCGGTCGCTGGGTCTTCCTCTGGCCGGTGGGGTCCTCCTTGGTCGGCGACACGGGATATCCTCCGGTCCGGATGCCAGCTGGATCTTCCCTGGAGTAGAAACCTGTAAAGACTGCACAGTTCGGGTTAGCGCGGCAACGCTTTTAGTTAGCTCTTGGACCTGATGGTGCAGGTCTGTAGCCGGGTCATTGTTTAAAGCCTGCGCATCAGCTCCCACAGGCCTTGCCGACAAGGGCGCCGTCTCCTGGTGGTAAGTGGTAGCAGGACGTTTGTGGGTCACAGCGCCACCTGGTGCCGGTTCTCGGAGCACCCGGATGGCTCTGTCCTTGAACTGTGCAAAGTCCAGATGAGGGTCCTGTAAGGCCATGGCCCGCAACTGGGTTCGGTGGGCATTACAATGTAGACCCTCTATAAATTGTTCAGTCAACAGTTTGTCTTCGTTTCCCACGCCGTCAGGGTCGGCCTGCTTAATGGCTCTCAGGGCCTCTTGTAGGTTTAGCGCATAGTCCCTTATATTCTCATGTGCCCGCTGCTTGCACCCGTAGAATCTAAGCTTGATCTCGGCTGAGGTACGGGTATCAAAGGTGTCCTTCAGCCGGGCTAGTATCTCTGCGACAGTCCTCCTCCTCCCAAGTGGCCAGGACTTTACCTCCCTTTGGGCTGCCCCTGTTAATTGAGCCACCAGGATGCTCACTTTTTGCTCTTCTGTGAGGGGGTACACCTGGAAGAGGCTATCCAGCCTTTCTCTGAAGTCATTTAGGGTATGGGACTCCCCTGAGTACTGGGGTAGCCAAGCTGCCCCTGGGATATAGGGCATGGTGAAAGGCATGACCGCCGCAGCGGTGGTGCTGGCGGTGGCTGTGGCACTGAAGCTCTCCTCCGTATCCGACATCCTCCTCCCCCCTAGTGGACCGTGGCCTACCTTGCGATGATCCTCTTCCATAGGCCGCGGCTTCGCACGCAGTGGATCGTCAGGGTTGAGGACCTTCCGTCGCGCTCTTGTGACGTCGGCGTCTGCTGGGCTCCTTCCAGGACCTTACGCAACGTCCGGACGTGAGGCGGGGCTTCAGTTCTCGCGCGCTTTCGGAGTCCACGCCCCTCTTCTTCCCGCGCGGCGTCCTCGAGATGGCTTCCAACGGCGGGAAAACTCCACGGATGGCGGGAAGAAGGCAAAAGATGGCGTCGGATGGCGGGAAAACTCCACGGATGGCGGGAAGAAGGCAAAAGATGGCGTCGGATGGCGGGAATCTTCACCACAGGTAAGTTTAACAGTCTTTTCCAGGCACGCAGTACCCGGTGGTTGCGGGCACGAAATCCTGCCGACTACGCCAAAACTTGACGCGCCCCCTGGGCCATGTTTGGGGAATACCCGGAGCCGGATCCGTTGGGGGTGGTAGTCCTCGTGGCGGTGACCCGGTCCGTGCCCAGGGTGTCAAACTAAGTGGCGATGTTTTTAGTGGCAGATGTGATATTGTTCGACTACGCCACCCGTTGAATGCGGTTATGAAACCGCCGCTGCAGGGCAGACCGCTGAGGCCGGTGGTACAGTTGTGCAGCGTGGGTAGTATAACCCCCAACGGGAGGGGTATGGCCTCAGGGCAGCGGACGTGGATGATGGGGATGGTAGAATTGCACGCAGGCACCAGGAACCACTCAGAGACGGTGCGGTGTAGTTCAGGGTCTTTACTGGTGACAAAGATAGACCCTCCCGGGAGTACTGGCTAGCGATCGGGGCCTGGTCAGTCCGTGAGCAGATAGGATCTCCCCTGGCCAGGCGGAGTTGTAGGCCTCCCCAACTAACTGTACTCTTCTTGGCTACCTTGCTAGAAGCGGGTAAAAGTAGCCCACGTCCCTGAGTGTACCGTGTGGTGCTCACCCGTATGGCCGGTGACTCGGGGCCTTCTGGTAGCCTCCGCTCCACGACGGCGGTGCTGGTCCCTTGCGTGTGACTGTGCCTTCGGGTTTCTTGGCCAGAGGACCTGAAATCCCCTGCCGGTCGGTTTCTGCTGCTGGGTATGGAACAGTCCCCACAGCCTCGGACTCCGTGTCCGGTGAGATCTCTTCAGCCAAGGCGAGCTATCTAGCTTCCAGCCTCTGGCACTCACTCCTGCTCCTACAGAGCTCCTGTTGTCACTTTCCCTGCAACTGCTCCACACCAGACCAGACTGTGTCTATGTCTCTGTCTGTGTTCTTTTCTAACCCCACCTCAGCCCCAGTTTATATAGGGGAAGTTCTTCCCCTCCCAGGACTGGGCAGGAGGTGTGGCATGCTTAGGATTCCTGACCAGGAGACCTCCCACCTGCTCACAGACGTAATATTGCTATTACTGTGGTAACCAGAACCCTGGGGTGCCACATTTCTACTGGTAATCCTCATTAGAAAAGCAAAACCCAGCGATGCCAGCACAAATGCCCATAAATAAGTTCCAAGGAAGAAGGAAGTTTTCCCATATTTGGTTTACATGGTAACTAATGCACAACCGACCTTTGCACGAGGAGATGTGTTCTTCGCAATACGACAGCTAAATCTCCAGTCATTATTATTAATACAAATTAATCAGAAGTAAGTTCTCCAGGAAAAATTTGTCCAGGCTGCCTGCCAAATAAAATGCATGACATGATAAGGACAATGAACTAGGGACAGTTTATAAAGCGCTACGTGCTGCAACTGAAAGCTATTTAGCTAAGTACAAAAAATATATACCTCACCATGAGAATTTAACCACCCAGCCTGTTTTCACCTTCCTGACTTTGCCAATTTTTCAATTCTGACCAATGTCACTTTATGTGATTATAACTCTGGAACACTTAAACATATCTCAGTGATTCTGACACTGTTTTTTCATGACATGTTGCACTTCACATTAATGTTCAATTTTGCGTTTCTTTATGACAATATCAAAAATTTGACAAAAAAAAATGAAAATTTTACAATTTTCAAACTTTGAATTTTTATGCCCTCAAACCAGATAGTTATATCACACAAAATAGTTCATAAATAACATTTACCACATTTATCATTTTTTAAACATATTTTTTTTTGTTAGGAAGTGCGAAGGGTTAAAAGTTTATCAGCAATTTTCTTTTTTTTTCCAACAAAATTTACAAAACCATTTTTTCATTGAGCGTTTTCTATGAGGACTTCCCCGGGAGGAACGTGCAGGAAGCATGGCCGACAACACTCTCCTGCTTCTGCCAGGGGCATCAGATCCATAATGCAGCGGAGCTCCCGCAACAGAGGTAGCATGTGGGGGATCGGGGAGTACTCCAGGGGTCTCCCAGGGGCTGGTGAATGAGTTGACTCGCCCCCTGGGCCTGTGCTGGGAACCCGGAACCGGGCCTGTTGTAGGATGCTGGGGGTTGTAGTCTCCATGTGGCGGTGACCCGGTCCGTGCCCAGGGTGGTCAAACCAGTGGCAGTCTATTAGTGTTGTAATTGTCCGACTACGCCACCCGTGGATTGCTGTCAGTGGGGACCGCCGCTGCAAGCAGACTGCTGGGGCTGATGGTATACGCAGCTTAGGTAGCGTGACTCCCCACGGGAAGAGTGCAGCCCCAGGGCAGTTAGCGTGAATGATGGGAGTGATGGTGTGAGTGTCCCAGTACTAATGGTGCTGGTGCGGCGAGGAATCACAGAGACGTGCAGTTGCAGTTTTCAATGCTTTACTCACAGTTCTTTATCAGGTCACTTGTGCGCAGTTAGGACCGCCCGAGTCATGCTGCGTCCACCAGGCAAGGGACTCGACCAACTCCCAGGCAATTCCAGAGTGTGGCACAGAACTCCCTTCTCTTTCCTTTCTCTGGCCGTCCCCACCAGTGACCCACCTTTGTACAGCTTCCTCGGGCCTTCTGTTGGCGAAACCTCTCTCCGGTTTCCCTGACCCTATATGGTATGCCTTCCTGGTGGATGTAGTGAGGGGTCGCACCAAGATGTGGTAACAACCTCCGGTCTTTGGATGAGGAATCTGTTGCCTCCACCAATTTGGGTTCCGGTACCCTGTTCTGCCAACCCTTCACCCTGTCTCTCCTGGGCATATGGGGTTCCTTCTGTCCTCATGTCTCTGGGCCTTTCTCTGTGTTCCTTGCTTCCTTTCTCCTCTGTTCCAGTTCCTTTCTTACTTTTCTTTCCGTTCCTTCTCCTCTCTCTTTCTGCTGTTTCTGCCTCCACTCCAGGCCTGCCTCTGGAGCTGGGCCCAGACTGAGCCGCAGCTCCCTGTCAGCCCTCTCTGGCTGAACTCCTTCTCTCTTCTCCTCCTGACTGAACTGGCTCCTTTCCTAAGATGGTGCCCACCTTATATACCTCCCTCTAACACCCGAGCCCAGGTGACTAGCAACCAATGGGCTCCTACCTATGCCCAGAGACCCACCCCTATCTGCTCCTACACCACTGGGTGTATTTTCCCCTCCCCACTCCAGCCAGGGACAGATGCTGTCGTGCCTGCACTTCTGTCTAGTGGGAGCACCATTGAGCTGTCCCTCGGAAATGGGGTGTGTGTGGTGCATGCAGCCTACAGAGTCCTGGTCCGCACTCCATCCTTACCCGGGAGTGGAATATCACACCTCTGGTTCAAGGTGCAATACCCCTGTAGCAGCCGAGCCCTCGGGGTGCTACATTCCCCCCTGGTAAATCACAGCACGTCCTCGGGCTGGAATAGAATAAAACAATTTAAAACATACAAAATTTTTAAAGTGCACTCATTTATAAGACATTAACCGAAAACTCATCCCTTTATGAGAGGTACTCTTTTCTTTTTAACGTTACTGGTACTCTTTTTCTTTTCTTTAACATTCTTCTGCCACTAGCTATGGTCAAAACTACCGGAACTCTTTTAGCATATAAAACATCACATGAAACATTTGCATCATTTTTCTAGCAGCATATAAAACTTTTCAATATAAGACATTCTTAAACAAAAACATTTTCAAGTAGATTCTTGAACTTGCGACCAGGTAAAGGTGCAACAGTCCATTTAATCTTGAGGTAGACGTTGCAGTTTTTGTATAAAACCAGTAGGGGGCGCTTTAAGAAGCGCAACTATTTACAAGAGGTTGGCCGTTCTCAGTCCTCAGCCAGTGGGGATAAGGGAGTGGCTGCTCACAATCCTCAGCCTGGTTAGGGATTAGGGGCACACAGATAACAGTTCTTTAACAGTTTCACATTAGTCCCAATGGGGATCACACTCCAATCATTAACAGTTTCAGCAACAGTTCTCATACCCTGACGGGTAACTATATACAGTTCCACTTTACCGTTCCTTAGTAACAGTGTCCTCCTAATGCTCCTTGCTCTTCCGGGTAATCTTCAGGTCCGTCCGGACCCTGGGTGTACTCAGTATCTGGGCGGTACTGCAGTTCCTCCTCTGTGAGCCGGTGGACATGGAGGGCATACAGTCCCTTTGCGCCCTTGTGCCGGGTGTAGGTGACCACGTCACCTGGGTAGAGATCGCGTCCGTGATGTCCCTCTGGCAAGTGGCTTTCGACGTCTTTTCTAGTGACGAAGACGTCGGTGTCAGCCTCCGGGTCTCTGATGAAGACCCAGCCATGCTCCAGCTGGAACTTGACTACGGTCCCGGTGGCTCTGGATCCGCGGATGGCGTGGGTGTCTTGTCGGGCCCTCCTCTTTTGCACCGCGCTCCTGGCCTGGAGTCGCTCCTCCCTGATGCGCCTCTGCCGTCGCTCCCTTTCATAGGTGGCCAGCTGCTGACAGCAGCAATCCAAGCGCTGGGCTGCTTCCGCCCGGGTCTCCTGGGTAAACCCCATGAGACTCTCGCCGGTGGGGTCCCATGCAAACTGGGCATCTTCCAGCGGGGGTGGAGCGATGTTGGCAGGCTCCGGGGCCGGGATCAGAGGCTCGCTCAGGGGTTGTTCTCTCTGGAGCCGGGGGTTGACAAACTCCGGTGGCCACTCAAAGGGCAGCCCGTCCGGGCTGGTATGTTGGGCGTACAGGTCCGCACCCAGGGGTGGCACCGCGGGCTTCGGACGGGTGGCAGCGCCCGGGCGCACTCGGCCTTGCGACCAGGCCAGTGGTCGCTTGTTGGTCGCGCCCGGGGGTGGCACCGCCAAGGTAGGGGGCGCTGGTGAGGCAGCGGCACCCGGGCGTGCTGGGCCTTGCGTCCTGGCCTGTGACATCTCCTGCTTTACGGCGCCCGGGTTCAGAGGGCACAGCGCGGGGCGGGGCGTGATGACGGTTCTCGCTGCCTGATGCCTAGCTGGCGGCGGTGGAGGCGTGGTGTCAGGTACGGTCCCCGGGGCTTCGAGTCCCGCAACGGAGGGTGAGGGCAGGCTGGTGTTCCCCGGGCTTGCGGTGGTGGCGTCCCCATTACCTGCCTCGGTCTCCGTGGCCTCCTCCGCGGTGTCGTCTGCAGCTGCCGGTCCCTCTTCTCCGCGCCCAGCGGTAAGCACTCTGCCCGGTCCCGGCGAGGTCCTCCACTGGCTGCCTTCGTGCTGCTGGGCCATCTCCTCTCTCCACCCGGCAAACACATCCCGCTGCGCCCGGACCATCCTCCTGTTCAGGTCTTCCAGCGCTGTGTGCGCACTGCCCGGGTCTCTAGGCAGCTGGGCCAGCAATTCTGTCAGGCTGCAAGGTGGCTCCGCTTGCAGCAGGCTGCGGGCCAGGGTGCTGGTGGAGTTCTCTGCTCCCTCCATCTCCGGGTGCAGCAGGTCCAGACTGATCCAGGCCACACCCAGCCCCTCAGTTTTCTTTCCTATCCGCCCCCATGGGGGTTGGTCTTGGGGGCATCTGCTGACAATCACCTTCAGGGGCAGCCCCCCGACGTTGATGGACATCTCCACTGCTGCATTCATGGCTGGTGGGGACGGGCTCCTTCTTTGGCGCCATTCTGGGACCTGGCCCACGATGGGAGGTGGCTTCCTGCTGTCTTCTGGTGAGCACATAATGGCGTCCGCTCTGCCAGGGCGGGAAAAACGGATGAAGATGGCGGGAAACGGTCCAAAATGGCGTCTGATGGCGGGAATCGGCTCCTGATGGCGGGAAACGACTCCGGACGGCGGGAAACTTCTGGAAATGGCGGGAGACTTCCTTTTAAGGTACATGTGCAGTTTTCTTCAGGCACGCAATATCCGCTTGTGGTGGGTTGGTAATGATCCTGCCAACTACGCCAAAGTTGACTCGCCCCCTGGGCCTGTGCTGGGAACCCGGAACCGGGCCTGTTGTAGGATGCTGGGGGTTGTAGTCTCCGTTTGGCGGTGACCCGGTCCGTGCCCAGGGTGGTCAAACCAGTGGCAGTTTATTGGTGTTGTAATCCTGCCGACTACGCCAAAGTTGCCACGCCCCCTGGGCCTGTGTTGTGAGGGGGATACCCGTAGCCGGATAGCTGGGATGCTGGGGGTTGTAGTCTCCGTGTGGCTGTGACCCGGTCCGTGCCCAGGGTGGTCAAACCAGTGGCAGTCTTAACGTATAGCAAATGTCCGACTACGCCACCCGTGGTTTGCGGTCAGTGGGGACCGCCGCTGCGCTGCCGACCGTTGAGGCTGATGTCGTTTGCGCAGCCGAGTATGGGATAACTCCCCACGGGAGGAGTATTACCTCAGGGCAGCTAATGTGAGAGATGATGGGAGTGATGGTGTGAGGGTCCCAGTGCTAATGGTGCTGGTGCGGCAAGGAATCACAGAGACGTGAGGTGCAGTTCAGGGTCTTTACTGATGGTACAAGGCAGACCCTCCCGGGAGTACTGGCTAGTATAAGGGGCCTGGTCAGTCTGCGAGCAAGCAGGAGTTCCCCTGGCCAGGTGGAGTTGTAGGCCTCCCCGTTTATCTGCACTCTTCCTGGCTACCTTGCTGTCAGCGGTTACAAGTAGCCCACGTCCCTGAGTATACCGTGTGGTGCTCACCCATATGGCTGGTGACTTGGGGCCTTCTGTTAGCCTCCGCTCCTGGATGGCGGCGCTGGTCCCTTCTTTGTGACTGAGCCTGCAGGCTTCTATGGCCAGAGGACCTGGAATCCCCTGCCGGCTGGTTTCTACTGCTGGGTATATATCAGTCCCCACAGCCTCGGACTCCTGTGTCCGGTTTTAGTAACTTCAGCCAGGGCGAGCTATATCTCTGCTCAAAGCCCCTGGTCTTCTGCTTCTCCTCCTACAGAGCTCCTGTTCTCACTTTCCCTCTCCAGGCTCTGACTGCTCTGCTTGTTCTGCAGGCTCTGTCTCTGTCTGTCTCTTCACTGCCTAATCCCGCCCCAGACCCAGTTTATAAGGGCATATTCCTCCCCTCCCAGGTCTGGGTGGGCCGTGTTGCATGTTTAGGGATCCTGACCAGAGAAACCTCCCACTTGCTCTCAGACATAATATCTCTATTACTGCGGCAACCAGACCCCTGGGGTGGCACAAATGTACCCAGGGATGCGTCCTCCTTGATGCAGAAGCAAGATGGCGCTAAGTAGTGATGAGCGAGTGTATTCGTTACTATTCGCTATTCGCACGGATAGTACAGTATTTGGGTTACTCATTATTCTGCGAGTATTTGTGTACTCGCCTCGCTATATTCAGATGTCCGCAGTTTTGGTGCCTTCTTTGCAGCCAATAAACATGCTGGGCTTCTTAAGCAATCACAGTAATGCCACAGACATCTTGGTTGTGGCATTACTGTGAATGGCTGGCCACCCAGCATCATAGGGTCTATTTGAGCTCTGCCACCGCCATTTTGTGCACATTGCATCTGGAGCCTGCGTTGTAATAGCCTAGGGAGAGATCACTGAGGTGCTAGGGAGTGTTTAGGCCTCTTGATAAAACAAAAGCCCTTTTAAGGGCTACCTGCAGTGTATACTAGTTCTGGGTTTAAAGGAGCTGCTCACTAGCTCCATAATACCACCAAAAAATAGCTCTTTTCAGAGATGAAGGCACACAACAAAGTCAGAGTACAGGGAGGGAGAGATTGTGTATTAGGTAGGGAGAGGTTGAAGTGCTCTTCCAGTGTCCATCTTAAAACAACTCTTGTCAGAGGCAAAGCAATATTTTTCCAGCACATTCAGAAGTAGCATTTTGTGCTGCCTTTTTATTTTTAGCACCGGTCTATTTTCCCTGCTGTTTTAGGGCTCCGAGCCTGACTTCTGCTGTCCATATTAGTCAACTTAAACAAGCGTGTGTGCCCTACACAAAGGAGTAGTCCAAACATTTCCTACTGCCTGCTACAAAGCACGCACCAGTCCATTTTAACCACTACTTTGGGGTGTCAGCCTGCCTTCTGTCTATATTAGTCGACTTAGAAAAGCGTTTTGTGCCCTACACAAAGCACTGGTCCAAACATTTCTTACTGCCTGCTATAAAGCACACACCAGCCCATTTTAACCACTATTTTGTGGTGTCAGCCTGCCCTCTGCCAATATTAGTCCACTTAAAAAATCATTGAGTGCCCTGCAATATTTTTCCAGCACACACAGAAGTAGCATTTTGTGCCGCCTTTTTATTTTTAGCGCCGGTCTATTTTCCCTGCTGTTTTAGGGCTCAGACTTGACTTCTGCTGTCCATATTAGTCCACTTAAAAAAGCGTGTGTGCCCTACACAAAGCAGTAGTGAAAACATTTCCTACTGCCTGCTACAAAGCACGCACCAGTCCATTTTAACCACTATTTTGGGGTGTCAGCCTGCCTTCTGTCCACATTAGTCGACTTAGAAAAGCGTGTTGTGCCCTACACAAAGCAGTAGTCCAAACATTTCCTTCTGCCTGCTACAAAGCACGCACCAGCCCATTTTAACCACTATTTTGGGGTGTCAGCCTGCCTTCTGTCTATATTAGTCCACTTAAAAAATCACTGAGTGCCCTGCACAAAGCAGTGGTCCAAACATTTCCTACTGCCTGCTACAAAGTACACACCAGGCCTTTTTAACCACTATTTTTGAAGCCACCATACCAAGGGCCACCAATTACAAATAGTAGTTAGGCTAGAGTAGGAATACTGTCCTGGTTTGTCCACTGCACAATCTGCATAGGGTTTGCAAAAATTAGCCCTATGGGCTGAGTCATGGTTGACGCAAGAAGACACCATCCCAAGGGCCTCTAATCACAAATAGTAGTTAGGCTGGAGTAAGAATACTGTACTGGTTTGTCCACTACACAATCTGCATAGGGTTTGTATAAATTAGCCCTATGGGCTGAGTCATGGTTGACGAAGGAAGGAAAAGGGTTCTTATGCGAAGGGGGTGACATTAACAGCAGTAGCATGAATCTGCATTTTTGGTGAATTTAGGTTGGCTTGCTGTCATCTGGTGGAATTGCAAACTGTGGAAATATCCAGTCCTTGTTGAATTTAATCAGAGTAAGTCTGTCTGCATTTTCCGTGGAGAGGCGTGTGCTCCTATCAGCGATGATTGCCCCAGCGGAACTGAGAACATGCTCTGACACCATACTAGCAGCTGGACAGGCCAGCACCTCCAAGGCATATAAGGAGAGGTTGGGCCAAGTGTTCAGCTTAGACACCCAATAATTAAAGGGAACTGAAGTGTCAGAAAGGACGCACGTATAGTCACTTAAGTAAGCCTTGACCATGTTCTGCAACTTATCCCTCCTTGGCATTGTTACAGGCACAGATAGCCTTTACTATTGTGCTGAGTAATTGAAAATTGCCCAATTTGTGCACATTTTCCCCCCACCTCTGTTGGAGCTGGTGTTTGTATCTCTCCCCATTATCCCTTGGTGTTGAAAAGAGCCGGTACCTCTGCCACCAGCATTGTCTGAGGGTGATGTTTTCAGCAACTGATCTACAACGGCCCTCTTGATCAATTCAATTGTAAAACTCTTTATTGACTCCAAAAGGAGAGAAGGAAATTTCTCCTTGTACCGTGGATCAAGAAAGGTGGCCAACCAGTATAGGTCGCTCTTGTCACCTACACCTTAAAAACATCTCCAGAATTCGACCTTTTCTCACCTTTGAAACTGCTAAAACTCTTACTGTTGGTCTTATTCACTCTTGTCTGGACTACTGCAACTCTCTTTTGATCAGTCTCCCTCTTACCAAACTTTCAACACTTCAATCCGTCCTGAAAGCAGCAGCCAGGATCGTATTTCTGTCCAGCCGCTTCACCGATGCCTCCATCTTGTGCCAGTCATTACACTGGTTATCCATTTGCTACAGGGTCCAATATAAACTCATCACTCTCACCCACAAAGCTCTCCACAGTTCTGCGCCGTCTTATATCTCTTCTCTCATCTCTGTCTATCGCCCTACACGTGCCCTCCATTCTACAAATGACCTAAGACTAACATCCCCCATAATCCGAACCTCGCACCTCCGTCTGCAAAACTTCTCTCATGCTGCACCAGTTCTCTGGAATGCTCTACCCCAGACGATCAGACTAATGCCTAGCCACCACGTCTTCAAGCACGTTTTAAAAACCCATCTCTTTAAACAAGCCTACCACCTCAACTACTCAGTAAACTAACTTTCCCCTGTTTCTCCTTCTAAATATTATTCTGAATCTGCACCCTACTATTCATCTGTCTCCACACCCTCCATGCACATGATAACTACACTCGATACTTGATTATTGCACTTAAACATACTGCCTGATGACCGGATCATGCAGTGTTATATGAAAATCCCTACTTATTATAATTGCCTGACCTGAAATAACAAGCACTTTTCTCCTATTATGTCCACCCATTTCCTTATTGAATGTAAGCTTGTGAGCAGGGACCTCACTCCTAATGTAACTGTTTAAACTGTCTTACCTTGTATTGAATTTATTGCATGTACATGTCTCCGCTTAATTTTAAAGTGCTGCGGAATATGTTGGCACTACATAAATAAAAATTATTATTATTATTATTACTGTTGGATAAAATGTGTAGCACGCGAGGGTCTTGCCACACACACTTACACATGAATGGTGTCATGTGGGTCAAACTGCAAAAAAGCAAATGTTTTGTGTCCCCAACAGTAGAAACAGTACCCATCCTCTCCTCACGCTGACTCGGCTCCTCCTTCTCCTCCTCCACCTCCTCCTTTTCAGCCCATCCAGACTGGACAGACATGACTCTTGGGTTGGGTGTCCCCTCTGTAGCATTACGAGTCCCCTTGGTAGCACAGAAAAACAAATCCTCTCCCTCCTCATCTTCCTCCTCATCACCCAATGTTGCCTCAGAATATTGGCTGGGCTGGGTAGTATCACCCATTGGGAAATCTGGCTCCATACCAACATGCTCAGCACTCAAAGCTTCCTCTTTGAGATTATGCAGTGATTGTTTCAAGAGACACAGAAGCAGGATGATTACGTTGATAATAGCCTGATCACCTCTCACGAGGTTGGTGCAGTACTCAAAGTTCTCAAGAACCCCACAAATGTCAGCGATCCACACTATGTGTGGTGGCAGACTCTCAGTCTGACCGGCATGCTGAAGCTGGTATTCAGCTACTGCCCTCTGCTGTTCACAAATCCTCGCCAACATATGATAGGTGGAGTTCCAAATTAAAGTGCTTTTGCAGCACTGTAAAAGCACCAAAAGCAGTAGAGGAATGGCGGAAATAGGTGCTAATACGGCGCACCTTCTCAAGTAGGTACGGCAAGTCACGGAAAGTTGTCAGAAATTTCTGAACAACTAGGTTCAGCACGTGAGCCATGCATGGCATGTGTACCAGCTTGCCGATCTTTAAAAACGTCACCAGGTGACACCCATTATCGCAGACGACCAAACCAGGTTGGCGGTGCAGCGGGGAGAGCCACTGACTGGTCTGTTGTTTTAAAGCTTGCCACAGCCCTGTTGCACTGTGTGCTTTCTGACCTAAACAGATCAGCTTCAGCAGAGTGTCTTGCCACTTTGCCGATGTGCTGATGCACAGGTCCCAGCTTGGCAGTGATAGGGAGGGTAATTCCCCAGAGGATGAGGAGCAAGAGAAGGGGAGAGTGGAAGTGGAATATGAACAGGTGTAAACACTGACAGAAGTTGGGCCTGCTATTCTTAGCGTTGGTGGGATGTGTGATGTTCCAGTTTGGACCTTTGTCCCACCCTCCACCAGGTTCCCCGAGTGTGCCATTACAGAAATGTATCGTCCCTGTACACAACAATTTGTCCAGGTATCTGTTGTTAGGTAGACCTTCTGGGTTACGGCGTTGGTGAGAGCATAGTTTAGATTGTTTAACACGTGCTTGTGTAATGCAGGGACGGCACACCGGGCAAAATAGTAGTGGCTGGGAACACTCTATCGTGGGGCAGCCACAGCCAAGAGATCATGGAAGACTGTGTTCCCATAAGCCTAAATGGCAACATCTCCATAGCTAGCAATGTGGCTATCTGCGGGTTTAGTATTTGTGCCTGTGGGTGCGTGGCTGCCAATTTACGCATTTTTTCCAAGCTCTCAAGCATGGACAATTGGACGCTTTGCTGGCACAAGGAAGTGCATGCGGTTGATGTTTGTAGTATGTGAGCAACCGCAGCTTGTGGGCAGTAGGTATGAGCGCCTGCTTCTTGAACCTCATATTCTGAAGGACATAGCCAAGGCGACATGGCATAAGTCTCCACCGAACCCAAAAGCACTACAGATTCTGGCTGGTGATGAGCTCATGCAGTCTTTATCTATCCCTCATCCCCTCAAGATGGCTGGACCATCATTGTAAATAAGACCCTGTACTTTGTGTCACCCCCACCTCACTGTAGATTATAAGCTCTTACGCGCAGGGTCGTCATTATTTTTGCTTTAATTATTGTATTATCTTTAGCTATGTTACTTATGACTAGTGTTGAGCATTCCGATACTGTAATATCGGGTATCGGCCGATATTCGCGGTATCGGAATTCCGATACTTAATTCCGATACTTTTACAATATCGAATACCGGAATCGGAAGTTCCCATAATGCCTGAGCTCTGCAGTGTCTGTGAAGGATGACAAGTTGGATGGCAGCGCGATCCAGCCTGTCATCAGAATGCCATCCCAGCGGGGGAGAATTCTCCTGATTGTTTAAAAGCCGGCGCGCGGTAAAAAGCCGCCGGCTTTTAAACAATCACACAGCCCCATACTGCTTCCCCGCAGCCTCCCACCCCGATCCTCCGCTCCCCTCGCCACCTCCAATCCCAATCGTAAATTAGGACCGGGCGGGGAGCGCAGAACCAAGGAGCGAAGGACCCGGGCGGGGAAGTCGGCAGTGAAAAGACTTCACCGCCGGCTTTCCCGTTCTGTGCTGCGCTTTCCCGCCGGTTATTTCAAATGAACAGCTGAGGTATCAGCTGATGCCGATCAGCTGTTCATTTGAAGTCGCCGCGTTGCCCTCAGAGGGTTCATGTGAGTTCATGCTTGACTGCATGAACTCACATGAACTTTCCCACGGCCGCACAGGTCAGCCTCACCTCCCAGACCCGTCATGATTAGTGTGTGTGCGGGTGTGTGTGCGGGGTGTGTGTGCGGGTGTGTGTGCGGGGTGTGTGTGTGGGGTGTGTGTGCGGGGTGTGTGTGCGGGGTGTGTGTGCGGGTGTGTGTGCGGGGTGTGTGTGCGGGGTGTGTGTGTGCGGGGTGTGTGTGCGCGGGGTGTGTGTGCGGGGTGTGTGCGGGGTGTGTGTGCGGGGTGTGTGTGCGGGGTGTGTGTGTGCGGGGTGTGTGTGCGGGGTGTGTGTGCGGGGTGTGTGTGTGCGGGGTGTGTGTGTGCGGGGGTGTGTGTGCGGGGTGTGTGTGCGGGGTGTGTGTGTGCGGGGTGTGTGTGCGGGGTGTGTGTGCGGGGTGTGTGTGCGGGGTGTGTGTGTGCGGGGTGTGTGTGCGGGGTGTGTGTGCGGGGTGTGTGTGCGGGTGTGTGCGATGTCTGTGCGGGTGTGTGCGTGCGATGTTTGTGCGGGTGTGCGGGGTGTGTGTGCGGGTGTGCGCGGTGTCTGTGCGTGCAGGCAGACATAGGCCGATGTGACACTACTACTCCCATCGGCCTATGTCTGTCCCCCGTCCACTCGTGCCAGCAGGATCAGCTCGATGGGAGCAGTAGTTCCCATCAGCCTGATCCTGTTATTTAAATTGCCCTACTGTGTCCCCAATAAATGTTAGATACATGTCATTGGTGGCCAGTGGTTACCTAAAAGAAATTAGTTCATACATTACCTGTCCCCGCCGATCGCCACCTAAAATAAAGTAAAAAATAAAAAACTACACCTATACTCACCTAGACACCTAATTCCCCGAAGCCATCGATCTCCTGTAATAAAATGTAAAATAATAAACCACAACCTTATCCTTACCCCTCCGGAGTAGTCCACGAGTGTCCCACGAAGATCTCCAGTTCAGAGCAGCCACATAGAATGTGACCGCTCTGAACCGCTGCCGCCGCTAGAATGACGGGGCCGTAAGGGTTCACCGGAGTTCAGGCAGCGCTGCTCCGGTTAGCTGCTTTACGGCCCTGCTGTATCGTGAGAAATTCCCACGGTACAGCAGTGCCGTAAAGGAGGTCTTCGGAGCTGCGCTGCCTGAATGCACTCCGGTGACCTCAGTCAGTGGCTCCCGCTGCCGGGAGCGGACGTGTTCCCGGCAGCGTGAGCTTACAGCAGCCATGCACAGCTGTCACCATCTCCAGATGTGACAACTGTGCATGGGAGATCAGCGCAGGAACGTGGACAGGTAACTATTATTTTTAGTAAACTAAGAATTAAATAAAATGGTGTGTTTTATTTGAAATAAATTATTTTTTTCTGGGTGTAGTGTGTTTTTTCTTTTTAACACTTTGTAGGTTAGTAATGGGGGTGTCTTATAGACGGCCATCATTACTAACCTGGGCTTCATGGCAGCTGGCGCTGACATGAACCCCACCACTATTACCCCCTGCCACCGCACCAGGGCAGCGTGGAAGAGCGAGGCTAAGTGCTAGAATTGGCACATCCTATGGATGCGCCATTTCTGGGGCGGCTGACGGCTGGTGTTTCTAGCCTGGGAGGGGGCCATTATTCATGGCACCCTTCCTGGGCTATTAATATCAGCCCCAGCCATCTGCTTAACCTCCGCTAGAGACTAAAATTATGGGGGATCCCACGCCATTTTTTTTTTAAATAAATCCTTTATTTTAACACTAAATGACATTTGAGGAGTTAATAAAGATGCAGTCCCTAAATTATTATTTATTTTTTAATTAATTTTTCCCAAAACTTTTGACGTGGGCTTCGCCATATTTTTGTATGCCAGCCAGGTACAGCATCCAGCTTCTATGAACGCGCCATTTTCCGGGGCGGCTGCGGACTGCAATTTTCAGCGGGGGGGGGGGGGGGCAGAAAGCTTGGGCCTCCCTGCGCTGCAGATTCCATCCCCCAGCTGCCTTGTTGTACCTGGCTGGACACAAAAATAGGGAGAAGCTCCACGTTTTTTTTTTTTTTAATTATTTCATGAAATTCATGGAATAATTAAGAAAAAAAGGGCTTCCCTATATTGTTGTGTCCAACCAGGTACAAATAGGCAGCTGGTGGTTGGGGGCAGTTCCTGCCTGCTGTACCTGGCTGGACACAAATATAGTGCAAAGCCCCACGTCAATTTTTTTTTAATTATTTCAGGAAATTCATGAAATAATTAAAAAAAAATTATGTGGGGCTTCGCCCTATATTTGTGTCCAGCCAGGTACAGCAGGCAGGAACCGGCTCCCCCAACCACCAGCTGCCTATTTGTACCTGGTTGGACACAACAATATAGGGAAGCCCTTTTTTTCTTAATTATTCCATGAATTTCATGAAATAATTAAAAAAAAAAATGCGTGGGGCTTCGCCCTATTTTTGTGCCCAGCCAGGTACAACTAGGCAGCTGGGGGCTGGAATCCGCAGCGCAGGGAGACCCAAGCTTTCTGGGCCCCACCCGCTGCAAATTGCAGTCCGCAGCCGCCCCGGAAAATGGCGCGTTCATAGAAGCGCCATCTTCTGGCGCTGTACCCAACTCATCCAGGGCCCTGGTGCGGTGGCTCACTGGGTAATAAAGGGGTTAAGGCCAGCTTGGCATTATCAGCTGGCCCTAAGCCCGAAATTCATGGGGTCATGCCAATATTAGACATGACCACCATGAATTTCTAGTAAAGTATTTAAAAAAACACAACACCCAGAATAAAGTCCTTTAATTGAAATAAACACACAATTCTTTATTGTTCTAAATTAAACCATACTTACCGTCACGCCCATTCCAGCTGAAGCCAACGATCTCCTGCAATAAAAGTAAAATAATAAAGCAACCTCATCCTTACCTTTCCATGGCTCCCACGACAGCTTCAGCTCTGCTACATCGAGATGACAGGCTGGACCGCAGCAGAACGCTGCCATCCAGCCTGTCATCCCGCAGACACTGAGAAGCGCAGGCATACTTCCACTCCTCAGTGTCTGGCTGTGACAGCATAAAGATGAGCCGAGGTCATGTCCAATGAACTCAGCTCACCTCATGCACGTCACTGACAGCGTGGGAAAATTCTCCTGCACTCAGCACTTCAGCGTGAGAATTTTCCCACGCTGTCAGTGACGTGCATGAGGTGAGCTGAGTTCATTGGACATGACCTCACCTCATGTATGTCACTGACAGCGTGGGAGAATTCTCACGCTGAAGCGCTGAGTGCAGGAGAATTTTCCCACGCTGTCAGTGACGTGCATGAGGTGAGCTGAGTTCATTGGACATGAACTCGGCTCATCTGGATGACGTCACAGAGAGACACTGAGGAGCGCAAGTAAGCCTGCGCTTCTCAGTGTCTGCGGGATGACAGGCTGGATGGCAGCGTTCTGCTACGGTCCAGCCTGTCATCTCGATGTAGCAGAGCTGGAGCTGTCCTGGGAACCATCGAAAGGTAAGGATGAGGTTGCTTTATTATTTTTCTTTTATTGCAGGAGATCGTTGGCTTCAGCTGGAATGGGCGTGACGGTAAGTATGGTTTAATTTAGAACAATAAAGAATTGTGTGTTTATTTTAATTAAAGGACTTTATTCTGGGTGTTTGTGTTTTTTTAACTTTGACTATGGGGTTAGTAATGGGGGTGTCTTATAGACGCCTCTCCATTACTAACCTGGGCTTGATGTCAGCTGGCATTATAAGCTGACATCAACCCCAGCCCTATTACCCCACTGCCACCGCTACAGGGCAGTGGGGAGAGCGAGGCTAAGTGCCAGAATTGGCGCATCCTATGGATGCGCCATTTCTGGGGCGGCTGACGGCTGGTGTTTCTAGCCTGGGAGGGGGCCAATATTCATGGCACCCTTCCTGGGCTATTAAAATCAGCCCCCAGCTGTCTGCCTAGCCTTTGCTAGCTATTAAATTAGGGGGGACCCCACGTTATTTTTTTGGGGGGGTTCCCCCATTTTAATAGCTAGTAAAGGCTAGGTATTCAGCTGGGGGCTGATATCAGTAGCCTGGGAAGCTCCGTGGGTATTACCCCCTTCCCAGGCTTCAAACATTTGCCCCAGCTGTCTGCTTAACCTCCGCTAGAGCCTAAAATTAAGGGGAACCCCACGCCAATTTTTTTTTAAATAAATCCTTTATTTTAACACTAAATGACAAGTACAGTAATCAACACTGTCACTGTACTTCATATATATGTGACTGACATGTTTCTATCTATCTAATCTATGTGTGATTCTCTATTCTTTCTATTCTAAATTGTCGGGTACAGATGCTGAATTGCCGGCCGGCTTTCTTAAAGAGACGGTGCACGAAAACACTAATATTTTTTTAAATAAATCCTTTACACTAAATGACAAGTACAGTAAGCAACACTGTCACTGTACTTCATATATATGTGACTGACATGGTTCTATCTATCTAATCTATGTGTGAAGCTCTATTCTGTCTGTTATAAATTGTCGGGTACAGATGCTGAATTGCCGGCCGGCTTTTTTAAAGAGACGGTGCACGAAAACACTAATATTTTTTAAAATAAATCCTTTACACTAAATGACAAGTACAGTAACCAACACTGTCACAGTACTTCATATATATGTGACTGATATGGTTCTATCTACCTAATCTATGCGTGAAGCTCTATTCTTTCTGTTGTAAATTATCGGGTACCGGTGAATGCCGCTGATGAATTGCCGGCTTTTCATGTCATTCTACATTATTCTTAGTTGTTTTACTTCATGTAGAATTAACCTACAAGGAAAGAAAGGGTTTATTTTCATTCCGATATTTGTGTCCCATTGACTTGCATTGGTTTCCGGTATCGGAATCGGCGATATCCGATACTTTTTGGCTATCGGCCCGATCCAATCCGATACGATATTTCCTGATATCGGAAGGTATCGCTCAACACTACTTATGACTGATGAATATGAACCTCTGAATTGTAAAGCTTTGCGGAATGGGTTGGCGCTATATAAATAAAGAGTGTTATTACACTGCTAAAAAAAATAAAGGGAACACTTAAACAACAGAATATAACTCCAAGTAGATCAAACTTCTGTGAAATCAAACTGTCCACTTAGGAAGCAACACTGATTGACAATCAATTTCAGATGCTGCTGTGCAAAAGGAATAGACAATAGATGGAAATGATTGGCAATTATTAAGACCCACTCAATAAAGGAGTGGTTCTGCAGGTGGGGACCACAGACCACATCTCAGTACCAATGCTTTCTGGCTGATGTTTTGGTCACTTTTGAATGTTGGTTGTGCTTTCACACTCGTGGTAGCATGAGATGGACTCTACAACCCACAGAAGTTGCTCAGGTAGTGTAGCTCATCCAGGATGGCACATCAATGCGAGCTGTGGCAAGAAGGTTTGCTGTGTTTGCTGTGCACCCTCCAGATGCACAGTATGATGACCCTACGGTACACACCTGGCAAAGTATGGTGACCCCAACCCAGTACGATGCTCTAACTCTGACTCCAACACAGCCCTCCATACAATATGATGACCCAACACAGTATGATGGACCCTACACAAACCTCCACACTGTATAATGGCCTCCACTAATCCTCATAAACAGTATAAGACATAGCTCTCTAAAGACTATAATTGCCCTCACACAGCCCTCCAAACATCATAATGGCCCCACATAGCCCTCCAAACATTATAATAGCCCCCATATAACCCTGCCAATAATAAAATAGCTACCATATAGCCCTAATAACAGTATAATGGCCCCATGTATCCCACCAAACTGTTTAATGTCCCCAATATAGCCCTCCAAACAGTATAATGACCCCACATAGCCTTCCATATAATATAATGAGTCCTACATAGCCTTCCATAAAATATAATGAGTCCTACATAGCCTTTCATGAAATATAATGGGCCCCATATAGCCTTCCATATAATATAATGGCCCCACATAGCCCTCCATAAAAGGTAATGGCCCGCACATAGCCATCTATGTGATATAATGGCCCTATATTGCCTTTCATATATTATAATGGGCCCCCCATTGCCCTCCATATAATATAATGACTCCACATGTACTCATTGATTAAAATAAATAAATACTCACTAATAAATACTCTGCACTGTTCGGCCCAGTGGGCACATTGTAGTGACATCATCGCACCTGCTGCACTGAGATGTCAGCTGATGCTCTCTTCTAAATTATTGCTTTCAACCGTATTGGCATTCAGGATGCCAGTACAGTTGAAAGTGCGATGCCAGGTGGGGGGCTGATGCCACCTCTGGCACTAGCCTCCCTGACTCATGGGCCGCATAGCATTCTGGAGACTTGCCACCATTAGTGGTACGCCACTGGTAGCAAGCTGACCCGTTCAATGGTAACATTTTGGGAAAATTAAAACTTTCTATTGCAATTTTTAAGGAGTTTTTGAGTTCCACATTTTTTCAAGTTTTTTTTTCATTTCTCATTATGACATTTCCTGTTTTAGTTTAATAATTCTATATTTTGCATTTTCCAGATGCAGAAATATCAAAAATTCTTATTTTTTTATTTTTTATTTCTGAATTATTCTCGGAAGAAAAGGGGTGATTTAGAATTTTCATATTTTATTTTTTAGACATTTTTATTAACTTTATGTGATGCAATTGCAAATGTGGTACCACAGATATACAGAATGCTTATAAAAACAACAGAATTGGATAATAGTACACTCAAAGATGTTGCAATTTGTAGTTCAACGGCTGGATACATTTGGCTGGATATAGTATTCATTAAACGCGTTTCGGAGGGTAACTTCACTTTTTCCTCAATGCCAAATAAGAAAAAAAAAGTCACAAAAGAACATGGCAAAATAAGATTAAATTATAGACAAAATGATGCAATGCAATGATAAAAACATAAATAAAGTAAAATGGTCTGTCTCTTTAAGGGTAAAACCAGTTGTGACCATAAGGGGTTAGAAGACCATTCATGTATAGTGCATTGGTTGTAGGTGATTGTCGGTTATGAGGTCACGGAATGTTGTGACGCTGATATATAAGCAACTGCCGGACGGAACTCCTCTGAGGGTTTACAGTTAGTGGAGTGTAAGTAGCTTCATATTATCTGCTGATTTATCTCCTATCATATCCCTTGTGTCTTTCACTTTCACTCCTCATTTCCTTCATTCTCTAATAATATTTGATTTTAATGAGCAAAATGTGTCATCTATCCCACCGGCCTGCTGTCTTTGAATCCGCCATCCATACATGGGTACAATACATCATTATGTATATGAGTAGTGTAGCAGTGCTATCTTTCGTCAAACTCAATTTGACAGGTGCCACGCCCCCTATCAAAGTGTATCAAAGTGTGTAGCCACACCCCTCCTCCCCCTCCCCTATCAGGCCCTGTGTTGTATCTTATTCAGCATTTTATATGAATTTTATAGGAGTTTGATGTTGCTATCAGATTATTTACTCTTATTTGATAGTGTAATTCTCATTTTATATGAATTTTATAGTTCCAGCAGAGTATTTACTCTAATTTGATAGTGTGATTCTTAGGTCATATATTTTATACGTTTGTACAAACCAGCAGTGCTAATCACCAAGCATTGATCACATTTCAGCGATGAAGACATGTAATGCATTCTGAAAGTACAGATTGTAGCACATTCATGCAATTTCTGCTAGAGTAAAAGTTTCTTTGTCAGACGGGAATAAATCAGTAGCACCTTGTGAGATGTCTAACAAGATTTTTTTTTTTGTTAGCCAGTTCGACCTTATCAGGAGGAAATAAGCCATAAGCATAAAATTGTAAAAGATTTTATTGTTTTAAAGATAAATATATCCCTGAATCATTCAGAGCTGTAATTATAAAAGTACAAGACATTTCAAAGACAACACAGATTGTGGTAAAACCCTTCACATTTTTCATACCGTAGTAATGGTTATCATGATGAAATACGAAGGGTTTTATCGTCGAGCCTTGCTTTTGTGAGAGGTGCAATTTGGTGTTTCATCACAAGTACAATAATTTCTGTTTTTGAAAAACTACAAGTGCAAATGATAACCCAAGGGGGACGTGTCTTATAAGTAACATTGCCTGATTTGGAAATAAGATTCATAGATTCGCTAAATTTCATGCCCATGAAGCTTAGTAAACTACCGCAAACTATGGGTTTTTCAGGGTCAAAAGATAATTTCCCACACTTTTTTAACACTGTAGAAAATCAAAACTGTGTTGGACCCCTACCTGCTGTAAAATATTACGGGGGTGGAGTACATGTTACCTAGTGAGAAAGGGGCGTTCATGCAGTGGTATGAGAACCAGACACATTCAACTTTTAACCTTAAATGCGAACTAAAAAACGTATTGCAGCCAAGGCGTTGAAATTTTGCGGCATTCGTGTTAACTCCATAGAGAGTATATTATGGAAATGACAAGGAAAAATGTTAAAATATACTGTAAGCCGCAAAAGCAAAGAATTGTAGTGCCCCGATGTTTGTTCTTTTCAACGCATCACACTGACCTCTGTATGTATGGCGATGTACAGATTTAAATTTCACTCAAAATAGATTATATTAGCCCTCTTTAGCTTTTAAAATTTACCAGCATTGTTAGCAAACCCGATGTGATTTTTCAGTATGTGTTTCTACCGTACTATGATATTTCATTGCTGCATTTTATTGATGGTGAAACTGCGGCCATTAAGTAGAACTATGCAAAAGGTCACCACACTGTCAACAAAACACAAGCAACTTGGTGACGCACATCAGAGAATTTGACAGGTAAAACTGTCTTAAAAGTTATGGTCATAACACTAAATGTTGGTAACACACAATCTATTAATTTTAGCAGTCTCAAAGATCTAGTTCTGAACTAGTCACGGAGACGTGTTATCATTGAACAAACGGGTATTGTGCGAAATAAAAAGTACTGATACATTGAAACAAGACCGTTATGCAAGACACAAAAGTTCTTTACACACACCGACAGCTACTAGACGATTTCACCACTCTGCCATTTGGCTATTAGTTGTAGAATGTGATTTAGCCATGGCTGCAACACCCATTCTCATGAACTCTAACAGGCCCGTCGAATCAGCTATTTTGTTAAACACTTCTTGCATAATATTGAAAGTAATTTTTTGCACAAACTCGTTATTACCAAACCTGAAACTGATCACCAACAACTGCCAAACTCAGACCCTGATAAAACCCAAGTGGTTACTGAAATTGTAAGCCATGTTAATCATCGATATAAAAAGAATGCTGAATTTCTACTAAGCAGATTGCTGCTGAACAAAAATGTTACAGCATGGAATGATAAAAGCAATTTTAGTTTGAAAGGATCTGTAAAACCAGGATCTAACATAATGGGTTTGGCACGAAATACAACACAGAGCTGTTTGCTGTATATGATTGGCCATGTAAACCAACGATATAAAAAGAATGCTGAATTTTTACTAAACCGGCTACTGCAGAATAAAAATGTTACATCCTAGAATGATAAAAGGTAATTTATTTTAAAGAAATGATAATATAATTTCTGAATTTGTAACCTCTATTTTATCTGAACATTCAATCTACAACACGTTGTCTTGATTTACAAATTTGCTAGTTGGTTATTAGTAACTGACAAAACATGTGTGCAATATCACCTGAATTTGTAACCTCTATTTTAATCTGAACTTTCAACGTTGCT
This sequence comes from Phyllobates terribilis, assembly GCF_046119375.1. NCBI lineage: Eukaryota > Metazoa > Chordata > Amphibia > Anura > Dendrobatidae > Phyllobates > Phyllobates terribilis. The sequence continues at coordinate 82,433,048 of NW_027362764.1, forward strand.
AGTGAATTGTGCACGAAGGTAAAACATGAGCGCTTGGATTTGTTTTTTATGGCCCTTTGTGGTCAGTGCTGTCTAGCAGTAATGGATAAAACGTGTGTTATATTTTCTCAACTGGCTGCTAAATGTAGTCGTCTAGCTTGACTGATTTGCAACAACTGATATGTTTACTAATTCTAGTGTCTTGCCAGTCACATTTTCTAGTGTAATGTCTTGTTGGATCAAACCTATATGCTAACTGTTTGGTAGTAATTGATAAAACATTAAACACAATTTGCTGCATGTGCATGTAATACTTTTTATATTATGCTGTAATAAATGTAAAATATCTGTCATAGTATATATTAACTACTTTATTTGTATATTATTCTGTAATAATTGTAAAATAATTGTATTTCTCTAAGTTGTTTAATATAAGCCATTCTGTATATTACAGAATTGTACTATATCATGAATTGTCTCCATGTTGTAAAATTGTATATTATTAAATACAGTTTGCTGTATACGATTGTAATACTTTTTATTTATTCTGTAAGAATTGTAAAATATCTGTCATAGTATATATTAACTACTTTATTTATATATTATTCTGTAATAATTGTAAAATAATTGTATTTCTCTGTGCTATTTAATATAAACCATAGCATGGCCAAAAGAATTGAGGCAGTGTTGAAAGCCAGAGGTGGATTTACGAAATACTAACAAAATAATAAAAAATTAACGTTTAGATTTTTAGGAGCAAAACAGTAATAATGCAGTGACATGACAAGAATCTGCATAACTGATCATTTGCAAAATAACTGCAAGTAAAATCATTAAAACCTTTAATGCTAAATTGTCTTTCCTTTTTTACAAACACTATAAAATACTTAGTGCTGATCACACTATCAGATAAGAGTAAATACTCTGCTGGGGCTATAAAACTCATCATCTCTCTTATCTACACATTCAAGTGAATATGGAATGATTCAGGGATATATTTATCTTTAGAACAATAAAATCTTTCAAGGCTTTTACACTCTCAAGTGTCTGAGACGCACTGTGAAAGACATTGAGACCCACATTCGTATTCATCTTGAGTGGGTAAATGTGTGTTATATTTTCACAGTGTAATATATTGCACTAACTTGCCTGGTTCATGCGTTCATTGCCCTAGAATGTGCTACTATCTGAACTTTCAGACTGATAAGAACAATATCAAAACTCTCAATTCCAGGATACACACAGCACTGTATGTGAACATCTATACATTCAGAATGCAATACATGTTTTCAACACTGCAATAAAAGCGATCAGAACTTGCTTGAATACTGCACGATAAAACATTAAACGCAATTTGTTGCATGTAAATGTAACACTTTTTATATTATGCTGTAATAAATGTAAAATATCTGTCTTAGTATATATTATTAACTACTTTATTTGTATATTATTCTGTAATAGTTGTAAAATAATTGTATATGCAAATTGCCTCTTCAGAGAAAAAGAGGACTTGTACTCTATAGCGCCACCTATTGGAAGTAGCAATCCTACAAGTCACAATCAACCCTTTAACGAGTCGTGTTATATGACTTAGGATAAAAGCCAAATCAGAATCTCAATTTGCGGACACGGTGTTTCGGGCTGTTGGCCCTCGTCAGTGCAAAGTATGAGAACTGATTTGGCTGGGTGAGAGGCTCTGGACTGAGGTCTAAGCGTTTCTCCTTATGGAGAGTGACACATATGTGGAGTAATTGTATTACTCTAAGTTATTTAACATAAACCAATCAGTATATTACAGAATTGTACTATATCATGAATTGTCTCCAAGTTGTAATACTGTATATTATTAAATACAGTCTGCTGTATATGATTATAATACTTTTTATTTATTCTGTAAGAATTGTAATGTTGTGGTCGAACTGGTTAGCAAAAAATCTTGTTAGATATCTCCCCAAGTAGCTGTTGATTTATTACCTCCTGAAATGTGATCATTGCTTTGCAATTAGTAGTACAGGGTAAATGTTTTATATTTTCACAATGTAATATACTGCACATCAAAACTCTCAATTCCAGGATACATACAGCACTGATTATTCTCTCCTGATAAGGTAGAACTGGCTAACAAAAAATCCTGTTAGACATCTCTCAAGATTTATTCCTGTCTGACAAACTAGATATGAGTAGAATGTGCTATCTGTACTTTCAGACTACTAAGAACAATAAAAGTAAATATCTGTCATATTATATATTATCAACTACTTTATTTGTATATTATTCTGTAATAATTGTAAAATAATTGTATTACTCTTAAGTTATTTAATATAAACCATCAATCTGTAATTCTACTGAATGTGTATCCATGAAGTCTGCGGAATTTGTAACCTTTTGTTAGCTCTATTTTATCTAGCCATCCAGTTCTAGTGTGATGTCTTGGATCAAACCTCTGAGTGAATCATTCTGAGATGTGATTATCTGGAATGTCTACAAGTTGTAAGAAATTGTTATATTTTCACAGTGTAATGTACTGCACTAACTTGTCTGTGGAATTTGTAATTAGTGAAATGTGATTATTGCTTGGTGATTAGCAGTAGAGGGTAAATGTGTGTTATATTTTCATATATTTATCTTAAGAACAATAAATTATTTTAAAACTTTCACAATATTGTGTCTTTCCCTTTTTACAAACGTATAAAATATATGACATATGAATCATAATTCATCAGTGAAGTGTCTGACCATTTCTGTAATGTCTTGTTTATACTTGGGGTAGTATAATCTGATAGCTCTGAATCATCAGTGCTTGGTGATTAGCAGTGCTGCTTTTTACAAACTCATAAAACACACACTTTATACTTGAGGTAGTTGTAACTTGGCCCTATAGATAATATGCCCATATAAAATAAGAACAAACTGTTGGGGCTATAAAACTCATATAAAATGAGAATAAAATGTTGAGGATATAAACTCATATAAACTCATATAAAATGAGAATTATACTAACAAATAAGAGTAAATAATCTGATAGCAATATCAAACTCATATAAAATTCATTTACCCTCCCATATGTCTGAGGCACTGTCAAATTGAGTTTGACGAAAGATAGCACTGCTACACTACTTATATGGATGAAGTGTAATTAGGAACATAGAAATAACTGTCATAAATCTTTATCTATTGCCATTTTAATCACAATTACATAATATTTAAATGGTCTAAGTGGTAAAGTGTTTCCTTGAAGGGAGTGCCAAGTTGGTGTAAGGAGACTTATAGGCCATAAAATGCTTCCCTAGGAATTTAAAAATGCAAGTGGTTTGTTCAGAGGAAGAGGACAGTAGCTCTAGCACCACCTATAGGACATAATTTTGCACTGGTGAGAAGCAAAAAGCAGAAAACACTTGTCTGCAAATAAAGTTTCTGTTTTTGTTTTTCTAAGTCATTTAACGAGGCCCTTTAAAGGGTCGATATTGACTTTTACAATTGCTACCTCCAATGGGTGGCTCTTCAGCTCCTATCCTCTTCCTCTCTAAAAAAGCTATTTGCTTGATATTTTAATAATTACATTGGTATCTCTTGTATAAGGTTTTGGTATAAGGGAAGGAACCAATGGGAGTTGTACAAGATTTTAAATATTCTGTCTCGTTTCTTTCAAAAACACAAACTGTCGGTTGTGTCTGGTGTTACAGGTCAGATCTATTCACTTCTATGGAGCTGAGTTACAATACCACAAACAACCTGTGGACAGGTGTGGCGCTGTTTTTGGAAGAAAGCGGTTATGTTTTTCTAATCCTGTACAGTCCCTTAAAGGACCATTTGATGTGAACTGGATTGGTTGCAGGTTTTTGTCACTTCCGACAGCTACTGTTGTTACTGGTGATTGGTAATTCTTGGAATGAGGTGACATCACACAGTGACATCACGGTAACTGCCGAGGGGACACTCACTAGAGGGCTGCTGTTGGCAGAGAAGTTTAAGTAAACTTTGTATTAACCTCTTTTTATGTCCTTTATTATGTTGTGTTACTTTCTCCTCTGTCTATAGTGATTAACCCTGTAATGTCAGGATGTCTCTTCCTCCCTTATAGATTTCTATTCCCTTATTTAAAAGTGAACATTTAGTTAATGAGCTGAGGTGTCGGTAACCGACTGTTCCCCCGTCACTCCTTCATAAATCTCAAAACAGGAATGAAATTTGATGTCTACAATAATTCTTTTTTTTTCTATCATTTTAGGGTTAAATTATTTGTGAGAGTTGTGTGTGAGAGAAAAATAAGGTAAATGCTTACATATCCTAAATCTACAATTTCTCTGATAGACTTTGGCCACTTGGTGGAGAGTCACCTTCCATGTCACCCATAATCTCCTCTCATAGAGAAACATTGAAGCTCCATGTGAGTAAGGAGAATGACAGGTGACTCCACGTTACCATCGAGCATTAGCCTTAAGGAAGAGTCAGACAACCATGTAACTTTGACAAAGATCTCAACACAATGCTCGGACTGGCCATCAGCTCCCTTGACCCGAGCGTGACAGCAGCATAGAAATACTCGCTGCCCTGCTCCAGTCAGGAAAGCTGTCGGCCAGTCCCAGCATTGTGTTGAGATCTTTGTCTGAGTTACACGGTTGTCTGACTCTTTCTTAAGGTCAAGATTAGACATGGCAGATTTATAGTATCCAAATTTTCATTCATAGGGGGAATTCATCTAACACTATGTCACAAAAGTTGTACATTTTTATGTAACACAAGCTCCCAAATACAATTTAGAGCTTTTTGTTTGTTTTTTTACACCAGCCCTGACACTTTTCAAAAACATGTGTACGGCCTAGTTGAAGGACAGGGAAAAGGCAAGGCCCAACAGAATAGTTATAATATGCACCAGAAAGTGTTGTAAAAGGGGCAAACTCCATCCAAAGTCCGGTGTTTGGGGTTATGTGTGGAGGGCTTGCCATGCCGGTTTGTGGAGACATTACTGGCTTACAGTGCCTACAAGTAGTATTCAACCCCCTGCAGATTTAGCTGGTTGACACATGCGGAATTAACTTGGCATTGTGACATTTGTACTGTAGATCAGCCTGGAAGTGGGAAATGCACTGCAGCAAATTTTTTTTTTTTTTTTTTTAAAAACGTTAAAAGTTAATTCAGAGTGTCATTTATTATTCAACCCCTCAAACCACAAGAATTCTGTTCGGTCCCCCTAAAGTATTAAGAAGTAGTTCAGGCACCAAGAATAATGAGCTTCACATGTGTGGATTAAAGATCTCTTTTGCCAGCCTTTTCTGACTATTTAAGACCCTCCCCAAACTTGTGAACAGCACTCAGACATGGTCAACATGGGAAAGACAAAGGAGCATTCCAAGGCCATCAGAGACAAGATCGTGGAGGGTCACAAGGCAGGCAAGGGGTACAAAACCCTTTCCAAGGAGTTGGGCCTACCTGTCTCCTGTCTCCACTGTTGGGAGCATCATCCGTAAGTGGAAGGCTTATGGAACTACTGTTAGCCTTCCACGGCCAGGACAGCCTTTGAAAGCGTCCGAAGAGTCAAGGCTAACCCAAGGACAACAAGGAAGGAGCTCCGGGAAGATCTCATGGCAGTGGGGACATTGGTTTCAGTCAATACCATAAGTAACGTACTCCACCGCAATGGTCTCCGTTCCAGACGAGCCCGTAAGGTACCTTTACTTTCAAAGCGTCATGTCAAGGCTCGTCTACAGTTTGCTCATGATCACTTGGAGGACTCTGAGACAGACCGGTTCAAGGTTCTATGGTCTGATGAGACCAAGATCGAGATCTTTGGTGCCAACCACACACGTGACGTTTGGAGACTGGATGGCACTGCATACGACCCCAAGAATACCATCCCTACAGTCAAGCATGGTGGTGGCAGCATCATGCTGTGGGGCTGTTTCTCTGCCAAGGGGCCTGGCCATCTGGTCCGCATCCATGGGAAGATGGATAGCACGGCCTACCTGGAGATTTTGGCCAAGAACCTCCGCTCCTCCATCAAGGATCTTAAGATGGGTCGTAATTTCATCTTCCAACAAGACAACGACCCAAAGCACACAGCCAAGAAAACCAAGGCCTGGTTCAAGAGGGAAAAAGTCAAGGTGTTGGAGTGGCCTAGTCAGTCTCCTGACCTTAACCCAATTGAAAACTTGTGGAAGGAGCTCAAGAATAAAGTCCACATGAGACACCCAAAGAACCTAGATAACTTGGAGAAGATCTGCATGGAGGAGTGGGCCAAGATAACTCCACAGACCTGTGCCGGCCTGATCAGGTCTAATAAAAGACGATTATTAGCTGTAATTGCAAACAAGGGTTATTCCACAAAATATTAAACATAGGGGTTGTATAATAATTGACCCACACTTTTATGTTTAAAATTTAATAAAATTCAACTGAGCAACATAACTTTTTGGTTTGTAAGATTTACGCTTCTGTTCATAAAACCTACTCTCGTTTGCAGTTTGAAGGCTCTAACTTATTTACATCTTATCAAACCAGCTAAATCTGCAGGGGGTTGAATACTACTTGTAGGCACTGTAAGTGTCCCAGTGTTGGGAGTATTGATAATTATGTTATAAATTGGAGTCTCTATTCTACAAGGTGGGCCATTTATATGGATACACCTAAATTAAATGGGAATGGTTGGTAATATCAACTTTCTTCTGCGGTGTTGCTATCAGTGTGTCAAGTGAGGGAGAAGAGGGTTGCATTGACAATCCAACACAATGGGCAGCACTTTGAACACATTTTTTAAGTGGTCATAAACTTATAAAAAACTCATGAAAGAATAAAGTTACATTAAAACCAAGCACACCATTGTTTTTCTTATGAAATTCTCAATAAGTTTGATGTGTCACATGACTCTCTTCCCATTGAAAAAACTAAAGTTGGATCCAAAATGGCCGACTTCAAAATGGCTGCCATGGTCACCACCCATCTGGAAAAGTTTTCCCCCTCCCATATACTAATGTGCCACAAACAGGAAGTTGATATCACCAACCATTCCCATTTAATTTAGGTGTATCCATATAAATGGCCCACCCTGTATAACTACTGTTTATATCTGATTATAAAAACCCTCTAGTGACCATTGATGAACTCCTGTTATCAGCTATGGAGCAGATACCAAAAATTCTCATTGTCTTGCTTAATCTTTAATAGGATGAAGCCAGCAGTGGAGGAGCAGGAATATCCGGATGGGATGTATGTATCTGATATTACTGGGATTATTGATTCTCCCATATTCTCCCTGTAATAATACACTGGTTATATTAAGGCTCAATGGTGTCATTTATCTTCCTAACATTTTGGTAAATGTGTGTTTGTAATATTATTCATTGTTTTTTTCTTGGCTTTTCCCATAACAGATTCATAGAGAACACACAGCGAATATTCGGGTGTTTATCTTATTACATCTTCCTACCACATATCTATAGGAGTAGTATGTGTCCCAATAAGGGGGGGACTCCATAGTGATGGTATCATGGCCTTACCGCTCTCACTCATGGGCATTTACAATGTTTCCATATGAAGGATACAATTGCTTTCAATAATAAAGAATTTAGACCCCATTGAATTCTTCATACTGTTCCTCATCTATTTCCCCCATAGGAAAACAATGAGGTCATGAGCAAATTACGGTAAAGCCAAAAATTTACCCGAACTGCTGACCGACCAAATATTGTCTTGGAGCCCTAGATTAAAGGATAATCATACTGTGTAGTACAATCTATGTGAACATAGAGCTATATAGATTCTGGAGGTGATGTCCATGCTGTTTTATGAGAGACAGGTTATATAGATAATATTTCTTTATTCTTTATATTAGCCAAAGTGTTAAAGGGGTGGTCCGAAATAAAAAGTGATTTTCATTCTAAATCCCTATCTATTTAATGCCATAATCGAAGCTATTTTCTAATATACTTTAATTTAAACAATTTCCTATTCTTCACTAACAACACTATTTAACTGCTTTTCTTTCTTTTTCCTACTTCCTTTTTGATGACGCTTCATTTGAAAATCCTAGGGCATGCTGGGATTCTCAAACAAAGCATCATCAGGGGGCAGAAGCAGAGGTCACTGCCCCAGCCTCTGCCCACTCCCTGAAACGAAGTGACTGCATTGACCTTAATTTCAAGGGCTGGGCTAGTCCCTACGCGATGTGCACTGTGCGCTGTGCATAAAGACAGTGCGCTTTCTTGCTGGCTCATATCAGTAGTAATGAGCCTGGAAACAGAGCAGAGCGACTGTCAGTTTGCCTTGTAAGACGAATACCCTTCTTGCAGAGGTGAGCACTGGCCCCCACAAGCTACGTCAATTGCAGAGGCGGTGCTGGTCTTTGCATGCTGGGAATCCATCTTACAATGCGCACTGACAGTGCTCTCTGCTTTGTTGCTGGCTAGAGAGTGCACTGCCTTTGTGAACATCACGGAAGATAACTTTATCCATAGGCTTCCTAAGCAACAATTCTTGTAACCAGAGCTGTATTTTTTTCATTTCAGGCACTTTAAGTCCCAAAGAAACATCGTAGGGCCTAATGAAGAGTCACTGCCGTAAGTAATTGGTGCAATCATGGTCTACAACTTTCAATGTTTCTAGTCTCAGTTTCTTTTCAATATGAGACATAGATGCAATCAGAGGTGTAACTTGAACTTATTGGACCCCAATACAAAATATGTAACAGGACCCCTCAACTACCATAAACCATTTGTAACAGTGATGAATATATATGTGACAGATGAGGGTGTCCTAATGCAACTGCTCGGTCTACACTCCCTATAGCTATATGTAAATGTTTATCTCAGATAAAATAAAACCATTTTTTTCCTAATTACTCCATATAGTTATGCCCTTGAATGCTATCATTTGTTATTGCATTATAGATACACTATAAAAATGATATTTTCTGTATCACTGTTTCTAACAAAAGCTACATCTTTATAGGCCAATTACACCAAAAAAAGCCTGGGCGAGCATGGAAAACATCAAGTAAGTTATCAGAACTTTTTTTGCTACATTTGTATTAATGGAACCCATACACAAGGAGTGGGGAAATATTGAAATAAATTAAAAAATATTTTTTAATCTGTGTGCGTCAGAAAGGAGGAAGAAGAGAATGACATAAAAGGAAAATGGCCATTGAATTTAATGTCTCCTAAGTGCCCGTTTCCCCTTTAGTATCATTCTGTTCAGTGTCCACTGGATGCCAATTTCAAATTTATTGCTCCTATAGCACCCAAATGGGACAATGGGCACATACCAGATCCCTCGGACTAGGGAAACTCCAGGTTGTTCCTGTCTCCTGGATTACCAAGGATGGTGGAAACGCCTGGGTCTCATACCTTGCTATGCTCCTATATTAACCCTTATCCTGCTCCCACCCCCGCCTAGGAAGGTGTGGGATAAAAGTAAATAGAAAATAGTAACCAGATAGACAAGGGTAAACAGACAGGGATAAAAGAAAACTACAATCATACAAATACACTCACAAAACAACCAAGAGGGAATCAGGGGAGGACTAGGTGGGAGAGGATAAGGATAAACATGCAAACCAACTCCACGCAGAAATCTCCTGAAAAACTCTCCAACCGCCAACTCCAAACTCTGAACTTCTTCAAATCCAAGCTAGGAAGACAAAAACTATCACTGACAACTCCCAAGTGCCAGTGAAAATATATATACCAGAGGGGAGTAGCCAACACAGAACAGCTGAGACAATTCAGGATGGAGAGCTCCAGGGGATCAACAGAACTATTAGCCCTTGCAATGACAGAGCAATTAAAACATGCACTGTTAATAGGAAGGTGAAGCAGTTCTAAACAGTGCAGGAGTTTGTGGAACTAGACACCGCAATCTTCTGGCACACCTCTATCGCAGTATCCCTGTGACATTTACATCCTATCTCCTGATTGCGGATACTGACCGGCGTGATGTTATAATTGCGCTTATCTGTACTGCTCTTCACAATACAAGCTGCAGTGTTTTGGGGTTAGGATCACCACTCGCTGGAGCTGTGCAGAACTGTGCGCTCGCCTGTAAAATTCTAAAGTCATCAATAACATCTCACCTGTTCATGAATGGTTCTCTTCACTACGGTGCGTTAATGGCTTAGATCACAGTATATTTCTTACCAGGTTTTTCCAAAATCACAGTAAAAACAGTGCAGTTTTGCAAGGATTTTGTGAAACCATTGCAAAAAATGCCCCATGATTGCAATTCTTGGACTCCCTTTAACCCTCACTTATAAAGGGTTATGTTATGTGTTCAGTAGAGAGGAAGAGAAAGAAAATAACATCATTAATACAGTGGAAGAGGTAAAAGCGAAAAACAGCAGCGAGAATAACATCGTAATGTAAGTAGAGAGAGAGTGAGATAGATACATATTATTGGCTGTATATGATTCTAGATGTTTAATAGTAATGATGAATGACTTGTTATGGGTACAGACTGAAGAAGGTTCAGGCTGGGCTTTGTAGGAGATCATATATGGCAGAAGTGGAGGCCTCCAGTAGACCCCTAGCTGCAATGTCAACCAATCGGCACCCTATGATTGTCTTGCGTGGGGAGCGGACGGGCATACAAAGTGACAGCCGACAAGTTAAAGCCCCTTTTTAATGCTGCTGTCATACTCCACAGCAGCATTTAAAGGGTTAAACTAATGCAATCATGGCTAGCTCCAATTACATCAATTACTGTTGGATGCCAGTAATGTAACAGAGCCATCACCGGCGCTGCAGGGAGCAGACTCAACTCTTGAGCTTGCTCCATACAGAGATAGTGCGCCCTCAAAAAGTAGTTAACTGGGACTCTTCATTCAGGATATACTACCCCAGTCTTCATATAACTCTGTGTTATCTGGATCTCAATGTAGATTATATATGATCTATATGACTTATTTTATGTGTCCAATAGTGAGGAAGATGAGAGTGAGGAAGAACAACTAGAAAAATCTATAGAGAGTGAGAATTGGAGTGTTAGTAGGTAAGTGGAGAGTTTGAGACTAAATATATAATAGGTAATAAACACATACAACATAGAACATTATACACTTATAGTTATGTCATTTTCAGCCACATGGTATAAAACATCGGATCCTGTATCCATGAGCATTTCTGTACCGTCTGTAAAGTTGTTCTCCCTTTCTATACTTCCATTCTATAAAATTCCTTGCAGGTGACGCGCCCCCTGGGACATATTCCTTTTTGAGGGGAATACCCGGCACCGGATCAGATGGGGGGTTGTAGTCTCCGAGCGGCTGTGACCCGGCCCCGTGCCCAGGGCGTCAAGCTCAGTGTTATGTGGCAGCTTTACAGATGTTACTAAAGTTCTTTTGTGTCGACTACGCCACCCGTTGGGATGCGGTCACTGTGGCCGCCGCTGCAGCAGGGTCCGCTGAGGCTGATGGTGGGTGCGCAGCTTGGTGGGATAACCCCCAACGGGAGGGGTATAGCCTCAGAGGGGACAGGCGCAGAGGATGGGGGTTGTGGTGGTGCGGTGCAGCCGGTAATGATGACAGACTCGGGTAGTGCAGTTAAGGGTCTTTACTTACTGCAGATGTTCCTGGTCACTCTAGCTCCAAGTGACCTCCCGAGCCGTGCTGCGTCCACCAGGTCCTGGATCCGGCCAACCCCCAAACAAGTCCGGAGCGTGGCCCTGAGCTCTCCCTCTGTCCTTCCTTCAGCCGTCCCCACCAGTGATTCACCTAAATCCAGCTCCCTCGGGCCTTCTGTTGGGCAACCTTTGGCCTCAGGTTCCCTGACCCTCCATGTGGTGTGCTTTCAGGGTGAATGTAGTGGGTGACCGTGACAGACTCTGCCCACGGTCTCCGGTCTCTGGCTGGGGAATGTCTTTACCCCCACCAGCTTGGGTTCCGGTACCCTTCTGCTGACTCCTCACCCGGTGTTCTTATTTGGGTTCTTGGGTCCCTTCTTTGTCCCCCTCTGGGTCTCCTTCTTTACTCCACTCTCTCTCCAGGGCTGTTGTTTCTTTCTGCAGGCTTGTCCTCTGCATCTGACTTACTCTCTGCGTCTGACCCTGATCCTAGTTGGTGCCCTCCTTATATATCCCTCTATGTGTGAGCTCAGGTGACCAGCACCCAATGAGCTCCTAACACTACCCAGACTGCTCCCCCTATCTGCCCCTACACTACATGGGATGTTCCTCCCCCCTCCCACTCCAGCCAGGAACAGGCTCGGTCGCACCTGCACATTTCTAAGTGGGAGTGCCGTCGGCCTGCTCCTCTGGAATGGGATGTATGTAGTGCATGCAGTCTATCTGAGCTCAGTTCCACACTCCTTCCTTACCCGGGAGTGGAATATCACACCTCTGGGTTGAGGTGCAATACTCCTGTAGCAGCCGAATCCTCAGGGTGCTACATTCCCCCCTGGTAAATCACAGCACGTCCTCGGGCTGCAAAGACAAAAAACACCAAAACATACAACATTTTTATAAACATGTAAAACATATTAAATATTATACGAAATACTATATAAATATATATATAAACTTTTTCAGGTAAACAACATTCTCGTCGTCTCTTTCTCTCTTCTGTTCCTCTGGTCACCGTGCAACTCGTGACCAGGTAGAGTGCGACAGTCTTTTGTAAAACAGTTTCCCAAATAAAACCGGTAGGGGGCGCTTTAGCAAGCGCAACTATGTACAGGGAAATTTTGGCCGTTCTCAGTCCCCGGCCAGGTAAAGGGAAAGGGATGGCTGCTCACAGTCCTCAGCCTGGTATGGAAAGGGTTACAGGTAACAGTTCGCTGGTCCCAACGGGGACTATTTTAGCAGCAACAACAGTTCCAGTTTCAGTTTCAGTTCCGATTCACTGTGCCCCGACAGGCAACTATATACAGTCTCCTGCTCTGCCGCACTCAACGGCGTCTGCCTCCTGCTCTTATCTTACGGCTGGTGGTTTCTTCAGACCCGTCCGGGTCCTCTTGCTCCTCCTCCTCGCACCGCAACTCCTCCTCCGTCAAGCGATGCACGTGGAGGGCGTAAGGTCCCTTGGCACACTTGTGCCGGGTGAACGTTACCTCATCACCGACGTAGAGGTCACGGCCTTTGTGACCCTCTGGCAGGTGGGACTCGACGTCCCGTCGTGTAACGAAGACGTCACCCATGGTGTTCCGGTCCCTTATGAAGCCCCACCCATGCTGCGCATTAAACTTTATTACCGTCCCGATGGTACGGGGACGATCTGCTGCACGGGGGTCCCTTCTGGTCCGACTCTTTTGCTCCGCGCTGCGGGTCTGGGCCCATTGCTCTTTGGCCTGCCTCTCCTCCCGCTCTCTCTTGAACTCTGCCAGCTGTTGACGGCAACACTCTGTGCGCGCTGCTGCAGCTGCCCGAGTCTCTCCGGTGAACCCCATCAGATCTTCTCCCTTGGGGTCCCACGCAAATTGAGCCTCTTCTAGGGGAGGCGAGACCCGAGTCACGGGCTTTGGAGCCGGGATCAGGGGCTCACACAGGGGACCTAGTTGCTTCTGCCGCTCCAGCTCCAAGAATCCTTCGGGCCAGATGAAAGGCCGACCGTCCGGCCACGTTAGCTGGCTGAAGGGGTCCTCTCCCAGATGTGGCACCCTAGGTATTACGGGCGCGGGCGCGGTGGTGGTGGCGCCCGGGTTGCCCAGGCCTTGCGGCCAGGCCTGGGGCACCTGGAAGGTGAAGGGCACCGTTAGGACGGCGGCGCCCTGGGTTACCTGGCCTTGCGACCAGGCCGGAGGCTCCGCGGAGGTAGATGGCTCTGCTTTGGATGCGGCGCCCGGAAATGCTAGGCCCTGTGACCAGGCCGGAGGCTCCTCTTCCGGCGCCACGCTCCGGGTCACGATGCGTGACGTCATCGGGGTCGCGACGGCGGCTTCCGGTCGGGGCCTAGTCGGTGGCGATGTCATGGCGGTCTCGGGTACGGCCGGGGGACCTTCGGGCTCTGCGACGGGGAGCTGGGGCAGGTAAGCGGTCTTCCGGTATGGGGTATAGGCATCCCCCTTACCTGCTGCCATGCGTCTCGCTCCCTCTTCTGCGCCGTCTCCGGCCTTGGGTCCTCCCGCGTCATCCGCAGAGGCAGTCGATGTCTTCTTCCAAGGGAGCGGGTTAAGTGGACGGGTTCCAGCTTGCTGGGCCATCTCCCGGCCCCACTCCGCCAGGATCTCCCTCTGCACTCGGGCCATCCTTCCCGCGAGGCCCTCCAGGGCACTCCGCGCGCACTCCCGATCTCGGGGAAGCTGCGCCAGGATCTCCGCTAAGCCTAGCGGGGTTGTTGACTCCAGCAGGCTCCTGACCATCGGGTCGGTGCTGCTCTGCTCTGCTTCCGGCAGGCTCCTGGCCAGCGGGCCGGTGCTGCTCTGCTCTCCTCCTTCTTCCTCCAGCAGGCTCCTGGCCAGCGGGCCGGTGCTGCTCTGCTGCCGCTCCATTCCCGGGTCCACTCTTTCTCTCCTCGACTCCGGGTGAGCTTCTCCGCTACTCCTCATTAGACCTCTTGCCTCCGGGTGCGCTCGTTCTACACTGCTCCAGGCGACACCCATCTTCTCTCCTTTCTTTCGTCTCCTCCCACTTCGAGGGCGGTCCCGGGGCAACTCGGTGACTGTCAGCTCCAGGGGTAGTTCTTTCACGCTGACAGACACCTCCAGCATCACAGTCTCTGTTGGTGGGGGCGGTTTCCACTTTTGGCGCCATTTTCTGTCCCGGCCCACGATGGGAGGTGGCCTCTCGCCCTCCTTTGGCACGCCCATAATGGCGTCCGCTGCTCTTCCAAGGCGGGAAATCTGCGGTTTTGGCGGGAAGCGTCGCCCAGTGGCGGGAAACTCTGCAGATGGCGGGAACAAGCTGGAAATGGCGGACAATCGGCGGGAAACGACTGGTGATGGAGTCCGATGGCGTGGACCCTCCGGAACCGGCAGGAGTCTTCTTTCTGAGGTAAACTTGCACTTTTCTTCAGGCACGCAGTACCCGGGTGTTGCGGGCACGTAATCCTGCCGACTACGCCAAAGTTGACGCGCCCCCTGGGACATATTCCTTTTTGAGGGGAATACCCGGCACCGGATCAGATGGGGGGTTGTAGTCTCCGAGCGGCTGTGACCCGGCCCCGTGCCCAGGGCGTCAAGCTCAGTGTTATGTGGCAGCTTTACAGATGTTACTAAAGTTCTTTTGTGTCGACTACGCCACCCGTTGGGATGCGGTCACTGTGGCCGCCGCTGCAGCAGGGTCCGCTGAGGCTGATGGTGGGTGCGCAGCTTGGTGGGATAACCCCCAACGGGAGGGGTATAGCCTCAGAGGGGACAGGCGCAGAGGATGGGGGTTGTGGTGGTGCGGTGCAGCCGGTAATGATGACAGACTCGGGTAGTGCAGTTAAGGGTCTTTACTTACTGCAGATGTTCCTGGTCACTCTAGCTCCAAGTGACCTCCCGAGCCGTGCTGCGTCCACCAGGTCCTGGATCCGGCCAACCCCCAAACAAGTCCGGAGCGTGGCCCTGAGCTCTCCCTCTGTCCTTCCTTCAGCCGTCCCCACCAGTGATTCACCTAAATCCAGCTCCCTCGGGCCTTCTGTTGGGCAACCTTTGGCCTCAGGTTCCCTGACCCTCCATGTGGTGTGCCTTCAGGGTGAATGTAGTGGGTGACCGTGACAGACTCTGCCCACGGTCTCCGGTCTCTGGCTGGGGAATGTCTTTACCCCCACCAGCTTGGGTTCCGGTACCCTTCTGCTGACTCCTCACCCGGTGTTCTTATTTGGGTTCTTGGGTCCCTTCTTTGTCCCCCTCTGGGTCTCCTTCTTTACTCCACTCTCTCTCCAGGGCTGTTGTTTCTTTCTGCAGGCTTGTCCTCTGCATCTGACTTACTCTCTGCGTCTGACCCTGATCCTAGTTGGTGCCCTCCTTATATATCCCTCTATGTGTGAGCTCAGGTGACCAGCACCCAATGAGCTCCTAACACTACCCAGACTGCTCCCCCTATCTGCCCCTACACTACATGGGATGTTCCTCCCCCCTCCCACTCCAGCCAGGAACAGGCTCGGTCGCACCTGCACATTTCTAAGTGGGAGTGCCGTCGGCCTGCTCCTCTGGAATGGGATGTATGTAGTGCATGCAGTCTATCTGAGCTCAGTTCCACACTCCTTCCTTACCCGGGAGTGGAATATCACACCTCTGGGTTGAGGTGCAATACTCCTGTAGCAGCCGAATCCTCAGGGTGCTACACAGGCATGTGACATTTTTTTTTCTTACTTCTTTTTTGATAACGCTTAGTTTGAAAATCCCAGTGCATGCTGGGACACTCAAACAAGACATCATCAGGGGGCAGAAGCTGCGGTCACTGCCTCTGCCCTCTCCCTGAAATGAAGCATCAACAGTGACCTTCATTTCAAGGGCTGGGCTAGTCCCTGCGCGATGTGCACTGTGCGCTGTGCACAAAGACAGTGCACTTTCTCACCAGCTCAGATCAGTAGTAATGAGCCGGTAACCGAGCAGAGCGCACTGTCAGTTCACCTTGAAAGATGAATATCTGGCTTCCAGGAACAAGCACCGGCCCCCACAAATTACGTTAATTGCAGAGACGGTGCTGGTCTCTGCACGCTGGGAAATCATCTTACAGTGCTCTCTGTTTTGTTGCCAGCGAGAGAGCGCACAGTCTTTGTGCACATCATGGCAGATAACTTTATCCATAGGCTTCCTAAGTATCAATTCTTCTAACCAGTACTTTGTACTTTATGTTTTTCATTTCTGGTGCTTTGAATCGAATGAAGCGATCGCATCATCTAATGAAGAGTCACAGCAATAAGTAATTGGTGCAGTCATGGTCTACGCCTTTTAATGGTTGTAGTCCTCAGTTACTTTTCACTATGAGACATAGATGCAATATAGCTATGCCCCTGAATGCTCTCATTTGTTATTGCATTATAGATACACTATATAGATGTTTTCTGTAGGTTTCTTAAGTATCCCTGTTTCTAACAAAAGCTACATCTTTATAGGCCAAAAAAGATAAAAACAGCCTGGGCGAGCACAGAATCCATCAAGCAAGTTCTTAGAACTTTCATTGCTGCATTTGCATTAATGGAACCCATAGACCAGGACTGGGGAAATCCTGGAAAAAAACAGTATATATTTTTAGATCTGTGTGAGAAGCTAACTTTGAAAGAATTTCTAACACTTTTTCTGTTCAGAAAAGAGGCGGAGAATTATCAAGTTACAAGTGATAATCCATTGCTCATTTAGTGCCTCTCTGTGATGCAACACATTGGTTTCCATTACACAATTACTGCCCCACGTCCTGCAGTTGTCTGTCTAAAGGGGTAAATATATGTCAGAAAGGAGATAATAAAGAGAATGCCATAAAAGGGACCAGAAAAGGAAAATGGCCATTGAATTCAATGTCTCCTAAGTCCACGTTTGCCCGTTTAGTATCATTCTGTTCAGTGTCTACTGGATGCCCATTTCCAATTTATTGCTCTTTTAGCACCCAAATGGCATAGAAGAGCGCTAAGAAATGAACAAGTGACAAGTGGACATTAAGGAGGCTATTTATTTCTATTCTCTGTCCAGGTGCCACCATATAATCACCTAAGGTTCACAATGACTGACTTAGTGTCACAATATCACTGTTCAGTATATTTTGGACCCCGTGATTGACAGCTCAGTCATCCAATCTAGTGCAGTGGTGTGCTGAGCTGTCTGTGCAGTGATTGACAATTCGTTCGTCCAGTCTGATGCAGGGATGAGTTGAGCTGTCTATGCAATGCTTTACAGCCCCGTTGACCAGTCTGCTGCATGGGTGTGCTGAGTTGTCTGTGTTTTTGTTGACAGCTCGGCCATTGAATCTGAGTCTGGGAGGTGCTGAGCTCCCTTCAGGTGTTCCAGTGATTACTTAGTTACTTAACTGAGCTGTCTGGCCCAGCTAGCTGCCATTCATAGCATTCTGCTCTGCGTAGCTTGGTCCTCTGTGCCTTGTTCTCAGCATTTTGACTTTCTGATATTTTGTTGACAGACTCTGGAATTTCCTATTAACAACCCGTTTGTATTACCCCTTTTGCTTTGATCCGCTATCTTTCCGGTATTCTGACCTTGGGTCATTACCTGACTATGTCTTCGTCTCTTCCCTCTGTTTATGACGTACCCTCCTGGTTCTAGACCTTGGACTCCTTGGCTACCCTGACTCATAGCTTGTCCGTGAGAAAGGAATCAGCATCAGACTTAGGTTTTGTCTTCATGCAGCCCTTTTGCCCCACTGCCATAAAAGGAGAAGGCTGCTGTAGTTTTCCATTTTATGTCTTACGTCACAGCAGCATTTAAAGGGTTAAACTAATGCAATCCCGGCTGGCTCCGATTGCATCAGTTACTGTTGGGTGGCAGCAATGTAACAGAGCCATCACCGACACTGCAGGGAGCAGACTCAACTCTTGAGCCTGCACCATACAAAGATAGTGCGCCCTCAATAAGGGGTTAACTATACTACTTCTTCATATAACCCTGTGTCCTAAGAATGTCAAAGTAGATTATATATGATTTATATGACTTATTTTATGTGTTTGATAGTGAGGAAGATGAGACCGAGGAAGAAGAGAAAACATCTGTGAGGAGTGAGAATTGTAGTGTGATTAGGTAAGTGGAGAATGTGATACTACATATATAATGGGTGATATATACATAAAATATAGAACATTGTATACTTATAGTTATGGCACTTTCAGTCACTTGGTATAAAACATGGCTGCAAATACATAATGAAAACTGATGGAGGAGCCAAAACAAAAGAACATTGAGGTCAGATTCTTTATTCAAGAACATTTCTCTACTGTCTATAAAGTTGTGACCCATTTCTATTCCTCCGTTCTATAATATTCAAGTAAGTGACATCAGGGAGGGGCCTAGAGCTGATCAGGGTCTTTACAGGTAACCTCCAGCTTTCCTTCCTGCATAGATCATTGTCGAGCAGGAGAGAGAGACTTGTGCAGCTCTCTTCCTGCACATGTCTCTCTCTTCCTCCTCATCCTCTCAGGCAAACTTGCTTTCTTTATTGCAGTCCCTATGGCTGACACGGCTGTAGTTCTGTGAAAAAGATAATGAATGTCAATTGGTGAGAATAGAGATAATGAACGGAAGGTCACAAAAGAAGCAATAAGCTATTTACTATTCAAGATGCAGTGTTCCGGGGATGAGATGGGACATGGGACATCTACTACTACTGCATGTTGGTTTTTTTGCTTTGTTTTATGAATTCAATTATAAAAACACTGCAGATAAAAAAACACCTGAATTTGGTCTATGTTATGTGTCCAATAGTGAGATAGAAGAGGGCGAAGTAATTATAGAGCGTGTAACATCAGAGAAAGGAGAGGAAAAAGGCGGAAAAGAGAACATCGGACTGTAAGTAGAGAGACAGTGATATAAACCTTTATCATGGATTGTATATGATTGTAGATATTTAATAGTGAATGGGGAATGACTTGTTATAACTGAGAAGGATATAAAACATGGCTGTACATATACCTGAGCATCAGAGGCCGATTGGGGGCTAATGATTTAGGGGCCCCTACACCAGGGTTGTAGTAAACAATGTTCTGAGCCCCTGGTCTTGACTGAGCAGTGATGCCACAATTTGGCCATGGGACATTGAGAACAGTTGAAATGATGGCCACTGTGACTAATAAAGATGAAGGTAGAGGCGCTGGTAGGTGGTGCAGGGAAACGGAGGTCTTCCAACTGCTGCAATGAAACCTAACTGGTAGACAACCTGAGAAACCGGTGAGAACGGTCTCTGTCTGCTTCCTCGCCTCTGCTGATCAGTGTTGGGCTCGGGGGTCTCTTACTGCACAAGTCTCTCTCTCCCTACCCGGCTTCTTTGACCCTGTAGCAGTCGTTATAGTTGACACAATTATAGTGCTGCCCCTCTAAATGGGTCAGTGAATGTCACTTGTAAAGGGGATAATGGACAAAAGGTCTGAAAAGGAGCAATAAATGGCAAATGGTCACAGAAATCACTGCCTCCTAAGTGCCACCTGCCCCTTTAGTGCCCTTCCGGATTCCCATTTCCAATTTATTGCTCACATATCGCCCTACAGAAAAGCACTAAAAATGGAGAATGAATGGCAAGTGGGCACTAAAGGAGGTGCTGAATTCTGTGTCAGTTTGCCATTTATTGCCCCTTTAGTTATGCCATGTATTTCTAGTTAGGGCCCGGTTGCCCTCATCTAGGCACCTAAAGCTAAAATGAATAACTAGAGATTTGGACTTGTGCAGCCTCTCTGCCCTGATGCCAAAGAAGGAGAATTCTGCCGTGGTCTTACGCCCTGACTCCAGTCACCAGATACAGACCGGCGTGATGTCATCATTGTGTTCTCATGGGGAACTAAGTTTTTCCAAATTCATTTATTAAATGCTTTGGTTCTGCAATTTTGGAAAGTAACTGCAAGAAATTCCCATCATTACATTGTATGAACTTACTCTATCACTCGCTTATGATGGAGTAATTACTATAATGGTCATTTATGGGACCGTTACTACATATATTCTATGTTATGTGTCCAGTAGTGAGGAAGAGGATGGAGAAGTGAACGTGGATCGTATAATAGTGATAGGAGAGGAGGATGAAACCGGATATAACGCCGGACTGTAAGTAGAGAGATAGTGAGTAGTGATATATACAGATATTATGGGATGTGTACAATTTTAGATGTTTATTAGTAACTGATGAACGACTGATTATGACTGGGTAGAGATGGAGGAACATTATATACTCGGCTCTAGTTCTACCCATGTAAAGGGCTCAATGTATGTTATTTGGGGAGAAATAGGGGCATGAACAAAAATTCACAGAAGGATCAATAAACGAAATATGGTCACAGAAATCATCACCTCCTACGTGCCCCGTTTAGCCCTTTAGTGCCCTCTTGGTAAAGATAATTCCCAGTTTATTGCTCATATAGCACCCAAATGGCACAGAAGAGTATTACAGGGAATCTGTCAGTAGCATCAACCTTCCTAAGCCGTCTATATGGGCATACAGGTCAAAGAAAGTTTTCTGTGGAATAAAGGAAGAGTCAGACAGCCGTATAATTTGGACGAGGATCGCAACACAATGGTCGGACTGGCCGACGGCTTTCCCACCCGAGCTTGACATCATGTATTTCTATACTGCTGTTACACTCAGGTTGGGAGAGCCGCTGGTTAGTCTGAGCATTGCGTTGCGATCCTCGTCAGAGTTATACGGCCATCTTACTCTTCCCAAAGACATCGGATCACAGATATCAAGGTATAATTTTATTCAGCGTCCTATGACCTACATGCCCATATAGACGGCTTAGGAGGGTTAATTCTACTGATAGATTCCCTTTAAAAAAGCAAGAATGAATGGCATGTGGGCACTAAGGAGGCAATGATTTTTGTGCCAGTTTGGCTGTTATACCCCCCATTAATTATCCCATTTATTTCTATTCAGTGCCCGAATGTTCTAATTTAATCACCTGAAGCTCATGATGACTGACTTAGGCATTGTACTTGTGCAGCCCTCTTTGGACTAAGAAGGAGACAGCTGCTGTAGTGTTTTGTCTTACGCCAGGAGTCACCAACCTGTAGGTCGAGAGCCACATGTGGCTCGCAGGCCATAATGTGTGGCTCGCGGCTGTCTGCAGGAGCTGGATGTGGCTCACGACCCTCTCTCATAGCTGAATGTGGCTCTCAAAGTCAGAAAGGGGACCTCTGTCTTACGTCCTAAGTTCTACTACCTGCTGACACAGACCGGTGTGATGTCATCATTGCGCTGACCTGTATCACTATTTACTACACAACACACAGTCCTCTTACTCTTAAAAGCGCCACCTGCTGGAGCTGTGCAGTATTCTGAGCAGTCCTGTAATTTTCGGAATTTGTCAAAAAAGTCTTACACCTATTCATGAACGGTGGATTTATCCGAAAAAATGTACCATGATTGTGTGGCACCCCAGGGGTCTGGTTTCCACAGTAACGGCAATGTTATGTCTGAGAGCAGGTGGGAGGTCTCTTGGTCAGGAATCCTATGCATGCCACACCTCCTGCCCAGTCCTGGGAGGGGAAGAACTTCCCCTATATAAACCTGGGGCTGAGGCAGGGTTAGAGAGTTCAGAGGGAGAGTTCAGCCAGGAGGGCTGACAGGGAGCTGTGGCTCCGGCTGGGCCCAGCTCCTGGGCCATGCCAGAAGTAGAGACAGAGAAGAGAAGCAGCTATGGGAAGAAACAACAGGAGCTCTGTGGGAACAGTGTTACAAGGAGTCAGGGGCTGGCAGCTGCAGAGCTCGCCCTGACTGAGAAGATTTCTTACCGGACCCGGAGTCCGAGGCTGTGGGGACTAACTCCTACCCAGCAGCAGAATCCGTCAGGCAGGGGATTTCAGGTCCTCTGGCCAAGAAACCCGAAGGCACGGTCACACGCATGGGACCAGCACTGCCGTCGTGGAGCGGAAGCTACTAGAAGGCCCCGAGTCACCGGCCATACGGGTGAGCACCACACGGTACACTCAGGGACGTGGGCTACTTATACTCGCTTCTAGCAAGGTAGCCAGAAGAGTACAGTTAGTTTGGGAGGCCTACAACTCCGCCTGGCCAGGGGAGATCCCATCTGCTCAAGGACTGACCAGGCCCCAATCGCTAGCCAGTACTCCGGGAGGGTCTATCGTTGTCACCAGTAAAGACCCTGAACTACACCGTACCGTCTCCGAGTGGTTCTTGCTACCCCCATCATCCACGTCGGCTGCCCTGAGGCCATACCCCTCCCGTTGGGGGTTATACTATCACGCTGCACAATCCTACCACCGGCCTCAGCGGTCTGCCCTGCAGCAGCAGCTCCTTAGCTGTACTCAACGGGTGGCGTAGTCGTCCAACATCTACCGCTAATACAGCGCCACTTAGTCTGACTCCCTGGGCACGGACCGGATCACCGCCACGAGACTACAACCCTCAAGAGATCCGGCTCCGGGTAAGCTCCCGCGTGCGCAACGCAGCGCGACACAGGCCCAGGGGCGCGTCAATTGCATTGCATGAACCCACTCTAACACTCCCCATAAAAGAGCAATTACAACAGTGGTCATTTATGAGAACGTTACTACATATAATCTATGTTATGTGTCCTGTAGTGAGGAAGAGGAGGAAGACGAATATATAATGTTTGCGATAAGAGAAGGAGAAGACCACAGCTCAGAGACCACCACACTGTAAGTAGAGAGATAGTGACATATACAGATATTATAGGCTGCATATGGTTTAGTAGCTAATGAATGACTTGTTATCACTGGGCAGAGACTGAGTAGGATATAAAATATGGATGTACATATTGGGGGGGTTATTGACTTAGGGATCCCCTACACCAGGGTTATAGTAAGAACAATTTTCTGAGCTCTTGGTTTTGCCTGATTAACAATGCTGCTTCAATATGGCAATGGGGCACTGAATACAGACACTGGCCCCTCTACCTTCAACCTTGGTGGCCATCAGCAAAACCATTTCCAGTGCTCCATGGCCACTCCAGAGAGGCAAGAAAAACGTGGATTTCTCTGGAATAAGACATTGGATCGCAGATATCAAGGTATCATTATATTCAACCTCCAGTGACCTACATTCCCATATAGACGGCTTAGGAGGGACGATCCTACTGATAGATTTTTTTTAAGTCATTGCATTTATTTAGGAGACACACTATCTCTGTTTCTAATGAAAATTTCATTTATTTTACAGGCCAAATGTAATGACAGCGTGGGCCGACACAGAGCCAATCCCGTAAGTAATAAAAGCAACCATGGCGGCATTTTGTCCAATGAGACCTTGGACTTTTGAACAATGACGTCATATTGTGATATAAGCGCCTGACATTAGACAGGACAATATCACTGTATATATCCTCATAGACTGATCAGGATGATAATGTGAACTGTCTGTATCTCAATTTGTTTGTTTGGATTTTTTTAAGACGAAAACGTAAATGGTGGAAGCCAAAATTCTTCACCAGAATGAGCAGCAGCAAAGTAAAAAACATGTAGGTACTTTAACCTCTTCCCACAGTGAGCGAAAAACATTTCCCTTTTCAGCTCCGGACTTCTAAACTTACTGACCCTCCTGTCCTTTGTTCTCCATTTTAAATACTATTTACCAATTTTTTTGGGCTTCCTCTTAGGCTCCTCAGAGCGTTTGTATGCTGCTGCTGCTGCAGCAGTATGGCGTCAAAGTAAAGAAAAAAAAGTAAGTGTTTTTTTTTAATAATAATTTTTTATTGAATGACATTAAGATTTACAAAATCTAATCAGTATCATCTTAAGTTTTCAATAATTATTATATAAACAGTCTTGTGGTGACAAAAGAGTTTTATTCTTTTGAAAAAACGCACAATCATGCGCTGCATAACCCCTTATCATTTATTAAAATATTAATATCATCACATTTATAGAACTATAGCCACAGACGTAGTAATGACAATTATGTCATTCATTATTGTGTGAGAAAATCTGCTTTATGACCATAAGGCTCATTTCACAAGATTTGATCCTGTTCTGTAAAATCAAGAGAAGATCAAGACTTTTCATGGAACAAAAGTTTCTAATTTTAGAGGGCAGGATTCGCTCCTTTCATTGGCTTTAAACTTATGACTAGGGATGAGCGGACCCTTTGAAGTTCAGGTTCGTTGGGTTCGACCGAACTTTAGTCCAAAGTTTAATTTGGGTACCAGAACTGAACCCGAACTCCATAGAAATCATTGGGGACCCAAATCTCTCTCTCCCCTCCCCACCCCTTCTCCCCGGACTCTCGAACTTTAAAGCAGACTTTTGGGAGAAGTCCGTGTTCAGCACCAGACACTAGGTGTCAGATACAAACCTCGAACTTTGCAGCTCGTGTTCACTCATCTCTACTCATGACTCGTGCATGTAGCCATGATATGCTCATGTGAGATGAGCCTCTGTAATTATAGTTATACTTATGTTTGCACTAGCACAGACCCGTTTACTGTCACTATGGTAAGTAGAGCTCATTCCTTTAAATTAGGACCCAACGTCCAATAATCTGCAGATATGACCGACCACCGGCCATATATATTGTGGTTCCGTCCTATATTCACAAAGCCTGAGTTGACGAAAGATAAGGAGAAAAATCACCTTGTCTATGTATTGTTACTGAGGCCAGTATAGACATGTGTAGGCAAGTGGACCTGACAATGTTTATTTTTTTATCAGAATAACCTCGGCACTCAGGTTTTGATCAAGGAAGTGAAATTTTTAATGCAGTCCATTCATTTACAAAAAATGTTTCGGTCAAACAGACCTTTGTCAATAAACTAATTTGCAGATTTGGTATGTGTAGCGCCTTAACGCGGTGTCCACCGCTTGTTGCTGTGTTGCGGTGGACACCGCGTTAAGGCGCTACACATACCAAATCTGCAAATTAGTTTATTGACAAAGGTCTGTTTGACCGAAACATTTTTTGTAAATGAATGGACTGCATTAAAAATTTCACTTCCTTGATCAAAACCTGAGTGCCGAGGTTATTCTGATATGTTAATGGGTGCGGCCCTTACTCGTGAACCAAAATCCAGCAGTGCAGCGATTTTATTCATAATGTTTATTTTTCTGACAGGACCGACTCCGTATCTGGACTAAGTCTGTGGAGAGAAATGACCAGACTTCAATATCCAGAAAGGCACAGTATACAGAAACAGGCACCAAGATACAGACAGAGGGCACCTACCCCAAGGCATGGATGTGATGGAATACTATAGGCAAGAGATGTGGTATCCACCGCTCATCATGTAGGCTACCATGATGGGGGTGGTGGAGGAGTGTCCACTAAGTAGCCTGGGGGCAGGATCACCATACTGCCATGAGCCTATCACTGCTCAGAATAGGACAGGCTGGCAGTATCTTGGCCGTTGCCGGACGGTGAGGGGGCAGTGTCCCTACAAGTGTGGTGTCACAGGATGTGATGTCGGAGGAGGCGGCGCCGAGCGGTAGTCCCGGATGTGCAACGTCACAAGAAGTGAGGTTGCATGAAACCGCTCTATGTAGAAGACAGAGCGGCAGCTTGGGGTGTGTCTTAGGAGGTGTGGGCCGTGTCTGCAGTCCACAGTGATCTGAAAGCCAGTGCTTGCGTTCCAGGACCAGGAAGTGGGTGGAGCTGAGGGATCCAGGCTTCCTACGGTGGTGGTGGCAGCAATCCGGACAGAGTGACAGAGAGTGTGTCTATATGGAAGCAAGAAAAGGATGGATAAGGAAGGGGGATCATTCTGGAAGGAAGGAAAATAAGAGTTAATAAACAGTGGGCAAGAATGGCATAATGTTGACCTGTGGATATACATCTTGTTAGTATAATGAACATATAGACATTCGCATATGTCCCATGATTATTTCACAACCGCATTATAAAAAAGGCAATAAATCATATTTCTGTTTAGACCCTTAGGAGTAAGGGTCTGCTGTTCATGGATCCAGAATGCTTCTCTCTTTTTCAGCATGCTCAGAAGTGTAGGAGTCAGTTGCGGTCTGTGGGTTTCTTGTATAATCTAAAAAGATAGTCTTTTCTGCAAAACCGACAAAGGCGCAACGATTAGAGATTTGGAGGAAATATTTACCACTAATGATGCGGTTGGGTTTGGGAGCGGTTCACCCTGTTGAAGTCCGTGCTTTTTCCTGCTGCCTCGTCGGGTCTTCTGCGGCGAGGCTGCCTTTTTCTGTAACCTAAAAAAGGAGAAGAGGTGGTGAAGTTGTCCCGCCGGTCTGTATCCGAACTGGAGATGGATTGGTTGGTAGTAGATCTGGCATGTCTGGCTGAGGGATTCCTTGAGGTGCATTTGGCCTGCCATCTGTACACTCTATGGCGGTCGTAGTCCTCCGTGTCAAGTGCAAATTTAGTGCGTTTCCTGGTTTTTGTGTCGCAACGGTTTTCGTCAATCACCTTCCTTTGTGATTGTCCCCAGAGCCCAGTTACATGGAGGGTGGACCCAAATTTTCTGTCCCTCTGACTACTGAGAGACTGATTTATATGTTGCATTGCGATATCTCTACAGTAGTGACTCCGCTCTAATGTATTATAGTGTTTTAACACAGCTAGTCAGCACAGCGTTGGAGGGCAGAATGGGAGATTAATTTTTAGGAGGTGCCAAATCTATGTCCCAGATGTTTGAGATCCCATTATATTTCTCTGTTTTGAGCTATTTCTAACCCTTTTAAATCAGAATATAGGTCAATAATTGCAAACAACAGACTCCGGTGTAGGGGAAATTACTTTTCTTTCCTTCACAAAACCCGCAGACAAAACTTTTGAATAGGGACAAACTAACACCTACAGATTTTCAGGTGCCTAGAACTTTTTGGTACTTACAGGGGTTGGTGCAGGTTTATATTTGTTTGTTCTGGACACTGTCAATTGAGTATTTGTCATAAATAAAAAAAAAAGTTATGTTTTATCAAACGTACTATGTTCAGTCCAATTATTTCATGATATTTTGGGGGAGATGAAAGGAAAGTGATGCAAGAAAATTGAATGAACGCATAGTAGTCATAGTATTGAAAGTTAGACAAAAACTGGTTAACGAAGCAATATAATAAATTTCTCATTTAATTAATTAAAGAAAGTTTTAACAAATCTGTCTGATTTTAAAGGGAACCTGTCAGCAAATACAGAAATAAAACAGTTTTTTACTTGCAGCCAAAGTGGTAATCTGCAGATAAATACCATTTAAAACATTGTTGCATAAATTGCATAATTGAATACAAGGGCATTGTGAGTTCAGCACTATATGTGCATTTACTTTCCCTAAAAGGGTAAAAGAGTTACAGCTGAGCAGGCATACAAAGTTACTGTTTCTCACCAGTATAAGTCAGATACCTACAGACAGTGCAGCCTGGCTGTAGGAGGATACGGTGCAGCAGAGAATCACCTGTACCATAGTCAGGTAGCAAGTGAGGGGAGTAACAATTGCTATAGAAAAAGTGCTACACATGGGCTTTAGATAATGCTATGAAGAAATATGCAAGAAGATTTAGCTTTACATCATCCCAGATAATCTTCATGAAAGTACCACCTTTACTGGTAGAGAATGCAAGGATTGGCACTATAGAGGGGTTCAGAGAGGGTTACTGCAATGAGTGAAGAGTGCATCGCTAAAAAGATGACATCCAGCCACCCACAAGATACAAGTGAAATAGCCACAACACAGGGAGTGTATGTGCTGAGCGGGTGTGTAAGGAAACTTGCCATCATAGAGACACCGAACAGACTCATGCCTGATTGTGAGCGGCTGATATGCACTAACAGATAGGCAGCAGGCCCCATGAGTGTACAAAATGGCCAAACAAGATGCAACAGTGCATTGCTGCTAGACAGAGGTATCAGATAGTGGGGCGATAACAAATACTGAGAGAATATATTGTGCTGCATTCAGAGAGCACCAAAGAAACCACAGAACTTCAGAAGAGAATGCCAGCAAGCTCTGTACAGGATTGCAGGTACAAGCCAACTGCTGGTGACTTTGTGAGTAACATTTCTATCCTCAGTCTATGACGCGCCCCCAGGGCAATGGGGTACTCGGCAGCCGGGCCTATGGATGCTGGTGGGGGATAGGTCACAGTGGCTGGTGGGGGATAGGTCACAGTGGCTGGCCCGGTCCGTGGCCCAGGGCAGTCAACCAAAAAGGAGGATTGGAACTTGGATAGAGATAAAAATAAAATAAATAGTTTGTGACGCCACCTGTGGTACCTGGTAAGGATTACCAGTGCTGCTGCAGACCTCCGGGGGGTGATGGGATGGCAGCTGGGATGTTTCTGCTCCCCACAGGTGGAGCGGGCCCCCGGGGCAGTGTTGAGTTTGATGGTGGTGATGCTGGGACTTGTAGTGCAGGCGGGATGGTGCAGCAGGAGTAACTGACAGAGACAGGGGATTTGCTTCAATACCTTTACTGGTGCGGATGTCAGGTACGGTCCAGGGTACTCAGTAGGATGGGTGCACTTCAGGACTTTTCCCCAGTGAGCGGGTATACGGCCTCCTGGTCCGTGTCTGCCTCTCTGTATGCTCCTGGCCAGCCTGCAACTTGGCCTAGCTTATGTGTCGTGCTGTTCCTTCACCTGTTGCTCGGTAGTAGGACCTTGTGTTGGCAACCACTCTCCCTGGACGCTGGGGCCTTGTGGTTCCTAGTCCTGTAATGGCTTCAGGTCAGCCAGGGACTTGTAGTCCTCCTGGGATGACGGTGATCCCTACTGGGTATAAAGGGACCCTGTAGGCGCGGACCCCGTGTCCGGTTTGTATATCGGGGTGAGCCTATGATGCTCCTCTGCCCCCTAAACTCCTCTCTCCTTTCTCCTCTTTGCCGTCGGCCACACTCGGGGCCCTCAGAACTGAGCAGCAGACGTACTGCGTCTTCGCTGCTCTCAGCGTCAGCACGCTCTCAGACTCTCTCTGTCTGACTGACTAAACTAACTGAGCTGCCTGGCTCCACCCTCCATATATATATCCCTAACTGGCTCCCTCTGGTGGTATGAGGTGGAAGGGTGGAGGTTTTATATGTAATGAGGGCCTCTTGTGGAGAAGTCCGTCCATGCACCCTGGGTCCTGTGGTACCTCTGCACAGCAAGGTGCCACAATTACATCTTCATTCCTTGAATAAGAAACTCTCTACCGCCAAAGGCCCACTATGTTTTCTAATTACATATTATGTATCTATTTTCTATTCATCATCTTAGGTACACACAAATATAAAAATCACCATAATCAAGAGTAGAGACTTAATGGAGAATTCACAAAAACTGGCATTTCAGATGCCTGCCGTAAGCAAAAACCTGCTGGAATAAGATAAATTTAGTATTTCCTCTCTTAGATCACTGTATGAATTCATAGGGGCCTGAGGCAGTGTTACATTCACACAGACCTGTAGATGGCATTTGTTTAACACCATTTCTAAGAACGTGTCACTGTTAAGCAAGGACTCACTGTCATGTCCCACGACTTGGGAATCATACAGACATGTATTTGTAATGCCAATGCCAGCGTGCCTGCATGGTCCCTCTCCCTCTTCCCGGTACAGACGACGACATACCCACCGCCACCGCCACTTGGCAGTGTCCTTGTTCCCTGCTGTGGCTTCCTGCTTCTCTAGGCCTGCTCATGCCGAACCGGTCTCCGCTCCGCGCTTTGCAATTCTTAAAGGGGCAGCACACACACTTTAGAAATTCCCCCAGCCAGTGGCTGGGATTCATCAAGTGTTTAAGGCACCCTCCCCAGTAGGAAGGTGTCTGAGTAACCCCTGTAGTTTCTCTACTTATTGTTTGTGTAACTAGTATGTTGCCAGGTCCCTGTCCTTGAGTCCCATGTTGCCTGAACCAGAACCTGTTTCTGAAACCCATGTTGTTTGAACTAGAAACTGTTCCTGAAACTGTGCTGTCTGAACTAGCATCAGTATTCATCCTGGCTAATGTTCCAGAATACCGTCTATACCAGCTCCAATATCTGTTATACCAGAATCCAAATCTTGTTCTGCCCATGACTCAGAGTCTGTGTCCAAGACTGCAATCTTGACTCTTGGGATCAGCTGCTGCAGTAGCGGGGACTGCCCAGGAGTGGTACCGGGTGACTACCTGCAGCACAACCCTAACTCTATCATCAGGAGCTCTAGCGTAGACCAGGTAGAAATCCCTCCCTTCTTCCTTCATCCCCAGTCAGTTTTTGTCATCCATCTTGTTTGCATCACATCTGTACAGTTCTGCATTATAATAGTATTTTTTCCTACTGCTGCTGCAGCTTCTGCAAATGTTGCAGCTACTGCTTCCTGTGTATAATACAAGAATTCAGCTTGAAAATAAACCTTCTTCTGGAATCTTCATATGTGCCTCTGCAGTCGATTTAAGCTATAGTGGGTAAAATAAGTATTTGATACACTGCCGATTTTGCAAGTTTTCCCACCTACAAAGAATGGAGAGGTCTGTAATTTTTATTGTAGGTACATGTTACACGCACACCGCTAGGTTCAGATAGGGGCGAGACAGGTTACATGAATTCTTTGGAATCCTGGGGGAACCGTTACTCAGAGCGACCATAGACCATGTGCTGCAGTTTCTCTCAGACACATAGGGGTATTGACCCTCAGGCACAGACACGTAGGTTGTTTCACTTGCTGACCAGACAGACTTAACAAGAGTCCTCATAAACGGTAGAACAGTAGCATTTAATAAGAAGCCGCACAGCCAGTGCAAGATAAGTCTTATGAGCAACAGGCTTCAGTGACAAACAGTACAGTTTCCTTAGCAGCACAACAGTTCACAGTCTTTACAGTAGTACAGGACAGCACAGTTCTAATGCAAAGGCACATTAATGAACACAGCATTCTTTACAGCACAGTGAGATGCAGGAGGGGGGAGGCTTTGCTGAGGGAGATGATCCATGTGACACCATTTCTTCCAGTCCTTATCTTGCTGCCAGACAACACTCTGCACTGCTAGTTCAGGAACTCTACCTGACCAGTGCTTAGCTTCACTCCTTGAATCCTTTTCACTTGCAGGGGCACTTCTGTGAGATACAGAACACACACACAACCTTTCTCTTTGGCTCCAGCAAGACAGTAAACAACTTCCCCACAATCCCCCTGGGGCTCTTCTAAAACACTCCCCTTCTCCTGTGACTGTGTTAACCCCTCTAGTTGCTGGATGCTTCTGGTCAACAACACTTCCTGTCTCATGTGCTTGTGTTACTTCTAATAGTTGCTTAATGCTTTTAAAGCAACAGCACTACTTCTGCATGTCACACTCTGCAACAGCACTACTTCTGCATGTCACACTCTTCCCTCTTTTTTGAATGTCGTCCCCGACATTCGTCTTAATTGGTCAATCTGACCAATTCTGAGACAGTGGTGAAAGTTGGATTGTTAGAACCCTCCTGTTAGTTTTTGCTATCTTGTGTTTTGCGGTCACGTGACCAGCTGCCTATATATTCCAGCTCCGCCCTTCTGGCTTTGCTGGACTTCAGTGTTTTTTGCCTGTCTCTCTAGCCAGGTGCTTCGGTGACTATCTCTGTCTAGTTTGCTTGGTCCTCTGGGACCTCTAGTACTTTTTGTCAGTTTGTCTTTTTGCTCTGCAACAACTTCTGTTAGGAGGTGTCCCATTTTTGTCCCAGTCCTTAGTTCTTTTAGGGACCCGTCCCTTTATTCTATAGGTCTCCGTTCAGACTAGCCGAGGATGAAGGCGGGTCTGTTCACAAGGAACAGGCTGCCCGCTACATCGTAGGGATTCAGCTTAGTCTTACTGTAGGGACAGCTTTTCCCATTCTTTCCTTAGTTTATGTTGCAGATCACAACAGTAAGTCCAGCCCAAAAAAAAAAAACTAAAAGGAAAGAAATTCGGGAATCAATTGGTTTCCGTCCAGGAGTTGGCTCAACGCCTACAGGGATTGTCTCTGGAGGTGGCCGAGCTTCAGCAACACGTGAGTAGCTGTCCTGGAGCGCATTTGAACCGAAGGTAGGACTACCTGATATTTTTTATGGTAAACAGCAAGATTTTTTTTCCTTTAAAAATGCTTGTTTGTTATATTTTCGTTTGAGACTGATGTCCTCTGGGAATGAATCACAGCGCATTGGTTTTATTATGTCACTTTTGCGCAAAGAACCACAGGGGTGGGCCTTTTCTCTCCAACCTAATGATCCATGTTTAAGTTCTGTTGAGGAATTTTTTTCTGCTATGGGGCTATTATATGACGATCCTGATCGAATCTCATCTGCTGAATCAGAACTTAGAAGTTTGAATCAGGGGTCAGATGATGTTGAAATCTATTGCACACACTTCAGGAGATGGGCTTCAGAAGTTAAGTGGAATGATTTGGCATTGAAAAGTTTATTTCTTGCTGGTCTGAGTGAAAGGGTTAAGAATTTGCTAATTGCATTCCCTGCACCTGACACTCTGCAGGAAGCTATGCAGTTAGCTGTTCGTGTGGACAGGAGACTGAGGTCCAGGGTGAATGATGTAAAAACTCCTGTAACGTCAGGTCCTAGTTCCCAGAAAATCTGCTCTGACAGCGGAGAACCAATGGAGGTTGGGGCGATGTCACTCCGCTCTCAAGAAATAGACTGGAGATTCGCCGAAGGTTTGTGTCTTTATTGTGGTAAAGATGATCATTTGATTAAGTATTGTGAGCGTAGTTTAAGTAAAGAAAAAAAAAAGGTCAGTTACGCCCGTATAGCTTGTTTACGCTCTGCAGGAGTGTTCCTTTCTGGGTGTACTACTCTGCAGGGAGATTTGATTGAATTTCAGGTATTTGTGGATTGTGGTTCAACACTTAATGTGATTGATAAAGGGTTTTTGGAAAAACTTAAATTGAAATCCAAACCTTTGTCATCTCCTATTTCTGTGGTTGCAATTGATAACACTCCTTTGAATTGTATTACTCACAAGACTGCTGCATTTCCTCTCACTATCAATGGTGTTCACCAAGAAATTTTGGACTTGGTTGTTTTGGATAATTTGCCCTCTTCAGTTGTTCTAGGATTGCCTTGGTTAAAACTGCACAATCTTTTGTTGGACTGGTCTACTAATGTGATTAAGCCTTGGAGTCCGAAGTGCTATGATAAATGTTGTAATGGTCGCATTGCGGCTGTGGAAAAAGGGGAATTATCAGTACCTATTCAAGATTTTTGGAGGGTTTTTTCGGAGGAGGAGTCGCAAGTTTTACCTCCTCATAGGGATTATGATTGCGCCATTGAGTTTGTTCCAGGTGCTACTCTTCCCAAAAGTCGCTTGTTTAATCTTACTATCCCTGAAAGAAAGGCCTTGGAGGAGTACATAGAGACTAGCCTGGCTGCTGGTCACATTAGACCTTCTAAGTCACCTGTGGCAGTAGGATTCTTCTTTGTTAAAAAAAGGACGGCGGTTTACGTCGATGTCTGGATTTTCGTGAAATTAATAAGATTACCGTACGCAATTCCTACCCATTGCCGTTAATTCCTGACTTGTTTAACCAGTTAATGGGAGCCAAGTGGTTCTCAAAAATTGATCTCCGAGGGGCAAACAATTTGTTACGTGTGAAGGAGGGTGATGAATGGAAAACTGCTTTTAACACTCCGGTAGGTCATTTTGAGAATCTGGTGATGCCCTTCGGTCTTACCAATGCACCTGCATTTTTTCAGAACCTTATTAATGACATCCTGAGACCTTTGATTGGTAAGAATGTGGTTGTGTATTTGGATGACATTTTGATTTATTCACCAGATTTAGAGTCCCATTGGCAGAGTGTACGTGAAGTTTTGCAGTTATTGAGTGATAATTCACTCTTTGCTAAGCTGGAGAAATGTGAGTTCGCTGTGCAGAAAATTAGTTTTTTGGGCTACATTGTCTCCAGCGAGGGCTTTGAGATGGACCCTGTGAAGGTTCAGGCTGTGCAGGAATGGCCTAGGCCTATTGGTTTGAAATCTATACAGAGGTTTTTGGGTTTTGCCAATTATTACAGGAAATTCATTAAGAATTTTTCTGTAATTGTTAAACCTCTAACCGATCTCACCAGGAAAAGTGCAAATACGACCCAGTGGACTACTGAAGCCATTGAAGCGTTTGAGTATCTCAAAGAGAGGTTCAGTTCTGCCCCTATCCTTATGCAGCCTGATGAGACCAAACCTTTTATGGTCGAGGTCGATGCTTCATCGGTGGGGGTCGAGCAGTTTTGTCTCAGGAGAACAAGGGTGGAGTACATCCTTGTGCCTTCTTTTCGAAAAAAATTTCGGAACCGAACTGAATTATGATGTTGGAAATCGGGAGTTGCTGGCTATTAAACTTGCGTTTGAACACTGGCATCATTTTTTGGAAGGCGCTAGATTTCCTATTCAGGTTTTCACAGATCATAAGAATTTGATCTATCTGGATGCTGCCAAGCGCTTGAATGCCCGTCAAGCTAGGTGGGCACTTTTTTTTCTCCGTTTCATTTTTCTGTTACCTATATCCCTGGTACTAAGAATGTTAAAGCCAATGCTTTATCTCGCAGCTTCTCTCCTACGGTCGGTACCGAGGAGGAGGAGAGCATTTTGCAGAAAGGAGTTGTGGTGGCAGCATTGGACTCCGATTTGGAGAATGGGATTCTGAATGCTCAAGATGATGCTCCATCTAACACTCCCCTTGGGAGGTTGTTCGTGCCTAGAGCCTTTAGGAGAGATTTGTTTGTGGAGTGTCATGAGTCTCGGTTGGCAGGTCATCCAGGAGTTTCGGAGACTAAGAGACTTATAAGTCGCAGCTTTTGTTGGCCTGGATGGCAGAAGGAAGTCATCAAGTGGGTGCGTCAGTGTACTGTGTGCGCTAGGTCAAAGCCTTCACATACTCCTGCTGCGGGGTTGCTTTGCCCTCTGGAGGTTCCTAGTGCTCCTTGGACGCATCTCTCTCTGGATTTTATTACTGATCTTCCTGTGTCTGAGGGTTTTACTGTCATCTGGGTGGTCGTAGACCGTTTTAGTAAGATGTGTCATTTGGTTCCATTCATTAAGTTGCCCTGCGCCAAGACACTCGCTAAGGCATTTGTTAAGGAGATTGTCAAGCTCCATGGCGTTCCCACGGATATTGTTTCTGATAGAGGACCTCAGTTTGTGGCTCGCTTTTGGCATGCTTTTTGTGACAGGTTGGGAGTTCATTTGTCATTTTCGTCTGGTTATTATCCTGAGTCTAATGGACAGACTGAAAGAAAGAACCAGGATGTTGAACAGTTTTTGCGTTGTTTTGTGGCTGACAATCAAGAGGTGTGGTCTGAGTTTCTGCCTCTCGCAGAATTTGCTCTTAACAATCATACATCCTCCTCTGCTGGGTGTTCTCCTTTTTTTTGTTGCACTGGGAGACATCCGTCTTTTGGTTCGTTCTCCAAATTGGGGTCGGCGGTGCCGGAGGAGGAGAATTTTTCCGGTGATTTGGAGAGAGTTTGGACTAATGTACGTTGTAACCTGCAAGAGGCTAACAAGAAGTCCAAGAAGTATTTTGACAGGAAACGTAAAGAGGTTTTGTTTGGTTGTCCTCGAAGAACCTGCGGTTGAGGATTCCCTCTAAAAAACTGGGTCCTAAGTTTGTGGGTCCATTTAAAGTGCTTCAGGTTGTTAACCCATCTGCTGTCAGGTTGGATGTCCCTACTTCCTGGAAGATTAATTCTGTGTTTCATGTTTCCTTGTTGAAAAAGGCTGACGTTTCTAATAGGGACGCCACTGTCACAGTTCCTCCTGTGGTGGAAGACGGTGAATATGAAATTTCTCGTATTTTGAATTCAAGATGGCATAGAGGGATATTACAGTATCTTGTCTCCTGGAAGGGTTTCGGTTCCGAAGACAACTCTTGGGCAAGGACGGATGATGTCTCTGCTCCTAGGCTTGATAAAGCTTTCCACAGGAGGTTTCCTGATAGGCCTGGGCCTGGAGGATCCAGAGGATCCTCATAGAAGAGGGGGTACTGTTAGAACCCTCCTGTTAGTTTTTGCTATCTTGTGTTTTGCGGTCACGTGACCAGCTGCCTATATATTCCAGCTCCGCCCTTCTGGCTTGGCTGGACTTCAGTGTTTTTTGCCTGTCTCTCTAGCCAGGTGCTTCGGTGCCTATCTCTGTCTAGTTTGCTTGGTCCTCTGGGACCTCTGCAACAACTTCTGTTAAGAGGTGTCCCATTTTTGTCCCAGTCCTTAGTTCTTTTAGGGACCCTTCCCTTTATTCTATAGGTCTCCGTTCAGACTAGCCGAGGACGAAGGCAGGTCTGTTCACAAGGAACAGGCTGCCCGCTACATCGTAGGGATTCAGCTTAGTCTTACTGTAGGGACAGCTTTTCCCATTCTTTCCTTAGTTTATGTTGCAGATCACAACATGGATAACTTTATATACAAATTGGCATTGTGAAATTGGTATAACGTTCATAAACATTGATAACAACCTAATCGTATGACCTTTTTCTTGTAGGATGCCTGTAAGAAATAAACAACTAATGCAATTAAAACAATCAGCATCTCTTCAGCTGGAGCTATTCATACGTCTTCAACCAGCTCTCTCTCTCTATGCTTTAACAGTTCTTTGTTTCTACAAAGTCTTTTAAGGAAAATCAAAGGAAAATAAGTCTTTCCACCAGGCAACATCTTCCATACTGCTTCTCGGTGGTGAATACCACTCAAGTGGGCTTACCTGGTCCACAGGCAGAGATACCTGTTTCCACTCGACAGTCCTTGGCACTTGACTCGGTTCACCAAGTGTCTCATACGTCAGCATCACGGGCCTTCTCACTTCTCGAGTCGACATCCTCCTGGTGGGTTGTTCCTCAGAGACCACGGGTTCTTCGGTCATAGAAGTTTCCTCCACTGCACTCATTTCCCGTGCTTCCTCAGATGCTCTTGGAGCTGCCTCTGTAAGTTCCTGTACTTCTCCTGAGTCACTTGTTCCCGCACGGTCTGGTAATTCTGCTCCTAATGAGTGTCAATCAGTCTCTTCAGGGGCCGGTGTCGTAAAAAAATGATTACGTTGCCAGTAAAGTATTGTTCATCACTTTGGCTAGGGTAGTGGTGGTGTATGATAAGCAAAGGGGACATGTTTGATGAGTGGAGGGCAGGGGCGTACATAGGAATCATGGGGCCCCATAGCAGAAGTTCTAATTTGGCCATCACCCCCAAAAAAATAAATTAAATAATTGTTGGGGTCACAGAAGAGCAGATATCACAACTTTCCAGCCTTTACATAGTAATTTTTCTCCTGTTAAAATCTTAGATTCCCCTTTCATTGCCCCCATAATGTATTATGAAAACAAAAGTGCCCCCCAAACCCAGTATGATACCCCCATGGTGAATTCCTCCACATGCACAGTATAATGACCCTACTGTATCCCACCTCAACTCCCAGGGCAAAGTATGATGACCCCAACACGGTGTGATCCTCCAACTGTGACCCCCACACAGCCCTCCATGCCATATATTGGGCCTACATACAGTATAATGACCTGCACTAGCCCTCCAAACAGTATAATGGCCCCCACACTGTATGAAGGACCCCACACAAACCTTCACACTGTATAATTGCTTGCATACAGTATAATGGACCCCACATAGTATAATGGCCCCTCATAGCCTTCCATATAGTATAATGCATCCCCATAATCTCCCATATAGTATAATGCACTCCCCATGGTCATCTATAGACTATAGTGCACTCTATATGGTTCTCCACACAATATAATGCACCCCCATTGTCCTCCACACAGTATAATGTGCCCACCATGATCCTCCATATAGTATAATGCACCCCCATGGTCCTCCATGCAGTATAATGCACTCCCTTTGGTCCTCCACACAGTATAATGCACTCCCTATGGTCTTTCACACAGTATAATGAACTCCCTATGGTCCTCTACACAGTATAATGCACTCCCTATGGTCCTCCACACAGTATAATGCACTCCCTATGGTCCTCCACACAGTATAATGCACTCCCTATGGTCCTCCACACAGTATAATGCACTCCCTATGGTCCTCCACACAGTATAATGCACTCCCTATGATCCTCCATACAGTATAATGCACCCCCTATGGTCCTCCATACAATATAATGCACCCCCCATGGTCCTCCATACAGTATAATGCACCCCCCACGGTCCTCCATACAATATAATGCACCCCACATGGTCCTCCATACAATATAATGCACCCCCCATGGTCCTCCATACAATATTATACACTCCCATGGTCCTCCACACAGTATAATGCACTCCCTATGGTCCTCCATACAGTATAATGCACCCTCCATGGTCCTTCATACAATATAGTGCACCCCCATGGTCCTCCACACAGTATAATGCACTCCTCATACTGTATTATGGCCACTGGTCACTGATTTAAAAAAAATAAATACAATACTCACCTCTCCTGGTTCCACCCGATACGCTAGTCCACTCAGCGTGCGGTGTGAAGCACTGGACATCTCAGATCAGTAAGCGCCCTGTAATGACATCATATGTCAAGGAATCATGATGAGTATGGAAATGTCTTCTGAAGCTCCCTCCTCCATCATCATTGCTCGCATTGGCCCCCCCTCTGACCATCAGCGCGAGCAATGATAATGGAGGAGGAAGAGTCAGAAGACGTTTCCATTCCCATCATTTTTTGCGGGCGAGCGGCAGGGAAGTGCGGGTGCTAACGGGTGGAAGCGGGGCCCAGTGAGGTGCCATATGCACACACACACATATATACACACACACACACACACACATATATGTACACACACATATGCATACACAAACACACATATATGCACACACATGCATGCATACACACACACATATATGCACACACACACATTACACATGGACTTACCCTCTCTGCAGATGATTCCACATGATGGATTTCTCTCTGGTGCACCCTCCTATCTCCCAGGACCCGACTGCAGAGCTTTCTTGCAAATTGCAGGGCTGAAGGCAGGCAGGGGAGAGCAAGGCAGGAGGGGGAGAGCGGATTTGCGGAGGCAGAGAGAGCAGGGGAGGCGGAGAGAGCAGGGGCCATGCTGGGAGCAGCCCCTCTGCTGGAGCTGCAGGCCAGAGCTGGTGGGCGGAGCCTCATCTTACAGAGCAGACACTGGCATCCTCTGCTTGCCAGACACAGTGTAGGCAGAGGAACAGAGGTGGGTCCTTCTGACTCCAGGCCCACCGAATCCTCTGGAGGTCCTGACGGAGATGCAGATCCTAAGATGCAGATACTGTTGAGATTGTGATGTGGGATGGAGGGATCCGATTTTGTTTCACATCGGGCCCCCCCTGTCTCAGGGGCCCTATATCAGCTGCGTGGGCTGCCGCTATGGACGGTACGCACCTGGGGGAGGGAATGGGGAGAGCTCAGAGGAGCAGTGTGCTTGTAATCTGTTTTTTTTCCCCCTAACTTTATGTGTGCAAATTGTGGCTAGCCAATCAGGGAACAGAAAGCATCCACAATGTCCAGACACAAGGGCTTGTGCCATTGGCTGCTGAAATCACAAGTTCATCTCTATATAAAGAGCGGACATGTTCTTTTAGTGCCATTTTGTGACTATAAGGGATCAGAGAGGATACTCCTGGTTTGCTCCTGAATTAATTAGAGATTTTAGGTAGTTAGCTAGACGGTTGCTTCCAAGTCAGATAGTATAAATATCTAGCTTCCTGTGTGGCTGTGAAATCGATCTTCCAGCAGATTTTTTTTTCTTGCTCCATTAGTGAGGTCCAGACCAAGACAGCAGGGCACATTTCATAGAAGTCGGTTGTGCACTGCTTCTATTGTGCTCCATGCATAAGTACACCGTTAAAAATCTATTTTTTTTCAGTTGCTAACGTGATACAGCAAGCCATATCTCACCAACCCAAGCTGTTTAGTAGTTTTGCTCTCCAACCCCTGTTGTCTAGTAGTTTAGTTCTCCATCTTCTGGTGGGTAGTGGTTAAGTTCTCCATCCCCAAGCACCTTGCAAGCCTTGTGGGTTCCAAGACTTGTGGAGCAGCCCATTCCCCGCCTGCCCCAACAGCCACCAGAGTCACCCATTGCCCAGTCAGTGAGATGTCACGCCCCTTGCCATGCTTACTTGTCCAGGTGTCAGTGGTGAAATTCACCCTGTGAGACCTAGATTTTTTCAAGGAACAGGTGATGTTGTCTGCAACATGCTGGTGTAGCGAAGATACAGCTTTCTTAGAGAAGTAATGCCGACTGGGTAACAGGTACTGGGTGACTGCGATGGCCATCAGCTTTTGGAAACCGTCTGTGTCCACCAGGCAGAAAGGCAGCATTTCCAGGGCCAACTGATTGGAGATGGTGAAGTTCAAGCTCTTTACTTTGGCATCTATTGGAGGAAACAATCTTTTACATGACCACAACTGTGGGATTGAGGGCTGTGCTGAGAGAGGGTGGAATAGAAAGTACACGACAAGCTGCTGGACTGTGAGAGGGGTGCAGGCGGAGATGTTATGGAGAATTGAGAAAGATGGGTTGTGCTCGGTGTCTGAGATCAGTCAAAATTAGCAGGCATGTCCACTTCCATAACAGCTTATGGGCTCTCACTCACCCCTACTGTAGCGGGTAAACAAATGGTGGTCCTGAGGCCGGAGACCTGTGTGAGAACACTTGCCACGGTGACAGAGGAGAAAGAAGCAGAAGATGCGGTTGATGGGGCCGCTGGTGGTTGGCGAGGCCAGCTAGTCTGCATTTTAGCACAGTGAGATTTCCAGATTAGCACATGTTGATCGCGTATGTGCCAGTTCATGCATGTAGTAGTCAAAAGGTGCATGCCTCTGTGTTTACACTAAATGGGATCTACAACCTCATCATCATCCTCTCTGTTCTCACACTTCTCGCCCTGAGAGTCACCCTCCTCCTCTTCCTGCCCTGATAGCACAGTACAGTCCACGTGTGCCTCAAGTATCTGAGTCTCATCAGGATCACCTCCACCCCCAGGAGTTAACGTCTAGTGACGAGGGTTTGGCTTCTGCTCAGACCCTACTTTGTCTGGCCATAGATCAAACTGAAAAAAAAATTGGGCATCGCTACACATGCTTTCCCCCTCTTGAGTCTGTGAAGCTTTGGATCAGACTTCTGATGCCCCTGAACAGAATGTGTGAACAGCCCTGCAGACTCATCCATCTGTGGTTCCCCACAGTCAGTTGGGCAGTTGGAGAGTTGTGACGAGGGGGAAAACAAGGGTAATTGGGCTGCCACCTCTGACGACTGTACTTTGTGTGATGTTTAGGTGGAGGAAGAGGAGCAGAGGCCACTTGATGCAACGCTTGCCATCTACTGGAGCACATGTTCTTTCTGGCCCTCACCTACAAAGCGTACTGCTGTGAGGCTGCAAAGAAAGGGAGTGGAGTAGCATGTCCAGTAACAGAAGATGTCAAAATGCCGCGCAATTGCTCACTGCAGCAAAACATACCTACTGCATACAGAAGCCCTGCCAATCTTATAAACATTCATTGCTTGCCTTCCCCTGTCTCTTTTAACTGTGCTCTTTGGAACTCGTGCTCAGCCTGCAATATATTCCTTTATAGCCAAGATTTCTTCCTTTCAAATTCCCTTAACCTTCTGTCTCTCACTGAAACCTGGATCCAGCAGTCTGACACAACCGCCGCAGCTGCTCTCTCGTATGACAGCCTACAATTTTCACATACCCTCAGACCTGAGAGCAGACAAGGTGGAGGTGTTGGTTTGCTCCTTTCACCACAATGTACTTTCCAGGTCATCGACCCAGTTCACTCACTTATGTTTTCCTTCCTTCGAAGTTCATACCATTAGACTCTTCAAACCCTTCTCCCTGCGAGTGGCGGTTGTATATCGCCCTCCAGGCCCTCCCATTAGTTTCTGGATCACTTTACCACCTGGCTTCCACACTTTCTATCCTGTGAAATTCCCACTTTCATCATGGGGGACTTTAACATACCCATAGATAAGCCGCTTTCCCCATCTGCCTCTCATCTTCTTTCTCTAACCTCCTCATTTGGCCTCTCACAGCTTACTAACTCTCCTACACATGAAGACGGGAATACTCTGGACTTGGTATTCTCACAACTCTGCATGACTTTACTAACTCCCCTCTACCACTCTCTGACCTTCTTTCCTTCGCTGTCAAGAATAGTGTTGAGCCACCCCCGTAGTGTTCGAGTTCGGTTCGGTTCGTCGAACACCCGTGTGTTCGCCGAACTGTTCGTCGAACTGTTCGTCGAACACCTTCGAACACCGTTAAAACCAATGGCAGGCAAACAAAAACACATAGAAACACATAGAAAACACCTTCAAAGGTGTCCAAAAGCTGACAAACTGCTCAGAAGACACAACTAACACATGGAAAAGTGACAAGTACATATAGTCATGCGAAAAGAAAAGAGGTGGAGGAGTAAAAGGAGGGGGAGACACAGATATAGGCATGTCATGCCCTTCTAAAATCCAAAAAGTGAGAAGCCGAGACGGCCAGTCCGCTCCTGCCCGTGCCACCTCCGTGTCGCCGGGTTTGTGCCAGAGCCGCGGTGAACCCTGACGGCCAGCCCCCCTCTCCCAATACTGGTGCCTGTCCGCTGGTGGGTCGAGAGAGCCCCCCTGTGGTGGAGGCAGCTCTAAGCTTTTTAATTTAAATTGTCCCTCTAATTTGAATGAATACACTTTAAATCCATTTACAAGGATCTATTGGAGGGCAAGTCTCATGCCAGCAGCCGCGTAATTCCAGCTCCAGTAGCGTCCACTAAAGCTGCTGCAGTTAAAAAGCTTTTATAAGGATCGAGCTCGGCTGTCCACCGCAAGACATCCTAGTGCCAGTCCCAGCCCCTATGCCTTGGGGTGCCTCCTGATGCTCTTCACTAAGTATCCCGTGGTCCCGAAGCATTTCCTTTGAAAAAATTAAGTGTCCAAACTACAGGTGGTGTAGCTTGCTTAACAGCCGGGATAATCCGCTGACTAGCAGACACTGCTACTAGGCACAAAGTATTTCCTGGGCTAGATGCAGTTAAAAATTTGTAAGTA
The DNA here is from genome assembly GCF_046119375.1 of Phyllobates terribilis. Taxonomy (NCBI): domain Eukaryota; kingdom Metazoa; phylum Chordata; class Amphibia; order Anura; family Dendrobatidae; genus Phyllobates; species Phyllobates terribilis. The sequence goes on from NW_027362764.1 coordinate 82,476,444, forward strand.
GATACTCTCGTTGGATGCTGAGAAAGCATTCCATAGAGTCTCCTGGCACGCCATATATGATTCTCTTAAAAAGCTTGGGGTAGGGGTCTAGGGGACCCTTTTATAGCCAAAATCACGGCCCTGTATCACAATACGTCACCTAGGCTGAAGATAAATGGAACTGTAGCACCGAGGGCTCGGTTGCTACAGACGTATTGCACCTCACCCAGAGGTGTGATATCTCACTCTCAGATAAGGATGGAGTGTGGATCAGGACCCGACACCTGCATGCATTACACCACATTGCCGTGGGGCAGGGCGACCAATATGCCCCTGAGATGGGCACGACAGTCCCTGTCCCTGGCTGGAGTGGGGGGAGGGAACACTGAGGAAGGGGAACCCTGCAGTGCAGGAGCAGGGAGGAAGCAGTTCCTGGGTGCATTGAGAAGGGAGTATAAAAGGTGGGCACCATCTTAGTTCAGTGCAGAGAAGTCTGAGCAGAAGTGGCAGGGAGCAGGGGCTCTGCATGAGCTCTGCTCCGGAGGCGGGCCTAGTAACAGAGGCCCAGGCCTGCAAGAGGGAGAAGGAAGGAAGAGGAGCGGAGAAGGCTCCAGGAACGAGGAATGAAGGGATCCCAGGGGTGCGGACGGGCGAGTCGCCACCGCACGCCCGAATCCACCTGCGTGGAGGGGTCAGGCCAAAGGGGGAGACCGGTCCCCGAACTAGTGGAGGCAGGAAACGACCCTCAGCTAGAAACCGGAGGCTCTGACATTTTATGTGGCGCAGCCCCTTGCTCCACCCGCTAGGAAGGCACCACATAGGGTCAGGGAAACTGGCGCCAAGTTTACCAAGAGGAGGCCCGAGGCAGCCGGACAGAAGTGTTGGTAAGAAAGGCCAGACAAAGGACACACAAAGGGGGTCCTGTGAAGCGCTCCAAAGTTATCTGGGAGTTGTCTGAGCCCCTCACCTGGTGAGCACAGTACGACGTGGGCAGCCGTTACCTGCAGACGTGGTCTGGATAATAAGAACTGTGAGTAAAGGCCCTGAACTGCATCACTGACTCCTTGTCGTTACTGCTGCTGCCCTGCACCATCACCCCCATCCTCCGCATACACTGCCCTGAGGCTATACTCCTCCCGTGGGGAGTTATGCTACGCTCTGCTGCACCCACAACACCAGCCTTAGCGGTCTGCCCTGTAGCGGCGGTTCACTCTGACCGCAATCCACGGGTGGCGTAGTCGGACATTTAAACATCAAAACCACATAAATAGTTCCGCCACTGGTTTGACCGCCCTGAGCCACGGAACCGGATCGCCGCCACGAAGACTACAACCACCAGCATCCACCAAAAAGGGTCCGGCTCCGGGTGTCCCAAGGCCCAGGGGGTGCGTCAGAACATTTTCATCACCTTTCACAATCACCAATGGGACAAGGCAGGGATGTCCTCTGTCCCCTCTCTTATACATCCTAGTGACGGAGCACCTGCTCTCATCAATTCGCCATAACCCCAATATTAGGTGGATTGAGGTGGGAGGCACCGAGTACAAGTGCTCTCTATTTGCTGATGATGTCCTAGTATATATCACTCAATCACATATATCCATCCCTGCTGTTATGGCTGAAATAGATCACTTTGTTACATGGGAAAATTTTAAAATCAATGCAGCGAAGTCTGAGGCCCTCGATGTCTCCCTCCCTAAATCCATATAGGATTCCATCCAGTCCAACTTTCCCTTTGCCTGGCCCTCACAGGGTATCAAATACTTAGGAATTCCTATTCATAGAGACCTCTCCCATCTATGTTATCTTAATTTTGGGCCCTTTATTGAACAATTCCATACAGACCACGGTTGGCAAGTTGGAACTGTGAGATTCACTACATGCACCACTGGTATTTTGTGGAAAAGCACATGTAAGATTCTGCAACAGTCTCTGCTGATACTCCTGCATGCGTGCATCCCTTTCTATGGCAGGAATAATTTCTGCAAATTTACTTTTGTACCGGGGATCTAACAGTGTGGCAACCCAGTAGTCAGGATTATTTCTAATTCTCACAATTCGAGGGTCATGTTGCAGGTAGTGCAGCAAGAAGGCACTCATGTGTGTTGCGCATCCAGGAGCACCAAGTCCCTGTTGTGTTGGTGGCGAGGTAACAATCATGCTTCCTTCCTCTGTCCTCTCCCCCCAACCTCGCACAACAGAAATGTGATCAAGGTCTCCCTCATCTGATGAGTCTTCCATCAGTTCGTCCTCCACTTCTTCCTGGGCTCCTGCACCTTCCTCACTAGTTTGGCTGCTACCATGCGCCCTGGTAAAATCATCTCCCCCACCCTCACATGCCTGCCGCCCTGGTGCTGCCGACCGTCTGGACCTTGCAGATGTTAGCCCTTCCGCATACAACTCCTCCTCCTCTACTTCCTCCACCTCCTCTTGTGCCACCACCTGACTCCGAATTCTGTTTAACATGTGCTCCAGCATGTAAATCACCGGAATAGTCATGCTGATAATGGCATCGTCAGCACTAAACATCTTCGTCGCCATTTCAAAACTGTGTAGAAGGGTGCATAGGTCCCTGATCTGAGACCACTCCTCCAGCGTGATTTGCCCCACCTCTGAATCTCGTTGGCCCAGGCTATACGTCAGAACGTATTGCACCAGGGCTTGTCGGTGCTGCCACAGTCGCTGCAACATGTGCAGAGTTGAATTCCACCGGGTAGGCACATCGCATTTTAGCCGGTGAAGTGGCAGGCCCAACGACTTCTGTAGAGATGTAAGTCGCTGAGCTGCGGGATGCGAACGGCGGAAGTGAGCACACAGCGACCGTGCCCTCTGCAGAAGGCCATCTAGTCTGGGATAGTGGGCTAAAAATTGCTGGACAACCAGGTTCAACACGTGAGCCATACAAGGCACGTGTGTGACATTGCCCCGGCGAAGGGCCGCACGCAGGTTTGCAGCATTGTCGCACACGGCCTTCCCTGGTTTCAGGTCCAGTGGAGACAACCATTCATGAAATTGGTTCTCCAGAGCTGACCACAACTCCTCAGCTGTGTGACTCACATTTCCCAGACATTTCAATGTAAGAACCGCCTGATGACGTTGAGCCCTACTGCCAGCATAGTAAGGAGGTGTGCAGGATCCCTTCTGCGCAGTTAGAAAGCTTGTGGCATGACCAGACAGGCTTTGGGTGCAGGTGGAAGACTGAGAGGAGGTTGAGGAGGCAGAAGCAGTGGAGGAAAAATGACATAAAGAGGATTGACGCACAACTCGTGGGGACGGCAAGACTTGGACAGCAGCCCCTTGTCCTGCTGTCACCATAGTTACCCAGTGCCCAGTCAGCGACATGTAACGCCCCTGTCCATGCCTACTCGTCCAAGTGTCTGTGGTGAAATGCACCCTGTCACACACAGAGTTTCTCAAAGAAGCGGTGATGTTGTGTGCGACATGCTGGTGGAGCGCAGGCACACCTTTCTTTGAGAAGTAGTGCCGACTGGGCATCTGGTACTGGGGCACTGCGACGGACATAAGGTCTCGAAAATCCTCTGTGTCCACCAGGCGGAAAGGCAGCATTTCTGTAGCCAAGAGCTTGCAGATGGTGAAATTCAACCTCTTAGCTTTCTCATGGCTAGGAGGAAATGGTCTTTTACTTGTCCACATCTGAGGGACCGAGGGCTGGCTATTGTGCTTAGACGGGGTTGATAAGGGTGTCCCCGGCAAACTGCCGGTCTGTGAGGAAGATGCAGGCGGACATGTTAGGTTGCCTTGATCCAAAGGTGGTGCTATCGATGTCGGACAGCGCTCAAGACCAGCTGGTGTTACCACCTCCAAAGAAAATGATGACCTGCCAATCACGCTGGCTGTTGCGGGTAAAGAGGTGGCAGGTCTGCGCCCCAAAACAGGTGTGACTGCTGTCCCCCCAGTCACAGAGGATGAAGAGGCCGCGGATGCACAAGATATGGCAGACGGTGGTTGGCCCGGCCGGCTAGACCGCATTGTAGCACACTGAGCTTCCCACTGCAACTTATGCTTCATGTCCATGTGCCGGTTCATGCATGAAGTACTCAAACTATGTATTTTTTGGCCTCTACTTAGCTTTTGCTGACAAATGTTACAGATAACACGAGTTGGGTCATCTTTATCGATCTGAAAAAATGCCCAGGCTATGCAAGGCTTAGCACCCATGCGACCTGAAGAGCCACCACGACTTGTGGTGAGAGGCAGAGTTGTGTTTGAGGATGCAGTTGTTGACGTGCTTCCAGTACTACGTCTCTGTCCAGGAAGGCGCAACCTGACCTCGTCGTCACTAGCATCTTCCTCCACCTCCTCTGCTGACCTCATCTCTTGGCTGACTGTGGGTTGACAGTAAGTGGGATCTCCGACCTCATCATCATCACCCTGTGCGTTATCACACCCGTCGTCCTCAGAGCCAACCTGTTCCTGCCCTGACAAAAAACTAAAGTTGTCGCTCCAATCAGGTATTTGAGTCTTATCATCGTCTTCCTCATTGTCTCCACCAACAGGAGTTACAGTTTGGGAATGAGGGTCTACATTATGGTCAGAACCTTCTGCGTCTGGTCCTGGATCCGACTCATAAAGATTCTGGGCATCAGTGCAGATCATTTCCTCGTCTGGATTCACAGAAGCGCTGGAGTCGACCTCTGATTCCCAGGCTATAGTATGAGTAAACAGCTCTGCAGACTCAACCATCTGTTCTACCTCATACTCAGACGGGCAGCTGGAGATTTGGGAGCTGTGAGGAAGCAAGTGCGATTTGGGTGACACCTTTGAGGACTGGAGTATTTGTGATGTTGAAGTTGATGTGGAGGAGAGCCCACTTAAAGGAGCACTTGATATCCGTTGAAGCACCTGCTGTTTTTGTGCCTCATCTGGAATTTGTAGCGATTGGCGTGGCCGTAAGAAAGGGATCTTATCACATTGTCCGCTAAAAGAAGTAGACATTTTAGTTTGGCTGGAAGATGGTCTTTCTTCTGCACCTACCCCACGGACACAACCTTTTTTCCCCTTCCCAACACGCCTATTCCCCTTTCCACCAGCAGCAGGCCTTTTTCCACTCATTTTGGTGGTTAACTAATTCACAACTCTGGAGTTGTTTGCACAAAAAAACAATGGATGGTAACCGAGCAGAGCTGAGTGGCCAAACTGTGGTATTAGGCCAAAACTATTGGCTGGGTTAGATGCAGAAAAAAATTATTTTTAATTTGCAACCTGATGGAGGTCAATATAGATGGACTAATAGACCAAGTCCCACACACCGCTAGAAGCCCAAATATTTTTTCAGAGCTAGATGCAGAAATTTTTTTTATTCAATTTGCAACCTGATGGAGGTCAGTATAGATGGACTAATAGACCAAGTCCCACACACTGCTAGAAGCCCAAATATTTTTTCAGAGCTAGATGCAGAAAAAAAATATTTTTAATTTGCAACCTGATGGAGGTCAGTATAGATGGACTAATAGACCAAGTCCCACACACCGCTAGAAGCCCAAATATTTTTTCAGAGCTAGATGCAGAAAAAAATTATTTTTAATTTGCAACCTGATGGAGGTCAGTATAGATGGACTAATAGACCAAGTCCCACACACCGCTAGAAGCCCAAATATTTTTTCAGAGCTAGATGCAGAAAAAAATTATTTTTAATTTGCAACCTGATGGAGGTCAGTATAGATGGACTAATAGACCAAGTCCCACACACAGCTAGAAGCCCAAATATTTTTTCAGAGCTAGATGCAGAAATTTTTTTTATTCAATTTGCAACCTGATGGAGGTCAGTATAGATGGACTAATAGACCAAGTCCCACACACTGCTAGAAGCCCAAATATTTTTTCAGAGCTAGATGCAGAAAAAAAATATTTTTAATTTGCAACCTGATGGAGGTCAGTATAGATGGACTAATAGAACAAGTCCCACACGCTGCTAGAAGCCCAAATATTTTTTCAGAGATAAATGAAGAAAAAAATTATTTTTAATTTGCAACCTGATGGAGGTCAGTATAGATGGACTAATAGACCAAGTCCCACACACTGCTAGAAGCCCAAATATTTTTTCAGAGCTAGATGCAGAAAAAAATTATTTTTAATTTGCAACCTGATGGAGGTCAGTATAGATGGACTAATAGACCAAGTCCCACACACCGCTAGAAGCCCAAATATTTTTTCAGAGCTAGATGCAGAAAAAAATTATATTCAATTTGCAACCTGCTGGAAGTCAGTATAGAAGGACTAATAGAACAAGTCCCACACACTGCTAGAAGCCCAAATATTTTTTCAGAGCTAAATGAAGAAAAAAATTATTTTTAATTTGCAACCTGATGGAGGTCAGTATAGATGGACTAATAGACCAAGTCCCACACACTGCTAGAAGCCCAAATATTTTTTCAGAGCTAGATGCAGAAAAAAATTATATTCAGTTTGCAACCTGATGGAGGTCAGTATAGATGGACTAATAGAATGATGCTATGCCCAAAAGATTTTACTTCACTAGGTGCAGTAAAAAAATTGGTATTCTATACACAGGTGGTATATCTTGCAACACAGATAGGCTACTCCACTGACTAACACACTCTGCAATAGGCCAAAAAGGATTAGCTTTGCTAGATTCAGCCAAATGCTGTGAAAAAACCTTGCACAGCACTGGCACAGACCTGCCTGATAGGAACTGATGTAACCTAGTCCTGAAAAGGACTCCAATTACAATTAGTCTTTACTCCCACAATCTATCTATTTAAGAGCACAGACCTGCCTGATAAAAGTCGTAGGAAATGCTGTAACCTAGTCCTTAAAAGGACTGCAATCACAACTATTCCCTACTCCCAAGCTATCTGTATATTTGTGCGAAAATTGGCTTGAAATTAACAAGGTATAGCGCACACAGCAACAGCGGTGCCGTCTAACACGCAGCTGCAGCAGTGAGAAAATGGTGGCGACGGGGAAAATGGCTTGGTCTTATAGGGCAAGGACATGTGACATACACTGCCAATCACACATGCCCTTGCTTGTGTGAAAAAAAGCACTTCGCTCCGTGTGTGCGCTGCTGATAGGCTGACAGATTGCACCTCCCCACTGCAAATGCGGGAAAGAGAAAAAAAAATGGAGATCTTCATTGTTCCTGCAGAGATCCATCCCCTGCCCCTCCCCCCGCCCCGCTGTACACTCAAACTTCGTATTAACATTAATTTTCATCATTACTGAGAAAAAATCCAGTTATGATTTTGGTGCACGAACAGTTATCGAACATAACCTCGAACAGCCGAATTTTTCTCAAATTGTTCGTGTTCGCCGACCGGCTCGAACACCGCCCAAAACAGCTCGAATTTGAGATTGGCGAACAGTTCGAGTAGAACAACGCTCATCTCTAGTCAAGAATTGTCTCCTCACCCGAAACACCCCCATTTACCATACACTCAGAAATCTACGTGTCATTAATACCCAGCAACTTATGAACAATCTACAGTCATCTTTAGCCCCCATCCTCTCCCTCTCCTGTCCAGACTCAGCATTGTCACACTATAACAACACATTGCGGAGTGCCCTGGATGAAGCAGCACCTGCTACACGCAGAATGACCTGGCAGAGACGGCAGTCCTGGCACACAATGCAAACACGTTATCTCCAGCGCTGCTCAAGGTGTGCAGAGCGTTTGTGGAGAAAATCACTTTCGGCAGAAGACTTCATCCACTATAAGTTCATGCTTAAAACTTATAACTCTGCTCTCCATCTGGCTAAACAAGTCTACTTTACCACTCTTATCACAACTCCAGTCAACAATCCTAAACGACTCTTTGAAACCTTCCACTCCCTCCTGAGCCCTAAAGACAGACCCCGTCACCAACCTAAGCGCTGATGATCTGGCCACTTATTTCCTACAAAAAATCAATCATATCCATCAAGACATTCTTGCACAAGCCCCTCAGAGTCTGGATCCCCTTCCCTCCTGTACCTCAGGTTCACTTTCCATCTTCGAGTCAGTCACAGAAGAAGAAGTGACCAGACTCCTCGCTTCTTCTCGCCCTACAACCTGCAACAGTGACCCTATTCCCTCACATCTCCTTCAGTCCCTTTCCCCAGCTGTCACTACCCACCTAACTAAAATATTTAACCTCTCTCTTTCTTCGGGTATCTTTCCCTCTTCATTCAAACATGCCATCATGCCAGCTCCTCCCCACTATGCTTCGCTCTATAGGCCCCCTACTATTCTCCTTGTATACTGCCCCTATTGGGCAAACCATCAGCAGATTTGGGTTCCAGTATCATCTCTATGCTGATGACACCCATCTATACACCTATTCACCTGACATCACCCCCACTCTAATACAAAACGACAGTAATTGTCTATCCGTTGTCTCTAACATCATGTCTTACCTCTATCTGAAACTGAATCTCTCCAAAACTGAACTCCTTGTTTTTCTTCCCTCTACTAATCTACTTATGCCTGACTTTTCAATTTCCTTGGTTGGCGCCACTATAACTCCCAAGCAGCAAGCTCGCTGTCTTGTAGTCATATTTGACACACAACTTTCCTTTATTCCCCATATTCAATTACTCACTCGCTTATGTCACCTGCATCTTAAAAACATCTCCAGAATCCGACCTTTTTTCACCTTTGATACGGCAAAATCACTTACTGTCACTCTTATTCATTCTCATCTGGACTACTGCAACTCTCTTCTGATCGGCCTCCCTCTAAACAAACTCTCTCCTTTCCAATCCATTCTGAATGCAGCAGCCAGGGTCGTATTTCTATCAGGCCGCTTCACCGATGCCTCTACCCTGTGCCAGTCATTGCACTGGTTACCCATTCACCACAGAATACAATACAAACTCATCTCTCTCACCCACAAAGCTCTCCACAATTCTGCACCTCTCTATATCTCATCCCTCATTTCTGTCTATCGCCCCTCCTGTGCCCTCCGTTCTACAACTGATATAAAACTAACATCCTGCTTAATCCGAACCTCACACCTCTGTTTCCAAGACTTCTCTCTTGCCGCACTAGTTTTCTGAATGCACTGCCCCAAACGATCCGACTGATATCTAGCCCCCATGTCTTCAAATGTGCTTTAAAAACACATCTGTTTAGACAAGCCTATCACCTCAACTCACCAACCTAACTCTCCCCTGTTACCTCCTAAATATTTATCTTAATCTGCCACTGTGTATTCATCTGTCTCCACATCCTCCATGCACCAAATACCACGCGGTAACTGCCCTTAGACAGATACTGGCTGATGACCATGTTCCTCCTATTGTGTCCCCCCATTTCCATAAAGATTGTAAACTTGCGAGCAGGGCCTTCAATCCTCTTGTAACTGTTGAAATATGATACATTGTATTGTTTATATTGTCTGTATATGTCTCTACTTAATTGTAAAGTGCTGCAGAATATGTTATTATTCCGCTATATAAATAAAAAATATTATTATTACTTCTCATCTCTCATATCATACCTGTCTCAGAACCCTAAACAGCTATTCAGTACTTTCAATTCTCTCCTCCGTCCACCAGCTCCTCCTCCCTCTCCTCTCATCTCAGCTGAAGACTTTGACTCATTCTTCAAGCAGAAGATTGCCAACATAAGGCAAAGCTTTTGCTTAAAGTCCCCACAGCCCCTTCTCATAACTACTTAACTCTCCTCCTTCAAAACCAGCTTTTCAGCCATCACAGAAAATCATCTTTACTCTCCAAATCAAATCTCACCACCTGTAAACTTGACCCAATACCATCCCACCTCATTCCAAACCTTACCACAGTCTTCTTGCCAAGCCTAACCCACCTCTTCAACCTGTCACTAACAACTGGTGTCTTCCCCTCATGATTCAAACATACCTCGATCACACCCATCCTCAAAAAGCCCTCCCTTGACCCATCCTCTGTGTCTAGCTATCGTTCCATCTCACTTCTCCCCAATACCTCCAAACTACTGGAACAACACGTCCATTTTGAACTGTCCTCCCACCTCTCCTCCTGTTCCCTCTTTGACCACTTACAATCTGGCTTTTGATGGCACCATTCCACTGAAACTGTCCTGATTAAAGTCACCAACGACCTACTAACCTCCAAATCCAAGCGACGTTAGTTTGTCCTCTTCCTCCTGGACCTGGCATCAACCACTCTCCCCAGTCGCGCAAGCTTAACTCTGATCCCTCCTTCAAACGTCAGATCCAAGCCCTTTCCACTTTCTGCCGACTGCAACTTCAAAATATCTCCGGGATCCGCACATTCCTCAACCATGAATCTACAAAAACACCAGTGCACGCCCTCATCATTTCCCGCCTCGACTACTGCAAGCTTGTGCTCTGTGGCCTCCCTTCTACCACTCTCGCACAACTCCAATCTATCCTAAACTCTGTTGGTGGACTAATCCACCTGTCACCCCGCTATTCCCTGGCTTCTCCCCTCTTTCAATCCCTGCGCTGGCTCCCCTTTGCCCAGAGACTCCAGTTGAAAAGTGTCAAATTTGGCATACGGAGCCATCGAAAAATCTCCTCCATACATCTGTGACCTAGTCTACGTGTACTTACCTGCGCGCAAACTCCCATCCTTACAAGATCTCGTTCTCTACTTCCCTCTTATCACTTCTTGCCACAATCGCATACAAGATTTCTCCTGTGCATCTCCCATACTGTAGAACTCTCTACCCCATCAAATCAGACTCTCGCCTACCGTGGAACCCTTCAAAAGGAAGCTAAAGATCCACTTCTTTTGACAAGCGTACAACCTGCAGTAACCCTTGCTGCACCATACCGCTGCATGACCAGCTGTACCCTCACCTACTGTATCCTCTCTCATCCCATGTAGATTGTTTGTGCACCTTCGTGGGCATGGTCCTCTCTCCTCTTGTACCAGTAGGTGACCCCTTTTCACATGTAAAGCACCATGCAATAATAATAAATAATAATAATTATGCTACTTGTAATCTGGGTCAATTGATGACACTTTCCTGGTGTCTGCCCCTAATTTGATCTGTTTTGGCAGCTTTTGATCCCGGTTGAAGGTGTTGTGTATGCGTTTGGTTTTGCCTTCTATTGAATCCAATGGTATTAGGCTATGTTCGGCGAATATTCGACGAATAAATTGGCGAATATTGCAAAATCAGCGATTGTAATCCGAGCCCAACATTGAAGTATTCTGTCATCTCTAATCTTGTTTTTCTTACATTTTCTAATAAGTGTGCAAACAGTTGTTGCCTTCTCACCAAGCTGCTTGTCTATTGTCCTGTAGTCCATCCCAGCCTTGTGCAGGTCTACAATTTTGTCCCTCGTCTCCTTAGTCAGCTCTTTGGTCTTGGCCACGATGGCGAGGTTGGAGTGTGATTGATTGAGTGCGTGGACAGTTGTCTTTTATACAGGTGATGAGTGCAAAGTAGGAAAAACTAACAGTTCTATGAGTGTGGAAGTGGGAGACGCTAAATGTGCAGTTGGAAAGGTATGAGGAGATCCAGGATAGGGCAATGTCTTTGACACCAAAGGAAGAGAGGATCTGTAGTAGGAGGTGGTGGTCAACTGTGTCGAAGGCAGAGGAGAGATCAAGAAGGAGGAGTATAGAGAATTGTCTGTTAGCTTTGGCTGTAAGTCATTCGTAATTTCAGTCAGGGTAGTTTCAGTGGAATGGTGGTGACGGAAGCCAGATTGTCGCTTGTCAAAGAGAGAGTTAGATGAGAGGTGAGCAGAAAGTTCAGCGTGAACATTGTGCTCAAGGAGTTTGGAGACAAATGGGAGCAGCGATATTGGGCGAAAACTGGACAAAGAGGTTGGGTCGAGGGATAGCTTATTGAGTATGAGCGTGATTCTGGCATGTTAGAAAGCAGAGGAGCATACCAGAAGTAAGTGATATGTTAAAGAGATAGGTTATGGATGGGATGAGTGTGGGGGTGAAGTTTGGGAGGAGGTGGGAGGGGGTCAAGTGCACAAGTGGTAAGGTTTGATTTGGAGAGGAGACAAGTAAGCTCTCCTTCAGTGATGTTCAGGGCCGCCATCAGGGCATTACTGCCCTTACTGGCGTTTGGGGCCCGGTGAGCAGTGGGGGGGACCAGACCGGGCCTCCCTCTTTTAGCTTCTGCTCACCTGAAGCTGTAATACCCGGCACGCTTTAATGCCGAGTATCCACGCAGCCATGCGCACTCTTTTTCTTCTCCCTCACTTTGCATAGTGAGGAGCAGAGCACGGGTGGTGCGCACGGCCATGCAGAGAATTGCCGGCATCAATGGAGCAGGGATGCGCAATACTCACTCCCCAGTGCCTACTGTCAGCAGCAGGAGCCGAGCAGTTGATCCCTCCCCTCCTGCAGCGTCACAGTTATCAGGCTATAGAGTGACATGGAGGGGTGGGGCTAAATGGTGTGGGCTGGAGCCACAAACAACCAGGAAATAGGAGACAAGGAAATCAAGAAAAGAGTGGGAGAGAGAAAATTCGAAAAGAATTGAGATGAGAGAGACAGGAAACACGACAGAGAGAGGCAAGAGACACAAGTGAGACCATTGAGAAGGCTATATATAAGACACTGGCTGCAGTGGTGGGATTAAGGGGGCTCTCCCCGGTTCGGTGGAACCGCTTGTTAAAATAACAGGTGGTTGCCTGAACCGGCCAGAAGCAGCGCCTTAATTCGTTTCCCTGGCCCCCCAATTTTCAAATGAATGTGTATAAGAGGTCGCACATTAAGTTGAAATATATTGCAGTACAGAAAGCCAATAGAGTCCGCCAGACAATCACAGGCATGCAGCTGACATCCACACGCATGTCGCCGGCATATGATGCCACTGTCATACACCAGCGCGTCTGCGCCTCAAATAAATTAGGGAGAGGTCGTCGGCGGACCGTGGTGAGGTAAGGAGAAACTTTTTTTTTTTTAACTTTTTTTTGTACTGAAAGCTGCAATATGGGGACAGGATGGAGACACATGGGGCAGAATGGGAGATACATGGGGCAGGATGGCAAATCATATGGGGACAGGATGAGAAATTACATGGGGGCACGACGGAGACACATGGGGCAGGAAGGGAAACACATGGGGCAGGATGCGAGTCACATAGGTGCAGGATGGGAGACACATGGGGGCAGGATGGAGACACATGGGGCAGGATGAGAGACACATGGGGCAGGATGAGAGACACATGGGGCAGGATGGTAAACACATGGGGCAGGATGCGAGACACATAGGGGCAGGATGGGAGACACATGGGGCAGGATGCGAGACACATGGGGGCAGGATGGAGACACATGGGGGCAGGATGGAGACACATGGGGCAGGATGAGAGACACATGGGGCAGGATGGGAGACACATAGGGGCAGGATGGGAGACACATGGGGCAGGATGAGAGACACATGGCGGCAGGATGGAGACACATGGGGGCAGGATGGAGACACATGGGGCAGGATGGGAGATCACATGGGGCAGGATAGAGACACATGGGGCAGGATGGGAGATCACATGGGGCAGGATGGAAGAACATATGGGGCCAGGAATGAGACACAATGAGACCAGCATGTGGGACATTATTACTGTAGGAGCTAAGGGATATTATTACTGGTGTGATGTATTTTATTTTTGGGGATAATGTTTTCCGTGAGGGGGTCCTGTTACTGTGCAGGGCGACGCTATGTAGCTCTTTTTTCTTCATCTGGTGTAGTGTAGAAGTTGGGGAAAAATTGGGGAATGTGCTCTGGAAGCGGTGCTCTAGATAACTGTGTTATTTTCTGCAGAGTTGTGTCCTGGCTGGAAGAAGAGATGGCGGTTTACGCTGGATGAAAAAGAGAAACGAAGATGAAGGACTTCAACTAGAGATGTCACTGGTGAGTCAGTGTGTTACCTGTACTCTGACACTATACACTGTATACTATGTACAGAGCTCCTGTATATAATGACACTTATGGTAATATTAGTATTGTGTTTTTTTATTAATGATCAGTATTGTAGTATTCAGTCACTATTTGGTGGTAATAGGTAATATGTGATCTGGTCATAGTGTGGCGGTATTTCTCTCTTGTATGCTGTACTATTCAGTCACTATCTGGTGACAATATGTGGTCTGGTCATAAAGTTGTGGTATTTGTTCCTTGTATGTGGCATTATTCATTCACTATGTGTGGTAATATGTGATCTGGTCATGGTGTGGTGGTATTTCTCTCTTGCATGTGGTATATTATTCGGTCACTATGTGGTGGTAATATGTCGTTCGGCCATGGTGTGGTGGTGTTTGTCCCTTGATATATGGTATTATTGGTCTTTTTAAAAAAATGTATGTGACACATTCCCTTAAAGAAAAATAAATAAAAACAGGCCTAAAATTGGATATTTTAAGAAATGTTTACTAGGTTAGAGTAGAGTAGGGCACTGCCAAAAGAGTCTACTTTGTCTTGGTGGCGGCTTAAAAAAATCTTGTCTCCAAAAGAAAAGCTGCTAGCTATGTATGTGATATGGTGTTTGATGGGAACTGTTAATGTGTGATTGGTGAGGTCATGGTGTAGAAGTGGAGTTTTTCCCAGAGTGGGAGGTGGGGCTGTGGAACGTTTGAGGGGTGGAGGTGGAGCTGGGGTGGAAGCAGAGCTAGGGTGAAGCCTGGGCGGAGTCTCAAGGGGACCCGAAAATTTTGCCAGTATGAGGCCCTGAAATTCCTGGTGGCAGCCCTGGTGATGTTGAAGAGGGAGGTTATGAGGGAATGACATTGGTCTGGTAAAAAATGGGGTTGTGGTGGTCGAACAATAAAGACTTGCCTTGTTTGGTCGATGATCTTGGTTTTGAAGTGTGTGGCAAAGTCATTAGCAGAGATAATGGAGGTCAAAGGGGGCAGTGGAGGAGGGATTTAAAAATGTTTAACAACTGTTTGGGGTTGTAGGATAAGGAAGATATGAGGGTTGTGAATTAGGCCTGTTTAGCAAAGGGTGAGGGCTGACTTGAATGAGAGTGTTGTTTTTTTGAATGTAGTGAAGTCATCTTGTGAATGTGTTTTCTTCCAACGCCGCTCCGTAACCTCGGATGCTAGTGTGACGCCTCCTCGCTCACTAGCCCACCCTGAGAGATGGGGGTACTCGGAACCGGGTCAGATGTTGGGGGTTGCAGTCGTGGCCTAGGCCCGGCCCGTGCCCAGGGTCGTCACATCAAAATAAGGGCTAGGAGGGATGGTGGTAATCGAGTGGATTCAATGACTACGCCACCTGTGGTGCCTGGTGATTCGCCACCAGCGCTGCGGCAGTCCTCTGAGGCGGGATGTCGTGGCAGCAGCAGATGGTACTACTCCCCACAGGTGGAGCAGGGCCTCATGGCAGAGAAGGCAGATCAGGGAAGTCGTAGTGGGTTGTGTGGTGTCGCGCTGAAATAAGGGACCGGACGCATGGATGCAGTCTTCCAAGCGTTACTCTCGTTGTTAGGCATCAGCTGCAAGGCTTCTCCTCGCTCCTCACGGCGCGCTGCGGCCACCAGGAAGGGGGTTCAACACACTCCGGGTAGTTCGGGTGAAAGAATCAGGACCCCCGCACCAGAGTGTTCCTAGACTTTCCCACTAGGTCCTCTCCTATCCGTATGTAGTGCGTGTGATAGGCTGGGTCTCCCTCTGGCTATACACAGAACAAGGGTACAGGTGACGATTCCGCTCCTTCCATTACCCGGTGGGATCCCCTAAGCCTCCGGAGCTTCTCCGACTAAGACGTGAAGTAGTGAAGTCAGATATCGGGGGCCAGTCCCCTCTTGCAGCTGGAGTCCCTCTGGCTTGGCCAGAATAAAGAGTACAGGTGGCGTATGCCGCTCTGTCTGTATCCCCCTGGGATCCTTTTGCCTGTGGAGCTTGTCTCCTCTGCTCCCCTCCAGGCCTTCTTAGGTAGGGACCTTGACCGGGTAGAGACAGCCGTTAACTCTAACCCGCTCCTCTCCTCAAGGCCAGAGTACGAGGACCGTGTATCTTCAGTAGGCTGCAGGTTCTTAACAGAAAGCCACGTTCAGCGATGAAGACCACAATCAAAGACCTTGAACCTAAGATGGCCGTTGATTAAATATGAATGAATAAGGGTAACCTAAAAGTGCATCCTCCACCCTCACCCACTACATGGTTCCCCCTATCTTTCGTTCCCCCCATCTCCTCTATCCCGGCCTGGGGCAGCACCCTGGTGCATATAGGCCCCCTACAGGACAGGAGTGGTGTAGTGTTGAGTGATGAGGTAGGGTCCTGAGAGGTGCTCCATCCTTACCTGGGAGAGGAGATACCACACCTCAATCTGAGGTGCAGTACCCCTGTGGCGACTGAACCCTCAGAGGCGCCACATTCCCCCCTGGTGAAACACAACACGTCCGCGGGCTGCAAAGAGAGCAAAGCTTTGGTACAGACTTTTTATATGCTTTTATAACAGTAAAACTATCTTCCCTTTATGGGAGATTCAAATTCTTGAACGTTGCATAATATATATAATATAAATATAGAAAAACATTAAAGTGTCATTACGCATGTATAGAAGACATTATGCATATATGAAAAACATTCAAGAGACATTATGCAAGTAGACAGTTCTGTAGAAATTACGGTAGAAAGTGTCAGTTCAGCAGCATGAGGGACCTGTCCCAAACCCTCAACGTGGACCCTGGGGTGGCTGCAGGGCATGGAGATCTTGAGTTGGACCTCCAGGAGAGCCACTCAACACAGGTTTTACTTCTGAGGTCTGAGGTAGAAGCAGAAGCGGTTTTGCATAAAACCAATAGGGAGCACCTAAATAGATGCAAAACTATTTACAGTAAGGAGTCTGTCTACTGCCAGTGTCCGGAGGGACAAATGTCTCTTCAAACCGGGAGGAAAAAGGACAACATAATTAACAAAGTAAACAATTAGTCACTAAACAGGGAGGTGCAACCTCCGGGGCTGCTCAGAAGCGGTATCCCCACTTGGGAAAAGGCTCATTCTTGCCAACTGAGCCTGACCGGTCCTCCGTGGGCAGGTGAGAGGGGGCATCCCCTTTGAACACCCTGTGGACGTCTAGGGCGTACCACCCATGCTCCCCGTGGTGGATGGTGTAGGACACCAAGTCGCCCGGGTAGAGGTTCCGGTCAGGGTGGCCTTGCTCCAGTTGCGGCTCGACGTCCCGCCGATTCACAAAGACGTCTCGGTGGAACTGGGGGCTGCGAATTAAGCCCTATCCGGCCTCCTGGTGGAATCGGACTATCAGGCCTTCCTCCCGGGGGCTTGGTCGGGTGGCCTGTGCCTGGCGGGCCTGCGACTTTGCGGCCTTGGTTCGCACCTCCAGGCGCTCGCAGCGGACCTCCTTCTGGCGTCGCTCCTTATCAAATTGGAGGAGCTGCTCTCGGTACGTCTCATCCCTCCTCCGCGCTTCAGCCTTGGTTTCCTGGGGGAAGCCCATCAGGTCCCCCCCCCCCTGGTTGTCCCAGGCCATCTCTTCTGCCGCCGGGCAGGAGACCGGGGGCACGGGTAGCGGCGACAGAAGGGGTTGCTGCTGGTCCTCGACCAGTCTGGGTTGGGGCTGGTGGTCTCCCCAGTAAGGGCAGGATCCTGCTGACCGGGAGTTGGGAGGCATAACAGGCCTCCGGCAGTGACGGTCATTTGGGCCTCGAGCTCCGGAGCTGAGAACTGCTACCAGCCAGCGGCACCCGGGGACAGGAGTGCCGGCATCAGATCCAGGAGGGCCTCTGTGCATCTTGCGCCCGGGACGGGGATTTCTTGCTTACCCGCTCCTGGGCTGCATGGGGCCTCCGGGGTTTCCTCCTCCTGGGCTGCTGCTCCAATAGTTAGGCTTGCAGAACCTTGTCGGCGGGACCGGATCTTTTGCAACACCTCCTCTCGCCAGGCTGCGGACACCGATCGCTGTGCCTCTTCAACCCTCCGGGTCAGGTCCTGTGTCTCTCCATGGAGGAACTCTGCCTCCTCCGGGGTTAGGTACATTCCTCCCAAGCCATGGAAGGTAGCAGCTCGTGGGCCAGCATTGGACGGCTTGGAACGACTCTCCTCGGCGGCGTCCATTACTGCTGCAGGGTGCGGTGAGTCTCGGATTATTGCGGCCACACCTGGTTGTTTCTTTCGACTCCTCCTCTTTTTGGGGAGGCTCCAGGGCGGCTGGCTGACGGGCACTCCCAGGGACGTTCCATCCGTTTTGACGGACACCTTTGCGCGGACTGTCTCTGCTGGAGGGGGCGGTCTGCACTTTTGGCGCCATGGGGGAGTCAGGCCCACGATGGGAGGTGCTGGGTTGCTGTCCTTTCTGCACATAATGGTGTCCGTTCTTCTTTGGCGGGCACCACATGGAATGTGAAATGACAGTCTTTTGGTAAAGGCGCACAGTACCCGGTAGCAATGGGGATAACTTCTCCCGTTGCTGCGGGCACGCAATCCTGCTGACTACGCCAAGTTGTGATGCCTCCTCGCTCACTAGCTCACCCTGAGAGATGGGGGTACTCGGAACCGGGTCAGATGTTGGGGGTTGCAGTCGTGGCCTAGGTCCGGCCTGTGCCCAGGGTCATCACATCAAAATAAGGGCTAGGAGGGACGGTGCTAATCGAGTGGATTCAATGACTACGCCACCTGTGGTGCCTGGTGATTCGCCACCAGCGCTGCGGCAGTCCTCTGAGGCGGGATGTCGTGGCAGCAGCAGATGGTACTACTCCCCACAGGCGGAGCAGGGCCTCAGGGCAGAGAAGGCAGATCAGGGGAGTCGTAGTGGGTGGTGTGGTGTCGTGCTGAAATAAAAGGACCAGAGGCATGGATGCAGTCTTCCAAGCTTTACTCACGTTGTTAGGCATCAGCTGCAAGGCTTCTCCTCGCTCCTCACGGCGCGCTGCGGCCATCAGGAAAGGGGTTCAACACACTCCGGGTAGTTCGGGTGCAAGAATCAGGACTCCCGCACCAGAGTGTTCCTAGACTTTCCCACTAGGTCCTCTCCTGTCCATATGTAGTGCGTGTGATAGGCTGTGTCTCCCTCTGGCTATACACAGAACAAGGGTACGGGTGGCGATTCCGCTTCTTCCGTTACCCGGTGGGATCCCCTAAGCCTCCAGAGGTTCTCCGACTAAGACGTGAAGTAGCAAAGTCAGATATTGGGGGCCGGTCCCCTCTTGCAGCTGGAGTGGCTTGGCCAGAATAAAGAGTACAGGTGGCGTATGCCGCTCTGTCTGTATCCCCCTGGGATCCTTTTGCCTGTGGAGCTTGTCTCCTCTGCTCCCCTCCAGGCCTTCTTAGGTAGGGACCTTGACCGGGTAGAGACAGCCGTTCACTCTAGCCCGCTCCTCGCCTCAAGGCCAGAGTACGAGGACCGTGTATCTTCAATAGGCTGCAGGTTCTTAACAGAAAGCCACGCTCAGCGATGAAGACCACAATCAAAGACCTTGAACCTAAGATGGCCGTTGATTAAATATGAATGAATAAGTGTAACCTAAAAGTGCGTCCTCCACCCTCATCCACTACATGGTTCCCCCTATCTTTCGTTCCCCCCATCTCCTCTATCCCGGCCTGGGGCAGCACCCTGGTGCATATAGGCCCCCTACTGGACAGGAGTGGTGTAGTGTTGAGTGATGAGGTGGGGCCCTGAGAGGTGCTCCATCCTTACCTCAGAGAGGAGATACCACACCTCAATCTGAGGTGCAGTATCCCTGTGGTGACTGAACCCTCAGGGGCGCCACACTTGCCTAACCTTTTTAGTGATGTGATTGTGCCAGAGTTGTCTATTGATTTGTCGCACTCTGCCATGCACAATAGGGCCACCGAGTCAATAGCTGATGGGAGAGTGGCATCGTCGAAAGTAGTGGCGCTGTCTGTGTTGTGGAGTGAGGATATGTATGACAGTGGTAAAATAGAGTCATAGAGTGTTTTTGTGTCACGATGTGCTAGGTTTCTGGGGGTGCTTTAGTTGCTCGACATGGGTGGCAGGTGAGGAGGACAGGGATGAGAAGGTTTGTAGATGTTGGTAAGATAGGGGGGAGAGGGGAGGTTGTTAGGTTAGATAGGGAGCAGAGTCGGGTGAAGATAAGGTCCAATGTATGTCCATCAGTGTGGATGGCTGAGGTGGACCACTGAGTAATTCCAAAAGATGAGGTAAGTGACAGGAGTTTGGAGGCTGCTGACTGGTGGGTGTCAGTGAGGACATTGAAGTCTCCCATGATGATGGTGGGAATGTCAGCAGAGAGAAAGTGGAGAAGCCAGGTGGAGAATTGGTCATTAAAGGCAGTGACAGGGCCAGTAGGTTGGTGTTCAGAGGCTGAAGGCGCTACCAGGAGACAGGCCAGTACACCAGGAGACGTGGAGGGGGCCGTAGGAGAGCAACAATCCAACAGCAGGACCGCTACCTCCGCCTTTGTGCAAGGAGGAACAGGAAGAGCACTGCCAAAGCCCTGCAAAATGACCTCCAGCAGGCCACAAATGTACATGTGTCTGCACAAACGGTTATAAACCGACTCCATGAGGGTGGTATGAGGGCCCGAAATCCACAGATGGGGGTTGTGCTCACAGTTCAACACCGTGCAGAACGCTTGGCATTTGCCACAGAACACCAGGATTGGCAAAGTCGTCACTGGCGCCCTGTGCTCTTCACAGATGAAAGCAGGTTCACACTGAGCACATGTGATAGACGTGACAGAGTCTGGAGACACCGTGGAGAGCGATCTGCTGCCTGCAACATCCTTCAGCATGACTGGTTTGGCAGTGGGTCAGTAATGGTGTGGGGTGGAATTTCTTTGGAGGGCCCCTCAACCCTCCATGTGCTCGCCAGAAGTAGCCTGACTGCCATTAGGTGCCGAAATGAGATCCTCAGACCCCTTGTGAGACCATATGCTGGTGCGGTTGGCCATGGGTTCCTCCTAATGCAGGACAATGACAGACCTCATGTGGCTGGAGTGTGTCAGCAGTTCCTGCAAGATGAAGGCATTGAAGCTATGGACTGGCCTGCCCATTCCCCAGACCTGAATCCGATTGAGCACATCTAGGACATCATGTCTCGCACCATCCACCAACGTCACGTTGCACCACAGACTGTCCAGGAGTTGGCGGATGCTTTAGTCCAGGTCTGGGAGGAGATCCCACAGGGGACCATCCGCAACCTCATCAGGAGCATGACCAGGCGTTGTAGGGAGGTCATACAGGCATGTGGAGGCCACACACAATACTGAGCCTCATTTTGACTTGTTTTAAGTTCATTACATCAAAGTTGGATCAGCCTGTAGTGTGTTTTTCCACTTTAATTTTGGCGGTGACTCCAAATCCAGGCATCCATTGGTTAATACATTTGATTTCCATTGATGATTTTTGTGTGATTTTGTTGTCAGCACATTCAACTTTGTACAGAACAAAGTATTCAATGAGAATATTTAATTCATTCAGATCTAGGATGTGTTATTTGAGCGTTCCCTTTATTTTTTTGAGCAGTGTATTATTATTATTATTATTATTGGCTTGACCCGCAGATGCAGATTTGGTATCCTGGTGTTCCGCCCACCTACTGGGCTGCTTGGCTGCCATGTGGTTTCTCATACTGGTGGTGCTCAGGTTGCCTTTGCCTTGGCTTCTGCTCAACTTGGTATGGCAGATGCTACAGACAACAGTGTTTTTCTCTGAAGGACTTTCAGAAAAAAAATTCCACACAGCAGCTGAACACCCCGTAGCCCTGACTTGGCGCACAGTGGGGGTGCTCTTGGGAACAGTTGACCCATTTCTCACTCTGGGCAAACCACGACCCCTTGGTGCCTGTGTTGGTGCTGCATATCCATCTTCCTCTGTGTTGCTGCCATGGGTATGCGTGCCAACGGTCCAGGTCGAATCAGTGGACTCATCATCGACCACCTAGTCTTCTATCTCATCCTCCTTCCCAGTTGACATTGTAGGCTGACCTGATGGCAACTGTGTCTCATCATCATCAGCCTCCACCTCTGGAGACAGTAAATGACGTTCCTCCAAGTGGCTTTCTTCTGGTCGTAGGTCCTCAAATACTTGAGCATCAACGCACACCACCTCCTCTTGTCCTTCTTCAATGCTGCACGGTGATAGGCCACAGCCAACCAAAGGATATGTACCAAACAGATCCTCGTAGTGGCCAAGCTTGGGGTCATATGTCTTCTGTGACTGATAATAGCGGGAGTAAGGAGAACCAGCTTCAGGACTGGAAGGGCCAGCCTTCTGTGTATCCACAGTAGACTGTGTGGTCTTGGAAGATTTGTTGCTGCTTGTTAAATGCGTAGAGGACTTGTCTGCTATCCAAGACAGAATCTGCTCTCGCTTCCACACACGTTTACGTTCCAGACGGGAACTTTTTCCAGTAACATAGTGAATGCATCAAGCTTCTTCTGACCTGACACAAACTGAGTGCCTTCTCACACACCACTGACAACACCACGTCCACGTCCCTTAACAACAGGCTTTTTTGGCATTTTGGGTTTTGTTGACAGATTTTCAGATGCTGATGGCACAAGCCAAGCTAGCTATCACAGACACAGCCAAAATAGTGAGTCAACCATGACACAGCCCATAGGGCTATTTTTTACGAATCTTATGCACATTGTGCAGTGGACAAACCAGGACGGTATTCCTACTCCAGTCTAACTACTATTTGTGATTGGAGGCCCTTGGGATGGGGGCTTCCTGCGTCAACCATAACTCAGCCAATAGGGCTAATTTTCACAAACCCTATGCACATTGTGCAGTGGACAAATCTGGAATGTACAGTAGTCCTACCAAACTAATATTTGTCATTGGAGGCCCTTGTCACAGGTTGTGCCACATTGTGACTGAGATAGGGGATACATATTCAATAGAAATTTACACTGACTGTTGTTGACCGACTGATGGCCCTCTGAAAACTTGAATTGAGGGCCACAACTACTACAGTACTCCATCGTAGATAATGTTTGTCAAGGGAGGCTCTTGTCATGGAGTCTTCCTGCTGTTAGAACTCTCCTGTTAGGTTTTTTCTATCTTGCTGGTCACATGACCTTGTTTGCCTATTTAATCCTGCTCCGCCCTCCTGGCCTTGCTGGACTTCATTGTAATTTCTACTCTTAAGTTAGCCTGGTGCTTAGTTACCTTTCTCAGTCAATTTAGCTTGGTCTTCGGACCTTTATGTTCTATGTTGTGTGTTTGTCTTTTACTGCTACAATTTCTGCTAGGAGGTGCCCAACTTTATCCCAGTCCCTAGTTCTTGTTGGGATCCCTCCTTTGCATCTATAGGTCTTCGTACAGACTAGCCGAGGACTTTAGCGGGTCTGATCGCAGGATCAGGTTCCCCATTACATCGTAGGGATCTAGCTTAGTTCTATTGTAGGGACAGATCTCCTTTCTTTCCTTAGTGCTTGTAGCAGATCATAACACCTGCACCTTTGACACAGCCCCAGGAGTAATTTTGGGAAATACGATGCACATTCTGCACTGGGCCAAGTAGTACATTATCAAGAAGTCTTTTCTTGCTATATAATCTGGGGAATATTGACAATCAAAATCCCTAAGCCATTTGGAAAAGCTTCTCCAACCCATCCTGGAAGGGGGGCACCATATATCCTTTGTACATTGACTTGCACAAGTGATATATTTGAGCTCGTCATCCAGTTGACTAGTGCAGCTTTATTTTTCCAGTTCACAGAGTTCAGCCATACCTGAGGATCGTAGGCCGCACTCACTGCTACCTTCTAGTACTTCATGTCTCTTGGCCATTTTCTCTGTAGTCTCTGCCCTTAAATTAGTTAAATAATAGTGAGGGCCCTACAATATGAATAAGTGAGGGCACTCTCAAATGTGCACAAGAGGCACCTCCAAAATTTCTAGAGGAGGGCACTTCAAAATGAATGTTACGGGGCCACATGAGGGCTCTCGCACAACTCCGCTTTCCTGCCTACTGCAGGCCCTCTGAACATTTGAATTTAGAGCCACAGTATCACATGGTGGTGGAGGAGGAGGAGGAGGAGGGGGTCAAGCCCAACGCTACAATGGGCACATTGTAAACTGCTATGGAATATGTATTACACTCTCTGAGTGTCAACGATGGAGGGAACGCCCACATGTCTAAGTAACAGCTGTCCCTCCAAAATGCATGTTACAGAGCCACGTGAGGCTTCTCAGGTCAAAGATCAACATACCTACTAGTATGTTCTAGCTGTGTTTGTAAAGTGCTGGGGAATAGCGAACTAAAAATGATGTATGACAGAGGGACCTACAAAATGTATAAGTTAGGGCCCTCCCAATTGTAAAAGGCGAAAAAAGCCACAACAGTATGTGTGAACAAACGCTAAAAGGGATACTTTTTTATTACTCTGGTTTATTTAGCCTTATAAACAAGTGATTATGCAGGAAAAACTGTTTCTTAACTTTTTTGGCCTGTTAAATGCACTTTAGGTTAGGTTTGGTAGTTATTCTTGTTTGTCTGTAAAAGTGGCGTAACACTGCGACAAACTTATTCCCAGAACTGTGGGAATATGTGAGTCAGAAATGTGATGCGCCCCCAGAGCCGTGGGGCACTCGGCAGCCGGGCCTCTATGGATGCCGGTGGGGGATATCACGGTGGCTGGCCCGGTCCGTGGCCCAGGGCGGTCAATAAAAAGGGGGAATTATATTTATAGGGGATTTGTAAAGTGTTCGTGACGCCACCTGTGGAATGCGGCCAAAGGGAGCCACCGCTGCGGAGCAGTCCTCTGGAGCTGGTGTTACGGCAACAGTGATGGTGTGGCTCTCCACAGGTAGAGCTAGCTCCAGGGCAGTGTAGGATGCAGTGGTTGCGCTGGGCGTTGTAGTGCCGGGAGGCAAGAGGACGCAGATCAAGAATGGATGGAGGCAGTACGGTGCAGTCATCCGAGTTTTTACTCACAGTTCTTATGACAGTTCCACTGGTGCACTGTACGGGTGTCAGCCTACCACGTCGCGCTGCGTTCACCAGACCGGGGTTCAACACTTCCTCAGGCAGATTAGGAGCACCTGACAGAACCCCGCTTTCTTGTGTTCCTAGCTAGACCGTCTTCATGCTGGGTCTTTCTCCCTCCTGCCCTGCGCTTCCCCACTCTCAATCCCGCTCGGGTGCTCTGAAGTGCCTCCTGTCTTGTTGGAGTTCCCGGACCTGCTTGAACCTCACGGGAATTAGAATGAGGCTTCAGCAACTGACTATATAAGCCAGAGCCTCCCGGTTTTGCCAGCCGAGACTTAGAGTAACACGGCTAGACCAGGGGCCGGTCCCCTTCTTGCAGCCTACGATCCCTCTGTCTTCTGACAGATTCGGGGCATACGGGTGCCGTCCTACACTCGCCGTACCCCCTGGGATCCCTTCTACTAGAACGGAGCCTACTTCTCTGCTCCCCACCTGGGCCTCTAGGACTGGGACCTACTTGTGGAGCAGAGCTCCTAAAGAGACTCTGCTCCCTGGCTGACTTCTCTCACTCACTGAACTTCTGTTCTGCCACCCTAAGATGGCTTCCCTTTATATACCTCCTTCTATGGTGCTCCCCTAAACTACTTCCTCCACCCACACCCACTACTGGTTCCCCCTACCTCTGGGTTCACCCCACTCCAGCCAGGGACAGGGCTCAGCAGAAAAACACATTGCCTATTGCCCTTCCAGCCGGCCTGGAGCAGTGTAGTGTTGGATTCAGGTGTTGGGGTTCCGGGCAGCACTACCTCCTTACATGAGAGAAGGAGATACCACACCTCTGGGTGAGGTGCAGTACCTCTGTGGCGACTGAACCCTCAGGGGTGCCACAAATGCATGCAGGCACATTTTCCCGGCTCTTCCCATTCTGTTCCATCACTTTCCCATCCATTTCAGCCTTTTCCTCAGGCCTCCAGACCTCTTTGTAGGGTCCAGCAGAAAATTACTCGCATTTCCCATTGACTTACATTGTACTCGCTATTCGGAACGAATACGCGATTATTACTAAATACTCGTTAAGAGCATAACGATTATGAATATTAAGGTGCTCGGTCATCACTAGCGCTGAGATGCAGGATCCCTAGAGCTGCTTCGCAATTGCAGCACAATTACTGAAAGAGAAAGTGAAACTAACAACACAGGGCCTGCCAGAGACACTAGAAAGAGAGGGGATTGTGGCTTTTCTCCCTCAATCCCAATCTCTCCAAACACCAGAGACTATTTCTATGGCAGATGTTGATTCCCCTCATATAACCACAAGTGCTGGGTACTCAGAGTCTACAGTTAACTCTCATACAGGACAAATGCCTTCTTTACCTTCTTAGGAAACCATTCGTCAAAAGTTACAGATATCCAATATAAACCCATTAATGATAGACTTTGGAGAATTAAATGCAAGGATTAAAGACATTCCGACCAGGAAAGATATGGATCAGTATGTCTCAAGATTGGAAAATTCATACAGAGCAGAATTATCTACTTTAAGGGATGAAGTACAACACTAGGGTGGACTCTCAAGACTCTGCCTTACTTGCTCATTCATATCAGATGCAAATGCTTACTGACATGCTAGATGATGCAGAGAATAGGGGCAGAAGAAATAACATAAGTATCAGAGACTTACCTGAAACAATTGAACCAAAAGACCTGAATATAACACTTCGCCATTCAATTCCATTTTAAATGTTCCTATGGATTCTCCTGTAGAACTGGACAGGGCTCATAGAGCTCTTGGTCCCAAACCTGTGGACCCTGACTATCCGAGGGACGTTATTGGTAGAATCCATAGGTACTAAATTAAAGATACCATAATGTCTCAGGCTCGGCTGAAAAGCAATATACAACACTGCCGGAAGACGATTCAGATTTTTGCCAGATCTCTTTGCAGAAAAGAAGAGCTTTGAAACCTCTCCTGCGAAGGCACAATGTTACTTATACTTGGGAATTCCCATTCCATTTAAGGTTCCGTCAAGGTGGTAGAGTCCACGTGCTAAGCCACCCAAGTGGCATTTCGGCGTTTACTGAGGCCCTACACATCCCTAAAGTGAACATTCTAGACTTAGCCTACCCTCTGTATAGGAGCAGGAGATGAGGGGTTACACCAACTCCCTCCACTTAGACAAAGGGAGCATAGAAGAAGGAATGACAGATTTCGAGTCAGAAGAGAAGATGCTCCATAGACCCTAGCTCAATATATCTGCTGTTAACTGGTCTATACCATCATAGACATCTAGAATATAATGGGAGATGCGTGTCTCTGTCTGAAGCCTTTATAGCCTGCGCAGTCTGGCTCCAGACAGAAGCACGCATGGAGCCGTTACAGGTAAGAGGAGTGTGAATGGCGACAGAGATCGCGGTATGAGTAGACATTGAACGCATACCGCGATCTTCGGCGCCATACTTACATACTTACCTGACCGGGAGGAGCGTTGCCGCAGCGCCTCTCTTCTCGCTGGAGACCGGGGCAGGAGTGAAGGCATCAGAATCGGCGCATGCGCATAGCACTATCCGGCGCCATTTTACTGAAGACTAGTGATGAGCGAGCATGTTCGCTACTGCTCGGTGCTCGCCCGAGCATCTCACTGCTCGAGATGCTCGGTGCTCGCCGAGCATTTCCGGGGTTGCTCAGCGGGAGATCGGGTCTCCTCCCTGCATGTTTGGCGGTCTTTAGAGAGCCAATGAACATGCAGGGATTGCCTGCCACTCACTGTAATGCCATAGACATGTTGGTTGTGGCAGTACAGTGATTGCCTGGCCGCACAGCGTCATCAGGCTATATCAGACCTGGCGCCGCCATGCTCGTCACAGTCACTCTGGAATAAGACAGTGTAGGGAGAGGTGCTGCTGAGCTAGGGAGAGATTTGCTTATTTCTAATTAGTGTAGGTGTACCAAACAATATTAGAGACACAAATCCATCTCAACAAACAGTCCTTCTGAGGACCAATTCATCTGCAGAGATATCAGGCAGGCAGTGTATATACGCAGGCAGGCAGGGTATATAGCAGACTGCTGTGCACATAGGACAAGAGGCTCCATTCCAGTTTTGTCTGCTGCTTCTATTAGATATTTCCAGAAATAGGCCCAGGTCTCAGGGGCCAGGAATAATTTTTTTTTGCATTTTAATCCTCATTACTAGCTTAAAAAGCAATCCAGAGAACACAGTTTTTCTGCGCCATTTGCTTGTTGGCACTGCAGAATACAGCCAGGTCCTTTTCATATTACAGCGCTAAAAATCCAGCTATTTAAAACTGTGGTTTGTTCGTCACACGGATCACATATAATTGCGCTGAAAATACTGCCATTTCTGGCCTCCATTAAAAATGTGTTTCAGTGTATCAGTGAAGAAATTGACACCAGTTTCTTGTTCAAAATAGTTACCTACAGGCCAGGTATTCAAAACTGTGTTTTCTCCGTCACACTGATCACATATACGTTTACAGAAAATACTGCCATTTCTGGCCTCCATTAAAAAAAAATTTCTGTGTGTCAGTGAAGCAATTGACACCAGATTGCTGTTCAAAATAGTTACCTACAGGCCAGGTATTTAAAACTGTGTTTTCTCCATCACACGGATCACATATACGTTTTCAGAAAATACTGCCATTTCTGACCTCCATTACATTTTTTTTTCAGTGTGTCAGCAAAGTTTTTGACACCGGTTTGCTGTTCACAATAGTTACCTACAGGCCAAGTATTTAAAACTGTGTGTTCTCCATCATACGGATCACATACACGTTTTCAGAAAATACTGCCATTTCTGACCTCCATTAACAATTTGTTTCAGTGTGTCAGTGAAGCAATTGACACCAGATTGCTGTTCAAAATATTTACCTACAGGCCAGGTATTTAAAACTGTGTTTTCTCTGTCACACGGATCACATATACGTTTTCAGAAAATACTGCCATTTCTGACCTCCATTAAAAAAAATTTCAGTGTGTCAGTGAAGCAATTGACACCAGATTGCTGTTCAAAATAATTACCTACCGGCCAGGTATATAAAACTGTGTTTTCTCCATCACACAGATCACATATATGTTTTCATAAAATACTGCCATTTCTGGCCTCCATTAAAACAAATTTTCAGTGTGTCAGTGAAGCAATTGACAACAGATTGCTGTTCAAAATAGTTACCTACAGGCCAGGTACTTAAAACTGTGTTTTCTCTGTCACACGGATCACATATACGTTTTCAGAAAATACTGCCATTTCTGACGTCCATTAAAAATTTGTTTCAGTGTGTCAGTGAAGCAATTGACACCAGATTGCTGTTCAAAATAGTTACCTACAGGCCAGGTATTTAAAACTGTGTTTTCTCCAACACACGGATCACATATACGTTTTCAGAAAATACTGCCATTTCTGACGTCCATTAAAAATTTGTTTCAGTGTGTCAGTGAAGCAATTGACACCATATTGCTGTTCAAAATAGTTACCTACCGGCCAGGTATTTAAAACTGTGGTTTATCCATCACACGGATCACATATAAGTTCGCTTCAAATTCAGTCATTTGTTGTGAGCGTGGAAGATATTGTAGTCCATTTAAAATGGGCGAGGCACGTGGCAAGGATGTGATGGTGATGATGGTGCATGCAGAGGCCGAGGACGTGGTCAAGCTGAAATTGTGCCACAACAAAGACCCACATCTTCTCACTCGACTTTCCTGTCCCAATTAATAGGGGACCACAGAACACCACTATTGAACACAGAGCAGTGTGAAAAGGTTATTGGTTGGATAGCAGATAATGCTTCCAGTCACTTAGCCACCACCACCATCACCTTGTCTTCCACACGGTAAAGTCTCAGTAGCTGTGAGTCTAGTCCGCATATTCCTCACCCTGAACCTCCTTCCTCCCACCATGCCGAGTTCCCAGAGACAACTGATCCCACACTTGGACACTCCGATGAGCTGTTCACTTTTCCATTTATAGATTCGGGCCCATCGCCCTGTCCACTTGAAGCGGGGGAAGAGGAGATCGCATGTAGCAATGCACAAATATTTGAGCAGCCTCGGTTACATGAAGGCGACGGTGGGAAAGTGTCACAAGAGGTGGACGATGATGAGACACAATTGCCAGAAAATCAGGAGGAGGACCAGAGTGCGGAAGTGGAAGACGAGGTGGTGGATGATACAGTAACTGACCCAACCTGGCAGGAGGACATGCTGAGCGAGGAGAGTAGCACACAGGGAGAGGGGGGCAGAGCATCCCAACAGGCAGGAAGAAGCAGTGTGGTGGCCGCAGAAAGAAGGCAGGCAACCTTTCCCCGTAACACCAACACAAAGGAAGTTGCCAGTACAACTGTTTGGTCTTCCCGAGTCTGGTTGTTTTTTAAAGACTGTGCTGATAACCCCAAAAAGGCCATTTGCACCACCTGCCAGGCCAGCATCAGCAGGGGTGGCAAAACTACCAGCCTGACCAACACAAGCATGATCAGGCACATGGCAGCAAAGCACCCAACTTTGTGGGCCGAACCTCAGGGTCCAGGAACAGTGTTTGCCAGTGGCACCATTGATTCTTCTGCTGTTGTGCATGCAAGCCAATCCCCTGTCCATGGTGCATGCGAAGATGCCTCCTGCCCTGCACCTGTCGTTGCACACTCTCAAGTAACAGCATCAGGATGCACGCTCTACAGGCCACAGTCCTAAATTCCCACATTTCACGACTACTTGCGCTCGAAATGTTGCCTTTTAGGCTTGTGGAGACGGAAGCATTCCACAACCTGATGGCGGTGGCCGTCCCTTGGTACTCGGTCCTCAGCCGCCACTATTTCTCCCAGTGTGCAGTCCCCGCATTACACAAGCATGTGTCCCAAAACATTAGCCGTGCCCTCAACAACGCAGTTACCAAGAAAGTCCACCTCACCACGGACACGTGGAAAAGTGCTTGTGGGCAGGGATGGTACATCTCGCTGACGGCATACTGGGTTAACATAGTGGAAGCCGGGACCCAGTCGGACCTTGGGACGGAACACGTCCTCCCGATGCCAAGGATTGCGGGCCCTAGGTCAATCAGGGTTGCCCCCACAGTCTACAGCTCCTGCACCTCATCCTCCTCAGCCTCCTCCCCCTCTTCAGCCTCCATCTCCAAAATGACCACATCAGTCACAAGCTGGAAGCACTGCAGCACTGCCTCGGCCAAGCGGCAACAGGCTGTGCTGAAGCTAATATCCTTAGGTGACAAACCGCACAATGCTGAAGAGTTGTGGACAGCTCTGAAAGAACAGGCAGATCTGTGGTTCACACCGCTGAGCCTACAGCCAAGCATGGTCGTGTGTGACAATGGTCGGAACCTGGTGGCGGCTCTGAGGCGAAGCGAGCTCACACACGTACCATGCCTGGCCCATTTGCTTAACCTGGAGGTTCAGTGGTTTTTAAAATCCTACCCGGAGCTCCCGGATCTGCTTTTTAAAGTACGCCGCCTGTGTGCCCATTTTAGAAAGTCACCTACAGCTTCCGTCGCCCTTGCTGTGTTTCAGAAGCGTTTGCAGCTTCCGGCTCACAGAGTGGTATGTGATGTCCCCATGCATTGGAACTCTACACTGCATATGTTGGGAAGGATTTGTGAGCAAAAGAGGACAGTTGTTGAGTACCAGCATCAACAAGGCCGTCGGTATTCAGTTCAGACTCCACACATAAGACCTCAGGAGTGGACATGGATGTCAGACATATGTACCATCCTCCAAAACTTTGAGGACTCCACCAAGATGGTCACCATCCCGCTTCTCTTTCTTCTGAAACGCTCTCTGCTCACAATCAAAGAGGATGCATTGCAGGCAGGGCACGGTGAGATGGAGCAAGGAACCATACAGGGTGATTACACACAGCCCAGCCTCATCTCATCCCAACGTAGATTGGGTGACAATGAGGAAGAGGAGGAGGAAGAACAGGAGCTAGTTTCATGCTCTATAGATGGTACTACCTGCACAACTGTCATACCGTCTGTTCAGCGTGGATGGCCAGAGGACAAAGAGGAGGAGGAGGAGGAGGAGAGCATGGTCAGTCATCCTCTTGGTGAGGACACAGAAGTCTTGCCTGTTAGCAGTCTGACTCGCATGGCTGAGTTTGTTACGCTGCCTTTCCCATGACCCTCGCGTTCTCAAAATTTTGGGTGACAGTCATTACTGGTTGGTGACACTTCTAGACCCACGCTACAAGGAGAACTTTACATCTCTTATTCCTGAGGCGGACAGGTCTACAAAAATGGGGCAGTACCAAAAGGCCCTTGTTGCGTAACTATTAAAAAAATTCCCATCTGAAAACGCTGGCGGCAGAGGTCACAGTTCATTGGACAACCAAGGACTACAGGCGAGAGAGACACAAATGCAATCCAGCAGAGGCAGGGGAGCACTGTCAAAGTTCTGGGACACTTTTCTCAGACCCTCCCATCGCACAGACCTTGAGGTGCGGGGTACTCTCACAAGGAGTGCAAAGTTTGGGAAGGTGCTGAGAGAGTACCTTTGCAACCATGCCAACGTCATCCTTGATTCCTCTGTGCCTTTTAATTATTGGGGTATCCAAGCTGGATACGTGGAATGAACTGGCTCTCTACGCCTTGGAGGTCCTGGGCTGCCCTGCCACTAGCTTTTTATCAGAGCGGGTTTTTAGTGAGGCTGGTGGAATTATAACTGATAAGCGCATCTGCCTGTCAACTGAAAATGCTGACAGGCTGACTCTTATAAAAATGAACAAGGGCTGGATTGGGCCAGACTTCTCAACACCACCGAATGATAGCAGCGTAACATAAACTCAAATCCAGTGTCTTTTTTTGGGAGGTGTATTCCCATGCACCTCTTCACACACACACATGGGTATACGCTTCCTGATTTTGGCTATTTGCTCTTGTCCTCCTCCTTCTCCTCATCCTCATCCTCCACCATCATATCACCAGGGTGACCGTGGTCCGTGATGGGCTTTTTCCTAAAATTGGTCAGCCATTGGACTCACTGCATACCCTATAACTGTATAGCAGACCCTCTCCTTTCTAATAGGAACATGTTGTACTTGTTACTGTGGCCCTACTCTATGTATCTTTAAATTCTTAGTGGGGTGTTTCCTAAATTTGGTCAGCCGTTGGACTCACTGCATACCCTATAACTTTATAGCAGACTCTCTCCTTTCTAATGGGAATTTGTTGTTACTGTGGCCCTGCTCTATGTGTCTTTAAATTCTTAGTGGGGTTTTTCCTTAAATTGGTCAGCCGTTGGACTCACTGCATACCCTATAACTGTATAGCAGACCCTCTCCTTTTTAATGGGAATTTGTCATTACTGATATACTGACATTCTGTGCACTCACTCTATATCAGCTCCTCCCTTCTCCCCTCTGATACTCTACTGACATCTCCACTGCAAACAATCCTCTACCTCCATACAGCACTCAAAACGTTCATACAAATCATTGCACCACCTGCTCTTTCTCTTCTTTCTCCTTTTACTAGTCGCAGGCGACATCTCCCCCAACCCTGGGCCCCCCTCCACTAGCATACATTACTCTCCTCCAGCGGCATATAGAAACCCTGCTAATCTTATTAATGTTCAGTGCATGCCCTCTCCTATCGATTTCCATTGTGCTTTCTGGAACGCACGGTCTGTGTGTAACAAACTAACTTACATCCTTGATTTTTTCCTCTCTAATTCCCTTAACCTTCTGGCTATCACTGAAACCTGGATTCAGCAGCCAGACACCACCGCTGCTGCTGCTCTCTCGTTTGGTGGGCTGAAATTTTCACATACTGCCAGACCTGGCAACAGACAGGGTGGAGGTGTTGGTCTGCTCCTTTCCTCACAATGTGCTTTCCAGGTCATCCCGTCGGTTCCCTCAGTTATGTTTCCTTCCTTTGAAGTCCACACCATCAGACTCTTTAAACCCTTCTCCCTGCGAGTGGCAGTTGTGTATCGCCCTCCAGGCTCCTCCCACCAGTTCTTGGATCACTTTGCCACCTGGCTTCCTCACTTTCTATCCTGTGACATCCCCACCCTCATCATGGGCGACTTTAACATCCCCATCGATGATCCCCTCTCCCAATCTGCCTCTCTTCTACTTTCTCTAACCTCTTCATTCCTGTTTTTTTCCAGTCTCTGCTCGCTGGATGACTTTACCAACTCCCCTCTCCCGCTCTCGGACCACAACCTTCTTTCCTTCTCTGTTAAGAATTGTCTCCTCACCCGGGACACCCCCACTTACTACACTTATAGGAATACACGTACCATTAATACCGAGCAGCTTATGGACAATCTCCACACATCTTTAGCCACCATCTCCTCAATCTCTTGTCCAGACTTAGCATTGTCACACTGCAATAATACACTGAAGAGTGTCCTAGATGAAGCAGCTCCTTCTACTCGCAGAAAGACCCAACACAGACAACGGCAGCCGTGGCACATGATGCAAACACGTTTTCTTCAACGTTGCTCAAGGTGTGCTGAGTGTCAGTGGAGAAAATCTTTTTTAGCAGAGGACTTCATCCACTTTAAATTCATGCTCAAAACCTATAACTCTGCCCTTCATCTGGCCAAACAATCCTACTTCACCACCCTCATCACATCAATGTCCAACAATCCAAAACGACTTTTCGAAACCTTAAACTCCCTCCTGAAACCTAAATCACAGGCCCCCACCACCAACCTCAGCGGGGAGGATCTGGCCACTTATTTCTTTGAAAAAATAAACCACATCCATCAGGACATCTCAGCCCAATCTCCTCAGTGCCTGGATCCCCTTCCCTGCCGCACTTCAAGCTCACTTGCCATCTTTGAGCCTGTTACAGAAGAAGAAGTTACCCAGCTCCTCGCTTCTCGGCCTATAACCTGCAACAGTGACCCCATTCCTTCACATCTCCTGTAGTCCCTCTCACCGGTGGTCACCACTCACCTGACTAAAATATTTAACCTCTCTCTTTCTTCAGGTATCTTTCCCTCCTCATTTAAACTTGCCATCATAACCCCTTTACTTGAAAAGCCATCCCTGGACCAGAACTGCACTGCTAACTACAGACCTATCTCTAATCTTCCTTTCATCTCTAAACTCCTGGAACGCTTGGTCCACTCCCGTCTAATCCGCTATCTCTCAGATAACTCTCTCCTTGACCCTCTACAATCTGGTTTCCGCTCCTTACACTCCACTGAAACTGCCCTCACTAAAGTCTTTAATGATCTACTAACAGCCAAATACAAAGGTCACTGCTCCCTGCTGATTCTCCTGGATCTCTCTGCAGCATTTGACACTGTGGATCACCAGCTCCTCCTCACTATGCTCCGCTCTATAGGCCTCAAGGAAACCGTTCTCTCCTGGTTCTCCTCCTACCACTCTGACCGCTCCTTCACTGTATCTTTTGCTGGCTCCTCTTCCCCTCCTCATCCCCTTACTATCGGGGTTCCGCAGGGCTCAGTCCTAGGCCCCCTCCACTTCTCTCTATACACTGCCCCTATTGGACAAACAATCAGCAGATTTGGGTTCCAGTATCATCTCTATGCTGATGACACCCAATTATACACTTCTTCCCCTGACATCACCCCTACCCTAATATAAAATACCAAGGATTGTTTGTCTGCTGTGTCTAACATCATGTCCTCCCTCTATCTTAAACTGAATCTCTCCAAAACTGAACTTATTGTGTTTCCCCCCTCTACCAACCTAACTCTACCTAACATCGAAATTACCTTGGAGGGTTCAACCATAACTCCCAAGCAGCACGCCCGCTGCCTTGGGGTCATATTCGACACTAACCTTTCCTTTACTCCCTATATCCGATCACTCACTCGCTCTTGTCACCTTCATCTTAAGAACATCTCCAGAATCCGATCTTTTCTCACTTTTGAAACTGCTAAAGCTCTTACTGCCGCTCTTATTCACTCTCGTCTGGACTACTGCAACTCTCTTCTGATCGGTCTCCCTCTTACCAAAATTTCCCCTCTCCAATCTGTCCTGAATGTGGCAGCCAGGGTCGTATTTCTGTCCAGCCGCTTCACCGATGTCTCCACCTTGTGCCAGTCATTACACTGGTTACCCATTCGCTACAGGGTCCAATATAAACTCATTGCTCTCACCCACAAAGCTCTCCACAGTTCTGCACCACCTTATATCTCCTCTCTCATCTCAGTCTATTGTCCTACACGTGCCCTCCATTCCACAAATGACCTAAGACTAACATCCCCCATAATCCGAACCTTGCACCTCCGTCTCCAAGACTTCTCTCGTGCTGCACCAGTTCTCTGGAATGCTCTACCCCAGACGATCCGATTGATGCCTAGCCCCGATGTCTTCAAGTGCGCTTTAAAAACCCATCTCTTTAAACAAGCCTACCACCTCAAATACCCAGTAAACTAACTTTCCCCTGTTCCCTCCTAAATACTATTCAGAATCTGCTCCCTACTGTTCATCTGTCTCTACACCCTCCATGCACACGATAACTGCACTCGGTAATTGAGTATTGCACTTGACCATACAGGCTGTTGACCGGATCATACAGCTTTATATGATAATCCCGACTTATTATAATTGTCAGACCTGAAATAACAAGCACTTTCCACCTATTGTGTCCCCCCATTTCCTTGTAGAATGTAAGCTTGTGAGCAGGGACCTCACTCTTGATGTAACTGTTTAAACTGTCTCACCTTGTATTGAATTTATTGTTTGTACATGTCCCCGCTTAATTGTAAAGTGCTGTGGAATATGTTGGCGCTATATAAATAAAAATTATTATTATTACTGTGGCCCTGCTCTATGTATCTTTAAATTCTTAGTGGGCTTTTTCCTAAAATTGGTCAGCCGTTGGACTCACTGCATACCCTATAACTGTATAACAGACCCTCTCCTTTCGAATGGGAACATGTCGTACTTGTTACTGTGGCCCTGCTCTATGTGTCTTTAAATTCTTAGTGGGTGTTTTCCTAAATTTGGTCAGCCGTTGGACTCACTGCATACCCTATAACTTTATAGCAGACTCTCTCCTTTCTAATGGGAATTTGTTGTTACTGTGGCCCTGCTCTATGTGTCTTTAAATTCTTAGTGGGGTTTTTCCCAAATTTTGGCAGCCCTTGCAGTCACAGAATGGGCATTACCACTATAGGAGACCCGCTCTTTTATAATGGGAACATTTTTTTTACTGAGACCCTCCTCTATGTCTCTTCACAGGGGTATTGGGTGGAATCTGAATTTTTGGCAGCCCTTGCAGCCACTGCATACGCTATAACAGTAGAGGAGACCTACTTGTTAATAATGGGAACAACAAAGCATAGCCAGCTGATGGCTCTCTAACAATAGTGAGGGCCGACTGCTGGCCTTTTAAGAATAGTAAGGGTCGCCTGATGGCCCTATAAAAATAGGCTTTGTGACTTTTAGAGTCCCTCCATCATAAATGAAACAGGATGTGTCTGATGATGTGTCACACACCACATTGCCAGATAAGGTTGTAAAATGTTAAAATGACATTTCGCGGTGAATGCATTTGTCTTAAAAAATAACGTAAAAAAAAAACAGTAGGATCTTTCTTTAGTATAAAAAACAGAGTCACCAATGTAACCTCAATGTAATCACATTGTTCAGCTCCTGCACCTCCTCTTCCATCTCTGAAATGACCACGTCAGTCACAAGCTGAAAGCACTGCAGCACTGCCTTGGCCAAGCGGCAACAGGCTGTGCTGAAGATAACATGCTTAATGCTTAGGTGACAACTGCCCAGCGCTGCAGAGTTGTTGAAAACTGTAACACAGCAGCCTGATCTGTGGCTCTCACCACTGAACATACAGCCAGGCATGGTCGTGTGTGACAATGGGCGGAACATGGTGAGGGAGAAATGACAGCCGGAGTAGATACGTTTTCCCTTTATGCCAGTCCTTTCACCGAGCTAAAGAATATGGCTGTGGTGAAATACAACTCCCACTGAGAAGCTGTTTTAGATTGAAAAACTTTATGCCCACCAGAGGATTTGATTCTGAGTGCTCACCTTTCTCCCCCGCTCAAGAGCCCCATAGCAGCTGCAAAGTTAGCGCTATCATGAACTCTCCTGAGGTAGAGGCCAGGGCACACCACAGGATTCTCTGGTGGGACCATCCAACCCTGCCGAGAAGCAGTCCTGGCTAAGAAAAGTGTGTGGGAAGGTTCCCAGACACTCTATGGCTGCTTTTTTACTGAGGTGGAAACACACGCAAACACGGGGAGAACATACAAAGTCCTTGCAGATGTTGTCCTTGCTGGGATTTGAACCCAGGATCCAAGCGCTGCAAGGCTTCAGTGCTAACCACTGATCCAATGTGCTGCCATTCACGCTCTAATATCTAACAGGCTGGAGAAACTTGCACCTACTGCTACTCTATCTTCAGCTCCTTTGTGAGAAACTAATGTATTTGGGCAGCCACTCCGTCTACCAAATATAATTCCTGAGAAGGAAATTGGGGATGGCTTCGCTACTGGTACTGGGGGCAGTGCTAATACCATGGCATCGTACCATAGTTTACTGGAAATATTCCAGGCTGGTAGGAGGCAAGCAAATTCCCACAGAAAAGTACCAGCAGTAATGTTCAGGAACCCGCGCTTGTAGAAGGCGGAGACAACACAGGTAGAAATAGTGACGGCTGGGGACCGAGTATGGACAGAGGCATGAGGCATGAGTTTGTGAAAAGCTTCCGCCTCCACGAGCCTAAAAGACCACATTTCAAGTGCAAGAAGCTGCCCAGAAATCTGGCAGTTTAGTATTGCGGCCTGTAAGTGGGTGGGTGGCTAGCTGCGTACCTGTGCTTGCATTCCAAGTAACAGAAAACTAAGCAGATGGTGGTCTCTATCATCATCACGGCCTCACCTTGGCACTATGAACTCTCGTGAAGGAGAAGCCAGGGCCCACCGGAGGAGTCTCCGGTTTTCTGGTGGGTCCGTCCATCCCTGCCGAGAAGCAGCCCTGGCTAAGAAAAGTGTGGGGGAAGGTTCCCAGACACTCTATGGCTGCTTTTTTAATGTGGATCGGACGTGCTTATGCATGTTATTTCTCAATCCGCATTGCAGATCAGGCCATTGCCCAACTCCTGAAGTCATGAAATTAAATGCGCAAAGAAAGATACCGGGAGAAATAGTGGCGGCTGGGGACCAAGTATGGATACCCGATCGCCGCCGCCATAAGATTGTGGATAGCCTCCACGAGCCTAAAAGGCCACATTTCAAGTGCAAGTAGCTGGCAAAAATTTGGCAGTATAGTATTGCAGCCTGTGGGTGGGTGGCTGGCTGCATACTTGCGCTTGCATTCCAAGGAAGGGGGAAGGGACAACTGAATGCTGCACTGATTGTTGCAAGTCTGCAACGACAGGTGCATAGCGGGAGGCATCTTCGCATGCGCCAAGGATCACTTCCGATGGGCACACTTTTAGTCAGTGACCTGGGAGTCAGAGATGCTTCCAGAGGTCTTCCCCATGCTGTTCCCATGTCTTTTCAGCACTGTATGCATGTGTCTGATGATGTGTCACATGCCACATGGCCAGATAAGGTTGTAAAATGTTAAAATGACATTTCCCCGTGAATGCATTTGCCTTGGTTGAAAGCAATGCAAAAGTGCAAAAACACATCAAAAACGCTACGTGTGAACATAGCCCAAGGTATGGAGGAGTATTTTTGTTTTTGGTTATTTATTTTGCCTTATATACAAGTCATTACCCTGGAAAGGAAGTTCCTTAACATATTTCCCAGGAAAATCCATTTTGGTTTAGTTTTTGTATGTTTTATTGTGAGTCCGTAAAAGTGGCGTAATACTCTGACAACGTTGTTGACAGCAGTGACCTGGGAGTCAGAAATGCTTCTAGGGGTCTTCCCCATGGTGTTACAATGTCATTTGAGCACTATTCCCATCGATTTGGGCAATTTTTAGGCCCTCTACAGACCGCCAGAGAGAGCCGCCTGAAAAATACTCGAGTTTCCCATAGTCTTACATTGAGCTCGTTGCTCGGGTCGAGCACCCGAGTATTCCAATTTGCTCAACCCGAGCAACGAGTACCCAAGCATTTTAGTGCTCGCTCATCACTAGCCAAGGTGTCACTAGACATCAAGTCTTGGAATCTCTAAGGCTTGCGGGACAAACGTCTGTATCTTACACATCCTCCAGTGCTTCTGCCTCCTCCACCTCCTCTAGGGTCTCTCCACCTGCGCCCTCAACCTCTGCCTTAATGAGACACACATTCCAACAGTGTAGAGAGAATCCCTCCGTACTGCGCAGCCATGGCTCACCGCAATCAGGCAGTATTTAAATTAATATGCCTTGTATATCGCAGTCATGCAAATCAAAAGTTTTGGACAGCTATCCATGCCGAGTTTGAGAAATGGCTGTCTCGACTGAACCTGGAGCCAGGGAAGGCCATGTGTGATAACGTTGCAAACCTGGTGGCGGCCCTACGCCAGGGCAATCTCACACATTTGCCTTGCATGGCTCGCATCCTCAACCTGATGGTATGGCAATTTCTCCTCCACTATCCCGGTCTGGATGCGCTGCTGCAGAAACCATGGTCTCTGTGTGCTCCCACCATTCGCAACCCACGGGTCATCGACTTGCATCGCTACAGAGATCTTTTGGCCTACTGGTTAACCGGTTGATATGCAATGTGCCGACATGGTGTAATTTCACTCTGCACAAGTTGCAGCGACTGTGGCAGCAGCAACGAGCCCTGATGCAGTATCTCATGTCGTATAGCCTGGGCAAATGCAGTATGGATGTTGTGTAAATCACACTTGCGGATTGGACACTGATGAAGGACGTCTGCACCCTTCTGCACATTTTAGAAATGGCTGCTAAAGTGGTTAGTGCTGACGATGCCATCATCAGCATCTCTATTCCGGTCATCTACATGCTGGAGCCCACTTTGAATAGTCTGCGGGAGGAAGTGGTGGTGGTCGCAGGGGAAGAGGAGGAAGCAGAGAAGGATGCGGAAGGGTTAACAATATCTCTAATTTCCAGTCTGTCGTCTCACATGCGGTTGCCATGGGAAGAACAAATAGAGGAGGACGAGGAGGAGGAGGTGGTGCAACAGTTAAGAGATGAAGAGGATAATGATTCACTCTCTGTTGTCCATGGTTGACAGGAGGGGATGGAGGAAGCAAGCTTGAGTGTTATCCCGCCACCAACAAACTATGGACTTAGACCTCATGAAAGAGACCGACCCTTGAGCGTCTTCTTGTAGCACTATCTGCAACATGATTGTTGCCCATATTGTTAGGATTCAAATTAGTGCTGACTACTGGGTTGCGACTCTGTTCGATCTACGGTCCAAAAGTAAATTTTGCTAGTTGTTTCTTCCCCTGGAAAGGGACGCGCCGCTCATGCTGCAGTATCAAAACATGCTTGAAGACAATCTTGAGAGTGGCTTTCCTCAAGACAGCAGCGAGGCACACAGTGTTCATTGCGGTCATAGACTTACAACCCCGGGAACATTGAGTTGTCAGCACAAAAACATTAGCACCCTTGCAGCACTGGGGTCTTGGGTTCCAACCCCACCAAGGACAACATCTGCAAGGAGTTTGTATGTTCTCCCGATGTTTGCGTTGGTTTCCTCTGGGTGCTCATTTTCTTCCCACACTCCAAAGACATACTGATAGGAAATTTAGATTGTGAGACCTGATGGGGACAGTGGCACTAATGTCTGTAAATGCCTGTAAAGTGCTGTGGAATTATCGGCACTATATAAGTGAGTAAAATAAATAAATAAATAGAAATTGATGCCTCTTTAGTAGTCTGCCAAAAATTATTGGAAATGTTTCGTCTCTAAGTTCGGTCTCCTTCATTTGTGTTGAGAGAACTTGGCAGAGCTCTCAGAGCACCACCAGGCCTACACCTATCACTCATCCACCAGTTACTGATCTAACTTTAAGCAAGAAATACTGCTCAAAGCCCTGTCCAATGATTAAATGTGGCATGGTTTCAGGACCACGCTGTTTGCACAAATAATTTATATTGTGAAATGTGGACTCCTGGCTAGAGCACAATACAAGCACACAATAATTACTAGATAAAATGTGGCCTGCTTTATGTAGCACGGTAGTAACAGAAAAAAATTAGATTTTTTACTGTGGGCGAGCCTTGGATACGGCAGAATCTCAGCGCAAAATAATTACAACCTCAGATGTGGAGAACAATATCAGCACCAAAGAATTAAAAGATGAAATGTAGCCTGCTTTAGGTAGCATGATAGTAAGAAAACCAATTTTGATTTTATCATGTGTACCCCTGTATGGAGAATAATACAAGCACCCAAAAATTTCAAACTGACATCTGGCCCACTGTATCACATTACTAATAGAAAAAATATTTTTTTTTACTGTGGATGAGGCCTGTACAAAATAGAATTTATGCTCCAAACAATTTCAAACTGACATCTGGCCTGCTGTATGACGTTACTAACAGAAGAAATAATTTATTTTACTGTGCATGAGGCCTGAATACAATAGAATATATGCTACAAGAAATTTCAAACTGAGATCTGGTCTGCTGTATCATGTTAGTAACAGAAGAAATTATTTTTTTTTTTTACTGTCGATGAGGCCTGTATACAATAGAATATATGCTCCAAGAAATTTCAGACTGAAATCTAGCCTGCTGTATGACGTTACTAACAGAAGAAATAGTTTATTTTACTGTGGATGAGGCCTGTGAACAATAGAATATATGATCCAAGAAATTTCAAACTGAGATCTGGCCTGCTGTATCACGTTACTAACAAAAGAAATTAAATTTCTTACTGTGGGTGAGGCCTGTATACAGTAGAATATATGCTCCAGGAAATTTCAAACTGACATCAAGCCTGCTGGATGACATTACTAACAGAATAAATTATTTTTTTTACTGTAGATGAGGCCTGTATAACATAGAATATATGCTACAAGAAATTTCAAACTGAGATCTAGCCTGCTGTATCACATTAGTAACAAAAAAAAGATTATTTCACTCTGCACCATCTCTGCATACAGCTGAATTTCACCACCACAAAATGACAAACTTAGATATGGCAGGCTGTATCACGATTGTCACAGAAAAAAATGTTTTTTTTAGTCTGCATGAGCTCTGCATACAGCTGAGTTTCAAAGCCACAAAATAACAAGCTGAGATGTGGCATGCTGTATCACGTTTGTAACAGGCAAAATTCGATTTTTAAAGGTGTACTCGTGCATGAAGTACAATAGAAGCAGAGCACAACAGAGTTCTATGCTGAAATGTGCCCTCCTGTCTTTATCTGGACCTCACTAATGGCACAACAAAAAAATCTGCTGAAAGGTTGATTTCACAGCCACACAGGACACTAACTATCTAAACTATCTGACTTTGAAGCAACCACCTAGCTAACTAGCTAAAATCTCTCAGCATCCAGGAGCAGACCAGGAGTAGCCTCTCTCATATGTTATAGTCACAAAACAACATGTCTGATCTTTATATAGAGAGGGACATGTGATTTCAGCAGCCAATGGCATAAGCCCTTGTGTCTGGACATTGTGGATGGTTCCTGCGCCCTGATTGGCTAGCCGCAATTTGCACACATAAAGTTAGGGGGAAAAAAGAAAGATTACAGGCACGCCGCTCCTCTGACCTCTCTCCACCCACTCCCCTCATCAAATACGTCCCCCTCCGCTCATCATACTGCACCACTATCCTAGCCATAGAGATAAAAATACTGTAGTGAAAACGCAATCATTTCCTGCACTTTTACCAAATTTTGCCGATTTTAAGTAAAAATGCTCGCTTGTCCGGTCACGAATCCGAATGTGCAATATTCGTCCCAAATTTGAACTGGCGATTGTTTTTCGAACATGTTCGCTCATCTCTATGCAACACAACCCCAAAGCATGATTGATCTACTCCCATGCTTAATGGTTGGCGAGATGTTCTTTTCCTGAAATTCTGTTCCTTTTTTTCTCCACACATACCTTTGATCATTGTGGCCAAAGAGTTCTATTTTAACCTCATTGGTGCACAGGACTTGTTTCCAAAATGCATCAGGCTTGTTTATATGTTCTTTTGCATATACTTCTGATGCTGAATTCTATGATGAGGACGCAGGAGACGTTTTCTTTTGATGACTATTCCATGAAGGCCATATTTGTGCAAGAGTCTTTGAACAGGAGAACAATGTACCACAACTCCAGAGTCTGTTAAATCTTTCTGAAGGTCTTCTGCAGTCAAGCAGGTGATCTGATTTCCCTCTCTATCAATCCTACGAGCAGTGGAATTTTGCTTCGTCTTCCAGACCTTATCTTGACCTCCACTGTTCCTATTAACTGCCATTTCTTAATTACATTTCACACTGAGAAAAGGGCAATTTGAAAATGCTTTGCTATCTTCTTATAGTCTTCTCCTGCTTTGTGGTTCTCCACCATTTTCATTTTCAGAGTGCTAGGCTGCTGCTTAGAAGAACCCATGGCTGCTGTTGTTTGGCACAAGGATAGAGGAGGCTGGGTTTTTATAAAGCTGGGAAATTTGCATCACCTGGCCTTTCCTAACTATGATAGTGAACAAGCCATAAATCTAACAGGCTAATTAAGGTTTGAAACATTGGTCAAATTTATCTGCGCACACAAATCTTCAAGGGTGCCCAAACTTTTGCATTGGCCCATTTTCCTTTTTGTAATTTTTAAAATGAAAAAAATTAAAAAATTTTTTTGCCTAAAATATAATTTAAATGTGTCATCTTTAACTTTAGGCCTTAACTGTTCACAATAACAGTAATTTTGCCCACGGTTGCCCAAACTTTTACATGCCATTGTATTGTGTCATCACTAGTGTTGAGCGAGCACTAAAATGCTCGGGTGCTCGAAGCTCGGGCCGAGCTCGCCATGATACTCGGGTGCTCGACCCGAGCAATGAGCCCAATGTTAGTCCATGGGAGACTCGAGCATTTTTGCGGTGGCACCCCCGGCAGTCTTTTAAAAGCCTAACAAGTGCCCAAAACGATAGTGACAGTGCTCAAATGACATGGGGACAGCATGGGGATCGCCCCAGGAAGCATTTCTGACCCCCAGGTCACTGCTGTCAACAACGTGGTTAGAGGTATTAAGCCACTTTTACGGGCTCACAATAAAACGTTCAAAAACGAAAGTGAAACTTTTTTCCTGTGAAATATGTTAAGGAACATCCTTTCCAGGGAAAAGACTTGTGTATAAGTTAAAATAAATGACCAAAAACAAAA
Organism: Phyllobates terribilis; assembly: GCF_046119375.1. Taxonomy (NCBI): domain Eukaryota; kingdom Metazoa; phylum Chordata; class Amphibia; order Anura; family Dendrobatidae; genus Phyllobates; species Phyllobates terribilis. The sequence continues at coordinate 82,521,395 of NW_027362764.1, forward strand.
ATACTCCTCCACACCTTCGGCTATGTTCACAAGTAGCATTTTTTATGTGTTTTTGCACTTTTGTATTGCTTTCAACTATGACAAATACATTCACCGGGAAATGTCATTTTAACATTTTACAACCTTATCTGGCCATGTGCTGTGTGACACATGCATAAAGTGCTGAAAAGACATGGGAACAGCATAGGGAAGACCCCCGGAAGAATCTCTGACTCCCAGGTCACTGTCTAAAAGTGTGCCCATCATAAGTGATCCTTGCCGCATCAGAAGATGCAGACTTGCAACTATCCCCATGCAAGTTCTAGTCCCAGGGCAGTGTTCAATTGTACCTCCCCCATTCCTTGAAATACAAGCGCAAGTATGCAGCCTGCCACCCACCCACCCCCAGGCTGCAATACCATACTGCTTGCTTGCTTGAACTTGAAATTGGGCCTTTTAGGCATGTGGAGGCGGAATCTGGCCACCACGTCATGGCTGTGTTGGCGGCCTGGAATCCATACTCAGTCCCCAGCCGCCCGGCGGCCGGGTGTCCACACACGGTCCCCAGCCGCCTGGGGGCAGTCGGGTGTCCATAAACGGTCCCCAGCCGCCCCTTGGAACATCCCCCCACACACTTTTCTTAGCCCGGCCTGCTTTAGGCAGCATTGGACGAGCCCACCAGAGAACCAGACTCCTCCGGTGGGCCCTGACTTCTCCATCGGTGGAGTTGAGAGTGCCAAGGTGAGGAGCATGATGATGATGACAGAAGTTAGCATCTGCTATGTTTTATTTTAATGCAAGTGTAAGTGTGCAGCTTGCCACCCACCCACCCCCAGACTGCAATTCCATACTGCTAGCTTGCACTTGAAATGGGGCCTTTTAGTTTGGAGGAGGCCGAAGCTGGCCACTACCTCATGGCTGCTTCGGCAGCGAAGTATCCATACTCAGTCCCCAGCCGCCCCTATTTGTCCTGGTGTGCCTTATACATAAGATTAAGCGCGTATACCAAAACATTACCTGTGCCCTCCCCAGTGCATTTAGTGGGAAGGAGAGCCTATTCCGCTGTAGTGTGTGCATGCCAAACCCCTGTTCATGGTACATGCGAAGATGCCTCCCACCTTGCACCTGTCGTTGCAGACTTGCAACTATCCCCATTCAAGTCCTTGTCCCAGGGCAGTGTTCAATTGTACCTCTCCCATTCCTTGCAATGCAAGCGCAAGTATGCAGCCTGCCACCCACCCACCCCCAGGCTGCAATACCATACTACTTGCTTGCTTGCACTTTAAATTGGGCCTTTTAGGCATGTGGAGGCGGAATCTGGCCACCACGCCATGGCTGTGTCGGCGGCCTGGTATCCATACTCAGTCCCCAGTCGCCTGGTGGCCGGGTGTCCCCGCTTGCTCCCCAGCCTCCAGGGGGTGGCCGGGTGTCCATACTCGGTCCGCAGCCACCCCTATTTGTCCCGGTAACCTTTCCCACACTTTTCTCAGCCTGGCCTGCTTTAGGGCAGCATTGGCCGAGCCCACCGGACTATCAGACTCCTCCGGTGGGCCCTGGCTTCTCCATCAGGGGAGTTGAGAGTGCCAAGGTGAGGAGCATGATGAGGATGATAGAAGTTAGCATCTGCTTTGTTTTGTTGTAATGCAAGCGCATGTATCTAGTAGCGGCTAGGCCTGAGGTGGTCAGCGTTTTGGCGCATATCCTACCTCCTCCGAGGATTGCTGGATGTTTTCCTGCTACTATCCAAGTTCTATGACTCCCGTTAAAACAAAGCTTCAGGTGATAAATGATGGATGAGGTAGTGGCAAAGGAGAAAGAGCAGGAGGAACAGGGACCATTCACATCAATATCAGGCCAGTCAACCAGAAATGTCTTGTAGGATATGTTTCTTTAACAAAAGGAGCGGTTCGGCTACACAGTTATAGGGCATACAGTGAGTGCAATGCCTACCAAAAATTTCGAGGCACTCCAATGCCCCTTGGAAATGACATGGAGGTCAGAGGGCGTTAACTAAACCTTTTTTTCCATTTATAGCAACTGGGTCTCCTGTGCACTGTTGGCCTAAGCAGTGAATGGAAGGCTTTCCAAAAATCATGAGGAACTGAAATGCCCTTTACAAGAGCCATGTGTGGCACCCCAAGGGTCTGGTCACCACAGTAATAGAGATATTACGTCGGAGAGCAAGTGGGAGGTTTCCCGGTCAGAATCCCTTAAACATGCAACATCCTCCTGCCCCAGTCCTGGGAGGGGAGAATTCTGCCCTTATAAACTGGATCTGGGGCGGGGTTGAGTGAGTCAGAGAACAGAGAACAGTCAGAGTCAGAGTGAGAGCAAGGGAAAGTAACAGCAAGGAGCTCTGTAGGAGCTAGGAGCTAAAGACCAGGGGCTGGAAGCTGAACAGAGCTCGCCCTGGCAGAAGACAATAGGAACCGGACACAGGAATCCGAGGCTGTGAGGACTTATATATCCAGCAGCAGAAACCAGCCGGCAGGGGATTTCAGGTCCTCTGGCCATAGAAGCCCGGAGGCTCAGTCACAAGCAAGGGACCAGCACCGCCGTCGTGGAGTGGAGGCTAACAGAAGGCCCCAAGTCACCAGCCATACGGGTGAGCGCTACACGGTACACTCAGGGAAGTGGGCTACTTCTACCCGCTTAAAGCAAGGTAGCCAGGAAGAGTGCAGACAGACGGGGAGGCCTACAACTCCACCTGGCCAGGGGAACTCCTGCTTTCTCACAGACTGACCAGGCCTCTTATGCTAGCCAGTACTCCCGGGAGGGTCTACCTTATAATCATCAGTAAAGACCCTGAACTGCACTGCAAAGACTCTGAGTCATTCCTGCTGCGCTCGTGCACCATCACCCCCATCATCCACACTCACTGCCCTGAGGCTGTACTCCTCCCGTGGGGAGTTATCCCATTCTCTGCTGCGCACACACCACCAGTCTCAGCGGTCTGCCTCGCAGCGGTGGTACTCTCTGACCGCAATCCACGGGTGGCGCAGTCTGACAATTAACCTCAAAACCTAAGAAAGACTGCCACTGGTTTGACCAGCCTGAGCCACGGGACCGGGTCACCGCCACGGAGACTACAGACCCCAGAGACCCGGCACCGGGTATCCCACACACGTGTACACACGGCCCAGGGGGCGCGTCACATGCAGTACAGCATATTACGATCATAAGTCCCATTATTGGGGAGTGGGTTTCCCATAGTATTTGCTTATGCCTTGCAAGCAAAAGCTGCCAAAAATTAGGACGGAGCAACTTGCAATGCCCCTTGGAAGAGCCATGCAGTACAGCATATTACAAACATAAGTCCCATTATTGGGGAGTGGGACTCCCATAGTGTTTGCTTATGCCTTGCAAGCAAAAGCTGCCAAAAATTAGGATGGAGCAACTTGCAATGCCCCTTAGAAGAGCCATGCAGTACAGCATATTACAAACATAAGTCCCATTATTGGGGAGTGGGTCTCCCATAGTATTTGCTTATGCCTTGCAAGCAAAAGCTGCCAAAAATTAGGACGGAGCAACTTGCAATGCCCCTTACAAGAGCCATGCAGTACAGCATATTACAAACATAAGTCCCATTATTGGGGAGTGGGTCTCCCATAGTATTTGCTTATGCTTTCCAAGCAAAAGCTGCCAAAAATTAGGATGGAGCAACTTGCAATGCCCCTTACAAGAGCCATGCAGTACAGCATATTACAAACATAAGTCCCATTATTGGGGAGTGGGTGTCCCATAGTATTTGCTTATGCCTTGCAAGCAAAAGCTGCCAAAAATTAGGACGGAGCAACTTGCAATGCCCCTTACAAGAGCCATGCAGTACAGCATATTACAAACATAAGTCCCATTATTGGGGAGTGGGTCTCCCATAGTATTTGCTTATGCTTTCCAAGCAAAAGCTGCCAAAAATTAGGACGGAGCAACTTGCAATGCCCCTTACAAGAGCCATGCAGTTACAGCATATTACAAACATAAGTCCCATTATTGGGGAGTGGGTGTCCCATAGTATTTGCTTATGCTTTCCAAGCAAAAGCTGCCAAAAATTAGGACGGAGCAACTTGCAATGCCCCTTACAAGAGCCATGCAGTACAGCATATTACAAACATAAGTCCCATTATTGGGGAGTGGGTGTCCCACAGTATTTGCTTATGCCTTGCAAGCAAAAGCTGCCAAAAATTAGGATGGAGCAACTTGCAATGCCCCTTACAAGAGCCATGCAGTACAGCATATTACAAACATAAGTCCCATTATTGGGGAGTGGGTCTCCAATAGTATTTGCTTATGCCTTGCAAGCAAAAGCTGCCAAAAATTAGGACGGAGCGACTTGCAATGCCCCTTACAAGAGCCATGCAGTACAGCATATTACAAACATAAGTCCCATTATTGGGGAGTGGGTCTCCCACAGTATTTGCTTATGCTTTCCAAGCAAAAGCTGCCAAAAATTAGGACGGAGCCACTTGCAATGCCCCTTACAAGAGCCATGCAGTACAGCATATTACAAACATAAGTCCCATTATTGGGGAGTGGGTCTCCCATAGTATTTGCTTATGCCTTGCAAGCAAAAGCTGCCAAAAATTAGGACGGAGCAACTTGCAATGCCCCTTACAAGAGCCATGCAGTACAGCATATTACAAACATAAGTCCCATTATTGGGGAGTGGGTCTCCCATAGTATTTGCTTATGCTTTCCAAGCAAAAGCTGCCAAAAATTAGGACGGAGCAACTTGCAATGCCCCTTACAAGAGCCATGCAGTACAGCATATTACAAACATAAGTCCCATTATTGGGGAGTGGGTGTCCCATAGTATTTGCTTATGCCTTGCAAGCAAAAGCTGCCAAAAATTAGGATGGAGCCACTTGCAATGCCCCTTACAAGAGCCATGCAGTACAGCATATTACAAACATAAGTCCCATTATTGGGGAGTGGGTGTCCCATAGTATTTGCTTATGCTTTCCAAGCAAAAGCTGCCAAAAATTAGGACGGAGCAACTTGCAATGCCCCTTACAAGAGCCATGCAGTACAGCATATTACAAACATAAGTCCCATTATTGGGGAGTGGGTCTCCCATAGTATTTGCTTATGCCTTGCAAGCAAAAGCTGCCAAAAATTAGGACGGAGCAACTTGCAATGCCCCTTACAAGAGCCATGCAGTACAGCATATTACAAACATAAGTCCCATTATTGGGGAGTGGGTCTCCCATAGTATTTGCTTATGCTTTCCAAGCAAAAGCTGCCAAAAATTAGGAGGGAGCAACTTGCAATGCCCCTTACAAGAGCCATGCAGTACAGCATATTACAAACATAAGTCCCATTATTGGGGAGTGGGTGTCCCATAGTATTTGCTTATGCCTTGCAAGCAAAAGCTGCCAACAATTAGGATGGAGCCACTTGCAATGCCCCTTACAAGAGCCATGCAGTGCAGCATATTACAAACATAAGTCCCATTATTGGGGAGTGGGTGTCCCATAGTATTTGCTTATGCCTTGCAAGCAAAAGCTGCCAAAAATAAGGACGGAGGAACTTGCAATGCTGGCACCCTGGTGGTATAGTGGTGGTGGAGGCTGAGGATAAGGAGAAGAAGATAAAACAGCCGAAATGAGGAAGCATATACCCATGTATGGGTGTGAAACGGTGCATGTGAATACACCTCCCGAAATAACACAGTGGATTTGACTTTATGTTACTCTGCTGTCATTTGGTGGTGATGAGAAGTCTGGCCCAATCCAGCCCTTGTTCATTTTGATAAGGGTCAGCTTGTCATCATTGTCAGTTGACAGGCGAGTGCGCTTATCAGTTATAATTCCCCCAGCGGCACTAAAAACACGCTCCGATAAAACGCTAGCGGCAGGGCAGGCCAGGACCTCCAAGGCATACAGAGCGAGTTCATTCCAAGTGTCCAGCTTGGATACCCAATAATTAAAAGGCACAGAGGAATCACGGAGGACGCTGGTACCGTCGGCAAGGTACTCCATCACCATCTTTTGAAACTTTCCACTCCTTGTGAGAGTACCCCGCGCCTCAGGGCCTGTAAGCTGGGCGGGTGTCAGAAAACTGTCCCAGAACGTTGACAGTGTTCCCCTGCCTCTGCTGGATTGGAGTTGCATCTCTCTCGCCTGTACGCCTTGGTTGGGCAACGAACTGTGACTTCTGCCGCTAGCGTGTTCAGATGGGAATTTTTTTAAGAGTTCTGCAGCAAGGGCCTTCTGGTACTGCCCCATTTTTGTAGACCTCTCCACCTCAGGAATAAGAGAGTGAAAGTTCTCCTTGTAGCGGGGGTCTACAAGTGTCACCAACCAGTAATGACTGTCACCCAACATTTTGACAACGCGAGGGTCACGGTTAAGGCAGCGTAACATAAAGTCAGCCATGCGTGCCAGACTGGTAACGGGCAAGATTTCTGTGTTCTCACCAAGATGACGACTGACCATGCTCTCCTCCTCCTCCTCCTCTTCCTCCTCCCCCCTGTCCTCAGGCCACCCACGCTCAACCGACGGTATGACACTTGTACAGGTACTACCGTCTAGAACGCATGATAGCAGCTCCTGTTCTTCCTCCTCCTCCTCCTCTCCCTCATTGTCCCCCAATGCACGTTGGGATGAGATGAGGCTGGGCTGTGTGTAATCGCCCGCTACGGCTTCTTGATCCATCTCATCATACTCTGGCTGCAATGCCTCCTCTTTAATTCTCTGCAGAGAGCGTTGCAAAAGACAGACAAGTGGGATGCTGACACTAATGATGGCGTCATCGCCACTCACCATCTTGGTGGCCTCCTCAAAGTTTGTCAGGATGGTACATATGTCAGACATCCAGGTCCACTCCTGAGGTCTTATGTGTGGAGTCTGACCTGAATATCGACAGCCTTGTTGCAGCTGGTACTCCACAACTGCTCTCTTCTGCTCACAAATCCTTTGCAACATGTGGAGGGTAGAGTTCCAACGTGTGGGGACATCACACACCAGTCGGTGTGCCGGAAGCTGCAAACGCTGCTGCAACACAGCAAGGGCGGCGGAAGCTGTAGCCGACTTGCGAAAATGAGCTGACAGGCGGCGTACTTTCACGAACAGATCTGGCAACTCGGGGTACGATTTAAGAAACCGCTGAACCACGAGGTTAAGCACATGAGCCAGGCATGGTACGTGTGTGATCTCACCTCGCCTCAGAGCCGCCACCAGGTTACGGCCATTGTCACACACGACCATGCCGGGATGTAGGTTCAGCGGTCTCAGCCACAGATCTGCCTGCTCTTTCACAGCTGTCCACAACTCACAAGCAGTGTGAGGTTTATCACCTAAGCTTATGAGTTTCAGCACAGCCTGTTGCCGCTTGGCGGAGGCAGTACTGCAATGCTTCCAGCTTGTAACTGATGTGGTGATATCTGAGATGGAGGCTGAACATGAGGAGGAGGAGGAGGATGCGCAGGAGCTGTACACTGTGGGGGCAACTCTGACTGACATAGGGCCCGCAATCCTAGGTGTGGGGAGGATGTGTTCCGTCCCAAGGTCCGACTGGGTCCCGGCTTCCACTATGTTTACCCAGTGTGCCGTCAGAGAGATGTACCGTCCCTGGCCACAAGCACTTGTCCACATGTCCGTTGTCAGGTGGACTCTCCCAGTAACTGTGTTGTTGAGGGCACGGCAGATGCTTTGGGACACGTGCTTGTGTAGTGCGGGGATGACACATCGGACAAAATAGTGTCGGCTGAGGACCGAGTACCGAGGGACAGCCACCGCCATAAGATTGCGGAAGGATTCCGTCTCCACCAGCCTAAAAAGCATCATTTCCAATGCAAACAGTCGTGAAATGGGCGAATTTTGGACTGTGGCCTGTGGGGCATTAGCTGCGAATTTCCGCTTTCGTTCAAAGGTCTGGGATATGGACAATTGAACGCTGCGGTGGGACGTGGACGTGGACGTTGATGCTGTTTCTTGAGAAGCTGCCATAACAAGTGAAGACTGAGAGGAGGGGGCATCTTTACATGCAGTATGGACAGGGGATTGCCTTGCACACACAACAGGGGGTTCTATTGCACGCACAACAGTGGAAGAAGCAGTGGTGACACCCGCTGACACTGGTCATGGACCCTAGGTTTCGCCCCACAAAGTCGGGTGCTTTGCTGCCATGTGCCTGATCATGCTGGTGGTGGTCAGGCTGGTAGTTTTGTCACCCCTGCTGATGCTGGCATGGCAGGTGGAACATATGGCCTTTTTGGGGTTATCAGCAGAGTCTTTAAAAAAATTCCAGACTCTGGAAGACCTACCGCTTGTACTGGCAACGTCCCTCGTGTTGGTGTTACGGGGAACGTTTGCCTGCCTTCTGTCTGCCACCACACTGCTTCTTCCTGCCTGTTGGGGTACTCTGCCTCCCTCCCCCTGTGTGCTGCTGGCCTCACTCTGCATGTCCTCCTTCCACGTTGGGTCAGTTACTAGATCATCCACCACCTCCTCCTCTTCCACTTGCGCACCACGATCCTCCTCCTCACTTCCTGGCAATTGTGTCTCGTCATCGTCCACCTCTTGTGACAGATTGCCAACGTCGACTTCCTGTGGCCGTGGCTGTTCAAATATTTGGGCATCGCAACATGGGATCTCCTCTTCCACCACTTCAAGCGTATCAGGCGAGGGGCCCAAATATGGAAATGGACCAGTGAACAGCTCTTCAGACTGTCCAAGTGTGGGATCACTTGCTGTCTGACGACACTCGGCATGGTGGGAGGAAGGAGCATCAGGGTGAGGAGGAGTATGCGGTCGAGACTCACGGCTAATAAGAGTTGACCGTGTGGAAGACAGACCGGAGGTGGTGGTGCCCAGGTAACTGGAAGTATTATCTGCTATCCAATTAATAACCTGTTCACACTGATCAGTTCTCAATACTGGTGTTGTTCTGTGCTTCCCTAGTAATTCGGTCAAGAAGTGGGAGCGAGAAGATGTGGCTGTTGGTTGTGGCACATTTTCACCTTGGCCACGGCCCCGTCCTCTGCACGAACCATCACCAGAACATCCACTTCCACGTCCCTTGCCACTTGCCTTGCCCATTGTAAATGAAGTAAAATAGCTTACACTTGCACTATCAATGGAAAAAGGGTAATAAAGAGTAGATTAGAACCGTGGAAGAGGAAAACCACAGTTATTGTTTACTGGGGTATACCACACTTTTTTAAATAGAGATATTTGCGGCTGAACAGTGAGCGACACACTCAAACTGCTTTTTTTTTTAGATACCAAAGGCCCAAAACTGGATAGTACAGTGATTTGACCCGTGGAACTGCGAAACCACACTGGGATGTCGGGCCTACACAAGACTATTTTCAACAGATATATTTTTGTGTCACAACAGTCAGGAGACACTACTGTTTTTCTTTACGGAAAATATACCAAAACCTGAATAATAAAGATTTTTTTCCGTGGGATGGCAAAACCACAGTTATTGTTTACTGGGGTATACCACACTTTTTTAAATAGAGATATTTGCGGCTGAACAGTGAGCGACACACTCAAACTGCTTTTTTTTTTAGATACCAAAGGCCCAAAACTGGATAGTACAGCGATTTGACCCGTGGAACTGCGAAACCACACTGGGATGTCGGGCCTACACAAGACTATTTTCAACAGATATATTTTTGTGTCACAACAGTCAGGAGACACTACTGTTTTTCTTTACGGAAAAAACTACCAAAAGCTGAATAATAGAGATTTTTTTACCGTGGGATGGCAAAACCACAGTTATTGTTTACTGGGGTATACCACACTTTTTTAAATAGAAATATTTGCAGCTGAACAGTGAGCGACACACTCAAACTGCTTTTTTTTTAGATACCAAAGGCCCAAAACTGGATAGTACAGCGATTTGACCCGTGGAACTGCGAAACCACACTGGGATGTCGGGCCTACACAAGACTATTTTCAACAGATATATTTTTGTGTCACAACAGTCAGGAGACACTACTGTTTTTCTTTACGGAAAAAACTACCAAAAGCTGAATAATAGAGATTTTTTACCGTGGGATGGCAAAACCACAGTTATTGTTTACTGGGGTATACCAGACTTTTTTAAATATATAGATTTGCGGCTGAACAGTGAGCGACACACTCAAACTGTTTGTTTTTTTTAGATACAAATGGCCCAAAATGGATAATACCGAGGTTTGAACCGTGGAAGTGCAAAACAACACTTCTGTTTCTCTAGCCTACACCAGACTATTTTCAACAGTTATATTTGTGTCTGAAAAATCAGAGACACGCTTTTTTTTGGGGGGGGACGACACACCAAAAGGTTAATAAGACGGGTATTTGTACAGTGTGAAGGAGGAAAAAAAAGGAGTATTTAGATGAAAAAAAAAGGATTTTTCCTGGCCCCCGAGACCTGGTGCTAAGTCTAGCAATTTCAGCAACAGGAGCACACAGGACTGTAATGCAGCGTTTGCTGGTATAACCACTGTGTCTCCTATACAGCCTGCCTGCCTGGTATGTGGGATGGATATTAGTCCTGAAAAGGACTGTTTGTTTGTTCTGGCAGCCTTTACAGACCCTACACTAACTATTTCGCAGTTTATATCTCTCCCTAAATCAGCAGTGCTGTCCCTACACTGTCTAATCCGGAGCGACTGTGTCCAAGATGGCGGCGCCCGGTTTTAAATACTCGAGGTGACGCTGTGCGGCCAGCCAATCACTGTAATGCCCACAACCAACATGGCTGCAGCATTACAATGACTGGCTGGTAATCCCTGCATGTTCATTGGCTCTGTAAGGAGTGTCAAACATGCAGGGCGGAGACCCGAGCTCCCGCCCGAGTAACCCGGAAATGCTCGGTGCTCGCCGAACATCCCGAGTAGCGTGATGCTCGGGCGAGTACCGAGCAGTGTCGAGCATGTTCGCTCAACACTAGTCATCACTCAACTGAAAAAAGTCAGCACTTTTTGGGGGGGAACCCTGAGGCAGGCTACAATTTACGCAAAGATTTCCACACAAGGAAGTAGAATTGTTTTTAGTCTACGCCACAATTTTTTTTTTCTGAACAATAAAAAAGTTTAAAAAGTTTAGTTTGTTTTCAGGTACTTTTTACTTTCTTTTTCTTTTACTTACTTTCTATTTCCACAGTGGAAATATTATTGTAGGTATTATTAATTTCTGCAATAGTTGCAACTTTTTTAATAAATTAAATTCTGAGCCAAAGGTTCTTGCTATATTGACATACTTTATTTCCTGAAATGTTCATTTGCATGTTGTTTTTAGAATGAATTCTTTCTCAAGTTCATGGTCATTGATGCGCATCACCGTCAATATTTATTTTTATTAACCAATGTGTAATCATTCTATTCCTTATTTTCACTGTGAGGTGGCACGTACCGTACATCTTGTCAGATTACAACCTGCACCTTTTTAACAACAATGATTGCAGTATGCAGAAGTGTCACATTATATATCTAAACCTGAAAATACTAAAAGATCAATCAAAAATGTTTCGGTCCACTTTTTTTTTTTACTCCTAACTAGTGTTGAGTAGTGTTGAGCGATACCTTCCGATATCAGGAAATATCGTATCGGATTGGATCGGACCGATACCCAAAAAGTATCGGATATCGCCGATTCCGATACCGGAAACCAATGCAAGTCAATGGGACACAAATATCGGAATGAAAATAAACCCTTTCTTTCCTTGTAGGTTAATTCTACATGAAGTAAAACAACTAAGAATAATGTAGAATGTATTACGCGAAAAGCCTTCAATTCATCAGCGGCATACACCGGTACCCGACAATTTACAACAGAAAGAATAGAGTATCACACATAGATTAGATAGATAGAAACATGTCAGTCACATATATAATAAGTACAGTGATAGTGTTGGTTACTGTACTTGTCATTTAGTGTAAAGGATTTATTTAAAAATATAATAGTGTTTTCATGCACCGTCTCTTTAAAAAAGCCGGCCGGCAATTCAGCATCTGTACCCGACAATTTAGAATAGAAGGAATAGAGAATCATACATAGATTAGATAGATAGAAACATGTCAGTCACATATATATGAAGTACAGTGACAGTGTTGATTACTGTACTTGTCATTTAGTGTTAAAATAAAGGATTTATTTTAAAAAAAATTGGCATGGGGTTCCCCTTAATTTTAGGCTCTAGCGGAGGTTAAGCAGACGGCTGGGGCAGATGTTTGAAGCCTGGGAAGGGGGTAATACCCACGGAGCTTCCCAGGCTACTAATATGAGCCCCCAGCTGAATACCTAGCCTTTACTAGCTATTAAAATGGGGGACCCCCTCAAAAAAATGACGTGGGGTCCCCCCTAATTTAATAGCTAGCAAAGGCTAGGCAGACAGCTGGGGGCTGATATTAATAGCCCAGGAAGGGTGCCATGAATATTGACCCCCTCCCAGGCTAGAAACACCAGCCGTCAGCCGCCCCAGAAATGGTGCATCCATAGGATGCGCCAATTCTGGCACTTAGCCTCGCTCTTCCCACTGCCCTGTAGCGGTGGCAGTGGGGTAATAGGGTTGGGGTTGATGTCAGCTTATAATGCCAGCTGACATCAAGCCCAGGTTAGTAATGGAGAGGCGTCTATAAGACACCCCCATTACTAACCCCATAGTCAAAGTTAAAAAAAAACACAAAGACCCAGAATAAAGTCCTTTAATTGAAATAAACACACAATTCTTTATTGTTCCAAATTAAACTATACTTACCATCACGCCCATTCCAGCTGAAGCCAACGATCTCCTGCAATAAAAGAAAAATAATAAAGCAACCTCATCCTTACCTTTCCATGGTTCCCAGGACAGCTTCAGTTCTGCTACATCGAGATGACAGGCTGGACCGCAGCAGAACGCTGCCATCCAGCCTGTCATCCCGCAGACACTGAGAAGCGCAGGCATGCTTGCGCTCCTCAGTGTCTCTCTGTGACGGCATCCAGATGAGCCGAGTTCATGTCCAATGAACTCAGCTCACCTCATGCACGTCACTGACAGCGTGGGAGAATTCTCCTGCACTCAGCGCTTCAGCGTGAGAATTTTCCCACGCTGTCAGTGACGTGCATGAGGTGAGCTGAGTTCATTGGACATGACCTCACCTCATTCACGTCACTGACAGCGTGGGAAAATTCTCACGCTGAAGCACTGAGTGCAGGAGAATTTTCCCACTCTGTCAGTGACGTGCATGAGGTGAGCCGAGTTCATTGGACATGACCTCGGCTCATCTTTATGCCGTCACAGCGAGACACTGAGGAGCGCAAGCAAGCCTGCGCTTCTCAGTGTCTGCGGGATGACAGGCTGAATGGCAGCGTTCTGCTGCGGTCCAGCCTGTCATCTCGATGTAGCAGAGCTGAAGCTGTCGTGGGAACCATGGAAAGGTAAGGATGAGGTTGCTTTATTATTTTTCTTTTATTGCAGGAGATCGTTGGCTTCAGCTGGAATGGGCGTGATGGTAAGTATAGTTTAATTTAGAACAATAAAGAATTGTGTGCTTATTTCAATTAAAGGACTTTTTTCTGGGTGTTGTGTTTTTTTTAAATACTTTACTAGAAATTCATGGTGGTCATGTCTAATATTGGCATGACCCCATGAATTTCGGGCTTAGGGCCAGCTGATATTGCCAAGCTGGCCTTAACCCCTTTATTACCCAGTGAGCCACTGCACCAGGGCCCTGGATGAGTTGGGTACAGCGCCAGAAGATGGCGCTTCTATGAACTTGCCATTTTCCGGGGTGGCTGCGGACTGCAATTTGCAGCGGGTGGGGCCCAGAAAGCTTGGGCCTCCCTACGCTGCGGATTCCAGACCCCAGCTGCCTAGTTGTACCTGGCTGGACACAAAAATAGGGCGAAGCCCCACGTATTTTTTTTTTTAATTATTTCATGAAATTCATGAAATAATTAAGAAAAAAAGGGCTTCCTTATATTGTTGTGTCCAACCAGGTACAAATAGGCAGCTGGTGGTTGGGGGCAGCCCGTTCCTGCCTGCTGTACCTGGCTGGACACAAATATAGTGCGAAGCCCCACGTCAATTTTTTTAAAATTATTTCATGAAATAATTTTTTTAAAAAAGGGCTTCCCTATATTGTTTTGTCCGGCCAGGTACAAATAGGCAGCTGGTGGTTGGGCGCAGCCCGTTCCTGCCTGCTGTACCTGGCTGGACGCAAATATAGGGCGAAGCCCCACATCAATTTTTTTTTAATTATTTCATGAATTTCCTGAAATAATTAACAAAAAATTGACGTGGGACTTCGCACTATATTTGTGTCCAGCCAGGTACAGCAGGCAGGAACGGGCTGCGCCCAACCACCAGCTGCCTATTTGTACCTGGCCGGACACAACAATATAGGGAAGCCGTTTTTTCTTTATTATTTCATGAATTTCATGAAATAATTTAAAAAAAAAATACGTGGGGCTTCTCCCTATTTGTGTGTCCAGCCAGGTACAACTAGGCAGCTGGGGGATGGAATCTGCAGCGCAGGGAGGCCCAAGCTTTCTGCCCCCCCCCCCCGATGCAAATTGCAGTCCGCAGCCACCCCGGAAAATGGCGCGTTCATAGAAGCTGGATGCTGTACCTGGCTGGCATACAAAAATATGGCAAAGCCCACGTCAACATTTTTGGGAAAAATTAATTAAAAAATAAATAATAATTTAGGGACTGCATCTTTATTAACTCCTCAAATGTCATTTAGTGTTAAAATAAAGGATTTATTTAAAAAAAAATTGGCGTGGGATCCCCCATAATTTTAGGCTCTAGCGGAGGTTAAGCAGACGGCTGGGGCAGATGTTTGAAGCCTGGGAAGTGGGTAATACCCACGGAGCTTCCCAGACTACTAATATCAGCCCCCAGCTGAATACCTAGCCTTTACTAGCTATTAAAATGGAGGACCCCAAAAAAAATGATGTGGGGTCCCCCCTATTTAATAGCTAGCAAAGGCTAGGCAGATAGCTGCGGGCTGATATTAATAGCCCAGGAAGGGTGCCATGAATATTGGCTCTAGCGGAGGTTAAGCAGACGGCTGGGGCATATGTTTGAAGCTTGGGAAGTGGGTAATACCCACGGAGCTTCCCAGGCTACTAATATCAGCCCCCAGCTGAATACCTAGCCTTTAATAGCTATTAAAATGGGGGACCCCCCCAAAAAATGACGTGGGGTACCCCCTATTTAATAGCTAGCAAAGGCTAGGCGGACAGCTGGGGGCTGATATTAATAGCCCAGCAAGGGTGCCATGAATATTGGCCCCCTCCCAGGCTAGAAACACCAGCCGTCAGCCGCCCCAGAAATGGCGCATCCATAGGATGCGCCAACTCTGGCACTTAGCCTTGCTCTTCCACGCTGCCCTGGTGCGGTGGCAGGGGGTAATAGTGGTGGGGTTCATGTCAGCGCCAGCTGCCATGAAGCCCTGGTTAGTAATGATGGGCGTCTATAAGACACCACCATTACTAACCTACAAAGTGTTAAAAAGAAAAAACACACTACACCCAGAAAAAAATAATTTATTTGAAATAAAACACACAATTTTATTTAATTCTTAGTTTACTAAAAAAAAATAGTTACCTGTCCACGTTCCTGCGCTGATCTCCCATGCACAGCTGTCACATCTGGAGATGGTGACAGCTGTGCATGGCTGCTGTAAGCTCACACTGCCGGGAACACGTCCGCTCCCGGCAGCAGGAGCCACTGACTGAGGTCACCGGAGTGCATTCAGGCAGCGCAGCTCCGGAGACCTCCTTTACGGCACTGCTGTACCGTGGGAATTTCTCACGATACAGCAGGGCCGTAAAGGAGCTAACCGGAGCAGCGCTGCCTGAACTCCGGCGAACCCGCTTATGCAATGACGGGGCTGCTTTACGGCCCCGTCATTCTAGCGGCGGCAGCGGTTCAGAGCGGTCACATTCTATGTGGCTGCTCTAAACTGGAGATCATCGTGGGACACTCGTGGACTACTACGGAGGGGTAAGGATAAGGTTGTGGTTTATTATTTTATATTTTATTACAGGAGATCGATGGCTTCGGGGAATTAGGTGTCTAGGTGAGTATAGGTGTAGTTTTTTATTTTTTACTTTATTTTAGGTGGCGATCGGCGGGGACAGGTAATGTATAAACTAATTTATTTTAGGTAACCACTGGCCACCAATGACATGTATTTAAAATTTATTGGGGACACAGTAGGGCAATTTAAATAGCAGGATCAGGCTGATGGGAACTACTGCTCCCATCGAGCTGATCCTGCTGGCACGAGTGGACGGGGGACAGACATAGGCCGATGGGAGTAGTAGTGTCACATCGGCCTATGTCTGCCTGCACGCACACACCCGCAGACATCGCACAGACACCGCACACACTCGCAGACACACGCACAGACACCCCGCACACACTCGCAGACACCGCGCACAGACACCCACACACACCAATCATGACGGGCTGATCGTCTGGGAGGTGAGGCTGACCTGTGCGGCCGTGGGAAAGTTCATGTGTGTTCATGCAATGCAGTCAAGCATGAACTCACGTGAACCCTCTGAGGGCACCGCGGCGACTTCAAATGAACAGCTGATCAGCATCACCTGATACCTCAGCTGTTCATTTGAAATAACCGGCGGGAAAGCGCAGCACAGAACGGGAAAGCCGGCGGTGAAGTCTTTTCACTGTCGGCTTCCCCGCCCGGGTCCTTCGCTCCCCGCTCCTTGGTGCTGCGCTCCCCGCCTGGTCCTAACTTACGATCGGGATGGGAGGTGGCGAGGGGAGCGGAGGATCGGGGTGGTAGGCTGCGGGGAAGCAGTATGGGGCTGTGTGATTGTTTAAAAGCCGGCGGCTTTTTACCGCCCGCCGGCTTTTAAACGATCAGGAGAATTCTCCCACGCTGGGTTGGCATTCTGATGACAGGCTGGATCTCAGCTGAGCGCTGCCATCCAGCTTGTCATCCTTCAGAGACACTGCAGAGCGCAGGCATTATGGGAACTTCCGATTCCGGTATTCGATATTGTAAAAGTATCGGAATTAAGTATCGGAATTCTGATACCGCGAATATCGGCCGATACCCGATATTTCAGTATTGGAATGCTCAACACTACTCCTAACACATTCTGCAATCTGCTACATACTGCGATACACACAGGATGTAAAAGCCAAGTGGCCTCAATTTTTATTAATTCAATTTTAGTGACAAAAATATGCACAGTTAAAAAAGTTACCTCGATGGTCTCCAAGCACCATGATACTAATTATCATAATATATCACAATATTCAAGTAAATATATTATGTGCATGAAATAATCAGTACACATTGGCCCAGATTCATTAATTAATGGTGTTTTATACAGTTTTAATGAAGGGTGTGCAAGAATAAGTTGTGCCAAATTCATTAACCCCCTTACCGACATGACGCACAGTTACGTCAAATGCCGGGTCCCTGACTTTGATGTGGGCTCACAAGCCGAGCGTGCATCTTTCTCGACAGATGATGGATTTGTTATTCAGCCATCATCTGCCTCGTGTAGATGACCGTACAACTCAGGTGAGTGCTAGCCGTCCTTTTGACAGATAGCACTTGACCCCATTTTATTCTATGCAACTCTGCACATGTCCGATAAGAGCATGCACAATATGCCTCCGATAACACTCACCCATTCAGGGCTATGGGTATGTGGAAAACATCGTACCGCACTCGGATGACATGGGATGACCACAAACACATCCCACTCTAATCAAACTCTGATCAGCGTTGGCACCTGCTCAGCCAGCCGGGGGTAGAACAGAGCTGACTTGTTAAATGCAACTGTCAATCTCTGACAACAGCATTGAATGTGCTCCAGCAGGAGGTGCGCCATTCTTTGAGCCCATCTGCGTGATGTGAATGCGAGGCGCCGATGTGTTGCCATGATGACTGGGGGTCTGCTGAAGACCCCTGTATCTGTTATAATGGTACTCCTTTGAAGGCCAGCCTGTAGCTGACATTTATAGGAGACCATGATTTTCACTATACAAAGGTATTGCTGTGTATAGTGCAAGGGATCAGACAATCGCAAGTTTGAGTCCCGCAAAGGGACTAACAAGTACATTAGAAAGTAAAAAAAAACATGTTTTTAAAAATATGAAAAAAAAAAAAATTAAAAAAACATAAAAATTCAAATCACCTCGTTTTTTCCCCCACTAAAAATAAATAAACAATATTAAAAAATATACATTTTTGGTATCGTTACATGCATAAAAATCCGATCTATCAAAATATAAAATAAATTATTCCGATCGTTAAACAGCATAATGAGAAATGCAAGCATTACTATTTTTCAGCCAACACAACTCGACAATAAGAGGCGATATAATGGTATAAATAAAAACGTCGGCTCAGTGCACATAAAATAAGCCTTCACATAGCCCCATCAACCAAAAATGTTAAACGCTACGGGTCTCGGAGATTTATTTTTTTTTAAAAAAATTCCAAATTTTTTTTCACAACTTAAATTAAAAAGAACTCTGCATGTTTGGTATCTGTGTAATTGTACTGACCTGGAGAATCATATTGCCAGGTCAGTTGTACCGTACAGTGAACATGGTAAATTAAAAAAAAAACAGTTGTGGAATTGCACTTTTTTGCAATTCCGATGCACTTGTAATTTTTTTCCTGCTTTCCAGTTCATCACATGATAAAATGAATGGCGTCATTCAAAATTTCAACTCATCATGCAAAAAAAATCCCCTCACACAGCTTTGTGAGCGGAAAAATAAAAAAGTTATGGCTATTGGAAGAAAGGGAGGAAAAAATAAAAACTGATGAAGGAAAACCGGCATTGGTGGGAAAAAGTATGGTGAAAAGGCAAAAAAAAAAAAACTATTTCGCCATCATGACAAAGATCGTAACGTATTGTCTTAAATCACTAGGTGGTCACGGTAACACCTCTGAATTAATATAGATCAGATGGATGACAATATCCATGCCATGAAAAAGGCAAAAATGGACTGTCACATCCATGGGTAAATAAAAACCTTCAGGATTTATTGGGTCACATTAAAACAGAAACCACCATAGTAATGAGTAAAAACACGCTGCCACTCTGATGAATTTCTGACATTGCCACCCTTAGTTATAGAGTATGGCTGGGTACTATGGGATATCCTATTTAAAGGTTGCACAACCAAATCAAACGGAACATGAAGTTTACAGAAGGTAGGATATCATTAGAAATGCAAACAGAGCATACAATATACATTACGATAACAAAATAAATATACCTAAAATAAAGAAAAATGAATAAATAAACATGCTTTCCTTTCCTCTGATCCTCTTAGGCGTATCTCCTCTGATCCAACCAATATTTGTATAACTACACTCAATTATCTTATACAGGATGGAGAAAATACAGGTATTTTTGATAAAAAATACTGACAAATCTTTCAGGAAGAATTATCTAACTGTTCCTGTATTCCATGACCTTCCTTAAACACACGAAGGCATTTTTACACCACCCCTTTATCCCATCATATCCCATCATATCAGGAATAGGTCCCTGAGGCTGCGTGCCCACTATGCGTTTTTCAAGTGTTTTTGCCTCACATGCTGAGGAAATTTCCATTGCGGATTGTCATTGTGGAAAAATCCGCAGCATGTTCATTAATTTTGCGGACATGCAGCGTAATTGCCGCCATTGACTTGCATTTAATCACTTAATATCCGCATGACTACATGTGCACATGCGGATATTAAGCGATTCAATGTGTGGATGGTATCCGGGTCTGGAGAAGAGGAGACTCTCCTCTAGTGTTGAGCCACCCCCGTAGGGTTCGGTTCGGTTCGTCGAACACCATTAAAACCAATGGCAAGCAAACAAAAACACATAGAAAACACCTTCAAAGGTGTCCAAAAGCTGACAAACTGCTCAGAAGACACTCTCTTTAAAAAAGCTGGCCGGCAATTCAGCATCAGTATCCGACAATTTAGAACAGAAAGAATAGAGCATCACACATAGATTAGATAGATAGAAACATGTCAGTCACATATATAATAAGTACAGTGATAGTGTTAATTACTGTAATTGTCATTTAGTGTTAAAATAAAGGATTTATTAAAAAAAAAATTGGTGTGGGGTTCCCCTTAATTTTAGTCTCTAGCGGAGGTTAAGCAGACGGCTGGGGCAGATGTTTGAAGCCTGGGAAGGGGGTAATACACACAAAGCTTCCCAGGCTACTAATATCAGCCCCCTGCTGAATACCTAGCCTTTACTAGCTATTAAAATGGGGGACCCCAAAAAAAAATGACGTGGGGTCCCCCCTATTTTAATAGCTAGCAAAGGCTAGGCAGACAGCTGGGGGCTGATATTAATAGCCCAGGAAGGGTGCCATGAATATTGGCCCCCTCCCAGGCTAGAAACACCAGCCATCAGCTGCCCCAGAAATGGCGCATCCATAGGATGCATCAATTCTGGCACTTAGCCTCGCTCTTCCCACTGCCCTGTAGCGGTGGCAGTGGGGTAATAGGGCTGTGGTTGATGTCAGCTTATAATGCCAGCTGACATCAAGCCCAGGTTAGTAATGGAGAGGCGTCTATAAGACACCCCCATTACTAACCCCATAGTCAAAGTTAGAAAAAAGCACAAACACCCAGAATAATGTCCTTTAATTGAAATAAACACAATTCTTTAATGTTCTAAATTAAACTATACTTACCATCACGACCATTCCAGCTGAAGCCAACGATCTCCTGCAATAAAAATAAAATAATAAACCAACCTCATCCTTACCTTTCCATGCTTCCCAGGACGGCTCCAGCTCTGCTACATTCACATGACAGGCTGGATCGCAGCAGAAAGCTGCCAGCCACAGACACTGAGAAGTGCAGGCATGCTTGTGCTCCTCAGTGTCTGGCTGTGACAGACATTGAGGAATTCTCCTGCACATGCAGTGAGAGTAAGACAATTCTCCTGCACTCATGGAAAGCGCAGGAGAATTTTCCCATGCTGTCAATGACGTGCATGAGGTGACCTGAGTTCAATGAACTCAATGAACTCACCTCATGCACGTCACTGACAGCGTGGGAGAATTCTCCTGTGCTTTCCGTGAGCGCAGGAGAATTCTCTTACGCTCACTGTATGCGCAGGAGAATTCTCCCACGCTGTCAGTGACGTGCATGAGGTGAGCTGAGTTCATTGGAGATGAACTCGGCTCATCTGGATGCCGTCACAGCAAGCATGCCTGCGCTTCTCAGTGTCTGCGGCATGGCAAGCTGGATGGCAGCTTTTGGCTGCGATCCAGCCTGTCATATGAATGTAGCAGAGCTGGAGCCATCCTGGGAACCATGGAAAGGTAAGGATGAGGTTGGTTTATTATTTTAATTTTATTGCAGAAGACATTGGCTTCAGCTGGAATGGGCGTGATGGTAAGTATGGTTTAATTTAGAACATTAAAGAATTGTGTGTTTATTTCAAGTAAAGGACTTTATTCTGGGTGTTTGTGTTTTTTTTAACTTTGACTACGGGGTTAGTAATGGGGGTGTCTTATAGACGTCTCACCATTACTAACTTGGGCTTGATGTCAGCTGGCATTATAAGCTGACATCAACCCCAGCCCTATTACCCCACTGCCACCGCTACATGGCAGTGGGAAGAGCGAGGCTAAGTGCCACAATTGGCGCATCCTATGGATGCGCCATTTTTGGGGCAGCTGACGGCTGGTGTTTCTAGCCTGGGAGGGGGCCAATATTCATGCCACCCTTCCTGGGCTATTAATATCAGCCCCCAGCTGTCTGCCTAGCCTTTGCTAGCTATTAAAATAGGGGTGACCCCACGTCATTTTTTTGGGTGTTCCCCATTTTAGTAGCTAGTAAAGGCTAGATATTCAGCTGGGGGCTGATATTAGTAGCCTGGGAAGCTCCGTGGGTATTACCCCCTTCCCAGGCTTCAAACATCTGTCCCAGCCGTCTGCTTAACCTCCTCTAGAGACTAAAATTACGGGGAACCCCACGCCAATTTTTTTAGAAATAAATCCTTTATTTTAGCACTAAATGACAAGTACAGTAATCAACACTATCACTGTACTTATTATTTATGTGACTGACATGTTTATATCTATCTAATCTATGTGTGATGCTCTATTCTTCTGTTCTAAATTGTCGGGTATCGACCCTGGACCGTGTGTGCGTGGGAATACCCGGAACCGGATCTTTTGTGGATGCTGGGAGTCGTAGTCTCCGTGGCGGCGACCCGGTCCGTGCCCAGGGCGGTCAAACCAAATGGCAGTCTATTTATGTGGTTTTTATGAAATTAAATGTCCGACTACGCCACCCGTGGATTGCGGTCATAGTGAACCGCCGCTGCAGGGCAGACCGCTGAGGCTGGTGTTGTGGGTGCAGCAGAGGATAGTATAACTCCCCACGGGAGGAGTATAGCCTTAGGGCAGCAAGTGTGGATGTTGGGGGTGATGGCGCACGGGAGCAGCAGTAACGACACAGAGTCCTGTAATGCAGTCCAGGGCATTTACTCACAGTTGTTTATCCACGTTACTACAGCTGGTCATAACGTCCCACGTCGCACTGTGTTCACCAGGTGAGGGACTCGGCCTACTCCCAGATAACTTTGGAGCGTTTCACAGGACCCCCTTTGTGTGTCCTTTCTCTGGCCTGTCATACCCCGCCAGTGACCTCGCTTCTGTCCGGCTGCCTCGGGCCTTCTCTGGTAAGCATTGGTGCCGTTTCCCTGACCCTATGTGGTGCCTTCCTAGCAGGTGTAGCAAGGGGCTGTGCTACATAAAATGTCACAGCCTCCGGTTTCTAGCTGAGGGTAGTTCCCCTCCTCCACTAGTTTCGGGGACCGGTCTCCCCCTTTTGGCCTGACCCCTCTACGCAGGTAGATCCGGGCGTGCGGTGGTGACTCACCGGTCCACACCCCTGGGGTCCCTTTGTTCCTTGTTCCTGGAGCCTCCTCTGCTCCTCTTTCCTCCTTCTTCTTCCTCCAGGCTCCAGCCATTCTCTCCGGCCTGCCTGGGAGCAGAGCCCGGCCTGAGCATCTGCTCCCTGTCTCCTCCTCTCACTGCTTACTGAACACTTCTCCCTGATTTAAGATGGTGCCCACCTTTTATACGTCCCTCTAGGTGCACCCAGGAACTGCCCTCTCCCTCCTATGCACTACAGGGTCCCCCCTTCCTCGGTGTTCCCTCCTCCCACTCCAGCCAGGGACAGGGACTGTCGTGCTCTACTTGGAGCATATCGGTCGCACTGCCCCTCGGAAATGTGGTGTAATGCATGGAGTTTTCAGGGTCCTGATCCACACTCCATCCTTACCTGGAAGTGAGATATCGCACATCTGGCTGAGATGCAATACCTCTGTAGCGGCCGAACCCTCGGGGCGCTACATTCCCCACTGGTAAATCACAGCACGTCCACGAGCTGGAACAGAGCAAAAGACAATGCAAATTAGGACATGCAAAGATTTTTTTTTTTTTTGACTGCCAACTGCATACAACTTCCCTTTATGGGAAACATTTTCGCTTTTCATCAATATGTAAAACATTCTTTCTAGTTGAAAACATATAAAACATCATCAGCAGCACATCAACGGCGAAGTCTCTTTTCAACAGGCCACAGTTCTTTCCGCGACCAGGTGTCCATTTTTCTTAAGGTGCAAACTTGGCAAAACTTTTGAACATGAGGGACCCGTTCACAAACCCTCAACATAGGGCATAGGTGATCCGGCCGTTGGACCACGTCTTCTGCCATGCCAAACGGGTTTTTGCTCTGAGGTCTGTTGTTGCAACATTTATAAAACCAATAGAGGGCACTTTAGGAAGTGCAACTATTTACATGGATTGGCTGCTCCCAGTCCTCAGCCGGATAGTTCACAGAGGGTTGGCTGCTCCCAGTCCTCAGCCGGATATTACTGACCCATCTACGGGTAACTTTAATTAAACAAATGAGTTGACAACAATCCCGATCCAGTTGAACTTTTCATACTCCGCAAACGGCATGACACAAAACTCTTCACCCTGGCGGGCAACTATTTACAGTTAGACTGTCGCTCATCAGTAGCGATGTCCTCCTTGTGGACTCTCCTCCTCCTCGCCGTACTCTTCAGACCCGTCCGGGTCCTCTGGGTAGTAGGGTCCAGGGCAGTGCTCTTCCTCTTCCCGCTGGACATTGAGGGCGTACCACCCTCTCAGTCCTCGATGTCGGGTGTAGGACACCAAGTCCCCCGGATACAGATCCCCTCCCCGGTGACCCTCGGGCAGGTGGCTCTCCATGTCCCTCCTATTGACAAAGAGGTCCGTGTCTGTGGTAGGGTCCCGGATGAACCCCCACCCCTTCTCTTGATGGAACTTTACCACGGTCCCGGTAATTTATGGACCGCGTGCAGCTTGGGGGTTTCGGCGGGTCCGCATCTTCTCCTCCGCACTCCGGGCCTGCAGGTGCTCCCTCATTTGGCGCCGCGTCCGCTCCTCCTTCTCTAGCTGCCTAGAACTCCCTCTTGCGAGCTGCGGCCGCCCGCGTCTCCTGGAAAAACCCCATTAGGTGCTCCCCGGTCTGGTCCGACTCTATCTGGACCTCTTCCTCCGGGAGCTGGGGGATAGTGACGGGCTGTGGAGCGGGCAGGAGCGGAGCAAGCGGGGCCTCGGCCCCTGCGGACAGTTTCCTCCGGAGACAAGGGTGAACCCATCCGCTTGGCAGGGGGACCGGCTCTCCATCGGGTCCGGCGAGCTGGCTGAATAGGTCGGTGTTAGAACTCTCCTGTTAGTTTTTTTCTAGTTTGCTGGTCACATGACCATTTTTGCCTATTTAATCCGGCTCCGCCCTCCTGGCCTTGCTGGACTTCATTGTAATTTCTACTCTTGAGCTAGCTTGGTACTCTGTTACCTTTCTCTGTAAGTTTTGCTAGGTCTTCAGACCTCTATGTTCTATTTTGTTTGTTTGTCCTATTTCTGCTACAATTTCTGCTAGGAGGTGTCCATCTTTCTCCCAGTCCCTAGTTCTTGTAGGGATCCCTTCCCTCACATCTATAGGTCTTCGTTCAGACTAGCCGAGGACTTTAGCGGGTCTGATCGCAGGATCAGGTTCCCCGTTACATCGTAGCTTAGTTCTATTGTAGGGACAGATCTCCTGTCTTTCCTTAGTGCTTGTAGCAGATCACAACAGTAAGTCCAGCCAAAAAAAATTCTCTAAGGAAAGACCCCCAGTTTCTATCATGGTCTCGGTTCAGAATTTGGCTCAACGCTTGCAGGGACTCTCTCTGGAGGTGGTCAAGCTCCAACAACACGTGAGTAGCTGCCCTGGAGCACATTTTGTAGAGCCAAAGGTACGTCTGCCTGATCTATTTTTTTGTGAACAACAATATTTTTTTTCCTTTAAAAATGCTTGTTTATTGTATTTTCGTTTAAGACCCAGATCCTCTGGTGATGAATCACAGCGCATAGGGTTCATAATGTCACTTTTGCGCAAAGAACCTCAGGAATGGGCCTTTTCTCTCCAACTTAGTGATCCGTGCTTTAGATCAGTGGATAGTTTTTTTTCTGCTTTGGGGTTGTTGTATGATGATCCTGATCGTGTCTCATCTGCTGAGTCTGAATTAAGACATTTGAGGCAGGGATCAGGTAATGTGGAAAATTATTGTGCTCACTTCCGTCGGTGGTCTGCTCAGGTGGAGTGGAACGATTCAGCTTTGAAAAGTTCATTTCTTGCGCGGCTAGGTGAAAGGGTTAAGGATCTGCTGATTGCTTATCCTTCACCTGGAAACTTGCAGGAGGCAATGCAATTAGCTATACGGGTGGACAGGAGACTGCGTGCAAGGGTTAATGAGAGTAAATCCTCTGCCATGTCAGCTCCGAGTCTTGAGAGGGTCTGTACTGACATTGGTGAGCCGATGGAGATTGGGGCGATGTCACCCTGCTCTCAGGAAAAAGACCGCAGATTTTCTGAAGGTTTGTGCTTTTATTGCGGAAAATCTGATCATTTCATTAAGAACTGTGTGCTTCGTATGAACAAAGAAAAAAAAAAAGGTCAGTTACGCTCGTATAGCCTGTTTAAATACTAAGGGTGTACTTCTTTCTGCTACTACCACTGCTCAGGAAGAATTAATTGAATTTCGGGTATTTGTGGATTGTGGTTCTACTCTGAATGTGATTGATGGGGGATTCCTGGAAAAACTTAAATTAAAACCCAAACCTTTGTCATCCTCTATTGCTGTGGTTTCTGTCGATGGCTCTCCCTTAAAGAGTGTTACTCACAAGGTCTGTGAATTTCCCCTCACTATTAATGGTATTCACCAAGAGAATTTGGATTTGGTAGTATTAAATAATTTGCCTTCTCCAGTAGTGTTGGGGTTACCCTGGTTAAAATTGCACAATCCTGTACTGGATTGGTCTACCAATGAAATTAAGTCCTGGAGCCCTAAGTGTTATGACAAGTGTTGTAACGGGCGCATTGCTGCTGTGGATAAAGGGGAATTACCTGTACCTATTCAGGATTTTTGGAATTTTTTTTCTGAGAAGGAATCGCAAATTTTGCCTCCCCATAGAGACTATGATTGTACCATTAAATTTGTCCCTGGAGCGACTCTTCCTAAGAGTCGTTTATTTAATCTTACTATTCCTGAGAGAAAGGCTTTGGAGGAATACATACAGACAAGCTTGGCCGCCGGTCACATTAGGCCTTTCAAGTCTCCTGTGGCTGTTGAATTTTTTTTTGTTAAAAAAAAGGACAGCAGTTTACGTCCTTGTCTGGACTTTCGTGAGATTAATAAAATTACTGTACGCAATCCTTACCCACTGCTATTGATTCCTGATTTGTTTAACCAGTTAGTGGGGGCCAAGTGGTTCTCTAAAATTGATCTCCGGGGGGCATACAATTTGTTGCGCATGAAGGAGGGTGATGAATGGAAGACTGCTTTTAACACTCCTGTGGGTCATTTTGAGAATCTGATTATGCCTTTTGGTCTTACCAATGCTCCAGCATTTTTTCAGAATCTTATTAATGACATCCTTAGACCTTTGATCGGCAAAAATGTGGTTGTGTATTTGGATGACATTTTGATTTATTCGCCGGATCTGGAGTCTCATTGGCGGAGCGTACGTGAGGTTTTACAGTTATTAATGGACAATTCGCTTTTTGCTAAGCTAGAGAAATGTGAGTTTGCTGTACAGAGAATTAGTTTTTTTGGCTACATTATCTCCAGTGAAGGTTTTGAGATGGATCCGGTTAAAGTTCAAGCTGTGCAGGAATGGCCTAGGCCTATTGGTTTGAAATCGATACAGAGAGTTTTGGGTTTCGCCAATTATTACAGAAAATTCATAAAAAAAAATTCTATTATTGTCAAACCACTGACCGATCTCACCAGGAAAGGTGCTAATGCGGTTCAGTGGACTTCTGAGGCCATTGAAGCTTTTGTGTTTCTAAAGGAGAGGTTCACCCCTGCTCCCATCCTTATGCAGCCTGATGTGACTAAGCCGTTTTTGGTTGAGGTTGATGCTTCTTCTGTGGGGGTCGGTGCGGTGTTGTCTCAGGAAAACAAGGATGGATTACATCCCTGTGCCTTTTTTTCAAAAATTTTTTCTGAGACTGAACTTAATTACGATATTGGTAATCGGGAATTGCTGGCGATTAAACTCGCATTTGAACACTGGCGTCATCTCTTGGAAGGTGCTGAATTTCCCATTCAGGTTTTCACTGATCATAAAAATCTGATCTATCTTGATGCTGCCAAGCGCTTGAATGCCCGTCAGGCTAGGTGGGCACTTTTTTTCTCGCGGTTTAATTTTTCTGTTACGTACATCCCGGGTACCAAGAATGTTAAAGCTGATGCTTTGTCTCGCAGCTTTTCTCCCATGGTCGGTGCTGAGGAGGAGGAGGAGAGCATTTTACAAGAAGGTGTTGTGATTGCTGCTTTGGACTCCGTTTTGGAGGATGAGATTCTTAAAGCTCAGGAGAATGCCCCATCCGTTTGTGCCTAGGACCTTTAGGAGAGATTTGTTTGTTGAGTGTCATGAGTCTCGGTTGGCAGGTCATCCAGGAATTTCTGAGACCAAGAGACTTGTGGGTCGCAGTTTTTGGTGGCCTGGATGGCAGAAGGAAGTCATTAAGTGGGTGCGTCAATGTACTGTGTGTGCTAGATCTAAGTCTTCGCATTCTCCTGCTGCGGGGTTGCTTTGCCCTCTGGGGGTTCCTAGTGCACCTTGGACACATCTGGCTATGGACTTTATTACTGACCTTCCCCCCTCTGAGGGTTTCACGGTCATCTGGGTGGTCGTGGACCGTTTTAGCAAGATGTGTCACTTGGTTCCCTTCATCAAACTGCCCTGCGCTAAGACACTCGCTAAGGCCTTTGTCAAGGAAATTGTCAGACTACATGGCGTTCCTACTGACATTGTTTCTGATAGGGGACCTCAGTTCGTGGCTCGTTTTTGGCGTGCCTTTTGTGACAGGTTGGGAGTTCATTTGTCGTTTTCATCCGGATATCATCCTGAGTCTAATGGCCAGACAGAAAGAAAGAACCTGGATGTTGAGCAGTTCTTGCGTTGTTTTGTGGCAGACAATCAAGAAGGGTGGTCTGAGTTTCTGCCACTTGCTGAATTTGCCCTTAACAACCATACATCCTCTTCTGCTGGGTGTTCGCCTTTTTTTTGTTGTTCTGGGAGACATCCGTCTTTTGGGTCATTCTCCAAATTGGTATCGGCTGTGCCTGAGGAGGAGAGTTTTTCCAGTGATTTGG
Organism: Phyllobates terribilis; assembly: GCF_046119375.1. Classification (NCBI taxonomy): domain Eukaryota; kingdom Metazoa; phylum Chordata; class Amphibia; order Anura; family Dendrobatidae; genus Phyllobates; species Phyllobates terribilis. The sequence continues at coordinate 82,550,029 of NW_027362764.1, forward strand.
AGAGAGTTTGGACGGATGTGCTTGGTAATCTTCAGGAGGCTAACAAAAAATCTAAGTGGTACTTTGATAGGAAACGGCAAGAGGTTTTGTTTGCTGTTGGTGACATGGTTTGGTTGTCCTCTAAGAATCTGCGATTGAGGATTCCTTCTAAAAAATTGGGTCCCAAGTTCGTAGGGCCCTTTAAGGTGCTTCAGATAGTTAACCAATCTGCTGTTAGGTTGGAGGTTCCTACCTCCTGGAAGATTAATCCGGTATTTCATATTTCTCTGTTGAAAAGAGCTGATGTGTCGGATGGTGACGCCTCTGCCACTGTTCATCCGGTGGTGGAGGACGGGGAATATGAAATTTCCCGCATCCTAAATTCTAGACGGTATAGAGGGAGTTTGCAGTATCTCGTCGCTTGGAAGGGTTTCGGACCCGAGGATAACTCATGGGTGAGGGCGGATGATGTTTCTGCTTCCAGACTTGTCAGAGCGTTTCACAGGAGGTTTCCTGATAAGCCCGGGCCTAGGGGATCCGGAGGATCCTCTTAGAAGAGGGTGTACTGTTAGAACTCTCCTGTTAGGTTTTTTCTAGTTTGCTGGTCACATGACCATTTTTGCCTATTTAATCCGGCTCCGCCCTCCTGGCCTTGCTGGGCTTCTTTGTAATTTCTACTCTTGAGCTAGCTTGGTACTCTGTTACCTTTCTCTGTCAGTTTTGCTAGGTCTTCGGACCTCTATGTTCTATTTTGTTTGTTTGTCCTATTTCTGCTGCAATTTCTGCTAGGAGGTGTCCATCTTTCTCCCAGTCCCTAGTTCTTGTAGGGATCCCTTCCCTCACATCTATAGGTCTTCGTTCAGACTAGCCGAGGACTTTAGCGGGTCTGATCGCAGGATCAGGTTCCCCGTTACATCGTAGGGATTCAGCTTAGTTCTATTGTAGGGACAGATCTCCTGTATTTCCTTAGTGCTTGTAGCAGATCACAACAGTCGGTCCCTAGGGGTGGCAGTGTTGGGACCGGGGGCGCACGCTGCATGAAGGTGCCTGGGGAGATCAGGCCTTGTGACCAGGCCTGGAGCGGGCCGCTTCTGACCACACCCGGGGTCAGGGGGCACGGCCTTGGGCGTGATCCGGCGGCTGGGCTCGCGGCTTGGGGCCCATGTGCCGGCGGCGGGAGTGGGGAAGGCGCAGCGACTCCCAGGACATCTGACTCCATGATGGGGTCCAGAGGCAGGTCTGTAGCATCAGAGCTGGTGGCAGGGGTGTCCCCCTTACCTGCTTCCAGGGCTGCGCTGCTCTCGGATTCCAGCCTCCGCTCCTCGTCTTCAAGGGCTGGCTCGCTGGCTGGTGCTGGCGGCGTCACTCGCTGCTGGGCCACGACCCGCCGGGCTGCGCCTGAACCATCCTCCGGTCCAGATCCTCCAGCGCAGTTCGAAGGAACTCCGGGTCTTCTCCAGGGAGCTGAGCCATCAGCTCCTTGAGGCTATACGGGGCCGCCATGGCCTGCAGCAGGCCACCCGTCAGGGTGCTGATTTCAGTGCTGCTCGCCATCTCCGGTTGTGGTCTGCCGAGACTGATCCAAACCACACCCTGCCCCCCGGTTTTCTTCTCATTCCGCCCCTGTTGAGGGTGGTCCCGGGGCTACCTGCTGACAATCATTCTCAGGGGCAGCCCCCCACGTTGATGGACATCTCTACAGCCGCACTCAAGGTTGTTGGGGGTGGGCTCCTTCTTTGGCGCCATTCTGGGACCTGGCCCACGATGGGAGGTGGCTTCTTGTTGTCTTTTGGCGCGCACATAATGGCGTCCGTTCTGCTTGGGCGGGTGCCACATTCATTAAAATAAAACAGTCTTTATTCAGGCATGCAGTACCCGGTGGTTGCGGGCACAAAATCCTGCCAACTACGCCAAAGTTGACGCGCCCCCTGGGTCGTGTGTGCGTGGGGATACCCGGAACCGGATCTTTTGTGGATGCTGGGGGTCGTAGTCTCCGTGGCGGTGACCCGGTCCGTGCCCAGGGCGGTCAAACCAAATGGCAGTCTATTTATGTGGTTTTTATGAAATTAAATGTCCGACTACGCCACCCGTGGATTGCGGTCAGAGTGAACCGCCGCTGCAGGGCAGACCTCTGAGGCTGGTGTTGTGGGTGCAGCAGAGGATAGTATAACTCCCCACGGGAGGAGTATAGCCTCAGGGCAGCAAGTGTGGATGTTGGGGGTGATGGGGCACGGGAGCAGCAGTAACGACACAGAGTCCTGTAATGCAGTCCAGGGCATTTACTCACAGTTGTTTATCCACGTTACTACAGCTGGTCATAACGTCCCACGTCGCACTGTGTTAACCAGGTGAGGGGCTCGGCCTACTCCCAGAAAACTTTGGAGCGTTTCACAGGACCCCCTTTGTGTGTCCTTTCTCTGGCCTGTCATACCCCACCAGTGACCTCGCTTCTGTCCGGCTGCCTCGGGCCTTCTCTGGTAAGCGTTGGTGCCGTTTCCCTGTGGTGCCTTCCTAGCAGGTGTAGCGAGGGGCTGCGCCACATAAAATGTCACAGCCTCCGGTTTCTAGCTGAGGGTAGTTCCCCGCGTCCACTAGTTTCGGGGACCGGTCTCCCCCTTTTGGCCTGACCCCTCTAAGCAGGTAGATCCGGGCGTGCGATGGAGACTCGCCGGTCTACACCCCTGGGGTCCCTTCGTTCCTTGTTCCTGGAGCCTCCTCCACTCCTCTTTCCTCCTTCTCCTTTCTCCAGGCTCCAGCCTTTCTCTCTGGCCTGCCTGCGGAGCAGAGCTCAGCCTGAGCCTCTGCTCCCTGTCTCCTCCTCTCACTGCTTACTGAACACTTCTCCCTGATTTAAGATGGTGCCCACCTTTTCTACCTCACTGTAGGTGCACCCAGGAACTGCCCTCTCCCTCCTATGCACTACAGGGTTACCCCTTCCTTGGTGTCCCCCCCCCACTCCAGCCAGGGACAGGGACTGTCGTGCTCTACTTGGAACATATCGGTCGCCCTGCCCCCCGGAAATGTGGTGTAATGCATGCAGTTTTCAGGGTCCTGATCCACACTCCATCCTTACCTGGAAGTGAGATATCGCACATCTGGCTAAGATGCAATACCTCTTTAGCGGCAGAACCCTTGGGGCGCTACATATGCCACTGCTGAATTGACGGCTTTTCATGTTTCACTGTGAGCACTGTTCCCATCGATTTGGGCAACCACTGTAATGCCACAACCACCATGGCTCTGGCATTACAGTGAGTGGTAGACAATCCCTGCATGATGTGAAAAAATCCAGTTACACTTTTGGTGCACGAACAGTTATCGAACATAACCTCGAACAGCCGAATTTTTTGCAAAACGTTCGCGTTCATCGAACGACTCGAACACCGCCCAAAACAGCTCTCATTTGAAATTGGCGAACAGTTCTAGTCGAACACCGCTCATCTCTACTCTCCTTCACACCCGGGTACCATAGTACCTGTTAAAAAAAAAAATAAAAAATATACATTATGCTCACCTTCCGATGTCCCCCGGTCTCCTCTATGGTGCGGCCTCCCCGGTGGCTCGTGATGGTGTAAAAGGACCTTCCATGACGTCATTTAGTCATGCGACAAGTCACGCGACCGCTGACGTTGGCGGTCGTGTGTCCTGTCACATGATTAAATGACATAATGGAAGTTCCTTTTACACCACCGCGAGCCGTACAAGAAGCCGGACTCACTGGAGAGAAGACCGCAGGCCATTGGAAGGTGAGTATAATGTTTTTGGTTTTATTTTTTACCATTTTTATTTTTTTTAACTATTAACTTGGTCACACTATATAAATCCAGGCCGGTTGCATGGATTTATATAGTGTGACCAAGTTGTAAAGCACTTTTCCAAGTGATGCTGAAATCGTTTGGAAAAGCGCTTGACGCTTCTGCCTGGAAGGAAAAATGCATGGAAAATCCGCATGTGTTTTTCCTGCCAGGGAGATGCAGAAAAAATCTGCAGCATTTCTGCTTCATGGGCACTTAGCCTCAAACGAAGGTTTGAGTACCAGGGTTGACGGTTGTTTACGGCCTTTGGTGATGAGAACGCCAGGTTTCCTTAAAGATAGCTCTTCAGTGCTCAGAATTTTTGACGGTATCGCATGGTCTGATCACTACACCTTCATCACATGCAATATTGTCAATCTTTATTCCTGCATCCCTCACTCTTTGGATTTGGAAGCCGTCACATACCATCTCAACAAATATAGTTCCTTTGATCATGAACTAAAAGAAGTGATCCTGAAGGCCATTGATTATCTCCTTAACTGCTTCCAGACCGCCCACTGCACATAAACGTCGGCGCTGCCTGGGCTCTGTGCAGCGCCGACGTTTATGATCGGTCGGTGGTCCTGCAGCCCTCAGGACCCCCAAGGTCCTGCAAGCGCTGTGGGTGCGGTGCAGAGCGACAGCTCTGACAGGGGACATCATCGGGACCTGATTGGATTATGTCCCAATGATGTTAACCTTTTTCTATCTTCTATATGCCACGATCTATAGTGATCGCGGCATTTAGAAGATAGTGAGAGGAGAGGGGGTCATCCACTTACCTCTCTGACGGCCCCCTGATGTCTGACAGGACCTGCCGTTGTCATGGCAGCCGGAGGTCACATGACCGCCTCCAGATCTGCCATATATGGTGTCCTGCTAGACTGAGCCTGCAGTTGAAGTCTAGCAGGAGACACTGACTGTGAAACTGTCAGCAAAGTTCTCATGCAATGCAATACATGTCTATTGCATTGCATGAGAACAGTGATTAGAAAAATAAAAATGAATGTCCCATACAGGACTAAAAATGTAAAAAAAAGGCCTAAAAAATGTTTTCAAACTGTTAAAAAAATCACAAAATAAATAAAAATAAATAAATAAAATATTAAACCAATAATCCATATATTTATGCAAAAACAAAAAAAGTACACATATTTGGTATCGCCGCATCCGAAACAACCCGATCTATAAAACTGTCACACTAATTAACTCCTTCTGTGCACACCGTAATAAAAATAAATAAAAAACAGAGCAAAAAAACTATGCTTTTTCATCATATTGCCAAACAAAAAATGGAAAAAAATGCGATCAAAAAGCAAAATGGAAATAAAATGGTACCGCTGAAAACATCATCTTGTTCCGCAAAACAAAGCCGCCATACAGCTCCATCAGCCGAAAAATAAAAAAGTTATAGCTCTCAGAATAAAGTGATGCAAAAAGAATATTTTTTCTATAAAATTGTTTTATTGTGTAAAAGCGCCAAAACATAAAGAAATATACAGTAAGTGTAGTATCGCTGTAAACATACTGACCCGAAGAATAATGCTGCCTTATCACTTTTACCACATGCAGAACGGCATACAAAAAAACCCTCAAAAAACAATTCCTGAATTGTTGGTTTTTGTTAATTTTACCTCCCAAAAAACAGAATAGAAAGCGATCAAAAAATGTCACGTACCCCAAAATGGTACCAATAAAAATTTCAACTCATCCCACAAAAAACAAGCCATCACATGGCTCTGTCGGATGAAATATGGAAAAATTATAGCTCTCAAAATATGGTGATGCAAAAACTAGATTTTGCAAAAAAAAGCATCTTTTAGTGTGTGACAGCTGTCAGTCATAAAAACCCGATATAAATCTGGTATCTCTGTAATCGCACCAACCCAAAGAATAAAGTAATCTCATCACTTATACCACACAAGGAACGGCGTAAAAAATAAATATAACCAATTCTTCACCTGCTACTAATTTGTTTATTATGTCTCCTAAAGATCACAGTAAGGCTCTGCTCACATTTATCCTGTGCTCTGCGCTGAGCACTTACACCAGAGTTTCCGTGTAAATCTCTGAAATACGTGATTCAGATGGAACCCATGATGGAAGATTCCCTGTAGTGAGGCTGATATAGGCCACTGTGGATGCCATCTGGCCTGTGATCCCACGGTATCATTTGTTTTAGGCGTGCATAAAAGTGCAGTTGGCCACAGTTTTGTGCACTTCTGAAAAAAAGGACACCGCTAAACAGAGGCCAGATGGAGTCCAGAGTAACTCTGCTGCCTCATTACAGTGAATGGATCCCGCAGTGGTTTCATCTGAATTACATCACTTGCAAATTTAGATGGAAACCCCGATGTAAGTGCTCAACCTAGAGCGCCGGATAAATGTTACGTAAAATGTTCCCAATAAAGCTTCAACTCCGTCCTCAAAAAAAGCTAGTCCCCACTCAGGTCCGTTATCTGTTAAAAATATAAGGGACTTCCAAGTTACTGGTAGCAGAAAGGTTCTGGAAAAGGGAAATGGCCCTTGCCCCCCAAAAGAAATTCAGAAAATTTTGTGCTCCCAAATCCAAATGCCTATTCTACAATAATTTGTTCTCCAATTGTCAAATAGCGCTCCGTCCTTCCCAGATCTTGCCGTATGGCTAAGCGGTACAATACAGCCACATATGGGGTATTGACACTTTTAGAAGAAATTATGTGACACATTTCGGCACCATTTTTACCCATTGCCCTGTGTGAAAATGTAAAATCTGAGGGTAAAACTTTTTTTTGTGGTAAAAATATAATTATGTTTTCTTCACTGCCCAATGGTATAAATTTACAAATTAAAAAATACTCACTACTTCCCTAGATGAATTCCTTGAGAGGTGTAGTTTACAAAATGGGGTCACTTCTGCTGTTTTGGCATGTCAGCGACTCTTCAAATGTGACATGGTGTCTGCTGCCTATCCCAGCCAACATTGCGCTCCTTTCTCTTCTGAACCCTGCCGTACACCAAAGCAGTGGTTTTCCCCCACATATGGGGTATCAGCGTACTCAGGAGAAATTGCACAACAAACTTCATGGTGCAATTTCTCCTGTTATCCTTATGATAATGCAAAATTAGGGGATGAAAAACATTTTTTGTGGGAAAAATGTGAAAATTTTATTTTTACGGCTCAATATTATAAACTTCTGTGAAGCACCTGGGGGTGCAAGGTGCTCACCACACATCTAGATAAGTTCCCTAAGGGGTCTAGTTTCCAAAATGGTGTCACTTGTTGGGGGTTTCCACCACTGTTTAGGCACATTAGGGGCTCCCCAAATGCGACATGGCGTCCGCTAATTATTCAAACAAATTTTACATTCAAAAAGTCAAATGGCGCTCCTTCCCTTCCGAACCCTGCAGTGTACCCAAATAGTGGTTTTCCCCCACATATGGGGTATCAGCATACTCAGGAGAAATTTCACAGCAAATTTCATGGTGCAATTTCTCCTGTTAACCTTATGATATTGCAAAATTAGGGGATTAAAAACATTTTTTGTGGGAAAAATGTGAAAATTTTATTTTTACGGCTCAATATTATAAACTTCTGTGAAGCACCTGGGGGTGCAAGGTGCTCACCACACATCTAGTAAGTTCCTTAAGGGGTATAGTTCCCAAAATGGTGTCACTTGTGGGGGGGTTCCACTGTTTAGACACATCAGGGGCTCCCCAAATGCAACATGGTGTCCGCTATGTTTTACATTCAAACATTCAAAAAGTCTAATGGCGCTCCTTCCCTTCCAAACCCTGCAGTGCACCCAAACAGTGGTTTTCCCTCACATATGGGGTATCAGCACGCTCATGAGAAATTGCACTACAAATTGTGTAGTCCATTTTTTCCTGTTAACCTTTTGAAAATAAAAAATTGGGTCTAAAGTAACATTTTTGTGAAAAAAATGTAAATGTTCATTGTTTTCTTCCACATTCCAAAAATTCCAGTGAAACACCTGAAGGGTTAATAAACTTCTTGAATGTGGTTTTGAGCACCTTGAGGTGTGCAGTTTTTAGAATGGTGTCACTTTTGGGTATTTTCTGTCATAAAGGCCCCTCAAAGTGACTTCAAATGTTTTTGTAAATTTTGTTGGAAAAATGAGAAATCGCTGGTCAACTTTTAACCCTTATAGCTTCCTAACAAAAAAAAATGTTGGTTCCAAAATTGTGCTGATGTAAAGTAGACATGTGGGAAATGTTATTTATTAACTATTTTGTGTGACATATCTCTCTGATTTAAGGCCATGAAAATTCAAAGTTTGAAAATTGCTAAATTTTCTAAATTTTCCCCCAAATTTCTGATTTTTTCACAAATAAACGCAAGTGATATCGAAGAAATTTTACCACTATCATGAAGTACAATATGTCACGAAAAAACAACCTCAGAATCAGGGGAATCCGCTGAAGCGTCCCAGAGTAATTACTTCATAAAGTGACAGTAGTCAGAATTGAAAAAATTGGCCCCGTCACGAAGGCAAAAACAGGCTCTGGCGCAAAGTGGTTAAGCATAATTTTTTATGCTCAATTTTGATATATTTTTTGCATGCAGATTAGGGGAGCACCGATGGCCTCACGGTTCTCCTCATCATTGGCTATTTTCTATGCATCTTGGTGGGTACATTTTTTTTTCTTTTCAAATTCTAATCCTCTTTTCAAATATGTGATGTGGTACCGTCTTCATGTTGACGACATCTTGCTCATATGGTCAGGTGATTTAACGGCTGTGCCCCCTTTTTTTTTTTTTTTTTTTATTATTTGAATAACAATAAGATTAACTTAAAATGCACTTGTTCACGTCCTGATATAAAAATTAATTTTTTGAATGTAACACTAAAAGGCAATGCCAAAATGGGAAAAACTGATTGCTCTATTGGCCGCAGGTGTGTCAGCGGCAACACCACATTATATGCTGAAAGTTGTCACCCTGCTCATACCATTATTCAATTACTTACGGTGAATTCATCTGGGCCAAAAGAATTTGCTTTGATGAAAAAAACTGTATTAAAGAAAGTTAAATTATCAAAAAGAGATTACAAAACAGAAGATATAAAAAAAGAAGTATTGACAGATCTTTTAACAAAATCAAAAATGTCCCTAGAAATCATGTTTTGAGACCAAAAAAATAACAGAATGTGACTCTGACTTAAATATAACAATATGACAATAAAATGTCACCAAGCATATACCAGAAACAATTATACATTGAAATCAGTTAAAGTTTTTTTTAAATGTGTCGGTAACAAATGCAACATGTGCAAATACACAAAAAAACACAAAAAAACTGATAACATATGGATCATTAATTAATGTATTAATTGTAACACGCAATATCTTGTCTACTGTAATTCATGCAATATTTGTAATAGGAAATACATAGGATGTACTAGCCATAAATTAAAGAAAAGGACTTCAGAACATATGCAAAACATTAATAATGAAAACAGAACATATTCTGGAGCAGTTAAACATTTTTTACATGCACACAGTATGATTTTTCTCTTTATTGGCATTGAAAAGGTCCACCAGTTAGGAAAGGGATTGGCAAAAAAAAGCTCTTTCTCAGATAATCCTTTTGGATTATTAGATTGGATACCAAAATGCATGAATTATAGAAATGATGAGCATGTTTATTTATTTATTTTTTCTTTATTTGAGGTATATTTATTTTGTCATTGTAATGTATTTTGTATGTTGTTTGCATTTCTAATGATTTCCTACCTTTTTTAAACATCCTGCTCTGTTCAATTATTGGTCAACCTTTAAATAGGATATCCCATAATACCCAGCAATACTCTATGACTAAGTGTCAGCGTGTTTTTACTCACTACCATGGTGGTTTCTGTTTTAATGTGATAATATACCTTGAAGTCTATTTTTGCTTTTTTCTTGGACATTTAACACTTGTCAGCGGTCATGGACTGACACACGCTCATTATGGGAAAGACATCCTACATTTGTGCATGGTGAGGCTCTTCTTTCTTAGCTTATTTTGATGAATATCCATGACATGTTTCATATCTATAGAAAGATAAAATTGTGATAGGAAATATGACATTAACATCTAGGGGCAAAGATATTGTGAAATTTGGGAATCCCATTATTTTCATAAGACTTAGCCACACATCCCATGACCAGCCCAGTTATAAGTCACCAGAGTGGAGGTATGTAGACGTGACTGTGTTAATAGCAGCAATTGCCAAACTAGACAGTTAGGGTGATTAATGAGTGGAACAGGCTGCCACGAGAGGTGGTGAGTTCCCCTTCAATGGACGTCTTCAAACAGAGGCTGGACAGACATCTGTCTGAGATGATCTAGTGAATCCTGCTTTGAGCAGGGGGTTGGACCAGATGACCCAGGAGGTCCCTTCCAACTCTACCATTCTATGATTCTATGAACTATAATTATTGACAATCCTGTGAGATACAGTGCGCTGTAGTTCTGTCCATTTCCCAAAATGAAGAGCTCCCCTTCATAAAAGTTAGCGCCAATCCTGCGACATCAGGTTTAGAACATTTCTTCTTGTTATCCTTTTTATTTTGTGTAATTGTATATACTATATTGTTTTGTTCCCATTTTGTAACATCTTGATATACTTTTTATAAACACTGCCTATGTTTCGGATTAAATGTATAAAATTTAATAGCTTCATTCCTCTTGCTCTATAAACCGCACCCCTGAAGCAATGCGCTATCTGTAACGGGTGTTCAATCGGTCTGTATAAACAATTGGTGTTGGCAGCTAGTTGGTTCTTTTGTTATTGTGGAGTTTGGCAGTGACCGTACCGTGATATATATTCCATGCGGTGAAATTGGATGTGCATATACAGTCCTGCTCATCGTTATTGGGACCCATGAAGTTTAAGTACATAATGTGGAATATTTCCTGAAAAAAAAGAATCAACTGAAATAGTTTTTTTGTATAGAGCCCTCGTGTTAAATATAAAAGTGCAAATTCTAAACAATAATTTAAAACCAAACATAATGGAGGGAAAAATTGAAAAACCTAAAGCTTACTGTGTCACTGGTATTGGCACCCTTTACATTAATTTAGTAGTGGAAACACATTTTGACACGCCTGTGGTAAATTACAAAAGACATTCTCCTGTGATTGTCGGTGCCCATGTGACATGAATTAGCCAATTGACTTCAGTGTTTTAAAAAGCCACATGGTAGGCCCTAATGGTTTGTCACAATGGTGAAGACAAAGGAGCAGTTTGAGGAAATCAAAACTGCTATTATTAGCAAACACAAAACTTGCAAAGAGTATAAGACTACTTCCAAAGACCTTGGTATCTCAGTTTCAACAGTGCACAATGTTATTAAGAAGTTTGCCAAACATGGAACCATCAAGAACCTCCCTGGACGTGGGGGAAAGAGGAAAATTGACAAGAGATGTCTTCAAATGTTAGTGAAAATGGTGGAAAAAACACCATGTCAACCATCCAAATACCTGAAGACCAACCTGGAAGAGTCTGGGGTTATGGTTTCAACAAGTACCATATGCCGCACGCTGAACTAAGCAGAGCTTTATGGGCGAAGGTCAAGGAAGAAACCATTGCTGAAAAAAAGACATAAAAAGGAATGACTGATCTTTGCCAAAGAGGTCCTTGACAAACCACAAACCTTGTGGGAAAATGTTCTGTGGACAGATTAAACAAAAATAGAGCTTTTTGGCAATGCAAAGCAACAGTTTGTTTATAAACAGCGCAATGAAGCTTATAAGGAAAAGAACACTTTACCAACAGTTAAGCCTAGTGGAGGATCTATAATGCTGTGGGGTAGCTTTGCTGCATCTGGTACTGGAGGCCTTGGCTGTATCACATGAATCATGAAATCAGAGAATTATCAAGCGATTTTGAGAGCGAAATGTCCTACCCAGTGAAGGAAATCTTGGTTTGAGTTGAAGATCTATGAAAAAAATGAAGGGGTGCCAATAATGGGGACCAGCACCGTACTATAAGCTCACTTTGAGTTACCCAATAACAGGCCTATTAGAGGAAATAGCTTTGGCTGTGTCCATCCCTTGTCGGTCAATTGCGCAATTGTCCTGACAATTGGGTCAGCTGATTGCATTTCTCCTGACAAACTGGTGGCAGTGGTGGGATCTGCATTATCTCTCTACTCTTATTCTTGACAAAGAGTGGCAGTGGTGGGATCTGTGGGATCTCCTAGATGTTCCTCTAACAATGGGTGACAGAGGTGGGATCTGCATGATCTCCCAGGTGGTCCCCTGACAGATGAGGAGAAAAATTAAAACATATCTCCATTTTCTCCATTCAGTCTATCCGTGAAAATCGAACCATACTCAGATGTCATCCGAGCGCAGTCCGATGTTTTCCACAGATCCATAGACATGAATTGTCATAGACATGAGGAAAAAATCAGACATATGGACTGCCCCATAGAATAACTTGGGGGCGAGTGCTGTTAATTAAAACAATGGATAGCACTCATTCAATTTATAAGGACATGTAACCCTAGCATAACAGTGACGGATCTGATACAGTCTTCTAAATTTGGCTCAACTTCAGGTATGCACCTCACCAATTCCTGTAAGAGTCACTCAAGAATGTAATGACTCTGGTTATTTACAAGAAATAAAGGACTGTAATAATTATTAATCTGTTGCCAACAACATAAATGTATAGAATTACATAATCCTCTACAAACATAGATGTGTGGCTTTTCTTGCACGTAGACATGATACATCAATTGTTTTGCACACCAAGACTATTTGACTAAAATATAAAAATCAAAGTCAATAATTAATAAAACAGAATTTATTAATGAATGTGAAAATATTATTTTTAAAAAAATGTTAAAGAAATTATGAAGTTTATTTAAACAATTTTCAATTATAATTATTCTAATATACAGGTGGGTCAGGAAAACACCCCAAGATTTTTTGGCCCAGTCATTTATCCTTCAAAATTTGGCCCTTCTCAGATTTGTTCATGCTCTTAACCCTTTCACCCCCATGCGATTTTTACGATTTTTCATTTCCGTTTTTTCGTCCCCTTCTTCCAAGAGTCATAACTTTTTTATTTTTCCCTCAGTATAGCCATATGAGGGCTTTTAAAAGACATTGTTAATTATACCACACAGTGTACTGGAAAACGGGGGAAAATTCCAAGTGCGGTGAAATTGCAGAAAAAGTGCAATTCTACAGTGTTTTTTTGGGTCTATTATCTACCATGTTCACTACAGTATGTATGGTAAAACTGACCTGGCAATAAGATTCTCCAGGTCAATACAAGTACGATGATACCAACAGACATGTATAGTTTTTTTATTTAAGTAGTGAAAAAAATTTGGAATTTTTTTGCTTTAGTCGCCATTTTCATTTTTTGGACCTGGGAATGTGTGAGGGCTTATTTTTTTGCTCCCTGAGTTGACGTGTTTATTGATACCATTTTGGGATAGTTGCAATGTTTTGATTGCCTTTTATTGCATTTTATTGCAATGTTGCGGCTGCCAAAAAAAAAGTAATTCTGGTGTTTTGAATTTGTTTCTTGTTACGGCATTTACCAATCGAATTAATGTATTTTATATTTTGATAGATCGGACATTTCTGAATACAGTGATACGAAATACAGTATGTGCATTTTTTTATTGTTTTACTTTTAATGGGGATACAGTGGGTGATTTAAACTTGTGTTTTTTCTATTTGTCTAAAATTTTTTAAAACTTTGTTTTTATACTTTTTTTACTGTATTTAATAGTCCTCTTAGGAGACTTGAAGCTTCGATCATCTGACCACTTGTACTAAATATAGCAGTGCAACAATACCACTACGTATAGCAGAAATCACGATCTCTTATGAACACTGGCATTCATAGGAGGATATTAATGACGAGTACGCGGGTCATCAGCAGACCCCCGGCTGTCATGGCAAAACATCAGCGTCCACCAATCACGTCATGTGTGACGCTCACAGCCCTCCCTGGGAGATGGGGTACTCGGAGCCGGGTCAGATGTTGGAGGAAGCAGTCGTGGCCTGGACCCGTTCCGTGCCCAGGGCCGTCACATAAAAGTAATGGGCTAACAGGGTTGAGTGGTTATTATCGACTACGCCACCCATGGTGTCTGGTGATCGCCACCAGCGCTGCAGCAGTCCTCTGAGGTGGGATGTAGTGGCAGCAGGAGATGGTGCTACTCCCCACAAGCGGAGCAGGTCCTCAGGGCAGAGAGGCGTATGGAGGTAGCTGTAGTGGAGGAGTTCTGGTGCTGTGCTGTGCGGTGCAGAAATAAAGAGATCGGAGGCCATAGGGGTTGACTTCCAGGGTTTTTACTCACGGTAGAGCATGCAGCTGCATGGCTTCTCCCTGCTCCTCACAGGGCTCTGCGGCCACCAGGACCGGGGGTCCGACAACCTCAGAGTAATTCAGGTGCTTTAGCCAGGACCCCACACCACAGTGTTCCTAGACTTCAAACTAAGTCCTCTCCTATCCGTGTGTGTAGAAAGGCCGGGTCTCCCTCTGGACCATGCACAGAACAAGGGTATGGGTGGCGACTCCGTTACCCGCTGGGATCCACTGAGCCTCCGGGCTTCTCCGACTGAGACATAGAGTAACAAAGTCAGATATCGGGGGCCGGTACCCCTTTTGCAGCAGGAATCCCTGTGACTAGGCCAGAGCAGCGAGGACAGGTGGCGTATACCGCTCCGTCTGCATTCCCCTGGGATCCTTTTGCGGTGGAGCTAGACTCCTCAGCTCCAGGCCTTCTTGGGCAGGGACCTTGACCGGGTAGAGACAACTGCTAACTCTTGCCTGCCCCTCGACTCAAGGCCAGAGTACGAGGACCGTGTCCCCATCAACTGCAGGTTCACACAGAAAGCCACGTTCAGTGATGAAGATCGCAATCAAAAGACAATAAGCCCAAGATGGCTGTTTATTAAATATGAATTATTAAGTGTAACCTACATGTGCATTCTCCACCCTCACCCACTACTTGGTTCCCTCTATCTTTTGGTTCCCCCATCTCCACTTATCCCGGCTGGGGCAGCACCCTGGTGCATATTAGCCCCCTTCAGGTGGGAGAGGTGTAGTGTTGGATGCAGAGGTGTGGTCCTGACACTTGCACCATCCTTACTAGAGATGAGCGGTGTTCGACTAGAACTGTTCGCCAATCTCAAATTCGAGCTGTTTTGGGCGGTGTTCAAGTCGTTCGACATATATATGAAGTACAGTGACAGTGTTGCTTACTGTATTTATCATTTAGTGTAAAGGATTTATTAAAAAAAATAACAGTGTTTTCATGCACCGTCTCTTTAAAAAAGCCGGCTGGCTATTCAGCACCGGTACCCGACAATTTAGAACAGAAAGAATAGAGCATCACACATAGATTAGATAGATATAAACATGTCAGTCACATATATATGAAGTACAGTGATAGTGTTGCTTACTGTACTTGTCATTTAGTGTTAAAATAGAGGCTTTTTTAAAGAGAGTGTCTTCTGAGCAGTTTGTCAGCTTTTGGACACCTTTGAAGGTGTTTTCTATGTGTTTCTATGTGGTTTTGTTTGCCTGCCATTGGCTTTAACGGTGTTCGACGGTGTTCGACGGTGTTCTAAGGTGTTCGACGAACAGTTCCACGAACATCCCGGTGTTCGACGAACCGAACCCGAACACTACGGGGGTGGCTCAACACTAATCCTTACCTCGAAGGAGAGATACCACACCCCATTAAAGAGGTGCAGTATCCCTGTGGCGATCGAACCCTCAGGGGCACCACAGGCGCAATGATGGGAGCATGCAATGACGTGTTCTCTGCCGGCGCTTGTTAAATCCCACTATCAGAGATTGACAATGGGATTTAACAGGTTAACAGCCGCGCATGGAGCACTGCTATGCCTGCAGCTATTAAAGGCATATGATGGCTGATTAAATCAAAGGCAAAGTTTTCAAATAATTTAGAAAAGTTCAGATTTCTGAAAATGTCACACACAAATGTAATCTCCGCTAAACCATTTAAGAGATCTTGTGACGCTGAGGACTTTAAATATTTTTAAATGGCAAGCGTGAAAAATTTCAAACAAGATTAATCTGAAACATGAAAAAGCCATTATCACAAAAACACTCTTGAGGATGCACAATGCCACACTAAGATTTGGGTACAAATCCAATTAGTTTGTACAGTATATGTAATTAAGCTTGTTCAGTGGTAAATCGGAAAGCTCATCTGGCATGCTTCTTATTGCTGAAAATATTTCAAAATTCAAGTCACTGGGATCCAGAGGTGTATCCAGGTTTTCTGGCACCCGGGGCAAGAATTCAGTTTGGCGCCCACCCGCACCACCCCTTTCAAGCACATATGCAATTTGCACACTTAAAGTCATGTGCCAAGGAGCTGCTCTTCCTAATTCTGTCAATGTTCAGTGGAAAACAGAGAAGCTGCAAGAACCTGCAAGCAGAGCCGAATCCTGACAGTGAGTATATTACACACTGTTAGGATTGGCATGCTACAGGGCTTCATTTTATAATTAAAGGGCTCGTCCAGGTTTGAGATGAAAGTCTGCAGTCACTCTATGTTACTGCAGGCTTCTGAATTCTCACAGCGCATGCACTGCACACTTTTAGGATTCTCCCTTGCACAAGTATGTGATTTGTATGCTTCTGGCCACATTCCGACTAGACTGGTCCGGCCTCACTCAATTCATTTTCATCTAGTGAGGCCACGCATGTCTTGTCGGCATGTGACTGCAAGTGTACAAATCGCCTGCTTGAGAGAATCCTGACAGCATGCAGTGCGCACCGTGAGAATTCAGAAGTCTGCAATCACTGCAGACTCATCACAAACTTGGATAATCCCGTTAATGCTCCTAACTAGAGATGAGCGGTGTTCGACTAGAACTGTAAGCCAATCTCAAATTCGAGCTGTTTTGGGCGGTGTTCGAGTTGTTCGACGAACCCGAACGATTTGCAAAAAATTCGGCTGTTCGAGGTTATGTTCGATAACTGTTCGTGCACCAAAAGCGTGTCCTGCATGTCTGGCGCTATTTAGAGCACCAATCATGCAGGGATTGTCTGCCACTCACTGTAATGCCACAGCCATGGTGGTTGTGGCATTAGAGTGATTGCCCAAATCGATGGGAACTGTGCTCACAGTGAAACATGAAAAGCCGGCAATTCAGCAGCGGCGTACACCGGTACCCGACAATTTAGGACCGAAAGAATAGAGCTTCACACATAGATTAGATAGATAGAAACATGTCAGTCACATATATAAGAAGTACAGTGACAGTGTTGATTACTGTACTTGCCATTTAGTGTAAAGGATTTATTAAAAAAAAATATTAGTGTTTTCATGCACCGTCTCTTTAAAAAAGCCGGCCGGCAATTCAGCAGCGGTACCCGACAATTTAGAATAGAAGGAATAGAGAATCACACATAGATTAGATAGATAGAAACATGTCAGTCACATATATAAGAAGTATAGTGACAGTGTTGATTACTGTACTTGCCATTTAGTGTAAAGGATTTATTAAAAAAAATTATAGTGTTTTCATGCACCGTCTCTTTAAAAAAGCCGGCCGGCAATTCAGCAGCGGTACCCGACAATTTAGAATGGAAGGAATAGAGCATCACACATAGATTAGATAGATAGAAACATGTCAGTCACATATATATGAAGTACAGTGACAGTGTTGATTACTGTACTTGTCATTTAGTGTTAAAATAAAGGATTTATTTTAAAAAAAATTGGCGTGGGGTTCCCCATAATTTTAGTCTCTAGCGGAGGTTAAGCAGACAGCTGGGGCAGATGTTTGAAGCCTGGGAAGGGGTAATACCCACGGAGCTTCCCAGGCTACTAATATCAGCCCCCAGCTGAATACCTAGCCTTTACTAGCTATTAAAATGGGGGACCCCCCAAAAAATTGACGTGGGGTCCCCCTTATTTTAATAGCTAGCAAAGGCTAGGCAGACAACTGGGGGCTGATATTAATAGCTCAGGAAGGGGGCCATGAATATTGGCCCCCTCCCAGGCTAGAAACACCAGCCGTCAGCCGCCCCAGAAATGGCACATCCATAGGATGCGCCAATTCTGGCACTTAGCCTCGCTCTTCCCACTGCCCTGTGGCGGTGGCAGTGGGGTAATAGGGTTGGGGTTGATGTCAGCTTATAATGCCAGCTGACATCAAGCCCAGGTTAGTAATGGAGAGGCGTCTATAAGACACCCCCATTACTAACCCCATAGTCAAAGTTAAAAATAAAACACAAACACCCAGAATAAAGTCCTTTAATTGAAATAAAGACACAATTCTTTATTGTTCTAAATTAAACCATACTTACAGTCACGCCCATTCCAGCTGAAGCCAACGATCCCCTGCAATAAAAGAAAAATAATAAAGCAACATAATCCTTACCTTTCCATGGTTCCCACGACAGCTTCAGCTCTGCTACATCGAGATGACAAGCTGGACCGCAGCAGAAAGCTGCCGTCCAGCCTGTCAACCCGCAGACACTGAGAAGCGCAGGCTTGCTTGCGCTCCTCAGCGTCTCTCTGTGACGGCATCCAGATGAGCCGAGTTCATGTCCAATGAACTCGGCTCACCTCATGCACGTCACTGACAGCGTGGGAAATTTCTCACGCTGAAGAACTGAGTGTAGGAGAATTCTCCCACGCTGTCAGTGACGTGCATAAGGTGAGTTCATGTCCAATGAACTCAGCTCACCTCATGCACGTCACTGACAGCGTGGGAAAATTCTCCTGCACTCAGCGCTTCAGCTTGAGAATTCTCCCACGCTGAAGCACTGAGTGCAGGAGAATTTTCCCACGCTGTCAGCGACGTGCATGAGGTGAGCCGAGTTCATTGGACATTAACTCGGCTCATCTGGATGCCATCACAGAGAGACACTGTGGAGCACAAGCATGCCTGCGCTTCTCAGTGTCTGCGGGATGACAGGCTGGATGGCAGCGTTCTGCTGCAGTCCATCCTGTCATCTCGATGTAGCAGAGCTGAAGCTGTCATGGGAACCATGGAAAGGTAAGGATGATGTTTCTTTATTATTTTTCTTTTATTTCAGGAGATCGTTGGCTTCAGCTGGAATGGGCGTGACGGTAAGTATGGTTTAATTTAGAACAATAAAGAATTGTGTGTTTATTTCAATTAAAGGATTTTTTTCTGGGTGTTGTGTTTTTTTTAAATACTTTACTAGAAATTCATGGTGGTCATGTCTAATATTGGCGTGACCCCATGAATTTCGGGCTTAGGGCCAGCTGATAATGCCAAGCTGGCCCTAACCCCTTTATTACCCAGTGAGCCACCGCATCAGGGCCCTGGATGAGTTGGGTACAGCGCCAGAAGATGGCGCTTCTATGAACGCGCCATTTTCCGGGGTGGCTGCGGACTGCAATTTGCAGCGGGGGTGGCCCAGAAAGCTTGGGTCTCCCTGCGCTGCGGATTCCAGCCCCCAGCTGCCTAGTTGTACCTGGCTGGACACAAAAACAGGGCGAAGCCCCACGTCAATTTTTTTTTAATTATTTCATGAATTTCCTGAAATAATTTAAAAAAATTGAAGTGGGGCTTCGCACTATATTTGTGTCCAGCCAGGTACAGCAGGCAGGAACGGGCTGCCCCCAACCACCAGCTGCCTATTTGTACCTGGCCGGACACAACAATATAGGGAAGGCCTTTTTTTCTTAATTATTTCATGAATTTCATGAAATAATAAAAAAAAATTGAAGTGGGGCTTCGCACTATATTTGTGTCCAGCCAGGTACAGCAGGCAGGAACGGGCTGCCCCCAACCACCAGCTGACTATTTGTACCTGGCCGGACACAACAATATAGGGAAGGCCTTTTTTTCTTAATTATTTCATGAATTTCATGAAATAATTAAAAAAAAAATACGTGGGGCTTCGCCCTATTTTTTTGTCCAGCCAGGTACAACTAGGCAGCTGGGGGCTGGAATCTGCAGTGCAGGGAGGCCCAAGCTTTCTGGGCCCCACCCGCTGCAAATTGCAGTCCGCAGCCACCCCGGAAAATGGCGCGTTCATAGAAGCGCCATCTTTTGGCGCTGTACCCAACTCATCCAGGGCCCTGGTGCGGTGGCTCACTGGGTAATAAAGGGGTTATGGCCAGCTTGGTATTATCAGCTGGCCCTAAGCCCAAAATTCATGGGGTCACGCCAGTATTAGACATGACCGCCATGAATTTCTAGTAAAGTATTTAAAAAAAACACAACACCCAGAATAAAGTCCTTTAATTGAAATAAACACACAATTCTTTATTGTTCTAAATTAAACCATACTTACCATCACGCCCATTCCAGCTGAAGCCAACGATCTCCTGCAATAAAAGAAAAATAATAAACCAACATCATCCTTATCTTTCCATGGTTCCGATGACAGCTTCAGCTCTGCTACATCGAGATGACAGGCTGGACCGCAGCAGAACGCTGCCATCCAGCCTGTCATCCCGCAGACACTGAGAAGAGCAGGCTTGCTTGCGCTCCTCAGTGTCTCTCTGTGACGGCATCCAGATGAACCGAGAATTCTCACGCTGAAGTGCTGAGTGCAGGAGAATTCTCCCACGCTGTCAGTGACGTGCATGAGGTGAGCTCATGTCCAATGAACTCAGCTCACCTCATGCACCTCACTGACAGCGTGGGAATATTCTCCTGCACTCAGCGCTTCAGCGTGAGAATTCTCCCACGCTGTAAGTGACGTGCATGAGGTGAGCTGAGATCATTGGACATGAACTCACCTCATGCACGTCACTGACAGCGCTTCAGCGTGAGAATTTTCCCACGCTGTCAGTGACGTGCATGAGGTGAGTTCATGTCCAATAATCTCAGCTCACCTCATGCACGTCACTGACAGCATGGGAAAATTCTCCTGCACTCAGCGCTTCAGCGTGAGAATTCTCCCACACTGAAGCGCTGAGTGCAGGAGAATTTTCCCACGCTGTCAGTGACGTGCATGAGGTGCGCCGAGTTCATTGGACATGACCTCGGCTCATCTGGATGCCGTCACAGCGAGACACTGAGGAGCGCAAGCATGCCTGCGCTTCTCAGTGTCCGCGGGATGACAGGCTGGATGGCAGCGTTCTGCTGCGGTCCAGCCTGTCATCTCGATGTAGCAGAGCTGGAGCTGTCCTGGGAACCATCGAAAGGTAAGGATGATGTTGGTCTATTATTTTATTTTTATTACAGGAGATCGTTGGCTTCAACTGGAATGGGCGTGACGGTAAGTATGATTTAATTTAGAACAATAAAGAATTGTGTGTTTATTTCAATTAAAGGACTTTATTCTGGGTGTTTGTGTTTTTTTTAACTTTCACTATGGGGTTAGTAATGGGGGTGTCTTATAGACGCCTCTCCATTACTAACCTGGGCTTGATGTCAGCTGGCATTATAAGCTGACATCAACCCCAGCCCTATTACCCCACTGCCACCGCTACAGGGCAGTGGGAAGAGCGAGGCTAAGTGCCAGAATTGGCGCATCCTATGGATGCGCCATTTCTGGGGCGGCTGACGGCTGGTGTTTCTAGCCTGGGAGGGGGCCAATATTCATGGCACCCTTCCTGAGCTATTAATATCAGCCCCCAGCTGTCTGCCTAGCCTTTGCTAGCTATTAAAATAGGGGGGACCCCACGTCATTTTTTTGGGGGGGTCCCCCATTTTAATAGCTAGTAAAGGCTAGGTATTCAGCTGGGGGCTGATATTAGTAGCCTGGGATGCTCCGTGGGTATTACCCCCTTCCCAGGCTTCAAACATCTGCCCCAGCCGTCTGCTTAACCTCCGCTAGAGACTAAAATTACGGGGAACCCCACGCCAACTTTTATTTTAATAAATTCTTTATTTTAACACTAAATGACAAGTACAGTAACCAACACTGTCGCTGTACTTATTATAAATGTGACTGACATGTTTCTATCTATCTAATCTATGTGTGATTCTCTATTCTTTCTATTCTAAATTGTCGGGTACCGCTGCTGAATTGCCGGCCGGCTTTTTTAAAGAGACGGTGCATGAAAACACTAATATTTTTTTTAATAAATGCTTTACACTAAATGACAAGTGCAGTAACCAACACTGTCACTGTGCTTCTTATATGTGTGACTGACATGCTTCTATCTATCTAATCTATGTGTGATGCTCTATTCCTTCTTGTCTAAATTGTCGGGTACCGGTGTATGCCGCTGCTGAATTTGCCGGCCGGCTTTTTTAAAGAGAGTGTCTTCTGAGCAGTTTGTCAGCTTTTGGACACCTTTGCAGGTGTTTTCTATGTGTTTCTATGTGTTTTTGTTTGCCTGCCATTGGTTTTAACGGTGTTCTAAGGTGTTCGACGAACAGTTCGACGAACAGTTCCTCGAACATCCCGGTGTTCGACGAACCGAACCGAACCCGAACACTACGGGGGTGGCTCAACACTACTCCTAACATGAATAAAAATATGACAGTTAGCCAGTATCTCAAAAAACATTAACATCTAGGTACCTGATAGATTGCTTCATCTCTGGAGTCGTTCTCTTTCTTTTCTTCATCTTGGCATCTTATCTTTGTCATTATGACTTTTCTCATCCACTCCTCATCTCTGCAGATTTCCATTTTCTCCGGTCTTTTGCAGCACATCCCAACACAATGCCCTTAAAGATAGCAGTGTCATTATAATACTCCTGAATAAAAATATCTGCCCTACACTGAGCCCCTGAAGAAATAATTGCCCCTCAGGTTAAGTGCCCAAGTAGCGTTTTTGATGCGATTTCGTGACGGTTTTTCCATGCGGAAATGCATTAAAAACGCTTGGTAATCGGTCTGCAAGCTAATGCAATGGCAATCCTGATGTGCTGTGCACATGATGCGGAAATTTCTGCTCAGGATTGCCATTGCGTTTAAAAATGCAGCATGTCCTTTCTATGCAGCGTTTCCCGTCAATTGACTTATAATATTTATACAGTACCTTCGGATTTGCTGCGTATCAATTAAAGTCAATGGGCAGTGAAATGCTGCAAAAACGCACATAGAAGGGGTACCTGGGTAGGCAGAGGAGAACTACTACTTCCATCATCTGACCCCTGCTCCTGCTGATAACAGGAAGAATAGCGCAGCTGAGGGGAGTAGTAGTGTCTAGTGTTGAGCCTCCCCCGTAGTGTTCGAGTTCGGTTCGGTTCGTCGAACACCCGTGTGTTCGCTGAACTGTTCGTCGAACACCTTCGAACACCGTTAAAACCAATCGCAGGCAAACAAAAACACATAGAAACACATAGAAAACACCTTCAAAGGTGTCCAAAAGCTGACAAACTGCTCAGAAGACATAACTAACACATGGAAAAGTGACAAGTACATATAGTCATGCGAAAAGAAAAGAGGTGGAGGAGTAAAAGGAGGGGGAGACACAGATATAGGCATGTCATGCCCTTCTAAAATCCAAAAAGTGAGAAGCCGACACGGCCAGTCCGTTCCTACCTGTGCCACCTCCGTGTCGCCGGGTTTGTGCCAGAGCCGCGGTGGACCCTGACGGCCAGCCCCCCTCTCGCAGTACTGGTGCCTGTCCGCTGGTGGGTCGAGCGAGCACCCCTGTGGTGGAGGCAGCTCTAAGCTTTTTAATTTAAATTGTCTCTCTAATTTGAATGAATACACTTTAAATCCTTTTACAAGGATCTATTGGAGGGCAAGTCTCATACCAGCAGCCGCGTAATTCCAGCTCCAGTAGCGTCCACTAAAGCTGCTGCAGTTAAAAAGCTTTTATAAGGATCGAGCTCGGCTGTCCACTGCAAGGCGTCCTACCGTCAGTCCCAGCCCCTATGCCTTGGGGTGCCTCCTGATGCTCTTCACTGAGTATCCCGTGGTCCCGAAGCATTTCCTTTGAAAAAATTAAGTGTCCAAACTACAGGTGGTGTAGCTTGCTTAACAGCCGGGATAATCCGCTGACTAGCAGACACTGCTACTAGGCACAAAGTATTTCCTGGGCTAGATGCAGTTAAAAATTTGTAATTAGATACTCTCGTTGGATGCTGAGAAAGCATTCCATAGAGTCTCCTGGCACGCCATATATTATTCTCTTAAAAAACTTGGGGTAGGGGTCTAGGGGACCCTTTTATAGCCAAAATCACGGCCCTGTATTGCAATACGTCACCTAGGCTGAAGATAAATGGAACTGTAGCACCCTGAGGGCTCGGTTGCTACAGAGGTATTGCACCTCACCCAGAGGTGTGATATCTCACTCTCAGGTAATGATGGAGTATGGATCAGGACCCGACACCTGCATGCATTACACCACATTGCCGTGGGGCAGGGCGACCAATATGCCCCTGAGATGGGCACGACAGTCCCTGTCCCTGGCTGGAGTGGGGGGAGGGAACACTGAGGAAGGAGAACCCTGTAGTGCAGGAGCAGGGAGGAAGCAGTTCCTGGGTGCATTGAGAAGGGAGTATAAAAGGGGGGCACCAACTTAGTTCAGTGCAGAGAAGTCTGAGCAAAAGTGACAGGGAGCAGGGGCTCTGCATGAGCTCTGCTCCGTAGGTGGGCCTAGTAACAGAGGCCCAGGCCTGGAAGAGGGAGAAGGAAGGAAGAGGAGCAGAGAAGGCTCCAGGAACGAGGAACGAAGGGATCCCAGGGGTGCGGACGGGCGAGTCGCCACCGCACGCCCGAATCCACCTGCGTGGAGGGGTCAGGCCAAAGGGGGAGACCGGTCCCCGAAACTAGTGGAGGCGGGAAATGACCCTCAGCTAGAAACCGGAGGCTGTGACATTTTATGTGGCGCAGCCCCTCGCTACACCCGCTAGGAAGGCACCACATAGGGTCAGGGAAACTGGCGCCAAGTTTACCAAGAGGAGGCCCGAGGCAGCCGGACAGAAGGGTTGGTAAGAAAGGCCAGACAAAGGACACACCAAGGGGGTCCTGTGAAGCGCTCCAAAGTTATCTGGGAGTTGTCTGAGCCCCTCACCTGGTGAGCACAGTACGACGTGGGCAGCTGTTACCTGCAGAAGTGGTCTGGATAATAAGAACTGTGAGTAAAGGCCCTGGACTGCATCACTGACTCTGTGTCATTACTGCTGCTGCCCTGCACCATCACCCCCATCCTCCGCATACACTGCCCTGAGGCTATACTCCTCCCGTGGGGAGTTATGCTACGCTCTGCTGCACCCACAACACCAGCCTCAGCGGTCTGCCCTGGAGCGGCGGTTCCGGCTCCGGGTGTCCCAAGGCCCAGGGGGCGCGTCAGAACATTTTCATCACCTTTCATAATCACCAATGGGACAAGGCAGGGATGTCCTCTGTCCCCTCTCTTATACATCCTAGTGACGGAGCACCTGCTCTCATCAATTCGCCATAACCCCAATATTAGGTGGATTGAGGTGGGCGGCACCGAGTACAAGTGCTCTCTATTTGCTGATGATGTCCTAGTATATATCACTCAATCACATATATCCATCCCTGCTGTTATGGCTGAAATAGATCACTTTGTTACATGGTCAAATTTTAAAATCAATGCAGCGAAGTCTGAGGCCCTCGATGTCTCCCTCCCCAAATCCATACAGGATTCCATCCAGTCCAACTTTCCCTTTGCCTGGCCCTCACAGGGTATCAAATACTTAGGAATTCCTATTCATAGAGACCTCTCCCGTCTATGTTATCTTAATTTTGGGCCCTTTATTGAACAACTCCATACAGACCACAGTTGGCAAGTTAGAACTGTAATATTCACTACGTGAACCACTGGTGTTTTGTGGAAAAGCACATGTACACTGTGTTCCAAATTATTATGCAAAAAGTGTTTAGGAGTGATAAGGAAAGAATTTGTTTGTTTGTCAGTTAAACTCATTGATGGTGATGTGTGTCAGGGCTCTTTATATCACTGTAAGCAATTGCAGACACCTGTGCTAATTAGTTTGGCAGGTGTGTCCAATGAAAGGAAAGACTACTTAAGAAGGCTGTCCCACATTATTAAGCAGCCTACATTTTCTGCCAAAATGGGAAAGAAAAAGGATGTGTCGGCTGCTGAGTAGCAACAAATTGTGGAGTGTTTAGGTCAAGGCATGACTACAATCAACATTGTGAGATGATCAGGATGAAGTGTCTTGGCAATCAAGAAGTATGTAGCTGATTCACAGTACACACGTGTGCGTGCTGATAAGGGCAAATTGAGGACTCTTTCCTACAGGCAATTACGTCAGGTTAAAAGAGCAGCGGCAAAAAAGCCTTGTCATAGCAGCAGACAAGTTTTTGAAGCTGCTGGTGCCTCCAACGTCCCCCGAACCACAAGATGCAGGGTCCTTCAGAGGTTTGCAGCTGTGCATACGCCATCCTGTCGACCTCCTCTATCCACTGCACACAAGCAGAAACGGCTCTAGTGGGCCAAACAATACATGAAGACTGACTGCAAAACTGTTTTGTTCACGGATGAGTGCCGTGCAACGCTCGATGGTCCAGATGGATGGAGTGGAGGATGGCTGGTTGATGGACACCCCACGCAAACACGGCTACAGCGCCAACAAGGAGGAGGTGGAGTAATGTTTTGGGCTGGAATCATGGGGAGAGAGATTGTCGGCACCTTTAGGATCCCTGAAGGGGTAAAGATGAACTCCATAATGTATGTGGAGTTTCTCAAACAGCACTTCCTGCCATGGTTCAAGAAGAAAAACCGTGTATTCCACAGCAAGATGATTTTCATGCATGATAATGCACCGTCTCATGCTGCACATAACACATCTGCATCTCTGGCTGATATGTGCATAAAAGGGGACAAACTTATGGTGTGACCTCCATGCTCCCCTGACTAGAGATGAGCGTTGTTCTACTCGAACTGTTCGCCAATCTCAAATTCGAGCTGTTTTGGGCGGTGTTCGAGCCGGTCGGCGAACACGAACAATTTGAGAAAAATTCGGCTGTTCGAGGTTATGTTCGATAACTGTTCGTGCACCGAAATCATAACTGGATTTTTTCTCAGTAATGATGAAAATTAATGTAAATACGCAGTTTGAGTGTACAGCGGGGCGGGGGGAGGGGCAGGGGATGGATCTCTGCAGGAACAATGAAGATCTCCATTTTTTTTTCTCTTTCCCGCATTTGCAGTGGGGCGGTGCAATCTGTCAGCCTATCAGCAGCGCACACACGGAGCGAAGTGCTTTTTTTCACACAAGCAAGGGCATGTGTGATTGGCAGTGTATGTCACATGTCCTTGCCCTATAAGACCAAGCCATTTTCCCCGTCGCCACCATTTTCTCACTGCTGCAGCTGCGTGTTAGACGGCACCGCTGTTGCTGTGTGTGCTATACCTTGTTAATTTCAAGCCAATTTTCGCACAAATCTACAGATAGCTTGGGAGTAGGGAATAGTTGTGATTGCAGTCCTTTTAAGGACTAGGTTACAGCATTTCCTACGACTTTTATCAGGCAGGTCTGTGCTCTTAAATAGATAGATTGTGGGAGTAAAGACTAATTGTAATTGGAGTCCTTTTCAGGACTAGGTTACATCAGTTCCTATCAGTTTTTGCCAGGCAGGTCTGTGCCAGTGCTGTGCAAGTTTTTTTCACAGCATTTGGCTGAATCTAGCAAAGCTAATCCTTTTTGGCCTATTGCAGAGTGTGTTAGTCAGTGGAGTAGCCTATCTGTGTTGCAAGATATACCACCTGTGTATAGAATACCAATTTTTTTACTGCACCTAGTGAAGTAAAATCTTTTGGGCATAGCATCATTCTATTAGTCCATCTATACTGACCTCCATCAGGTTGCAAACTGAATATAATTTTTTTCTGCATCTAGCTCTGAAAAAATATTTGGGCTTCTAGCAGTGTGTGGGACTTGGTCTATTAGTCCATCTATACTGACCTCCATCAAGTTGCAAATTAAAAATAATTTTTTTCTTCATTTAGCTCTGAAAAAATATTTGGGCTTCTAGCAGTGTGTGGGACTTGTTCTATTAGTCCTTCTATACTGACCTCCAGCAGGTTGCAAATTGAATATAATTTTTTTCTGCATCTAGCTCTGAAAAAATATTTGGGCTTCTAGCGGTGTGTGGGACTTGGTCTATTAGTCCATCTATACTGACCTCCATCAGGTTGCAAATTAAAAATAATTTTTTTCTGCATCTAGCTCTGAAAAAATATTTGGGCTTCTAGCAGTGTGTGGGACTTAGTCTATTAGTCCATCTATACTGACCTCCATCAGGTTGCAAATTAAAAATAATTTTTTTCTTCATTTATCTCTGAAAAAATATTTGGGCTTCTAGCAGCGTGTGGGAATTGTTCTATTAGTCCATCTATACTGACCTCCATCAGGTTGCAAATTAAAAATAATTTTTTTCTGCATCTAGCTCTGAAAAAATATTTGGGCTTCTAGCAGTGTGTGGGACTTGGTCTATTAGTCCATCTATACTGACCTCCATCAGGTTGCAAATTAAAAATAATTTTTTTCTGCATCTAGCTCTGAAAAAATATTTGGGCTTCTAGCAGTGTGTGGGACTTGGTCTATTAGTCCATCTATACTGACCTCCATCAGGTTGCAAATTGAATAAAAAAAATTTCTGCATCTAGCTCTGAAAAAATATTTGGGCTTCTAGCGGTGTGTGGGACTTGGTCTATTAGTCCATCTATACTGACCTCCATCAGGTTGCAAATTAAAAATAATTTTTTTCTTCATTTAGCTCTGAAAAAATATTTGGGCTTCTAGCAGTGTGTGGGACTTGTTCTATTAGTCCTTCTATACTGACCTCCAGCAGGTTGCAAATTGAATATAATTTTTTTCTGCATCTAGCTCTGAAAAAATATTTGGGCTTCTAGCGGTGTGTGGGACTTGGTCTATTAGTCCATCTATACTGACCTCCATCAGGTTGCAAATTAAAAATAATTTTTTTCTGCATCTAGCTCTGAAAAAATATTTGGGCTTCTAGCAGTGTGTGGGACTTGGTCTATTAGTCCATCTATACTGACCTCCATCAGGTTGCAAATTAAAAATATTTTTTTTCTTCATTTATCTCTGAAAAAATATTTGGGCTTCTAGCAGCGTGTGGGACTTGTTCTATTAGTCCATCTATACTGACCTCCATCAGGTTGCAAATTAAAAATAATTTTTTTCTGCATCTAGCTCTGAAAAAATATTTGGGCTTCTAGCAGTGTGTGGGACTTGGTCTATTAGTCCATCTATACTGACCTCCATCAGGTTGCAAATTAAAAATAATTTTTTTCTGCATCTAGCTCTGAAAAAATATTTGGGCTTCTAGCAGTGTGTGGGACTTGGTCTATTAGTCCATCTATACTGACCTCCATCAGGTTGCAAATTAAAAATAATTTTTTTCTGCATCTAACCCAGCCAATAGTTTTGGCCTAATACCACAGTTTGGCCACTCAGCTCTGCTCGGTTACCATCCATTGTTTTTTTGTGCAAACAACTCCAGAGTTGTGAATTAGTTAACCACCAAAATGAGTGGAAAAAGGCCTGCTGCTGGTGGAAAGGGGAATAGGCGTGTTGGGAAGGGGAAAAAAGGTTGTGTCCGTGGGGTAGGTGCAGAAGAAAGACCATCTTCCAGCCAAACTAAAATGTCTACTTCTTTTAGCGGACAATGTGATAAGATCCCTTTCTTACGGCCACGCCAATCGCTACAAATTCCAGATGAGGCACAAAAACAGCAGGTGCTTCAACGGATATCAAGTGCTCCTTTAAGTGGGCTCTCCTCCACATCAACTTCAACATCACAAATACTCCAGTCCTCAAAGGTGTCACCCAAATCGCACTTGCTTCCTCACAGCTCCCAAATCTCCAGCTGCCCGTCTGAGTATGAGGTAGAACAGATGGTTGAGTCTGCAGAGCTGTTTACTCATACTATAGCCTGGGAATCAGAGGTCGACTCCAGCGCTTCTGTGAATCCAGACGAGGAAATGATCTGCACTGATGCCCAGAATCTTTATGAGTCGGATCCAGGACCAGACGCAGAAGGTTCTGACCATAATGTAGACCCTCATTCCCAAACTGTAACTCCTGTTGGTGGAGACAATGAGGAAGACGATGATAAGACTCAAATACCTGATTGGAGCGACAACTTTAGTTTTTTGTCAGGGCAGGAACAGGTTGGCTCTGAGGACGACGGGTGTGATAACGCACAGGGTGATGATGATGAGGTCGGAGATCCCACTTACTGTCAACCCACAGTCAGCCAAGAGATGAGGTCAGCAGAGGAGGTGGAGGAAGATGCTAGTGACGACGAGGTCAGGTTGCTCCTTCCTGGACAGAGACGTAGTACTGGAAGCACGTCAACAACTGCATCCTCAAACACAACTCTGCCTCTCACCACAAGTCGTGGTGGCTCTTCAGGTCGCATGGGTGCTAAGCCTTGCATAGCCTGGGCATTTTTTCAGATCGATAAAGATGACCCAACTCGTGTTATCTGTAACATTTGTCAGCAAAAGCTAAGTAGAGGCCAAAAAATACATAGTTTGAGTACTTCATGCATGAACCGGCACATGGACATGAAGCATAAGTTGCAGTGGGAAGCTCAGTGTGCTACAATGCGGTCTAGCCGGCCGGGCCAACCACCGTCTGCCATATCTTGTGCATCCGCGGCCTCTTCATCCTCTGTGACTGGGGGGACAGCAGTCACACCTGTTTTGGGGCGCAGACCTGCCACCTCTTTACCCGCAACAGCCAGCGTGATTGGCAGGTCATCATTTTCTTTGGAGGTGGTAACACCAGCTGGTCTTGAGCGCTGTCCGACATCGATAGCACCACCTTTGGATCAAGGCAACCTAACATGTCCGCCTGCATCTTCCTCACAGACCGGCAGTTTGCCGGGGACACCCTTATCAACCCCGTCTAAGCACAATAGCCAGCCCTCGGTCCCTCAGATGTGGACAAGTAAAAGACCATTTCCTCCTAGCCATGAGAAAGCTAAGAGGTTGAATTTCACCATCTGCAAGCTCTTGGCTACAGAAATGCTGCCTTTCTGCCTGGTGGACACAGAGGATTTTCGAGACCTTATGTCCGTCGCAGTGCCCCAGTACCAGATGCCCAGTCGGCACTACTTCTCAAAGAAAGGTGTGCCTGCGCTCCACCAGCATGTCGCACACAACATCACCGCTTCTTTGAGAAACTCTGTGTGTGACAGGGTGCATTTCACCACAGACACTTGGACGAGTAGGCATGGACAGGGGCGTTACATGTCGCTGACTGGGCACTGGGTAACTATGGTGACAGCAGGACAAGGGGCTGCTGTCCAAGTCTTGCCGTCCCCACGAGTTGTGCGTCAATCCTCTTTATGTCAAAGTTCCACCACTGCTTCTGCCTCCTCAACCTCCTCTCGGTCTTCCACCTGCACCCAAAGCCTGTCTGGTCATGCCACAAGCTTTCTAACTGCACAGAAGGGATCCTGCACACCTCCTTACTATGCTGGCAGTAGGGCTCAACGTCATCAGGCGGTTTTTACATTGAAATGTCTGGGAAATGTGAGTCACACAGCTGAGGAGTTGTGGTCAGCTCGGGAGAACCAATTTCATGAATGGTTGTCTCCACTGGACCTGAAACCAGGGAAGGCCGTGTGCGACAATGCTGCAAACCTGGGTGCGGCCCTTCGCCGGGGCAATGTCACACACGTGCCTTGTATGGCTCACGTGTTGAACCTGGTTGTCCAGCAATTTTTAGCCCACTATCCCAGACTAGATGGCCTTCTGCAGAGGGCACGGTCGCTGTGTGCTCACTTCCGCCGTTCGCATCCCGCAGCTCAGCGACTTACATCTCTACAGAAGTCGCTGGGCCTGCCACTTCACCGGCTAAAATGCGATGTGCCTACCCGGTGGAATTCAACTCTGCACATGTTGCAGCGACTGTGGCAGCACCGACAAGCCCTGGTGCAATACGTTCTGACGTATAGCCTGGCCCAACGAGATTCAGAGGTGGGGCAAATCACGCTGGAGGAGTGGTCTCAGATCAGGGACCTATGCACCCTTCTGCACAGTTTTGAAATGGCGACGAAGATGTTTAGTGCTGACGATGCCATTATCAGCATGACTATTCCGGTGATTTACATGCTGGAGCACATGTTAAACAGAATTCGGAGTCAGGTGGTGGCACAAGAGGAGGTGGAGGAAGTAGAGGAGGAGGAGTTGTATGCGGAAGGGCTAACATCTGCAAGGTCCAGATGGTCGGCAGCACCAAGGCGGCAGGCATGTGAGGGTGGGGGAGATGGTTTTACCAGGGCGCATGGTAGCAGCCAAACTAGTGAGGAAGGTGCAGGAGCCCAGGAAGAAGTGGAGGACGAACTGATGGAAGACTCATCAGATGAGGGAGACCTTGATCACATTTCTGTTGTGCGAGGTTGGGGGGAGAGGACAGAGGAAGGAAGCATGATTGTTACCTCGCCACCAACACAACAGGGACTTGGTGCTCCTGGATGCGCAACACACATGAGTGCCTTCTTGCTGCACTACCTGCAACATGACCCTCGAATTGTGAGAATTAGAAATAATCCTGACTACTGGGTTGCCACACTGTTAGATCCCCGGTACAAAAGTAAATTTGCAGAAATTATTCCTGCCATAGAAAGGGATGCACGCATGCAGGAGTATCAGCAGAGACTGTTGCAGAATCTTACATGTGCTTTTCCACAAAATACCAGTGGTGCACGTAGTGAATCTCACAGTTCCAACTTGCCAACCGTGGGACCGTCAAGTGTTCAGCACTCAAACCGTAACAGAACCACAGTATCTGCTGGTAACATCAATTTTGCGGAATCATTTCACCACTTTTTTAGCCCATCCTTTGCAAGGCCACAGGAGACAAGAAGTCTGACACATAGTCAACGCCTAGAGACGATGGTACAGGAGTATCTCCAAGTAAACATTGAAGCCACGACTGTGTCACTGGACCCTTGCTCTTTTTGGGCTTCCAATCTGGATAAATGGCCGGAGCTAGCCACTTACGCCTTGGAGATCTTGTCATGCCCCGCAGCCAGCGTTCTGTCTGAACGTGTGTTCAGCGCTGCTGGTGGTGTGCTGACAGATAAGCGCACGCGGCTCTCCACTGATAATGTAGACAGACTCACGTTCATAAAGATGAACAAATCATGGATCCGAAACGACTTTTCTACCCCTGTGTCATCCTGGGGAGAGTAAAAGCTTGATG
Organism: Phyllobates terribilis; assembly: GCF_046119375.1. NCBI lineage: Eukaryota > Metazoa > Chordata > Amphibia > Anura > Dendrobatidae > Phyllobates > Phyllobates terribilis. The sequence continues at coordinate 82,582,875 of NW_027362764.1, forward strand.
ATTGGTTAAAATCACCCTACCAACCGTTTTAAGCTTTCAAATTACTAATCATGTTTATCTGTATCTTGACTGGAAAATAATTTGGGCTTTGTAGCAGTGTGCAGCACTGATCCTATTAGGCCATCTATACTAAAGCTTCACCAGATTTAAAATTAAAAATAATTTTTAGCTGCATCTAGCCCGGAAAATAATTTTGGGGCTCCGAGATGCGCAAGGCACATAAGTGCCTTCTTGCTGCACTACCTGCAGCATGACCCTCATATTGTCAGAATTCGAAGTAATCATGACTACTGGGTTGCCACACTCTTAGATCCCCCAAACTTTTCGATCAACCTTTTCATTTTAATAAAGACCAAAAAAATGGTCATTTTTGAAATTATAAGCATTAGCAGGTTGTTAGAAACTGAAATCAAACAGTTTTCAACTCAAAACTTTATTCTAGGTGATGTTACATTTTCACATAGGACCCCTTGTTCGAAAGGAGCTTCTGAACTCTCTCGTCCATTGAATTTGTCAGGTTTTGGATGGTTTCTGCTTCAATTGTTTTGCATGAGGACAGAATACCCTCCCAGAGCTGTTGCTTAGATGTGAACTGCCTCCCGCCATCATAGACACTCCTTTTAATGATGCTCCAAAGGTTCTGAATGGGGTAGAGGTCAGGGGAGCATGGGGGTCACACCATAAGTTTGTCCCCTTTTATGCCCATATCAGCCAGAGATGCAGATGTTTTATGTGCAGCATGAGATGGTGCATTATCATGCAGAAAAATGATCTTGCTGTGAAATACACGGTTCTTCTTCTTGAACCATGGCAGGAAGTGCTGTTTGAGAAAATCCACATACATTATGGAGTTCATCTTTAGCGCCTTCAGGGATCCTAAAGGGGCCGACAATCTCTCTCCCCATGATTCCAGCCCAAAACATTACTCCACCTCCTCCTTGTTGGCGCTGTAGCCGTGTTTGCGTGGGGTGTCCATCAACCAGCCATCCTCCACTCCATCCATCTGGACCATCGAGCGCTGCACGGCACTCATCCGTGAACAAAACAGTTTTGAAATCAGTCTTCATGTAATGTTTGGCCCACTGGAGCCGTTTCTGCTTGTGTGAAGTGGATAGAGGAGGTCGACAGGATGGCGCATGCACAGCTGCAAACCTCTGAAGGACCCTGCATCTTGTTGTTCGGGGGACGTTGGAGGCACAAGCAGCTTTAAAAACTTGTCTGCTGCTATGACAAGGCTTTTTTGCCGCTGCTCTTTCAACCTGACGTAATTGCCTGTAGGAAAGAGTCATCAATTTGCCCTTATCAGCACGCACACGTGTGTACTGTGAATCAGCTACATACTTCTTGATTGCCAAGACACTTCATCCTGATCATCGCACAATGTTGATTGTAGTCATGCCTTGACCTAAACACTCCACAATTTGTTGCTTCTCAGCAGCCGACACATCCTTTTTCTTTCCCATTTTGGCAGAAAATGTAGGCTGCTTAATAATGTGAGAGAGCCTTCTTAAATAGTCTTGCCTTTCATTGGACACAGCTGCCAAACTAATTAGCACAGGTGTCTGCAATTGCTTACAGTGATATAAAGAGCCCTGACACACATCACCATCAATGAGTTTAACTGACAAACAAACAAATTCTTCCCTTATCACTCCTAAACACTTTTTGTATAATAATTTGGAACGCAGTGTACATGTGCTTTTCCACAAAACACCAGTGGTTCACGTAGTGAATCTTACAGTTCTAACTTGCCAACCGTGGTCTGTATGGAGTTGTTCAATAAAGGGCCCAAAATTAAGATAACATAGATGGGAGAGGTCTCTATGAATAGGAATTCCTAAGTATTTGATATCCTGTGAGGGCCAGGCAAAGGGAAAGTTGGACTGGATGGAATCCTATATGGATTTGGGGAGGGAGACATCGAGGGCCTCAGACTTCGCTGCATTGATTTTAAAATTTTACCATGTAACAAAGTGATCTATTTCAGCCATAACAGCATGGATGGATATATGTGATTGAGTGATATATACTAGGACATCATCAGCAAATAGAGAGCACTTGTACTCGGTGCCTCCCACCTCAATCCACCTAATATTGGGGTTATGGCGAATTGATGAGAGCAGGTGCTCCGTCACTAGGATGTATAAGAGAGGGGACAGAGGACATCACTGCCTTGTCCCATTGGTGATTGTGAAAGGTGATGAAAATGTTCTGACGCACCCCCTGGGCCTTGGGACACCCGGAGCCGACCCTTTTTGGTGGATGCTGGTGGTTGTAGTCTTCGTGGCGGCGACCCAGTTCCGTGGCTCAGGGCGGTCAAACCAGTGGCGGAACTATTTATGTGGTTTTCATGTTTAAATGTCCGACTACGCCACCCGTGGATTGCGGTCAGAGTGAACCGCCGCTACAGGGCAGACCACTGAGGCTGGTGTTGTGGGTGCAGCAGAGCGTAGCATAACTCCCCACGGGAGGAGTATAGCCTCAGGGCAGTGTATGCGGAGGATGGGGGTGATGGTGCAGGGCAGCAGCAGTAACGACACGGAGTCAGTGATGCAGTTCAGGGCCTTTACTCACAGTTCTTATTATCCAGACCACGTCTGCAGGTAACGGCTGCCCACGTCGTACTGTGCTCACCAGGTGAGGGGCTCAGACAACTCCCAGATAACTTTGGAGCACTTCACAGGACCCCCTTTGTGTGTCCTTTGTCTGGCCTTTCTTACCAACACTTCTGTCTGGCTGCCTCGGGCCTCCTCTTGGTAAACTTGGCGCCAGTTTCCCTGACCCTATGTGGTGCCTTCCTAGCGGGTGTAGCGAGGGGCTGCGCCACATAAAATGTCAGAGCCTCCGGTTTCTAGCTGAGGGTCGTTTCCTGCCTCCACTAGTTCGGGGACCGGTCTCCCCCTTTGGCCTGACCCCTCCACGCAGGTGGATTCGGGCGTGCGGTGGCGACTCGCCCGTCCGCACCCCTGGGATCCCTTCATTCCTCGTTCCTGGAGCCTTCTCCGCTCCTCTTCCTTCCTTCTCCCTCTTCCAGGCCTGGGCCTCTGTTACTAGGCCCGCCTCCGGAGCAGAGCTCATGCAGAGCCCCTGCTCCCTGCCACTTCTGCTCAGACTTCTCTGCACTGAACTAAGATGGTGCCCACCTTTTATACTCCCTTCTCAATGCACCCAGGAACTGCTTCCTCCCTGCTCCTGCACTACAGGGTTCCCCTTCCTCAGTGTTCCCTCCCCCCACTCCAGCCAGGGACAGTGACTGTCGTGCCCATCTCAGGGGCATATTGGTCGCCCTGCCCCACGGCAATGTGGTGTAATGCATGCAGGTGTCGGGTCCTGATCCACACTCCATCCTTACCTGAGAGTGAGATATCACACCTCTGGGTGAGGTGCAATACGTCTTTAGCAACCGAGCCCTCAGGGTGCTACAGTTCCATTTATCTTCAGCCTAGGTGACGTATTGCGATACAGGGCCGTGATTTTGGCTATAAAAGGGTCCCCTAGACCCCTACCCCAAGCTTTTTAAGAGAATCATATATGGCGTGCCAGGAGACTCTATGGAATGCTTTCTCAGCATCCAACGAGAGTATCTAATTACAAATTTTTAACTGCATCTAGCCCAGGAAATACTTTGTGCCTAGTAGCAGTGTCTGCTAGTAAGCGGATTATCCCGGCTGTTAAGCAAGCTGCACCACCTGTAGTTTAGACACTTAATTTTTTCAAAGGAAATGCTTCGGGACCATGGGATACTTAGTGAAGAGCATCAGGAGGCACCCCAAGGCATAGGGGCTGGGACTGGCAGTAGGATGCCTTGCGGTGGACAGCCGAGCTCGATCCTTATAAAAGCTTTTTAACTGCAGCAGCTTTAGTGGACGCTACTGGAGCTGGAATTACCGCGGCTGCTGGCATGAGACTTGCCCTCCAATAGATCCTTGTAAATGGATTTAAAGTGTATTCATTCAAATTAGAGAGACAATTTAAATTAAAAAGCTTAGAGCTGCCTCCACCACAGGGGGGCTCGCTCGACCCACCAGCGGACAGGCACCAGTATTGGGAGAGGGGGGCTGGCCGTCAGGGTTCACCGCGGCTCTGGCACAAACCCGGCGACACGGAGGTGGCACGGGCAGGAGCGGACTGGCCGTGTCGGCTTCTCACTTTTTGGATTTTAGAAGGGCATGATATGCCTATATCTGTGTCTCCCCCTCCTTTTACTCCTCCACCTCTTTTATTTTCGCATGACTATATGTACTTGTCACTTTTCCATGTGTTAGTTATGTCTTCTGAGCAGTTTGTCAGCTTTTGGACACCTTTGAAGGTGTTTTCTATGTGTTTCTATGTGTTTTTGTTTGCCTGCCATTGGTTTTAACGGTGTTCGAAGGTGTTCGACGAACAGTTCGACGAACAGTTCGGCGAACACACGGGTGTTCGACGAACCGAACCGAACTCGAACACTACGGGGGTGGCTCAACACTACCCCTGACCTCTGACTGCACACTGCTACAAAGCCCAAATTATTTTCCAGCCAAGATACAGATAAACATGATTAGTAATTTGAATGCTTAAAACGGTTGGTGAGGTGATTTTAACCAATCATCAAGCTTTTACTCTCCCCAGGATGACACAGGGGTAAAAAAGTCGTTTCGGATCCATGATTTGTTCATCTTTGTGAACGTGAGTCTGTCTACATTATCAGTGGAGAGCCGCGTGCGCTTATTTGTCAGCACACCACCAGCAGCGCTGAACACACGTTCAGACAGAACGCTGGCTGCGGGGCATGACAAGATCTACAAGGCTTAAGTGGCGAGCTCCGGCCATTTATCCAGATTGGAAGCCCAAAAAGAGCAAGGGTCCAGTGACACAGTCATGGCTTCAATGTTTACTTGGAGATACTCCTGTACCATCGTCTCTAGGCGTTGACTATGTGTCAGACTTCTTGTCTCCTGTGGCCTTGCAAAGCATGGGCTAAAAAAGTGGTGAAATGATCCCGCAAAACTGATGTCACCAGCAGATACTGTGTTTCTGTTACGGTTTGAGTGCTGAACACTTGACGGTCCCACGGTTGGCAAGTTGGAACTATGAGATGCACTACGTGCACCACTGGTGTTTTGTGGAAAAGCACATGTAAGATTCTGCAACAGTCTCTGCTAATACTCCTGCATGTGTGCATCCCTTTCTATGGCAGGAATAATTTCTGCAAATTTACTTTTGTACCGGGGATCTAACAGTGTGGCAACCCAGTAGTCAGGATTATTTCTAATTCTCACAATTCGAGGGTCATGTTGCAGGTAGTGCAGCAAGAAGGCACTCATGTGTGTTGCGCATCCAGGAGCACCAAGTCCCTATTGTGTTGGTGGCGAGGTAACAATCATGCTTCCTTCCTCTGTCCTCTCCCCCCAACCTCGCACAACAGAAATTTGATAAAGGTCTCCCTCATCTGATGAGTCTTTTCAACCTCTTAGCATTCTCATGGCTAGGAGGAAATGGTCTTTTACTTGTCCACATCTGAGGGACCGAGGGCTGGCTGTTGTGCTTAGACGGGGTTGATAAGGGTGTCCCCGGCAAACTGCCGGTCTGTGAGGAAGATGCAGGCGGAGATGTTAGGTTGCCTTGATCCAAAGGTGGTGCTATCGATGTCGGACAGCGCTCAACACCAGCTGGTGTTACCATCTCCAAAGAAAATGATGACCTGTCAGTCACGCTGGCTGTTGCGGGTAAAGAGGTGGCAGGTCTGCGTCCCAAAACAGGTGTGACTGCTGTCCCCCCAGTCACAGAGGATGAAGAGGCCGCGGATGCACAAGATGTGGCAGACGGTGGTTGGCCCGGCCGGCTAGGCCGCATTGTAGCACAGTGAGCTTCCCACTGCAATTTATGCTTCATGTGCCGGTTCAGGCATGAAGTACTCAAACTATGTATTTTTTGGCCTCTACTTAGCTTTTGCTGACAAATGTTACAGATAACACGAGTTGGGTCATCTTTATCGATCTGAAAAAATGCCCAGGCTATGCAAGGCTTAGCACCCATGCGACCTGAAGAGCCACCACGACTTGTGGTGAAAGGCAGAGTTGTGTTTGAGGATGCAGTTGTTGACGTGCTTCCAGTACTACGTCTCTGTCCAGGAAGGCGCAACCTGACCTCGTCGTCACTAGCATCCTCCTCCACCTCCTCTGCTGACCTCATCTCTTGGCTGACTGTGGGTTGACAGTAAGTGGGATCTCCAACCTCATCATCATCACCCTGTGTGTTATCACACCCATCGTCCTCAGAGCCAACCTGTTCCTGCCCTGACAAAAAACTAAAGTTGTCGCTCCAATCAGGTATTTGAGTCTCATCATCGTCTTCCTCATTGTCTCCACCAACAGGAGTTACAGTTTGGGAATGAGGGTCTACATTATGGTCAGAACCTTCTGCGTCTGGTCCTGGATCCGACTCATAAAGATTCTGGGCATCAGTGCAGATCATTTCCTCGTCTGGATTCACAGAAGCTCTGGAGCTGACCTCTGATTCCCAGGCTTTAGTATGAGTAAACAGCTCTGCAGACTCAACCATCTGTTCTACTTCATACTCAGACGGGCAGCTGGAGATTTGGGAGCTGTGAGGAAGCAAGTGTGATTGGGGAGACACCTCTGAGGACTGGAGTATTTGTGATGTTGAAGTTGAGGTGGAGGAGAGCCCACTTAAAGGAGCACTTGATATCCGTTGAAGCACCTGCTGTTTTTGTGCCTCATCTGGAATTTGTAGCGATTTGCGTGGCCGTAAGAAAGGGATCTTATCACATTGTCCGCTAAAAGAAGTAGACATTTTAGTTTGGCTGGAAGATGGTCTTTCTTCTGCAGATGTTACTGTTGCTTTAACACCTACCCCACGGACGCAACCTTTTTTCCCCTTCCCAACACGCCTATTCCCCTTTCCACCAGCAGCAGGCCTTTTTCCACTCATTTTGGTGGTTAACTAATTCACAACTCTGGAGTTGTTTGCACAAAAAAACAATGGATGGGAACCGAGCAGAGCTGAGTGGCCAAACTGTGGTATTAGGCCAAAACTATTCGCTGGGTTAGATGCAGAAAAAAATTCTATTGAATTTGCAACCTGATGGAGGTCAGTATAGATGGACTAATAGACCAAGTCCCACACACTGCTAGAAGCCCAAATATTTTTTCAGAGCTAGATGCAGAAAAAAATTATATTGAATTTGCAACCTGATGGAGGTCAGTATAGATGGACTAATAGAACAAGTCCCACACACTGCTAGAAGCCCAAATATTTTTTAAGAGCTAGATGCAGAAACAAATTATATTGAATTTGCAACCTGATGGAGGTCAGTATAGATGGACTAATAGAACAAGTCCCACACACTGCTAGAAGCCCAAATATTTTTTCAGAGCTAGATGCAGAAAAAAATTATATTCAATTTGCAACCTGATGGAGTTCAATATAGATGGACTAATAGAACAAGTCCCATACACTGCTAGAAGCCCAAATATTTTTTCAGAGCTAGATGCAGAAAAAAATTATATTCAATTTGCAACCTGATGGAGGTCAGTATAGATGGACTAATAGAACAAGTCCCACACACTGCTAGAAGCTCAAATATTTTTTCAGAGCAAGATGCAGATAAAATTTATTTTTAATTTTTCAACCTGGTGGAGGTTAGTATAGATGGACTAATAGACCAAGTCCCACACACTGCTAGAATCCCAAATATTTTTTCAGAGCTAGATGCAGAAAAAAATTATATTCAATTTGCAACCTGATGGAGGTCAGTATAGATGGACTAATAGAACAAGTCCCACACACTGCTAGAAGCCCAAATATTTTTTCAGAGCTAGATGCAGAAAAAATTATATTGAATTTGCAACCTGATGGAGGTCAGTATAGATGGACTAATAGAACAAGTCCCACACACTGCTAGAAGCCCAAATATTTTTTCAGAGCTAGATGCAGAAAAAAATTATATTCAATTTGCAACCTGATGGAGGTCAGTATAGATGGACTAATAGAACAAGTCCCACACACTGCTAGAAGCCCAAATATTTTTTCAGAGCTAGATGCAGAAAAAAATTATATTCAATTTGCAACCTGGTGGAGGTTAGTTTAGATGGACTAATAGAATGATGCTATGCCCCAAAGGTTTTACTTCACTAGGTGCAGTAAAAAAATTTGTATTCTATACACAGGTGGTGTAGCTTGCAACACAGATAGGCTACTCCACTGACTAACACACTCTGCAATAGGCCAAAAAGGATTAGCTTTGCTAGATTTAGCTAAATGCTGTGAAAAAAACTTGCACAGCACTGGCACAGACCTGTCTGGCAAAAACTGGTAGGAACTGATGTAACTTAGTCCTGAAAGGGACTGCAATTACAATTAGTCTTTACTCCCAACCTATCTATTTAAGAGCACAGACCTGCCTGATAAAAGTCGTAGGAAGTGCTGTCACCTAGTCCTTAAAATGACTGCAATCACAACTATTCCCTACTCCCAAGCTATCTGTAGATTTGTGCGAAAATTGGCTTGAAATTAACAAGGTATAGCGCACACAGCAACAGCGGTGCCGTCTAACACGCAGCTGCAGCAGTGAGAAAATGGTGGCGATGGGGAAAATGGCTGGGTCTTATAGGGCAAGGACATGTGACATATACTGCCAATGATACATGCCCTTGCTTGTGTGAAAAAAAGCACTTCGCTCCGTGTGTGCTCTGCTGATAGGCTGACAGATTGCACCTCCCCACTGTAAATGCGGGAAAGAGAAAAAAAAATGGAGATCTTCATTACTCCTGCAGAGATCCATCCCCTGCCCCTCCCCCCGCCCCGCTGTACACTCAAACTGCGTATTTACATTAATTTTCAGCATTACTGAGAAAAAATCCAGTTATGATTTTGGTGCACGAACAGTTATCGAACATAACCTCGAACAGCCGAATTTTTTTCAAATCGTTCGTGTTCGCCGAACGGCTCGAACACCGCTCAAAACAGCTCGAATTTGAGATTGGCGAACAGTTCGAGTCGAACAACGCTCATCTCTAGTAGTGTCCTCAGCCAAGTCGAGGCTGCGCGCTGTGTAAAAAAAAAAAATAACCAAAAAAACCACTATCCTCACCTGTCCGGCGTACCCCGGTGTCCTACCGGTCCTCACGATGTCTCCCGGCAATGTGATCCTCCTAGTGGCCGGCGGTACACTGACGGGAGTGTTCTCTCTCCCGGCAGTGTACATTGCTGCGCTGAGAGGACCTGAGGTTTCAGCTGAATATCAGTCGAAAGCTCACGTGACTTCACTTTATGGCTCCGGTGCTGTGGGGGAACATCCTCAAGAATGTTCCCACCAGTACTGATGCTGAGGTCACCAGGGCTAATCAGCTGATCTTCAGCTTATGAACCCAAGTGACCTCACCCCTGCAGCAGAGCCATGTACACTGGCAGGATTGATTACACCCCTGTAAGTGTACATTGCTGTCTTCTACAGCCGTGACATCACCGAGGGACAATCTGGACTATGTCGTGACGGCGGACAGGTGAGGAATATGGTTAGTCTTATTTTTCGGGGACTGAGCGTGCAATTAAAAAATTATTAAAACCTTATGTATTTTCATTTCATTAAAATACTTTATTTTGGCCGTGTCTTTTATTGAAAAACCAACAAAAACTTTACTACTCAGTTAGTGATGGGGGCGTCTTATAGACGCCCTCTATTACTAACCTGGGCTTCATGTCAGCCACCAATACAAGGCTGATATGAACCCCAACTCCATTACCTCACTCGCCACCGCTACAGGGCAGTGGGAAGAGCAGAGGCTAAGTTCCAGATTTGGCGCATCTTATGGATCCGCCATTTCTGGGTCTGCTGAGGAGTGATATTATTAGCCGCGGAGGGAGCTCGTATTCATGGCCTCTTCCCTGGCTATTAATATCAGCCCGCAGCTGTCTGTTTAGCCTTTTCTGGTTAGATTTTATAGGGGGACCCTACGTCAATTTTTTTCTAATCTTAATCTAATCAGTAAAGGCTAAGCAAACAGCTGTGGGCAGTTATTAATAGCCAGGGAACATTTTTGGCTAATGGCCCCTTCCCTGGCTACTAATATCAGCCCCCAGCGGTCAGCTTTCCCTCTGCTGGTTATGAAAATGACGTGGGAGCCATTTTTTTTTTTTTTTAAAAATTTGGGCTATATGTCCACGATCCGGACATGCATATTTTTCCTATGTCCAAAACGTTGCATTCTATTAAATGCAGGTAAATCCACATGTGTTCTCTGAACCATGCGGATTTACCGCATTCAATATATTCTAGTTGTCAAATTTGTGTTCCAGAGACTATCGACTCCGCAAGAGAATTTGACATGCTGCGGTCCTGAAAGACACGCCCCATGTCGATGTCCACAGGTGATCCACAGCTTCAGATGCATGCATAGTGGACATGGGATTTCAAGAAATACCATCCACTATTCTGTAACATCTGGACGCTGCAGGTTTTACACTGCATAAGAACACAGCGTCAAACCCACAGCGGCTCCTGATCGTGGCAACTTACCAAAACTCACCCGCAGCATGTCAATTTCTGTAGCGGACACCCTAGTCTCCCCTGCAGATTTTGACCGAAGTGTCATTATATTCGGTAGCTTCACTTGTACCGACAACAAAAGTGCTGCATTAGAACACTGCGTTTTGGACGCAGCAAAAATACGCTGCGTCCAAAGCGCTGCTTCTTGCTGTGTGTGGGTTGTAGCAGCTAACAGCTGTCAGCTGTTAATAATAGCCAGGAACCATGTTTGCCAATGGCACCTTCCTAGGCTAAAAATAGCAGCTCACAGCCCCAGAAATTACATGAATGGAAATGGTAATGAAGATTGGGTTTATAGGATTAGCTGACACCTAGGTCTTTTGTTTGGGGATGACAAAGTGTCAATAAGATGCTTTCATCACCAAACCTAATTAAAGTAACGTAAAGAGTTAAATAAACACACAGACACAAAGCAAACAGTTTATTTGAAATATAACAGACACATTCTTATATTAACTAATATACTCATCCAGTTCTGACGGTAATCCAAGGGTTAAATCAATGTCCCACGTTACTTTTTAAATAACTTTATTTAGCTCCAAAATGCATTCATTCATGTACAAAAATGCTTCTAAAAACGCATCAAAAAATGCTTCAAAAAACGCATTAAAAAACGCATCTAAAAAACAGCAGACAGCACATTTTTTCTGCAGCCTTTTTCCTGCCAAGGAAATGCAGAAACGCTGCAGAAATTTCTGCTTCAAATCCTGAACGTGTGTATATAGCCTCACTATATTCCCTGCACAAAATATGATCCTCGCATTGTCCCTCTTATGGTACATGCCCTCCACACTGCCCTCTCCTTTTCATACTGGGACCCCTCTTCACACTGTCCTCTCACACTGTGTCCCCCCTATAGGTCCCAGTCTCTATACTGTGCCCCATCACCACACTCCCCTTCCTTGGCTTACTATCCCTTAGTGGCTGTGCCCTTACACTGTTCCCCCATGCCACCCACCCCCCCACATACACACACTACTCAGTCTTTATTCTGTGCTCACTCACAATTTTCTCCCCCCATACTGTTTCCTTGCACTATTCCCCTCAATAGTTTACTCGCACGTTTCCCTTCCCTCCTCGTATATTTACCCTCTCGCTTTCCATACTGCCTCCTCACACATCCCCCCTGACTCCCCATACTGTGTCCACACCCATGCCATCACCCTCACTCCTCATACTGTGTCTGCATACATTTTACCCTTGCTCCTCATACTGTGTTAGCACTAGAGATGAGCGGTGTTCGACTAGAACTGTTCGCCAATCTCAAATTCGAGCTGTTTTGGGCGGTGTTCGAGTTGTTCGACGAACCCGAACGATTTGCAAAAAATTCGGCTGTTCGAGGTTATGTTCGATAACTGTTCGTGCACCAAAAGCGTGTCCTGCATATCTGGCGCTATTTAGAGCACCAATCATGCAGGGATTGTCTGCCACTCACTGTAATGCCACAGCCATGGTAGTTATGGCATTAGAGTGATTGCCCAAATCGATGGGAACTGTGCTCACAGTGAAACATGAAAAGCCGGCAATTCAGCAGCGGCGTACACAGGTACCCGACAATTTAGAACCGAAAAAATAGAGCATCACACATAGATTAGATAGATAGAAACATGTCAGTCACATATATAAGAAATACAGTGACAGTGTTGATTACTGTACTTGTCATTTAGTGTAAAGGATTTATAAAAAAAAATAATAGTGTTTTCATGCACCGTCTCTTTAAAAAAGCCGGCCGGCAATTCAGCAGCGGTACCGGAAAATTTAGAATAGAAGGAATAGAGAATCACACATAAATTAGATAGATAGAAACATGTCAGTCACATATATAAGAAGTACAGTGACAGTGTTGATTACTGTACTTGCCATTTAGTGTAAAGGATTTATTAAAAAAAATAATAGTGTTTTCATGCACTGTCTCTTTAAAAAAGCCGGCCGGCAATTCAGCAGCGGCTGAAATAATAAAAAAAAATTGAAGTGGGGCTTCGCACTATATTTGTGTCCAGCCAGGTACAGCAGGCAGGAACGGGCTGCCCCCAACCACCAGCTGCCTATTTGTACCTGGCCGGACACAACAATATAGGGAAGGCCTTTTTTTCTTAATTATTTCATGAATTTCATGAAATAATAAAAAAAAATTGAAGTGGGGCTTCGCACTATATTTGTGTCCAGCCAGGTACAGCAGGCAGGAACGGGCTGCCCCCAACCACCAGCTGCCTATTTGTACCTGGCCGGACACAACAATATAGGGAAGGCCTTTTTTTCTTAATTATTTCATGAATTTCATGAAATAATTAAAAAAAAAATACGTGGGGCTTCGCCCTATTTTTGTGTCCAGCCAGGTACAAATAGGCAGCTGGGGGCTGGAATCTGCAGCGCAGGGAGGCCCAAGCTTTCTGCCCCCCCCCCCTGCCCGCTGCAAATTGCAGTCCGCAGCCACCCCGGAAAATGGCGCGTTCATAGAAGCGCCATCTTCTGGCGCTGTACCCAACTCATCCAGGGCCCTGGTGCGGTGGCTCACTGGGTAATAAAGGGGTTAGGGCCAGCTTGGTATTATCAGCTGGCCCTAAGCCCAAAATTCATGGGGTCACGCCAGTATTAGACATGACCGCCATGAATTTCTAGTAAAGTATTTAAAAAAAACACAACACCCAGAATAAAGTCCTTTAATTGAAATAAACACACAATTCTTTATTGTTCTAAATTAAACCATACTTACCATCACACCCATTCCAGCTGAAGCCAACGATCTCCTGCAATAAAAGAAAAATAATAAACCAACATCATCCTTACCTTTCCATGGTTCCCAGGACGGCTCCAGCTCTGCTACATCGAGATGACAGGCTGGACCGCAGCAGAAAGCTGCCATCCAGCCTGTCATCCCGCGGACACTGAGAAGCGCAGGCATGCTTGCGCTCCTCAGTGTCTCGCTGTGACGGCATAAAGATGAGCCTAGGTCATGTCCAATGAACTCAGCTCACCTCATTCACGTCACTGACAGCGTGGGAAAATTCTCACGCTGAAGTGCTGAGTGCAGGAGAATTCTCCCACGCTGTAAGTGACGTGCATGAGGTGAGCAGAGATCATTGGACATGAACTCACCTCATGCACGTCACTGACAGTGCTTCAGCGTGAGAATTTTCCCACGCTGTCAGTGACGTGCATGAGGTGAGTTCAGGTCCAATGATCTCTGCTCACCTCATGCACGTCACTGACAGCGTGGGAGAATTCTCCTGCACTCAGCGCTTCAGCGTGAGAATTCTCCCACGCTGAAGCGCTGAGTGCAGGAGAATTTTCCCACGCTGTCAGTGACGTGCATGAGGTGAGTTCATGTCCAATGATCTCTGCTCACCTCATGCACGTCACTGACAGCGTGGGAGAATTCTCCTGCATTCAGCGCTTCAGCGTGAGAATTCTCCCACGCTGAAGCGCTGAGTGCAGGAGAATTTTCCCACGCTGTCAGTGACGTGCATGAGGTGCGCCGAGTTCATTGAACATGACCTCGGCTCATCTGTATGCCGTCACAGCGAGACACTGAGGAGCGCAAGCATGCCTGCGCTTCTCAGTGTCCGCGGGATGACAGGCTGGATGGCAGCGTTCTCCTGCGGTCCAGCCTGTCATCTCGATGTAGCAGAGCTGAAGCTGTCCTGGGAACCATCGAAAGGTAAGGATGATGTTGGTTTATTATTTTATTTTTATTGCAGGAGATCGTTGGCTTCAGCTGGAATGGGCGTGATGGTAAGTATGGTTTAATTTAGAACAATAAAGAATTGTGTGTTTATTTCAATTAAAGGACTTTATTCTGGGTGTTTGTGTTTTTTTTAACTTTTACTATGGGGTTAGTAATGGGGGTGTCTTATAGACGCCTCTCCATTACTAACCTGGGCTTGATGTCAGCTGGCATTATAAGCTGACATCAACCCCAGCCCTATTACCCCACTGCCACCGCACCAGGGCAGCGTGGAAGAGCGAGGCTAAGTGCCAGAATTGGCGCATCCTATGGATGCGCCATTTCTGGGGCGGCTGACGGCTGGTATTTCTATCCTGGGAGGGGGCCAATATTCATGGCACCCTTCCTGAGCTATTAATATCAGCCCCCAGCTGTCTGCCTAGCCTTTGCTAGCTATTAACATAGGGGGGACCCCACGTCATTTTTTTTGGGGGGGTCCCCCATTTTAATAGCTAGTAAAGGCTAGGTATTCAGCTGGGGGCTGATATTAGTAGTAGAGATGAGCGTTGTTCTACTCGAACTGTTCGCCAATCTCAAATTCGAGCTGTTTTGGGCGGTGTTCGGGCCGGTCGGCGAACACGAACAATTTGAGAAAAATTCGGCTGTTCGAGGTTATGTTCGATAACTGTTCGTGCACCAAAATCATAACTGGAATTTTTCTCAGTAATGATGAAAATTAATGTTAATACGCAGTTTGAGTGTACAGCGGGGCGGGGGGAGGGGCAGGGGATGGATCTCTGCAGGAACAATGAAGATCTCCATTTTTTTTTCTCTTTCCCGCATTTGCAGTGGGGAGGTGCAATCTGTCAGCCTATCACACGGAGCGAAGTGCTTTTTTTCACACAAGCAAGGGCATGTGTGATTGGCAGTGTATGTCACATGTCCTTGCCCTATAAGACCAAGCCATTTTCCCCGTCGCCACCATTTTCTCACTGCTGCAGCTGCGTGTTAGACGGCACCGCTGTTGCTGTGTGCGCTATACCTTGTTAATTTCAAGCCAATTTTCGCACAAATATACAGATAGCTTGGGAGTAGGGAATAGTTGTGATTGCAGTCCTTTTAAGGACTAGGTTACAGCATTTCCTACGACTTTTATCAGGCAGGTCTGTGCTCTTAAATAGATAGATTGTGGGAGTAAAGACTAATTGTAATTGGAGTCCTTTTCAGGACTAGGTTACATCAGTTCCTATCAGTTTTTGCCAGGCAGGTCTGTGCCAGTGCTGTGCAAGTTTTTTTCACAGCATTTGGCTGAATCTAGCAAAGCTAATCCTTTTTGGCCTATTGCAGAGTGTATTAGTCAGTGGAGTAGCCTATCTGTGTTGCAAGATATACCACCTGTGTATAGAATACCAATTTTTTTACTGCACCTAGTGAAGTAAAATCTTTTGGGCATAGCATCATTCTATTAGTCCATCTATACTGACCTCCATCAGGTTGCAAACTGAATATAATTTTTTTCTGCATCTAGCTCTGAAAAAATATTTGGGCTTCTAGCAGTGTGTGGGACTTGGTCTATTAGTCCATCTATACTGACCTCCATCAGGTTGCAAATTAAAAATAATTTTTTTCTTCATTTAGCTCTGAAAAAATATTTGGGCTTCTAGCAGTGTGTGGGACTTGTTCTATTAGTCCTTCTATACTGACCTCCAGCAGGTTGCAAATTGAATATAATTTTTTTCTGCATCTAGCTCTGAAAAAATATTTGGGCTTCTAGCGGTGTGTGGGACTTGGTCTATTAGTCCATCTATACTGACCTCCATCAGGTTGCAAATTAAAAATAATTTTTTTCTGCATCTAGCTCTGAAAAAATATTTGGGCTTCTAGCAGTGTGTGGGACTTGGTCTATTAGTCCATCTATACTGACCTCCATCAGGTTGCAAATTAAAAATAATTTTTTTCTGCATCTAACCCAGCCAATAGTTTTGGCCTAATACCACAGTTTGGCCACTCAGCTCTGCTCGGTTACCATCCATTGTTTTTTTGTGCAAACAACTCCAGAGTTGTGAATTAGTTAACCACCAAAATGAGTGGAAAAAGGCCTGCTGCTGGTGGAAAGGGGAATAGGCGTGTTGGGAAGGGGAAAAAAGGTTGTGTCCGTGGGGTAGGTGCAGAAGAAAGACCATCTTCCAGCCAAACTAAAATGTCTACTTCTTTTAGCGGACAATGTGATAAGATCCCTTTCTTACGGCCACGCCAATCGCTACAAATTCCAGATGAGGCACAAAAACAGCAGGTGCTTCAACGGATATCAAGTGCTCCTTTAAGTGGGCTCTCCTCCACATCAACTTCAACATCACAAATACTCCAGTCCTCAAAGGTGTCACCCAAATCGCACTTGCTTCCTCACAGCTCCCAAATCTCCAGCTGCCCGTCTGAGTATGAGGTAGAACAGATGGTTGAGTCTGCAGAGCTGTTTACTCATACTATAGCCTGGGAATCAGAGGTCGACTCCAGCGCTTCTGTGAATCCAGCGAGGAAATGATCTGCACTGATGCCCAGAATCTTTATGAGTCGGATCCAGGACCAGACGCAGAAGGTTCTGACCATAATGTAGACCCTCATTCCCAAACTGTAACTCCTGTTGGTGGAGACAATGAGGAAGACGATGATAAGACTCAAATACCTGATTGGAGCGACAACTTTAGTTTTTTGTCAGGGCAGGAACAGGTTGGCTCTGAGGACGACGGGTGTGATAACGCACAGGGTGATGATGATGAGGTCGGAGATCCCACTTACTGTCAACCCACAGTCAGCCAAGAGATGAGGTCAGCAGAGGAGGTGGAGGAAGATGCTAGTGACGACGAGGTCAGGTTGCGCCTTCCTGGACAGAGACGTAGTACTGGAAGCACGTCAACAACTGCATCCTCAAACACAACTCTGCCTCTCACCACAAGTCGTGGTGGCTCTTCAGGTCGCATGGGTGCTAAGCCTTGCATAGCCTGGGCATTTTTTCAGATCGATAAAGATGACCCAACTCGTGTTATCTGTAACATTTGTCAGCAAAAGCTAAGTAGAGGCCAAAAAATACATAGTTTGAGTACTTCATGCATGAACCGGCACATGGACATGAAGCATAAGTTGCAGTGGGAAGCTCAGTGTGCTACAATGCGGTCTAGCCGGCCGGGCCAACCACCGTCTGCCATATCTTGTGCATCCGCGGCCTCTTCATCCTCTGTGACTGGGGGGACAGCAGTCACACCTGTTTTGGGGCGCAGACCTGCCACCTCTTTACCCGCAACAGCCAGCGTGATTGGCAGGTCATCATTTTCTTTGGAGGTGGTAACACCAGCTGGTCTTGAGCGCTGTCCGACATCGATAGCACCACCTTTGGATCAAGGCAACCTAACATGTCCGCCTGCATCTTCCTCACAGACCGGCAGTTTGCCGGGGACACCCTTATCAACCCCGTCTAAGCACAATAGCCAGCCCTCGGTCCCTCAGATGTGGACAAGTAAAAGACCATTTCCTCCTAGCCATGAGAAAGCTAAGAGGTTGAATTTCACCATCTGCAAGCTCTTGGCTACAGAAATGCTGCCTTTCCGCCTGGTGGACACAGAGGATTTTCGAGACCTTATGTCCGTCGCAGTGCCCCAGTACCAGATGCCCAGTCGGCACTACTTCTCAAAGAAAGGTGTGCCTGCGCTCCACCAGCATGTCGCACACAACATCACCGCTTCTTTGAGAAACTCTGTGTGTGACAGGGTGCATTTCACCACAGACACTTGGACGAGTAGGCATGGACAGGGGCGTTACATGTCGCTGACTGGGCACTGGGTAACTATGGTGACAGCAGGACAAGGGGCTGCTGTCCAAGTCTTGCCGTCCCCACGAGTTGTGCGTCAATCCTCTTTATGTCATTTTTCCTCCACTGCTTCTGCCTCCTCAACCTCCTCTCGGTCTTCCACCTGCACCCAAAGCCTGTCTGGTCATGCCACAAGCTTTCTAACTGCGCAGAAGGGATCCTGCACACCTCCTTACTATGCTGGCAGTAGGGCTCAACGTCATCAGGCGGTTTTTACATTGAAATGTCTGGGAAATGTGAGTCACACAGCTGAGGAGTTGTGGTCAGCTCTGGAGAACCAATTTCATGAATGGTTGTCTCCACTGGACCTGAAACCAGGGAAGGCCGTGTGCGACAATGCTGCAAACCTGGGTGCGGCCCTTCGCCGGGGCAATGTCACACACGTGCCTTGTATGGCTCACGTGTTGAACCTGGTTGTCCAGCAATTTTTAGCCCACTATCCCAGACTAGATGGCCTTCTGCAGAGGGCACGGTCGCTGTGTGCTCACTTCCGCCGTTCGCATCCCGCAGCTCAGCGACTTACATCTCTACAGAAGTCGTTGGGCCTGCCACTTCACCGGCTAAAATGCGATGTGCCTACCCGGTGGAATTCAACTCTGCACATGTTGCAGCGACTGTGGCAGCACCGACAAGCCCTGGTGCAATACGTTCTGACGTATAGCCTGGGCCAACGAGATTCAGAGGTGGGGCAAATCACGCTGGAGGAGTGGTCTCAGATCAGGGACCTATGCACCCTTCTGCACAGTTTTGAAATGGCGACGAAGATGTTTAGTGCTGACGATGCCATTATCAGCATGACTATTCCGGTGATTTACATGCTGGAGCACATGTTAAACAGAATTCGGAGTCAGGTGGTGGCACAAGAGGAGGTGGAGGAAGTAGAGGAGGAGGAGTTGTATGCGGAAGGGCTAACATCTGCAAGGTCCAGACGGTCGGCAGCACCAGGGCGGCAGGCATGTGAGGGTGGGGGAGATGATTTTACCAGGGCGCATGGTAGCAGCCAAACTAGTGAGGAAGGTGCAGGAGCCCAGGAAGAAGTGGAGGACGAACTGATGGAAGACTCATCAGATGAGGGAGACCTTGATCACATTTCTGTTGTGCGAGGTTGGGGGGAGAGGACAGAGGAAGGAAGCATGATTGTTACCTCGCCACCAACACAACAGGGACTTGGTGCTCCTGGATGCGCAACACACATGAGTGCCTTCTTGCTGCACTACCTGCAACATGACCCTCGAATTGTGAGAATTAGAAATAATCCTGACTACTGGGTTGCCACACTGTTAGATCCCCGGTACAAAAGTAAATTTGCAGAAATTATTCCTGCCATAGAAAGGGATGCACGCATGCAGGAGTATCAGCAGAGACTGTTGCAGAATCTTACATGTGCTTTTCCACAAAATACCAGTGGTGCACGTAGTGAATCTCACAGTTCCAACTTGCCAACCGTGGTCTGTATGGAATTGTTCAATAAAGGGCCCAAAATTAAGATAACATAGATGGGAGAGGTCTCTATGAATAGGAATTCCTAAGTATTTGATACCCTGTGAGGGCCAGGCAAAGGGAAAGTTGGACTGGATGGAATCCTATATGGATTTAGGGAGGGAGACATCGAGGGCCTCAGACTTCGCTGCATTGATTTTAAAATTTTACCATGTAACAAAGTGATCTATTTCAGCCATAACAGCAGGGATGGATATATGTGATTGAGTGATATATACTAGGACATCATCAGCAAATAGAGAGCACTTGTACTCGGTGCCTCCCACCTCAATCCACCTAATATTGGGGTTATGGCGAATTGATGAGAGCAGGTGCTCCGTCACTAGGATGTATAAGAGAGGGGACAGAGGACATCCCTGCCTTGTCCCATTGGTGATTGTGAAAGGTGATGAAAATGTTCTGACGCACCCCCTGGGCCTTGGGACACCCGGAGCCGGACCCTTTTTGGTGGATGCTGGTGGTTGTAGTCTTCGTGGCGGCGATCCGGTTCCGTGGCTCAGGGCGGTCAAACCAGTGGCGGAACTATTTATGTGGTTTTGATGTTTAAATGTCTGACTACGCCACCCGTGGATTGCGGTCAGAGTGAACCGCCGCTACAGGGCAGACCGCTAAGGCTGGTGTTGTGGGTGCAGCAGAGCGTAGCATAACTCCCCACGGGAGGAGTATAGCCTCAGGGCAGTGTATGCGGAGGATGGGGGTGATGGTGCAGGGCAGCAGCAGTAACGACACGGAGTCAGTGATGCAGTTCATGGCCTTTACTCACAGTTCTTATTATCCAGACCACGTCTGCAGGTAACGGCTGCCCACGTCGTACTGTGCTCACCAGGTGAGGGGCTCAGACAACTCCCAGATAACTTTGGAGCGCTTCACAGGACCCCCTTTGTGTGTCCTTTGTCTGGCCTTTCTTACCAACACTTCTGTCCGGCTGCCTCGGGCCTCCTCTTGGTAAACTTGGCGCCAGTTTCCCTGACCCTATGTGGTGCCTTCCTAGCGGGTGGAGCAAGGGGCTGCGCCACATAAAATGTCAGGGCCTCTGGTTTCTAGCTGAGGGTCGTTTCCTGCCTCCACTAGTTCGGGGACCGGTCTCCCCCTTTGGCCTGACCCCTCCACGCAGGTGGATTCGGGCGTGCGGTGGCGACTCGCCCGTCCGCACCCCTGGGATCCCTTCATTCCTCGTTCCTGGAGCCTTCACCGCTCCTCTTCCTTCCTTCTCCCTCTTGCAGGCCTGGGCCTCTGTTACTAGGCCCGCCTCCGGAGCAGAGCTCATGCAGAGCCCCTGCTCCCTGCCACTTCTGCTCAGACTTCTCTGCACTGAACTAAGATGGTGCCCACCTTTTATACTCCCTTCTCAATGCACCCAGGAACTGCTTCCTCCCTGCTCCTGCACTGCAGGGTTCCCCTTCCTCAGTGTTCCCTCCCCCCACTCCAGCCAGGGACAGGGACTGTCGTGCCCATCTCAGGGGCATATTGGTCGCCCTGCCCCACGGCAATGTGGTGTAATGCATGCAGGTGTCGGGTCCTGATCCACACTCCATCCTTATCTGAGAGTGAGATATCACACCTCTGGGTGAGGTGCAATACGTCTGTAGCAACCGAGCCCTCGGTGCTACAGTTCCATTTATCTTCAGCCTAGGTGACGTATTGTGATACAGGGCCGTGATTTTGGCTATAAAAGGGTCCCCTAGACCCCTACCCCAAGCTTTTTAAGAGAATCATATATGGCGTGCCAGGAGACTCTATGGAATGCTTTCTCAGCATCCAACGAGAGTATCTACTTACAAATTTTTAACTGCATCTAGCCCAGGAAATACTTTGTGTCTAGTAGCAGTGTCTGCTAGTCAGCGGATTATCCCGGCTGTTAAGCAAGCTACACCACCTGTAGTTTGGACACTTAATTTTTTCAAAGGAAATGCTTCGGGACCACGGGATACTTAGTGAAGAGCATCAGGAGGCACCCCAAGGCATAGGGGCTGGGACTGGCACTAGGATGCCTTGCGGTGGACAGCCGAGCTCGATCCTTATAAAAGCTTTTTAACTGCAGCAGCTTTAGTGGACGCTACTGGAGCTGGAATTACGCGGCTGCTGGCATGAGACTTGCCCTCCAATAGATCCTTGTAAATGGATTTAAAGTGTATTCATTCAAATTAGAGGGACAATTTAAATTAAAAAGCTTAGAGCTGCCTCCACCACAGGGGGGCTCTCACCCACCAGCGGACAGGCACCAGTATTGGGAGAGGGGGGCTGGCCGTCAGGGTTCACCGCGGCTCTGGCACAAACCCGGCGACACGGAGGTGGCACGGGCAGGAGCGGACTGGCCGTCTCGGCTTCTCACTTTTTGGATTTTAGAAGGGCATGACATGCCTATATCTGTGTCTCCCCCTCCTTTTACTCCTCCACCTCTTTTCTTTTCGCATGACTATATGTACTTGTCACTTTTCCATGTGTTAGTTGTGTCTTCTGAGCAGTTTGTCAGCTTTTGGACACCTTTGAAGGTGTTTTCTATGTGTTTCTATGTGTTTTTGTTTGCCTGCCATTGGTTTTAACGGTGTTCGAAGGTGTTCGACGAACAGTTCGACGAACAGTTCGGCGAACACACGGGTGTTCGACGAACCGAACCGAACTCGAACACTACGGGGGTGGCTCAACACTAATTAGTAGCCTGGGAAGCTCCGTGGGTATTACCCCCTTCCCAGGCTTCAAACATCTGCCCCAGCCGTCTGCTTAACCTCCGCTAGAGACTAAAATTACGGGGAACCCCACGCCAATTTTTATTTTAATAAATCCTTTATTTTAACACTAAATGACAAGTACAGTAACCAACACTGTCGCTGTACTTATTATAAATGTGACTGACATGTTTCTATCTATCTAATCTATGTGTGAAGCTCTATTCCTTCTATTCTAAATTGTCGGGTACCGCTGCTGAATTGCCGGCCGGCTTTTTTAAAGAGACAGTGCATGAAAACACTATTATTTTTTTTAATAAATCCTTTACACTAAATGGCAAGTACAGTAACCAACACTGTCACTGTGCTTCTTATATGTGTGACTGACATGTTTCTATCTATCTAATCTATGTGTGATGCTCTATTCCTTCTTGTCTAAATTGTCGGGTACCGGTGTATGCCGCTGCTGAATTTGCCGGCCGGCTTTTTTAAAGAGAGTGTCTTCTGAGCAGTTTGTCAGCTTTTGGACACCTTTGCAGGTGTTTTCTATGTGTTTCTATGTGTTTTTGTTTGCCTGCCATTGGTTTTAACGGTGTTCGACGGTGTTCTAAGGTGTTCGACGAACAGTTCCTCGAACATCCCGGTGTTCGACGAACCGAACCGAACCCGAACACTATGGGGGTGGCTCAACACTAGTTGGCACCCATCACCCCACTCACCAAACTGTGTCTGCACCAGTCCCTTCCTTGCACCTTAAAACTTGTGTCATCAAATCTACCCCCCGTTACACTAAATCTCACCCAACCCCGTTACATTAAATCTCCCCCACACACAGTTAATTGCCCCCACACAGTAAATACCCCCACACACAGAGTATATACCCCCCATATAGAGTATATATCCACCCCATACACAGTAAATATCCGCCACACAGAGTATATACCCTCCACACACACAGTAAATATCCCCCACACAGAGTACATACCCCCACACACAGTAAATACCCCCCACACAGAGTATACACCCCCACACGCAATAAATACCCCACGCACAGAGTATATACCACAACACAAAGTAAATACCCCCCCACAGAGTAAATACCCCCACACACAGTAAATACCCCCACGCAGAGTATATTCCCCCACACACAATAAGTACCCCACACACAGTAAATATCCCCCCCACACACACAGTAAATACCCCCACAGTAAATACCCCTCAGAGTATATACCCCACACTCACAGTAAAAAAAAACACACATAGTATATACCCCCTACACACACTATATATACCCCCCACACAGAGTATATACCCCCACACACAGTAAACACCCCCCACAGATTATATACCCCACACACAGTAAATACTCCCACAGAGTATATACCCCCCACACACAGTAAATACCCCCCACATATAGTATATACTCCCAAACAGTAAATACCCCACCACACACAGTATATACCCCTACACATAGTAAATACCCCCCACACATTAAATACCCCCCCACACATAGTATATATCCCCCCCACAGGATTTCAGCTTTCAGCAAGGTAATGTTTCCTCTGAAATGCTCTTGCATCTTAGAGAAGATTTAGTTTGAAGAACTGGCCTGGGAACAGGGGTGTAACAACAACAGTCGCCACCGTGACCGGGCCGGCAGGTCAGGGGCCCGCAGACGCCAGAAGAACAGTATTGCCGTGGACAGACGCATTGGGTCTGTCCGCGTCAATACACACTGACGGCCAATCAGAGGCCAGCAGCTAACATCGGCGTGAACGTGTCAGGGCGCTTGAAGCTCTTATCGCACGCTGACGTCAGCTGCTGGCCTCACAAGAGGATGCATGTGGCGTGGGAGCAAAGAAAAAGTGAGCAAAGTATTTATTGTTTTTAAATAAGTGGTCATATTATTATGTTTAACTAAGGGGTGTACATTATGCTATATATGACTATGGAGGTGCATTATACTACTATGGATGACAATGGGGGTGCATTGTACTGCTATATATTATTATGGGGGTACATTATACTGCTTTATATGACTATGGGGGTCAGGGCCGGCTTCAGGTTTTTGTGGGCCCTGGGCGAAATAGTCTCAGTGGGCCCCTTTAACACATACCACGATTCATGATGCACAGATACCGCAGAGAAAAATATATATATATATATATATATATATATATATATATATATATATAGTGGTGGCCAAAAGTATTGGCACCCCTGCAATTCTGTCAGATAATACTCAATTTCTTCCTGAAAATGATTGCAATCACAAATTCTTTGGCATTATTATCTTCATTTAATTTGCTTGCAAGGAAAAAACCCAAAAGACAATGAAGCAAAAATCAAATCATTGATCATTTCACACAAAACTCCAAAAATCGGCCAGACAAAAGTATTGGCACTCTCAGCCTAATACTTGGTTGCACAACCTTTAGCCAAAATAACTGCGAACAACCGCTTCCGGTAACCATCAATGAGTTTCTTACAATGCTCTGCTGGAATTGTAGACCATTCTTCTTTGGCAAACTGCTCCAGGTCCATGATATTTTAAGGATGCCTTCTCCAAACTGCCATTTTGAGATCTCTCCACAGGTGTTCTATGGGATTCAAGTCTGGACTCATTGCTGGCCACCTTAGAAGTCTCCAGTGCTTTCTCTCAAACCATTTTATAGTGCTTTTGGAAGTGTGTTTTGGGTCATTGTCCTGCTGGAAGACCCATGACCTCTGAGGGAGACCCAGCTTTCTCACACTGGGCCCTACATTATGCTGCAAAATTTGTTGGTAGCCTTCAGACTTCATAATGCCATGCACATGGTCAAGCAGTCCAGTGCCAGAGGCAGCAAAGCAACCCCAAAACATCAGGGAACCTCCGCCATATTTGACTGTAGGGACTGTGTTCTTTTCATTGAATGCCTCTTTTTTTTCCTGTACACTCTATGTTGATGCTTTTTGCCAAAAAGCTCTACTTTTGTCTCATCTGACCAGAGAATATTCTTCCAAAATGTTTTAGGCTTTCTCAGGTAAGTTTTGGCAAACTCCAGCCTGGCTTTTTTATTATGTTTCGGGGTAAGAAGTGGGGTCTTCCTGGGTATCCTACCATACAGTCCCTTTTCATTCAGATGCCGATGGATAGTACGGGTTGACACTGTTGAACCCTCGGACTGCAGGGCGCTTGAACTTGTTTGGATGTTAGTTGAGGTTCTTTATCCACCATCCGCACAATCTTGCGTTGAAATCTCTCTTTTCTTTTCCGTCCACATCTAGGGAGGTTAGCCACAGTGCCATGGGCTTTAAACTTCTTGATGACACTGCACACTGAAGACACAGGAGATGGACCTGTAGCCTTGAAATTGCTCATACTTCCTCACAATTTGGTTTCTCAAGTCCTCAGACAGTTCTTTGGTCTTCTTTCTTTTCTCCATGCTGAATGTGGTACACACAAGGACACAGGACAGAGGTTGAGTCAACTTTAATCCATGTTAACTGGTTGCAAGTGTGATTTAGTTATTGCCAACACCTGTTAGGTGCCACAGGTAAGTTACAGGTGCTGTTAATTATACGAATTAGAGAAGCATCACATGATTTTCAAACCGTGCCAATACTTTTATCCACCCCCTTTTATAGGTTTGGTGTGGAATTATATCCAATTTGGCTTTAGGACAATTCTTTTTGTGTTTTTTCATTGAAGACAAATTAAATGAAGATAATAATACCAACGAATTTGTGATTGCAATCATTTTCAGGAAGAAACTGAGTATTATCTGACAGAATTGCCGGGGTGCCAATACTTTTGACCACCACTATATATATGTGTATATATATATATATAGTACAATGCCGAAGATTTCACTTCTTACATTACATGACCAATATCTATTGTAAATTCCACAATAGCTCAGAAACCGGCGAATCGCTCCATACAGAATACTGGCCCCCATAAAATGCTCCATACAGGATACTGGCCCCATATAACGCTTCATACAGGATATTGGCCCACTTATAACGCTCCATACAGGATACTGGCTGCCATATAACGCTCCATACAGAATACTGGCCCCCATATAACGCTCCATGCAGGCTGTGCTCCTACATAATGCTCCATGCAGGCTGTTCCCCCCACATAATGCCTCATGCAGGCTGTTCCCCCCACATAATTCCCCACGCAGGCTGTTCCCCCATTATAATGCCCCATGCATTATGCCACCCCCCTTATAATGCCCCATGCAGGATGTCACTTCCCCCCTTTTAATGCCCCATGCAGGATGTCATACCCCCCTCCCTTATAATGCCCCATACAGAATGTCACCCCCCCACCTTATAATGCCCCATGCAGGATGTAACTCCCCCCATATAATGCCTCATGCAGGATGTCACTTCCCCTCTTTAATGCCCCATGCAGGATGTCACACCCCCTTTCCCTTATAATGCCCCATGCAGGATGTCACACCCTTATAATGTCCCACGCAGGATGTCACCCCCTCTCCCTTATAATGCCCAATGCAGGATGTCACTCTCCCCCATATAATGCCCCATGCAGGATGTCACTCCCCCCCCCCTTTTAATGCCCCATGCAGGATGTCACCCCCCCTCCCTTATAATGCCCCATACAGGATGTCAACCCCCCCACCTTATAATGCCCCATGCAAGATGTCACTTCCCCCCCATATAATGCCCCATACAGGATGTCACTTCTTCCCCCTTATAATGCCCCATGCAGGATGTAGCACCCCCTTCCCTTATAATGCCACCTGCAGGATGTCACTCCCCCCTTTTAAATGCCCCATGCAGGATGTCACTCCCCCCCCTTTTAATGCCCCATGCAGGATGTCACACGCACCCCCCTGCCTTATAGTGCACCATGCAGTATGTCACTTCCCCCATATAATGTCCCATGCAAGATGTCACTCCCCCCCCTTATAATGACTCATGCAAGTTGTCACCCCCCCCTTCCCTTATAATGCCCCATGCAGGATGTCACTCCTCCCCTTTTAATGCCCCATGCAGGATGTCACTTCCCCCCCTTATAATGCCCCATGCAGGACGTCACCCCCCCTTATAATGCCCCATATAGGATGTCACTTTCCTCCCTTTTTAATACATAGTACATAGTACATACATAGTTTGTAAAGCCGAATAAAGACTTGCGTCCATCAAGTTCGACCTGTAAGTTCTGTAGTTGCTAAAGTTGATCCAGAGGAGGGCAAAAACCCCAAATGATTTAGCCAATCTTCACCTGAGGAAAAATTCCCTCCCGACTCTGAAACCAGCAGTCAGAATAAATCCCTGTATCAACCTACTATTTTATTCTATTTTTAAGTATATGCAGAAATCTGCCTGGTATCTAGAAAAGCATCCAGTCCCCGCTTGAACTGGTGTAGTGAATCCGACATTACCGTCTCCTCACTCAGTGAATTCCATATTCTCACTGCTCTTACCGTAAAGAACCCCTTCCTATGCTGGTGCTGAAACCTTTTCTCTTCCAGTCTTAGTGAGTGCCCTCTTGTTACCGTAATATCCCTCCTTTTGAACAAATCCCGGGCAAGGTCTCTATACTGTCCCCTAACATATTTGTACACATTTATTATGTCCCCCCTCAACCTTCTCTTTTCCAGGCTGAATAGTCCTAGTTTTGCCAACCTCTCTGGGTATTGCAGTCCCTCCATTCCCTTTATTAATTTTGTTGCCCTCCTTTGTACCTTTTCAAGCTCATTTATATCCTTTCTATATATTGGGGCCCATAACTGAG
Source organism: Phyllobates terribilis (assembly GCF_046119375.1). NCBI lineage: Eukaryota > Metazoa > Chordata > Amphibia > Anura > Dendrobatidae > Phyllobates > Phyllobates terribilis. The sequence continues at coordinate 82,610,862 of NW_027362764.1, forward strand.
CACAGTATTCCAAGTGTGGTCTGACCAGTGCTTTGTACAGTGGAAGAACAATGCACCATTCAGGATGTCACTACCCCCCCTTATAATACCCCATGCAGGATGTCACCCCCCTTATAATGCCCCATGCAGGATGTCACTTCCCCCCCTTTTAATGCCCCATGCAGGATGTCACTTCCCCCCTTATAATGCCCCATGCAGGATGTCACTTCCCCCTTATAATGCCCCATCCAGGATGTCACACCCCCCTTCCCTTATAATGCCCCATTCAGGATGTCACCCCCCCTTTTAATGCCCCATACAGGATGTCACTTCCCCCCTTTTAATGCCCCATGCAGGATGTCACACACACCCCCTCCCTTATAATGCCCCATGCAGGATGTCACCCCCCCTTTTAATGCCCCATGCAGGATGTCACACCCCCTCCCTTATAATGCCCCATGCAGGATGTCACTCCCCCCCTTTTAATGCCCCATGCAGGATGTCACACGCACCCCCCTGCCTTATAATGCACCATGCAGTATGTCACTTCCCCCCATATAATGCCCCATGCAGGATGTCACTCCCCCCCTTATAATGACCCATACAAGTTGTCACACCCCCCTTCCCTTATAATGCCCCATGCAGGATGTCACTCCTCCCCTTTTAATGCCCCATACAGGATGTCACTTCCCCCCTTTTTAATGCCCCATGCAGGATGTCACACACACACCCCCTCCCTTATAATGCCCCATGCAGAATGTCACTTCCCCGCCTTATAATGCCCCATTCAGGATGTCACTCCCCCCCCCCTTATAATACCCCATGCAGGATGTCACCACCCTTATAATGCCCCATACAGGATGTCACTTCCCCCCCTTTTAATGCCCCATGCAGGATGTCACTTCCCCCCTTATAATGCCCCATGCAGGATGTCACCCCCCCTTATATTGCCCCATCTAGGATGTCACCCCCCCCTTCCCTTATAATGCCCCATTCAGGATGTCACTCCCCCCCTTTTAATGCCCCATACAGGATGTCACTTCCCCCCTTTCAATGCCCCATGCAGGATGTCACACACACCCACCCTCCCTTATAATGCCCCATGCAGGATGTCACCCCCCCTTTTAATGCCCCATGCAGGATGTCACACCCCCTCCCTTATAATGCCCCATGCAGGATGTCACCCCCCCTTATAATGCCCCATGCAGGATGTCACCCCCCCCTTCCCTTATAATGCCGCATGCAGGATGTCACTCCCCCCCCCCCATATAATGCCCCATGCCTCCATACATTAAAAAAAAAATCAAATACTCACCTCACTTCTCCTCACCTGCTGCCACTGCTCTGGACTCCAGCGTCTTCCCGCTCTGCACTGTGACAGTTCAGGAGAGAGCATGGTAGAAAGACGTCACCGCACCCTCTGACCTGAGATGTCACAGTCAGAGGACGCGGAAGAGACTGGAGCTGCTGGGGAGACACAGGGAGAGGAGCAAGCACTGGTACCGCTCTCCTCCGCTCATGGGTCCAATAGCGCGGCAGGGTGCCCGACGGCGAGTGGGCCCTCCCGTCTGCTCAGGGCCCTGTCACTTGCCCGGGTGCGCCGAGTGCTGACGCCGGCCCTGATGGGGGTGCGATAAACGGCTATGTACAGTGTGTGAAAAAGTATTTGTCCCCTTCCTGATTTCTTATTCTTTTCCCTGTTTGTCACATTTAAATGTTTCAGATCACAAAACAAATTATACTGCTATATATAACTATGGGGTGCATTATACTACTATGGATGACTATGGAGTGTATTATACTACTATGGATGACTATGGGGTGTATTATACTACTATGGATGACTATGGGGTGCATTATACTACTATGTATGACTATGGGGTGTATTAGATGGGTTAATGTACATGGGGATGGCCATAATGGAAAGTTTTTAATTGGAATTTGTTACAAGCCTCCTAATATAGCTGAACTGGTAGAGGACAATATGCTGCAACAAATTAAAAATGCAGCAAATAATAATAGGGTCCTTATTACGGGGATTTTAACTATCCAGATATTCAATGGGACATAGAATCTTCCAGCTGTGCTAAAAGCTGCAAGTTGTTATCCACAGTTTAGGACAATTACCTCTCTCAGCTGGTAGATGAACCAACCAGGGGAGGTAATCTGCTGGATCTGGTTCTGTCAAATAGACCAGATACAATTTCTGATCTACAGGTCTGGGAGTATTTGGGAAACAGCGACCATAATATGATACGTTTCAATGTAATATTCAATAAAACATTTCAAAAAGGAAATGCAAAAACCTTGAACTTTAGGAAAGCTGATTTCAACAAATTAAGGGAAGAGCTTAATATTGTAGACTGGGACCATATCATGGTAACTGGGGATACCGAATGCAAATGGGGCATGTTTAAGGAAATACTACTAGAATCCTGTAGAAAATGTATACCCTCTGGTAATAAAATGTCCAGGAATAAAAAGAAACCATTATGGATAAATAAGATATTAAACTTTGTACTAAGACAAAAACAAAGGGCATTCCAAATTTTGAAGGCCGAGAATACAGAAATAGCATTTTAGGAGTATAAAGATCTAAATAAGACATGTAAAAAAGAAATCAAACTAGCAAAATTATCTACAGAGCAACAAATCACCAGAGACATTAAAATAAATCCCAAAAATTTTTATACATACATCAATGCCAAAAAGAAAAAAATCAGATGGTATCAGCCCATTAAAAGATGATAACTAGATAATTATAGAGGACAAAGAAAAGGCTGAGATATTAAACATGCACTTTTCATCCATGTTCACCAACAAACCGTCTGTTCCACGGATCTTTCAACAGGCGAAAAATCAAAGTTCACCATCTGATATAACTAGTTTAACACAAAAAGAAGTACTGAGCAAATTAAACAAATCCTCCAGCCTAGATGGCATTCATCCACAGATACTGAGAGAATTGAGCTCAGTAATTGACAGAACGCTGAATCTCATTTTCCTCTCTTGTAACAGGGATAGTGCCACAGGATTGGAGGATAGCTGATGTGGTACTGATACCCCCACCCACTGTCTCCTCAGCCATCCCTTGTAGACTGTGAGTCCTCGGGGGCAGGGTCTTCTCTCTTTCTGTACCAGTCGCAGTCACGATTTGTTAAAGATCATTGTAATTGTTTTTGTATATATACCCCTTTTTTTCACATGTAAAGCGCCATGGAATAAATAGCGTTATAATAATATATAATAATAATAATACTATTTAAGAAAGGTAAGAAGGTGGATCCAGGTAACTACCGTCCGGTAAGTTTGACATCAGTGGTGTGCAAAGTTTTTGAGGGCATCATAAGAGATGACCTGCAGAGTTATATCACAGAGAATAATATAATAAATGATAATCAGCATGGATTCATGAAAAATAGGTTGTGTCTAACCAACATGTTGGGGTTCTATGAGGAGGTAAGTGCAAATATGGATGTTGGTAATGCGGCTGATGTGATTTATCTGGACTTTGCAAAGGCATTTGATACTGTACCACGTAGCAGCCTTATACTGAAGCTACAGAAGCAAGAACTTGGGGGAACTATATGTAGATAGGTAAGGAATTGGCTAAATGATAGGAAACAAAGCGTCATCATAAATGGTACGTTCTCTAAATGGGATATAATCAGCAGTGGAGACCTCAGGGATTTGTGCTCGGACCAATTATTTTTAACTTCTTTAGTAATGACCTCGGGGATGGGATTGAGAGTAAAGTGTCAGTTTTTGCTGAAGACACCAAACTATGTAGGATATTAAAATCTGATCTTGACATTACGATATTGCAGAACGATCTGGAAAAGATGTCTGAATGGACAAACACTTGGCAGATGAGATTTAATATAGATAAATGTAGAGTAATGCACCTAGGACGGAGTAATCCTGTTGCTGTATACACATTAAATGGGAGAATACTCGGGACTACAGAACAGGAGAAGGACTTGAGTATTCTGGTTACAAGCAAGCTGAACAGCAGTACTCAATGTCAAGCAGCAGCCGCAAAAGCAAACAAGATTTTAGGATGTATAAAAAGAGAAATAAAATCCCACGATCCCAACGTATTGTTACCCCTTTATAAATCACTGGTGAGGCCACATCTGGAATATGGGATCCAGTTTTGGGCTCCACATTTTGAAAAGGATATTCAGAAGTTAGAGTCAGTTCAAAGGTGGGCTACTAGATTATTACAAAGAATGGAAGGCCTCTCATATGATGAGAGGTTGAAAAAGTTGAGCTGGTTTAGCTTAGAAAAATGACGCCTCAGAGGGGATCTCATTTACATGTATAAATATATCTGTGGTCAATACAAAGGACTAGCACACAACTTATTCCTTCCAAAGACCATACTAAGGACCAGGGGGCACTCATTACAGGTGGAAGAAAGGCGATTCCGCACCTAAACAGGAAAGGGTTCTTTACAGTCCAAGCAGTCAGACCGTGGAATGCCGACCACAAGAGGTAGTAATGGCAGACACTATAACAGCTTTCAAAAAAGTGCTGTATGATTTCCTCGATACACATAACATTGTGTTTTACAGTTAAATTAGACAAAATATTACACCTATTGTAGTACATTTAATATGGTAATAGTAATTACATAACTAGTATCATAATTAGGTTTGATCCAGGATTCTTGGACTGATCGCCTTTTCTCGGAGTCAAGAAGGAATTTTTCCGTATGATGCAAATTGGCTGAATGTGTCCTGCCTTTTTCTGGATCAACAGATTTAGGCATAGGGATTTTAATAATACCATTATTAGAATCATAACAGAGAGGCTGAGTTCACACGATGCGTTTTTCATGCGTTTCCGCGGCGTTTTTGCAGTTGCGTAAACGCCGCGGAAATGCATTAAAAACGCATGGTAGAAGGGCAGCAATGTTCCCCAATTGAAATCCACATGTGCTGTGCCCATGATGCGGATTTTTCCGCAGCGTAAACGCTGCGGTCAAAAATCCACAGCATGTCAATTAATTTTGCGGAAACGCTGCTCTTTTGCCGCCATTGACTTGCATTAGACCGCATGGAATCCGCATCACTGTATATGTTGATGCGCTTTTCATGCGGTCTAATGTGCGGATGGCACCCGGGTGTGGATGAGAGGACTCGCATCCAGACCCAGGTACCATTAAAAAAAAAAAGAATAAAATAAAAAATATATATATTCTCACCTTCTGACGGCCCGCGCGGCGTCCTGCTGGCTTCCCGGGCACTTCGCGGTTGAATGAAGGACCTTCGCTGACGTCAGAGTCATGTGACGGGTCACGTGACGCTGACGTCGGAAGGTCCTAAAGTCTTCACTGCCGGCAGCCGGGACCGAGCGAAGCCGGACACCGGGGGCCATCAGAGGGTAAAGTATATATTGATTTTTTATTTTTTGACATTCACACACTATATAAATCCATGCCGGTTGCATGGATTTATATAGTGTAAAGTTGACAAGCACTTTCCAAGTGATGCTAAAATCGCTTGGGAAGCGCTTGTCAACCCGCATGCGGAAATGAAAGTGAAGACCGCTTCATTTCCGCATGTCCCTGGCAGGAAACCGCATGTTCAATCCACATGCGTTTTTTCCTGCCAGAGAGATGCAGAAACGCTCAGGAAAAAATCCTGAGCATTTCTGCATCGTGTGCACATACCCTAATACAAAATATACAACTAATCAAAACAATTATAAACTGGTTCATTTTTAATTGTAATAGTGCAGCATTAATAAAAATGGTAATAATACATTTGTGAGGCCTAGTCTCAATAAGTTAGTATGTTAGTGTAGGGAGTACAATTGGGGGAGAAAGGTTGAACTGGATGGACCTAGGTCTTTATTCAACCTATGTTTTTATGATACTATACTACTATGGATGGCTATAGGGGTGCATTATACTACTATGGATGACTATGGATGACTATGGGATGTGCATTATACTAAAATGGATGACTAAGGGGTACATAATACTACTGTGGATGACTATGGGAGTGCATTATACTATTATGGAAAATTATCAGCTGTGCATTATAGTATATGGAGGACTATGGGCTGTGCATTATACTACATGGATGACTATGGGCTGTGCAGTATATTATGTGAAGGACCATGGGCGGTGCAGTATATTATATGGAAGACTATGGGCTGTGCAATATACTATATGGAGGATTATGGGGTGTGCATTATACTTCTACTATGGAGCCCCATGACTTGTATTTACGCCCCTGGTGAGTATAATATAAAATAATTTCTTTTTTTTTATACATTAAATAACAGCGGCAGAACGAGGGACATATTTTGAGGTGGGGGATATACAGTGCTGGCCAAAAGTATTGGCACCCCGGCAATTCTGTCAGATAATACTCAGTTTCTTCCTGAAAATGATTGCAATCACAAATTCTTTGGTATTATTCTCTTCATTTAATTTGTCTTCAATGAAAAAAACACAAAAAGAATTGTCCTAAAGCCAAATTGGATATAATTCCACACCAAACCTAAAAAATGGGGTGGACAAAAGTATTGGCACCCTTTGAAAAATCATGTGATGCTTCTCTAATTCGTCTAATTAACAGCACCTGTAACTTACCTGTGGCACCTAACAGGTGTTGGCAATAACTAAATCACACTTGCAGCCAGTTAACATGGATTAAAGTTGACTCAACCTCTGTCGTGTGTCCTTGTGTGTACCACATTGAGCATGGAGAAAAGAAAGAAGACCAAAGAACTGTCTGAGGACTTGAGAAACCAAATTGTGAGGAAGCATGAGCAATCTCAAGGCTACAAGTCCATCTCCAAAGACCTGAATGTTCCTGTGTCTTCCGTGTGCAGTGTCATCAAGAAGTTTAAAGCCCATGGCACTGTGGCTAACCTCCCTAGATGTGGACGGAAAAGAAAAATTGACGAGAGATTTCAACGCAAGATTGTGCGGATGGTGGATACAGAACCTCGACTAACATCCAAACAAGTTCAAGCTGCCCTGCAGTCCGAGGGTACAACAGTGTCAACCCGTACTATCCGACGGCGTCTGAATGAAAAGGGACTGTATGGTAGGATACCCAGGAAGACCCCACTTCTTACCCCGAGACATAAAAAAGCCAGGCTGTAGTTTGCCAAAACTTACCTGAGAAAGCTTAAAACGTTTTGGAAGAATGTTCTCAGGTCAGATGAGACAAAAGTAGAGCTTTTTGGGAAAAAGCATCAACATAGAGTGTACAGGAAAAAAAAAGAGTCATTCAAAGAAAAGAACACGGTCCCTACAGTCAAACAAGGCGGAGGTTCCCTGATGTTTTGGGGTTGCTTTGCTGCCTCTGGCACTGGACTGCTTGACCGTGTGCATGGCAATATGAAGTCTGAAGACTACCAACAAATTTTGCAGCATAATGTAGGGCCCAGTGTGAGAAAGCTGGGTCTCCCTCAGAGGTCATGGGTCTTCCAGCAGGACAATGACCCAAAACACACTTCCAAAAGCACTATAAAATGGTTTTAGAGAAAGCACTGGAGACTCCTAAGGTGGCCAGCAATGAGTCCAGACCTGAATCCCATAGAACACCTGTGGAGAGATCTCAAAATGGCAGTTTGGAGAATGCACCCTTCAAATATCAGGGACCTGGAGCAGTTTGCCAAAGAAGAATGGTCTACAATTCCAGAAGAGCATTGTAAGAAACTCATTGATGGTTACCGGAAGCGGTTGTTCGCAGTTATTTTGGCTAAAGGTTGTGCAACCAAGTATTAGGCTGAGGGTGCCAATACTTTTGTCCGGCCCATTTTTGGAGTTTTGTGTGAAATGATCAATGATTTGATTTTTGCTTCATTCTCTTTTGTGTTTTTTCCTTGCATGCAAATTAAATGAAGAGAATAATACTAAAGAATTTGTGATTGCAATCATTTTCAGGAAGAAACTGAGTATTATCTGACAGAATTGCAGGGGTGCCAATACTTTTGACCATTACTGTATACCAGAAAGTGGACCAGAATGGAGGGATGTATATATATGTTCAGGATGGATGGGGGCCCTGGTCCAAATCTTGCACCGGGGCCCATCAGACTCTAGTTACACCACTGCCTGGGAACACAGCTGGAGACAAGTCTAGTCTGATGCCGCCCCTGACCAACTTCTCCCAGCGCCTATCTGGGCGATTGGCAACATTGACTACTTGGATAAAATAGTTTTCAGATGGTAAGCGTCTTGGGACTTTTGACTTGTGTGAATATGATATTCATAATTTGCTTAAAGGGGTATTCCGAGGAGATAAAAAAAAATTATATTGTTCCTGTCCTCATACACTAAAAAGATGAGATGGTAAGTGCAGTCATATGATCTTTTTAACCCTTGTCATTCCATGTGACAGAATCTGCTCTTTCACTGCTCCCCCCCCCCCCTTTCTGGGTCATTACATCATACACCAAGTGCTGCTCCCCCTGTAAGGAACAGCCAGCTTGAGGAGAGGGGGCGTGGCCATGCCCCCTGTACTCTACAGAGAAACAGCTATTAGACTGGCTGATAACAGTGGGAAGCAACACATTGCTGTAATGTTCCTGTAATGTAATGAGCAGTGCAGTGAAAACCAGCTTCTGTCACACAGACCCCTAATAATGGCTGATTTGAGGGGTTGTGTTCGGGAAGACCCAGAGCTGTTTCTCTGCAGAGTACAGGGGATGTGGCCACGAGCCGGCTGTTCCTTACAGGGAGGAGCAGCACCTAGTGTATGGTGTAATGACCAAGAAGAGAGGGGGGAGCTGTGAAAGAGCAGATTCTGTCACATGGAATTACAAGGATTAAAAAGATCATATACCTGCACTGACCATCTCATATTTTTAGTGTATAAGGGCAGGAACAGTACAAAAAAATGTATCTCCCCAGAGTACCCCTATAAGTCCTCTTTTCACCATTTCATATCTGGGTGTAAGAAACCTTTCAGCAACACCCACGGGGAAATCAGTGCTCAGAAAACCATCAACTTCTGTAGTTTCTCCAACTTCTTCACATGTGGCTGACTTTATAGGCTGTGTTTTTTCTCTTGTTTCCCCGTGCTGGGCAGCTCAGAAACAGATGATGATTGTAGGTAAAGAAGCCCTCCTCCCATCAAAATGTTCATCCTCTTAATATAGTACAATCATCCTATTATATAGCGCTGTGTGCTTACAATTGCTTATTTTGCCTTTCTACCCATCTAATTCTCTTTTCAATTTCTATAACTCTCAATGAGACTTCTGCACGTGTCCACAGGTATTTGGCCACTTCATGTGAGCAAACTGCTCCAGCTATCTCAAGTGTGAAGAAGCCTACTCCAAACTGCAGGTTTCAGCTGCGTTAATAGATAAGGCTCACAAAAGACACTTCAGAAGAGTCCAATGCTTTGCTCTTAGCCTTTCTTGGATGTTATTATCTGTGTGTTTTGGGTCATTATCCTGTTGGAGAAGCCATGACTTGCGACTCAGACCAAGCTTTCTGATACTAGCCAGAACTGGACAGATTCAAGACACCCTGTGCCAGATGCAGCAAAGCAGCCCCACAACATAACTGAGCCTCCTCCATGCTTCATAGTAAGTAGAATCGTCTTTGCTTTTTGTGCCTGTGAATATAGAGTTGATGAGACTTGCAATAAAGCTCCAGTTTTGTCTCATCTGTCCAAAGGACATTGTCACAATAATGCAGTAGGATTTCCAGGGACAATGGGCTCCAACCCTGTCCCTCAAACTAGGGGAATCCTAGGGCTATCCCTATCCCCCAGATTACCCCTGATAGTGGTGATGCCAGGATCTCATACCTCGCTATGCTGCTATATGCACGCTTATCTGTTTATTCCCCCACCAAAGGAGGTATGGGACAGAAGCAAATGGAATAACACAAATCTGACAGAAAGGGGAAAACAGACAAAGATAAAAGAAAACCACAATCATACAAATACACTCAGAAAATGACCGAGTTTGAATTAAGGGAGGGATAGGTGGAACAAACCAAATGGGAAGATGTTTAGGAGAAACACACACAAACCAAATCCATGCAGAAATCTCCTTAAAACATCTCGAACCACGAGTTCCTAACTCTGGACTCTCCTTCAACTGTAAACCAGGAAGTGGTAAGCTATCACTGACAAAGAAATAAGCAAGGAGGAGGGTTCTTAAACTTGTGGGGAGTAACCAACTCAGAACAGCTGACACAAAAAGACAGAGTACACCAGGAGTCCCAGTAAGCAGTTTAACCCTTGCAGAAACAGAGTAATGAAAGCCAGAACTGCTAACGGGACGGTGAAGCCGTTCTAACAACTGCAGGTGTATGTGTCACCAGACGCTGCGATCTTCTGACCCCACTCTGTCGTGGTATCCCCGTGACAGACATTCTCCCAGATGTTTTGTGGCTTTTTAATATGCATTTTGGCAAATACAAGTCTCTCTTTTTTATGTTTTGCTTTCAACAGTGGTTTCCTGCAATCAAATTGTGCTTCATTTTTAATTTCCCCTTAATTTTTTTTTTTTACAAAATATCAGTCGTTATTGCCTAGTTGCTGTTTATGCTCTATTATCTTTTGTCTACTATAAGTATAAATAAGGACATTTCGAAGCATTATCCGTTATCCTTATCCAATATTTAGTATATCCTTTTGTCTTCTTAGATACTAGATAAGAAACAAAGATCAAAATGTGACAAAAATTTATAATTATTTAAGCTAAATAAATATTACTTTAACATTTTGTTTTTGGCAACACTTTGCATAATTCAGTTGTATAGTAACTTATTAGCTAGAACAAATTAATTAGTAAGGAAGAAGAAAAGACAATGTAGCATTAAGCAGGACCTAACTTATATTAGCCTTGCCAAAAGTAGAAAACAAAAGCAAGAAACACTTGAGTTATTCGCATATCTTTGTTCTCAGGAACTTCCAAAGTAGTCCTAGGTGGAAGTTTTTTTTCAGAATACATCTTATAACAAGTTTAGCCCAGGAGAACAATTCATAATTTCAATGGCAAGTGCCCCATTAAAGATGCTTATGGGATTTATGAGAATTCCAGGTGTAAAAATTAGTCCTGAGAGTTGATGCAGTTGGATCCTTTTAACTCCTTCAAGACATGCGCTTTAAATGTTAATCTGGTAAAAAAAAACACTGTGGCATCGCTGTATATAACACAAGCAATCAGACAATCGCAGCTTTAAGTCCCCAAAACTATTAAGAACAGTGAAAAGTAAGAAAAAGTTTTTAAAAACATGAAAAAACAAACACCAGTCGTAATGAATTGGGCCCAATGTTCCTTTTGCTCATGACTTTTATTTTTACATTTTAGTCAAAATGTGCTGTTGTGTTTTAAAAATTAATGGATCTTTACGATATGTGCAAGATTTGCTATACAGAGTGAACAATGATTTATAGATTTTACATTTAAGTTGTCGGTAACACTTTGCAATATGTCGAATATTTCCTAATAAAGCATAACATAGTTATACAGTAACCTATTAGCTAGAACAAATGAATCAGTAAACCATTTAAAAAAGAAAAAAGACAATGTAGTATTATGTAGGAAAGAACTAATATTAACCTTGACGAAAGTAGAAAAACGAAAACAAAAAAAAAACTTGGGTTATTTGCACGTCTTTGATCCTAGGAAGATTCAAACTAGTCATACATGGGTGGTCTATTTGTCAAAATACATCTAAGGCCACGGCCCCACTATCAGTATTTGGTCAGTATTTTTTCTCAGGAGTGGGAGCCAAAACCAGGTGAGGAACAATCAGAGAAAAGGTATAATAGAAACAAGTCACCAATTCTGCATTTATCACCCACTCCTGGTTTTGTCTCCCACTCCTGAGACAAAATACTGACTGAATACTGACCAAATACTGATAGTGGGGCTGTGGCCTTATAACAAGTTCGGCTCAGGAGAACAATTCATAATTTAAATGGCAAGCACCTCATTGAAGAGGCTTATGGGGTGCTATTTATGAGAATCCCAGGTGTAAAAAACAGACCTGATGGTTGGTACAGTTGGATTTTTTTAATAGACATTTCTTTTTTGGCTTCTTGTCTGAAATACAGATCATGAATATGATCTCCAGGGTCAAAGTCAAACTGTTTGCGGCAATTATGATTAATGTGCCTTACCACTATGTGAATAGTCTATGGGAGAGTACTGTGCTCTGGTATTTCCATCAGTCCTATAGACCTGTATGTTAATGTCTATGCTCTGGCAGTGCTCTAATCAACTGAGTGACTCTCATGGTTGGTGGGGTCCCCTTAGCTTTTAGCCAGCAATTCACTGGTGAGATTTATATTGCACCGCAACATCAGTCACACATAACACTCTAGGCAGCAACCCTAACAACAAAAGTACTAAATGTTAAAAAAAAAAAAAAAAGAACGAAAAAGCACAAACATAAATTAATAAAAAACATACAAAAAAACTAAATCAGTGATACAATATCAGCTGTCAGTCACCTGGATCCAGTACACCAAGTCAGGCCACACTTGGTGTGCACTGGCACCAGAAGTGATGACACCCTCACCAGTCACAGGGTCTGTAATAGGCTCCAGCAGTCAGCTGACTTGAACATGTTTTTCTGATGACACTCTATTCAACACTAGGACTACTGGACTCGTGACCCCGCCTAGAACTACTGAAAGGAGTCATTTTGACTCCTTGCTTGTTTTCGTTTATTTTTAGAGTTTCATTTGTGGTTATTTATTAATAATTATATTTTTTGTAATGTATTATTATTGTGAGATCCAACAGTAATGCTTTTGATTGTTTTTTTTCTGCTTTTCTTATTTTTCTACAGAAAATAACAATAATTATAATAGACGTTTTTCAAACATTTTTTTTTATTCAAGTGCACACATATAAACAACAACTGAAGAACAAAAGGCAGAGAAAATGTAGGTGGAGGAGCATAAAAATGAAAATATGGCGCACAATTCACCTTCTAAACATTTGGTGTTTCGCATTTTAGGCATTGCCTTTGATTTATGGCAGTACATTGCCCACACAAAGACTTACCACAAGTCTTACAATTTCCGACAGATCTATTTTTCTTGCACTTTTCTTTGATCTGGCAAAATTTTGTTTGAACCATCACTTCTGAGCATGTAGAAACTTGGGACGTGGAACCCTTTTCCCTATCTGTGACATAAGGACCACTCAACTCTCTCACAAGCGTTTGCAAAAATGCCTTGCGTGACATTTTTTGGTGGGTAATCTCCTCGAATATTATCCATGCATTTATACCCGCAAAGTCTAAGGCACTTTCAAATGCATGAACAGGCCATCTCCTTGTGCATGTTCGTGTGGTATATTTTCGTGCCATCTGATCCACTACATCCACTCCATATTTTGTTTCATTGTAAAACTTTACCGTTTCTGGAGTTTTTTTAGCGGAATCAGACGCAACAACAACATCTGGATGGACGGAACTCAAAATGACAACATTTTTGTTGGGCTTTCCTTGATATACTGTAAGTGTAAAATTGTCTTCATTTCTAAACACTTTAGTGTTGTACAATTCCTCTTTCATGGATTTTATTTCTTTAGGCACTTCTCGCCTTATCTTGTTCAGTGTTCCCACGATGGTTGTTCCTTTGCTTTTTAGCTGTTTAGCTAATTTTACTGAAGTAAAATAATTATCGGTTGTAACATTGCGACCTTTTTTCAAAAACGGGTCCAATAACTTCATTACCACATGGTCAGCTAAACGGTCCTCAGCACGGCGTGTGTCATCTTTGCCTAGATAAGGGAAGCCATTTGCCAGATATTTGCTCCTCTTATCAACAGCTAGCCAATATTTGTGGCCATATTTATCTGGTTTGGAAGGCATGTACTGCGTGAATGGACACCTAGTTTTGCTTGGGAAAAGTTGCTCATCCACCGTTATGTATGGGCCAGGTTTGTAACACGCAATACAATTTTTAATAAAACTGTCCCACACAGTAGAAAATAGAGCAAACTTGTCCGTTTGCAGTCTCTCCGATCGAGTAGATTTCTCATCAAATCTGAGAAACCTCATAATTTCAACAAAGCGGTCCCTAGACATTGTCGCTTTGCAAAACGGTATTCCCCAGTCATTACACCAAATACTGCTAATCGAGTGACGGTTCGTGCCAGATATTCCACGAGCATAGAATATCGCAATGAATGCATCTAGCTCCTCATCAGATAGAGTAAACTGTAAATTATTGTTCCTGCATGCTTCTGCAAGCGTACAGTTCTTTATATGTGTCAATATATATGAATCAAAAAATAAAAAAAATAAACGCCATGCGCTCAAAGGACTATCGATTACACAGTAATACAAGCAGGTAAAACACAAGGAAAATGTGAAAAGTTGACATGTAAATTGAACTACATCTATATGAACATCAGGGTAAATAAGACAGAGTGAAAAAATTATGCACAAAACTTTATAGCAACATTTAGTGACAAAAGGACCTCAAAATATAGTAGGGAGTCAAAATGACTCCCTTCAGTAGTTCTTGGTAAATTTTGAAAAAAACGCGCAAATTTTTCACCAAAATTATTTATTCTCACAAAATCTTTTTTCACATCATATTTGAGGAAAAGTCACCGAGTTTCAAGCCGGAATTCTGAAAAATGTAGTCACAGAAGAGAAATAAAAAACGAAAGGAGTCAAAATGACTCCATCAGTAGTTCTAGTGTTAAGTCACTTGACTGCTGCAGCCTATCACAGGACGCGGTGGTACTGTGAATGGTGAGCACAATATCAGTTCTGATGTGCACCATTGAGTGGCTTGTGCTGGATCCTGGTCGGTGACATCAGGTATCATTCATTTTTTTTTTTTTATTACCTTATTATTTGCTTTTTCTTTTTCCACCTTTTTTTCTTTTTCCACCTTTTTTTCTTTTGTTACAAATAACATTGAGAACCACAGCGTTCAGCAGAAGAAAAGACAGGTAAGCAGTTAACCATATATTTATGCTTCTCTAATGCAATGTTGCTGCCTAGTATCATTTATAGCTCCGCTGCAGCGGCAGAGGTCAGTAGAGCACTGAGGACTTGCGCTCTTTTAGCTGAGCGCCAGCCGCAGTAAAAGTGCATGCAGCACTGAGTCTTGGGATCACTACATCTGAAGACTCAGCAAGCAATAGATGGGTAGGGACATAACTGTGAGCCTCCTATGTGGAAGGGGAGGCAAGTGCTTGATCCACACCCTGCTTGGCCCTGCTTGTCAGTCATCTTAATGAAATGGTTGATAATAACCCTTGAAATTTGCATTCCACAGTAATCACCGTAAGGCCAGGTGCAGATGAGAGTATTTTTGGTCTGAGTGCAATCTGACAAAGCATAGGATTGTACCTGGACCAATGTTATGACACATGTCATGTTACACGCACGCCGCTAGGTTCAGATAGGGCGAGACGGGTTTCATGAATTCTTTGGAATCCTGGGGGAACCGTTACTCAGGGCGACCATAGGCTGCAGTTTCTCTCAGGCACACGATAGATTTAATTGCTGACCAGACACATCTGACAAGAGTCTTTTTCAACAGTTTAACAGTGAAATTTAATCTGAAGCACGACCAGTGAAATTCAGGGATATTACAGCAACAATCTTCATTACAGTACCATCTGAGTTTCTTGAGCAACCCTCTTCAGTAACAATACAGTAGTTTCTTCACAAGGCACAGTATTACAGTCTCTTCAGTAGCATAATTCAGCATAGATTAGATCTCTTAGCAGCACACTTTTATGCATACATAACCACAGGCTTTTCCTTCACAAGGACACAATAGTACACAGCATTCTTTATCCAGCATGGAGATAGAGGGGGGAGGGTTTGATGTGGGAGATGATCCCTGTGACACAATTTCTTCCAGTCCTTATCTTCCTGCCTGATAATACTCTGCACTGTTAGTTCAGGGAGTTTATCCGACCTGTGTTTAGTTTCTCTCCTGATCTGAATCCTGTTCAGTTGCCTTCTGTCAGATCCAGATAACACACCACCTGTCTCTTCGGCTTCAGCCAGACTACAATTCTCCTGCTGAAGCACTGAGCGCAGGAGAATTTTCCCACACTGTCAGTGACGTGCATGAGGTGAGCTGAGTTCATTGGACATGACATCGGCTCATCTGGATGCCGTCACAGCGAGACACTGAGGAGCGCAAGCATGCCTGCGCTTCTCAGTGTCAGCGGCATGGCAAGCTGGATGGCAGCTTTCGGCTGCGATCCAGCCTGTCATGTCAATGTAGCAGAGCTGGAGCCGCCGTGGGAACCATGGAAAGGTAAGAATGAGGTTGCTTTATTATTTTACTTTTATTGCAGAAGACATTGGCTTCAGCTGCAATGGGCATGATGGTAAGTATGGTTTAATTTAGAACATTAAAAAATTGTGTATTTATTTCAATTAAAGGACTTTATTCTGGGTGTTGTGTTTTTTTAAATACTTTACTAGAAATTCATGGCGGTCATGTCTAATATTGGCGTGACCCCATGAATTTCGGGCTTAGGGCCAGCTGATAATGCCAAGCTGGCCCTAACCCCTTTATTACCCAGTGAGCCACCGCACCAGGGCCCTGGATGAGTTAGGTACAGCGCCAGAAGATGGCGCTTCTATGAACGCGCCATTTTCTGGGGTGGCTGCGGACTGCAATTTGCAGCGGGGGGGCTCAGAAAGCTTGGGCCTCCCTGCGCTGCAGATTCTAGCCCCAAGCTGCCTAGATGTACCTGGCTGGACACAAAAATAGGGCGAAGCCCCACGTATTTTTTTTTTAATTATTTCATGAAATAATTTTAAAAAAAAAGGGCTTCCCTATATTGTTGTGTCCGGCCAGGTACAAATAGGCAGCTGGTGGTTGGGGCAGCCCGTTCCTGGATGCTGTACCTGGCTGGCATACAAAAATATGGTGAAGCCCACGTCAAAATTTTTGGGAAAAATTAAAAAATAATAAAAAAATAATAATAATTTAGGGACTGCATCTTTATTAACCCTCCATGTGGAGGGGTTAATAAAGATGCAGTCCCTAAATGTGTTTTTTTTTTTTAAATTTATTGAATTTTTCACCAAAAATTTGACGTGGCCTTCGCCATATTTTTGTGTCCAGCCAGGTATAGCTTCCAGGAACGGGCTGCCCTCAACCCCTAGATGCCTATTTGTACCTGGCTGGAAACAAAAATACAGGGAAGCCCTTTTTTTAATTATTTCATGGATGCGCCATTTCTGGGGCGGCTGACGGCTGGTGTTTTTAGCCTGGGAGGGGGCCAATATTCATGGCACCCTTCCTGGACTATTAATATCAGCCCCCAGCTGTCTGCCTAGCCTTTGCTAGCTATTAAAATAGGGACGACATTTTTTTTGGGGTCCCCCATTTTAATAGCTAGTAAAGGCTAGGTATTCAGCTGGGGGCTGATATTAGTAGCCTGGGAAGCTCCGTGGATATTACCCCCTTCCCAGGCTTCAAACATCTGCCCCAGCCGTCTGCTTAACCTCCGCTAGAGACTAAAATTACGGGGAACCCCACGCCAATTTTTTTTTAAATAAATCCTTTATTTTAGCACTAAATGACAAGTACAGTAATCAACACTGTCACTGTACTTCTTATATATGTGACTGACATGTTTATATCTATCTAATCTATGTGTGATGCTCTATTCTTTCTGTTCTAAATTGTCGGGTACCAGTGTATGCCGCTGCTGAATTGCCGGCCGGCTTTTTTAAAGAGAGTGTCTTCTGAGCAGTTTGTAAGCTTTTGGACACCTTTGAAGGTGTTTTCTATGTGTTTCTATGTGTTTTTGTTTGCCTGCCATTGGTTTTAACGGTGTTCGACGAACCGAACCCAAATACTACGGGGGTGGCTCAACATTAGTCATCAGGTCTCTATCAGACCTGGGGCAGTCATGCTCTTCACTGTCTACTCCAGAATCAGACAGTGTAGGGAGAGGTGCTGCTGAGCTAGGGAGAGATTTTTCTTAGTTAGTGTAGGTATACCACAACATATTCTACACATATTTATCTCTGTCCGTCTAATCCAGCTGCATAGATATCAATGCTAGGCAGGCAGGCAGTGTATGTGGCAGACTGCAGTGCATATAGCAGGAGGGTCTATTCCAGTTCTGTCTGCTGTTGCTTTTACAGATATTTCTAGAAATAGCTCAGGGAACAGGGGCCAGGAATAATTTTTTTTGGATCTTAATCCTGATTATTTGCTTAACAAGCAATCCAGAGAACACAGTTTTTCTGCTCCATTTGCTTGTTGGCACTGCAGAATACAGCCAGATCCTTTCCATATTACAGCGCTAAAAATACATCTATTTAAAACTGTGGTTTGTCCGTCACACAGATCACATATAATTGCGCTGAAAATTCTACCATTTCTGGCCTCCATTGAAATTTTGTTGCAGTGTGTCAGCGAAGTTATTGACACGAGGTCGCTGTTAAAAATAGTTACCTACATTTAACTTTTTTTCACAAAAAATGTTACTTTAGACCAATTTTTTTTTATTTTTGCAAGGGTAACAGGAAAAATTGGACCCCAAAATTTGTTGTGCAATTTCTCCTGAGCACGCCGATACCCCATATGTGGGGGAAAACCACTGTTTGGGCACTTCTTGGAAGAGAAGGAGGGACATTTGAATGTAAAATTTGCTTGAATAATTAGTGGACGCCATGTCGCATTTGGAGAGCCCCTGATGTGTCTAAACAGTTTAAACCCCCACAATTGACACCATTTTGGTGAGCATCTTGAACCCCCAAGTGCTTCACAGATATTTATAACATTGGACCGCATAAATAAAATTCACATTTTTCCCACAAAAATGTTTTTCAGCCCCCAATTTTGCATATTCATAAAGTTAACAGGGGAAATTGTACCATACCACTTGTTGTGCTATTTGTTATGAGTAAGTCGATACCCAATATGTGGGGGAAAACCACTGTTTGGGCACATGGTAGACCTCGGAAGGGAAGGAGCGTCATTTGACTTTTTGAATGTAAAATTTGCTTGAATAATTAGCGGATGCCATGTCGCGTTTGGGGAGACCCTGATGTGTCTAAATAGTGGAACTGCCCACAACTGACCACATTTTGGAAATTAGACCCACAAGGAACTTCTCTAGATGTGTGGTGAGCACCCTGAACGCCCAGGTGCTTCACAGAAGTTTATAACGTAGAGCCATGAAAATAAAAAATCTAACTTTTTCCACAAAAATTATCTTTTAGCCCCAATTTTTTTATTTTCACAAAGGTAAGAAGAGAAAATGGACTGTTGTGCAATTTCTCCTGAGTACGCCGATACCCCATATGTGAGGAAAAAACACTGATTCGGTGCACAGCAGGGTTCAGGAGGGAAGAAGCACTGTGTGACTTTTTGAACGCAAAATTGTCTGGAATCGAGAGCGGACGCACTAAAATGCTTGGGTACTCATTGCTCGAGTCGAGCAAATTGGAATGCTCGAGTGCTCGGCCCAAGTAACGAGCACAATGTAAGTCTATGGGAAACTCGAGCATTTTTTTGGCCCCCCCCCGGTGGTCTGCACAGGGCCTAAAAATTGCCCAAATCGATGGGAGCAGTGCTCAAATAGCATGAGAACAGCATAGGGAAGACCCCTGGAAGCATTTCTGAGTCCCAGGTCACTGCTGTCAACAATGTTGTCAGTGGTATTACACCACTTTTACAAACTCAGAATAAAACATACAAAAACGAAACCAAAATGGATTTTCCTGGGAAATATGTTAAGGAATATCCTTTCCAGGGTAATGACTTGTATATAAGGCAAAATAAATAACCAAAAACAAAAATGCTCCTCCACACCTTGGGCTATGTTCACACGTAGTGTTTTTGATGTTTTCTTGCACTTTTGCATTGCTTTCCACTGTGACAAATGCATTTACCGGGAAATGTCATTTTAACATTTTACAACCTTATCAGGCCATGTGGTGTGTGAAACATGATCAGACACATTCTGTTTCATTTATGAAGGAGGGATTGTGAAAGTCACAAACACTATTTTTACAGCCTTACTATTCTTAAAGAGCCAGCAGTCGGCTATTCTTTGATGTTCCCATTATTAAAGAGTGGGTCTCCTATACTGTTATTGCGTATGCAGTGACTGCAAGGACTGTTAAAAATTTGGACGCAACCCAATACCCCTTTGAAGAGACATAGAGGAGGGTTTATGTAAAAAAAATGCTCCCAATATAAAGGAGTGGGTCTCCTATAGTGGTAATGCCCATGCTGTGACAGCAAGGCCTGCCAAAATTTGGGAAAAACCCCACTAGCAATTTAAAGACACATAGAGCTGGGCCACATTAATGACATGTTCCCATTAGAAAGGAGAGGGTCTGCTATCCAGTTATAGGGTATGCAGTGAGTCCAACGGCTGGCAAAATTTAGGAAAAACCCGACTAACAATTTAAACACACATAGAGCTGGGCCACAGTAAGTACAGGTTCCCATTAGAAAGGAGAAGGTCTGCTATCCAGTTATAGGGTATGCAGTGAGTCCAACGGCTGCCAAAATTTAGGAAAAACCCCACTAACAATTTAAAGACACATATAGCTGGGCCACAGTAACGACATGTTCCTATTAGAAAGCAGAGGGTCTGCTATCCAGTTATAGGGTATGCAGTGAGTCCAATGGCTGCAAAAATTTAGGAAAAACCCCACTAACAATTTAAACACACATAGAGCTGGGCCACAGTAACGACATGTTCCTATTAGAAAGGAGAGGGTCTACTATCCAGTTATAGGGTATGCTGTGACTGCAAGGGCTGCCAAAATTTAGGAAAAACCCCACTAACAATTTAAAGACACATAGAGGTGGGCTACAGTAATGAGTACGACATGTTCCCATTAAAAAGGAGTGGGTCTCCCATACTGTTTGCCTATGCAGTGAATGTAACGGCTGCCAAAAATTCAGAGGAACTCCAATGTCCCTTGCAAGAGACATACAGTAGATATGTTGATATGGTATATATGGTAATGATATGGAGGAGGATGTGAAGGATGAGTAGAAGGAAGAGGACAAGAGCAAATAGACAAAATCAGGAAGTATATACCCATGTCTGGGTGTGAAGACTGAGCAGCATGGGAATAGAGTTAGACCTCCCAAAAAAAAAATCATTTGAGTTTATGTTATGCTGCTATCATTTGATGGTGTTGAGAAGTCTGGCCCAATCCAGCCCTTGTTCATTTTTATAAGAGTCAGCCTGTCAGCATTTTCAGTTAACAGGAGGATGCGCCAATCGGTTATAATCCCACTGGCGGCACTAAAAACCCGCCCTGACAAAACGCTAGGGCAGGGCAGGCCAGGACCTCCAAGGCATAGAGAGCCAGTTCATGCTACGTGTGCAGCTTGGATGCCCAATAATTATCTGGCACAGCGGAATCACGGAGGACGTTGGTACGGTCGGCAAGGTACTCCCTCACCATGTTCCAAAACTTTGCACTCCTTGTGAGAGTACCCCGCGCCTCAGGGCTTGTGCGATGGGAAAGGCTGAGAAAACTCTCCCAGAACTTGGACAGTGTTCCCCTGCCTCTGCTGGATTGCATTTGTGGCTCTCTCACCTGTACTCCTTGGTTGTCCAACGAACTGTGACCTCTGATGCCAGCATTCTCAAATGGAAATTTTTAAAATAATTCAGCAACAAGGGCCTTCTCATACTGCACCATTTTATTAGGCCTGTCCTGCGTGGGAATAAGAGACAGAAAGTTCTTCTTGTAGCGTGGGTCCAGAAGTGTCAACAGCCAGTCATGACTGTCACTCAAAATTTGGACAACGCAAGGGTCATGGGAAAGGCAGTGTAGCATAAACTCAGCCATGTGTGTCAGACTGCAAAGAGGCAAGACTTCTGTGTCCCCAACAAGAGGACGACTGACCATGCTCTCCTCCTCATCCCTGTCCTCAGGCCATCCACGCTGAACAGACGGTATGACAGTTGTACAGGTAGTACCGTCTATAGCGCAGGAAACTAGCTCCTGTTCTTCCTCTTCCTCCTCTTCCTCATTGTCACCCAATCCACATTGGGATGAGATGAGGCTGGGCTGTGTGGAATCACCCTGTATGGTTCCTTGCTCCATCTCATCGTGCTCCGCCTTCAATGCATCCTCTTTTATTGTGAGCAGAGAGCGTTTCAGAAGACAGAGAAGCGGAATGGTGATGCTAATTATGGCGTCATCGCCACTCACCATCTTGGTGGAGTCCTTAAAGTTTTGGAGGATGGTACATATGTCTGACATTCATGTCCACTCCTGAGCTCTTATGTGTGGAGTCTGAACTGAATATCGACGGCCTTGCTGATGCTAGTAGTCAACAAATGCCCTTCTGCTCACAAATCCTTCCCAACATCTGCAATGTAGAGTTGCAACGCGTTGGGAGCTCGAAGCTGCAAACGCTGCTGAAGCACGGCAAGGGTGGCGGAAGCTGTAGCTGATTTTCTAAAATGGGTACACACGTGGCATACTTCGACAAGCAGATCTGGGTAGGTTTTGAGAAACTGCTGAACCATAAGGTTAAGCACATGGGCCAGGCATGGTACGTGTTTGAGCTCGCCTCGCCTCAGAGCCGCCACTAGGTTCCGGTCATTTTCACACACGACCATGCCAGGCTGTAGGGTCAGCGGTTTCAGCCACAGATCTGCCTGCTCTTTCAGAGCTGTCCACGACTCTTCAACGTTGTGCGGTTTGTCACCTAAGCATATTCACTTCAGCACAGCCGGTTGCTTTTTAACCAAATAATCAGGATTAAGATGAAAAAAATAATTATCCCTGGCCCCTGATACCTGGGGCTATTTGTAGAAATATCTGTGACAGCAGCAGCAGACAGAACTGGAATGGAGCCTCTTGTGCTGTATTATACACTGCAGTCTGCCACATACACTTCCTGCCTGCCTAGCTCTGATATCTATCTATGTGTGTGAATATATATGAATATATATATATATATATATATATATATATATATATATATATATATATGTGTGTGTGTTGTGGAATACCTAGACTAACAGGACGTTCAATGGACCCTCTTGCTATATGCACTGCAGTCTGCCACATATCCTGCCTGCCTGCCTAATTCCTGCTATCACCACTGATTATATGCAGCTGGATTAGAAGGACTGTTAGTTCAGATGGATATTATAGATATTATGTTGTGGAATACCTATTCTAACTCTAAACAAGCAAATCTCTCCCTGACGCAGCAGCACCTCTCCCTACTCTGCCTGATTCCGGGATAGACTGTGATGAACATGGCGGCTCCTGGTCTTATATACACCTCATGATGCAGTACGATCAGCCAATCACTGTAATGCCACAAGCAACATGGCTAAGGCATTACAGTGTATGGCAGGCAATCCCTGCATGTTCACTGGCTCTCTAAAGAGTGCCAAACATGCAGGGAGGGGACCCGAGCTCCCGCCCGAGCAACCAGGAAATACTCGCAGAGCGCCGAGCATATCGAGCAGTGAGATGCTCGGGCGAATACCAAGCAGTGGCGAGCACGTTTGCTCATCACTAGTGTTGAGCATTTTGATACTGAAATATCGGGTATCGGACGATATTTGCAGTATCGGAATTCCGATACTTAATTCCGATACTTTTGCAATATCGTATACCGGAATCGGAAGTTCCCATAATGCAATGAGCCATTTTCATTTTATTCAGCCAATGAGGATCCTAAGAAGTGTGGGCACATCCTGTTAGGCATGTAGGCATCTTAACTAATGGCATGGCTGTGATTGGCTGCTGAAATGATGTCATGATGCACTATAAAAGCCGCCGCCGCCATTTTGAGCTCACTCTGCTGTGAATTCAGTTAGGGATAGGACGCTGTTGTTCTGAGGGACAGTTTTAGCTACCTATTTGGTCTATTCTGCTTTACCCAAGCTACTTTATAAATCGCTGTGCCTTGCAGCGCTAGTGCACAGTTCTCTGTACTGTTCACCGCTTTCTGCAAGGTCTCTGTGTGTGAGTGCAGCTCACCCTGTAGTGTGTGCTTCAACTACGTCTGGTTGTAGTGCACTCAGTGTGTGTCACTGCCTCATACATTGTCCTTTTTTGTCAATTCATAATTTTTCCTGATATCTCCTATTAGTGTGGTGGTTCCATCCGTATTCAGCTAAATTGGTTCCAAACACACTATATAGGAGTAGATAGAGAATTTTTTTTGGTCTTGCAGCGCTAGTGCACAGTGCTCTGCATCTGTACTGTTCACCGCTGTCTGCAAGGTCTTGTGTGTGAGTGCAGCTCACCCTGTAGTGTGTGCTTCAACCACGTCTGGTTGTAGTGCACTCAGTGTGTGTCACTGCCTCATACATTGTCCTTTTTTGCCAATTCATAATTTTTCCTGATTTCTCCTATTAGTGTGGTGGTTCCATCCGTATTCAGCTAAATTGGTTCCAAACACACTATATAGGAGTAGTTAGAGGAGCCTTTCTGCAGCATTGGGCCCTGCAGCCCCAGCCAGATTAGTATAAGCCTATTTTTTGTAGCCTCATCTATTGCATTGTAGGTTACCTTCCTACATTGTAATAGCTACAAAAAGTTTGTGATACTATCGTTATTACATCTTTAGGCACATCCAGTGTCTTTTTGTGACAAAAAAAACCTAAATAAAGTTCACCAAACACTCCACTTTACAGTTGTGTAGGCCACATTAGCTCATATTAAAGTCTAGTCCACACTTTATAAAATTACTGTTTCTTATACCTGTTAGCAGCTGTTCAGGAATAAGCACACTAAGCCCTTAGTACTTTTCTGCCTATCTTTATCAGTCTACCAAGATGAAGAAGGCAGGGAATAAGGCATGTGGTCGTGGGCGTGGGCGTGGAGTTTCTGCAGGGAGAGGACATGAGGATTCTGTGCCTGCAGGGAGAGGACGTGGGGATTCTGTGCCTGCTGTGGGCACCAGTGACTCAGCATCCCCCAGTTTTACCAGGGAACAGTCCTTTATGCGCAGCTTTGTAGGAGCTAGCCGTACCCCACTGCTGCGGGAGGACCAAATTGAAGCCGTTGTCGGATGGATGGCAGCTAACGCATCGACTTCAATTAGTTCCAGATCCTCTCAGGTCCTGAGCACTGAAGAGCACCCATCTGTCTCTTCACCACCTGCCAAATTGCCCAGGCAGTCAGAGAGCCCTGGACAGGAGCCATCTCTACTTCTGTTCTCTGAATCTCTTGGCTTGGAAAGAGGGGGCCAGCCAAGCAGAATTCGAGAATTTGAAGAAGAGGTAGTATGCAGTGATGCGCAACCGTTTTGTCTCTCTGAATCTGAAGAGGCGGGTGGGCCAGTGCCTATGGTCAGCAGCACACCTCAGTACGCATCTGATGATGAGACTCAGGTGCCACTTTCTGGTGCGTACTGTGCTGTCGAGACTACCCAGGAGAAGCAGTTGTTTGAAGAGGGTGGTGTAGATGATGAGGTCCTTGACCCATCATGGCGTGAGGGACAGGAAGGTGGTGGGAGCAGCTCTGAGGAAGAGATTCCCCGAACAGCCCAAAAAGGAGGGAGAGGGAGGGTGCAGACTTGGTTGCCTGTAGCCTCCACTTCGGCACCCATTAGGAGCATGGCTCTTCAAAAATCCAAAGCGGGCGCTCCCAAGACTTGCAGTGCCTGGTCCTTTTTTGACACAGTTGCAGATGACATTTGCTTTGTCAAATGCAAGCTGTGTAATCAGAAGGTGAAAAGAGGGAAAAGTGTCAGCAACCTCAATACCACAAATATGTGGAAACATGTGCGGACCAAGCACGTGGTGGAGTTACAAAAACACACTGAAGACCAAGGCCAACATACAGCGCCACCTACCACCTCTTCAGCTCGTGTTGTAGCCTCTTCCTCCAGCTCACACACAGCTGGTTCGGCTTCCTCACAGGATCGCCATGGAAGAATCTCTGGCACTGTCGTACAGAGACACAGTGTAATTCCACCCACAGCACCACTTTCCCAGTCATCCTCACACTCCCAGGCCAGTCTACAGCCATCGTTAGCACAGGCATGGGAGAAAAGGCGCCCATACTCGGCAAACCAACCCCGAGCACAGGCTCTGAATGCTGGCATTGCTAAACTACTGGCCCTTGAAATGCTATCATTCAGGCTGGTGGAGACTGACACATTCCGTAACTTTATGGCATTGGCAGTCCCACAATACAACGTGCCCAGCCGCTTTTATTTCAGCAGGCAAGCTGTCCCTGCCCTGCAACGTCATGTGGAGGGAAAAATTAAACATGCGCTACAAAACGCCGTCAGTAGCAAGGTCCACCTGACCACCGATGCGTGGACCAGTAAGCATGGACAGGGACGATACCTTTCCCTCACTGCCCATTGGGTAAATGTTGTGGAGCCGGGTACAGATCTTGAGAGTGGCGCTGTACGTGTTCTGCCAACTCCAAGGATTGCAGGAATCCAGTCTGTACACATTGACTCCTCCTCATACTCCAGTTCCTCTGAATCAGCGCTGCAGGAGCCGTCACGGTCTACCTCCACATCGACCCGTGAACGGTTACCTGTTATGGTGACCAATATGAGCACAGCCGTGGCCAAACGTCAACAGGCCGTATTAAAATTAATTTCTTTGGGGAATCGAAGCCACACAGCGCAGGAGCTCTGGAATGCCATCAAGCAGCAGAGCGACGTGTGGTTTGTGCCAGCGAATCTCCAGCCAGGCATGGTAGTGTGTGACAATGGCCGAAATCTGGTGGCAGCTCTGGGCCTAGGCAACCTCACTCACATCCCATGTCTGGCACATGTGCTCAACTTGGTCGTGCAGAGTTTTTTGAGGGACTATCCGGATCTTGATGCACTGCTTCACAAGGTCCGCATAGAGTGCGCTCACTTGCGGCATTCCAGCAATGCAAGATCACGCATTGCAGCTCTGCAGCGCCGATTACGTCTTCCGGAACATCGCATCATATGTGACCTACCTACCAGGTGGAATTCAACGTTACATATGTTGGAGAGGTTGTGTGAGCAGCAGGCAGCAGTAATGGAGTACCAGCTGCAGCAGGCGCAAACAAGTCGCAGTGCGCGCCGTTCACACTTCACCACCACTGAGTGGGCCTCTATGAAGGACATTTGCCACGTTTTGCGTACCTTCGATTATTCCACGCGGATGGCGAGTGCAGATGATGCACTAGTCAGCATGACTATCCCCCTTATCTGCCTGCTTGAAAAAACACTGCAAGCACTAAGGGACGAGGTTTTGGAAGAGGTGGAGGATGAGGAGTCACAAATGCCATCTGCTTCTCTACAGTCTGCGCAACGTGGTTCCTCACAAAGGCCTAGGCAGGGGACACTTTGTGAGGAGGATGAGGAGGAGTCAATGGATGAGGAAGACATCTGTCCAGAGGAGGGAGGTACACAATGTTCTAGTAGTCAGTATCTAGAGCGAGGGTAGGGTGATGCAGAGCAGGCAGAGATCACGCCTCAAGCAGGGGACAGCGTTTCTTGGCCAGTTGGCAGTCTGCAGCACATGGTTGATTTCATGCTGCAGTGCCTGAGAAACGACCGCCGCATCGCCCACATTCTCAACATGGCTGATTATTGGGTGTCCACCCTCCTAGATCCTCGCTACTGGGACAACTTACAAAGCCTCATAACACCGTTGAACCGGGAGCGTAAAATGCGGGAGTACCAAGACGCACTGGTGCATTCCATCATGTTCTCCATTCCAACCGAGAGCAGTGCTGCTAGTGCTTTACAAAGCAGCTCAGTGCGTCGAGGCAGTGGAGGAAGCTCTGCACAAAGAGGGAGCAGAAGCAGCGCCTCAGCACAAGGCAAGGCCAGTATGGCCGAAAAGTGGCAAAGTTTTGTGTCCCCGCCGCCACAAATGTCTACACCATCACAGACGGCTCCAGTCAGCAGGAGGCAACGTTTCCGTCAGATGGTGATAGGCTACGTGTCTTGCCCTCTTAGTGTACTCCCAGATGGCTCTTCTCCCTTCAAGTTTTGGGTCTGTAAGCTGGATACATGGCCAGAGCTTAGTCAGTATGCATTGGAGGTGCTAGCTTGCCCTGCTGCTAGTGTATTATCGGAACGCGTCTTTAGAGCTGCAGGTGGTGTACTAACAGACCGTCGCATGCGACTATCCTCCGATAACGTTGACCGGCTTACTTTTCTCAAAATGAACAAGGCCTGGATCTCTCATGAATTTGCCAGTCCTCTTCCAGAATAAATAATTGGTTGGCAACAGTATCCAGGTCTCCTGTTGTGTTCATGTTTCTACCACCTGAACTGTAATCCCTGAGCTCCAACACCGCCAGTTGGCGCTTGGAAGTGCCGTCTGCACAGTCAACACTTGCTGCCATGTTATTGGGGTTCAGTAACGTCAGCTGTTCCCCTGCTGTGCGGACGGCAATTTCTCCTGCTCTGTCCACATTCTCACTACTACAGATTTTAAAGTTGCTCCAATTACACCTCTGGTCCTCTGTTTTCAGTATTATCCCTGAGCTCCAACACCGCCAGTTGGCGCTCGGAAGTGCCGTCTGCACAGTCAACACTTGCTGCCGTGTTATTGGGGTTCAGTAACGTCAGCTGTTCCCCTGCTGTGCGGACGGCAATTTCTCCTGCTCTGTCCACATTCTCACTACTACTGGTTTAAAACCTCCTCCAAATACACCTCTGGCTCCTCTGTTTTCAGTATTATCCCTGAGCTCCAACACCGCCAGTTGGCGCTCGGAAGTGCCGTCTGCAGAGTCAACACTTGCTGCCGTGTTATTGGGGTTCAGTAACGTCAGCTGTTCCCCTGCTGTGCGGACGGCAATTTCTCCTGCTCTGTCCACATTCTCACTACTACTGATTTAAAACCTCCTCCAAATACACCTCTGGCTCCTCTGTTTTCAGTATTATCCCTGAGCTCCAACACCGCCAGTTGGCGCTCAGAAGTGCCGTCTGCACAGTCAACACTTGCTGCCGTGTTATTGGGGTTCAGTAACGTCAGCTGTTCCCCTGCTGTGCGGATGGTAATTTCTCCTGCTCTGTCCACATTCTCACTGCTACAGATTTTAAAGTTCCTCCAAATACACCTCTGGCTCCTCTGTTTTCAGTATTATCCCTGAGCTCCAACACCGCCAATTGGCGCTCGGAAGTGCCGTCTGCACAGTCAACACTTGCTGCCATGTTATTGGGGTTCGGTAACGTCAGCTGTTCCCCTGCTGTGCGGACGGCAATTTCTCCTGCTTTGTCCACATCCACTGTACTACTGATTTAAAACCTCCTCCAAATACACCTCTGGCTCCTCTGTTTTTAGTATTTACCCTGGGCTCCAATACCGCTAGTTGCTGCTCAGAAGTGCCGTCTGCACAGTCAACGCTTGCTCCAGTGTTATTGGGGTTCAGTAACGTCAGCTGTTCCCCTGCTGTGTGTCCGGCAAATTCTCCTGCTTTGTCCACATCCACTGTACTACTGATTTAAAACTTGCTCCAATTACACCTCTGGCTCCACTCTGTTTTTAGTATTTACCCAGGGTTCCAGCACCGCCAGCTGGTTCTCGGCAGTGCCTTTGGATTAGGTGCCTGCTTCTCGGTATCCAAGTTCCACCAACGTCCGCTGGTCCTTGGTAGTGCTTTCTGGCACAGGTACCTCCTGCTTAGTAACCGAGTTCCAGTACCGTCAGCTGGTCTTCGGCAGTTCCATTGGCTCTTGCACCTTCTGCTACCCATCCGGGTTCCAGTACCGTCAGCTGGTCCTCGGTAGTTCCATTTGCTCTTGTACCTTCTACTACCCATCCGGGTTCCAGTACCGTCAGCTGGTTCTCGGCAGTGACTTTGGCATGGGTACTCCCTCCTGCCCAGCCTGGTTCCAGCACGCCAACTGTTTCTGGGTAGTGTCAACGTCACTTTGCCTCCAATGCGTTGTCCTGTCGTGTTGCGGTCGGGTTAGCCGACTCTATGGTGCCTGCAGTTTAGGTGACTCCTATGTGGGCTGCAGGATCTGGCAATGAAGGCTGGTTCCATAGTGCCAATAGGACAAGCACCCCCTGTAGGACTGTGGGTTTTGGTAACTGCGGCCGGCTCGCGGCCTTGAACTTTTTTTTACATGGGTACCTTCTGCTACCCATCCGGGTTCCAGTACCGTCAGCTGGTTCTCGGCAGTGCCTTTGGATTAGGTGCCTCCTTCTCGGTATCCAAGTTCCACCAACGTCTGCTGGTCCTTGGTAGTGCTTTCTGGCACAGGTACCTCCTGCTTAGTAACCGAGTTCCAGTACCGTCAGCTGGTCTTCGGCAGTTCCATTGGCTCTTGTACCTTCTGCTACCCATCCGGGTTCCAGTACCGTCAGCTGGTCCTCAGTAGTTCCATTTGCTCTTGTACCTTCTACTACCGATCCGGGTTCCAGTACCGTCAGCTGGTTCTCGGCAGTGACTTTGGCATGGGTACTCCCTCCTGCCCAGCCTGGTTCCAGCACGCCAGCTGTTTCCGGGTAGTGTCAACGTCACTTTGCCTCCAATGCGTTGTCCTGTCGTGTTGCGGTCGGGTTAGCCGACTCTATGGTGCCTGCAGTTTAGGTGACTCCTATGTGGGCTGCGGGATCTGGCAATGAAGGCTGGTTCCATAGTGCCAATAGGACAAGCACCCCCTGTAGGACTGTGGGTTTTGGTAACTGCGGCCGGCTCGCGGCCTTGAACTTTTTTTTACATGGGTACCTTCTGCTACCCATCCGGGTTCCAGTACCGTCAGCTGGTTCTCGGCAGTGCCTTTGGATTAGGTGCCTCCTTCTCGGTATCCAAGTTCCACCAACGTCTGCTGGTCCTTGGTAGTGCTTTCTGGCACAGGTACCTACTGCTTAGTAACCGAGTTCCAGTACCGTCAGCTGGTCTTCGGCAGTTCCATTGGCTCTTGTACCTTCTGCTACCGATCCGGGTTCCAGTACCGTCAGCTGGTCCTCGGTAGTTCCTCAGCTTTCTTGTACCTTCTGCTACATTTCCAAGTTCAAGCTTTTTGAAATGGTTCTTGGTAATCACTCTAGATTTCCCTGACGAGGACCCTGAAGACGAGGACCCTGAAGACCAACCCTAAGAAGACGAGGACCCCGAAGACGACGACCCTGAAGACGAGGACCCTGAAGACCACCCCGAAGAAGACGAGGACCCTGAAGACCACCCCGAAGAAGGCGAGGACCCCGAAGACGAGGACCCAGAAGACCAACCCGAAGAAGACGAGGACCCCGAAGACGAGGACCCCCGAAGACGACGACCCTGAAGACCACCCCGAAGAAGACCAAGAAGATGACCCTGAAGAAGTTGACCAAGAGGACAAAGAAGAGAAGACAAGCACCTAGATACAGAAGAACAAGAGACAGAAAACCAAGAAGCAGAAATACAAGAAGCTGCAGAACAAAAAGCGGAAAAACATTAAGCATAAGACTAAAAATCAGAGCAAAAGATAATATCTAAATTATAAGCAGAAGATGACTAAGCAGTGTATGGGGGTGAGTCCGTTCCTCCTCGTGGTGCCCCTGGAAAAGACCTGCTGCTGCAGGCCAAACTGAACGCAGACAAATCCTGTTGTAAATCTTTTGTGACGGGCAGAACGAAAGGTGTAATGTCCAACCTTTTATAGATAACAACTACAGGAATGCCTGCCACAAATAAGAATATGATGAAGAAGAAGAATATGAAGAAGATGAAGAAGTAGAATATGAAGAATGTAAAAAAAAAGAATAATACGAAGAAGGTGAAGAAGAAGAAGATGAAGAAGGTGAAGAAGAAGTGGATGAAAAAGATGCTGAGGATGATGAAGGAGAAAGTGTGGGAGAAGTAAAAAAGAAGGTGAAGAGCATGGAAGTAGTGAAACATAAATATCTGACAAAATATAAAAATACTTAACATAGTCAATATTTCCGTAACTCAGAACGTCTTAAAAAAAATATTAATTCCTGCTATTCCATTTGATTGGGCTAAACCTCTATGCCTTTATTATCTCCCCCACCTCCCCCAATACATTCTACATTATTCTTAGTTGTTTTCCTTCATGTAGAATTAACCTACAAGGAAAGAAAGGGTTTATTTTCATTCCGATATTTCTGTCCCATTGACTTGCATTGGTTTCCGGTATCGGAATCGGCGATATCCGATACTTTTTCGGTATCGGTCCGATCCAATCCGATCCGATATTTCCCGATATCGGAAGGTATCGCTCAACACTACTCATCACTAATACCGTCCTCTCTTGTTAGATATATCAGCAATGTCGGCTGATGGAGCAAGGGAAAGCTTCTTTTCTGATGGAGGAACAGATGGACTGATCTTCTGGTCACCGTCTGCTCTATCAGCAATCATTTTATATCTAACAAGAGATGACTATGTAATAAAAGAGGGCACTGTGACTGCCAAAAATAACAAGAATACACTATGTAAGGGACAGCACTGTACATAACAGCAGAGGAAGCTATATAATAATAGACGGCACCATATATAGCTAGAGAGGATGGTACGTAATAAAGGAGGGTGTTATACATAATAAAAGAGGAAACTATATAACTAAGGACGGCACTATGCATAATAAGTGAATACACTATATACTAAGGGACTATGCTATACATAATAAGGCTACATTACTGTATCTGTGTGCAGTGTCGGTGTGCTGTCCGCTTTTACAGACGCATTGAGCATGCTTATCCTATTCTGATCCTCAAAATCAGATCAGAATAGGACATTCTCTGACCCTCACAGATCTCATTCTCAGATTCGTGATTTTCACGGATGTGTGAATGAATCTATAAAACTCTACAAGTCCTTGTGCTGTCCAATAAATAATTTATTTCTGTTAATGTTGATGATTATGGCTTACAGCCAATGAAAACACAAAAGTCATTATCTCAGTAAATTAAAATAATTAACAAAAAACACCTGCAAAGGCTTCCTAAGAATTTAAAAAGGTCCCTTAGTCTGTTTCAGTAGGCTCTACAATCATGGGGAAGACTGCTGACTTGACAGATGTCCAGAAGGCTGTCATTGACACACTCCATAAGGTCTCAGAGTTCCAATTTTCATTTGAAAATCAAAGTCCCAGAGTCTGGAGGAAGAGTGGAGAGGCCACAATCCAAGCTGCTTGAGGTCTAGTGTGAAGCTTCCACAATCAGTGATGGTTTGGGGAGCCATGTCATCTGCTGGTGTAGGTCCACTGTGTTTTATCAAGACCAAAGTCAGTGCAGCCGTCTACCAGGAAATTTTAGAGCACTTCATGCTTCCCTCTGCCGCCAAGCTTTTTGGGGATGGAAATTTCATTCTCCAGCAGGACTTGGCACCTGTCCACACTGCCAAAAGTACCAATACCTGGTTTACACACAACAGTATTACTGTGCTTGATTGGCCAGCAAACTTGCCTGACCTTAACCTTATAGAGAATCTATGGGGTATTGTCAAGAGGAATATGAGAAACACCAGACCCAACAATGCAGAAGGCTGCTATCAAAGCAACCTGGGCTTCCATAACACCTCAGCAGTGCCACAGGCTGATCGCCTCCATGCCACGCCGCATTGATGCAGTAAATGATGCAAAAGGAGCCCCGACCAAGTATTGAGGACATTTACTGAACATACATTTCAGTAGGCCAACATTTTGGATTTAAAAAAAAAAATTTCAAGCTGTTGTTATAAAGTATTCTAATTTACTGAGATAATGACTGTTGTGTTTTCATTGGCTGTAAGCCATAATCATCAACATTAACAGAAATAAACACCTGAAATAGATCCCTCTGTTAGTAATGACTCTATATAATATAGGAGCTTCACTTTTTGTATGGAAGAACTGAAATAAATTAACTTTTTGATGATATTCTAATTTAGTGAGATGCACTTGTACATGCGTTTCACCCACACTGCTCTTGAATACAGATATGTACCCCACCATTAATATACTATTAGCCACGCACCAATCACAATATAAAGTGATAAGCAACATTGTGTCCCCATTAACTATAATCTCCACCGTCCAATAATATAAACTATTTAGTCTCTGTATCTTTCCCCAATTAACTGCAAGGCTATGTGCACACGGAAAATATACAAGGTTTTACAGTACAAGCAAAGTGAATGAGATCTCTGAAGTCTCATGCACACGTTGCTTATTTTTTTCCTTGCAGATTTGCAGCAGATTAAAATCTGCATAATGTCAATTCTTGCAGCGTATTTCACCCATACTAATGAGGGGGGGGTACGAAACAATAGCAAAACGTGGCAAAAAAATATATTTTACGTAGCGTTCTTCCTGCCAACACAGAGTTTTCCCCTGCAAATCCTGAATGTGTGCACATAGCTTTTGTCCTTGCCCTGTGTCCCCCCATTCATTATAAGTCCTTGATAGCATCATAATGAATTTGGAGGTGGGAGTAGACAATATCAGGTACTGAGCATCCTTTGCTACCTCCCCCAATTCATTGCAAGTCCCTGACACCGCCTTCTCCCACCTTTCAATCTATTATAAAGTGTCCTATGCACCTTACCTCCATCATTGCTCTCCTCCCATCTTTGTTCTCCCACACCACACCTCAGTGTCTTCTCCCCTACACTCATCATTGCTCTCCCACCCCACCCCCATCATTGCTCTCCCACACCACCCCCATCATTGCTCTCCCACACCACCCCATCATTGCTCTCCCACACTACCCCCATCATTGTTGTTCCACATCACCCCATCATTGTTGTCCCACACCACCCCCATCATTGCGTTCCCACACCACCCCCATCATTGCTCTCCCACATGATTCTCATCATTGTTCTCCCACACCACCTCAATCATTGCTCTCCCACACCACCCTCATCATTGTTCTCCCACACCACCTCCATCATTGTTCTCCCACACCTTCCTCATCATTGTTCTCCCATACCACCTCCATAATTGCTCTCCCACACCTCCCTCATCATTGTTCTCCCACACCACCCCCCATCAATGCTGTCCCACACCACCCCCATCATTGCTGTCCCACACCACCCCCATTATTGCTGTCACACACAACCCCCATTATTGCTGTCACACACCACCCCCCATCATTGCTGTTGCACACCACCCCCCATTCATTGCTGTCCCACACCACCCCCATCATTGCCGTCGCACACCAACCCCCAGCATTGCTGTCCCACGCCACCCCTCATCATTGCTCTTCCACACAACTCCCATCACTGCTCTCCCCATCACCCTCATCATTGCTCTCCCCTATCACTGCTCTCCCACATCACCCCCATCATTGCTCTCCCTCCATCACCCTCATCATTGCTCTCCCCATCATTGCTGTGGTACACCACCCTCATCATTGCTCTTCCACACCACCCTCATTATTGCTCTCCCCCATCATCCTCATCATTACTCTACACATCATCCTCATCATTGCTCTCCCTCTATCATCCTCATCATTGCTCTCCCCCACCACACCTCAGTGTCCTCAGTCTCCCCAGTGTATTTTAATAAAAAAAAAATTAAAAAAAAAAAATACTTCTCAGCCCGCTCCCCTGCAGCATCGTCTTCACCAGCAACATTCTTTCTGATACAGGCGCACGCTGCATGATGACATCATCAAGCTGTGTGCTTCTGTGTCAAACAGAAAGCGCCGGGCGCGCAGGAAGCAGAGGATGGATCCTTCAGCTATGCTGCCATTCTCTCCTATAGGCAGTGGAGCTGCAGGGATCACTCCCTGCCCGCCGTGTATAATGAGGGCAATCTGGCCATGGGCCTCCCCCCCGGAGCCTGGGGGTCTGAGAAACTGGCCAGATTGCCCTCAGTATTAGCCACCGGGCAAGGGTCCCCCTGCATCCCCGGGCCCCGATGCAGTTGCACTGACTGCACCGGCGGTATGTCCGTCCCTGTATCATCAGATTACAAACATCAAGGTTTGGTTCAACTTTAAATACCTTACATACCCAAATAGATGGCTTAGGAGACTTGATCCTACTCATGGATGCCCTTTAAATGGGGTCTTTCCGATGCTGTTGGCATCCGTTATATGATAGAACGGGCACTGCATGGTAACTTTTTTTGTAAGAAAAAGCCATGAATCAAATGTGAACAGAGCTTTAAAATGGCAGTTTCCTAAACAGAGACCAATGTGAATCACATAAGTAATTTCCAACCACACTGTAAAAATGGAAGCTCTCCAGAACATCTGAAAATGAATGACTGTAAAAAAGGTAAGCAACTATATGTGACAAATCCTTCTAGAAACTTAAAAATACTGTGTACACCAAGTAAAAGGAAGGATTAGTGGTAATGAAAACGCATTAATATTTGATGAAGCGTGTCAAAAGGTTATGAAATAAAAGACTGTGGTGAAAGAATAGAATGAACGTCCAGGAGTCTGTTTATAATCCAACAAAGAAGTCAGAATCATTAAACAAAACAATATTTGCTAATTCGTAGACAAGGCAAAGTTATACTCATCCCTACTTGACATTTTCCATTTCTAGATTAAGTCATATAAATCTATCTCTCAGCACTTTGAAATGTTTTATCACAGCCAGTACTTTTTGTAAGAAAACCCAAGTTATCAAAAATAAGGATGGGCTGGTGGATTGCAAGTACAAAATTAGTGAATCCCATTAGTTTTACTTTCACTCACTGAATATCCCAGGCACGTAAGTATTCCGAGTACTGTTTTTTTTGCTGTTGAAGTCTCTCTTACAAAGGTTGTACCATAACACCGATAATTTGATTTGGAAATTTACATGCGCATAATAATAAAAGTGTACTGACGTTAAACATGACCTTTTTAACTAGTTCTAGCAAAAACATTAGTTACTGGAAGTTAAGATAATCTATTTTTTATTGTTTTATAATTTTAATAATAGTAAGTTGCATGACACTTTGAATCTGTTTTTTTTAGAAATAAAGATCTGTTCCTATGCTAAAGATATTTTTATGCTATATAAATATAGATTAATTCTTGCATAGTAAAGGCAGCTCTCTAGTGCACTTTGTGCATCAATTCCTTGATCATGATTCCTCTTTTTGGTCCATCACTGCAAATATTACTGGCTACATCCATACCCCTTCAGGGGCAACTATTTTGACCTTTAAGGACACAGCAATTTTTTTTTTAATTAATGTGTTCCATGAATCATAGCTGTTCAATTTTTCTGTTGTAGCAAGTACAAGGTGTATTTTTTAATGATATTATTTTGTAGTAAGCTTGTGTTGGAAAACTATTATCGTTCTTTTTGGGGGGGAGGAAGGAATGGAAAGGCAATTGTGCAATTTTTTAGGAGTTCACTTTGCATAAGTGATATTATAACTTTATACTTCAGGTTAGTATGATTGTGGTAATAGCACATTTATATATATTTTTAGCTTTAATTCTTTTGCCCAAGAACTTCTAGTTACATTTAAATATCATTTGGTTTTGTGTTGCCATATTTTGAGACTTTTCAATCTTTGAGGACTTGTTATTTGAGAGATCATTTGAGATTTTCATTGATACCATTTTGAAGTATGCTTAATTATTTTCTTGCTTTATATTCTGTTTTTTTTTATAAACAGCAATTCTAGCATTGTAGTTTTCACACTAATATAACAACAATGTTATAAATTACAGTACTAGGGAACCTGGAAATGGGAAAGAATTAAAATATACATATAGGGCCGCGTGGTGGCTCAGTGGTTAGCACTGCAGCCTTGTAGCGCTGGGATCCTGGATTTAAATCCCACCAAGCACAACATCTGCAAGGATCTTCTCCCCGTGTTTGCGTGGGTTTCCTCTGGGTTCTCTGGTTTACTCCCACACTCCAAAGACATACTGATAGGGAATTTAGGTTGTGAGCCCCAATGGGGACAGTGATGATGATGTCTGTAAAGTGCTGTGGAATTAATGGCACTATCTTTTTTAAATGCATTTCTGGGTTGAATAGCCATAATAATCCCTGGCATACTTTCTTCAATAGGATGTTGATATTGAAAGCAGAGGTGACACAGTATAAAATAAGCTCATAAGCTCCCACTAGTGGCAGCTGAAACAATTTTTTCTATCTTTAAAAAGTAATTCAACGTTTGCTCTTATTTATATGAAGTTGATTTCTTTATTGCAAGTAGATTGGTGGGGGTCGGGGTCATGAAACCCACAACAAGTGCTCAAAAAAGCCTAGAAAGGTGATCAGCTTTGGAGTCAGAAACGCACAGCTCGTGCTTCAATGCACACACAGAGCGGGTTACAGATACACTAGACAGCCTAATCTTTCTACTGCATCCATACTACACTATGTACCGTATTTTTCGGACTATAAGACGCACCTAGGTTTTAGAGGCGGAAAATAGAAAAAAAAATGTAAGCAAAAAATGTGGTCATGATGCCCTGTTAAGGGGGAGGGGGTCTGCTTATATGGGTAATGTCCCCCAATTATGTTACTATCCCCCATCATTGTATATATGGCCCCCTCCTTCCTGTTATACGTGGCCCTCATTCCCATCCTGATATGCATGGCACCCCAATCCCCCTTCCTGGTATGCATGACCCCCCTCATCCCTCTTCCTGGTATGTATGGCACCCTTCATCCTGGTATGTATGCCCCCCTTACAACCATCCTGGTATGTATGGCACCTTCGTCCCTCTTCTTGGTATGTATGGCACCTTCATTCCTCTTCCTGGTATGTATAGCACCCTTCATCCCTGTATGTATGGCCTCCCTCATCCTGGTATGTATGGAACCCTTCATCCCTTATGTTTGACCCCCCTCATGCCTCATCCCTGCATGTATGGCCCCCCTCATCTCTGTATGTATGGCCCCCTTCATCCCTGTATGTATGGCCCCCCTCATCCTGGAATGCTTGGCACCCCCTGATCCCCGTTGCGCTGCACATAAAAAAATAAACAATTATACTCACCTCCTCTCTCCTCCAACACTGTGTCCCACTCTGTGCTAGAATAGTCACTGCTCCCCATGCCGGGACTGCGTTCGTGGGGAGCAGTGACTATTCATTCTCCCTAATAGCGCACACACTGTAGCCGCAGCGCGGCTCCTGCTGTGCTCTGTCAGTGTGCCCGCTATTAAAGACCATGAATATTCACCACATCCATGGGAGTAGTGAATATTCATGGTCTTTAATAGCAGGCACGCTGACAGCCAAGCGCAGCAGGAGCCGCACTGCGGCTACAGTGTGCGAGCTATTAGGGAGAATGAATGGTCACTGCTCCCCACGAACACAGTCCCGGCGTGGAGAGCAGTGACTATTCTGGCACAGAGCGGGACACAGCGCTGGAGGAGAGAGGAGGGGAATATAATTGTTTATTTTTTTTCTGTGCAGCGCGATGGGATCAGGGGGTGCCAAGCATACCAGGATGAGGGGGACCATACATACAGGGATGAGGGGGGGCATACATACAGGGATGAATGGTGCCATACATACCAGGAGCCCAACTGCAGGCACAGTGTGCCAACTATTAAGGAAAATGAATATTCACTGCTTCCCACTCCCATGGGCGTGGGGAGCACTAAATATTCATTTTCTTTAGTAGCAGACACAGTATAGACTGCAGCAGGCGGCTGCTTCCTCCTGTGCCCCGCTTCACCACTGATATAGCTTCCCCCACACCCACCACCACCAGGACCAGCTCCAGGTTTTTGTGGGCCCTGGGCGAAAGAGTCTCAGTGGGCCCCTTTAACACATACCACGATTCATGATGCACAGATACCGCAGAGAAATATATATATATAGTACAATGCCGAAGATTTCACTTACATTACATGACCGATATCTATTGTAAATTCCACAATAGCTCAGAAACCGGCGAATCGCTCCATACAGAATACTGGCCCCCATAAAATGATCCATACAGGATACTGGCCCCCATAAAACGCTCCAAATGGAGGCTGCTCCCCCCACATAATGCCTCATGCAGGCTGTTCCCCCCCTTATAATGTCCCACTCAGGCCGTTCCCCCCTTATAATGCCCCATGCAGGATGTCACCCCCCTTATTATGCCGCATGCATTATGTCACCCCCCCTTATAATGTCCCATGCAGGATGTTACCCCCCCTTATAATGCCCCATGCAGGATGTCACCCCTCCTTATAATACCCCATACAGGATGTCACCCCCCCTCTTATAATGCCCCATGCAGGATGTCACTCCCCCCCATATAATGCCCCATGCAGGATATTCAGGGCCTCGGCACTTGCCCGGGTACTGACGCCAGCCCTGCCTACCACTAACAACCACTGTATTTATGTATATCGGACTATAAGACGCACCCACCACTTTTCTCCAAAATTTTGGAGGAAAAAAGTGCATCTTATAGTCTGAAAAATACGGTATGTGCCAAAAGTTGTGCGCTCCTGAGCTGTGCACTTCTTGGGGGATTTTTCAGCAATCAGTGAGTATCTCAACAACCCAGATCCTCACCAATTTACTTGCAATTAAGAGAAAAATAACATGTAAAAAATAATAGCAAATCTTTAATAATTTTTTAACCTTATATCTACATGAACAAGACTTGAAACTCAATATCAGAAAAAAAAACCTTAGCAAAAAAATTAAGCCCTAGAAATGTTAATGTGATAAAAAGTGGATATTCACTTAAAGTATGGTACAAATACACATTAGTATGTGAGTATTATTATATCCAATAATATACTTTCAACGCAAGGACAATTTAAATTAAACATACCTTTTGACAGTGGGAACTAAAAAAGTGTACAATGTTAGCATAAAAGCAGAACTTATTTTTCTAAGAATTTCTTGAAACGATGCATTGCACTAACATTTATCAACTTAGATACGAAAAAATTCTGTTCAGCAAAATGGTAGAAATAGTAATTGCTTTCCATCATAAGACCCGTGCTTCTATCTATTTTTTTTTTTTAGAACTCAAGGATCAGGATGGAGGAGGCAGAAGATCACATAGCAGTTTTTGGCATAGGATGCAATTTCCCTGGAGGTGAGTATTATAAACCATGGTTTACAATTTAAAGGGATATTCCCAAAAAATCATTGATAATTTACTGCTGGGGTGGGGAACTACTGACTCACGGGCTGTTTATGGCCTGCAATTTCATTTCCTCCTGCCCCGGCCCCATTTTGCAAGCCGCCATTTAATTCATCCTTAAAGTGAGCGCAGCAGTGCATGCAATGAAGAATGCCAGCGTCAGGAAGTTCTTTGCGAGTGGAGTTAGTGCGCTCTGCCAGTGTATATATACACACACACACTGCTAAAAAAAATAAAGGGAACACTTAAACAACAGAATATAACTCCAGGTAAATCAAACTTCTGTGAAATCAAACTGTCCACTTAGGAAGCAACACTGATTGACAATCAATTTCACATGCTGTAATGCAAATGGAATAGACAATAGATGGAAATTATTGGCAATTATCAAGACACACTCAATAAAGGAGTGGTTCAGCAGGTGGGGACCACAGACCACATCTCAGTACCAATGCTTTCTGGCTGATGTTTTGGTGACTTTTGAATGTTGGTTGTGCTTTCACACTCGTGGTAGCATGAGACAGACTCTACAACCCACAGAAGTTGCTCAGGTAGTGCAGCTCATCCAGGATGGCACATCAATGTGAGCTGTGGCAAGAAGGTTTGCTGTGTCTGTCAGCGTAGTGTCCAGAGGCTGGAGGAGCTACCAGGAGACAGACAAGTACACCAGGAGACGTGGAGAGGGCCGTAGGAGGGCAACAACCCAGCAGCAGGACCGCTACTTCCGTCTTTGTGCAAGGAGCAACAGGAGGAGCACTGCCAGAGCCCTGCAAAATGACCTCCAGCAGGCCACAAATGTGCATGTGTCTGTGCAAACGGTTAGAAACCGACTCCATGAGGACGGTATAAGGGCCCGACGTCCACAGATGGGGGTTGTGCTCACAGCCCAACACTGTGCAGAACGCTTGGCATTTGCCACAAAACACCAGGATTGGCAAAGTCACCACTGGCACCCTATGCTCTTCACAGATGAAAGCAGGTTCACACTGAGTACATGTGACAGACGTGACAGAGTCTGGAGGCGCCGTGGAGAGTGATCTGCTGCCTGCAACATCCTTCAGTATGACCAGTTTGGCAATGGATCAGTAATGGTGTAGGGTGGCATTTCTTTGGAAGGTCGCACAGCCCTCCATGTGCTCACCAGAGGTAGCCTGTGTTAGAACCTTGCTGTTAGGTTTTTTTTCCTTTGCTGGTCACATGACCTTGTTGGCCTATTTAATCCTGCTCCGCCCTTCTGGCTTTGCTGGACTTCATTGTATATCTACTTTCTAGCTAGCCTGTGCTCTGTATCTAGCTCTGTTAGTTTGCTTGGTCTACGGACCTCTATGTTCTATCTATTTTGTTTGTTCGTCTGTCTGCTACTATTTCTGTTAGGAGGTGTCCCATATTCCTCCCAGTCCTTAGTACTTGTAGGGATTCCCTCCCCACATCTATAGGTCTCCGTACAGACTAGATTAGGACTTTAGCAGGTCTGATCGCAGGATCAGGTTCCCTGTTACATCGTAGGGATTCAGCTGAGTCCTATAGTAGGGACAGATCTCCTCTCTTTCCTTAGCTTTGGTAGCAGAACATAACAGTAAGTCCAGCCTGCAAATTCTCTAAGGAAAGATTTTTTTTTTTTTTTTTGTTCCATCATGGTGTCGGTTCAGGATTTGGCTAAACACCTGCAGGGACTCTCTCTGGAAGTGGCCGAGCTCCGTCAGCACGTGAGTAACTGTCCTGGAGCATATTTCTTGGAGCCTAAGGTATGT
Source organism: Phyllobates terribilis (assembly GCF_046119375.1). Classification (NCBI taxonomy): domain Eukaryota; kingdom Metazoa; phylum Chordata; class Amphibia; order Anura; family Dendrobatidae; genus Phyllobates; species Phyllobates terribilis. The sequence continues at coordinate 82,653,446 of NW_027362764.1, forward strand.
TTGCCGGATTTATTTTTTGGTGAACATCGAGAATTTTTTTCATTTAAAAATGCTTGCTTATTGTATTTTCGTTTGAGACCCAAGTCCTCTGGGGATGAATCCCAGCGCGTAGGGTTCATAATGTCACTTTTGCGCAAAGAGCCTCAGGAGTGGGCCTTTTCCTTACAACCTAGTGATACATGCTTCAGATCAGTGGATAGTTTTTTTTCTGCTTTAGGATTATTATATGATGATCCTGACCGTGTGGCATCAGCTGAGACTGAGTTGAGACGTTTAAAACAAGGATCAGGTAATGTGGAAAAATATTGTACTCATTTTCGTGGTTGGTCCACTCAAACAGGGTGGAACGATTCTGCTCTGAAAAGTCTATTTCTTGCTGGGCTCAGTGAAAGGGTTAAAGACCTGCTAATTGCTTATCCTACACCTGAGGATTTGCAACAGGCTATGCAATTAGCTATACGGGTGGATAGAAGACTGCGTGCTAGGGTTAATGAGAGCAAATCCTCTGCTATGTCAGTTTCTGGTTATGATAATGTGTGTACTAACAGTGGTGAACCGATGGAGATTGGATCGGTGGCACCTCGCTCTCAAGAAAAAGACCGTCGTTTTTCGGAAGGCTTGTGTTTCTATTGCGGAAAATCTGGTCATTTGATTAAAGGCTGTGAGCTTCGTATGAAGAAAGAAAAAAAAATGGTCAGTCACGCCCGTATTGCCTGTTTAAATTCCAAGGGTATATTTTTAGCTGCTTCCACGATTGCTCAGGAAAAATTAATGGAATTTCGGGTGTTTGTTGATTGCGGGTCTACACTGAATGTAATTGATGGGGGATTTGTGGAAAAACTCAATTTAAAACCTGAACCTTTATCATCCCCCATTGCTGTGGTTTCTGTGGATGGCTCCCCTTTGAAGAATATTACTCTCAAGGTCAGTGAATTTCCTCTCACTATTAATGGTGTTCACCATGAGAAATTGGATTTGGTAGTGTTGAATAACTTGCCTTCTCCAGTAATATTGGGTTTGCCCTGGTTAAAATTTCACAATCCTGTACTGGATTGGTCTACCAGTGAAATTAAATCCTGGAGCCATAAATGTTATGACAAGTGTTGTAACGGGCGTATTGCAGCTTTGGATAGGGGAGAATTGCCTGTTCCTATTCAGGATTTTTGGAGAGTTTTTTCTGAGAAGGAATCGCAGGTTTTGCCTCCCCATAGAGACTATGATTGTTCTATTGAATTTGTCCCTGGAGCGATTCTTCCTAAAAGTCGTTTATTTAACTTACTATTCCTGAGAGGAAGGCTTTGGAGGAATACATACAGACAAGTTTGGCCGCCGGTCACATTAGGCCCTCTAAGTCTCCTGTGGCGGTTGGATTTTTTTTTGTAAAAAAAAAGGACGGCGGTTTACGTCCTTGTCTGGATTTTCGTGAGATTAACAAAATTACGGTACGCAATCCTTACCCACTGCCATTGATTCCTGATCTGTTTAACCAGTTATTGGGGGCCAAGTGGTTCTCTAAAATTGACCTTAAGGGGGCATACAATCTGTTGCGCATGAAGGAGGGTGATGAATGGAAGACTGCTTTTAACACTCCTGTGGGTCATTTTGAGAATCTGGTTATGCCTTTTGGTCTTACTAATGCTCCTGCATTTTTTCAGAATCTGATTAATGACATCCTTAGACCTTTGATCGGTAAAAATGTGGTTGTGTATTTGGATGACATTTTGATTTATTCGCCAGATCTGGAGTCTCATTGGCGGAGCGTGCGTGAGGTATTACAGTTATTAATGGACAATTCGCTTTTTGCTAAGCTGGAGAAATGTGAGTTCGCTGTACAGAGAATTAGTTTTTTGGGCTACATTATCTCCAGCAAAGGTTTTGAGATGGATCCGGTTAAGGTTCAGGCTGTGCAGGAATGGCCTAGGCCTATTGGTTTGAAATCGATACAGAGGTTTTTGGGTTTCGCCAATTACTATAGAAAATTCATAACAAATTTTTCTAGTATTGTCAAACCTCTGACTGATCTCACCAGGAAAGATGCTGATGCGGTTCAGTGGTCTTCTGAGGCCATTGAAGCTTTTGTGTATCTCAAGGAGAGGTTCACCTCTGCTCCCATCCTTATGCAGCCTGATGTTACTAGGCCGTTTTTGGTTGAGGTTGATGCTTCCTCTGTGGGGGTTGGCGCAGTATTGTCTCAGGATAACGGGGATGGATTACATCCCTGTGCCTTTTTTTCAAAAAAATTTTCGGAGACTGAATTGAATTACGATATTGGTAATCGGGAATTATTGGCTATTAAACTCGCATTTGAACACTGGCGCCACTTCTTGGAAGGTGCGGAATTTCCCGTTCAGGTTCTTACGGATCATAAAAATCTGATATATCTTGATGCTGCCAAGCGCCTGAATGCCCGTCAGGCTAGGTGGGCACTGTTTTTCTCGCGGTTTAATTTCTCCGTTACTTACATCCCTGGTACTAAGAATGTTAAGGCGGATGCCTTGTCTCGCAGTTTTTCTCCCATAGTCGGTGCTGAGAAAGAGGAAAACATTTTACAAGAAGGTGTTGTGATAGCTGCTTTAGACTCCGTTTTGGAAGATGAGATTCTTAAAGCTCAGGAGAATGCCCCATCTAACACTCCTCATGGGAGGTTGTTTGTGCCTGGGACCTTTAGGAGAGATTTGTTTGTTGAGTGTCACGAATCTCGGTTGGCAGGTCATCCCGGAATCTCTGAGACCAAGAGACTGGTGGGTCGCAGTTTTTGGTGGCCTGGATGGCAGAAGGAAGTCATTAAGTGGGTGCGCCAATGTACTATATGTGCTAGATCTAAGTCCTCACATACTCCTGCTGCGGGGTTACTTTGTCCTTTGGAGGTCCCCAGTGCTCCTTGGACACATTTGGCTATGGACTTTATAACTGACCTTCCCCCCTCTGAGGGTTTTACTGTCATCTGGGTGGTCGTGGACCGTTTTAGCAAGATGTGTCACTTGGTTCCCTTCGTCAAACTGCCCTGCGCTAAAACTCTCGCTAAGGCCTTTGTCAAGGAAATTGTCAGACTTCATGGCGTTCCTACTGACATTGTTTCTGATAGGGGTCCTCAGTTCGTGGCTCGTTTTTGGCGTGCCTTTTGTGACAGGTTGGGAATTCATTTGTCGTTTTCGTCCGGATATCATCCTGAATCTAATGGCCAGACAGAAAGGAAAAACCAGGATGTTGAGCAGTTCTTGCGTTGTTTTGTGGCAGACAATCAAGAGGGGTGGTCTGAGTTTCTGCCACTTGCCGAATTTGCTCTGAACAATCATACATCTTCTTCTGCTGGTTGTTCGCCTTTTTTTTGTTGTTCTGGGAGACATCCGTCGTTTGGGTCGTTCTCCAAGTTGGGATCTGCCGTGCCTGAGGAGGAGAATTTTTCCGGTGATTTGGAAAGAGTTTGGACGGATGTGCGTGGTAATCTTCAGGAGGCCAACAGAAAATCTAAAGACTACTTTGATAGGAAACGACAGGAAGTTTTGTTCGCTGTTGGTGACATGGTTTGGTTGTCCTCTAGGAATCTGCGGTTGAGGATTCCTTCTAAGAAATTGGGTCCCAAGTTTGTAGGGCCCTTTAAGGTGCTTCAGTTTGTCAATCAATCTGCTGTTAGGTTGGAGGTTCCTACCTCCTGGAGAATTAATCCGGTCTTTCATGTCTCTCTGTTAAAAAAAGCTGTTGTGTCGGATGGTGACGCCTCTGCCTCTGTTCCTCCGGTGGTGGAGGACGGGGAATATGAAATTTCTCGCATCCTTGACTCTAGACGGTATAGAGGTAGTTTGCAGTATCTTGTGGCCTGGAAAGGTTTCGGACCCGAGGATAACTCTTGGGTGAGGTCGGATGATGTTTCCGCGTCCAGACTTATCAGAGCGTTTCACAGGAGATTTCCTGATAAGCCTGGTCCTAGGGGATCCGGAGGATCCTCTTAGAAGGGGGGGTACTGTTAGAACCTTGCTGTTAGGTTTTTTTTCCTTTGCTGGTCACATGACCTTGTTGGCCTATTTAATCCTGCTCCGCCCTTCTGGCTTTGCTGGACTTCATTGTATATCTACTTTCTAGCTAGCCTGTGCTCTGTATCTAGCTCTGTTAGTTTGCTTGGTCTACGGACCTCTATGTTCTATCTATTTTGTTTGTTCGTCTGTCTGCTACTATTTCTGTTAGGAGGTGTCCCATATTCCTCCCAGTCCTTAGTACTTGTAGGGATTCCCTCCCCACATCTATAGGTCTCCGTACAGACTAGATTAGGACTTTAGCAGGTCTGATCGCAGGATCAGGTTCCCTGTTACATCGTAGGGATTCAGCTGAGTCCTATAGTAGGGACAGATCTCCTCTCTTTCCTTAGCTTTGGTAGCAGAACATAACAGCCTGACTGCCATTAGGTACCGAGATGAGGTCCTCAGACCCCTTGTGAGACCATATGCTGGTGCAGTTGGCCCTGGGTTCCTCCTAATGCAGGACAATGCCAGACCTCATGTGGCTGGAGGGTGTCAGCAGCTCCTGCAAGATGAAGGCATTGAAGCTATGGACTGGCCCGCCCGTTCCCCAGACCTGAATCCGATTGAGCACATCTGGGACATCATGTCTCCCTCCATCCACCAATGTCACGTTGCACCACAAACTGTCCAGGAGTTGGCAGATGCTTTAGTCCAGGTCTGGGAGATCCCACAGGAGACCATCCGCAACCTCATCAGGAGCATGCCCAGGCGTTGTAGGGAGGTCATACAGGCAAGTGGAGGCCACACACAATACTGAGCCTCATTTTGACTTGTTTTAAGTACATTACATCAAAGTTGGATCAGCCTGTAGTGTGTTTTTCCAATTTAATTTTGGGGGTGACTCCAAATCCAGGCCTCCATTGGTTAATAAATTTGATTTCCATTGATGATTTTTGTGTGATTTTGTTGTCAGCACATTCAACTTTGTACAGAACAAAGTATTCAATGAGAATATTTCATTCATTCAGATCTAGGATGTGTTATTTGAGTGTTCCCTTTATTTTTTGAGCAGTGTATATATATATATATATATATATATATATATATATATATATATATATATATCTATATACAGTGGGGGAAATGAGTATCTGATCTTTTGCTGTTTTTGTAAGTTTGCCCACTGACAAAGACATGAACAGTCTGTAATTTTAAGGGTAGGTTAATTTTAACATCGAGAGATAGAATATCCAAAAAAAATCAAGAAAATCACATTGTATAAATTAGATATTTTTTTTTGCATTTTGCATTGACAAATAAGTATTTGATCCCCAACAAACCATTATGAGTTCTGGCTTCTACAGACCAGTTAGATGTTCCTAATCAACTCGTTACCTGCATTAAAGACAGCAGTCTTACATAGTCACCTGTATAAAAGACTCCAGTCCACAGACTCAATTAATCAGTCTAACCTCTACAACATGGGCAAGACCAAAGAGCTTTCTAAGGAAGTCAGGGACAAGATCATAGATCTGCACAAAGCTGGAATGGGCTACAAAACCATAAGAAAGATGCTGGCTTAGAAGGAGACAACTGTTAGTGCAATAGTAAGAAAATGAAAGAAATACAAAATGACTGTCAGTCGACATCGATCTGGGTTACCATGCAAAATCTCACCTCGTGGGGTATCCTTGATCATGAGAAAGGTGAGAGATCAGCCTAAAACTACACGAGGGGAAACTTATTAATGATCTCCAGGCAGCTGGGACCACAGTCACCAAGAAAACCATTGGTAACACATTACACCTTAAAAGTTTAAAATCCTGCAGTGCCCGCAAGGTCCCCCTGCTCAAGAAGGCACATGTGCAGGCCCATCTGAAGTTTGTCAATGAACACCTGGATGATTCTGTGAGTTATTAGGAGAAGGTGCTGTGGTCAGATGAGACAAAAATTGAGCTATGTGGCACTAACTCAACTCTCCATGTTTGAAGGAAGAAGAAGGATTAGAACAACTCTAAGAACATCGTCCCAACCGTGAAGCATGGTGGGGGAAACATTATACTTTGGGGGTGCTTTTCTGCAAAGGGGATATGATGACTGCACCGTACTGAAGGGAAGATGGATGGGGTCATGCATCGCAAGATTTTGGCCAGCAACCTCCTTCCCTCAGTAAAAGCATTGAAGATGGGTCGTGGCTGGGTCTTCCAGCAAGACAATGACCCAAAACATACAGCCAACACAACAAAGGAGTGGCTCAAAAAGAAGCACAGTAAGGTTATGGAGTGGCCTAACCAGTCTCCAGACCTTAATCCCATAGAAAACTTATGGAGGGAGTTGAGGCTCCAAGTTGCCAAGGGAGAGCCTCAAAATCTTAATGATTTAGAGATGATCTGCAAAGACAAATGGACCAAAATTCCTCCTGACATGTGTGCAACCCTCATCATCAACTACAAAAAACGTCTGACTGCTGTGCTTGCCAACAAGGGTTTTGCTACCAAGTATTAAGTGTTGTTTGCCACAGGGATCAAATACTTATTTCTCACTGCAAAATGCAAAAAAAGGATCTAATTTATACAATGTGATTTTCTTGATTTTTTGGGGGGGATATTCTATCTCTCAATGTTAAAACTGACCTACCCTTAAAATTATAGACTGTTCATGTCTTTGTCAGTGGGCAAACTTACAAAAACAGCAGTGGATCAAATACTTATTCCCCCCACTGTATATACACGCAGCAGTCTAAGTGTCTCCTATGTGAAGTATATACACCAGTCCCAGTCTATCCAATGTGATCCTCACCACTACAGAAGCTGTCACCTCACCAACACCGGAACTGCTGCAAGCCCCCCCCAACCTACTGTCTCCTTCTCAATCATCCTGTAGAATGTAAGCCCACGAGGGCAGAGCTCCTCTCCCCTCTGTACTAGTCTATAATTGTCAGTAGTTTGTTTACTGTATTTGATATCTGTATTTTGTATGAAACCCCTCCTCATGTACAGCATCATGAAATCAATGGTGCTATATAAATGAACAATAATAATATACACCATCACTAGTGTATCCTATGTGATATATATATATAGATATATATCTTTCTCTCTATACATAGAGAGAGAGAGATATAGACACATATACACACACAGCAGTCCAAGTGTCTCCTATGTGATATATATACATGAGTCGCAGTTTCTCTTGTGTGATATATATACACCAGTCCCAGTGTCCCCTATATGAAGTGTATACACCACTCTCAGTGTCTCTCCCCATCTTTTGTAAGGAGAGGACAGCACTCTGTTCCCCACATATGAATGCCCACCACTGTGGGATTCGCTTTTTCTATTTTTTGATACTAAGCACTTTCAAGCACTGAAGCACTTACTGCTCCATGAAATAGAGAGAGATATGGACCTCATGAGTTTCATTGCTCAGATCCCCCTAGCAAGTACACTCCCCTGGTGACATCTCTATACCGAGAAAAGAAACGCGTCGGGATGAATTTTTTATGTGAAACATGGTTTGAGGTCCATAATTGGGTGCTGCCCTTGTCAGGGCGCAATCACCTGCAAAGGTCATCTAACATCTGCTCCAGAGAATTAAGAAGAATCTTTCTTATATGGTAACCCTCTATGGACCAAATGGGTGACACTTTTTTGCACTTCTTTTTGCACTGTGACACTTTATTATTTGTCCTACTTGTCTGTGGTACTTTTTGCTAAGGCAATCTCACTGTAAGCAAGATTGTTTGCCATTTGTTGCCTGGACTAGGAGTGTCTATACTTTGTAATCTATACCTATAGGTCCATGATCTTTCCATGCTATAAAATGATTCTATCAAACACAGTAGTATGTGAGATTTTTTGGCAGGATAAGTTATAAAAAATTTTTATACAAATCATTTTGTGGTACATACAAATTATTGGTTAACTTTTATTATTTCTTATTTTAAGAAATATAAATATATTCTAAACATACATTAAAATTTATAATAGGAAAAATAATAAAAAAGCAAACAATGTTTCTTCTTTCTTTTAGTTTTTTTTGTCTTATAATTATCAACTATTGTGTGATAAAATTATTTTGATACAACTCTCTTCTATAATATTAAAAATGCTCATTTATCAGGAGAAGGAATTGAAAATTTTTGGAAAGTTATTTCTAATGGGAAAAATTGTACAACAGAGATACCAGAAGAAAGATTTGACCTGAAAAAATGGTATGATACGGATCAAGCCAAACCAGGCAAAATATACACCAGTCGAGCAGCTTTTGTAAACGGGTAAGTACACTGGGAGGAATTTTTTCAGCATCTTTAATGAATTTTGCGCCAACTCTGTTATTTTATAATAGCGCTTAAGAAGAGGCAGGTCCTCGTCATTTCCCCTTTTTATGCCATATTTATGATTTGGAACTTTTTTAAAATGGTACACAAAAGTTGCAAACTCACTCCAGTATATGGGTGGGAGTTATGTAAAAAGTGGAGTAATATTTCTAGATAGAATTTTAATATCTGAACTTGTGCCAAATTTATTAAACATTATGTGACAATTTGAAAATGTGAAAATAAGCAGGGACAGACATATCACATGTGTAGTTGGTTCAACTACACAGGGGCCATGGGGAAGGAGATCCAGTCATACATCAGGTTTCTAAGATGCTATTGTGATTATACCACTTTCTCCCTGTGTACATTCTTCTTCTTCAAATCAGGACATTGGGGGAAAGGCCCCTGTGTCTCTCACTGTTTTAGTAGATGCTTTCATATATAGTTCAATATTATCTTTACGTGTGGTCGGTCTCAGAATTCAACTCCTTTTCATATTAGGCCAGTGATTTAGATGTGAATATTTTTTTTTTCTGTCTAAAGATCTAAATTGTATTCTCCGTCTTTACAGGCACACTGTACTGGTAAAGATAAATCTCTACTGTATATACCAGTACTCTAAATACCTGTAATAGAGTAAGATTTTCTACAATACTTCTTCATTACTTGTAAAATAATGAAAAACAAATTACAATAATCATACTTTTTAATACATTTTTTTAAATAAATGTCACAAATCAGTAAATAGCAAACATATTTGGTATCCCTGTAATTGTAAAAACACATACAATACAGTGAAAAGATTATGTTGATTGGTAAATAGGGGAAAAATGCAGACTTTTTTTCTCCATTACATCCATAAAAATAGTTTGTTTTTTTTCTTCATCTTTATTAGTATTAAAATATATAACTATAAATCCATAAAAAAAACATTTATTTTATTAATTTATATAGCGCCATTAATTCCACAGTGCTTTACAGACACTATCTGCACTGCCCCCATTGGGGCTCGCAATCCAGATTCCCTATCAGTATGTCTTTAGTGTGTGGGATGAAACCGGAGAATCCGGAGGAAACCCACGCAAACCCGGGGAGAACCTACAAACTCCTTGCAGATGTTGTCCTTGGTGAGATTTGAATCCAGGACCCCAGCGCTGCAAAGCTGCAGTGCTAACCACTGAGCCACCATGCTGCCTTATATCAATATAAATACCCCAACATCATTAATATCAAATTCATACTCACATTACAGCAATCCAATAACATATGTAATGTTTTTCCCAATGTCTCTTTACATGTTGAACATATATTCTATGAAATGTTACTATTCTATATGGAGTGCAAAAGCTCTATATAAAATAAATATTTGCATTAGTCTACGTCATGTAGTTGAGGAAAGACTTTATCCCATAGATTTTTTGTTACATCACCACCTTCTCTTTCTCATTTCATTCGAATATCCCTAAGAATATCACCATCTTTTTTTACTCGAAATTTCCTTATACAATTTAGACATAATACCTCTCATATTTCTCTGTTTCTCCAAAAATTCCATTACACCATTATCTCCCACTCACTTTTTTTGTATGGCCTTACTTAATTTTACATACCTGAAAAAAATTATATCTTGGCAACCCAAGATCCTGGGTCTCATTTATCAAAACTCTCAAACAGAAAAACAGGATTTTTTTATGGTAACAACCAACAATAGCACAACTTTAATTTGTGAAATCAAATAGGTTTGCCAAGAAATTGCTAAATAGTGAATACTGTAGTGCGGCGGTGTTCACACATTGCGATTTAACAGGTAGTGACCCAAGAATGTCCAACTTAAAGTTTTTCTTATCCAAAAAACTCACACAATGAAGGCAGCTTTATCCTCTGGATCACAGCCGGGTTGTCCACAATAGTCCGTACAAACAAAACACCGTTGCTGTGGGCGATTGCACCGCCGTATCACGCCGAGGTGTGTCAGAAGCTTTGCCTTCCTGGGGCTCTGTGTTCACTTCACACAGGCCTCTATAGTACAGAGCCTCCTGCTCTGCAGCTTGCAAACCAAATACTGACACGCCCAGACCTTTGCTGCAGGTTTTTAAATGGAATCTGTGGCCATGAGCCACTTGTAAGACCCAGCTAGAGGGAATGAACTGCCCCACTGCCACCTGTAGTTCACTCCCAAAATAAAAGCCCATGCCGGGTTTTCTTAAATCCAACTTAGCCAAATAGCTTGACCAAGTTCAAACTTTACTTTTATTCTGCATTGCTACCACAGCTGTGTCAGTGATTGCAATGCACTCCAGAAGGTTCAATAAGCATATATGCACATCCTAGGAGACACATATCGTCCCTCGCATATGATCTCTCTCACTGCCTCACAATACATTATGAAAAAAAAATTTCAAATACACTTCAAATGTGAGGATAATCCCAAATTGAACATAAGGATCTATTCCTAAGAAGAGAGGCTTTCTTGCTAAAAAGTTTGTAATATCATAGGGCAATTTATTAAATTCGAAAAAACTACTCACAACTAGTGTTGAGCATTCCGATACTGAAATATCGGGTATCGGCCGATATTCGCGGTATCGGAATTCCGATACTTAATTCCGATACTATTGCAATATCGTATACCGGAATCGGAAGTTCCCATAATGCAATGAGACATTTTCATTTTATTCAGCCAATGAGGATCCTAAGAAGTGTGGGCACATCCTGTTAGGCATGTAGGCATCTTAACTAATGGCATGGCTGTGATTGGCTGCTGAAATGATGTCATGATGCACTATAAAAGCCACCGCCGCCATTTTGAGCTCACTCTGCTGTGAATTCAGTTAGGGATAGGACGCTGTTGTTCTGAGGGACAGTTTTAGCTACCTATTTGCTCTATACTGCTTTACCCAAGCTACTTTCTAAATCACTGTGCCTTGCAGTGCTAGTGCACAGTTCCCTGTGCTGTTCACCGCTATCTGCAAGGTCTGTGTGTGTGAGTGCAGCTCACCCTGTAGTGTGTGCTTCAGCCAAGTCTGGTTGTAGTGCACTCAGTGTGTGTCACTGCCTCATACATTGTCCTTTTTTGCCAATTCATAATTTTTCCTGATATCTCCTATTAGTGTGGTGGTTCCATCTGTATTCAGCTAAATTGGTTCCAAACACACTATATAGGAGTAGATAGAGAAATTTTTTTCCGTCTTGCAGCACTAGTGCACAGTGCTCTGCATCTGTACTGTTCACCGCTGTCTGCAAGGTCTGGTGTGTGAGTGCAGCTCACCCTGTAGTGTGTGCTTCAACCCCGTCTGGTTGTAGTGCACTCAGTGTGTGTCACTGCCTCATACATTGTCCTTTATTGCCAATTCATAATTTTTCCTGATATCTCCTATTAGTGTGGTGGTTCCATCTGTATTCAGCTAAATTGGTTCCAAACACACTATATAGGAGTAGATAGAGAAATTTTTTTCCGTCTTGCAGCACTAGTGCACAGTGCTCTGCATCTGTACTGTTCACCGCTGTCTGCAAGGTCTGGTGTGTGAGTGCAGCTCACCCTGTAGTGTGTGCTTCAACCCCGTCTGGTTGTAGTGCACTCAGTGTGTGTCACTGCCTCATACATTGTCCTTTATTGCCAATTCATAATTTTTCCTGATATCTCCTATTAGTGTGGTGGTTCCATCTGTATTCAGCTAAATTGGTTCCAAACACACTATATAGGAGTAGATAGAGAATTTTTTTTCCGTCTTGCAGCACTAGTGCACAGTGCTCTGCATCTGTACTGTTCACCGCTGTCTGCAAGGTCTGGTGTGTGAGTGCAGCTCACCCTGTAGTGTGTGCTTCAACCCCGTCTGGTTGTAGTGCACTCAGTGTGTGTCACTGCCTCATACATTGTCCTTTATTGCCAATTCATAATTTTTCCTGATATCTCCTATTAGTGTGGTGGTTCCATCCATATTCAGCTAAATTGATTCCAAACACACTATATAGGAGTAGATAGAGGAGCCTTTCTGCAGCATTGGGCCCTGCAGCCCCAGCCAGATTAGTATTAGCCTATTTTTTGCAGCCTCATCTATTGCATTGTAGGTTACCTTCCTACATTGTAATAGCTACAAAAAGTTTGTGATACTATCGTTATTACATCTTTAGGCACATCCAGTGTCTTTTTGTGACAAAAAAAACCTAAATAAAGTTCACCAAACACTCCACTTTACAGTTGTGTAGGCCACATTAGCTCATATTAAAGTCTAGTCCACACTTTATAAAATTAGTGTTTCTTATACCTGTTAGCAGCTGTTCAGGAATAAGCACACTAAGCCCTTAGTACTTTTCTGCCTATCTTTATCAGTCTACCAAGATGAAGAAGGCAGGGAGTAAGGCATGTGGTCGTGGTCGTGGGCGTGGGCGTGGAGTTTCTGCAGGGAGAGGACGTGAGGATTCTGTGCCTGCAGGGAGAGGACGTGGGGATTCTGTGCCTGCTGCGGGCACCAGTGACTCAGCATCCCCCAGTTTTACCAGGGAACAGTCCTTTATGCGCAGCTTTGTAGGAGCTAGCCGTACCCCACTGCTGCGCGAGGACCAAATTGAAGCCGTTGTCGGATGGATGGCAGCTAACGCATCGACTTCAATTAGTTCCAGATCCTCTCAGGTCCTGAGCACTGAAGAGCACCCATCTGTCTCTTCACCACCTGCCAAATTGCCCAGGCAGTCAGAGAGCCCTGGACAGGAGCCATCTCTACTTCTGTTCTCTGAATCTCTTGGCTTGGAAAGAGGGGGCCAGCCAAGCAGAATTCGAGAATTTGAAGAAGAGGTAGTATGCAGTGATGCGCAACCGTTTTGTCTCTCTGAATCTGAAGAGGCGGGTGGGCCAGTGCCTATGGTCAGCAGCACACCTCAGTACGCATCTGATGATGAGACTCAGGTGCCACTTTCTGGTGCGTACTGTGCTGTCGAGACTACCCAGGAGAAGCAGTTGTTTGAAGAGGGTGGTGTAGATGATGAGGTCCTTGACCCATCATGGCGTGAGGGACAGGAAGGTGGTGGGAGCAGCTCTGAGGAAGAGATTCCCCGAACGGCCCAAAAAGGAGGGAGAGGGAGGGGGCAGACTTGGTTGCCTGTAGCCTCCACTTCGGCACCCATTAGGAGCATGGCTCTTCCAAAATCCAAAGCGGGCGCTCCCAAGACTTGCAGTGCCTGGTCCTTTTTTGACACAGTTGCAGATGACATTTGCTTTGTCAAATGCAAGCTGTGTAATCAGAAGATGAAAAGAGGGAAAAGTGTCAGCAACCTCAATACCACAAATATGTGGAAACATGTGCGGACCAAGCACGTGGTGGAGTTACACAAACACACTGAAGACCTAGGCCAACCTACAGCGCCACCTACCACCTCTTCAGCTCGTGTTGTAGCCTCTTCCTCCAGCTCACACACAGCTGGTTCGGCTTCCTCACAGGATCGCCATGGAAGAATCTCTGGCACTGTTGTACAGAGACACAGTGTAATTCCACCCACAGCACCACTTTCCCAGTCATCCTCACACTCCCAGGCCAGTCTACAGCCATCGTTAGCACAGGCATGGGAGAAAAGGCGCCCATACTCGGCAAACCACCCCCGAGCACAGGCTCTGAATGCTGGCATTGCTAAACTACTGGCCCTTGAAATGCTATCATTCAGGCTGGTGGAGACTGACACATTCCGTAACTTTATGGCATTGGCAGTCCCACAATACAACGTGCCCAGCCGCTTTTATTTCAGCAGGCAAGCCGTCCCTGCCCTGCAACATCATGTGGAGGGAAAAATTAAACATGCGCTACAAAACGCCGTCAGTAGCAAGGTCCACCTGACCACTGATGCGTGGACCAGTAAGCATGGACAGGGACGATACCTTTCCCTCACTGCCCATTGGGTAAATGTTGTGGAGCCGGGTACAGATCTTGAGAGTGGCGCTGTACGTGTTCTGCCAACTCCAAGGATTGCAGGAATCCAGTCTGTACACATTGACTCCTCCTCATACTCCAGTTCCTCTGAATCAGCGCTGCAGGAGCCGTCACGGTCTACCTCCACATCGACCCGTGAACGGTTACCTGTTATGATGACCGATATGAGCACAGCCGTGGCCAAACGTCAACAGGCCGTATTAAAATTAATTTCTTTGGGGAATCGAAGCCACACAGCGCAGGAGCTCTGGAATGCCATCAAGCAGCAGAGTGACGTGTGGTTTGTGCCAGCGAATCTCCAGCCAGGCATGGTAGTGTGTGACAATGGCCGAAATCTGGTGGCAGCTCTGGGCCTAGGCAACCTCACTCACATCCCATGTCTGGCACATGTGCTCAACTTGGTCGTGCAGAGTTTTTTGAGGGACTATCCGGATCTTGATGCACTGCTTCACAAGGTCCGCATAGAGTGCGCTCACTTGCGGCGTTCCAGCAATGCAAGATCACGCATTGCAGCTCTGCAGCGCCGATTATGTCTTCCGGAACATCGCATCATATGTGACCTACCCACCAGGTGGAATTCAACGTTACATATGTTGGAGAGGTTGTGTGAGCAGCAGGCAGCAGTAATGGAGTACCAGCTGCAGCAGGCGCAAACAAGTCGCAGTGCGCGCCGTTCACACTTCACCACCACTGAGTGGGCCTCTATGAAGGACATTTGCCACGTTTTGCGTGCCTTCGATTATTCCACGCGGATGGCGAGTGCAGATGATGCACTAGTCAGCATGACTATCCCCCTTATCTGCCTGCTTGAAAAAACACTGCAAGCACTAAGGGACGAGGTTTTGGAAGAGGTGGAGGATGAGGAGTCACAAATGCCATCTGCTTCTCTACAGTCTGCGCAACGTGGTTCCTCACAAAGGCCTAGGCAGGGGACACTTTGTGAGGAGGATGAGGAGGAGTCAATGGATGAGGAAGACATCTGTCCAGAGGAGGGAGGTACACAATGCTCTAGTAGTCAGTATCTAGAGCGAGGGTGGGGTGATGCAGAGCAGGCAGAGATCACGCCTCAAGCAGGGGACAGCGTTTCTTGGCCAGTTGGCAGTCTGCAGCACATGGTTGATTTCATGCTGCAGTGCCTCAGAAACGACCGCCGCATCGCCCACATTCTCAACACGGCTGATTATTGGGTGTCCACCCTCCTAGATCCTCGCTACCGGGACAACTTACAAAGCCTCATAACACCATTGAACCGGGAGCGTAAAATGCGGGAGTACCAAGACGCACTGGTGCATTCCATCATGTTCTCCATTCCAACCGAGAGCAGTGCTGCTAGTGCTTTACAAAGCAGCTCAGTGCGTCGAGGCAGTGGAGGAAGCTCTGCACAAAGAGGGAGCAGAAGCAGCGCCTCAGCACAAGGCAAGACCAGTATGGCCGAAATGTGGCAAAGTTTTGTGTCCCCGCCGCCACAAATGTCTACACCATCACAGACAGCTCCAGTCAGCAGGAGGCAACGTTTCCGTCAGATGGTGACAGACTACATGTCTTGCCCTCTTAGTGTACTCCCAGACGGCTCTTCTCCCTTCAAGTTTTGGGTCTGTAAGCTGGATACATGGCCAGAGCTTAGTCAGTATGCACTGGAGGTGCTAGCTTGCCCTGCTGCTAGTGTATTATCGGAACGCGTCTTTAGTGCCGCAGGTGGTGTACTAACAGACCGTCGCATGCGACTATCCTCCGATAACGTTGACCGGCTTACTTTTCTCAAAATGAACAAGGCCTGGATCTCTCATGAATTTGCCAGTCCTCTTCCAGAATAAATAATTGGTTGGCAACAGTATCCAGGTCTCCTGTTCTGTTCATGTTTCTACCACCTGAACTGTAATCCCTGAGCTCCAACACCGCCAGTTGGCGCTCGGAAGTGCCGTCTGCACAGTCAACACTTGCTGCCGTGTTATTGGGGTTCAGTAACGTCAGCTGTTCTCCTGCTGTGCGGACGGCAATTTCTCCTGATTTGTCCACATCCACTGTACTACACATTTTAAAGTTGCTCGAATTACACCTCTGGCTCCTCTGTTTTCATTCTTATCCCTGGGCTCCAGCACCGCCAGTTGGCGCTCGGAAGTGCCGTCTGCACAGTCAACACTTGCTGCCGTGTTATTGGGGTTCAGTAACGTCAGCTGTTCTCCTGCTGTGCGGACGGCAATTTCTCCTGCTTTGTCCACATCCACTGTACTACACATTTTAAAGTTGCTCGAATTACACCTCTGGCTCCTCTGTTTTCATTCTTATCCCTGGGCTCCAGCACCGCCAGTTGGCGCTCGGAAGTGCCGTCTGCACAGTCAACACTTGCTGCCGTGTTATTGGGGTTCAGTAACGTCAGCTGTTCTCCTGCTGTGCGGACGGCAATTTCTCCTGCTTTGTCCACATCCACTGTACTACACATTTTAAAGTTGCTCGAATTACACCTCTGGCTCCTCTGTTTTCATTCTTATCCCTGGGCTCCAGCACCGCCAGTTGGCGCTCGGAAGTGCCGTCTGCACAGTCAACACTTGCTACCATGTTATTGGGGTTCAGTAACGTCAGCTGTTCCCCTGCTGTGTTCACGGCAATTTCTCCTGCTCTGTCCATATTCACTGTGCTACTTATTTAAAACTTGCTCCAATTACACCTCTGGCTCCTCCGTTTTTAGTATTTACCCTGGGCTCCAACACCGCCAGTTGGCGCTCGGAAGTGCTGTCTGCACAGTCAACACTTGCTGCCGTGTTATTGGGGTTCAGTAACGTCAGCTGTTCCCCTGCTGTGCGGACGGCAATTTCTCCTGCTCTGTCCACATTCTCACTACTACAGATTTTAAAGTTGCTCCAATTACACCTCTGGCTCCTCTGTTTTCATTCTTATCCCTGGGCTCCAGCACCGCCAGTTGGCGCTCGGAAGTGCTGTCTGCACAGTCAACACTTGCTACCATGTTATTGGGGTTCAGTAACGTCAGCTGTTCCCCTGCTGTGCGGACGGCAATTTCTCCTGCTCTGTCCACATTCTCACTACTACAGATTTTAAAGTTGCTCCAATTACACCTCTGGCTCCTCTGTTTTCATTCTTATCCCTGGGCTCCAGCACCGCCAGTTGGCGCTCGGAAGTGCCGTCTGCACAGTCAACACTTGCTGCCGTGTTATTGGGGTTCAGTAACGTCAGCTGTTCTCCTGCTGTGCGGACGGCAATTTCTCCTGATTTGTCCACATCCACTGTACTACACATTTTAAAGTTGCTCCAATTACTCCTCTGGCTCCTCTGTTTTCATTCTTATCCCTGGGCTCCAGCACCGCCAGTTGGCGCTCGGAAGTGCTGTCTGCACAGTCAACACTTGCTACCATGTTATTGGGGTTCAGTAACGTCAGCTGTTCCCCTGCTGTGCGGACGGCAATTTCTCCTGCTCTGTCCACATTCTCACTACTACAGATTTTAAAGTTGCTCCAATTACACCTCTGGCTCCTCTGTTTTCAGTATTATCCCTGAGCTCCAACACCGCCAGTTGGCGCACGGAAGTGCCGTCTGCACAGTCAACACTTGCTGCCGTGTTATTGGGGTTCAGTAACGTCAGCTGTTCTCCTGCTGTGCGGACGGCAATTTCTCCTGCTTTGTCCAAATCCACTGTACTACACATTTTAAAGTTGCTCGAATTACACCTCTGGCTCCTCTGTTTTCATTCTTATCCCTGGGCTCCAGCACCGCCAGTTGGCGCTCGGAAGTGCCGTCTGCACAGTCAACACTTGCTGCCGTGTTATTGGGGTTCAGTAACGTCAGCTGTTCTCCTGCTGTGCGGACGGCAATTTCTCCTGCTTTGTCCACATCCACTGTACTACACATTTTAAAGTTGCTCGAATTACACCTCTGGCTCCTCTGTTTTCATTCTTATCCCTGGGCTCCAGCACCGCCAGTTGGCGCTCGGAAGTGCCGTCTGCACAGTCAACACTTGCTACCATGTTATTGGGGTTCAGTAACGTCAGCTGTCCCCCTGCTGTGTTCACGGCAATTTCTCCTGCTCTGTCCATATTCACTGTGCTACTTATTTAAAACTTGCTCCAATTACACCTCTGGCTCCTCCGTTTTTAGTATTTACCCTGGGCTCCAACACCGCCAGTTGGCGCTCGGAAGTGCTGTCTGCACAGTCAACACTTGCTGCCGTGTTATTGGGGTTCAGTAACGTCAGCTGTTCTCCTGCTGTGCGGACGGCAATTTCTCCTGCTTTGTCCACATCCACTGTACTACACATTTTAAAGTTGCTCGAATTACACCTCTGGCTCCTCTGTTTTCATTCTTATCCCTGGGCTCCAGCACCGCCAGTTGGCGCTCGGAAGTGCCGTCTGCACAGTCAACACTTGCTGCGGTGTTATTGGGGTTCGGTAACGTCAGCTGTTCCCCTGCTGTGTTCACGGCAATTTCTCCTGCTCTGTCCATATTCACTGTGCTACTTATTTAAAACTTGCTCCAATTACACCTCTGGCTCCTCCGTTTTTAGTATTTACCCTGGGCTCCAATACCGCTAGTTGCTGCTCAGAAGTGCCGTCTGCACAGTCAACGCTTGCTCCAGTGTTATTGGGATTCAGTAACGTCAGCTGATCCCCAGCTGTGTGTCCGGCAAATTCTCCTGCTTTGTCCACATCCACTGTAGTACGGATTTAAAACCTCCTCCAAATACACCTCTGGCTCTTCTGTTTTTAGTATTTACCCTGGGCTCCAGCACCGCCAGCTGGTTCTCGGCAGTTCCATTGGCTCTTGTACCTTCTGCTACCCATCCGGGTTCCAGTACCGTCAGCTGGTTCTCGGCAGTGTCTTTGGCACGGGTACTCCCTCCTGCCCAGCCTGGTTCCAGCACGCCAGCTGTTTCCGGGTAGTGTCAACGTCACTTTGCCTCCAATGCGTTGTCCTGTCGTGTTGCGGTCGGGTTAGCCGACTCTATGGTGCCTGCAGTTTAGGTGACTCCTATGTGGGCTGCGGGATCTGGCAATGAAGGCTGGTTCCATAGTGCCAATAGGACAAGCACCCTCTGTAGGACTGTGGGTTTTGGTAACTGCGGCCGGCTCGCGGCCTTGAACTTTTTTTTTACATGGGTACCTTCTGCTACCCATCCGGGTTCCAGTACCGTCAGCTGGTTCTCGGCAGTGCCTTTGGATTAGGTGCCTCCTTCTCGGTATCCAAGTTCCACCAACGTCTGCTGGTCCTTGGTAGTGCTTTCTGGCACAGGTACCTCCTGCTTAGTAACCGAGTTCCAGTAACATCAGCTGGTCCTCGGTAGTTCCATTGGCTCTTGTACCTTCTGCTACCCATCCGGGTTCCAGTAACATCAGCTGGTCCTCGGTAGTTCCATTGGCTCTTGTACCTTCTGCTACCCATCCGGGTTCCAGTACCGTCAGCTGGTTCTCGGCAGTGCCTTTGGATTAGGTGCCTCCTTCTCGGTATCCAAGTTCCACCAACGTCTGCTGGTCCTTGGTAGTGCTTTCTGGCACAGGTACCTCCTGCTTAGTAACCGAGTTCCAGTAACATCAGCTGGTCCTCGGTAGTTCCATTGGCTCTTGTACCTTCTGCTATCCATCCGGGTTCCAGTACCGTCAGCTGGTCCTCGGTAGTTCCTCAGCTTTCTTGTACCTTCTGCTACATTTCCAAGTTCAAGCTTTTTGAAATGGTTCTTGGTAATCACTCTGGATCTCCCTGACGAGGACCCTGAAGACGAGGACCCTGAAGACCAACCCTAAGAAGACGAGGACCCCGAAGACAATGACCCTGAAGACGAGGACCCTGAAGACCACCCCGAAGAAGACGAGGACCCTGAAGACCACCCCGAAGAAGACGAGGACCCTGAAGACCACCCCGAAGAAGACGAGGACCCCGAAGACGAGGACCCAGAAGACCAACCCGAAGAAGACGAGGACCCCGAAGACGAGGACCCCCGAAGACGACGACCCTGAAGACCACCCCGAAGAAGACCAAGAAGATGACCCTGAAGAAGTTGACCAAGAAGACAAAGAAGAGAAGACAAGCACCAAGATACAGAAAAACAAGAGACAGAAAACCAAGAAGCAGAAATACAAGAAGCTGCAGAACAAAAAGCGGAAGAACATTAAGCATAAGACTAAAAATCAGAGCAAAAGATAATATCTAAATTATAAGCAGAAGATGACTAAGCAGTGTATGGGGGTGAGTCCGTTCCTCCTCGTGGTGCCCCTGGAAAAGACCTGCTGCTGCAGGCCAAACTGAACGCGGACAAATCCTGTTGTAAATCTTTTGTGACGGGCAGAACGAAAGGTGTAATGTCCAACCTTTTATAGATAACAACTACAGGAATGCCTGTCACAAATAAGAATATGATGAAGAAGAAGAATATGAAGAAGATGAAGAAGTAGAATATGAAGAATGTAAAAAAAAGAATAATACGAAGAAGGTGAAGAAGAAGAAGGTGAAGAAGAAGTGGATGAAAAAGATGCTGAGGATGATGAAGGAGAAAGTGTGGGAGAAGTAAAAAAGAAGGTGAAGAGCATGGAAGTAGTGAAACATAAATATCTGACAAAATATAAAAATACTTAACATAGTTAATATTTCCGTAACTCAGAACATAATAAAAAAATATTAATTCCTGCTATTCCATTTGACTGGGCTAAACCTCTATGCCTTTATTGTCTCCCCCACCTCCCCCAATACATTCTACATTATTCTTAGTTGTTTTCCTTCATGTAGAAATAACCTACAAGGAAAGAAAGGGTTTATTTTAATTCCGATATTTATGTCCCATTGACTTGCATTGGTTTCCGGTATCGGAATCGGCGATATCCGATACTTTTTCGGTATCGGTCCGATCCAATCCGATCCGATATTTCCCGATATCGGAAGGTATCGCTCAACACTACTCACAACTAATACATTTTAGGGGTTTTGCATTTTTCTTGATGATATTGGAATCATGTACTGTATCATGATGTATATCAAAGCTATAAAGAAGATTTTTGGAAATATAAAAAAGCTAAAAAATCCCTTTTTTATTTATTAAGGATTGATGAATTTGACAACAAAGTATTTGGTATGACTAAATCAGAGACTGAAAATATGGACCCACAACACAAGCTATTGCTTGAATGCACATACAGAGCTCTGGAAGATGCAGGCTATGCCTCCGAAACCATACATGGAAGTAACATTGGAGTCTTTATAGGTAAGAAAATTATTATAATAACATTTCCTAAAATATATAAATAAAAAAGTTTTCAAAGATAAGTAAGTTGCATAAACAACACTTTAGGGTACCATAAAGTTGGGCATCATTTGTCTAAACAGATGTTGTGATGAATCTGCACTTCACCGCCCGCCTAACGTCACTATTAGGTTAGACGGATCACGTGATAGGGATCCTCACTTTGCACCAACGTGACGTTCCGTACCCCTCGGGGACATGTAAGGTCAGATTGGTACAGTTTTACACAGACAGCCCCTGTCTTCACGGACTCAGGAAGGTACCAGGAGTGAGAAGAGGTGTCCCGCTCAGTCACTGATGTGGCACCACACTCACTCACACCCCTGACAGGTTGAGAGGCCCCTTTCACTAGCCCCAGTGAAACAGAACCTTATTAGCCCTGTAGAGCCACCACCAGTTCCTATTCGATATAAGCCCAGTCTGTTAACAGTAATTATATCGGGCCAGAAACCAGCTCCGGTAGTATGGGAAATTAAACCAAGCAACGGATGTGTGGTTTCGCGAATCAAGATAAAAGGGCAACCCAAGGTTAAATTATATTTTTAATTGCCTTAAGGGCACACTATATACACAAGGGTTATACATATATAATGGTCAGATATACTGTAAGGGGGAAGACCGGGGTGTAAGTACTTTCAGAACAAGGGACCTGAAACTTCCGGGGCCGTGCCTCAGGTTGCAGGGGAAAGACAGACTGCGAGCACAGGAGTAGTGTTGAGCCACCCCCGTAGTGTTCGAGTTCGGTTCGGTTCGTCGAACACCCGTGTGTTCGCCGAACTGTTCGTCGAACACCTTCGAACACCGTTAAAACCAATGGCAGGCAAACAAAAACACATAGAAACACATAGAAAACACCTTCAAAGGTGTCCAAAAGCTGACAAACTACTCAGAAGACACAACTAACACATGGAAAAGTGACAAGTACATATAGTCATGAGAAAAGAAAAGAGGTGGAGGAGTAAAAGGAGGGGGAGACACAGATATAGGCATGTCATGCCCTTCTAAAATCCAAAAAGTGAGAAGCCGACACGTTCAGTCCGCTCCTGCCCGTGCCACCTCCGTGTCGCCGGGTTTGTGCCAGAGCCGCGGTGAACCCTGACGGCCAGCCCCCCTCTCCCAATACTGGTGCCTGTCCGCTGGTGGGTCGAGCGAGCCCACCTGTGGTGGAGGCAGCTCTAAGCTTTTTAATTTAAATTGTCTCTCTAATTTGAATGAATACACTTAAAATCCATTTACAAGGATCTATTGGAGGGCAAGTCTCATGCCAGCAGCCGCGTAATTCCAGCTCCAGTAGCGTCCACTAAAGCTGCTGCAGTTAAAAAGCTTTTATAAGGATCGAGCTCGGCTGTCCACCGCAAGGCATCCTACTGCCAGTCCCAGCCCCTATGCCTTGGGGTGCCTCCTAATGCTCTTCACTGAGTATCCTGTGGTCCCGAAGCATTTGCTTTGAAAAAATTAAGTGTCCAAACTACAGGTGGTGTAGCTTGCTTAACAGCCGGGATAATCCGCTGACTAGCAGACACTGCTACTAGGCACAAAGTATTTCCTGGGCTAGATGCAGTTAAAAATTTGTAATTAGATACTCTCGTTGGATGCTGAGAAAGCATTCCATAGAGTCTCCTGGCACGCCATATATGATTCTCTTAAAAAGCTTGGGGTAGGGGTCTAGGGGACCCTTTTATAGCCAAAATCACGGCCCTGTATCGCAATACGTCACCTAGGCTGAAGATAAATGGAACTGTAGCACCCTGAGGGCTCTGTTGCTACAGAGGTATTGCACCTCACCCAGAGGTGTGATATCTCACTCTCAGGTAAGGATGGAGTGTGGATCAGGACCCGACACCTGCATGCATTACACCACATTGCCGTGGGGCAGGGTGACCAATATGCCCCTGAGATGGGCACGACAGTCCCTGTCCCTGGCTGGAGTGGGGGGAGGGAACACTGAGGAAGGGGAACCCTGTAGTGCAGGAGCAGGGAGGAAGCAGTTCCTGGGTGCATTGAGAAGGGAGTATAAAAGGTGGGCACCATCTTAGTTCAGTGCAGAGAAGTCTGAGCAGAAGTGGCAGGGAGCAGGGGCTCTGCATGAGCTCTGCTCCGGAGGCGGGCCTAGTAACAGAGGCCCAGGCCTGGAAGAGGGAGAAGGAAGGAAGAGGAGCGGAGAAGGCTCCAGGAACGAGGAACGAAGGGATCCCAGGGGTGCGGATGGGCGAGTCGCCACCGCACGCCCGAATCCACCTGCGTGGAGGGGTCAGGCCAAACGGGGAGACCGGTCCCCGAAACTAGTGGAGGCAGGAAACGACCCTCAGCTAGAAACCGGAGGCTGTGACATTTTATGTGGCGCAGCCCCTCGCTACACCCGCTAGGAGGGCAGCACATAGGGTCAGGGAAACTGGCGCCAAGTTTACCAAGAGGAGGCCCGAGGCAGCCGGACAGAAGGGTTGGTAAGAAAGGCCAGACAAAGGACACACAAAGGGGGTCCTGTGAAGCGCTCCAAAGTTATCTGGGAGTTGTCTGAGCCCCTCACCTGGTGAGCACAGTACGACGTGGGCAGCCGTTACCTGCAGACGTGGTCTGGATAATAAGAACTGTGAGTAAAGGCAATGGACTGCATCACTGACTCCGTGTCGTTACTGCTGCTGCCCTGCACCATCACCCCCATCCTCCGCATACACTGCCCTGAGGCTATACTCCTCCCGTGGGGAGTTATGCTATGCTCTGCTGCACCCATAACACCAGCCTCAGCGGTCTGCCCTGCAGCGGCGGTTCACTCTGACCGCAATCCATGGGTGGCGTAGTCGGACATTTAAACATCAAAACCACATAAATAGTTCCGCCACTGGTTTGACCACCCTGAGCCACGGAACCGGGTCGCCGCCACGAAGACTACAACCACCAGCATCCACCAAAAAGGGTCCGGCTCCGGGTGTCCCAAGGCCCAGGGGGTGCATCAGAACATTTTCATCACCTTTCACAATCACCAATGGGACAAGGCAGGGATGTCCTCTGTCCCCTCTCTTATACATCCTAGTGACGGAGCACCTGCTCTCATCAATTCGCCATAACCCCAATATTAGGTGGATTGAGGTGGGAGGCACCGAGTACAAGTGCTCTCTATTTGCTGATGATGTACTAGTATATATCACTCAATCACATATATCCATCCATGCTGTTATGGCTGAAATAGATCACTTTGTTACATGGTCAAATTTTAAAATCAATGCAGCGAAGTCTGAGGCCCTCGATGTCTCCCTCCCCAAATCCATATAGGATTCCATCCAGTCCAACTTTCCCTTTGCCTGGCCCTCACAGGGTATCAAATACTTAGGAATTCCTATTCATAGAGACCTCTCCCATCTATGTTATCTTAATTTTGGGCCCTTTATTGAACAACTCCATACAGACCACGGTTGGCAAGTTAGAACT
Source organism: Phyllobates terribilis (assembly GCF_046119375.1). Lineage (NCBI taxonomy): Eukaryota > Metazoa > Chordata > Amphibia > Anura > Dendrobatidae > Phyllobates > Phyllobates terribilis. Next base: position 82,678,304 of record NW_027362764.1, read on the forward strand.
GTAAGATTCACTACGTGAACCACTGGTGTTTTGTGGAAAAGCACATGTACACTGTGTTCCAAATTATTATGCAAAAAGTGTTTAGGAGTGATAAGGAAAGAATTTGTTTGTTTGTCAGTTAAACTCATTGATGGTGATGTGTGTCAGGGCTCTTTATATCATTGTAAGCAATTGCAGACACCTGTGCTAATTAGTTTGGCAGGTGTGTCCAATGAAAGGCAAGACTACTTAAGAAGGCTGTCTCACATTATTAAGCAGCCTACATTTTCTGCCAAAATGGGAAAGAAAAAGGATGTGTCGGCTGCTGAGAAGCAACAAATTGTGGAGTGTTTAGATCAAGGCATGACTACAATCAACATTGTGCGATGATCAGGATGAAGTGTCTTGGCAATCAAGAAGTAAGTAGCTGATTCACAGTACACACGTGTGCGTGCTGATAAGGGCAAATTGAGGACTCTTTCCTACAGGCAATTACGTCAGGTTAAAAGAGCAGCGGCAAAAAAGGCTTGTCATAGCAGCAGACAAGTTTTTGAAGCTGCTGGTGCCTCCAACGTCCCCCGAACAACAAGATGCAGGGTCCTTCAGAGGTTTGCAGCTGTGCATATGCCATCCTGTCGACCTCCTCTATCCACTTCACACAAGCAGAAATGGCTCCAGTGGGCCAAACATTACATGAAGACTGATTTCAAAACTGTTTTGTTCACGGATGAGTGCCGTGCAGCGCTCGATGGTCCAGATGGATGGAGTGGAGGATGGCTGGTTGATGGACACCCCACGCAAACACGGCTACAGCGCCAACAAGGAGGAGGTGGAGTAATGTTTTGGGCTGGAATCATGGGGAGAGAGATTGTCGGCCCCTTTAGGATCCCTGAAGGCGCTAAAGATGAACTCCATAATGTATGTGGATTTTCTCAAACAGCACTTCCTGCCATGGTTCAAGAAGAAGAACCATGTATTTCACAGCAAGATCATTTTTTTGCATGATAATGCACCATCTCATGCTGCACATAAAACATCTGCATCTCTGGCTGATATGGGCATAAAAGGGGACAAACTTATGGTGTGACCCCCATGCTCCCCTGACCTCTACCCCATTCAGAACCTCTGGAGCATCATCAAAAGGAGTGTCTATGATGGCGGGAGGCAGTTCACATCTAAGCAACAGCTCTGGGAGGGTATTCTGTCCTCATGCAAAACAATTGAAGCAGAAACCATCCAAAACCTGACAAATTCAATGGACGAGAGAGTTCAGAAGCTCCTTTCGAACAAGGGGTCCTATGTGAAAATGTAACATCACCTAGAATAAAGTTTTGAGTTGAAAACTGTTTGATTTCAGTTTCTAATAACCTGCTAATGCTTATAATTTCAAAAATTACCATTTTTTTGGTCTTTATTAAAATGAAAAGGTTGATCGAAAAGTTTGGGGGATCTAAGAGTGTGGCAACCCAGTAGTCATGATTATTTCGAATTCTGACAATATGAGGGTCATGTTGCAGGTAGTGCAGCAAAAAGGCACTTATGTGTCTTGCGCATCTCGGAGCCCCAAAATTATTTTCCGGGCTAGATGCAGCTAAAAATTATTATTAATTTTAAATCTGGTGGAGCTTAGTATTGATGGGCTAATAGGATCAGTGCTGCACACTGCTACAAAGCCCAAATTATTTTCCAGTCAAGATACAGATAAACATGATTAGTAATTTGAAAGCTTAAAACGGTTGGTAGGGTGATTCCACAAAATTGATGTTACCAGCAGATACTGTGGTTCTGTTACGGTTTGAGTGCTGAACACTTGACGGTCCCACGGTTGGCAAGTTGGAACTGTGAGATTCACTACGTGCACCACTGGTGTTTTGTGGAAAAGCACATGTAAGATTCTGCAACAGTCTCTGCTGATACTCCTGCATGCGTGCATCCCTTTCTATGGCAGGAATAATTTCTGCAAATTTACTTTTGTACCGGGGATCTAACAGTGTGGCAACCCAGTAGTCAGGATTATTTTTAATTCTCACAATTCGAGGGTCATGTTGCAGGTAGTGCAGCAAGAAGGCACTCATGTGTGTTGCGCATCCAGGAGCACCAAGTCCCTGTTGTGTTGGTGGCGAGGTAACAATCATGCTTCCTTCCTCTGTCCTCTCCCCCCAACCTCGCACAACAGAAATGTGATCAAGGTCTCCCTCATCTGATGAGTCTTCCATCAGTTCGTCCTCCACTTCTTCCTGGGCTCCTGCACCTTCCTCACTAGTTTGGCTGCTACCATGCGCCCTGGTAAAACCATCTCCCCCACCCTCACATGCCTGCCGCCTTGGTGCTGCCGACCGTCTGGACCTTGCAGATGTTAGCCCTTCCGCATACAACTCCTCCTCCTCTACTTCCTCCACCTCCTCTTGTGCCACCACCTGACTCCAAATTCTGTTTAACATGTGCTCCAGCATGTAAATCACCGGAATAGTCATGCTGATAATGGCATCGTCAGCACTAAACATCTTCGTCGCCATTTCAAAACTGTGCAGAAGGGTGCATAGGTCCCTGATCTGAGACCACTCCTCCAGCGTGATTTGCCCCACCTCCGGATCTCGTTGGCCCAGGCTATACGTCAGAACGTATTGCACCAGGGCTTGTCGGTGCTGCCACAGTCGCTGCAACATGTGCAGAGTTGAATTCCACCGGGTAGGCACATCGCATTTTAGCCGGTGAAGTGGCAGGCCCAACGACTTCTGTAGAGATGTAAGTCGCTGAGCTGCGGGATGCGAACGGCGGAAGTGAGCACACAGCGACCGTGCCCTCTGCAGAAGGCCATCTAGTCTGGGATAGTGGGCTAAAAATTGCTGGACAACCAGGTTCAACACGTGAGCCACGTGTGTGACATTGCCCCGGCGAAGGGCCGCACCCAGGTTTGCAGCATTGTCGCACACGGCCTTCCCTGGTTTCAGGTCCAGTGGAGACAACCATTCATGAAATTGGTTCTCCAGAGCTGACCACAACTCCTCAGCTGTGTGACTCACATTTCCCAGACATTTCAAAGTAAAAACCGCCTGATGACGTTGAGCCCTACTGCCAGCATAGTAAGGAGGTGTGCAGGATCCTTTCTGTGCAGTTAGAAAGCTTGTGGCATGACCAGACAGGCTTTGGGTGCAGGTGGAAGACCGAGAGGAGGTTGAGGAGGCAGAAGCAGTGGAGGAACTTTGACATAAAGAGGATTGACGCACAACTCGTGGGGACGGCAAGACTTGGACAGCAGCCCCTTGTCCTGCTGTCACCATAGTTACCCAGTGCCCAGTCAGCGACATGTAACGCCCCTGTCCATGCCTACTCGTCCAAGTGTCTGTGGTGAAATGCACCCTGTCACACACAGAGTTTCTCAAAGAAGCGGTGATGTTGTGTGCGACATGCTGGTGGAGCGCAGGCACACCTTTCTTTGAGAAGTATTGCCGACTGGGCATCTGGTACTGGGGCACTGCGACCGACATAAGGTCTCGAAAATCCTCTGTGTCCACCAGGCGGAAAGGCAGCATTTCTGTAGCCAAGAGCTTGCAGATGGTGAAATTCAACCTCTTAGCTTTCTCATGGCTAGGAGGAAATGGTCTTTTACTTGTCCACATCTGAGGGACCGAGGGCTGGCTATTGTGCTTAGACGGGGTTGATAAGGGTGTCCCCGGCAAACTGCCGGTCTGTGAGGAAGATGCAGGCGGACATGTTAGGTTGCCTTGATCCAAAGGTGGTGCTATCGATGTCGGACAGCGCTCAACACCAGCTGGTGTTACCACCTCCAAAGAAAATGATGACCTGCCAATCACGCTGGCTGTTGCGGGTAAAGAGGTGGCAGGTCTGCGCCCCAAAACAGGTGTGACTGCTGTCCCCCCAGTCACAGAGGATGAAGAGGCCGCGAATGCACAAGATATGGCAGACGGTAGTTGGCCCGGCCGGCTAGGCCGCATTGTAGCACACTGAGCTTCCCACTGCAACTTATGCTTCATGTCCATGTGCCGGTTCATGCATGAAGTACTCAAACTATGTATTTTTTGGCCTCTACTTAGCTTTTGCTGACAAATGTTACAGATAACACGAGTTGGGTCATCTTTATCGATCTGAAAAAATGCCCAGGCTATGCAAGGCTTAGCACCCATACGACCTGAAGAGCCACCACGACTTGTGGTGAGAGGCAGAGTTGTGTTTGAGGATGCAGTTGTTGACGTGCTTCCAGTACTACGTCTCTGTCCAGGAAGGCGCAACCTGACCTCGTCGTCACTAGCATCTTCCTCCACCTCCTCTGCTGACCTCATCTCTTGGCTGACTGTGGGTTGACAGTAAGTGGGATCTCCAACCTCATCATCATCACCCTGTGCGTTATCACACCCGTCGTCCTCAGAGCCAACCTGTTCCTGCCCTGACAAAAAACTAAAGTTGTCGCTCCAATCAGGTATTTGAGTCTCATCATCGTCTTCCTCATTGTCTCCACCAACAGGAGTTACAGTTTGGGAATGAGGGTCTACATTATGGTCAGAACCTTCTGCGTCTGGTCCTGGATCCGATTCATAAAGATTCTGGGCATCAGTGCAGATCATTTCCTCGTCTGGATTCACAGAAGCGCTGGAGTCGACCTCTGATTCCCAGGCTATAGTATGAGTAAACAGCTCTGCAGACTCAACCATCTGTTCTACCTCATACTCAGACGGGCAGCTGGAGATTTGGGAGCTGTGAGGAAGCAAGTGCGATTGGGGTGACACCTTTGAGGACTGGAGTATTTGTGATGTTGAAGTTGATGTGGAGGAGAGCCCACTTAAAGGAGCACTTGATATCCGTTGAAGCACCTGCTGTTTTTGTGCCTCATCTGGAATTTGTAGCGATTGGCGTGGCCGTAAGAAAGGGATCTTATCACATTGTCCGCTAAAAGAAGTAGACATTTTAGTTTGGCTGGAAGATGGTCTTTCTTCTGCAGATGTTACTGTTGCTTTAACACCTACCCCACGGACACAACCTTTTTTCCCCTTCCCAACACGCCTATTCCCCTTTCCACCAGCAGCAGGCCTTTTTCCACTCATTTTGGTGGTTAACTAATTCACAACTCTGGAGTTGTTTGCACAAAAAAACAATGGATGGGAACCGAGCAGAGCTGAGTGGCCAAACTGTGGTATTAGGCCAAAACTATTGGCTGGGTTAGATGCAGAAAAAAATTATATTCAATTTGCAACCTGATGGAGGTCAGTATAGATGGACTAATAGAGAAAGTCCCACACACAGCTAGAAGCCCAAATATTTTTTCAGAGGTAGATGCAGACAAAAAATTATTTTCAGTTTGCAACCTGATGCAGGTCAGTATAGATGGATTAATAGAACAAGTCCCACACACAGCTAGAAGCCCAATATTTTTTCAGAGGTAGATGCAGAAAAAAAATATATTCAGTTTGCAACCTGATGGAGGTCAGTATAGATGGACTAATAGAACAAGTCCCACACACAGCTAGAAGGCCAAATATTTTTTCAGAGGTAGATGCAGACAAAAAATTATTTTCAGTTTGCAACCTGATGGAGGTCAGTATAGATGGACTAATAGAGAAAGTCCCACACACTGCTAGAAGGCCAAATATTTTTTCAGAGCTAGATGCAGACAAAAAATTATTTTTAATTTGCAACCTGATGGAGGTCAGTATAGATGGACTAATAGAGAAAGTCCCACACACTGCTAGAAGGCCAAATATTTTTTCAGAGCTGGATGCAGATAAAAATTATTTTTAATTTGCAACCTGATGGAGGTCAGTATAGATGGACTAATAGAGAAAGTCCCACACACTGCTAGAAGGCCAAATATTTTTTCAGAGCTAGATGAAGAAAAAAATTATATTCAGTTTGCAACCTGATGGAGGTCAGTATAGATGGACTAATAGAACAAGTCCCACACACAGCTAGAAGCCCAAATACTTTTTCAGAGGTAGATGCAGATAAAAATTACTTTTAATTTGCAACCTGATGGAGGTCAGTATAGATGGACTAATAGAGAAAGTCCCACACACTGCTAGAAGGCCAAATATTTTTTCAGAGCTAGATGCAGACAAAAAATTATTTTCAGTTTGCAACCTGATGGAGGTCAGTATAGATGGACTAATAGAACAAGTCCCACACACAGCTAGAAGCCCAAATATTTTTTCAGAGTTAGATGCAGAAAAAAATTATATTCAGTTTGCAACCTGATGGAGGTCTGTATAGATGGATTAATAGAACAAGTCCCACACACAGCTAGAAGCCCAATATTTTTTCAGAGGTAGATGCAGAAAAAAATTATATTGAGTTTGCAACCTGATGGAGGTCAGTATAGATGGACTAATAGAACAAGTCCCACACACAGCTAGAAGCCCAAATATTTTTTCAGAGGTAGATGCAGAAAAAAATTATATTCAGTTTGCAACCTGATGGAGGTCTGTATAGATGGATTAATAGAACAAGTCCCACACACAGCTAGAAGCCCAATATTTTTTCAGAGGTAGATGCAGAAAAAATATATATTCAGTTTGCAACCTGATGGAGGTCAGTATAGATGGACTAATAGAGAAAGTCCCACACACTGCTAGAAGGCCAAATATTTTTTCAGAGCTAGATGCAGACAAAAATTTATTTTTAATTTGCAACCTGATGGAGGTCAGTATAGATGGACTAATAGAGAAAGTCCCACACACTGCTAGAAGGCCAAATATTTTTTCAGAGCTGGATGCAGATAAAAATTATTTTTAATTTGCAACCTGATGGAGGTCAGTATAGATGGACTAATAGAGAAAGTCCCACACACTGCTAGAAGGCCAAATATTTTTTCAGAGCTAGATGCAGAAAAAAATTATATTCAGTTTGCAACCTGATGGAGGTCAGTATAGATGGACTAATAGAACAAGTCCCACACACAGCTAGAAGCCCAAATATTTTTTCAGAGGTAGATGCAGATAAAAATTATTTTTAATTTGCAACCTGATGGAGGTCAGTATAGATGGACTAATAGAACAAGTCCCACACACAGCTAGAAGCCCAAATATTTTTTCAGAGGTAGATGCAGAAAAAAAATATATTCAGTTTGCAACCTGATGGAGGTCTGTATAGATGGATTAATAGAACAAGTCCTACACACAGCTAGAAGCCCAATATTTTTTCAGAGGTAGATGCAGAAAAAAAATATATTCAGTTTGCAACCTGATGGAGGTCAGTATAGATGGACTAATAGAGAAAGTCCCACACACTGCTAGAAGGCCAAATATTTTTTCAGAGCTAGATGCAGAAAAAAATTATATTCAGTTTGCAACCTGATGGAGGTCAGTATAGATGGACTAATAGAACAAGTCCCACACACTGCTAGAAGCCCAAATATTTTTTCAGAGCTAGATGCAGAAAAAAATTATATTCAATTTGCAACCTGATGGAGGTCAGTATAGATGGACTAATAGAATGATGCTATGCCCAAAAGATTTTACTTCACTAGATGCAGTAAAAAAATTGGTATTCTATGCACAGGTGGTATTTCTTGCAACACAGATAGGCTACTCCACTGACTAACACACTCTGCAATAGGCCAAAAAGGATTAGCTTTGCTAGATTCAGCCAAATGCTGTGAAAAAAACTTGCACAGCACTGGCACAGACCTGCCTGGCAAAAACTGATAGGAACTGATGTAACCTAGTCCTGAAAAGGACTGCAATTACAATTAGTCTTTACTCCCACAATCTATCTATTTAAGAGCACAGACCTGCCTGATAAAAGTCATAGGAAATGCTGTAACCTAGTCCTTAAAAGGACTGCAATCACAACTATTCCCTACTCCCAAGCTATCTGTAGATTTGTGCGAAAATTGGCTTGAAATTAACAAGGTATAGCGCACACAGCAACAGCGGTGCCGTCTAACATGCAGCTGCAGCAGTGAGAAAATGGTGGCGACGGGGAAAATGGCTTGGTCTTATAGGGCAAGGACATGTGACATACACTGCCAATGACACATGCCCTTGCTTGTGTGAAAAAAGCACTTCGCTCCGTGTGTGCGCTGCTGATAGGCTGACAGATTGCACCTCCCCACTGTAAATGCGGGAAAGAGAAAAAAAAATGGAGATCTTCATTATTCCTGCAGAGATCCATCCCCTGCCCCTCCCCCCACCCCGCTGTACACTCAAACTGCGTATTAACATTAATTTTCATCATTACTGAGAAAAAATCCAGTTATGATTTTGGTGCACGAACAGTTATCGAACATAACCTCGAACAGCCGAATTTTTCTCAAATCGTTCGTGTTCGCCGAACGGCTCGAACACCGCCCAAAACAGCTCGAATTTGAGATTGGCGAACAGTTCGAGTAGAACAACGCTCATCTCTACACAGGAGTTAGGTGACCGGGAAGCTGGGGGCGTGTCCAGAGCCAGAGCTCAGGAGTCAGGTGACTGGGGAGCTGGGGGCGTGTCTAGGAAGAGGGAGAAAAAGGAGTTATTTTGCACGGGAAAGCAGAGAGTGTTCAGTTGGGGTCAAACCCCACTAGAGGGAGAAGAGACGCAGGGTCCGTGGAGCCGAGCAAGTGAGGTGCAGTGTTATGGACTAGGGGCTCAGTGGGTCAAACCGGAGATCACCCGCTGCCACCAGAAGATGTGGAGCTGAGCAAGTGAGGTGCAGTGTTATGGACTAGGGGCTCAGCGGGTCAAACCAGAGACTGTCCGCTGCCGCCAGAAGATGGAGCATTGTTTAGGCGGGGAAGCCAGAAGAAAACAACACCGGCATCAGCCAGCAACTGCCTTGTGGGGAACAAGAGTCAGCTAAGTGTAAAACTGCCGATTACAACCATGTCAACTCTGCTGCATCCAGCCAAACTGTGGATTGTCAGTTATAGTCTGTTACCTGCTACTCCCCTTGTTGTCCCCAAATTTCCCCTGTTACTCCCTGTGTGGAGATTGACCCTGTTACAATAAATCCCCCCTGTTTATTAACCCTGTACTGGCTGCTCTGTGTTTCTGTGTCACTGCATCTAAAGTACCTGTGTCACAATACAAATACAATAGTAGTAGGACAAAAGATATAAGCAGATGAATCAGGTCAACTGGTGACATCTGACCATGTGTTCGCTGGGTCTCATGGGGGCCTGAGCTTCCAGCGTGTTCCTAGGTCCTTCACATAACGTTACTCAGCGTAAGCCCCCCTGTTCGAAGTGAACCACATGCATCAGAGAGTGATCCTCCCAGGTGGAACTGAAGATGGCAATGTCATCCAGGTATGCGGCCACGTACCCTTGAAGTCCCTTGAGTAGCGTGTTAACCATCCGCTGAAAAGTAGCAGGGGCATTCTTCATGCCAAATGACATCATAGTGGACTCGTACAGTCTGAATGGGGTGAGAAAGGTAGAGAGTTCCCATGCCTTGCTGGTCAGGGGAATCTGCCAATATCACCAGCTCAGATCCATGATAGTCAGGTTCTTGTGTGACATGCAGAAGTAGTGCTGTGCTGTAAAGAATGCTGTGTTCATTAATGTGCCTTTGCATTAGATCTGTGCTGTCCTGTACTACTGGGAAGACTGTGAACTGCTGTGCTGCTAAGGAAACTGTATTGTTTGTCACTGGAGCCTGTTGCTCGTATGACTTAACTTGCACTGGCTGTGCGGCTTCTTATTAAATGCTACTGTTCTACCATTGGTGACCCGTACAGAGAATCCTGAGTGGGAATTAGCGTGTAGAGGGAGAAGAGGAAAAGTGTCTGGAAAAACACAGCAGCACAGCACCTCAACTCAACTCTGCAACACCAGTTAAAGGGGACCAGCCCTAAAGAAAAACTCACTAGCAGCAATGGATGTGGAAATACAAATAGACAGAATTAGTGAGCTGCTTCTTCAGTTAACCTGTGAAGAATTGAGAATAGTGGCAAAACATATAAAGATGTCAGTAGAACAGATTTCCAAAGCACACAACCGCAGGCAACTGTTAGCAGCAATTAATGCAAAAATGGATGAGCTGGGGGATAAAGAAGCTGAAGACATCATGGGGACATTCCTCCAGGAACTAACACAGTTTCTAACCAGATTGAAGTTGGAGGATGGAGGGGCAGCACCAATTACCAAAAGCAGGAATCTCAGTCCACAGACTGAACTACAGGAACTGAAAGAACAATTCAAAGCCCTAACAACAGTCCTGCAGGAATAGACCAAAATCTCTGAACGGGTGATAGACTCAGACAGGGCCTTTAACCTGTTTGGTTAGATAAATCAGGAAGACAGTCCTCTCTAACACCACAAATCACCATAACGAAAGAATTCAAGATCCTGGGACAGATTGGAGAGACTGTCTTATATGAACTTGTTGCACCAGATCGATGCAGGCTTACAGAAAGCCTACCAGCCAGATGAGATCGTTGAGGGGGTGGTGAAAGCGATCAGCCCAGGACTGAACCTCCGTAGTATGCTAGAAATGAAAAGTCAATTGACCTTGCAACAGCTGAAGATGATTTTAAAAGGGCACTATAAAGAGAGTGCTTTAGAATTGTTCCACCGACTCAGTAACCTCTCACAGAAAAAAAATGAATCCCCCCAAAATTTCTTGTTCAGAGCAATTGAACTGAAGGATAGACTGTTGTTTGTATCCAGAGATGTAGAAGCGGAAGAGAAGTTTGATGCTGGACTAGTCCAGAAGAAATTCTTGAGATCATTGGGAATGGGATTAATCAGCAAAGATATCAAGTTGTAGCTGAAACAGTACCTAGAAGATCCTGGCATTTTGGACGAAGTCCTAACTGAAAAAATGAATGAAGCCGCTAGTTTGGAGTCAGAGAGCGAACAGAAGTTAAAGAAAGGCTCTAATCCTAAGATCACCAAAATGAGTCAGCTGAAGTTGGAGACCACCGGTGGCCAGTCCGAAGATCATCATAGAGACCCTCCAGTGCCACCTCCAAGAGTGAACCTTAAATCACCAACAAAAGAGAGGCCTGCCAGCTCTGATTGGAAGGAAGTAATAGGAGAACTGCAAGCCGAGTTGATTGAGGTGAAAAAGTTGATTCGTTCCAGGCCAGGAAGTGGTTCCAAAACCGAAGATACCCAGCTTGTGAAGCGTGGCGTTCATCAAATCAGAGTACGGTGTGTCTACTGTCTAAGATGTGGTGGGGAAGGACATTATGCCAAGGAATGCCAATGGTAACGGTTGTTTGGGTTAAAAGACAGGAAGTTACCAGTGGTAACCGCGACACAGAGAAGGCGCCAGAAAATCCAAATCTCATCCAAATCAGCGCATGAGGTAAAAATGGCTGCGTCAGTACTATCCCCAAGTGTGTTTCCGTCTACAACAGCTTCAAGGGAGACAGGGGCATCAGTTACTTAATGCCCAGTGCGGAGGTCAAACAATGTACTCCTGTGAGGAGGATTCCTCAGTCAGTAAAGATAGCCTCATCAACCTAATCGGTGAAAGGTGCTTTATACAGTGCCAGCTAGATGGACTCCTAGTAAAAGCACTGTGGGACACAGGAGCCCAAGCGAGCCTTTTAAATGAAGAAAGGAGAAGGCGCTACCTGCCACACACTTGCCTTCAGTCACTAAAAGAGCTCTTGGGACCAGTGGAACTCCACAGCAAAGCCGTCTACCAGACTGAAATGCCTTTCATAGACTGGGTGGAAGTGACTTTCCAACTCAGGGGCACGAAGAACAGCAACACCATCGAGCTTTTGGTACCTTTTCTCGTGACCAGTGATCAGAACGTGGCAGAGGATCCTATCCTGGGTTATAATGTAATCAGTGAGGTCATCACGAAACACAAGACAGGGGCGTTGGTGGTGGATGCAATTGCCACATCGCTCAACATACTCAACACCATGGCGGAAAACGTGATTCATAGAGTAAAGAAAGCACAGAATACAATGGACCTAAAGGAAGTCAAGGTAGGCTTGTGCCCAACCCTCATCCCTGCAAACCAAATGGTGGGGGTGAGGTGTGGAGTCTGGGTAGAACCGGGAAGAAAAGTCCAGAAAAGATTGTTTGTGCCAAAAGACTCCTCAGAACTTACAGAAGGCCTAGTTCAAGGTGAGACTGTGCTTACGATTCCTACTGGTGGGTTTGCTCGAGTAATAGTACCAGTGATGAATACTACGAAACACAAAATTAGACTGGATCCAAAGACTGTGTTAGGTCACATCGAAACCGTTAAAACAGTATATCCAGCCAGTGTGAGACTAGCCCAGGGGTCTACAGTGAATTCAGTTTTCCCACCAAGGAACAAGAGTTGCCCAGGAGAGGAAATTGCAAGACCCACCTCAGGGTCCTGGGATCCTCCAGTATCACTGGAACACTTGTGTGGTGAAGATATAGCGATAGCAAAACAGATGCTGAGAGAAGAGTGTTATGCTCTAAAGATGACTCTGATATAGGCTGCATCCCATCGTTGCAATTGTAAATCTGAAAGACACGATCCCAGTAACGAGAAGTTACATGTCTGTGCCAAAGCCATTACACCGTGAAGTGAAAGAATATTTACAAGATCTCATCAACACAGGTTAGGTCCAAAAGTCGAAGTCATCTTATTCCTCTCCTATTGTCTGTGTTAGGAAGAAGAACAGTACGTTGAGACTCTGTTGTGATTACCGGGAACTAAACAGAAAGTCAGTACCTGATCAACACCCGATACCAAAGATTCAAGATATGCTGGATAGCCTATCAGGAAGTACCTGGTTCTCTGTCCTCGATCAGGGTAAGGCATACCACCAAAGGTTTGTCGAAGAGTCCAGTAGACCCTTGACAGCATTCATCACACCATAGGAATTATATGAGTGGATCCGCATACCGTTTGGGCTCAGTTCAGCTCCAGCAGAATTCCAGAGGAGCATGGAGACATGTTTAGAAGGATTGAGGGATGGTATCGGTTAGCCGTACTTGGATGACAATGTGGTACACAGCAAAACCTTCCGGGAGCATGTTGAATACGTGAGTACCATATTACAGCGGTATCAAGAACATGGAGTTAAGTTGACCCCAAAGAATTGTGAACTGTTCAAAAGGCAAGTCCGATTTCTAGGAAAAATTGTGTCGGGAGAAGGATATACCAGGGACCCGGTAGAAATTGCTCTGGTACTGGCCTTAAAAGACAAGCGGCCCTCTACCGTCGGGGAGTTGAGGCAGATATTAGGATTCCTCTCCTACTATCGTACTTACATTCAGAACTTCTCCAGGATTGCTGCCCCACTATACCTCATCTTCGGGGGGATGACAGAGATGACAACTCTTAAAAGAAACAACGCCGTTTCGTCCCAACAGCCCATTCTCTGGACAGCAGATCACCAGAAAGTATTGGAAGAACTAGTAGATTACCTGGTAAAACCATCCTTCTTGGGATATCCTGATTTCAATTTACCATTTGTTCTTCATTTTGACGCTTCTCAAGTTGGACTGGGAGCTGCCCTTTATCAGAATCAAAATGTAAAATTGAGGGTCATCGGTTACGGTTCTAAAACTTTGACAGACGCCGAGAAGAATTACCATCTACATTCCGGAAAACTTGAGTTCCTGGCATTGAAATGGGTTATCTGTGAACGATTTAGAGATTATCTCTACTACAGCAAAGAATTTGAGATAGACACTGACAACAACCCTTTGACCCATGTCCTTACTACAGCCAAACTGAATGTAACGGGTCAGAGATGGGTCGCTGAACTAGCTGACTTCAATTTCAGCATCAAGTACAGGCCAGGAAAATGCAATGCGGATGCTGACGGATTGTCAAGAATGCCACAAGAGCCTGAGGAGTTCATGCAAGAATGCTCGGAGGAAGTCAGTCTGGAAGCAATCGTGAGCACTACCCAAGCAGTACAAGCTTATCAGGAGAAAGACACACCATTGTGGTGTCCATTGACGGTGGAAACCACCATAAAAGCGAGAGAACAAGATCACCCCTTGTCTATTCAACAACTACCAAAAGGGAAAATCCATAGAGCACAATGGGAAGATCAGATAATTGGTAGAATACTCCTTTATGTGGACCAAAATCGGTTTCCAAGTAAACGGGAGAGAGACAATGAGTCACCAGCAGTATCTGTTTTAATTAAAGAATGGACGAAGCTCTACCTCAGTGAAGATGGTATCCTGTATCGTAAAGGAGGACAAACCCAGCAGTTGCTACTACCCAGAGTATTCCATAGGTTGGTTTTCAAAGAACTCCAAGAAAACATGGGACACCTGGGAGTGGAAAGGACAACAAATTTGATCCGTGAACGTTTCTTCTGGCCATCCATGCAGAGAGATATTGAAAGGTACGTGACCAGGGAGTGTGAGTGTCTGAAAGATAAACATCCCAACACATCAACCTGGCACCTATGGGCAACATTCAAACTACATATCCATTTGAGATGGTCTCAATAGACTTTCTACATCTCGAGACGTGCAAGGGTGGTTATGAATACATCTTGGTGGTGATGGGCCATTTCACTCGATTTGCTCAAGCATATGCCACCACCAATAAATCGGGTCGAACAGCATCAGAGAAGATCTTCAATGATTTTGCTTTGAGGTTTGGGTTACCTACGAGGTTACACCACAACCAAGGAAGAGAATTTGAGAACCAGCTCTTTGCCAAGCTAGGAAAGTATTGTAGAATTCAGAGATCCCATACAACGCCCTATCACCCAGAGGGTAATGGACAAGTGGAATGTTTTAACCAGACATTATTGTCGATGTTGCACACTTTAACAGCTGATAAGAAGAAAGACTGGAAGAGTTGTCTGTCAAAAGTGGTACATGCCTATAACTGTACAAAGAGCGATGCAATGGGTTACTCACACTTTTTCCTATTGTATGGACGATCGCCAAGACTGCCAATCGACATCATGCTCGATACTCCGATGTCAGAGACTTACAGAAGCAAGAGTAAAGAGTAGTGTTGAGCCACCCCCGTAGTGTTCGGGTTCGGTTCGGTTCGTCGAACACCGGGATGTTCGAGGAACTGTTCGTCGAACTGTTCGTCGAACACCTTAGAACACCGTCGAACACCGTTAAAACCAATGGCAGGCAAACAAAAACACATAGAAACACATAGAAAACACCTGCAAAGGTGTCCAAAAGCTGACAAACTGCTCAGAAGACACTCTCTTTAAAAAAGCCGGCCGGCAAATTCAGCAGCGGCATACACCGGTACCCGACAATTTAGACAAGAAGGAATAGAGCATCACACATAGATTAGATAGATAGAAACATGTCAGTCACACATATAAGAAGCACAGTGACAGTGTTGGTTACTGCACTTGTCATTTAGTGTAAAGGATTTATTAAAAAAAATATTAGTGTTTTCATGCACCGTCTCTTTAAAAAAGCCGGCCGGCAATTCAGCATCTGTACCCGACAATTTAGAACAGAAAGAATAGAGCTTCACACATAGATTAGATAGATAGAAACATGTCAGTCACATATATAATAAGTACAGTGATAGTGTTGCTTACTGTACTTGTCATTTAGTGTAAAGGATTTATTTAAAAAAATAATAGTGTTTTCATGCACTGTCTCTTTAAAAAAGCCGGCCGGCAATTCAGCAGCGGTACCCGACAATTTAGAACAGAAAGATAGAGCATCACACATAGATTAGATAGATAGAAACATGTCAGTCACATATATATGAAGTACAGTGATAGTGTTGGTTACTGTACTTGTCATTTAGTATTAAAATAAAGGATTTATTATTAAAAAAATTGGCGTGGGGTTCCCCTTAATTTTAGGCTCTAGCGGAGGTTAAGCAGACGGCTGGGGCAGATGTTTGAAGCCTGGGAAGGGGGTAATACCCACGGAGCTTCCCAGGCTACTAATATCAGCCTCCAGCTGAATACATAGCCTTTACTAGCTATTAAAATGGGGGACCCCCCAAAAAAAATGACGTGGGGTCCCCCCTAATTTAATAGCTAGCAAAGGCTAGGCAGACAGCTGGGGGCTGATATTAATAGCCCAGGAAGGGAGCCATGAATATTGGCCCCCTCCCAGGCTAGAAACACCAGCCGTCAGCCGCCCCAGAAATGGCGCATTCATAGGATGCGCCAATTCTGGCACTTAGCCTCGCTCTTCCACGCTGCCCTGGTGCGGTGGCAGGGGGTAATAGGGTTGGGGTTGATGTCAGCTTATAATGCCAGCTGACATCAAGCCCAGGTTAGTAATGGAGAGGCGTCTATAAGACACCCCCATTACTAACCCCATAGTCAAAGTTAAAAAAAACACAAACACCCAGAATAAAGTCCTTTAATTGAAATAAAGACACAATCCTTTATTGTTCTAAATTAAACCATACTTACCATCACGCCCATTCCAGCTGAAGCCAACGATCTCCTGCAATAAAAGAAAAATAATAAAGCAACCTCATCCTTACCTTTCCATGGTTCCCACGACAGCTTCAGCTCTGCTACATCGAGATGACAGGCTGGACCGCAGCAGAACGCTGCCATCCAGCCTGTCATCCCGCAGACACTGAGAAGCGCAGGCTTGCTTGCGCTGCTCAGCGTCTCTCTGTGACGACATCCAGATGAGCCGAGTTCATGTCCAATGAACTCGGCTCACCTCATGCACGTCACTGACAGCGTGGGAAAATTCTCACGCTGAAGCGCTGATTGCAGGAGAATTTTCCCACGCTGTCAGTGACGTGCAGGAGGTGAGCTGAGTTCATTGGACATGAGCTCACCTCATGCACATCACTGACAGCGTGGGAGTATTCTCCTGCACTCAGCACTTCAGCGTGAGAATTTTCCCACGCTGTCAGTGACGTGCATGAGGTGAGCCGAGTTCATTGGACATGACCTCGGCTCATCTGGATGCCGTCACAGCGAGACAGTGAGGAGCGCAAGCATGCCTGCGCTTCTCAGTGTCTGCGGGATGACAGACTGGATGGCAGCGTTCTGCTGCGGTCCAGCCAGTCATCTCGATGTAGCAGAGCTGAAGCTGTCGTGGGAACCATGGAAAGGTAAGGATGAGGTTGGTTTATTATTTTTCTTTTATTGCAGGAGATCGTTGGCTTCAGCTGGAATGGGTGTGATGGTAAGTATGGTTTAATTTAGAACAATAAAGAATTGTGTCTTTATTTCAATTAAAGGACTTTATTCTGGGTGTTGTGTTTTTTTTAAATACTTTACTAGAAATTCATGGCGGTCATGTCTAATACTGGCGTGACCCCATGAATTTTGGGCTTGGGGCCAGCTGATAATACCAAGCTGGCCCTAACCCCTTTATTACCCAGTGAGCCACCGCACCAGGGCCCTGGATGAGTTGGGTACAGCGCCAGAAGATGGCGCTTCTATGAACGCGCCATTTTCCGGGGTGGCTGCGGACTGCAATTTGTAGCGGGGGGGGCCCAGAAAGCTTGGGCCTCCCTGCGCTGCAGATTCCAGCCCCCAGCTGCCTAGTTGTACCTGGCTGGACACAAAAATAGGGCGAAGCCCCACGTACTTTTTTTTTAATTATTTCATGAAATTCATGAAATAATTAAGAAAAAAAGGCCTTCCCTATATTGTTGTGTCCGGCCAGGTACAAATAGGCAGCTGGTGGTTGGGGGCAGCCCGTTCCTGCCTGCTGTACCTGGCTGGACACAAATATAGTGCGAAGCCCCACTTCAATTTTTTTTAATTATTTCATGAAATTCATGAAATAATTAAGAAAAAAAGGGCTTCCCTATATTGTTGTGTCCGGCCAGGTGCAAATAGGCAGCTGGTGGATGGGGGCAGCCCGTTCCTGCCTGCTGTACCTGGCTGGACACAAATATAGTGCGAAGCCCCACTTCAATTTTTTTTAATTATTTCATGAAATTCATGAAATAATTAAGAAAAAAAGGGCTTCCCTATATTGTTGTGTCCGGCCAGGTACAAATAGGCAGCTGGTGGATGGGGGCAGCCCGTTCCTGCCTGCTGTACCTGGCTGGACACAAATATAGTGCGAAGCCCCACTTCAATTTTTTTAAATTATTTCAGGAAATTCATGAAATAATTTAAAAAAAATTGACGTGGGGCTTCGCACTATATTTGTGTCCAGCCAGGTACAGCAGGCAGGAACGGGCTGCCCCCATCCACCAGCTGCCTATTTGTACCTGGCCGGACACAACAATATAGGGAAGCCCTTTTTTCTTAATTATTTCATGAAATAATTTAAAAAAAATTGACGTGGGGCTTCGCACTATATTTGTGTCCAGTCAGGTACAGCAGGCAGGAACGGGCTGCCCCCAACCACCAGCTGCCTATTTGTACCTGGCCGGACACAACAATATAGGGAAGGCCTTTTTTTCTTAATTATTTCATGAATTTCATGAAATAATTAAAAAAAAAGTACGTGGGGCTTCGCCCTATTTTTGTGTCCAGCCAGGTACAACTAGGCAGCTGGGGGCTGGAATCCGCAGCGCAGGGAGGCCCAAGCTTTCTGGGCCACCCCCGCTGCAAATTGCAGTCCGCAGCCACCCCGGAAAATGGCGCGTTCATAGAAGCGCCATCTTCTGGCGCTGTACCCAACTCATCCAGGGCCCTGATGCGGTGGCTCACTGGGTAATAAAGGGGTTAGGGCCAGCTTGGCATTATCAGCTGGCCCTAAGCCCGAAATTCATGGGGTCACGCCAATATTAGACATGACCACCATGAATTTCTAGTAAAGTATTTAAAAAAAACACAACACCCAGAAAAAAGTCCTTTAATTGAAATAAACACACAATTCTTTATTGTTCTAAATTAAACCATACTTACCATCACGCCCATTCCAGCTGAAGCCAACGATCTCCTGAAATAAAAGAAAAATAAAAAAGCAACATCATCCTTACCTTTCCATGGTTCCCATGACAGCTTCAGCTCTGCTACATCGAGATGACAGGCTGGACCGCAGCAGAACGCTGCCATCCAGTCTGTCATCCCGCAGACACTGAGAAGCGCAGGCTTGCTTGCGCTCCACAGTGTCTCTCTGTGAGGGCATCCAGATGAGCCGAGTTAATGTCCAATGAACTCGGCTCACCTCATGCACGTCACTGACAGCGTGGGAAAATTCTCCTGCACTCACCGCTTCAGCGTGGGAGAATTCTCACACTGAAGCGCTGAGTGCAGGAGAATTCTCCCACCCTGTCAGTGACGTGCAGGAGGTGAGCTGAGTTCATTGGACATGAGCTCACCTTATGCACGTCACTGACAGCGTGGGAAAATTCTCCTGCACTCAGCGCTTCAGCGGGAGAATTCTCACGCTGAAGCACTGAGTGCAGGAGAATTCTCCCACGCTGTCAGTGACGTGCAGGAGGTGAGCTGAGTTCATTGGACATGAACTCGGCTCATCTGGATGTCGTCACAGAGAGACGCTGAGCAGCGCAAGTAAGCCTGCGCTTCTCAGTGTCTGCGGGATGAGAGGCTGGATGGCAGCGTTCTGCTGCGGTCCAGCCTGTCATCTCGATGTAGCAGAGCTGAAGCTGTCGTGGGAACCATGGAAAGGTAAGGATGAGGTTGCTTTATTATTTTTCTTTTATTGCAGGAGATCGTTGGCTTCAGCTGGAATGGGCGTGACGGTAAGTATGGTTTAATTTAGAACAATAAAGGATTGTGTCTTTATTTCAATTAAAGGACTTTATTCTGGGTGTTTGTGTTTTTTTTAACTTTGACTATGGGGTTAGTAATGGGGGTGTCTTATAGACGCCTCTCCATTACTAACCTGGGCTTGATGTCAGCTGGCATTATAAGCTGACATCAACCCCAACCCTATTACCCCCTGCCACCGCACCAGGGCAGCGTGGAAGAGCGAGGCTAAGTGCCAGAATTGGCGCATCCTATGAATGCGCCATTTCTGGGGCGGCTGACGGCTGGTGTTTCTAGCCTGGGAGGGGGCCAATATTCATGGCTCCCTTCCTGGGCTATTAATATCAGCCCCCAGCTGTCTGCCTAGCCTTTGCTAGCTATTAAATTAGGGGGGACCCCACGTCATTTTTTTTGGGGGGTCCCCCATTTTAATAGCTAGTAAAGGCTATGTATTCAGCTGGGGGCTGATATTAGTAGCCTGGGAAGCTCCGTGGGTATTACCCCCTTCCCAGGCTTCAAACATCTGCCCCAGCCGTCTGCTTAACCTCCGCTAGAGCCTAAAATTAAGGGGAACCCCACGCCATTTTTTTTAATAATAAATCCTTTATTTTAATACTAAATGACAAGTACAGTAACCAACACTATCACTGTACTTCATATATATGTGACTGACATGTTTCTATCTATCTAATCTATGTGTGAAGCTCTATTCTGTCTGTTATAAATTGTCGGGTACCGCTGCTGAATTGCCGGCCGGCTTTTTTAAAGAGACGGTGCATGAAAACACTATTATTTTTTTTGATAAATCCTTTACGCTAAATGACAAGTACAGTAAGCAGCACTTTCACTGTACTTCGTATATATGTGGCTGACATGTTTATATCTATCTAATCTATGTGTGAAGCTCTATTCTTTCGGTTCTAAATTGTCGGGTACCGGTGTATGCCGCTGCTGAATTGCCGGCTTTTCATTTTTCACTGTTGACACTGTTCCCATCGATTTGGGCAATCACTGTAATGCCACAACCACCATGGCTGTGGCATTACAGTGAGTGACAGACAATCCCTGCATGATTGGTGCTCTAAATAGCGCCAGACATGCAGGACAAGCTTTTGGTGCACGAACAGTTATCGAACATAACCTCGAACAGCCGAATTTTTTGCAAATCGTTCGGGTTCGTCGAACAACTCGAACACCGCCCAAAACAGCTCGAATTTGAGATTGGCGAACAGTTCTAGTCGAACACCGCTCATCTCTAGTAAAGAGTACTATGATCAAAAATGTTATGGAGCAGAATTGGCACCGGGAAGCCGGGTGCTAGTCAAGAACGTACGTGAGAAAGGCGGTCCAGAAAAACTTCATTCGTACTGGGAAGACAAGGTGTATGTGGTCATAAGGAGGAAAGATGATGACAGCCCAGTGTATGAAATTCGATTGGAAACAGGAGACAAGAAAACCAGATTAGTCCATCGGAATTTACTATTACCCTGTTATTATCTCCCACCACAACAAGACTTCCCAGAAGTAACATAGTAACATAGTAACATAGTTTGTAAAGCTGAATAAAGACTTGCGTCCATCAAGTTCGACCTGTTAGTTCTGTAATTGCTAAAGTTGATCCAGAGGAGGGCAAAAACCCCAAATGATTTAGCCAATCTTCACCTGAGGAAAAATTCCCTCCCGACTCTGAAACCAGCAGTCAGAATAAATCCCTGTATCAACCTACTATTTTATTTTATTTTTAAGTATACGCTGAAATCTGCCTGGTGTCTAGAAATGCATCCAGTCCCCGCTTGAACTGGTGTAGTGAATCTGACATTACCGTCTCCTCACTCAGTGAATTCCATATTCTCACTGCTCTTACCGTAAAGAACCCCTTCCTATGCTGGTGCTGAAACCTTTTCTCTTCCAGTCTTAGTGAGTGCCCTCTTGTTACCGTAATATCCCTCCTTTTGAACAAATCCCGGGCAAGATCTCTATACTGTCCCCTAACATATTTGTACACATTTATTATGTCCCCCCTCAACCTTCTCTTTTCCAGGCTGAATAGTCCTAGTTTTGCCAGCCTCTCTGGGTATTGCAGTCCCTCCGTTCCCGTTATTAATTTTGTTTCCCTCCTTTGTACCTTTTCAAGCTCATTTATATCCTTTCTATATATTGGGGCCCATAACTGAGCACAGTATTCCAAGTGTGGTCTGACCAGTGCTTTGTACAGTGGAAGAACAATGTTCTCATCCTTTGCAGCTATACCTCTTCTGATACATCCCATTACCCTGTTTGCCCTTACAGCAGCGGCCTGACTTTGGGCACTCCAATTTAGTTTGCTATCAATCAAGATGCCCAAGTCCTTCTCCATCTCTGAATTCCCCAATGATTTCCCATTCAGTGAGTACTGGTGACTTCCATTTTTCCTTCCCATATGTATGACCTTACATTTCTCCTCGTTAAACCTCATTTGCCATTTAATGCTCCATCTACCCAGCTTATCCAAATCCCTCTGTAGGTCTGCACTGTCCTCTTTTGTATTAATTGTTATACATAACTTTGTGTCATCTGCAAATATTGATATTTTACTATTTATCCCGTTGACTATGTCGTTAATAAAGATATTAAATTAAATTGGGCCTAGTACAGACCCCTGTGGTACCCCACTAGTGACGCTTACCCAATCTGAGTATATTCCATTTATAACCACCCTCTGCCTTCTATCCTTTAGCCAGTTACCTACCCACTTGCAGACATTTTCCCCCAGCCCCATCATTCTCATTTTGTATACCAACCTATTTTGTGGCACGCTATCGAACGCTTTTGAGAAGTCGAGATACACGACATCCACTGGTTCCCCCTGATCTACTCGAGAGCTAACCTCCTCGTAGAAGTCAATCAGGTTTGTTTGGCAGGAGCGATTCCTCATGAATCCATGTTGGTTCGGGATTAAAAGATTATTAGCATCAAGATGCTCCGTAATTGCCTCTTTAATGAAGCTTTCAAAAATTTTGCCCACAATGGACGTCAGACTCACCGGCCGATAGTTTCCGGCGTCACTTTTCGCTCCCTTTTTGAATATTGGCACTACATTCGCCTGTCGCCAATCAAGTGGCACAGACCCAGTCTCAACAGAGTCCTTAAATATAAGATATAACGGTCTGTCTATCACATTACTTAGTTCCCTTAGTACCCGTGGGTGTATGCCATCAGGTCCTGGTGATTTGTTTATTTTAATGTTACTGAGGCGTTTCTGTACCCCAGCTTGGGTTAGATTTGTCATACTTAGTGGAGGATTAAGTTTGTCACTTCTCATTTCTCCTGTTAGTTCGATTTCCTTTGTGAAAGTTGTCGAAAAAAAATTATTTAATAGATTAGCTTTATCCTCATCTTTCTCTATGATTTTGCCTTCCTCACTTTTTATCGGTCCAATATTATCCGATTTAATCCTTTTACTATTTATATACGTAAAGAACAGTTTGGGATTTGATCTACATTCCCTAGCAATACGTCTCTCTGTTTCCTCCCTCGCTATTTTTATTTGTTTTTTACAGGTTCTCGTTTTTTCCTTGTAACACATTAGTGCCTCCTTGCTGTTTTCCTGTTTTAATCTCTTGAATGCCTCTTTTTTGCTATTTAACGCCCCTTTTACGTTCTTATTCAACCATATTGGTTTCCTCTTATTTCTGGCCCTTTTATTCCCATACGGTATATACCTCTCGCACTGAGTATTCAGAATTCTTTTGAAGGTTTCCCATTTACTATTCGTATTCCTTTGATTAAGAACTTTGTCCCAGTCAATAAGTTGAAGGCTTTCTTTCAGCTGATCAAACTTCGCCCTCCTAAAGTTTAATGTTTTTGTTGCTCCCTTATTGATAACCCTACTGAAGGGCATTTTGAAGTCTATAATATTATGGTCGCTATTACCTAGGTGCCCCCCTATCTGTACCTCAGTTATTCTATCAGGCCTATTAGTCAATATTAAGTCCAACACGGCCTTCCCTCTCGTTGGTTCCTGCACTAGTTGGGAGAGATAATTATCCTTAATATTTGTCAAGAACCTTTTTCCTTTCTGAGATCTACAGGTTTCTGTTTCCCAGTCAATATCCGGGTAGTTTAAATCCCCCATTACAATCACTTCATTATGTTTTGCTACTTTGTCTATTTGTCCTAATAGCAGATTCTCATTCTCCTCTGTTATATTTGGTGGCTTATAGCAGACCCCCAGTAATATTTTATTATTATTTTTAGTTCCCTCTATCTCTACCCACATGGACTCGACCCCCTCTTCTCCCTCTCCTATATCTTCCCTTAGTCTGGGTTTTAGACATGACTTTACATATAAGCAGACTCCTCCGCCTTTCCCCTGTTTCCGGTCCCTTCTAAATAAACTATAATCTAATAAATTTACCGCCCAGTCGTAGCTATCGTCTAGCCAAGTCTCTGTTATACCTACGATGTCATACCTCTCCTCCGATATAAGCGCCTGCAGCTCATCCGCCTTATTGGTCAGGCTTCTTGCGTTGGTCAGCATGCAAGATAAAACTTTGGGGTTATTTAGCATCCTATTCTTCTCTAACGATCTAACTGTACTATCCCCACCCCCCTCTCCACCCTCATTATATTCACTTCTCCCCTTCCCCCTTGCTTGCCTCACATCCCACCTATTTCCTTGGTTCCCCCCCCCGTCTCTAGTTTAAAAACTCCTCCAACCTATTAGCCATCTTCTTCCCCAGCACCGCTGCACCCTCCCCATTGAGGTGCAGCCCGTCCCTACGGTAGAGCCTGTAGCCGACCGCGAAGTCGGCCCAGTTCTCCATGAACCCAAACCCTTCTGCCTTGCACCAACTCTTTAGCCACTTATTCACCTCCCTAACTTCCCGTTGGCGCTCCTGTGTGGCTCGCGGGATTGGTAGTATTTCTGAGAAAACTACCTTGGAGGTCCTTGCCCTAAGCTTCCTACCTAGGTCCCTGAAATCATTTTTAAGGACCCTCCATCTACCACTCACTTTGTCATTGGTGCCAATGTGGACCATGACCGACATCTTCAGAAATCGACTAAGGGACCACCACAGACTGAAGCTCCGGGGGTCGATAGTGACCTTGAAAGTTCCGATGGAGAATAGCACACCGTTGTATTTCTTGGACCAGCAAGGAGAGGGATGTACCATCCTCAGGACAGTGAACTTAGTCCTGAGGCACCAGAGTTCGTACCAAGGAGTACAGATGAAGTCCAATTCAGATCTGATAATCTAACAACGGCCCCTGTAGAGACCGATCGAAACTCAGGAGGAGCGGAATTACCAGACCATGCGGAAACAAGCGACTCAGGAGAAGTACAGGAACTTACAGAGGCAGCTCCAAGATCATCTGAGGAAGCATGGGAAATGAGTGCGGCGGAAGAAACTTCTGTGATTGAAGAACCCGTGGTCTCTGAGGAACAACCCACCAGGAGGTTGTCGACTCGAGAAGTGAGGAGGCCCGTGATGCTGACATATGAGACACTTGATGAACCAAGTCAAGTGCCAAGGACTGTCGACTGGAATCATGTATCTCTGCCTGCGGACCAGGTAAGCCCACTTGAGTGGTATTCACCACTGAGAGGCAGGATGGAAGATGTTGCCTGGTGGAAAGACTTGTTTTCATGCTTTGATTTTTCTTAAAAGACTTTGCAGAAATAAAGAACGGTAAAAGCATAGAGAGAGAGAGCTAGTTGAAGACGTACGAAAAGCTCCAGCTGAAGAGATGGTGTGTAACGGGTCTGGGAGGCGGAACCTCTGAGCTACTATACAAGGGGGCGGTCCTTGTAAGGGAGCGGGTGGCAATCAGGGATGACGGGCAGGGAGTCACAGCAGGTGACCGGGACAGTCTCTGAGTGGACGGGCTGGAGGTCACGGCAAGTGACCGGGGCAGTCTCTGGAAGAACGGGCAGGGAGTTACGGCAAGTGACCGGGGCAGTCTCTGGATGAACGGGCAGGGAGTTACGGCAAGTGACCGGGGCAGTCTCTGGGTAAAGGGTAGGTACGACCTGTGATGGCAGAGCCTCCGGGTAGGCTAGCAGGCAGATGGTAGATGTGTGCTCCCAGGTGAGCAAGCGAGAGTCTCTGGAATGGTAGGTGGTCACAGCACGTGACGGCGAAGCCT
The DNA here is from genome assembly GCF_046119375.1 of Phyllobates terribilis. Taxonomy (NCBI): domain Eukaryota; kingdom Metazoa; phylum Chordata; class Amphibia; order Anura; family Dendrobatidae; genus Phyllobates; species Phyllobates terribilis. The sequence goes on from NW_027362764.1 coordinate 82,703,903, forward strand.
CCAGGTAGGCTAGCAGGCAGGTAACAGGTGGGCGCTCCCAGGTGAGCGGGCAGGAGTCTCTGGAAAGGCAGATGGTCACAGCACGTGACGGCGGAGCCTCCAGGTAGGCTAGCAGGCAGGTAACAGGTGTGCGCTCCCAGGTGAGCGGGCAGGAGTCTCTGAAAAGGCAGATGGTCACAGCACGTGACGGCGGAGCCTCCAGGTAGGCTAGCAGGCAAGTAACAGGTGTGTGCTCCCAGGTGAGCGGGCAAGCTGGTCCATAGACAGACTGACGGGAGTTGGAAGGCAGACCGTCGGACCTCAGGCTAGCAGGCAGGTGACTGGATATCAGGCAGGACAAAGGCAGCAAGCTGGCAGGAATCTGGCAGGTAACTGGCAGGTAACTGGCAACGGGACCTGAGGGCTGAAGCACAGGTGATACACAGGTGCAAACAACATTGCTCGGGCACCTCCATTTTGGAGGAGGTGCCCTTTATATGGGAGGTCCTCCGGCAATTGGCCGGGGACTCCTTAGGACGGCGCGCGCGGTCCCTTTAAGAGAGGGGGAGCGCGCGCGCGCCCTAAGCACACTGCCGGGGAAGGAGCGCGCGCCGGAAGCAGCGGGGAGAGCAGCGCTGGAGGACGCCGCGCCAGGAGCGGGGAGGTGAGAGGGACGGCGTCTCTGCCTAGAACGGGGCAGAGACGCCGATGCTACAGTACCCCCCCTTTAGGCCCCCTCTCCTTTAGGCCAGAAAGAAATTTTTCAAGGAGAAGCGGGGCGTTGATGTTCTCCCTGGGTTCCCAAGTTCTCTCCTCAGGACCAAACCCCTTCCAATCTACCAGAAAAAAGGTTTTTCCTCTTACCCTCTTGGAGGCCAGAATACTCTCTACCTCAAAGATGTCATCAGCGGAAACCGGAGCAGGAGGGGCACCTGGATTTTTGGAAAAAGAGTTAAAGACAACGGGTTTGAGGAGAGATACGTGGAAGGAGTTGGGGATCCGTAGGGTGGCCGGGAGTTTTAATTTGTAGGCCACAGGGTTAGTTTGCCTGAGGACTTCGAAGGGGCCGATGAATCGAGGACCCAACTTGTAGGAGGGTATTTTGAGCCGCACATGTTTGGATGAGAGCCAAACCTTGTCTCCCGGACGGAATTGGGGCGGATCCAGACGTCTCTTATCAGCATATCTCTTCATCCGCTCAGAGGAGAGAAGAAGAGCGGACCTGGTGCTCTCCCAAATAGTAGAAAATTCGCTGACAAGAGACTCCGCAGCAGGGTTGTCCACAGAAACGGAGACAGGAAGTGGAATCCGGGGATGTTGGCCACCAACTATAAAGAACGGGGATTTGGAAGAGGACTCGCTCTCATGGTTGTTATAAGAGAACTCGGCCCGCGGTAGAAGATCCACCCAGTCCGAGTGGTGAGCATCCACGAAGTGCCGGAGGTAGCTGGACAAGATCTGATTGATCCGCTCCACTTGACCATTGGACTGAGGGTGGTAAGCGGAGGAGAAATCCAGGGTAATGTCCAGCAGCTTACAAGTGGCTCTCCAGAAACGAGAGGTGAACTGAACCCCACGATCCGACACGATGTGGAGGGGCAGACCATGGAGACGGAAGATGTGGCGGATAAAGTCTTTAGCCAACTCGGGTGCAGACGGAAGACCAGGCAGGGGAATGAAGTGGGCCATCTTAGAAAAACGGTCAGCGACAACCCAAATGACGGTACAACCGGCAGAAACTGGAAGGTCGGTGATAATGTCCATAGCGATGTGTTGCCAAGGAGCAGCAGGTACGGGAAGGGGCAGGAGATGGCCGGCAGGTAGATGTCGGGGAACTTTGTTACGAGCACAGGATGAACAGGCCGCGACGAAGTCTACCACGTCCTTACGTAGGGTAGGCCAACAGTAATGCCGGGCAATAAGTTGAAAGGTCTTTTTTTGGCCAGCATGGCCAGCTAGTTTAGAAGAATGTCCCCAGCGAAGAACCCTCTCCCGATCTGGCACAGCTATGAACGTCTTACCGGGTGGAAGACGAGTTAGATCCAAGGGAGCCACATTCATCACCTTGGAGGAGTCGATGATGTGCGTAGGTTCCTCCTCTTGATCGGAGGACAGGAAAGACCGAGACAAGGCATCAGCTTTGACGTTCTTGTCCGCCGGACGGAAATGAAGAGTGAAGTCGAAGCGGGCAAAAAACAACGACCACCGGGCCTGGCGAGGATTGAGCCTCTGGGCATTTTGGAGATATGCCAGGTTTTTGTGATCCGTGTAGATAATTACCGGGTAGAGAGCCCCTTCAAGCAGATAGCGCCACTCTCCTAGTGCCAATTTGATGGCTAGCAATTCCCGGTCTCCAATGGAGTAGTTGCGCTCCGACGAGGAGAAGATTTTGGAGAAGAAGCCGCACGTTACCATTCTCCCGGTAGAAGACTTCTGGGTGAGCACCGCTCCGGCTCCGGAGGAGGAAGCATCAACCTCCAGGTAGAATTGTTTATTACAGTCCGGACGGTGCAGGACGGGAGCAGAGGCGAAGGCTTTCTTTAGGGAAAGGAAGGCCTCCTCGGCTTCAGGCGACCATATCCTGGGGTTAGCCCCCTTACGGGTAAGTGTAGATATGGGAGCAGTCCGAGACGAGAAGTGTGGGATGAAAAGACGATAATAATTAGCGAAGCCCAGGAATCGCTGTATCGCCTTCAAACCTTCAGGACGAGGCCATTTTAGAACGGAAGAGAGCTTCTCGGGATCCATTTGCAGACCTGTTTGGGAGATGACATAGCCCAAGAACGGAAGGGAGGTCTGATCGAAGAGGCACTTCTCGTATTTGGCGTAAAGGTGGTTCTGCCGAAGCCTAAGCAGGACCTGACGAACATCCCTCCGGTGTGTGGGGAGATCCGGAGAGAAGACCAAGATATCGTCCAGGTATACCACTACGCAGGAGTACAGGAGGTCACGGAAGATGTCATTGACTAGTTCCTGAAAGACCGCGGGAGCATTACAGAGACCGAAGGGCATCACAAGGTACTCGTAGTGACCGTCCCGGGTATTGAATGCCGTCTTCCACTTGTCTCCTTGACGGATACGGACCAGATTATACGCTCCTCGAAGATCCAGCTTGGAGAAGATCCTGGCGCCCTTGAGCCGGTCAAACAATTCGGAGATGAGTGGCAGAGGATATTTGTTTTTTACCGTAATGAGATTGAGTCCTCTGTAGTCAATACAGGGACGTAGCGAGCCGTCTTTCTTTTTGACAAAAAGAATCCGGCTCCAGCCGGGGAGGTAGATTTTCGGATAAATCCCCTAGCCAGATTCTCTTCAATGTACTCAGACATGGCTCGGGTCTCGGCTGCAGATAACGGGTAGATACGCCCACGGGGAGGAGTGGTGCCAGGTACCAGGTCGATCGGGCAATCGTATGGCCTATGGGGCGGCAACGTCTCAGCTTCCTTCTTACCGAAGACGTCCGCATAGGGCCAGTAGGGAGCCGGGAGACCAGGTAAATTAGCTGGAGTAGGCTGAGGGCGAAGTGGACGGACCGGAACCAGGCAGGTCCTATGGCAGTCAGGACCCCATCGGAGTACTTCACCGGACCGCCAGTTCAATACGGGTTCATGTGTCTGGAGCCAAGGTAGACCTAGCAACAAGGAGTGAGAAAGTCCGGACAGCACATGGAATGAGATCTCCTCAGAGTGCAGCATTCCCACCTGTAGGGTTATAGTTTCGGTGACGAGCAGGATGGTCTCCGAGAGAAGTCTTCCATCCACGGAAGCAACTGACAATGGCTCCGCCAGGGACTTGGTGGGAATATGGTATCTCTCTACCAGAGACTGGGCGATGAGGTTTCCAGCAGCTCCAGAATCCAGATGGGCGAGTTCGAAGAGACGGTTTTCTCCCCAAGCAATAGAGACCGGTAAGGTCAGAGACGGAGAGGACTTACTTTTGTCTAGGACGACCTCTCCGAGTGGTCCTAGACACTGGCGTTTCCCGGCTTTTCCGGGCAGGAACGGATGAAGTGCTTCTTACTGCCACAATAGAAACAGCTTCCCTCGGCTCGGCGAGATTCTTGGCGAGAACCGACCATCTTGGTCTGGTCGACCTGCATAGGCTCAGGAGAGACGGAGGGAGTGACGGGTTGCTGAAAAGTAGGAGCTAGGCGTGGAAACCTCCTCTCACGGGTGACCTCTTTGGCACGCTCCTGGAACCGCAGGTCAATCCGGGTGGCAAGAGCTATCAGGTCATCGAGGGTGGTAGGAATGTCCCGACCGGCAAGTTCATCTTTAATACGGCCGGATAGACCCTCCCAGAAGACTGAAACCAGAGCGTCATTATCCCAGGCCAGCTCCGAGGCAAGGGTACGGAACCGTATGGCATATTGGCCCACGGTGAGGCTTCCCTGACGGAGGCGTAGCAGTGACGATGCGGATGAGGTCTTCCGTCCGGGTTCGTCGAAGACTTTCCGGAAGGCCGTGAGAAAGGCAGGCAAGTTGGACACCAGGGGGTCTCCTCTCTCCCATAGAGGATTTAGCCAGGCCAGAGCCTCTCCGTTGAGATGGGACATGATGAAGGCAATTTTGGCCCGGTCGGAGTTAAACTGGTGGGACAGGAGTTCAAAGTGCAGGGTGCACTGATTTATGAAGCCCCGAGCCTGAGCGGAGTCGCCTCCGAAGCGAGGAGGTGCAGAAAGCCGGGGTCCGGGGTAGGATACCATAGTGTTGGTGGACAGCGGAGCTGTCGGATTGCGAATCATGGCGCTGGCGGAGGTTGCTGGCGGAGCAGTCAGAGTGTCCAGGCAAGAATTGACATTCCGCAGGTGACCCAGGATGGACTCCTGTTGGGACCTCTGGCGGGACAGTTCATGACACAGGTCCGAGAGCTAGGGAGCTTGGGTGCCACCGGGTTCCAGGGCCCGAGCAAACTGTAACGGGTCTGGGAGGCGGAACCTCTGAGCTACTATACAAGGGGGCGGTCCTTATAAGGGAGCGGGTGGCAATCAGGGATGACGGGCAGGCAGTCACAGCAGGTGACCGGGACAGTCTCTGAGTGGACGGGCTGGAGGTCACGGCAAGTGACCGGGGCAGTCTCTGGAAGAACGGGCAGGAGGTCACGGCAAGTGACCGGGGTAGTCTCTGGAAGAACGGGCAGGGAGTTACGGCAAGTGACCGGGGCAGTCTCTGGATGAACGGGCAGGGAGTTACGGCAAGTGACCGGGGCAGTCTCTGGGTAAAGGGTAGGTACGACCTGTGATGGCAGAGCCTCCGGGTAGGCTAGCAGGCAGATGGTAGATGTGTGCTCCCAGGTGAGCAAGCGAGAGTCTCTGGAATGGTAGGTGGTCACAGCACGTGACGGCGAAGCCTCCAGGTAGGCTAGCAGGCAGGTAACAGGTGGGCGCTCCCAGGTGAGCGGGCAGGAGTCTCTGGAAAGGCAGATGGTCACAGCACGTGACGGCGGAGCCTCCAGGTAGGCTAGCAGGCAGGTAACAGGTGTGCGCTCCCAGGTGAGCGGGCAGGAGTCTCTGAAAAGGCAGATGGTCACAGCACGTGACGGCGGAGCCTCCAGGTAGGCTAGCAGGCAGGTAACAGGTGTGCGCTCCCAGGTGAGCGGGCAAGCTGGTCCATAGACAGACTGACAGGAGTTGGAAGGCAGACCGTCGGACCTCAGGCTAGCAGGCAGGTGACTGGATATCAGGCAGGACAAAGGCAGCAAGCTGGCAGGAATCTGGCAGGTAACTGGCAGGTAACTGGCAACGGGACCTGAGGGCTGAAGCACAGGTGAGACACAGGTGCAAACAACATTGCTCGGGCACCTCCATTTTGGAGGAGGTGCCCTTTATATGGGAGGTCCTCCGGCAATTGGCCGGGGACTCCTTAGGACGGCGCGCGCGGTCCCTTTAAGAGAGGGGGAGCGCGCGCGCGCCCTAAGCACACTGCCGGGGAAGGAGCGCGCGCCGGAAGCAGCGGGGAGGTGAGAGGGACGGTGTCTCTGCCTAGAACGGGGCAGAGACGCCGATGCTACATGGTGATTGTTTTAATTGCTTATTTCTTACAGGCGTCCTACCAGAAAAAGGTCGTAAGATTAAGTTGTTATCAATGTTTATGAACGTTATACCAATTTCACAATGCCGATTTGTATATAAAGTTATTAGAGATGAGCGTTGTTCTACTCGAACTGTTCGCCAATCTCAAATTCGAGCTGTTTTGGGCGGTGTTCGAGCCGTTCGGCGAACACGAACAATTTGAGAAAAATTCGGCTGTTCGAGGTTATGTTCGATAACTGTTCGTGCACCAAAATCATAACTGGATTTTTTCTCAGTAATGATGAAAATTAATGTTAATACGCAGTTTGAGTGTACAGCGGGGTGGGGGGAGGGGCAGGGGATGGATCTCTGCAGGAACAATGAAGATCTCCATTTTTTTTTTCTCTTTCCCGCATTTACAGTGGGGAGGTGCAATCTGTCAGCCTATCAGCAGCGCACACGCGGAGCGAAGTGCTTTTTTTCACACAAGCAAGGGCATGTGTCATTGGCAGTGTATGTATTATGCACACGCCCGGACTGACTGGCGTGTGCGTGTTTATGTAGTGATTCCACTGTGCCATGAACCGGAGAGTGCCTGGAGGGGCGTAACTAAGTATCTGCCCGATCCGACCAAGGTGGCACGACGGCATACGACGCCAGTGCACCAAGGAGGAACCGAGCAGAGGGACCAGGTGCTACTCCAGGACAGACCCCGGACACGGCTGTTGACCCACACAGGGGAATACAGGAACAGACTGGTAGGCTGGCACACAGACTGGTGGGTATAGGCAGGCATGACTGGTATGCAGGCAGGCGGGTATGCAGGCAGGCGGGTATGCAGGCAGGGGGGTACAGGCAAGCACAGCTAGAGTGCAGACAGGGAGGCACTAGCAGGTAGGAACACAGGCGGGATAGGACCCAGTACACACTGGGACTCAGGAACAATACAGGCAGAGGGGTACAGGCAAGCACAGCTAGAGTGCAGACAGGGAGGCACTAGCAGGTAGGGACACTGGCGGGATAGGACCCAGTACACACTGGGACTCAGGAACAGAACCACAGATGTGGCGGACAAACACAGCAGAGTGAGGCCGCCCAGAGAGGTGAGCGAGAACAGGGCAGGACAAGGCCACCTGTAGCGGTGAGCAAGAGTAGAGCAGGACAAGGCCGCCAGGAGCAGTGAACAAAGGATCAGAGCTGAGCGAGACTGCTGGAGCAGTGAGTAAGAGTAAAGCAGGACGAGGCCGCCTGGAGTGGTGAGCAAGAGTGGAGCGAGACTGCCGGAGCAGCGAGCAAAAGGGTCAGAGCGGAGCAAGGCTGCCGGAGCAGCGAGCAAAGGAGTCAGAGCAGACTAGAACCGCCGGAGCGGTGAGCAAAGGAGTCAGAGCAGACTAGAACCGCCGGAGCGGTGAGCAAAGGAGTCAGAGCAGACTAGAACTGCCGGAGCGGTGAGCAAAGGAGTCAGAGCAGACTAGAACCGCCGGAGCGGTGAGCAAAGGAGTCAGAGCAGACTAGAACCGCCAGAGCGGTGAGCAAAGGAGTCAGAGCAGACTAGAACCGCCAGAGCGGTGAGCAAAGGAGTCAGAGCAGACTAGAACCGCCAGAGCGGTGAGCAAAGGAGTCAGAGCAGGCTAGAACCGCCGGAGCAGTGAGCAAAGGAGTCAGAGCAGGCAAGGCTGAGTAGGGGGGACAGGGCTCTGTTCACACGGAACAGACAGGAAGGGAAAGGCAGAGCCAGACACCCACAGGGTACTTGCAGTGAAGTAGCGAGTGGACCACAAACTCACAAACGGGAGTACAGAGACAACAGGCAGGAGTTAGGTACGAGTTCAGACTCTGCAGAAAAAGGAAAGGAACGGACATAGAGAAAAGACAGATGAAAGATAGGAGAGAGTACAGACTGGAACTGAGTGTACGGAGGAGACCGACACAGGAGCGGGACACAGGAGCGGGTCTGGGAATACGGCCCCCAGAGAGGCGGGACGAACAGGCAAGGAGCATGTTCAGACAGGACAGACAAGATACAGGAGCAGGTCTGGGTAATCAGCCCCCAGAGAGGCAGGACGAACAGGCAAGGAGTGTGTTCAGACAGGACAGACAAGATACAGGAACGGATCTAGGTAATCGGCCCCTAGAAGGCGGGAGGAACAGGCTAGGAGCGTGTTCAGACAGGCCTGGAAATACAGCCTCCAGGAGAGGCAGCAGGCAAGAGTACACAGACAGGACTCAGTTCAGACACGGGAACTGAAATCGCAAGACAGGAGACAAAGAACAGGACCTGGCACCTTCAGAGTGAAAGCACACACTGAATGAAACACTATGCTCAGGCAGGGATAGATGGGAGCAGCTGAGCTATATACCAGGTGACAGACAGCAATAGGCTGAGGACGCACAAGGGGTGTGACCCACAGCAGGTACAAAAAGCAGGAAGTGATCGGGCGCCGCCCTTAAGCAGCAGAAGCAGACATAAACAGACAGCATGGAGGGAAGCCAGAGAGACATTCTGGACTGGAGATCAAGTGCGCGCTCTTGCACAGTGGGAGATGGACCACCATGCAAGGACGCCGCCAGGTATGTTACAGTATGTCACATGTCCTTGCCCTATAAGACCAAGCCATTTTCCCCGTCGCCACCATTTTCTCACTGCTGCAGCTGCGTGTTAGACGGCACCGCTGTTGCTGTGTGCGCTATACCTTGTTAATTTCAAGCCAATTTTCGCACAAATCTACAGATAGCTTGGGAGTAGGGAATAGTTGTGATTGCAGTCCTTTTAAGGACTAGGTTACAGCATTTCCTACGACTTTTATCAGGCAGGTCTGTGCTCTTAAATAGATAGATTGTGGGAGTAAAGACTAATTGTAATTGGAGTCCTTTTCAGGACTAGGTTACATCAGTTCCTATCAGTTTTTGCCAGGCAGGTCTGTGCCAGTGCTGTGCAAGTTTTTTTCACAGCATTTGGCTGAATCTAGCAAAGCTAATCCTTTTTGGCCTATTGCAGAGTGTGTTAGTCAGTGGAGTAGCCTATCTGTGTTGCAAGATATACCACCTGTGTATAGAATACCAATTTTTTTACTGCACCTAGTGAAGTAAAATCTTTGGGCATAGCATCATTCTATTAATCCATCTATACAGACCTCCATCAGGTTGCAAACTGAATATATTTTTTTCTGCATCTACCTCTGAAAAAATATTGGGCTTCTAGCTGTGTGTGGGACTTGTTGTATTAGTCCATCTATACTGACCTCCATCAGGTTGCAAACTGAATATATTTTTTTCTGCATCTACCTCTGAAAAAATATTGGGCTTCTAGCTGTGTGTGGGACTTGTTCTATTAGTCCATCTATACAGACCTCCATCAGGTTGCAAACTGAATATATTTTTTTCTGCATCTACCTCTGAAAAAATATTGGGCTTCTAGCTGTGTGTGGGACTTGTTGTATTAGTCCATCTATACTGACCTCCATCAGGTTGCAAACTGAATATATTTTTTTCTGCATCTACCTCTGAAAAAATATTGGGCTTCTAGCTGTGTGTGGGACTTGTTCTATTAATCCATCTATACAGACCTCCATCAGGTTGCAAACTGAATATATTTTTTTCTGCATCTACCTCTGAAAAAATATTGGGCTTGTAGCTGTGTGTGGGACTTGTTCTATTAATCCATCTATACAGACCTCCATCAGGTTGCAAACTGAATAAAAAATTTTTCTGCATCTACCTCTGAAAAAATATTTGGGCTTCTAGCTGTGTGTGGGACTTGTTCTATTAGTCCATCTATACTGACCTCCATCAGGTTGCAAATTGAATATAATTTTTTTCTGCATCTAACCCAGCCAATAGTTTTAACCTAATACCACAGTTTGGCCACTCAGCTCTGCTCGGTTCCCATCCATTGTTTTTTTGTGCAAACGACTCCAGAGTTGTGAATTAGTTAATCACCAAAATGAGTGGAAAAAGGCCTGCTGCTGGTGGAAAGGGGAAGAGGCGTGTTGGGAAGGGGAAAAAAGGTTGTGTCCGTGGGGTAGGTGTTAAAGCAACAGTAACATCTGCAGAAGAAAGACCATCTTCCAGCCAAACTAAAATGTCTACTTCTTTTAGCGGACAATGTGATAAGATCCCTTTCTTATGGCCACGCCAATCGCTACAAATTCCAGATGAGGCACAAAAACAGCAGGTGCTTCAACGGATATCAAGTGCTCCTTTAAGTGGTCTCTCCTCCACATCAACTTCAACATCACAAATACTCCAGTCCTCAAAGGTGTCACCCCAATCGCACTTGCTTCCTCACAGCTCCCAAATCTCCAGCTGCCCGTCTGAGTATGAGGTAGAACAGATGGTTGAGTCTGCAGAGCTGTTTACTCATACTATAGCCTGGGAATCAGAGGTCGACTCCAGCGCTTCTGTGAATCCAGACGAGGAAATGATCTGCACTGATGCCCAGAATCTTTATGAGTCGGATCCAGGACCAGACGCAGAAGGTTCTGACCATAATGTAGACCCTCATTCCCAAACTGTAACTCCTGTTGGTGGAGACAATGAGGAAGACGATGATAGGACTCAAATACCTGATTGGAGCGACAACTTTAGTTTTTTGTCAGGGCAGGAACAGGTTGGCTCTGAGGACGACGGGTGTGATAACGCACAGGGTGATGATGATGAGGTTGGAGATCCCACTTACTGTCAACCCACAGTCAGCCAAGAGATGAGGTCAGCAGAGGAGGTGGAGGAAGATGCTAGTGACGACGAGGTCAGGTTGCGCCTTCCTGGACAGAGACGTAGTACTGGAAGCACGTCAACAACTGCATCCTCAAACACAACTCTGCCTCTCACCACAAGTCGTGGTGGCTCTTCAGGTCGCATGGGTGCTAAGCCTTGCATAGCCTGGGCATTTTTTCAGATCGATAAAGATGACCCAACTCGTGTTATCTGTAACATTTGTCAGCAAAAGCTAAGTAGAGGCCAAAAAATACATAGTTTGAGTACTTCATGCATGAACCGGCACATGGACATGAAGCATAAGTTGCAGTGGGAAGCTCAGTGTGCTACAATGCGGCCTAGCCGGCCGGGCCAACCACCGTCTGCCATATCTTGTGCATCCGCGGCCTCTTCATCCTCTGTGACTGGGGGGACAGCAGTCACACCTGTTTTGGGGCGCAGACCTGCCACCTCTTTACCCGCAACAGCCAGCGTGATTGGCAGGTCATCATTTTCTTTGGAGGTGGTAACACCAGCTGGTGTTGAGCGCTGTCCGACATCGATAGCACCACCTTTGGATCAAGGCAACCTAACATGTCCGCCTGCATCTTCCTCACAGACCGGCAGTTTGCCGGGGACACCCTTATCAACCCCGTCTAAGCACAATAGCCAGCCCTCGGTCCCTCAGATGTGGACAAGTAAAAGACCATTTCCTCCTAGCCATGAGAAAGCTAAGAGGTTGAATTTCACCATCTGCAAGCTCTTGGCTACAGAAATGCTGCCTTTCCGCCTGGTGGACACAGAGGATTTTCGAGACCTTATGTCCGTCGCAGTGCCCCAGTACCAGATGCCCAGTCGGCACTACTTCTCAAAGAAAGGTGTGCCTGCGCTCCACCAGCATGTCGCACACAACATCACCGCTTCTTTGAGAAACTCTGTGTGTGACAGGGTGCATTTCACCACAGACACTTGGACGAGTAGGCATGGACAGGGGAGTTACATGTCACTGACTGGGCACTGGGTAACTATGGTGACAGCAGGACAAGGGGCTGCTGTCCAAGTCTTGCCGTCCCCACGAGTTGTGCGTCAATCCTCTTTATGTCAAAGTTCCTCCACTGCTTCTGCCTCCTCAACCTCCTCTCGGTCTTCCACCTGCACCCAAAGCCTGTCTGGTCATGCCACAAGCTTTCTAACTGCGCAGAAGGGATCCTGCACACCTCCTTACTATGCTGGCAGTAGGGCTCAACGTCATCAGGCGGTTTTTACATTGAAATGTCTGGGAAATGTGAGTCACACAGCTGAGGAGTTGTGGTCAGCTCTGGAGAACCAATTTCATGAATGGTTGTCTCCACTGGACCTGAAACCAGGGAAGGCCGTGTGCGACAATGCTGCAAACCTGGGTGCGGCCCTTCGCCGGGGCAATGTCACACACGTGCCTTGTATGGCTCACGTGTTGAACCTGGTTGTCCAGCAATTTTTAGCCCACTATCCCAGACTAGATGGCCTTCTGCAGAGGGCACGGTCGCTGTGTGCTCACTTCCGCCGTTCGCATCCCGCAGCTCAGCGACTTACATCTCTACAGAAGTCGTTGGGCCTGCCACTTCACCGGCTAAAATGCGATGTGCCTACCCGGTGGAATTCAACTCTGCACATGTTGCAGCGACTGTGGCAGCACCGACAAGCCCTGGTGCAATACGTTCTGACGTATAGCCTGGGCCAACGAGATTCAGAGGTGGGGCAAATCACGCTGGAGGAGTGGTCTCAGATCAGGGACCTATGCACCCTTCTGCACAGTTTTGAAATGGCGACGAAGATGTTTAGTGCTGACGATGCCATTATCAGCATGACTATTCCGGTGATTTACATGCTGGAGCACATGTTAAACAGAATTCGGAGTCAGGTGGTGGCACAAGAGGAGGTGGAGGAAGTAGAGGAGGAGGAGTTGTATGCGGAAGGGCTAACATCTGCAAGGTCCAGACGGTCGGCAGCACCAAGGCGGCAGGCATGTGAGGGTGGGGGAGATGGTTTTACCAGGGCGCATGGTAGCAGCCAAACTAGTGAGGAAGGTGCAGGAGCCCAGGAAGAAGTGGAGGACGAACTGATGGAAGACTCATCAGATGAGGGAGACCTTGATCACATTTCTGTTGTGCGAGGTTGGGGGGAGAGGACAGAGGAAGGAAGCATGATTGTTACCTCGCCACCAACACAACAGGGACTTGGTGCTCCTGGATGCGCAACACACATGAGTGCCTTCTTGCTGCACTACCTGCAACATGACCCTCGAATTGTGAGAATTAGAAATAATCCTGACTACTGGGTTGCCACACTGTTAGATCCCCGGTACAAAAGTAAATTTGCAGAAATTATTCCTGCCATAGAAAGGGATGCACGCATGCAGGAGTATCAGCAGAGACTGTTGCAGAATCTTACATGTGCTTTTCCACAAAATACCAGTGGTGCATGTAGTGAATCTCACAGTTCCAACTTGCCAACCGTGGGACCGTCAAGTGTTCAGCACTCAAACCGTAGCAGAACCACAGTATCTGCTGGTAACATCAATTTTGCGGAATCATTTCACCACTTTTTTAGCCCATCCTTTGCAAGGCCACAGGAGACAAGAAGTCTGACACATAGTCAACGCCTAGAGACGATGGTACAGGAGTATCTCCAAGTAAACATTGAAGCCATGACTGTGTCACTGGACCCTTGCTCTTTTTGGGCTTCCAATCTGGATAAATGGCCGGAGCTAGCCACTTACGCCTTGGAGATCTTGTCATGCCCCGCAGCCAGCGTTCTGTCTGAACGTGTGTTCAGAGCTGCTGGTGGTGTGCTGACAGATAAGCGCACGCGGCTCTCCACTGATAATGTAGACAGACTCACGTTCATAAAGATGAACAAATCATGGATCCGAAACGACTTTTCTACCCCTGTGTCATCCTGGGGAGAGTAAAAGCTTGATGATTGGTTAAAATCACCCTACCAACCGTTTTAAGCTTTCAAATTACTAATCATGTTTATCTGTATCTTGGCTGGAAAATAATTTGGGCTTTGTAGCAGTGTGCAGCACTGATTCTATTAGGCCATCTATAATAAGCTCCACCAGATTTAAAATTACTAATCATGTTTATCTGTATCTTGACTGGAAAATAATTTGGGCTTTGTAGCAGTGTGCAGCACTGATCCTATTAGGCCATCTATACTAAAGCTTCACCAGATTTAAAATTAATAATAATTTTTAGCTGCATCTAGCCCAGAAAATAATTTTGGGGCTCCGAGATGCGCAAGACACATAAGTGCCTTCTTGCTGCACTACCTGCAGCATGACCCTCATATTGTCAGAATTCGAAGTAATCATGATTACTGGGTTGCCACACTCTTAGATCCCCCAAACTTTTCGATCAACCTTTTCATTTTAATAAAGACCAAAAAAATGGTCATTTTTGAAATTATAAGCATTAGCAGGTTGTTAGAAACTGAAATCAAACAGTTTTCAACTCAAAACTTTATTCTAGGTGATGTTACATTTTCACATAGGACCCCTTGTTCGAAAGGAGCTTCTCAACTCTCTCGTCCATTGAATTTGTCAGGTTTTGGATGGTTTCTGCTTCAATTGTTTTGCATGAGGACAGAATACCCTCCCAGAGCTGTTGCTTAGATGTGAACTGCCTCCCGCCATCATAGACACTCCTTTTAATGATGCTCCAAAGGTTCTGAATGGGGTAGAGGTCAGGGGAGCATGGGGGTCACACCATAAGTTTGTCCCCTTTTATGCCCATATCAGCCAGAGATGCAGATGTTTTATGTGCAGCATGAGATGGTGCATTATCATGCAAAAAAATGATCTTGCTGTGAAATACACGGTTCTTCTTCTTGAACCATGGCAGGAAGTGCTGTTTGAGAAAATCCACATACATTATGGAGTTCATCTTTAGCGCCTTCAGGGATCCTAAAGGGGCCGACAATCTCTCTCCCCATGATTCCAGCCCAAAACATTACTCCACCTCCTCCTTGTTGGCGCTGTAGCCGTGTTTGCGTGGGGTGTCCATCAACCAGCCATCCTCCACTCCATCCATCTGGACCATCGAGCGCTGCACGGCACTCATCCGTGAACAAAACAGTTTTGAAATCAGTCTTCATGTAATGTTTGGCCCACTGGAGCCGTTTCTGCTTGTGTGAAGTGGATAGAGGAGGTCGACAGGATGGCGTATGCACAGCTGCAAACCTCTGAAGGACCCTGCATCTTGTTGTTCGGGGGACGTTGGAGGCACCAGTAGCTTCAAAAACTTGTCTGCTGCTATGACAAGGCTTTTTTGCCGCTGCTCTTTCAACCTGACGTAATTGCCTGTAGGAAAGAGTCCTCAATTTGCCCTTATCAGCACGCACACGTGTGTACTGTGAATCAGCTACATACTTCTTGATTGCCAAGACACTTCATCCTGATCATCGCACAATGTTGATTGTAGTCATGCCTTGACCTAAACACTCCACAATTTGTTGTTTCTCAGCAGCCGACACATCCTTTTTCTTTCCCATTTTGGCAGAAAATGTAGGCTGCTTAATAATGTGAGACAGCCTTCTTAAGTAATCTTGCCTTTCATTGGACACACCTGCCAAACTAATTAGCACAGGTGTCTGCAATTGCTTACAGTGATATAAAGAGCCCTGACACACATCACCATCAATGAGTTTAACTGACAAACAAACAAATTCTTCCCTTATCACTCCTAAACACTTTTTGCATAATAATTTGGAACACAGTGTACATGTGCTTTTCCACAAAACACCAGTGGTTCACGTAGTGAATCTTACAGTTCTAACTTGCCAACCGTGGTCTGTATGGAGTTGTTCAATAAAGGGCCCAAAATTAAGATAACATAGATGGGAGAGGTCTCTATGAATAGGAATTCCTAAGTATTTGATACCCTGTGAGGGCCAGGCAAAGGGAAAGTTGGACTGGATGGAATCCTATATGGATTTGGGGAGGGAGACATCGAGGGCCTCAGACTTCGCTGCATTGATTTTAAAATTTGACCATGTAACAAAGTGATCTATTTCAGCCATAACAGCATGGATGGATATATGTGATTGAGTGATATATACTAGGACATCATCAGCAAATAGAGAGCACTTGTACTCGGTGCCTCCCACCTCAATCCACCTAATATTGGGGTTATGGCGAATTGATGAGAGCAGGTGCTCCGTCACTAGGATGTATAAGAGAGGGGACAGAGAACATCCCTGCCTTGTCCCATTGGTGATTGTGAAAGGTGATGAAAATGTTCTGACGCGCCCCCTGGGCCTTGGGACACCCGGAGCCGGACCCTATTTGGTGGATGCTGGTGGTTGTAGTCTCCGTGGCGGCAACCCGGTTCCGTGGCTCAGGGCGGTCAAACCAGTGGCGGAACTATTTATGTGGTTTTGATGTTTAAATGTCCGACTACGCCACCCGTGGATTGCGGTCAGAGTGAACCGCCGCTCCAGGGCAGACCGCTGAGGCTGGTGTTGTGGGTGCAGCAGAGCGTAGCATAACTCCCCACGGGAGGAGTATAGCCTCAGGGCAGTGTATGCGGAGGATGGGGGTGATGGTGCAGGGCAGCAGCAGTAATGACACGGAGTCAGTGATGCAGTCCAGGGCCTTTACTCACAGTTCTTATTATACAGACCACGTCTGCAGGTAACGGCTGCCCACGTCGTACTGTGCTCACCAGGTGAGGGGCTCAGACAACTCCCAGATAACTTTGGAGTGCTTCACAGGACCCCCTTTGTGTGTCCTTTGTCTGGCCTTTCTTACCAACCCTTCTGTCCGGCTGCCTCGGGCCTCCTCTTGGTAAACTTGGCGCCAGTTTCCCTGACCCTATGTGGTGCCTTCCTAGCGGGTGTAGCGAGGGGCTGCGCCACATAAAATGTCACAGCCTCCTGTTTCTAGCTGAGGGTCGTTTCCTGCCTCCACTAGTTTCGGGGACCGGTCTCCCCCTTTGGCCTGACCCCTCCACGCAGGTGGATTCTGGTGTGCGGTGGCGACTCGCCCGTCCGCACCCCTGAGATCCCTTCGTTCCTCGTTCCTGGAGCCTTCTCCGCTCCTCTTCCTTCCTTCTCCCTCTTCCAGGCCTGGGCCTCTGTTACTAGGCCCGCCTCCGGAGCAGAGCTCATGCAGAGCCCCTGCTCCCTGCCACTTCTGCTCAGACTTCTCTGCACTGAACTAAGATGGTGCCCACCTTTTATACTCCCTTCTCAATGCACCCAGGAACTGCTTCCTCCCTGCTCCTGCACTACAGGGTTCCCCTTCCTCAGTGTTCCCTCCCCCCACTCCAGCCAGGGACAGGGACTGTCGTGCCCATCTCAGGGGCATATTGGTCGCCCTGCCCCACGGCAATGTGGTGTAATGCATGCAGGTGTCGGGTCCTGATCCACACTACATCCTTACCTGAGAGTGAGATATCACACCTCTGGGTGAGGTGCAATACCTCTGTAGCAACCGAGCCCTCAGGGTGCTACAGTTCCATTCATCTTCAGCCTAGGTGACGTATTGCGATACAGGGCCGTGATTTTGGCTATAAAAGGGTCCCCTAGACCCCTACCCCAAGCTTTTTAAGAGAATCATATATGGCGTGCCAGGAGACTCTATGGAATGCTTTCTCAGCATCCAACGAGAGTATCTAATTACAAATTTTTAACTGCATCTAGCCCAGGAAATACTTTGTGCCTAGTAGCAGGGTCTGCTAGTCAGCGGATTATCCCGGTTCTTAAGCAAGCTACACCACCTGTAGTTTGGACACTTCATTTTTTCAAAGGAAATGCTTCGGGACCACGGGATACTCAGTGAAGAGCATCAGGAGGCACCCCAAGGCATAGGGGCTCGGACTGGCAGTAGGATGCCTTGCGGTGGACAGCCGAGCTCGATCCTTATAAAAGCTTTTTAACTGCAGCAGCTTTAGTGGACGCTACTGGAGCTGGAATTACGCTGCTGCTGGCATGAGACTTGCCCTCCAATAGATCCTTGTAAATGGATTTAAAGTGTATTTATTCAAATTAGAGAGACAATTTAAATTAAAAAGCTTAGAGCTGCCTCCACCACAGGGGGGCTCACTCGACCCACCAGCGGACAGGCACTAGTATTGGGAGAGGGGGACTGGCCGTCAGGGTTCACCGCGGCTCTGGCACAAACCCGGCGACACGGAGGTGGCACGGGCAGGAGCGGACTGAACGTGTCGGCTTCTCACTTTTTGGATTTTAGAAGGGCATGACATGCCTATATCTGTGTCTCCCCCTCCTTTTACTCCTCCACCTCTTTTCTTTTTGCATGACTATATGTACTTGTCACTTTTCCATGTGTTAGTTGTGTCTTCTGAGCAGTTTGTCAGCTTTTGGACACCTTTGAAGGTGTTTTCTATGTGTTTTTGTTTGCCTGCCATTGGTTTTAACGGTGTTCGAAGGTGTTCGACGAACAGTTCGACGAACAGTTCGGCGAACACACGGGTGTTCGACGAACCGAACCGAACTCGAACACTACGGGGGTGGCTCAACACTAAAAGTTATCCAACTTTCACCACTGTTTCAGAATTGGTCAGATTGACCAATTAAGATGAATGTCGAGGACGACATTAAAAAAGGAGGGATGAGTGTGACATGCAGAAGTAGTGCTGATGCTTTAAAAGCATTCAGCAACTATTAGAAGTAACACAAGCACATGAGACAGGAAGTATTGTGCTCCAGAAGCATCCGCAACTGGGGGGTGTAGAGTTCCTGATCTAGCAGTGCAGAGTATTGTCAGGCAGAAAAATAAGGACTGGAAGAAATGGTGTCATAGGCATCATCTTCCTCAGCAAACCCTCCCCCCCTCCTCAATCTCACTGTGCTGTAAAGAATGCTGTGTTCATTAATGTGCCTTTGCATTATAACTGTGCTGTCCTGTACTACTGGGGAGACTGTGAACTGCTGTGCTGCTAAGGAAACGGTACTGTTTGTCACTGGAGCCTGTTGCTCATACGACTTAACGTGCACTGGCTGTGCGGCTTCTTATTAAATGCTACTGTTCTACCATTTATGAGGACTCTTGTCAAGTGTGCCTGGTCAGCAAGTGAAACAATCTACGTGTCTGTGCCTGAGGGTCAATACCCCTGTGTGCCTGAGAGAAGCTGCAGCACATGGTCTATGGTCACCCTGAGTAACGGTTCCCTCAGGATTCCAAAGAATTCATGTCACCTGTCTCGCCCCTATCTGAACCTGGTGGCGTGCGTGTAACACTTAGCCCCGGCCAAATGATTGAGCAGGTCATCGATGCGTGGCATTGGGTACGCATCGGTGACTGTGACAGAATTGAGCCCCCTGTAGTCCACGCAGGGCCGGGTTGTCCGGTCCTTCTTGGGGGGACAACTACAGGCGAGGCCCAAGCGCTGCTGGATGGTTAGATGACCCTCAGCTTCAGCATCTCGCCAATCTCCTGGTGCATGTGCGGCTGTACCTCCAGGGAGACCCAATATGCTGAACGCTGGATTGGGGGGTGACAGGAGGGGGGAGACAGGAGGGCGTGTGAAGGATCTTCGCACACCACACGGGCATCTCCCGGCTTACGTTACCCTGGTTTTCAAAGTGATCCGCAAGTGGGGTTTGGGGGTGTGGGAGGTGAGGACTCTGATAAGGAAACTCCTCGATGAGAGGATCTTGTCGACCCATTTCCGAAAACCATTGGCCCTCAGGGACTGCACAAGTCGGGTTCTGGAGGTTGGGTTACGTCTTTTGAATTCGAAACGGATCCCCTCGAACTATTGGGACTTGATTTGGCACTGCTTTTTAGGGTAAGCTGTACGTGAGTGACAATCTGAAGTACAGGAACTCCGAGGACAGGAATTGTCCTCGTGAGAGTTGTGCTGACATGCCTGAAAGCATCGAGCACTTCCTGCTTCGATGCCCCTTTAATACAGAGGTATATAACAGGGTGGGCACTTCCATTGGCTGGCGGGTCTCTCCTATGCTGAGTGGGCCGATGGGGCATTCAGAGACCTTGGTGGACGGGACCAATGCATTCTTTTTCTAGTCAGCGTAGTGGTTAGGTTTTTCACCTGGATTGCTTAGTGTCGACTGGCAGTAAAATCCTCCCAATGGGTGAGGTATGTAGCAACATCCTTGGTGACCTGGTGAAAGCGCGCTCTTTGGAGTATGAAAGACTGGGTGCACGGGGGGCCTCTCATCTCTGGAGGGGTTTTTCCTTCCAGGTGCCCTAGTTCTGGAGTACTCCAAACTTCCTGGTGGTGGGCTAAGCTCTCACTATAGCTTTTTGTTTGGAAAGCAGAAATATGATGGAAAAGGGTTTGCAAGCACCAAACCGGTGCAAGGATATGGGATATGGCATGTTGGCCCTTTGGGCTTCTGTTATTGTTATTGTTTTGTTTTATCTTGGGGGGGTTTAGTTTGGTGAGGTGGGGGTTTGAGGGGTTGGGGGGGTGGGCGGTATGTGTTAACTTGGACTGGCCCTGGCCCCGGCCCCATCTGGACTTTGGGGGTCCCAAGCTTGGAGGACTTTCTCATGAACTTGGAGGCTGGTTTAGAGGAGGGGGGTGCAGTTATGTGGAGTTAGGGGTCAGAGGGGTCGGTGGGATGTTTGTGCTTTATGCGGTTGCTTTTTATGGCATCTTGCTATTGTACCGTTATGCTATTGTATGTTATTATTATGCTATAGTATCATGTTGTTGTATTATGGTGCCATGCATATATATGGAAATAATATATATGTAATTAGGTATGGCAGCGGAACCAGTGGTGGAGTTAGTGGTGTGTATGTTTTATGATTATGTACAGTGGGTACAGAAAGTATTCAGACCCCTTTAAATTTTTCACTTTGTTTCATTGCAGCCATTTGGTAAATTCTAAAAAGTTCATTTTTTTCTCATTAAAGTACACTCTTGCACTCCATCTTGACTGAAAAAAAACAGAAATGTAGAAATTTTTGTAAATTTATTAAAAAAGAAAAATTTAAATATCACATGGTCATAAGTATTCAGACCCTTTGCTCAGACACTCATATTTAAGTTACATGCTGTCCATTTTCTTGTGATCCTCCTTGAGATGGTTCTACTTCTTCATTTGAGTCCAACTGTGTTTAATTAAACTGATAGGACTTGATTTGGAAAGGCATACACCTGTCTACATAAGACCTCACAGCTCACAGTGCATGTCAGACCAAATGAGAATCATGAGCTCAAAGGAACTGCCTAAGGAGCTCAGATACAGAATTGTGGCAAGGCACAGATCTGGCCAAGGTTACAAAAGAATTTCTGCATTACTCAAGGTTCCTAAGAGCACAGTGGCCTCCATAATCCTTAAATGGAAGAAGTTTGGGACCACCAGAAGTCTTCCTAGACCTGGCCGTCCAGCCAAACTGAGCAATTGTGGGAGAAGAGCCTTGGTGAGAGAGGTAAAGAAGAACCACAAGATCACTGTGGCTGAGCTCCAGAGATGCAGTAGGGAGATGGGAAAAAGATAGACAAAGACAACTATCACTGCAGCCCTCCATCAGTCGGGCCTTTATGGCAGAGTGGCCCGACGGAAGCCTCTTCTCAGTGCAAGACATATGAAAGCCCGCTGTCACGCTGTCTCAGCGTACAGGAGGTCAGGGGCCTGAGCTGACACTAAACGGGGGCCCTGACTAATCCCTCAACCTGGAGGTACTGTTAATGGTACAGAGGTCCAGGCTGCGAGCGTAACCCTAAACTCCTGAATATCCCTGAACCTCAGTAATCTAGTCCTGAGAAGGACCCCGATCACAACAATGGGGAACAGGATAGAAAAAGCCCAAAACACAGTACTAGACAAACGAGACAGTACAAGGGGAAAACCAAAAACCACCTTGCATACAAAAACTCACACCACAATTACAGAGGGAACAACAACAGGTTAGGAGATAAATGATAAAGGGAGGAAGGGAAGAAACCACACCGAATACTCTTCGCTCCGAACTCCACCAAACAACGATCCGCTCTGAAGGTCTGCAAGAAATGCTTTCACCGACAACTTCCCTATCAGACCAGCAGGTATTTGAAGGAATCCCAATACTGCAGCATTAACTGCAGCTGGGCGAGGCTGAGCCTTGTCAAGCACAGAGAGAGAGAATTAACTCCCTCACTACCAAAAAACACAAAGCACCAAAAACTCAGCTGCGAGAAGTCAGGCTGTGTAGTCGCTACGATCTTCGTGGCGACACACCCGTGACAGTACCCCCCCTTCTACGAGGGGCCTCTGGACCCTCAGGGCCAGGTTTATCCAGGTGAGTCGTGTGGAAGGCCCGAATTAACCGGTCTGCGTTAATATCTGACGCAGGAACCCACATTCTCTCCTCAGGACCATACCCTTTCCAATGAACCAGGTACTGAAGCGAGTGATGACGAAAATCGTTCCTCCTCAGGAACCCCCGAAGAGTCCCCTCTACTGAAAGTACAAAACTGGGGTTGAAAACCATATGCCCCAAAAAACGGGGACTTACCAGTGGATTGGCTCCGCCAATTATTAAGAGCAAACTCCGCCAGAGGTAAGAAAGAAGCCCAGTCCTCCTGGTTCTCTGACACAAAACACCGGAGATATGTCTCCAAACTCTGGTTCAGACGTTCCGTCTGACCATTGGTCTGAGGATGAAAAGCTGATGAGAACGATAAATGCATCCCCCGCCGAGTACAAAAAGCCTTCCAGAATTTGGACACCAACTGAGACCCCCGATCTGACACCACATCGGAGGGTACCCCGTGAAGCCTCACAATCTCTCCAATGAACACCTGCGCAAGAGTTTTAGCATTAGGAAGGGCAGGAAGAGCGATAAAATGTGCCATCTTGCTGAACCTGTCTACTACAACGAGTATGACCGCTTTACCCGAGGACGGCGGGAGGTCCGTAATAAAGTCCATAGACAGATGAGTCCAAGGACGCTCCGGGATCTTCAAAGGTAAGAGGGCCCCAGACGGACGGGTATGTGGGGTCTTAGAGCGTGCACAAACCCCACAGGACGCAACAAAAGTTACCACCTCCTTATGTAAGTTAGGCCACCAAAACCGACGCGAGAGGAGATTCACAGTTGCTTTACTCTCTGGGTGTCCTGCCAAAGCTGAGTTATGGTGTGCCTCGATCACCTTTTGTCGTAGCTGATCTGGAACAAACAGTCTCCCTGGAGGTCCAACAGGGGCGTCCCCCTGAGCCTCCAATACCTCCTCCTCAAGCTCAGAGCATACTGCCGACATCACCACCCCCTCTTGAAGGATAGGAACCGGATCATCCGTATTCCCGGCCCCAGGGAAACTACGAGATAAGGCATCCGCCTTCACATTTTTTGACCCAGGACGATATGTAACGACAAAATTAAACCTGGTAAAAAACAACGACCACCTGGCTTGTCTGGGATTCAGACGTTTTGCGGACTCCAGATATAGCAGGTTCTTGTGATCGGTGATAACGGTGACCGGATGGACTGCCCCCTCCAAAAAATGGCACCACTCCTCAAAAGCTAACTTAATGGCCAAGAGTTCCCTATTGCCGACATCGTAATTCCTCTCAGCGGACGACAATTTTTTGGAGAAAAAAGCGCATGGACGCCACTTACCAGGGGACGAACCTTGTGATAAAACTGCTCCCACCCCTACCTCAGAAGAGTCTACCTCTACAATGAACGGCTGTGACGCATCAGGTTGAATGAGTATGGGTGCCAAAGCAAAACATTTTTTCAAGCAGGAGAATGCTTGACAAGCCTTGTCAGACCACCTAGAAAAATCCGTCCCCTTTTTTGTCATGTCTGTGAGAGGTTTAACCATGGATGAGAAATTACGAATGAATTTCCAGTAATAATTAGCAAACCCCAGGAAACGTTGTAGTGCCTTAAGATTCTCTGGCAGATCCCACTCCAGAACTGCCCGCACTTTCCCTGGGTCCATACGAAAACCGGACGCTGACACCAGGAAACCTAAAAACTGGAGTTCCTGTACGGCGAACACACACTTCTCCCATTTGGCGTACAGTTTATTATCCCGCAAGATCTGTAACACCTGCCTAACATGCTCCTGATGAGACACAAGATCAGGCGAGTAAATTAAGATGTCATCCAGATATATGACCACAAATTGACCCACCAGGCGGCGAAAAATATCATTAACAAAGTGTTGGAACACCGCCGGGGCATTAGTCAGACCGAATGGCATGACAAGGTTCTCATAATGCCCCTCCGGAGTGTTAAACGCCGTCTTCCACTCATCCCCCTCCTTCACCCTAATCAGATTGTACGCCCCCCTGAGATCCAACTTAGAGAACCACTTGGCGCCCACGATCTGATTAAAGAGATCGGGGATAAGTGGGAGTGGATAAGGATCTTGGACCGTAATCCGATTAAGTTCACGGAAATCCAGGCAAGGGCGTAGGCCTCCATCTTTCTTCTTCACAAAGAAGAACCCCGAGGCCACCGGGGAAGATGAAGGTCTAATATGCCCCTTAGCCAGACTCTCTGAAATATAATCCTTCATGGCCTGCCTTTCCGGACCAGATAGGTTATACAACCTAGATTTAGGTAACTTGGCCCCAGGGAGCAATTTTACAGAACAGTCATACACGCGATGAGGAGGTAGTTCCTGACACCCTTTCTCCGAGAATACATCCTCAAAGTCCGCCAGAAATGGAGGTAAGACCCTAGGAGTGACAGCACCGATGACCGTATTCATGCAGTTTTTATTACAGAATTCACTCCATTGGCTTATCTCCCTGGATTGCCAATTAATAACCGTATTATGCTTAGTTAACCAAGGAAGGCCCAACACAATAGGAGTGGGAAGACCCTCCAACACGTAACAAGACAACAGTTCTTTATGTATCGCCCCCACTTGAAGATTTACGTTATGCACCACTTGCAAAAAACTTCCCTGACCGAGAGGCCTGGCGTCGATCGAAAATATGGGGATGGGTTTAGCCAACATATTCAATAGCATACCTTGAACCCGGGCAAACCGAGCCTCCACCAGGTTAGCCCCGGCCCCACTATCTAGAAGAACAGATATCCTCTCAGTTCTCGTACCCACCACCACCTCCGCCGACACGAGAAACTGAGACGAACCTAGGGACGAAATACCTACTCCCAGATTGCTGTCCACCACACAACCTGGGATCAACAGTTTTCCGACGACTCTTTACTCTGCAAAGGACGGGATGGACACCCCCCAATAAAATGTCCCTTTCTCCCGCAGAAGAAGCACCTTCCAGTCTTGTGGCGCACCGCCGGTCCCCACCCCCGGAATGATGTCCCTCCTAACTGCATAGGCTCCTCTGGACTGACCAGGGGAACCTCCATATGAGGGGACCTTGTAGGAGGTGGAGTCATCACAGGGAACGGAGTTATCCCGCACCTCTCCCGAAGTTGTCTGTCAATGCGAATAGAAAGGGCCATAGCGGCTTCCAGTGAGGCGGGAGGATCATACTGTGCCAACACATCCTTTAATTTGTCAGATAACCCTTGACAAAACTGGCTCCTAAGAGCCGGGTCATTCCACTGGGTGTCCGTGGCCCACCTACGGAACTCCGAACAGAATTCCTCCGCCGGACGATCTCCCTGGTGGATCCTACGTAACTTAGATTCAGCAAGGGAGATCCGATCCGGGTCATCATATACGAGTCCCAGAGCAGCGAAGAACCTATCCACTGACTGGAGAGCCGGGGAGCCCGGGGGAAGAGAGAACGCCCAAGATTGTGGGTCCCCTTGTAGGAGCGAGATGACAATTCCCACCCTTTGCTCCTCACTCCCCGATGACCGAGGCCGCAGCCGAAAGTACAACATGCATGCCTCCCGGAAAACAAAAAACTTGTCCCGCCCCCCAATGAACCTGTCAGGGAGAGCTACTTTAGGTGCTGGTCCGGCTTGCTCCTGGGGATACAAAACCTTGGACTTAACGTCCGTCAGCAAAACGGACAAACTCTGCAACTGCGGAGCTAGACTGGCTACTGGATCCATGGTGGCTGGAGAGAAATTTTTTTTTCTTTTTTTTTTTGTCGGTCGGTGAAAATGTCACGCTGTCTCAGCGTACAGGAGGTCAGGGGCCTGAGCTGACCCTAAACGGGGGCCCTGACTAATCCCTCAACCTGGAGGTACTGTTAATGGTACAGAAGTCCAGGCCGCCAGCGTAACCCTAAACTCCTGAATATCCCTGAACCTCAGTAATCTAGTCCTGAGAAGGACCCCGATCACAACAATGGGGAACAGGATAGAAAAAGCCCAAAACACAGTACTAGACAAACGAGACAGTACAAGGGGAAAACCAAAAACCACCTTGCATACAAAAACTCACACCACAATTACAGAGGGAACAACAACAGGTTAGGAGATAAATGATAAAGGGAGGAAGGGAAGAAACCACACCAAATACTCTTCGCTCCGAACTCCACCAAACAACAATCCGCTCTGAAGGTCTGCAAGAAATGCTTTCACCGACAACTTCCCTATCAGACCAGCAGGTATTTGAAGGAATCCCAATACTGCAGCATTAACTGCAGCTGGGCAAGGCTGAGCCTCGTCAAGCACAGAGAGAGAGAATTAACTCCCTCACTACCAAAAAACACAAAGCACCAAAAACTCAGCTGCGAGAAGTCAGGCTGTGTAGTCGCGACGATCTTCGTGGCGACACACCCGTGACACCCGCATAGAGTTTGCTCAAAAACACATGAAGGACTCCCAGACTATGAGAAATAATATTCTCTGGTCTGATGAGATGAAGACAGAACTTTTTGGTGATAATTCTAAGCGGAATGTGTAGAGAAAACCAGGCACTGCTCATCACCTGCCCAATACAATCCCTACAGTGAAACATGGTGGTGGCGGCATCATGCTATGGAGGTGTTTTTCAGCTGCAGGGACAGGACAACTGGTTGCAATTGAAGGAAACATGAATGCGGCCAAGTACAGAGATATCCTGGATGAAAACCTCTTCAAGAGTGCTCTGGACCTCAGACTTGGCCGAAGGTTCACCTTCCAACAAGACAATGACCCTAAGCACACAGCTAAAATAACAAAGGAATAGCTTCAGTATAACTCTGTGACCATTCTTGACTGGCCCAGCAGGAGCCCTGACCTAAACGCAATTGAGCATCTCTGGAGAGACCTGAAAATGGTTCTGCAAGGAAGAATGGCAGAGGATCCCCAAATTCAGGTGTGAAAAACTTGTTGCATCATTCTCAAGAAGACTCATGGCTGTAATAGCTCAAAAGGGTGCTTCTACTCAATACTGAGCAAAGGGTCTGAATACTTATGACCATGTGATATTTCAGTTTTTCTCTTTTAATAAATTTGCAAACATTTCTACAATTCAGTTTTTTTTTTCAGTGAAGATGGGGTGCAGAGTGTACTTTAATGAAAAAAAAATGAACTTTTTAGAATTTACCAAATGGCTGCAATGAAACAAAGAGTTAAAAATGTAAAGGGGTCTGAATACTTTCCGACCCCACTGTATAGGGATGGTTGTATGGTAGCTGATGTGGAGTCGGGTAGGTGGGGTCTACTTGTCTGTGTTGCTGGATATTGTAACAGGAAAATTGTAACGGGTCTGGGAGGCGGAACCTCTGAGCTACTATACAAGGGGGCGGTCCTTGAAAGGGAGCGGGTGGCGACCAGGGAAGACGGGCAGGCAGTCACAGCAGGTGACCGGGACAGTCTCTGGGTGAACGGGCTGGAGGTCACGGCAAGTGACCGGGGTAGTCTCTGGATGAACGGGCAGGAGGTCACGGCAAGTGACCGAGGCAGTCTCTGGATGAACGGGCAGGAGGTCACGGCAAGTGACCGGGGCAGTCTCTGGGTAAAGGGTAGGTACGACCTGTGATGGTTGAGCCTCCAGGTAGGCTAGCAGGCAGATGGTAGATGTGTGCTCCCAGGTGAGTAAGCGAGTGTCTCTGGATAAACGGGTGGTCACAGCATGTGACGGCGGAGCCTCCAGGTAGGCCAACAGACAGGCAGCAGATGAGCGCTCCCAGGTGAGCGGGCAGGAGTCTCTGGAATGGCAGGTGGTCACAGCACGTGACGGCGGAGCCTCCAGGTAGGCTAGCAGGCAGGTAGCAGATGTGCGCTCCCAGGTGAGCGGGCAAGATGGTCCATAGACAGACTGACAGGAGTAGGAAGGCAGACCGTCGGACCTCAGGCTAGCAAGCAGGTAGGAGGAATGTCAGGCAGGAAACAGACAGCAAACTGGCAGGTTTCTGGCAGGTAACTGGCAGGTAACTGGCAACGGGACCTGAGGGCTGAAGCAGAGTAGTGAACAGTGCAACAACATTGCTTGGGCACCTCCATTTTGGAGGAGGTGCCTAATATATGGTGAAGTCCTCCGGCCATTGGCCGGGGACTCCTTAGGACGGCGCGCGCAGCCCCTTTAAGAGGGAGGGAGCGCGCGCGCGCGCCCTAAGCACAGTGGCCGGGAAGAAACGCGCGCTGCCAGCAGAGCGGGAGGAGGACGCCGGGCTCGGAGCAGAGGGGTGAGGGGAACAGCGTCCCTGCCTAGCAGAGGGCAGGGACGCCGGCGCTACAGTACCCCCCCCTTTAGGCCCCCCCTTTTTTAGGCCAGAGAGAAATTTAGCTAGGATGAGAGGGGCATGGATGTTCTCCCGGGGCTCCCACGTTCTCTCTTCAAGACCAAACCCCTTCCAATCTACTAGAAAAAAGGTCTTCCCTCTTACACTTTTGGTGGCCAGAATGTTCTCTACCTCAAATTCGTTTTCAGCGGAAACCGGAGCAGGAGGCGTACCTGTAGACTTGGAAAAAGAGTTAAGTACCACAGGTTTGAGGAGAGATACATGGAAGGAGTTAGGGATCCGCAAGTTGGCCGGGAGTTTCAATTTATAGGCCACCGGGTTGATCTGACTGATGACCTCCAGAGGACCGATGAACCGAGGCCCTAACTTATAGGAAGGAATCTTGAGCCGGACATACTTGGACGAGAGCCAGACCTTATCCCCTGGACGGAATTGAGGAGGATCCAGACGTTTTTTGTCAGCATGTCTTTTCATACGCTCGGATGACAGAAGGAGTGCGGACCGGGTACTCTCCCATATGGAGGAAAATTTGTTAACAAGAGATTCCGCAGCCGGATTGTCCACCGAGGTGGAGACTTGAAATGGGATCCGAGGATGCTGACCGAAGACAACAAAAAACGGGGATTTGGAGGAAGATTCGCTCTCGTGATTGTTGTAAGAAAATTCGGCCCATGGCAGGAGATCCTCCCAGTCTGAATGGTGGGCATTAACGAAGTGCCGGAGGTAACTGGTCAGGTTCTGATTGATCCGCTCCACTTGACCATTAGACTGTGGGTGGTAAGCGGAGGAGAAGTCCAGGGTGACGTCTAGCAGTTTACAAGTGGCTCTACAGAAGCGTGAGGTGAACTGTACCCCACGATCCGACACTATGTGGAGGGGCAGTCCATGAAGACGGAAGATGTGGCGGATAAAGTCTTTAGCCAGCTCGGGTGCAGACGGGAGGCCTGGCAGGGGAACGAAATGAGCCATCTTGGAAAAGCGGTCAGCGACCACCCAAATGACCGTACAACCGGCAGAGACGGGGAGATCAGTTATAAAGTCCATTGCTATATGCTGCCAGGGGGCAGCAGGTACTGAGAGCGGAAGGAGGCGACCTGCTGGCAGATGTCTCGGAACCTTGTTGCGGGCGCAGGACACACAGGCAGAAACAAAGTCTATTACATCCTTGTGCAGGGTAGGCCACCAGTAGTGCCGGGTAATAAGCTGGAGGGTCTTTTTCTGACCGGCGTGGCCAGCTAGTTTAGACGAGTGACCCCAGTGTAGGATCTTCTCCCGATCAGGTACTGATACGAACGTCTTACCGGGAGGGAGACAATTTAGACTCACGGGAGCCACCTGCATTACTCTGGCGGGATCGATGATGTGTTTCGGTTCTTCCTCGAGATCAGACACCAGAAAGGATCGGGGCAAGGCGTCCGCCTTGATGTTTTTGTCAGCCGGGCGAAAATGAAGAATAAAATCAAAGCGAGCAAAAAACAAGGACCACCGAGCTTGGCGCGGGTTAAGTCTCTGGGCATGCTGGAGGTAAGCCAAGTTCTTGTGGTCAGTGTAAATTATTACCGGGTGAAGAGCCCCTTCGAGCAGGTAACGCCACTCCTCCAATGCCAGCTTGATGGCCAATAACTCTCGATCTCCTATGGAATAGTTGCGCTCAGAAGAGGAGAAGAGTTTGGAGAAGAAGCCACAAGTTACCATTCTCCCGGAAGATGATTTTTGGGTAAGTACCGCTCCGGCTCCAGAGGAGGAGGCGTCAACCTCCAGGAAGAACTGCTTGTTGCCATCTGGGCGATGCAGCACCGGGGCGGAAGAGAAGGCCTGTTTTAAGGAAAGAAAGGCCTCCTCTGCTTCGGGCGGCCACTCTCTGGGATTAGTGCCCTTACGGGTGAGCGCGGAAATTGGGGCAGTCCGGGAAGAGAAGTGCGGTATGAAGAGGCGGTAGTAGTTGGCGAAGCCCAGGAACCGCTGAATGGCCTTCAACCCCTCCGGTCGGGGCCATTTCTCGATGGCAGACAGTTTCTCTGGATCCATTCGTAGGCCGGTCTGAGAAATAATGTAGCCCAAAAACGGAAGCGAGGTCTGCTCAAAGAGGCACTTCTCATATTTAGCGAAGAGGTGATTCTGCCTGAGCCTGAGCAGGACCTGACGAACGTCTCTCCGGTGAGTCTGGAGATCCGGAGAGAAGACCAAGATGTCGTCCAGGTACACCACTACGCAGGAGTAGAGAAGGTCCCGGAAGATGTCATTGACCAACTCTTGAAAGACGGCAGGAGCGTTACAGAGACCAAAGGGCATTACCAGATATTCATAGTGGCCGTCCCGGGTGTTGAATGCAGTCTTCCATTCATCCCCTTGACGGATACGGACCAGGTTGTACGCCCCACGGAGGTCCAGTTTGGTGAAGATTCTAGCCCCCCTCAGACGATCAAATAATTCTGGAATGAGCGGAAGGGGGTACTTATTCTTCACCGTGATCTGGTTAAGGCCTCTATAGTCTATACAGGGACGGAGAGAGCCGTCCTTCTTTTTTATGAAAAAGAAGCCTGCTCCCGCCGGGGAGGTAGATTTCCGGATGAATCCCCTGGCCAAATTCTCCTCAATATATTCGGACATCGACCGGGTCTCAGCAGCGGACAATGGGTAAATACGCCCACAGGGAGGCATAGTACCGGGTAACAGGTTGATAGGACAGTCGTATGGTCTATGAGGGGGTAATGTCTCTGCCTCCTTTTTATTAAAGATATCAGCAAATGACCAATAGGGAATCAGAAGTCCAGGTAGATTAGTTGGGGTAGGAGAAGGACGGGCGGGATGAGCAGGAACCAAACAAGTCTTATGACAGTCCTGTCCCCAGCGAAGGACTTCTCCGGTCTGCCAGTCAAGCACGGGTGCATGTCTCTGGAGCCAAGGTAGACCTAGTAAGAGGGCGTGAGAGAGTCCAGGCAGAACATGAAAAGAGATGCTCTCAGAATGCAGCATTCCCACCTGCAGAGTTATGAATTCGGTGATGAGTTGGATGGGACGTGGTAAGAGGCCCCCATCCACAGCAGCGACAGATAATGGTATAGCCAGAGGTTTGGTGGGAATGCGGTATTTTTCTACCAGGGCCTGTGAAATAAGATTCCCGGCCGCTCCAGAGTCAAGTTGGGCTAGTTCGAAATAACGATTCTCCCCGCAGATAATTGAGACTGACAGCAGCAGAGATGGAGAGGATTTATTCTTGTCTAGGTCGACCTCTCTGAGCGAACCTAGACACAGGCGTTTCCCGACCTCTCCGGGCAGGTACGGATCCGGTGCTCCTTACTGCCACAGTAGAAGCAGCTCCGCTCGGCACGGCGTAAATCCTGACGGGTTTTGACCATCTTGGTCAGGTCGACCTGCATAGGCTCGGGAGAGTGTACCTGGGGAGAAACGGAGGGAGTGACGGGTTTCTGAAAAGTAGGAGCTAGACGTGGACACCTCCTCTCACGGGTGACTTCTTTGGCACGCTCCTGGAACCGTAGGTCAATCCGGGTGGCAAGAGTTATTAGGTCATCGAGAGTGGTAGGAATGTCTCGACCGGCGAGTTCATCTTTAATACGGCCGGACAGACCCTCCCAGAAGACAGATACCAGAGCGTCGTTATCCCAGGCCAGCTCCGAGGCAAGGGTACGGAACCGTATGGCATATTGGCCCACGGTGAGGCTTCCCTGACGGAGGCGTAGCAGAGATGATGCGGATGAGGTCCTCCGTCCGGGTTCGTCGAAGACTTTCCGGAAAGCCGTGAGAAAGGCAGGCAAGTCGGACACCAGGGGGTCTCCTCTCTCCCATAGAGGATTTAGCCAGGCCAGGGCCTCCCCGGTGAGATGGGACATGATGAAGGCAATTTTGGCCCGGTCGGAGTTAAACTGGTGGGACAGGAGTTCAAAGTGCAGGGTGCACTGATTTATAAAGCCCCGAGCCTGAGTGGAGTCGCCTCCGAAGCGAGGAGGTGCAGAAAGCCGGGGTCCGGGGTAGGATACCATAGTATTGGTGGGCAGCAGAGCTGCCGGATTGCGAGTCATGGCACTGGCGGTGGTTGCTGGTGGAGCAGTCAGAGTGTCCAGGCGAGAATTGACATTCCGCAGGTGACCCAGGATGGACTCCTGTTGGGACCTCTGACGGGACAGTTCATGACACAGATCCGAGAGTGAGGGAGCTTGGGTGCCACCGGGTTCCATGGCCCGAGCAAACTGTAACGGGTCTGGGAGGCGGAACCTCTGAGCTACTATACAAGGGGGCGGTCCTTGTAAGGGAGCGGGTGGCGACCAGGGAAGACGGGCAGGCAGTCACAGCAGGTGACCGGGACAGTCTCTGGGTGAACGGGCTGGAGGTCACGGCAAGTGACCGGGGTAGTCTCTGGATGAACGGGCAGGAGGTCACGGCAAGTGACCGAGGCAGTCTCTGGATGAACGGGCAGGAGGTCACGGCAAGTGACCGGGGCAGTCTCTGGGTAAAGGGTAGGTACGACCTGTGATGGCTGAGCCTCCAGGTAGGCTAGCAGGCAGATGGTAGATGTGTGCTCCCAGGTGAGTAAGCGAGTGTCTCTGGATAAACGGGTGGTCACAGCATGTGACGGCGGAGCCTCCAGGTAGGCCAACAGACAGGCAGCAGATGAGCGCTCCCAGGTGAGCGGGCAGGAGTCTCTGGAATGGCAGGTGGTCACAGCACGTGACGGCGGAGCCTCCAGGTAGGCTAGCAGGCAGGTAGCAGATGTGCGCTCCCAGGTGAGCGGGCAGGAGTCTCTGGAATGGCAGGTGGTCACAGCACGTGACGGCGGAGCCTCCAGGTAGGCTAGCAGGCAGGTAGCAGATGTGCGCTCCCAGGTGAGCGGGCAAGATGGTCCATAGGCAGACTGACAGGAGTAGGAAGGCAGACCGTCGGACCTCAGGCTAGCAAGCAGGTAGGAGGAATGTCAGGCAGGAAACAGACAGCAAACTGGCAGGTTTCTGGCAGGTTTCTGGCAGGTAACTGGCAGGTAACTGGCAACGGGACCTGAGGGCTGAAGCAGAGTAGTGAACAGTGCAACAATATTGCTCGGGCACCTCCATTTTGGAGGAGGTGCCTAATATATGGTGAAGTCCTCCGGCCATTGGCCGGGGACTCCTTAGGACGGCGCGCGCGGCCCCTTTAAGAGGGAGGGAGCGCGCGCGCGCCCTAAGCTCAGTGGCCGGGAAGGAGTGCGCGCTGCCAGCAGAGTGGGAGGAGGACGCCGGGCTCGGAGCAGAGGGGTGAGGGGAACAGCGTCCCTGCCTAGCAGAGGGCAGGGACGCCGGCGCTACAAAAATGTTCTGTTTTGGTTTATTTCTGGAAGTGTTTCTAATTTTCTAATAAAATAGATTTACAGTTCTGTCTGCTGGTGCTTTTACAGATATTTGTAGAAAAAGGCCCAGGTATCAGGGGTCAGGAATAATTTTTTTTTTTTATCTTAATCCTGATTATTTGCTTAAAAAGCAATCTGGAGAACACTGTTTATCTGCGCCATATGCTTGTTGGCACTGCAGAATTCAGCCAGGTCCTTTCCATATTACAGCGCTAAAAATCCAGCTATTTAAAACTGTGGTTTGTCCATCACACGGATCACATATAATTGCCCTGAAAACTCAGCCATTTCTAGCCTCCATTAAAATTTTGTTTCAGTGTGTCAGTGAAGTTATTGACACCAGTTTGCTGTTAAAAATAGTTACCTACAGGCCAGCTATTTAAAACTGTGGTTTGTCCGTCACACGGATCACATATAAGTTCGCTCCAAATTCAGCCACTTGTAGTGAAGGTGGAATATATTGTCCTCCTTTTAAAATGGGCAAGGCATGTGGCAAGGGATGGGGAACAGGCAACAGGCTGTGCTGAAGCTAATATGCTTAGGTGAAAAAACGCACAATGCTGAAGAGTTGTGGACAGCTCTGAAAGAGCAGGCAGATCTGTGGCTGACACCGCTGAACCTACAGCCAGGCATGGTCTTGTGTGACAATGGCTGGTACCTGGTGGTGGTTCTGAGGCGAGCTCACACATGTACCATGCCTGGCCCATGTGTTTAACCTCGTGGTTCAGCGGTTTCTCAAAAGCTACCCGGAGCTATCGGATCTGCTTGTCAAAGTACTCTGCCTCTGGGCCCATTTTAGAAAGTTAGCTACAGCTTCCGCCGCTCTTGCCATGTTTCGGCAGCGTTTGCAGCTTCCGGCTCACCGACTGATGTGTGATGTGCCCACGTGTTGGAACTCTACACTACAGATGCTGGGAAGGATTTGTGAGCAGAAGAGGGCAGTTGTTGACTACCAGCATCAACAAGGCTGTCGGTATTCAGTTCAGACTCCACACATAAGACCTCAGGAGTGGATATAGATGTCACACATCTGTACTATCCTTCAAAACTTTGAGGACTCCACCAAGATGGTGAGCGGCGATGACGCCATAATTAACATCACTGCTTAGACCAACACTATGGGAGACCCACTTCCTAATAATGGGAACATTTATTAAGGAGGTCCTCTACGTCTCTTCCAAAGGGCATTGGAGTACCTCCCAATTTTTATCAGCCCTTGCATTCACTGCATAGGCCAACACTATGGGAGACCCACTTCCTAATAATGGGAACATTTTTTTTAGGAGGTCCTCCTCTACTTCTCTACCAAGGGGCATTGGAGTAGGTCCAAATTTTTGGCAACACTTACATTCAATGCATAGGCAAACAGTATGGGAGACCCACTTTCTAATAATGGGAGCATTGTTTTCAGGAGGCCCTCTGACCTCCACGTCTCTTCCAAGGGGCATTGGAGTGCCTCCAAATTTTTGGCAACCCTTGAATTCACTGCATAGGCAAACACAATGGGAGACCCACTTCCTAATAATGGGAACATTTTTTTTATGAGACCCTCCTCTACGTCTCTTCCAAGGGGCATTGGAGTAGGTCCAAATTTTTGGCAGCCCTTGCA
The DNA here is from genome assembly GCF_046119375.1 of Phyllobates terribilis. Lineage (NCBI taxonomy): Eukaryota > Metazoa > Chordata > Amphibia > Anura > Dendrobatidae > Phyllobates > Phyllobates terribilis. Next base: position 82,739,060 of record NW_027362764.1, read on the forward strand.
TTCACTGCATAGGCAAACAGTATGGGAGACCCACTTCCTAATAATGGGAACATTGTTTTCAGGAAGCACTCCTCTAAGTCTCTTCAAAGGGGTATTGGGGTGCATCCAAATTTTCAAAGAGGTATTGGGGTGCGTCCTAATTTTGGGCAGCCCTGCCACTTTTGCGGACTCAAAAGTGGCAGGGCTGCCTCTACCTCTTCGCCTGCCTCACTGCCTGCCTCTACCTCTTCGCTGGCTGTGTCTATATGTGTTCCTCGGACGCACAGTCACGTGATAACTCGCGTGGCTGTGTTGTCGAGGGTCACATGACGCGGTTGCCGTGGATGTGGCGTTGGGGCAGTGACAGACATGCATCACACCACGCCCGCTCTGCATTGATTAGCCAGCTACCCACACACCCCCATTTCTCATTGGTCGCTTGGCCTTTTTAACTCCTTTCACCTCTCCCATTCTCCACCCCCTGACGAAGGCAGTTCTAGCCGAAACACGCGTAGGGAGAGCAGGAACAGGTGGCGTGCTTTTCAGTTGCTGTAAGTGAGAGATCTTTATGGATCACTATGCATATTAAACGTTATACAATCCTTCTATTCTGCTCTATACAGTGACTGGGTATTGTTATGATCTGATGTAGGTGTTGCAATGATGCATCCCTATGGGCACATGTGATTGAATTTTTGTATATATATTAAAGCAGAGACTATTTATATTAACTGGCATTCCTTGAGTATATGCAATGTCAATTTAGATTTATCCTTGAACATTAACATGGAATAGCCGTATACTTAGTATGATATTTATTGAAGTCTCTGCATCAAATTATTGGTCAATTATAGTCATGTTTTGCCCTATATGAGCCTTTTTTGTATTTAAACTTGATCTATTTGTACGCCTTTTTTGCTTCCGGGCTCTTTCCTATTTTTAACAAGATTAGGTGTGATCCATATGTATTTCTTGTCATTTTCTTGGATTTTTCTAATAAAAAGCTATATATGTACTTTTTCTAAAGTGGGATGTGTTTCGAAGTTTTTTCTCCTTTTGTCCTTTCTTTAATATTGTTATACTTTGATTATCCCAAAAACCTAACAATATAAGTGCCATGATATGGGGTGTTACCGATTTTCAACATTAGATCACCCCACATGTTCCATATTGTTAACTGTTATTGCATATGCAGTGAGTGACAGGGCTGCCCAAAAAATTTGGACGCACCGCAATACCCCTTTGAAGAGACTTTGAAAAGGGCCTCATGAAAACAATGTTCCCATTATTAGGAAGTGGGTCTCCCTTACTGTTTGCCTATGCAGTGAATGCAAGGGCTGCCAAAAATTTGGACCTACTGCAATGCCCCTTGGAAGAGACGTAGAGGAGGGCCTCCTGAAAAAAAAATGTTCCCTTTATTAGGAAGTGGGTCTCCCATTGTGTTTGCCTATGCAGTGAATGCAAAGGTTGCCAAAAATTTGGAGGCACTCCAATGCCCCTTGGAAGAGACGTGGAGGTCAGAGGGCCTCCTAAAAAACAATGTTCCCATTATTAGATAGTGGGTCTCCCATTGTGTTTGCCAACGCAGTGAATGCAAGGGATGCCAAAAATAGGGAGGCACTCCAATGCCCCTTGGAAAAGACGTAGAGGGCCTCATGAAAAAAATGTTCCCATTAGTAGGAAGTGGGTCTCCCATAGTTTTGGCCTATGCAGTGAAAGCAAGAGCTGCCAAAAATTTGGAGGCACTCCAATGCCCCTTGGAAGAGACATAGAGGGCCTCATGAAAAAATGTTCCCATTATTAGGAAGTGGGTCTCCCATAGTGTTGGCCTATGCAGTGAAAGCAAGAGCTGCCAAAAATTTGGAGGCACTCCAATGCCCCTTGGAAGAGACGTAGAGGGCCTCATGAAAAAATATTCCCATTAGAAAGGAGCGGGTCTCCTATACTTGTAATGCCCATGCACTAAGTGTATGGGCTGACAAACATTTACCCCTGGGGGGTATACATGAACATACTGTATAAAAAAAATTTTTTACGGGCATCATAAACACCCTTTAAAAAAATTATGTGGGTGTTGCATCACGGACCACGGTCACCCTGGTGATATGGTGGTGGAGGATGAGGATGAGGAGAAGGAGGAGGACAAGAGCAAATAGCCAAAATCAGGAAGCGTATACCCATGTGTGGGTGTGAAAAGGTGCATGGGAATACACCTCACAAAAAAAGACACTGAATTTGAGTTTGTTACGCTGCTACCATTCGGTGGTGTTGAGAAGTCTGGCCCATGGGCCAGGCATGGTACATGTGTGAACTCCCCTCGCCTCAGAGCCACCACCAGGTTCCGGCCATTGATCACAGATCTGCCTGCTCTTTCAGAGCTGTCCACAACTCTTCAGCATTGTGCTGTTTGTCACCTAAGCATATTAGCTTCAGCAGCCTGCTGCCGCTTGGCCGAGGCAGTGCTGCAGTGCTTCCAGCTTGTGACTGATGTGGTCATTTCGGAGATGGAGACTGAAGAGGAGGAGGAGGCTGAGGTGCAGGAGCTGTAGACTGTGGGGGCAACCCAGATTGACCTAGGGCCTGCAATCCTTGGCGTCGGGAGGATGTGTTCCATCCCAAGGTCCGACTGGGTCCCGGCTTCCACTATGTTAACCCAGTGTGCCGTCAGCAAGATGTACCGTCCCTGCCCATAAGCACTTGTCCACGTGTCCGTGGTTAGGTGGACTTTCCCTGTAACTGCATTGTTGAAGGCACGGCTAATGTCGTGGGACACGTGCTTGTGTAATGCGGGGACGGCACACTGGGAGAAATAGTGGCGGCTGGGGACCGAGTACTGAGGGACGGTTGCCGCTGTCAGGTTGCGGAAAGATTTTGTCTCCACGAGCCTAAAAGGCAATATTTCGAGCACAAGCAGTCGTGAAATGTGGGAATTTAGTAGTGTGGCCTGTGGGGTGTTGGCTGCGTATTTGCGCTTCAAGGACTGGGGTATGGACAACTGAATGCCTGCGCTGGGACAAGGACGTGTTTGCTGATGGTGCTAGTTGAGAGTGTGCAACGACAGGTGCAGGGCAGGAGGCATCTTTGCATGCACTATGGACAGGGGATTGGCTTGCACGCACAACAGCGGAAGAAGCAATGGTGTCACCCGCAGACACTGTTCCTGGACCCTGGGGTTCGGCCCACAAAGTGCTGCCACCACACTGCTTCTTCCTGCCTGTTGGGGTGCTCTGCCTCCCTCCCCCTGTGTGCTGCTGTCCTCGCTCTGCATGTCCTCCTGCCGGGTTGGGTCAGTTACTATATCATCCACCACCTCGTCTTCCAATTCCGCACCCTGGTCCTCCTTCTGACTTTCTGGCAATTGTGTCTCATCATCGTCCACCTCTTGTGACACTTTCCCACTGTCGCCTTCGTATGACCGTGGCTGCTCAAATATTTGGGCATCGTTACATGCGATCTCCTCTTGCCCCGCTTCAAGTGGACCAGGCGTTAGGCCCGAATCTATAAATGGAAAAGCGAACAGCTCTTCGGAGTGTCCAAGTGTGGGATCAGTTGTCTCCGGGCACTCGGCATGGTGGGAGGAAGGAGTATCAGGGTGAGAAATATGCAGTCCAGACTCACGGCTACTGAGACTTGACCGTGTGGAAGACAGGGTGGTGGTGGCTGAGGGACTGGAAGCATTATCTGCTATCCAATCAATAACCTTTTCACACTGCTCTGTGTTCAGTAGTGTTGTTCTGCGGTCCCCTATTAATTGGGACAGGAAGGTCGAGCGAGAAGATGTGGGTGTTTGTTGTGACACAATTTCAGCTAGCCCACGGCCTTGGCATCTGCATGTACCATCACCATCACGTCCAGTTCCTCGTCCCTTGCCACACTCCTTGCCCATTTTAAATGGAGGACAATATCTTCCATGCTCACTACAAATGGCTGAATTTGGAGCAAACTTATATGTGATCCGTGTGACGGACAAACCACAGTTTTAAATAGCTGGCCTGTAGGTAACTATTTTCAACAGCGCCGACCTCGTGTCAATAAGTTCACTGACACACTGCAACAAAATTTCAATGGAGGGCAGAAATGGCAATATTTTCAGTGCAATTATATGTGATCCGTGTGACAGACAAACCACAGTTTTACTGTAAATAGCTGGATTTTTAGTTCTGTAATATGGAAAGGACCTGGCTGTATTCTGCAGTGCCAACAAGCAAATGGCGCAGATAAACGGTGTTCTCTGGATTGCTTTTTAAGCAAATAATCAGGATTAAGATAAAAAAAAATTCCTGGCCCCTGATCCCTGGGCCTTTTTCTACAAATATCTGTAAAAGCACCAGCAGACAGAACTGGAATGGACCCTCTTGGTATGTGCACTGCAGTCTGCTATATACCCTGCCTGCCTGCCTAGCACTGATATCTCTGCAGCTGGATTAGTTCTCAGAAGGACTGTTAGTTAACATGGATATGTGTCTCTAATATAGTCTGGTATACCTACACTAACTAAAAACAAGCAAATCTCTCCTTAGCTCAGCAGCAGCTCTCCCTACACTGTCTGATTCCGGAGTGACTGTGACGAGCATGGTGGCACCAGGTCTCATATAGACCTGATGATGCTGCGCGGCCAGCCAATCACTGTAATGCCACAACCAACATGGCTGCGGTATTACAGTGTGTGGCAGACAATCCCTACATGTTGATTGGCATTCTAAAGAGTTCCAAACATGCAGGCAGGGGACCCGAGCTCCCGTCGAGCAACCCCAGAAATACTCGGCGAGTGCCGAGCATCTTGAGCAGTGAGATGCTCGGGCGAGCACTGAGCAGTAGCGAGCATGCTCACTCATCACTAGTTACCATGCTTCCATCTTACATCAGGGATACTACTGATTTATTAAGGAAACTTGAAGGTATAACTGTTGATGCTAATACCATCTTGGCATCAATAGATGTGGAAGCGTTATACAGTAACATACCTTATGAGGTATAAACATGCCTCAATCACACCCATTCTCAAAAAGCCCTCCCTTGTCCCATGCTGTGTGTCTAGCTATCACCCCATATCACTTCTTTTCTATGCCTCAAAACTACTGGAACAACACGTCCATCTTGAACTGTCCTCCCACCTCTCCTCTTGCTCCCTTTTTGACCACTTGCAATCTGGCTTCTGACCACAACACTCCACTGAAACTGCCCTGACTAATGTCACTAACGACCTACTAACTGCCAAATCCAAGCGACACTACTCTGTCCTCCTCCTACAGTACTTGTCCTCTGCTTTTGATACAGTGGACCATTCCCTATTACCTATTATTCTCTCATCTTTTGGCATCACTGACTTGGCCCTACCTCGGATCTCGTCATACCTGACAGACCAGACATTCAGCGTCTCCCACTCACACACCACCTCCTCACCTCGCCCTCTATCTGTTGGTGTCCCAAAAGCTTTAGTCCTAGGGCCCCTGCTCTTCTCCATTTACACCTCTGGCCTGGGGAAGCTCATAGTCTCACGGCTTCTAGTACTTCTAGTAGTATTGTACTTGTTTGTATTGTGTGTACCCCTTTTCACATGTAAAGTGCCATAGAATAAATGGTGCTATAATAATAATGAAGCCGGCCTTCAAGCTGTGGATTATTATCTTAGATCAAGAGCGATCCAGTGTGAGAAACACAACCTTTGCCGTGAATCTTCTGGAATTCATTCTGACCCACAACTACTTCCTCTTCAATGGGAAGTACTTCCACCAGCTCAGGGGTACTGTGATGAGGAGCCCATGTTCCCCCTCGTATGCTAACATCTTCCTGGGCTGGTGGGAGGACTGGTAGGAGGAAATCATTGTCTTTGGAGAGGAAGAGAAATGGTGGTATAGTAAGATCTTGATGTGGGTCAGATTAATAGATGACTTTCTGATTTTGAGGACAGGGATGACAGATGACTTTGTAAAATTTGTCAGGCTCCTAAACATCAACAAGGTGGGGCTTTGGCTCACGTCAGAATCTGATTCCACCAGACTACCTTTTCTTGATCTAGTCATCATAAAAGACCATGGTGGATGTTTATAAACCCTTACCCATCGGAAGCCAACGGCCACAAATAGTCTTCTAAGATGGGACAGTCACCACCCGAAGGGGATACCTAAGGGCCAATTTTGTCGGATTAGAAGAAAGTGTTCTGATTTAACTGACTATTGCAGGCAATCCTCTGATCTAAAGCGAAGATTTACTCCACACATATACCCCACACATATCCTCAATTAGGCCTGTGACTATGCGGGGAACTGCAAGAGGAATTCTCTACTTCTGGGCCGAATAGAAAGAGAACAGCATCACAATACTGATAGGAACTTTTAACAACAAGAATTAACAAATCTTTAGGATCCCGAGAAAGCATTGGGATATCTTGTTGTTTGATCCTGATCTAAGAGGCATTATTCTAGCATCACGGAGCGTAACTTTTAGGAAAGGACAGTCAATCCGAGACCGCCTGGTCCATAGTCTATACCAAAAACTGCCTACCATGGGCATATTGTATGATTGGAAGATATGTGGCCTTTTTCGCTATGGTAACTGTAAAATGTGTGATTGGATGATTCCAGGCAAGATCTTCACCACTGCTTCCACAGGAAAAAACTTTTTTCTGCGTGATTTCTCTAATTGTAAGATGGAGAGTGTAGTTTACAAAGCCACCTGCACCTGCCCACTGGACTATGTGGGAAAGACATCGAGAGAATTTAGGCGAAGGGTAGGGGAGCATTTAGGTGATATACGGCATAAACTACACATACTGTTGGCGAGATACATTAATGGAATCCACCATGCAAGTATACATGAGGTTTCCTTCAGTGTGGTTGAACTATCAGGAAAGGGGGCCATGATAAGCAAATACTAAAAAAAGAAAGTGAATGGATTTTTAGACTTAAGAGTGTGTCACCAAAGGGATTAAACAAACAATTATCATTTGCCCCCTTTTTGTATGTTTTGGAGTGTCTCTCGAGCTATATGTGGGATTTCAGTACTGTTTTATTTATTACTTGCCATAATCTATGGGTTGTCCTTAATTTTGGATACCCGTATCATAATATATCATGTTACCATTAGAAACTCTTTCCCTCTCTCTGATATATTGAACTTTCATATTTTCCAGGCTAGTTATTTAATTTTGATATTTAATGATTTTGCATCAAATGAGGTTTTGGCATTTATTCTTAAATATATTCTTGTAAAGGCCCCTGTCAAAATCAAAATTTTTTTGAAGGATGATAACACCCCAATGGGCTACACTGGTTGAAGCGCATTGGGGCGTTATCTTGTCCTTTTGCGTTCCATGATGGTTGCTATAGTGCAATATGCTAGTCTTTACTAGAGCTCTGTACCGAAAATGACAGAACCGGAAGGGACGTGTATTTTCTATGCACTCCATTCCCTGGAACGCAGATGTCTGTTTGAGTGAGCGCTGACCGGATATGACAAGACTGGAAGTCGGATTATTTTTTATGCGGAGCATTGTGTGGAATGCATGACCATGTCTCTGGGACACGCGACTTCTGAGTGCATTCCAGCCTGGACCGCATTACAGGAGGACATGATATTGACTGATGGTGCTGAAATTGAGAGACCCAAGGGCACTGCCTGGGGTGGTCACATATACCTAAGGTCAGTAATCAGGGGGAGGTATCTATTAGAGATGAGCGTTGTTCTACTCGAACTGTTCGCCAATCTCAAATTCGAGCTGTTTTGGGCGGTGTTCGAGCCGGTCGGCGAACACGGACAATTTGAGAAAAATTCGGCTGTTCGAGGTTATGTTCGATAACTGTTCGTGCACCAAAATCATAACTGGATTTTTTCTCAGTAATGATGAAAATTAATGTTAATACGCAGTTTGAGTGTACAGCGGGGCGGGGGGAGGGGCAGGGGATGGATCTCTGCAGGAACAATGAAGATCTCCATTTTTTTTTCTCTTTCCCGCATTTGCAGTGGGGAGGTGCAATCTGTCAGCCTATCAGCAGCGCACACACGGAGCGAAGTGCTTTTTTTCACACAAGCAAGGGCATGTGTGATTGGCAGTGTATGTCACATGTCCTTGCCCTATAAGACCAAGCCATTTTCCCCGTCGCCACCATTTTCTCACTGCTGCAGCTGCGTGTTAGACGGCAACGCTGTTGCTGTGTGCGCTATACCTTGTTAATTTCAAGCCAATTTTCGCACAAATATACAGATAGCTTGGGAGTAGGGAATAGTTGTGATTGCAGTCCTTTTAAGGACTAGGTTACAGCATTTCCTACGACTTTTATCAGGCAGGTCTGTGCTCTTAAATAGATAGATTGTGGGAGTAAAGACTAATTGTAATTGGAGTCCTTTTCAGGACTAGGTTACATCAGTTCCTATCAGTTTTTGCCAGGCAGGTCTGTGCCAGTGCTGTGCAAGTTTTTTTCACAGCATTTGGCTGAATCTAGCAAAGCTAATCCTTTTTGGCCTATTGCAGAGTGTGTTAGTCAGTGGAGTAGCCTATCTGTGTTGCAAGATATACCACCTGTGTATAAAATACCAATTTTTTTACTGCACCTAGTGAAGTAAAATCTTTTGGGCATAGCATCATTCTATTAGTCCATCTATACTGACCTCCATCAGGTTGCAAACTGAATATAATTTTTTTCTGCATCTAGCTCTGAAAAAATATTTGGGCTTCTAGCGGTGTGTGGGACTTGGTCTATTAGTCCATCTATACTGACCTCCATCAGGTTGCAAATTAAAAATAATTTTTTTCTGCATCTAGCTCTGAAAAAATATTTGGGCTTCTAGCAGTGTGTGGGACTTGGTCTATTAGTCCATCTATACTGACCTCCATCAGGTTGCAAATTAAAAATAATTTTTTTCTTCATTTATCTCTGAAAAAATATTTGGGCTTCTAGCAGCGTGTGGGACTTGTTCTATTAGTCCATCTATACTGACCTCCATCAGGTTGCAAATTAAAAATAATTTTTTTCTGCATCTAGCTCTGAAAAAATATTTGGGCTTCTAGCAGTGTGTGGGACTTGGTCTATTAGTCCATCTATACTGACCTCCATCAGGTTGCAAATTGAATAAAAAAAATTTCTGCATCTAGCTCTGAAAAAATATTTGGGCTTCTAGCAGTGTGTGGGACTTGGTCTATTAGTCCATCTATACTGACCTCCATCAGGTTGCAAATTAAAAATAATTTTTTTCTGCATCTAACCCAGCCAATAGTTTTGGCCTAATACCACAGTTTGGCCACTCAGCTCTGCTCGGTTACCATCCATTGTTTTTTTGTGCAAACAACTCCAGAGTTGTGAATTAGTTAACCACCAAAATGAGTGGAAAAAGGCCTGCTGCTGGTGGAAAGGGGAATAGGCGTGTTGGGAAGGGGAAAAAAGGTTGTGTCCGTGGGGTAGGTGCAGAAGAAAGACCATCTTCCAGCCAAACTAAAATGTCTACTTCTTTTAGCGGACAATGTGATAAGATCCCTTTCTTACGGCCACGCCAATCGCTACAAATTCCAGATGAGGCACAAAAACAGCAGGTGCTTCAACGGATATCAAGTGCTCCTTTAAGTGGGCTCTCCTCCACATCAACTTCAACATCACAAATACTCCAGTCCTCAAAGGTGTCACCCAAATCGCACTTGCTTCCTCACAGCTCCCAAATCTCCAGCTGCCCGTCTGAGTATGAGGTAGAACAGATGGTTGAGTCTGCAGAGCTGTTTACTCATACTATAGCCTGGGAATCAGAGGTCGACTCCAGCGCTTCTGTGAATCCAGACGAGGAAATGATCTGCACTGATGCCCAGAATCTTTATGAGTCGGATCCAGGACCAGACGCAGAAGGTTCTGACCATAATGTAGACCCTCATTCCCAAACTGTAACTCCTGTTGGTGGAGACAATGAGGAAGACGATGATAAGACTCAAATACCTGATTGGAGCGACAACTTTAGTTTTTTGTCAGGGCACGAACAGGTTGGCTCTGAGGACGACGGGTGTGATAACGCACAGGGTGATGATGATGAGGTCGGAGATCCCACTTACTGTCAACCCACAGTCAGCCAAGAGATGAGGTCAGCAGAGGAGGTGGAGGAAGATGCTAGTGACGACGAGGTCAGGTTGCGCCTTCCTGGACAGAGACGTAGTACTGGAAGCACGTCAACAACTGCATCCTCAAACACAACTCTGCCTCTCACCACAAGTCGTGGTGGCTCTTCAGGTCGCATGGGTGCTAAGCCTTGCATAGCCTGGGCATTTTTTCAGATCGATAAAGATGACCCAACTCGTGTTATCTGTAACATTTGTCAGCAAAAGCTAAGTAGAGGCCAAAAAATACATAGTTTGAGTACTTCATGCATGAACCGGCACATGGACATGAAGCATAAGTTGCAGTGGGAAGCTCAGTGTGCTACAATGCGGTCTAGCCGGCCGGGCCAACCACCGTCTGCCATATCTTGTGCATCCGCGGCCTCTTCATCCTCTGTGACTGGGGGGACAGCAGTCACACCTGTTTTGGGGCGCAGACCTGCCACCTCTTTACCCGCAACAGCCAGCGTGATTGGCAGGTCATCATTTTCTTTGGAGGTGGTAACACTAGCTGGTCTTGAGCACTGTCCGACATCGATAGCACCACCTTTGGATCAAGGCAACCTAACATGTCCGCCTGCATCTTCCTCACAGACCGGCAGTTTGCTGGGGACACCCTTATCAACCCCATCTAAGCACAATAGCCAGCCCTCGGTCCCTCAGATGTGGACAAGTAAAAGACCATTTCCTCCTAGCCATGAGAAAGCTAAGAGGTTGAATTTCACCATCTGCAAGCTCTTGGCTACAGAAATGCTGCCTTTCCGCCTGGTGGACACAGAGGATTTTCGAGACCTTATGTCCGTCGCAGTGCCCCAGTACCAGATGCCCAGTCGGCACTACTTCTCAAAGAAAGGTGTGCCTGCGCTCCACCAGCATGTCGCACACAACATCACCGCTTCTTTGAGAAACTCTGTGTGTGACAGGGTGCATTTCACCACAGACACTTGGACGAGTAGGCATGGACAGGGGCGTTACATGTCGCTGACTGGGCACTGGGAAACTATGGTGACAGCAGGACAAGGGGCTGCTGTCCAAGTCTTGCCGTCCCCACGAGTTGTGCGTCAATCCTCTTTATGTCAAAGTTCCTCCACTGCTTCTGCCTCCTCAACCTCCTCTCGGTCTTCCACCTGCACCCAAAGCCTGTCTGGTCATGCCACAAGCTTTCTAACTGCGCAGAAGGGATCCTGCACACCTCCTTACTATGCTGGCAGTAGGGCTCAACGTCATCAGGCGGTTTTTACATTGAAATGTCTGGGAAATGTGAGTCACACAGCTGAGGAGTTGTGGTCAGCTCTGGAGAACCAATTTCATGAATGGTTGTCTCCACTGGACCTGAAACCAGGGAAGGCCGTGTGCGACAATGCTGCAAACCTGGGTGCGGCCCTTCGCCGGGGCAATGTCACACACGTGCCTTGTATGGCTCACGTGTTGAACCTGGTTGTCCAGCAATTTTTAGCCCACTATCCCAGACTAGATGGCCTTCTGCAGAGGGCACGGTCGCTGTGTGCTCACTTCCGCCGTTCGCATCCCGCAGCTCAGCGACTTACATCTCTACAGAAGTCGTTGGGCCTGCCACTTCACCGGCTAAAATGCGATGTGCCTACCCGGTGGAATTCAACTCTGCACATGTTGCAGCGACTGTGGCAGCACCGACAAGCCCTGGTGCAATACGTTCTGACGTATAGCCTGGGCCAACGAGATTCAGAGGTGGGGCAAATCACGCTGGAGGAGTGGTCTCAGATCAGGGACCTATGCACCCTTCTGCACAGTTTTGAAATGGCGACGAAGATGTTTAGTGCTGACGATGCCATTATCAGCATGACTATTCCGGTGATTTACATGCTGGAGCACATGTTAAACAGAATTCGGAGTCAGGTGGTGGCACAAGAGGAGGTGGAGGAAGTAGAGGAGGAGGAGTTGTATGCGGAAGGGCTAACATCTGCAAGGTCCAGACGGTCGGCAGCACCAAGGCGGCAGGCATGTGAGGGTGGGGGAGATGGTTTAACCAGGGCGCATGGTAGCAGCCAAACTAGTGAGGAAGGTGCAGGAGCCCAGGAAGAAGTGGAGGACGAACTGATGGAAGACTAATCAGATGAGGGAGACCTTGATCACATTTCTGTTGTGCGAGGTTGGGGGGAGAGGACAGAGGAAGGAAGCATGATTGTTACCTCGCCACCAACACAACAGGGACTTGGTGCTCCTGGATGCGCAACACACATGAGTGCCTTCTTGATGCACTACCTGCAACATGACCCTCGAATTGTGAGAATTAGAAATAATCCTGACTACTGGGTTGCCACACTGTTAGATCCCCGGTACAAAAGTAAATTTGCAGAAATTATTCCTGCCATAGAAAGGGATGCACGCATGCAGGAGTATCAGCAGAGACTGTTGCAGAATCTTACATGTGCTTTTCCACAAAATACCAGTGGTGCACGTAGTGAATCTCACAGTTCCAACTTGCCAACCGTGGGACCGTCAAGTGTTCAGCACTCAAACCGTAACAGAACCACAGTATCTGCTGGTAACATCAATTTTGCGGAATCATTTCACCACTTTTTTAGCCCATCCTTTGCAAGGCCACAGGAGACAAGAAGTCTGACACATAGTCAACGCCTAGAGACGATGGTACAGGAGTATCTCCAAGTAAACATTGAAGCCACGACTGTGTCACTGGACCCTTGCTCTTTTTGGGCTTCCAATCTGGATAAATGGCCGGAGCTAGCCACTTACGCCTTGGAGATCTTGTCATGCCCCGCAGCCAGCGTTCTGTCTGAACGTGTGTTCAGCGCTGCTGGTGGTGTGCTGACAGATAAGCGCACGCGGCTCTCCACTGATAATGTAGACAGACTCACGTTCATAAAGATGAACAAATCATGGATCCGAAACGACTTTTCTACCCCTGTGTCATCCTGGGGAGAGTAAAAGCTTGATGATTGGTTAAAATCACCCTACCAACCGTTTTAAGCTTTCAAATTACTAATCATGTTTATCTGTATCTTGACTGGAAAATAATTTGGGCTTTGTAGCAGTGTGCAGCACTGATCCTATTAGGCCATCTATAATAAGCTTCACCAGATTTAAAATTAAAAATAATTTTTAGCTGCATCTAGCCCGGAAAATAATTTTGGGGCTCCGAGATGCGCAAGACACATAAGTGCCTTCTTGCTGCACTACCTGCAGCATGACCCTCATATTGTCAGAATTCGAAGTAATCATGACTACTGGGTTGCCACACTCTTAGATCCCCCAAACTTTTCGATCAACCTTTTCATTTTAATAAAGACCAAAAAAATGGTCATTTTTGAAATTATAAGCATTAGCAGGTTGTTAGAAACTGAAATCAAACAGTTTTCAACTCAAAACTTTATTCTAGGTGATGTTACATTTTCACATAGGACCCCTTGTTCGAAAGGAGCTTCTGAACTCTCTCGTCCATTGAATTTGTCAGGTTTTGGATGGTTTCTGCTTCAATTGTTTTGCATGAGGACAGAATACCCTCCCAGAGCTGTTGCTTAGATGTGAACTGCCTCCCGCCATCATAGACACTCCTTTTAATGATGCTCCAAAGGTTCTGAATGGGGTAGAGGTCAGGGGAGCATGGGGGTCACACCATAAGTTTGTCCCCTTTTATGCCCATATCAGCCAGAGATGCAGATGTTTTATGTGCAGCATGAGATGGTGCATTATCATGCAGAAAAATGATCTTGCTGTGAAATACACAGTTCTTCTTCTTGAACCATGGCAGGAAGTGCTGTTTGAGAAAATCCACATACATTATGGAGTTCATCTTTAGCGCCTTCAGGGATCCTAAAGGGGCCGACAATCTCTCTCCCCATGATTCCAGCCCAAAACATTACTCCACCTCCTCCTTGTTGGCGCTGTAGCCGTGTTTGCGTGGGGTGTCCATCAACCAGCCATCCTCCACTCCATTCATCTGGACCATCGAGCGCTGCACGGCACTCATCCGTGAACAAAACAGTTTTGAAATCAGTCTTCATGTAATGTTTGGCCCACTGGAGCCGTTTCTGCTTGTGTGAAGTGGATAGAGGAGGTCGACAGGATGGCGTATGCACAGCTGCAAACCTCTGAAGGACCCTGCATCTTGTTGTTCGGGGGACGTTGGAGGCACAAGCAGCTTCAAAAACTTGTCTGCTGCTATGACAAGGCTTTTTTGCCGCTGCTCTTTCAACCTGACGTAATTGCCTGTAGGAAAGAGTCCTCAATTTGCCCTTATCAGCACGCACACGTGTGTACTGTGAATCAGCTACATACTTCTTGATTGCCAAGACACTTCATCCTGATCATCGCACAATGTTGATTGTAGTCATGCCTTGACCTAAACACTCCACAATTTGTTGCTTCTCAGCAGCCGACACATCCTTTTTCTTTCCCATTTTGGCAGAAAATGTAGGCTGCTTAATAATGTGAGAGAGCCTTCTTAAGTAGTCTTGCCTTTCATTGGACACACCTGCCAAACTAATTAGCACAGGTGTCTGCAATTGCTTACAGTGATATAAAGAGCCCTGACACACATCACCATCAATGAGTTTAACTGACAAACAAACAAATTCTTCCCTTATCACTCCTAAACACTTTTTGCATAATAATTTGGAACGCGGTGTACATGTGCTTTTCCACAAAACACCAGTGGTTCACGTAGTGAATCTTACAGTTCTAACTTGCCAACCGTGGTCTGTATGGAATTGTTCAATAAAGGGCCCAAAATTAAGATAACATAGATGGGAGAGGTCTCTATGAATAGGAATTCCTAAGTATTTGATACCCTGTGAGGGCCAGGCAAAGGGAAAGTTGGACTGGATGGAATCCTATATGGATTTAGGGAGGGAGACATCGAGGGCCTCAGACTTCGCTGCATTGATTTTAAAATTTTACCATGTAACAAAGTGATCTATTTCAGCCATAACAGCAGGGATGGATATATGTGATTGAGTGATATATACTAGGACATCATCAGCAAATAGAGAGCACTTGTACTCGGTGCCTCCCACCTCAATCCACCTAATATTGGGGTTATGGCGAATTGATGAGAGCAGGTGCTCCGTCACTAGGATGTATAAGAGAGGGGACAGAGGACATCCCTGCCTTGTCCCATTGGTGATTGTGAAAGGTGATGAAAATGTTCTGACGCACCCCCTGGGCCTTGGGACACCCGGAGCCGGACCCTTTTTGGTGGATGCTGGTGGTTGTAGTCTTCGTGGCGGCGATCCGGTTCCGTGGCTCAGGGCGGTCAAACCAGTGGCGGAACTATTTATGTGGTTTTGATGTTTAAATGTCCGACTACGCCACCCGTGGATTGCGGTCAGAGTGAACCGCCGCTACAGGGCAGACCGCTAAGGCTGGTGTTGTGGGTGCAGCAGAGCGTAGCATAACTCCCCACGGGAGGAGTATAGCCTCAGGGCAGTGTATGCGGAGGATGGGGGTGATGGTGCAGGGCAGCAGCAGTAACGACACGGAGTCAGTGATGCAGTTCAGGGCCTTTACTCACAGTTCTTATTATCCAGACCACGTCTGCAGGTAACGGCTGCCCACGTCGTACTGTGCTCACCAGGTGAGGGGCTCAGACAACTCCCAGATAACTTTGGAGCGCTTCACAGGACCCCCTTTGTGTGTCCTTTGTCTGGCCTTTCTTACCAACACTTCTGTCCGGCTGCCTCGGGCCTCCTCTTGGTAAACTTGGCGCCAGTTTCCCTGACCCTATGTGGTGCCTTCCTAGCGGGTGGAGCAAGGGGCTGCGCCACATAAAATGTCAGAGCCTCCGGTTTCTAGCTGAGGGTCGTTTCCTGCCTCCACTAGTTCGGGGACCGGTCTCCCCCTTTGGCCTGACCCCTCCACGCAGGTGGATTCGGGCGTGCGGTGGCGACTCGCCCGTCCGCACCCCTGGGATCCCTTCATTCCTCGTTCCTGGAGCCTTCTCCGCTCCTCTTCCTTCCTTCTCCCTCTTGCAGGCCTGGGCCTCTGTTACTAGGCCCGCCTCCGGAGCAGAGCTCATGCAGAGCCCCTGCTCCCTGCCACTTCTGCTCAGACTTCTCTGCACTGAACTAAGATGGTGCCCACCTTTTATACTCCCTTCTCAATGCACCCAGGAACTGGTTCCTCCCTGCTCCTGCACTGCAGGGTTCCCCTTCCTCAGTGTTCCCTCCCCCCACTCCAGCCAGGGACAGGGACTGTCGTGCCCATCTCAGGGGCATATTGGTCGCCCTGCCCCACGGCAATGTGGTGTAATGCATGCAGGTGTCGGGTCCTGATCCACACTCCATCCTTATCTGAGAGTGAGATATCACACCTCTGGGTGAGGTGCAATACGTCTGTAGCAACCGAGCCCTCGGTGCTACAGTTCCATTTATCTTCAGCCTAGGTGACGTATTGTGATACAGGGCCGTGATTTTGGCTATAAAAGGGTCCCCTAGACCCCTACCCCAAGCTTTTTAAGAGAATCATATATGGCGTGCCAGGAGACTCTATGGAATGCTTTCTCAGCATCCAACGAGAGTATCTACTTACAAATTTTTAACTGCATCTAGCCCAGGAAATACTTTGTGCCTAGTAGCAGTGTCTGCTAGTCAGCGGATTATCCCGGCTGTTAAGCAAGCTACACCACCTGTAGTTTGGACACTTAATTTTTTCAAAGGAAATGCTTCGGGACCACGGGATACTTAGTGAAGAGCATCAGGAGGCACCCCAAGGCATAGGGGCTGGGACTGGCACTAGGATGCCTTGCGGTGGACAGCCGAGCTCGATCCTTATAAAAGCTTTTTAACTGCAGCAGCTTTAGTGGACGCTACTGGAGCTGGAATTACGCGGCTGCTGGCATGAGACTTGCCCTCCAATAGATCCTTGTAAATGGATTTAAAGTGTATTCATTCAAATTAGAGGGACAATTTAAATTAAAAAGCTTAGAGCTGCCTCCACCACAGGGGGGCTCTCTCGACCCACCAGCGGACAGGCACCAGTATTGGGAGAGGGGGGCTGGCCGTCAGGGTTCACCGCGGCTCTGGCACAAACCCGGCGACACGGAGGTGGCACGGGCAGGAGCGGACTGGCCGTCTCGGCTTCTCACTTTTTGGATTTTAGAAGGGCATGACATGCCTATATCTGTGTCTCCCCCTCCTTTTACTCCTCCACCTCTTTTCTTTTCGCATGACTATATGTACTTGTCACTTTTCCATGTGTTAGTTGTGTCTTCTGAGCAGTTTGTCAGCTTTTGGACACCTTTGAAGGTGTTTTCTATGTGTTTCTATGTGTTTTTGTTTGCCTGCCATTGGTTTTAACGGTGTTCGAAGGTGTTCGACGAACAGTTCGACGAACAGTTCGGCGAACACACGGGTGTTCGACGAACCGAACCGAACTCGAACACTACGGGGGTGGCTCAACACTAGTTGGGTGCATGTGATGGAGCATTGTCCTGCATGAAAATCATGTTTTTCTTGAACAATACCGACTTCTCCCTGTACCACTGCTTGAAGAAGTTGTCTTCCAGAAACTGGCCGTAGGTCTGGGAGTTGAGCTTCACTCCATCCTCAACCCGAAAAGGTCCCGCAAGTTCATCTTTGATGATACCAGCCCATACCAGTACCCCACCTCCACCTTGCTGGCGTCTGAGTCGGAGTGGAGCCCTCTGCCCTTTACTGATCCAGCCTCTGGCCCATCCATCTGGCCTATCAAGAGTCACTCTCATTTCATCAGTCCATAAAACCTTTGAAAAATCAGTCTTAAGATATTTCTTGACCCATTCTTGACGTTTTATCTTATGTTTCTTGTTCAAAGGTGGTCGTTTTTCAGCCTTCCTTACCTTGGCCATGTCCCTGAGTATCGCACACCTTGTGCTTTTTGATACTCCAGTAACGTTGCAGCCCTGAAATATGGCAAAACTGGTGGCGAATGGCATCTTGGCAGCTTCACACTTGATTTTCCTCAATTCATGGGCAGTTATTTTGCGCCTTTTTTGGCCAACACGCTTCTTGCGACCCTGTTGGCTATTTGCTATAAAACACTTGATTGTTCGGTGATCACGCTTGAAAAGTTTGGAAATTTCAAGACTGCTGCATCCCTCTGAAAGACATCTCACAATTTTGGACTTTTCAGAGCCCGTCAAATCTCTCTTCTGACCCATTTTGCCAAAGGAAAGGAAGTTGCCTAATAATTAAGCACACCTTATATAGGGTGTTGATGTCATTAGTCAACACCCCTCCTTATTACAGAGATGCACATCACCAGATTTACTTAATTGGTAGTTGGCTCTCAAGCCTATGCAGCTTGGAGTAGGACAACATGTATAAAAAGTATCATGTGATCAAAATACTCATTTGCCTAATAATTCTGCACACAGTGTATATTCATATCAAGATAAGTTTCCATTTAATGCATTATTATTGTTATGCCGTATATTCATTGTCTGCATATGACTGTTATGCAACAAACGATATAGTCCTAGGTCTAACCAGGGCAAGTCAGGGAAAGCCGCCGTGGAGCGTGGGTGCCATATCGCCTGCTTTAACTAGGGTGCCAACCTCCACTGCAAGGCTGGTTATCAGCATATAGGTTCTTTGACTTAGGGTCCTGTTAGTCAAGATATTTATACTGTGTCTAGTCTCTATCATAAGAGCCTAGTGGGAAACTTGTCTTTTCAGTTTTTATATGCACTGTATTACTTTATGCACTTTTGTCACTTAATTAGCTCGGTACACTGAGAGATATGAACCAACATCATATGGGACTCCGTTTAAATCTCAATTTTTCTGGCTATATATAGGAGGTAGTAGGGTGGTGGCCTTACGTACAAATGGTGGGGAATCCTGAGGGCTTGGGTGTTATTGACACAACCCCTAACTTGGACCCTATTCACTACCCTATACACACCCTTTTTTGAGGGGGGGTGGTTTGGTGATTCATGAGTGTACTTGATCTGTTCACACTTGGGTTATTTGTTTGTTCCCGCTTTTTAATATTATCAATAATACAATTTTGTTGTTTTTTGGAGGCTATATGTTAGCCATGTTTGTTCTCCTCAAAACGGTTTAAATCTAATTAATTTAACTTCCAAGCTGATAAACTCAATAATTGGCTGCAGTGCTGTTAACGTGACGAAGGTGCTGCAGACAATAACCGACAATAGGAACAGAGGCGGAGACTCGGCACTGGACCTGAGGAGGGTGAGTACAGTTCAGTACAAACTTCAAATGGGAGATGGGTATTCCAAAACCAGGAAACTCCTTTATGCTTTGATTCAGGGACTGTGGGCATCTTTTTACCCTGCGTGATTAAACAAAATCAAATGATTTCCACTTTCCTATGTCAATACAGCTATTCTACATGTCATCATCACAATCATTACTGTTTGCTCTGCCCTCCACTAATTACATTGCACTTTGTCAATTAGAATGTTTTGCATTTTACTTTTTCATTATGCTCTTTATAAATGTTGTAGTAATGTTATCATTACATTATTATTAATCCACTATGTACAGAATAATAAGAAAATAAATTAAGACGATGTTAACACAGAATAATGTATTATTGTATACAGGTCTTATGAACAGAGATGCTGTCAGTGTGTATAATAATTCTCCAGATAACATTAATCATTTTAATGGCACTGGGACAGCAACGAGCATCGCTGCAAACAGGATATCATACTGCTTTAATCTGACGGGACCATCCCTATCAATTGACACTGCCTGCTCTTCTTCCTTAGTTGCTTTACATTATGCATGCCAAGCCATCAGACAAGGTAAAAACAATTAAATAGACCAAGACTTGATAGATATGTTGTTCTTTGTTTGTTCTTTACATAAAGTATTACAAATGTTTAAAAGCTTTACAACTTCCTTTCTTCATGTCACCAAGCAATGTGAACTGAGGTCTAAGATGGTACATATGCAAGAAATAAGAGCATGTTCACACTAGCAAAAAGATACAAAACCTACAAAAGACAAAAAATATATCACATCCCTACCATCATTATATATAAATGTAAAGCAAAGTTGTATATGAAATATAGGGTACTTAGTGAACAATTTTTGATCAAAAAAAGTATACAAGCCGTCCGACCAGCGACAAGGTGACCCTAATTGGGACGGTCCCACACTGTCTATATTAAAAACCTTACTGTATATCAAAGTTGAAGTAATGCATATAAAAGGGTAGACAAATAGAACCGGGTCCCAATATCAGACCACCCAAGCCCGTGGTAAGCTACATATATACTGACCAGCTCAACAAGGGGGATGCCACACCCCTAATTTGCACAGAATGCAAACAAGACAAAAAAACAAGCAATGTGAACTGAGGTCTAAGATGGTACACATGCAAGAAATAAGAGCATGTTCACACTAGCAAAAAGATACAAAACCTACAAAAGACAAAAAATATATCACATCCCTACCATCATTATATATAAATGTAAAGCAAAGTTGCATATGAAATATAGGGTACTTAGTGAACTATTTTTGATCAAAAAAAGTATACAAGCCGTCACACCAGCGACTAGGTGACCCTAATTGGGATGGTCCTACACTGTCTATATTAAAAACCTTACTGTATATCAGAGTTGAAGTAATGCATATAAAAGGGTAGACAAATAGAACCGGGTCCCAATATCAGACCACCCAAGCCCGTGGTAAGCTACATATATACTGACCAGCTCAACAAGGGGGATGCCACACCCCTAATTTGCACAGAATGCAAACAAGACAAAAAACCAAGCAATGTGAACTGAGGTCTAAGATGGTACACATGCAAGAAATAAGATCATGTTCATGTGTTGCACCTTTGATGACAGTTCTCAGCACATAATAATCATCTGATGCCTGAGCAACCTGTGAACGGTGATCTGATGGATGGAGATGAGTGAATCTGTTTGAGTTGGATTGAATAAAATTATCCTAAAAAAAAAATCAAATTCAGTCTAATAAAAGGGGTTAAAAAAACAATGATACTCATTCAGCCTTATTGTGTCCTTTATTGCTGCTCCAGTGGTCTCCTTTTGTCCCATCTGTCATCTTTTTTGTCTTTCTTCAGCTCTTGGCATCTTTCACACTGACGAGGCCCTGCAACGTCATGACATTGTGACACACATCATCATCTCATTACACACGTCATAATGTCGTGAAAGGTCCTGCAAGGCACCTTTGGCACGGTCTAAGCACCGCATCATCGTTATGTCACAATGTTATTCCTTTGCACTGCTCATGCGCTAGCTCATAAAGAGCCACAATGACAGTCTAATCTAAATGTGGAGTCCAGATGGAACAGTCCTGAATCTTGAGAGGATTATCAATCAGGGCTCCTACAGTGAACTAACAACTAATCTTGGAGGTCAAAAAACATCTCTAGTCGACCATAAAGTCAGTGTTCAATACAGATAGCGAACAGTATTGTACATACACACATGGTCAAAATTGTTGGTACCCCTCGTTTAATGAAAGAAAAACCCACAATGGTCACAGAAATAACTTGACTCTGACAAAAGTAATAATAAATTAAAAATCTATGAAAATGAAGAAATGAAAGTCAGACATTGCTTTTCAACCCTGCTTCCACAGAATTTAAAAAAAATTAAACTCATGAAATAGGCCTGGACAGAAATGATGGTACCCCTGAAAATAATTTGACAAAAGGGACATGGTAAATCAAGTTGTGTCCACTAATTAGCATCACAGGTGTCTACAATCTTGTAATCAGTCAGTGGTCCTGTATATAGGGCTACAGATACTCACTGTGCTGTTTGATGACATGGTGCGTACCACACTCAACATGGACCAGAGAAAGCAAAGGAAAGAGTTGTCTCAGGAGATTAGAAAGAAAATTACAGACAAGCATGTTAAAGGTAAAGGTTATAAGACCATCTCCAAGCAGCTTGATGTTCCTGTGACTACAGTTGCACATATTATTCAGAAATTTAAGATCCATGGGACTGTAGCCAACCTCCCTGGACTTGGCCGCAGGAGGAAAATTGATGACAAATCAAAGAGACGGATAATACGAATGGTAACAAAAGAGCCCAGTAAAACTTCTAAAGAGATTAAAGGTGAACTTCAAGCTCAAGGAACATCAGTGTCAGATCGCATCATCCGGCGTTGTTTGATCCACAGTGGACTTCATGGGAGACGACCAAGTAGAGCACCATTGTTGAAAAAAAATCATAAAAAAGCCAGACTGGAATTTGCCAAACTACATGTTGACAAGCCACAAAGCTTCTGGGAGAATGTCCTATGGACAGATGAGACAAAAATGGAAGTTTTTGGCAAGGCACATCAGCTCTATGTTGACAGACGGAAAAATTAAGCATATCAAGAAAAGAACACTGTCCCTACTGTGAAACATGGAGGAAGCTCTGTTATGTTCTGGGGCTGCTTTGCTGCATGTGGCACAGGGTGTCTTGAATCTGTGCAGGGTACAATGAAATCTCAAGACTATCAAGGGATTCTAGAGAGAAATGTGCTGCCCAGAGTCAGAAAGCTTGGTCTCAGTCACAGGTCATGGGTCTTCCAACAGGATAATGACCCAAAACACAAAGCTATAAATACCCAAGAATGGCTAAGAGGAAAACATTGGACTATTCTGAAGTGGCCTTCTATGAGCCCTAACCTAAATCCTATTGAGCATCTTTGGAAAGCGCTGAAACATGCTATCTGGAAAAGGCAACCCTCAAACACGAGACAACTGGAGCAGTTTGCTCATGAGGAGTGGGCCAAAATACCTGTCGAGAGGTGCAGAAGTCTCATTGACAGTTACAGGAATCGTTTGATTGCAGTGATTGCCTCAAAAGGTTGTTCAAAAAAATATTAAGTTAAGAAGAACCATCATTTCTGTCCAGGCCTATTTCATGAGTTTAATTTTTTTTAATTCTGTAGAAGCAGAAAAGCAATGTCTGACTTTCATTTGTTCATTTTCATAGATTTTTAATTTATTATTACTTTTGTCAGATTCAAGTTACTTCTGTGACCATTGTGGGTTTTTCTTTCATTAAACGAGGGGTACCAACAATTTTGACCATGTGTGTATGTACGCTTCTGTTTAATTTGTGTTGAAATCTATATTTATTTCTGTATATTTAAGGTGATTGTCAGATGGCCATATGTGGCGGAGTCAGCTGCATCCTCGAACCTCGCATCTTTGTTGCCCTTTGCAAAGCAAAAATGCTTTCTGTAGATGGTATAAGTAAACCTTTCTCCAATCAAGCTGATGGATATGGAAGAGGAGAAGGATGTGGCATTGTTCTTCTAAAACCTTTAAAAAAGGTATGAAATGTTTACAGTCTCAATGTTTTCTACCATCTCTTTGATATTATTAGAAATGAGCAAAAATATCCAAGACATCTAGTTCCGATGTCATTTCCCATCTGTTTCAGCTGGGCTTCACTTCTTTGGCCAACATCCTTTAATTAGGTATCTTCTAGCAAAATCTGTCACTTCCTTAGACCCATGTCATCATGACATTGTGTGAGGCTTAGTCACTAGGTCAGATCTGTGTACCGTAAATCTTTTCTTTCATTTCTAGAGGTATCATTCATTTTTAGTTGTTTTTTTCTCCTCACTTTAATTGCAATCTTCCTCTTGCTCATTGCCTATGCTTCATCTACTATCCACTATTCTCCAAAGTGACCAATACGTCAGTGAGACTTTTCCTTTTCCCAAGTTTAAAAGGGGGAACTTTTTTCTTTCTTCTATGGGACTAAGCACTTATCGGTAGGTACTTGCTATTCTCTCCTGGCTGAAAGCAGTCACAAACCACTCCTGGCAGCGATTTTCCTACTTTCTGTGATGTGACGTTGACAGAGCAGTTCCTTCGCATCTGCTCTGCTCTGTCGATGGTGTGTCATTGCCAACGTCATGTTTTTTGGCAGCCAGCTCCCTGCTACCTAACTCCGCACAGGCACACTGAGTTTCTGTGATTTGCATTGCATGAGCAGTGTAGTTTGATAGGTCTGCTAGTGACACTTATACCCAGTGAAGGTGCTGGAAATCAGAGTCACTTGCACAGTTATTTGCACTGCTCATGCGCTAGCTCGTAAAACATGAATCACACTAGCTTAGTGCACCTGCGCTCAGTTAGGTAGTAGGGAGCCAGCTGTCAATCAGTATGACATCAGCACTGATGTGTCATTGATAGAGCAGAGTGGAAGAGAAGGCACTGCTCTGTCAACATGACATCACAGAAAGTGGGAAAATCGCCACCAGGAACAGTCTGTGACCGCTCTTATACAAGAGAGATCAGCATATGGCAGAACAAGCATGTAATTAGCAACTACCGACCAATTGTTTAGTCCCATAGAAAAATAGATAACCCATTTAAATTTTAGTGTGAAGGTTGTTATTCTGCTGCCTACTTCCATTTTCCTGTGGGAATTCTGTTTAACATTTTTTAACTTTTTTTTTCAGGCTAAAGAAGAATACTGCAAAATCTGGGGACTTATAACTGCAAGTTCAGTAAACCAAGATGGACACTCTGTATCACCAATCACACGACCATCTCAACATCAGCAGGAACATCTATTACAGCAGATCTATAGTAGGACAGATCCATGTTCTGTGCAGTATGTTGAAGCTCATGGTACTGGGACACCAACTGGTGACCCAATAGAAGCTACAAGCTTAGGAAATATCATTGGGAAAAAACGCTGTAATGGAATGAAGCCCCTGAAGATTGGATCAGTTAAAGGAAATATCGGTCACACTGAATCTGCTGCTGGGGCTGCTGGGTTGATTAAAGTTCTTCTCATGATGCATCATGAAATTATTCCTCCATCTTTACACTATTCTAAAAAAAATGGGAACAAAATCATAGAGAAATCCAATCTAGAAATTCCAACCAGTCCTGAAAAATGGCAAGAGGACATCAAATTTGGAAGAATGGCAGGAATAAATTGTTTTGGGTTTGGCGGAACTAATGTTCATGTTGTTGTAAAGCAAGATAATCAAGAATACCCTAAGTATCATTCGAAAAGATCAGTAGAATTATTTATATTATCGGCAGCTTCCATCAATTCCCTTCTCCTCTGTATTGAAGACACAAAACGAGTGTTAAGCAACACAAAATTATCCCTGGAGAACCTGGTCTACACAGCAGCTTGCAGGAGAAGTCACCTAAATTACAAATACAGAACAGCATTTCTCGCCTCTTCTGTAACTCATTTACACCACCAACTACAAACGGTGAGCAAATTGGCTCCTATGGTTAAATCCAGCCATCATATTGTGTTCATATTCTGTGGAAATGGAGTCCTTTATAAAGGAATGTGTAAGATGCTACTTGAACATGAGCCAGTGTTTAGAGCAAAATGTGTGGCAATCGATAAGTTGATCCAAGCTTATACCTCCATTTCTGTGCTGCAGTTGTTAGAGATGGAGTTTGATGATTTCTCAAGGCCGGATGTGGCCCAGTTGCTGCTCTTTACAATTCAGGTGTCATTAGTGGCTCTTCTGACACATTGGGGGGTGAGGCCAGATGGAATTGTTGGACAATCAGTTGGAGAAGTTGCAGCAGCTCATTGTTCTGGACTTCTTTCACTTGAAGATGCTGTAAAAGTCATTTATTACAGAAGCATGCTGCAATGCAAAGCTACCGGGGGCAGTATGCTGGTAGTTGGCAATCTGCTTGTGACCAAATTATCAAAAATAATTCAGTCATACAAAGAAAAAGTTTGCATTGCTGCTTTCAACAGTCCTACTTCATGCACATTGTCAGGCGATACTTACTCATTAGAACACCTTCATGGGGAGCTGACCAAAAATTACAGTGAAAAGAATATATTTCTCGTAAAGCTTAATGTTCCTGCAGCATACCACAGCCCAATGATGGACCCTATATTACATGAAGTAAAAGAGACGCTGCATGATTTGCAAGAAAATAGCATGGAAGTTGATATTTTCTCTACAGTGACAGGTAAACTAGCATCCAAAGGAGATTTCACCACTAGTGATTACTTGGCTAAAAATATTCGTGAACCAGTTGCCTTTCAACAAGCTGTAGAAGCTTCAGCAAGAGATAAAGAAAACCCATTGATCATTGAAATAGGTCCCCGGAGAGCACTACAAAGGAACATCATTGAAACTTTAGGAGCAAAAACAACAGTATTACCTGCTATACAGCCCCAAAAAGAATATGAAGCTGTCTTTTCCATGCTGATGTCACTTTTTACTCAAGGATACAATCCTGACTGGAGCAATGTATTCGGTGCCTATAAATCTTCACCGTCAACAATTCCAAGATATCAATTTGATTGTATCAAGCAAGATATTAAATATGAAAAAATTAGACAAGGGAACCAAACATCATCAAGTCCAAATCATCCATTAATCCATAGCTTGAGTGAAGATTTGTCTGACTTCCACTGCAAGGTTTCTAAAGTCAATACACCATATGTCTATGAACATAAACATGGAGGATCTGCCCTTATTCCAGGTGCATTCTACGTAGAACTTGGATTGGCAGCTGCGGCTACCAGCTTTAAACCTAAATTGCCGTTAAGTTCTTTGGAAGTCAGTGCAACATTTTCCAGTCCCTGTGTTCTCCACCAAGACTCTGTGGACCTAAAAGTCAAGCTACACCAAGAAGAGAAATTAATGCTTTTTGAAGTTCTAACATCACATGTTTTTGCAAGTGGGAAAATACAAAAACGTAACTATAAACTAAACAAAGACAAAAAAATCTCAGCTGAACATATCTTCAAGAGATGTACTTCGATTTTCAAAGCAGAAACAGTATATGATCAACTCTCTGCAGTTGGATTTGAGTATGGGGAGACTTACAAACAGCTGGGTGATGTACATTATGGAAAAGATCTTAATGAAGGAATTGCCAGAATAAAAGTGAGTGAAGAAGTAAGGGAAACAATGTACGAGTACCACATACATCCAGTCATTTTAGACTGCTTCCTTCAAATGGTGGTTTGTATGGGAACAAGAATGAAAGAATCAGCACTCTTCCCATCATCCATAGGAAGTTTAATGATGCTACAGC
Source organism: Phyllobates terribilis (assembly GCF_046119375.1). Taxonomy (NCBI): domain Eukaryota; kingdom Metazoa; phylum Chordata; class Amphibia; order Anura; family Dendrobatidae; genus Phyllobates; species Phyllobates terribilis. Next base: position 82,766,094 of record NW_027362764.1, read on the forward strand.
CTCTTCAAGAAGAAATGATTATTTATATGAAAATGATAAAAACAACAGAGAAGTACATTGAACTATGTGGATGTTTTGCAGATATCAATGGCTCCATTTTAGTAGAAATAAAAATTGCTCAGCTGACATTTGTAAAACAAACTGCAAATAATATAGAAAATACTTTTTTCCAAGTAAACTGGACAAAGAGTTTACAATCCAGTCAGAGATCAGAAAATGAGCCAAAGCTGTTGATTTATTCTGACAAAGTTGGAATAGGTGAAAAGTTATCAGACTACATTCAGAAAGAGGTGACCTACATTCCTTTCAACAGTTGGAATTCGGATATTCAAGTACATAAGCTTCTTAATAGTGAATGCGAAGATGTTGTGTTTATGTGGGGAATCCAAGAATTAACTAAAGATATTCCAAATAATCTTACACAATATCTAGCGAAATGCTGTGAAGTCTATCAACAGCTGATTTTAACAATAAGAAAAAAGACCCCCAAGCCTTCAATCCGGATAGTGACATTTAGAACTGTGGACAATACTGTGGATCACATTAACCCTGGATTTGCTTTAGTCGGAATGACGAGAGCATGTATGATAGAAATACCTGACATAACATTTCAGCTGATCGATATTAGCTCCTCCAGTTCCCAAGATGTTGCAGCATTAGTCCAAGTTCTTCTTCATTACAATCCAGAGGAACATTCAGAGATCTGGATTAAGGAGGGCTCTATTTATACAAGTGAAATTACTCCCACCATCACTGAACGGAGAACACAAGAAATAAAATCTGATAGTTTTACTCTTTATACTTCAGAGCCTTATACAGTAACTAAAATTTCTGCTGAACAAACTAATTTAAATGTTTCTGTGCTTAAAAGCCAAGATTTAAGGATTCGTGTTGATCAAATTTGCACCCACACAAATGATTATTTTCCTGTTAGTCTTTCAAGCTGGAAATATGGGAATACTCTGTACTGGAACTCTTTGTCTAGTGATAAGCATGAGCTTGTTGCTCTGGATTTTGCAGGGGTTGTTACTGCTGTTGGCAAAGCTGTTAAGAAAATTCACGTTGGTGATAGAGTTGTGGCATGCTATCCGATAACTGCAACCTCTAATGTCATTCTTCCAGAAAATGTTTGCTACTTGGTCAAAAAAGCACCACTGATAAAAAATGCACCTTGTATCTCATTCTTTATCTTGGCCTGGGAAATTCTGCACAATCAACTACCACGTGCAAAGAATAAGCCTAAACTTGTTATTTTAACATCTGATGCAAAGTCAGTTTTGTGCACAGTTTTGTCCAAGACAGCAAAGGAATCTGGATGGGAAACTGTGATAACTGATGGAAGCAGTGTGGTTGATAAGCAGCGCACTTCAATGGTCATTCTTCCTATGGCTAGTGCTGTCACTATAGAAATGCTTAATACATTACCACTTCTTAAAGATTTGGTTTTTTTATCTGATCATAAAAATGCAAAAAACTGGCACAATCTAATTCTTAGCAGCAATCAAGACTTTCACATTCACTTACTTGATATTTCTGCTCCTTTCCAGAAGGCATATTTACACCAGAATGCAAAGGAACTGCACAAGTGGCTTTATTCTATATCTTCTGAAACCAACATTATCATTCCAAAAGTTTTGGTTCAACATGAACCTGGCTTGGATAGTAAAGAAACCAGCTACTTTGTAACCCAGTCCTTACCTGTAATTGAGCTAACCAGTACTATCGCAAAGATACCAATGTCAGCACCTGATCCAGTGCTTTTCAAAGATAACGCGGTTTACGTTGTCACAGGTGGTCTGACTGGTCTTGGACTTGAAACCGTGAAATTCATTGTGAACAATGGTGGTAGCCATATAGCAATTTTATCTAGAAGAAAGCCAACCCCAGAAATGGAACAACAATTAAATGCGGTTCAGAATCTAAAGGAAGCTGCCAAGATAGTTGCCATACAATGTAACATTTCCTTCTACCCTGAAGTAAAAAAAGCCATGGAATTAATGAAAAAAATATTTCCAAATATCCCAGTAAAGGGCGTTTTCCATAGTGCTGTGGTTTTTCACGATGGAATTCTGCAGAACCTAAATTTGCTCCACTTTGAGAAAGTTCTCAGCCCAAAAGTAGATGGAGCAGTGAATCTCCACCTTGTCACGTCAGACATGACACTTGACTACTTCGTGTGCTTTTCATCTGTTGCTTCATTTGTTGGAAATTCAGGCCAAGCAAATTATGCAGCTGCCAACTCTTTTCTAGACATGTTCTGCCTATACAGAAGAAATAAGGGTCTTTGTGGACAATCGATCTGTTGGGGTGGCCTCAACCTTGGAGTTTTACTCAATCAGCACCAAATTCATAAACTCTTAGAAGCAAAAGGAATACTCCTTTTAAATACTGAGGAAATTCACAAGTATCTGAAGAAATGTCTTCAAATAAATAATTCAATTCAAGCAATTGTCAAATTTAACTTCAAAACCATGTATGAAAACTTGATCTCAAATATTCCAGGATTGAAGAAGCGGTTCTATAATGTGGTGGTGGAAGAGATGAAGAGTTGGGAGCAAACACCAACAGAAAAACAACCTGGTGGTGGTAATAGAGAAACTTGTGAAGATTATATTCTCTTAGTACTTACGGAGCTCACGGGAGTCAGCTCAAGTGATATCAGTAGCAGTACTCTTCTCAGTTCTCTGGGGATTGACTCAATGTCAGCCATGACATTACAAAGCCGTATCTTTAAAGAGAAGAATGTAAATATACCGCTGGTGAAGCTACTCGATCCCAGCACACAAGTCTCCAGTTTGGTGTCAATGGTTAAAGAAACCACTTGTGATGAAAAAGAGCTAAATGGTGAATTGATAGAGGAAACTTATCTGTGATATGGAAACAAGTTGGCAACAACAGAACTAAATTATTTCAAGCACTTTTCAATCACTCAATAAGAAAAATGAAAGTCAGCACTCACCGAATCATAAATAAAAAGTCCTTTATTCCCGTGCAGGGGACTTCATAGCGTGCGGCAGGTATCGGAAGGTGCGAAACGTCCGTAGTCCTGTGCGCTGCTCCCTTGTCTGCTCCTCCCAATACCTGCCGCACGCTATGAAGTCCCTTGCACAGGAATAAAGGACTTTTATTTATGATTCGGTGTGTGCTGCCTTTCATTTTTCTTATTGAGTGATTGCTTATATGGACTTGGCTATATGCACCACCAAATGGATCAAGGAGCATAAACACTGATATACTGACCTAATGACTGCAAATAGTGTTTGAAGGTGTCGTGCCTGGATATACCTCTGCTTGAAAAGACTATTTAAAGTACTTTGCTTTACAGCATCTTGTGCACTTTTATTAATATACAGCAATACACTGATTTTACGTTAAATTATCAAGGCAACTTTTTATTTATATTCTGATAATTTTGTCAACATTTCAGTATATTTTATATACTATTACAAACAAACTCCTTAATACACTTGTCTTTCTTATTCTGAGCCATAGCTAGAGCTGGGGCCACATTCTGTCCATAGTAATCTTACTTTGATACTGCTGTTGTCACTGCTGTATAACAAGCGCACACAAAAGACCAAAGCAGTCAGTAATGTTAGTATATTGATCAATTCTTATTTTTCAGCTTTAAACCTGCAGGCACTGATTTTTTTCAGCAATTTTATCAAAGTAAATGTTCATGGTGTTTTGATCTCCTCTATATAGTTTTCAAAATGTGGCTAAATGTGTATATACTGTAACATATTCCATTTTCCATCTTTGGCACATGAATGTATGAGTCTATATGAAAAGTTATATAAGTCTGATTAATTTTCTGGATAATTAATCAGCAATATGCAGCAATGTTTTTTCCCTATATAGATGAGTATTTTGATATACTATTTAAAATTTGTAAGCAATATGAACATCTATAATTAGACTTAAATATGAATATTCTTCTTGTACTGTGATAATAAATAATATTTGAAATAAACCGCAAGTATTGTATTTATAATCTGCTTAATAAAACTATTCCTCTACTTGAAATTTTGCAGTTTGATTGTGTGATAACATTAATTCACAATAAATATACCTTTAATTTGTTTATTTATTTTTAGGACTGAATAAAAAAGTCTTTAATATCAGCATAAAAATAAATTACTTCTTTTAGATCTACAACTCTAATTCCAAAAAAGATTTCACAACAGGACAGAAAAAACAGATCAGAAGTTGAACATGAGACATTTTTCCATTTCATTTGAAAACAAATTAACTCATTTAGAAATTGATGACGTCTGAAAAAAGTTGATTAAGGGATTAAAGATCATCAAGCAAATTTTAAAATGTATTTTCCATTCACAGGCAGAAAATGCAAATGCAGTGTCGGAACAGTTTGGATTAAGGGGACATGTCAAAGTTTATTGGTGATTTAAATTGCTGCAGCATTTTAGACTAATTGGAGGAGGTATATTGCTTTGTCCGGGTGGCCTGCATATAAGGCATTACAGGCAGCTAGGTTATAAAGATGTGCACTTCTCAGGTGTAACACCAACAACCAAAATTTTCCTTAGGTGCATAGCTGAATAGTTAATAATGACAGCTATTTGTTTTATGAGAGACAGTTCCACATTAATAACTATGCCTAAATTGTGTACCTAGTGTACACTTCCCAGCTTCAGTACACTACAACTATACAACATAGTGAGCAGCCAGCAGATGTGTGGCTAGTGTGGTTCTGCAGTGGCAGTGGCAGAAGGTGCACTGTATAAAAATAGGATAAGGCAGGAAAGGAGGTGTGGGACGGCATTGGCCGTGCCAACAACAGTATTACAGTAAAGATGACATGATTGACAAGGAGAAGATGTTTGACTGAGCATGGGTCATCAGCAATGGTGGCAGCAGAACTTTGTAGAAGACAGACAATGGACAGTCAGGTAGGCAGAAGGGACAGCTGATCGAATCATTGGCATCAGCCAACCCTTTTCACATGTAAAGTGCCAAGGAAAAAATGGCGATATAATAATAAATAATAATAAAAATAATCAGCCGTGGGTGAATGAAAGTCAGCCCTGATCTATGCCTGATTTATTTTGACAAATGTAAAATTTTCCATGCTTGCAGTGGAGAACCTGGCCACTTGGGTTTGACAAAGCCACAGGCTGCGCTAAAGCTCCTCTCTGATAGTATACTGGAGGCTGAACTTGATGTTACACCCCTAATTAACTGAGACAGTTCTTGCCACTTGTCCAATCTACTGAGCCAGATGTCCATGAGCTTAGGGTATCTGCCATAGAAAGGACACAGTGCAGGTATGACTTAACCTGGCTGTTGAGACAGTGCAAGTCTGTTTGCTGATATTCATCAGGTTGATGCTGTGACAGATGAAACATGTAGTGCATCATGTACAGTATATATACACAGTATATACTGTATGTATACTATACTATATACACTGCTCAAAAAAATAAAGGGAACACTCAAATAACACATCCTAGATCTGAATGAATGAAATATTCTCATTGAATACTTTGTTCTGTACAAAGTTGAATGTGCTGACAACAAAATCACACAAAAATCATCAATGGAAATCAAATTTATTAACCAATGGAGGCCTGGATTTGGAGTCACCCCCAAAATTAAAGTGGTAAAACACACTACAGGCTGATCCAACTTTGATGTAATGTCCTTAAAATAAGTCAGAATGAGGCTCAGTATTGTGTGTGGCCTCCACGTGCCTGTATGACCTCCCTACAGCGCCTGGGCATGCTCCTGATGAGGTTGCGGATGGTCTCCTGTGGGATCTCCTCCCAGACCTGGACTGAAGCATCCGCCCACTCCTGGACAGTCTGTGGTGCAACGTGACGTTTGTGGATGCAGCGAGACATGATGTCCCAGATGTGCTCAATTGGATTCAGGTCTGGGGAACGGGCGGGCCAGTCCATAGCTTCAATGCCTTCATCTTGCAGGAACTGCTGACACGCTCCAGCAACATGAGGTCTGGCATTGTCCTGCATTAGGAGGAACCCAGGGCCAACCGCACCAGCATATGGTCTCACAAGGGGTCTGAGGATCTCATCTCGGTACCTAATGGCAGTCAGGCTACCTCTGTCGAGAACATGGAGGGCTGTGCGGCCCTCTAAAGAAATGCCACCCCACACCATTACTGACCCACTGCCAAACCGGTCATGCTGAAGGATGTTGCAGGCAGCAGATCGCTCTCCACGGCGTCTCCAGACTCTGTCAAGTGTGTCACATGTGCTCAGTGTGAACCTACTTTCATCTGTGAAGAGCACAGGGCACCAGTGGCGACTTTGCCAATCCTGCTGTTCCGTGGCAAATGCCAAACGTCCTGCACGGTGTTGGGCTGTGAGCACAACCCCCATCTGTGGACGTCGGGCCCTCATACCACCCTCATGGAGTCGATTTCTAACTGTTTGTGCAGACATATGCACATTTGTGGCCTGCTGGAGGTCATTTTGCAGGGCTCTGGCAGTGCTCCTCCTCTTCCTCCTTGCACAAAGGCGGAGGTAGTGGTCCTGCTGCTGGGTTGTTGCCCTCCTACGGCCCCCTCCACATCTCCTGGTGTACTGGCCTGTCTCCTGATAGCGCCTCCAGCCTCTGGACACTACGCTGACAGACACAGCAAACCTTCTTGCCACAGCTCACATTGATGTGCCATCCTGGATGAGCTGTGCTACCTGAGCAACTTCAGTGGGTTGTAGAGTCCATCTCATGCTACCACGAGTGTGAAAGCACAACCAACATTAAAAAGTGACCAAAACATCAGCCAGAAAGCATTGGTACTGAGATGTGGTCTGTGTTCCCCACCTGCAGAACCACTCCTTTATTGAGTGTGTCTTGATAATTACCAATAATTTCCATCTATTGTCTATTCCATTTGCACAACAGCATGTGAAATTGATTGTCAATCAGTGTTGCTTCCTAAGTGGACAGTTTGATTTCACAGAAGTTTGACTTACTTGGAGTTATAATCTGTTGTTTAAGTGTTCCCTTTATTTTTTTGAGCAGTGTATATACTATATATACACTATATATTATATATATACAGTATGTACAGTATGTATGTACAGTATATATATACAGTAATTATTGCTGACTTTGTTATTTTTTGTAGCCGTAGTGCTAACACACGTGACAAAAAATGTAAATCTTGTTAATTAAAAATGCACTAGAGAATTTCGAAAATTTTGTTTATATAATTTACAAAAAATGTTCTCCTTGTTCTACTGCACTGCCTTGGATCCACACACGTGGAAAGTGTGGACTCTGCATGTAATGGAGAGGGTTCTCCTGGTCAGACATGCGATTGGCATTGGTCGCCAATTCATCTGCTCCCAAAGATTATTAACAATTTTGCCAAAAATTAGTATTTTAATCGCTTCATCCCCCATGTCAGTTTTCACCTTAATGACCAAGCCAAATTTTACAAATCTGGTCAGTGTCACTTTATGGGTAATAACTCTGGAATCCTTCAACGGATCCCGTTGATTCTAATAATATTTTTTGTGATACATTGTACTTCATGATAGTGGTAAAAAATTTAAAACTTTTAATTGTTATGTCCTTAACCCCTTTACAGCCCAAGGTGGTTTGCACGTTAATGACAAGGCCAATTTTTACAATTCTGAACGCTTCAACGGATCCCCCTGATTCTGAGAATGTTTTTCGTGACATATTGTACTTCATGATAGTGGTAACATTTCTTCGATATCACTTGCGTTTATTTGTGAAAAAAATGGAAATTTGGCAAAAATTTAGAAAATTTTGCAATTTTCAAAATTTGAATTTTTATGCCCTTAAATCAGAGAGATATGTCACACAAAATAGTTAATAAATAACATTTCCCACATGTCTACTTTACATCAGCACAATTATGGAACCAAATTTTTTTTTTATTGGGGAGCTATAAGAGTTAAAAGTTGACAAGCGATTTCTCATTTTTCCAACAAAATTTACAAAACCATTTTTTTAGGGACCACATCATATTTAAAGTCACTTTGAGGGGTCTTTGTGACAGAAAATACCCAAAAGTGACACCATTATAAAAACTGCACCCCTCAAGGCGCTCAAAACCACATTCAAGAACTTTATTAACCCTTTAGGTGCTTCACAGGAATTTTTGGAATGTGGAAGAAAAAAATTAACATTTAACTTTTTTCACAAAAATGTTACTTTAGACCCAATTTTTTTTTATTTTCGCAGGGGTAACTGGAAAAAATGGACCCCAAAATGTATTGTGCAATTTCTCCTGAGTAAGCCGATACCCCATATGTGGAGGAAAACCACTGTTTGGGTGCACGGCAGGGTTCGGAAGGGAAGGAGCGCCATTTGACTTTTTGAATGTAAAATTTGCTTGAATAATTAGCGGACGCCATGTTGCATTTGGGGAGCCCCTGATGTGCCTAAACAGTGGAAACCCCCCACAAGTGACACCATTTTGGAAACTAGACGCCTTAGGCAACTTATCTAGATGTGTGGTGAGCACCTTGAACCCCCAGGTGCTTCACAGAAGTTGATAACATTGAGCCGTAAAAATAAAATTTTCACATTTTTCCCGCAAAAATGTTTTTCAGCCCCCACTTTTGCATTTTCATAAGGGTAACAGGAGAAATTTCACCATGCAGTTTGTAGTGCAATTTCTCCTGAGTTAGCAGATACCCAATATGTGTGGGAAAACCACTGTTTGGGCACACGGCAGGGTTCGGAAGGGAAGGAGCGCCATTTGACTTTTCGAATGTAAAATTTGCTTGAATAATTAGCGGACGCCATGTTGCATTTGGGGAGCCCCTGATGTGCCTAAACAGTGGAAACCCCCCACAAGTGACACCATTTTGGAAACTAGACCTCTCAGGGAACTTATCTAGATGTGTGGTGAGCACCTTGAACCCCCAAGTCCTTTACAGAAGTTTATAACATGGAGCCGTGAAAATAAAAAAAATCTAACTTTTTCCACAAAAATGATGTTTTAGCCCCAATTTTTTTATTTTCACAAACTTTTGTGCAATTTCTCCTGAGTACTCCAAAACCCCATATGTGGGGAAAATACAGTGTTTGGGCGCACGGCAGAGTTCAAAAGGGAAGGAGCACTGTGTGACTTTTTGAACGCAAAATCGAGAGTGGACGCCATGTCTCTGATGTGCCTAAATAGTTGAAACCCCCCACAAGTGACCCCATTTTGGAAACGACACCCCTCATGGATTTTATCAAGGGGTATAGTGAACATTTTGAACCCAGAGGTACGACACAGAATTTGATGACATTAGGTCATCATATTGAATAAGTTGTCATTAGTCTTGAGCGCAAGTGCTCGCTACTTGAGTTTGCATCGGGTACTAAGGTATGCACCATGTATCACTCATGCTCGAGTGAAATGCTCGAGTCCCCGCCCACATGTTTCAGGGTTATTAGACACCCCCAAAAAAACATGCGGGGATCGCTCGTGCATGGCAGGCAATCCCCGCAAGTTTTTTTTGGCCGCGAAGCATATTGGGTGGAGACTCGAGCACCCGCGATATTCAATGCATACCCGAGCACCCGATGCAAACTCAAGTAGCGAGCACTTGCATTCAACACTAGTTGCCATATCGTCTTCTTTTTTTTTTTTTACTTTTGAAAAAAGAACAACCCTAACCCCTACCCTAACATTAGCACAACCCTAACCCCAACCGCAGCCCTAGCGTTTATTTTTTGCGCCGTTCCTAGTGCGGTATAAGTGATTAGACAACCTTATTCTTCGGGTCGGTGCGACTACAGAGATACCAGAGTGATATTATGATTGACAGCTGTCACACACTAAAAGACACATATTTTGTAAAATCTAGTTTTTGCATCGCCATATTTTGAGAGCTATAATTTTTCCATATTTTGGCCGACAGAGTCATGTGATGGCTTGTTTTTTGCGGGATGAGTTGAAATTTTTATTGGTGCCATTTTCAGGCACGTGACGTTTTTTGATCGCTTTCTATTCCAGCTTTTGGGAGGCAGAATAAACAAAAACCAACAATTCAGGAATTGTTTTTTTTTTATTTTTTTTATTCTACTCCGCGTGTGGTAAAATTGATAAAGTAGCTTTATTATTTGGGTCAGTACGTTTACAGCGGTACCACATTTATATAGTTTTTCTATGTATTGGCGCTTTTACACAATAAAAGCTATTTTATAGAAAAAACATTTTTTTTGCATCGCTTTATTCTGAGAGCTATAACTTTCTGATTTTTCGGATGATGGAGCTGTATGGTGGCTTGTTTTTTGTGAGACAAGATGACGTTTTCAGTGGTACCATTTTTTTTTATATTCGTTTTTTTGATCGCATGTTATTCCATTTTTTGTTTGGCAGTATGATGATAAAGCATTGTTTTTTGCTTCGTTTTTTATTTTATTTTTTTACTGTGTTCACTGAAGGGGTTAACTAGTGGGACAATTTTATAGGTCAGGTCGTTACGGACACGGCGATACCAAATATGTGTACTTTTATTGTTTGTTTTTTTTTCTTTCATAAAATTATTTATTGATGGGTACATTATATTTTTATTTTTGGTGGATTCTTTTTTTTTTTTTTTTTTTAAATATTTTTACAATTTTTTTTTATTTTTTTTTCACTTTCTGAGAGTTTTTTTTACTATTTTACTTTGTCCCACTATGGGACTTTCACTTTTTTTATTCTGATCGCCTGCATAGCATAGGGATGGAGCACCAACCCTGTGCTATGCAGGCAGTCAGCGCTGCACAGTAAGACGATCGTTTGGCCATGTACTGCGCATGACCAAATGATCTTCCTGCTGTCTGGTGACCCGGATGTTGTCATGACGACATCGGGTCATCATGGCAACACCTGGGAAGCCGCGGCAGACTGTGCTGAAGGCCGGAAGAGGAGGTGAGTATTGCGATCACTTCCCCTTAGCCACCGCAATGCTGCGATCGACTTCAATCGCAGCATTGCGGGGGTTAATGTGCTGGGAGCGGTGCGGGACCGCCCCCTGCACATAGTACCGGGTGTCAGCTGTGACAATCAGCTGACACCCGGCGGCGATCGCGCCCGCACAGCCTGTGTGTGCGCGCGATCGCGATGACGTACTAATACGGGTCAGGCTCTTAAGTCCCAGGGCACAGACGCGTATTAGTACTTCATGGGCTTTAAAGGTGTTAAACCAGGGAGTTATGTCACACAAAATAGTTAGAAAATAACATTTATCACATGTCTATGTCACGCCGTAAACGGCGAAACTGGGAAGTGTTGGGACCTGCACCCGTCCCTGCCACACTAGGGGGGCCCTGACTTTCCCTTATCTCAGGGGTACCTCTGATGGTGAGGAGGCCTGAGCTGCCAGCGTCTCCTTAACTCCTGCACTGGCCCTGACAGTGACCCCCTCTCCCCCCAGGGAGGAAGACAGTACAAAATAATGTAACTGTGACAAGACAGGAAAATACAGACAGGGTAAACAGAAATAGCAGTTACACGAAATGCTCACTGAGCCACAGAGGAAACACAAGGGAGCTAAGGAGGGGAAACCAAAAAGGAGAGAAAGCAGGTAAACACACAGCAAAACAGCAACCACGATAGCTAAGTAAACCTCCAAGCTCCTAAACACAATGCTCCTCCTTCACTCTCCAAGTCAGGCAGAAGAACTGCTGACTGACATTCCGGGAAGTCAGAGCTGAGTCTATATAGAAGGGGAGAGTAGTTAACCCAAATCAGCTGATAGACCAGAATCTCAGGAAAACCCAGAAATCCAGATTAACTCCCGCACTGCTGGCAAGAAGCAGTAAGCTAATAAACTGGAGAGGAGCTACGGCCCAGTGTGTGTGAACTATGCCCAGAACATTGCAGTACTCTGAAACCTCTCTATCGCGGTAACCCCGTGACAGTACCCCCCTTCTACGAGGGACCTCCAAAACCTTAGGGGCAGGTTTCTCAGGATGGGCCACATTAAAGGATCGCACCAACTTGACAGCATGAACGTCGGCCGCTGGTACCCACATCCTCTCCTCAGGACCGTAACCTCTCCAGTGTACCAAATACTGAAGGGACCGACGAATAAATCGAGAATCTATGACTGTAGAAATCTGGAACTCAAGATCCCATCCACAAGAACTGGAGAGGGAGGTGGAAGTGATGGATTGAGAGAGGCCACAAATCTTTTGAGTAAGGAACGGTGGAAAACATTATGGATCCTAAAAGAGTGTGGCAAAGCCAGCTGGAATGCAACAGGATTGATGACAGCCTCAATCCTATATGGACCAATAAACCTGGGGCCCAGTTTCCACGAGGGAACCCTCAGTTTCATATTCTTAGACGACAACCACACACAATCGCCAACACATAGGTCCGGACCTCTCACACGTCTCAGATCAACCGCATTCTTATATCTGGAACCCATCCTCTTCATCTTATTGAGAACCCCTTGCCATATGGAAGAGATGGAGATAGAAAACCGTTCCTCTTCAGGAACACCAGAGAAAAAACTCCTATTAAAAGCGCTAAATTATGGATGAAAACCATATGCCCTGAAAAATGGAAACTTACCAGTAGACTCATGAGTACGGTTGTTTACTGCAAATTCTGCCAATGGTAAGTACTAGTGATGAGCGAGCTCTAAAATGCTCTGGTACTCGTTGTTCAAGTTGAGCAAATTGGAATGCTCGAGTTCTCAGTCCGAGTAACGAGCCCAATGTAAGTCTATGGGAATCTTGAGCATTTAACCAGTGGCTCCCCCCGGCGGTCTGCAAAGGGCCTAAAAATTGCCCAAATTGATGGGCACATATGATCAGCATGGGGAAGACCCCTGGAAGCATTTCTGACTCCCAGGTCAATACTGTCAACAATGTTGTCAGAGGTATTACGCCACTTTTACGGACTCACAATAAAACATACAAAAATTAAACCAAAATGGATTTTCCTGGGAAATATGTCAAGGAACATCCATTCCAGGGGAATGACTTGTATATAAGGTAAAATAAATATACAAAAACAAAAATGCTCCTCCACACCTTGGGCTATGTTCACACATAGCGTTTTTGATGCGTTTTTGAACTTTTGCATTGCTTTCAACCAAGACAAATGCATTCACCAGGAAATGTCATTTTAACATTTTACAACCTTATCTGACCATGTGGTGTGTGACACATCATCAGACACATCTTGTTTAATTTATGATGGAGGGACTCTGAAAGTCACAAACCCTATTTTTCTAGAGCCATCAGGTGGCCTTTACTATTAAAGGGCCAGCAGTCGGCCCTCTCTATTGTTAGAGAGCCATCAGCCGGCTATGCTTTGTTGTGCCCATTATTAACGAGTGAGTCTCCTATACTCAAAATAATAAGCATCCAGCGCCTTTTTGGATGAATGATCCCAGGAAATCCAAGGTTTCTTAAAACATCCGTTTATTTCTTCATACTAAAAACATGTAACAAGAAGGTCAGGTAGTTTGGATACACTCATGATTGCAAAATAGGCATAGAAACCAACATGTTTCCACCCAACCCGGTCTTAATTATGATCATAATCATGAGTGCCTATGCAGTGACTGCAAGGGCTGCCAAAATTTGGGAAAAACCCCACTAACAATTTAAAGACACATAGAGCTGGGCCACAGTAACGACATGTTCCCATTAGAAAGAAGAGGGTCTGCTATAGAGTTATAGAGTATGCAGTGAGTGCAATTGCTGCCAAAATTTAGGAAAAACGCCACTAACAATTTAAAGGCACATAGAGCTGGGCCACAGTAACGAGTACGACATGTTCCCAATAGAAAGGATAGGGTCTGCTATTCAGTTATAGGGAATGCAGTGAGTCCAAAGGCTGCCCGAATTAAGAAAAAACCCTACTAACAATTTAAAGACACATAGAGCTGGGCCACAGTAACGACATGTTCCCATTAGAAAGGAGAGGGTCTCCCATACTCTTTGCCTATGCAGTGACTGTAATGGCTGTAAAAATTTGGAGGCACTCCAATGCCCCTTGCAAGAGATGTAGAGGTAAGAGGGCCTCCTGAAAACAATGTCCCCATTATTAGGAAGTGGGTCTCCCATACTGTTTTCTATGCAGTGAAACAATGGCTGCCAAAAATTTGGAGGAACTCCAATGCCCCTTGCAAGAGACGTAGAGGTCGGAGGGCCTCCTGAAACAATGTTCCCATTTTTAGGAAGTGGGTCTCCCATATTGTTTGCCTATGCAGCGAAGCAACGGCTGCCAAAAATTTGGAGGAACTCCAATGTTCCTTGCAAGAGATGTAGATATGTTGATATGGTACATATGGTGGTGAAATGGTGGTGGAGGATGAGGAGAAAGAGGAGGACAAGAGCAAATAGACAAAATCAGGAAGCATATACCCATGTCTGAGTGTGAAGACAGAGGTGCATGGGAATAGAGTTAGACCTCCCAAAAAAAGACACTGCACTTGAGTCTATACTGTGTGCAGAATTATTAGGCAAATGAGTATTTTGATCACATGATGCTTTTTATACATGTTGTCCTACTCCAAGCTGCATAGGCTTGAGAGCCAACTACCAATTAAGTAAATCTGGTGATGTTAAACTCTGTAATGAGGAGGGGTGTTAACTAATGACATCATCACCCTATATAAGGTGTGCTTAATTATTAGTCAACTTCCTTTCCTTTGGCAAAATGGGTCAGAAGAGAGGTTTGACGGGCTCTGAAAAGTCCAAAATTGTGAGATGTCTTGCAGAGGGATTCAGCAGTCTTGAAATTTCCAAACTTTTGAAGCGTGATCACCGAACAATCAAGCATTTCATGGCAAATAGCCAACAGGGTTGCAAGAAGCGTGTTGGCCAAAAAATGCACAAAATAACTGCCCATGAATTGAGGAAAATCAAGCGTGAAGCTGCCAAGATGCCATTCGCCACCAATTTTGTCATATTTCAGAGCTGCAACGTAACTGGAGTATCAAAAAGCACAAGGTGTGCGATACTCAGGGACATGGCCAAGGTAAGGAAGACTGTAAAACAACCACCTTTGAACAAGAAACATAAGATAAAATGTCAAGAATGGGCCAAGAAATATCTTAAGACTGATTTTTCAAAGGTTTTATGGACTGATGAAATGAGAGTGACTCTTGATGGGCCAGATGGATGGGCCAGAGGCTGGATCAGTAAAGGGCAGAGAGCTCCACTCTGACTCAGATGCCAGCAAGGTGGAGGTGGGGTACTGGTATGGGCTGGTATCATCAAAGATGAACTCGTGAGACCTTTTCGGGTTGAGGATGAAGTGAAGCTCAACTCCCAGACCTTCTGCCAGTTTCTGGAAGACAACTTCTTCAAGCAGTGGTACAGGAAGAAGTCTGTATCGTTCAAGAAAAACATGATTTTCATGCAGGACAATGCTCCATCACATGCATCCAACTACTCCACAGCATGGCTGGCCAGTAAAGGTCTAAAAGAAGAAAAAATAATGACATGGCCACCTTGTTCACCTGATCTGAACCCCATAGAGAACCTGTGGTTCATCATAAAATGTGAGATCTACAGGGAAGGAAAACAATACACCTCTCGGAACAATGTCTGGGAGGCTGTGGTGGCTGCTGCACGCAATGTTGATGGAAAACAGATCAAGCAACTGACAGAATCGATGAATGGAAGGCTGTTGAGTGTTATCATAAAGAAAGGTGGCTATATTGATCACTAATTTTTTTGTTTTTGTTTTTGCATGTCAGAAATGTTTATTTCTAAATTTTGTGCACTGATATTGGTTTACCTGGTGAAAATAAACAAGTGAGATGGGATAATATTTGTTTTTTATTAAGTTGCCTAATAATTCTGCACAGTAATAGTTACCTGCACAAACAGATATCCTACTAAGATAGCCAAATCTAAAAAAAACCCCACTCCAACCAAAAATATTACGCTTGGATATTTATGAGCCTTTTGGTATGATTGAGAACATAGTTGTTGATCAATCTAATATATATAATCGTCTTATCCCGTCTGTCTGTCTGTCTGTCTGTCCGTCTGTCCAGGAAATCCCGTGTCGCTGATTGGTCCGGCCGCGGCCAATCAGTGACGCAGGATTTCAGAAAAAGATGGCGGCCATTAGCGGTTCATCTCCCGGCTGCTGGCAGCACAAGTACCCCGACGGGCGGTGCCGCTGACCTCCATGCGGCTACCGTCAGGAGATCAGCGGCTTGGCCCGCTGATCTCCCAATGGCAAGTGTGAAGGGAGGACCAGTGAGCGGCGCCACTGACTTCCATGCGGCTACCGTCGGGAGATCAGCGGCTTGGCCCGCTGATCTCCCGACGGCAAGTGTGAAGGGATGGACGGCGCCGCTGCCCGATCCTCAGTAATACGGTTCGCTGATTGGTTGCGGCCGGCCGCCGCGACCAATCAGTGATTTTGCCACCAAATTTAAACACCGCTCTGCAGATTGGTCGCGGCCGCGACCAATCAGCGAGATTGGCGCCGAGTTTAAACACCGCTCTGCACAGAGGTCAGCGGCGATGCAGCGGGGAGATGAGCGGCGCTAGCCACTCATCTCCCGGCTGCTAGCAGTATAAGTACCCCGACCTGCGGCGCCGCTGACCCCCATGCGGCTACCGTCCGGAGATCAGCGGCTTGGGCCACTGATCTCCCGACAGCAAGTGTGAAGGGAGGGACGGCTGCTCGCAGCGGAAGTACCCGCACAGGCAGCGCCACTGCCCGATCCTCAGTAATACGGTTCGCTGATTGGCGCCAAATTTAAACACCGCTCTGCTGATTGGGCGCGGCCGCCGGCCGCGACCAATCTGCAATATTGGCGCCAAATTTAAACACCGCTCTGCTGATTGCGCCTGGTCGGCCGCATACATGTTCTAGAATACCTGATGTGTTAGAATCGGGCCACTATCTAGTAATAAAAATAATCCTCTAAAATACAACTTGCCTAATAATTCTGCACAGAGTGTATGTGTGGCACCCCAGGGGTCTGGTTGCCACAGTAATAGAAATATTATGTCTGAAAGCAAGTGGGAGGTTTCTCTGGTCAGGAGCCCTAAGCATGCAACACCGCCCACCCAGACCTGGGAGGGGAGGAATCTGCCCTTATAAACTGGGTCTGGGGCGGGATTAGGTTAGACAGAGCCTGCAGAACAAGCAGAGTAGAGTCAGAGCCTGAAGAGGGAGAACTACAACAGGAGCTCTGTAGGAGCAGGAGCAGAAGACCAGGGGCTGGAAGCAGAGATATAGCTCGCCCTGGCAGAGTAACTTAGTAACCGGACACAGGAGTCCGAGGCTGTGGGGACTGATATACACCCAGCAGCAGAAACCAGCCGGCAGGGGATTCCAGGTCCTCTGGCCTTAGAAGCCCGGAGGCTCAGTCACAAAGAAGGGACCAGCGCCGCCATCCAGGAGCGGGAGCTAACAGAAGGCCCCAAGTCACCAGCCATACGGGTGAGCACCACGCGGTATAATCAGGGACGTGGGCTACTTGTAACCGCTTACAGCAAGGTAGCCAGAAAGAATGCAGATAGACGGGGAGGCCTACAACTTCACCTGGCCAGGGGGAGATCCTGCTTGCTCACAGACTGACCAGGCCCCTACTGCTAACCAGTACTCCCGGGAGGGTCTGCTTTATACCATCAGTAAAGACCCTGAACCGCACCACACGTCTCTGTGTTTCATCGCTGCACCAGCACCATTAGTACTGGGATGCTCACACTATCACTCCCATCATCCACACTAGCTGCCCTGAGGTAATACTTCTCCCGTGGGGAGTTATCCCATTCTTGGCTGTGGAAACAACATCAGCCTCAGCGGTCTGTAGTGCAGCGGCGGTCCCCACTGACTGCAATCCACAGGTGGAGTAGTCGGACACTTGCTGTTACACTAAGACTGCCACTGGTTTGACCACCCTGAGCCATGGACCGGGTCACCGCCACACGGAGACTACAACCCCCCAGCATCCTACAAAAAGGCCCGGTTCCGGGTTCCCTGTGCGGCCCAGGGGGTGAGTCAACTTTGGCGTAGTCGGCAGGATTTTGTGCCCGCAACCACCGGGTACTGCGTGCCTGAAAAAGACTTTGGTACTTACCTGTGGTGAAGTTTCCCGCCTTCCAGAGCCGTTTCCCGCCATCGGACGCCATCTTGGGTCATTTCCCGCCGTCTTCCCCGCCATCCGCAGCTGCTTCCCGCCATCGGTCGCCATCTTCAGGACGCCTCGTGGGAAGAAGAGGGGCGTGGACGCCGAAAGCGCGCGAGACCCGAAGCTCCGCCCCACGCTCTAACGCTGCGCAAGGTCCTGGAAGGGAGAAAGAGCGACGCTGACGTCATCGGAGCGCGACGCCAGGTCCTCTACCCCAACGATTGACTGCGGAGCCGCGGCCTACGGAAGAAGAGCATCGCAAGGTAGGCCACGGTCCATTAGGGGGGAGGAGGATGTCGGATACCGAGGGGAGCTCCACCGCCACAGCCACCACCAGCGCAACCGCTGCAGCGGTCATGCCATTCACCATGCCCTATATCCCGGGGGCAACCTGGCTACCCCAGTACTCAGGGGAGTCACATACTCTAAGTGACTTTAGGGAAAGACTGGATAGCCTCTTCCAGGTATACCCCCTCACGGAAGAGCAAAAAGTAAGCATCCTGGTGGCCCAGTTAATCGGGGCAGCCCAAAGGGAGGTAAAGTCCTGGCCACCTAGGAGGAAGAGAACTGTCAGAGAAATACTAGCCCGGCTGAAAGACACATTTGACACCGGCACCTCAGCCGAAATAAAGCTCCGATTTTACGGGTGCAAACAGCGGGCACATGAAAGTATAAGAGACTATGCTCTAAACCTACAAGAGGCCCTGAGAGCCATTAAGCATGCAGACCCTGACCGCGTGGGGAATGAAGACAAGCTGTTGACCGAACAATTTATTGAGGGTCTACTGTGCAATGCCCACCGAACCCAGTTGCGGGCAATGGCCTTACAGGACCCTGACCTGGACTTTGCACAGTTCAAGGACAGAGCCATCCGGGTGCTCCGAGAACCGGCACCAGGTGGCGCTGTGACCTACAGGCGCCCTGCTATCACTTACCACCAGGAGATGGCGCCCTTGTCTGCAGGGCCTGTGGGAGCTGATTCGCAGGCTTTAAACAGTAACCCGGCTACAGACCTGCACCATCAGGTCCAAGAGCTTACTAAAAGCGTTGCCGCGCTAACCAGAACTGTGCAGTCTTTACAGGTCTCTTCTCCAGGAAAGATCCAGCTGGCATCCGGACCAGAGGACGTCCCGTGGCGCCGACTGAGGAGGACCCCACCGGCCAGAGGAAGACCCAGCGACAGATATAACGAGGACGGACGACCCATCTGCCGCCGCTGCAATCAACCCGGACATATGGCAAGGTACTGTCATTTAAACGGGCACAACCTGGGGTAGAGGGCCAACCCCCAGGCATAAGATCATCAGGCCCATCAAACTGGCGTTATAAATACGTAGAGGGACGTCCAATCTTGCCTGTGGTACTGGATGGCATTCCTATGAGTGCCCTACTATACACTGGGTCACAGGTGACCACCATCCCGTACATGCTCTTTAAGCAGTACTGGAATGACTCGGACATAACCTGCTACCCAGATGACGACCTGAGTATCATCGCCAGCAATGGTCAGCCCATGCCGCAGGTGGGATTCAAGGAGGTGACCATTAAGATCGGTAAAGTCGAACTGGCGGCACAAGGACTGATTATAGTGGACATAGACCGTCATGAGAGTCACCCTAGAATAACCTTGGGAACTAATGTGATTGAAAATTGTCTTGCAGAGGTGATTCTCATTTTACAGCAGGTTGCCAAGAATGCCAGTTCCGGCCAGCAGCGTGTGCTCCAAAAAGAGATCCGGGCACTGATGAAGCGGCAACAAGTGGAACTATCTGGTGGTGAGATAGGTAGCGTGAGAATGTGCGACCCGTTCCCTATTGCCATGCCCCCGAAAAGTGAGATGATGATTTGATGCCGGACAGCTATTGGTCTAAGAGGTAGAGACTACCAAGCAATGGTAGAACCCGTCTACTCAGACAGTAGGCCCACCATTTTGACAGCACGGGGGGTGGTCGATGTACGCCATGGGAGGGTGCCCGTTCGCATCATAAATATCGGGGAGAGAGAAGTATACCTGCCCCGGTATGCCACGCTAGCCAAATTGTTCAGCATCAACCAGAACTCGGTACAGGCTGTGGAACCCTTGCCTCCATCTCAACCAGAGGAAGGTAACGGCTCTAAGAAACCAATGGAGGACTGGTGTCAGCAACTGCATTTGGGTACTGACTCCACTCCCTCACACCAGAAACAGGGAGTCTATCGGGTGGTTCAAGAGTACGAGAGAGTGTTTAGTAAACACCCGCTAGACTTCGGGCGAGTAAAGGGGGTAGAACACCACATCCCCACGGGAGACCATCCCCCTATAAAGGGGAGATACCGACCCGTACCCCCTGCACACTATCAACACGCCAAGGGGATGCTAAGAGACATGAAGGAGGCTGGGGTAATCAGGGACAGCTGTAGCCCCTGGGCAGCTCCACTAGTCTTAGTGAAAAAGAAAGACAACACCATGAGAATGTGTGTAGACTACAGGAAGGTCAACCGTATCACACACAAAGATGCGTACCCGTTACCAAGGATAGAAGAGTCCTTAGCTGCATTAAAATCTGCAAACTTCTTCTCTACTTTGGATCTCACCTGACTGGTCAGACACAAATATATCTGTTTAAAAGAGTCTGGTGTAGGCCAGAAAAATATAACTGTGGTTTTCCTCTTCCACGGTTCTAATCTGCTTTTTATTACCCTTTTTCCATTGATAGTGCGAGTGTAAGCTATTTTACTTCATTTACAATGGGCAAGGCGCGTGGCAAGGGACGTGGAACTGGATATTCTGGTAATGGTGCGTGTAGAGGATGGGACCGTGGTCAAGGTGAAAATGTGCCACAACCAACAGCCACATCTTCTCGCTCCCAGTTCTTGACCGAATTACTAGGGAAGCACACAACAAGACCACTATTGCGAACTGATCAGTGTGAACAGGTTATTAATTGGATAGCAGATAATACTTCCAGTTACCTAGGCACCACCACCTCCGGTCTGTCTTCCACACGGTCAAGTTTTAGTAGCCGTGAGTCTCGACCGCATACTCCTCCTCACCCTGATCGCAGCATTGCGGTGGCTAAGGGGAGGTGATCGGTATTCTCACCTCCTATTCCGGCCTCCAGCGCTGTCTGCCGCGGCTTCCAGGATGTTGCCATGACGACCCGATGTCGTTATGACAACATCCTGGTCACTAGACAGCAGGAAGATTTTTTGAACATAAGCAGTGCATTTCCAAATGATCTTCTCCCTGTCCAGCGCTGACAGCCTGCACGGCACAGGGATGGTGCTTCATTCCTGTGCCATGCAGGCGATCAGAGAAAAAAAAGTTAAAGTCCCAGAGTGGGACAAAATAAACAAGTTAAAAAACTGTCAGAAAGCGAAAAAAAAAAAAAAAATTTGTAAAAATATTTAAAAAAAAATAAAAAAAATAATCCACCAAAAATAAAAATATAATGTACCCATCAATAAATATTATGAAAAAACAAAAAAAACAATAAAAGTACACATATTTGGTATCGCCGCATCCATAACGACCTGACCTATAAAACTGTCCCACTAGTTAACCCCTTCAGTGAACACGGTAAAAAAAAAAAAAAAAACGAAGCAAAAAAAAAAGCTTTATCACCATACCGTCAAACAAAAAATGGAATAACA
Source organism: Phyllobates terribilis (assembly GCF_046119375.1). NCBI lineage: Eukaryota > Metazoa > Chordata > Amphibia > Anura > Dendrobatidae > Phyllobates > Phyllobates terribilis. The sequence continues at coordinate 82,787,795 of NW_027362764.1, forward strand.
CGCGATCAAAAAGACGAATATAAATAAATATACTACAGCTGAAAACGTCATCTCATCCCGCAAAAAACAAGCCGCCATACAGCTCCATCATCCGAAAAATATAAAAGTTATAGCTCTCAGAATAAAGCGATGCTAAAAAATAATTTTTTCTATAAAATAGCTTTTATTGTGTAAAAGCGCCAAAACATAGAAAAACTATATAAATGTGGTACCGCTGTAAACGTACTGACCCAAAGAATAAAACTGCCTTATCAATTTTACCACACGCGGAACAGAATAAAAAAATTAAAAAAAACAGCTCCTGAATTGTTGGATTTTGTTTATTCTGCCTCCCAAAAATCAGAATGAAAAGCGATCAAAAAATGTCACATGCCTGAAAATGGCACCAATAAAAACATCAACTCATCCCGCAAAAAACAAGCCACCACATGACTGTCTGCCAAAATCTGGAAAAATTATAGCTCTCAAAATATGGCGATGCAAAAACTAGATTTTACAAAAAAATGCGTCTTTTAGTGTGTGACAGCTGTCAATCATAAAAACCCCATATGATTCTGGTATCACTGTAATTGTACCAACCCGAAGAATAAAGTCGTCTAATCACTTATACCGCACAAGGAACGGCGTAAAAAATAAACTCTCGTGTTAGGGTTGTGCTAGGGTTAGGGCTGGGTTTGGGGTTAGAGTTGTGATGGGGTTGTGATTTTTTCAAAAGTAAGAAAAAAAGATGGCGATATGGCGACTAGTGTTGAGTGCAAGTGCTCGCTACTTGAGTTTGCATCGGGTGCTCTGGTATGCATTGAGTATCGTGGGTATTTGAGTGACATGTTCGAGTCTCCGCCCCATATGCTTCGCGACCAAAAAAACTTTGCGGGGATTGCCTGCCATGGACGAGTGATCCCCGCATGTTTTTTTTTGGGTGTCTAATAACCGTGAAACATGCGGGGCAGGGACTCAAGCATGTCACTCGAGCACAAGCAGTACATGGTGCATACCCAGGTACCAGATGCAAACTCAAGAAGCGAGTACTTGCGCTCAAGATTAATGACAACTTAATATGATGACCTAATGTTATCAAATTCTGTGTCATACCTCTGGGTTTAAAATGATCACTACACCCCTTGATAAAATCCTTGAGGGGTCTAGTTTCCAAAATGGGGTCACTTGTGGGGGAGCTCCAATGTTTAGGCACACAGGGGCTCTCCAAATGCAACATGGTGTCCGCTAACAATTTGAGCAGATTTTCCATTCAATTTGTTAGCGGACACCATGTTGCGTTTGGAGAGCCCCTGTGTGTCTAAACATTGGAGCTCCCCCACAAGTGACCCCATTTTGGAAACTAGACCCCCCAAGGCACCTATCTAGATGCATAGTGAGCACTTGGAACCCCCAGATGCTTCACAAATTGATTCGTAAAAATGAAAAATTATTTTTTTCCACTTTTTCATTTTTACGAATCAATTTGTGAAGCACCTGGGGATTCCAAGTGCTCACTATGCATCTAGATAGGTGCCTTGGGGGTCTAGTTTCCAAAATGGGGTCACTTGTGGGGGAGCTCCAATGTTTAGGCACACAGGGGCTCTCCAAACGCAACATGGTGTCCGCTAACAATTTGAGCGGATTTTCCATTCAATTTGTTAGCGGACACCATGTTGCGTTTGTAGAGCCTCTTTGTGCCTAAACATTGGAGCTCCCCCACAAGTGACCCAATTTTGGAAACTAGACCCCCCAAGGCACCTATCTAGATGCATAGTAGGCACTTGGAACCCCCAGGTGCATCACAAATTGATTCGTAATAATGAAAAAGTGAAAAAAAATGGGGTCACTTGTGGGGTGTTTCCACTGTTTAGGCATATAGGGGGCGCTCCAAACACAACATGGCGTCCACTAATTATTCCAGCAAATTTTACAATCAAAAAGTCAAATGGTGCTCCTTCCCTTCCGAGCCCTGCTGTGTGCCCAAACAGTGGTTTTTCCCCACATATGGGGTATCTGCGTGCCCAGGGGAAATTGCACAACAAATTTTGGGGTCCATTTTTTCCTGTTACCCCTGCGAAAATAAAAAAATTTGGGTCTAAATTAACATTTTTGTGAAAAAAGTTAAATGTTCATTTTTTTCTTCCACATTCCCAAAATTCCTGTGAAGCACCTGAAGGGTTAATAAAGTTCTTGAATGTGGTTTTGAGCACCTTGAGGGGTGAAGTTTTTATAATGGTGTCACTTTTGAGTATTTTCTGTCACAAAGACCCCTCAAAGTTACTTGATGTGGTCACTAAAAAAATGGTTTTGTAAATTTTGTTGGAAAAATGAGAAATCGCTGATCAACTTTTAACCCTTATAGCTTCCTAGCAAAAAAAAATTTTGTTCCAAAATTGTACTGATGTAAAGTAGACATGTGGGAAATGTTATTTATTAACCTTTTTTGTGTGACATATCTCTCTGATTTAAGGGCATAAAAATTCAAATTTTGAAAATTGCAAAATTTTCAAAATTTTCGCCAAATTTCCACTTTTTTTTACAAATAAACGCAAGTGATATCGAAGAAATTTTACCGCTATCATGAAGTACAATATGTCACGAAAAAACATTCTCAGAATCAGGGGGATCCGTTGAAGCGTTCCAGAGTATTTACCTCATAAAGTGACAGTGGTCAGAATTGTAAAAATTGGCCCGGTCATTAACGTGCAAACCACCCTCGGGGGTAAAGGGGTTAATGAAAGGAACCAAATGACACATCTTGCTAAAACGGTCCACGACCACCCAGATGACAGTGAAACCCTCGGACACAGGAAGGTCAGTAATAAAATCCATTGCCAGATGCGTCCAAGGTGCACTAGGAACCTCCAGAGGGCAAAGCAACCCCGCAGCAGGGGTATACGAAGCCTTTGACCTAGCACACACCGTACAAATCTTTCCTAAAGGTTCTAGGCACAAACAACCTCCCATGGGGAGTTTTAGATGGGGCATCCTCCTGGGCTTTCAGAATCCCATCTTCCAAAACGGAGTCCAATGCTGCTACCACAACTCCTTCCTGTAAAATGCTCTCCTCCTCCTCGGTACCAACCATGGGAGAAAAACTGCGAGATAAAGCATCGGTTTTAACATTCTTGGTACCAGGGATGTAAGTAACAGAAAAATTAAACCGAGAAAAAAAAAGTGCCCACCTAGCCTGACGGGCATTCAAGCGCTTGGCAGCATCCAGATAAATCAAATTTTTATGATCAGTGAAAACCTGAACCGGAAATGTAGCACCTTCTAAGAAATGCCGCCAATGTTCAAACGCGAGTTTAATAGCCAGCAATTCCCACTTACCAACATCGTAATTAAGTTCGGTTTCTGAAAATGTTTTCGAAAAAAAAGCACAGGGATGTACTCCATCATTGTTCTCCTGAGACAAAACGGCACCGACCCCCACCGAAGAAGCATCAACCTCGACCAAAAAAGGCTTGGTCTCATCAGGCTGCATAAGGATAGGGGCAGAACTGAACCTCTGCTTGAGATACACAAAAGCTTCAATGGCCTCAGTAGTAGAGATGAGCGGTGTTCGACTAGAACTGTGCGCCAATCTCAAATTCGAGCTGTTTTGGGTGGTGTTCGAGTTGTTCGATGAACCCGAACGATTTGCAAAAAATTCGGCTGTTCGAGGTTATGTTCGATAACTGTTCGTGCACCAAAAGCGTGTCCTGCATGTCTGGCGCTATTTAGAGCACCAATCATGCAGGGATTGTCTGCCACTCACTGTAATGCCACAGCCATGGTGGTTGTGGCATTACAGTGATTGCCCAAATCGATGGGAACAGTGCTCACAGTGAAACATGAAAAGCTGGCAATTCAGCAGCGGCATACACCGGTACCCGACAATTTAGAACCGAAAGAATAGAGCTTCACACATAGATTAGATAGATAGAAACATGTCAGTCACACATATAAGAAGCACAGTGACAGTGTTGCTTACTGTACTTGTCATTTAGTGTAAAGGATTTATCAAAAAAAATAATAGTGTTTTCATGCACCGTCTCTTTAAAAAAGCCGGCTGGCAATTCAGCAGGGTACCCGACAATTTAGAATAGAAGGAATAGAGAATCACACATAGATTAGATAGATAGAAACATGTCAGCCACATATATACGAAGTACAGTGACAGTGTTGCTTACTGTACTTGTCATTTAGTGTAAAGGATTTATTAAAAAATATAATAGTGTTTTCGTGCACCGTCTCTTTAAAAAAGCCGGCCGGCAATTCAGCATCTGTACCCGACAATTTATAACAGACAGAATAGAGCTTCACACATAGATTAGATAGATAGAATCATGTCAGTCACATATATATGAAGTACTGTGACAGTGTTGCTTACTGTACTTGTCATTTACTGCAAAGGATTTATTAAAAAAAATAATAGTGTTTTCATGCACCGTCTCTTTAAAAAAGCCGGCCGGCAATTCAGCATCTGTACCCGACAATTTATAACAGACAGAATAGAGCTTCACACATAGATTAGATAGATAGAAACATGTCAGTCACATATATAATAAGTACAGTGACAGTGTTGGTTACTGTACTTGTCATTTAGTATTAAAATAAAGGATTTATTATTAAAAAAAATTGGCGTGGGGTTCCCCGTAATTTTAGTCTCTAGCGGAGGTTAAGCAGACAGCTGGGGCAGATGTTTGAAGCCTGGGAAGGGGGTAATACCCACGGAGCTTCCCAGGCTACTAATGTCAGCCCCCAGCTGAATACCTAGCCTTTACTAGCTATTAAAATGGAGGACCCCCCCAAAAAAATGACGTGGGGTACCCCCTAATTTAATAGCTAGCAAAGGCTAGGCAGACAGCTGGGGGCTGATATTAATAGCCCAGGAAGGGAGCCATGAATATTGGCCCCCTCCCAGGCTAGAAACACCAGCCGTCAGCCGCCCCAGAAATGGCGCATCCATAGGATGCGCCAATTCTGGCACTTAGCCTCGCTCTTCCACGCTGCCCTGGTGCGGTGGCAGGGGGTAATAGGGTTGGGGTTGATGTCAGCTTATAATGCCAGCTGACATCAAGCCCAGGTTAGTAATGGAGAGGCGTCTATAAGACACCCCCATTACTAACCCCATAGTCAAAGTTAAAAGAAAACACAAACACCCAGAATAAAGTCCTTTAATTGAAATAAAGACACATTCCTTTATTGTTCTAAATTAAACCATACTTACCGTCACGCCCATTCCAGCTGAAGCCAACGATCTCCTGCAATAAAAGAAAAATAATAAAGCAACCTCATCCTTACCTTTCCATGGTTCCCACGACAGCTTCAGCTCTGCTACATCGAGATAACAGGCTGGACCGCAGCAGAACGCTGCCATCCAGCCTGTCATCCCGCAGACACTGAGAAGCGCAGGCATGCTTGCGCTCTGCAGTGTCTGGCTGTGACGGCATAAAGATGAGACGAGTTCATGTCCAATGAACTCGGCGCACCTCATGCACGTCACTGACAGCGTGGGAGAATTCTCCTGCACTCAGCACTTCAGCGTGAGAATTCTCCCACGCTGTCAGTGACGTGCATGAGGTCAGCTGAGTTCATTGGACATGAATGAGCTCACCTCATGCACGTCACTGACAGCGTGGGAGAATTCTCACGCTGTAGCGCTGAGTGCAGGAGAATTTTCCCACGCTGTCAGTGACGTGCATGAGGTGAGCTCATTCATGTCCAATGAACTCAGCTGACCTCATGTACGTCACTGACAGTGTGGGAGAATTTTCACGCTGAAGTGCTGAGTGCAGGAGAATTCTCCCACGCTGTCAGTGACGTGCATGAGGTGCGCCGAGTTCATTGGACATGAGCTTGTCTCATCTTTATGCCGTCACAGCGAGACACTGAGGAGCGCAAGCATGCCTGCGCTTCTGAGTGTCCGCGGGATGACAGGCTGGATGGCAGCGTTCTGCTGCGGTCCAGCCTGTCATCTCGATGTAGCAGAGCTGAAGCTGTCGTGGGAACCATGGAAAGGTAAGGATGAGGTTGCTTAATTATTTTACTTTTATTGCAGAAGACATTGGCTTCAGCTGGAATGGGCGTGACGGTAAGTATGGTTTAATTTAGAACAATAAAGAATTGTGTGTTTATTTCAATTAAAGGACTTTATTCTGGGTGTTGTGTTTTTTTAAATACTTTACTAGAAATTCATGGTGGTCATGTCTAATATTGGCGTGACCCCATGAATTTCGGGCTTAGGGCCAGCTGATAATGCCAAGCTGGCCTTAACCCCTTTATTACCCAGTGAGCCACCGCACCAGGGCCCTGGATGAGTTGGGTACAGCGCCAGAAGATGGCGCTTCTATGAACGCGCCATTTTCTGGGGCGGCTGCGGACTGCAATTTGCAGCGGGTGGGGCCCAGAAAGCTTGGGCCTCCCTGCGCTGCGGATTCCAGCTCCCAGCTGCCTAGTTGTACCTGGCTGGGCACAAAAATAGGGCGAAGCCCCACGCATTTTTTTTTTAAATTATTTCATGAAATTCATGGAATAATTAAGAAAAAAAGGGCTTCCCTATATTGTTGTGTCCAACCAGGTACAAATAGGCAGCTGGTGATTGGGGGCAGCCCGTCCCTGCCTGCTGTACCTGGCTGGACACAAATATAGTGCGAAGCCCCACGTCAATTTTTTTTTAATTATTTCATGAAATAATTTTTTTCAAAAAGGGCTTCCCTATATTGTTGTGTCTGGCCAGGTACAAATAGGCAGCTGGTGGTTGGGGGCAGCCCGTTCCTGCCTGCTGTACCTGACTGGACACAAATATAGTGTGAAGCCCCACGTCAATTTTTTTAAAATTATTTCAGGAAATTCATGAAATAATGAAAATATGTGACTGACATGTTTCTATCTATCTAATCTATGTGTGAAGCTCTATTCTGTCTGTTATAAATTGTCGGGTACAGATGCTGAATTGCCGGCCGGCTTTTTTAAAGAGACGGTGCATGAAAACACTATTATTTTTTTTAATAAATCCTTTGCAGTAAATGACAAGTACAGTAAGCAACACTGTCACAGTACTTCATATATATGTGACTGACATGTTTCTATCTATCTAATCTATGTGTGAAGCTCTATTCTGTCTGTTATAAATTGTCGGGTACCGCTGCTGAATTGCCGGCCGGCTTTTTTAAAGAGACGGTGCACGAAAACACTATTATATTTTTTAATAAATCCTTTACACTAAATGACAAGTACAGTAAGCAACACTGTCACTGTACTTCATATATATGTGACTGACATGTTTCTATCTATCTAATCTATGTGTGATGCTCTATTCCTTCATGTCTAAATTGTCGGGTACCGGTGTATGCCGCTGCTGAATTGCCGGCCGGCTTTTTTAAAGAAAGCGTCTTCTGAGCAGTTTGTCAGCTTTTGGACACCTTTGAAGGTGTTTTCTATGTGTTCCTATGTGTTTTTGTTTGCCTGCCATTGATTTTAACGGTGTCCGACGGTGTTCTAAGGTGTTCGACGAACCGAACCGAACCCGAACACTACGGGGGTGGCTCAACACTACTCAGTAGTCCACTGGACAGTATTCGCACCTTTCCTGGTGAGATCGGTCAGTGGCTTAACAATTATAGAAAAATTCTTAATGAATTTTCTGTAATAATTGGCGAAACCCAAAAATCTCTGTATCGATTTCAAACCAATAGGCCTAGGCCATTCCTGCACAGCCTGAACCTTCACCGGGTCCATCTCAAAGCCCTTGCTGGAGATAATGTAGCCCAAAAAACTAATTCTCTGCACAGCGAACTCACATTTCTCCAGCTTAGCAAAAAGTGAATTGTCACATAATAACTGCAATACCTCACGTACGCTCTGCCAATGAGACTCCAGATCTGGCGAATAAATCAAAATGTCATCCAAATACACAACCACATTCTTACCAATCAAAGGTCTCAAGATGTCATTAATAAGGTTCTGAAAAACGCGGGTGCATTGGTAAGACCAAAAGGCATCACCAGATTCTCAAAATGACCTACCGGAGTGTTAAAAGCAGTTTTCCATTCAACACCCTCCTTTATTCGTAACAAATTATATGCCCCCCGGAGATCAATTTTAGAGAACCACTTGGCCCCCACTAACTGGTTAAACAAGTCAGGAATTAACGGCAATGGGTAGCAATTGCGTACCGTAATTTTATTAATTTCACGAAAGTCCAGACATGGACGTAAAACCGCCGTCCTTTTTTTTTACAAAAAAAAATCCAACAGCCACAGGTGACTTAGAAGGTCTAATGTGACCATCAGCCAAGCTCGTCTGTATGTATTCCTCCAAGGCCTTTCTCTCAGGGATAGTCAGATTAAATAAGCGACTCTGGGGAAGAGTAGCTCCAGGAACAAACTCAATGATGCAATCATCGTCCCTATGAGGAGGTAAAACTTGCGACTCCTCCTCTGAAAAAACTTTCCAAAAATCCTGAATAGGTACAGGTAATTCCCCTTTTTCCACAGCCGCAATGCGACCGTTACAACACTGATCATAGCACTTAGGACTCCATGATTTAATCTCATTAGTAGACCAGTCCAGTAAAGGATTGTGCAGTTTTAACCAAGGCAAACCTAAAACTACTGGAGAAGGCAAATTATTTAATACCACCAAATCCAAATTTTCCTGGTGAATACCATTGATAGTGAGGGGAAATTCAGCAACCTTGTGAGTAATACATTTCAAAGGAGTGTTGTCAATAGCAATCACAGAAATAGGTGATGACAAAGGTTTCCAATTTAAGTTTTTCTAAAAGCCCCTTATCAATCACATTAAGTGTTGAACCACAATCCACAAATACCTGAAATTCAATCAAATCTTCCTGCAATAAGGTACTCCCTGAAAGAAATACTCCCTTAGAATTCAAACAAGCAATACGGGCGTAACTGACCTTTTTTTTTTCTTTGCTTAAACGAAGCTCACAGTTCTTAAGTAAATGGTCAGATTTACCACAGTAAAAACACAATCCCTTGGAAAACATGCGGTCTCTTTCCTGAGAGCGGAGTGACATCGCCCCAACCTCCATTGGTCCTCCGCCGTCCGAGCAGACCCTCTGAGGACTAGGAGCTGCCATTGCAGGAATTTTCTCATCATTAACCCTGGCACGCAGTCTCCTGTCCACATGTATAGCTAATTGCATGGCCTCTTGCAATGTCACAGGTGCAGGAAATGCAATCAGCAGATCTTTAACCCTTTCACTTAGACCGGCAAGAAACGAACATTTTAACGCCGAATCATTCCATTTCACTTCTGAAGACCACCTTCTGAAGTGTGTACAATAATTTTCAACATCACCTGACCCCTGCTTCAAACGTCTCAGTTCTGTCTCAGCAGATGAGACTCGATCAGGATCGTCCTACTATAACCCCATAAGAGAAAAAAAATCCTCCACTGATCTAAAACACGGATCATTAGGTTGGAGAGAAAAGGCCCACCCCTGTGGTTCCTTGCGCAAAAGTGACATGATAAACCCAATGTGCTGTGATTCATTCCCAGAGGACCTGGGTCTCAAACGAAAATATAGCAAACAAGCATTTTTAAAGGAAAAAAAATCTTGTTGTTTACCATCAAAAATATCAGGCAGTCCTACCTTTGGTTCCACAAAATGCGCTCCAGGACAGCTACTCACGTGTTGCTGGAGATCGGCCATCTCTAGAGACAATCCCTGCAGGCGTTGAGCCAACTCTTGAACAGACACCATACTGATCCCAGGATTTCTTTCCAAGTTTAGTTTGGGCTGGACTCACTGTTATAATCTGCTCCAAGAACTAAGGAAAGAAAGGGAATCTGTCCCTACAATGAGACTGAGCTGATTCCCTACGTTGCAGCGGGCGACCTGTTCCTTGTGAACAGACCCGCCTTCCTCCTCAGCTAGTCTGAATGCAGACCTATAGAATAAAGGGAGGGATCCCTAAAAGAACTAAGGACTGGGACAAAATTGGACACCTCCTAGCAGATGTTGCAGCGGAGCAAAAAGACAAACAGACAAAAAGTACTTAGAGGTCCAAAGGACCAAACGAACTAGAGAGATAGGTACCAAAGCACCTGGCTAGATAGAGAGTCAAATAACACTGAAGTCCAGCAAAGCCCGAAGGGCAGAGCTGGAATAAATAGGCAGCAGGTCACATAACCAAAATAGAAAAAAACTAACAGGAGAGTTCTAACACAATTGGCACAAAGTGAGGAGGAGGATCGTGGTGCGCAAGTGGAAGAGGAGGAGGTGGTGGATGATCTAGTAACTGACCCAATGTGGCAGGAGGACATGCAGAGCGAAGCCTGCAGCACACGGGGGAGGGAGGCAGAGTACCCCAACAGGCAGGAAGAAGTAGTGTGGTAGCCGCAGACAGAAGGCGGGCAACCGTTCCCCGTAACACCAAAATGAGGGCCGTTGCGAGTAAAACCGGTAGGTCTTCCAGAGTCTGGAATTTTTTTAAAGACTCTGCTGATAACCCCAAAAAAGCCATTTGTACCACCTGCCATGCCAGCATCAGCAGGGGTGACAAAACTACCAGCCTGACCACCACTAGCATGATCAGGCACATGGCAGCAAAGCACCCGACTTTGTGGGGTGAAACCCAGGGTCCACGACCAGTGTCAGCGGGTGTCACCATTGCTTCTTCCGCTGTTGTGCGTGTAATAGAACCCCCTGTTATGCGTGCAAGGCAATCCCCTGTCCATACTGCATGCAAAAATGCCCCCTCCTCTCAGTCTTCACTTGTTATGGCAGTTTCTCAAGAAATAGCATCAACGTCCACGTCCACATCCCACCGCAGCGTTCAATTGTCCATATCCCAGACCTTTGAATGAAAGTGCAAATTCGCAGCCAACGCCCCACAGGCCACAGTCCTAAATACGCACATTTCACGACTGCTTGCATTGGAAATGCTGCCTTTTAGGCTGGTGGAGATGGAATCCTTCTGCAACCTTATGGCGGTGGCCGTCCCTCGGTACTCGGTCCCCAGTAGTGTTGAGCATTCCGATACTGAAATATCGGGTATCAGCCGATATTCGTGGTATCGGAATTCCGATACTTAATTCCGATATCGTATACCGGAATCGGAAGTTCCCATAATGCAATGAGCCATTTTCATTTTATTCAGCCAATGAGGATCCTAAGAAGTGTGGGCACATCCTGTTAGGCATGTAGGCATCTTAACTAATGGCATGGCTGTGATTCACTGCTGAAACGATGTCATGATGCACTATAAAAGCCGCCGCCGCCATTTTGAGCTCACTCTGCTGTGAATTCAGTTAGGGATAGGACGCTGTTGTTCTGAGGGACAGTTTTAGCTACCTATTTGGTCTATTCTGCTTTACCCAAGCTACTTTATAAATCGTTGTGCCTTGCAGTGCTAGTGCACAGTTCTCTGTGCTGTTCACCTCTTTCTGCAAGGTCTGTGTGTGTGAGTGCAGCTCACCCTGTAGTGTGTGCTTCAACCACGTCTGGTTGTAGTGCACTCAGTGTGTGTCACTGCCTCATACATTGTCCTTTTTTGCCAATTCATAATTTTTCCTGATATCTCCTATTAGTGTGGTGGTTCCATCCGTATTCAGCTAAATAGGTTCCAAACACACTATATAGGAGTAGATAGAGAAATGTTTTTGGTCTTGCAGCGCTAGTGCACAGTGCTCTGCATCTGCACTGTTCACCGCTGTCTGAAAGGTCTGTGTGTGTGAGTGCAGCTCACCCTGTAGTGTGTACTTCAGCCACGCCTTGTTGTAGTGCACTCAGTGTGTGTCACTGCCTCATACATTGTCCTTTTTTGCCAATTCATAATTTTTCCTGATATCTCCTATTAGTGTGGTGGTTCCATCCGTATTCAGCTAAATAGGTTCCAAACACACTATATAGGAGTAGATAGAGAAATTTTTTTGGTCTTGCAGCGCTAGTGCACAGTGCTCTGCATCTGCACTGTTCACCGCTGTCTGAAAGGTCTGTGTGTGTGAGTGCAGCTCACCCTGTAGTGTGTGCTTCAGCCACGTCTGGTTGTAGTGCACTCAGTGTGTGTCACTGCCTCATACATTGTCCTTTTTTGCCAATTCATAATTTTTCCTGATTTCTCCTATTAGTGTGGTGGTTCCATCCGTATTCAGCTAAATTGGTTCCAAACACACTATATAGGAGTAGTTAGAGGAGCCTTTCTGCAGCATTGGGCCCTGCAGCCCCAGCCAGATTAGTATTAGCCTATTTTTTGTAGCCTTATCTATTGCATTGTAGGTTACCTTCCTACATTGTAATAGCTACAAAAAGTTTGTGATACTATCGGTATTACATCTTTAGGCACATCCAGTGTCTTTTTGTGACAAAAAAAAACTAAATAAAGTTAACCAAACACTCCACTTTACAGTTATGTAGGCCACATTAGCTCATATTAAAGTCTAGTCCACACTTTATAAAATTAGTGTTTCTTATACCTGTTAGCAGCTGTTCAGGAATAAGCACACTAAGCCCTTAGTACTTTTCTGCCTATCTTTATCAGTCTACCAAGATGAAGAAGGCAGGGAGTAAGGCATGTGGTCGTGGGCGTGGGCGTGGAGTTTCTGCAGGGAGAGGACGTGAGGATTCTGTGCCTGCAGGGAGAGGACGTGGGGATTCTGTGCCTGCATCAGCATCCCCCAGTTTTACCAGGGAACAGTCCTTTATGCGCAGCTTTGTAGCAGCTAGCCGTACCCCACTGCTGCGGGAGGACCAAATTGAAGCCGTTGTCGGATGGATGGCAGCTAATGCATCGACTTCAATTAGTTCCAGATCCTCTCAGGTCCTGAGCACTGAAGAGCACCCATCTGTCTCTTCACCACCTGCCAAATTGCCCAGGCAGTCAGAGAGCCCTGGACAGGAGCCATCTCTACTTCTGTTCTCTGAATCTCTTGGCTTGAAAAGAGGGGGCCAGCCAAGCAGAATTCGAGAATTTGAAGAAGAGGTAGTATGCAGTGATGCGCAACCGTTTTGTCTCTCTGAATCTGAAGAGGCGGGTGGGCCAGTGCCTATGGTCAGCAGCACACCTCAGTACGCATCTGATGATGAGACTCAGGTGACACTTTCTGGTGAGTACTGTGCTGTCGAGACTACCCAGGAGAAGCAGTTGTTTGAAGAGGGTGGTGTAGATGATGAGGTCCTTGACCCATCATGGCGTGAGGAACAGGAAGGTGGTGGGAGCAGCTCTGAGGAAGAGATTCCCCGAACAGCCCAAAAAGGAGGGAGAGGGAGGGGGCAGACTTGGTTGCCTGCAGACTCCACTTCAGCACCCATTAGGAGCATGGCTCTTCCAAAATCCAAAGCGGGCGCTCCCAAGACTTGCAGTGCCTGGTCCTTTTTTGACACAGTTGCAGATGACATTTGCTTTGTCAAATGCAAGCTGTGTAATCAGAAGGTGAAAAGAGGGAAAATTGTCAGCAACCTCAATACCACAAATATGTGGAAACATGTGCGCACCAAGCACATGGTGGAGTTACAAAAACACACTGAAGACCTAGGCCAACCTACAGCGCCACCTACCACCTCTTCAGCTCGTGTTGTAGCCTCTTCCTCCAGCTCACACACAGCTAGTTCGTCTTCCTCACAGGATCGCCATGGAAGAATCTCTGGCACTGTTGTACAGAGACACAGTGTAATTCCACCCACAGCACCACTTTCCCAGTCATCCTCACACTCCCAGGCCAGTCTACAGCCATCGTTACCACAGGCATGGGAGAAAAGGGGCCCATACTCGGCAACCCACCCCCGAGCACAGGCTCTGAATGCTGGCATTGCTAAACTACTGGCTCTTGAAATGCTATCATTCAGGCTGGTGGAGACTGACACATTCCGTAACTTTATGGCATTGGCAGCCCCACAATACAACATGCCCAGCCGCTTTTATTTCAGCAGACAAGCCGTCCCTGCCCTGCAACATCATGTGGGGGGAAAAATTAAACATGCGCTACAAAACGCCGTCAGTAGCAAGGTCCACCTGACCACCGATGCGTGGACCAGTAAGCATGGACAGGGACGATACCTATCCCTCACTGCCCATTGGGTAAATGTTGTGAAGCCGGGTACAGATCTTGAGAGTGGCGCTGTACGTGTTCTGCCAACTCCAAGGATTACAGGAATCCAGTCTGTATACATTGACTCCTCCTCATACTCCAGTTCCTCTGAATCAGCGCTGCAGGAGCCGTCACGGTCTACCTCCACAACGACCCGTGAACGGTTACCTGTTATGATGACCGATATGAGCACAGCCGTGGCCAAACGTCAACAGGCCGTATTAAAATGAATTTCTTTGGGGAATCGAAGCCACACAGCGCAGGAGCTCTGGAATGCCATCAAGCAGCAGAGCGACGTGTGGTTTGTGCCAGCGAATCTCCAGCCAGGCATGGTAGTGTGTGACAATGGCAGAAATCTGGTGGCAGCTCTGGGCCTAGACAACCTCACTCACATCCCATGTCTGGCACATGTGCTCAACTTGGTCGTGCAGAGTTTTTTGAGGGACTATCCGGATCTTGATGCACTGCTTCACAAGGTCCGCATAGAGTGCGCTCACTTGCGGCGTTCCAGCAACGCAAAATCACGCATTGCAGCTCTGCAGCGCCGATTACGTCTTCTGGAACATCGCATCATATGTGACCTACCCACCAGGTGGAATTCAACGTTACATATGTTGGAGAGGTTGTGTGAGCAGCAGACAGCAGTAATGGAGTACCAGCTGCAGCAGGCGCAAACAAGTCGCAGTGCGCGCCGTTCACACGTCACCACCACTGAGTGGGCCTCTATGAAGGACATTTGCCACGTTTTGCGTGCCTTTGATTATTCCACGCGGATGGCGAGTGCAGATGATGCACTAGTCAGCATGACTATCCCCCTTATCTGCCTGCTTGAAAAAACACTGCAAGCACTAAGGGACGAGGTTTTGGAAGAGGTGGAGGATGAGGAGTCACAAATGCCATCTGCTTCTCTACAGTCTGCGCAACGTGGTTCCTCACAAAGGCCTAGGCAGGGGACACTTTGTGAGGAGGATGAGGAGGAGTCAATGGATGAGGAAGACATCTGTCCAGAGGAGGGAGGTTCACAATGCTCTAGTAGTCAGTATCTAGAGCGAGGGTGGGGTGATGCAGAGCAGGCAGAGATCACGCCTCAAGCAGGGGACAGCGTTTCTTGGCCAGTTGGCAGTCTGCAGCACATGGTTGATTTCATGCTGCAGTGCCTGAGAAACGACCGCCGCATCGCCCACATTCTCAACACGACTGATTATTGGGTGTCCACCCTCCTAGATCCTCACTACCGGGACAACTTACAAAGCCTCATAACACCGTTGAACCGGGAGCGTAAAATGCGGGAGTACCAAGACGCACTAGTGCATTCCATCATGTTCTCCATTCTGTAACATACCTGGCGGCGTCCTTGCATAGTGGTCCATTTCCCACTGTGCAGGAGCGCGCACTTGATCTCCTGTCCGGAATGTCTCTCTGGCTTCCCTCCATGCTGTCTGTTTGTGTCTGTCTCTGCTGCTTAAGGGCGGCGCCCGATCACTTCCTGCTTTTTGTACCTGCTGTGGGTCACACCCCTTGTGCGTCCTCAGCCTATTGCTGTCTGACACTTGGTATATAGCTCAGCAGCTCCCTTCTATCCCTGCCTGAGCATAGTGTTTTCCTTCAGTGTGTGCTTGCACTCTGAAGGTGCCAGGTCCCGTCTTTGTTTCCTTGTCTGCCTTTCCTGGAGGCTGTATTTCCAGGCCTGTCTGAACCTAGTCCTGTATGTCTCCTGCTTTTTGTATCAGTTCCCGTGTCTGAACTGAGTCCTGTATGTCTCCTGCTTTTTGTATCAGTTCCCGTGTCTGAACTGAGTCCTGTATGTCTCCTGCTTTTTGTATCAGTTCCCGTGTCTGAACTGAGTCCTGTATGTCTCCTGCTTTGCGGTATCAGCTCCCGTGTCTGAACTGTGTCCTGTATGTCTCCTGCTTTGTGGTATTAGTTCCCGTGTCTGAACTAAGTCCTGTATGTCTCCTGCTTTGCGGTATTAGTTCCCGTGTCTGAACTGAGTCCTTTCTGTGTTCTCTTGTCTGTCCTGTCTGAACACGCTCCTTGCCTGTTCGTTCCGCCTTCTAGTGGCCGATTTCCTAGACCCGCTCCTGTGTCTGGTCTGTCCTGTCTGAACACGCTCCTTGCCTGTTCGTTCCGCCTTCTAGTGGCCGATTTCCTAGACCCGCTCCTGTGTCTGGTCTGTCCTGTCTGAACACGCTCCTTGCCTGTTCGTTCCGCCTCTCTGGGGGCCGTATTCCCAGACCCGCTCCTGTATCCCTCTGCAGTGTCGGTCTCCTCCGTACACTCAGTTCCAGTCTGAACTTTCTCCTGTCCTTTACCTGTTTTGCCTCTATGTCCGTTCCCTTCCTTTTTCTGCAGAGTCTGAACTCGTACCTAACTCCTGCTTGTTGTCCCTGCAAGTACTGTGTGAGTATCTGGCTCTGTCTTTCCCTTCCTGTCTGTTCCGTGTGAACAGAGTCCTGTCCTGCCCTGCTTCTGCCCGCTGCTCCGGCAGTCCTGTCCTGCCCTGCTTCTGCCCGCTGCTCCGGCAGTCCTGTCCTGCCCTGCTTCTGCCCGCTGCTCCGGCAGTCCTGTCCTGCCCTGCTTCTGCCCGCTGCTCCGGCAGTCCTGTCCTGCCCTGCTTCTGCCCGCTGCTCCGGCAGTCCTGTCCTGCCCTGCTTCTGCCCGCTGCTCCGGCAGTCCTGTCCTGCCCTGCCTGTACCCCTCTGCCTGTAATGTTCCTGAGTCCCAGTGTGTACTGGGCCCTATCCCGCCTGTGTTCCTACCTGCTAGTGCCTCCCTGTCTGCACTCTAGCTGTGCTTGCCTTTACCCCCCTGCCTGCATACCCGCCTGCCTGCATACCAGTCGTGCCTGCCTATACCCACCAGTCTGTGTGCCAGCCTACCAGCCTGTTCCTGTATTCCCCTGTGTGGGTCAACAGCCGTGTCCGGGGTCTGTCCTGGAGTAGCACCTGGTCCCTCTGCTCGGTTCCTCCTTGGTGCACTGGCGTCGTATGCCGTCGTGCGACCCTGGTCGGATCGGGTGAATACTTAGTCACGCCCCTCCAGGCATTCACTCTCCGGCACGGTCCAGTGGAATCACTACCAATCACACGCACACGCCGCTTAGCCCGGGCGTGTGCATAACAGCATGCTCAGGCCATGGTTCCCGTTGAGCCCCACGGCCTTCGCTCTCTGAGAAGTTTTCCAGCGAATATATGCATTAAAATAAAATAAATAAATTTTTTTTTTCTCTTAGCTGAGTTCCAGGCGAAATTACGCACCGTCCAGATGGATCTATCAGCTCTCGTTCCTGCGGATCCACCACGTTACTATGGGGATCCAAGACAGTGTCGTGCATTTGTGGAGCAATGCATGCTACACTTTAAGGCCTACCCTCTCTATTTTCCTTCCGATTGGGCTAAAGTGGCCTTTATTATGTCTTACCTGGCGGGTGATGCCTTGGAATGGATCAACCCCCTATATGAAACACAGGATCCGATCCTCCGGGACCTAATGGCCTTCCTGGTGGCCTTTCTAATGGTCTTCGATGATCCTAACCCGGAGGCTCCTGCTGAAGCTTCACCTCCCAATATCCCGGAGCAGCCCCGATGGGTAATGTGTGTGGGTAGCGCAATAGTCCTCCAGCCCAATGAGACTACTGCCCACCCAGAATCCTCACAGGGTGACTACGCTTTCCGGAATACTTCTCTCAACCTCAAGAGGCAGTCCAGACGTGCTAGACGTAGAGGCAAGCCGTCACGCCAGGGTCTGTCCTCCCTGAGACCTCCTGACCCCAACCTTGAAGTCCCTACTGAAGCTTCATCTCCCTGTATCCCGGAGAAACCCCAATGGGTAATGTGCGTGGGTAGTGCACCAGTTCTCCTGCCCGAAGAGACTTCTGCCCATCCAGACTCCACACAGGAGAACTTCCTGCACCCGGCATCAGATGCTTCTCTCTCTTTAACCGGTGTGCATGTCCAAGGATGCTCCAAAGCTGTGGTTACCTCTGAGTCTGTGCACCTCTACTACCTGGCGGAGGATCCCCTGTTGCCTCCTGAATCCTCCGGGATACCACTCGATGACAAATGGAGAGAGACTTCTCTACACCCGGTACTCAATACTTTGTCCGCTTCGTCCTGTGAGCCTGACAATGGGTACCCCAAAGTGGTAGTTACCCCCGAGTCTCTACACCCCTCCGACCAGGCGGAGGATCTCCAGTTGTCTCCTGAACCCTTCGGGGTGCTACCTGGTAGCGAAAGGACAGAGACTCTCCTATACTCTGTACCTGATACCTCGCTCGCTTCGTCCAGTGAGTCCAACCTAGTGTACTCCGAAGCAGATGTTACTCCCGAGTCTCTACACCCCTCCGACCAGGCGGAGGACCTCCAGTTGTGTTCAGAACCCTTCGGGGTGCCACCTGATGGTGAATGGACAGAGACTTTCCTATACTCGGTACCCGATACCTCGCCTGCTTCCTCCAGTGAGTCCAACCTAGTGTACTCCGAAGCAGAGGTTACTCCCGAGTCTCTACACCCCTCCGACCAGGCGGAGGACCTCCAGTTGTGTTCAGAACCCTTCGGGGTGCCACCTGATGGTGAATGGACAGAGACTTTCCTATACTCGGTACCCGATACCTCGCCTGCTTCCTCCAGTGAGTCCAACCTAGTGTACTCCGAAGCAGAGGTTACTCCCGAGTCTCTACACCCCTCCGACCAGGCGGAGGACCTCCAGTTGTGTTCAGAACCCTTCGGGGTGCCACCTGATGGTGAATGGACAGAGACTTTCCTATACTCGGTACCCGATACCTCGCCTGCTTCCTCCAGTGAGTCCAACCTAGTGTACTCCGAAGCAGAGGTTACTCCCGAGTCTCTACACCCCTCCGACCAGGCGGAGGACCTCCAGTTGTGTTCAGAACCCTTCGGGGTGCCACCTGGTGGTGAATGGACAGAGACTTTCCTATACTCGGTACCCGATACCTCGCCTGCTTCCTCCAGTGAGTCCGACCTAGTGTACTCTGAAGCAGTTGTTTTCTCTGAGCCTCTGCACTCTTCTGACCCGGCGGAGGACCTCCAGTTGTTTCCTGAATCCTCCGGGGTACCACCAGATAACAAAGAGACAGTGACTTTTCCTCATTATGTACCTGATAACCCGTCTATTTTTTCCTGTGAGCTTGACAAGATGTACCTCGAAGCAGAGATTACCCTCAAGTCTCTGTCCCCCTCCAACCCAGTGAACGACTGGTCCTCGAATTCCCTGCGGAAGATTCTGGCAGGTCTGAAGAAGAGGGGGCGTAAGGGGGGAGGTACTGTAACATACCTGGCGGCGTCCTTGCATAGTGGTCCATTTCCCACTGTGCAGGAGCGCGCACTTGATCTCCTGTCCGGAATGTCTCTCTGGCTTCCCTCCATGCTGTCTGTTTGTGTCTGTCTCTGCTGCTTAAGGGCGGCGCCCGATCACTTCCTGCTTTTTGTACCTGCTGTGGGTCACACCCCTTGTGCGTCCTCAGCCTATTGCTGTCTGACACTTGGTATATAGCTCAGCAGCTCCCTTCTATCCCTGCCTGAGCATAGTGTTTTCCTTCAGTGTGTGCTTGCACTCTGAAGGTGCCAGGTCCCGTCTTTGTTTCCTTGTCTGCCTTTCCTGGAGGCTGTATTTCCAGGCCTGTCTGAACCTAGTCCTGTATGTCTCCTGCTTTTTGTATCAGTTCCCGTGTCTGAACTGAGTCCTGTATGTCTCCTGCTTTTTGTATCAGTTCCCGTGTCTGAACTGAGTCCTGTATGTCTCCTGCTTTTTGTATCAGTTCCCGTGTCTGAACTGAGTCCTGTATGTCTCCTGCTTTGCGGTATCAGCTCCCGTGTCTGAACTGTGTCCTGTATGTCTCCTGCTTTGTGGTATTAGTTCCCGTGTCTGAACTAAGTCCTGTATGTCTCCTGCTTTGCGGTATTAGTTCCCGTGTCTGAACTGAGTCCTTTCTGTGTTCTCTTGTCTGTCCTGTCTGAACACGCTCCTTGCCTGTTCGTTCCGCCTTCTAGTGGCCGATTTCCTAGACCCGCTCCTGTGTCTGGTCTGTCCTGTCTGAACACGCTCCTTGCCTGTTCGTTCCGCCTTCTAGTGGCCGATTTCCTAGACCCGCTCCTGTGTCTGGTCTGTCCTGTCTGAACACGCTCCTTGCCTGTTCGTTCCGCCTCTCTGGGGGCCGTATTCCCAGACCCGCTCCTGTATCCCTCTGCAGTGTCGGTCTCCTCCGTACACTCAGTTCCAGTCTGAACTTTCTCCTGTCCTTTACCTGTTTTGCCTCTATGTCCGTTCCCTTCCTTTTTCTGCAGAGTCTGAACTCGTACCTAACTCCTGCTTGTTGTCCCTGCAAGTACTGTGTGAGTATCTGGCTCTGTCTTTCCCTTCCTGTCTGTTCCGTGTGAACAGAGTCCTGTCCTGCCCTGCTTCTGCCCGCTGCTCCGGCAGTCCTGTCCTGCCCTGCTTCTGCCCGCTGCTCCGGCAGTCCTGTCCTGCCCTGCTTCTGCCCGCTGCTCCGGCAGTCCTGTCCTGCCCTGCTTCTGCCCGCTGCTCCGGCAGTCCTGTCCTGCCCTGCTTCTGCCCGCTGCTCCGGCAGTCCTGTCCTGCCCTGCTTCTGCCCGCTGCTCCGGCAGTCCTGTCCTGCCCTGCCTGTACCCCTCTGCCTGTAATGTTCCTGAGTCCCAGTGTGTACTGGGCCCTATCCCGCCTGTGTTCCTACCTGCTAGTGCCTCCCTGTCTGCACTCTAGCTGTGCTTGCCTTTACCCCCCTGCCTGCATACCCGCCTGCCTGCATACCAGTCGTGCCTGCCTATACCCACCAGTCTGTGTGCCAGCCTACCAGCCTGTTCCTGTATTCCCCTGTGTGGGTCAACAGCCGTGTCCGGGGTCTGTCCTGGAGTAGCACCTGGTCCCTCTGCTCGGTTCCTCCTTGGTGCACTGGCGTCGTATGCCGTCGTGCGACCCTGGTCGGATCGGGTGAATACTTAGTCACGCCCCTCCAGGCATTCACTCTCCGGCACGGTCCAGTGGAATCACTACCAATCACACGCACACGCTGCTTAGCCCGGGCGTGTGCATAACACATTCCAACCGAGAGCAGTGCTGCTAGTGCTTTACAAAGCAGCTCAGTGTGTCGAGGCAGTGGAGGAAGCTCTGCACAAAGAGGGAGCAGAAGCAGCGCCTCAGCACAAGGCAAGACCAGTATGGCTGAAATGTGGCAAAGTTTTGTGTCCCCGCCGCCACAAATGTCTACACCATCACAGACGGCTCCAGTCAGCAGGAAGCAACTTTTCCGTCAGATGGTAACAGACTACATGTCTTGCCCTCTTAGTGTACTCCCAGACGGCTCTTCTCCCTTCAAGTTTTGGGTCTGTAAGCTGGATACATGGCCAGAGCTTAGTCAGTATGCATTGGAGGTGCTAGCTTGCCCTGCTGCTAGTGTATTATCGGAACGCGTCTTTAGTGCCGCAGGTGGTATACTAACAGACCGTCGCATGCGACTATCCTCCGATAACGTTGACCGGCTTACTTTTCTCAAAATGAACAAGGCCTGGATCTCTCATGAATTTGCCAGTCCTCTTCCAGAATAAATAATTGGTTGGCAATAGTATCCAGGTCTCCTGTTGTGTTCATGTTTCTACCACCTGAACTGTAATCCCTGAGCTCCAACACCGCCAGTTGGCGCTCGGAAGTGCCGTCTGCACAGTCAACACTTGCTGCCGTGTTATTGGGGTTCAGTAAAGTCAGCTGTTCCCCTGCTGTGTGGACGGCAATTTCTCCTGCTCTGTCCACATTCTCACTACTACAGATTTTAAAGTTGCTCCAATTACACCTCTGGCTCCTCTGTTTTCAGTATTATCCCTGAGCTCCAACACCGCCAGTTGGCGCTCGGAAGTGCTGTCTGCACAGTCAACACTTGCTGCCGTGTTATTGGGGTTCAGTAACGTCAGCTGTTCCCCTGTTGTGCGGACGGCAAATTCTCCTGCTCTGTCCACATTATCACTACTACAGATTTTAAAGTTGCTCCAATTACACCTCTGGCTCCTCTGTTTTCAGTATTATGCCTGAGCTCCAACACCGCCAGTTGGCGCTCGGAAGTGCCGTCTGCACAGTCAACACTTGCTGCCATGTTATTGGGGTTCAGTAACGTCAGCTGTTTCCCTGCTGTGCGGACGGCAATTTCTCCTGCTCTGTCCACATTCTCACTACTACAGATTTTAAAGTTGCTCCAATTACACCTCTGGCTCCTCTGTTTTTAGTATTTACCCTGGGCTCCAATACAGCTAGTTGCTGCTCAGAAGTGCCGTCTGCACAGTCAACGCTTGCTCCAGTGTTATTGGGGTTCAGTAACGTCAGCTGTTCCCCTGCTGTGTGTCCGACAAATTCTCCTGCTTTGTCCACATTCACTGTACTACTGATTTAAAACTAGCTCCAATTACACCTCTGGCTCCTCTGTTTTTAGTATTTACCCTGGGCTACAATACCGCTAGTTGCTGCTCAGAAGTGCCGTCTGCACAGTCAACGCTTGCTCCAGTGTTATTGGGGTTCAGTAAAGTCAGCTGTTCCCCTGCTGTGCGGACGGCAATTTCTCCTTCTCTGTCCACATTCTCACTACTACAGATTTTAAAGTTGCTCCAATTACACCTCTGGCTCCTCTGTTTTCAGTATTATCCCTGAGCTCCAACACCGCCAGTTTGCGCTCGGAAGTGCCGTCTGCACAGTCAACACTTGCTGCCGTGTTATAGGGGTTCAGTAACGTCAGCTGTTCCCCTGCTGTGCGGAAGGAAATTTCTCCTGCTCTGTTCACATTCTCACTACTACAGATTTTAAAGTTGCTCCAATTACACCTCTGGCTCCTCTGTTTTCAGTATTATCCCTGAGCTCCAACACCGCCAGTTGGCACTCGGAAGTGACGTCTGCACAGTCAACACTTGCTGCCGTGTTATTGGGGTTCAGTAACGTCAGCTGTTCCCCTGCTGTGCGGATGGCAATTTCTCCTGCTCTGTCCACATTCTCACTACTACAGATTTTAAAGTTGCTCCAATTACACCTCTGGCTCCTCTGTTTTTAGTATTTACCCTGGGCTCCAATACAGCTAGTTGCTGCTCAGAAGTGCCGTCTGCACAGTCAACGCTTGCTCCAGTGTTATTGGGGTTCAGTAACGTCAGCTGTTCCCCTGCTGTGTGTCCGATAAATTCTCCTGCTTTGTCCACATTCACTGTACTACTGATTTAAAACTAGCTCCAATTACACCTCTGGCTCCTCTGTTTTTAGTATTTACCCTGGGCTACAATACCGCTAGTTGCTGCTCAGAAGTGCCGTCTGCACAGTCAACGCTTGCTCCAGTGTTATTGGGGTTCAGTAACGTCAGCTGTTCCCCTGCTGTGCGGACGGCAATTTCTCCTTCTCTGTCCACATTCTCACTACTACAGATTTTAAAGTTGCTCCAATTACACCTCGGGCTCCTCTGTTTTCAGTATTATCCCTGAGCTCCAACACCGCCAGTTGGCGCTCGGAAGTGCCGTCTGCATAGTCAACACTTGCTGCCGTGTTATTGGGGTTCAGTAACGTCAGCTGTTCCCCTGCTGTGTGGACGGCAATTTCTCCTGCTCTGTCCACATTCTCACTACTACAGATTTTAAAGTTGCAACAATTACACCTCTGGCTCCTCTGTTTTCAGTATTATCCCTGAGCTCCAACACCGCCAGTTTGCGCTCGGAAGTGCCGTCTACACAGTCAACATTTGCTGCCGTGTTATTGGAGTTCAGTAACGTCAGCTGTTCCCCTGCTGTGTGGACGGCAATTTCTCCTGCTCTGTCCACATTCTCACTACTACAGATTTTAAAGTTGCTCCAATTACACCTCTGGCTCCTCTGTTTTCAGTATTATCCCTGAGCTCCAACACCACCAGTTGGCGCTCGGAAGTGCCGTCTGCACAGTCAACACTTGCTGCCGTGTTATTGGGGTTCAGTAACGTCAGCTGTTCCCCTGCTGTGCGGACGGCAATTTCTCCTGCTCTGTCCACATTCTCACTACTGCAGATTTTAAAGTTGCTCCAATTACACCTCTGGCTCCTCTGTTTTCAGTATTATCCCTGAGCTCCAACACCGCCAGTTGGTGCTCGGAAGTGCCATCTGCACAGTCAACACTTGCTGCCGTGTTATTGGGGTTCAGTAACGTCAGCTGTTTCCCTGCTGTGTGGACGGCAATTTCTCCTGCTCTGTCCACATTCTCACTACTACAGATTTTAAAGTTGCTCCAATTACACCTCTGGCTCCTCTGTTTTCAGTATTATCCCTGAGCTCCAACACCGCCAGTTGGCGCTCGGAAGTGCCGTCTGCACAGTCAACACTTGCTGCCGTGTTATTGGGGTTCAGTAACGTCAGCTGTTCCCCTGCTGTGCGGACGGCCAATTCTCCTGCTCTGTGCACATTCTCACTACTACAGATTTTAAAGTTGCTCCAATTACACCTCTGGCTCCTCTGTTTTCAGTATTTTCCCTGAGCTCCAACACCGCCAGTTGGCGCTCAGAAGTGCCGTCTGCACAGTCAACACTTGCTGCCGTGTTATTGGGGTTCAGTAATGTCAGCTGTTCCCCTGCTGTGTGTCTGGCAAATTCTCCTGCTTTGTCCACATCCACTGTACTACTGATTTAAAACTAGCTCCAATTACACCTCTTTCTCCTCTGTTTTTAGTATTTACCCTGGGCTCCAATACCGCTAGTTGCTGCTCAGAAGTGCCATCTGCACAGTCAACGCTTGCTCCAGTGTTATTGGGGTTCAGTAACGTCAGCTGTTCCCCTGCTGTGTGTCCGGCAAATTCTCCTGTTCTGTCCACATTCACACTTCTACAGATTTTAAAGTTGCTCCAATTACGCCTCTGGCTCCACTCTGCTTTTAGTATTTACCCTGGGTTCCAGCACCGCCAGCTGTTTCCCCGCAGTGTCTTTGGCACGGGTACTCCCTCCTGCCCAGCCTGGTTCCAGCACGCCAGCTGTTTCCGGGGAGTGTCACTTTGCCTCCAATGCGTTGTCCTGTCGTGTTGCGGTCGGGTTAGCCGACTCTATGGTGCCTGCAGTTTAGGTGACTCCTATGTGGGCTGCGGGATCTGGCAATGAAGGCTGGTTCCATAGTGCCAATAGGACAAGCTCCCCCTGTAGGACTGTGGGTTTTGGTAACTGCGGCCGGCTCGCGGCCTTGAAACTTTTTTTTACATGGGTACCTTCTGCTACCCATCCGGGTTCCAGTACCGTCAGCTGGTTCTCGGCAGTGCCTTTGGATTAGGTGCCTCCTTCTCGGTATCAAAGTTCCACCAACGTCTGCTGGTCCTTGGTATTGCTTTCTGGCACAGGTACCTCCTGCTTAGTAACCGAGTTCCAGTACCGTCAGCTGGTCTTCGGCAGTTCCATTGGCTCTTGTACCTTCTGCTACCCATCCGGGTTCCAGTACTGTGAGCTGGTCCTCGGTAGTTCCATTTGCTCTTGTACCTTCTACTACCCATCCGGGTTCCAGTACCGTCAGCTGGTTCTCGGCAATGTCTTTGGCACGGGTACTCCCTCCTGCCCAGCCTGGTTCCAGCACGCCAGCTGCTTCCGGGTAGTGTCAACCTTACTTTGCCTCCAATGCGTTGTCCTGTCATGTTGCGGTCGGGTTAGCCGACTCTATGGTGCCTGCAGTTTAGGTGACTCCTATGTGGGCTGCGGGATCTGGCAATGAAGGCTGGTTCCATAGTGCCAATAGGACAAGCACCCACTGTAGGACTGTGGGTTTTGGTAACTGTGGCCGGCTCGCGGCCTTGAAACTTTTTTTTACATGGGTACCTTCTGCTACCCATCTGGGTTCCAGTACAGTCAGCTGGTTCTCGGCAGTGCCTTTGGATTAGGTGCCTCCTTCTTGGTATCCAAGTTCCACCAACGTCTGCTGGTCCTTGGTAGTGCTTTCTGGCACAGGTACCTCCTGCTTAGTAACCGAATTCCAGTACCGTCAGCTGGTCTTCGACAGTTCCATTGGCTCTTGTACCTTCTGCTACCCATCTGGGTTCCAGTACCATCAGCTGGTCCTCAGTAGTTCCATTTGCTCTTGTACCTTCTACTACCCATCTGGGTTCCAGTACCGTCAGCAGTTTCTCGGCAGTGTCTGTGGCACGGGTACTCCCTCCTGCCCAGCCTGGATCCAGCACGCCAGCTGTTTCCAGGTAGTGTCAACGTCACTTTGCCTCCAATGAGTTGTCCTGTCGTGTTGCGGTCGGGTTAGCCGACTCTATGGTGCCTGCAGTTTAAGTGACTCCTATGTGGGCTGCGGGATCTGGCAATGAAGGCTGGTTCCATAGTGCCAATAGGACAAGCACCCCCTGTAGGACTGTGGGTTTTGGTAACTGCGGCCGGCTCGCGGCCTTGAAACTTTTTTTTACATGGGTACCTTCTGCTACCCATCCGGGTTCCAGTACCGTCAGCTGGTTCTCGGCAGTGCCTTTGGATTAGATGCCTCCTTCTCGGTATCCAAGTTCCACCAACGTCTGCTGGTCCTTGGTAGTGCTTTCTGGCACAGGTACCTCCTGCTTAGCAACCGAGTTCCAGTACCGTCAGCTGGTCTTCGGTAGTTCCATTGGCTCTTGTACCTTTTGCTACCCATCCGGGTTCCAGTACCGTCAGCTGGTCCTTGGTAGTTCCTCAGCCTTCTTGTACCTTCTGCTACATTTCCAAGTTCAAGCTTCTTGAAATGGTTCTTGGTAATCACTCTGGATCTCCCTGACGAAGACCCTGAAGACGAGGACCCTGAAGACCAACCCGAAGAAGACGAGGACCCCGAAGACGATGACCCTGAAGATGAGGACCCTGAAGACCACCCCGAAGAAGACGAGGACCCCGAAGACGAGGACCCAGAAGACCAACCCGAAGAAGACGAGGACCCCGAAGACGAGGACCCCCGAAGACGACGACCCTGAAGACCACCTCGAAGAAGACGAAGAAGATGACCCTGAAGAAGTTGACCAAAAGGACAAAGAAGAGAAGACAAGCACCAAGATACAGAAGAACAAGAGACAGAAAACCAAGAAGCAGAAATACAAGAAGCTGCAGAACAAAAAGCGGAAGAACATTAAGCATAAGACTAAAAATCAGAGCAAAAGATAATATCTAAATTATAAGCAGAAGATGACTAAGCAGTGTATAGGGGTGAGTCCGTTCCTCCTAGTGGTGCCCCTGGAAAAGACCTGCTGCTGCAGGACAAACTGAACGCGGACAAATCCTGTTGTAAATCTTTTGTGACGGGCAGAACGAAAGGTGTAATGTCCAACCTTTTATAGATAACAACTACAGGAATGCCTGTCACAAATAAGAATATGATGAAGAAGTAGAATATGAAGAATGTAAAAAAAAAGAATAATACGAAGAAGGTGAAGAAGAAGAAGATGAAGAAGGTGAAGAAGAAGTGGATGAAAAAGATGCTGAGGATGATGAAGGAGAAAGTGTGGGAGAAGTAAAAAAGAAGGTGAAGAGCATGGAAGTAGTGAAACATAAATATCTGACAAAATATAAAAATACTTAACATAGTCAATATTTCCGTAACTCAGAACGTCTTAAAAAAAAAATTAATTCCTGCTATTCCATTTGATTGGGCTAAACCTCTATGCCTTTATTGTCTCCCCCACCTCCCCCAATACATTCTACATTATTCTTAGTTGTTTTCCTTCATGTAGAATTAACCTACAAGGAAAGAAAGGGTTTATTTTCATTCCGATATTTCTGTCCCATTGACTTGCATTGGTTTCCGGTATCGGAATCGGCGATATCCGATACTTTTTCAGTATCGGTCCGATCCAATCCGATCCGATATTTCCCGTTATCGGAAGGTATCGCTCAACACTAGTCCCCAGCCGACACTATTTTGCCCGGTATGCCATCCCCGCACTACACAAGCACGTGTCCCAAAACATCTGCCGTGCCCTCAACAACGCATTGACTGGGAGAGTCCACCTGACAACGGACATGTGGACAAGTGATCGTGACCAGGGACGGTACATCTCCCTGACGGCACACTGGGTAAACATAGTGGAAGTCGGGAACCAGTCGGACCTTGGGACGGAACACATCCTCCCCACACCGAGGATTGCGGGCCCTATGTCAGTCAGAGTTGCCCCCACAGTGTACAGCTCCTGCGCATCATCCTCCTCCTCCTCATGTTCAGCCTCCATCTCAGATATCACCACATCAGTTACAAGCTGGAAGCACTGCAGTACTGCCTCAGCCAAGCGGCAACAGGCTGTGCTGAAACTCATAAGCTTAGGTGATAAACCTCACACTGCTTGTGAGTTGTGGACAGCTGTGAAAGAGCAGGCAGATCTGTGGCTGAGACCGCTGAACCTACATCCAGGCATGGTCGTGTGTGACAATGGCCGTAACCTGGTGGCGGCTCTGATGCGAGGCGAGATCACACACGTACCATGCCTGGCTCATGTGCTTAACCTCGTGGTTCAGCGGTTTCTTAAATCGTACCCCGAGTTGCCAGATCTGCTCATCAACGTACACTGCCTGTCAGCTCATTTTCAGAAGTCGGCTACAGCTTCTGCCGCCCTTGCTGTGTTGCAGCAGCGTTTGCAGCTTCTTGCAAACCGACTGGTGTGTGATGTCCCCACTCATTGGAACTCTACTCTCCACATGTTGCAAAGGATTTGTGAGCAGAAGAGAGCAGTTGTGGAATACCAGCTGCAGCAAGGCAGTCGATATTCAGGTCAGACTCCACACATAAGACCTCAGGAGTGGACCTGGATGTCTGACATATAAACCACCCTGATAAACTTTGAGGAGTCCACCAAGATGGTGAGTGGCGATGACGCCATCATTAGCGTCAGCATCCCACTTGTCTGTCTTTTGCAACGCTCTCTGCAGAGAATTAAAAAGAAGGCATTGCAGCCAGAGTATGATGAGATGGATCAAGAAGCAGTAGCGGGCGATTACACACAGCCGAGCCTCATCTCATCCCAATGTGCATTGGGGGACAATGAGGGAGAGGAGGAGGAGGAGGAAGAACAGCAGCTGGTATCATGCGCTGTAGACGGTAGTACCGGTACAACTGTCATACAGTCGGTTCAGCGTGGGTGGCCTGAGGACAGGGGGGAGCAGGAGGAGGAGGAGCAGGAGAGCATGGTCAGTCGTCATCTTGGTGAAGACACGGAAGTCTTGCCCGTTACCAGTCTGGCACGCATGGCTGACTTTATGTTACTCTGCCTTAACCGTGACCCTCACGTTGTCAAAATGTTGGGTGACTGTCATTACTGGTTGGTGAAACTTTTAGACCCCCGCAACAAGGACAACTTTGAATCTCTTATTCCTGAGGTGGAGAGGTCTACAAAAATGTGGCAGTACCTGAAGGCCCTTGCTGCAGAACTGTTAAAAAAATTCCCATCTGAACACGCTATCGGCAGAGGTCACAGTTCATTGACCAACCAAGGCGTACAGGCGAGAGAGACACAACTCCAATACAGCAGAGGCAGGGGAACACTGGGAACATTCTGGGACAGTTTTCTGAGACCCGCCCACCTTGCAGGCCCTGAGGCGCAGGGTAACCTCACAAGGAGGGAAAGTTTTAAAAGATGGTGAGGGAGTACCTTGCCAACCGTACCAGCGTCCTCCGTGATTCCTCTGTGCCTTTTAATTATTGGGTATCCAAACTGGACACTTGGAATGAACTCGCTCTGTATGCCTTGGAGGTCCTGGCCTGCCCTGTCACTAGCGTGTTATCGGAGCGTGTTTTTAGTGTTGCTAGGGAAATTATAACTGATAAGCGCACTCGCCTATCAACTGACAATGCTGACAAGCCTACCCTTATCAAAATGAACAAGAGCTGGATTGGGCCAGACTTCTCATCACCACCAAATGACAGCAGAGTAACATAAAGTCAAATCCACTGTGTTATTTCGGGAGGTGTATTCCCATGCACCGCTTCACACCCACAAATGTGTATACGCTTCCTCATTTCGGCTGTTTTTTGCTCTTCTACTTATCCTCAGCCTCCACGACCACTATACCACCAGGGTGACCGTGGTCCGTGTTGCCAGCATTGCAAGTTCCTCCATCCTAATTTTTGGCAGCTTTTGCTTGGAAGGCATAGGTAAAGACTATGGGAGACCCACTCCCCAATAATGGGAATAATGTTTTTAATATGCTGTACTGCATGGCTCTTGTAAGGGGCATTAAAATTATCTTGTTAAGCTACTGCGACCTCCACTATTCTTCCAAGGGGCATTAAAACCGTCTTGTTAAGCTACTGTGACCTCCACGTCTCTTCCAAGGGGCATTTAAACCATCTTGTTAAGCTACTGCGACCTCCACCATTCTTCCAAGGGGCATTAAAACCGTCTTGTTAAGCTACTGCGACCTCCACGTCTCTTCCAAGGGGCATTTAAACCATCTTGTTAAGCAACTGAGACCTCCACCACATTTCCAAGGGGCATTGATATTGTCTTTTTATTCCACTGTGACCTCCACGTTTCTTCCAAGGCGCATTAAAACCGTCTTTTTAAGCTACTGCGACTTCCACCGCTCTTCCAAGGGGCATTAAAACCGTCTTTTTAAGCTACTGCGACCTCCACGTCTCTTCCAAGGGGCATTAAAACCGTCTTGTTAAGCTACTGCGACCTCCACGTCTCTCTCAAGGGGCATTTAAACTGTCTTGTTAAGCAACTGAGACCTCCACCACTTTTCCAAGGGGCATAAAAACCATCTGGTTAAGCTACTGCAACCTCCACGTCTCTTCCAAGGGGAATTTAAACCGTCTTGTTAAGCTACTGAAACCTCCACGTCTCTTCCAAGGGGCATTAAAACCATCTTGTTAAGCTACTGCGACCTCCACGTCTCTTCAAAGGGGCATTAAAACCGTCTTTTTAAGCTACTGCAACCTCCATGTCTCTTACAAGGGGCATTAAAACCGTCTTGTTAAGCTACTGTGACATCCACGTCTCTTCCAAGGGGCATTAAAATCGTCTTTTTAACCTACTGTGACCTCCACCACTTCTCCAAGGGGCATTAAAACCGTGTTGTTAAGCTACTGCGACCTCCACAACTTTTCCCAGGGGCATTAAAACCGTCTTTTTAAGCTATTCCGACCTCCACGTCTCTTCCAAGGGACATTTAAACCATCTTGTTAAGCTACTGCGACCTCCACCGCTCTTCCAAGGGGTATTAAAACCATCTTCTTAAGCTACTGTGACCTCCACCTCATTTTCAAGGGGCATTGATATCGTCTTTTTATTCCACTGTGACCTCCACGTCTATTCCAAGGGGCATTAAAATCGTCTTTTAAGCTACTGCGACCTCCACGTCTCTTCCAAGGGGCATTAAAACCGTCTTGTTAAGCTACTGCGACCTCCAAATCTCTTCCAAGGGGCATTTAAACCGTTTTGTTAAGCAACTGAGACCTCCACCACTTTTCCAAGGGACATTAAAACCGTCTTTTTAAGCTACTGCGACCTCCACGTCTCTTCCAAGGGGCATTTAAACCGTCTTGTTAAGCTACTGCGACCTCCACCACTTTTCCGAGGGGCATTAAAACAGTCTTGTTAAGCTACTGCGACCTCCACCGCTCTTCCCAGGGGCATTAAAACCATCTTTTTAAGCTATAGTGACCTCCACGTCTCTTCCAAGGGGCATTTAAAACGTCTTGTTAAACCATTCTGAACTCCACAGCTCTTCCAAGGGGCATTGAAATGTTGTTTTTAATTAACTCTAACCTCCATAACTCTTCCAACGGACATTGCATTTCCTCCTAATTTTAGTCAGCTTTTCCTTTTCAATGCATAGGCGAACACTAAGGGAGACCCACTCCCCAATAATGGTTAGAAGTTTTTAGTATGCTGTAATCCACGTCTGTTTCAAGGGCCATTGCATTTCCTCATAATTTTTGGAAAGCCTTCCATTCACTGCTTAGGCCAACAGTGTACAGGAGACCCAGTTGCTATAAATGGAAAAAACAGTTTAATTAAGGCCCTCTGACCTCCATGTCACTTCCAAGGGGTATTTGAGTGCCTCAAAATTTTTGGTAGGCATTGCACTCACTGTATGCCCTATAACTGTGTAGCCGAACCGCTCCTTTTGGTACAGAAACATATACTACAAGACATGTGTGGTTGACTGGCCTGATATTGATGTGAATGGTCCCGGTTCCTCCTGCTCTTTCTCCTTTGCCACCACCTCATCCATCATTCATCACCTGAAGCTTTGTTTTAATGGGAGTCATAAAACTGGGATAGTAGCAGGAAAACATCCAGCAATCCTCGGAGGAGGTAGGATATGCGCCAAAACGCTGATCACCTCAGGCCTAGCCGCTACTACATACATGCGCTTGCATTCCAAGGAACAGAAAGCTAAGGAGATGGATGGCCTCATAATCATGAATAATTTATTCGTTGTGTAGGAGGCCGACCACTGCTGCTGTCTACCTTTTGAACTTTGTGTTGAAGCCTGATTGACCCAGGACCCGCAATCCTCTATGTCTGGAGGACGTGTTGCATCCCAGTGTCCAACTGTGTCCCGGCTTCCACAATATTAACCCAGTGTGAAGGCGTGAGATGGACCATCCCTGGCCACATTCACTTGTCTACGTGTTTGTGGTTAGGCTGTCCTTCAAATAGGGGTGGCTGGGGACTGTTTATGGACACCCGGCCGCCCCCAGGCGGCTGGGGAGCGTGTGTGGACACCTGGCCACGGGGCGGCTGGGGACTGAGTATGGATACCTCGCTGCTGAAGCAACCATGAGGTAGTGGCCAGCTTCAGCCTCCTCAAAACTAAAAGGACCCATTTCAAGTGCAAACTAGCAGTATGGTATTGCAGCCTGGGGGGGTGGCAGGTTGCACACTTACGCTTGCATTCCAAGAAAACAAAGCAGATGCTAACTTCTATCATCATCATCATGCTCCTCACATTGGCACTCTCAACTCCCTGATGGAAAAGCCAGGGCCCACCGGAGGAGACTGGTTCTCTGGTAGGCTCGTCCAATGCAGCCCTAAAGCAGGTCGGGTTAAGAAAAGTGTGGGGGGATGTTCCATGGAGAAATAGGGGCGGCTGGGGACAGTTTATGGACACCCGCCGCCCCCAGGCGCCTGGGGACCGTGTGTAGACACCCGGCCGCAGGCGGCTGAGGACCGAGTATGGACACCCAGCCGCCCCCTGGCGGCTGGGGACCGAACGTGGACACCCAGCCGCTAAGCAGCTGGGGACTGAGTATGGATACCTCGCTGCCAAAGCAGCCATGAGGGAGTGGCCAGCTTCGGCCTCCTCCAAACTAAAAGGCCCCATTTCAAGTGCAAGCTAGCGGTATGGTATTGCAGACTGGGGGTGGGTGGGTGGCAGGATGCATATTTGCGCTTGCATTGCAAGGAATGGGGGAGGTACAATTGAACACTGCTCTGGGACAAGGACTTGCACGGGGATAGTTGCAAGTCTGCATCTTCTGATGCGGCAAGGATCACTTCTGATGGGCACACTTTTAGGCAGTGACCTGGGTGTCAGAGATGCTTCCAGGGGTCTTCCCCATGCTGTTCCCATGTCTTTTCAGCACTGTATGCATGTGTCACACAGCACATGGCCAGATAAGATTGTAAAATGTTAAAATGACATTTTCCAGTGAATGCATTTGTTACGGTTGAAAGCAATACAAAAGTTCAACAACGCATGCTACTTGTGAACATAGCCTAAGGTGTGGAGGAGTATTTTTGTTTTTGGTTATTTATTTTACCTCATACACAAGTCTTTACCCTGGAAAGGAAGTTCCTTAACATATTTCAAAGGAAAGCACTTTCAGTTTTGTTTTTGAACGTTTTCTTGTGAGCCAGTAAAAGTGGCTTAATACCTCTGACCACGTTGTTAACAGCAGTGACCTGGGGGTCAGAAATGCTTCCTGGGGCGATGCGTATGCTGTCCGCAAAAATGCTTCGCTCTCCCATAGACTAACATTGGGCTCATTGCTCGGGTCGAGCACCCGAGTATCACGGCGAGCTCGGCCCGAGCTTCGAGCACCCGAGCATTTTAGTGCTCGCTCAACACTACGGGCAACCATTCCCCGTCACACCAACACGAGGGACGTTGCCAGTACAACCGGTAGGTTTTCCAGAGTCTGGAATTTTTTTAAAGACTCTGCTGATAAGCCCAAAAAGGCCATTTGTACCACCTGCCAGGCCAGCATCAGCAGGGGTGACAAAACTACCAGCCTGACCACCACCAGCATGATCAGGCACATGTCAGCAAAGCACCCGACTTTGTGGGGCGAACCCCAGGGTCCACGACCAGTGTCAGCGGGTGTCACCACTGCGTGCAAGTCAATCCCGTGTCCATACTGCATGCAACGATGGCCCCTCCTCTCAGTATTCACTTGTTATGGCAGTTTCTCAAGAAACAGCATCAATGTCTACATCCACGTCCCATCACAGCGTTCAATTGTCCATATCCCAGACCTTTGAATGAAAGCGTAAATTCACAGCCAACGCCCCACAGGCCACAGTCCTAAATTTGCACATTTCACGACTGCTTTCATTGGAAATGCTGCCTTTTAGGCTGGTGGAGATGGAATCCTTCCGCAACCTTATGGCGGTGGCTGTCCCTCGGTACTTGGGCCCCAGCCGACACTATTTTGTCTGGTGTGCCATCCCTGCACTACACAAGCACGTGTCCCAAAACATCTGCCGTGCCCTCAACAATGCAGTAACAGGGAGAGTCCACCTGACAACGGACACGTGGACGAGTGCTTGTGGCCAAGGACGGTACATCTCCCTGATGGCACACTGGGCAAACATAGTGAAAGCTGGAACCCAGTCGGACCTTGGGACGGAACACATCCTCCCCACACCGAGGATTGCGGGCCCTATGTCAGTCAGAGTTGCCCCCACAGTGTACAGCTCCTGCGCATCATCCTCCTCCTCCTCATGTTCAGCCTCCATCTCAGGTATCACCACATCAGTTACAAGCTGGAAGCACTGCAGTACTGCCTCAGCCAAGCGGCAACAGGCTGTGCTGAAACTCATAAGCTTAGGTGATAAACTTCACACTGCTTGTGAGTTGTGGACAGCTGTGAAATAGCAGGCAGATCTGTGGCTGAGACTGCTGAACCTATATCCAGGCATGGTTGTGTGTGACAATGGCTGTAACCTGGTGGCGGCTCTGATGCGAGGCGAGATCACACACGTACCATGCCTGGCTCATGTGCTTAACCTCGTGGTTCAGCGGTTTCTTAAATCGTACCTCGAGTTGCCAGATCTGCTC
Source organism: Phyllobates terribilis (assembly GCF_046119375.1). Taxonomy (NCBI): domain Eukaryota; kingdom Metazoa; phylum Chordata; class Amphibia; order Anura; family Dendrobatidae; genus Phyllobates; species Phyllobates terribilis. Next base: position 82,823,055 of record NW_027362764.1, read on the forward strand.
GTCAAAGTACGCCGCCTGTCAGCTCATTTTCAGAAGTCGGCTACAGCTTCCGCTTCCTTTGATGTGTAACAGCAGCGTTTGCAGCTTCCAGCACACCGACTTGTGTGTGATGTCCCCACACTTTGGAACTCTACCCTCCACATGTTGCAAAGGATTTGTGAGCAGAATAGAGCAGTTGTGGAGTACCAGCTGCAACAAGGCCGTCCATATTCAGGTCAGACTCCACACATAAGACCTCAGGAGTCGACCTGGATGTCTGACATATGTACCATCCTGTCAAACTTTGAGGAGTCCACCAAGATGATGAGTGGCGATGACGCCATCATTAGCGTCAGCATCCCACTTGTCTGTCTTTTGCAACGCTCTCTGCAGAGAATTAAAGAGGAGGCATTGCAGCGAGAGTATGATGAGATGGATCAAGAAGCCGTAGCGGGCGATTACACACAGCCCAGCCTCATCTCATCCCAACGTGCACTTTGGGACAATGAGGAAGAGGAGGAGGAGGAAGAACAGGAGCTGGTATCATGCGCTGTAGACGGTAGTACCTGTACAACTGTCATACCGTCGGTTAAGCGTGGGTGGCCTGAGGACAAGGGGGAGGAGGAGGAGGAGAGCATGGAAAGTCAACATCTTGGTGAGGACACGGAAGTCTTGCCCATTACCAGTCTGGCACGCATGGCTGACTTTAAGTTACGCTGCTTTAACTGTGACCCTCGCGTTGTCATAATGTTGGATAACAGTCATTACTGGTTGATGACACTTTTATATCCCCGCTACAAGGAGAACTTTCACTCTCTTATTCCTGAGGTGGAGAGGTCTACAAAAATGGGGCAGTACCAGTAGGCCCTTGCTGCAGAACTGTTAAAAAAAATTCCCATCTGAACACGCTAGTGGAAGAGGTCACAGTTCGCTGCCCAACCAAGGCGTGCAGGAAAGAGAGACCCAACTCCAATCCAGCAGAGGCAGGGGAGCACTGTCAACATTCTGGGACAGTTTTCTGAGTCCCGCCCAGCTTACATGCCCTGAGGCACGGGGTACTCTCACAAGGAGTGGAAAGTTTCAAAAGATGGTGAGGGAGTATCTTGCCGACCGTACCAGCGTTCTCCGTGATTCCTCTGTGCCTTTTAATTATTGGGTATCCAAGCTGGACACGTGGAATGAACTCGCTCTGTACGCCTTGGAGGTCCTGGCCTGCCTTGCCGCTAGTGTGTTATCGGAGCGTGTTTTTAGTGCCGCTGGAGGAATTATAACTGATAAGCGCATTCGCCTGTCAACTGACAATGCTGACAAGCTGACCCTTATCAAAATGAACAAGGGCTGGATTGGGCCAGATTTCTCATCACCACCAAATGACTGCAGAGTAACATAAAGTCAAATCCACTGTGTTATTTCGGGAGGTGTATTCCCATGCACCGCTTCACACCCACACATGGGTATGCGCTTCCTCATTTTGGCTGTTTTTTGCTCTTCTCCTTATCCTCAGCCTCCACCACCACTATACCACCAGGGTGACCATGGTCCGTGTTGCCAGTATTGCCAGTTCCTCCGTCCTAATTTTTAGCAGCTTTTGCTTGGAAGGCATAGGCAAAGACAATGGGAGACCCACTCCCCAATGATGGGAATAATGTTTTTAATATGCTGTACTGCATGGGTCTTGTAAGGGGCATTAAAACCGTCTTGTTAATAGAGATGAGCGTTGTTCTACTCAAACTGTTTGCCAATCTCAAATTCGAGCTGTTTTAGGCGGTGTTCGAGCCGTTCGGCGAACACGAACAATTTGAGAAAAATTCGGCTGTTCGAGGTTATGTTCGATAACTGTTCGTGCACCAAAATCATAACTGGATTTTTTCTCAGTAATGATGAAAATTAATGTTAATACGCAGTTTGAGTGTACAGCGGGGTGGGGGGAGGGGCAGGGGATGGATCTCTGCAGGAACAATGAAGATCTCCATTTTTTTTTCTCTTTCCCGCATTTGCAGTGGGGAGGTGCAATCTGTCAGCCTATCAGCAGCGCACACACGGAGTGAAGTGCTTTTTTTCACACAAGCAAGGGCATGTGTCATTGGCAGTGTATGTCACATGTCCTTGCCCTATAAGACCAAGCTATTTTCCCCGTCGCCACCATTTTCTCACTGCTGCAGCTGCGTGTTAGACGGCACCGCTGTTGCTGTGTGCGCTATACCTTGTTAATTTCAAGCCAATTTTCGCACAAATCTACAGATAGCTTGGGAGTAGGGAATAGTTGTGATTGCAGTCCTTTTAAGGACTAGGTTACAGCATTTCCTACGACTTTTATCAGGCAGGTCTGTGCTCTTAAATAGATAGATTGTGGGAGTAAAGACTAATTGTAATTGGAGTCCTTTTCAGGACTAGGTTACATCAGTTCCTATCAGTTTTTGCCAGGCAGGTCTGTGCCAGTGCTGTGCAAGTTTTTTTCACAGCATTTGGCTGAATCTAGCAAAGCTAATCCTTTTTGGCCTATTGCAGAGTGTGTTAGTCAGTGGAGTAGCCTATCTGTGTTGCAAGATATACCACCTGTGTATAGAATACTAAATTTTTTACTGCACCTAGTGAAGTAAAATCTTTTGGGCATAGCATCATTCTATTAGTCCATCTATACTGACCTCCATCAGGTTGCAAATTGAATATAATTTTTTTCTGCATCTAGCTCTGAAAAAATATTGGGCTTCTAGCTGTGTGTGGGACTTGTTGTACTAGTCCATCTATACTGACCTCCATCAGGTTGCAAACTGCATATATTTTTTTCTGCATCTACCTCTGAAAAAATATTTGGCCTTCTAGCTGTGTGTGGGACTTGTTCTATTAGTCCATCTATACTGACCTCCATAAGGTTGCAAACTGAATATAATTTTTTTCTGCATCTACCTCTGAAAAAATATTTGGCCTTCTAGCTGTGTGTGGGACTTGTTCTATTAGTCCATCTATACTGACCTCCACAAGGTTGCAAACTGAATATAATTTTTTTCTGCATCTACCTCTGAAAAAATATTTGGCCTTCTAGCTGTGTGTGGGACTTGTTCTATTAGTCCATCTATACTGACCTCCATAAGGTTGCAAACTGAATATAATTTTTTTCTGCATCTACCTCTGAAAAAATATTTGGCCTTCTAGCTGTGTGTGGGACTTGTTCTATTAGTCCATCTATACTGACCTCCATAAGGTTGCAAACTGAATATAATTTTTTTCTGCATCTACCTCTGAAAAAATATTTGGCCTTCTAGCTGTGTGTGGGACTTGTTCTATTAGTCCATCTATACTGACCTCCATAAGGTTGCAAACTGAATATAATTTTTTTCTGCATCTACCTCTGAAAAAATATTTGGCCTTCTAGCTGTGTGTGGGACTTGTTCTATTAGTCCATCTATACTGACCTCCATAAGGTTGCAAACTGAATATAATTTTTTTCTGCATCTACCTCTGAAAAAATATTTGGCCTTCTAGCTGTGTGTGGGACTTGTTCTATTAGTCCATCTATACTGACCTCCATAAGGTTGCAAACTGAATATAATATTTTTCTGCATCTACCTCTGAAAAAATATTTGGCCTTCTAGCTGTGTGTGGGACTTGTTCTATTAGTCCATCTATACTGACCTCCATAAGGTTGCAAACTGAATATAATTTTTTTCTGCATCTACCTCTGAAAAAATATTTGGCCTTCTAGCTGTGTGTGGGACTTGTTCTATTAGTCCATCTATACTGACCTCCATAAGGTTGCAAACTGAATATAATTTTTTTCTGCATCTACCTCTGAAAAAATATTTGGCCTTCTAGCTGTGTGTGGGACTTGTTCTATTAGTCCATCTATACTGACCTCCATAAGGTTGCAAACTGAATATAATTTTTTTCTGCATCTACCTCTGAAAAAATATTTGGCCTTCTAGCTGTGTGTGGGACTTGTTCTATTAGTCCATCTATACTGACCTCCATAAGGTTGCAAACTGAATATAATTTTTTTCTGCATCTACCTCTGAAAAAATATTTGGCCTTCTAGCTGTGTGTGGGACTTGTTCTATTCGTCCATCTATACTGACCTCCATAAGGTTGCAAACTGAATATAATTTTTTTCTGCATCTACCTCTGAAAAAATATTGGGCTTCTAGCTGTGTGTGGGACTTGTTCTATTAATCCATCTATACAGACCTCCATCAGGTTGCAAACTGAATATATTTTTTTCTGCATCTACCTCTGAAAAAATATTGGGCTTCTAGCTGTGTGTGGGACTTGTTGTATTAGTCCATCTATACAGACCTCCATCAGGTTGCAAATTGAATATAATTTTTTTCTGCATCTAACCCAGCCAATAGTTTTGGCCTAATACCACAGTTTGGCCACTCAGCTCTGCTCGGTTCTCCTCCATTGTTTTTTTGTGCAAACAACTCCAGAGTTGTGAATTAGTTAACCACCAAAATGAGTGGAAAAAGGCCTGCTGCTGGTGGAAAGGGGAATAGGCGTGTTGGGAAGGGGAAAAAAGGTTGTGTCCGTGGGGTAGGTGTTAAAGCAACAGTAACATCTGCAGAAGAAAGACCATCTTCCAGCCAAACTAAAATGTCTACTTCTTTTAGCGGACAATGTGATAAGATCCCTTTCTTACGGCCACGCCAATCGCTACAAATTCCAGATGAGGCCCAAAAACAGCAGGTGCTTCAACGGATATCAAGTGCTCCTTTAAGTGGGCTCTCCTCCACATCAACTTCAACATCACAAATACTCCAGTCCTCAAAGGTGTCACCACAATCGCACTTGCTTCCTCACCGCTCCCAAATCTCCAGCTGCCCGTCTGAGTATGAGGTAGAACAGATGGTTGAGTCTGCAGAGCTGTTTACTCATACTATAGCCTGGGAATCAGAGGTCGACTCCAGCGCTTCTGTGAATCCAGACGAGGAAATGATCTGCACTGATGCCCAGAATCTTTATGAGTCGGATCCAGGACCAGACGCAGAAGGTTCTGACCATAATGTAGACCCTCATTCCCAAACTGTAACTCCTGTTGGTGGAGACAATGAGGAAGACGATGATGAGACTCAAATACCTGATTGGAGCGACAACTTTAGTTTTTTGTCAGGGCAGGAACAGGTTGGCTCTGAGGACGACGGGTGTGATAACGCACAGGGTGATGATGATGAGGTTGGAGATCCCACTTACTGTCAACCCACAGTCAGCCAAGAGATGAGGTCAGCAGAAGAGGTGGAGGAAGATGCTAGTGACGACGAGGTCAGGTTGCGCCTTCCTGGACAGAGACGTAGTACTGGAAGCACGTCAACAACTGCATCCTCAAACACAACTCTGCCTCTCACCACAAGTCGTGGTGGCTCTTCAGGTCGCATGGGTGCTAAGCCTTGCATAGCCTGGGCATTTTTTCAGATCGATAAAGATGACCCAACTCGTGTTATCTGTAACATTTGTCAGCAAAAGCTAAGTAGAGGCCAAAAAATACATAGTTTGAGTACTTCATGCATGAACCGGCACATGGACATGAAGCATAAGTTGCAGTGGGAAGCTCAGTGTGCTACAATGCGGCCTAGCCGGCCGGGCCAACCACCGTCTGCCATATCTTGTGCATCCGCGGCCTCTTCATCCTCTGTGACTGGGGGGACAGCAGTCACACCTGTTTTGGGGCGCAGACCTGCCACCTCTTTACACGCAACAGCCAGCGTGATTGGCAGGTCATCATTTTCTTTGGAGGTGGTAACACCAGCTGGTGTTGAGCGCTGTCCGACATCGATAGCACCACCTTTGGATCAAGGCAACCTAACATGTCCGCCTGCATCTTCCTCACAGACCGGCAGTTTGCCGGGGACACCCTTATCAACCCCGTCTAAGCACAATAGCCAGCCCTCGGTCCCTCAGATGTGGACAAGTAAAAGACCATTTCCTCCTAGCCATGAGAAAGCTAAGAGGTTGAATTTCACCATCTGCAAGCTCTTGGCTACAGAAATGCTGCCTTTCCGCCTGGTGGACACAGAGGATTTTCGAGACCTTATGTCCGTCGCAGTGCCCCAGTACCAGATGCCCAGTCGGCACTACTTCTCAAAGAAAGGTGTGCCTGCGCTCCACCAGCATGTCGCACACAACATCACCGCTTCTTTGAGAAACTCTGTGTGTGACAGGGTGCATTTCACCACAGACACTTGGACGAGTAGGCATGGACAGGGGCGTTACATGTTGCTGACTGGGCACTGGGTAACTATGGTGACAGCAGGACAAGGGGCTGCTGTCCAAGTCTTGCCGTCCCCACGAGTTGTGCGTCAATCCTCTTTATGTCAAAGTTCCTCCACTGCTTCTGCCTCCTCAACCTCCTCTCGGTCCTCCACCTGCACCCAAAGCCTGTCTGGTCATGCCACAAGCTTTCTAACTGGGAAATGTGAGTCACACAGCTGAGGAGTTGTGGTCAGCTCTGGAGAACCAATTTCATGAATGGTTGTCTCCACTGGACCTGAAACCAGGGAAGGCCGTGTGCGACAATGCTGCAAACCTGGGTGCGGCCCTTCGCCGGGGCAATGTCACACACGTGCCTTGTATGGCTCACGTGTTGAACCTGGTTGTCCAGCAATTTTTAGCCCACTATCCCAGACTAGATGGCCTTCTGCAGAGGGCACGGTCGCTGTGTGCTCACTTCCGCCGTTCGCATCCCGCAGCTCAGCGACTTACATCTCTACAGAAGTCGTTGGGCCTGCCACTTCACCGGCTAAAATGCGATGTGCCTACCCGGTGGAATTCAACTCTGCACATGTTGCAGCGACTGTGGCAGCACCGACAAGCCCTGGTGCAATACGTTCTGACGTATAGCCTGGGCCAACGAGATTCAGAGGTGGGGCAAATCACGCTGGAGGAGTGGTCTCAGATCAGGGACCTATGCACCCTTCTGCACAGTTTTGAAATGGCGACGAAGATGTTTAGTGCTGACGATGCCATTATCAGCATGACTATTCCGGTGATTTACATGCTGGAGCACATGTTAAACAGAATTCGGAGTCAGGTGGTGGCACAAGAGGAGGTGGAGGAAGTAGAGGAGGAGGAGTTGTATGCGGAAGGGCTAACATCTGCAAGGTCCAGACGGTTGGCAGCACCAAGGCGGCAGGCATGTGAGGGTGGGGGAGATGGTTTTACCAGGGCGCATGGTAGCAGCCAAACTAGTGAGGAAGGTGCAGGAGCCCAGGAAGAAGTGGAGGACGAACTGATGGAAGACTCATCAGATGAGGGAGACCTTGATCACATTTCTGTTGTGCGAGGTTGGGGGGAGAGGACAGAGGAAGGAATCATGATTGTTACCTCGCCACCAACACAACAGGGACTTGGTGCTCCTGGATGCGCAACACACATGAGTGCCTTCTTGCTGCACTACCTGCAACATGACCCTCGAATTGTGAGAATTAGAAATAATCCTGACTACTGGGTTGCCACACTGTTAGATCCCCGGTACAAAAGTAAATTTGCAGAAATTATTCCTGCCATAGAAAGGGATGCACGCATGCAGGAGTATCAGCAGAGACTGTTGCAGAATCTTACATGTGCTTTTCCACAAAATACCAGTGGTGCACGTAGTGAATCTCACAGTTCCAACTTGCCAACCGTGGGACCGTCAAGTGTTCAGCACTCAAACCATAACAGAACCACAGTATCTGCTGGTAACATCAATTTTGCGGAATCATTTCACCACTTTTTTAGCCCATCCTTTGCAAGGCCACAGGAGACAAGAAGTCTGACACATAGTCAACGCCTAGAGACGATGGTACAGGAGTATCTCCAAGTAAACATTGAAGCCACGACTGTGTCACTGGACCCTTGCTCTTTTTGGGCTTCCAATCTGGATAAATGGCCGGAGCTAGCCACTTACGCCTTGGAGATCTTGTCATGCCCCGCAGCCAGCGTTCTGTCTGAACGTGTGTTCAGCGCTGCTGGTGGTGTGCTGACAGATAAGCGCACGCGGCTCTCCACTGATAATGTAGACAGACTCACGTTCATAAAGATGAACAAATCATGGATCCAAAACGACTTTTCTACCCCTGTGTCATCCTGGGGAGAGTAAAAGCTTGATGATTGGTTAAAATCACCCTACCAACCATTTTAAGCTTTCAAATTACTAATCATGTTTATCTGTATCTTGGCTGGAAAATAATTTGGGCTTTGTAGCAGTGTGCAGCACTGATTCTATTAGGCCATCTATAATAAGCTCCACCAGATTTAAAATTACTAATCATGTTTATCTGTATCTTGACTGGAAAATAATTTGGGCTTTGTAGCAGTGTGCAGCACTGATCCTATTAGGCCATCTATACTAAAGCTTCACCAGATTTAAAATTAATAATAATTTTTAGCTGCATCTAGCCCGGAAAATAATTTTGGGGCTCCGAGATGCGCAAGACACATAAGTGCCTTCTTGCTGCACTACCTGCAGCATGACCCTCATATTGTCAGAATTCGAAGTAATCATGACTACTGGGTTGCCACACTCTTAGATCCCCCAAACTTTTCGATCAACCTTTTCATTTTAATAAAGACCAAAAAAATGGTCATTTTTTAAATTATAAGCATTAGCAGGTTGTTAGAAACTGAAATCAAACAGTTTTCAACTCAAAACTTTATTCTAGGTGATGTTACATTTTCACATAGGACCCCTTGTTCGAAAGGAGCTTCTGAACTCTCTCGTCCATTGAATTTGTCAGGTTTTGGATGGTTTCTGCTTCAATTGTTTTGCATGAGGACAGAATACCCTCCCAGAGCTGTTGCTTAGATGTGAACTGCCTCCCGCCATCATAGACACTCCTTTTAATGATGCTCCAGAGGTTCTGAATGGGGTAGAGGTCAAGGGAGCATGGTGGTCACACCATAAGTTTGTCCCCTTTTATGCCCATATCAGCCAGAGATGCAGATGTTTTATGTGCAGCATGAGATGGTGCATTATCATGCAGAAAAATGATCTTGCTGTGAAATACACGGTTCTTCTTCTTGAACCATGGCAGGAAGTGCTGTTTGAGAAAATCCACATACATTATGGAGTTCATCTTTAGCGCCTTCAGGGATCCTAAAGGGGCCGACAATCTCTCTCCCCATGATTCCAGCCCAAAACATTACTCCACCTCCTCCTTGTTGGCGCTGTAGCCGTGTTTGCGTGGGGTGTCCATCAACCAGCCATCCTCCACTCCATCCATCTGGACCATCGAGCGCTGCACGGCACTCATCCGTGAACAAAACAGTTTTGAAATCAGTCTTCATGTAATGTTTGGCCCACTGGAGCCGTTTCTGCTTGTGTGAAGTGGATAGAGGAGGTCGACAGGATGGCGTATGCACAGCTGCAAACCTCTGAAGGACCCTGCATCTTGTTGTTCGGGGGACGTTGGAGGCACAAGCAGCTTCAAAAACTTGTCTGCTGCTATGACAAGGCTTTTTTGCCGCTGCTCTTTCAACCTGACGTAATTGCCTGTAGGAAAGAGTCCTCAATTTGCCCTTATCAGCACGCACACGTGTGTACTGTGAATCAGCTACATACTTCTTGATTGCCAAGACACTTCATCCTGATCATCGCACAATGTTGATTGTAGTCATGCCTTGACCTAAACACTCCACAATTTGTTGCTTCTCAGCAGCCGACACATCCTTTTTCTTTCCCATTTTGGCAGAAAATGTAGGCTGCTTAATAATGTGAGAGAGCCTTCTTAAGTAGTCTTGCCTTTCATTGGACACACCTGCCAAACTAATTAGCACAGGTGTCTGCAATTGCTTACAGTGATATAAAGAGCCCTGACACACATCACCATCAATGAGTTTAACTGACAAACAAACAAATTCTTCCCTTATCACTCCTAAACACTTTTTGCATAATAATTTGGAACGCAGTGTACATGTGCTTTTCCACAAAACACCAGTGGTTCACGTAGTGAATCTTACAGTTCTAACTTGCCAACCGTGGTCTGTATGGAGTTGTTCAATAAAGGGCCCAAAATTAAGATAACATAGATGGGAGAGGTCTCTATGAATAGGAATTCCTAAGTATTTGATACCCTGTGAGGGCCAGGCAAAGGGAAAGTTGGACTGGATGGAATCCTATATGGATTTGGGGAGGGAGACATCGAGGGCCTCAGACTTCGCTGCATTGATTTTAAAATTTGACCATGTAACAAAGTGATCTATTTCAGCCATAACAGCATGGATGGATATATGTGATTGAGTGATATATACTAGGACATCATCAGCAAATAGAGAGCACTTGTACTCGGTGCCTCCCACCTCAATCCACCTAATATTGGGGTTATGGCGAATTGATGAGAGCAGGTGCTCCGTCACTAGGATGTATAAGAGAGGGGACAGAGGACATCCCTGCCTTGTCCCATTGGTGATTGTGAAAGGTGATGAAAATGTTCTGACGCACCCCCTGGGCCTTGGGACACCCGGAGCCGGACCCTTTTTGGTGGATGCTGGTGGTTGTAGTCTTCGTGGCGGCGACCCGGTTCCGTGGCTCAGGGTGGTCAAACCAGTGGCGGAACTATTTATGTGGTTTTGATGTTTAAATGTCCGACTACGCCACCCGTGGATTGCGGTCAGAGTGAACCGCCGCTACAGGGCAGACCGCTGAGGCTGGTGTTGTGGGTGCAGCAGAGCGTAGCATAACTCCCCACGGGAGGAGTATAGCCTCAGGGGAGTGTATGCGGAGGATGGGGGTGATGGTGCAGGGCAGCAGCAGTAACGACACGGAGTCAGTGATGCAGTTCAGGGCCTTTACTCACAGTTCTTATTATCCAGACCACGTCTGCAGGTAACGGCTGCCCACGTCGTACTGTGCTCACCAGGTGAGGGGCTCAGACAACTCCCAGATAACTTTGGAGCGCTTCACAGGACCCCTTTTGTGTGTACTTTGTCTGGCCTTTCTTACCAACACTTCTGTCTGGCTGCCTCGGGCCTCCTCTTGGTAAACTTGGCGCCAGTTTCCCTGACCCTATGTGGTGCCTTCCTAGCGGGTGTAGCGAGGGGCTGCGCAACATAAAATGTCAGAGCCTCCGGTTTCTAGCTGTGGGTCGTTTCCTGCCTCTACTAGTTCGGGGACCGGTCTCCCCCTTTGGCCTGACCCCTCCACGCAGGTGGATTCGGGCGTGCGGTGGCGACTCGCCCGTCCGCACCCCTGGGATCCCTTCATTCCTCGTTCCTGGAGCCTTCTCCGCTACTCTTCCTTCCTTCTCCCTCTTGCATGCCTGGGCCTCTGTTACTAGGCCCGCCTCCGGAGCAGAGCTCATGCAGAGCCCCTGCTCCCTGCCACTTCTGCTCAGACTTCTCTGCACTGAACTAAGATGGTGCCAACCTTTTATACTCCCTTCTCAATGCACCCAGGAACTGCTTCCTCCCTGCTCCTGCACTACAGGGTTCCCCTTCCTCAGTGTTCCCTCCCCCCACTCCAGCCAGGGACAGGGACTGTCGTGCCCATCTCAGGGGCATATTGGTCGCCCTGCCCCACGGCAATGTGGTGTAATGCATGCAGGTGTCGGGTCCTGATCCACACTCCATCCTTACCTGAGAGTGAGATATCACACCTCTGGGTGAGGTGCAATACGTCTGTAGCAACCGAGCCCTCAGGGTGCTACAGTTCCATTTATCTTCAGCCTAGGTGACGTATTGTGATACAGGGCCGTGATTTTGGCTATAAAAGGGTCCCCTAGACTCCTTCCCCAAGCTTTTTAAGAGAATCATATATGGCGTGCCAGGAGACTCTATGGAATGTTTTCTCAGCATCCAACGAGAGTATCTACTTACAAATTTTTAACTGCATCTAGCCTAGGAAATACTTTGTGCCTAGTAGCAGTGTCTGCTAGTCAGCGGATTATCCCGGCTGTTAAGCAAGCTACACCACCTGTAGTTTGGACACTTAATTTTTACAAAGGAAATGCTTCGGGACCACGGGATACTCAGTGAAGAGCATCAGGAGGCACCCCAAGGCATAGGGGCTGGGACTGGCAGTAGGATGCCTTGCGGTGGACAGCCGAGCTCGATCCTTATAAAAGCTTTTTAACTGCAGCAGCTTTAGTGGACGCTACTGGAGCTGGAATTACGCGGCTGCTGGCATGAGACTTGCCCTCCAATAGATCCTTGTAAATGGATTTAAAGTGTATTCATTCAAATTAGAGAGACAATTTAAATTAAAAAGCTTAGAGCTGCCTCCACCACAGGGGGGCTCGCTCGACCCACCAGCGGACAGGCACCAGTATTGGGAGAGGGGGGCTGGCCGTCAGGGTTCACCGCGGCTCTGGCACAAACCCGGCGACACGGAGGTGGCACGGGCAGGAGCGGACTGAACGTGTCGGCTTCTCACTTTTTGGATTTTAGAAGGACATGACATGCCTATATCTGTGTCTCCCCCTCCTTTTACTCCTCCACCTCTTTTCTTTTCTCATGACTATATGTACTTGTCACTTTTCCATGTGTTAGTTGTGTCTTCTGAGCAGTTTGTCAGCTTTTGGACACCTTTGAAGGTGTTTTTTATGTGTTTCTATGTGTTTTTGTTTGCCTGCCATTGGTTTTAACGGTGTTCGAAGGTGTTCGACGAACAGTTCGACGAACAGTTCGGCGAACACACGGGTGTTCGACGAACCGAACCGAACTCGAACACTATGGGGGTGGCTCAACACTACTTGTTAAGCTACTGTGACCTCCACGTCTCTACCAAGGGGCATTAAACTTGTCTTGTTTAACCACTCTGAACTCCACGTCTCTTCCAAGGGGCATTAAAACCGTCTTAATAAGCTACTGTGACCTCCACATCTCTTCCAAGGGGCATTAAAACCGTCTTGTTAAACCACTCTGAACTCCACGTCTCTTCCAGGGGGCATTAAAACTGTTTTCTTAAGGTACTGTGACCTCCACGTCTCAAACCGTCTTGTTAAGCTACTGTGACCTCCACTTCTCTTCCAAGTGGCATTAAAACCGTCTTGTTAAACCACTCTAACCTCCACATCTCTTCCAAGGGGCATTAAAACCGTCTTGTTAAGCTACTCTGACCTCCACGTCTCTTCCAAGGGGCGTTAAAACCATTTAGTTAAACGACTCTGACCTCCACGTTTCTTCCAAGGGGCATTAAAACAGTCTTGTTAAGCTACTGTGACCTCCACGTCTCATCCAAGGGGCATTAAAACCGTCTTCATAAGCTACTGTGACCTCCACGTCTCTTCCAAGGGGCATTAAAACCGTCTTGTTAAACCACTCTGAACTCCACGTCTCTTCCAAAGGGCATTAAAACTGTCTTGTTAAGCTACTGTGACCTCCACATCTCTTACAAGGGGCATTAAAACCTTCTTGTTAAGCTACTGTGACCTCCACGTCTCTTCCAAGGGGCATTAAAACCATTTTGTTAAACCACTCTGACCTCTACGTCTCTTCCAAGGGGCATTAAAACCATCCTGTTAAGCTACTGTGACCTCCACGTCTCTTCGAAGGGGCATTAAAACCGTCTTATTAAACCACTCTGACCTCCACGTCTCTTCCAAGGGGCATTAAAACCGTCTTATTAAACCACTCTGACCTCCACGTCTCTTCCAAGGGGCATTAAAACCGTTTTGTTAAACCACTCTGACCTCCACGTCTCTTCCAAGGGGCATTAACACCGTCTTGATAAGCTACTGTGACCTCCACGTCTCTTCCAAGGGGCATGAAACCGTCTTGTTAAACCACTCTGACCTCCCCGTCTCTTTAAAGGGGCATTAAAACTGTCTTGTTAAGCTACTCTGACTTCCACGTCTCTTCCAAGGGGCATTAAAACCATCTTGTTAAACCACTCTGACCTCCATGCCTCTTCCATGGGGCATTAAAACCGTCTTGTTAAACAACTCTGACCTCCACGTCTCTTCCAAGGGGCATTAAAACCGTCTTGTTAACCTACTGTGATCTCCATGTCTCTTCCAAGGGGCATTAAAACCATATTGTTAAGCTACTGTGACCTCGACATCTCTTCCAAGGGGCATTAAAACCATCTTGTTAAACCACTATGAACTCCACGTCTCTTCCAAGGGGCATTAAAACCGTCTTGTTAAACCACTCTGACCTCCACGTCTCTTCCAAGGGGCATTAAAACAGTCTTGTTAAACCACTCTGACCTCCACGCCTCTTCCAAGGGGCATTAAAACCATATTGTTAAGCTACTGTGACCTCGACATCTCTTCCAAGGGGCATTAAAACCGTCTTGTTAAACCACTATGAACTCCACGTCTCTTCCAAGGGGCATTAAAACCGTCTTGTTAAACCACTCTGACCTCCACATCTCTTCCAAGGGGCATTAAAACAGTCTTGTTAAACCACTCTGACCTCCACGTCTCTTCCAAGGGGCATTAAAACGGTTTTGTTAAACCACTCTGTCCTCCACGTCTCTTCCAAGGGGCATTAAAGCCGTCTTGTTAAGCTACTGTGACCTCCACGTCTCTTCCAAGGGGCATTAAAACCATCTTGTTAAGCTACTGTGACCTCCACGTCTCTTCCAAGGGGCATGAAACCGTCTTGTTAAGCCACTGTGACCTCCATGTCTCTTCCAAGAGGCATAAAAACTGTCTTTTTAAACCACTCTGACCTCCACGTCTCTTCCAAGGTGCATTAAAACCGTCTTGTTAAACCACTCTGACCTCCACGTCTCTTTCAAGGGGCATTAAAACAGTCTTGTTAAGCTACTCTGACCTCCACGTCTCTTCCAAAGTGCATTAAAACCGTCTTGTTAAACCACTCTGACCTCCATGTCTCTTCCAAGGGGCAATAAAACCGTCTTGTTAAACCACTCTGACCTCCACGTCTCCTCCAAGGGGCATTAAAACCGTCTTGTTAAGCTACTGTGACCTCAACGTCTCTTCCAAGCGGCATTAAAGCCGTCTTATTAAACCACTAAGAACTCCACGTCTCTTCCAAGGGGCATTAAAACCTCTGGTTAAAGCACTCTGACCTCCACGTCTCTTCCAAGGGGCATTAAAACCATCTTGTTAAGCTACTGTGACCTCCACATCTCTTCCAAGGGGCATTAAAACCATCTTACTAAGCTACTGTGACCTCCAAGTCTCTTCCAAGGGGCATTAAAACCGTCTTGAAAAACCACTCTGACCTCCACGTCTCTTCCAAGGGGCATTAGAACTGTCTTGTTAAGCTACTGTGACCTCCACGACTCTTCCAAGGGGCGTTAAAACCGTCTTGTTAAACCACTCTGAACTCCACGTCTCTTCCAAGGGGCATTAAAACCGTCTTGTTAAGCTACTCTGACCTCCACGTCTCTTCCAAGGGGCATTAAAACCGTCTTGTTAAGCTACTGTGACCTCCACGTCTCTTCCAAGGGGCATTAAAACCGTCTTGTTAAACCACTCTGACCTCCACGTCTCTTTCAAGGGGCATTAAAACCGTCTTGTTAAACCACTCTGAACTCCATGTCTCTTCCAACGGTCTTTAAAACCATCTTGTTAAGCTACTGTGACCTCCACATCTCGTTCAAGGGCCATTAAAACCGTCTTGTTAAACCACTCTGACCTCCACATCTCTTCCAAGGGGCATTAAAACTGTCTTGTTAAGCTACTGTGACCGCCATGTCTCTTCCAAGGGGCATTAAAACCGTCTTGTTAAGCTACTGTGACCTCCACGTCTCTTCCAAGGGGCATTAAAACCGTCTTGTTAAACCACTCTGACCTCCACGTCTCTTTCAAGGGGCATTAAAACCGTCTTGTTAAACCACTCTGAACTCCATGTCTCTTCCAACGGGCTTTAAAACCATCTTGTTAAGCTACTGTGACCTCCACATCTCGTTCAAGGGGCATTAAAACCGTCTTGTTAAACCACTCTGAACTCCATGTCTCTTCCAACGGTCTTTAAAACCATCTTGTTAAGCTACTGTGACCTCCACATCTCGTTCAACGGGCATTAAAACCGTCTTGTTAAACCACTCTGAACTCCATGTCTCTTCCAATGGTCTTTAAAACCATCTTGTTAAGCTACTGTGACCTCCACATCTCGTTCAAGGGGCATTAAAACCGTCTTGTTAAACCACTCTGACCTCCACATCTCTTCCAAGGGGCATTAAAACTGTCTTGTTAAGCTACTGTGACCGCCATGTCTCTTCCAAGGGGCATTAAAACCGTCTTGTTAAGCTACTGTGACCTCCACGTCTCTTCCAAGGGGCATTAAAACCGTCTTGTTAAACCACTCTGACCTCCACGTCTCTTTCAAGGGGCATTAAAACCGTCTTGTTAAACCACTCTGAACTCCATGTCTCTTCCAACGGGCTTTAAAACCATCTTGTTAAGCTACTGTGACCTCCACATCTCGTTCAAGGGACATTAAAACCGTCTTGTTAAACCACTCTGAACTCCACAGCTCTTCCAAGGGGCATTGAAATGTTGTTTTTAATTACCTCTGACCTCCATGACTCTTCCAACGGGCATTGCATTTCCTCATAATTTTAGTCAGCTTTTGCTTTTCAATGCATAGGCGAACACTAAGGGAGACCCACTACCCAATAATGGGTAGAAGGTTTTTGGTATGCTGTAATCCACGTCTGTTTCAAGGGGCATTGCAGTTCCTCATAATTTTTGGAAAGCCTTCCATTCACTGCTTAGGCCAACAGTGTACAGGAGACCCAGTTGCCATAAATGGAAAAAACGGTTTAGTTAAGGCCCTCTGACCTCCATGTCACTTCCAAGGGGCATTGGAGTGCCTCGAAATTTTTGGTAGGCATTGCACTCACTGCATGCCCTATAACTGTGTAGCCGAACCGCTCCGTTTGGTACAGAAACATATCCTACAAGACATGTTTGGTTTACTGGCCTGATATTGATGTGAATGGTCCCGGTTCCTCCTGCTCTTTCTCCTTTGCCACCACCTCATCCATCATTCATCACCTGAAGCTTTGTTTTAACGGGATAGAAGCAGGAAAACATCCAGCAATCCTCAGAGGAGGTAGGATATGCGCCAAAACGCTGACCACCTCAGGCCTAGCCGCTACTACATACAAGCGCTTGCATTCCAAGGAACAGAAAGCTAAGGAGATGGATGGCCTCATGATCATGAATAATTTACTCGTTGTGTAGGAGTCCAACCACTGCCACTGTCTACCTTCTGAACTTTGTGTTTAAGCCTGATTGACCAAGGACCCGCAATCCTCTATGTCTGGAGGACGTGTTGCATCCCAGTGTCCAACTGTGTCCCGGCATCCACAATATTAACCCAGTGTGAAGGCGTCAGTGAGATGTACCATCCCTGGCCACATTCACTTGTCCACGTGTTTGTGGTTAGGCTATCCATCCCACTAAATGCACTGGGGAGGGCACAGTTAATGTTTTGGTATGCGCGCTTGTGTATAAGGCGCACCGGGACAAATAGGGGCGGCTGGGGACCGTTTATGGACACCCGGGCACCACCAGGCGGCTTGGGACAGTGTGTGGGCACCCGGTCGCGGGGCGGCTCGGGACCGAGTATGGATACCAGGCCGCCGACGCAGCCATGACGCAGCCATGACGTGGTGGCCAGATTCCGCCTCCACATGCCTAAAAGGACCAATTTCAAGTGCAAGCAAGCAGTATGGTATTGCAACCTGGGGGTAGGTGGAAGGCTGCATACTTGCACTTGCATTGCAAGGAATGGTGGAGGTACAATTGAACACTGCCCTGGGACAAGGACTTGCACGGGGATAGTTGCAAGTCTGCATCTTCTGATGCGGCAAGGATCACTTCTGATGGGCACACTTTTAGGCAGTGACCTGGGTGTCAGAGATGCTTCCAGGGGTCTTCCCCATGCTGTTCCCATGTCTTTTCAGCACTGTATGCATGTGTCACACAGTACATGGCCAGAAAAGGTTGTAAAATGCTAAAATGACATTTCCCGGTGAATGCACGGTTGAAAGCAATACAAAAGTGCAAAAATGCATAAAAAATGCTACTTGTGAACATAGCCCAAGGTGTGGAGGAGTATTTTTGTTTTTGGTTATTTATTTTACCTTATACACAATTCTTTACCCTGGAAAGGATGTTCCTTAACATATTTCACAGGAAAGCAGTTTCAGTTTAGTTTTTGAACGTTTTCTTGTGAGCCCGTAAAAGTGGCTTAATACCTCTGACCACGTTGTTGACAGCAGTGACCTGGGGGGTCAGAAATGCTTCCTGGGGCGATCCCCATGCTGTCCCCATGTCTTTTGAGCACTGTCACTATCGCTTTGGGCACTTTTTAGGCTTTCTACAGACTGCCAGGGGTGCCGCTGCAAAAATGCTCGGGTCTCCCATAGATTAACATTTAGCTCGTTGCTCGGGTCGAGCACCCGAGTATCACGGTGATCTCGGCCCGAGCTTCGAGCACCCGAGCATTTTAGTGCTCGCTCAACACTACTCAGGACCTGTGCGATCGGAGGGCCTGAGAAAACTGTCTCAGAACTTTGACAGTGTTCTCCTGCCTCTGCTGGATTGCATTTGTTTCTCTCTCACCTGTACTCCTTGGTTGTCCAATGAACTGTGACCTCTGCCACCAGCGTTTTCAGATGGGAATTGTTTAATAATTCTGCAACAAGGGCATTCTTTTACTGCCCCATTTTATTAGTCCTGTCCAGTGTGGGAATAAGAGACAGAAAGTTTTCCGTGGGTCTATAATTGTCACCAACCAGTAATGACTGTCACCCAAAATTTGGACAACGCGAGGGTCATTGGAAAGACAGGGTAACATAAACTCATCCATGTGTGCCAGACTGCAAAGAGGCAAGACTTCCGTGTCCTCACCAAGAGGATGACTGACCATGCTCTCCTCCTCTTCCTCCTCTTCCCTGTCCTCAGGCCATCCACGCTGAAAAGACCGAATGACAGTTGTGCAGGTAGTACCGTCTATAGTGGAGGAAACTAGCTCCTGTTCTTCCTCCTCCTCTTCCTCATTGTCACCCAATCCACGTTGGGATGAAATGAGGCTGGGCTGTGTAGAATCACCCTGTAAGTTTCCTTGCTCCATCTCATCGTGCTCTGCCTGCAATGCATCCTCTTTAATTGTGAGCAGAGAGCGTTTCAGAAAACAGAGAAGCGGGATGGTGATGCTAATTATGGCGTCATCGCCGCTCACCACCTTGGCGGAGTCCTCAAAGTTTTGGAGGATGGTACATATGTCTGACATCCATGTCCACTCCTAAGGTCTTATGTGTGGAGTCTGAACTGAATACCGATGACCTTGATTATGATGGTAGTCAACAACTGCCCTCTACTGCTCACAAATCCTTCCCAACATCTGCAGTGTAAAGTTCTAACGGACATCGCAGATCAGTCGGTGAGCTGGAAGCTGCCAATGCTTCTGAAGCACGCCAATGGTGGCAGAAGCTGTAGCTGACTTTTTAAAATGGGCACATAGGTGGCGTACTTTGACAAGCAGATCTGGCAGATCCGGGTAGGTTTTGAGAAACCGCTGAACCACGAGGTTAAGCACATGGACCAGGCATGGTTCGCATGTGAGCCCGCCTCGCCTCAGAGCCGCCATCAGGTTCCAGCCATTGTCACACACGACCATGCTTGGCTGTAGGGTCAGTGGTGTCAGCCACAGATCTGCTTGCTCTTTTAGAGCTGTCCACAACTCTCCAGCGTTGTGCCGTTTGTCACCTAAGCATATTAGCTTCAGCACAGCCTGTTGCTGCTTCGCCGAAGGAGTGCTGTATTGCTACCAGCTTGTGACTGATGTGGTCATTTCGGAGATGTAGGCTATAGAGGAGGAGGAGGTGCAGGAGCTGTAGAATGTGGGGGAAATCCGGATTGACCCAGGACCCGCAATCCTCAGCGTCGGGAGGACATGTTCCGTCCCAAGGTCCGACTGGGTCCCAGCTTCCATTATATTTACTCAGTGTGCCGTCAGCAAGATGTACCATCCCTGCCCACAAGCACTTGACCACGTGTCCATGGTTAAGTGGACTTTCCCAGTAACTGCATTGTTGAGGGCACATCTAATGTTGTGGGACACGTTCTCGTGTAATGCAGGGACAGCACACCAGGAGACATAGTGGCGGCTGGGGACCAAGTAGAGAGGGATGGCCGCCACCATCAGGTTGCGGAAAGCTTCCATCTCCATGAGCCTAAAAGGCAACATTTCGAGCATAAGTATTTGCGCAATGTGTGAATTTAGTAGTGTGGCCTGTGGGGCATTGGCTGCGCATTTCCGCTTGCTTTCCAAGGACAGGGGTAGAGATAACTGAACACTGCGCTGGGACAAGGACGTGGACGTGCTTTCTGATGGTGCTAGTTGAGAGTGTTCAATGACAGGTGCAGGGCGAGAGGTTTCTTGGCATGCGCCATGAACAGGGGATTGGCGTGCACGCACAACAGTGGAACAAGCAGTGGTGTCACCTGCAGACACTGTTGCTGGACTCTGGGTTTTGGCCCACTTAGTCGGATGCTTTGCTGCCATGTGCCTAATCATGCTGGTGGTGGTCAGGCTGCTAGTTTTGCTACTCCTGCTGATGCTGGCCTGGCAGGTGGTGCAAATGGCCTTTTTGGGGTTACCTGCAGAGTCTTTAAAAAATAACCAGACTCGGGAAGATCTAACAGTTGTACTGGCAACTTTCGTTGTGTTGGAGTTATGAGGAACGCTTTTCCGCCTTGTGTCTGCGGCCACCACACTGCTTCTTCCTGCCTCTTGTAGTGCTATGCCTCCCTCCCCCTGTGTGCTGCTGTCCTCGCTCTGTATGTTCCCTGTCAGGTTGACTCGCTTGAAGCTGGCCGGGTGAGAGTCCTGAATCTACAAATGGAAAAGTGAACAGCTCTTCTGAGTGGATTAGTTGTCTTCAGGCACTTTTCATGTTGTGACGAAGGAGGATCAGAGTGAGGAATATGCGGTCCAGACTCACGGCTACACGGCTAATGAGACTTGACCGCGTGGAAGACAGTGAGGTGGTGGTGGTGGCAAAGTGACTGGAAGCATTATCTGCTATCCAACCAACAACCTTTTCACACTGCTCTGGGTTTAATAGTGGTGTACTGCCGTCCCCTAATAATTGGGACAGAAAGGTCGAGCGACAAGATGTGGGTGTTTGTTGTGGCACAATTTCAGCTTGCCCACGACCATGTGCTTGGCCTTGGCCTCTGCATGCACCATCATCATCACGTCCACTTCCCCGTCCCTTGCCATGAACTTGGCCCATTATTAATGGAGGACAATATTTTCCACGCTCACGAGAAATGGCTAATTTTGGAACGCAGTTATATGTGATACGTCTGACAGAGAACCACGATTTTAAATAGCAGGCCTGTAATTTGCTAATATTATTCTACACAGAGACCTAGTGGGAATAGCTTGACCGACACACTGCTGCAAAATGAAAATGGAAGTAATGACTGATTTTGCAACAGTCTTATAGGTGATATGTCTGACAGAGAACCACGGTTTTAAATAGCAGGTCTGTAACTTACTAATACTATTCTTCACAGACACCTAGTGTGAATAGCTTGACCGACACACTGCAGCAAAATGAAAATGGAAGAAATGTCTGTTTTTGGAACACTCTTATAGGTGATATGTCTGACAGAGAACCACGGTTTTAAATAGCAGGCCTGTAATTTACTAATACTATTCTTCACAGACACCCAGTGTGAATAGCTTGACCGACACACTGCAACAAAATGAAAATGGAAGAAATGGCTGATTTTGAATCACTCTTATAGGTGATATGTCTGACAGAGAACCACAGTTTTAAATAACAGGCCTGTAATTTACTAATACTATTCTTCACAGACACCTAGTGTGAATAGCTTGACTGACACACTGCAACAGAATGGAAAAGGAGGCCAATATTATAGGTGATATATGTGAAGTCTGACAGAGAACCACAGTTTTAAATAGCAGGCCTGTAACTTACTAATACTATTCTTCACAGACACCTAGTGTGAATAGCTTGACCGACACACTGCAGCGAAATGAAAATGGAAGAAATGTCTGTTTTTGGAACACTCTTATAGGTGATATGTCTGACAGAGAACCACAGTTTTAAATAACAGGCCTGTAATTTACTAATATTATTCTACACAGCGACCTAGTGTGATTAGCTTGACCGACACACTGCAACGAAATGAAAATGGAAGAAATGGCTGATTTTGAAACACTCTTATAGGTGATATGTCTGACAGAGAACCATGGTTTTAAATAGCAGGCCTGTAATTTACTAATACTATTCTTCACAGACACCTAGTGTGAATAGCTTGACCGAAACATAGTTACATAGTTAGTAAAGCCGAATAAAGACTTGCGTCCATCAAGTTCGACCTGTTAGTTCTGTAATTGCTAAAGTTGATCCAGAGGAGGGCAAAAACCCCAAATGATTTGGCCAATCTTCACCTGAGGAAAAATTCCCTCCCGACTCTGAAACCAGCAGTCAGAATAAATCCCGGTATCAACCTACTATTTTATTCTATTTTTAAGTATATGCAGAAATCTGCCTGGTATCTAGAAATGCATCCAGTCCCCGCTTGAACTGGTGTAGTGAATCCGACATTACCGTCTCCTCACTCAGTGAATTCCATATTCTCACTGCTCTTACCGTAAAGAACCCCTTCCTATGCTGGTGCTGAAACCTTTTCTCTTCCAGTCTTAGTGAATGCCCTCTTGTTACCGTAATATCCCTCCTTTTGAACAAATCCCGGGCAAGGTCTCTATACTGTCCCCTAACATATTTGTACACATTTATTATGTCCCCCCTCAACCTTCTCTTTTCCAGGCTGAATAGTCCTAGCTTTGCCAACCTCTCTGGGTATTGCAGTCCCTCCATTCCCTTTATTAATTTTGTTGCCCTCCTTTGTACCTTTTCAAGCTCATTTATATCCTTTCTATATATTGGGGCCCATAACTGAGCACAGTATTCCAAGTGTGGTCTGACCAATGCTTTGTACAGTGGAAGAACAATGTTCTCATCCTTTGCAGCTATACCTCTTCTGATATATCCCATTACCCTGTTTGCCCTTACAGCAGCGGCCTGACTTTGGGCACTCCAATTTAGTTTGCTATCAATCAAGATGCCCAAGTCCTTCTTCATCTCTGAATTCCCCAATGATTTCCCATTCAGTGAGTACTGGTGACTTCCATTTTTCCTTCCCATATGTATGACCTTACATTTCTCCTCGTTAAACCTCATTTGCCATTTAATGCTCCACCTACCCAGCTTATCCAAATCCCTCTGTAGGTCTTCACTATCCTCTTTTGTATTAATTGTTTTACATAACTTTGTGTCATCTGCAAATATTGATATTTTACTATTTATCCCGTTGACTATGTCGTTAATAAAGATATTAAATAACATTGGGCCTAGTACAGACCCCTGTGGTACCCCACTAGTGACGCTTACACAATCTGAGTATATTCCATTTATAACCACCCTCTGCCTTCTATCATATAGCCAGTTAGCTATCCACTTGCAAACATTTTCCCCCAGCCCCATCATTCTCATTTTGTATACCAACCTATTATGTGGCACGCTATCGAACGCTTTTGAGAAGTCGAGATACACGACATCCACTGGTTCCCCCTGATCTACTCGAGAGCTAACCTCCTCGTAGAAGTCAATCAGGTTTGTTTGGCAGGAGCGATTCCTCATGAATCCATGTTGGTTCGGGGTTAATAGATTATTAGCATCAAGATGCTCCATAATTGCCTCATTAATAAAGCCTTCAAAAATTTTGCCCACAACGGACGTCAGACTCACCGGCCGATAGTTTCCGGTGTCACTTTTTGCTCCCTTTTTGAATATTGGCACTACATTCGCCTGTCGCCAATCAAGTGGTACAGACCCAGTCTCAACAGAGTCCTTAAATATAAGATATAACGGTCTGTCTATCACATTACTTATTTCCCTTAGTACCCGTGGGTGTATGCCATCAGGTCCTGGTGATTTGTTTATTTTAATGTTACTGAGGCGTTTCTGTACCCCAGCTTGGGTTAGATTTGTCATACTTAGTGGAGGATTAAGCTTGTCACTTCTCATTTCGCCTGTTAGTTCTTTTTCCTTTGTGAAAGTTGACGAAAAAAAATTATTTAATAGATTAGCTTTATCCTCATCTTTCTCTATCATTTTGCCTTCTTCACTTTTTATCGGTCCAATATTATCCGATTTAATCCTTTTACTATTTATATACGTAAAGAACAGTTTGGGATTTGATCTACTTTCTCTAGCAATACGTTTCTCTGTTTCCTCCTTCGCTATTTTTATTTGTTTTTTACAGGTTCTCGTTTTTTCCTTGTAACACATTAGTGCCTCCTTGCTGTTTTCCTGTTTTAATCTCTTGAATGCCTCTTTTTTGCTATTTAACGCCCCTTTTACGTTCTTATTCAACCATATTGGTTTCCTCTTATTTCTGGCCCTTTTATTCCCATACGGTATATACCTCTCGCACTGAGTATTCAGAATTCTTTTGAAGGTTTCCCATTTACTATTCGTATTTCATTGATTAAGAACTTTGTCCCAGTCTATAAGTTGAAGGTTTTCTTTCAGCTGATCAAACTTCGCCCTCCTAAAGTTTAATGTTTTAGTTGTTCCCTTATTGATAACCCTACTGAAGGGCATTTTGAAATTGATAATATTATGATCGCTATTACCTAGGTGCCCCCCTATCTGTACCTCAGTTATTCTATCAGGCCTATTAGTCAATATTAAGTCCAACACGGCCTTCCCTCTCGTTGGTTCCTGCACTAGTTGGGAGAGATAATTATCCTTGATATTTGTCAAGAACCTTTTTCCTTTCTGAGATCTACAGGTTTCTGTTTCCCAGTCAATATCCGGGTAGTTGATGTCCCCCATTACAATCACCTCATTATGTTTTGCTACTTTGTCTATTTGTCCTAATAGCAGTTTCTCATTCTCCTCTGTTATATTGGGTGGCTTATAGCAGACCCCCAGTAATATTTTATTATTATTTTTTGCCCCCTCTATCTCTACCCACATGGACTCGACCCCCTCTTCTCCCTCTCCTATATCTTCCCTTAGTCTGGGCTTTAGACGTGACTTTACATATAAGCAGACTCCTCCGCCCTTCCCCTGTTTCCGGTCCCTTCTAAATAAACTATAATCTATTAAATTTACCGCCCAGTCGTAGCTATCGTCTAGCCAAGTCTCTGTTATATCTACGATGTCATACCTCTCCTCCGATATAAGCGCCCGCAGCTCATCCGCCTTATTGGTCAGGCTTCTTGCATTGGTCAGCATGCAAGATAAAACTTTGGGGTTATTTAGCATCCTATTCTTCTCTAACGATCTAACTGTACTATCCCCACCCCCCTCTCCACCCTCATTATATTGACTTCTCCCCTTCCCCCTTGCTTGCCTCACATCCCACCTATTTCCTTGGTTCCCCCCCCCCGTCTCTAGTTTAAAAACTCCTCCAACCTATTAGCCATCTTCTTCCCCAGCACCGCTGCACCCTCCCCATTGAGGTGCAGCCCGTCCCTACGGTAGAGCCTGTAGCCGACAGCGAAGTCGGCCCAGTTCTCCATGAACCCAAACCCTTCTGCCTTGCACCAACTCTTTAGCCACTTATTCACCTCCCTAACCTCCCGTTGGCGCTCCTGTGTGGCTCGCGGGATTGGTAGTATTTCTGAGAAAACTACCTTGGAGGTCCTTGCCCTAAGCTTCCTACCTAGATCCCTGAAATCATTTTTAAGGACCCTCCATCTACCACTCACTTTGTCATTGGTGCCAATGTGGACCATGACTGCTGGGTCTTCGCCAGCCCCACCCAGTAACCTGTCAACCCGATCCGCGATGTGCTGGACTCGAGCGCCAGGGAGGCAGCACACCGTTTGGCGATCCCGGTCCTTGTGACAGATTGCCCTGTCTATCCCCCTAATAATAGAGTCACCCACTACCAGGACCTGTCTAGCCTGCCCTACACTTCCCCCCTCCCCCTCATTACTGGAGCATACACTCCCCCGGCGGTCAGAGGATCTGTCGTGCTCCAATAATGCCGGTTCTGAACCAGCCTTCCTATACTTCTTCCCTCTATCCCTTCTAACTGTTACCCAGCTCCCTGCCTGTTCAGCCTGCGCTTCTCCACTAAGCTCCACCCCCAGTGTTGACCCATTGAGTGTCTGCTCGGTGAGCAGCAAACTCCGTTCCATGTTGTCGATGCTCCTCAGTACCGCTATCTGAGCACTTAGATCCAGGATTTGGGCTTCCAAGTGCACGATATGCTCACATCTCTCGCAGCAGTATGGATCCTTGAGCGGTAGCTCAGGGAATGCATACATTGCGCAAGATGTACACTGCACGGCTCCGGCCAACATGGACGTCATTCTAAATATGGGGATACAGTCAGTATATATGTACAAGTACAAAACACAATTATTTATATATAGGTGTATGGACGGGGATCAATTAGGGATGTGCAAGTGTATCGATTAGATATCGGCGCGGGATCAGTTAAGTATGGACGGGGGATCAATTAAGTATCAATTAAGTATGGACGGGGGATCAGCTGAGTGGGTCAGGTGGATTAATTAAGTATGGACGGTGTGTCAATTAAGTATGGACTGGGATCAATAAGTATGGACTGGGGAAATAATTAATTGTGGACTATTGAATCAATCAATTAATTATGGACAGGGGGTTTAATTAAATAGGATTAAAGCAAATAATTAGGTATGGACGGTGGGTCAATTAACTAAGGACTGGGGATCAATAAGTATCAATAATATCAATAAATATGGACTGGGGAAATAATTAATTGTGGTCTGGGGAATCAATCAATTAATTATGGACAGGGGTTAATTAAATATGGTGGGGGATAAGGCAAATAGATAGGGACTGGGGATGAGTAAAAGTGGACAAGGGGAATCTATTAAATAGGACAAGGGGGATCAATCAATTATGGGCTGGGGGGGTCAATCATTTAAATGTGGTCAGGGGGATCACTTTAATATGGACGGGGGGTGGTCGGGGATCAATTAAATGAGGACGGGGGGTCAATTTAATGTGGTCAGAGGGATCAGTTAGATATGGACGGGGGTGTTCAGGGGAATCAATTTAAATATGGACGGGGGGTGATCAATTAAATATGGATGGGGGTGATCAATTAAATATGGATGGGGGGGTAATCAATTAAATATGGACTAGGGAATACAATACAATTACAATACAGATACAAATACAATACAGTACAGTACACACTTGGGTTCAGTAGGGCCGCTTATCGTGGCCTCCTGCCCCTCACTCACCTCCTCTAGGGACGCTGCTCGCTATCACAGCGCGCTCGTCCCTCCGGTCGCCTCTTACCGGTCCTCCTGATCACCTCCTGGTCACCACCACCTGGCACCCTCCTCCGGCCGGCACTGCACGCTGCCACAGCGCTCTCTTGCGCTCGTCCCTCCGGTCGCCTCCTACTGGTCCTCCCGGTCCGCTCGGTCACCTCCGCCTGGCTCTCCTCCCTTCCCAGGAGCTCTCTCCACACACAGCACAACTCTTGCAGCACACGGCAGGCTCCGCATCCACCACTTCCTGTCAGGCCTCCTCCCACTTCCTGTCTGTTAAGCACTGCAACAGAATGGAAAAGGAGGCCAATATTATATGTGATATATGTGATATGTCTGACAGAGAACCACGGTTTTAAGTAGCAGGCCTATCATTTACTAATACTATTCTTCACAGACACCTAGTGTGAATAGCTTGACCGACACACTGCAACGAAATTAAAATGGAAGAAATGTCTGATTTTCGAACACTCCTATAGGTGATATGTCTGACAGAGAACCACGGTTTTAAATAGCAGGCCTGTAATTTACTAATACTATTCTTCACAGACACCTAGTGTGAACAGCTTGACCGACACACTGCAACAGAATGGAAAAGGAGGCGAATATTTTCCACGTTCAGTTCAAATTTCTGGATTTTTATCGCTGAAATATGGAACAGATCTGGCTTTATTCTGCAGTGAGAACAAGCAAATGGAGCAGAAAAATGGTGTACTCTGGATTGCTTTTTAAGCAAATAACCAGGATTAAGATAAAAAAAATAAATTGCCCCTGATATCTGGCGCTATGTCTACAAATATCTGCAATTATTACAGCAGCAGCATACAGGATGTTCAATGGACCCTCTTGTGCTGTATCATACACTGCCTGCCTAGCACTGATTATATGCAGCTGGATTAGTCCTCAGAAGAACTGTTAGTTCAGATGAATATATACATATATGTTGTGGAATACCTATACCAACAGGACGTTCAATAGACCCTCTTGTGCTGTATCATGCACTGCAGTTTGCCACATGCACTGCCTGCATGCCTAACTCCTGCTATCACCACTGAATATATGCAGCTGGATCAGTCCTCAGAGGGACTGTTAGTTCAGTTGGACATATATACAGTATATGTTGTGGAATACCTATGTAAGTGGGAAGACCGGGGTGTAAATACTTTCAGAGCAAGGGATCCGGAACTGCCGGGGCCGTGCCTCTGTTTGCAGTGGGAAGACAGACTGTGAGCACAGGAGTCAGGTGACTGGGAAGCTAGGGGCATGTCGAGAGTGAGAGCTGGGAGTTCAGGTGACCGAGAGACTGGTGGTGTGGGGAGAGAGAAGAAGAGACGAGGACGTTTGCGTGGGAAAGCGGAGCTGGGACCTGCTCAGCAGAGCAGTGTGAGAGGGTCCAGGCTCCTGGCTCCAGGACTGGGAGCAAGAGCCAAGTGCAGTGGACCGGAGGAGTCAAGCCGACTTGAGAAGAAATGCAGTAGTCGGTGGAGCAAGGCACGTGAGGTGCCGTGTTATGGACTAGGGGCTCAGCGGGTAAAACCGGAGACCGCCCGCTGCCGCCAGAAGACGGAGCATTGTTTGGGCGGGGAAGCCTGAAAAAATCAACACCGGCCTCAGCTGGCAACTGCCTTGTGGAGGAAAAGAGTCAGCTAAGTGTAAAAACTGTCGTTTACAACCGGTTCGACTCTGCTATATCTAGTTAAACTGTGAACTGTCAGTTAAAGACTTTTATCTGCTGCTTCCCTTGTTTTACCCCATATTTTCCGCTGATACGCCCTGCGTGGAGATTTACCCTGTTATCATAAACCTCCCTGTTTATTAACCCTGTATTGGCTGCTCTGTGCTTCTGTGTCGCGGCATGTAAAAGTACCCGTGTTACATTTGGTGTAGTCGGCAGGATGCAGTCGCTAGACACAGACACTGCAGAGCAGTCCATTCTGGGAGCCCCTAAATTTAGCTTGCCGCTGGGGGCCATGCTCAGCAATCTCCCAAAGTTCACCGGGGACAATATGATGCTGTGGAACTGGATTCAGAGAATTAAGAGTATGTTACATATGCATCCGATGACCCCAGCTATGCAAGCTGAAATAGCCTTACTGGCCCTGGACGGTGACACCCGACAATCCATGATGTACCACCCTCCCCATGACCGGGATACTGTAGAAAAAGTGGTGCGGATACTGGAGGAGATGCATGGGGATCCCACTAATGTAGGAGAGCTGAGGATACGGCTGTTTCACCAAGTGGAGCAGGAGGGGGAGACTGTGACGCAGTATGTTAATTCCTTACAGAGGGTGCATGCCTATATCACTAGCAAAGACGACATGGGGAATTTGGGAATGGGTCCCCCTGTTGTGGTCTTAAGGGACCAGTTTATGGCAGGCCTCAGGGATGTGCAGCTGAAGCAGGCCTTGCGGGAGCGCCTGCGCGCCAACCCACGTATGACTTTTCTAGAAGTGGGGGCGGAGGCACGTGTGAGAGAGCAGGAGATGGTGGTGACGGCCCTGGCAGGGATGGTCCGGAGTAACGAGGTACCCTCCCCGCCTGCAGCTGAACCGGAATGGGCTCGAGAGATGCAAAAGGAGATACAGGAGATGCGGGATGAATGGTCCAGTCTCAAGAAGACCCCTGCCCCGACACTCAGATCGATTGCTCCAGTTATGGAAAGAATTGAATTCAGGACCCCCCTGCAGGAGAGTTCTGTAGGGGAGTGAGGCAGCCCTACACAGACAGAGACACGACCTGCTGGAAGTG
Organism: Phyllobates terribilis; assembly: GCF_046119375.1. Lineage (NCBI taxonomy): Eukaryota > Metazoa > Chordata > Amphibia > Anura > Dendrobatidae > Phyllobates > Phyllobates terribilis. The sequence goes on from NW_027362764.1 coordinate 82,853,004, forward strand.
TGGAGGCGCAGGACATTATGCCAGGGGCTGTGCTAGCCGAGTGCGGCCCCTGTCGCGGCAGCCGTTAAACTAGCGGGCTCCGTGTTTGGGAGACACAGCCTGGAGCCTGAGGAAGGGGAAAGAAAAAGAGGAAGTCCCAAGGACCTGGTTTCCACCAGCCCGACTGTTTGGGCCGAAATAAGCGGTCGGGCTGTTCACTGCCTGATTGACACGGGATCCCAGGTGACTACGATGACAGAAGCCTACTTCCAACAGCGATTTCCAGAGATAGCGTGGCCTGAATGGGGACCAGTAATTAGACTCATGGCAGCTAATCAATTACCCATCCCGGTCGCAGGGGTGGTATGGATGAAGATCCGAGTGTGTGGAAAAGATGTGGGAAAAAAAGGAGTCTTCCTGGTCGCAGGGGGAACCAGAAGTGGATCCCCGGTGACCCTTGGAATGAATGTGCTGAAAGAGATCGGGCAAATCCTGATTAGTGAGCCGAAGGAGATTCCTCTAGACCAAAGGAGGGTCTTTCAACAACTAATCCGAGCTGCCCAGGCTCAGGAGACGTCGAGTGAAGGGAAGATCCTGGGGAAAATAATAGTGGCAGCAGCTACGGTGATCACGTTACCGCCCGGACAAACTGTACTCACGTTATCCGCACGGGCCTGCACACCTCTTGAGGGGGTCGAAGTTCAGATACAACCAACATCGATGGACAAAGTACCCCCCGGACTCTTGGTGGCTCGGACACTGGCCACCATTCAGAGTGGCAATGTTATATTGTGGTGTGTTAATCTGGGCGAAGATGATCTCACACTCCCACCCAGGCCAAAAAAGCCCAGATTCTGGGAATGCCAGAGAAGTTGGTGCGACCTGATGTGGTACAGCTGTCCACTGTACGAGGATACCCCTGGACTCTGGCGGTCACCGTGCCATCGGAAACCCACTGGGCTTGTGCGAAGGGGGGACGAAGAATCCTAGAATGAATGCGGGCTGAATTGACGGGACTTACACCTCGACAGGTGCAGCAGGTTGAAGAGGTGCTGGAGCGGTACCAGGAAGTCTTTGCTCGCCATGAGGATGATTTTGGTTGCACCAAAGCCATTACCCACGACATTCCCACGGGGAGCGCTGCCCCAGTGCGGGAGACATACCAGCAGATACCTGCCCAGATGTATAAAGAGGTTAAGGAGATGCTAGCCCATATGTTTCAGAATGGTGTGATACGGGAGAGTCAGAGTCCTCGGGCAGCCCCGATTGTCCTGGTCCGGAAGAAATATGGGACCCCGCGGTTCTGTGTGGACTATAGACGACTGAATGCCTGTACAGTACGGGACTCTTACCCACTACCCCGAATCGAAGAGTCTCTGTCGGCCTTAGAGAAGGCAAGATACTTTTCCTCCTTGGATCTGGCCAATGGATACTGGCAGGTGTCCGTGGCCAAATATTACCGTGCGAAGACGGCGTTCATATTACCCATGGGACTGTTCGAGTTCAATCGGATGCCCTTCGGCCTGACTAATGCCCCCGGGACGTTCCAGCGTCTGATGGAGAGGTGCCTGGGCGATTTAAACTTTGAGGCGACACTGATTTACCTTGACGACATAATTGTCTATGCCGCCACCTTCGAGGAGCACCTCCAGCGACTGGAGCAAGTACTGAGTCGCCTACAGAGTCATGGCCTAAAGGTGAAGCCCCAGAAGTGCCATCTGTTCCACAAACAGATCGAATATCTCTGTCATATTGTGTCCGGTGAAGGAGTCAGGCCCACCTAGGAAAAGATGGCCTCCGTACAGGAGTGGCCTACCCCGAAGACAGTGAAGGACATTCGGGCCTTCCTGGGACTTGCCGGGTACTATCGAAGATTCGTGAAGAACTTCACCAGCATAGTCAACCCATTGCTGGAGCTACTTAAGGGAGTGCCGACGGGCTCCAAGAATCAGGCAATTCAGTGGGGAAGCAGCCAGGAAGAGGCCTTCCGTGCCCTGAAAATGGCCCTGACCGAGGCCCCAATACTTGCCTATGCGGATTTCTCCCAACCCTTCATACTCCACATGGATGGGAGCCTACATGGTCTGGGAGCCGTGTTATCCCAAGTACAGGAGGGGAAAGAGCGCGTGATTGTGTACGCCAGCCGCTCCCTTCACGACTCTGAGAGGAACCCGGATATTTATAGCTCTTTCAAATTAAGGTTGCTGGCTCTGGTTTGGGCAATGACCGAGAAGTTTGCAGAGTTTTTGTCCAGGTCCGAAGTACTGGTGAGAACAGATAACCCACTGGCCCACCTGGAGAATGCAAAATTGAGGGCCCTGGAGCGGCGGTGGGTGGCCCGCATGGCCAGGTACCGGTATAAGATCGCCTACCGGCCTAAGGCAGAGAATACTCATGCCGACGCCCTCTCCAGAGTGACATATGAATGGCCTGATCATGACCGCGATGAAGATTTGGAGGCGGATGAGACCCCTAGCTTCCGAAGTTTCGTGGGACCGCTGGCCGCGGCACAGGGACAGATCGGAGAGACGTCGGAAGAACAAGTGCTAGGGCGGCCAAGAGATGACTTGATCCGACTTCAACAGACTGACAGTGAAGTTGCTCAATTACGTCAATGGGTGGCTTTGCGACAAGTCCCCGGTCGAGAAGAGAGGAGTACCCTGTCCTCGGGAGCACTGAAGATGCTGGGACAATGGGAGAGACGGTGTTTGCAAGACGGGCTGCTGTACCGACGGGTGCAGCTACTGCGAGAGCTCGGGACCACCTGGCAAGTGGTGATCCCAGAGAAGTTGGTTGGAGTAGTGGCTAAGGAGGCTCATGAATGAGGGGCTCACTTCAGACCAGAAAAGATGTTTCAGTGGCTGCAGAGGCTGGTGTATCATCCCCGACTGCGAGCAACAATAGAAGACACTTGCCGAAGATCTCGGAGCTGTGAGCTGGTTAAGCCCCTGGAGCAGCGGGTCCCCATACAAACTATTGTGACTTCTGCCCCCTTGGAGGTGCTGATGATCGACTGCGGGAGCAGCTTCTAGTTAATCATTCTTAAATCCCCCCACTATAAAATTCCCCTTTGGCTGCTCAACTCAGGACCTGCGGTTGGGGGAAGCACTCTCCTAACTGTCTGGACCTGTGGTGATGCACATCTGATCCTGAGTCACGTGATCTGTGGGTGGACACGTAGCCTGCAATTTGGGAACCTGGAATCGGTGAGCACGAGCGGCGGTCTGTAGCAGATGGCACGTGGTGTGCCAAGCTACCTGTACCTTGCGGTGAGACGTGCCTGCTCCTTCTATCCTCAAACTAACACCGGAGTTGTGCAGGGGTGCACAACTCCAATAGCTGAGTGGCCTTTTGGCTGTTTCCGTCACATCTACCTATCAGGTCCTTCACATAGTGCGGTTTTCCTCCCTTTCTCTTCTAGAGAGGTTCCTGTCACAGTTGCCCCAAGCCACGATGTGGATGAAGAAGAGTTCTTGATTCTACCTCCAAGCCCCAGCACTCGATTACCTGCAGTCCCCAGTGCACGTGGCGAGGGAACAACATCGGTTGAAGCCACCGGGCAGGCGCAGATTGGAAATCCGAGTGACCCTGCTTCCCCCATCGGTCAGACTGAGTTACGCCGGTCAGAACGGACAACAGCAGGAGTGCCTCCTCACCGTTATGAACAAGATCAGTTCATATGGTACCGTATCATCCAGGAAGCCCAAGAATGTGAACGTTTGATAAAGGAACTCTCGCCCGTGGAATGGAAAGTTAAAGGAGAGAGGGAGTGTAAGGGGGAAGACCGGGATGTAAGTACTTTCAGAGCAAGGGATCCGGAACTGCGAGCACAGGAGTCAGGTGACTGGGAAGCTGGGGGCATGTCGAGAGTGAGAGCTGGGAGGTCAGGTGACCGAGAGACTGGTGGTGTGGGGAGAGAGAAGAAGAGACGAGGACGTTTGTGTGGGAAAGCGGAGCTGGGTCCTGCTCAGCAGGGCAGTGTGAGAGGGTCCAGGCTCCTGGCTCCAGGACTGGGAGCAAGAGCCGAGTGCAGTGGACCGGAGGAGTCAAGCCGACTAGAGAAGAGACGCAGGGTCGGTGGAGCCGGGCACGTGAGGTGCCGTGTTATGGACTAGGGGCTCACCGGAGACCGCCCGCTGCCGCCAGAAGACGGAGCATTGCTTGGGCGGGGAAGCCTGAAAAATCAACACCGGCCTCAGCTGGCAACTGCCTTGTGGAGGAAAAGAGTCAGCTAAGTGTATAAACTGTCGATTACAACCGGTTCGACTCTGCTATATCTAGTTAAACCATGAACTGTCAGTTAAAGACTTTTATCTGCTACTTCCCTTGTTTTCCCCCAATTTTCCCCTGATACTCCCTGCATGGCGATTTATCCTGTAATCATAAACCTCCCCTGTTTATTAACCTTGTATTGGCTGCTCTGTGTTTCTGTGAAGCTGTATCTAAAAGTACCCTTGTTACACCTATACTAACTATAAACAAGCAAATCTCTCCCTGATGCAGCAGCACCTCTCCCTACTCTGCTTGATTCCGGGGTATCAGAAAACAAAACTCAGGCTGCATAGGCCCAGTTCAAATGAAGATTAAATAGACTCATATAAAATCAATTCAGTTTATTTAAATAGATTAAAATATTTTCTCAAAAATAAAAACCAAAAAAACAGGTGCCTTCAAATGATACGACAACCAAACCTCCATCATGGCTATATTGGTACATGGGAGTTGGCCCATATACGGCAAATATGAAATCATAAGCTTTGTATTGCACTAACCCTACTATAAAGTGCTATAACCAGTTAATAAGTAAATAAATAAATGAATAAACACAAAAAAAACCTTAAAAATAAGTAAAGTGCAAGTACATAAAGGTTTTTTTTAAGTTGGAATATATAGAGAAATAGCATCAAAAATGGCATAAAAAAATATACATATATAAATTCTCATAAGAATAAAAGTGCAAGTGTCGAGGCATATAGCCTCTAGATATTATAAGTATGCCAGTTAGTAAGTAGGGGACGTGAGAGCACCAAAACTAATGCATATTGATATCCTAAATAATAAGACTGTGCATGTAGAATAGCTGCATTGGAGTGTGCTGTAAAGGAGCATGGATGCTAAAGGGGGTACTCACATGTGATAATCCAAAGAACAGTAAGCTAGCCAGAGGAGGGATATTGAAGTCAACCCCGACGACGCCGTTTCGCCTTGAGCTTCTTCAATGGGGGCGCTAATGTGTATACACAGGGTACCGTTTTTATATTCGTTCTAACCAGCTGAGTGCGATTTACTTGAATGGGTCAGAGAGGTTACGGCGCATGCGTCAGCTACGTAGGTATCCCATCTGTGAATGGGAACTTCCGTAGTCCTGTACGTAGCACGCATGCGATGAAACGCATAGCGTGTCTATTGCGCAGGACCGGAAGTTCGATGGGTCCGTTCATGCGCATGCGCGCTCTCTGCTTTGGAATCCCCATATGGAGGTGGCGATGTTTAAAGGAGGCGTGGCAGTAATTACGGAGAGTGCATTGCCATAGAAGCGGAGGTAAGTATAATGGCTACAGAAAAAGAATCAAGAAGATAAGAATCAATGTGCTATAAGCATAAATAAAAAGAAAAGAAGGAGAGGGAGGTGAATATGGAAGTGAGGTGCAATAAACATATGTACATAGAAGTTGATAAATGTGGGAAAAGTTATAAATGTGTAGTGCAACAACATGAATATGCTAAAATGTAAGAATTAGTGTTGAGCGAACATGCTCGACACTGCTCGGTACTCGCCCGAGCATCACACTTCTCGGGATGTTCGGTGAGCACCGAGCATTTCCAGGTTACTCGGGCGGGAGCTCGGGTCTCCGCCCTGCATGTTTGGCGCTCTTTACAGAGCCAATGAACATGCAGGGATTGCCAGCCAGTCACTGTAATGCCGCAGCCATGCTGTTTGTGGGCATTACAGTGATTGGCTGGCCGCACAGCGTCACCTCGAGTATTTAAAACCGGGCGCCGCCATCTTGGACACAGTCACTCCGGATCAGACAGTGTAGGGACAGCGCTGCTGATTTAGGGAGAGATATGTCCTGCAAAATAGTTAGTATAGGGTCTGTAAAGGCTGCCAGATCAAACAAACAGTCCTTCTCAGGGCTAATATCCATCCCAGGTATATCAGGCAGGCAGGCAGGCTGTATAGGAGACGCAGTGGTTATACCAGCAAACGCTGCATTACAGTCCTGTGTGCTGCTCCTGTTGCTGAAATTGCTGGACTTAGCTCCAGGTCCCGGGGGCCAGGAAAAATCCTTTTTTTTATCTAAATCCTCTTTTTTTTTTCCTCCTTCACAATGTACAAATACCCATCTTATTAACCTTTTGGTGTCCCCCCCCCCCCCAAAAAAAAAGTGTGCCTCTGATTTTTCAGACATAAATATATCTGTTGAAAATAGTCTGGTGTAGGCCAGAGAAATAGAAGTGTGGTTTTGCAGTTCTATGGGCCATTTGTATTATCCTGCTTTTGGCATTTTTTGCCGTAAAAAATAAATAGTGTCTCCTGATTGTTCAGACACAAATATATCTGTTGAAAAAAAACAGTTTGAGTGTGTCACTCACTGTTCAGCCGCAAATATATATATATTTTAAAAAGCCTGGTATACACCAGTAAATTATAACTGTGGTTTTGCTGTTCCACAGAAAAAAATCTCTATTATCCTGCTTTTGGCATTTTTTGCCGTAAAAAATAAATAGTGTCTCCTGATTGTTCAGACACAAATATATCTGTTGAAAAAAGTCTTGTGTAGGCCCGAGAAATACAAGTGTGGTTTTGCAGTTCCACGGTTCAAATCTCTGTATTATCCACTTTTGGGCCATTTGTATCTAAAAAAAACTGTTTGAGTGTGTCGCTCACTGTTCAACCGCAAATATATATATATTTAAAAAAGTCTGGTATACACCAGTAAATTATTACTGTGGTTTTGATGTTCCACGGTAAAACATCTCTATTATCCTGTTTTTGGCATTTTTTGCTGTATAAAAATAATAACAGTGTCTCCCTGATTTTTCAGGCACAAATATATCTGTTGAAAATAGTCTGGTGTAGGCCAGAGAGACAGAAGTGTGCTTTTGCTGTTCCACGGTAAAAAATCTCTATTATCCTGCTTTTTGCATTTTTTGCTGTAACAAAAAAAAAATAGTGTCTCCCTGACTTTTCAGACACAAATATATCTGTTGAAAATAGTCTGGTGTAGGCCCGAGAAATACAAGTGTGGTTTTGCAGTTCCACGGTACAAACCTCTGTATTATCCACTTTTGGGCTATTTGTATCTAAAAAAAACAGTTTGAGTGTGTCGCTCACTGTTCAGCCCCAAATATATATATATTTTAAAAAGCCTGGTATACACCAGTAAATTATAACTGTGGTTTTGCTGTTCCACAGTAAAAAATCTCTATTATCCTGCTTTTGGCATTTTTTGCCGTAAAAAATAAATAGTGTCTCCTGATTGTTCAGACACAAATATATCTGTTGAAAATAGTCTAGTGTAGGCCCGAGAAATACAAGTTTGGTTTTGCAGCTCCACGGTTCAAACCTCTGTATTATCCACTTTTGGGCCATTTGTATCTAAAAAAAAACTGTTTGAGTGTGTCGCTCACTGTTCAGCCGTAAATATATATATATTTTAAAAAGCCTGGTATACACCAGTAAATTATAACTGTGGTTTTGCTGTTCCACAGAAAAAAATCTCTATTATCCTGCTTTTGGCATTTTTTGCCGTAAAAAATAAATAGTGTCTCCTGATTGTTCAGACACAAATATATCTGTTGAAAATAGTCTGGTGTAGGCCCGAGAAATACAAGTGTGGTTTTGCAGTTCCACGGTTCAAACCTCTGTATTATCCACTTTTGGGCCATTTGTATCTAAAAAAAACAGTTTGAGTGTGTCGCTCACTGTTCAGCCGCATATATATATATATATATATATATATATGTATATTTTAACCACTTCGCACCAGAGCCTGTTTTTGCCTTCGTGACTGGGCCAATTTTTTCAATTCTGACCACTGTCACTTTATGAAGTAATTACTCTGGAATTCTTCAACGTATTCCCCTGATTCTGAGATTGTTTTTTCGAGACATATTGTACTTCATGATAGTGGTAAAATTTCTTCAATATAACTTGCGTTTATTTGTGAAAAAATCGGAAATTTGGCGAAAATTTTGAAAATTTTGCAATTTTCTAAATTTGAATTTTCATGCCCTTAAATCAGAGAGATATGTCACACAAAATAGTTAATAAATAACATTTCTCACATGTCTACTTTACATCAGCACAATTTTGGAACCAAAATTTTTTTTTGTTAGGGAGCTATAAGGGTTAAAAGTTGACCAGCGATTTCTCATTTTTCCAACAAAATTTACAAAAACATTTTTTTAGGAACCACATCATATTTGAAGTCACTTTCAGGGGTCTTTATGACAGAAAATACCAAAAAGTGACACCATTCTAAAAACTGCACCCCTCAAGGTGCTCAAAACCACATTCAAGAACTTTATTAACCCTTCAGGTGCTTCACAGGAATTTTTGGAATGTGGAAGAAAAAAATTAACATTTAACTTTTTTCACAAAAATGTTAATTTAGACCCATTTTTTTCTATTTTCACAGGGGTAACAGGAAAAAATGGACCTCAAATTTTTTTGTGCAATTTCTCTTGAGCGTGCTGATACCCCATATGTGAGGGAAAACCACTGTTTGGGCGCACTGCAGGGTTCGGAAGGGAAGGAGCGCCATTAGACTTTTTGAATGTAAAATTTGTCTGAATAATTAGCAGACGCCATGTTGCGTTTGGAGAGCTCCTGATGTGCCTAAACAGTGGAAACCCCCCACAATTGACACCATTTTGGAAACTAGACCCCTTAGGGAACTTATCTAGATGTGTGGTGAGCACCTTGAACCCCAAGGTGCTTCACAGAAGTTTATAATATTGAGCTGTAAAAATAAAATTTTCACATTTTTCCCACAAAGACGTTTTTCATCCCTTAATTTTGCATTATCATAAGGGTAACAGGAGAAATTGCACCATGAAATTTGTTGTACAATTTCTCCTGAACATGCTGATACCCCATATGTCGAGGCAAACCACTGTTTGGGCACACGGCAGGGTTTGAAAGGGAAGGAGCGCCATTTGACTTTTTGAATGTAAAATTTGTCTGAATAATTAGCGGACGCCATGTTGCGTTTGGAGAGCTTCTGAAGTGCCTAAACAGTGGAAACTCCCCACAAGTGACACCATTTTGGAAACTAGACCCCTTAGGGAACTTATCTAGATGTGTGGTGAGCACCTTGAACCCCAAGGTGCTTCACAGAAGTTTATAATATTGAGCTGTAAAAATAAAATTTTCACATTTTTCCCACAAAAACGTTTTTCATCCCTTAATTTTGCATTATCATAAGGGTAATAGGAAAAATTGCACCATGAAATTTGTTGTGCAATTTCTCCTGAACACGTTGATACCCCACATGTGGAGGAAAACCACTGTTTGGGCGCACGGCAGGGTTTGAAAGGGAAGGAGCGCCATTTGACTTTTTGAATGCAAAATTTGTCTGAATAATTAGCGGACTCAATGTTGCGTTTGGAGAGCTTCTGAAGTGCCTAAACAGTAGAAACTCCCCACAAGTGACACCATTTTGGAAACTAGACCCCTTAGGGAACTTATCTAGATGTGTGGTGAGCACCTTGAACCCCAAGGTGCTTCACAGAAGTTTATAATATTGAGCTGTAAAAATAAAATTTTCACATTTTTCCCACAAAAACGTTTTTCACCCCTTAATTTTGCATTATCATAAGGGTAATAGGAAAAATTGCACCATGAAATTTGTTGTGCAATTTCTCCTGAGTACGCCGATATCCCATATGTGGGGGAAAACCACTGCTTTGGTGTACGGCAGGGTTCGGAAGAGAAAGGAGCGCTATGTTGGCTGGGATAGGTGGCAGACACCATGTCACATTTGAAGAGTCGCTGACATGCCGAAACAGCAGAAACCTCCACAAGTGACCCCATTTTGTAAACTACACCTTTCAAGGAATTCATCTAGGGAAGTAGTGAGTATTTTTTAATTTTTAAATTTATACCATTGGACAGTGAAAAAAGGATAATTATATTTTTACCACAAAAAAATGTTTTACCCTCAGATTTTACATTTTCACACAGGGCAATGGGTAAAAATGGTGCCGAAATGTGTCACACAATTTCTTCTAAAAGTGGCAATACCCCACATGTGGCTGTATTGTACCGCTCAGCCATACGGCGAGATCTGGGAGGGACGGAGTGCTATTTGACAATTGGAGAACAAATTATTGTAGAATAGGCATTTGGATTTGGGAGCACAAAATTTTCTGAATTTCTTTTGGGGGTTAAGGGCCATTTCGCTTTTCCAGAGCCTTTCTGCTACCAGTAACTTGGAAGTCCCTTATATTTTTAACAGATGACAGACCTGAGTGGGGACTAGCTTTTTTTGAGGACTGAGTTGAAGCTTTTATTGGGAACATTTTATGTAACATTTATCCGGCGCTCTAGGCTGAGCACTTACATCGGGGTTTCCGTCTAAATTTCCAAGTGATATAATTCAGATGAAACCCCTGCGGGATCCATTCACTGTAATGAGGCAGCAGAGTTACTCTGGACTCCGTCTGGCCTCTGTTTAGCGGTGTCCTTTTTTTCAGAAGTGCACAAAACTGTGGCCAACCGCACTTTTATGCACGCCTAAAACAAATGACACCGTGGGATCCCAGGCTAGACGGCGTCCACAGTGGCCTATATCTGCCTCATTACAGGGAATCTTCCATCATGGGTTCTGGCTGAATCACGTATTTCAGAGATTTACACGTAAACTCTGGTGTAAGTGCTCAGCGCAGAGCGCAGGATAAATGTGAGCAGAGCCTTACTGCGATCTTTCGGAGACATAATAAACAAATCAGTAGCAGGTGAAGAATTGGTTTTATTTATTTTTTACGCCGCTCCTCGTGCGGTATAAGTGATGAGATTACTTTATTGTTCGGGTCGGGGCGATTACAGAGATACCAGATTTATATCGGGTTTTTATGACTAACAGCTGTCACACACTAAAAGACGCTTTTTTTTGCAAAATCTAGTTTTTGCATCACCATATTTTGAGAGCTATAATTTTTCCATATTTCGACCGACAGAGTCATGTGATGGCCTGTTTTTTGTGGGATGAGTTGACATTTTTATTGGTACCATTTTTGGGTACGTGACATTTTTTGATCGCTTTCTATTCCGTTTTTTGGGAGGTAAAATTAACAAAAACCAACAATTCAGGAATTGTTCTTTGAGGTTTTTTTTATGCCGTTCTGCGTGTGGTAAAAGTGATCAGGCAGCGTTATTCTTCGGGTCAGTACGTTTACAGCGATACTACACTTACTGTATTTTTTTTATGTTTTGGCGCTTTTACACAATAAAACAAATTTATAGAAAAAAATATTTTTTGGCATTGCTTTATTCTGAGCACTATAACTTTTTTATTTTTCAGCTGATGGAGCTGTATGGCGGCTTGTTTTTTGCAGAACAAGATGACGTTTTCAGTGGTACCATTTTTATTTCTATTTTGCTTTTTGATCGCATTTTTTTCCACTTTTTGTTTGGCGATATGATGAAAAAGCACAGTTTTTTGCTCCGTTTTGTATTTATTTTTATTACGGTGTGCACAGAAGGAGTTAATTAGTGTGACAGTTTTATAGCTCGGGTTGTTTTGGACGCGGCGATACCAAATATGTGTTCTTTTTTTGGTTTTGTAAAAATATACGGATTTATTTGTTTAATATTTTATTTATTTATTTTTATTTATTTTGTGATTTTTTTTTAACAGTTTAAAAACTTTTTTTTTTACGTTTTTTACATTTTTACTTAGTCCCTGTATGGGACATTAATTTTTATTTTTATGATCACTGATCTCATGTAATATAATAGACATATATTACATTACATTACATGAGATCTTCCCTGTTTCAGTCAGAGTCTCCTGTCTGGCTCAGCTTGCAGGCTGAGCCAGACAGGACACCATATATGGCAGACCTGGAGGCGGTCATGTGACCTCCAGCTGCCATAGCAACTCCAGGTCCTGGAAGGAAACGGAGGTCTTCGGAGAGGTAAGTAAGACGACCCCCTCTCCTCCTGCTGTCTCCTATACGCCGCGATCACTATAGATCGCAGCATATAGAAGACAGTAAAGGGTTAACATCACTGGGACCTGATCCAATCAGGTCCCGATGATGTTCCCTGTCAGAGCTAACGCTCTGCACCGGAATCGCAGCGCTTGCAGGACCCTGGGGGTCCTGAGCGCTGCGAGACCACCCACCGTTTTTAAACATCGGCGCTGCACAGAGCCCAGCAAGCGCCGACGTTTATCTACAGTTGGCGGTCGGGAACCGGTTAAAAAGCCTGGTATACACCAGTAAATTATAACTGTGGTTTTGCTGTTCCACAGTAAAAAATCTATATTATCCTGCTTTTTGCATTTTTTTCCATAGAAAATAAATAGTGTCTCCTGATTGTTCAGACACAAATATATCTGTTGAAAATTGTCTGGTGTAGGCCCGAGAAATACAAGTGTGGTTTTGCAGTTCCACGGTACAAACCTCTGTATTATCCACTTTTGGGCCATTTGTATCTAAAAAAAACAGTTTGAGTGTGTTGCTCACTGTTCAGCCGCAAATATATATATATTCAAAAAAGTCTGGTATACACCAGTAAATTATAACTGTGGTTTTGCTGTTCCACGGTAAAACATCTCTATTATCCTGCTTTTGGAATTTTTTGCCGTAAAAAATAAACAGTGTCTCCTGATTGTTCAGACACAAATATATCTGTTGAAAATAGTCTGGTGTAGGCCCGAGAAATACAAGTGTGGCTTTGCAGTTTCACGGTTCAAACCTCTGTATTATCCACTTTTGGCCATTTGTATCTAAAAAAAACAGTTTGAGTGTGTCGCTCACTGTTCAGCCGCAAATATCTCTATTTAAAAAAGTGTGGTATACCCCAGTAAACAATAACTGTGGTTTTGCCATCCCACGGTAAAAAATCTCTATTATTCAGGTTTTGGTAGTTTTTTCCGTAAAGAAAAACAGTAGTGTCTCCTGACTGTTGTGACACAAAAATATATCTGTTGAAAATAGTCTTGTGTAGGCCCGACATCCCAGTGTGGTTTCGCAGTTCCACGGGTCAAATCGCTGTACTATCCAGTTTTGGGCCTTTGATATCTAAATAAAAAGCAGTTTGAGTGTGTCGCTCACTGTTCAGCCGCAAATATCTCTATTTAAAAAAGTGTGGTATACCCCAGTAAACAATAACTGTGGTTTTCCTCTTCCACGGTTCTAATCTACTGTTTATTACCCTTTTTCCATTGATAGTGCAAGTGTAAGCTATTTAACTTCATTTACAATGGGCAAGGCGCGTGGCAAGGGACATGGAAGTGGACGTTCTGGTGATGGTTCGTGCAGAGGACGGGGCCGTGGCCAAGGTGAGAATGTGCCACAACCAACAGCCACATCTTCTCGCTCCCACTTCTTGACCGAATTACTAGGGAAGCACAGAACAACACCAGTATTGCGAACTGATCAGTGTGAACAGGTTATTAATTGGATAGCAGACAATACTTCCAGTTACCTGGGCTCCACCACCTGCGGTCTGTCTTCCACACGGTCAACTCTTAGTAGCCGTGAGTCTCGACCGCATACTCCTCCTCAACCTGATGCTCCTTCCACCCACCATGCCGAGTGTTGTCAGACAGCAAGTGATCCCACACTTGGACACTCTGAAGAGCTGTTCACTGGTCCATTTCCATATTTGGGCCCCTCGCCTGATACGCTTGAAGTGGTGGAAGAGGAGATCCCATGTTGCAATGCCCAAATATTTGAACAGCCACGGCCACAGGAAGTCGACGTTGGCAATCTGTCACAAGAGGTGGACGATGATGAGACACAATTGCCAGGAAGTGAGGAGGAGGATCGTGGTGCGCAAGTGGAAGAGGAGGAAGTGGTGGATGACCTAGTAACTGACCCAATGTGGAAGGAGGACATGCAGAGTGAGGCCAGCAGCACACAGGGTGAGGGAGGCAGAGTACCCCAACAGGCAGGAAGAAGCAGTGTGGTGGCCGCAGACAGAAGGCAGCAACCGTTCCCCGTAACACCAACACGAGGGACGTTGCCAGTACAAGCGGTAGGTCTTCCAGAGTCTGGAATTTTTTTAAAGACTCTGCTGATAACCCCAAAAAGGACATATGTTCCACCTGCCATGCCAGCATCAGCAGGGGTGACAAAACTACCAGCCTGACCACCACCAGCATGATCAGGCACATGGCAGCAAAGCACCCGACTTTGTGGGGTGAAACCCAGGGTCCACGACTAGAGATGAGCGTTGTTCTACTCGAACTGTTCGCCAATCTCAAATTCGAGCTGTTTTGGGCGGTGATCGAGCCGGTCGGCGAACACGAACAATTTGAGAAAAATTCGGCTGTTCGAGGTTATGTTCGATAACTGTTCGTGCACCAAAATCATAACTGGATTTTTTCTCAGTAATGATGAAAATTAATGTTAATACGCAGTTTGAGTGTACAGCGGGGCGGGGGGAGGGGCAGGGGATGGATCTCTGCAGGAACAATGAAGATCTCCATTTTTTTTTCTCTTTCCCGCATTTGCAGTGGGGAGGTGCAATCTGTCAGCCTATCAGCAGCGCACACACGGAGCGAAGTGCTTTTTTTCACACAAGCAAGGGCATGTGTGATTGGCAGTGTATGTCACATGTCCTTGCCCTATAAGACCAAGCCATTTTCCCCATCGCCACCATTTTCTCACTGCTGCAGCTGCGTGTTAGACGGCACCGCTGTTGCTGTGTGCGCTATACCTTGTTAATTTCAAGCCAATTTTCGCACAAATATACAGATAGCTTGGGAGTAGGGAATAGTTGTGATTGCAGTCCTTTTAAGGACTAGGTTACAGCATTTCCTACGACTTTTATCAGGCAGGTCTGTGCTCTTAAATAGATAGATTGTGGGAGTAAAGACTAATTGTAATTGGAGTCCTTTTCAGGACTAGGTTACATCAGTTCCTATCAGTTTTTGCCAGGCAGGTCTGTGCCAGTGCTGTGCAAGTTTTTTTCACAGCATTTGGCTGAATCTAGCAAAGCTAATCCTTTTTGGCCTATTGCAGAGTGTGTTAGTCAGTGGAGTAGCCTATCTGTGTTGCAAGATATACCACCTGTGTATAGAATACCAATTTTTTTACTGCACCTAGTGAAGTAAAATCTTTTGGGCATAGCATCATTCTATTAGTCCATCTATACTGACCTCCATCAGGTTGCAAACTGAATATAATTTTTTTCTGCATCTAGCTCTGAAAAAATATTTGGGCTTCTAGCAGTGTGTGGGACTTGGTCTATTAGTCCATCTATACTGACCTCCATCAGGTTGCAAATTAAAAATAATTTTTTTCTTCATTTAGCTCTGAAAAAATATTTGGGCTTCTAGCAGTGTGTGGGACTTGTTCTATTAGTCCTTCTATACTGACCTCCAGCAGGTTGCAAATTGAATATAATTTTTTTCTGCATCTAGCTCTGAAAAAATATTTGGGCTTCTAGCGGTGTGTGGGACTTGGTCTATTAGTCCATCTATACTGACCTCCATCAGGTTGCAAATTAAAAATAATTTTTTTCTGCATCTAGCTCTGAAAAAATATTTGGGCTTCTAGCAGTGTGTGGGACTTGGTCTATTAGTCCATCTATACTGACCTCCATCAGGTTGCAAATTAAAAATAATTTTTTTCTTCATTTATCTCTGAAAAAATATTTGGGCTTCTAGCAGCGTGTGGGACTTGTTCTATTAGTCCATCTATACTGACCTCCATCAGGTTGCAAATTAAAAATAATTTTTTTCTGCATCTAGCTCTGAAAAAATATTTGGGCTTCTAGCAGTGTGTGGGACTTGGTCTATTAGTCCATCTATACTGACCTCCATCAGGTTGCAAATTAAAAATATATTTTTTCTGCATCTAGCTCTGAAAAAATATTTGGGCTTCTAGCAGTGTGTGGGACTTGGTCTATTAGTCTATCTATACTGACCTCCATCAGGTTGCAAATTGAATAAAAAAAATTTCTGCATCTAGCTCTGAAAAAATATTTGGGCTTCTAGCGGTGTGTGGGACTTGGTCTATTAGTCCATCTATACTGACCTCCATCAGGTTGCAAATTAAAAATAATTTTTTTCTGCATCTAGCTCTGAAAAAATATTTGGGCTTCTAGCAGTGTGTGGGACTTGGTCTATTAGTCCATCTATACTGACCTCCATCAGGTTGCAAATTAAAAATAATTTTTTTCTTCATTTAGCTCTGAAAAAATATTTGGGCTTCTAGCAGTGTGTGGGACTTGTTCTATTAGTCCTTCTATACTGACGTCCAGCAGGTTGCAAATTGAATATAATTTTTTTCTGCATCTAGCTCTGAAAAAATATTTGGGCTTCTAGCGGTGTGTGGGACTTGGTCTATTAGTCCATCTATACTGACCTCCATCAGGTTGCAAATTAAAAATAATTTTTTTCTGCATCTAGCTCTGAAAAAATATTTGGGCTTCTAGCAGTGTGTGGGACTTGGTCTATTAGTCCATCTATACTGACCTCCATCAGGTTGCAAATTAAAAATAATTTTTTTCTGCATCTAGCTCTGAAAAAATATTTGGGCTTCTAGCAGTGTGTGGGACTTGGTCTATTAGTCCATCTATACTGACCTCCATCAGGTTGCAAATTAAAAATAATTTTTTTCTTCATTTAGCTCTGAAAAAATATTTGGGCTTCTAGCAGTGTGTGGGACTTGTTCTATTAGTCCTTCTATACTGACGTCCAGCAGGTTGCAAATTGAATATAATTTTTTTCTGCATCTAGCTCTGAAAAAATATTTGGGCTTCTAGCGGTGTGTGGGACTTGGTCTATTAGTCCATCTATACTGACCTCCATCAGGTTGCAAATTAAAAATAATTTTTTTCTGCATCTAGCTCTGAAAAAATATTTGGGCTTCTAGCAGTGTGTGGGACTTGGTCTATTAGTCCATCTATACTGACCTCCATCAGGTTGCAAATTAAAAATAATTTTTTTCTGCATCTAGCTCTGAAAAAATATTTGGGCTTCTAGCAGTGTGTGGGACTTGGTCTATTAGTCCATCTATACTGACCTCCATCAGGTTGCAAATTAAAAATAATTTTTTTCTTCATTTAGCTCTGAAAAAATATTTGGGCTTCTAGCAGTGTGTGGGACTTGTTCTATTAGTCCTTCTATACTGACCTCCAGCAGGTTGCAAATTGAATATAATTTTTTTCTGCATCTAGCTCTGAAAAAATATTTGGGCTTCTAGCGGTGTGTGGGACTTGGTCTATTAGTCCATCTATACTGACCTCCATCAGGTTGCAAATTAAAAATAATTTTTTTCTGCATCTAGCTCTGAAAAAATATTTGGGCTTCTAGCGGTGTGTGGGACTTGGTCTATTAGTCCATCTATACTGACCTCCATCAGGTTGCAAATTAAAAATAATTTTTTTCTTCATTTAGCTCTGAAAAAATATTTGGGCTTCTAGCAGTGTGTGGGACTTGTTCTATTAGTCCTTCTATACTGACCTCCAGCAGGTTGCAAATTGAATATAATTTTTTTCTGCATCTAGCTCTGAAAAAATATTTGGGCTTCTAGCGGTGTGTGGGACTTGGTCTATTAGTCCATCTATACTGACCTCCATCAGGTTGCAAATTAAAAATAATTTTTTTCTGCATCTAGCTCTGAAAAAATATTTGGGCTTCTAGCGGTGTGTGGGACTTGGTCTATTAGTCCATCTATACTGACCTCCATCAGGTTGCAAATTAAAAATAATTTTTTTCTGCATCTAGCTCTGAAAAAATATTTGGGCTTCTAGCAGTGTGTGGGACTTGGTCTATTAGTCCATCTATACTGACCTCCATCAGGTTGCAAATTGAATAAAAAAATTTTCTGCATCTAGCTCTGAAAAAATATTTGGGCTTCTAGCGGTGTGTGGGACTTGGTCTATTAGTCCATCTATACTGACCTCCATCAGGTTGCAAATTAAAAATAATTTTTTTCTGCATCTAACCCAGCCAATAGTTTTGGCCTAATACCACAGTTTGGCCACTCAGCTCTGCTCGGTTACCATCCATTGTTTTTTTGTGCAAACAACTCCAGAGTTGTGAATTAGTTAACCACCAAAATGAGTGGAAAAAGGCCTGCTGCTGGTGGAAAGGGGAATAGGCGTGTTGGGAAGGGGAAAAAAGGTTGTGTCCGTGGGGTAGGTGCAGAAGAAAGACCATCTTCCAGCCAAACTAAAATGTCTACTTCTTTTAGCGGACAATGTGATAAGATCCCTTTCTTACGGCCACGCCAATCGCTACAAATTCCAGATGAGGCACAAAAACAGCAGGTGCTTCAACGGATATCAAGTGCTCCTTTAAGTGGGCTCTCCTCCACATCAACTTCAACATCACAAATACTCCAGTCCTCAAAGGTGTCACCCAAATCGCACTTGCTTCCTCACAGCTCCCAAATCTCCAGCTGCCCGTCTGAGTATGAGGTAGAACAGATGGTTGAGTCTGCAGAGCTGTTTACTCATACTATAGCCTGGGAATCAGAGGTCGACTCCAGCGCTTCTGTGAATCCAGACGAGGAAATGATCTGCACTGATGCCCAGAATCTTTATGAGTCGGATCCAGGACCAGACGCAGAAGGTTCTGACCATAATGTAGACCCTCATTCCCAAACTGTAACTCCTGTTGGTGGAGACAATGAGGAAGACGATGATAAGACTCAAATACCTGATTGGAGCGACAACTTTAGTTTTTTGTCAGGGCAGGAACAGGTTGGCTCTGAGGACGACGGGTGTGATAACGCACAGGGTGATGATGATGAGGTCGGAGATCCCACTTACTGTCAACCCACAGTCAGCCAAGAGATGAGGTCAGCAGAGGAGGTGGAGGAAGATGCTAGTGACGACGAGGTCAGGTTGTGCCTTCCTGGACAGAGACGTAGTACTGGAAGCACGTCAACAACTGCATCCTCAAACACAACTCTGCCTCTCACCACAAGTCGTGGTGGCTCTTCAGGTCGCATGGGTGCTAAGCCTTGCATAGCCTGGGCATTTTTTCAGATCGATAAAGATGACCCAACTCGTGTTATCTGTAACATTTGTCAGCAAAAGCTAAGTAGAGGCCAAAAAATACATAGTTTGAGTACTTCATGCATGAACCGGCACATGGACATGAAGCATAAGTTGCAGTGGGAAGCTCAGTGTGCTACAATGCGGTCTAGCCGGCCGGGCCAACCACCGTCTGCCATATCTTGTGCATCCGCGGCCTCTTCATCCTCTGTGACTAGGGGGACAGCAGTCACACCTGTTTTGGGGCGCAGACCTGCCACCTCTTTACCCGCAACAGCCAGCGTGATTGGCAGGTCATCATTTTCTTTGGAGGTGGTAACACCAGCTGGTCTTGAGCGCTGTCCGACATCGATAGCACCACCTTTGGATCAAGGCAACCTAACATGTCCGCCTGCATCTTCCTCACAGACCGGCAGTTTGCCGGGGACACCCTTATCAACCCCGTCTAAGCACAATAGCCAGCCCTCGGTCCCTCAGATGTGGACAAGTAAAAGACCATTTCCTCCTAGCCATGAGAAAGCTAAGAGGTTGAATTTCACCATCTGCAAGCTCTTGGCTACAGAAATGCTGCCTTTCCGCCTGGTGGACACAGAGGATTTTCGAGACCTTATGTCCGTCGCAGTGCCCCAGTACCAGATGCCCAGTCGGCACTACTTCTCAAAGAAAGGTGTGCCTGCGCTCCACCAGCATGTCGCACACAACATCAACGCTTCTTTGAGAAACTCTGTGTGTGACAGGGTGCATTTCACCACAGACACTTGGACGAGTAGGCATGGACAGGGGTGTTACATGTCGCTGACTGGGCACTGGGTAACTATGGTGACAGCAGGACAAGGGGCTGCTGTCCAAGTCTTGCCGTCCCCACGAGTTGTGCGTCAATCCTCTTTATGTCATTTTTCCTCCACTGCTTCTGCCTCCTCAACCTCCTCTCGGTCTTCCACCTGCACCCAAAGTCTGTCTGGTCATGCCACAAGCTTTCTAACTGCGCAGAAGGGATCCTGCACACCTCCTTACTATGCTGGCAGTAGGGCTCAACGTCATCAGGCGGTTTTTACATTGAAATGTCTGGGAAATGTGAGTCACACAGCTGAGGAGTTGTGGTCAGCTCTGGAGAACCAATTTCATGAATGGTTGTCTCCACTGGACCTGAAACCAGGGAAGGCCGTGTGCGACAATGCTGCAAACCTGGGTGCGGCCCTTCGCCGGGGCAATGTCACACACGTGCCTTGTATGGCTCACGTGTTGAACCTGGTTGTCCAGCAATTTTTAGCCCACTATCCCAGACTAGATGGCCTTCTGCAGAGGGCACGGTCGCTGTGTGCTCACTTCCGCCGTTCGCATCCCGCAGCTCAGCGACTTACATCTCTACAGAAGTCGTTGGGCCTGCCACTTCACCGGCTAAAATGCGATGTGCCTACCCGGTGGAATTCAACTCTGCACATGTTGCAGCGACTGTGGCAGCACCGACAAGCCCTGGTGCAATACGTTCTGACGTATAGCCTGGGCCAACGAGATTCAGAGGTGGGGCAAATCATGCTGGAGGAGTGGTCTCAGATCAGGGACCTATGCACCCTTCTGCACAGTTTTGAAATGGCGACGAAGATGTTTAGTGCTGACGATGCCATTATCAGCATGACTATTCCGGTGATTTACATGCTGGAGCACATGTTAAACAGAATTCGGAGTCAGGTGGTGGCACAAGAGGAGGTGGAGGAAGTAGAGGAAGAGGAGTTGTATGCGGAAGGGCTAACATCTGCAAGGTCCAGACGGTCGGCAGCACCAGGGCGGCAGGCATGTGAGGGTGGGGGAGATGATTTTACCAGGGCGCATGGTAGCAGCCAAACTAGTGAGGAAGGTGCAGGAGCCCAGGAAGAAGTGGAGGACGAACTGATGGAAGACTCATCAGATGAGGGAGACCTTGATCACATTTCTGTTGTGCGAGGTTGGGGGGAGAGGACAGAGGAAGGAAGCATGATTGTTACCTCGCCACCAACACAACAGGGACTTGGTGCTCCTGGATGCGCAACACACATGAGTGCCTTCTTGCTGCACTACCTGCAACATGACCCTCGAATTGTGAGAATTAGAAATAATCCTGACTACTGGGTTGCCACACTGTTAGATCCCCGGTACAAAAGTAAATTTGCAGAAATTATTCCTGCCATAGAAAGGGATGCACGCATGCAGGAGTATCAGCAGAGACTGTTGCAGAATCTTACATGTGCTTTTCCACAAAATACCAGTGGTGCACATAGTGAATCTCACAGTTCCAACTTGCCAACCGTGGTCTGTATGGAATTGTTCAATAAAGGGCCCAAAATTAAGATAACATAGATGGGAGAGGTCTCTATGAATAGGAATTCCTAAGTATTTGATACCCTGTGAGGGCCAGGCAAAGGGAAAGTTGGATTGGATGGAATCCTATATGGATTTAGGGAGGGAGACATCGAGGGCCTCAGACTTCGCTGCATTGATTTTAAAATTTTACCATGTAACAAAGTGATCTATTTCAGCCATAACAGCAGGGATGGATATATGTGATTGAGTGATATATACTAGGACATCATCAGCAAATAGAGAGCACTTGTACTCGGTGCCTCCCACCTCAATCCACCTAATATTGGGGTTATGGCGAATTGATGAGAGCAGGTGCTCCGTCACTAGGATGTATGAGAGAGGGGACAGAGGACATCCCTGCCTTGTCCCATTGGTGATTGTGAAAGGTGATGAAAATGTTCTGACGCACCCCCTGGGCCTTGGGACACCCGGAGCCGGACCCTTTTTGGTGGATGCTGGTGGTTGTAGTCTTCGTGGCGGCGATCCGGTTCCGTGGCTCAGGGCGGTCAAACCAGTGGAGGAACTATTTATGTGGTTTTGATGTTTAAATGTCCGACTACGCCACCCGTGGATTGCGGTCAGAGTGAACCGCCGCTACAGGGCAGACCGCTAAGGCTGGTGTTGTGGGTGCAGCAGAGCGTAGCATAACTCCCCACGGGAGGAGTATAGCCTCAGGGCAGTGTATGCGGAGGATGGGGGTGATGGTGCAGGGCAGCAGCAGTAACGACACGGAGTCAGTGATGCAGTTCAGGGCCTTTACTCACAACACTTCTGTCCGGCTGCCTCGGGCCTCCTCTTGGTAAACTTGGCGCCAGTTTCCCTGACCCTATGTGGTGCCTTCCTAGCGGGTGGAGCAAGGGGCTGCGCCACATAAAATGTCAGAGCCTCCGGTTTCTAGCTGAGGGTCGTTTCCTGCCTCCACTAGTTCGGGGACCGGTCTCCCCCTTTGGCCTGACCCCTCCACGCAGGTGGATTCGGGCGTGCGGTGGCGACTCGCCCGTCCGCACCCCTGGGATCCCTTCATTCCTCGTTCCTGGAGCCTTCTCCGCTCCTCTTCCTTCCTTCTCCCTCTTGCAGGCCTGGGCCTCTGTTACTAGGCCCGCCTCCGGAGCAGAGCTCATGCAGAGCCCCTGCTCCCTGCCACTTCTGCTCAGACTTCTCTGCACTGAACTAAGATGGTGCCCACCTTTTATACTCCCTTCTCAATGCACCCAGGAACTGCTTCCTCCCTGCTCCTGCACTGCAGGGTTCCCCTTCCTCAGTGTTCCCTCCCCCCACTCCAGCCAGGGACAGGGACTGTCGTGCCCATCTCAGGGGCATATTGGTCGCCCTGCCCCACGGCAATGTGGTGTAATGCATGCAGGTGTCGGGTCCTGATCCACACTCCATCCTTATCTGAGAGTGAGATATCACACCTCTGGGTGAGGTGCAATACGTCTGTAGCAACCGAGCCCTCGGTGCTACAGTTCCATTTATCTTCAGCCTAGGTGACGTATTGTGATACAGGGCCGTGATTTTGGCTATAAAAGGGTCCCCTAGACCCCTACCCCAAGCTTTTTAAGAGAATCATATATGGCGTGCCAGGAGACTCTATGGAATGCTTTCTCAGCATCCAACGAGAGTATCTACTTACAAATTTTTAACTGCATCTAGCCCAGGAAATACTTTGTGCCTAGTAGCAGTGTCTGCTAGTCAGCGGATTATCCCGGCTGTTAAGCAAGCTACACCACCTGTAGTTTGGACACTTAATTTTTTCAAAGGAAATGCTTCGGGACCACGGGATAATTAGTGAAGAGCATCAGGAGGCACCCCAAGGCATAGGGGCTGGGACTGGCACTAGGATGCCTTGCGGTGGACAGCCGAGCTCGATCCTTATAAAAGCTTTTTAACTGCAGCAGCTTTAGTGGACGCTACTGGAGCTGGAATTACGCGGCTGCTGGCATGAGACTTGCCCTCCAATAGATCCTTGTAAATGGATTTAAAGTGTATTCATTCAAATTAGAGGGACAATTTAAATTAAAAAGCTTAGAGCTGCCTCCACCACAGGGGGGCTCTCTCGACGCACCAGCGGACAGGCACCAGTATTGGGAGAGGGGGGCTGGCCGTCAGGGTTCACCGCGGCTCTGGCACAAACCCGGCGACACGGAGGTGGCACGGGCAGGAGCGGACTGGCCGTCTCGGCTTCTCACTTTTTGGATTTTAGAAGGGCATGACATGCCTATATCTGTGTCTCCCCCTCCTTTTACTCCTCCACCTCTTTTCTTTTCGCATGACTATATGTACTTGTCACTTTTCCATGTGTTAGTTGTGTCTTCTGAGCAGTTTGTCAGCTTTTGGACACCTTTGAAGGTGTTTTCTATGTGTTTCTATGTGTTTTTGTTTGCCTGCCATTGGTTTTAACGGTGTTCGAAGGTGTTCGACGAACAGTTCGACGAACAGTTCGGCGAACACACGGGTGTTCGACGAACCGAACCGAACTCGAACACTACGGGGGTGGCTCAACACTATCCACGACCAGTGTCAGCGGGTGTCACCACTGCTTCTTCCACTGTTGTGCGTGCAATAGAACCCCCTGTTGTGTGTGCAAGGCAATCCCCTGTCCATACTGCATGTAAAGATGCCCCCTCCTCTCAGTCTTCACTTGTTATGGCAGTTTCTCAAGAAACAGCATCAACGTCCACGTCCACGTCTCACCGCAGCGTTCAATTGTCCATATCCCAGACCTTTGAACGAAAGCGGAAATTCGCAGCTAACGCACCACAGGCCACAGTCCTAAATTCGCACATTTCACGACGGCTTGCATTGGAAATGCTGCCTTTTAGGCTGGTGGAGACGGAATCCTTCCGCAATCTTATGGCGGTGGCCGTCCCTCGGTACTCGGTCCCCAGCCGACACTATTTTGCCCGGTGTGCCATCCCCGCACTACACAAGCACGTGTCCCAAAGCATCTGCCGTGCCCTCAACAACGCAGTTACTGGGAGAGTCCACCTGACAACGGACACGTGGACAAGTGCTTGTGGCCAGGGAAGGTACATCTCTCTGACGGCACACTGGGTAAACATAGTGGAAGTCGGGACCCAGTCGGACCTTGGGACGGAACACATCCTCCCCATACCGAGGATTGCGGGCCCTATGTCAGTCAGAGTTGCCCCCACAGTGTACAGCTCCTGCGCATCCTCCTCCTCCTCCTCATGTTCAGCCTCCATCTCAGATATCACCACATCAGTTACAAGCTGGAAGCATTGCAGTACTGCCTCCGCCAAGCGGCAATAGGCTGTGCTGAAACTCATAAGCTTAGGTGATAAACCTCACACTGCTTTTGAGTTGTGGACAGCTGTGAAAGAGCAGGCAGATCTGTGGCTGAGACCGCTGAACCTACATCCCGGCATGGTTGTGTGTGACAATGGCCGTAACCTGGTGGCGGCTCTGAGGCGAGGTGAGATCACACACGAACCATGCCTGGCTCATGTACTTAACCTCGTGGTTCAGCGGTTTCTTAAATCGTACCCCGAGTTGCCAGATCTGCTCGTGAAAGTACGCCGCCTGTCAGCTCATTTTCGCAAGTCGGCTACAGCTTCCGCCGCCCTTGCTGTGTTGCAGCAGCGTTTGCAGCTTCCGGCACACCGACTGGTGTGTGATGTCCCCACACGTTGGAACTCTACCCTCCACAGGTTGCAAAGGATTTGTGAGCAGAAGAGAGCAGTTGTGGAGTACCAGCTGCAACAAGGCCGTCGATATTCAGGTCAGACTCCACACATAAGACCTCAGGAGTGGACCTGGATGTCTGACATATGTACCATCCTGACAAACTTTGAGGAGGCCACCAAGATGGTGAGTGGCGATGACGCCATCATTAGTGTCAGCATCCCACTTGTCTGTCTTTTGCAACGCTCTCTGCAGAGAATTAAAGAGGAGGCATTGCAGCCAGAGTATGATGAGATGGATCAAGAAGCTGTAGCGGGCGATTACAAACAGCCCAGCCTCATCTCATCCCAACGTGCATTGGGGGACAATGAGGGAGAGGAGGAGAAGGAGGAGGAGGAAGAACAGGAGCTGCTATCATGCGTTGTAGACGGTAGTACCTGCTCAAGTGTCATACCGTCGGTTCAGCGTGGGTGGCCTGAGGACAAAAGTGCAAAAACGCATGAAAAATGCTACTTGTGAACATAGCCCTAGGTGTGGAGGAATATTTTTGTTTTTGGTTATTTATTTTATCTTATACACAAGTTTTTACCCAGGAAAGGAAATTCCTTAACATATTTCACAGGAAGACCGTTTCAGTTTAGTTTTTGAACGTTTTATTGTGAGCCCGCAAAAGTGGCTTAATACCTCTGACCATGTTGTTGACAGCAGTGACCTGGGGGTCAGAAATGCTTCCAGGGGCGATCCCCATGCTGCCCCCATGTATTTTGAGCACTGTCACTATCGTTTTGGGCACTTTTTAGGCTTTCTACAGACTGCCGGGGGTGCTGCCGCAAAAATGCTCGGGTCTCTCATAGACTAACATTGGGCTTGTTGCTCGGGTCGAGCACCCGAGTATCACGGTAAGCTCGGCCCGAGCTTCGAGCACCCGAGCATTTTAGTGATCGCTCAACACTATCAGTCGTCATCTTGGTGAAGACACGGAAATCTTGCCCGTTACCAGTCTGGCACGCATGGCTGACTTTATGTTACGCTGCCTTAACGGTGACCCTCGTGTTGTCAAAATGTTGGGTGACAGTCATTACTGGTTGGTGACACTTGTAGACCCCCGCTACAAGGAGAACTTTCACTCTCTTATTCCTGAGGTGGAGAGGTCTACAAAAATGGGGCAATACCAGAAGGCCCTTGCTGCAGAACTCTTAAAAAAATTCCCATCTGAACACGCTAGCGGCAGAGGTCACAGTTCGTTGCCCAACCAAGGTGTACAGGTGAGAGAGATGCAACTCCAATCCAGCAGAGGCAAGGGAACACTGTCAACGTTCTGGGACAGTTTTCTGACACCTGCCCAGCTTACAGGCGCGGGGTACTCTCACAAGGAGTGGAAAGTTTCAAAAGATGGTGAGGGAGTACCTTGCCAATCGTACCAGCGTCCTCCGTGATTCCTCTGTGCCTTTTAATTATTGGGTATCCAAGCTGGACACTTGGAATGAACTCGCTCTGTACGCCTTGCAGGTCCTGGCCTGCCCTGCCCTGTGACTTCTCATCACCAACAAATGACAGCAGAGTAACATAAAGTCAAATCCAGTGTGTTATTTCGGGAGGTGTATTCACATGCACCGCTTCACACCCACACATGGGTATACGCTTCCTCGTTTCGGCTGTTTAATCTTCTTCTCCTTATCCTCAGCCTCCACCACCACTATACCACCAGGGTCCCAGCATTGCAAGTTCCTCCGTCCTAATTTTTGGCAGCTTTTGCTGGGAAAGCATAAGCAAATACCATGGGACACCCACTCCCCAATAATGGGACTTATGTTTGTAATATGCTGTACTGCATGGCTCTTGTAAGGGGCATTGCAAGTTGCTCCGTCCTCATTTTTGGCAGCTTTTGCTGGGAAAGCATAAGCAATTACTATGGGAGACCCACTCCCCAATAATGGGACTTATGTTTCTAATATGCTGTACTGCATGGCTCTTGTAAGGGGCATTGCAAGTTGCTCCGTCCTAATTTTTGGCAGCTTTTGCTTGCAAGGCATAAGCAAATACTATGGGAGACCCACTCCCCAATAATGGGACTTATGTTTGTAATATGCTGTACTGCATGGCTCTTGTAAGGGGCATTGCAAGTTGCTCCGTCCTAATTTTTGGCAGCTTTTGCTGGGAAAGCATAAGCAAATGCTATGGGAGACCCACTCCCCAATAATGGGACTTATGTTTGTAATATGCTGTACTGCATGGCTCTTGTAAGGGGCATTGCAAGTTGCTCCATCCTAATTTTTGGCAGCTTTTGCTGGGAAAGCATAAGCAAATACTATGGGAGACCCACCCACAATAATGGGACTTATGTTTGTAATATGCTGTACTGTATGGCTCTTGTAAGGGGCATTGCAAGTTGCTCCATCCTAATTTTTGGCAGCTTTTGCTTGCAAGGCATAAGCAAATACTATGGAACACCCACTCCCCAATAATGGGACTTATGTTTGTAATATGCTGTACTGCATGGCTCTTGTAAGGGGCATTGCAAGTTGCTCCATCCTAATTTTTGGAAGTTTTTGCTGGGAAAGCATAAGCAAATACTATGGGAGACCCACTCCCCAATAATGGGACTTATGTTTGTAATATGCTGTACTGCATGGCTCTTGTAAGGGGCATTGCAAGTTGCTTCGTCCTAATTTTTGGCAGCTTTTGCTTGCAAGGCATAAGCAAATACTATGGGAGACCCACTCCCCAATAGAGATGAGCGTTGTTCTACTCGAACTGTTCGCCAATCTCAAATTCGAGCTGTTTTGGGCGGTGTTCGAGCCGGTCGGCGAACACGAACAATTTGAGAAAAATTCGGCTGTTCGAGGTTATGTTCGATAACTGTTCGTGCACCAAAATCATAACTGGATTTTTTCTCAGTAATGATGAAAATTAATGTTAATACGCAGTTTGAGTGTACAGCGGCGCGGGGGGAGGGGCAGGGGATGGATCTCTGCAGGAACAATGAAGATCTCCATTTTTTTTTCTCTTTCCCGCATTTGCAGTGGGGAGGTGCAATCTGTCAGCCTATCAGCAGCGCACACACGGAGCGAAGTGCTTTTTTTCACACAAGCAAGGGCATGTGTGATTGGCAGTGTATGTCACATGTCCTTGCCCTATAAGACCAAGCCATTTTCCCCGTCGCCACCATTTTCTCACTGCTGCAGCTGCGTGTTAGACGGCACCGCTGTTGCTGTGTGCGCTATACCTTGTTAATTTCAAGCCAATTTTCGCACAAATATACAGATAGCTTGGGAGTAGGGAATAGTTGTGATTGCAGTCCTTTTAAGGACTAGGTTACAGCATTTCCTACGACTTTTATCAGGCAGGTCTGTGCTCTTAAATAGATAGATTGTGGGAGTAAAGACTAATTGTAATTGGAGTCCCTTTCAGGACTAGGTTACATCAGTTCCTATCAGTTTTTGCCAGGCAGGTCTGTGCCAGTGCTGTGCAAGTTTTTTTCACAGCATTTGGCTGAATCTAGCAAAGCTAATCCTTTTTGGCCTATTGCAGAGTGTGTTAGTCAGTGGAGTAGCCTATCTGTGTTGCAAGATATACCACCTGTGTATAGAATACCAATTTTTTTACTGCACCTAGTGAAGTAAAATCTTTTGGGCATAGCATCATTCTATTAGTCCATCTATACTGACCTCCATCAGGTTGCAAACTGAATATAATTTTTTTCTGCATCTAGCTCTGAAAAAATATTTGGGCTTCTAGCAGTGTGTGTGACTTGGTCTATTAGTCCATCTATACTGACCTCCATCAGGTTGCAAATTAAAAATAATTTTTTTCTTCATTTAGCTCTGAAAAAATATTTGGGCTTCTAGCAGTGTGTGGGACTTGTTCTATTAGTCCTTCTATACTGACCTCCAGCAGGTTGCAAATTGAATATAATTTTTTTCTGCATCTAGCTCTGAAAAAATATTTGGGCTTCTAGCGGTGTGTGGGACTTGGTCTTTTAGTCCATCTATACTGACCTCCATCAGGTTGCAAATTAAAAATAATTTTTTTCTGCATCTAGCTCTGAAAAAATATTTGGGCTTCTAGCAGTGTGTGGGACTTGGTCTATTAGTCCATCTATACTGACCTCCATCAGGTTGCAAATTAAACATAATTTTTTTCTTCATTTATCTCTGAAAAAATATTTGGGCTTCTAGCAGCGTGTGGGACTTGTTCTATTAGTCCATCTATACGGACCTGCATCAGGTTGCAAATTAAAAATAATTTTTTTCTGCATCTAGCTCTGAAAAAATATTTGGGCTTCTAGCAGTGTGTGGGACTTGGTCTATTAGTCCATCTATACTGACCTCCATCAGGTTGCAAATTGAATAAAAAAAATTTCTGCATCTAGCTCTGAAAAAATATTTGGGCTTCTAGCGGTGTGTGGGACTTGGTCTATTAGTCCATCTATACTGACCTCCATCAGGTTGCAAATTAAAAATAATTTTTTTTCTGCATCTAGCTCTGAAAAAATATTTGGGCTTCTAGCAGTGTGTGGGACTTGGTCTATTAGTCCATCTATACTGACCTCCATCAGGTTGCAAATTAAAAATAATTTTTTTCTTCATTTAGCTCTGAAAAAATATTTGGGCTTCTAGCAGTGTGTGGGACTTGTTCTATTAGTCCTTCTATACTGACGTCCAGCAGGTTGCAAATTGAATATAATTTTTTTCTGCATCTAGCTCTGAAAAAATATTTGGGCTTCTAGCGGTGTGTGGGACTTGGTCTATTAGTCCATCTATACTGACCTCCATCAGGTTGCAAATTAAAAATAATTTTTTTCTGCATCTAACCCAGCCAATAGTTTTGGCCTAATACCACAGTTTGGCCACTCAGCTCTGCTCGGTTACCATCCATTGTTTTTTTGTGCAAACAACTCCAGAGTTGTGAATTAGTTAACCACCAAAATGAGTGGAAAAAGGCCTGCTGCTGGTGGAAAGGGGAATAGGCGTGTTGGGAAGGGGAAAAAAGGTTGTGTCCGTGGGGTAGGTGCAGAAGAAAGACCATCTTCCAGCCAAACTAAAATGTCTACTTCTTTTAGCGGACAATGTGATAAGATCCCTTTCTTACGGCCACGCCAATCGCTACAAATTCCAGATGAGGCACAAAAACAGCAGGTGCTTCAACGGATATCAAGTGCTCCTTTAAGTGGGCTCTCCTCCACATCAACTTCAACATCACAAATACTCCAGTCCTCAAAGATGTCACCCAAATCGCACTTGCTTCCTCACAGCTCCCAAATCTCCAGCTGCCCGTCTGAGTATGAGGTAGAACAGATGGTTGAGTCTGCAGAGCTGTTTACTCATACTATAGCCTGGGAATCAGAGGTCGACTCCAGCGCTTCTGTGAATCCAGACGAGGAAATGATCTGCACTGATGCCCAGAATCTTTATGAGTCGGATCCAGGACCAGACGCAGAAGGTTCTGACCATAATGTAGACCCTCATTCCCAAACTGTAACTCCTGTTGGTGGAGACAATGAGGAAGACGATGAGAAGACTCAAATACCTGATTGGAGCGACAACTTTAGTTTTTTGTCAGGGCAGGAACAGGTTGGCTCTGAGGACGACGGGTGTGATAACGCACAGGGTGATGATGATGAGGTCGGAGATCCCACTTACTGTCAACCCACAGTCAGCCAAGAGATGAGGTCAGCAGAGGAGGTGGAGGAAGATGCTAGTGACGACGAGGTCAGGTTGCGCCTTCCTGGACAGAGACGTAGTACTGGAAGCACGT
Source organism: Phyllobates terribilis (assembly GCF_046119375.1). Lineage (NCBI taxonomy): Eukaryota > Metazoa > Chordata > Amphibia > Anura > Dendrobatidae > Phyllobates > Phyllobates terribilis. Next base: position 82,883,914 of record NW_027362764.1, read on the forward strand.
CAACAACTGCATCCTCAAACACAACTCTGCCTCTCACCACAAGTCGTGGTGGCTCTTCAGGTCGCATGGGTGCTAAGCCTTGCATAGCCTGGGCATTTTTTCAGATCGATAAAGATGACCCAACTCGTGTTATCTGTAACATTTGTCAGCAAAAGCTAAGTAGAGGCCAAAAAATACATAGTTTGAGTACTTCATGCATGAACCGGCACATGGACATGAAGCATAAGTTGCAGTGGGAAGCTCAGTGTGCTACAATGCGGTCTAGCCGGCCGGGCCAACCACCGTCTGCCATATCTTGTGCATCCGCGGCCTCTTCATCCTCTGTGACTGGGGGGACAGCAGTCACACCTGTTTTGGGGCGCAGACCTGCCACCTCTTTACCCGCAACAGCCAGCGTGATTGGCAGGTCATCATTTTCTTTGGAGGTGGTAACACCAGCTGGTCTTGAGCGCTGTCCGACATCGATAGCACCACCTTTGGATCAAGGCAACCTAACATGTCCGCCTGCATCTTCCTCACAGACCGGCAGTTTGCCGGGGACACCCTTATCAACCCCGTCTAAGCACAATAGCCAGCCCTCGGTCCCTCAGATGTGGACAAGTAAAAGACCATTTCCTCCTAGCCATGAGAAAGCTAAGAGGTTGAATTTCACCATCTGCAAGCTCTTGGCTACAGAAATGCTGCCTTTCCGCCTGGTGGACACAGAGGATTTTCGAGACCTTATGTCCGTCGCAGTGCCCCAGTACCAGATGCCCAGTCGGCACTACTTCTCAAAGAAAGGTGTGCCTGCGCTCCACCAGCATGTCGCACACAACATCACCGCTTCTTTGAGAAACTCTGTGTGTGACAGGGTGCATTTCACCACAGACACTTGGACGAGTAGGCATGGACAGGGGCATTACATGTCGCTGACTGGGCACTGGGTAACTATGGTGACAGCAGGACAAGGGGCTGCTGTCCAAGTCTTGCCGTCCCCACGAGTTGTGCGTCAATCCTCTTTATGTCATTTTTCCTCCACTGCTTCTGCCTCCTCAACCTCCTCTCGGTCTTCCACCTGCACCCAAAGTCTGTCTGGTCATGCCACAAGCTTTCTAACTGCGCAGAAGGGATCCTGCACACCTCCTTACTATGCTGGCAGTAGGGCTCAACGTCATCAGGCGGTTTTTACATTGAAATGTCTGGGAAATGTGAGTCACACAGCTGAGGAGTTGTGGTCAGCTCTGGAGAACCAATTTCATGAATGGTTGTCTCCACTGGACCTGAAACCAGGGAAGGCCGTGTGCGACAATGCTGCAAACCTGGGTGCGGCCCTTCGCCGGGGCAATGTCACACACGTGCCTTGTATGGCTCACGTGTTGAACCTGGTTGTCCAGCAATTTTTAGCCCACTATCCCAGACTAGATGGCCTTCTGCAGAGGGCACGGTCGCTGTGTGCTCACTTCCGCCGTTCGCATCCTGCAGCTCAGCGACTTACATCTCTACAGAAGTCGTTGGGCCTGCCACTTCACCGGCTAAAATGCGATGTGCCTACCCGGTGGAATTCAACTCTGCACATGTTGCAGCGACTGTGGCAGCACCGACAAGCCCTGGTGCAATACGTTCTGACGTATAGCATGGGCCAACGAGATTCAGAGGTGGGGCAAATCACGCTGGAGGAGTGGTCTCAGATCAGGGACCTATGCACCCTTCTGCACAGTTTTGAAATGGCGACGAAGATGTTTAGTGCTGATGATGCCATTATCCGCATGACTATTCCGGTGATTTACATGCTGGAGCACATGTTAAACAGAATTCGGAGTCAGGTGGTGGCACAAGAGGAGGTGGAGGAAGTAGAGGAGGAGGAGTTGTATGCGGAAGGGCTAACATCTGCAAGGTCCAGACGGTCGGCAGCACCAGGGCGGCAGGCATGTGAGGGTGGGGGAGATGATTTTACCAGGGCGCATGGTAGCAGCCAAACTAGTGAGGAAGGTGCAGGAGCCCAGGAAGAAGTGGAGGACGAACTGATGGAAGACTCATCAGATGAGGGAGACCTTGATCACATTTCTGTTGTGCGAGGTTGGGGGGAGAGGACAGAGGAAGGAAGCATGATTGTTACCTCGCCACCAACACAACAGGGACTTGGTGCTCCTGGATGCGCAACACACATGAGTGCCTTCTTGCTGCACTACCTGCAACATGACCCTCGAATTGTGAGAATTAGAAATAATCCTGACTACTGGGTTGCCACACTGTTAGATCCCCGGTACAAAAGTAAATTTGCAGAAATTATTCCTGCCATAGAAAGGGATGCACGCATGCAGGAGTATCAGCAGAGACTGTTGCAGAATCTTACATGTGCTTTTCCACAAAATACCAGTGGTGCACATAGTGAATCTCACAGTTCCAACTTGCCAACCGTGGTCTGTATGGAATTGTTCAATAAAGGGCCCAAAATTAAGATAACATAGATGGGAGAGGTCTCTATGAATAGGAATTCCTAAGTATTTGATACCCTGTGAGGGCCAGGCAAAGGGAAAGTTGGACTGGATGGAATCCTATATGGATTTAGGGAGGGAGACATCGAGGGCCTCAGACTTCGCTGCATTGATTTTAAAATTTTACCATGTAACAAAGTGATCTATTTCAGCCATAACAGCAGGGATGGATATATGTGATTGAGTGATATATACTAGGACATGATCAGCAAATAGAGAGCACTTGTACTCGGTGCCTCCCACCTCAATCCACCTAATATTGGGGTTATGGCGAATTGATGAGAGCAGGTGCTCCATCACTAGGATGTATAAGAGAGGGGACAGAGGACATCCCTGCCTTGTCCCATTGGTGATTGTGAAAGGTGATGAAAATGTTCTGACGCACCCCCTGGGCCTTGGGACACCCGGAGCCGGACCCTTTTTGGTGGATGCTGGTGGTTGTAGTCTTCGTGGCGGCGATCCGGTTCCGTGGCTCAGGGCGGTCAAACCAGTGGCGGAACTATTTATGTGGTTTTGATGTTTAAATGTCCGACTACGCCACCCGTGGATTGCGGTCAGAGTGAACCGCCGCTACAGGGCAGACCGCTAAGGCTGGTGTTGTGGGTGCAGCAGAGCGTAGCATAACTCCCCACGGGAGGAGTATAGCCTCAGGGCAGTGTATGCGGAGGATGGGGGTGATGGTGCAGGGCAGCAGCAGTAACGACACGGAGTCAGTGATGCAGTTCAGGGCCTTTACTCACAGTTCTTATTATCCAGACCACGTCTGCAGGTAACGGCTGCCCACGTCGTACTGTGCTCACCAGGTGAGGGGCTCAGACAACTCCCAGATAACTTTGGAGTGCTTCACAGGACCCCCTTTGTGTGTCCTTTGTCTGGCCTTTCTTACCAACACTTCTGTCCGGCTGCCTCGGGCCTCTTCTTGGTAAACTTGGCGCCAGTTTCCCTGACCCTATGTGGTGCCTTCCTAGCGGGTGGAGCAAGGGGCTGCGCCACATAAAATGTCAGAGCCTCCGGTTTCTAGCTGAGGGTCGTTTCCTGCCTCCACTAGTTCGGGGACCGGTCTCCCCCTTTGGCCTGACCCCTCCACGCAGGTGGATTCGGGCGTGCGGTGGCGACTCGCCCGTCCGCACCCCTGGGATCCCTTCATTCCTCGTTCCTGGAGCCTTCTCCGCTCCTCTTCCTTCCTTCTCTCTCTTGCAGGCCTGGGCCTCTGTTACTAGGCCCGCCTCCGGAGCAGAGCTCATGCAGAGCCCCTGCTCCCTGCCACTTCTGCTCAGACTTCTCTGCACTGAACTAAGATGGTGCCCACCTTTTATACTCCCTTCTCAATGCACCCAGGAACTGCTTCCTCCCTGCTCCTGCACTGCAGGGTTCCCCTTCCTCAGTGTTCCCTCCCCCCACTCCAGCCAGGGACAGGGACTGTCGTGCCCATCTCAGGGGCATATTGGTCGCCCTGCCCCACGGCAATGTGGTGTAATGCATGCAGGTGTCGGGTCCTGATCCACACTCCATCCTTATCTGAGAGTGAGATATCACACCTCTGGGTGAGGTGCAATACGTCTGTAGCAACCGAGCCCTCGGTGCTACAGTTCCATTTATCTTCAGCCTAGGTGACGTATTGTGATACAGGGCCGTGATTTTGGCTATAAAAGGGTCCCCTAGACCCCTACCCCAAGCTTTTTAAGAGAATCATATATGGCGTGCCAGGAGACTCTATGGAATGCTTTCTCAGCATCCAACGAGAGTATCTACTTACAAATTTTTAACTGCATCTAGCCCAGGAAATACTTTGTGCCTAGTAGCAGTGTCTGCTAGTCAGCGGATTATCTCGGCTGTTAAGCAAGCTACACCACCTGTAGTTTGGACACTTAATTTTTCAAAGGAAATGCTTCGGGACCACGGGATACTTAGTGAAGAGCATCAGGAGGCACCCCAAGGCATAGGGGCTGGGACTGGCACTAGGATGCCTTGCGGTGGACAGCCGAGCTCGATCCTTATAAAAGCTTTTTAACTGCAGCAGCTTTAGTGGACGCTACTGGAGCTGGAATTACGCGGCTGCTGGCATGAGACTTGCCCTCCAATAGATCCTTGTAAATGGATTTAAAGTGTATTCATTCAAATTAGAGGGACAATTTAAATTAAAAAGCTTAGAGCTGCCTCAACCACAGGGGGGCTCTCTCGACCCACCAGCGGACAGGCACCAGTATTGGGAAAGGGGGGCTGGCCATCAGGGTTCACCCCGGCTCTGGCACAAACCCGGCGACACGGAGGTGGCACGGGCAGGAGCGGACTGGCCGTCTCGGCTTCTCACTTTTTGGATTTTAGAAGGGCATCACATGCCTATATCTGTGTCTCCCCCTCCTTTTACTCCTCCACCTCTTTTCTTTTCGCATGACTATATGTACTTGTCACTTTTCCATGTGTTAGTTGTGTCTTCTGAGCAGTTTGTCAGCTTTTGGACACCTTTGAAGGTGTTTTCTATGTGTTTCTATGTGTTTTTGTTTGCCTGCCATTGGTTTTAACGGTGTTCGAAGGTGTTCGACGAACAGTTCGACGAACAGTTCGGCGAACACACGGGTGTTCGACGAACCGAACCGAACTCGAACACTACGGGGGTGGCTCAACACTACTCCCCAATAATGGGACTTATGTTTGTAATATGCTGTACTGCATGGCTCTTGTAAGGGGCATTGCAAGTTGCTCCGTCCTAATTTTTGGCAGCTTTTGCTGGGAAAGCATAAGCAAATACTATGGGAGACCCACTCCCCAATAATGGGACGTATGTTTGTAATATGCTGTACTGCATGGCTCTTGTAAGGGGCATTGCAAGTTGCTCCTCCTAATTTTTGGCAGCTTTTGCTGGGAAAGCATAAGCAAATACTATGGGAGACCCACTCCCCAATAATGGGACTTATGTTTGTAATATGCTGTACTGCATGGCTCTTGTAAGGGGCATTGCAAGTTGCTCTGTCCTAATTTTTGGCAGCTTTTGCTTGCAAGGCATAAGCAAATACTATGGGAGACCCACTCCCCAATAATGGGACTTATGTTTGTAATATGCTGTACTGCATGGCTCTTGTAAGGGGCATTGCAAGTTGCTCCTCCTAATTTTTGGCAGCTTTTGCTGGGAAAGCATAAGCAAACACTATGGGAGACCAACTCCCCAATAATGGGACTTATGTTTGTAATATGCTGTACTGAATGGCTCTTGTAAGGAGCATTGCAAGTTGCTCCATCCTAATTTTTGGCAGCTTTTGCTTGCAAGGCATAAGCAAATACTATGGGACACCCACTCCCCAATAATGGGACTTATGTTTGTAATATGCTGTACTGCATGGCTCTTGTAAGGGGCATTGCAATTTGCTCCATCCTAATTTTTGGCAGCTTTTGCTGGGAAAGCATAAGCAAATACTATGGGAGACCCACTCCCCAATAATGGGACTTATGTTTGTAATATGCTGTACTGCATGGCTCTTGTAAGGGGCATTGCAAGTTGCTCCGTCCTAATTTTTGGCAGCTTTTGCTGGGAAAGCATAAGCAAATGCTATGGGAGACCCACTCCCCAATAATGGGACTTATGTTTGTAATATGCTGTACTGCATGGCTCTTGTAAAGGGCATTGCAAGTTGCTCCGTCCTAATTTTTGGCAGCTTTTGCTGGGAAAGCATATGCAAATACTATGGGAGACCCACTCCACAATAATGGGACTTATGTTTGTAATATGCTGTACTGCATGGCTCTTGTAAGGGGCATTGCAAGTTGCTCCGTCCTAATTTTTGGCAGCCTTGCTTGCAAGGCATAAGCAAATACTATGGAACACCCACTCCCCAATAATGGGACTTATGTTTGTAATATGCTGTACTGCATGGCTCTTGTAAGGGGCATTGCAAGTTGCTCCGTCCTAATTTTTGGCAGCTTTTGCTTGGAAAGCATAAGCAAATACTATGGGAGACCCACTCCCCAATAATGGGACTTATGTTTGTAATATGCTGTACTGCATGGCTCTTGTAAGGGGCATTGCAAGTTGCTCCTCCTAATTTTTGGCAGCTTTTGCTGGGAAAGCATAAGCAAATACTATGGGAGACCCACTCCCCAATAATGGGACTTATGTTTGTAATATGCTGTACTGCATGGCTCTTGTAAGGGGCATTGAAAGTTGCTCTGTCCTAATTTTTGGCAGCTTTTGCTTGCAAGGCATAAGCAAATACTATGGGAGACCCACTCCCCAATAATGGGACTTATGTTTGTAATATGCTGTACTGCATGGCTCTTGTAAGGGGCATTGCAAGTTGCTCCTCCTAATTTTTGGCAGCTTTTGCTGGGAAAGCATAAGCAAATACTATGGGAGACCAACTCCCCAATAATGGGACTTATGTTTGTAATATGCTGTACTGCATGGCTCTTGTAAGGAGCATTGCAAGTTGCTCCATCCTAATTTTTGGCAGCTTTTGCTTGCAAGGCATAAGCAAATACTATGGGACACCCACTCCCCAATAATGGGACTTATGTTTGTAATATGCTGTACTGCATGGCTCTTGTAAGGGGCATTGCAATTTGCTCCATCCTAATTTTTGGCAGCTTTTGCTGGGAAAGCATAAGCAAATACTATGGGAGACCCACTCCCCAATAATGGGACTTATGTTTGTAATATGCTGTACTGCATGGCTCTTGTAAGGGGCATTGCAAGTTGCTCCGTCCTAATTTTTGGCAGCTTTTGCTGGGAAAGCATAAGCAAATGCTATGGGAGACCCACTCCCCAATAATGGGACTTATGTTTGTAATATGCTGTACTGCATGGCTCTTGTAAAGGGCATTGCAAGTTGCTCCGTCCTAATTTTTGGCAGCTTTTCTGGGAAAGCATATGCAAATACTATGGGAGACCCACTCCACAATAATGGGACTTATGTTTGTAATATGCTGTACTGCATGGCTCTTGTAAGGGGCATTGCAAGTTGCTCCGTCCTAATTTTTGGCAGCCTTGCTTGCAAGGCATAAGCAAATACTATGGAACACCCACTCCCCAATAATGGGACTTATGTTTGTAATATGCTGTACTGCATGGCTCTTGTAAGGGGCATTGCAAGTTGCTCCGTCCTAATTTTTGGCAGCTTTTGCTTGGAAAGCATAAGCAAATACTATGGGAGACCCACTCCCCAATAATGGGACTTATGTTTGTAATATGCTGTACTGCATGGCTCTTGTAAGGGGCATTGCAAGTTGCTCCTCCTAATTTTTGGCAGCTTTTGCTGGGAAAGCATAAGCAAATACTATGGGAGACCCACTCCCCAATAATGGGACTTATGTTTGTAATATGCTGTACTGCATGGCTCTTGTAAGGGGCATTGAAAGTTGCTCTGTCCTAATTTTTGGCAGCTTTTGCTTGCAAGGCATAAGCAAATACTATGGGAGACCCACTCCCCAATAATGGGACTTATGTTTGTAATATGCTGTACTGCATGGCTCTTGTAAGGGGCATTGCAAGTTGCTCCTCCTAATTTTTGGCAGCTTTTGCTGGGAAAGCATAAGCAAATACTATGGGAGACCAACTCCCCAATAATGGGACTTATGTTTGTAATATGCTGTACTGCATGGCTCTTGTAAGGAGCATTGCAAGTTGCTCCATCCTAATTTTTGGCAGCTTTTGCTTGCAAGGCATAAGCAAATACTATGGGACACCCACTCCCCAATAATGGGACTTATGTTTGTAATATGCTGTACTGCATGGCTCTTGTAAGGGGCATTGCAAGTTGCTCCATCCTAATTTTTGGCAGCTTTTGCTGGGAAAGCATAAGCAAATACTATGGGAGACCCACTCGCCAATAATGGGACTTATGTTTGTAATATGCTGTACTGCATGGCTCTTGTAAGGGGCATTGCAAGTTGCTCCGTCCTAATTTTTGGCAGCTTTTGCTGGGAAAGCATAAGCAAATGCTATGGGAGACCCACTCCCCAATAATGGGACTTATGTTTGTAATATGCTGTACTGCATGGCTCTTGTAAGGGGCATTGCAAGTTGCTCCGTCCTAATTTTTGGCAGCTTTTGCTGGGAAAGCATAAGCAAATACTATGGGAGACCTACTCCACAATAATGGGACTTATGTTTGTAATATGCTGTACTGCATGGCTCTTGTAAGGGGCATTGCAAGTTGCTCCGTCCTAATTTTTGGCAGCTTTTGCTTGCAAGGCATAAGCAAATACTATGGAACACCACTCCCCAATAATGGGACTTATGTTTGTAATATGCTGTACTGCATGGCTCTTGTAAGGGGCATTGCAAGTTGCTCTGTCCTAATTTTTGGCAGCTTTTGCTGGGAAAGCATAAGCAAATACCATGGGAGACCCACTCCCCAATAATGGGACTTATGTTTGTAATATGCTGTACTGCATGGCTCTTGTAAGGGGCATTGCAAGTTGCTCCGTCCTAATTTTTGGCAGCTTTTGCTTGCAACGCGTAAGCAAATACTATGGGAGTCCCAGTCCCCAATAATGGGACTTATGTTTGTAATATGCTGTACTGCATGGCTCTTGTAAGGGCCATTGCAAGTTGCTCCGTCCTAATTTTTGGCAGCTTTTGCTGGGAAAGCATAAGCAAATACTATGGAAGACCCACTCCCCAATAATGGGACATATGTTTGTAATATGCTGTACTGCATGGCTCTTGTAAGGGGCATTGCAAGTTGCTTCGTCCTAATTTTTGGCAGCTTTTGCTTGCAAGGCATAAGCAAATACTATGGGAGACACACTCCCCAATAATGGGACTTATGTTTGTAATATGCTGTACTGCATGGCTCTTGTAAGGGGCATTGCAAGTTGCTCCGTCCTAATTTTTGGCAGCTTTTGCTGGGAAAGCATAAGCAAATACTATGGGAGACCCACTCCCCAAAACTGGGACTTATGTTTGTAATATGCTGTACTGCATGGCTCTTGTAAGGGCTTTGCAAGTTGCTCTGTCCTAATTTTTGGCAGCTTTTGCTGGGAAAGCATAAGCAAATACTATGGGAGACCCACTCCCCAATAATGGGACTTATGTTTGTAATATGCTGTACTGCATGGCTCTTGTAAGGGGCATTGCAAGTTACTCCATCCTAATTTTTGGCAGCTTTTGCTTGCAAGGCATAAGCAAATACTATGGGACACCCACTCCCCAATAATGGGACTTATGTTTGTAATATGCAGTACTGCATGGCTCTTGTAAGGGGCATTGCAAGTTGCTCCGTCCTAATTTTTGGCAGCTTTTGCTGGGAAAGCATAAGCAAATACTATGGGAGACCCACTCCCCAATAATGGGACTTATGTTTCTAATATGCTGTACTGCATGGCTCTTGTAAGGGGCATTGCAAGTTGCTCTGTCCTAATTTTTGGCAGCTTTTGCTTGCAAGGCATAAGCAAATACTATGGGAGACCCACTCCCCAATAATGGGACTTATGTTTGTAATATGCTGTACTGCATGGCTCTTGTAAGCGGCATTGCAAGTTGCTCCTCCTAATTTTTGGCAGCTTTTGCTGGGAAAGCATAAGCAAATACTATGGGAGACCAACTCCCCAATAATGGGACTTATGTTTGTAATATGCTGTACTGCATGGCTCTTGTAAGGGGCATTGCAAGTTGCTCCATCCTAATTTTTGGCAGCTTTTGCTTGCAAGGCATAAGCAAATACTATGGGACACCCACTCCCCAATAATGGGACTTATGTTTGTAATATGCTGTACTGCATGGCTCTTGTAAGGGGCATTGCAAGTTGCTCCATCCTAATTTTTGGCAGCTTTTGCTGGGAAAGCATAAGCAAATACTATGGGAGACCCACTCCCCAATAATGGGACTTATGTTTGTAATATGCTGTACTGCATGGCTCTTGTAATGGGCATTGCAAGTTGCTCCGTCCTAATTTTTGGCAGCTTTTGCTTGCAAGGCATAAGCAAATACTATGGGAGACCCACTCCCCAATAATGGGACTTATGTTTGTAATATGCTGTACTGCATGGCTCTTGTAAGGGGCATTGCAAGTTGCTCCGTCCTAATTTTTGGCAGCTTTTGCTGGGAAAGCATAAGCAAATACTATGGGAGACCCACTCCCCAATAATGGGACTTATGTTTGTAATATGCTGTACTGCATGGCTCTTGTAAGGGGCAATGCAAGTTGCTCCGTCCTAATTTTTGGAAGCTTTTGCTGGGAAAGCATCAGCAAATACTATGGCAGACCCACTCCCCAAAAATGGGAGTTATGTTTGTAATATGCTGTACTGCATGGCTCTTGTAACGGCATTGCAAGTTGCTCCGTCCTAATTTTTGGCAGCTTTTGCTGGGAAAGCATAAGCAAATACTATGGGAGACCCACTCCCCAATAATGGGACTTATGTTTGTAATATGCTGTACTGCATGGCTCTTGTAACGGCATTGCAAGTTGCTCCGTCCTAATTTTTGGCAGCTTTTGCTGGGAAAGCATAAGCAAATACTATGGGACACCCACTCCCCAATAATGGGACTTATGTTTGTAATATGCTGTACTGCATGGCTCTTGTAAGGGGCATTGCAAGTTGCTCCTCCTAATTTTTGGCAGCTGTTGCTGGGAAAGCATAAGCAAATACTATGGGAGACCCACTCCCCAATAATGGGACTTATGTTTGTAATATGCTGTACTGCATGGCTCTTGTAAGGGCCATTGCAAGTTGCTCCGTCCTAATTTTTGGCAGCTTTTGCTGGGAAAGCATAAGCAAATACTATGGGAGACCCACTCCCCAATAATGGGATATATGTTTGTAATATGCTGTACTGCATGGCTCTTGTAAGGGGCATTGCAAGTTGCTTCGTCCTAATTTTTGGCAGCTTTTGCTTGCAAGGCATAAGCAAATACTATGGGAGACCCACTCCCCAATAATGGGACTTATGTTTGTAATATGCTGTACTGCATGGCTCTTGTAAGGGGCATTGCAAGTTGCTCCGTCCTAATTTTTGGCAGCTTTTGCTGGGAAAGCATAAGCAAATACTATGGGAGACCCACTCCCCAAAAATGGGACTTATGTTTGTAATATGCTGTACTGCATGGCTCTTGTAAGCGGCATTGCAAGTTGCTCCTCCTAATTTTTGGCAGCTTTTGCTTGCAAGGCATAAGCAAATACTATGGGACACCCACTCCCCAATAATGGGACTTATGTTTGTAATATGCTGTACTGCATGGCTCTTGTAAGGGGCATTGCAAGTTGCTCCATCCTAATTTTTGGCAGCTTTTGCTGGGAAAGCATAAGCAAATACTATGGGAGACCCACTCCCCAATAATGGGACTTATGTTTGTAATATGCTGTACTGCATGGCTCTTGTAAGGGGCATTGCAAGTTGCTCCGTCCTAATTTTTGGCAGCTTTTGCTTGCAAGGCATAAGCAAATACTATGGGAGACCCACTCCCCAATAATGGGACTTATGTTTGTAATATGCTGTACTGCATGGCTCTTGTAAGGGGCATTGCAAGTTGCTCCGTCCTAATTTTTGGCAGCTTTTGCTGGGAAAGCATAAGCAAATACTATGGGAGACCCACTCCCCAATAATGGGACTTATGTTTGTAATATGCTGTACTGCATGGCTCTTGTAAGGGGCATTGCAAGTTGCTCCATCCTAATTTTTGGCAGCTTTTGCTTGCAAGGCATAAGCAAATACTATGGGACACCCACTCCCCAATAATGGGACTTATGTTTGTAATATGCTGTACTGCATGGCTCTTGTAAGGGGCATTGCAAGTTGCTCCATCCTAATTTTTGGCAGCTTTTGCTTGCAAGGCATAAGCAAATACTATGGGACACCCACTCCCCAATAATGGGACTTATGTTTGTAATATGCTGTATTGCATATGACTCGCCCCCTGGGCCGTGTGTACACGTGTGTGGGATACCCGGTGCCGGGTCTCTGGGGTCTGTAGTCTCCGTGGCGGTGACCCGGTCCCGTGGCTCATGCTGGTCAAACCAGTGGCAGTCTTTCTTAGGTTTTGAGGTTAATTGTCCGACTGCTCAACCCGTGGATTGAGGTCAGGGAGTACCATCGCTGCGAGTCAGACCGCTGAGGCTGGTGTTGTGTGCGCCGCATAGAATGGGATAACTCCCCTCAGGAGGAGTATAGCCTCAGGGCAGTGAGTGTGGATGATGGGGGTGATGGTGCACGAGAGCAGCAGTAACGACTCAGAGTCTTTGCAGTGCAGTTCAGGGTCTTTACTGATGATTATAAGGTAGACCCTCCCGGGAGTACTGGCTAGCATAAGAGGCCTGGTCAGTCTGTGAGCAAGCAGGAGTTCCCCTGGCCAGGTGGAGTTGTAGGCCTCCCCGTCTGTCTGCACTCTTCCTGGCTACCTTGCTGTAAGCGGGTAGAAGTAGCCCACGTCCCTGAGTGTACCGTGTAGTGCTCACCCGTATGGCTGGTGACTTGGGGCCTTCTGTTAGCCTCCGCTCCACGATGGCGGTGCTGGTCCCTTGCTTGTGACTGAGCCTCCGGGCTTCTATGGCCAGAGGACCTGAAATCCCCTGCCGGCTGGTTTCTGCTGCTGGATATATAAGTCCTCACAGCTTCGAACTCCTGTGTCCGGTTCCTATTGTCTTCTGCCAGGGCGAGCTCTGCTCAGCTTCCAGCCCCTGGTCTTTAGCTCCTAGCTCCTACAGAGCTCCTTGCTGTTACTTTCCCTTGCTCTCACTCTGACTCTGACTGTTCTCTGACTCACTCAACCCCGCCCCAGATCCAGTTGATAAGGGCAGAATTCTCCCCTCCCAGGACTGGGGCAGGAGGATGTTGCATGTTTAAGGGATCCTGACCAGGAAACCTCCCACTTGCTCTCCGACGTAATATCTTTATTACTGTGGTGACCAGACCCCTGGAGTGCCACACATTGCTCTTGTAAGGGGCATTGCAGTTCCTCATAATTTTTGGAAAGTCTTCCATTCACTGCTTAGGCCAACAGTGCACGGGAGACCCAGTTGCTATAAATCGAAAAAAAGGTTTAGTTAACGCACTCTGACCTCCATGTCATTTCCAAGGGGCATTGGAATGGCTCGAAATTTTTGGTAGGCATTGCACTCACTGTATGCCTTTTAACTGTGTAGCCGAACCGCTCCTTTTGTTACAGAAGCATATCCTACAAGACATATCTGGTTGACTGGCCTGATATTGATGTGAATGGTCCCTGTTCCTCCTGCTCTTTCTCCTTTGCCACCACCTCATCCATCATTTATCACCTGAAGCTTTGTTTTAACGGGAGTCATAGAACTGGGATAGTAGCAGGAAAACATCCAGCAATCCTCGGAGGAGGTAGGATATGCGCCAAAACGCGGACCACCTCAGGCCTAGCCGCTACTACATACATGAGCTTGCATTCCAAGAAAACAAAGCAGATGCTAACTTCTATCATCATCATCATGCTCCTCACCTAGGCACTCTCAACTCCCCTGATGGAGAAGCCAGGCCCACCGGAGGAGTCTGGTTCTCTGGTGGGCTCGTCCAATGCTGCCCTAAAGCAGGCCAGGCTAAGAAAAGTGTGGGGGAAGGTGACAGTCGAAATCAGGGTTGCTGGAGACCGAGTATGGACACCTGGCCGCCACCTGGCGGCTGGGGACCGAGCGTGGACACCCAGCCGCCGGGCGGCTGGGGACAGAGTATGGATGCCTCGCTGCCGAAGCGGCCATGAGGTAGTGGCCAGCTTCGGCCTCCTCCAAACTAAAAGGCCCCATTTCAAGTGAAAGCTAGCAGTATGGTATTGCAGCCTGCGGGTGGGTGGGTGGTTGGCTGCATATTTTCGCTTGCATTGCAAGGAATGGGGGAGGTACAATTGAACACTGCCCTGAGACAAGGACTTGCACGGGGATAGTTGCAAGTCTGCATCTTCTGATGCGGCAAGGATCACTTCTGATGGGCACACTTTTAGACAGTGACCTGGGGGTCAGAGATGCTTCCAGGGGTCTTCCCCATGCTGATCCCTTGTCTTTTCAGCACTGTATGCATGTGTCACACAGCACATGGCCAGATAAGGTTGTAAAATGTTAAAATGACATTTCCGGGTGAACGCATTTGTCACGGTTGAAAGCAATACAAAAGTGCAAAAACACATGAAAAATGCTACTTGTGAACATAGCCCAAGGTGTGGAGGAGTATTTTTGTTTTTGGTTATTTATTTTACCTTATACACAAGTTTTTACCCTGGAAAGGAAATTCCTTAACATATTTCACAGGAAGACCGTTTCAGTTTAGTTTTTGAACGTTTTATTGTGAGCCTGCAAAAGTGGCTTAATACCTCTGACCACGTTGTTGACAGCAGTGACCTGGGGGTCAGAAATGCTTCCAGGGGCGATCCCCATGCTGCCCTGATGTCTTTTGAGCACTGTCACTATCGTTTTGGGCACTTTTTAGGCTTTCTACAGACTGCCGGGGGAGCTGCCGCAAAAATGCTCGGGTCACTCATAGACTAACATTGGGCTCGTTGCTCGGGTCGAGCACCCGAGTATCACGGGAAGCTTGGCCCGAGCTTCGAGCACCCGAGCATTTTAGTGATCGCTCAACACTATCAGTCGTCATCTTGGTGAGGACACGGAAGTCTTGCCCGTTACCAGTCTGGCACCCATGGCTGACTTTATGTTACGCTGCCTTAACCGTGACCCTCGCACTGTCAAAATGTTGAGTGACAGTCATTACTGGTTGATGACACTTTTAGACCCCCTCTACAAGGAGAACTTTCACTCTCTTATTCCTGAGTTGGAGAGGTCTACAAAAATGGGGCAGTACCAGAAGGCCCTTGCTGCAGAACTATTAAAAAAATTCCCATCTGAACACGCTAGCGGCAGAGGTCACAGTTCGCTGCCCAACTAAGGCATACAGGCGAGAGAGACGCAACTCCAATCCAGCAGAGGCAGGGGAACACTGTCAATGTTCTAGGACAGTTTTCTGAGACCTGCCCAGCTTACAGGCCCTGAGGCGCAGGGTACTCTCACAAGGAGCGGAAAGTTTCAAAAGATGGTGAGGGAGTACCAGCGTCCTTTTAATTATTGGGTATCCAAGCTGGACACTTGGAATGAACTCACTCTGTATGCCTTGGAGGTCCTGGCCTGCCCTGCCGCTAGCGTGTTATCGGAGCGTGTTTTTAGTGCTGCTGGGGGAATTATAACTGATAAGCGCACTCGCCTGTCAACTGACAATGCTGACAAGCTGACCCTTATCAAAATGAACAAGGGCTGGATTGGGCCTGACTTCTCATCACCACCAAAGGACAGCAGAGTAACATAAAGTCAAATCCACTGTGTTATTTCGGGAGGTGTATTCCCATGCATCGCTTCACACCCACACATGGGTATACGCTTCCTCATTTTGGCTGTTTTTTGCTCTTCTCCTTATCCTCAGCCTCCACGACCACTATACCACCAGGGTGACCGTGGTCCATGTTGCCAGCATTGCAAGTTCCTCTGTCCTAATTTTTGGCAGCTTTTGCTTGGAAGGCATGGGCAAAGACTATGGGAGACCCACTCCCCAATAATGGGAATAATGTTTTTAATATGCTGTACTGCATGGCTCTTGTAAGGGACATTGCAAGTTCCCCCTTCCTAATTTTTGGCAGCTTTTGCTTGGAAGGCATAGGCAAAGACTATGGGAGACCCACTCCCCAATAATGGGAATAATGTTTTTAATATGCTGTACTGCATGGCTCTTGTAAGGGGCATTAAAATCGTCTTGTTAAGCTACTGTGACCTCCACGTCTCTTCCAAGGGTCGTTAATATTGTCTTTTTATTCCACTGCGACCTCCACCACTCTTCCAAGGGGCATTGATATTGTCTTTTTATTCCACTGCGACCTGCACCACTCTTCCAAGGGGCATTAAAACCGTCTTGTTAAGCTACTGTGACCTCCACGTCTCTTCCACGGGGCATTGATATTGTCTTTTTATTCCACTGTAACCTCCACCAATCTTCCAAGGGGCATTAAAACTGTCTTGTTAAACCACTCTGAACTCCACGTCTCTTCCAAGGGGCATTAAAACCATCTTGTTAAGCTACTGTGACCTCCACATCTCTTCCAAGGGGCATTAAAACTGTCTTGTTAAACCACTCTGAACTCCACGTCTCTTCTAAGGAGCATTAAAACCGTCTTGTTAAACCACTCTGAACTCCCCAGCTCTTCCAAGGGGCATTGACATGTTGTTTTTAATTACCTCTAACCTCCACGACTCTTGCAACGGGCATTGCATTTCCTCCTAATTTTTGTCAGCTTTTGCTTTTCAATGCATAGGCGAACACTAATGGAGACCCACTCCCCATTAATGGGTACAAGGTTTTTAATACGCTGTAATCCACGTCTGTTTCAAGGGGCATTGCAGTGCCTAATAATTTTTGGAAAGCCTTCCATTCCCTGCTTAGGCCAACAGTGTACAGGAGACCCAGTTGCTATAAATGGAAAAAACGGTTTAGTTAAGGCCCTCTGACCTCCATGTCACTTCCAAGGGGCATTGGAGTGCCTCGAAATTTTTGGTAGGCATTGCATTCACTGTATGCCTTATAACTGTGTAGCTGAACCACTCCTTTTGGTACAGAAACATATCCTACAAGACATGTGTGGTTGGCTGGCCTGATATTGATGTGAATGGTCCCTGTTCCTCCTGCTCTTTCTCCTTTGCCACCACCTCATCCATCATTCATCACCTGAAGCTTTGTTTTAACGGGAGTCATAGAACTGGGATAGTAGCAGAAAAACATCCAGCAATCCTCGAAGGAGGTAGAATATGCGCCAAAACGCTGACCACCTCAGGCCTAGCTGCTACTACATACATGCGCTTGCATTCCATGGAACAGAAAGCTAAGGAGGTGGATGGCCTCATGATCATGAATAATTTACTCGTTGTGTAGGAGGCCGACCACTGCTGCTGTCTACCTTCTGAACTTTTTGTTGAAGCCTGATTGACCCAGGACCCGCAATCCTCTATGTCTGGAGGACGTGTTGCATCCCAGTGTCCAACTGTGTCCCGGCTTCCACAATATTAACCCAGTGTGAAGGCGTCAGTGAGATGGACCATTCCTGGCCACATTCACTTGTCCACGTGTTTGTGGTTAGGCTGTCCTTCCCACTAAATGCACTGGGGAGGGCACAGATAATGTTTTGTTATGCGCGCTTGTGTATAAGGCGCACTGGGACAAATAGGGGCGGCTGGGGACCATTTATGGACACCCGGCCACCCCCACGCGGCTGGGGACTGAGTATGGACACCTGGCCGCCCCCTGGCTGCTGGGGACCAAGCGTGGACACCCGGCCGCCGGGCGGCTGGGGACTGAGTATGAATACCAGGCTACCGACGCAGCCATGACGTGGTGGCCAGATTCCACCTCCACATGCCTTAAAGGCCCAATTTCAAGTGCAAGCAAGCTAGCAGTATGGCATTGCAGCCTGGGGTTGGGTGGGTGGCAGGCTGCATACTTGCGCTTGTATTGCAAGTTATGGGGGAGGTACAATTGAACACTGCCCTGGGACAAGGACTTGAACGGGGATAGTTGCAAGTCTGCATCTTCTGATGCGGCAAGGATCACTTCTGATGGGCACACTTTTAGGCAGTGACCTGGGTGTCAGAGATGCTTACAGGGGTCTTCCCCATGCTGTTCCCATGTCTTTTTAGCACTGTATGCATGTGTCACACAGCACATGGCCAGATAAGGTTGTAAAATGTTAAAATGACATTTCCCGGTGAATGCATTTGTCACGGTTGAAAGCAATACAAACGTGCAAAAACGCATAAAAAATGCTACTTGTGAACATAGCCCAAGGTGTGGAGGAGTATTTTTGTTTTTGGTTATTTATTTTACCTTATACACAAGTCTTTACCCAGGAAAGGATGTTCCTTAACCCCTTTCCGACCTGGTCAGTAATAGTACGCACCAGGTCGGGAAGGCCGGTTCAGCGGGGGCTCCGGCGGTGAGCCCGCACTGAAGCGAGCACTAGAGATGAGCGGTGTTCGACTAGAACTGTTCGCCAATCTCAAATTCGAGCTGTTTTGGGCGGTGTTCGAGTTGTTCGACGAACCCGAACGATTTGCAAAAAATTCGGCTGTTCGAGGTTATGTTCGATAACTGTTCGTGCACCAAAAGCGTGTCCTGCATGTCTGGCGCTATTTAGAGCTCCAATCATGCAGGGATTGTCTGCCACTCACTGTAATGCCACAGCCATGGTGGTTGTGGCATTACAGTGATTGCCCAAATCGATGGGAACAGTGCCAACAGTGAAACATGAAAAGCCGGCAATTCAGCAGCGGCATACACCTGTACCCGACAATTTAGAACCGAAAGAATAGAGCTTCACACATAGATTAGATAGATATAAACATGTCAGCCACATATATACGAAGTACAGTGAAAGTGCTGCTTACTGTACTTGTCATTTAGCGTAAAGGATTTATCAAAAAAAATATTAGTGTTTTCGTGCACCGTCTCTTTAAAAAAGCCGGCCGGCAATTCAGCAGCGGTACCCGACAATTTATAACAGACAGAATAGAGCTTCACACATAGATTAGATAGATAGAAACATGTCAGCCACATATATACGAAGTACAGTGACAGTGTTGCTTACTGTACTTGTCATTTAGCGTAAAGGATTTATCAAAAAAAATAATAGTGTTTTCATGCACCGTCTCTTTAAAAAAGCCGGCCGGCAATTCAGCAGCGGTACCCGACAATTTATAACAGACAGAATAGAGCTTCACAAATAGATTAGATAGATAGAAACATGTCAGTCACATAGATATGAAGTACAGTGATAGTGTTGGTTACTGTACTTGTCATTTAGTATTAAAATAAAGGATTTATTATTAAAAAAATTGGCGTGGGGTTCCCCTTAATTTTAGGCTCTAGCGGAGGTTAAGCAGACGGCTGGGGCAGATGTTTGAAGCCTGGGAAGGGGGTAATACCCACGGAGCTTCCCAGGCTACTAATATCAGCCCCCAGCTGAATACATAGCCTTTACTAGCTATTAAAATGGGGGACCCCCCCAAAAAAATGACGTGGGGTGCCCCCTAATTTAATAGCTAGCAAAGGCTAGGCAGACAGCTGGGGGCTGATATTAATAGCCCAGGAAGGGAGCCATGAATATTGGCCCCCTCCCAGGCTAGAAACACCAGCCGTCAGCCGCCCCAGAAATGGCGCATTCATAGGATGCGCCAATTCTGGCACTTAGCCTCGCTCTTCCACGCTGCCCTGGTGCGGTGGCAGGGGGTAATAGGGTTGGGGTTGATGTCAGCTTATAATGCCAGCTGACATCAAGCCCAGGTTAGTAATGGAGAGGCGTCTATAAGACACCCCCATTACTAACCCCATAGTCAAAGTTAAAAAAAACACAAACACCCAGAATAAAGTCCTTTAATTGAAATAAAGACACAATCCTTTATTGTTCTAAATTAAACCATACTTACCGTCACGCCCATTCCAGCTGAAGCCAACGATCTCCTGCAATAAAAGAAAAATAATAAAGCAACCTCATCCTTACCTTTCCATGGTTCCCACGACAGCTTCAGCTCTGCTACATCGAGATGACAGGCTGGACCGCAGCAGAACGCTGCCATCCAGCCTCTCATCCCGCAGACACTGAGAAGCGCAGGCTTGCTTGCGCTGCTCAGCGTCTCTCTGTGACGACATCCAGATGAGCCGAGTTCATGTCCAATGAACTCGGCTCACCTCATGCACGTCACTGACAGCGTGGGAAAATTCTCACGCTGAAGCGGTGAGTGCAGGAGAATTCTCCCACGCTGTCAGTGACGTGCATAAGGTGAGCTCATGTCCAATGAACTCAGCTCACCTCCTGCACGTCACTGACAGCGTGGGAGAATTCTCCTGCACTCAGCGCTTCAGTGTGAGAATTCTCCCACGCTGAAGTGCTGATTGCAGGAGAATTTTCCCACGCTGTCAGTGACGTGCATGAGGTGAGCCGAGTTCATTGGACATTAACTCGGCTCATCTGGATGCCCTCACAGAGAGACACTGTGGAGCGCAAGCAAGCCTGCGCTTCTCAGTGTCTGCGGGATGACAGGCTGGATGGCAGCGTTCTGCTGCGGTCCAGCCTGTCATCTCGATGTAGCAGAGCTGAAGCTGTCATGGGAACCATGGAAAGGTAAGGATGATGTTGCTTTATTATTTTTCTTTTATTTCAGGAGATCGTTGGCTTCAGCTGGAATGGGCGTGATGGTAAGTATGGTTTAATTTAGAACAATGAAGAATTGTGTGTTTATTTCAATTAAAGGACTTTTTTCTGGGTGTTGTGTTTTTTTTAAATACTTTACTAGAAATTCATGGTGGTCATGTCTAATATTGGCGTGACCCCATGAATTTCGGGCTTAGGGCCAGCTGATAATGCCAAGCTGGCCCTAACCCCTTTATTACCCAGTGAGCCACCGCATCAGGGCCCTGGATGAGTTGGGTACAGCGCCAGAAGATGGCGCTTCTATGAACGCGCCATTTTCCGGGGTGGCTGCGGACTGCAATTTGCAGCGGGGGTGGCCCAGAAAGCTTGGGCCTCCCTGCGCTGCGGATTCCAGCCCCCAGCTGCCTAGTTGTACCTGGCTGGACACAAAAACAGGGCGAAGCCCCACGTCAATTTTCTTTAAATTATTTCATGAAATAATTAAGAAAAAAAGGGCTTCCCTATATTGTTGTGTCCGGCCAGGTACAAATAGGCAGCTGGTGGTTGGGGGCAGCCCGTTCCTGCCTGCTGTACCTGGCTGGACACAAATATAGTGTGAAGCCCCACGTCAATTTTTTTTTAATTATTTCATGAATTTCCTGAAATAATTTAAAAAAATTGAAGTGGGGCTTCGCACTATATTTGTGTCCAGCCAGGTACAGCAGGCAGGAACGGGCTGCCCCCATCCACCAGCTGCCTATTTGTACCTGGCCGGACACAACAATATAGGGAAGCCCTTTTTTTCTTAATTATTTCATGAATTTCATGAAATAATTAAAAAAAATTGAAGTGGGGCTTCGCACTATATTTGTGTCCAGCCAGGTACAGCAGGCAGGAACGGGCTGCCCCCATCCACCAGCTGCCTATTTGTACCTGGCCGGACACAACAATATAGGGAAGCCCTTTTTTTCTTAATTATTTCATGAATTTCATGAAATAATTAAAAAAAATTGAAGTGGGGCTTCGCACTATATTTGTGTCCAGCCAGGTACAGCAGGCAGGAACGGGTTGCCCCCATCCACCAGCTGCCTATTTGTACCTGGCCGGACACAACAATATAGGGAAGCCGTTTTTTTCTACAAATTGCAGTCCGCAGCCACCCCAGAAAATGGCGCGTTCATAGAAGCGCCATCTTCTGGCGCTGTACCCAACTCATCCAGGGCCCTGGTGCGGTGGCTCACTGGGTAATAAAGGGGTTAGGGCCAGCTTGGTATTATCAGCTGGCCCCAAGCCCAAAATTCATGGGGTCACGCCAGTATTAGACATGACCGCCATGAATTTCTAGTAAAGTATTTAAAAAAAACACAACACCCAGAATAAAGTCCTTTAATTGAAATAAAGACACAATTCTTTATTGTTCTAAATTAAACTATACTTACCATCACACCCATTCCAGCTGAAGCCAACGATCTCCTGCAATAAAAGAAAAATAATAAACCAACCTCATCCTTACCTTTCCATGGTTCCCACGACAGCTTCAGCTCTGCTACATCGAGATGACTGGCTGGACCGCAGCAGAACGCTGCCATCCAGTCTGTCATCCCGCAGACACTGAGAAGCGCAGGCATGCTTGCGCTCCTCACTGTCTCGCTGTGACGGCATCCAGATGAGCCGAGGTCATGTCCAATGAACTCGGCTCACCTCATGCACGTCACTGACAGCGTGGGAAAATTCTCACGCTGAAGTGCTGAGTGCAGGAGAATTCTCCCACGCTGTCAGTGATGTGCATGAGGTGAGCTCATGTCCAATGAACTCAGCTCACCTTATGCACGTCACTGACAGCGTGGGAAAATTCTCCTACAATCAGCGCTTCAGCGTGAGAATTTTCCCACGCTGTCAGTGACGTGCATGAGGTGAGCCGAGTTCATTGGACATGAACTCGGCTCATCTGGATGTCGTCACAGAGAGACGCTGAGCAGCGCAAGCAAGCCTGCGCTTCTCAGTGTCTGCGGAATGACAGGCTGGATGGCAGCGTTCTGCTGCGGTCCAGCCTGTCATCTCGATGTAGCAGAGCTGAAGCTGTCGTGGGAACCATGGAAAGGTAAGGATGAGGTTGCTTTATTATTTTTCTTTTATTGCAGGAGATCGTTGGCTTCAGCTGGAATGGGCGTGATGGTAAGTATGGTTTAATTTAGAACAATAAAGGATTGTGTCTTTATTTCAATTAAAGGACTTTATTCTGGGTGTTTGTGTTTTTTTTAACTTTGACTATGGGGTTAGTAATGGGGGTGTCTTATAGACGCCTCTCCATTACTAACCTGGGCTTGATGTCAGCTGGCATTATAAGCTGACATCAACCCCAACCCTATTACCCCCTGCCACCGCACCAGGGCAGCGTGGAAGAGCGAGGCTAAGTGCCCGAATTGGCGCATCCTATGAATGCGCCATTTCTGGGGCGGCTGACGGCTGGTGTTTCTAGCCTGGGAGGTGGCCAATATTCATGGCTCCCTTCCTGGGCTATTAATATCAGCCCCCAGCTGTCTGCCTAGCCTTTGCTAGCTATTAAATTAGGGGGGACCCCACGTCATTTTTTTTGGGGGGTCCCCCATTTTAATAGCTAGTGAAGGCTATGTATTCAGCTGGGGGCTGATATTAGTAGCCTGGGAAGCTCCGTGGGTATTACCCCCTTCCCAGGCTTCAAACATCTGCCCCAGCCGTCTGCTTAACCTCCGCTAGAGCCTAAAATTAAGGGGAACCCCACGCCAATTTTTTTAATAATAAATCCTTTATTTTAATACTAAATGACAAGTACAGTAACCAACACTATCACTGTACTTCATATATATGTGACTGACATGTTTCTATCTATCTAATCTATGTGTGATGCTCTATCTTTCTGTTCTAAATTGTCGGGTACCGCTGCTGAATTGCCGGCCGGCTTTTTTAAAGAGACAGTGCATGAAAACACTATTATTTTTTTAAATAAATCCTTTACACTAAATGACAAGTACAGTAAGCAACACTATCACTGTACTTATTATATATGTGACTGACATGTTTCTATCTATCTAATCTATGTGTGAAGCTCTATTCTTTCTGTTCTAAATTGTCGGGTACAGATGCTGAATTGCTGGCCGGCTTTTTTAAAGAGACGGTGCATGAAAACACTAATATTTTTTTTAATAAATCCTTTACACTAAATGACAAGTGCAGTAACCAACACTGTCACTGTGCTTCTTATATGTGTGACTGACATGTTTCTATCTATCTAATCTATGTGTGATGCTCTATTCCTTCTTGTCTAAATTGTCGGGTACCGGTGTATGCTGCTGCTGAATTTGCCGGCCGGCTTTTTTAAAGAGAGTGTCTTCTGAGCAGTTTGTCAGCTTTTGGACACCTTTGCAGGTGTTTTCTATGTGTTTCTATGTGTTTTTGTTTGCCTGCCATTGGTTTTAACGGTGTTCGACGGTGTTCTAAGGTGTTCGACGAACAGTTCGACGAACAGTTCCTCGAACATCCCGGTGTTCGACGAACCGAACCGAACCCGAACACTACGGGGGTGGCTCAACACTAGCGAGCACATGTCAGCTGATTATTGGAATCGCAATCCACCAGCGGCTGTTAACATGTTAAATCTCTGACAGTGGCATTTACCTCGCGCTTCCGGGAGTCCTAAGCCCCGCCCATCAGTGACCCCGTCACGTGATCACGGGTCACCAATGGGTGGGCATGACAACTCAGGGTCTGCAGCAGACGCCTGTGGTTGTCATGTCTCAATTGCTATGAGCGCCACCTAGTGGTCAGCGCTCATAGCAAGTGAGCATTTCTCCTGCATACAAGCGATCTGCTCATCGCTTGTATGCAGTAGAAGCAATCAGACAACTGCTGCTTCTAGTCTCCTCTGGAGACTATAGAAGCAAGCAGAAAGTGTAAAAAAAAAGTTTTTAAAAAAGTTAAAAAAATAAAAAATATATAAAAGTTTAAGTCACCCCCCTTTCGCCCCATTCAAAATAAAATATATATATATAAAAAAAAAAACACATACACATATTTGGTATCGTCGCGTTCAGAATCGCCCGATCTATCAATATAAAAGAAAAATTAATACAATCAGTAAACGGCGTAACGAGAAAAAAAGTTAAACGCCAGAATTAAGTTTTTTTGGTCGCTACAACTTTGCAATAAAATGCAATAACGGGCGATCAAAACATCAGATCTACCCCAAAATGGTATCAATAAAAACGTCAGCCCGGCACGCAAAAAATAAGCCCTCACCAGGCCCCAGATCCCGAAAAATGGAGAAGCTAAGGGTCTCGGAAAATGGCGTCATTTTTTTTGTTTTTTTTAGCAAGCTTTGGATTTTTTTTTCAACACTTAAATAAAAAAGAACCTATACATGTTTGGTGTCTATGAACTGGTAACGACCTGGAAAATAATGATGGCAGGTCAGTTTTAGCAATCTGTAAACGTGGTAAAAAAAGGACCCAAAAAACAATTGCATTTTTTTTGCAGTTTCACTGCACTTGGAATTTTTTTCCCATTTTCCAGCACACGATATGGTAAAACCAGTGATGGTGTTTAAAAGTACAACTCGTCCCACAAAAAATAAGCCCTCACATGGCCATATTGAACGAAAATTTAAAAAGTTCTGGCTCTGGGAAGAAGGGGAGCAAAAAAGGAAAACACAAAAACAGAAAGACCCATGGTCGTTAAGGGGATAACATATTTCACAGGAAAGCACTTTCACTTTCGTTTTTGAACGTTTTATTGTGAGCCTGTAAAAGTGGCTTAATACCTCTGACCACCTTGTTGACAGCAGTGACCTGGGGGTCAGAAATGCTTCCAGGGGCGATCCCCATGCTGTCCCCATGTCATTTGAGCACTGTCACTATCGTTTTGGGCACTTTTTAGGCTTTCTACAGACTGCAGGGGAAGCCGCCACAAAAATGTTCGGGTCTCCCATAGACTAACATTGGGCTCGTTGCTCGGGTCGAGCACCCGAGTATCACAGTGAGCTCGGCCCGAGCTTCGAGCACCCGAGCATTTTAGTGCTCGCTCAACACTAGTAAGAATGTAAACTGAGTGGGGAGTGTATAAATATGTGAAAAAGGGTGTAGTGAAGAGTAGAGATGAGCGGTGTTCGACTAGAACTGTTCGCCAATCTCAAATTCGAGCTGTTTTGGGCGGTGTTCGAGTTGTTCGACGAACCCGAACGATTTGCAAAAAATTCGGCTGTTCGAGGTTATGTTCGATAACTGTTCGTGCACCAAAAGCGTGTCCTGCATGTCTGGCGCTATTTAGAGCACCAATCATGCAGGGATTGTCTGCCACTCACTGTAATGCCACAGCCATGGTGGTTGTGGCATTAGAGTGATTGCCCAAATCGATGGGAACTGTGATCACAGTGAAACATGAAAAGCCGGCAATTCAGCAGCGGCATACACCGGTACCCGACAATTTAGAACCGAAAGAATAGAGCTTCACACATAGATTAGATAGATAGAAACATGTCAGTCACATATATATGAAGTACAGTGACAGTGTTGCTTACTGTACTTGTCATTTAGTGTAAAGGATTTATTTAAAAAAATAATAGTGTTTTCATGCACTGTCTCTTTAAAAAAGCCGGCCGGCAATTCAGCAGCGGTACCCGACAATCTAGAATGGAAGGAATAGAGCATCACACATAGATTAGATAGATAGAAACATGTCAGTCACATATATAATAAGTACAGTGATAGTGTTGATTACTGTACTTGTCATTTAGTGTTAAAATAAAGGATTTATTTAAAAAAAAATTGGCGTGGGGTTCCCCTTAATTTTAGGCTCTAGCGGAGGTTAAGCAGACGGCTGGGGCAGACGTTTGAAGCCTGGGAAGGGGGTAATACCCACGGAGCTTCCCAGGCTACTAATATCAGCCCCCAGCTGAATACCTAGCCTTTACTAGCTATTAAAATGGGGGACCCCCCAAAAAAATGACGTGGGGTCCCCCCTATTTTAATAGCTAGCAAAGGCTAGGCAGACAGCTGGGGGCTGATATTAATAGCCCAGGAAGGGTGCCATAAATATTGGCCCCCTCCCAGGCTAGAAACACCAGCCGTCAGCCGCCCCTGAAATGGCGCATCCATTGGATGCGCCAATTCTGGCACTTAGCCTCGCTCTTCCCACTGCCCTGTAGCGGTGGCAGTGGGGTAATAGGGCTGGGGTTGATGTCAGCTTATAATGCCAGCTGACATCAAGCCCAGGTTAGTAATGGAGAGGCGTCTATAAGATACCCCCATTACTAACCCCGTAGTCAAAGTTAAAAAAAAACACAAACACCCAGAATAAAGTCCTTTAATTGAAATAAAGACACAATTCTTTATTGTTCTAAATTAAACCATACTTACCGTCACGCCCATTCCAGCTGAAGCCAACGATCTCCTGCAATAAAAGAAAAATAATAAAGCAACATCATCCTTACCTTTCCATGGTTCCCACGACAGCTTCAGCTCTGCTACATCGAGATGACAGGCTGGACCACAGCAGAAAGCTGCCATCCAGCCTGTCATCCCGCAGACACTGAGAAGCGCAGTGTCTCTCTGTGAGGGCATCCAGATGAGCCGAGTTAATGTCCAATGAACTCGGCTCACCTCATGCACGTCACTGACAGCGTGGGAAAATTCTCCTGCACTCAGCGCTTCAGCGTGGGAGAATTCTCACGCTGAAGCGTTGAGTGCAGGAGAATTTTCCCACGCTGTCAGTGACGTGCATGAGGTGAACTGAGTTCATTGGACATGAGCTCACCTCATGCACGTCACTGACAGCGTGGGAGAATTCTCCTGCACTCAGCGCTTCAGCGTGAGAATTTTCATTGGACATGACCTCGGCTCATCTGGATGCCGTCACAGCGAGACACTGAGGAGCGAAGCAAGCCTGCTCTTCTCAGTGTCTGCGGGTTGACAGGCTGGATGGCAGCGTTCTGCTGCGGTCCAGCCTGTCATCTCGATGTAGCAGAGCTGGAGCTGTCCTGGGAACCATCGAAAGGTAAGGATGAGGTTGCTTTATTATTTTTCTTTTATTGCAGGAGATCGTTGGCTTCAGCTGGAATGGGCGTGATGGTAAGTATGGTTTAATTTAGAACAATAAAGAATTGTGTGTTTATTTCAATTAAAGGACTTTATTCTGGGTGTTGTGTTTTCTTTTAACTTTCACTATGGGGTTAGTAATGGGGGTGTCTTATAGACGCCTCTCCATTACTAACCTGGGCTTGATGTCAGCTGGCATTATAAGCTGACATCAACCCCAACCCTATTACCCCACTGCCACCGCTACAGGGCAGTGGGAAGAGCGAGGCTAAGTGCCAGAATTGGCGCATCCTATGGATGCGCCATTTCTGGGGCGGCTGACGGCTGGTGTTTCTAGCCTGGGAGGGGGCCAATATTCATGGCACCCTTCCTGGGCTATTAATATCAGCCCCCAGCTGTCTGCCTAGCCTTTGCTAGCTATTAAATTAGGGGGGACCCCACGTCATTTTTTTGGGGGGTCCCCCATTTTAATAGCTAGTAAAGGCTAGGTATTCAGCTGGGGGCTGATATTAGTAGCCTGGGAAGCTCCGTGGGTATTACCCCCTTCCCAGGCTTCAAACATCTGCCCCAGCCGTCTGCTTAACCTCCGCTAGAGACTAAAATTACGGGGAACCCCACGCTATTTTTTTTTTTAATAAATCCTTTATTTTAACACTAAATGACAAGTACAGTAACCAACACTATCAGTGTACTTATTATATATCTGACTGACATGTTTCTATCTATCTAATCTATGTGTGATTCTCTATTCTTTCTGTTCTAAATTGTCGAGTACAGATGCTGAATTGCCGGCCGGCTTTTTTAAAGAGACAGTGCATGAAAACACTATTATTTTTTTAAATAAATCCTTTACACTAAATGACAAGTACAGTAAGCAACACTGTCACTGTACTTATTATATATGTGACTGACATGTTTCTATCTATCTAATCTATGTGTGAAGCTCTATTCTTTCCGTTATAAATTGTCGGGTACCGCTGCTGAATTGCTGGCCGGCTTTTTTAAAGAGACGGTGCATGAAAACACTAATATTTTTTTTAATAAATCCTTTACACTAAATGACAAGTGCAGTAACCAACACTGTCACTGTGCTTCTTATATGTGTGACTGACATGTTTCTATCTATCTAATCTATGTGTGATGCTCTATTCCTTCTTGTCTAAATTGTCGGGTACCGGTGTATGCCGCTGCTGAATTGCCGGCCGGCTTTTTTAAAGAGAGTGTCTTCTGAGCAGTTTGTCAGCTTTTGGACACCTTTGAAGGTGTTTTCTATGTGTTTTTGTTTGCCTGCCATTGGTTTTAACGGTGTTCGACGGTGTTCTAAGGTGTTCGACGAACAGTTCGACGAACAGTTCCTCGAACATCCCGGTGTTCGACGAACCGAACCGAACCCGAACACTATGGGGGTGGCTCAACACTACTCAACACTAGTGAAGAGGTGCATATGATATGTGAGTGCAAGCAAGACTCTTTACAGCACACTCTAATGCAGCTATTCTACATGCACAGTCTTATTATTTAGGATATCAATATGCATTAGTTTTGGTGCTCTCACGTCCCCTACTTACTAACTGGCATACTTATAATATCTAGAGGCTATATGCCTCAACACTTGCACTTTTATTCTTATGAGAATTTATATATGTATATTTTTTATGTCATTTTTGATGCTATTTCTCTATATATTTCAACTTAAAAAACCCTTTTATGCCCTTGCACTTTACTTATTTTTAGGGGGTTTATGTGTTTATTCATTTATTTATTTACTTATTAACTGGTTATAGCACTTTATAGTAGGGTTAGTGCAATACAAAGTTTATGATTTCATATTTGCCCTATATGGGCCAACTCCCATGTACCAATATAGCCATGATGGAGATTTGGTTGTCGTATCATTTGAAGGCACCTGTTTTTTTGTTTTTTATTTTTGAGAAAATATTTTAATCTATTGAAATAAACTGAATTGATTTTATATGAGTCTATTTAATCTTCCTTTGAACTGGGCCTATGCAGCCTGAGTTTTGTTTTCTGATACAATTTATTTCGGAGTGATGATTTTGACCTTTTTGAGTTATATTGATTCCGGGGTAGACGGATGAGCATAGCGGCGCCAGGTCTTATATAGACCTGATGATGCTGTGCGGCCAGCCAATCACTGTAATGCCCACAACCAACATGGCTACGTAATTACAGTGCATGGCAGGCAATCCCTGCATGTTCGTTCGCTCTCTAAAGAGCGCCAAAAATACAGGGCGGGGACCCAAGTTCCCGCCCAAGCAACCAAGAAATACTCACCGAGCGCCGAGCTTGTCAAGCACAGTGATGCTTGGGCGAGTACCGAGCATGTTCGCTCATCACTAGTAAGTACTTAACCCAGTCCATCTGATTCTCAGAGATGAAACACCTGAGATAAGTCTCAAGATTTTGATTTACACATTCCGTCTGACCATTGCATTGAGGATGAAAAGCCGAAGAAAATGACAAATGAATCCCCAGCCAGCTGCAGAAAGCCCTCCAA
Source organism: Phyllobates terribilis (assembly GCF_046119375.1). Lineage (NCBI taxonomy): Eukaryota > Metazoa > Chordata > Amphibia > Anura > Dendrobatidae > Phyllobates > Phyllobates terribilis. The sequence continues at coordinate 82,914,080 of NW_027362764.1, forward strand.
AACTTGGAAATAAACTGCACCCCCCGGTTCGAAACTATATCAGAAGGAATTCCATGCAGTCTTACAATCTCCTTGATAAAGATCTGTGCTAGAGTCTTGGCATTAGGTAACGCGGAGAGCGCAATGAAATGCGAAATTTAGCTAAACCAGTCTACTACACCTAGAATAACTGTATTTCCCTCAAAAACAGGTAAATCAGAGATAAAATCTATTGACAAATGGGTCAAGGTCTATTGAGAATCTCCAGAGGTTGGCGAGAGCCCGACGGGCGAGTTCAAGGGGTCTTGGAATGCTCACACACACTACAGGCAGCGACATATTACTGTACATCCTGATGTACCCCAGACAACCAAAAACACTGAGTGAGAAGGTCCGTGGTAACCTTATTTCCAGGGTGTCCGGCAATGTTCCTGGCAATACTCACTCCACTTAGTCACCTCTCGAGTTCGCCAGTCAAGCACCGGGTTATGGAACGTGAGCCAGAGAAGTCCGAGAACCAAAGGAGATGGCAATCCCCCCAACACATAGCAATCAATAGATTCGGAATGCATAGCCTTAATCTGTAAACTCACCCCACGGACGATCTGAGTGAATGACCCCTGGCTCAAAGGCGCAGTCTATTGCAATAATGGTTATCAGCCTAGACAACTCCTGAGGTTTAAGCCCCTGCACCTGGACGAACCCTGCATCTATTAAATTAAACCCCGCCCCTGAGTCCAGAAAAGCCGCAATGACAACCTTGCTTTCGCCAAGATGAATCTCGGCCGGTAAAAAAATTTGTGGACTACCTACGGAGGAAACTAGTACACCCGAGTTTCCAATCTCCCCATAACCTGGGCTCATTTGTTTTCCGGCGGCCATTTTCTAGAAGGACACACATTCGCATAATGTCCCCTCCTGCCACAGAAAAAACATGTAACCCATTTACGCCGTGCTGCTGTGGGCTCAAATAGAAGAATAGCGCTACCTAGTTGCATGGGTTCCCTGCAGGAAGAGAGAATGCCCAGGCCTGAGTATCACCCTGTAGGAACGATATTACAATTCCAACACTCTGCTCTGTTACGGGTCCGGGGGGTGGAACCTCTGTGCCGCGGTGCAAGGAGGGACCCAGAGGGGCGTAACTAAGTATCAACTCAGACCGACCCTGGTCAGACGACGGCTAACGACTCTGTGACCAGGGAGGGACCAAGCAGAGGGACCAGGTGCTACTCTGGGGACGACCTTGTAAGAGAGCAGGTGGCTCCCACGGGTCAGATTACTGGGACTGAGCGGTATAGCGGATGGGCACCACAAGCAGGCAGAAGTCTCTGGGTTAGCTGACAGGTGGTCACGGCAAGTGACAGCAGGAGCCTCCAGGTAGGCTATCAGGTGGTCACGGCAAGTGACGGCCGAGGTTCCTGGTAGGCTAGCAGGTAACAAGCAGGTAACAGGCGAGTACTCCCAGGTGAGCGGGCTAGCAGGCACGGCAGGTAGCAGGGAGGTAACTGGCAGGTGCTTCTTGGTAAGCAGGCAGACTTTCCCATAGACAGACTGGCGGGTTGAACGGAAGACAGACTGTCGGGCTGGAGAGTAGTCAGGCTGGTGGACTGGAACAGTAGTCAGGCTGGTAACTGGACCTGAGGGCTGAAGCAGAGGTAAGTATACTGTGCAACAACTATTGCTCGGGCACCTCCATTTTGGAGGAGGTGCCTTATATATGGGAGGTCCTCCGGCTATTGGCCGGGGACTCCATAGGACGGCGCAAGTGGGCCCTTTAAGAGAGAGGGAGCGCGCGCAAGCCCTAAGCACAGTGCCCGGGAAGCAGCGTGCGCCGACAGCAGCAGCAGGAAGAGGAGTGACGCGCCCCTGGGCCTGTGTCGCGCTGCGTTGCGCACGCGGGAGCCTACCCAGAGCCGGATCAGATGGGGGTAGTAGTCTCGTGGCGGTGACCCGGTCCGTGCCCAGGGAGTCAGACTAAGTGGCAGTCTATTAGCAGTAGATGGTGGATGACTACGCCACCTGTTGAATGCAGCTATGGAGCTGCCGCTGCAGGGCAGACCGCTGAGGCCGGTGGAAGGATGGTGCAGCGTGGATGGTATAACCCCCAACGGGAGGGGTATGGCCTCAGGGCAGCCGACGTGGATGATGGGGGTAGCAGGAACCACTCGGAGACGGTACTGTGTAGTTCAGGGTCTTTACTGGTGACAAAGATAGACCCTCCCGGAGTACTGGCTAGCGATTGGGGCCTGGTCAGTCCTTGAGCAGATGGGATCTCCCCTGGCCAGGCGGAGTTGTAGGCCTCCCAAACTAACGATACTCTTCTGGCTACCTTGCTAGAGGCGGGTATAAGTAGCCCACGTCCCTGAGTGTACCGTGTGGTGCTCACCCGTATGGCCGGTGACTCGGGGCCTTCGGGTTTCTGGGCCAGAGGACCTGCAATCCCCTGCCGGTCGGTTTCTGCTGCTGGATAGGAGTTAGTCCCCACAGCCTCGGACTCCGGGTCCGGTGATAACTTCTCAGTCAGGGCGAGCTCTGCAGCTGCCAGCCCCTGACTCCTTGTAACACTGCTCCCACAGAGCTCCTGTTGTTTCTTCCTATATTTGCTTCTCTTCTCTGCTTCTTCTCTACTCACTAACCCTGCCTCAGCCCCAGGTTTTTATATAGGGGAAGTCCTTCCCCTTCCAGGACTGGGCAGGAGGTGTGGCATGCATAGGATTCCTGACCAAGAGACCTCCCACCTGCTCTCAGACATAACAATGCTGTTACTGTGGAAACCAGACCCCTGGGGTGCCACATTCCCCCCTAGTGAAATTTAGTACTCCGGGACTAAACATATTTTAGAAAAACATAACAAGATATAACAATAACAATACAATAAAGAAACACATAAAGGTGGTCACGGCATGTCCGTAACCGGGTGCAGTCTTTGAAGAAAGCAAGGTGTCCATTTCACCAAAACAGGGAGACGTAACCAGGTAGGGGTCTGTCCTGCCCCGAGTCCTTAACAGTCTTTAGTCCATCCTGGGTTACGCTCCAACTATGTACAAAGGATTCCCGGTAAATCCACCAAGGACTCCTAAAAATAACTAGAAACACATAATTATTTACAAGTAACAAGAAAAACAGGTAACCACAAATAAAACAATTTATACATTTCAAATCCTCCAACGTGCGGGTAACTGGCCTCTAGTGGCCCTAGTGGACCTACGGAGCTGACTGTCTAGCCCTGAACTACAGGGTGTAGGAGCTGTCAAGGGTAAACTGGGCAGCTGTCTACCGGCTCTTTGGCTCACTAGGGGTACGGCAGGCTCACTATAAGCAGAGGGTTGATCCTCCTGTTCTGCTTGTGTGGAGTCTTCTGCCTCCTGGACCGGCTGCTCTTCCAGCTCTACCTGTCGCTCCGTAGGTGCTTGGGATGCTGGTTGGAGGAAGGTGAGTACGGGTACCACAACTGCGCCATTGACTTGAGTCCAAGACCGAGGGAAGTCTCCGAGCACAGTACTAACCATGTCTTCCCTTTCCTCTACGGGTCGAGGGTCTTCTTGTTCCTCTTCAGGGTTCCGTAGCTGTTCGGGACACTTATTCAGGTGATCCCGGGATACAATGGTTGTGGTTTCCCCTCCGTCTTTACTGATGGTACAGACCTTTGGGTTGTCGTGGCTAGAGGGCAGTACGGTGTACGGGTCCTTCTCCCACTGGTCGTCCAACTTGTGGAGCCGTCTTTTTCTCTTCAAGACTTGCTCTCCGGGTACCAGGGGAACAGCGGGAGCATACTGGTTGTAAGTTTTCTCTTGCTTTTCCCTAGCCTGACAGAGACTTCGCTCCACGCTCTCCTGTACTCTCCGGTACTGCTGCTGCCTTTCTGTGTCCCAGTCTGCTTCTGGTGAAGTGTCCTCGGGTGTCAGGACTCCCATTTCCAGGTCAACAGGTAACTTACCAGGTCTCGCCCTCATTAGGTAAGCCGGGGTACAGTTGGTGGAACCTACCGGGATGTGGTTGTATAGGTCCACCAGATCGGGCAGCTTCTCAGGCCACAGACTGCGTTCTTCCAGGGGCAACGTTTTCAGAAGATCCATTACCACCTGGTTCATTTTCTCACAAAGTCCATTAGTTTGCGGATGATAGGGTGTTGTCCTTATCTTCCGGCAGCCATACAGAGTGCAGAATTCTTGGAAGACCTCCGCTTCAAAGGCAGGCCCCTGGTCTGTCAACACTTGGTCCGGGTACCCGTGTGGACGGCAGAAATGCTGCTGGAAGGCTCTAGCTGCTGTTCGAGCTGTTAAGTCCTTGACAGGGACGACAACCAAGAACCGGGAGTAGTGATCCACGATGGTTAGTGCGTAGACGTAGCCACTTCTGCTTGGGGTCAGTTTTACATGATCCAAGGCTACCAGTTCCAACGGCTGCCGGGTGACGATGGACTGCAGGGGAGTCTTCTGGCTGGCACGGTCCTTCCTTCTTAGGTTGCACGGGCCACAGTCTCTGCACCACCTCTCGATGGTTCCCCTCATGCCTACCCAGTGGAACCGCTCGCGCAGCAGGAACTCCAGCTTCTTCCATCCGAAGTGTCCAGCCCCGTCGTGGTATGCCTCCATCACCATGGCTGCGTCTCTTCGTGGCACCACTACTTGCCAGATTAGTTCATGCGTCCGGGAGTTAACCATTCTGCGGCACAACTTCCCCTTGTAAAGGAACAGTCGACTCTTCTCAGCCCACAGTTGCTTGGCTTCCTCCGGAGCGTCTGGGTCAAGGCGAGCCTCTGGCCGAGTCAGCATCTCCTTCACCAGCCGGACGGCAGGGTCACTGTCTTGCGTTTCCGCCCAGTTGTAGTGAGGTAAGGGGTTAAGCGTAGCGCCTTGCTTACTCCTTACCCGGTGGGAATACTGGATAGTCCCATGACGGTGAAACGCAGGGAGTTCGACTTCTTCCAGTCCCTCTGGATCTTCTCCTACGTCCGGTAGGTTTGGCATCCTGGACAGGGCGTCCGCGTTGGTATTGGAGCGTCCTGCCCGGTATTTGATGGTGAACTCGTAGTTGGACAGACGGGCCATCCATCTCTGCTCTAGGGCACCGAGTCTTGCCGTGTCCAGGTGTGTCAACGGGTTGTTATCCGTGTACACGACGAACCGGGAAGAAGCGAGGTAGTGCTTAAAGCGTTCGGTGACTGCCCACACCACTGCCAGGAACTCTAGCTTAAATGAGCTGTAATTCTCAGGGTTTCTCTCGGTGGGTCGCAGTTTTCGGCTGGCGTAAGCGATTACTCGTTCTTTCCCCTGCTGGATCTGGGACAGCACGGCTCCTAGCCCGATGTTACTTGCGTCAGTGTAGAGGATAAAGGGCTGGTTGTAATCCGGGTACGCCAGGATTTCATCCCCCGTGAGGGCCATCTTCAGCTGGCGGAAGGACTCTTCTTCTAACTTCTCCCATTTGAAGGGCGGCTTCTGGTTCTTGGCCTTCCGGGACTGGCCTATCAGGAGGTCCTGCATAGGAGCTGCCTTCTTGGTGAAACCGGGTATGAACCTTCGGTAGTAGCCTACCAACCCGAGGAACTGCCGCACTTCCTTTACACTGGAGGGACTTGGCCATTCCTTAATTGCGGTGATCTTATCAGGATCGGGAGCCACTCCGTCAGCGCTCACCACGTGTCCCAGGTACTGCACCTTTGGTTTCAGGAGGTGACACTTGGAGGGTTTCACCTTTAGGCCGTAGCTTGCCAGGGCTTCGAACACTTCCGCCAGGTGTTTCAGGTGGTCCTCATAAGTCTTAGAATATACGATGACATCGTCCAGGTACAACAGGACCGTCTCGAAGTTTCTGTGGCCCAGACAGCACTCCATTAATCGTTGGAAGGTTCCTGGTGCGTTGCAGAGTCCGAACGGCATGCAGGTAACCTCGCTAAGTCCCATCGGGGTGGTGAATGCGGTCTTCTCCCGGTCCGCCTCTGCTACAGGAACCTGCCAGTACCCACTAGTGAGATCCAAGGTAGAGAAGAAGTTAGCAGATCTTAAAGCAGCCAAAGACTCCTCTATCCTTGGTAAGGGGTACGCATCCTTGTGTGTGATACGGTTGATTTTCCGGTAATCTACACACATCCTCATGGTGTTGTCTTTCTTTTTGACTAAGACTAGTGGAGCTGCCCAGGGGCTACAGCTATCCCTGATCACCCCAGCCTCCTTCATGTCTCTAAGCATCCCCTTGGCGTGTTGGTAATGTGCAGGGGGTACGGGTCGATACCTCTCTTTTATGGGAGGATGGTCTCCCGTGGGGATGTGGTGTTCTACCCCCTTGACTCGCCCGAAGTCTAACGGGTGTTTACTAAACACTCTCTCGTACTCTTGAACCACCCGATAGACTCCCTGTTTCTGGTGTGAGGGAGTGGAGTCAGTACCCAAATGTAGTTGCTGACACCAGTCCTCCATTGTTTTCTTAGAGCCATTACCTTCCTCCGGGTGAGATGGAGGCAAGGGTTCCACAGATTGTATAGCATTTTGGTTAATGGTATATAATTTGGCTAGCGTGGCATACCGGGGCAGGTACACTTCCCTCTTCCCGATATTGATTATGCGAACGGGCACCCTCCCATGGCGTACATTAACCACCCCCCCGTGCTGTCAAGATGGTGGGCCTACTGTCTGAGTAAACTGGTTCTACCATTGCCTGGTAATCTCTACCTCTCAGACCAATAGCTGCCCGGCACCAAATCATCATTTCACTTTTTGGGGGCATGGCAATAGGGAAAGGGTCACACATTCTCACGCTACCAATCTCACCGCCGGAGAGTTCCACCTGTTGCCGTCGCATCAGTGCCCGGATCTCTTTTTGGAGCACTCGCTGCTCGCCGGAGCTGGCGTTCTTGGCAACCTGCTGTAAAAGGAAAATCACCTCTGCAAGACAATTTTCAATTACATTAGTTCCTAGAGTTATCTTTGGGTGACTCTCGTGTTTGTCAATGTCTACAATGATCAGTCCCTGTGCTGCCAATTCGACTCTACCGATTTTAATGGTCACCTCTTTAAATCCAATCTATGGCACGGGCTGACCATTGCTGGCGATGATACTCAAGTCGTCGTCAGGGTAGCGGGTGATATCCGAGTCATTCCAGTACTGCTTGAAGAGCACGTACGGGATGGTGGTGACCTGTGACCCGGTGTCCAGTAGGGCACTCATAGGAATGCCATCCAGTACCACGGGTAAGACTGGACGTCCTCCCACATATTTGTCGCGCCAGTTCGATGGGCCTGGTGATCTTTTTCCTGGGGGTTGGCCCTCTACCCCAGGTTGTGCCAGTTTAAAGGACAGTACCTTGCCATATGTCCGGGTTGATTGCAGCGGCGGCAGATGGGTCGTCCGTCCTCCTTGTATCGGTCGCTGGGTCTTCCTCTGGCCGGTGGGGTCCTCCTTGGTCGACGCCACGGGATGTCCTCCAGTCCGGATGCCAGCTGGATCTTCCCTGGAGTGGAAACCTGTAAAGACTGCACAGTTCGGGTTAGCGCAGCAACGCTTTTAGCTAGCTCTTGGACCTGATGGTGCAGGTCTGGAGCCGAGTCATTGTTCAAAGCCTGCGCATCAGCTCCCACAGGCCCTGCCGACAAGGGCGCCGCCTCCTGGTGGTAGGTGGTAGTGGGGCATCTGTGGGTCACAACGCCACCTGGTGCCGGTTCTCGGAGCACCCGGATGGCTCTGTCCTTGAACTGTGCAAATCCCAGATGAGGGTCCTGTAAGGCCATTGCCCGCAACTGGGTTCGGTGGGCATTGCAATATAAACCCTCTATAAATTGTTCAGTTAACAGCCTGTCCTCGTCTCCCACGCCGTCAGGGTCGGTCTGCTTAATGGCTCTCAGGGCCTCTTGTAGGTTCAGGGCATAGTCCCTTATACTCTCATGTGCCCGCTGTTTGCACCCGTAGAATCTAAGCTTGATCTCGGCTGAGGTGCGGGTATCAAAGGTGTCCCTCAGCCGGGTTAGTATCCCTGCGACAGTCCTCCCCCCAGGTGGCCAGGACTTTACCTCCCTTTGGGCTGCCCCGGTTAATTGGGCCACCAGGATGCTTACTTTTTGCTCTTCTGTGAGGGGGTACACCTGGAAGAGGCTATCTAGTTTTTCTCTAAAGTCCTGCAGAGTATGTGACTCCCCTGAGTACTGGGGTAGCCAGGCTGCCCCCGGGATATAGGGCATGGTGAAAGGCATGACCGCAACAGCAGTGGCGCTGGCGGGGGTTGGAGCGGTGAAGCTCTCCTCCGTATCCGACATCCTTCTCCCCCCTAGTGGACCATGGCCTACCTTGCGATGATCCTCTTCCGTAGGCCGCGGCTCCGCAGTGGATCGTCAGGGTTGAGGACCTTCCGTCGCGCTCCTGTGACGTCGGCGTCTGCTGGGCTCCTTCCAGGACCTTACGCAACGTCCGGACGTGAGGCGGGGCTTCAGTTCTCGCGCGTTTTCGGAGTCCACGCCCCTCTTCTTCCCGCGCGGCGTCCCCAAGATGGCGTCCAGCGGCGGGAAAACTCCACGGATGGCGGGAAGAAGGCTGAAGGTGGCGCCGGATGGCGGGAAAACTTCACGGATGGCGGGAAGAAGGCTGAAGATGGCGCCGGATGGCGGGAATCTTCACCGATGGCGGGAAGAAGGCCGAAGATGGCGCCGGATGGCGGGAATCTTCACCACAGGTAAGTTTTAAAAGTCTCTTTTTCAGGCACGCAGTACCCGGTGGTTGCGGGCACGAAATCCTGCCGACTACGCCAAAAGTTGACGCGCCCCTGGGCCTGTGTCGCGCTGCGTTGCGCACGCGGGAGTCTACCCGGAGCCGGATCAGATGGGGGTAGTAGTCTCGTGGCGGTGACCCGGTCCGTGCCCAGGGAGTCAGACTAAGTGGCAGTCTATTAGCAGTAGATGGTGGATGACTACGCCACCCGTTGAATGCAGCTATGGAGCTGCCGCTGCAGGGCAGACCGCTGAGGCCGGTGGAAGGATGGTGCAGCGTGGATGGTATAACCCCCAACGGGAGGGGTATGGCCTCAGGGCAGCCGACGTGGATGATGGGGGTAGCAGGAACCACTCGGAGACGGTACTGTGTAGTTCAGGGTCTTTACTGGTGACAAAGATAGACCCTCCCGGAGTACTGGCTAGCGATTGGGGCCTGGTCAGTCCTTGAGCAGATGGGATCTCCCCTGGCCAGGCGGAGTTGTAGGCCTCCCAAACTAACGATACTCTTCTGGCTACCTTGCTAGAGGCGGGTATAAGTAGCCCACGTCCCTGAGTGTACCGTGTGGTGCTCACCCGTATGGCCGGTGACTCGGGGCCTTCGGGTTTCTGGGCCAGAGGACCTGCAATCCCCTGCCGGTCGGTTTCTGCTGCTGGATAGGAGTTAGTCCCCACAGCCTCGGACTCCGGGTCCGGTGATAACTTCTCAGTCAGGGCGAGCTCTGCAGCTGCCAGCCCCTGACTCCTTGTAACACTGCTCCCACAGAGCTCCTGTTGTTTCTTCCTATATTTGCTTCTCTTCTCTGCTTCTTCTCTACTCACTAACCCTGCCTCAGCCCCAGGTTTTTATATAGGGGAAGTCCTTCCCCTTCCAGGACTGGGCAGGAGGTGTGGCATGCATAGGATTCCTGACCAAGAGACCTCCCACCTGCTCTCAGACATAACATTGCTGTTACTGTGGAAACCAGACCCCTGGGGTGCCACAGGAGCGCTGGAGGACGCCGCGCGGGGAGCGAGGAGGTGAGAGGGACGACGTCTCTGCCTGGCAGGGGGCAGAGACGCCGATGCTACAGTACCCCCCCCTTTACGCCCCCTCTTTTTTAGGCCAGAAAGAAATCTTTCAAGGAGAAGCGGGGCGTGGATGTTCTCCTTGGGTTCTCAAGTTCTCTCCTGTGGGCCAAACCCCTTCCAATCCACCAGAAAAAAGGTTTTTCCTCTTACCCTCTTGGTGGCCAGAATATTCTCTACTTCAAAAACGTCCTCAGCGGAAACCGGGGCAGGGGAAGTACCTGGATTGTTGGAAAAAGAATTAAAGGCAACAGGTTTGAGGAGAGATACGTGGAAGGAGTTGGCAATGCATAAGGTGGCTGGAAGCTTTAACTTGTAGGCCACTGGATTGATTTAAGATAAGATAAGATAAGATATACTTTATTTATCCCGGAGGAAATTGCGGATTTTAAGTCGGATTTTAAATTTTAAGTTGGGTCCTTAAAATTTGTTTAAGGACCCAACCTGTAGGAGGGTATTTTGAGCCGAACATGTTTGGAGGAGAGCCAAACCTTGTCTCCCGGACGGAATTGAGGCGGATCCAGAAATCTTTTGTCAGCAAATCTCTTCATCCGCTCGGAGGACTGAAGAAGTGCGGACCTAGTATTCTCCCAAATTCACTGACCAGAGACTCCGCGGCAGGGTGGTCCACAGAAGCGGAGACGGGAAACGGAATCCGGGGATGTTGACCATAGACTATAAAGAATGGGGACTTGGAAGTTGATTCGCTCTCATGATTGTTGTAGGAGAATTCGGCCTGTGGTAGGAGGTCCACCCAATCAGTATGGTGAGCATTAACAAAGTGCCGGAGGTAGCCGGTAAGGATCTGGTTGATCCGCTCCGCTTGACCATTGGACTGTGGATGGTAAGCGGAGGAGAAATCTAGGGTGACATCCAGTAATGTCGGGTAATAAGCAGGAAGGTCTTTTTCTGGCCAGCATGGCCGGCTAGTTAAGATGAATGACCCCAGTGAAGAACCTTATTCCGATCTGGTACTGCTACAAACGTCTTACCGGGTGGAAGACGAGTCAGATCCAAGGGGGCCACATTCATAACCTTGGAGGGATCGATGATGTGCATAGGCTCCTCCTCTTGGTTGGAGGACAGGAAGGATCGGGACAAGGCGTCAGCTTTGACATTTTTGTCCGCCGGCCGGAAATGTAGGACGAAGTCGAAGCGGGCAAAGAACAAAGACCACCGGGCCTGATGCGGATTGAGTCTTTGGGCATTTTGGAGATATGCCAAATTTTTGTGATCTGTATAGATGATCACCGGGGATAGAGCCCCTTCAAACAGGTAACGCCACTCCTCCAGTGCCAACTTGATGGCTAACAATTCTCGGTCTCCAATGGAGTAGTTGCGCTCAGACGAGGAGAAGAGTTTGGAGAAGAAGCCGCAGGTTACCATTCTCCCGGATGAGGATTTTTGGGTGAGCACCGCTCCGACTCCGGAGGAGCAAGCATCAACCTCCAGGAAGAACTGTTTGTTGCAGTCCGGACGGTGCAGTACTGGGGCAGAGGAGAAGGCTTGCTTTAAGGAAAAGAAGGCCTCCTCAGCTTCGGGCAATCATACCTTGGGATTTGCTCCCTTACAGGTGAGCGCAGATATGGGAGCAGTCCGGGAAGAGAAGTGCGGAATGAAGAGACGATAGTAGTTGGCGAAGCCCAGGAATCGCTGAATCGCCTTCAACCCCTCCGGTCGGGGCCACTTTAGGACAGCAGAGAGCTTCTCAGGATCCATTCGTAAGCCTGTCTGGGAGATGACATAGCCCAGAAATAGAAGAGAGGTCTGCTCGAAGAGGCACTTCTCGTATTTTGCATAGAGGTGGTTCTGCCTGAGCCTAAGCAGGACCTGACGAACATCCCTCCGGTGTGTGGGAAGATCCGGAGAAAAGACCAGGATATCGTCCAGGTATACCACCACACAGGAGTAGAGAAGATCACGAAGATGTCATTGACCAATTCTTGGAAGACGGCGGGAGCATTGCAGAGACCGAAGGGCATCACACGGTATTCATAGTGACCGTCATGGGTATTGAATGCCGTCTTCCACTCGTCTCCTTGACGGATACGGACTAGGTTATACGCTCCACGTAGATCCAACTTGGAAAAGATCCTGGCGCCCTTAAGGCGATCAAACAACTCGGAGATGAGCGGCAGGGGGTATTTGTTTTTTACCGTGATCTGATTGAGTCCTCTATAATCAATACAGGGGCGTAGCGAGCCATCCTTCTTCTTGACAAAGAAGAATCCGGCTCCAGCCAGGGAGGTCGATTTCCGGATGAATCCCCTAGCCAGATTCTCCTCAATGTATTCGGACATGACCCGGGTTTTGTCCGCCGACAACGGATAAATACGCCCACGGGGTGGAGTGGCGCCAGGTACCAGGTCGATCGGGCAATCATATGGCCTATGGGGTGGCAGTGTCTCTGCTTCCTTTTTACCGAAGACATCCGCATAGGACCAGTAAGGAGCCGGAAGACCGGGTAAATCGGCTGGGGTAGGTGGTGGACGAGCCGGGCGAACCAGAACCAGGCAGGTCTTGTGGCAGTCCTGACCCCACCAGAGTACTTCACCGGATTGCCAGTTCAGCACGGGTTCATGTGTCTGGAGCCAGGGTAGACCTAGCAATAGGGAGTGGGAGAGTCCGGGTAGCACATGGAAGGAGATTTTCTCAGAGTGCAACATTCCCACCTGCAGGGTTATGGGTTCAGTGACGAGCAGGATAGTCATCGAAAGGAGTCTTCCATCCACGGAGGCGACAGACAATGGTTCAGCCAGAGGTTTGGTGGGAATCCAGTATCTCTCTACCAGGGACTGGGAAATGAGGTTTCCAGCAGCTCCAGAATCCAGGTGAGCAATTTCAAAGTGACGGTTTTCACCCCAGGAGATAGAGATGGACAAAATCAGGGTTGGAGAGGGCTTGCTTTTGCCTAGGACGACCTCTCCGAGCGGTCCTAGACACTGGCGTTTCCCGGCTTCTCCGGGCAGGAACGGATGAAGTGCTCTTTACAGCCACAATAGAAACAGCTTCCCTCGGCTCGGCGTGACTCTTGGCGAGTTTTGACCATCTTGGTCTGGTCAATCTGCATAGGTTCGGGCGAGTACGCCCGGGGAGTGACTGGTTGAGAGGCAGGTCTCTGGAAAGTAGGAGCAAGGCGGGAAAACTCTCTGTCCCGAGTAGTCTCTTTGGTACGTTCTTGGAACCGGATGTCGTCCGGGTAGCTAGTGACACCAGGTCATCCAGGGTGGAAGGAATGTCCCGACCGGCTAACTCGTCCTTAATCCGACCAGAAAGACCCTCCCAGAAGACACCAGAGCCTCGTTCTCCCAGGCAAGCTCAGAAGCGAGGGTACGGAACCGTATGGCATATTGACCCACGGTGAGACTCTCTTGGCGGAGATGTAGCAGAGAGGAGGCAGAAGAAGTTTTCCGTCCTGATTCATCGAAGACTTTCCGGAAAGCAGCGAGGAAAGACGACAGGTCGGACACCAAGGGATCCCCTCTTTCCCACAGGGGATTTAGCCATGCCAGTGCCTCCCCAGTGAGATGGGACATGATGAAGGCCACCTTGGCCCTGTCGGAGATGAACTGGTATGCCAAGAGTTCTGCCACCTCTAAGCTGAGTTGCTGCTATTATCAAGCCAAAGCACCAATGGGGTCCATCTTTGGCGGGAATTTTTTTTAAAGTTCAGTGATACTGTCACGCTGTAAATGGCGAAACCAGGAAATGGCTCAGTGTTGGGACCTGCACCTGTCCCTGACACACTAGGGGGGTCCTGGCTTTCCTTTATCTCAGGGGTACCTCTGATAGTGAGGAGGCCTGAGCCGCCAGTGGCTCCTTAACTCCTGCGCAGGCCCTGACAGTGACCCCCTCTCCCCTCAGGGAGGAAGACAGTACAAAATAATGCTACTGTTACAAGACAGGGAAATACAGACAGGGTAAACAGTAGTGTTGAGCCACCCCCGTAGTGTTCGAGTTCGGTTCGGTTCGTCGAACACCCATGTGTTCGCCGAACTGTTCGTCGAACTGTTCGTCGAACACCTTCGAACACCGTTAAAACCAATGGCAGGCAAACAAAAACACATAGAAACACATAGAAAACACCTTCAAAGGTGTCCAAAAGCTGACAAACTGCTCAGAAGACATAACTAACACATGGAAAAGTGACAAGTACATATAGTCATGCGAAAATAAAAGAGGTGGAGGAGTAAAAGGAGGGGGAGACACAGATATAGGCATGTCATGCCCTTCTAAAATCCAAAAAGTGAGAAGCCGACACGGCCAGTCCGCTCCTGCCCGTGCCACCTCCGTGTCGCCGGGTTTGTGCCAGAGCCGCGGTGAACCCTGATGGCCAGCCCCCCTCTCCCAATACTGGTGCCTGTCCGCTGGTGGGTCGAGCGAGCCCCCCTGTGGTGGAGGCAGCTCTAAGCTTTTTAATTTAAATTGTCTCTCTAATTTGAATGAATACACTTTAAATCCATTTACAAGGATATATTGGAGGGCAAGTCTCATGCCAGCAGCCGCGTAATTCCAGCTCCAGTAGCGTCCACTAAAGCTGCTGCAGTTAAAAAGCTTTTATAAGGATCGAGCTCGGCTGTCCACCGCAAGGCATCCTACTGCCAGTCCCAGCCCCTATGCCTTGGGGTGCCTCCTGATGCTCTTCACTAAGTATCCCATGGTCCCGAAGCATTTCCTTTGAAAAAATTAAGTGTTTAAACTACAGGTGGTGTAGCTTGCTTAACAGCCGGGATAATCCGCTGACTAGCAGACACTGCTACTAGGCACAAAGTATTTCCTGGGCTAGATGCAGTTAAAAATTTGTAATTAGATACTCTCGTTGGATGCTGAGAAAGCATTCCATAGAGTCTCCTGGCACGCCATATATGATTCTCTTAAAAAGCTTGGGGTAGGGGTCTAGGGGACCCTTTTATAGCCAAAATCACGGCCCTGTATCGCAATACGTCACCTAGGCTGAAGATAAATGGAACTGTAGCACCCTGAGGGCTCGGTTGCTACAGACGTATTGCACCTCACCCAGAGGTGTGATATCTCACTCTCAGGTAAGGATGGAGTGTGGATCAGGACCCGACACCTGCATGCATTACACCACATTGCCGTGGGGCAGGGCGACCAATATGCCCCTGAGATGGGCACGACAGTCCCTGTCCCTGGCTGGAGTGGGGGGAGGGAACACTGAGGAAGGGGAACCCTGTAGTGCAGGAGCAGGGAGGAAGCAGTTCCTGGGTGCATTGAGAAGGGAGTATAAAAGGTGGGCACCATCTAAGTTCAGTGCAGAGAAGTCTGAGCAGAAGTGGCAGGGAGCAGGGGCTCTGCAAGAGCTCTGCTCCGGAGGCGGGCCTAGTAACAGAGGCCCAGGCCTGGAAGAGGGAGAAGGAAGGAAGAGGAGCGGAGAAGGCTCCAGGAACGAGGAATGAAGGGATCCCAGGGGTGCGGACGGGCGAGTGGCCACCGCACGCCCGAATCCACCTGCATGGAGGGGTCAGGCCAAAGGGGGAGACCGGTCCCCGAACTAGTGGAGGCAGGAAACGACCCTCAGCTAGAAACCGGAGGCTCTGACATTTTATGTGGCGCAGCCCCTCGCTACACCCGCTAGGAAGGCACCACATAGGGTCAGGGAAACTGGCGTCAAGTTTACCAAGAGGAGGCCCGAGGCAGCCGGACAGAAGTGTTGGTAAGAAAGGCCAGACAAAGGACACACAAAGGGGGTCCTGTGAAGTGCTCCAAAGTTATCTGGGAGTTGTCTGAGCCCCTCACCTGGTGAGCACAGTACGACGTGGGCAGCCGTTACCTGCAGACGTGGTCTGGATAATAAGAACTGTGAGTAAAGGCCCTGGACTGCATCACTGACTCCGTGTCGTTACTGCTGCTGCCCTGCACCATCACCCCCATCCTCCGCATACACTGCCCTGAGGCTATACTCCTCCCGTGGGGAGTTATGCTACGCTCTGCTGCACCCACAACACCAGCCTCAGCGGTCTGCCCTGTAGCGGCGGTTCACTCTGACCGCAATCCACGGGTGGCGTAGTCGGACATTTAAACATCAAAACCACATAAATAGTTCCGCCACTGGTTTGACCGCCCTGAGCCTCGGAACCGGGTCGCCGCCACGAAGACTACAACCACCAGCATCCACCAAAAAGGGTCCGGCTCCGGGTGTCCCAAGGCCCAGGGGGTGCCTCAGAACATTTTCATCACCTTTCACAATCACCAATGGGACAAGGCAGGGATGTCCTCTGTCCCCTCTCTTATACATCCTAGTGACGGAGCACCTGCTCTCATCAATTCGCCATAACCCCAATATTAGGTGGATTGAGGTGGGAGGCACCGAGTACAAGTGCTCTCTATTTGCTGATGATGTCCTAGTATATATCACTCAATCACATATATCCATCCCTGCTGTTATGGCTGAAATAGATCACTTTGTTACATGGTAAAATTTTAAAATCAATGCAGCGAAGTCTGAGGCCCTCGATGTCTCCCTCCCCAAATCCATATAGGATTTCATCCAGTCCAACTTTCTCTTTGCCTGGCCCTCACAGGGTATCAAATACTTAGGAATTCCTATTCATAGAGACCTCTCCCATCTATGTTATCTTAATTTTGGGCCCTTTATTGAACAATTCCATACAGACCACGGTTGGCAAGTTAGAACTGTAAGATTCACTACGTGAACCACTGGTGTTTTGTGGAAAAGCACATGTACACTGTGTTCCAAATTATTATGCAAAAAGTGTTTAGGAGTGATAAGGGAAGAATTTGTTTGTTTGTCAGTTAAACTCATTGATGGTGATGTGTGTCAGGGCTCTTTATATCACTGTAAGCAATTGCAGACACCTGTGCTAATTAGTTTGGCAGGTGTGTCCAATGAAAGGCAAGACTACTTAAGAAGGCTCTCTCACATTATTAAGCAGCCTACATTTTCTGCCAAAATGGGAAAGAAAAAGGATGTGTCGGCTGCTGAGAAGCAACAAATTGTGGAGTGTTTAGGTCAAGGCATGACTACAATCAACATTGTGCGATGATCAGGATGAAGTGTCTTGGCAATCAAGAAGTATGTAGCTGATTCACAGTACACACGTGTGCGTGCTGATAAGGGCAAATTGAGGACTCTTTCCTACAGGCAATTACGTCAGGTTAAAAGAGCAGCGGCAAGAAAGCCTTGTCATAGCAGCAGACAAGTTTTTGAAGCTGCTGGTGCCTCCAACGTCCCCCGAACAACAAGATGCAGGGTCCTTCAGAGGTTTGCAGCTGTGCATACGCCATCCTGTCGACCTCCTCTATCCACTTCACACAAGCAGAAACGGCTCCAGTGGGCCAAACATTACATGAAGACTGATTTCAAAACTGTTTTGTTCACGGATGAGTGCCGTGCAGCGCTCGATGGTCCAGATGGATGGAGTGGAGGATGGCTGGTTGATGGACACCCCACGCAAACACGGCTACAGCGCCAACAAGGAGGAGGTGGAGTAATGTTTTGGGCTGGAATCATGGGGAGAGAGATTGTCGGCCCCTTTAGGATCCCTGAAGGCGCTAAAGATGAACTCCATAATGTATGTGGATTTTTTCAAACAGCACTTCCTGCCATGGTTCAAGAAGAAGAACCGTGTATTTCACAGCAAGATCATTTTTCTGCATGATAATGCACCATCTCATGCTGCACATAAAACATCTGCATCTCTGGCTGATATGGGCATAAAAGGGGACAAACTTATGGTGTGACCCCCATGCTCCCCTGACCTCTACCCCATTCAGAACCTTTGGAGCATCATTAAAAGGAGTGTCTATGATGGCGGGAGGCAGTTCACATCTAAGCAACAGCTCTGGGAGGGTATTCTGTCCTCATGCAAAACAATTGAAGCAGAAACCATCCAAAACCTGACAAATTCAATGGACGAGAGAGTTCAGAAGCTCCTTTCGAACAAGGGGTCCTATGTGAAAATGTAACATCAACTACAATAAAGTTTTGAGTTGAAAACTGTTTGATTTCAGTTTCTAACAACCTGCTAATGCTTATAATTTCAAAAATGACCATTTTTTTGGTCTTTATTAAAATGAAAAGGTTGATCGAAAAGTTTGGGGGATCTAAGAGTGTGGCAACCCAGTAGTCATGATTACTTCGAATTCTGACAATATGAGGGTCATGCTGCAGGTAGTGCAGCAAGAAGGCACTTATGTGTCTTGCGCATCTCGGAGCCCCAAAATTATTTTCCGGGCTAGATGCAGCTAAAAATTATTTTGAATTTTAAATCTGGTGGAGCTTATTATAGATGGCCTTATAGGATCAGTGCTGCACACTGCTACAAAGCCCAAATTATTTTCCAGTCAAGATACAGATAAACATGATTAGTAATTTGAAAGCTTAAAACGGTTGGTAGGGTGATTTTAACCAATCATCAAGCTTTTACTCTCCCCAGGATGACACAGGGGTAGAAAAGTCGTTTCGGATCCATGATTTGTTCATCTTTATGAACGTGAGTCTGTCTACATTATCAGTGGAGAGCCGCGTGCGCTTATCTGTCAGCACACCACCAGCAGCGCTGAACACACGTTCAGACAGAACGCTGGCTGCGGGGCATGACAAGATCTCCAAGGCGTAAGTGGCTAGCTCCGGCCATTTATCCAGATTGGAAGCCCAAAAAGAGCAAGGGTCCAGTGACACAGTCGTGGCTTCAATGTTTACTTGGAGATACTCCTGTACCATCGTCTCTAGGCGTTGACTATGTGTCAGACTTCTTGTCTCCTGTGGCCTTGCAAAGGATGGGCTAAAAAAGTGGTGAAATGATTCCGCAAAATTGATGTTACCAGCAGATACTGTGGTTCTGTTACGGTTTGAGTGCTGAACACTTGACGGTCCCACGGTTGGCAAGTTGGAACGGTGAGATTCACTACGTGCACCACTGGTATTTTGTGGAAAAGCACATGTAAGATTCTGCAACAGTCTCTGCTGATACTCCTGCATGCGTGCATCCCTTTCTATGGCAGGAATAATTTCTGCAAATTTACTTTTGTACCGGGGATCTAACAGTGTGGCAACCCAGTAGTCAGGATTATTTCTAATTCTCACAATTCGAGGGTCATGTTGCAGGTAGTGCAGCAAGAAGGCACTCATGTGTGTTGCGCATCCAGGAGCACCAAGTCCCTGTTGTGTTGGTGGCGAGGTAACAATCATGCTTCCTTCCTCTGTCCTCTCCCCCAAACCTCGCACAACAGAAATGTGATCAAGGTCTCCCTCATCTGAAGAGTCTTCCATCAGTTCGTCCTCCACTTCTTCCTGGGCTCCTGCACCTTCCTCACTAGTTTGGCTGCTACCATGCGCCCTGGTAAAACCATCTCCCCCACCCTCACATGCCTGCCGCCTTGGTGCTGCCGACCGTCTGGACCTTGCAGATGTTAGCCCTTCCCCATACAACTCCTCCTCCTCTACTTCCTCCACCTCCTCTTGTGCCACCACCTGACTCCGAATTCTGTTTAACATGTGCTCCAGCATGTAAATCACCGGAATAGTCATGCTGATAATGGCATCGTCAGCACTAAACATCTTCGTCGCCATTTCAAAACTGTGCAGAAGGGTGCATAGGTCCCTGATCTGAGACCACTCCTCCAGCGTGATTTGCCCCACCTCTGAATCTCGTTGGCCCAGGCTATACGTCAGAACGTATTGCACCAGGGCTTGTCGGTGCTGCCACAGTCGCTGCAACATGTACAGAGTTGAATTCCACCGGGTAGGCACATCGCATTTTAGCCGGTGAAGTGGCAGGCCCAACGACTTCTGTAGAGATGTAAGTCGCTGAGCTGCGGGATGCGAACGGCGGAAGTGAGCACACAGCGACCGTGCCCTCTGCAGAAGGCCATCTAGTCTGGGATAGTGGGCTAAAAATTGCTGGACAACCAGGTTCAACACGTGAGCCATACAAGGCACGTGTGTGACATTGCCCCGGCGAAGGGCCGCACCCAGGTTTGCAGCATTGTCGCACATGGCCTTCCCTGGTTTCAGGTCCAGTGGAGACAACCATTCATGAAATTGGTTCTCCAGAGCTGACCACAACTCCTCAGCTGTGTGACTCACATTTCCCAGACATTTCAATGTAAAAACCGCCTGATGACGTTGAGCCCTACTGCCAGCATAGTAAGGAGGTGTGCAGGATCCCTTCTGCGCAGTTAGAAAGCTTGTGGCATGACCAGACAGGCTTTGGGTGCAGGTGGAAGACCGAGAGGAGGTTGAGGAGGCAGAAGCAGTGGAGGAACTTTGACATAAAGAGGATTGACGCACAACTCGTGGGGACGGCAAGACTTGGACAGCAGCCCCTTGTCCTGCTGTCACCATAGTTACCCAGTGCCCAGTCAGCGACATGTAACGCCCCTGTCCATGCCTACTCGTCCAAGTGTCTGTGGTGAAATGCACCCTGTCACACACAGAGTTTCTCAAAGAAGCGGTGATGTTGTGTGCGACATGCTGGTGGAGCGCAGGCACACCTTTCTTTGAGAAGTAGTGCCGACTGAGCATCTGGTACTGGGGCACTGCGACGGACATAAGGTCTCGAAAATCCTCTGTGTCCACCAGGCGGAAAGGCAGCATTTCTGTAGCCAAGAGCTTGCAGATGGTGAAATTCAACCTCTTAGCTTTCTCATGGCTAGGAGGAAATGGTCTTTTACTTGTCCACATCTGAGGGACCGAGGGCTGGCTATTGTGCTTAGACGGGGTTGATAAGGGTGTCCCCGGCAAACTGCCGGTCTGTGAGGAAGATGCAGGCGGACATGTTAGGTTGCCTTGATCCAAAGGTGGTGCTATCGATGTCGGACAGCGCTCAACACCAGCTGGTGTTACCACCTCCAAAGAAAATGATGACCTGCGAATCACGCTGGCTGTTGCGGGTAAAGAGGTGGCAGGTCTGTGCCCCAAAACAGGTGTGACTGCTGTCCCCCCAGTCACAGAGGATGAAGAGGCCGCGGATGCACAAGATATGGCAGACGGTTGTTGGCCCGGCCGGCTAGGCCGCATTGTAGCACACTGAGCTTCCCACTGCAACTTATGCTTCATGTCCATGTGCCGGTTCATGCATGAAGTACTCAAACTATGTATTTTTTGGCCTCTACTTAGCTTTTGCTGACAAATGTTACAGATAACACGAGTTGGGTCATCTTTATCGATCTGAAAAAATGCCCAGGCTATGCAAGGCTTAGCACCCATGCGACCTGAAGAGCCACCACGACTTGTGGTGAGAGGCAGAGTTGTGTTTGAGGATGCAGTTGTTGACGTGCTTCCAGTACTACGTCTCTGTCCAGGAAGGCGCAACCTGACCTCGTCGTCACTAGCATCTTCCTCCACCTCCTCTGCTGACCTCATCTCTTGGCTGACTGTGGGTTGACAGTAAGTGGGATCTCCAACCTCATCATCATCACCCTGTGCGTTATCACACCCGTCGTCCTCAGAGCCAACCTGTTCCTGCCCTGACAAAAAACTAAAGTTGTCGCTCCAATCAGGTATTTGAGTCTTATCATCGTCTTCCTCATTGTCTCCACCGACAGGAGTTACAGTTTGGGAATGAGGGTCTACATTATGGTCAGAACCTTCTGCGTCTGGTCCTGAATCCGACTCATAAAGATTCTGGGCATCAGTGCAGATCATTTCCTCGTCTGGATTCACAGAAGCGCTGGAGTCGAAATCTGATTCCCAGGCTATAGTATGAGTAAACAGCTCTGCAGACTCAACCATCTGTTCTACCTCATACTCAGACGGGCAGCTGGAGATTTGGGAGCTGTGAG
Organism: Phyllobates terribilis; assembly: GCF_046119375.1. Lineage (NCBI taxonomy): Eukaryota > Metazoa > Chordata > Amphibia > Anura > Dendrobatidae > Phyllobates > Phyllobates terribilis. The sequence continues at coordinate 82,935,589 of NW_027362764.1, forward strand.
GAAGCAAGTGCGATTGGGGTGACACTTTTGAGGACTGGAGTATTTGTGATGTTGAAGTTGATGCGGAGGAGAGCCCACTTAAAGGAGCACTTGATATCCGTTGAAGCACCTGCTGTTTTTGTGCCTCATCTGGAATTTGTAGCGATTGGCGTGGCCGTAAGAAAGGGATCTTATCACATTGTCCGCTAAAAGAAGTAGACATTTTAGTTTGGCTGGAAGATGGTCTTTCTTCTGCAGATGTTACTGTTGCTTTAACACCTACCCCACGGACACAACCTTTTTTCCCCTTCCCAACACGCCTATTCCCCTTTCCACCAGGAGCAGGCCTTTTTCCACTCATTTTGGTGGTTAACTAATTCACAACTCTGGAGTTGTTTGCACAAAAAAACAATGGATGTGAACCGAGCAGAGCTGAGTGGCCAAACTGTGGTATTAGGCCAAAACTATTGGCTGGGTTAGATGCAGAAAAAAATTATATTCAATTTGCAACCTGATGGAGGTCTGTATAGATGGATTAATAGAACAAGTCCCACACACAGCTAGAAGCCCAATATTTTTTCAGAGGTAGATGCAGAAAAAAATATATTCAGTTTGCAACCTGATGGAGGTCTGTATAGATGGATTAATAGAACAAGTCCCACACACAGCTAGAAGCCCAATATTTTTTCAGAGGTAGATGCAGAAAAAATATATTCAGTTTGCAACCTGATGGAGGTCTGTATAGATGGATTAATAGAACAAGTCCCACACACAGCTAGAAGCCCAATATTTTTTCAGAGGTAGATGCAGAAAAAAATATATTCAGTTTGCAACCTGATGGAGGTCTGTATAGATGGATTAATAGAACAAGTCCCACACACAGCTAGAAGCCCAATATTTTTTCAGAGGTAGATGCAGAAAAAAATATATTCAGTTTGCAACCTGATGGAGGTCTGTATAGATGGATTAATAGAACAAGTCCCACACACAGCTAGAAGCCCAATATTTTTTCAGAGGTAGATGCAGAAAAAAATATATTCAGTTTGCAACCTGATGGAGGTCTGTATAGATGGATTAATAGAACAAGTCCCACACACAGCTAGAAGCCCAATATTTTTTCAGAGGTAGATGCAGAAAAAAATATATTCAGTTTGCAACCTGATGGAGGTCTGTATAGATGGTTTAATAGAACAAGTCCCACACACAGCTAGAAGCCCAATATTTTTTCAGAGGTAGATGCAGAAAAAAATATATTCAGTTTGCAACCTGATGGAGGTCAGTATAGATGGACTAATACAACAAGTCCCACACACAGCTAGAAGCCCAATATTTTTTCAGGGGTAGATGCAGAAAAAAAATATATTCAGTTTGCAACCTGATGGAGGTCTGTATAGATGGATTAATAGAACAAGTCCCACACACAGCTAGGTGCCCAATATTTTTTCAGAGCTAGATGCAGAAAAAAATATATTCAGTTTGCAACCTGATGGAGGTCTGTATAGATGGATTAATGGAACAAGTCCCACACACAGCTAGAAGCCCAATATTTTTTCAGAGGTAGATGCAGAAAAAAATATATTCAGTTTGCAACCTGATGGAGGTCTGTATAGATGGATTAATAGAACAAGTCCCACACACAGCTAGAAGGCCAAATATTTTTTCAGAGGTAGATGCAGAAAAAAATATATTCAGTTTGCAACCTGATGGAGGTCTGTATAGATGGATTAATAGAACAAGTCCCACACACAGCTAGAAGCCCAATATTTTTTCAGAGGTAGATGAAGAAAAAATATATTCAGTTTGCAACCTGATGGAGGTCTGTATAGATGGACTAGTACAACAAGTCCCACACACAGCTAGAAGCCCAATATTTTTTCAGAGCTAGATGCAGAAAAAAATTATATTCAATTTGCAACCTGATGGAGGTCAGTATAGATGGACTAATAGAATGATGCTATGCCCAAAAGATTTTACTTCACTAGGTGCAGTAAAAAAATTGGTATTCTATACACAGGTGGTATATCTTGCAACACAGATAGGCTACTCCACTGACTAACACACTCTGCAATAGGCCAAAAAGGATTAGCTTTGCTAGATTCAGCCAAATGCTGTGAAAAAAACTTGCACAGCACTGGCACAGACCTGCCTGGCAAAAACTGATAGGAACTGATGTAACCTAGTCCTGAAAAGGACTCCAATTACAATTAGTCTTTACTCCCACAATCTATCTATTTAAGAGCACAGACCTGCCTGATAAAAGTCGTAGGAAATGCTGTAACCTAGTCCTTAAAAGGACTGCAATCACAACTATTCCCTACTCCCAAGCTATCTGTAGATTTGTGCGAAAATTGGCTTGAAATTAACAAGGTATAGCGCACACAGCAACAGCGGTGCCGTCTAAAACGCAGCTGCAGCAGTGAGAAAATGGTGGCGACGGGGAAAATGGCTTGGTCTTATAGGGCAAGGACATGTGACATACACTGCCAATGACACATGCCCTTGCTTGTGTGAAAAAAAGCACTTCGCTCCGTGTGTGCGCTGCTGATAGGCTGACAGATTGCACCTCCCCACTGCAAATGCGGGAAAGAGAAAAAAAAATGGAGATCTTCATTGTTCCTGCAGAGATCCATCCCCTGCCCCTCCCCCCACCCCGCTGTACACTCAAACTGCGTATTAACATTAATTTTCATCATTACTGAGAAAAAATCCAGTTATGATTTTGGTGCACGAACAGTTATCGAACATAACCTCGAACAGCCGAATTTTTCTCAATTTGTTTCTGTTCGCCGAACGGCTCGAACACCGCCCAAAACAGCTCGAATTTGAGATTGGCGAACAGTTCGAGTAGAACAACGCTCATCTCTAGTAAACAGAAATAGCAGTCACACGAAATGCTCACTCAACCACAGAGGAAACACAAGGGAGTTAAGGAGGGAAATCAAAAAGGAGAGAAAGCAGGTAAACATGCAGCAAACCATCAACCACAATAGAGCAGAATCTCAGGAAAATCCAGAAACCCAGATTAACTCCCGCACTGCTTGCAAGAAGCAGTAAGTTAATAAACTCGAGAGGAGATTTGGCCCAGTGTGTGTGAACTATGCCCAGAACGCTGCAGTTCTCTGGAACCTCTCTGTCGCGGTAACCCCGTGACAGTCTACTTTACATCAGCATAATTTTTGAAACAAAATTTTTTTCTTAAGAAGTTAGAAGGGTTAAAAATTGATCAGCAATTTCTCTTTTCTTCAACAAAATTTACAAAACCATTTTTTTAAAGGACTACATCACATTTTGAGTGACTTTGGGAAGCCTATATGACAGAAAAAAAACAAAAGTGACACCATTCTAAAAACTGTGCCCCTGAAAACCACATTGGGAAGTTTATTAACCCTTCCGCTGTTTCACAGAATTAATGCAATGTGGAAGGAAAAAATGAACATTTTACTTTTTTTCACAAAATTTTTACCTTAGCCCCAATTTTTTTATTTTCACAAGAAGAAACAGAAACAGAAGAAAATGAAACCCAAAATTTGTTGTGCAATTTCTCCTGAGTACGCCGATACCCCATATGTGGGGAAAACTACTGTTTGGACGCATGGCCGGGCTCGGAAGCAAAGAAGCACCATTTGAATCTTTGAATGCAAAAATGGCTGTAATCGCGAGCAAACACCATGTCGCATTTAAACAGTGAAAATCTTAATCCAAATTTCTCCTAAGTACACTGATACCCCATTTCTGGAGGAAAACTACTGTTTGGGTGCACAGTAGAGCTCAAAAGGGAAGGAGCGCCATTTGACTTTTGAGCGCAAAATTGTCTGGAATCGTTAGCAGACACCAGGTCATGTTTAAAGAGCCCTTGGTGGGCCTAAAAAATTGAAACCCCCCAAAAATGACCTCATTTTGGAAAGTAGACCCCTCAAGAAATGTATCTAAATGTGTGGTGAGCACTTTGAATCCCCAGGAGCTTCACAGAAGTTTATAACGTTAAACTGTGAAAATTAAAAAATACTTGAAATGTTGGTTTTGCTCCAAATTTTTCATTTTTAGAAGGGTAACAAGATCAAAGTAGACCATACAATTTGTTTTTCAATTTCTCCTTTTGAGGCACAGTGCAAAGCTCAGAAGGGAAGAAACACTATATTGGACTTCAGACTTTGCTGGAATGGTTTCAGGGTGTCATGTCACATTGGCAGTGCCCCTAAGGGGGCAGAACAGCAGTAACCCCCAAAAGTGACATCATTTACAAACTACACCTCTCAATGAATTCATCTAGGGGTGCAGTGAGCATGTTAACACTACATGTGCTTTACAGAAATTTATATCATTGGGCGGTGAAGAAAGAATAGTTACTTTTTTACCTCTAAAATGTTGTTTTAGCCCCAAATTTTTAATTTTTATAAGGGCTAATAGGAAAAAATGGACATCTCAGTTTGTCATGAAATTTCTCCTGAGTACGCCAATACCCTACATGTAATCGAAAACTACTTTTGAGGCACAGTGCAAAACTCAGAAGGAAAGGAACGCCATAATATACTGCAGATATTACTGGTATGGTTTGTTGGTGCTATGACTGCCTGGAAGAGCCCCCTGAGGTGCCAAAACAGCAGAATCCCCAATATGTGACCCCATTTTACAAACTACACCTCTCAATGAATTAATTTAAAGGTGCAGTGATCATATTGACACCATCGGTGTGTCACAGAATTTTATACCATTGGGCAGATAAGAGAAAATAATTTCATTTTTACCACAAAAATTTTGCTTTAGCCCCAGATTTTACATTTTCACAAGAGCAAATGGGTAAAAATGTCACTAACATTTGTAACACAATTTCTTCTGAACATGGAAATACCCCATATGTGGCTCTAGAGTACTGCTTAACCACACGGCGAGACTCGGGAGGGACGGAGCGCTATTTGCCTCCTGAAGTGCAGATATTCCTAGAATAGTTTGCAGACTCCATATACAGAGCATCTAAGTGCTTGAAGAGCAGAATACCCCCATCAGGTAACCCCATTTTGAAAATTATACTCCTTTGGGAATTTATCTATAGGTGTCGTGATGATTTGACTCCATGGGTGTTTTCCAGAAACAAGCAGCAGTGGATGTTGCAGAGTGAAAATTGAAAATCTGCTATTGTAGTGTCCGTACATTGTAGTGCCCAGTACGATGTAGTGCCCTGTACATTATGCCCAGCCCGTGCTTCTTGAGACATGCACCCGTAAATTAGTGGAGACTAAATGTGGTTTAGGCACTCTGTGGTGCTCAGAAGGGAGGGGGCATTTAGATTTGGGAGTGCAGAATTTGCTGTATTTCTTTTGGGGTGTGAGGAGCCATAGCCCTTTTCCAGAGCCTTTATACTACTAGTAACATAGAGGCCCCCTATATTTCTGTTGACAGATGACGGACCTGAGAGTTGACTTGCTTTTTTCGTGGATTGAGTTGAAGCTTGTATTGGGAACATTTTACATAATGTTTGGGATCACATTTATCCAGCGCTCTAGGCTGAGCACTTACATCGAGGTTTCCATCTAAATCTCTGGGAAGCAGGGGGTGCTGCGGTGGAGAGGGTTCCCAGGATGCAGGGTTGCTACTGCAGGAAGCTGGCAATGACAGGAGTGGTGGCAGCCATTTTCCCGAATTCCATCGCACTTAAAACAATGGGAAGTGGACTCAGCCAACATTTTCTTAAAGCCGAGGGCCTGCCGCGGCCTTGCACCACCGAACAGCCCCTCCTGCCAGTCCGGGGCCTGCAGCATCGCTCCACTTCTGCCGCCGCCAAAAGTTTCCTGCAGCAGTGACCCGGCCTCCTGGGAACCCGCTCCACAGCAACTGTTACCACCCCGGTAAGCTGCATTCGGATTATAAGATGCACCCCCATTTCATCCCCAAAATTAGAGGGGAAAAAAGTGTGTTTTGTAATCTGAAACATATGGTATATCAATTTTTTATGTTATGACACTTTTGCACAATAAAAACTATTTTATAGAAAAATAATTATTTTTGCATCACTGTATTCTGCAAGCTATAACTGTTTTATTTTTCCACTGGTGGAGCCGTATCTCAGCTTGTTTTTTGTGGAACAAGACGTGGTTTTCAGTGATACCACTTTTATTTACATTAGTCTTTTTGATCATGTTTTATTCCACTTTTTGTTCGACGGTATGATGAAAAAGCATAGTTTTTTGCCTTGTTTTTTATGTATTTTTTTGCTCACTGAAGGGGTTAACTAGTGTGATAGTTTATAGGTCAGGTAGTTCCGTATGCGGCGATGTCAAATATGTTTACTTTTTTGTTTATTTTTTTTTTGTAAAAATACTTATTGGTACAATATATACAGTGCCTACAAGTAGTATTCAACCCCCTGCAGATTTAGCTGGTTGACACATGCGGAATTAACTTGGCATTGTGACATTTGTACTGTAGATCAGCCTGGAAGTGGGAAATGCACTGCAGCAAATATTGTTTTTTTTTGTTTGTTTTTTTTTTTTTTTAAATGTTAAAAGTTAATTCAGAGTGTCATTTATTATTCAACCCCTCAAGCCACAAGAATTCTGTTTGGTCCCCCTAAAGTATTAAGAAGTAGTTCAGGCACCAAGAATAATGAGCTTCACATATGTGGATTAAAGATCTCTTTTGCCAGCCTTTTCTGACTATTTAAGACCCTCCCCAAACTTGTGAACAGCACTCAGACATGGTCAACATGGGAAAGACAAAGGAGCATTCCAAGGCCATCAGAGACAAGATCGTGGAGGGTCACAAGGCTGGCAAGGGGTACAAAACCCTTTCCAAGGAGTTGGGCCTACCTGTCTCCACTGTTGGGAGCATCATCCGTAACTGGAAGGCTTATGGAACTACTGTTAGCCTTCCACGGCCTGGGCAGCCTTTGAAAGTGCGAGGCCAGGCTTGTCCGAAGAGTCAAGGCTAACCCAAGGACAACAAGGAAGGAGCTCCGGGAAGATTTCATGGCAGTGGGGACATTGGTTTCAGTCAGTACCATAAGTAACGTACTCCACCGCAATGGTCTCCGTTCCAGACGAGCCCGTAAGGTACCTTTACTTTCAAAGCGTCATGTCAAGGCTCGTCTACAGTTTGCTCATGATCACTTGGTGAGACAGACTGGTTCAAGGTTCTATGGTCTGATGAGACCAAGATCGAGATCGTTGGTGCCAACCACACACGTGACGTTTGGAGACTGGATGGCACTGCATACGACCCCTAGAATACCATCCCTACAGTCAAGTATGGTGGTGGCAGCATCATGCTGTGGGGCTGTTTCTCAGCCAAGGGGCCTGGCCATCTGGTCCGCATCCATGGGAAGATGGATAGCACGGCCTACCTGGAGATTTTGGCCAATAACCTCCGCTCCTCCATCAAGGATCTTAAGATGGGTCGTAATTTCATCTTCCAAGAAGACAACGACCCAAAGCACACAGCCAAGAAAACCAAGGCCTGGTTCAAGAGGGAAAAAGTCAAGGTGTTGGAGTGGCCTAGTCAGTCTCCTGACCTTAACCCAATTGAAAACTTGTGGAAGGAGCTCAACAATAAAGTCCACATGAGACACCCAAAGAACCTAGATAACTTGGAGAAGATCTGCATGGAGGAGTGGGCCAAGATAACTCCACAGACCTGTGCCGGCCTGATCAGGTCTTATAAAAGACGATTATTAGCTGTAATTGCAAACAAGGGTTATTCCACAAAATATTAAACATAGGGGTTGTATAATAATTGACCCACACTTTTATGTTTAAAATGTAATAAAATTCAACTGAGCAACATAACTTTTTGGTTTGTAAGATTTATGCTTCTGTTCATAAATCCTACTCTCGTTTGCAGTTTGAAGGCTCTAACCTATTTGCATCTTATCAAACCAGCTAAATCTGCAGGGGGTTGAATACTACTTCTAGGCACTGTATATAAATACAGTTGAAACCATAAGTTTACATACAATATATAAAAAGACACATATGCATGTTTTTCTCAATATCTGACATGAAATCAGAATAAATCTTTCCTGTTTTAGGTCAATTAGGATTACCATAATTTTTAATATTTGCCAAATGCCAGAATAATGAGAGAGAGAGAATGTTTTAAGGCATTTTTAGTACTTACTGCAAAGTCAAAAGTTTACATACACTAAGATTACTATGCCTTTAAACAATTCTGGACTGCCCATATGATGATGTCATGTGTTTGGAAGCTTCTGATAGGTTTTTGGCAACATCTGAGTTAATTAGAGACACACCTGTGGATGTATTTTAATGCACACCTGAAACACACTGCTTCTTTGTGTAGCATCATGGGAAATTCTGAAGTCCTTAAAGTATAATGCACTGCCCATAGTCACCCATAATTATAATGCACCTCCATTGTCATCCATAAAGTATAATGCACCCCATAGTCATCCATAAAGTATATTGCACAGCCTATTGTCATCTATAAAGTACAATGCATAGCACAAAGTCCTCCATAAAGTATAATGCACAGCCCATAGTCCTCCATAAAGCCTAATGCACAGCCCATAGTCATCCATGTAATATACAGTGGGGTCAGAAAGTATTCAGACCCCTTTACATTTTTCACTCTTTGTTTCATTGCAGCAATTTGGTAAATTCTAAAAAGTTCATTTTTTTTCTCATTAAAGTACACTCTGCACCCCATCTTGACTGAAAAAAAAAACAGAATTGTAGAAATTTTCGTAAATTTATTAAAAAAGAACGACTGAAATATCACATGGTCATAAGTATTCAGACACTTTGCTCAGTATTGAGTAGAAGCACCCTTTTGAGCTAGTGCAGCCATGAGTCTTCTTGGGAATAATTTAACAAGTTTTTCACACCTGGATTTGGGGATCCTCTGCCTTTCTTCCTTGCAGATCATCTCCAGTTCTGTTAGGTTGGATGGTGGACGTTGGTAGACAGCCATTTTCAGGTCTCTCCAGAGATGCTCAATTGGGTTTAGGTCAGGGCTCTGGCTGGGCCAGTCAAGCCATTCCTTTGTTATTTTAGCTGTGTGCTTAGGGTAATTGTCTTGTTGGAAGGTGAACCTTCGGCCAAGTCTGAGGTCCAGAGCACTCTTGAAGAGGTTTTCATCCAGGATATCTCTGTACTTGGCCACATTCATGTTTCCTTCAATTGCAACCAGTCGTCCTGTCCCTGCAGCTGAAAAACACCCCCATAGCATGATGCCGCCACCACCATGTTTCACTGTTGGGATTGTATTGGACAGGTGATGAGCAGTGCCTGGTTTTCTCCACACATACCGCTTAGTATTATCACCAAAAAGTTCTATCTTCGTCTCATCAGACCAGAGAATCTTATTTCTCATAGTCTGGGAGTCCTTCTTGCGTTTTTGAGCAAACTCTATGCAGGCTTTCATATGTCTTGCACTGAGGAGAGGCTTCCGTCGGGCCACTCTGCCATAAAGGCCCAACGGATGGAGGGCTGTAGTGATAGTTGTCTTTGTGGATCTTTTCCCATCTCCCTACTGCATCTCTGGAGCTCAGCCACAGTGATCTTGGGGTTCTTCTTTACCTCTCTCACCAAGGCTCTTCTCCCACAATTGCTCAGTTTGGCTGGACGACCAGGTCTAGGAAGACTTCTGGTGGTCCCAAACTTCTTCCATTTAAGGATTATGGAGGCCATTGTGCTCTTAGGAACCTTGAGTAATGCAGAAATTCTTTTGTAACCTTGGCCAGATCTGTGTCTTGCCACAATTCTGTATCTGAGCTCCTTGGGCAGTTCCTTTGAGCTCATGATTCTCATTTGGTCTGACATACACTGTGAGCTGTGAGGTCTTATACAGACAGGTGTGTGCCTTTCCAAATCAAGTCCTATCAGTTTAATTAAACACAGTTGGATTCCAATGAAGGAGTAGAACCATCTCAAGGAGGATCACAAGGAAATGGACAGCATGTGACTTAAATATGAGTGTTTGAGCAAAGAGTCTGAATAATTATGACCATGTGATATTTCAGTTTTTCTTTTTTAATAAATTTGTAAAAATTTCTACATTTCTGTTTTTTTCAGTCAAGATGGGGTGCAGAGTGTACTTTAATGAGAAAAAAAATGAACTTTTTGGAATTTACCAAATGGATGCAATAAAACAAAGAGTGAAAAATTTAAAGAGGTCTGAATACTTTCTGTACCCACTGTAATACACAGCCCAGTCATCCATAAAGTATAATGCACAGTCTATAGTCATCCCTAAAGTATAATGCACAGCTCAGAGTCCTCCATGTAGCATAATGCTCAGCCCAAAGTCTTCCATAAAGTATAATTCATAGCCCATAGTCCTTCATAAAGTATAATTCACATAACATAGTCCTCCATAAAGTATAATGCACAGCACATAGCCCTCCATAAAGAATAATGCACAGCCCATAGTTATCCGTAAAGTCTCATGCACAGCCTGTAGTCATCCATGTAATATAATGCACAGTCCAGTCATCCATAAAATATAATGCAGCTCATAGTCCTCCATGAAGTATAATACACAGCAAATAGTCATCCATAAAGTATAATGCACATCATAGTCATCCATAAAGTATAATGCACTCCACAGTCATCCATAAAGTATAATGCACCCATAGTTTTAAAAAAAAAGTACTCACCTTCCCTTCGGTCCCCCGCCGGGCGGCGTCCTCTTGTGAAGCTGACAGCTGACTTCGGTGTGCGACGGGAGAGTATGATGTCACTGCCATGCACCCTGTCACGTGCATGCCGACATCAGCTGCTGGCCTCTAATCAGCCAGGAGCATGTATTGTTGCACACGCACCCAATGGGTCTGTGCGCCACAATACACTTGAACTCGATGTGCGTCCAAACTCGTACATCTAGTTGAAGTTTCTACTGACGTTGGTTGGCCCCTGACCTGTTGACCCAGTTCACAGCAGCGACCGCTACAACCACGATCGTTGCGTCCCTGTGTGCAGTACAATCTATGAGAACATAGTGTTTGGGGTTATGTTTGGAGGACTTGCCATGCTGGTTTATGGAGACATTACTGGCTTAAGTGTCCCAGTTTTGGCTACTGTAATATTGATAAGTATGTTATAAGTTGGGGTCTCTATTGTATAACTATTGTCTATATGTGATTATAAAAAATCATCTAGTGACCATTGATGATCTTCTGTTTTCAGCTATGGAGCAGATCCAATCTATTCTCATTGTCTTCCTTACTCTTTAATAGGATGAAGGTAGCAGAGGAGGAGGAGGAATATCCGGATGAGATGTATGTATCTGATTTAACTGGGATTATTGATTCTCCCATATTCTCCCTGTAATAATACACAGAGATGTCTGCACTGGTTATATTAAGGCTCATTAGCATCATTTATCTTCCTACCATTTTAGTAAATGTGTATGTGTAATATTATTCACTGTTTTCCTTGGCTTTTTCTTTAATAGATGGATACAGAAAGTTAAGAACGCAAAGCCAGTAGTGATGAGCGAGCACTAAAATGCTCGGGTGCTCGATGCTCGGGTCGAGCAAATTGGAATACTCGGGTGCTCGACCCGAGCAACGAGCCCAATGTAAGTTCATGGGAAACTCAAGCATTTTTCAGGCGGCTCCCCCCGGAGGTCTGCGAAGGGCCTAAAAATTGCCCAAATCGATGGGAACAGTGCTCAAATGACATTGAAACAGCATGGGGAAGACCCCTGGAAGCATTTCTGACTGCCAGGTCACTGCTGTCAACAACATTGTCAGAGTATTACGCCACTTTTACGGACTCACAATAAAACATACAAAAGCAAAAACAAAATGGATTTTCCTGGGAAATATGTTAAGGAACATCCTTTCCAGGGTAATGACTTGTATATAAGGCAAAATAAATAACCAAAACAAAAACATACTCCTCCACACCTTGGGCTATGTTCACACGTAGCGTTTTTGACGCGTTTTTGCACTTTTGCATTGTTTTCAACCAAGGCAAATGCATTCACTGGGAAATGTCATTTTAGCATTTTACAACCTTATCAAGGCCATGTGGTGTGTGACACATCATCAGACGCATGCATACAATGCTGAAAAGACATGGGAACAGCATGGGGAAGACCTCTGGAAGCATCTCTGCCTCCCAGGTCACTGCCTAAAAATGTGCCCATCATAAGTGATCCTTGGCGATGCGAAGATGCCTCCCGCCATGCACCAGTCATTGCAGACTTGCAACAATCACCGTCCACGTCCTTGTCCCAGTGCAGCGTTCAGTTGTCCCCACCCCATTCCTTGGAATGCAAGCACAAGTATGCAGCCAGCAACCCACCCACCCACAGGCTGCAATACTATACTGCCAAATTTTTGACAGCTGCTTGCACTTGAAATGTGGCCTTTTAGGCTCGTGGAGGCAGAAGCTGTCCACAATCTTAAGGCGCCGGCGACTGGGTATCCATACTCGGTCCCCAGCCGCCACTATTTGTCCTGGTGTCGTCTCCGCCTACCAGAAGCATGTGTCCCACAACATTACCCGTGCCCTCCCCAGTGCACTTACTGGGAAGGACCGCCTAACCACAAACACGTGGACAGGTGAATGTGGCCAGGTATGGTACGGGCCAGTCCACAGCTTTTTTTATGAGTTGTATTTCACCACAGCCATATTCTTTAGCTTGGTGAAAGGACTTGGGAAACCATATCTACCCAGTTGTCATTTCTCCCGGGAAGTCCTCTAAAGCTGCTTTCACTTGAAATGTGGCCTTTAAGGCTCGTGGAGGCAGAAGCTTTTCATAACCTCACGCCGGTGGTGGCCGGGTGTCCATACTCGGTCCCCAGCAGCCACTATTTCTCCCGGTATCGTCTCCGCCTTCCACAAGCACGGGTCCCACAACATTACCCGTGCCCTCCACAGTGCACTTACTGGGAAGGACCACCTAACCACAAATGAAGATGGAGCTGAAGATAAAGTGGCAGTAGATGCAAGTTTCTCCAGCCTGTTAGATATTAGAGGGTGAACGGCAGCATATTGGAACAGTGGTTAGCACTGAAGCCTTGCAGCGCTGGGATCCTGGGTTCAAATCCCAGCAAGGACAACATCTGCAAGGACTTTCTATGTTCTCCCCGTGTTTGCGTGTGTTTCCTCTTGTAACATTCCTGGCGGCGTGCTTGCATGGTGCACCACCTCCCACCATGCAAGACCGCAATCTTAACTGTCAGTCCATGCTGCACTCTTTGTTTCAGTTCCTGCTGTGTCCATGTCTCTTGTCTGATTGCTTAGGGTGTTGGAGCGGCTTTCTGCTTGTTTCTTATAGCTAATGTCTGCACAGTCCTAATGCGTCCCCAGCCTATTGCTGTGAGTCACTGGATACTTAAACCCCCACCACCCAGTAGGAGGGGCTTGAGCAACACCTTCACTCATTTTGTCTTTCCAAATGAGTTGCCAGGTCCTGTCCTGTATCTAGTCTATTTCCGCCACCCTGGGGGCTGAGTTCCCAGGCTCGTTCCTGTATCTTGTTCCGGGTTCAGATCCTGTCTGAACAGTGTCCTAGTCCATTACCTGTTTGTCTCTATGTCTGTACCTTTCCCTTTTCCTGCAGTATCTGAACCTGCACCTAACTCCAACTCGTTGTCTCTGTACTTCTGTTTGTGAGTTTTGTGTCCACTCGCTACTTCATTGCAAGTACTTTGTGTGTATCTGGTTCTGCTCGTTCTGTTTCCCTGCCTCTGTATCTAACTCCTATGTTCCAGCTATCTTCTTGTGTTCTCCAGTCTGTTCCACGTGAACAGAGCCTTGTCCTGTCTACCGCATCTGCGGGTTTTGCTCTGCTTTGCTTGTTCACCGCATCTGCGGGTTTTGCTCTGCTTTGCTTGTCTACCGCACCTGCGGTTTTGCTCTGCTTTGCTTGTTCACCGCATTTGCGGGTTTTGCTCTGCTTTGCTTGTCTACCGCATCTGCGGGTTTTGCTCTGCTTTGCTCGTTCACCGAATCTGCGGATTTTGCTCTGCTTTGCTTGTCTACCGCATCTGCGGGTTTTGCTCTGCTTTGCTCGTTCACCGCATCTGCGGGTTTTGCTCTGCTTTGCTTGTCTACCGCATCTGCGGGTTTTATCTGCTTTGCTTGTTCAGCGCATCTGCGGTTTTGCTCTGCTTTGCTCATTCACCGCATCTGCAGGTTTTTCTCTGCTTTGCTTGTCAACCGCATCTGCGGGTTTTGCTCTGCTTTGCTTGCTCACCGCATCTGCGGTTTTGCTCTGCTTTGCTTGTTCACCGCATCTGCAGGTTTTGCTCTGCTTTGCTTGTCTACCGCATCTGCGTGGTTTTGCTCTGCTTTGTTTGTTCACCGCATCTGTGGTTTTGCTCTGCTTTGCTTGTTCACCGCATCTGCGGGTTTTGCTCTGCTTTGCTTGTTCACTGCATCTGCAGGTTTTGCTCTGCTCTGCTTGTCTACCGCACCTGCGGCTCCGTTCCTACATCCCAGTCTGTACTGGCCCCTATCCTGTCTGTGTTTCTACCTGCCAGTACCCGCCGCTCTGCATTTCAGCCGTGCCTGCCTGTGCCCACCTGTCTGCATGCCAGCCGTGCTTGCCAGTGCCCACCTGTCTGCATACCAGCTGAGCCTGTCGATATCCACCTGTCTGCATACCAGCCGTGTTTGACAGTACCCACCTGTCTACATGCCAGTCTAACCTGCCTGTTCCTGTATTCCCCGGTGTGGGTCAACAGCTGTGACCGGGGTCTGACCTCGAGTAGCACCTGGTCCCTCTACACGGTTCCTCCCTGGTTCACGGAGTCGAATGAGCCGCCGTGCGACCTTGGTCGGATAGGGTTGATACTTAGTTATGCCCCTCCAGGCACTCCTCGGTTCATGGTACAGTGGGATCACTAATCACGCTCAGATCAGTCAGTCCGGGCACGAGGGTAACAGTTTCCTCAGGCCATGGTTCCCGTTGAGCCCCACGGCCCCATTTTGAATCCTTGTCTGGCGAATAGAGTTGAGCCACCCCCGTAGTGTTCCGGTTCGGTTCGTCGAACACCGGTGTGTTCGTCGAACTGTTCGTCGAACACCATCGAACACCGTTAAAACCAATGGCAGGCAAACAAAAACACATATAAACACATAGAAAACACCTTCAAAGGTGTCCAAAAGCTGACAAACTGCTCAGAAGACACAACTAACACATGGAAAAGTGCCAAGTACATATAGTCATGCGAAAAGAAAAGAGGTGGAGGAGTAAAAGGAGGGAGAGACACAGATATAGGCATGTCATGCCCTTCTAAAATCAAGAAAGGCTGGAGTAAAAATCTAAAATCAGCCTGCCAACACCCAGACGTCGTGACAAGAAAATTAAAAAAAGAAATATATTTATTTAGAATGGCGATTCCATTCAGAACACTTTCCTTACAAGACGTAGTGGTATCCCCGTTGTGAGTTGTGCCAAAAATGGAACCCAATACATTCGGACTAATCCACCATTTGTCATATCCAAGGGGCAGGTCAGTAAACGACAACATTGACGCGGAACCAAGTACAGTAGTATATACTGTACATCCTTTGACAAGGCAATCAGGGGGATCAAGAAGTTGGGAAGGGACACCCTAATGGCCAAAACAGATGATGCGGCGTTCCGGTTACTTACTACCTGTGCCTCTGAATAGTGTCCATCTATTGGGCTGCTTCTGGGAAGGAGCATACTATATAGATCGCTGTTTGCCCATGGGGTGGTCCAGATTCTGTTCACTATTTGACGCGTTTAGTTGCTTCCACGAATGGGTTGTAATGGACGTTTATAAGGGGGCACATATTATCCATTACCTCGACAACTTCTTATGCCTGGGCCCAAAAGATTCGCCACAGTGTGAATACATGCGGTAGTCCACCTGTGAGAAGGAGAGAGCTGGAGGGAGAGCGGACACCACAGCGCCGAAGGGTTAGATGGAGAACGGAAGAAGGAAAGAGGGCGAGGGAGGTAAGGGAGTACAGTGGAAGGCCGACCTGAGCTCCCCCACATTCCTGCTGGGCGGGGAACAGCCCTGGGAAGAAAAGCCGCTTGCGCAACCATTTCAGGTTATGGGCGCTAGCGGGCAGAGGGACTACGCTGGAGTGCGAAGCCGACACGGCCAGTCCTTTCCTGCCCGTGGGACCTCCGTGTCGCCGGGTTTGTGCCAGAGCCGTGGTGGACCCTGACGGCCAGCCCCCCTCTCCCAATACTGGTGCCTGTCCGCTGGTGGGTCGAGCCCCCCCGCGGTGGGGGGGGGGTAACATCTGCAGAAGAAAGACCATCTTCCAGCCAAACTAAGATGTCTACTTCTTTTCGTGGACAATGTGATGCGATCCATTTCTTACGGACACGCCCATCGCTACAAATTCCAGATGAGGCACAAAAACAGCAGGTGCTTCAACGGATATCAAGTGCTCCTTCCAGTGGGCTCTCCTCCACCTCAACTTCAACATCACAAATACTCCAGTCCTCAGAGGTGTCACCCCAATCGCACTTGCTTCCTCACAGCTCCCAAGTCTCCAGCTGCCCGTCTGAGTATGGGGTAACACAGATGGTTGAGTCTGCAGAGCTGTTTACTCATTCTATAGCCTGGGAAACGGAGGTCTGCTCCAGAGCTTCTGTTAATCCAGACGAGCAAATGATCTGCACTGATGCCCAGAATCTTTAAGAGTCGGATCCAGGACCACATGAAGAAGGTTCTGAGCATAATGTAGACTCTCATTCCCAAACTGTAACTCCTGTTGGTGGAGACAATGATGAAGACGATGATGAGACTCAAATACCTGATTGGAGCGACTACTTGACTTTTCGGTCAGGGCAGGAAGAGGTTGACTCTGAGGACGACGGGTGTGAGAACACACAGGGTGATGATGACAAGGTTGGAGATCCCACTTACTGTCAACCCACAGTCAGCCAGTCGATGAGGTCAGCAAAGGAGGTTGAGGAGAATGCTATTGACGACGAGGTTAGGTTGCGCCTTCCTGGACTGAGACGGAGTACTGGAAGCACGTCAACAACTGCATCCTCAACCTCAACTCTGCCTCTGACCACAAGTCGTGGTGGCTCTTCAGGTCGCATGGGCTCTAAGCCTTGCATAGCCAGGGCATTTTTTCAGATCGATAAGGATGACCCAACTCGTGTTATCTGTAATATTTGTCACTAAAAGCTAAGTAAAGGCCAAAAAATCCATAGTTTGAGTACTTCATGCATGAACCGTCACAACAGTCAGCCCTCGGTCCCTCAGATGTGCACAAGTAAAAGACCATTTCCTCCTAGCCATGAGAAAGCTAAGAGGTTGAATTTCACCATCTGCAAGCTCTTGGCTACAGAAATGCTGCCTTTCCGCCTGGTGGACACAAAGGATTTTCGAGACCTTATGTCCGTCGCAGTGCCCCAGTACCAGATGCCCAGTCGGCACTACTTCTCAAAGAAAGGTGTGCCTGCGCAACACCAGCATGTCGCACACAACATCACAGCTTCTTTGAGAAACTCTGTGTGTGACAGGGTGCATTTCACCACAGACACTTCGACGAGTAGGCATGGATAGGGGCATTACATGTCGCTGACTGGGCACGGGGTAACTATGGTGACAGCAGGACAAGGGGCTGCTGTTCAAGTCTTGCTGTCCCCACGAGTTGTGCGTCAATCCTCTTTATCTATAAGTTCCTCCACTGCTTCTGCCAACTCAACCTCCTCTCGGTCCTCCACCTGCACCCAAAGCCTGTCTGGTAATGCCACCCGCTTTCCAACTGCGCAGAAGGAATCCTGCACACCTCCTTACTATGCTGGCAGCAGGGCTCAACGACATCAGGCGGTGTTTACTTTGAAATGTCTGGGAAATGTGAGTCACACAGCTGAAGAGCTGTGGTCAGCTCTGGAGACCCAGTTTCATGAATGGTTGTCTCCACTAGACCTGCAACCAGGGACGGCCGTGTGCGACAATGCTGCAAACCTGGGTGCGGCCCTTCGCCGGGGCAATGTCACACACGTGCCTTACATGGCTCACGTGTTGAACCTGGTCGTCCAGCAATTTTTAGCCCACTATCCCAGACTAGATGGCCTTCTGCAGAGGGCACGGTCGCTGTGTGCTAACTTCCGCCGTTCGCATCCTGCAGCTCAACGACTTACATCTCTACAGAAGTCGTTGGGCCTGCCAGTTCACCGGCTGAAATGCGATGTGCCGACATGGTGGAATTCAACTCTGCACATGTTGCAGCGACTGTGGCAGCACCAACAAGCCCTGGTGCAATACGTTCTGACGTATAGCCTGGGCCAACGAGATCCAGAGGTGGGGCAAATCACGCTGGAGGAGTGGTCTCAGATCAGGGACCTATGCACCCTTCTGCACAGTTTTGAAATGGCGACGAAGATGTTTAGTGCTGACGATGCCATTATCAGCATGACTATTCCGGTGATTTACATGCTGGAGCACATGTTAAACAAAATTCGGAGTCAGGTGGTGGCACAAGAGGAGGTGGAGGCAGTAGAGGAGGAGGAGTTGTATGCGGAAGGGCTAACATCTGCAAGGTCCAGACGGTCGGCAGCACCAAGGCGGCAGGCATGAGAGGGTGGGGGAGATAGTTTTACCAGGGCGCATGGTAGCAGCCAAACTAGTGAGGAAGGTGCAGGAGCCCAGGAAGAAGTGGAGGACGAACTGATGGAAGACTCATCAGATGAGGGAGACCTTGATCACATTTCTGTTGTGCGAGGTTGGGGGGAGAGGACAGAGGAAGGAAGCATGATTGTTACCTTGCCACCAACACAACAGGGACTTGGTGCTCCTGGATGCGCAAGACACATGAGTGCCTTCTTGCTGCATTACCTGCAATATGACCCTCGAATTGTGAGAATTAGAAATAATCCTGACTACTGGGTTGCCACACTGTTAGATCCCCGGTACAAAAGTAAATTTGCAGAAATTATTCCTGCCATAGAAAGGGATGCACGCATGCAGGAGTATCAGCAGAGACTGTTGCAGAATCTTACATGTGCTTTTCCACAAAACACCAGTGGTGCACGTAGTGAATCTCACAGTTCCAACTTGCCAACCGTGGGACCGTCGAGTGTTCAGCACTCAAACCGTAACAGAAACACAGTATCTGCTGGTAACATCAATTTTGGGAATCATTTCACCATTTTTTTAGCCCATCCTTTGCAAGGCCACAGGAGACAAGAAGTCTGACACATAGTCAACGCCCAGAGACGATGGTACAGGAGTATCTCCAAGTAAACATTGAAGCCATGACTGTGTCACTGGACCCTTGCTCTTTTTGGGCTTCCAATCTGGATAAATGGCCGGAGCTTGCCACTTACGCTTTGGAGATCTTGTCATGCCCCGCAGCCAGCGTTCTGTCTGAACATGTGTTCAGCGCTGCTGGTGGTGTGCTGACAGATAAGCACACGCGGCTCTCCACTGATAATGTAGACAGACTCACGTTCATAAAGATGAACAAATCATGGATCCGAAACGACTTTTCTACCCCTGTGTCATCCTGGGGAGAGTAAAAGCTTGATGATTGGTTAAAATCACCTCACCAACCGTTTTAAGCTTTCAAATTACTAATCATGTTTATCTGTATCTTGGCTGGAAAATTATTTGGGCTTTGTAGCAGTGTGCAGTAATGATTCTATTAGGCCATCTATACTAAGCTCCACCACATTTAAAATTACTAATCATGTTTATCTGTATCTTGGCTGGAAAATAATTTGGGCTTTGTAGCAGTGTGCAGTAATGATTCTATTAGGCCATCTATACTAAGCTCCACCAGATTTAAAATTACTAATCATGTTTATCTGTATCTTGGCTGGAAAATAATTTGGGCTTTGTAGAAGTGTGCAGTAATGATTCTATTAGGCCATCGATACTAAGCTCCACCAGATTTAAAATTACTAATCATGTTTATGTGTATCTTGGCTGGAAAATAATTTGGGCTTTGTAGCAGTGTGCAGTAATGATTCTATTAGGCCATCTATACTAAGCTCCACCAGATTTAAAATTACTAATCATGTTTATCTGTATCTTGGCTGGAAAATTATTTGGGCTTTGTAGCAGTGTGCAGTAATGATTCTATTAGGCCATCTATACTAAGCTCCACCAGATTTAAAATTACTAATCATGTTTATCTGTATCTTGGCTGGAAAATTATTTGGGCTTTGTAGCAGTGTGCAGTAATGATTCTATTAGGCCATCTATACTAAGCTCCACTAGATTTAAAATTACTAATCATGTTTATCTGTATCTTGGCTGGAAAATTATTTGGGCTTTGTAGAAGTGTGCAGTACTGATTCTATTAGGCCATCTATACTAAGCTCCACCAGATTTAAAATTAATAATAATTTTTAGCTGCATCTAGCCTGGAAAATAATTTTGGGGCTCCTAGATGCGCAAGACACACGAGTGCCTTCTTGCTGCACTACCTGCAACATGACCCTAAATAAAAAACGGAGCAAAAAAATATGCTTTTTCATCATATCGCCAAACAAAAAGTGCGATCAAAAAGCAGAATAGAAATAAAAATGGTACCACTGAAAACTTCATCTTGTTCCGCCATACAGCTCCATCAGCCGAAAAATAAAAAAGTTATAGCGCTCAGAATAAAGCGATGCAAAAAAAATATTTTTTTTTCTATAAAATTGTTTTATTGTGTAAAAGCGCCAAAACATAAAAAAAATACAGTAAGTGTAGTATCGCTGTAAAGGTACTGACCGGAAGAATAACGCTGCCTGATCACTTTTACCACACGCAGAACGGCATAAAAAAAAACTCAAAAAACAATTCCTGAAGTGTTTGTTTTTGTTAACTTTACCTCCCAAAAAACGGAATAGAAAGCGATCAAAAAATGTCACGTACCCAAAAATGGTTCCAATAAAAATGTCAACTCGTCCCGCAAAAAACAAGCCGTCACATGACTCTATCGGCCGAAATATGGAAAAATTATAGCTCTCAAAATATGGTGATGCAGTGTGTGACATCTGTCAGTCATAAAAACCCGATATAAATCTGGTATCTCTGTAATCGCACCGACCCGAAGAATAAAGTAAAACAAATATTAATCACCTGCTACAAACAGTAATTTGCCTCCACATATGGGGTATCGGCGTGTTCAGGAGAAATTGCACAACAAATTTCATGGTGCAATTTATCCTGTTACCCTTATGATAATACAAAATTAGGGAATGAAAAACATTTTTTGAGGGAAAAATTTGAAAATTTTAATTTTACGGCTCAATATTATAAACTTCTGTGAAGCAGCTGGGGGTGCAAGGTGCTCACCACACATCTAGATAAGTTCCCTAAGGGGTCTAGTTTCCAAAATGGTGGCACTTGTGGGGGGTTTCCACTGTTTAGGCACATTAGGGGCTCCCCAAATGTGACATGGCGTCCGCTAATTATTCAAGCAAATTTTACATTCAAAAAGTCAAATGGCGCTCCTTCCCTTACAAACCCTGCCATGTGCCCAAACAGTAATTTGCCTCCACATATGGGGTATCAGCGTGTTCAGGAGAAATTGCATAACAAATTTCATTGTGCAATTTATCCTATTACCCTTATGATAATGCAAAATTAAGGGATGAAAAACGGTTTTGTGGGAAAAATGTGAAAATTTTATTTTTACAGCTCAATATTATAAACTTCTGTGAAGCACCTTGGGGTTCAAGGTGCTCACCACACATCTAGATAAGTTTCCTAAGGGGTCTAGTTTCAAAAATGGTGTCACTTGTGGGGGGTTTCCACTGTTTAGGCACATCAGGAGCTCTCCAAACGCAACATAGAGTCTGCTAATTATTCAGACAAATTTTACATTCAAAAAGTCTAATGGCGCTCCTTCCCTTCCGAACCCTGCCGTGCGCCCAAACAGTGGTTTTCCCTCACATATGGGGTATCAGCACGCTCAAGAGAAATTGCACAAAAAAATTTGGGGTCCATTTTTTCATGTTACCCCTGTGAAAATAAAAAAAAATTAGGTCTAAAGTAACATTTTTGTGAAAAAAGTTAAATGAAGGGTTAATAAGGTTCTTGAATGTGATTTTGAGCACCTTGAGGGGTGCAGTTTTTAGAATGGTGTCACTTTTGGGTATTTTCTGTCATAAAGACCCATCAAAGTGACTTCAAATATGATGTGGTCCCTAAAAAAATGTTTTTGTAAATTTTGTTGGAAAAATGAGAAATCGCAGGTCAACTTTTAACCCTTATAGCTCCCTAACAAAAGAAAATTTTGGTTCCAAAATTGTGCTGATGTAAAGTAGACATGTGGGAAATGTTATTTATTAACTATTTTGTGTGACATACCTCTCTGATTTAAGGGCATGAAAATTCAAAGTTTGAAAATTGCAAAATTTTCAAAATTTTCTCCAAATTTCCGATTTTTTCACAAATAAACACAAGTTATATCGAAGAAATTTTACCACTATCATGAAGTACAATATGTCACGAAAAAAACATCTCAGAATCAGGGGAATACGTTGAAGCGTTCCAGAGTAATTTACTTCATAAACTGGCAGTGGTCAGAATTGAAAAAATTGGCCCGGTCACGAAGGCAAAAACAGGCTCTGGCGCGAAGTGGTTAAGATACCATAGACGGGAGAGGTCTCTATGAATAGGAATTCCTAAGTATTTGATACCCTGTGAGGGCCAGGCAAAGGGAAAGTTGGACTGGATGGAATCCTCTATGAATTTGGGGAGGGAGACATCGAGGGCCTCAGACTTCGCTGCATTGATTTTAAAATTTGACCATGTAACAAAGTGATCTATTTCAGCCATAACAGCAGGGATGGATATATGTGATTGATTGATATATACTAGGACATCATCAGCAAATGCAGAGCACTTGTACTCGGTGCCTCCCACCTCAATCCACCTAATATTGGGATTATGGCGAATTGATGAGAGCAGGTGCTCCATCACTAGGATGTATAAGAGAGGGGACAGAGGACATCCCTGCCTTGTCCCATTGGTGATTATGAAAGGTGATGAAAATGTTCTGACGCACCCCCTGGGCCTTGGGACACCCGGAGCCGGACCCTTTTTGGTGGATGCTGGTGGTTGTAGTCTCCGTGGCGGCGACCCGGTTCCGTGGCTCAGGGCGGTCAAACCAGTGGCGGAACTATTTATGTGGTTTTGATGTTTAAATATCCGACTACGCCACCCGTGGATTGCGGTCAGAGTGAACCGCCACTGCAGGGCAGACCGCTGAGGCTGGTGTTGGGGGTGCAGCAGAGCGTAGTATAACTCCCCACGGGAGGAGTATAGCCTCAGGGCAGTGTATGCGGAGGATGGGGGTGATGGTGCAGAGTCAGTGATGCAGTCAGGGCCTTTACTCACAGTTCTTATTATCCAGACCACGTCTGCAGGTAACGGCTGCCCACGTCGTACTGTGCTCACCAGGTGAGGGGCTCAGACAACTCCCAGATAACTTTGGAGCGCTTCACAGGACCCCCTTTGTGTGTCCTTTGTCTGGCCTTTCTTACCAACCCTTCTGTCCGGCTGCCTCGGGCCTCCTCTTGGTAAACTTGGTGCCAGTTTCCCTGACCCTATGTGGTGCCTTCCTAGCGGGTGTAGCGAGGGACTGCGCCACATAAAATGTCACAGCCTCCGGTTTCTAGCTGAGGGTCGTTTCCCGCCTCCACTAGTTTCGGGGACCGGTCTCCCCCTTTGGCCTGACCCCTCCACGCAGGTGGATTCGGGCGTGCGGTGGTGACTCGCCCGTCCGCACCCTTGGGATGCCTTCGTTCTTCGTTCCTGGAGCCTTCTCCGCTCCTCTTGCTTCCTTCTCCCTCTTCCAGGCCTGGGCCTCTGTTACTAGGCCCGCCTCCGGAGCAGAGCTCATGCAGAGCCCCTGCTCCCTGTCACGTCTGCTCAGACTTCTCTGCACTGAACTAAGATTTTGCCCACCTTTTATACTCCCTTCTCAATGCACCCAGGAACTGCTTCCTCCCTGCTCCTGCACTACAGGGTTCCCCTTCCTCGGTGTTCCCTCCCCCCACTCCAGCCAGGGACAGGGACTGTCATGCCCATCTCAGGGGCATATTGGTCGCCCTGCCCCACGGCAATGTGGTGTAATGCATGCAGGTGTCGGGGTCCTGATCCACGCTCCATCCTTACCTGAGAGTGAGATATCACACCTCTGGGTGAGGAGCAATACCTCTGTAGCAACCGAGCCCTCGGGGTGCTACAGTTCTATTTATCTTCAGCCTAGGTGACGTATTGCGATACAGGGCCGTAATTTTGCCTATAAAAGGGTCCCCTAGACCCCTACCCCAAGCTTTTTAAGGGAATAATATATGGCGTGCCAGGAGACTCTATGGAATGCTTTCTCAGCATCCAACGAGAGTATCTAATTACAAATTTTTAACTGCATTTAGCCCAGGAAATACTTTGTGCCTAGTAGCAGTGTGTGCTAGTCAGCGGATTATCCCAGCTGTTAAGCAAGCTACACCACCTGTAGTTTGGACACTTAATTTTTTCAAAGGAAATGCTTCGGGACCCCGCGATACTGGTGGTAGGACGCCTTGCGGTGGACCGCCGAGCTCAATTCTTATAAAAGCTTTTTAACTGCAGCAGCTTTAGTGGACGCTACTGGAGCTGGAATTACGCGGCTGCTGGCATGAGACTTGCCCTCCAATAGATCCTTGTAAAAGGATTTAAAGTGTATTCATTCAAATTAGAGAGACAATTTAAATTTAAATTAAAAAGCTTAGAGCTGCCTCCACCACAGGGGGGCTCGCTCGACCCACCAGCGGACAGGCACCAGTATTGGGAGAGGGGGGCTGGCCGTCAGGGTCCACCGCGGCTCTGGCACAAACCCGGCGACACGGAGGTGGCACGGGCAGGAACGGACTGGCCGTGTCGGCTTCACACTTCTTTGCTTTTAGAAGGGCATGACATACCTATATCTGTGTCTCCCCCTCCTTTTACTCCTCCACCTCTTTTCTTTTCGCATGACTATATGTACTTGGCACTTTTCCATGTGTTAGTTGTGTCTTCTGAGCAGTTTGTCAGCTTTTGGACACCTTTGAAGGTGTTTTCTATGTGTTTCTATGTGTTTTTGTTTGCCTGCCATTGGTTTTAACGGTGTTCGAAGGTGTTCGACGAACAGTTCGACGAACAGTTCGGCGAACACACGGGTGTTCGACGAACCGAACTCGAACACTACAGGGGTGGCTCAACACTACTTATGAATGTGTCACAGATCATAATAAAATCCTTACCTTTATGTCAGTAAGTTGTAGACTATTCTTGAAGAATTTGATAAATTGATTGATCCACTGCAGGCTTCTTTCTCTGTCGCTCTCGCTGTCTTCTCTCAGATAATATACTAATTTGATTGCTTTGGCTTTTTGCACATCATTGTCTGAATTTAGCGTCTCTCCACCTAGGTATGTTCCCAGGAATATTTTATCTTGAAACATGGGGTAACTTATTGGTATTGTCTCTATCAGACTCACATTACCTTATACTGCAGAGAGGAGAGGATTAGCTGTCATACATGTTTTTCCTTGGATCTCTGTGCATAGTTTCTGAAATGTGAGGTTTTCGTTAGCAGAGGGAACCATCACTGCAAAGTTCTGCACCATCTCATTCAGCTTCATAAGCTCTTCAAAGGTCTTAACATTTATGACATTATCAGACGTACTTATGGCTATGAGCGAAACAAACAAACCTTCTGTATATAGTCGCTGAGGAGAAAACTCCCCGGAGTCATTGGTGGGAAAACGTGTCCTTACAAATTCTCTCTCACTTTTAGCCGGGCCACCGATTGGTGTGAACTGTTCTTCAATGTCATTTGCTTGTCTCTGGGGTAAAAAGTAAAAGCCAGCTCCCAAACCAGCAGATAAAGCAAAAGGAATTAGTAGGAACCACCAGGGGTACCTTCCCACCAGCTTACCAAGCCAACTTTAAGGCACGAGAGAATGGTTTCTGTATACAGTCTGTGTGACACCTGGCCATCATCAGTCCTCTAATATCTATAAAGAATGAAGAACAGATATGTTTCTGACGCACCCCCTGGGCCATGTTTGGGGAATACCCGGAGCCGGATCCGTTGGGGGTGGTAGTCCTCGTGGTGGTGACCCGGTCCGTGCCCAGGGTGTCAAACTAAGTGGCAATGTTTTTAGTGGCAGATGTGATATTGTTCGACTATGCCACCCGTTGAATGCGGTTACGAAACCGCCGCTGCAGGGCAGACCGCTGAGGCCGGTGGTGCAGTTGTGCAGCGTGGGTAGTATAACCCCCAACGGGAGGGGTATGGCCTCAGGGCAGCGGACGTGGATGATGGGGATGGTAGAATTGCACGCAGGCACCAGGAACCACTCAGAGACAGTGCGGTGTAGTTCAGGGTTTTTACTGGTGACAAAGATAGACCCTCCCGGGAGTACTGGCTAGCGATCGGGGCCTGGTCAGTCCGTGAGAAGATAGGATCTCCCCTGGCCAGGCGGAGTTGTAGGCCTCCCCAACTAACTGTACTCTTCTTGGCTACCTTGCTAGAAGCGGGTAAAAGTAGCCCACGTCCCTGAGTGTACCGTGTGGTGCTCACCCATATGGCCGGTGACTCGGGGCCTTCTGGTAGCCTCCGCTCCACGACGGCGGTGCTGGTCCCTTGCGTGTGACCGTGCCTTCGGGTTTCTTGGCCAGAGGACCTGAAATCCCCTGCCGGTCGGTTTCTGCTGCTGGGTATGGAACAGTCCCCACAGCCTCGGACTCCGTGTCCGGTGAGATCTCTTCAGCCAAGGCGAGCTATCTAGCTTCCAGCCTCTGGCACTCACTCCTGCTCCTACAGAGCTCCTGTTGTCACTTTCCCTGCAACTGCTCCACATCAGACCAGACTGTGTCTCTGTCTCTGTCTGTGTTCTTTTCTAACCCCACCTCAGCCCCAGTTTATATAGGGGAAGTTCTTCCCCTCCCAGGACTGGGCAGGAGGTGTGGCATGCTTAGGATTCCTGACCAGGAGACCTCCCACCTGCTCACAGACGTAATATTGCTATTACTGTGGTAACCAGAACCCTGGGGTGCCACATTCCCCCCTAGTAAAATTTAGTACTCCGGGACTAAACATATTTTTGAAAACATAACAGGGTATAAACAGGAACAATACAATAAGGAAAAACATGTTAAAGTGGTCACGGTGTGTCCGCAACCGGGTGCAATTTTTGAAGCAAAAGGGTGTCCATTTCACCAAAGAACAGGGAGCCGTAACCAGGTAGGGGTCTGTCCTGCCCCGAGTCTTTAACAGTCTTTAGTCCGTTCCTGGGTTACGCTCCAAACATATATACAATAAAGTTCTAGTAAATCCACAAAAGATACCTATAAAATAACTGGAAAAACATAATTATTTACAAGCAACAGTAAACAGGTAAATATTAATAAAACAGTCTAAACACTTTAGATCCTCCAATGTATGGGCAACTGGCCTCTAGTGGTTCTAGTAGACCTACGGAGCTCACTAACTGGTCCTGCACTACAGGGTGTAGGAGCTGTTAAAGGTAAGCTGGGCAGCTGTCTACGGACTCTTTGGCTCACTAGGGGCACGGCAGGCTCACTATAAGCAGAGGGTCGATTCTCCTGGTCTGCTTGTGTGGGGTCTTCTGCCTCCTGGACCGGCTGCTCTTCCAGCTCTACCTGTTTTTCCGTAGGCACTTGGGATGCTGGCTGGAGGAAGGTGAGGACGGGTACCACAACAGCGCCATTTACTTGTGTCCAAGACCGAGGGAAGTCTCCGAGTACAGTACTGACCATCTCTTCCCTTTCCTCTGCGGGTCGAGGGTTTTCTTGATCTTCTTCATGGTTTCGTAGTTGCTCGGGACACTTCTTCAGGTGATCTCGGGAGACAATGGCTGTGGTTTCTCCTCCATCCTTACTGATTGTGCAGATTTTTGGGTTTTCATGGCTTGATGGCAGTACGGTGTACGGGTCCTTCTCCCACTGGTCGTCCAACTTGTGGAGCCGTCTTTTCCTCTTCAAGACCTGCTCTCCAGGTACCAGGGGAACAGCGGGAGCATGCTGGTTGTAAGTCTTCTCCTGTCTTTCTCTTGCTTGACAGAGACTTCGCTCAATGCTCTCCTGTACTTTCCGGTACTGCTGCTGCCTCTCTGTGTCCCAGTCTGCTTCTGGTGAAGTGTCCTCGGGTGTCAGGACTCCCATATCCAGATCAACAGGCAGCTTACCAGGTCTTGCTCTCATTAGGTAAGCCGGGGTACAGTTGGTAGAACCTACTGGGATGTGGTTGTATAGGTCCACCAGATCAGGCAGTTTCTCAGGCCACAGACTGCGTTCTTCCAGGGGCAATGTTTTCAGAAGGTCTATCACCACCTGGTTCATCTTCTCGCAGAGTCCATTGGTTTGCGGATGATAGGGTGTTGTTCTTATCTTCCGGCAGCCATACAGAGTGCAGAACTCCTGGAAGACTTCCGCTTCAAAGGCAGGTCCTTGGTCTGTCAGCACCTGCTCTGGGTATCCGTGTGGATGGCAGAAGTGCTGCTGGAAGGCTCTAGCTGCTGTTTGAGCCGTTAAGTCCTTGACTACAACCAAGAACCGGGAGTAGTGATCCACGATGGTTAACGCATAGACGTAGCCACTTCTGCTGGGGGTCAGTTTTACATGGTCCAAGGCTACCAGTTCCAACGGCTGCCTGGTGATGATGGACTGCAGGGGGGTCTTCTGGCTGGCACGGTCCTTCCTTCTTAGGGTGCATGGGCCACAGTCTCTGCACCACCTCTCGATGGTTCCTCTCATGCCTACCCAGTGGAACCGCCCGCGCAGCAGGAACTCCAGCTTCTTCCATCCGAAGTGCCCAGCTCCGTCGTGGTATGCCTCCAGTACCATAGCCGCGTCTCTTCTTGGCACCACTACTTGCCAGATCAGTTCATGCGTCCGGGAGTTAACCATTCTGTGGCACAACTTCCCCTTGTAAAGGAACAGTCGACTCTTCTCAGCCCACAGTTGCTTGGTCTCCTCCGGAGCGTCTGGGTCAAGGCGGGCATCTGGCCGAGTCAGCATCTCCTTCACTAGTCGGACGGCGGGGTCGCTGTCTTGTGTTTCCGCCCAGTTGTAATGAGGTAAGGGGTTGAACGTAGCGGATTGCTTACCCCTTACACGGTGGGAATACTGGGTAGTCCCATGACGGTGAAACGCGGGGAGTTCAACTTCTTCCAGTTCCTCTGGATCTTCCCCTACGTCCGGTAGGTTTGGCATTCTGGACAAGGCATCCGCGTTGGTATTGGAGCGTCCTGCCCGGTATTTGATCGTGAACTCATAGTTGGTCAGGCGGGCCATCCATCTCTGCTCCAGGGCACCGAGTCTTGCAGTGTCCAGGTGTGTCAACGGGTTGTTATCCGTGTACACGGTGAACCGGGAAGAAGCGAGGTAGTGCTTAAAGCGTTCGGTGACTGCCCACACTACTGCCAGGAACTCTAGCTTGAATGAGCTGTAATTCTCAGGGTTTCTTTCGGTGGGTCGCAGTTTTCGGCTGGCGTAAGCAATTACCCTTTCTCTCCCCTGCTGGATCTGGGACAGTACGGCTCCTAGCCCGATGTTACTTGCGTCGGTGTAGAGGATAAAGGGCTGGCTGTAATCAGGGTACGCCAGGATTTCATCCCCCGTGAGGGCCATCTTCAGCTGGCGGAAGGACTCTTCTTCCAGCTTCTCCCATCTGAAGGGCGGCTTCTGGTTCTTGGCCTTCCTGGACTGGCCTATCAGGAGGTCCTGCATAGGAGCTGCCTTTTTGGTGAAACCGGGAATGAATCTTCGGTAGTAGCCTACCAACCCGAGGAACTGCCGCACTTCCTTTACGCTGGAGGGTCTTGGCCATTCCTTAATCGCGGTGATCTTATCAGGGTCGGGAGCCACTCCGTCAGCACTCACCACGTGTCCCAGGTACTGCACTTTTGGTTTTAGCAGGTGACACTTCGACGGTTTCACCTTCAGACCGTAGTTTGCCAGGGCTTCAAACACTTCCGCCAGGTGTTTCAGGTGGTCCTCGTAGGTTTTGGAATAAACTATAACATCGTCCAGGTACAGCAGGACCGTCTCAAAGTTCTGGTGTCCCAGACAGCATTCCATCAATCGTTGGAAGGTTCCTGGTGCGTTGCAGAGTCCGAACGGCATGCAGGTAAACTCGCTAAGTCCTATCGGGGTGGTGAATGCGGTCTTCTCCCGGTCCGCCTCTGCTACAGGAACCTGCCAGTACCCGCTAGTGAGATCCAAAGTGGAGAAGAAGTTAGCAGATTTTAAAGCAGCCAAAGACTCCTCTATCCTTGGTAAGGGGTACGCATCTTTGTGTGTGATACGGTTGATTTTCCAGTAATCTACACACATTCTCATGGTGTTGTCTTTCTTTTTAACCAAGACTAGTGGAGCTGCCCAGGGGCTACAGCTATCCCTGATTACCCCAGCCTCCTTCATGTCTCTAAGCATCCCCTTGGCGTGTTGGTAATGTGCAGGGGGTACGGGACGATACCTCTCTTTTATGGGAGGATGGTCTCCCGTGGGGATGTGATGTTCCACTCCCTTCACTCGCCCGAAGTCTAGCGGGTGTTTACTGAACACTCTCTCGTATTCCTGGATCACCCGGTAGACTCCCTGCTTTTGGTGAGCGGGTGTGGAGTCAGTACCCAAATGCAGTTGCTGACACCAGTCCTCCATTTGTTGCTTAGAGCCGTTACCTTCCTCTGGATGAGATGGAGGCAAGGGTTCCACGGACTGTACAGAATTTTGGTTGATGGTATACAATTTGGCTAGCGTAGCATACCGGGGCAGGTACACTTCCCTCTTCCCGATATTTATTATGCGAACGGGCACCCTCCCATGGCGTACATCAACCACCCCCCGTGCCGTCAAAATGGTGGGCCTACTATCTGAGTAGACTGGTTCTACCATTGCCTGGTAATCTCTACCTCTCAGACCAATAGCTGCCCGGCACCAAATCATCATTTCACTTTTCGGGGGCATGGCAATAGGGAAAGGGTCACACATTCTCACGCTACCAATCTCACCACCGGAGAGTTCCACCTGTTGCCGTCGCATCAGTGCCCGGATCTCTTTTTGAAGCACTCGCTGCTGGCCGGAGCTGGCGTTCTTGGCAACCTGCTGTAAAATGAGAATCACCTCTGCAAGACAATTTTCAATCACATTAGTTCCTAGAGTTATCTTTGGGTGACTCTCGCGCTTGTCAATGTCTACAATGATCAGTCCCTGTGCTGCCAGTTCGACTTTACCGATTTTAATGGTCATCTCTTTAAATCCGATCTGTGGCACGGGCTGACCATTGCTGGCGATGATACTCAAGTCGTCGTCTGGGTAGCGGGTTATATCCGAGTCATTCCAGTACTGCTTGAAGAGCGCGTACGGGATGGTGGTGACCTGTGACCCGGTGTCAAGTAGGGCACTCATAGGAATGCCATCCAGTACTACAGGTAAGATTGGACGTCCTCCCACGTATTTGTCACGCCAGTTCGATGGGCCTGGTGATCTTATTCCTAGGGGTTGGCCCTCTACCCCAGGTTGTGCCAGTTTAAAGGACAGTACCTTGCCATATGTCAGGGTTGATTGCAGCGGCGGCAGATGGGTTGTCCGTCCTCGTTGTATCGGTCGCTGGGTCTTCCTCTGGCCGGTGGGGTCCTCCTTGGTCGGCGACACGGGATATCCTCCGGTCCGGATGCCAGCTGGATCTTCCCTGGAGTAGAAACCTGTAAAGACTGCACAGTTCGGGTTAGCGCGGCAACGCTTTTAGTTAGCTCTTGGACCTGATGGTGCAGGTCTGTAGCCGGGTCATTGTTTAAAGCCTGCGCATCAGCTCCCACAGGCCTTGCCGACAAGGGCGCCGTCTCCTGGTGGTAAGTGGTAGCAGGACGTTTGTGGGTCACAGCGCCACCTGGTGCCGGTTCTCGGAGCACCCGGATGGCTCTGTCCTTGAACTGTGCAAAGTCCAGATGAGGGTCCTGTAAGGCCATGGCCCGCAACTGGGTTCGGTGGGCATTACAATGTAGACCCTCTATAAATTGTTCAGTCAACAGTTTGTCTTCGTTTCCCACGCCGTCAGGGTCGGCCTGCTTAATGGCTCTCAGGGCCTCTTGTAGGTTTAGCGCATAGTCCCTTATATTCTCATGTGCCCGCTGCTTGCACCCGTAGAATCTAAGCTTGATCTCGGCTGAGGTACGGGTATCAAAGGTGTCCTTCAGCCGGGCTAGTATCTCTGCGACAGTCCTCCTCCTCCCAAGTGGCCAGGACTTTACCTCCCTTTGGGCTGCCCCTGTTAATTGAGCCACCAGGATGCTCACTTTTTGCTCTTCTGTGAGGGGGTACACCTGGAAGAGGCTATCCAGCCTTTCTCTGAAGTCATTTAGGGTATGGGACTCCCCTGAGTACTGGGGTAGCCAAGCTGCCCCTGGGATATAGGGCATGGTGAAAGGCATGACCGCCGCAGCGGTGGTGCTGGCGGTGGCTGTGGCACTGAAGCTCTCCTCCGTATCCGACATCCTCCTCCCCCCTAGTGGACCGTGGCCTACCTTGCGATGATCCTCTTCCATAGGCCGCGGCTTCGCACGCAGTGGATCGTCAGGGTTGAGGACCTTCCGTCGCGCTCTTGTGACGTCGGCGTCTGCTGGGCTCCTTCCAGGACCTTACGCAACGTCCGGACGTGAGGCGGGGCTTCAGTTCTCGCGCGCTTTCGGAGTCCACGCCCCTCTTCTTCCCGCGCGGCGTCCTCGAGATGGCTTCCAACGGCGGGAAAACTCCACGGATGGCGGGAAGAAGGCAAAAGATGGCGTCGGATGGCGGGAAAACTCCACGGATGGCGGGAAGAAGGCAAAAGATGGCGTCGGATGGCGGGAATCTTCACCACAGGTAAGTTTAACAGTCTTTTCCAGGCACGCAGTACCCGGTGGTTGCGGGCACGAAATCCTGCCGACTACGCCAAAACTTGACGCGCCCCCTGGGCCATGTTTGGGGAATACCCGGAGCCGGATCCGTTGGGGGTGGTAGTCCTCGTGGCGGTGACCCGGTCCGTGCCCAGGGTGTCAAACTAAGTGGCGATGTTTTTAGTGGCAGATGTGATATTGTTCGACTACGCCACCCGTTGAATGCGGTTATGAAACCGCCGCTGCAGGGCAGACCGCTGAGGCCGGTGGTACAGTTGTGCAGCGTGGGTAGTATAACCCCCAACGGGAGGGGTATGGCCTCAGGGCAGCGGACGTGGATGATGGGGATGGTAGAATTGCACGCAGGCACCAGGAACCACTCAGAGACGGTGCGGTGTAGTTCAGGGTCTTTACTGGTGACAAAGATAGACCCTCCCGGGAGTACTGGCTAGCGATCGGGGCCTGGTCAGTCCGTGAGCAGATAGGATCTCCCCTGGCCAGGCGGAGTTGTAGGCCTCCCCAACTAACTGTACTCTTCTTGGCTACCTTGCTAGAAGCGGGTAAAAGTAGCCCACGTCCCTGAGTGTACCGTGTGGTGCTCACCCGTATGGCCGGTGACTCGGGGCCTTCTGGTAGCCTCCGCTCCACGACGGCGGTGCTGGTCCCTTGCGTGTGACTGTGCCTTCGGGTTTCTTGGCCAGAGGACCTGAAATCCCCTGCCGGTCGGTTTCTGCTGCTGGGTATGGAACAGTCCCCACAGCCTCGGACTCCGTGTCCGGTGAGATCTCTTCAGCCAAGGCGAGCTATCTAGCTTCCAGCCTCTGGCACTCACTCCTGCTCCTACAGAGCTCCTGTTGTCACTTTCCCTGCAACTGCTCCACACCAGACCAGACTGTGTCTATGTCTCTGTCTGTGTTCTTTTCTAACCCCACCTCAGCCCCAGTTTATATAGGGGAAGTTCTTCCCCTCCCAGGACTGGGCAGGAGGTGTGGCATGCTTAGGATTCCTGACCAGGAGACCTCCCACCTGCTCACAGACGTAATATTGCTATTACTGTGGTAACCAGAACCCTGGGGTGCCACATTTCTACTGGTAATCCTCATTAGAAAAGCAAAACCCAGCGATGCCAGCACAAATGCCCATAAATAAGTTCCAAGGAAGAAGGAAGTTTTCCCATATTTGGTTTACATGGTAACTAATGCACAACCGACCTTTGCACGAGGAGATGTGTTCTTCGCAATACGACAGCTAAATCTCCAGTCATTATTATTAATACAAATTAATCAGAAGTAAGTTCTCCAGGAAAAATTTGTCCAGGCTGCCTGCCAAATAAAATGCATGACATGATAAGGACAATGAACTAGGGACAGTTTATAAAGCGCTACGTGCTGCAACTGAAAGCTATTTAGCTAAGTACAAAAAATATATACCTCACCATGAGAATTTAACCACCCAGCCTGTTTTCACCTTCCTGACTTTGCCAATTTTTCAATTCTGACCAATGTCACTTTATGTGATTATAACTCTGGAACACTTAAACATATCTCAGTGATTCTGACACTGTTTTTTCATGACATGTTGCACTTCACATTAATGTTCAATTTTGCGTTTCTTTATGACAATATCAAAAATTTGACAAAAAAAAATGAAAATTTTACAATTTTCAAACTTTGAATTTTTATGCCCTCAAACCAGATAGTTATATCACACAAAATAGTTCATAAATAACATTTACCACATTTATCATTTTTTAAACATATTTTTTTTTGTTAGGAAGTGCGAAGGGTTAAAAGTTTATCAGCAATTTTCTTTTTTTTTCCAACAAAATTTACAAAACCATTTTTTCATTGAGCGTTTTCTATGAGGACTTCCCCGGGAGGAACGTGCAGGAAGCATGGCCGACAACACTCTCCTGCTTCTGCCAGGGGCATCAGATCCATAATGCAGCGGAGCTCCCGCAACAGAGGTAGCATGTGGGGGATCGGGGAGTACTCCAGGGGTCTCCCAGGGGCTGGTGAATGAGTTGACTCGCCCCCTGGGCCTGTGCTGGGAACCCGGAACCGGGCCTGTTGTAGGATGCTGGGGGTTGTAGTCTCCATGTGGCGGTGACCCGGTCCGTGCCCAGGGTGGTCAAACCAGTGGCAGTCTATTAGTGTTGTAATTGTCCGACTACGCCACCCGTGGATTGCTGTCAGTGGGGACCGCCGCTGCAAGCAGACTGCTGGGGCTGATGGTATACGCAGCTTAGGTAGCGTGACTCCCCACGGGAAGAGTGCAGCCCCAGGGCAGTTAGCGTGAATGATGGGAGTGATGGTGTGAGCGTCCCAGTACTAATGGTGCTGGTGCGGCGAGGAATCACAGAGACGTGCAGTTGCAGTTTTCAATGCTTTACTCACAGTTCTTTATCAGGTCACTTGTGCGCAGTTAGGACCGCCCGAGTCATGCTGCGTCCACCAGGCAAGGGACTCGACCAACTCCCAGGCAATTCCAGAGTGTGGCACAGAACTCCCTTCTCTTTCCTTTCTCTGGCCGTCCCCACCAGTGACCCACCTTTGTACAGCTTCCTCGGGCCTTCTGTTGGCGAAACCTCTCTCCGGTTTCCCTGACCCTATATGGTATGCCTTCCTGGTGGATGTAGTGAGGGGTCGCACCAAGATGTGGTAACAACCTCCGGTCTTTGGATGAGGAATCTGTTGCCTCCACCAATTTGGGTTCCGGTACCCTGTTCTGCCAACCCTTCACCCTGTCTCTCCTGGGCATATGGGGTTCCTTCTGTCCTCATGTCTCTGGGCCTTTCTCTGTGTTCCTTGCTTCCTTTCTCCTCTGTTCCAGTTCCTTTCTTACTTTTCTTTCCGTTCCTTCTCCTCTCTCTTTCTGCTGTTTCTGCCTCCACTCCAGGCCTGCCTCTGGAGCTGGGCCCAGACTGAGCCGCAGCTCCCTGTCAGCCCTCTCTGGCTGAACTCCTTCTCTCTTCTCCTCCTGACTGAACTGGCTCCTTTCCTAAGATGGTGCCCACCTTATATACCTCCCTCTAACACCCGAGCCCAGGTGACTAGCAACCAATGGGCTCCTACCTATGCCCAGAGACCCACCCCTATCTGCTCCTACACCACTGGGTGTATTTTCCCCTCCCCACTCCAGCCAGGGACAGATGCTGTCGTGCCTGCACTTCTGTCTAGTGGGAGCACCATTGAGCTGTCCCTCGGAAATGGGGTGTGTGTGGTGCATGCAGCCTACAGAGTCCTGGTCCGCACTCCATCCTTACCCGGGAGTGGAATATCACACCTCTGGTTCAAGGTGCAATACCCCTGTAGCAGCCGAGCCCTCGGGGTGCTACATTCCCCCCTGGTAAATCACAGCACGTCCTCGGGCTGGAATAGAATAAAACAATTTAAAACATACAAAATTTTTAAAGTGCACTCATTTATAAGACATTAACCGAAAACTCATCCCTTTATGAGAGGTACTCTTTTCTTTTTAACGTTACTGGTACTCTTTTTCTTTTCTTTAACATTCTTCTGCCACTAGCTATGGTCAAAACTACCGGAACTCTTTTAGCATATAAAACATCACATGAAACATTTGCATCATTTTTCTAGCAGCATATAAAACTTTTCAATATAAGACATTCTTAAACAAAAACATTTTCAAGTAGATTCTTGAACTTGCGACCAGGTAAAGGTGCAACAGTCCATTTAATCTTGAGGTAGACGTTGCAGTTTTTGTATAAAACCAGTAGGGGGCGCTTTAAGAAGCGCAACTATTTACAAGAGGTTGGCCGTTCTCAGTCCTCAGCCAGTGGGGATAAGGGAGTGGCTGCTCACAATCCTCAGCCTGGTTAGGGATTAGGGGCACACAGATAACAGTTCTTTAACAGTTTCACATTAGTCCCAATGGGGATCACACTCCAATCATTAACAGTTTCAGCAACAGTTCTCATACCCTGACGGGTAACTATATACAGTTCCACTTTACCGTTCCTTAGTAACAGTGTCCTCCTAATGCTCCTTGCTCTTCCGGGTAATCTTCAGGTCCGTCCGGACCCTGGGTGTACTCAGTATCTGGGCGGTACTGCAGTTCCTCCTCTGTGAGCCGGTGGACATGGAGGGCATACAGTCCCTTTGCGCCCTTGTGCCGGGTGTAGGTGACCACGTCACCTGGGTAGAGATCGCGTCCGTGATGTCCCTCTGGCAAGTGGCTTTCGACGTCTTTTCTAGTGACGAAGACGTCGGTGTCAGCCTCCGGGTCTCTGATGAAGACCCAGCCATGCTCCAGCTGGAACTTGACTACGGTCCCGGTGGCTCTGGATCCGCGGATGGCGTGGGTGTCTTGTCGGGCCCTCCTCTTTTGCACCGCGCTCCTGGCCTGGAGTCGCTCCTCCCTGATGCGCCTCTGCCGTCGCTCCCTTTCATAGGTGGCCAGCTGCTGACGGCAGCAATCCAAGCGCTGGGCTGCTTCCGCCCGGGTCTCCTGGGTAAACCCCATGAGACTCTCGCCGGTGGGGTCCCATGCAAACTGGGCATCTTCCAGCGGGGGTGGAGCGATGTTGGCAGGCTCCGGGGCCGGGATCAGAGGCTCGCTCAGGGGTTGTTCTCTCTGGAGCCGGGGGTTGACAAACTCCGGTGGCCACTCAAAGGGCAGCCCGTCCGGGCTGGTATGTTGGGCGTACAGGTCCGCACCCAGGGGTGGCACCGCGGGCTTCGGACGGGTGGCAGCGCCCGGGCGCACTCGGCCTTGCGACCAGGCCAGTGGTCGCTTGTTGGTCGCGCCCGGGGGTGGCACCGCCAAGGTAGGGGGCGCTGGTGAGGCAGCGGCACCCGGGCGTGCTGGGCCTTGCGTCCTGGCCTGTGACATCTCCTGCTTTACGGCGCCCGGGTTCAGAGGGCACAGCGCGGGGCGGGGCGTGATGACGGTTCTCGCTGCCTGATGCCTAGCTGGCGGCGGTGGAGGCGTGGTGTCAGGTACGGTCCCCGGGGCTTCGAGTCCCGCAACGGAGGGTGAGGGCAGGCTGGT
This sequence comes from Phyllobates terribilis, assembly GCF_046119375.1. NCBI lineage: Eukaryota > Metazoa > Chordata > Amphibia > Anura > Dendrobatidae > Phyllobates > Phyllobates terribilis. The sequence goes on from NW_027362764.1 coordinate 82,973,359, forward strand.
GTTCCCCGGGCTTGCGGTGGTGGCGTCCCCATTACCTGCCTCGGTCTCCGTGGCCTCCTCCGCGGTGTCGTCTGCAGCTGCCGGTCCCTCTTCTCCGCGCCCAGCGGTAAGCACTCTGCCCGGTCCCGGCGAGGTCCTCCACTGGCTGCCTTCGTGCTGCTGGGCCATCTCCTCTCTCCACCCGGCAAACACATCCCGCTGCGCCCGGACCATCCTCCTGTTCAGGTCTTCCAGCGCTGTGTGCGCACTGCCCGGGTCTCTAGGCAGCTGGGCCAGCAATTCTGTCAGGCTGCAAGGTGGCTCCGCTTTCAGCAGGCTGCGGGCCAGGGTGCTGGTGGAGTTCTCTGCTCCCTCCATCTCCGGGTGCAGCAGGTCCAGACTGATCCAGGCCACACCCAGCCCCTCAGTTTTCTTTCCTATCCGCCCCCATGGGGGTTGGTCTTGGGGGCATCTGCTGACAATCACCTTCAGGGGCAGCCCCCCGACGTTGATGGACATCTCCACTGCTGCATTCATGGCTGGTGGGGACGGGCTCCTTCTTTGGCGCCATTCTGGGACCTGGCCCACGATGGGAGGTGGCTTCCTGCTGTCTTCTGGTGAGCACATAATGGCGTCCGCTCTGCCAGGGCGGGAAAAACGGATGAAGATGGCGGGAAACGGTCCAAAATGGCGTCTGATGGCGGGAATCGGCTCCTGATGGCGGGAAACGACTCCGGACGGCGGGAAACTTCTGGAAATGGCGGGAGACTTCCTTTTAAGGTACATGTGCAGTTTTCTTCAGGCACGCAATATCCGCTTGTGGTGGGTTGGTAATGATCCTGCCAACTACGCCAAAGTTGACTCGCCCCCTGGGCCTGTGCTGGGAACCCGGAACCGGGCCTGTTGTAGGATGCTGGGGGTTGTAGTCTCCGTTTGGCGGTGACCCGGTCCGTGCCCAGGGTGGTCAAACCAGTGGCAGTTTATTGGTGTTGTAATCCTGCCGACTACGCCAAAGTTGCCACGCCCCCTGGGCCTGTGTTGTGAGGGGGATACCCGTAGCCGGATAGCTGGGATGCTGGGGGTTGTAGTCTCCGTGTGGCTGTGACCCGGTCCGTGCCCAGGGTGGTCAAACCAGTGGCAGTCTTAACGTATAGCAAATGTCCGACTACGCCACCCGTGGTTTGCGGTCAGTGGGGACCGCCGCTGCGCTGCCGACCGTTGAGGCTGATGTCGTTTGCGCAGCCGAGTATGGGATAACTCCCCACGGGAGGAGTATTACCTCAGGGCAGCTAATGTGAGAGATGATGGGAGTGATGGTGTGAGGGTCCCAGTGCTAATGGTGCTGGTGCGGCAAGGAATCACAGAGACGTGAGGTGCAGTTCAGGGTCTTTACTGATGGTACAAGGCAGACCCTCCCGGGAGTACTGGCTAGTATAAGGGGCCTGGTCAGTCTGCGAGCAAGCAGGAGTTCCCCTGGCCAGGTGGAGTTGTAGGCCTCCCCGTTTATCTGCACTCTTCCTGGCTACCTTGCTGTCAGCGGTTACAAGTAGCCCACGTCCCTGAGTATACCGTGTGGTGCTCACCCATATGGCTGGTGACTTGGGGCCTTCTGTTAGCCTCCGCTCCTGGATGGCGGCGCTGGTCCCTTCTTTGTGACTGAGCCTGCAGGCTTCTATGGCCAGAGGACCTGGAATCCCCTGCCGGCTGGTTTCTACTGCTGGGTATATATCAGTCCCCACAGCCTCGGACTCCTGTGTCCGGTTTTAGTAACTTCAGCCAGGGCGAGCTATATCTCTGCTCAAAGCCCCTGGTCTTCTGCTTCTCCTCCTACAGAGCTCCTGTTCTCACTTTCCCTCTCCAGGCTCTGACTGCTCTGCTTGTTCTGCAGGCTCTGTCTCTGTCTGTCTCTTCACTGCCTAATCCCGCCCCAGACCCAGTTTATAAGGGCATATTCCTCCCCTCCCAGGTCTGGGTGGGCCGTGTTGCATGTTTAGGGATCCTGACCAGAGAAACCTCCCACTTGCTCTCAGACATAATATCTCTATTACTGCGGCAACCAGACCCCTGGGGTGGCACAAATGTACCCAGGGATGCGTCCTCCTTGATGCAGAAGCAAGATGGCGCTAAGTAGTGATGAGCGAGTGTATTCGTTACTATTCGCTATTCGCACGGATAGTACAGTATTTGGGTTACTCATTATTCTGCGAGTATTTGTGTACTCGCCTCGCTATATTCAGATGTCCGCAGTTTTGGTGCCTTCTTTGCAGCCAATAAACATGCTGGGCTTCTTAAGCAATCACAGTAATGCCACAGACATCTTGGTTGTGGCATTACTGTGAATGGCTGGCCACCCAGCATCATAGGGTCTATTTGAGCTCTGCCACCGCCATTTTGTGCACATTGCATCTGGAGCCTGCGTTGTAATAGCCTAGGGAGAGATCACTGAGGTGCTAGGGAGTGTTTAGGCCTCTTGATAAAACAAAAGCCCTTTTAAGGGCTACCTGCAGTGTATACTAGTTCTGGGTTTAAAGGAGCTGCTCACTAGCTCCATAATACCACCAAAAAATAGCTCTTTTCAGAGATGAAGGCACACAACAAAGTCAGAGTACAGGGAGGGAGAGATTGTGTATTAGGTAGGGAGAGGTTGAAGTGCTCTTCCAGTGTCCATCTTAAAACAACTCTTGTCAGAGGCAAAGCAATATTTTTCCAGCACATTCAGAAGTAGCATTTTGTGCTGCCTTTTTATTTTTAGCACCGGTCTATTTTCCCTGCTGTTTTAGGGCTCCGAGCCTGACTTCTGCTGTCCATATTAGTCAACTTAAACAAGCGTGTGTGCCCTACACAAAGGAGTAGTCCAAACATTTCCTACTGCCTGCTACAAAGCACGCACCAGTCCATTTTAACCACTACTTTGGGGTGTCAGCCTGCCTTCTGTCTATATTAGTCGACTTAGAAAAGCGTTTTGTGCCCTACACAAAGCACTGGTCCAAACATTTCTTACTGCCTGCTATAAAGCACACACCAGCCCATTTTAACCACTATTTTGTGGTGTCAGCCTGCCCTCTGCCAATATTAGTCCACTTAAAAAATCATTGAGTGCCCTGCAATATTTTTCCAGCACACACAGAAGTAGCATTTTGTGCCGCCTTTTTATTTTTAGCACCGGTCTATTTTCCCTGCTGTTTTAGGGCTCAGACTTGACTTCTGCTGTCCATATTAGTCCACTTAAAAAAGCGTGTGTGCCCTACACAAAGCAGTAGTGAAAACATTTCCTACTGCCTGCTACAAAGCACGCACCAGTCCATTTTAACCACTATTTTGGGGTGTCAGCCTGCCTTCTGTCCACATTAGTCGACTTAGAAAAGCGTGTTGTGCCCTACACAAAGCAGTAGTCCAAACATTTCCTTCTGCCTGCTACAAAGCACGCACCAGCCCATTTTAACCACTATTTTGGGGTGTCAGCCTGCCTTCTGTCTATATTAGTCCACTTAAAAAATCACTGAGTGCCCTGCACAAAGCAGTGGTCCAAACATTTCCTACTGCCTGCTACAAAGTACACACCAGGCCTTTTTAACCACTATTTTTGAAGCCACCATACCAAGGGCCACCAATTACAAATAGTAGTTAGGCTAGAGTAGGAATACTGTCCTGGTTTGTCCACTGCACAATCTGCATAGGGTTTGCAAAAATTAGCCCTATGGGCTGAGTCATGGTTGACGCAAGAAGACACCATCCCAAGGGCCTCTAATCACAAATAGTAGTTAGGCTGGAGTAAGAATACTGTACTGGTTTGTCCACTACACAATCTGCATAGGGTTTGTATAAATTAGCCCTATGGGCTGAGTCATGGTTGACGAAGGAAGGAAAAGGGTTCTTATGCGAAGGGGGTGACATTAACAGCAGTAGCATGAATCTGCATTTTTGGTGAATTTAGGTTGGCTTGCTGTCATCTGGTGGAATTGCAAACTGTGGAAATATCCAGTCCTTGTTGAATTTAATCAGAGTAAGTCTGTCTGCATTTTCCGTGGAGAGGCGTGTGCTCTTATCAGCGATGATTGCCCCAGCGGAACTGAGAACATGCTCTGACACCATACTAGCAGCTGGACAGGCCAGCACCTCCAAGGCATATAAGGAGAGGTTGGGCCAAGTGTTCAGCTTAGACACCCAATAATTAAAGGGAACTGAAGTGTCAGAAAGGACGCACGTATAGTCACTTAAGTAAGCCTTGACCATGTTCTGCAACTTATCCCTCCTTGGCATTGTTACAGGCACAGATAGCCTTTACTATTGTGCTGAGTAATTGAAAATTGCCCAATTTGTGCACATTTTCCCCCCACCTCTGTTGGAGCTGGTGTTTGTATCTCTCCCCATTATCCCTTGGTGTTGAAAAGAGCCGGTACCTCTGCCACCAGCATTGTCTGAGGGTGATGTTTTCAGCAACTGATCTACAACGGCCCTCTTGATCAATTCAATTGTAAAACTCTTTATTGACTCCAAAAGGAGAGAAGGAAATTTCTCCTTGTACCGTGGATCAAGAAAGGTGGCCAACCAGTATAGGTCGCTCTTGTCACCTACACCTTAAAAACATCTCCAGAATTCGACCTTTTCTCACCTTTGAAACTGCTAAAACTCTTACTGTTGGTCTTATTCACTCTTGTCTGGACTACTGCAACTCTCTTCTGATCAGTCTCCCTCTTACCAAACTTTCAACACTTCAATCCGTCCTGAAAGCAGCAGCCAGGATCGTATTTCTGTCCAGCCGCTTCACCGATGCCTCCATCTTGTGCCAGTCATTACACTGGTTATCCATTTGCTACAGGGTCCAATATAAACTCATCACTCTCACCCACAAAGCTCTCCACAGTTCTGCGCCGTCTTATATCTCTTCTCTCATCTCTGTCTATCGCCCTACACGTGCCCTCCATTCTACAAATGACCTAAGACTAACATCCCCCATAATCCGAACCTCGCACCTCCGTCTGCAAAACTTCTCTCATGCTGCACCAGTTCTCTGGAATGCTCTACCCCAGACGATCAGACTAATGCCTAGCCACCACGTCTTCAAGCACGTTTTAAAAACCCATCTCTTTAAACAAGCCTACCACCTCAACTACTCAGTAAACTAACTTTCCCCTGTTTCTCCTTCTAAATATTATTCTGAATCTGCACCCTACTATTCATCTGTCTCCACACCCTCCATGCACATGATAACTACACTCGATACTTGATTATTGCACTTAAACATACTGCCTGATGACCGGATCATGCAGTGTTATATGAAAATCCCTACTTATTATAATTGCCTGACCTGAAATAACAAGCACTTTTCTCCTATTATGTCCACCCATTTCCTTATTGAATGTAAGCTTGTGAGCAGGGACCTCACTCCTAATGTAACTGTTTAAACTGTCTTACCTTGTATTGAATTTATTGCATGTACATGTCTCCGCTTAATTTTAAAGTGCTGCGGAATATGTTGGCACTACATAAATAAAAATTATTATTATTATTATTACTGTTGGATAAAATGTGTAGCACGCGAGGGTCTTGCCACACACACTTACACATGAATGGTGTCATGTGGGTCAAACTGCAAAAAAGCAAATGTTTTGTGTCCCCAACAGTAGAAACAGTACCCATCCTCTCCTCACGCTGACTCGGCTCCTCCTTCTCCTCCTCCACCTCCTCCTTTTCAGCCCATCCAGACTGGACAGACATGACTCTTGGGTTGGGTGTCCCCTCTGTAGCATTACGAGTCCCCTTGGTAGCACAGAAAAACAAATCCTCTCCCTCCTCATCTTCCTCCTCATCACCCAATGTTGCCTCAGAATATTGGCTGGGCTGGGTAGTATCACCCATTGGGAAATCTGGCTCCATACCAACATGCTCAGCACTCAAAGCTTCCTCTTTGAGATTATGCAGTGATTGTTTCAAGAGACACAGAAGCAGGATGATTACGTTGATAATAGCCTGATCACCTCTCACGAGGTTGGTGCAGTACTCAAAGTTCTCAAGAACCCCACAAATGTCAGCGATCCACACTATGTGTGGTGGCAGACTCTCAGTCTGACCGGCATGCTGAAGCTGGTATTCAGCTACTGCCCTCTGCTGTTCACAAATCCTCGCCAACATATGATAGGTGGAGTTCCAAATTAAAGTGCTTTTGCAGCACTGTAAAAGCACCAAAAGCAGTAGAGGAATGGCGGAAATAGGTGCTAATATGGCGCACCTTCTCAAGTAGGTACGGCAAGTCACGGAAAGTTGTCAGAAATTTCTGAACAACTAGGTTCAGCACGTGAGCCATGCATGGCATGTGTACCAGCTTGCCGATCTTTAAAAACGTCACCAGGTGACACCCATTATCGCAGACGACCAAACCAGGTTGGCGGTGCAGCGGGGAGAGCCACTGACTGGTCTGTTGTTTTAAAGCTTGCCACAGCCCTGTTGCACTGTGTGCTTTCTGACCTAAACAGATCAGCTTCAGCAGAGTGTCTTGCCACTTTGCCGATGTGCTGATGCACAGGTCCCAGCTTGGCAGTGATAGGGAGGGTAATTCCCCAGAGGATGAGGAGCAAGAGAAGGGGAGAGTGGAAGTGGAATATGAACAGGTGTAAACACTGACAGAAGTTGGGCCTGCTATTCTTAGCGTTGGTGGGATGTGTGATGTTCCAGTTTGGACCTTTGTCCCACCCTCCACCAGGTTCCCCGAGTGTGCCATTACAGAAATGTATCGTCCCTGTACACAACAATTTGTCCAGGTATCTGTTGTTAGGTAGACCTTCTGGGTTACGGCGTTGGTGAGAGCATAGTTTAGATTGTTTAACACGTGCTTGTGTAATGCAGGGACGGCACACCGGGCAAAATAGTAGTGGCTGGGAACACTCTATCGTGGGGCAGCCACAGCCAAGAGATCATGGAAGACTGTGTTCCCATAAGCCTAAATGGCAACATCTCCATAGCTAGCAATGTGGCTATCTGCGGGTTTAGTATTTGTGCCTGTGGGTGCGTGGCTGCCAATTTACGCATTTTTTCCAAGCTCTCAAGCATGGACAATTGGACGCTTTGCTGGCACAAGGAAGTGCATGCGGTTGATGTTTGTAGTATGTGAGCAACCGCAGCTTGTGGGCAGTAGGTATGAGCGCCTGCTTCTTGAACCTCATATTCTGAAGGACATAGCCAAGGCGACATGGCATAAGTCTCCACCGAACCCAAAAGCACTACAGATTCTGGCTGGTGATGAGCTCATGCAGTCTTTATCTATCCCTCATCCCCTCAAGATGGCTGGACCATCATTGTAAATAAGACCCTGTACTTTGTGTCACCCCCACCTCACTGTAGATTATAAGCTCTTACGCGCAGGGTCGTCATTATTTTTGCTTTAATTATTGTATTATCTTTAGCTATGTTACTTATGACTAGTGTTGAGCATTCCGATACTGTAATATCGGGTATCGGCCGATATTCGCGGTATCGGAATTCCGATACTTAATTCCGATACTTTTACAATATCGAATACCGGAATCGGAAGTTCCCATAATGCCTGAGCTCTGCAGTGTCTGTGAAGGATGACAAGTTGGATGGCAGCGCGATCCAGCCTGTCATCAGAATGCCATCCCAGCGGGGGAGAATTCTCCTGATTGTTTAAAAGCCGGCGCGCGGTAAAAAGCCGCCGGCTTTTAAACAATCACACAGCCCCATACTGCTTCCCCGCAGCCTCCCACCCCGATCCTCCGCTCCCCTCGCCACCTCCAATCCCAATCGTAAATTAGGACCGGGCGGGGAGCGCAGAACCAAGGAGCGAAGGACCCGGGCGGGGAAGTCGGCAGTGAAAAGACTTCACCGCCGGCTTTCCCGTTCTGTGCTGCGCTTTCCCGCCGGTTATTTCAAATGAACAGCTGAGGTATCAGCTGATGCCGATCAGCTGTTCATTTGAAGTCGCCGCGTTGCCCTCAGAGGGTTCATGTGAGTTCATGCTTGACTGCATGAACTCACATGAACTTTCCCACGGCCGCACAGGTCAGCCTCACCTCCCAGACCCGTCATGATTAGTGTGTGTGCGGGTGTGTGTGCGGGGTGTGTGTGCGGGTGTGTGTGCGGGGTGTGTGTGTGGGGTGTGTGTGCGGGGTGTGTGTGCGGGGTGTGTGTGCGGGTGTGTGTGCGGGGTGTGTGTGCGGGGTGTGTGTGTGCGGGGTGTGTGTGCGCGGGGTGTGTGTGCGGGGTGTGTGCGGGGTGTGTGTGCGGGGTGTGTGTGCGGGGTGTGTGTGTGCGGGGTGTGTGTGCGGGGTGTGTGTGCGGGGTGTGTGTGCGGGGTGTGTGTGTGCGGGGTGTGTGTGTGCGGGGGTGTGTGTGCGGGGTGTGTGTGCGGGGTGTGTGTGTGCGGGGTGTGTGTGCGGGGTGTGTGTGCGGGGTGTGTGTGCGGGGTGTGTGTGCGGGGTGTGTGTGTGCGGGGTGTTGTGCGGGGTGTGTGTGCGGGGTGTGTGTGCGGGTGTGTGCGATGTCTGTGCGGGTGTGTGCGTGCGATGTTTGTGCGGGTGTGCGGGGTGTGTGTGCGGGTGTGCGCGGTGTCTGTGCGTGCAGGCAGACATAGGCCGATGTGACACTACTACTCCCATCGGCCTATGTCTGTCCCCCGTCCACTCGTGCCAGCAGGATCAGCTCGATGGGAGCAGTAGTTCCCATCAGCCTGATCCTGTTATTTAAATTGCCCTACTGTGTCCCCAATAAATGTTAGATACATGTCATTGGTGGCCAGTGGTTACCTAAAAGAAATTAGTTCATACATTACCTGTCCCCGCCGATCGCCACCTAAAATAAAGTAAAAAATAAAAAACTACACCTATACTCACCTAGACACCTAATTCCCCGAAGCCATCGATCTCCTGTAATAAAATGTAAAATAATAAACCACAACCTTATCCTTACCCCTCCGGAGTAGTCCACGAGTGTCCCACGAAGATCTCCAGTTCAGAGCAGCCACATAGAATGTGACCGCTCTGAACCGCTGCCGCCGCTAGAATGACGGGGCCGTAAGGGTTCACCGGAGTTCAGGCAGCGCTGCTCCGGTTAGCTGCTTTACGGCCCTGCTGTATCGTGAGAAATTCCCACGGTACAGCAGTGCCGTAAAGGAGGTCTTCGGAGCTGCGCTGCCTGAATGCACTCCGGTGACCTCAGTCAGTGGCTCCCGCTGCCGGGAGCGGACGTGTTCCCGGCAGCGTGAGCTTACAGCAGCCATGCACAGCTGTCACCATCTCCAGATGTGACAACTGTGCATGGGAGATCAGCGCAGGAACGTGGACAGGTAACTATTATTTTTAGTAAACTAAGAATTAAATAAAATGGTGTGTTTTATTTGAAATAAATTATTTTTTTCTGGGTGTAGTGTGTTTTTTCTTTTTAACACTTTGTAGGTTAGTAATGGGGGTGTCTTATAGACGGCCATCATTACTAACCTGGGCTTCATGGCAGCTGGCGCTGACATGAACCCCACCACTATTACCCCCTGCCACCGCACCAGGGCAGCGTGGAAGAGCGAGGCTAAGTGCTAGAATTGGCACATCCTATGGATGCGCCATTTCTGGGGCGGCTGACGGCTGGTGTTTCTAGCCTGGGAGGGGGCCATTATTCATGGCACCCTTCCTGGGCTATTAATATCAGCCCCAGCCATCTGCTTAACCTCCGCTAGAGACTAAAATTATGGGGGATCCCACGCCATTTTTTTTTTAAATAAATCCTTTATTTTAACACTAAATGACATTTGAGGAGTTAATAAAGATGCAGTCCCTAAATTATTATTTATTTTTTAATTAATTTTTCCCAAAACTTTTGACGTGGGCTTCGCCATATTTTTGTATGCCAGCCAGGTACAGCATCCAGCTTCTATGAACGCGCCATTTTCCGGGGCGGCTGCGGACTGCAATTTTCAGCGGGGGGGGGGGGGGGCAGAAAGCTTGGGCCTCCCTGCGCTGCAGATTCCATCCCCCAGCTGCCTTGTTGTACCTGGCTGGACACAAAAATAGGGAGAAGCTCCACGTTTTTTTTTTTTTTAATTATTTCATGAAATTCATGGAATAATTAAGAAAAAAAGGGCTTCCCTATATTGTTGTGTCCAACCAGGTACAAATAGGCAGCTGGTGGTTGGGGGCAGCCCGTTCCTGCCTGCTGTACCTGGCTGGACACAAATATAGTGCAAAGCCCCACGTCAATTTTTTTTTAATTATTTCAGGAAATTCATGAAATAATTAAAAAAAAATTATGTGGGGCTTCGCCCTATATTTGTGTCCAGCCAGGTACAGCAGGCAGGAACGGGCTGCCCCCAACCACCAGCTGCCTATTTGTACCTAGCCGGACACAACAATATAGGGAAGCCCTTTTTTTCTTAATTATTCCATGAATTTCATGAAATAATTTAAAAAAAAAATACGTGGGGCTTCGCCCTATTTTTGTGTCCAGCCAGGTACAACAAGGCAGCTGGGGGCTGGAATCCGCAGCGCAGGGAGGCCCAAGCTTTCTGGGCCCCACCCGCTGCAAATTGCAGTCCGCAGCCGCCCCGGAAAATGGCGCGTTCATAGAAGCGCCATCTTCTGGCGCTGTACCCAACTCATCCAGGGCCCTGGTGCGGTGGCTCACTGGGTAATAAAGGGGTTAAGGCCAGCTTGGCATTATCAGCTGGCCCTAAGCCCGAAATTCATGGGGTCACGCCAATATTAGACATGACCGCCATGAATTTCTAGTAAAGTATTTAAAAAAAACACAAACACCCAGAAAAAAGTCCTTTAATTGAAATAAAGACACAATTCTTTATTGTTCTAAATTAAACCATACTTACAGTCACGCCCATTCCAGCTGAAGCCAACGATCTCCTTCAATAAAAGAAAAATAATAAAGCAACATCATCCTTACCTTTCCATGGCTCCTACGACAGCTTCAGCTCTGCTACATCGAGATGACAGGCTGGACCGCAGCAGAACGCTGCCATTCAGCCTGTCATCCCGCAGACACTGAGAAGCGCAGGCATGCTTGCGCTCCTCAGTGTCTGGCTGTGACGGCATCCAGATGAGCCGAGGTCATGTCCAATGAACTCAGCTCACCTCATGCACGTCACTGACAGCGTGGGAGAATTCTCCTGCACTCAACGCTTCAGCGTGAGACTTCTCCCACGCTGTCAGTGACATACATGAGGTGAGGTCATGTCCAATGAACTCAGCTCACCTCATGCACGTCACTGACAGCGTGGGAAAATTCTCCTGCACTCAGCGCTTCAGCGTGAGAATTTTCCCACGCTGTCAGTGACGTGCATGAGGTGCGCCGACTTCATTGGACATGACCTCAGCTCATCTGGATGCCGTCACAGCCAGACACTGAGGAGCGCAAGCAAGCCTGCGCTTCTCAGTGTCTGCGGGATGACAGGCTGGATGGCAGCGTTCTGCTGCGGTCCAGCCTGTCATCTCGATGTAGCAGAGCTGGAGCCGTCGTGGGAGCCATGGAAAGGTAAGGATGATGTTGCTTTATTATTTTACTTTTATTGCAGGAGATCGTTGGCTTCAGCTGGAATGGGCTTGACTGTAAGTATGGTTTAATTTAGAACAATAAAGAATTGTGTGTTTATTTCAATTAAAGGACTTTTTTCTGGGTGTTTGTGTTTTTTTTAAATACTTTACTAGAAATTCATGGTGGTCATGTCTAATATTGGCGTGACCCCATGAATTTCGGGCTTAGGGCCAGCTGATAATGCCAAGCTGGCCTTAACCCCTTTATTACCCAGTGAGCCACCGCACCAGGGCCCTGGATGAGTTGGGTACAGCGCCAGAAGATGGCGCTTCTATGAACGCACCATTTTCCGGGGCGGCTGCGGACTGCAATTTGCAGCGGGTGGGGCCCAGAAAGCTTGGGCCTCCCTGCGCTGCAGATTCCAGCCCCCAGCTGCCTAGTTGTACCTGGCTGGACACAAAAATAGAGCGAAGCTCCACGTATTTTTTTTTTAATTTCATGAAATTCATGGAATAATTAAGAAAAAAAGGGCTTCCCTATATTGTTGTGTCCAGCTAGGTACAAATAGGCAGCTGGTGGTTGGGGGCAGCCCGTTCCTGCCTGCTGTACCTGACTGGACACAAATATAGGGCGAAGCCCCACATCAATTTCTTTTAATTATTTCATGAATTTCCTGAAATGATTTAAAAAAAATTGACGTGGGGCTTTGCACTATATTTGTGTCCAGCCAGGTACAGCAGGCAGGAACGGGCTGCCCCCAACCACCAGCTGCCTATTTGTACCTGGTTGGACACAACAATATAGGGAAGCCCTTTTTTTCTTAATTATTTCATGAATTTCGTGAAATAATTAAAAAAAAAAAATACGTGGAGCTTCTCCCTATTTTTGTGTCCAGCCAGGTACAACTAGGCAGCTGGGGGATGGAATCTGCAGCGCAGGGAGGCCCAAGCTTTCTGCCCCCCCCCCCCCCCTTCCCGGTGCAAATTGCAGTCCACAGCCACCCTGGAAAATGACGCGTTCATAGAAGCTGGATGTTGTACCTGGCTGGCATACAAAAATATGGCGAAGCCCACGTCAAAAGTTTTGGGAAAAATTAATTAAAAAATAAATAATAATTTAGGGACTGCATCTTTTATAACTCCTCAAATGTCATTTAGTGTTAAAATAAAGGATTTATTTTAAAAAAAATTGATGTGGGGCTTCGCCCTATATTTGTGTCCAGCCAGGTACAGCAGGCAGGAACAGGCTGCCCCCAACCACCAGCTGCCTATTTGTACCTGGCCGGACACAACAATATAGGGAAGCCCTTTTTTAAAAAAATTATTTCATGAAATAATTTAAAAAAAATTGACGTGGGGCTTCGCACTATATTTGTGTCCAGCCAGGTACAGCAGGCAGGAACCGGCTCCCCCAACCACCAGCTGCCTATTTGTACCTGGTTGGACACAACAATATAGGGAAGCCCTTTTTTTCTTAATTATTCCATGAATTTCATGAAATAATTAAAAAAAAAAATGCGTGGGGCTTCGCCCTATTTTTGTGCCCAGCCAGGTACAACTAGGCAGCTGGGGGCTGGAATCCGCAGCGCAGGGAGACCCAAGCTTTCTGGGCCACCCCCGCTGCAAATTGCAGTCCGCAGCCGCCCCGGAAAATGGCGCGTTCATAGAAGCGCCATCTTCTGGCGCTGTACTCAACTCATCCAGGGCCCTGGTGCGGTGGCTCACTGGGTAATAAAGGGGTTAAGGCCAGCTTGGCATTATCAGCTGGCCCTAAGCCCGAAATTCATGGGGTCATGCCAATATTAGACATGACCACCATGAATTTCTAGTAAAGTATTTAAAAAAACACAACACCCAGAATAAAGTCCTTTAATTGAAATAAACACACAATTCTTTATTGTTCTAAATTAAACCATACTTACCGTCACGCCCATTCCAGCTGAAGCCAACGATCTCCTGCAATAAAAGTAAAATAATAAAGCAACCTCATCCTTACCTTTCCATGGCTCCCACGACAGCTTCAGCTCTGCTACATCGAGATGACAGGCTGGACCGCAGCAGAACGCTGCCATCCAGCCTGTCATCCCGCAGACACTGAGAAGCGCAGGCATACTTCCACTCCTCAGTGTCTGGCTGTGACAGCATAAAGATGAGCCGAGGTCATGTCCAATGAACTCAGCTCACCTCATGCACGTCACTGACAGCGTGGGAAAATTCTCCTGCACTCAGCACTTCAGCGTGAGAATTTTCCCACGCTGTCAGTGACGTGCATGAGGTGAGCTGAGTTCATTGGACATGACCTCACCTCATGTATGTCACTGACAGCGTGGGAGAATTCTCACGCTGAAGCGCTGAGTGCAGGAGAATTTTCCCACGCTGTCAGTGACGTGCATGAGGTGAGCTGAGTTCATTGGACATGAACTCGGCTCATCTGGATGACGTCACAGAGAGACACTGAGGAGCGCAAGTAAGCCTGCGCTTCTCAGTGTCTGCGGGATGACAGGCTGGATGGCAGCGTTCTGCTACGGTCCAGCCTGTCATCTCGATGTAGCAGAGCTGGAGCTGTCCTGGGAACCATCGAAAGGTAAGGATGAGGTTGCTTTATTATTTTTCTTTTATTGCAGGAGATCGTTGGCTTCAGCTGGAATGGGCGTGACGGTAAGTATGGTTTAATTTAGAACAATAAAGAATTGTGTGTTTATTTTAATTAAAGGACTTTATTCTGGGTGTTTGTGTTTTTTTAACTTTGACTATGGGGTTAGTAATGGGGGTGTCTTATAGACGCCTCTCCATTACTAACCTGGGCTTGATGTCAGCTGGCATTATAAGCTGACATCAACCCCAGCCCTATTACCCCACTGCCACCGCTACAGGGCAGTGGGGAGAGCGAGGCTAAGTGCCAGAATTGGCGCATCCTATGGATGCGCCATTTCTGGGGCGGCTGACGGCTGGTGTTTCTAGCCTGGGAGGGGGCCAATATTCATGGCACCCTTCCTGGGCTATTAAAATCAGCCCCCAGCTGTCTGCCTAGCCTTTGCTAGCTATTAAATTAGGGGGGACCCCACGTTATTTTTTTGGGGGGGTTCCCCCATTTTAATAGCTAGTAAAGGCTAGGTATTCAGCTGGGGGCTGATATCAGTAGCCTGGGAAGCTCCGTGGGTATTACCCCCTTCCCAGGCTTCAAACATTTGCCCCAGCTGTCTGCTTAACCTCCGCTAGAGCCTAAAATTAAGGGGAACCCCACGCCAATTTTTTTTTAAATAAATCCTTTATTTTAACACTAAATGACAAGTACAGTAATCAACACTGTCACTGTACTTCATATATATGTGACTGACATGTTTCTATCTATCTAATCTATGTGTGATTCTCTATTCTTTCTATTCTAAATTGTCGGGTACAGATGCTGAATTGCCGGCCGGCTTTCTTAAAGAGACGGTGCACGAAAACACTAATATTTTTTTAAATAAATCCTTTACACTAAATGACAAGTACAGTAAGCAACACTGTCACTGTACTTCATATATATGTGACTGACATGGTTCTATCTATCTAATCTATGTGTGAAGCTCTATTCTGTCTGTTATAAATTGTCGGGTACAGATGCTGAATTGCCGGCCGGCTTTTTTAAAGAGACGGTGCACGAAAACACTAATATTTTTTAAAATAAATCCTTTACACTAAATGACAAGTACAGTAACCAACACTGTCACAGTACTTCATATATATGTGACTGATATGGTTCTATCTACCTAATCTATGCGTGAAGCTCTATTCTTTCTGTTGTAAATTATCGGGTACCGGTGAATGCCGCTGATGAATTGCCGGCTTTTCATGTCATTCTACATTATTCTTAGTTGTTTTACTTCATGTAGAATTAACCTACAAGGAAAGAAAGGGTTTATTTTCATTCCGATATTTGTGTCCCATTGACTTGCATTGGTTTCCGGTATCGGAATCGGCGATATCCGATACTTTTTGGCTATCGGCCCGATCCAATCCGATACGATATTTCCTGATATCGGAAGGTATCGCTCAACACTACTTATGACTGATGAATATGAACCTCTGAATTGTAAAGCTTTGCGGAATGGGTTGGCGCTATATAAATAAAGAGTGTTATTACACTGCTAAAAAAAATAAAGGGAACACTTAAACAACAGAATATAACTCCAAGTAGATCAAACTTCTGTGAAATCAAACTGTCCACTTAGGAAGCAACACTGATTGACAATCAATTTCAGATGCTGCTGTGCAAAAGGAATAGACAATAGATGGAAATGATTGGCAATTATTAAGACCCACTCAATAAAGGAGTGGTTCTGCAGGTGGGGACCACAGACCACATCTCAGTACCAATGCTTTCTGGCTGATGTTTTGGTCACTTTTGAATGTTGGTTGTGCTTTCACACTCGTGGTAGCATGAGATGGACTCTACAACCCACAGAAGTTGCTCAGGTAGTGTAGCTCATCCAGGATGGCACATCAATGCGAGCTGTGGCAAGAAGGTTTGCTGTGTTTGCTGTGCACCCTCCAGATGCACAGTATGATGACCCTACGGTACACACCTGGCAAAGTATGGTGACCCCAACCCAGTACGATACTCTAACTCTGACTCCAACACAGCCCTCCATACAATATGATGACCCAACACAGTATGATGGACCCTACACAAACCTCCACACTGTATAATGGCCTCCACTAATCCTCATAAACAGTATAAGACATAGCTCTCTAAAGACTATAATTGCCCTCACACAGCCCTCCAAACATCATAATGGCCCCACATAGCCCTCCAAACATTATAATAGCCCCCATATAACCCTGCCAATAATAAAATAGCTACCATATAGCCCTAATAACAGTATAATGGCCCCATGTATCCCACCAAACTGTTTAATGTCCCCAATATAGCCCTCCAAACAGTATAATGACCCCACATAGCCTTCCATATAATATAATGAGTCCTACATAGCCTTCCATAAAATATAATGAGTCCTACATAGCCTTTCATGAAATATAATGGGCCCCATATAGCCTTCCATATAATATAATGGCCCCACATAGCCCTCCATAAAAGGTAATGGCCCGCACATAGCCATCTATGTGATATAATGGCCCTATATTGCCTTTCATATATTATAATGGGCCCCCCATTGCCCTCCATATAATATAATGACTCCACATGTACTCATTGATTAAAATAAATAAATACTCACTAATAAATACTCTGCACTGTTCGGCCCAGTGGGCACATTGTAGTGACATCATCGCACCTGCTGCACTGAGATGTCAGCTGATGCTCTCTTCTAAATTATTGCTTTCAACCGTATTGGCATTCAGGATGCCAGTACAGTTGAAAGTGCGATGCCAGGTGGGGGGCTGATGCCACCGCTGGCACTAGCCTCCCTGACTCATGGGCCGCATAGCATTCTGGAGACTTGCCACCATTAGTGGTACGCCACTGGTAGCAAGCTGACCCGTTCAATGGTAACATTTTGGGAAAATTAAAACTTTCTATTGCAATTTTTAAGGAGTTTTTGAGTTCCACATTTTTTCAAGTTTTTTTTTCATTTCTCATTATGACATTTCCTGTTTTAGTTTAATAATTCTATATTTTGCATTTTCCAGATGCAGAAATATCAAAAATTCTTATTTTTTTATTTTTTATTTCTGAATTATTCTCGGAAGAAAAGGGGTGATTTAGAATTTTCATATTTTATTTTTTAGACATTTTTATTAACTTTATGTGATGCAATTGCAAATGTGGTACCACAGATATACAGAATGCTTATAAAAACAACAGAATTGGATAATAGTACACTCAAAGATGTTGCAATTTGTAGTTCAACGGCTGGATACATTTGGCTGGATATAGTATTCATTAAACGCGTTTCGGAGGGTAACTTCACTTTTTCCTCAATGCCAAATAAGAAAAAAAAAGTCACAAAAGAACATGGCAAAATAAGATTAAATTATAGACAAAATGATGCAATGCAATGATAAAAACATAAATAAAGTAAAATGGTCTGTCTCTTTAAGGGTAAAACCAGTTGTGACCATAAGGGGTTAGAAGACCATTCATGTATAGTGCATTGGTTGTAGGTGATTGTCGGTTATGAGGTCACGGAATGTTGTGACGCTGATATATAAGCAACTGCCGGACGGAACTCCTCTGAGGGTTTACAGTTAGTGGAGTGTAAGTAGCTTCATATTATCTGCTGATTTATCTCCTATCATATCCCTTGTGTCTTTCACTTTCACTCCTCATTTCCTTCATTCTCTAATAATATTTGATTTTAATGAGCAAAATGTGTCATCTATCCCACCGGCCTGCTGTCTTTGAATCCGCCATCCATACATGGGTACAATACATCATTATGTATATGAGTAGTGTAGCAGTGCTATCTTTCGTCAAACTCAATTTGACAGGTGCCACGCCCCCTATCAAAGTGTATCAAAGTGTGTAGCCACACCCCTCCTCCCCCTCCCCTATCAGGCCCTGTGTTGTATCTTATTCAGCATTTTATATGAATTTTATAGGAGTTTGATGTTGCTATCAGATTATTTACTCTTATTTGATAGTGTAATTCTCATTTTATATGAATTTTATAGTTCCAGCAGAGTATTTACTCTAATTTGATAGTGTGATTCTTAGGTCATATATTTTATACGTTTGTACAAACCAGCAGTGCTAATCACCAAGCATTGATCACATTTCAGCGATGAAGACATGTAATGCATTCTGAAAGTACAGATTGTAGCACATTCATGCAATTTCTGCTAGAGTAAAAGTTTCTTTGTCAGACGGGAATAAATCAGTAGCACCTTGTGAGATGTCTAACAAGATTTTTTTTTTTGTTAGCCAGTTCGACCTTATCAGGAGGAAATAAGCCATAAGCATAAAATTGTAAAAGATTTTATTGTTTTAAAGATAAATATATCCCTGAATCATTCAGAGCTGTAATTATAAAAGTACAAGACATTTCAAAGACAACACAGATTGTGGTAAAACCCTTCACATTTTTCATACCGTAGTAATGGTTATCATGATGAAATACGAAGGGTTTTATCGTCGAGCCTTGCTTTTGTGAGAGGTGCAATTTGGTGTTTCATCACAAGTACAATAATTTCTGTTTTTGAAAAACTACAAGTGCAAATGATAACCCAAGGGGGACGTGTCTTATAAGTAACATTGCCTGATTTGGAAATAAGATTCATAGATTCGCTAAATTTCATGCCCATGAAGCTTAGTAAACTACCGCAAACTATGGGTTTTTCAGGGTCAAAAGATAATTTCCCACACTTTTTTAACACTGTAGAAAATCAAAACTGTGTTGGACCCCTACCTGCTGTAAAATATTACGGGGGTGGAGTACATGTTACCTAGTGAGAAAGGGGCGTTCATGCAGTGGTATGAGAACCAGACACATTCAACTTTTAACCTTAAATGCGAACTAAAAAACGTATTGCAGCCAAGGCGTTGAAATTTTGCGGCATTCGTGTTAACTCCATAGAGAGTATATTATGGAAATGACAAGGAAAAATGTTAAAATATACTGTAAGCCGCAAAAGCAAAGAATTGTAGTGCCCCGATGTTTGTTCTTTTCAACGCATCACACTGACCTCTGTATGTATGGCGATGTACAGATTTAAATTTCACTCAAAATAGATTATATTAGCCCTCTTTAGCTTTTAAAATTTACCAGCATTGTTAGCAAACCCGATGTGATTTTTCAGTATGTGTTTCTACCGTACTATGATATTTCATTGCTGCATTTTATTGATGGTGAAACTGCGGCCATTAAGTGGAACTATGCAAAAGGTCACCACACTGTCAACAAAACACAAGCAACTTGGTGACGCACATCAGAGAATTTGACAGGTAAAATGGTCTTAAAAGTTATGGTCATAACACTAAATGTTGGTAACACACAATCTATTAATTTTAGCAGTCTCAAAGATCTAGTTCTGAACTAGTCACGGAGACGTGTTATCATTGAACAAACGGGTATTGTGCGAAATAAAAAGTACTGATACATTGAAACAAGACCGTTATGCAAGACACAAAAGTTCTTTACACACACCGACAGCTACTAGACGATTTCACCACTCTGCCATTTGGCTATTAGTTGTAGAATGTGATTTAGCCATGGCTGCAACACCCATTCTCATGAACTCTAACAGGCCCGTCGAATCAGCTATTTTGTTAAACACTTCTTGCATAATATTGAAAGTAATTTTTTGCACAAACTCGTTATTACCAAACCTGAAACTGATCACCAACAACTGCACAACTCAGACCCTGATAAAACCCAAGTGGTTACTGAAATTGTAAGCCATGTTAATCATCGATATAAAAAGAATGCTGAATTTCTACTAAGCAGATTGCTGCTGAACAAAAATGTTACAGCATGGAATGATAAAAGCAATTTTAGTTTGAAAGGATCTGTAAAACCAGGATCTAACATAATGGGTTTGGCACGAAATACAACACAGAGCTGTTTGCTGTATATGATTGGCCATGTAAACCAACGATATAAAAAGAATGCTGAATTTTTACTAAACCGGCTACTGCAGAATAAAAATGTTACATCCTAGAATGATAAAAGGTAATTTATTTTAAAGAAATGATAATATAATTTCTGAATTTGTAACCTCTATTTTATCTGAACATTCAATCTACAACACGTTGTCTTGATTTACAAATTTGCTAGTTGGTTATTAGTAACTGACAAAACATGTGTGCAATATCACCTGAATTTGTAACCTCTATTTTAATCTGAACTTTCAACGTTGCTAGTGAATTGTGCATGAAGGTAAAACATGAGCGCTTGGATTTGTTTTTTATGCCCCTTTGTGGTCAGTGCTGTCTAGCAGTAATGGATAAAATGTGTTATATTTTCTCAACTGGCTGTTAAATGTAGTCGTCTAGCTTGACTGATTTGCAACAACTGATATGTTTACTAATTCTAGTGTCTTGCCAGTCACATTTTCTAGTGTAATGTCTTGTTGGATCAAACCTATATTCTAACTGTTTAGTAGTAATTGATAAAACATTAAACACAATTTGCTGCATGTGCATGTAATACTTTTTATATTATGCTGTAATAAATGTAAAATATCTGTCATAGTATATATTAACTACTTTATTTGTATATTATTCTGTAATAATTGTAAAATAATTGTATTTCTCTAAGTTGTTTAATATAAGCCATTCTGTATATTACAGAATTGTACTATATCATGAATTGTCTCCATGTTGTAAAATTGTATATTATTAAATACAGTTTGCTGTATACGATTGTAATACTTTTTATTTATTCTGTAAGAATTGTAAAATATCTGTCATAGTATATATTAACTACTTTATTTATATATTATTCTGTAATAATTGTAAAATAATTGTATTTCTCTGTGCTATTTAATATAAACCATAGCATGGCCAAAAGAATTGAGGCAGTGTTGAAAGCCAGAGGTGGATTTACGAAATACTAACAAAATAATAAAAAATTAACGTTTAGATTTTTAGGAGCAAAACAGTAATAATGCAGTGACATGACAAGAATCTGCATAACTGATCATTTGCAAAATAACTGCAAGTAAAATCATTAAAACCTTTAATGCTAAATTGTCTTTCCTTTTTTACAAACACTATAAAATACTTAGTGCTGATCACACTATCAGATAAGAGTAAATACTCTGCTGGGGCTATAAAACTCATCATCTCTCTTATCTACACATTCAAGTGAATATGGAATGATTCAGGGATATATTTATCTTTAGAACAATAAAATCTTTCAAGGCTTTTACACTCTCAAGTGTCTGAGACGCACTGTGAAAGACATTGAGACCCACATTCGTATTCATCTTGAGTGGGTAAATGTGTGTTATATTTTCACAGTGTAATATATTGCACTAACTTGCCTGGTTCATGCGTTCATTGCCCTAGAATGTGCTACTATCTGAACTTTCAGACTGATAAGAACAATATCAAAACTCTCAATTCCAGGATACACACAGCACTGTATGTGAACATCTATACATTCAGAATGCAATACATGTTTTCAACACTGCAATAAAAGCGATCAGAACTTGCTTGAATACTGCACGATAAAACATTAAACGCAATTTGTTGCATGTAAATGTAACACTTTTTATATTATGCTGTAATAAATGTAAAATATCTGTCTTAGTATATATTATTAACTACTTTATTTGTATATTATTCTGTAATAGTTGTAAAATAATTGTATATGCAAATTGCCTCTTCAGAGAAAAAGAGGACTTGTACTCTATAGCGCCACCTATTGGAAGTAGCAATCCTACAAGTCACAATCAACCCTTTAACGAGTCGTGTTATATGACTTAGGATAAAAGCCAAATCAGAATCTCAATTTGCGGACACGGTGTTTCGGGCTGTTGGCCCTCGTCAGTGCAAAGTATGAGAACTGATTTGGCTGGGTGAGAGGCTCTGGACTGAGGTCTAAGCGTTTCTCCTTATGGAGAGTGACACATATGTGGAGTAATTGTATTACTCTAAGTTATTTAACATAAACCAATCAGTATATTACAGAATTGTACTATATCATGAATTGTCTCCAAGTTGTAATACTGTATATTATTAAATACAGTCTGCTGTATATGATTATAATACTTTTTATTTATTCTGTAAGAATTGTAATGTTGTGGTCGAACTGGTTAGCAAAAAATCTTGTTAGATATCTCCCCAAGTAGCTGTTGATTTATTACCTCCTGAAATGTGATCATTGCTTTGCAATTAGTAGTACAGGGTAAATGTTTTATATTTTCACAATGTAATATACTGCACATCAAAACTCTCAATTCCAGGATACATACAGCACTGATTATTCTCTCCTGATAAGGTAGAACTGGCTAACAAAAAATCCTGTTAGACATCTCTCAAGATTTATTCCTGTCTGACAAACTAGATATGAGTAGAATGTGCTATCTGTACTTTCAGACTACTAAGAACAATAAAAGTAAATATCTGTCATATTATATATTATCAACTACTTTATTTGTATATTATTCTGTAATAATTGTAAAATAATTGTATTACTCTTAAGTTATTTAATATAAACCATCAATCTGTAATTCTACTGAATGTGTATCCATGAAGTCTGCGGAATTTGTAACCTTTTGTTAGCTCTATTTTATCTAGCCATCCAGTTCTAGTGTGATGTCTTGGATCAAACCTCTGAGTGAATCATTCTGAGATGTGATTATCTGGAATGTCTACAAGTTGTAAGAAATTGTTATATTTTCACAGTGTAATGTACTGCACTAACTTGTCTGTGGAATTTGTAATTAGTGAAATGTGATTATTGCTTGGTGATTAGCAGTAGAGGGTAAATGTGTGTTATATTTTCATATATTTATCTTAAGAACAATAAATTATTTTAAAACTTTCACAATATTGTGTCTTTCCCTTTTTACAAACGTATAAAATATATGACATATGAATCATAATTCATCAGTGAAGTGTCTGACCATTTCTGTAATGTCTTGTTTATACTTGGGGTAGTATAATCTGATAGCTCTGAATCATCAGTGCTTGGTGATTAGCAGTGCTGCTTTTTACAAACTCATAAAACACACACTTTATACTTGAGGTAGTTGTAACTTGGCCCTATAGATAATATGCCCATATAAAATAAGAACAAACTGTTGGGGCTATAAAACTCATATAAAATGAGAATAAAATGTTGAGGATATAAACTCATATAAACTCATATAAAATGAGAATTATACTAACAAATAAGAGTAAATAATCTGATAGCAATATCAAACTCATATAAAATTCATTTACCCTCCCATATGTCTGAGGCACTGTCAAATTGAGTTTGACGAAAGATAGCACTGCTACACTACTTATATGGATGAAGTGTAATTAGGAACATAGAAATAACTGTCATAAATCTTTATCTATTGCCATTTTAATCACAATTACATAATATTTAAATGGTCTAAGTGGTAAAGTGTTTCCTTGAAGGGAGTGCCAAGTTGGTGTAAGGAGACTTATAGGCCATAAAATGCTTCCCTAGGAATTTAAAAATGCAAGTGGTTTGTTCAGAGGAAGAGGACAGTAGCTCTAGCACCACCTATAGGACATAATTTTGCACTGGTGAGAAGCAAAAAGCAGAAAACACTTGTCTGCAAATAAAGTTTCTGTTTTTGTTTTTCTAAGTCATTTAACGAGGCCCTTTAAAGGGTCGATATTGACTTTTACAATTGCTACCTCCAATGGGTGGCTCTTCAGCTCCTATCCTCTTCCTCTCTAAAAAAGCTATTTGCTTGATATTTTAATAATTACATTGGTATCTCTTGTATAAGGTTTTGGTATAAGGGAAGGAACCAATGGGAGTTGTACAAGATTTTAAATATTCTGTCTCGTTTCTTTCAAAAACACAAACTGTCGGTTGTGTCTGGTGTTACAGGTCAGATCTATTCACTTCTATGGAGCTGAGTTACAATACCACAAACAACCTGTGGACAGGTGTGGCGCTGTTTTTGGAAGAAAGCGGTTATGTTTTTCTAATCCTGTACAGTCCCTTAAAGGACCATTTGATGTGAACTGGATTGGTTGCAGGTTTTTGTCACTTCCGACAGCTACTGTTGTTACTGGTGATTGGTAATTCTTGGAATGAGGTGACATCACACAGTGACATCACGGTAACTGCCGAGGGGACACTCACTAGAGGGCTGCTGTTGGCAGAGAAGTTTAAGTAAACTTTGTATTAACCTCTTTTTATGTCCTTTATTATGTTGTGTTACTTTCTCCTCTGTCTATAGTGATTAACCCTGTAATGTCAGGATGTCTCTTCCTCCCTTATAGATTTCTATTCCCTTATTTAAAAGTGAACATTTAGTTAATGAGCTGAGGTGTCGGTAACCGACTGTTCCCCCGTCACTCCTTCATAAATCTCAAAACAGGAATGAAATTTGATGTCTACAATAATTCTTTTTTTTTCTATCATTTTAGGGTTAAATTATTTGTGAGAGTTGTGTGTGAGAGAAAAATAAGGTAAATGCTTACATATCCTAAATCTACAATTTCTCTGATAGACTTTGGCCACTTGGTGGAGAGTCACCTTCCATGTCACCCATAATCTCCTCTCATAGAGAAACATTGAAGCTCCATGTAAGTAAGGAGAATGACAGGTAACTCCACGTTACCATCGAGCATTAGCCTTAAGGAAGAGTCAGACAACCATGTAACTTTGACAAAGATCTCAACACAATGCTCGGACTGGCCATCAGCTCTCTTGACCCGAGCGTGACAGCAGCATAGAAATACTCGCTGCCCTGCTCCAGTCAGGAAAGCTGTCGGCCAGTCCCAGCATTGTGTTGAGATCTTTGTCTGAGTTACACGGTTGTCTGACTCTTTCTTAAGGTCAAGATTAGACATGGCAGATTTATAGTATCCAAATTTTCATTCATAGGGGGAATTCATCTAACACTATGTCACAAAAGTTGTACATTTTTATGTAACACAAGCTCCCAAATACAATTTAGAGCTTTTTGTTTGTTTTTTTACACCAGCCCTGACACTTTTCAAAAACATGTGTACGGCCTAGTCGAAGGACAGGGAAAAGGCAAGGCCCAACAGAATAGTTATAATATGCACCAGAAAGTGTTGTAAAAGGGGCAAACTCCATCCAAAGTCCGGTGTTTGGGGTTATGTGTGGAGGGCTTGCCATGCTGGTTTGTGGAGACATTACTGGCTTAAGTGTCCCAGTGTTGGGAGTATTGATAATTATGTTATAAATTGGAGTCTCTATTCTACAAGGTGGGCCATTTATATGGATACACCTAAATTAAATGGGAATGGTTGGTGATATCAACTTTCTTCTGCGGTGTTGCTATCAGTGTGTCAAGTGTGGGAGAAGAGGGTTGCATTGACAATCCAACACAATGGGCAGCACTTTGAACACATTTTTTAAGTGGTCATAAACTTGTAAAAAACTCATGAAAGAATAAAGTTACATTAAAACCAAGCACACCATTGTTTTTTTTATGAAATTCTCAATAAGTTTGATGTGTCACATGACTCTCTTCCCATTGAAAAAAATAAACTTGGATCCAAAATGGCCAACTTCAAAATGGCCTCCATGGTCACCACCTATCTGGAAAAGTTTTTCCCCTCCCATATACTAATGTGCCACAAACAGGAAGTTGATATCACCAACCATTCCCATTTAATTTAGGTGTATCCATATAAATGGCCCACCCTGTATAACTACTGTCTATATCTGATTATAAAAACCCTCTAGTGACCATTGATGATCTCCTGTTATCAGCTATGGAGCAGATACCAACAATTCTCATTGTCTTGCTTAATCTTTAATAGGATGAAGCCAGCAGTGGAGGAGAAGGAATATCTGGATGGGATGTATGTATCTGATATTACTGGGATTATTGATTCTCCCATATCCTCCCTGTAATAATACACTGGTTATATTAAGGCTCAATGGTGTCATTTATCTTCCTAACATTTTGGTAAATGTGTGTTTGTAATATTATTCATTGTTTTTTTCTTGGCTTTTTCCATAATAGATTCATAGAGAACACACAGCGAATATTCGGGTGTTTATCTTATTACATCTTCCTACCACATTCCTATAGGAGTAGTATGTGTCCCAATAAGGGGGGGACTCCATAGTGATGGTATCATGGCATTACCGCTCTCACTCATGGGCATTTACAATGTTTCCATATGAAGGATACAATTGCTTTCAATAATAAAGAATTTAGACCCCATTGAATTCTTCATACTGTTCCTCATCTATTTCCCCCATAGGAAAACAATGAGGTCATGAGCAAATTATGGTAAAGCCAAAAATTTACCCGAACTGCTGACCGACCAAATATTGTCTTGGAGCCCTAGATTAAAGGATAATCATACTGTGCAGTACAATCTATGTGAACATTCATTCATTCTAAATCCCTATCTATTTAATGCCATAATCAAAGCTATTTTCTAATATACTTTAATTTAAACAATTTCCTATTCTTCACTAACAACACTATTTAACTGCTTTTCTTTCTTTTTCCTACTTACTTTTTGATGACGCTTCATTTGAAAATCCCAGGGCATGCTGGGATTCTCAAACAAAGCATCATCAGGGGGCATAAGCTGAGGTCATTGCCCCAGCCTCAGCCCACTTCCTGAAACGAAGTGACAGCATTGACCTTAATTTCAAGGGCTGGGCTAGTCCCTGCGCGATGTGCACTGTGCGCTGTGCATAAAGACAGTGCGCTTTCTTGCTGGCTCATATCAGTAGTAATGAGCCTGGAAACAGAGCAGAGCGACTGTCAGCTTGTCTTGTAAGACGAATACCCTTCTTGCAGAGGTGAGCACTGGCCCCCACAAGCTACGTCAATTGCAGAGGCGGTGCTGGTCTTTGCATGCTGGGAATCTATCTTACAATGCGTACTGACAGTGCGCTCTGTTTTGTTGCCAGCAAGAGAGTGCACTGCCTTTGTGAACTTCACGGAAGATAACTTTATCCATAGGCTTCCTAAGCAACAATTCTTGTAACCAGAGCTGTATTTTTTTCATTTCAGGCACTTTAAGTCCCAAAGAAACATCGTAGGGCCTAATGAAGAGTCACTGCCGTAAGTAATTGGTGCAATCATGGTCAACGACTTTCAATGTTTCTAGTCTCAGTTTCTTTTCAATATGAGACATAGATGCAATCAGAGGTGTAACTTGAACTTATTGGACCCCAATACAAAATATGTAACAGGACCCCTCAACTACCATAAACCATTTGTAACAGTGATGAATATATATGTGACAGATGAGGGTGTCCTAATGCAACTGCTCGGTCTACACTCCCTATAGCTATATGTAAATGTTTATCTCAGATGCGATAAAACTATTTTTTTCCTAATTACTCCATATAGTTATGCCCTTGAATGCTATCATTTGTTATTGCATTATAGATACACTATATAAATGATATTTTCTGTATCACTGTTTCTAACAAAAGCTACATCTTTATAGGCCAATTACACCAAAAAAAGCCTGGGCGAGCATGGAAAACATCAAGTAAGTTATCAGAACTTTTCTTGCTACATTTGTATTAATGGAGCCCATACACAAGGAGTGGGGAAATCTTGAAATAAATTAAAAAATATTTTTTAATCTGTGTGCGTCAGAAAGGAGGTAGAAGAGAATGACATAAAAGGAAAATGGCCATTGAATTTAATGTCTCCTAAGTGCCCGTTTCCCCTTTAGTATCATTCTGTTCAGTGTCCACTGGATGCCAATTTCAAATTTATTGCTCCTATAGCACCCAAATGGGACAATGGGCACATACCAGATCCCTCGGACTAGGGAAACTCTAGGTTGTTCCTGTCTCCTGGATTACCTCGGATGGTGGAAACGCCTGGGTCTCATACCTTGCTATACCTATACCTATGCTATACCTATACCTTGCTATACCTATATTAACCCTTATCCTGCTCCCACCCCCACCTTGGAAGGTGTGGGATAAAAGTAAATAGGAAAATAGTAACCAGATAGACAAGGGTAAACAGACAGGGATAAAAGAAAACTACAATCATACAAATACACTCACAAAACAACCAAGATGGAATCAGGGGAGGACTAGGTGGGAGAGGATAAGGATAAACATGCAAACCAACTCCACGCAGAAATCTCCTGAAAAACTCTCCAACCGCCAACTCCAAACTCTGAACTTCTTCAAATCCAAACCAGGAAGTCAAAAACTATCACTGACAACTCCCAAGTGCCAGTGAAAATATATATACCAGAGGGGAGTAGCCAACACAGAACAGCTGAGACAATTCAGGATGGAGAGCTCCAGGGGATCAACAGAACTATTAGCCCTTGCAATGACAGAGCAATGAAAACCTGCACTGTTAATAGGAAGGTGAAGCAGTTCTAAACAGTGCAGGAGTTTGTGGAACTAGACACCGCAATCTTCTGGCACACCTCTATCGCAGTATCCTTGTGACATTTACATCCTATCTCCTGATTGCGGATACTGACCGGCGTGATGTTATAATTGCGCTTATCTGTACTGCTCTTTACAATACAAGCTGCAGTGTTTTGGGCTTAGGAGCGCCACTCGCTGGAGCTGTGCAGAACTGTGCGCTCGCCTGTAAAATTCTAAATTCATCAATAACATCACACCTGTTCATGAATGGTTCTCTTCACTACGGTGCGTTAATGGCTTAGATCACAGTATATTTCTTACCAAGTTTTTCCAAAATCACAGTAAAAACAGTGCAGTTTTGCAAGGATTTTGTGAAACCATTGCAAAAAATGCCCCATGATTGCAATGCTTGGACTCCCTTTAACCCTCACTTATAAAGGGTTATGTTATGTGTTCAGTAGAGAGGAAGAGAAAGAAAATAACATCATTAATACAGTGGAAGAGGTAAAAGCGAAAAACAGCAGCGAGAATAACATCGTAATGTAAGTAGAGAGAGAGTGAGATAGATACATATTATTGGCTGTATATGATTCTAGATGTTTAATAGTAATGATGAATGACTTGTTATGGGTACAGACTGAAGAAGGTTCAGGCTGGGCTTTGTAGGAGATCACATATGGCAGAAGTGGAGGCCTCCAGTAGAACCCTAGCTGCAATGTCAACCAATCGGCACCCTATGATTGTCTTGCGTGGGGAGCGGACGAGCATACAAAGTGACAGCCGACAAGTTAAAGCCCCTTTTTAATGCTGCTGTCATACTCCACAGCAGCATTTAAAGGGTTAAACGAATGCGATCACGGCTAGCTCCAATTACATCAATTACTGTTGGATGCCAGTAATGTAACAGAGCCATCACCGGCGCTGCAGGGAGCAGACTCAACTCTTGAGCTTGCTCCATACAGAGATAGTGCGCCCTCAAAAAGTAGTTAACCGGGACTCTTCATTCAGGATATACTACCCCAGTCTTCATATAACTCTGTGTTATCTGGATCTCAATGTAGATTACATATGATCTATATGACTTATTTTATGTGTCCAATAGTGAGGAAGATGAGAGTGAGGAAGAACAACTGGAAAAATCTATGGAGAGTGAGAATTGGAGTGTTAGTAGGTAAGTGGAGAGTTTGAGACTAAATATATAATAGGTAATAAATACATACAACATAGAACATTATACACTTATAGTTATGTCATTTTCAGTCACATGGTATAAAACATCGGATCCTGTATCCATGAGCATTTCTGTACCATCTATAAAGTTGTTCTCCCTTTCTATACTTCCATTCTATAAAAGTCCTTGAAAGCATGTGACAGTTTTTTTTTTCTTACTTATTTTTTGATAACGCTTAGTTTGAAAATCCCAGTGCATGCTGAGACACTCAAACAAGACATCATCAGGGGGCAGAAGCTGCGGTCACTGCCTCTGCCCTCTCCCTGAAATGAAGCATCAACAGTGACCTTCATTTCAGGGGCTGGGCTAGTCCCTGCGCGATGTGCACTGTGCGCTGTGCACAAAGACAGTGCACTTTCTCGCCAGCTCAGATCAGTAGTAATGAGCCGGTAACCGAGCAGAGCGCACTGTCAGTTCACCTTGTAAGATGAATGTCTGGCTTGCAGAAACAAGCACCGGCCCCCACAAGCTACGTTAATTGCAGAGATGGTGCTGGTCTCTGCATGCTGGGAAATTGTCTTACAATGCGCACTGACGGTGCTCTCTGTTATGTTGCCGGCGAGAGAGCGCACAGTCTTTGTGCACATCATGGCAGATAACTTTATCCATAGGCTTCCTAAGTATCGATTCTTGTAACCAGTACTTTGTACTTTATGTTTTTCATTTCTGGTGCTTTGAATCGAATGAAGCGATCGCATCATCTAATGAAGAGTCACAGCAATAAGTAATTGGTGCAGTCATGGTCTACGACTTTTAATGTTTGTAGTCCTCAGTTACTTTTCACTATGAGACATAGATGCAATATAGCTATGCCCCTGAATGCTCTCATTTGTTATTGCATTATAGATACACTATATAGATGATATTTTCTGTAGGTTTCGTAAGTATCCCTGTTTCTAACAAAAGCTACATCTTTATAGGCCAAAAAAGATAAAAACAGCCTGGGCGAGCACAGAATCCATCAAGCAAGTTCTTAGAACTTTCATTGCTGCATTTGCATTAATGGAACCCATAGACCAGGACTGGGGAAATCCTGGAAAAAAACAGTATATATTTTTAGATCTGTGTGAGAAGCTAACTTTGAAAGAATTTCTAACACTTTTTCTGTTCAGAAAAGAGGCGGAGAATTATCAAGTTACAAGTGTTAATCCATTGCTCATTTAATGCCTCTCTGTGATGCAACACATTGGTTTCCATTACACAATTACTGCCCCACGTCCTGCAGTTGTCTGTCTAAAGGGGTAAATATATGTCAGAAAGGAGATAATAAAGAGAATGCCATAAAAGGGACCAGAAAAGGAAAATGGCCATTGAATTCAATGTCTCCTAAGTCCACGTTTGCCCGTTTAGTATCATTCTGTTCAGTGTCTACTGGATGCCCATTTCCAATTTATTGCTCTTTTAGCACCCAAATGGCATAGAAGAGCGCTAAGAAATGAACAAGTGACAAGTGGACATTAAGGAGGCTATTTATTTCTATTCTCTGTCCAGGTGCCACCATATAATCACCTAAGGTTCACAATGACTGACTTAGTGTCACAATATCACTGTTCAGTATATTTTGGACCCCGTGATTGACAGCTCAGTCATCCAATCTAGTGCAGTGGTGTGCTGAGCTGTCTGTGCAGTGATTGACAATTCGTTCGTCCAGTCTGATGCAGGGATGAGTTGAGCTGTCTATGCAATGCTTTACAGCCCCGTTGACCAGTCTGCTGCATGGGTGTGCTGAGTTGTCTGTGTTTTTGTTGACAGCTCGGCCATTGAATCTGAGTCTGGGAGGTGCTGAGCTCCCTTCAGGTGTTCCAGTGATTACTTAGTTACTTAACTGAGCTGTCTGGCCCAGCTAGCTGCCATTCATAGCATTCTGCTCTGCGTGGCTTGTTCCTCTGTGCCTTGTTCTCAGCATTCTGACTTTCTGATATTTTGTTGACAGACCCTAGACTTTCCTATTGACTACCCGTTTGTATTACCCCTTTTGCTTTGATCCGCTATCTTTCTGGCATTCTGACCTCGGGCCATTACCTGACTATGTCTTCGTCTCTTCCCTCTGTTTATGACGTACCCTCCTGGTTCTAGACCTTGGACTCCTTGGCTACCCTGACTCATGGCTTGTCCATAAGAAAGGAATCAGCATCAGACTTAGGCTTTGATTTCATTCAGCCCTT
Source organism: Phyllobates terribilis (assembly GCF_046119375.1). Taxonomy (NCBI): domain Eukaryota; kingdom Metazoa; phylum Chordata; class Amphibia; order Anura; family Dendrobatidae; genus Phyllobates; species Phyllobates terribilis. Next base: position 83,005,151 of record NW_027362764.1, read on the forward strand.
TTGCCCCACAGCCATAAAAGGAGAAGGCTGCTGTAGTTTTCCATTTTACGTCCTAAATCCTGACTGCAGATACTGACTAGGTTGATGTAATAATTGTGTTGATCTGTACTACTATTTAAGGTACAATCCGCAGTGCTCTTAGGCTTAGTAGTGCCGTGTACTGGGGTTGTGCCCAACTCTCTCCTGAAAAATTTTAAATTCATCAGTAAAATCTCCTCTGTTCATGAATGATGTAATTATCTTCACTAGGATGTGGTTAATTGCTTTGATCACAGTATATTTCTTACCAGGTTTTTCCAAAATCACAGTAAAAACACTGATTTTGGAAACCATTGCAAAAATGCACCATGATTGCAATGTGTGCACCCCCTTTAGCCCTCATTGATAAAGGGTTATGTTATGTCTTCAGTAGAGAGGAAGAAGAAGGAGGAGATTACATCTATAATGAAGTGATAGTGATAAAAGAGGAAGATAACATTGGGATGTACAGTACAGACCAAAAGTTTGGACACACCTTCTCATTTAAAGATTGCCAAAGAGTGTGCAAAGCAGTCATAAAAGCAAAAGGTGGCTACTTTGAAGAACCTAGAATAGAAGACATATTTTCAGTTGTTTCACACTTTTTTGTTAAGTATATAATTCCACATGTGTTAATTCATAGTTTTGATGCCTTCAGTGTGAATGTACAATTTTCAAAGTCATGAAAATTCAGAAAAATCTTTAAATGAGAAGGTGTGTACTGTAAGTAGAGAGACAGTGAGACACATAGATATTATTCGCTGTATATGATTGTAGATGTTTAATGAATGACTTGTTATGGGTACAGTAGGTTCAGGCTGGGCTTCGTAGGAGATAACACATGGTAGACACGGAGGACTCCAGTAGACCCCTAGCTGCAATGGTAATCAATTGGCACCCTATGATCCCCTTGCGTGGGGGGCAGATGGCCATACAAAGTGACAGCCGCTGTATTAAAGCCCCTTTTTAATACTGCTGTCTTACTTCACAGCAGCATTTAAAGGGTTAAACTAATGCAATCCCGGCTGGCTCCGATTGCATCAGTTACTGTTGGGTGGCAGCAATGTAACAGAGCCATCACCGACACTGCAGGGAGCAGACTCAACTCTTGAGCCTGCACCATACAGAGATAGTGCGCCCTCAATAAGGGGTTAACTATACTACCCCAGTCTTCATATAACCCTGTGTCCTAAGAATGTCAAAGTAGATTATATATGATTTATATGACTTATTTTATGTGTTTGATAGTGAGGAAGATGAGACCGAGGAAGAAGAGAAAACATCTGTGAGGAGTGAGAATTGTAGTGTGATTAGGTAAGTGGAGAATGTGATACTACATATATAATGGGTGATATATACATAGAATATAGAACATTGTATACTTATAGTTATGGCACTTTCAGTCACTTGGTATAAAACATGGCTGCAAATACATAATGAAAACTGATGGAGGAGCCAAAACAAAAAAACATTAAGGTCAGATTCTTTATTCAAGAGCATTTCTCTACTGTCTATAAAGTTGTGACCCATTTCTATTCCTCCATTCTATAAAATTCAAGTAAGTGACATCAGGGAGGGGCCTAGAGCTGATCAGGGTCTTTACAGGTAACCTCCAGCTTTCCTTCCTGCATAGATCATTGTCGAGCAGGAGAGAGAGACTTGTGCAGCTCTCTTCCTGCACATGTCTCTCTCTTCCTCCTCATCCTCTCAGGCAAACTTGCTTTCTTTATTGCAGTCCCTATGGCTGACACGGCTGTAGTTCTGTGAAAAAGATAATTAATGTCAATTGGTGAGAATAGAGATAATGAACGGAAGGTCACAAAAGAAGCAATAAGCTATTTACTATTCAAGATGCAGTGTTCCGGGGATGAGATGGGACATGGGACATCTACTACTACTGCATGTTGGTTTTTTGCTTTGTTTTATGAATTCAATTATAAAAACACTGCAGATAAAAAAACACCTGAATTTGGTCTATGTTATGTGTCCAATAGTGAGATAGAAGAGGGCGAAGTAATTATAGAGCGTGTAACATCAGAGAAAGGAGAGGAAAAAGGAGGAAAAGAGAACATCGGACTGTAAGTAGAGAGACAGTGACATAAACCTTTATCATGGATTGTATATGATTGTAGATATTTAATAGTGAATGGGGAATGACTTGTTATAACTGAGAAAGATATAAAACATGGCTGTACATATACCTGAGCATCCGAGACCGATTGGGGGCTAATGATTTAGGGGCCCCTACACCAGGGTTGTAGTAAACAATGTTCTGAGCCCCTGGTCTTGACTAAGCAGTGATGCCACAATTTGGCCATGGGACATTGAGAACAGTTGAAATGATGGCCACTGTGACTAATAAAGATGAAGGTAGAGGCTCTGGTAGGTGGTGCAGGGAAACGGAGGTCTTCCAACTGCTGCAATGAAACCTAACTGGTAGACAACCTGAGAAACCAGTGAGAACGGTCTATGTCAGCTTCCTCGCCTCTGCTGATCAGTGTTGGGCTCGGGGGTCTCTTACTGCACAAGTCTCTCTCTCCCTACCCGGCTTCTTTGACCCTGTAGCGGTCGCTATAGTTGACACAATTATAGTCCTGCCCCTCTAAATGGGTCAGTAAATGTCACTTGTAAAGGGGATAATGGACAAAAGGTCAGAAAAGGAGCAATAAATGGCAAATGGTCACAGAAATCACTGCCTCCTAAGTGCCACCTGCCCCTTTAGTGCCCTTCCGGATTCCCATTTCCAATTTATTGCTCACATATCGCCCTACAGAAAAGCACTAAAAATGGAGAATGAATGGCAAGTGGGCACTAAAGGAGGCGCTGAATTCTGTGCCAGTTTGCCATTTATTGCCCCTTTAGTTATGCCATGTATTTCTAGTTAGGGCCCGGTTGCCCTCAACTAGGCACCTAAAGCTAAAATGAATGACTAGAGATTTGGACTTGTGCAGCCTCTCTGCCCTGATGCCGAAGAAGGAGAATTCTGCCATGGTCTTACGCCCTGACTCCAGTCACCAGATACAGACCGGCGTGATGTCATCATTGTGTTCTCATGGGGAATTAAGTTTTTCCAAATTCATTTATTAAATGCTTTGGTTCTGCAATTTTGGAAAGTAACTGCAAGAAATTCCCATCATTACATTTTATGAACTTACTCTATCACTCGCTTATGAAGGAGTAATTACTATAATGGTCATTTATGGGACCGTTACTACATATATTCTATGTTATGTGTCCAGTAGTGAGGAAGAGGATGGAGAAGTGAACGTGGATCGTATAATAGTGATAGGAGAGGAGGATGAAACCGGATATAACGCCGGACTGTAAGTAGAGAGATAGTGAGTAGTGATATATACAGATATTATGGAATGTATACAATTTTAGATGTTTATTAGTAACTGATGAACGACTGATTATGACTGGGTAGAGATGGAGTAACATCATATACTCGGCTCTGGTTCTACCCATGTAAAGGGCTCAATGTATGTTATTTGGGGAGAAATAGGGGCATGAACAAAAATTCACAGAAGGATCAATAAACAAAATATGGTCACAGAAATCATCACCTCCTATGTGCCCCGTTTAGCCCTTTAGTGCCCTCTTGGTAAAGATAATTCCCAGTTTATTGCTCATATAGCACCCAAATGGCACAGAAGAGTATTACAGGGAATCTGTCAGTAGCATCAACCTTCCTAAGCCGTCTATATGGGCATACAGGTCAAAGAAAGTTTTCTGTGGAATAAAGGAAGAGTCAGACAGCCGTATAATTTGGACGAGGATCGCAACACAATGGTCGGACTGGCCGACGGCTTTCCCACCCGAGCTTGACATCATGTATTTCTATACTGCTGTTACACTCAGGTTGGGAGAGCCGCTGGTTAGTCTGAGCATTGCGTTGCGATCCTCGTCAGAGTTATACGGCCATCTTACTCTTCCCAAAGACATCGGATCACAGATATCAAGGTATAATTTTATTCAGCGTCCTATGACCTACATGCCCATATAGACGGCTTAGGAGGGTTAATTCTACTGATAGATTCCCTTTAAAAAAGCAAGAATGAATGGCATGTGGGCACTAAGGAGGCAATGATTTTTGTGCCAGGTTGGCTGTTATACCCCCCATTAATTATCCCATTTATTTCTATTCAGTGCCCGAATGTCCTCATTTAATCACCTGAAGCTCATGATGACTGACTTAGGCATTGTACTTGTGCAGCCCTCTTTGGACTAAGAAGGAGACAGCTGCTGTAGTGTTTTGTCTTACGCCAAGAGTCACCAACCTGTAGGTCGAGAGCCACATGTGGCTCGCAGGCCATAATGTGTGGCTCGCGGCTGTCTGCAGGAGCTGGATGTGGCTCACAACCCTCTCTCATAGCTGAATGTGGCTCTCAAAGTCAGAAAGGGGACCTCTGTCTTACGTCCTAAGTCCTACTACCTGCAGACACAGACCGGTGTGATGTCATCATTGCGCTGACCTGTATCACTATTTACTACACAACACACAGTCCTCTTACTCTTAAAAGCGCCACCTGCTGGAGCTGTGCAGTATTCTGCGCAGTCCTGTAATTTTCGGAATTTGTCAAAAAAATCTTACACCTATTCATGAACGGTGGATTTATCCGAAAAACTGTACCATGATTGCATTGCATGAACCCACTCTAACACTCCCCATAAAAGAGCAATTACAACAGTGGTCATTTATGAGAGTGTTACTACATATAGTCTATGTTATGTGTCCAGTAGTGAGGAAGAGGAGGAAGACGAATATATAATGTTTGCGATAAGAGAAGGAGAAGACCACAGCTCAGAGACCACCACACTGTAAGTAGAGAGATAGTGACATATACAGATATTATAGGCTGCATATGGTTTAGTAGCTAATGAATGACTTGTTATCACTGGGCAGAGACTGAGTAGGATATAAAATATGGATGTACATATTGGGGGGGTTATTGACTTAGGGATCCCCTACACCAGGGTTATAGTAAGAACAATTTTCTGAGCTCTTGGTTTTGCCTGATTAACAATGCTGCTTCAATATGGCCATGGGGCACTGAATACAGACACTGGCCCCTCTACCTTCAACCTTGGTAGTCACAGTGGCCATCAGCAAAACCATTTCCAGTGCTCCATGGCCACTTCAGAGAGGCAAGAAAAACGTGGATTTCTCTGGAATAAGACATCGGATCGCAGATATCAAGGTATCATTATATTCAACCTCCAGTGACCTACATTCCCATATAGACGGCTTAGGAGGGACGATCCTACTGACAGATTTTTTTTAAGTCATTGCATTTATTTAGGAGACACACTATCTCTGTTTCTAATGAAAATTTCATTTATTTTACAGGCCAAATGTAATGACAGCGTGGGCCGACACAGAGCCAATCCCGTAAGTAATAAGAGCAATCATGGCAGCATTTTGTCCAATGAGACCTTGGACTTTTGAACGATGACGTCATATTGTGATATAAGCGCCGGACATTAGACAGGACAATATCACTGTGTATATCCTCATAGACTGATCAGGATGATAATGTGAACTGTCTGTATCTCAATTTGTTTGTTTGGATTTTTTTAAGACGAAAACGTAAATGGTGGAAGCCAAAATTCTTCACCAGAATGAGCAGCAGCAAAGTAAAAAACATGTAGGTACTTTAACCTCTTCCCACAAATGGACGTGTCCTTATCTCCTAATTTCTGTCTTCTAGATGCAAAAGTATTCAGTGATTCCTCCTGGCAGAAGATCAGTCCCCATGCATGTGAATGTGATATTTATACAATGAGCTAATAATTAGTAATGACATCTATCCATGTTTCTATATCATGTAGAAATGTACAGTATAGGAGAGACTTTTTGCTTATTGTCTGTGTCCTTTTGAGAATAGGATTTGTTCCCGATAATTATTTTACAATGTTGATTTGTAATCATTTCTTCTATTTCAGGAGAGATGACGAAAAAGTGCAACATCTCCCAAAGTAAGGAAAAGTTCCCCCATTGTTGTATATGATGTGTTGTTACACTGAGGCTCAAAAGATTGTGTCTTCCCTTTATATCTTTATACTGTATTGTATATTTTAATGGAAGAAACCAGTATTTAAATGTCTAACAGTGGGCCCAAAGAATCACTGTTACTGGTGGGCCTTTTCCAATCCAGTTCAATACTCTACATTTTCCACAGTGAGCGAAAAGCATTTCCCTTTTCAGCTCCGGACTTCTAAACTTACTGACCCTCCTGTCCTTTGTTCTCCATTTTAAATACTATTTACCAATTTTTTTGGCTTCCTCTTAGGCTCCTCAGAGCGCTTGTATGCTGCTGCTGCTGCAGCAGTATGGCGGCAAAGTAAAGAAAAAAAAGTAAGTGTTTTTTTTTAATAATAATTTTTTATTGAATTATATTAAGATTTACAAAATCTATTCAGTATCATCTTAAGTTTTCAATAATTATTATATAAACAGTCTTGTGGTGACAAAAGAGTTTTATTCTTTTGAAAAAAACGTACAATCATGCGCTGCATAACCCCTTATCATTTATTAAAATATTAATATCATCACATTTATAGAACTATAGCCACAGACGTAGTAATGACAATTATGTCATTCATTATTGTGTGAGAAAATCTGCTTTATGACCATAAGGCTCATTTCACAAGATTTGATCCTGTTCTGTAAAATCAAGAGAAGATCAAGACTTTTCATGGAACAAAAGTTTCTAATTTTAGAGGGCAGGATTCGCTCCTTTCATTGGCTTTAAACTTATGACTAGGGATGAGCGGACCCTTTGAAGTTCAGGTTCGTTGGGTTCGACCGAACTTTAGTCCAAAGTTTAATTTGGGTACCAGAACTGAACCCGAACTCCATAGAAATCATTGGGGACCCAAATCTCTCTCTCCCCTCCCCACCCCTTCTCCCCGGACTCTCGAACTTTAAAGCAGACTTTTGGGAGAAGTCTGTGTTCAGCACCAGACACTAGGTGTCAGATACAAACCTCGAACTTTGCAGCTCGGGTTCACTCATCTCTACTCATGACTCGTGCATGTAGCCATGATATGCTCATGTGAGATGAGCCTCTGTAATTATAGTTATACTTATGTTTGCACTAGCACAGACCCGTTTACTGTCACTATGGTAAGTAGAGCTCATTCCTTTGAATTAGGACCCAACGTCCAATAATCTGCAGATATGACCGACCACCGGCCATATATATTGTGGTTCCATAGTATATTCACAAAGCCTGAGTTGACGAAAGATAAGGAGAAAAATCACCTTGTCTATGTATTGTTACTGAGGCCAGTATAGACATGTGTAGGCAAGTGGACCTGACAATGTTTATTTTTTTATCAGAATAACCTCGGCACTCAGGTTTTGATCAAGGAAGTGAAATTTTTAATGCAGTCCATTCATTTACAAAAAATGTTTCGGTCAAACAGACCTTTGTCAATAAACTAATTTGCAGATTTGGTATGTGTAGCGCCTTAACGCGGTGTCCACCGCAACACAGCAACAAGCGGTGGACACCGCGTTAAGGCGCTACACATACCAAATCTGCAAATTAGTTTATTGACAAAGGTCTGTTTGACCGAAACATTTTTTGTAAATGAATGGACTGCATTAAAAATTTCACTTCCTTGATCAAAACCTGAGTGCCGAGGTTATTCTGTTATGTTAATGGGTGCGGCCCTTACTCGTGAACCAAAATCCAGCAGTGCAGCGATTTTATTCATAATGTTTATTTTTCTGACAGGACCGACTCCGTATCTGGACTAAGTCTGTGGAGAGAAATGACCAGACTTCAATATCCAGAAAGGCACAGTATACAGAAACAGGCACCAAGATACAGACAGAGGGCACCTACCCCAAGGCATGGATGTGATGGAATACTATAGGCAAGAGATGTGGTATCCACCGCTCATCATGTAGGCTACCATGATGGGGGTGGTGGAGGAGTGTCCACTAAGTAGCCTGGGGGCAGGATCACCATACTGCCATGAGCCTATCACTGCTCAGAATAGGACAGGCTGGCAGTATCTTGGCCGTGGCCGGACGGTGAGGGGGGAGTGTCCCTACAAGTGTGGTGTCACAGGATGTGATGTCGGAGGAGGCGGCGCCGAGCGGTAGTCCCGGATGTGCAACGTCACAAGAAGTGAGGTTGCATGAAACCGCTCTATGTAGAAGACAGAGCGGCAGCTTGGGGCGTGTCTTAGGAGGTGTGGGCCGTGTCTGCAGTCCACAGTGATATGAAAGCCAGTGCTTGTGTTCCAGGACCAGGAAGTGGGTGGAGCTGAGGGATCCAGGCTTCCTACGGTGGTGGTGGCAGCAATCCGGACAGAGTGACAGAGAGTGTGTCTATATGGAAGCAAGAAAAGGATGGATAAGGAAGGGGGATCATTCTGGAAGGAAGGAAAATAAGAGTTAATAAACAGTGGGCAAGAATGGCATAATGTTGACCTGTGGATATACATCTTGTTAGTATAATGAACATATAGACATTCGCATATGTCCCATGATTATTTCACAACCGCATTATAAAAAAGGCAATAAATCATATTTCTGTTTAGACCCTTAGGAGTAAGGGTCTGCAGTTCATGGATCCAGAATGCTTCTCTCTTTTTCAGCATGCTCAGAAGTGTAGGAGTCAGTTGCGGTCTGTGGGTTTCTTGTATAATCTAAAAAGATAGTCTTTTCTGCAAAACCGACAAAGGCGCAACGATTAGAGATTTGGAGGAAATATTTACCACTAATGATGCGGTTGGGTTTGGGAGCGGTTCACCCTGTTGAAGTCCGTGCTTTTTCCTGCTGCCTCGTCGGGTCTTCTGCGGCGAGGCTGCCTTTTTCTGTAACCTAAAAAAGGAGAAGAGGTGGTGAAGTTGTCCCGCCGGTCTGTATCCGAACTGGAGATGGATTGGTTGGTAGTAGATCTGGCATGTCTGGCTGAGGGATTCCTTGAGGTGCATTTGGCCTGCCATCTGTACACTCTATGGCGGTCGTAGTCCTCCGTGTCAAGTGCAAATTTAGTGCGTTTCCTGGTTTTTGTGTCGCAACGGTTTTCGTCAATCACCTTCCTTTGTGATTGTCCCCAGAGCCCAGTTACATGGAGGGTGGACACAAATTTTCTGTCCCTCTGACTACTGAGAGACTGATTTATATGTTGCATTGCGATATCTCTACAGTAGTGGTTCCGCTCTAATGTATTATAGTGTTTTAACACAGCTAGTCAGCACAGCGTTGGAGGGCAGAATGGGAGATTAATTTTTAGGAGGTGCCAAATCTATGTCCCAGATGTTTGAGATCCCATTATATTTCTCTGTTTTGAGCTATTTCTAACCCTTTTAAATCAGAATATAGGTCAATAATTGCAAACAACAGACTCCGGTGTAGGGGAAATTACTTTTCTTTCCTTCACAAAACCCGCAGACAAAACTTTTGAATAGGGACAAACTAACACCTACAGATTTTCAGGTGCCTAGAACTTTTTGGTACTTACAGGGGTTGGTGCAGGTTTATATTTGTTTGTTCTGGACACTGTCAATTGAGTATTTGTCATAAATAAAAAAAAAAGTTATGTTTTATCAAACGTACTATGTTCAGTCCAATTATTTCATGATATTTTGGGGGAGATGAAAGGAAAGTGATGCAAGAAAATTGAATGAACGCATAGTAGTCATAGTATTGAAAGTTAGACAAAAACTGGTTAACGAAGCAATATAATAAATTTCTGATTTAATTAATTAAAGAAAGTTTTAACAAATCTGTCTGATTTTAAAGGGAACCTGTCAGCAAATACAGAAATAAAACAGTTTTTACTTGCAGCGAAAGTGGTAATCTGCAGATAAATACCATTTAAAACATTGTTGCATAAATTGCATAATTGAATACAAGGGCATTGTGAGTTCAGCACTATATGTGCATTTACTTTCCCTAAAAGGGTAAAAGAGTTACAGCAGAGCAGGCATACAAAGTTACTGTTTCTCACCAGTATAAGTCAGATACCTACAGACAGTGCAGCCTGGCAGTAGGAGGATACCGAGCAGCAGAGAATCACCTGTACCATAGTCAGGTAGCAAGTGAGGGGAGTAACAATTGCTATAGAAAAAGTGCTAAACATGGGCTTTAGATAATGCTATGAAGAAATATGCAAGAAGATTTAGCTTTACATCATCCCAGATAATCTTCATGAAATTACCACCTTTACTGGTAGAGAATGCAAGGATTGGCACTATAGAGGGGTTCAGAGAGGGTTACTGCAATGAGTGAAGAGTGCATCGCTAAAAAGATGACATCCAGCCAACCACAAGATACAAGTGAAATAGCCACAACACAGGGAGTATATATGCTGAGCGGGTGTGTAAGGAAACTTGCCATCATAGAGACACCGAACAGACTCATGCCTGATTGTGAGCGGCTGATATGCATTAACAGATAGGCAGCAGGCCCCATGAGTGTACAAAATGGCCAAACAAGATGCAACAGTGCATTGCTGCTAGACAGAGGTATCAGATAGTGGGGCGATAACAAATACTGAGAGAAGATAGTGTGCTGCATTCAGAGAGCACCAAAGAAACCACAGAACTTCAGAAGAGAATGCCAGCAAGCTCTGTACAGGATTGCAGGTACGAGCCAACTGCTGGTGACTTTGTGAGTAACATTTCTATCCTCAGTCTATGACGCGCCCCCAGGGCAATGGGGTACTCGGCAGCCGGGCCTATGGATGCTGGTGGGGGATAGGTCACAGTGGCTGGTGGGGGATAGGTCACAGTGGCTGGCCCGGTCCGTGGCCCAGGGCGGTCAACCAAAAAGGAGGATTGGAACTTGGATAGAGATAAAAATAAAATAAATAGTTTGTGACGCCACCTGTGGTACCTGGTAAGGATTACCAGTGCTGCTGCAGACCTCCGGGGGGTGATGGGATGGCAGCTGGGATGTTTCTGCTCCCCACAGGTGGAGCGGGCCCCCGGGGCAGTGTTGAGTTTGATGGTGGTGATGCTGGGACTTGTAGTGCAGGCGGGATGGTGCAGCAGGAGTAACTGACAGAGACAGGGGATTTGCTTCAATACCTTTACTGGTGCGGATGTCAGGTACGGTCCAGGGTACTCAGTAGGATGGGTGCACTTCAGGACTTTTCCCCACTGAGCGGGTATAAGGCCTCCTGGTCCGTGTCTGCCTCTCTGTATGCTCCTGGCCAGCCTGCAACTGGGCCTAGCTTATGTGTCGTGCTGTTCCTTCACCTGTTGCTCGGTAGTAGGACCTTGTGTTGGCAACCACTCTCCCTGGACGCTGGGGCCTTGTGGTTCCTAGTCCTGTAATGGCTTCAGGTCAGCCAGGGACTTGTAGTCCTCCTGGGATGACGGTGATCCCTACTGGGTATAAAGGGACCCTGTAGGCGCGGACCCCGTGTCCGGTTTGTATATCGGGGTGAGCCTATGATGCTCCTCTGCCCCCTAAACTCCTCTCTCCTTTCTCCTCTTTGCCGTCGGCCACACTCGGGGCCCTCAGAACTCAGCAGCAGACGTACTGCGTCTTCGCTGCTCTCAGCGTCAGCACACTCTCAGACTCTCTCTGTCTGACTGACTAAACTAACTGAGCTGCCTGGCTCCACCCTCCATATATATATCCCTAACGGGCTCCCTCTGGTGGTATGAGGTGGAAGGGTGGAGGTTTTATATGTAATGAGGGCCTCTTGTGGAGAAGTCCGTCCATGCACCCTGGGTCCTGTGGTACCTGTGCACAGCAAGGTGCCACAATTACATCTTCATTCCTTGAATAAGAAACTCTCTACCGCCAAAGGCCCACTATGTTTTCTAATTACATATTATGTATCTATTTTCTATTCATCATCTTAGGTACACACAAATATAAAAATCACCATAATCAAGAGTAGAGACTTAATGGAGAATTCACAAAAACTGGCATTTCAGATGCCTGCCGTAAACAAAAACCTGCTGGAATAAGAAATTTAGTATTTCCTCTCTTAGATCACTGTATGAATTCATAGGGGCCTGAGGCAGTGTTACATTCACACAGACCTGTAGATGGCATTTGTTTAACACCATTTCTAAGAACGTGTCACTGTTAAGCAAGGACTCACTGTCATGTCCCACGACTTGGGAATCATACAGACATGTATTTGTAATGCCAATGCCAGCGTGCCTGCATGGTCCCTCTCCCTCTTCCCGGTACAGACGCCGACATACCCACCGCCACCGCCACTTGGCAGTGTCCTTGTTCCCTGCTGTGGCTTCCTGCTTCTCTAGGCCTGCTCATGCCGAACCGGTCTCCGCTCCGCGCTTTGCGATTCTTAAAGGGGCAGCACACACACTTTAGAAATTCCCCCAGCCAGTGGCTGGGATTCATCAAGTGTTTAAGGCACCCTCCCCAGTAGGAAGGTGTCTGAGTAACCCCTGTAGTTTCTCTACTTATTGTGTGTGTAACTAGTATGTTGCCAGGTCCCTGTCCTTGAGTCCCATGTTGCCTGAACCAGAACCTGTTTCTGAAACCCATGTTGTCTAAACTAGAAACTGTTCCTGAAACTGTGCTGTCTGAACTAGCATCAGTATTCATCCTGGCTAATGTTCCAGAATACCGTCTATACCAGCTCCAATATCTGTTATACCAGAATCCAAATCTTGTTCTGCCCATGACTCAGAGTCTGTGTCCAAGACTGCAATCTTGACTCTTGGGATCAGCTGCTGCGGGGACTGCCCAGGAGTGACTACCTGCAGCACAACCCTAACTCCATCATCAGGAGCTCTAGCGAAGACCAGGTAGAAATCCCTCACTTCTTCCTTCATCCCCAGTCAGTTTTTGTCATCCATCTTGTTTGCATCACATCTGTACAGTTCTGCTTTATAATAGTATTTTTTCCTACTGCTACTGCAGCTTCTGCAGCTGTTGCAGCTACTGCTTCCTGTGTATAATACAAGAATTCAGCTTGAAAATAAACCTTCTTCTGGAATCTTCATACGTGCCTATGCAGTCGAGTTAAGCTATAGTGGGTAAAATAAGTATTTGATACACTGCCGATTTTGCAAGTTTTCCCAGAATGGAGAGGTCTGTAATTTTTATTGTAGGTACATGTTACACGCACACCGCTAGGTTCAGATAGGGGTGAGACAGGTTACATGAATTCTTTGGAATCCTGGGGGAATCGTTACTCAGGGCGACCATAGACCATGTGCTGCAGCTTCTATCAGACACATAGGGGTTTTGACCCTCAGGCACAGACACGTAGGTTGTTTCACTTGCTGACCAGACACACTTAACAAGAGTCCTCATAAACGGTAGAACAGTAGCATTTAATAAGAAGCCGCACAGCCAGTGCAAGTTAAGTCTTATGAGCAACAGGCTTCAGTGACAAACAGTACAGTTTCCTTAGCAGCACAACAGTTCACAGTCTTTACAGTAGTACAGGACAGCACAGTTCTAATGCAAAGGCACATTAATGAACACAGCATTCTTTACAGCACAGTGAGATGGAGGAGGGGGGAGGCTTTGCTGAGGGAGATGATCCCTGTGACACCATTTCTTCCAGTCCTTATCTTGCTGCCAGACAACACTCTGCACTGCTAGTTCAGGAACTCTACCTGACCAGTGCTTAGCTTCACTCCTTGAATCCTTTTCACTTGCAGGGGCACTTCTGTGAGATACAGAACACACACACAACCTTTCTCTTTGGCTCCAGCAAGACAGTAAACAACTTCCCCACAATCCCCCTGGGGCTCTTCTAAAACACTCCCCTTCTCCTGTGACTGTGTTAACCCCTCTAGTTGCTGGATGCTTCTGGTCAACAACACTTCCTGTCTCATGTGCTTGTGTTACTTCTAATAGTTGCTTAATGCTTTTAAAGCAACAGCGCTACTTCTGCATGTCACACTCTGCAACAGCACTACTTCTGCATGTCACACTCTTCCCTCTTTTTTGAATGTCGTCCCCGACATTCGTCTTAATTGGTCAATCTGACCAATTCTGAGACAGTGGTGAAAGTTGGATTGTTAGAACCCTCCTGTTAGTTTTTGCTATCTTGTGTTTTGCGGTCACGTGACCAGCTGCCTATATATTCCAGCTCCGCCTTTCCGGCTTTGCTGGACTTCAGTGTTTTTTGCCTGTCTCTCTAGCCAGGTGCTTCGGTGCCTATCTCTGTCTAGTTTGCTTGGTCCTCTGGGACCTCTAGTACTTTTTGTCAGTTTGTCTTTTTGCTCTGCAACAACTTCTGTTAGGAGGTGTCCCATTTTTGTCCCAGTCCTTAGTTCTTTTAGGGACCCGTCCCTTTATTCTATAGGTCTCCGTTCAGACTAGCCGAGGACGAAGGCGGGTCTGTTCACAAGGAACAGGCTGCCCGCTACATCGTAGGGATTCAGCTTAGTCTTACTGTAGGGACAGCTTTTCCCATTTTTTCCTTCGTTTATGTTGCAGATCACAACAGTAAGTCCAGCCCAAAAAAAAAAAACTAAAAGGAAAGAAATTCGGGAATCAATATGGTTTCCGTCCAGGAGTTGGCTCAACGCCTACAGGGATTGTCTCTGGAGGTGGCCGAGCTTCAGCAACACGTGAGTAGCTGTCCTGGAGCGCATTTGAACCGAAGGTAGGACTGCCTGATATTTTTTATGGTAAACAGCAAGATTTTTTTTCCTTTAAAAATGCTTGTTTGTTATATTTTCGTTTGAGACTGATGTCATCTGGGAATGAATCACAGTGCATTGGTTTTATTATGTCACTTTTGCGCAAAGAACCACAGGGGTGGGCCTTTTCTCTCCAACCTAATGATCCATGTTTAAGTTCTGTTGAGGAATTTTTTTCTGCTATGGGGCTATTATATGACGATCCTGATCGAATCTCATCTGCTGAATCAGAACTTAGAAGTTTGAATCAGGGGTCAGATGATGTTGAAATCTATTGCACACACTTCAGGAGATGGGCTTCAGAAGTTAAGTGGAATGATTTGGCATTGAAAAGTTTATTTCTTGCTGGTCTGAGTGAAAGGGTTAAGAATTTGCTAATTGCATTCCCTGCACCTGACACTCTGCAGGAAGCTATGCAGTTAGCTGTTCGTGTGGACAGGAGACTGAGGTCCAGGGTGAATGATGTAAAAACTCCTGTAACGTCAGGTCCTAGTTCCCAGAAAATCTGCTCTGACAGCGGAGAACCAATGGAGGTTGGGGCGATGTCACTCCGCTCTCAAGAAAGAGATTGGAGATTCGCCGAAGGTTTGTGTCTTTATTGTGGTAAAGATGATCATTTGATTAAGTATTGTGAGCGTAGTTTAAGTAAAGAAAAAAAAAAGGTCAGTTACGCCCGTATAGCTTGTTTACGCTCTGCAGGAGTGTTCCTTTCTGGGTGTACTACTCTGCAGGGAGATTTGATTGAATTTCAGGTATTTGTGGATTGTGGTTCAACACTTAATGTGATTGATAAAGGGTTTTTGGAAAAACTTAAATTGAAATCCAAACCTTTGTCATCTCCTATTTCTGTGGTTGCAATTGATAACACTCCTTTGAATTGTATTACTCACAAGACTGCTGCATTTCCTCTCACTATCAATGGTGTTCAACAAGAAATTTTGGACTTGGTTGTTTTGGATAATTTGCCCTCTTCAGTTGTTCTAGGATTGCCTTGGTTAAAACTGCACAATCCTTTGTTGGACTGGTCTACTAATGTGATTAAGCCTTGGAGTCCGAAGTGCTATGATAAATGTTGTAATGGTCGCATTGCGGCTGTGGAAAAAGGGGAATTACCAGTACCTATTCAAGATTTTTGGAGGGTTTTTTCGGAGGAGGAGTCGCAAGTTTTACCTCCTCATAGGGATTATGATTGCGCCATTGAGTTTGTTCCAGGTGCTACTCTTCCCAAAAGTCGCTTGTTTAATCTTACTATCCCTGAAAGAAAGGCCTTGGAGGAGTACATAGAGACTAGCCTGGCTGCTGGTCACATTAGACCTTCTAAGTCACCTGTGGCAGTAGGATTCTTCTTTGTTAAAAAAAGGACGGCGGTTTACGTCGATGTCTGGATTTTCGTGAAATTAATAAGATTACCGTACGCAATTCCTACCCATTGCCGTTAATTCCTGACTTGTTTAACCAGTTAATGGGAGCCAAGTGGTTCTCAAAAATTGATCTCCGAGGGGCAAACAATTTGTTACGTGTGAAGGAGGGTGATGAATGGAAAACTGCTTTTAACACTCCGGTAGGTCATTTTGAGAATCTGGTGATGCCCTTCGGTCTTACCAATGCACCTGCATTTTTTCAGAACCTTATTAATGACATCCTGAGACCTTTGATTGGTAAGAATGTGGTTGTGTATTTGGATGACATTTTGATTTATTCACCAGATTTAGAGTCCCATTGGCAGAGTGTACGTGAAGTTTTGCAGTTATTGAGTGATAATTCACTCTTTGCTAAGCTGGAGAAATGTGAGTTCGCTGTGCAGAAAATTAGTTTTTTGGGCTACATTGTCTCCAGCGAGGGCTTTGAGATGGACCCTGTGAAGGTTCAGGCTGTGCAGGAATGGCCTAGGCCTATTGGTTTGAAATCTATACAGATGTTTTTGGGTTTTGCCAATTATTACAGGAAATTCATTAAGAATTTTTCTGTAATTGTTAAACCTCTAACCGATCTCACCAGGAAAAGTGCAAATACGACCCAGTGGACTACTGAAGCCATTGAAGCGTTTGAGTATCTCAAAGAGAGGTTCAGTTCTGCCCCTAGCCTTATGCAGCCTGATGAGACCAAACCTTTTATGGTCGAGGTCGATGCTTCATCGGTGGGGGTCGAGCAGTTTTGTCTCAGGAGAACAAGGGTGGAGTACATCCTTGTGCCTTCTTTTCGAAAAAAATTTTGGAACCGAACTGAATTATGATGTTGGAAATCGGGAGTTGCTGGCTATTAAACTTGCGTTTGAACACTGGCGTCATTTTTTGGAAGGCGCTAGATTTCCTATTCAGGTTTTCACAGATCATAAGAATTTGATCTATCTGGATGCTGCCAAGCGCTTGAATGCCCGTCAAGCTAGGTGGGCACTTTTTTTTTCTTGGTTTCATTTTTCTGTTACCTATATCCCTGGTACTAAGAATGTTAAAGCCGATGCTTTATCTCGCAGCTTCTCTCCTACGGTCGGTACCGAGGAGGAGGAGACCATTTTGCAGAAAGGAGTTGTGGTGGCAGCATTGGACTCCGATTTGGAGAATGGGATTCTGAATGCTCAAGATGATGCTCCATCTAACACTCCCCATGGGAGGTTGTTCGTGCCTAGAGCCTTTAGGAGAGATTTGTTTGTGGAGTGTCATGAGTCTCGGTTGGCAGGTCATCCAGGAGTTTCGGAGACTAAGAGACTTATAAGTCGCAGCTTTTGTTGGCCTGGATGGCAGAAGGAAGTCATCAAGTGGGTGCGTCAGTGTACTGTGTGCGCTAGGTCAAAGCCTTCACATACTCCTGCTGCGGGGTTGCTTTGCCCTCTGGAGGTTCCTAGTGCTCCTTGGACGCATCTCTCTATGGATTTTATTACTGATCTTCCTGTGTCTGAGGGTTTAACTGTCATCTGGGTGGTCGTAGACCGTTTTAGTAAGATGTGTCATTTGGTTCCATTCATTAAGCTGCCCTGCGCCAAGACACTCGCTAAGGCATTTGTTAAGGAGATTGTCAAGCTCCATGGCGTTCCCACGGATATTGTTTCTGGTAGAGGACCTCAGTTTGTGGCTTGCTTTTGGCGTGCTTTTTGTGACAGGTTGGGAGTTCATTTGTCATTTTCGTCTGGTTATTATCCTGAGTCTAATGGACAGACTGAAAGAAAGAACCAGGATGTTGAACAGTTTTTGCGTTGTTTTGTGGCTGACAATCAAGAGGTGTGGTCTGAGTTTCTGCCTCTCGCAGAATTTGCTCTTAACAATCATACATCCTCCTCTGCTGGGTGTTCTCCTTTTTTTTGTTGCACTGGGAGACATCCGTCTTTTGGTTCGTTCTCCAAATTGGGGTCGGCGGTGCCGGAGGAGGAGAATTTTTCCGGTGATTTGGAGAGAGTTTGGACTAATGTACGTTGTAACCTGCAAGAGGCTAACAAGAAGTCCAAGAAGTATTTTGACAGGAAACGTAAAGAGGTTTTGTTTGGTTGTCCTCGAAGAACCTGCGGTTGAGGATTCCCTCTAAAAAACTGGGTCCTAAGTTTGTGGGTCCATTTAAAGTGCTTCAGGTTGTTAACCCATCTGCTGTCAGGTTGGATGTCCCTACTTCCTGGAAGATTAATTCTGTGTTTCATGTTTCCTTGTTGAAAAAGGCTGACGTTTCTAATAGGGACGCCACTGTCACAGTTCCTCCTGTGGTGGAAGACGGTGAATATGAAATTTCTCGTATTTTGAATTCAAGATGGCATAGAGGGATATTACAGTATCTTGTCTCCTGGAAGGGTTTCGGTTCCGAAGACAACTCTTGGGTAAGGACGGATGATGTCTCTGCTCCTAGGCTTGATAAAGCTTTCCACAGGAGGTTTCCTGATAGGCCTGGGCCTGGAGGATCCAGAGGATCCTCATAGAAGAGGGGGTACTGTTAGAACCCTCCTGTTAGTTTTTGCTATCTTGTGTTTTGTGGTCACGTGACCAGCTGCCTATATATTCCAGCTCCGCCCTTCTGGCTTGGCTGGACTTCAGTGTTTTTTGCCTGTCTCTCTAGCCAGGTGCTTCGGTGCCTATCTCTGTCTAGTTTGCTTGGTCCTCTGGGACCTCTGCAACAACTTCTGTTAGGAGGTGTCCCATTTTTGTCCCAGTCCTTAGTTCTTTTAGGGACCCTTCCCTTTATTCTATAGGTCTCCGTTCAGACTAGCCGAGGACGAAGGCAGGTCTGTTCACAAGGAACAGGCTGCCCGCTACATCGTAGGGATTCAGCTTAGTCTTACTGTAGGGACAGCTTTTCCCATTCTTTCCTTAGTTTATGTTGCAGATCACAACATGGATAACTTTATATACAAATTGGCATTGTGAAATTGGTATAACGTTCATAAACATTGATAACAACCTAATCGTATGACCTTTTTCTTGTAGGATGCCTGTAAGAAATAAACAACTAATGCAATTAAAACAATCAGCATCTCTTCAGCTGGAGCTTTTCATACGTCTTCAACCAGCTCTCTCTCTCTATGCTTTAACAGTTCTTTGTTTCTACAAAGTCTTTTAAGGAAAATCAAAGGAAAATAAGTCTTTCCACCAGGCAACATCTTCCATACTGCTTCTCGGTGGTGAATACCACTCAAGTGGGCTTACCTGGTCCACAGGCAGAGATACCTGTTTCCACTCGACAGTCCTTGGCACTTGACTCGGTTCACCAAGTGTCTCATACGTCAGCATCACGGGCCTTCTCACTTCTCGATTCGACATCCTCCTGGTGGGTTGTTCCTCAGAGACCACGGGTTCTTCGGTCATAGAAGTTTCCTCCACTGCACTCATTTCCCGTGCTTCCTCAGATGCTCTTGGAGCTGCCTCTGTAAGTTCCTGTACTTCTCCTGAGTCACTTGTTCCCGCACGGTCTGGTAATTCTGCTCCTAATGAGTGTCAATCAGTCTCTTCAGGGGCCGGTGTCGTAAAAAAATGATTGCGTTGCCAGTAAAGTATTGTTCATCACTTTGGCTAGGGTAGTGGTGGTGTATGATGAGCAAAGGGGACATGTTTGATGAGTGGAGGGCAGGGGCGTACATAGGAATCATGGGGCCCCATAGCAGAAGTTCTAATTCGGCCATCACCCCCAAAAAAATAAATTAAATAATTGTTGGGGTCACAGAAGAGCAGATATCACAACTTTCCAGCCTTTACATAGTAATTTTTCTCCTGTTAAAATCTTAGATTCCCCTTTCATTGCCCCCATAATGTATTATGAAAACAAAAGTGCCCCCCAAACCCACTATGATACCCCCATGGTGAATTCCTCCACATGCACAGTATAATGACCCTACTGTATCCCACCTCAACTCCCAGGGCAAAGTATGATGACCCCAACACGGTGTGATCCTCCAACTGTGACCCCCACACAGCCCTCCATGCCGTATATTGGGCCTACATACAGTATAATGACCTGCACTAGCCCTCCAAACAGTATAATGGCCCCCACACTGTATGAAGGACCCCACACAAACTTTCACACTGTATAATTGCTTGCATACAGTATAATGGACCCCACATAGTATAATGGCCCCTCATAGCCTTCCATATAGTATAATGCATCCCCATAATCTCCCATATAGTATAATGCACTCCCCATGGTCATCTATAGACTATAGTGCACTCTCTATGGTTCTCCACACAATATAATGCACCCCCATTGTCCTCCACACAGTATAATGTGCCCACCATGATCCTCCATATAGTATAATGCACCCCCATGGTCCTCCATGCAGTATAATGCACTCCCTTTGGTCCTCCACACAGTATAATGCACTCCCTATGGTCTTTCACACAGTATAATGAACTCCCTATGGTCCTCTACACAGTATAATGCACTCCCTATGGTCCTCCACACAGTATAATGCACTCCCTATGGTCCTCCACACAGTATAATGCACTCCCTATGGTCCTCCACACAGTATAATGCACTCCCTATGGTCCTCCACACAGTATAATGCACTCCCTATGGTCCTCCATACAGTATAATGCACCCCCTATGGTCCTCCATACAATATAATGCACCCCCCATGGTCCTCCACACAGTATAATGCACTCTCCATGGTCATCCATACAGTATAATGCACCCCCCACGGTCCTCCATACAATATAATGCACCCCACATGGTCCTCCATACAATATAATGCACCCCCCATGGTCCTCCATACAATATTATACACTCCCATGGTCCTCCACACAGTATAATGCACTCCCTATGGTCCTCCATACAGTATAATGCACCCTCCATGGTCCTTCATACAATATAGTGCACCCCCATGGTCCTCCACACAGTATAATGCACTCCTCATACTGTATTATGGCCACTGGTCACTGATTTTAAAAAAATAAATACAATACTCACCTCTCCTGGTTCCACCCGATACGCTAGTCCACTCAGCGTGCGGTGTGAAGCACTGGACATCTCAGATCAGTAAGCGCCCTGTAATGACATCATATGTCAAGGAATCATGATGAGTATGGAAATGTCTTCTGAAGCTCCCTCCTCCATCATCATTGCTCGCATTGGCCCCCCCTCTGACCATCAGCGCGAGCAAGATAATGGAGGAGGAAGAGTCAGAAGACGTTTCCATTCCCATCATTTTTTGCGGGCGAGCGGCAGGGAAGTGCGGGTGCTAACGGGTGGAAGCGGGGCCCAGTGAGGTGCCATATGCACACACACACATATATACACACACACACACACACACACACACACACACACACACACATATATGCACACACATGCATGCATACACACACACATATATGCACACACACACATTACACATGGACTTACCCTCTCTGCAGATGATTCCACATGATGGATTTCTCTCTGGTGCACCCTCCTATCTCCCAGGACCCGATTGCAGAGCTTTCTTGCAAATTGCAGGGCTGAAGGCAGGAGGGGGAGAGCGGATTTGCGGAGGCAGAGAGAGCAGGGGAGGCGGAGAGAGCAGGGGCCATGCTGGGAGCAGCCCCTCTGCTGGAGCTGCAGGCCAGAGCTGGTGGGCGGAGCCTCATCTTACAGAGCAGACACTGGCATCCTCTGCTTGCCAGACACAGTGTAGGCAGAGGAACAGATGTGGGTCCTTCTGACTCCAGGCCCACCGAATCCTCTGGAGGTCCTGACGGAGATGCAGATCCTAAGATGCAGATACTGTTGAGATTGTGATGTGGGATGGAGGGATCCGATTTTGTTTCACATCGGGCCCCCCCTGTCTCAGGGGCCCTATATCAGCTGCGTGGGCTGCCGCTATGGACGGTACGCCCCTGGGGGAGGGAATTGGGAGAGTTCAGAGGAGCGGTGTACTTGTAATCTGTTTTTTTTCCCCCTAACTTTATGTGTGCAAATTGTGGCTAGCCAATCAGGGAACAGAAAGCATCCACAATGTCCAGACACAAGGGCTTGTGCCATTGGCTGCTGAAATCACAAGTTCATCTCTATATAAAGAGCGGACATGTTCTTTTAGTGCCATTTTGTGACTATAAGGGATCAGAGAGGATACTCCTGGTTTGCTCCTGGATTAATTAGAGATTTTAGGTAGTTAGCTAGACGGTTGCTTCCAAGTCAGATAGTATAGATATCTAGCTTCCTGTGTGGCTGTGAAATCGATCTTCCAGCAGATTTTTTTTTCTTGCTCCATTAGTGAGGTCCAGACCAAGACAGCAGGGCACATTTCATAGAAGTCGGTTGTGCACTGCTTCTATTGTGCTCCATGCATAAGTACACCGTTAAAAATCTATTTTTTTTCAGTTGCTAACGTGATACAGCAAGCCATATCTCACCAACCCAAGCTGTTTAGTAGTTTTGCTCTCCAACCCCTGTTGTCTAGTAGTTTAGTTCTCCATCTTCTGGTGGGTAGTGGTTAAGTTCTCCATCCCCAAGCACCTTGCAAGCCTTGTGGGTTCCAAGACTTATGGAGCAGCCCATTCCCCGCCTGCCCCAACAGCCACCAGAGTCACCCATTGCCCAGTCAGTGAGATGTCACGCCCCTTGCCATGCTTACTTGTCCAGGTGTCAGTGGTGAAATTCACCCTGTGAGACCTAGATTTTTTCAAGGAACAGGTGATGTTGTCTGCAACATGCTGGTGTAGCGAAGGTACAGCTTTCTTAGAGAAGTAATGCCGACTGGGTAACAGGTACTGGGTGACTGCGATGGCCATCAGCTTTTGGAAACCGTCTGTGTCCACCAGGCAGAAAGGCAGCATTTCCAGGGCCAACTGATTGGAGATGGTGAAGTTCAAGCTCTTTACTTTGGCATCTATTGGAGGAAACAATCTTTTACATGACCACAACTGTGGGATTGAGGGCTGTGCTGAGAGAGGGTGGAATAGAAAGTACACGACAAGCTGCTGGACTGTGAGAGGGGTGCAGGCGGAGATGTTATGGAGAATTGAGAAAGATGGGTTGTGCTCGGTGTCTGAGATCAGTCAAAATTAGCAGGCATGTCCACTTCCATAACAGCTTATGGGCTCTCACTCACCCCTACTGTAGCGGGTAAACAAATGGTGGTCCTGAGGCCGGAGACCTGTGTGAGAACACTTGCCACGGTGACAGAGGAGAAAGAAGCAGAAGATGCGGTTGATGGGACCGCTGGTGGTTGGCGAGGCCAGCTAGTCTGCATTTTAGCACAGTGAGATTTCCAGATTAGCACATGTTGATCGCGTATGTGCCAGTTCATGCATGTAGTAGTCAAAAGGTGCATGCCTCTGTGTTTACACCAAATGGGATCTACAACCTCATCATCATCCTCTCTGTTCTCACACTTCTCGCCCTGAGAGTCACCCTCCTCCTCTTCCTGCCCTGATAGCACAGTACAGTCCACGTGTGCCTCAAGTATCTGAGTCTCATCAGGATCACCTCCACCCCCAGGAGTTAACGTCTAGTGACGAGGGTTTGGCTTCTGCTCAGACCCTACTTTGTCTGGCCATAGATCAAACTGAAAAAAAAATTGGGCATCGCTACACATGCTTTCCCCCTCTTGAGTCTGTGAAGCTTTGGATCAGACTTCTGATGCCCCTGAACAGAATGTGTGAACAGCCCTGCAGACTCATCCATCTGTGGTTCCCCACAGTCAGTTGGGCAGTTGGAGAGTTGTGACGAGGGGGAAAACAAGGGTAATTGGGCTGCCACCTCTGACGACTGTACTTTGTGTGATGTTTAGGTGGAGGAAGAGGAGCAGAGGCCACTTGATGCAACGCTTGCCATCTACTGGAGCACATGTTCTTTCTGGCCCTCACCTACAAAGCGTACTGCTGTGAGGCTGCAAAGAAAGGGAGTGGAGTAGCATGTCCAGTAACAGAAGATGTCAAAATGCCGCGCAATTGCTCACTGCAGCAAAACATACCTACTGCATACAGAAGCCCTGCCAATCTTATAAACATTCATTGCTTGCCTTCCCCTGTCTCTTTTAACTGTGCTCTTTGGAACTCGTGCTCAGCCTGCAATATATTCCTTTATATCCAAGATTTCTTCCTTTCAAATTCCCTTAACCTTCTGGCTCTCACTGAAACCTGGATCCAGCAGTCTGACACAACCGCCGCAGCTGCTCTCTCGTATGACAGCCTACAATTTTCACATACCCTCAGACCTGAGAGCAGACAAGGTAGAGGTGTTGGTTTGCTCCTTTCACCACAATGTGCTTTCCAGGTCATCGACCCAGTTCACTCACTTATGTTTTCCTTCCTTCGAAGTTCATACCATTAGACTCTTCAAACCCTTCTCCCTGCGAGTGGCGGTTGTATATCGCCCTCCAGGCCCTCCCATCAGATTCTGGATCACTTTACCACCTGGCTTCCACACTTTCTATCCTGTGAAATTCCCACTTTCATCATGGGGGACTTTAACATACCCATAGATAAGCCGCTTTCCCCATCTGCCTCTCATCTTCTTTCTCTAACCTCCTCATTTGGCCTCTCACAGCTTACTAACTCTCCTACACATGAAGACGGGAATACTCTGGACTTGGTATTCTCACAACTCTGCATGACTTTACTAACTCCCCTCTACCACTCTCTGACCTTCTTTCCTTCGCTGTCAAGAATTGTCTCCTCACCCGAAACACCCCCATTTACCATACACTCAGAAATCTACGTGTCATTAATACCCAGCAACTTATGAACAATCTACAGTCATCTTTAGCCCCCATCCTCTCCCTCTCCTGTCCAGACTCAGCATTGTCACACTATAACAACACATTGCGGAGTGCCCTGGATGAAGCAGCACCTGCTACACGCAGAATGACCTGGCAGAGACGGCAGTCCTGGCACACAATGCAAACATGTTATCTCCAGCGCTGCTCAAGGTGTGCAGAGCGTTTGTGGAGAAAATCACTTTCGGCAGAAGACTTCATCCACTATAAGTTCATGCTTAAAACTTATAACTCTGCTCTCCATCTGGCTAAACAAGTCTACTTTACCACTCTTATCACAACTCCAGTCAACAATCCTAAACGACTCTTTGAAACCTTCCACTCCCTCCTGAGCCCTAAAGACAGACCCCGTCACCAACCTAAGCGCTGATGATCTGGCCACTTATTTCCTACAAAAAATCAATCATATCCATCAAGACATTCTTGCACAAGCCCCTCAGAGTCTGGATCCCCTTCCCTCCTGTACCTCAGGTTCACTTTCCATCTTCGAGCCAGTCACAGAAGAAGAAGTGACCAGACTCCTCGCTTCTTCTCGCCCTACAACCTGCAGCAGTGACCCTATTCCCTCACATCTCCTTCAGTCCCTTTCCCCAGCTGTCACTACCCACCTAACTAAAATATTTAACCTCTCTCTTTCTTCGGGTATCTTTCCCTCTTCATTCAAACATGCCATCATGCCAGCTCCTCCCCACTATGCTTCGCTCTATAGGCCCCCTACTATTCTCCTTGTATACTGCCCCTATTGGGCAAACCATCAGCAGATTTGGGTTCCAGTATCATCTCTATGCTGATGACACCCATCTATACACCTATTCACCTGACATCACCCCCACTCTAATACAAAACGACAGTAATTGTCTATCCGTTGTCTCTAACATCATGTCTTACCTCTATCTGAAACTGAATCTCTCCAAAACTGAACTCCTTGTTTTTCTTCCCTCTACTAATCTACTTATGCCTGACTTTTCAATTTCCTTGGTTGGCGCCACTATAACTCCCAAGCAGCAAGCTCGCTGTCTTGTAGTCATATTTGACACACAACTTTCCTTTATTCCCCATATTCAATTACTCACTCGCTCTAGTCACCTGCATCTTAAAAACATCTCCAGAATCCGACCTTTTTTCACCTTTGATACGGCAAAATCACTTACTGTCACTCTTATTCATTCTCATCTGGACTACTGCAACTCTCTTCTGATCGGCCTCCCTCTAAACAAACTCTCTCCTCTCCAATCCATTCTGAATGCAGCAGCCAGGTCGTATTTCTATCAGGCCGCTTCACCGATGCCTCTACCCTGTGCCAGTCATTGCACTGGTTACCCATTCACCACAGAATACAATACAAACTCATCTCTCTCACCCACAAAGCTCTCCACAATTCTGCACCTCTCTATATCTCATCCCTCATTTCTGTCTATCGCCCCTCCTGTGCCCTCCGTTCTACAACTGATATAAAACTAACATCCTGCTTAATCCGAACATCACACCTCTGTCTCCAAGACTTCTCTCTTGCCGCACCAGTTTTCTGGAATGCACTGCCCCAAACGATCCGACTGATATCTAGCCCCCATGTCTTCAAATGTGCTTTAAAAACACATCTGTTTAGACAAGCCTATCACCTCAACTCACCAACCTAACTCTCCCCTGTTCCCTCCTAAATATTAATCTTAATCTGCCACTGTGTATTCATCTGTCTCCACATCCTCCATGCACCAAATACCACGCGGTAACTGCCCTTAGACAGATACTGGCTGATGACCATGTTCCTCCTATTGTGTCCCCCCATTTCCATAAAGATTGTAAACTTGCGAGCAGGGCCTTCAATCCTCTTGTAACTGTTGAAATATGATACATTGTATTGTTTATATTGTCTGTATATGTCCCTACTTAATTGTAAAGTGCTGCAGAATATGTTATTATTCCGCTATATAAATAAAAAATATTATTATTACTTCTCATCTCTCATATCATACCTGTCTCACAACCCTAAACAGCTATTCAGTACTTTCAATTCTCTCCTCCGTCCACCAGCTCCTCCTCCCTCTCCTCTCATCTCAGCTGAAGACTTTGACTCATTCTTCAAGCAGAAGATTGCCAACATAAGGCAAAGCTTTTGCTTAAAGTCCCCACAGCCCCTTCTCATAACTACTTAACTCTCCTCCTTCAAAACCAGCTTCTCAGCCATCACAGAAAATCATCTTTACTCTCCAAATCAAATCTCACCACCTGTAAACTTGACCCAATACCATCCCACCTCATTCCAAACCTTACCTCAGTCTTCATGCCAAGCCTAACCCACCTCTTCAACCTGTCACTAACAACTGGTGTCTTCCCCTCATGATTCAAACATACCTCGATCACACCCATCCTCAAAAAGCCCTCCCTTGACCCATCCTCTGTGTCTAGCTATCGTTCCATCTCACTTCTCCCCAATACCTCCAAACTACTGGAACAACACGTCCATTTTGAACTGTCCTCCCACCTCTCCTCCTGTTCCCTCTTTGACCACTTACAATCTGGCTTTTGATGGCACCATTCCACTGAAACTGTCCTGATTAAAGTCACCAACGACCTACTAACCTCCAAATCCAAGCGACGTTAGTTTGTCCTCTTCCTCCTGGACCTGGCATCAACCACTCTCCCCAGTCGCGCAAGCTTAACTCTGATCCCTCCTTCAAATGTCAGATCCAAGCCCTTTCCACTTTCTGCCGACTGCAACTTCAAAATATCTCCGGGATCCGCACATTCCTCAACCATGAATCTACAAAAACACCAGTGCACGCCCTCATCATTTCCCGCCTCTACTACTGCAAGCTTGTGCTCTGTGGCCTCCCTTCTACCACTCTCGCACAACTCAAATCTATCCTAAACTCTGTTGGTGGACTAATCCACCTGTCACCCCGCTATTCCCTGGCTTCTCCCCTCTTTCAATCCCTGCGCTGGCTCCCCTTTGCCCAGAGACTCCAGTTGAAAAGTGTCAACTTTGGCATACGGAGCCATCGAAAAATCTCCTCCATACATCTGTGACCTAGTCTACGTGTACTTACCTGGGCACAAACTCCCATCCTTACAAGATCTCGTTCTCTACTTCCCTCTTATCACTTCTTGCCACAATCGCATACAATATTTCTCCTGTGCATCTCCCATACTGTAGAACTCTCTACCCCATCAAATCAGACTCTCGCCTACCGTGGAACCCTTCAAAAGGAAGCTAAAGATCCACTTCTTTTGACAAGCGTACAACCTGCAGTAACCCTTGCTGCACCATACCGCTGCATGACCAGCTGTACCCTCACCTACTGTATCCTCTCTCATCCCATGTAGATTGTTTGTGCACCTTCGTGGGCATGGTCCTCTCTCCTCTTGTACCAGTAGGTGACCCCTTTTCACATGTAAAGCACCATGCAATAATAATAAATAATAATAATTATACTACTTGTAATCTGGGTCAATTGATGGCACTTTCCTGGTGTCTGCCCCTAATTTGATCTGTTTTGGCAGCTTTTGATCCCGGTTGAAGGTGTTGTGTATGCGTTTGGTTTTGCCTTCTATTGAATCCAATGGTATTAGGCTATGTTCGGCGAATATTCGACGAATAAATTGGCGAATATTGCAAAATCAGCGATTGTAATCCGAGCCCAACATTGAAATATTCTGTCATCTCTAATCTTGTTTTTCTTACATTTTCTAATAAGTGTGCAAACAGCTGTTGCCTTCTCACCAAGCTGCTTGTCTATTGTCCTGTAGCCCATCCCAGCCTTGTGCAGGTCTACAATTTTGTCCCTCGTCTCCTTAGTCAGCTCTTTGGTCTTGGCCACGATGGCGAGGTTGGAGTGTGATTGATTGAGTGCGTGGACAGTTGTCTTTTATACAGGTGATGAGTGCAAAGTAGGAAAAACTAACAGTTCTATGAGTGTGGAAGTGGGAGACGCTAAATGTGCAGTTGGAAAGGTATGAGGAGATCCAGGATAGGGCAATGTCTTTGACACCAAAGGAAGAGAGGATCTGTAGTAGGAGGTGGTGGTCAACTGTGTCGAAGGCAGAGGAGAGATCAAGAAGGAGGAGTATAGAGAATTGTCTGTTAGCTTTGGCTGTAAGTCATTCGTAATTTCAGTCAGGGCAGTTTCAGTGGAATGGTGGTGACGGAAGCCAGATTGTCGCTTGTCAAAGAGAGAGTTAGATGAGAGGTGAGCAGAAAGTTCAGCGTGAACATTGTGCTCAAGGAGTTTGGAGACAAATGGGAGCAGCGATATTGGGCGAAAACTGGACAAAGAGGTTGGGTCGAGGGATAGCTTATTGAGTATGAGCGTGATTCTGGCATGTTAGAAAGCAGAGGAGCATACCAGAAGTAAGTGATATGTTAAAGAGATAGGTTATAGGTGGGAGGGGGTCAAGTGCACAAGTGGTAAGGTTTGATTTGGAGAGGAGACAAGTAAGCTCTCCTTCAGTGATGTTCAGGGCCGCCATCAGGGCATTACTGCCCTTACTGGCGTTTGGGGCCCGGTGAGCAGTGGGGGGGACCAGACCGGGCCTCCCTCTTTTAGCTTCTGCTCACCTTAAGCTGTAATACCCGGCACGCTTTAATGCCGAGTATCCACGCAGCCACGCGCACTCTTTTTCTTCTCCCTCACTTTGCATAGTGAGGAGCAGAGCACGGGCGGTGCGCACGGCCATGCAGAGAATTGCCGGCATCAATGGAGCAGGGATGCGCAATACTCACTCCCCAGTGCCTACTGTCAGCAGCAGGAGCCGAGCAGTTGTTCCCTCCCCTCCTGCAGCGTCACAGTTATCAGGCTATAGAGTGACATGGAGGGGTGGGGCTAAATGGTGTGGGCTGGAGCCACAAACAACCAGGAAATAGGAGACAAGGAAATCAAGAAAAGAGTGGGAGAGAGAAAATTCGAAAAGAATTGAGATGAGAGAGACAGGAAACACGACAGAGAGAGGCAAGAGACACAAGTGAGACCATTGAGAAGGCTATATATAAGACACTGGCTGCAGTGGTGGGATTAAGGGGGCTCTCCCCGGTTCGGTGGAACCGCTTGTTAAAATAACAGGTGGTTGCCTGAACCGGCCAGAAGCAGCGCCTTAATTCATTTCCCTGGCCCCCCAATTTTCAAATGAATGTGTATAAGAGGTTGCACATTAAGTTGAAATATATTGCAGTACAGAAAGCCAATAGAGTCCGCCAGACAATCACAGGCATGCAGCTGACATCCACACGCATGTCGCCGGCATATGATGCCACTGTCATACACCAGCGCGTCTGCGCCTCAAATAAATTAGGGAGAGGTCGTCGGCGGACCGTGGTGAGGTAAGGAGAAACTTTTTTTTTTTTTTACTTTTTTTTATACTGAAAGCTGCAATATGGGGACAGGATGGAGACACATGGGGCAGAATGGGAGATACATGGGGCAGGATGGGAAATCATATGGGTACAGGATGAGAAATTACATGGGGGCACGATGGAGACACATGGGACAGGAAGGGAAACACATGGGGCAGGATGCGAGACACATAGGGGCAGGATGGGAGACACATGGGGGCAGGATTGAGACACATGGGGCAGGATGAGAGACACATGGGGCAGGATGGTAAACACATGGGGCAGGATTGAGACACATGGGGCAGGATGAGAGACACATGGGGCAGGATGGTAAACACATGGGGCAGGATGGGAGACACATGGGGCAGGATGGGAGACACATGGGGGCAGGATGCGAGACACATAGGGGCAGGATGCGAGACACATAGGGGCAGGATGGGAGACACATAGGGCAGGATGCGAGACACATGGGGGCAGGATGGAGACACATGGGGCAGGATGAGAGACACATGGGGCAGGATGGGAGACACATAGGGGCAGGATGGGAGACACATGGGGCAGGATGAGAGACACATGGCGGCAGGATGGAGACACATGGGGGCAGGATGGAGACACATGGGGCAGGATGGGAGATCACATGGGGCAGGATAGAGACACATGGGGCAGGATGGGAGATCACATGGGACAGGATGGAAGAACATATGGGGCCAGGAATGAGACACAATGAGACCAGCATGTGGGACATTATTACTGTAGGAGCTAAGGGATATTATTACTGGTGTGATGTATTTTATTTTTGGGGATAATGTTTTCCGTGAGGGGGTCCTGTTACTGTGCAGGGCGACACTATGTAGCTCTTTTTTCTTCATCTGGTGTAGTGTAGAAGTTGGGGAAAAATTGGGGAATGTGCTCTGGAAGCGGTGCTCTAGATAACTGTGTTATTTTCTTAAGAGTTGTGTCCTGGCTGGAAGAAGAGATGGCGGTTTACGCTGGATGAAAAAGAGAAACGAAGATGAAGGACTTCAACTAGAGATGTCACTGGTGAGTCAGTGTGTTACCTGTACTCTGACACTATACACTGTATACTATGTACAGAGCTCCTGTATATAATGACACTTATGGTAATATTAGTATTGTGTTTTTTTATTAATGATCAGTATTGTAGTATTCAGTCACTATTTGGTGGTAATAGGTAATATGTGATCTGGTCATAGTGTGGCGGTATTTCTCTCTTGTATGCTGTACTATTAAGTCACTATCTGGTGACAATATGTGGTCTGGTCATAAAGTTGTGGTATTTGTTCCTTGTATGTGGCATTATTCATTCACTATGTGTGGTAATATGTGATCTGGTCATGGTGTGGTGGTATTTCTCTCTTGCATGTGGTATATTATTCGGTCACTATGTGGTGGTAATATGTCGTTCGACCATGGTGTGGTGGTGTTTGTCCCTTGATATATGGTATTATTGGTCTTTTTAAAAAAATGTATGTGACACATTCCCTTAAAGAAAAATAAATAAAAACAGGCCTAAAATTGGATATTTTAAGAAATGTTTACTAGGTTAGAGTAGAGTAGGGCACTGCCAAAAGAGTCTACTTTGTCTTGGTGGCGGCTTAAAAAAATCTTGTCTCCAAAAGAAAAGCTGCTAGCTATGTATGTGATATGGTGTTTGATGGGAACTGTTAATGTGTGATTGGTGAAGGCATGGTGTAGAAGTGGAGTTTTTCCCAGAGTGGGAGGTGGGGCTGTGGAACGTTTGAGGGGTGGAGGTGGAGCTGGGGTGGAAGCAGAGCTAGGGTGAAGCCTGGGCGGAGTCTCAAGGGGACCCGAAAATTTTGCCAGTATGAGGCCCTGAAATTCCTGGTGGCAGCCCTGGTGATGTTGAAGAGGGAGGTTATGAGGGAATGACATTGGTCTGGTAAAAAATGGGGTTGTGGTGGTCGAACAATAAAGACTTGCCTTGTTTGGTCGATGATCTTGGTTTTGAAGTGTGTGGCAAAGTCATTAGCAGAGATAATGGAGGTCAAAGGGGGCAGTGGAGGAGGGATTTAAAAATGTTTAACAACTGTTTGGGGTTGTAGGATAAGGAAGATATGAGGGTTGTGAATTAGGCCTGTTTAGCAAAGGGTGAGGGCTGACTTGAATGAGAGTGTTGCTTTTTTGAATGTAGTGAAGTCATCTTGTGAATGTGTTTTCTTCCAACGCCGCTCCGTAACCTCGGATGCTAGTGTGACGCCTCCTCGCTCACTAGCCCACCCTGAGAGATGGGGGTACTCGGAACCGGGTCAGATGTTGGGGGTTGCAGTCGTGGCCTAGGCCCGGCCCGTGCCCAGGGTCGTCACATCAAAATAAGGGCTAGGAGGGATGGTGGTAATCGAGTGGATTCAATGACTACGCCACCTGTGGTGCCTGGTGATTCGCCACCAGCGCTGCGGCAGTCCTCTGAGGCGGGATGTCGGGGCAGCAGCAGATGGTACTACTCCCCACAGGTGGAGCAGGGCCTCATGGCAGAGAAGGCAGATCAGGGAAGTCGTAGTGGGTTGTGTGGTGTCGCGCTGAAATAAGGGACCGGAGGCATGGATGCAGTCTTCCAAGCTTTACTCACGTTGTTAGGCATCAGCTGCAAGGCTTCTCCTCGCTCCTCACGGCGCGCTGCGGCCACCAGGAAGGGGGTTCAACACATTCCGGGTAGTTCGGGTGCAAGAATCAGGACCCCCGCAACAGAGTGTTCCTAGACTTTCCCACTAGGTCCTCTCCTATCCGTATGTAGTGCGTGTGATAGGCTGTGTCTCCCTCTGGCTATACACAGAACAAGGGTACAGGTGACGATTCCGCTCCTTCCATTACCCGGTGGGATCCCCTAAGCCTCCAGAGCTTCTCCGACTAAGACGTGAAGTAGTGAAGTCAGATATCGGGGGCCGGTCCCCTCTTGCAGCTGGAGTCCCTCTGGCTTGGCCAGAATAAAGAGTACAGGTGGCGTATGCCGCTCTGTCTGTATCCCCCTGGGATCCTTTTGCCTGTGGAGCTTGTCTCCTCTGCTCCCCTCCAGGCCTTCTTAGGTAGGGACCTTGACCGGGTAGAGACAGCCGTTAACTCTAACCCGCTCCTCTCCTCAAGGCCAGAGTACGAGGACCGTGTATCTTCAGTAGGCTGCAGGTTCTTAACAGAAAGCCACGTTCAGTGATGAAGACCACAATCAAAGACCTTGAACCTAAGATGGCCGTTGATTAAATATGAATGAATAAGGGTAACCTAAAAGTGCATCCTCCACCCTCACCCACTACATGGTTCCCCCTATCTTTCATTCCCCCCATCTCCTCTATCCCGGCCTGGGGCAGCACCCTGGTGCATATAGGCCCCCTACAGGACAGGAGTGGTGTAGTGTTGAGTGATGAGGTGGGGTCCTGAGAGGTGCTCCATCCTTACCTGGGAGAGGAGATACCACACCTCAATCTGAGGTGCAGTACCCCTGTGGCGACTGAACCCTCAGAGGCGCCACATTCCCCCCTGGTGAAACACAACACGTCCGCGGGCTGCAAAGAGAGCAAAGCTTTGGTACAGACTTTTTATATGCTTTTATAACAATAAAACTATCTTCCCTTTATGGGAGATTCAAATTCTTGAACATTGCATAATATATATAATATAAATATAGAAAAACATTAAAGTGTCATTACGCATGTATAGAAGACATTATGCATATATGAAAAACATTCAAGAGACATTATGCAAGTAGACAGTTCTGTAGAAATTACGGTAGAAAGTGTCAGTTCAGCAGCATGAGGGACCTGTCCCAAACCCTCAACGTGGACCCTGGGGTGGCTGCAGGGCATGGAGATCTTGAGTTGAACCTCTAGGAGAGCCACTCAACACAGGTTTTACTTCTGAGGTCTGAGGTAGAAGCAGAAGCGGTTTTGCATAAAACCAATAGGGAGCACCTAAATAGATGCAAAACTATTTACAGTAAGGAGTCTGTCTACTGCCAGTGTCCGGAGGGACAAATGTCTCTTCAAACCGGGAGGAAAAAGGACAACATAATTAACAAAGTAAACAATTAGTCACTAAACAGGGAGGTGCAACCTCCGGGGCTGCTCAGAAGCGGTATCCCCAGTTGGGAAAAGGCTCATTCTTGCCAACTGAGCCTGACCGGTCCTCCGTGGGCAGGTGAGAGGGGGCATCCCCTTTGAACACCCTGTGGACGTCTAGGGCGTACCACCCATGCTCCCCGTGGTGGCGGGTGTAGGACACCAAGTCGCCCGGGTAGAGGTTCCGGTCAGGGTGGCCTTGCTCTAGTTGCGGCTCGACGTCCCGCCGATTCACAAAGACGTCTCGGTGGAACTGGGGGCTGCGAATTAAGCCCCATCCGGCCTCCTGGTGGAATCGGACTATCAGGCCTTCCTCCCGGGGGCTTGGTCGGGCGGCCTGTGCCTGGCGGGCCTGCGACTTTGCGGCCTTGGTTCGCACCTCCAGGCGCTCGCAGCGGACCTCCTTCTGGCGTCGCTCCTTATCAAATTGGAGGAGCTGCTCTCGGTACGTCTCATCCCTCCTCCGCGCTTCAGCCTTGGTTTCCTGGGGGAAGCCCATCAGGTCCCCCCCCCCCTGGTTGTCCCAGGCCATCTCTTCCGCCGCCGGGCAGGCGACCGGGGGCGTGGGTAGTGGCGACAGAAGGGGTTGCTGCTGGACCTCGACCAGTCTGGGTTGGGGCTGGTGGTCTCCCCAGTAAGGGCAGGATCCTGCTGACCGGGAGTTGGGAGGCATAGCAGGCCTCCGGCAGTGACGGTCATTTGGGCCTCGAGCTCCGGAGCTGAGAACTGCTACCAGCCAACGGCGCCCGGGGACAGGAGTCCCGGCATCAGATCCAGGAGGGCCTCTGTGCATCTTGCGCCCGGGACGGGGATTTCTTGCTTACCCGCTCCTGGGCTGCATGGGGCCTCCGGGGTTTCCTCCTCCTGGGCTGCTGCTCCAATAGTTAGGCTTGCAGAACCTTGTCGGCGGGACCGGATCTTTTGCAACACCTCCTCTCGCCATGCTGCGGACACCGATCGCTGTGCCTCTTCAACCCTCCGGGTCAGGTCCTGTGTCTCTCCATGGAGGAACTCTGCCTCCTCCGGGGTTAGGTACATTCCTCCCAAGCCATGGAAGGTAGCAGCTCGTGGGCCAGCATTGGACGGCTTGGAACGACTCTCCTCGGCGGCGTCCATTACTGCTGCAGGGTGCGGTGAGTCTCGGATTATTGCGGCCACACCTGGTTGTTTCTTTCGACTCCTCCTCTTTTTGGGGAGGCTCCAGGGCGGCTGGCTGACGGGCACTCCCAGGGACGTCCCATCCGTTTTGACGGACATCTTTGCGCGGACTGTCTCTGCTGGAGGGGGCGGTCTGCACTTTTGGCGCCATGGGGGAGTCAGGCCCACGATGGGAGGTGCTGGGTTGCTGTCCTTTCTGCACATAATGGTGTCCGTTCTTCTTTGGCGGGCACCACATGGAATGTGAAACGACAGTCTTTTGGTAAAGGCGCACAGTACCCGGTAGCAATGGGGATAACTTCTCCCGTTGCTGCGGGCACGCAATCCTGCTGACTACGCCAAGTTGTGACGCCTCCTTGCTCACTAGCCCACCCTGAGAGATGGGGGTACTCGGAACCGGGTCAGATGTTGGGGGTTGCAGTCGTGGCCTAGGTCCGGCCTGTGCCCAGGGTCATCACATCAAAATAAGGGCTAGGAGGGACGGTGCTAATCGAGTGGATTCAATGACTACGCCACCTGTGGTGCCTGGTGATTCGCCACCAGCGCTGCGGCAGTCCTCTGAGGCGGGATGTCGTGGCAGCAGCAGATGGTACTACTCCCCACAGGCGGAGCAGGGCCTCAGGGCAGAGAAGGCAGATCAGGGGAGTCGTAGTGGGTGGTGTGGTGTCGCGCTGAAATAAAGGGACCAGAGGCATGGATGCAGCCTTCCAAGCTTTACTCACGTTGTTAGGCATCAGCTGCAAGGCTTCTCCTCGCTCCTCACGGCGCGCTGCGGCCATCAGGAAAGGGGTTCAACACACTCCGGGTAGTTCGG
The DNA here is from genome assembly GCF_046119375.1 of Phyllobates terribilis. Classification (NCBI taxonomy): domain Eukaryota; kingdom Metazoa; phylum Chordata; class Amphibia; order Anura; family Dendrobatidae; genus Phyllobates; species Phyllobates terribilis. Next base: position 83,041,336 of record NW_027362764.1, read on the forward strand.
GTGCAAGAATCAGGACTCCCGCACCAGAGTGTTCCTAGACTTTCCCACTAGGTCCTCTCCTGTCCATATGTAGTGCGTGTGATAGGCTGGGTCTCCCTCTGGCTATACACAGAACAAGGGTACGGGTGGCGATTCCGCTTCTTCCGTTACCCGGTGGGATCCCCTAAGCCTCCAGAGGTTCTCCGACTAAGACGTGAAGTAGCAAAGTCAGATATCGGGGGCCGGTCCCCTCTTGCAGCTGGAGTGGCTTGGCCAGAATAAAGAGTACAGGTGGCGTATGCCGCTCTGTCTGTATCCCCCTGGGATCCTTTTGCCTGTGGAGCTTGTCTCCTCTGCTCCCCTCCAGGCCTTCTTAGGTAGGGACCTTGACCGGGTAGAGACAGCCGTTAACTCTAGCCCGCTCCTCGCCTCAAGGCCAGAGTACGAGGACCGTGTATCTTCAATAGGCTGCAGGTTCTTAACAGAAAGCCACGCTCAGCGATGAAGACCACAATCAAAGACCTTGAACCTAAGATGGCCGTTGATTAAATATGAATGAATAAGTGTAACCTAAAAGTGCGTCCTCCACCCTCATCCACTACATGGTTCCCCCTATCTTTGGTTCCCCCCATCTCCTCTATCCCGGCCTGGGGCAGCACCCTGGTGCATATAGGCCCCCTACTGGACAGGAGTGGTGTAGTGTTGAGTGATGAGGTGGGGCCCTGAGAGGTGCTCCATCCTTACCTCGGAGAGGAGATACCACACCTCAATCTGAGGTGCAGTATCCCTGTGGTGACTGAACCCTCAGGGGCGCCACACTTGCCTAACCTTTTTAGTGATGTGATTGTGCAAGAGTTGTCTATTGATTTGTCGCACTCTGCCATGCACAATAGGGCCACCGAGTCAATAGCTGATGGGAGAGTGGCATCGTCGAAAGTAGTGGCGCTGTCTGTGTTGTGGAGTGAGGATATGTATGACAGTGGTAAAATAGAGTCATAGAGTGTGTTTGTGTCACGATGTGCTAGGTTTCTGGGGGTGCTTTAGTTGCTCGACATGGGTGGCAGGTGAGGAGGACAGGGATGAGAACGTTTGTAGATGTTGGTAAGATAGGGGGGAGAGGGGAGGTTGTTAGGTTAGATAGGGAGCAGAGTCGGGTGAAGATAAGGTCCAATGTATGTCCATCAGTGTGGATGGCTGAGGTGGACCACTGAGTAATTCCAAAAGATGAGGTAAGTGACAGGAGTTTGGAGGCTGCTGACTGGTGGGTGTCAGTGAGGACATTGAAGTCTCCCATGATGATGGTGGGAATGTCAGCAGAGAGAAAGTGGAGAAGCCAGGTGGAGAATTGGTCATTAAAGGCAGTGACAGGGCCAGTAGGTTGGTGTTCAGAGGCTGAAGGCGCTACCAGGAGACAGGCCAGTACACCAGGAGACGTGGAGGGGGCCGTAGGAGGGCAACAATCCAACAGCAGGACCGCTACCTCCGCCTTTGTGCAAGGAGGAACAGGAAGAGCACTGCCAAAGCCCTGCAAAATGACCTCCAGCAGGCCACAAATGTACATGTGTCTGCACAAACGGTTATAAACCGACTCCATGAGGGTGGTATGAGGGCCCGAAATCCACAGATGGGGGTTGTGCTCACAGTTCAACACCGTGCAGAACGCTTGGCATTTGCCACAGAACACCAGGATTGGCAAAGTCGTCACTGGCGCCCTGTGCTCTTCACAGATGAAAGCAGGTTCACACTGAGCACATGTGATAGACGTGACAGAGTCTGGAGACACCGTGGAGAGCGATCTGCTGCCTGCAACATCCTTCAGCATGACTGGTTTGGCAGTGGGTCAGTAATGGTGTGGGGTGGAATTTCTTTGGAGGGCCCCTCAACCCTCCATGTGCTCGCCAGAAGTAGCCTGACTGCCATTAGGTGCCGAAATGAGATCCTCAGACCCCTTGTGAGACCATATGCTGGTGCGGTTGGCCATGGGTTCCTCCTAATGCAGGACAATGACAGACCTCATGTGGCTGGAGTGTGTCAGCAGTTCCTGCAAGATGAAGGCATTGAAGCTATGGACTGGCCTGCCCATTCCCCAGACCTGAATCTGATTGAGCACATCTGGGACATCATGTCTCGCACCATCCACCAACGTCACGTTGCACCACAGACTGTCCAGGAGTTGGCGGATGCTTTAGTCCAGGTCTGGGAGGAGATCCCACAGGGGACCATCCGCAACCTCATCAGGAGCATGACCAGGCATTGTAGGGAGGTCATACAGGCATGTGGAGGCCACACACAATACTGAGCCTCATTTTGACTTGTTTTAAGTTCATTACATCAAAGTTGGATCAGCCTGTAGTGTGTTTTTCCACTTTAATTTTGGAGGTGACTCCAAATCCAGGCCTCCATTGGTTAATAAATTTGATTTCCATTGATGATTTTTGTGTGATTTTGTTGTCAGCACATTCAACTTTGTACAGAACAAAGTATTCAATGAGAATATTTAATTCATTCAGATCTAGGATGTGTTATTTGAGTGTTCCCTTTATTTTTTTGAGCAGTGTATTATTATTATTATTATTGGTTTGACCCGCAGATGCAGATTTGGTATCCTGGTGTTCCGCCCACCTACTGGGCTGCTTGGCTGCCATGTGGTTTCTCATACTGGTGGTGCTCAGGTTGCCTTTGCCTTGGCCTCTGCTCAACTTGGTATGGCAGATGCTACAGACAACAGTGTTTTTCTCTGAAGGACTTTCAGAAAAAAAAATTCCACACAGCAGCTGAACACCCCGTAGCCCTGACTTGGCGCACAGTGGGGGTGCTCTTGGGAACAGTTGACCCATTTCTCACTCTGGGCAAACCACGACCCCTTGGTGCCTGTGTTGGTGCTGCATATCCATCTTCCTCTGTGTTGCTGCCATGGGTATGCGTGCCAACGGTCCAGGTCGAATCAGTGGACTCATCATCGACCACCTAGTCTTCTATCTCATCCTCCTTCCCAGTTGACATTGTAGGCTGACCTGATGGCAACTGTGTCTCATCATCATCAGCCTCCACCTCTGGAGACAGTAAATGACGTTCCTCCAAGTGGCTTTCTTCTGGTCGTAGGTCCTCAAATACTTGAGCATCAACGCACACCACCTCCTCTTGTCCTTCTTCAATGCTGCACGGTGATAGGCCACAGCCAACCAAAGGATATGTACCAAACAGATCCTCGTAGTGGCCAAGCTTGGGGTCATATGTCTTCTGTGACTGATAATAGCGGGAGTAAGGAGAACCAGCTTCAGGACTGGAAGGGCCAGCCTTCTGTGTATCCACAGTAGACTGTGTGGTCTTGGAAGATTTGTTGCTGCTTGTTAAATGCGTAGAGGACTTGTCTGCTATCCAAGACAGAATCTGCTCTCGCTTCCACACACGTTTACGTTCCAGACGGGAACTTTTTCCAGTAACATAGTGAATGCATCAAGCTTCTTCTGACCTGACACAAACTGAGTGCCTTCTCACACACCACTGACAACACCACGTCCACGTCCCTTAACAACAGGATTTTTTGGCATTTTGGGTTTTGTTGACAGATTTTCAGATGTTGATGGCACAAGCCAAGCTAGCTGTCACAGACACAGCCAAAATAGTGAGTCAACCATGACACAGCCCATAGGGCTATTTTTTACGAATCCTATGCACATTGTGCAGTGGACAAACCAGGACGGTATTCCTACTCCAGTCTAACTACTATTTGTGATTGGAGGCCCTTGGGATGGGGGCTTCCTGCGTCAACCATAACTCAGCCAATAGGGCTAATTTTCACAAACCCTATGCACATTGTGCAGTGGACAAATCTGGAATGTACAGTAGTCCTACCAAACTAATATTTGTCATTGGAGGCCCTTGTCACAGGTTGTGCCACATTGTGACTGAGATAGGGGATACATATTCAATAGAAATTTACACTGACTGTTGTTGACCGACTGATGGCCCTCTGAAAACTTGAATTGAGGGCCACAACTACTACAGTACTCCATCGTAGATAATGTTTGTCAAGGGAGGCTCTTGTCATGGAGTCTTCCTGCTGTTAGAACTCTCCTGTTAGGTTTTTTCTATCTTGCTGGTCACATGACCTTGTTTGCCTATTTAATCCTGCTCCGCCCTCCTGGCCTTGCTGGACTTCATTGTAATTTCTACTCTTAAGTTAGCCTGGTGCTTAGTTACCTTTCTCAGTCAATTTAGCTTGGTCTTCGGACCTTTATGTTCTATGTTGTGTGTTTGTCTTTTACTGCTACAATTTCTGCTAGGAGGTGCCCAACTTTATCCCAGTCCCTAGTTCTTGTTGGGATCCCTCCCTTGCATCTATAGGTCTTCGTACAGACTAGCCGAGGACTTTAGCAGGTCTGATTGCAGGATCAGGTTCCCCGTTACATCGTAGGGATCTAGCTTAGTTCTATTGTAGGGACAGATCTCCTTTCTTTCCTTAGTGCTTGTAGCAGATCATAACACCTGCACCTTTGACACAGCCCCAGGAGTAATTTTGGGAAATACGATGCACATTCTGCACTGGGCCAAGTAGTACATTAAATCCCTAAGCCATTTGGAAAAGCTTCTCCAACCCATCCTGGAAGGGGGGCACCATATATCCTTTGTCCATTGACTTGCAAAAGTGATATATTTGAGCTCGTCATCCAGTTGACTAGTGCAGCTTTATTTTTCCAGTTCACAGAGTTCAGCCATGCCTGAGGATCGTAGGCCGCACTCACTGCTACCTTCTAGTACTTCATGTCTCTTGGCCATTTTCTCTGTAGTCTCTGCCCTTAAATTAGTTAAATAATAGTGAGGGCCCTACAATATGAATAAGTGAGGGCACTCTCAAATGTGCACAAGAGGCACCTCCAAAATTTCTAGAGGAGGGCACTTCAAAATGAATGTTACGGGGCCACATGAGGGCTCTCACACAACTCAGCTTTCCTGCCTACTGCAGGCCCTCTGAACATTTGAATTTAGAGCCACAGTATCACATGGTGGTGGAGGAGGAGGAGGAGGAGGAGGAGGAGGAGGGGGTCAAGCCCAACGCTACAATGGGCACATTGTAAACTGCTATGGAATATGTATTACACTCTCTGAGTGTCAACGATGGAGGGATCGCCCACATGTCTAAGTAACAGCTGTCCCTCCAAAATGCATGTTACAGAGCCACGTGAGGCTTCTCAGGTCAAAGATCAACATACCTACTAGTACGTTCTAGCTGTGTTTGTAAAGTGCTGGGGAATAGCGAACTAAAAATGATGTATGACAGAGGGACCTACAAAATGTATAAGTTAGGGCCCTCCCAATTGTAAAAGGCGAAAAAAGCCACAACAGTATGTGTGAACAAACGCTAAAAGGGATACTTTTTTATTACTCTGGTTTATTTAGCCTTATAAACAAGTGATTATGCAGGAAAAACTGTTTCTTAACTTTTTTGGCCTGTTAAATGCACTTTAGGTTAGGTTTGGTAGTTATTCTTGTTTGTCTGTAAAAGTGGCGTAACACTGCGACAAACTTATTCCCAGAAATGTGGGAATATGTGAGTCAGAAATGTGATGCGCCCCCAGAGCCGTGGGGCACTCGGCAGCCGGGCCTCTATGGATGCCGGTGGGGGATATCACGGTGGCTGGCCCGGTCCGTGGTCCAGGGCGGTCAATAAAAAGGGGGAATTATATTTATAGGGTATTTGTAAAGTGTTCGTGACGCCACCTGTGGAATGCGGCCAAAGGGAGCCGCCGCTGCGGAGCAGTCCTCTGGAGCTGGTGTTACGGCAACAGGGATGGTGTGGCTCTCCACAGGTAGAGCTAGCTCCAGGGCAGTGTAGGATGCAGTGGTTGCGCTGGGCGTTGTAGTGCCGGGAGGCAAGAGGACGCAGATCAAGAATGGATGGAGGCAGTACGGTGCAGTCATCCGAGTTTTTACTCTCAGTTCTTATGACAGTTCCACTGGTGCACTGTACGGGTGTCAGCCTACCACGTCGCGCTGCGTTCACCAGACCGGGGTTCAACACTTCCTCAGGCAGATTAGGAGCACCTGACAGAACCCCGCTTTCTTGTGTTCCTAGCTAGACCGTCTTCACGCTGGGTCTTTCTCCCTCCTGCCCTGCGCTTCCCCACTCTCAATCCCGCTCGGGTGCTCTGAAGTGCCTCCTGTCTTGTTGGAGTTCCCGGACCTGCTTGAACCTTACGGGAATTAGAATGAGGCTTCAGCAACTGACTATATAAGCCAGAGCCTCCGGTTTTGCCAGCCGAGACTTAGAGTAACACGGCTAGACCAGGGGCCGGTCCCCTTCTTGCAGCCTACGATCCCTCTGTCTTCTGACAGATTCGGGGCATACGGGTGCCGTCCTACACTCGCCGTACCCCCTGGGATCCCTTCTACTAGAACGGAGCCTACTTCTCTGCTCCCCACATGGGCCTCTAGGGCTGGGACCTACTTGTGGAGCAGAGCTGCTAAAGAGACTCTGCTCCCTGGCTGACTTCTCTCACTCACTGAACTTCTGTTCTGCCACCCTAAGATGGCTTCCCTTTATATACCTCCTTCTATGGTGCTCCCCTAAACTACTTCCTCCACCCACACCCACTACTGGTTCCCCCTACCTCTGGGTTCACCCCACTCCAGCCAGGGACAGGGCTCAGCAGAAAAACACATTGCCTATTGCCCTTCCAGCCGGCCTGGAGCAGTGTAGTGTTGGATTCAGGTGTTGGGGTTCCGGGCACTACCTCCTTACATGAGAGAAGGAGATACCACACCTCTGGGTGAGGTGCAGTACCTCTGTGGCGACTGAACCCTCAGGGGTGCCACAAATGCATGCAGGCACATTTTCCCGGCTCTTCCCATTCTGTTCCATCACTTTCCCATCCATTTCAGCCTTTTCCTCAGGCCTCCAGACCCCTTTGTAGGGTCCAGCAGAAAATTACTCGCATTTCCCATTGACTTACATTGTATTCGCTATTCGGAACGAATACGCGATTTTTACTAAATACTCGTTAAGAGCATAACGATTATGAATATTAAGGTGCTCGGTCATCACTAGCGCTGAGATGCAGGATCCCTAGAGCTGCTTCGCAATTGCAGCACAATTACTGAAAGAGAAAGTGAAACTAACAACACAGGGCCTGCCAGAGACACTAGAAAGAGAGGGGATTGTGGCTTTTCTCCCTCAATCCCAATCTCTCCAAACACCAGAGACTATTTCTATGGCAGATGTTGATTCCCCTCATATAACCACAAGTGCTGGGTACTCAGAGTCTACAGTTAACTCTCATACAGGACAAATGCCTTCTTTACCTTCTTAGGAAACCATTCGTCAAAAGTTACAGATATCCAATATAAACCCATTAATGATAGACTTTGGAGAATTAAATGCTAGGATTAAAGACATTCTGACCAGGAAAGATATGGATCAGTATGTCTCAAGATTGGAAAATTCATACAGAGCAGAATTATCTACTTTAAGGGATGAAGTACAACACTAGGGTGGACTCTCAAGACTCTGCCTTACTTGCTCATTCATATCAGATGCAAATGCTTACTGACATGCTAGATGATGCAGAGAATAGGGGCAGAAGAAATAACATAAGTATCAGAGACTTACCTGAAACAATTGAACCAAAAGACCTGAATATAACACTTCGCCATTCAATTCCATTTTAAATGTTCCTATGGATTCTCCTGTAGAACTGGACAGGGCTCATAGAGCTCTTGGTCCCAAACCTGTGGACCCTGACTATCCGAGGGACGTTATTGGTAGAATCCATAGGTACTAAATTAAAGATACCATAATGTCTCAGGCTCGGCTGAAAAGCAATATACAACACTGCCGGAAGACGATTCAGATTTTTGCCAGATCTCTTTGCAGAAAAGAAGAGCTTTGAAACCTCTCCTGCGAAGGCACAATGTTACTTATACTTGGGAATTCCCATTCCATTTAAGGTTCCGTCAAGGTGGTAGAGTCCACGTGCTAAGCCACCCAAGTGGCATTTCGGCGTTTACTGAGGCCCTACACATCCCTAAAGTGAACATTCTAGACTTAGCCTACCCTCTGTATAGGAGCAGGAGATGAGGGGTTACACCAACTCCCTCCACTTAGACAAAGGGAGCATAGAAGAAGGAATGACAGATTTCGAGTCAGAAGAGAAGATGCTCCATAGACCCTAGCTCAATATATCTGCTGTTAACTGGTCTATACCATCATAGACATCTAGAATATAATGGGAGATGCGTATCTCTGTCTGAAGCCTTTATAGCCTGCGCAGTCTGGCTCCAGACAGAAGCACGCATGGAGCCGTTACAGGTAAGAGGAGTGTGAATGGCGACAGAGATCGCGGTATGAGTAGACATTGAACGCATACCGCGATCTTCGGCGCCATACTTACATACTTACCTGACCGGGAGGAGCGTTGCCGCAGCGCCTCTCTTCTCGCTGGAGACCGGGGCAGGAGTGAAGGCATCGGAATCGGCGCATGCGCATAGCACTATCCGGCGCCATTTTACTGAAGACTAGTGATGAGCGAGCATGTTCGCTACTGCTCGGTGCTCGCCCGAGCATCTCACTGCTCGAGATGCTCGGTGCTCGCCGAGCATTTCCGGGGTTGCTCAGCGGGAGATCGGGTCTCCTCCCTGCATGTTTGGCGGTCTTTAGAGAGCCAATGAACATGCAGGGATTGCCTGCCACTCACTGTAATGCCATAGACATGTTGGTTGTGGCAGTACAGTGATTGCCTGGCCGCACAGCGTCATCAGGCTATATCAGACCTGGCGCCGCCGTGCTCGTCACAGTCACTCTGGAATAAGACAGTGTAGGGAGAGGTGCTGCTGAGCTAGGGAGAGATTTGCTTATTTCTAATTAGTGTAGGTGTACCAAACAATATTAGAGACACAAATCCATCTCAACAAACAGTCCTTCTGAGGACCAATTCATCTGCAGAGATATCAGGCAGGCAGTGTATATACGCAGGCAGGGAGGGTATATAGCAGACTGCTGTGCACATAGGACAAGAGGCTCCATTCCAGTTTTGTCTGCTGCTTCTATTAGATATTTCCAGAAATAGGCCCAGGTCTCAGGGGCCAGGAATAATTTTTTTTTGCATTTTAATCCTCATTACTAGCTTAAAAAGCAATCCAGAGAACACAGTTTTTCTGCGCCATTTGCTTGTTGGCACTGCAGAATACAGCCAGGTCCTTTTCATATTACAGCGCTAAAAATCCAGCTATTTAAAACTGTGGTTTGTTCGTCACACGGATCACATATAATTGCGCTGAAAATACTGCCATTTCTGGCCTCCATTAAAAATGTGTTTCAGTGTATAAGTGAAGCAATTGACACCAGTTTCTTGTTCAAAATAGTTACCTACAGGCCAGGTACTCAAAACTGTGTTTTGTCCGTCACACTGATCACATATACGTTTACAGAAAATACTGCCATTTCTGGCCTCCATTAAAAAAAAAATTCTGTGTGTCAGTGAAGCAATTGACACCAGATTGCTGTTCAAAATAGTTACCTACAGGCCAGGTATTTAAAACTGTGTTTTCTCCATCACACGGATCACATATACGTTTTCAGAAAATACTGCCATTTCTGACCTCCATTACATTTTTTTTTCAGTGTGTCAGCAAAGTTTTTGACACCAGTTTGCTGTTCACAATAGTTACCTACAGGCCAAGTATTTAAAACTGTGTGTTCTCCATCACACGGATCACATACACGTTTTCAGAAAATACTGCCATTTCTGACCTCCATTAACAATTTGTTTCAGTGTGTCAGTGAAGCAATTGACACCAGATTGCTGTTCAAAATATTTACCTACAGGCCAGGTATTTAAAACTGTGTTTTCTCTGTCACACGGATCACATATACGTTTTCAGAAAATACTGCCATTTCTGACCTCCATTAAAAAAAATTTCAGTGTGTGTAGCGCCGGCGTCCCTGCCCTCTGCTAGGCAGGGACGCTGTTCCCCTCACCTCCCTGCTCCGTGTCCGGCGTCCTCCTCCCGCTGTGCTGGCAGCGCGTGCTCCTTCCCGTCCTCTGTGCTTAGGGCGCGCGCGCTCTCCCTCTTATAGGGGCCGCGCGCGCCGTCCTAAGGAGTCCCCAGCCAATGGCCGGAGGACTTCACCATATATAAGGCACCTCCTCCAAAATGGAGGTGCCCGAGCAATGTTGTTGCACTGTTCACTACTCTGCTTCAGCCCTCAGGTCCCGTTGCCAGTTCCTGCCAGTTACCTGCCAGATTCCTGCCTGATTATTTGCTACCTGCCTGCTAGTCTGAGGTCCGACGGTCTGCCTTACTACTCCTGTCAGTCTGTCTAAGGACCAGTCTGCCCGCTCACCTGGGAGCGCACATCAGCCACCTGCCTGCTTGCCCGAGGTCCGACGGTCTGCCTTCCAACTCCTGTCAGTCTGTCTATGGACCAGCTTGCCCGCTCACCTGGGAGCACACACCTGCTACCTGCCTGCTAGTCTACCTGGAGGCTCCGCCGTCACGTGCTGTGACCACCCGCCTGTCCAGAGACTTCTGCCCGCTCACCTGGGAGCGCTCATCTGCTGCCTGTCTGCTAGCCTACCTGGAGGCTCTGCCGTCACGTGCTGTGACCACCCGCCTGTCCAGAGACTTCTGCCCGCTCACCTGGGAGCGCTCATCTGCCGCCTGTCTGTTGGTCTTCCTGGAGGCTCCGCCGTCACATGCTGTGACCACCCGTTCATCCAGAGACTCTCGCCTGCTCACCTGGAAGCTCACGTCTATCATCAGCCGCCACAGGTCGTACCAACCCTTTACCTAGAGACTGCCCCGGTCACTTGCCGTGACCATCTGCCCGTTCATCCAGAGACTGCCCCGGTCACTTGCCGTGACCATCTGCCCGTTCACTCAGAGACTGCCCCGGTCACTTGCCGTGACCATCAGCCCGTTCATCCAGAGACTGCCCCGGTCACTTGCCGTGACCTCCAGCCTGTTCACTCAGAGACTGTCCCGGTCACCTGCTGTGACCTCCTGCCCGTCTTCCCTGGTCGCCACCCGCTCCCTTACAAGGACTGCCCCCTTGTATAGTATCTCAGAGGTTCCGCCTCCCAGACCCGTTACAGTGTGTCAGTGAAGCAATTGACACCAGATTGCTGTTCAAAATAATTACCTACCGGCCAGGTATATAAAACTGTGTTTTCTCCATCACACAGATCACATATATGTTTTCATAAAATACTGCCATTTCTGACGTCCATTAAAAATTTGTTTCAGTGTGTCAGTGAAGCAATTGACACCAGATTGCTGTTCAAAATAGTTACCTACAGGCCAGGTATTTAAAACTGTGTTTTCTCCAACACACGGATCACATATACGTTTTCAGAAAATACTGCCATTTCTGACGTCCATTAAAAATTTGTTTCAGTGTGTCAGTGAAGCAATTGACACCATATTGCTGTTCAAAATAGTTACCTACCGGCCAGGTATTTAAAACTGTGGTTTATCCATCACACGGATCACATATAAGTTCGCTTCAAATTCAGTCATTTGTTGTGAGCGTGGAAGATATTGTAGTCCATTTAAAATGGGCGAGGCACGTGGCAAGGATGTGATGGTGATGATGGTGCATGCAGAGGCCGAGGACGTGGTCAAGCTGAAATTGTGCCACAACAAAGACCCACATCTTCTCACTCGACTTTCCTGTCCCAATTAATAGGGGACCACAGAACACCACTATTGAACACAGAGCAGTGTGAAAAGGTTATTGGTTGGATAGCAGATAATGCTTTCAGTCACTTAGCCACCACCACCATCACCTTGTCTTCCACACGGTCAAGTCTCAGTAGCTGTGAGTCTAGTCCGCATATTCCTCACCCTGAACCTCCTTCCTCCCACCATGCCGAGTTCCCAGAGACAACTGATCCCACACTTGGACACTCCGATGAGCTGTTCACTTTTCCATTTATAGATTCGGGCCCATCGCCCTGTCCACTTGAAGCGGGGGAAGAGGAGATCGCATGTAGCAATGCACAAATATTTGAGCAGCCTCGGTTACATGAAGGCGACGGTGGGAAAGTGTCACAAGAGGTGGATGATGATGAGACACAATTGCCAGAAAGTCAGGAGGAGGACCAGAGTGCGGAAGTGGAAGACGAGGTGGTGGATGATACAGTAACTGACCCAACCTGGCAGGAGGACATGCTGAGCGAGGAGAGTAGCACACAGGGAGAGGGAGGCAGAGCATCCCAACAGGCAGGAAGAAGCAGTGTGGTGGCCGCAGAACGAAGGCAGGCAACCTTTCCCCGTAACACCAACACAAAGGAAGTTGCCAGTACAACTGTTTGGTCTTCCCGAGTCTGGTTGTTTTTTAAAGACTGTGCTGATAACCCCAAAAAGGCCATTTGCACCACCTGCCAGGCCAGCATCAGCAGGGGTGGCAAAACTAACAGCCTGACCAACACAAGCATGATCAGGCACATGGCAGCAAAGCACCCAACTTTGTGGGCCGAACCCCAGGGTCCAGGAACAGTGTTTGCCAGTGGCACCATTGATTCTTCCGCTGTTGTGCATGCAAGCCAATCCCCTGTCCATGGTGCATGCGAAGATGCCTCCTGCCCTGCACCTGTCGTTGCACACTCTCAAGTAACAGCATCAGGATGCACGCTCTACAGGCCACAGTCCTAAATTCCCACATTTCACGACTACTTGCGCTCGAAATGTTGCCTTTTAGGCTTGTGCAGACGGAAGCATTCCGCAACCTGATGGCGGTGGCCGTCCCTCGGTACTCGGTCCTCAGCCGCCACTATTTCTCCCAGTGTGCCGTCCCCGCATTACACAAGCATGTGTCCCAAAACATTAGCCGTGCCCTCAACAACGCAGTTACCAAGAAAGTCCACCTCACCACGGACACGTGGAAAAGTGCTTGTGGGCAGGGACGGTACATCTCGCTGACGGCATACTCGGTTAACATAGTGGAAGCCGGGACCCAGTCGGACCTTGGGACGGAACACGTCCTCCCGATGCCAAGGATTGCGGGCCCTAGGTCAATCAGGGTTGCCCCCACAGTCTACAGCTCCTGCACCTCATCCTCCTCAGCCTCCTCCCCCTCTTCAGCCTCCATCTCCAAAATGACCACATCAGTCACAAGCTGGAAGCACTGCAGCACTGCCTCGGCCAAGCGGCAACAGGCTGTGCTGAAGCTAATATGCTTAGGTGACAAACCGCACAATGCTGAAGAGTTGTGGACAGCTCTGAAAGAACAGGCAGATCTGTGGCTCACACCGCTGAGCCTGCAGCCAAGCATGGTCGTGTGTGACAATGGTCGGAACCTTGTGGCGGCTCTGAGGCGAAGCGAGCTCACACACGTACCATGCCTGGCCCATTTGCTTAACCTGGTGGTTCAGTGGTTTCTCAAATCCTACCCGGAGCTGCCGGATCTGCTTTATAAAGTACGCCGCCTGTGTGCCCATTTTAGAAAGTCACCTACAGCTTCCGTCGCCCTTGCTGTGTTTCAGAAGCGTTTGCAGCTTCCGGCTCACAGAGTGGTATGTGATGTCCCCATGCATTGGAACTCTACACTGCATATGTTGGGAAGGATTTGTGAGCAAAAGAGGACAGTTGTTGAGTACCAGCATCAACAAGGCCATCGGTATTCAGTTCAGACTCCACACATAAGACCTCAGGAGTGGACATGGATGTCAGACATATGTACCATCCTCCAAAACTTTGAGGACTCCACCAAGATGGTCACCATCCCGCTTCTCTTTCTTCTGAAACGCTCTCTGCTCACAATCAAAGAGGATGCATTGCAGGCAGGGCACGGTGAGATGGAGCAAGGAACCATACAGGGTGATTACACACAGCCCAGCCTCATCTCATCCCAACGTGGATTGGGTGACAATGAGGAAGAGGAGGAGGAAGAACAGGAGCTAGTTTCATGTGCTATAGATGGTACTACCTGCACAACTGTCATACCGTCTGTTCAGCGTGGATGGCCAGAGGACAAAGAGGAGGAGGAGGAGGAGGAGAGCATGGTCAGTCATCCTCTTGGTGAGGACACAGAAGTCTTGCCTGTTAGCAGTCTGACTCGCATGGCTGAGTTTATGTTACGCTGCCTTTCCCATGACCCTCGCGTTCTCAAAATTTTGGGTGACAGTCATTACTGGTTGGTGACACTTCTAGACCCACGCTACAAGGAGAACTTTATATCTCTTATTCCTGAGGCGGACAGGTCTACAAAAATGGGGCAGTACCAAAAGGCCCTTGTTGCGTAACTATTAAAAAAATTCCCATCTGAAAACGCTGGCGGCAGAGGTCACAGTTCGTTGGACAACCAAGGACTACAGGCGAGAGAGACACAAATGCAATCCAGCAGAGGCAGGGGAGCACTGTCAAAGTTCTGGGACACTTTTCTCAGACCCTCCCATCGCACAGACCTTGAGGTGCGGGGTACTCTCACAAGGAGTGCAAAGTTTGGGAAGGTGCTGAGAGAGTACCTTTGCAACCATGCCAACGTCATCCTTGATTCCTCTGTGCCTTTTAATTATTGGGGTATCCAAGCTGGATACGTGGAATGAACTGGCTCTCTACGCCTTGGAGGTCCTGGGCTGCCCTGCCACTAGCTTTTTATCAGAGCGGGTTTTTAGTGAGGCTGGTGGAATTATAACTGATAAGCGCATCTGCCTGTCAACTGAAAATGCTGACAGGCTGACTCTTATAAAAATGAACAAGGGCTGGATTGGGCCAGACTTCTCAACACCACCGAATGATAGCAGCGTAACATAAGCTCAAATCCAGTGTCTTTTTTTGGGAGGTGTATTCCCATGCACCTCTTCACACACACACATGGGTATACGCTTCCTGATTTTGGCTATTTGCTCTTGTCCTCCTCCTTCTCCTCATCCTCATCCTCCACCACCATATCACCAGGGTGACCGTGGTCCGTGATAGGCTTTTTCCTAAAATTGGTCAGCCATTGGACTCACTGCATACCCTATAACTGTATAGCAGACCCTCTCCTTTCTAATAGGAACATATTGTACTTGTTACTGTGGCCCTACTCTATGTATCTTTAAATTCTTAGTGGGGTGTTTCCTAAATTTGGTCAGCCGTTGGACTCACTGCATACCCTATAACTTTATAGCAGACTCTCTCCTTTCTAATGGGAATTTGTTGTTACTGTGGCCCTGCTCTATGTGTCTTTAAATTCTTAGTGGGGTTTTTCCTTAAATTGGTCAGCCGTTGGACTCACTGCATACCCTATAACTGTATAGCAGACCCTCTCCTTTTTAATGGGAATTTGTCATTATGATATACTGACATTCTGTGCACTCACTCTATATCAGCTCCTCCCTTCTCCCCTCTGATACTCTACTGACATCTCCACTGCAAACCATCCTCTACCTCCATACAGCACTCAAAACGTTCATACAAATCATTGCACCACCTGCTCTTTCTCTTCTTTCTCCTTTTACTAGTCGCAGGCGACATCTCCCCCAACCCTGGGCCCCCCTCCACTAGCATACATTACTCTCCTCCAGCTGCATATAGAAACCCTGCTAATCTTATTAATGTTCAGTGCATGCCCTCTCCTATCGATTTCCATTGTGCTTTCTGGAACTGTGTGTAACAAACTAACTTACATCCATGATTTTTTCCTCTCTAATTCCCTTAACCTTCTGGCTATCACTGAAACCTGGATTCAGCAGCCAGACACCACCGCTGCTGCTGCTCTCTCGTTTGGTGGGCTGAAATTTTCACATACTGCCAGACCTGGCAACAGACAGGGTGGAGGTGTTGGTCTGCTCCTTTCCTCACAATGTGCTTTCCAGGTCACCCCGTCGGTTCCCTCAGTTATGTTTCCTTCCTTTGAAGTCCACACCATCAGACTCTTTAAACCCTTCTCCCTGCGAGTGGCAGTTGTGTATCGCCCTCCAGGCTCCTCCCACCAGTTCTTGGATCACTTTGCCACCTGGCTTCCTCACTTTCTATCCTGTGACATCCTCATCCTCATCATGGGCGACTTTAACATCCCCATCGATGATCCCCTCTCCCAATCTGCCTCTCTTCTACTTTCTCTAACCTCTTCATTCCTGTTTTTTTTCCAGTCTCTGCTCGCTGGATGACTTTACCAACTCCCCTCTCCCGCTCTCGGACCACAACCTTCTTTCCTTCTCTGTTAAGAATTGTCTCCTCACCCGGGACACCCCCACTTACTACACTTATAGGAATACACGTACCATTAATACCGAGCAGCTTATGGACAATCTCCACACATCTTTAGCCACCATCTCCTCAATCTCTTGTCCAGACTTAGCATTGTCACACTACAATAATACACTGAAGAGTGCCCTAGATGAAGCAGCTCCTTCTACTCGCAGAAAGACCCAACACAGACAACGGCAGCCCTGGCACATGATGCAAACACGTTTTCTTCAACGTTGCTCAAGGTGTGCTGAGTGTCAGTGGAGAAAATCTTTTTTAGCAGAGGACTTCATCCACTTTAAATTCATGCTCAAAACCTATAACTCTGCCCTTCATCTGGCCAAACAATCCTACTTCACCACCCTCATCACATCAATGTCCAACAATCCAAAACAACTTTTCGAAACCTTAAACTCCCTCCTGAAACCTAAATCACAGGCCCCCACCACCAACCTCAGCGGGGAGGATCTGGCCACTTATTTCTTTGAAAAAATCAACCACATCCATCAGGACATCTCAGCCCAATCTCCTCAGTGCCTGGATCCCCTTCCCTGCCGCACTTCAAGCTCACTTGCCATCTTTGAGCCTGTTACAGAAGAAGAAGTTACCCAGCTCCTCGCTTCTCGGCCTATAACCTGCAACAGTGACCCCATTCCTTCACATCTCCTGTAGTCCCTCTCACCGGTGATCACCACTCACCTGAGTAAAATATTTAACCTCTCTCTTTCTTCAGGTATCTTTCCCTCCTCATTTAAACTTGCCATCATAACCCCTTTACTTAAAAAGCCATCCCTGGACCAGAACTGCACTGCTAACTACAGACCTATCTCTAATCTTCCTTTCATCTCTAAACTCCTGGAACGCTTGGTCCACTCCCATCTAATCCGCTATCTCTCAGATAACTCTCTCCTTGACCCTCTACAATCTGGTTTCCGCTCCTTACACTCCACTGAAACTGCCCTCACTAAAGTCTTTAATGATCTACTAACAGCCAAATACAAAGGTCACTCCTCCCTGCTGATTCTCCTGGATCTCTCTGCAGCATTTGACACTGTGGATCACCAGCTCCTCCTCACTATGCTCCGCTCTATAGGCCTCAAGGAAACCGTTCTCTCCTGGTTCTCCTCCTACCACTCTGACCGCTCCTTCACTGTATCTTTTGCTGGCTCCTCTTCCCCTCCTCATCCCCTTACTATCGGGGTTCCGCAGGGCTCAGTACTAGGCCCCCTCCTCTTCTCTCTATACACTGCCCCTATTGGACAAACAATCAGCAGATTTGGGTTCCAGTATCATCTCTATGCTGATGACACCCAATTATACACTTCTTCCCCTGACATCACCCCTACCCTAATATAAAATACCAAGGATTGTTTGTCTGCTGTGTCTAACATCATGTCCTCCCTCTATCTTAAACTGAATCTCTCCAAAACTGAACTTCTTGTGTTTCCCCCCTCTACCAACCTAACTCTACCTAACATCGAAATTACCTTGGAGGGTTCAACCATAACTCCCAAGCAGCACGCCCGCTGCCTTGGGGTCATATTCGACACTAACCTTTCCTTTACTCCCTATATCCGATCACTCACTCGCTCTTGTCACCTTCATCTTAAGAACATCTCCAGAATCCGATCTTTTCTCACTTTTGAAACTGCTAAAGCTCTTACTGCCGCTCTTATTCACTCTCGTCTGGACTACTGCAACTCTCTTCTGATCGGTCTCCCTCTTACCAAAATTTCCCCTCTCCAATCTGTCCTGAATGCGGCAGCCAGGGTCGTATTTCTGTCCAGCCGCTTCACCGATGTCTCCACCTTGTGCCAGTCATTACACTGGTTACCCATTCGCTACAGGGTCCAATATAAACTCATTGCTCTCACCCACAAAGCTCTCCACAGTTCTGCACCACCTTATATCTCCTCTCTCATCTCAGTCTATTGTCCTACACGTGCCCTCCATTCCACAAATGACCTAAGACTAACATCCCCCATAATCCGAACCTTGCACCTCCGTCTCCAAGACTTCTCTCGTGCTGCACCAGTTCTCTGGAATGCTCTACCCCAGACGATCCGATTGATGCCTAGCCCCGATGTCTTCAAGCGCGCTTTAAAAACCCATCTCTTTAAACAAGCCTACCACCTCAAATACCCAGTAAACTAACTTTCCCCTGTTCCCTCCTAAATACTATTCAGAATCTGCTCCCTACTGTTCATCTGTCTCTACACCCTCCATGCACACGATAACTGCACTCGGTAATTGAGTATTGCACTTGACCATACAGGCTGATGACCGGATCATACAGCTTTATATGATAATCCCGACTTATTATAATTGCCAGACCTGAAATAACAAGCACTTTCCACCAATTGTGTCCCCCCATTTCCTTGTAGAATGTAAGCTTGTGAGCAGGGACCTCACTCTTGATGTAACTGTTTAAACTGTCTCACCTTGTATTGAATTTATTGTTTGTACATGTCCCCGCTTAATTGTAAAGTGCTGCGGAATATGTTGGCGCTATATAAATAAAAATTATTATTATTACTGTGGCCCTGCTCTATGTATCTTTAAATTCTTAGTGGGCTTTTTCCTAAAATTGGTCAGCCGTTGGACTCACTGCATACCCTATAACTGTATAACATCATAAATGAAACAGGATGTGTCTGATGATGTGTCACACACCACATTGCCAGATAAGGTTGTAAAATGTTAAAATGACATTTCGCGGTGAATGCATTTGTCTTAAAAAATAACGTAAAAAAAAAAACAGTAGGATCTTTCTTTAGTATAAAAAACAGAGTCACCAATGTAACCTCAATGTAATCACATTGTAATCACATTGTTCAGCTCCTGCACCTCCTCTTCCATCTCTGAAATGACCACGTCAGTCACAAGCTGAAAGCACTGCAGCACTGCCTTGGCCAAGCGGCAACAGGCTGTGCTGAAGATAACATGCTTAATGCTTAGGTGACAACTGCCCAGCGCTGCAGAGTTGTTGAAAACTGTAACACAGCAGCCTGATCTGTGGCTCTCACCACTGAACATACAGCCAGGCATGGTCGTGTGTGACAATGGGCGGAACATGGTGAGGGAGAAATGACAGCCGGAGTAGATACGTTTTCCCTCTATGCCAGTCCTTTCACCGAGCTAAAGAATATGGCTGTGGTGAAATACAACTCCCACTGAGAAGCTGTTTTAGATTGAAAAACGTTATGCCCACCAGAGGATTTGATTCTGAGTGCTCACCTTTCTCCCCCGCTCAAGAGCCCCATAGCAGCTGCAAAGTTAGCGCTATCATGAACTCTCCTGAGGTAGAAGCCAGGGCACACCACAGGATTCTCTGGTGGGACCATCCAACCCTGCCGAGAAGCAGTCCTGGCTAAGAAAAGTGTGTGGGAAGGTTCCCAGACACTCTATGGCTGCTTTTTTACTGAGGTGGAAACACACGCAAACACGGGGAGAACATACAAAGTCCTTGCAGATGTTGTCCTTGCTGGGATTTGAACCCAGGATCCAAGCGCTGCAAGGCTTCAGTGCTAACCACTGATCCAATGTGCTGCCATTCACGCTCTAATATCTAACAGGCTGGAGAAACTTGCACCTACTGCTACTCTATCTTCAGCTCCTTTGTGAGAAACTAATGTATTTGGGCAGCCACTCCGTCTACCAAATATAATTCCTGAGAAGGAAATTGGGGATGGCTTCGCTACTGGTACTGGGGGCAGTGCTAATACCATGGCATCGTACCATAGTTTACTGGAAATATTCCAGGCTGGTGGGAGGCAAGCAAATTCCCACAGAAAAGTACCAGCAGTAATGTTCAGGAACCCGCGCTTGTAGAAGGCGGAGACAACACAGGTAGAAATAGTGACGGCTGGGGACCAAGTATGAACAGAGGCATGAGGCATGAGTTTGTGAAAAGCTTCCGCCTCCACGAGCCTAAAAGACCACATTTCAAGTGCAAGCAGCTGCCCAGAAATCTGGCAGTTTAGTATTGCGGCCTGTAAGTGGGTGGGTGGCTAGCTGCGTACCTGTGCTTGCATTCCAAGTAACAGAAAACTAAGCAGATGGTGGTCTCTATCATCATCACGGCCTCACCTTGGCACTATGAACTCTCGTGAAGGAGAAGCCAGGGCCCACCGGAGGAGTCTCCGGTTTTCTGGTGGGTCCGTCCATCCCTGCCGAGAAGCAGCCCTGGCTAAGAAAAGTGTGGGGGAAGGTTCCCAGACACTCTATGGCTGCTTTTTTAATGTGGATCGGACGTGCTTATGCATGTTATTTCTCAATCCGCATTGCAGATCAGGCCATTGCCCAACTCCTGAAGTCATGAAATTAAATGCGCAAAGAAAGATACCGGGAGAAATAGTGGCGGCTGGAGACCAAGTATGGATACCCGATCGCCGCCACCATAAGATTGTGGATAGCCTCCACGAGCCTAAAAGGCCACATTTCAAGTGCAAGTAGCTGGCAAAAATTTGGCAGTATAGTATTGCAGCCTGTGGGTGAGTGGCTGGCTGCATACTTGCGCTTGCATTCCAAGGAAGGGGGAAGGGACAACTGAATGCTGCACTGATTGTTGCAAGTCTGCAACGACAGGTGCATAGCGGGAGGCATCTTCGCATGCGCCAAGGATCACTTCTGATGGGCACACTTTTAGTCAGTGACCTGGGAGTCAGAGATGCTTCCAGAGGTCTTCCCCATGCTGTTCCCATGTCTTTTCAGCACTGTATGCATGTGTCTGATGATGTGTCACATGCCACATGGCCAGATAAGGTTGTAAAATGTTAAAATGACATTTCCCCGTGAATGCATTTGCCTTGGTTGAAAGCAATGCAAAAGTGCAAAAACGCATCAAAAACGCTACGTGTGAACATAGCCCAAGGTATGGAGGAGTATTTTTGTTTTTGGTTATTTATTTTGCCTTATATACAAGTCATTACCCTGGAAAGGAAGTTCCTTAACATATTTCCCAGGAAAATCCATTTTGGTTTCGTTTTTGTATGTTTTATTGTGAGTCCGTAAAAGTGGCGTAATACTCTGACAACGTTGTTGACAGCAGTGACCTGGGAGTCAGAAATGCTTCTAGGGGTCTTCCCCATGGTGTTACAATGTCATTTGAGCACTATTCCCATCGATTTGGGCAATTTTTAGGCCCTCTGCAGACCGCCAGAGAGAGCCGCCTGAAAAATACTCGAGTTTCCCATAGTCTTACATTGAGCTCGTTGCTCGGGTCGAGCACCCGAGTATTCCAATTTGCTCAACCCGAGCAACGAGTACCCAAGCATTTTAGTGCTCGCTCATCACTAGCCAAGGTGTCACTAGACATCAAGTCTTGGAATCTCTAAGGCTTGCGGGACAAACGTCTGTATCTTACACATCCTCCAGTGCTTCTGCCTCCTCCACCTCCTCTAGGGTCTCTCCACCTGCGCCCTCAACCTCTGCCTTAATGAGACACACATTCCAACAGTGTAGAGAGAATCCCTCCGTACTGCGCAGCCATGGCTCACCGCAATCAGGCAGTATTTAAATTAATATGCCTTGTATATCGCAGTCATGCAAATCAAAAGTTTTGGACAGCTATCCATGCCGAGTTTGAGAAATGGCTGTCTCGACTGAACCTGGAGCCAGGGAAGGCCATGTGTGATAACGTTGCAAACCTGGTGGCGGCCCTACGCCAGGGCAATCTCACACATTTGCCTTGCATGGCTCGCATCCTCAACCTGATGGTATGGCAATTTCTCCTCCACTATCCCGGCCTGGATGCGCTGCTGCAGAAACCATGGTCTCTGTGTGCTCCCACCATTCGCAACCCATGGGTCATCGACTTGCATCGCTACAGAGATCTTTTGGCCTACTGGTTAACCGGTTGATATGCAATGTGCCGACATGGTGTAATTTCACTCTGCACAAGTTGCAGCGACTGTGGCAGCAGCAACGAGCCCTGATGCAGTATCTCATGTCGTATAGCCTGGGCAAATGCAGTATGGATGTTGTGTAAATCACACTTGCGGAGTGGACACTGATGAAGGACGTCTGCACCCTTCTGCACATTTTAGAAATGGCTGCTAAAGTGGTTAGTGCTGACGATGCCATCATCAGCATCTCTATTCCGGTCATCTACATGCTGGAGCCCACTTTGAATAGTCTGCGGGAGGAAGTGGTGGTGGTCGCAGGGGAAGAGGAGGAAGCAGAGAAGGATGCGGAAGGGTTAACAATATCTCTAATTTCCAGTCTGTCGTCTCACATGCGGTTGCCATGGGAAGAACAAATAGAGGAGGACGAGGAGGAGGAGGTGGTGCAACAGTTAAGAGATGAAGAGGATAATGATTCACTCTCTGTTGTCCATGGTTGACAGGAGGGGATGGAGGAAACAAGCTTGAGTGTTATCCCACCACCAACAAACTATGGACTTAGACCTCATGAAAGAGACCGACCCTTGAGCGTCTTCTTGTAGCACTATCTGCAACATGATTGTTGCCCGTATTGTTAGGATTCAAATTAGTGCTGACTACTGGGTTGTGACTCTGTTCGATCTACGGTCCAAAAGTAAATTTTGCTAGTTGTTTCTTCCCCTGGAAAGGGACGCGCTGCTCATGCTGCAGTATCAAAACATGCTTGAAGACAATCTTGAGAGTGGCTTTCCTCAAGACAGCAGCGAGGCACACAGTGTTCATTGCGGTGATAGACTTACAACCCCGGGAACATTGAGTTGTCAACACAAAAACATTAGCACCCTTGCAGCACTGGGGTCTTGGGTTCCAACCCCACCAAGGACAACATCTGCAAGGAGTTTGTATGTTCTCCCGATGTTTGCGTTGGTTTCCTCTGGGTGCTCATTTTCTTCCCACACTCCAAAGACATACTGATAGGAAATTTAGATTGTGAGACCTGATGGGGACAGTGGCACTAATGTCTGTAAATGCCTGTAAAGTGCTGTGGAATTATCGGCACTATATAAGTGAGTAAAATAAATAAATAAATAGAAATTGATGCCTCTTTAGTAGTCTGCCAAAAATTATTGGAAATGTTTCGTCTCTAAGTTCGGTCTCCTTCATTTGTGTTGAGAGAACTTGGCAGAGCTCTCAGAGCACCACCAGGCCTACACCTATCACTCATCCACCAGTTACTGATCTAACTTTAAGCAAGAAATACTGCTCAAAGCCCTGTCCAATGATTAAATGTGGCATGGTTTCAGGACCACGCTGTTTGCACAAATAATTTATATTGTGAAATGTGGACTCCTGGCTAGAGCACAATACAAGCACACAATAATTACTAGATAAAATGTGGCCTGCTTTATGTAGCACGGTAGTAACAGAAAAAAATTTGATTTTTTACTGTGGGCGAGCCTTGGATACGGCAGAATCTCAGCGCAAAATAATTACAACCTCAGATGTGGAGAACAATATCAGCACCAAAGAATTAAAAGATGAAATGTAGCCTGCTTTAGGCAGCATGATAGTAAGAAAACCAATTTTGATTTTATCATGTGTACCCCTGTATGAAGAATAATACAAGCACCCAAAAATTTCAAACTGACATCTGGCCCACTGTATCACATTACTAATAGAAAAAATATTTTTTTTTACTGTGGATGAGGCCTGTACAAAATAGAATATATGCTCCAAACAATTTTAAACTGACATCTGGCCTGCTGTATGACATTACTAACAGAAGAAATAATTTATTTTACTGTGCATGAGGCCTGAATACAATAGAATATATGCTACAAGAAATTTCAAACTGAGATCTGGCCTGCTGTATCATGTTAGTAACAGAAGAAATTATTATTTTTTTTTACTGTCGATGAGGCCTGTATACAATAGAATATATGCTCCAAGAAATTTCAGACTGAAATCTAGCCTGCTGTATGACGTTACTAACAGAAGAAATAGTTTATTTTACTGTGGATGAGGCCTGTGAACAATAGAATATATGATCCAAGAAATTTCAAACTGAGATCTGGCCTGCTGTATCACGTTACTAACAAAAGAAATTAAATTTCTTACTGTGGGTGAGGCCTGTATACAGTAGAATATATGCTCCAGGAAATTTCAAACTGACATCTAGCCTGCTGGATGACATTACTAACAGAATAAATTATTTTTTTTACTGTAGATGAGGCCTGTATAACATAGAATATATGCTACAAGAAATTTCAAACTGAGATCTAGCCTGCTGTATCACATTAGTAACAAAAAAAAAGATTATTTCACTCTGCACCATCTCTGCATACAGCTGAATTTCACCACCACAAAATGACGAGCTGAGATATTGTGTGCTGCATCACGTTAGTAACAGAAAAAAATAGATTTTTTAGTCTGCCTGAGCTCTGCATACAGCTGAATTTCAATGTTACAAAATGACAAACTTAGATATGGCAGGCTGTATCACGTTTGTCACAGAAAAAAATGTTTTTTTTAGTCTGCATGAGCTCTGCATACAGCTGAGTTTCAAAGCCACAAAATAACAAGCTGAGATGTGGCATGCTGTATCACGTTTGTAACAGGCAAAATTCGATTTTTAAAGGTGTACTCGTGCATGAAGTACAATAGAAGCAGAGCACAACAGAGTTCTATGCTGAAATGTGCCCTCCTGTCTTTATCTGGACCTCACTAATGGCACAACAAAAAAAATCTGCTGAAAGGTTGATTTCACAGCCACACAGGACACTAACTATCTAAACTATCTGACTTTGAAGCAACCACCTAGCTAACTAGCTAAAATCTCTCAGTATCCAGGAGCAGACCAGGAGTAGCCTCTCTGATATGTTATAGTCACAAAACAACATGTCTGATCTTTATATAGAGAGGGACATGTGATTTCAGCAGCCAATGGCATAAGCCCTTGTGTCTGGACTAGTGTTGAGCCACCCCCGTAGTGTTCGAGTTCGGTTCGGTTCGTCGAACACCCGTGTGTTCGCCGAACTGTTCGTCGAACTGTTCGTCGAACACCTTCGAACACCGTTAAAACCAATGGCAGGCAAACAAAAACACATAGAAACACATAGAAAACACCTTCAAAGGTGTCCAAAAGCTGACAAACTGCTCAGAAGACACAACTAACACATGGAAAAGTGACAAGTACATATAGTCATGCGAAAAGAAAAGAGGTGGAGGAGTAAAAGGAGGGGGAGACACAGATATAGGCATGTCATGCCCTTCTAAAATCCAAAAAGTGAGAAGCCGAGACGGCCAGTCCGCTCCTGCCCGTGCCACCTCCGTGTCGCCGGGTTTGTGCCAGAGCCGCGGTGAACCCTGACGGCCAGCCCCCCTCTCCCAATACTGGTGCCTGTCCGCTGGTGGGTCGAGAGAGCCCCCCTGTGGTGGAGGCAGCTCTAAGCTTTTTAATTTAAATTGTCCCTCTAATTTGAATGAATACACTTTAAATCCATTTACAAGGATCTATTGGAGGGCAAGTCTCATGCCAGCAGCCGCGTAATTCCAGCTCCAGTAGCGTCCACTAAAGCTGCTGCAGTTAAAAAGCTTTTATAAGGATCGAGCTCGGCTGGCCACCGCAAGGCATCCTACTGCCAGTCCCAGCCCCTATGCCTTGGGGTGCCTCCTGATGCTCTTCACTAAGTATCCCGTGGTCCCGAAGCATTTCCTTTGAAAAAATTAAGTGTCCAAACTACAGGTGGTGTAGCTTGCTTAACAGCCGGGATAATCCACTGACTAGCAGACACTGCTACTAGGCACAAAGTATTTCCTGGGCTAGATGCAGTTAAAAATTTGAAAGTAGATACTCTCGTTGGATGCTGAGAAAGCATTCCATAGAGTCTCCTGGCACGCCATATATGATTCTCTTAAAAAGCTTGGGGTAGGGGTCTAGGGGACCCTTTTATAGCCAAAATCACGGCCCTGTATCACAATACGTCACCTAGGCTGAAGATAGATGGAACTGTAGCACCGAGGGCTCGGTTGCTACAGACGTATTGCACCTCACCCAGAGGTGTGATATCTCACTCTCAGATAAGGATGGAGTGTGGATCAGGACCCGACACCTGCATGCATTACACCACATTGCCGTGGGGCAGGGCGACCAATATGCCCCTGAGATGGGCACGACAGTCCCTGTCCCTGGCTGGAGTGGGGGGAGGGAACACTGAGGAAGGGGAACGCTGCAGTGCAGGAGCAGGGAGGAAGCAGTTCCTGGGTGCATTGAGAAGGGAGTATAAAAGGTGGGCACCATCTTAGTTCAGTGCAGAGAAGTCTGAGCAGAAGTGGCAGGGAGCAGGGGCTCTGCATGAGCTCTGCTCCGGAGGCGGGCCTAGTAACAGAGGCCCAGGCCTGCAAGAGGGAGAAGGAAGGAAGAGGAGCGGAGAAGGCTCCAGGAACGAGGAATGAAGGGATCCCAGGGGTGCGGATGGGCGAGTCGCCACCGCACGCCCGAATCCACCTGCGTGGAGGGGTCAGGCCAAAGGGGGAGACCGGTCCCCGAACTAGTGGAGGCAGGAAACGACCCTCAGCTAGAAACCGGAGGCTCTGACATTTTATGTGGCGCAGCCCCTTGCTCCACCCGCTAGGAAGGCACCACATAGGGTCAGGGAAACTGGCGCCAAGTTTACCAAGAGGAGGCCCGAGGCAGCCGGACAGAAGTGTTGGTAAGAAAGGCCAGACAAAGGACACACAAAGGGGGTCCTGTGAAGTGCTCCAAAGTTATCTGGGAGTTGTCTGAGCCCCTCACCTGGTGAGCACAGTACGACGTGGGCAGCCGTTACCTGCAGACGTGGTCTGGATAATAAGAACTGTGAGTAAAGGCCCTGAACTGCATCACTGACTCCGTGTCGTTACTGCTGCTGCCCTGCACCATCACCCCCATCCTCCGCATACACTGCCCTGAGGCTATACTCCTCCCGTGGGGAGTTATGCTACGCTCTGCTGCACCCACAACACCAGCCTTAGCGGTCTGCCCTGTAGCGGCGGTTCACTCTGACCGCAATCCACGGGTGGCGTAGTCGGACATTTAAACATCAAAACCACATAAATAGTTCCGCCACTGGTTTGACCGCCCTGAGCCACGGAACCGGATCGCCGCCACGAAGACTACAACCACCAGCATCCACCAAAAAGGGTCCGGCTCCGGGTGTCCCAAGGCCCAGGGGGTGCGTCAGAACATTTTCATCACCTTTCACAATCACCAATGGGACAAGGCAGGGATGTCCTCTGTCCCCTCTCTTATACATCCTAGTGACGGAGCACCTGCTCTCATCAATTCGCCATAACCCCAATATTAGGTGGATTGAGGTGGGAGGCACCGAGTACAAGTGCTCTCTATTTGCTGATGATGTCCTAGTATATATCACTCAATCACATATATCCATCCCTGCTGTTATGGCTGAAATAGATCACTTTGTTACATGGTAAAATTTTAAAATCAATGCAGCGAAGTCTGAGGCCCTCGATGTCTCCCTCCCTAAATCCATATAGGATTCCATCCAGTCCAACTTTCCCTTTGCCTGGCCCTCACAGGGTATCAAATACTTAGGAATTCCTATTCATAGAGACCTCTCCCATCTATGTTATCTTAATTTTGGGCCCTTTATTGAACAATTCCATACAGACCACGGTTGGCAAGTTGGAACTGTGAGATTCACTACGTGCACCACTGGTATTTTGTGGAAAAGCACATGTAAGATTCTGCAACAGTCTCTGCTGATACTCCTGCATGCGTGCATCCCTTTCTATGGCAGGAATAATTTCTGCAAATTTACTTTTGTACCGGGGATCTAACAGTGTGGCAACCCAGTAGTCAGGATTATTTCTAATTCTCACAATTCGAGGGTCATGTTGCAGGTAGTGCAGCAAGAAGGCACTCATGTGTGTTGCGCATCCAGGAGCACCAAGTCCCTGTTGTGTTGGTGGCGAGGTAACAATCATGCTTCCTTCCTCTGTCCTCTCCCCCCAACCTCGCACAACAGAAATGTGATCAAGGTCTCCCTCATCTGATGAGTCTTCCATCAGTTCGTCCTCCACTTCTTCCTGGGCTCCTGCACCTTCCTCACTAGTTTGGCTGCTACCATGCGCCCTGGTAAAATCATCTCCCCCACCCTCACATGCCTGCCGCCCTGGTGCTGCCGACTGTCTGGACCTTGCAGATGTTAGCCCTTCCGCATACAACTCCTCCTCCTCTACTTCCTCCACCTCCTCTTGTGCCACCACCTGACTCCGAATTCTGTTTAACATGTGCTCCAGCATGTAAATCACCGGAATAGTCATGCTGATAATGGCATCGTCAGCACTAAACATCTTCGTCGCCATTTCAAAACTGTGCAGAAGGGTGCATAGGTCCCTGATCTGAGACCACTCCTCCAGCGTGATTTGCCCCACCTCTGAATCTCGTTGGCCCAGGCTATACGTCAGAACGTATTGCACCAGGGCTTGTCGGTGCTGCCACAGTCGCTGCAACATGTGCAGAGTTGAATTCCACCGGGTAGGCACATCGCATTTTAGCCGGTGAAGTGGCAGGCCCAACGACTTCTGTAGAGATGTAAGTCGCTGAGCTGCGGGATGCGAACGGCGGAAGTGAGCACACAGCGACCGTGCCCTCTGCAGAAGGCCATCTAGTCTGGGATAGTGGGCTAAAAATTGCTGGACAACCAGGTTCAACACGTGAGCCATACAAGGCACGTGTGTGACATTGCCCCGGCGAAGGGCCGCACCCAGGTTTGCAGCATTGTCGCACACGGCCTTCCCTGGTTTCAGGTCCAGTGGAGACAACCATTCATGAAATTGGTTCTCCAGAGCTGACCACAACTCCTCAGCTGTGTGACTCACATTTCCCAGACATTTCAATGTAAAAACCGCCTGATGACGTTGAGCCCTACTGCCAGCATAGTAAGGAGGTGTGCAGGATCCCTTCTGCGCAGTTAGAAAGCTTGTGGCATGACCAGACAGGCTTTGGGTGCAGGTGGAAGACCGAGAGGAGGTTGAGGAGGCAGAAGCAGTGGAGGAAAAATGACATAAAGAGGATTGACGCACAACTCGTGGGGACGGCAAGACTTGGACAGCAGCCCCTTGTCCTGCTGTCACCATAGTTACCCAATGCCCAGTCAGCGACATGTAACGCCCCTGTCCATGCCTACTCGTCCAAGTGTCTGTGGTGAAATGCACCCTGTCACACACAGAGTTTCTCAAAGAAGCGGTGATGTTGTGTGCGACATGCTGGTGGAGCGCAGGCACACCTTTCTTTGAGAAGTAGTGCTGACTGGGCATCTGGTACTGGGGCACTGCGACGGACATAAGGTCTCGAAAATCCTCTGTGTCCACCAGGCGGAAAGGCAGCATTTCTGTAGCCAAGAGCTTGCAGATGGTGAAATTCAACCTCTTAGCTTTCTCATTTCTCATGGCTAGGAGGAAATGGTCTTTTACTTGTCCACATCTGAGGGACCGAGGGCTGGCTATTGTGCTTAGACGGGGTTGATAAGGGTGTCCCCGGCAAACTGCCGGTCTGTGAGGAAGATGCAGGCGGACATGTTAGGTTGCCTTGATCCAAAGGTGGTGCTATCGATGTCGGACAGCGCTCAAGACCAGCTGGTGTTACCACCTCCAAAGAAAATGATGACCTGCCAATCACGCTGGCTGTTGCGGGTAAAGAGGTGGCAGGTCTGCGCCCCAAAACAGGTGTGACTGCTGTCCCCCCAGTCACAGAGGATGAAGAGGCCGCGGATGCACAAGATATGGCAGACGGTGGTTGGCCCGGCCGGCTAGACCGCATTGTAGCACACTGAGCTTCCCACTGCAACTTATGCTTCATGTCCATGTGCCGGTTCATGCATGAAGTACTCAAACTATGTATTTTTTGGCCTCTACTTAGCTTTTGCTGACAAATGTTACAGATAACACGAGTTGGGTCATCTTTATCGATCTGAAAAAATGCCCAGGCTATGCAAGGCTTAGCACCCATGCGACCTGAAGAGCCACCACGACTTGTGGTGAGAGGCAGAGTTGTGTTTGAGGATGCAGTTGTTGACGTGCTTCCAGTACTACGTCTCTGTCCAGGAAGGCGCAACCTGACCTCGTCGTCACTAGCATCTTCCTCCACCTCCTCTGCTGACCTCATCTCTTGGCTGACTGTGGGTTGACAGTAAGTGGGATCTCCGACCTCATCATCATCACCCTGTGCGTTATCACACCCGTCGTCCTCAGAGCCAACCTGTTCCTGCCCTGACAAAAAACTAAAGTTGTCGCTCCAATCAGGTATTTGAGTCTTATCATCGTCTTCCTCATTGTCTCCACCAACAGGAGTTACAGTTTGGGAATGAGGGTCTACATTATGGTCAGAACCTTCTGCGTCTGGTCCTGGATCCGACTCATAAAGATTCTGGGCATCAGTGCAGATCATTTCCTCGTCTGGATTCACAGAAGCGCTGGAGTCGACCTCTGATTCCCAGGCTTTAGTATGAGTAAACAGCTCTGCAGACTCAACCATCTGTTCTACCTCATACTCAGACGGGCAGCTGGAGATTTGGGAGCTGTGAGGAAGCAAGTGCGATTTGGGTGACACCTTTGAGGACTGGAGTATTTGTGATGTTGAAGTTGATGTGGAGGAGAGCCCACTTAAAGGAGCACTTGATATCCGTTGAAGCACCTGCTGTTTTTGTGCCTCATCTGGAATTTGTAGCGATTGGCGTGGCCGTAAGAAAGGGATCTTATCACATTGTCCGCTAAAAGAAGTAGACATTTTAGTTTGGCTGGAAGATGGTCTTTCTTCTGCACCTACCCCACGGACACAACCTTTTTTCCCCTTCCCAACACGCCTATTCCCCTTTCCACCAGCAGCAGGCCTTTTTCCACTCATTTTGGTGGTTAACTAATTCACAACTCTGGAGTTGTTTGCACAAAAAAACAATGGATGGTAACCGAGCAGAGCTGAGTGGCCAAACTGTGGTATTAGGCCAAAACTATTGGCTGGGTTAGATGCAGAAAAAAATTATTTTTAATTTGCAACCTGATGGAGGTCAGTATAGATGGACTAATAGACCAAGTCCCACACACCGCTAGAAGCCCAAATATTTTTTCAGAGCTAGATGCAGAAATTTTTTTTATTCAATTTGCAACCTGATGGAGGTCAGTATAGATGGACTAATAGACCAAGTCCCACACACTGCTAGAAGCCCAAATATTTTTTCAGAGCTAGATGCAGAAAAAAATTATTTTTAATTTGCAACCTGATGGAGGTCAGTATAGATGGACTAATAGACCAAGTCCCACACACCGCTAGAAGCCCAAATATTTTTTCAGAGCTAGATGCAGAAAAAAATTATTTTTAATTTGCAACCTGATGGAGGTCAGTATAGATGGACTAATAGACCAAGTCCCACACACCGCTAGAAGCCCAAATATTTTTTCAGAGCTAGATGCAGAAAAAAATTATATTCAATTTGCAACCTGCTGGAGGTCAGTATAGAAGGACTAATAGAACAAGTCCCACACACTGCTAGAAGCCCAAATATTTTTTCAGAGCTAAATGAAGAAAAAAATTATTTTTAATTTGCAACCTGATGGAGGTCAGTATAGATGGACTAATAGACCAAGTCCCACACACTGCTAGAAGCCCAAATATTTTTTCAGAGCTAGATGCAGAAAAAAATTATATTCAGTTTGCAACCTGATGGAGGTCAGTATAGATGGACTAATAGAATGATGCTATGCCCAAAAGATTTTACTTCACTAGGTGCAGTAAAAAAATTGGTATTCTATACACAGGTGGTATATCTTGCAACACAGATAGGCTACTCCACTGACTAACACACTCTGCAATAGGCCAAAAAGGATTAGCTTTGCTAGATTCAGCCAAATGCTGTGAAAAAAACTTGCACAGCACTGGCACAGACCTGCCTGGCAAAAACTGATAGGAACTGATGTAACCTAGTCCTGAAAAGGACTCCAATTACAATTAGTCTTTACTCCCACAATCTATCTATTTAAGAGCACAGACCTGCCTGATAAAAGTCGTAGGAAATGCTGTAACCTAGTCCTTAAAAGGACTGCAATCACAACTATTCCCTACTCCCAAGCTATCTGTATATTTGTGCGAAAATTGGCTTGAAATTAACAAGGTATAGCGCACACAGCAACAGCGGTGCCGTCTAACACGCAGCTGCAGCAGTGAGAAAATGGTGGCGTCGGGGAAAATGGCTTGGTCTTATAGGGCAAGGACATGTGACATACACTGCCAATCACACATGCCCTTGCTTGTGTGAAAAAAAGCACTTCGCTCCGTGTGTGCGCTGCTGATAGGCTGACAGATTGCACCTCCCCACTGCAAATGCGGGAAAGAGAAAAAAAAATGGAGATCTTCATTGTTCCTGCAGAGATCCATCCCCTGCCCCTCCCCCCGCCCCGCTGTACACTCAAACTGCGTATTAACATTAATTTTCATCATTACTGAGAAAAAATCCAGTTATGATTTTGGTGCACGAACAGTTATCGAACATAACCTCGAACAGCCGAATTTTTCTCAAATTGTTCGTGTTCGCCGACCGGCTCGAACACCGCCCAAAACAGCTCGAATTTGAGATTGGCGAACAGTTCGAGTAGAACAACGCTCATCTCTAGTCTGGACATTGTGGATGGTTCCTGCACCCTGATTGGCTAGCCGCAATTTGCACACATAAAGTTATGGGGAAAAAAGAAAGATTACAGGCACGCCGCTCCTCTGACCTCTCTCCACCCACTCCCCTCATCAAATACGTCCCCCTCCGCTCATCATACTACACCACTATCCTAGCCATAGAGATAAAAATACTGTAGTGAAAACGCAATCATTTCCTGCACTTTTACCAAATTTTGCCGATTTTAAGTAAAAATGCTCGCTTGTCCGGTCACGAATCCGAATGTGCAATATTCGTCCCAAATTTGAACTGGCGATTGTTTTTCGAACATGTTCGCTCATCTCTATGCAACACAACCCCAAAGCATGATTGATCTACTCCCATGCTTAATGGTTGGCGAGATGTTCTTTTCCTGAAATTCTGTTCCTTTTTTTCTCCACACATACCTTTGATCATTGTGGCCAAAGAGTTCTATTTTAACCTCATTGGTGCACAGGACTTGTTTCCAAAATGCATCAGGCTTGTTTATATGTTCTTTTGCATATACTTCTGATGCTGAATTCTATGATGAGGACGCAGGAGACGTTTTCTTTTGATGACTATTCCATGAAGGCCATATTTGTGCAAGAGTCTCTGAACAGGAGAACAATGTACCACAACTCCAGAGTCTGTTAAATCTTTCTGAAGGTCTTCTGCAGTCAAGCGGGTGATCTGATTTCCCTCTCTATCAATCCTATGAGCAGTGGAATTTTGCTTCATCTTCCAGACCTTATCTTGACCTCCACTGTTCCTATTAGCTGCCATTTATTAATTACATTTCACACTGAGAAAAGAGCAATTTGAAAATGCTTTGCTATCTTCTTATAGTCTTCTCCTGCTTTGTGGTTCTCCACCATTTTCATTTTCAGAGTGCTAGGCTGCTGCTTAGAAGAACCCATGGCTGCTGTTGTTTGGCACAAGGATAGAGGAGGCTGGGTTTTTATAAAGCTGGGAAATTTGCATCACCTGGCCTTTCCTAACTATGATAGTGAACAAGCCATAAATCTAACAGGCTAATTAAGGTTTGAAACATTGGTCAAATTTATCTGCGCACACAAATCTTCAAGGGTGCCCAAACTTTTGCATTGGCCCATTTTCCTTTTTGTAATTTTTAAAATGAAAAAAATTACAATTTTTTTTTGCCTAAAATATAATTTAAATGTGTCATCTTTAACTTTAGGCCTTAACTGTTCACAATAACAGTAATTTTGCCCACGGTTGCCCAAACTTTTACATGCCATTGTATTGTGTCATCACTAGTGTTGAGCGAGCACTAAAATGCTCGGGTGCTCGAAGCTCGGGCCGAGCTCGCCATGATACTCGGGTGCTCGACCCGAGCAACGAGCCCAATGTTAGTGACGCGCCCCTGGGCCTGTGTCGCGCTGCGGTGCGCACGCGGGAGCTTACCCGGAGCCGGATCCGTGGAGGGTTGCAATCTCGTGGCGGTGACCCGGTCCGTGCCCAGGGAGTCAAACTAGACGGCAGTCTATTAGTAGTAAATAGTTGATGACTACGCCACCCGTTGAGTGCAGCCGGGAAGCTGCTGCTGCAGGGCAGACCGCTGAGGCCGGTGGTAGGATTGTGCAGCGTGATAGTATAACCCCCAACGGGAGGGGTATGGCCTCAGGGCAGCCGACGTGGATGATGGGGGTAGCAGGAACCACTCAGAGACGGTACGGTGTAGTTCAGGGTCTTTACTGGTAACAACGACAGACCCTCCCGGAGTACTTGCTAGCAAACGGGGCCTGGTCAGTCTTTGAGCAGATGGGATCTCCCCTGGCCAGGCGTAGTTGTAGGCCTCCCAAACTGACTGTACTCTTCTGGCTACCTTGCTAGAAGCTGATGTAAGTAGCCCACGTCCCTGAGTGTACCGTGTGGTGCTCACCCGTATGGCCGGTGACTCGGGGCCTTCTAGTGGCTTCCGCTCCACGATGGCGGTGCTGGTCCCACGCGTGTGACCGTGCCTTCGGGCTTCTGGGCCAGAGGACCTGAAATCCCCTGCCCGACGGATTCTGCTGCTGGGTAGGAGTTAGTCCCCACAGCCTCGGACTCCGGGTCCGGTAAAGAATCTTCTTAGTCAGGGCGAGCTCTGTAGCTGCCAGCCCCTGACTCCTTGTAACTCTGCTGTTTCCTATGCTGCTTCTCTTCTCCACTCTCCTTGTCTGACTCACCCTGCCTCAGCCCCGGGTTTATACAGGGGAAGTTCTTCCCCTCCCAAGACTGGGCAGGAGGTGTGGCATGCACAGGATCCCTGACCAAAGGACCTCCCACCTGCTCTCAGACATAATATCTCTATCACTGTGGCAACCAGACCCCTGGGGTGTCACATTCCCCCCTAGTGAAATTTAGTACTCCGGGACTAAACACATTTAGAAAAACATAACAAAGTATAACAATAACAATACTATAAGAAAAACACATAAGATGGTTACGGCGTGTCCGCAACCGGATGCAGTCTTTGAAGAAAAGCAAAGGTGTCCATTTCACCAACACAGGGAGACGTAACCAGGTAGGGGTCTGTCCTACCCCGAGTCCTTAACAGTCTCTAGTCCATCCTGGGTTACGCTCCAACTATATACAAGGATTCCCGGTAAATCCACCAAGGATCCCTAAAAATAACTAGAAACACAAAATTATACACAAGCAACAAGACACAGAAAAACATAAATAAAACAATTTATACACTTCAAATTCTCCAGCGTGCGGGTAACTGGCCTCTAGTGGCCCGAGTGGACCTACGGAGCTGACTGTCTGGCCCTGAACTACAGGGTGTAGGAACTGTCAAGGGTAAACTGGGCAGCTGTCTACCGGCTCTTTGTCTCACTAGGGGTACGGCAGGCTCACTATAAGCAGAGGGTTGATTCTCCTGTTCTGCTTGTGTGGAGTCTTCTGCCTCCTGGACCGGCTGTTCTTCCAGCTCTACCCGTTGCTCCGTAGGTTCTTGGGATGATGGTTGGAGGAAGGTGAGTACGGGTACCACAACTGCACCATTGACTTGAGTCCAAGACTGAGGGAAGTCCCCGAGCACGGTACTAACCATATCTTCCCTTTCTTCCACGGGTCGATGGTCTTCTTGTTCCTCTTCAGGGTTCCTCAGTTGTTCGGGACACTTCTTCAGGTGGTCCCGGGATACAATGGCTGTGGTTTCCCCTCCGTCTTTACTGATGGTACAGACCTTCGGGTTCTCGTGGCTTGAGGGCAGTACGGTGTACGGGTCCTCCTCCCACTGGTCATCCAACTTGTGGAGCCGTCTTTTCCTCTTCAAGACCTGCTCTCCGGGTACCAGGGGAACAGCGGGAGCATACTGGTTGTAAGTCTTCTCTTGTCTTTCCCTAGCCTGACAGAGACTTCGCTCCACGCTCTCTTGTACTCTCCGGTACTGCTGCTGCCTCTCTGTGTCCCAGTCTGTTTCTGGTGAAGTGTCCTCAGGTGTCAGGACTCCCATTTCCAGGTCAACAGGTAACTTACCAGGTCTCGCCCTCATTAGGTAAGCCGGGGTACAGTTGGTGGAACCTACCGGGATGTGGTTGTATAGGTCCACCAGATCGGGCAACTTCTCAGGCCACAGACTGCGTTCTTCCAGGGGCAATGTTTTTAGCAGATCCATTACCACCTGGTTCATTTTTTCACAAAGTCCATTAGTTTGCGGATGGTAGGGTGTCGTCCTTATCTTCCGGCAGCCATACAGATTGCAGAATTCCTGGAAGACCTCCGCTTCAAAGGCAGGTCCCTGGTCCGTCAGCACTTGGTCCGGGTACCCGTGTGGGCGGCAGAAGTGCTGCTGGAAGGCTCTAGCTGCTGTTTGAGCCGTTAAGTCCTTGACGGGGACGACAACCAAGAACCGGGAGTAATGATCCACGATGGTTAACGCGTAGACGTAGCCACTTCTGCTTGGGGTCAGTTTTACATGATCCAAGGCTACCAGTTCCAACGGTTGCCGGGTGACGATGGATTGCAGGGGAGTCTTCTGGCTGGCCCGGTCCTTCCTTCTCAGATTGCACGGGCCACAGTCTCTGCACCACTTCTCGATGGTTCCCCTCATGCCTACCCAGTGGAACCGCTCGCGCAGCAGGAACTCCAGCTTTTTCCACCCGAAGTGTCCAGCTCCGTCGTGGTATGCCTCCATCACCATGGCTGCGTCTCTTCGTGGCACCACTACTTGCCAGAGTAGTTCATGCGTCCGGGAGTTGACCATTCTGCGGCACAACTTCCCCTTGTAAAGGAATAGTCGACTCTTCTCCGCCCATAGTTGTTTGGCTTCCTCCGGAGCGTCTGGTTCAAGTCGAGCCTCCGGCCGAGTCAGCATCTCCTTCACCAGTCGGACGGCAGGGTCGCTGTCTTGCGTTTCCGCCCAGTTGTAGTGGGGTAAGGGGTTCAACGTAGCAGCCTGTTTACCCCTTACCCGGTGGGAATACTGGATAGTCCCATGACGGTGGAACGCAGGGAGTTCAACTTCTTCCAGTCCCTCCGGATCTTCTCCTTCGTCCGGCAGGTTGGGCATCCTGGACAGGGCATCCGCGTTAGTATTGGAGCGTCCTGCCCGGTATTTGATTGTGAACTCGTAGTTGGACAGACGGGCCATCCACCTCTGCTCCAGGGCACCGAGTCTTGCCGTGTCCAGGTGTATCAACGGGTTGTTATCCGTGTATACGGTGAACCGGGAAGAAGCGAGGTAATGCCTAAAGCGCTCGGTGACTGCCCATACCACGGCCAGGAACTCTAGCTTAAATGAGCTGTAATTCTCGGGGTTCCTTTCGGTGGGTCGCAGTTTTCGGCTGGCATAGGAGATCACTCGTTCTCTCCCCTGCTGAATCTGGGATAGTACGGCTCCTAGCCCGATGTTACTGGCGTCGGTGTAGAGGATGAAGGGCTGGCTATAGTCTGGGTACGCCAAGATTTCATCCCCCGTGAGGGCCATCTTCAGCTGGCGGAAAGACTCTTCTTCTGGCTCTTCCCATTTGAAGGGCGGCTTCTGGTTCTTGGCCTTCCGGGACTGGCCTATCAGGAGGTCCTGCATAGGCGCTGCCTTTTTGGTGAAACCGGGAATAAACCTTCGGTAGTAGCCTACCAACCCTAGGAACTGCCGCACTTCTTTTACGCTGGAGGGGCTTGGCCATCCCTTAATTGCGGTGATCTTATCGGGGTCGGGAGCCACTCCGTCAGCGCTCACCACGTGTCCCAGGTATTGCACCTTTGGTTTCAGGAGGTGACACTTGGAGGGTTTCACCTTTAGGCCGTAACTCGCCAGAGCTTCGAACACCTCCGCCAGGTGTTTCAGGTGGTCCTCATAAGTTTTGGAGTATACGATGACATCGTCCAGGTACAACAGGACCGTCTCGAAGTTTCTGTGGCCCAGACAGCACTCCATTAATCGTTGGAAGGTTCCTGGGGCGTTGCAGAGTCCGAACGGCATGCAGGTGAACTCGCTAAGTCCCATCGGGGTGGTGAATGCGGTCTTCTCCCGGTCCGCCTCTGCTACAGGAACCTGCCAGTACCCGCTAGTGAGATCCAAGGTAGAGAAGAAGTTAGCAGATCTTAAAGCAGCCAATGACTCCTCTATCCTTGGTAAGGGGTACGCATCCTTGTGTGTGATACGGTTGATTTTCCGGTAATCTACACACATCCTCATGGTGTTGTCTTTCTTTTTGACTAAAACTAGTGGGGCTGCCCAGGGGCTACAGCTATCCCGGATTACCCCAGCCTCCTTCATGTCTCTAAGCATCCCCTTGGCGTGTTGGTAATGTGCAGGGGGTACGGGTCGATACCTCTCTTTTATGGGAGGATGATCTCCCGT
The DNA here is from genome assembly GCF_046119375.1 of Phyllobates terribilis. Lineage (NCBI taxonomy): Eukaryota > Metazoa > Chordata > Amphibia > Anura > Dendrobatidae > Phyllobates > Phyllobates terribilis. Next base: position 83,079,867 of record NW_027362764.1, read on the forward strand.
GGGGATGCGGTGTTCTACCCCCTTGACTCGCCCGAAGTCTAACGGGTGTTTACTAAACACTCTCTCATACTCTTGAACCACCCGATAGACTCCTTGTTTCTGATGTGAGGGAGTGGAATCAGTACCCAAATGTAGTTGCTGACACCAGTCCTCCATGTCTTTCTTAGAGCCGTTACCTTCCTCCGGGTGAGATGGAGGTAAGGGTTCCACAGATTGTATAGAATTTTGATTAGTGGTATATAATTTGGCTAGCGTGGCATACCGGGGCAGGTACACTTCCCTCTCCCCGATATTTATTATGCGAATGGGCACCCTCCCATGGCGTACATTGACCACCCCCCGTGCTGTCAAAATGGTGGGCCTACTGTCTGAGTAAACTGGTTCTACCATTGCCTGGTAATCTCTTCCTCTCAGACCAATAGCTGCCCGGCACCAAATCATCATTTCACTTTTTGGGGGCATGGCAATAGGAAAAGGGTCACACATTCTTACGCTACCAATCTCACCGCCGGAGAGTTCCACTTGTTGCCGTTGCATCAGTGCCCGGATCTCTTTCTGGAGCACCCGCTGCTCGCCGGAGCTGGCGTTCTTGGCAACCTGCTGTAAAAGGAAAATCACCTCTGCAAGACAATTTTCAATTACGTTAGTTCCTAGAGTTATTTTTGGGTGACTCTCATGTTTATCAATATCTACAATGATCAGTCCCTGTGCGGCCAGTTCGACTCTACCGATTTTGAGGGCCACCTCCTTAAATCCGATCTGTGGCACGGGCTGGCCATTGCTGGCGATGATACTCAAGTCGTCGTCAGGGTAGTGGGTAATATCCGAGTCATTCCAGTACTGCTTGAAGAGCACGTACGGGATGGTGGTGACCTGTGACCCGGTATCCAGTAGGGCACTCATGGGAATGCCATCCAGTACCACAGGCAAGACTGGACGTCCTCCCACATATCTGTCGCGCCAGTTCGATGGGCCTGGTGATCTTTTTCCTGGGGGTTGGCCCTCTACCCCAGGTTGTGCCCGTTTAAAGAACAGTACCTTTCCATATGTCCGGGTTGATTGCAGCGGCGGCAGATGGGTCGTCCGTCCTCGCTGTATCGGTCACTGGGTCTTCCTCTGGCCGGTGGGGTCCTCCTTGGTCGACGCCACGGGATGTCCTCCGGTCCGGATGCCAGCTGGATCTTCCCTGGGGTGGAAACCTGTAAAGACTGCACGGTTCGGGTTAGCGCAGCAACGCTCTTAACTAGCTCTTGGACCTGATGGTGTAGGTCTGGAGCCGGGTCATTGTCCAAAGCCTGCGCATCAGCTCCCACAGGCCCTGCTGACAAGGGCGCCGCTTCCTGGTAGTAAGTGGTAGTGGGGCGTCTGTGGGTCACAACGCCACCTGGTGCCGGTTCTCGGAGCACCCGGATGGCTCTGTCCTTGAACTGTGCAAAGTCCAGATGGGGATCCTGTAAGGCCATTGCCCGCAACTGGGTTCGGTGGGCATTGCAATATAAACCCTCTATAAATTGTTCAGTCAACAGCCTGTCCTCGTTTCCCACCCCATCAGGGTCGGTCTGCTTTATGGCCCTCAGGGCCTCTTGTAGGTTTAGTGCATAGTCCCTTATACTCTCATGCGCTCGCTGCTTGCACCCGTAGAATCTAAGCTTAATCTCGGCTGAGGTGCGGGTATCAAAGGTGTCCTTCAGCCGGGTTAGTATCCCTGTGACAGTCTTCCTCCCAGGTGGCCAGGATTTTACTTCCCTTTTGGCTGCCCCGGTTAGTTGGGCCACCAGGATGCTCACTTTTTGCTCTTCTGTGAGGGGGTACACCTGGAAGAGGCTATCCAGCTTTTCTCTAAAGTCATGCAGGGTATGTGACTCCCCTGAGTACTGGGGTAGCCAAGCTGCTCCCGGGATATAGGGCATGGTGAAGGGCATAACTGCAGCAGCGGTAGCGCTGGCGGGGGTTGAGGCAGTGAAGCTCTCCTCCGTATCCGACATCTTCCTCCCCCCTAGTGGACCGTGGCCTACCTTGCGATGATCCTCTTCCGTAGGCCGCGGCTCCGCAGTGGATCGTCAGGGTTGAGGACCTTCCGTCGCGCTCCTGTGACGTCGGCGTCTGCTGGGCTCCTTCCAGGACCTTACGCAACGTCCGGACGTGAGGCGGGGCTTCAGTTCTCGCGCGCTTTCGGAGTCCACGCCCCTCTTCTTCCCGCGCGGCGTCCTCAAGATGGCGTCCAATGGCGGGAAAACTCCACGGATGGCGGGAAGAAGGTCGAAGATGGCGCCGGATGGCGGGAAAACTTCGCGGATGGCGGGAAGAAGGTAGAAGATGGCGGGAAACCTTCACCACTGGTAAGTTTGAACAGTCTTTGCTTTTCAGGCACGCAGTACCCGGTGGTTGCGGGCACGAAATCCTGCCGACTACGCCAAAGTTGACGCGCCCCTGGGCCTGTGTCGCGCTGCGGTGCGCACGCGGGAGCTTACCCGGAGCCGGATCCGTGGAGGGTTGCAATCTCGTGGCGGTGACCCGGTCCGTGCCCAGGGAGTCAAACTAGACGGCAGTCTATTAGTAGTAAATAGTTGATGACTACGCCACCCGTTGAGTGCAGCCGGGAAGCTGCTGCTGCAGGGCAGACCGCTGAGGCCGGTGGTAGGATTGTGCAGCGTGATAGTATAACCCCCAACGGGAGGGGTATGGCCTCAGGGCAGCCGACGTGGATGATGGGGGTAGCAGGAACCACTCAGAGACGGTACGGTGTAGTTCAGGGTCTTTACTGGTAACAACGACAGACCCTCCCGGAGTACTTGCTAGCAAACGGGGCCTGGTCAGTCTTTGAGCAGATGGGATCTCCCCTGGCCAGGCGTAGTTGTAGGCCTCCCAAACTGACTGTACTCTTCTGGCTACCTTGCTAGAAGCTGATGTAAGTAGCCCACGTCCCTGAGTGTACCGTGTGGTGCTCACCCGTATGGCCGGTGACTCGGGGCCTTCTAGTGGCTTCCGCTCCACGATGGCGGTGCTGGTCCCACGCGTGTGACCGTGCCTTCGGGCTTCTGGGCCAGAGGACCTGAAATCCCCTGCCCGACGGATTCTGCTGCTGGGTAGGAGTTAGTCCCCACAGCCTCGGACTCCGGGTCCGGTAAAGAATCTTCTTAGTCAGGGCGAGCTCTGTAGCTGCCAGCCCCTGACTCCTTGTAACTCTGCTGTTTCCTATGCTGCTTCTCTTCTCCACTCTCCTTGTCTGACTCACCCTGCCTCAGCCCCGGGTTTATACAGGGGAAGTTCTTCCCCTCCCAAGACTGGGCAGGAGGTGTGGCATGCACAGGATCCCTGACCAAAGGACCTCCCACCTGCTCTCAGACATAATATCTCTATCACTGTGGCAACCAGACCCCTGGGGTGTCACATTAGTCCATGGGAGACTCGAGCATTTTTGCGGTGGCACCCCCGGCAGTCTTTTAAAAGCCTAACAAGTGCCCAAAACGATAGTGACAGTGCTCAAATGACATGGGGACAGCATGGGGATCGCCCCAGGAAGCATTTCTGACCCCCAGGTCACTGCTGTCAACAACGTGGTTAGAGGTATTAAGCCACTTTTACGGGCTCACAATAAAACGTTCAAAAACGAAAGTGAAACTTTTTTCCTGTGAAATATGTTAAGGAACATCCTTTCCAGGCAAAAGACTTGTGTATAAGTTAAAATAAATGACCAAAAACAAAAATACTCCTCCACACCTTCGGCTATGTTCACAAGTAGCATTTTTTATGCGTTTTTGCACTTTTGTATTGCTTTCAACTATGACAAATACATTCACCGGGAAATGTCATTTTAACATTTTACAACCTTATCTGGCCATGTGCTGTGTGACACATGCATAAAGTGCTGAAAAGACATGGGAACAGCATAGGGAAGACCCCCGGAAGCATCTCTGACTCCCAGGTCACTGTCTAAAAGTGTGCCCATCATAAGTGATCCTTGCCGCATCAGAAGATGCAGACTTGCAACTATCCCCATGCAAGTTCTAGTCCCAGGGCAGTGTTCAATTGTACCTCCCCCATTCCTTGCAATACAAGCGCAAGTATGCAGCCTGCCACCCACCCACCCCCAGGCTGCAACACCATACTGCTTGCTTGCTTGAACTTGAAATTGGGCCTTTTAGGCATGTGGAGGCGGAATCTGGCCACCACGTCATGGCTGTGTTGGCGGCCTGGAATCCATACTCAGTCCCCAGCCGCCCGGTGGCCGGGTGTCCATACTCGGTCCCCAGCCGCTCCGCGGCCGGGTGTCCACACACGGTCCCCAGCCGCCTGGGGGCAGCCGGGTGTCCATAAACGGTCCCCAGCCGCCCCTATTTCTCCTTGGAACATCCCCCCACACACTTTTCTTAGCCCGGCTGTAGTGCCGGCGTCCCTGCCCTCTGCTAGGCAGGGACGCTGCTCCCCTCACCGCTCTGCCCCGTGCCCGGCGTCCCTCTCCCGCTCTGCTGTCAGCGCGCGCTCCTTCCCGGCGTCCTCCTCCCGCTCTGCTCTCAGCGCGCGCTCCTTCCCGGCCCCTGTGCTTAGGGCGCGCGCGCGCGCGCTCCCCTCCTCTTAAAGGGGCCGCGCGCGCCGTCCTAAGGAGTCCCCGGCCAATGGCCGGAGGACTTCATCATATATAAGGCACCTCCTCCAAAATGGAGGTGCCCGAGCAATGTTGTTTGCACCTGTGTCTCACCTGTGCTTCAGCCCTCAGGTCCCGTTGCCAGTTACCTGCCAGTTACCTGCCAGATTCCTGCCTGATTATCTGCTACCTGCCTGCTAGTCTGAGGTCCGACGGTCTGCCTTACTACTCCTGTCAGTCTGTCTAAGGACCAGCCTGCCCGCTCACCTGGGAGCGCACCTCAGCTACCTGCCTGCTTGCCAGAGGTCCGACGGTCTGCCTTACAACTCCGGTCAGTCTGTCTATGGACCAGCTTGCCCGCTCACCTGGGAGCGCTTCTCCGTTACCTGCCTGCTTGCCAGCCCGGAGGCTCCGCTGTCACGTGCTGTGACCACCAGCTACTCCAGACTCTTGCCCGCTCACCTGGGAGTGCTTCTCCGCTACCTGCCTGCTTGCCTGCCCGGAGGCTCCGCTGTCACGTGCTGTGACCACCAGCTACTCCAGACTCTTGCCCGCTCACCTGGGAGCGCTTCTCCGCTACCTGCCTGCTTGCCTGCCCGGAGGCTCCGCTGTCACGTGCTGTGACCACCAGCTATTCCTGAGACTCTTGCCCGCTCACCTGGGAGCGCTTCTCCGTTACCTGCCTGCTTGCCTACCTGGAGGCTCCGCCGTCACGTGCTGTGACCACCTGCTATTCCAGAGACTCTCGCTTGCTCACCTGGGAGCACACATTCTCCATCTGCCTTGCTAGCCTACCTGGAGGTTCAGCCATCACAGGTCGTACCTACCCTTTACCCAGAGACTGCCCCGATCACTTGCCGTGTCCTCCTGCCCGTACACCTAGAGACTGTCCTGGTCACCTCCTGTGACTACCTGCCTGGTCGCCACCCGCTCCCTTACAAGGACCGCCCCCTTGTATTGTAGCCCAGAGGTTCCGCCTCCCAGACCCGTTACACCGGCCTGCTTTAGGCAGCATTGGACGAGCCCACCAGAGAACCAGACTCCTCCGGTGGGCCCTGACTTCTCCATCGGTGGAGTTGACAGTGCCAAGGTGAGGAGCATGATGATGATGACAGAAGTTAGCATCTGCTATGTTTTATTTTAATGCAAGTGTAAGTGTGCAGCTTGCCACCCACCCACCCCCAGACTGCAATTCCATACTGCTAGCTTGCACTTGAAATGGGGCCTTTTAGTTTGGAGGAGGCCGAAGCTGGCCACTACCTCATGGCTGCTTTGGCAGCGAGGTATCCATACTCAGTCCCCAGCCGCCCCTATTTGTCCTGGTGTGCCTTATACATAAGATTAAGCGCGTATACCAAAACATTACCTGTGCCCTCCCCAGTGCATTTAGTGGGAAGGAGAGCCTATTCCGCTGTAGTGTGTGCATGCCAAACCCCTGTTCATGGTACATGCGAAGATGCCTCCCACCTTGAAACCTGTCGTTGCAGACTTGCAACTATCCCCATTCAAGTCCTTGTCCCAGGGCAGTGTTCAATTGTACCTCTCCCATTCCTTGCAATGCAAGCGCAAGTATGCAGCCTGCCACCCACCCACCCCCAGGCTGCAATACCATACTGCTTGCTTGCACTTTAAATTGGGCGTTTTAGGCATGTGGAGGCGGAATCTGGCCACCACGCCATGGCTGTGTCGGCGGCCTGGTATCCATACTCAGTCCCCAGTCGCCTGGTGGCCGGGTGTCCCCGCTTGCTCCCCAGCCTCCAGGGGGTGGCCGGGTGTCCATACTCGGTCCGCAGCCACCCCTATTTGTCCCGGTAACCTTTCCCACACTTTTCTCAGCCTGGCCTGCTTTAGGGCAGCATTGACCGAGCCCACCGGACTATCAGACTCCTCCGGTGGGCCCTGGCTTCTCCATCAGGGGAGTTGAGAGTGCCAAGGTGAGGAGCATGATGAGGATGATAGAAGTTAGCATCTGCTTTGTTTTGTTGTAATGCAAGCGCATGTATCTAGTAGCGGCTAGGCCTGAGGTGGTCAGCGTTTTGGCGCATATCCTACCTCCTCCGAGGATTGCTGGATGTTTTCCTGCTACTATCCAAGTTCTATGACTCCCGTTAAAACAAAGCTTCAGGTGATAAATGATGGATGAGGTAGTGGCAAAGGAGAAAGAGCAGGAGGAACAGGGACCATTCACATCAATATCAGGCCAGTCAACCAGATATGTCTTTTAGGATATGTTTCTTTAACAAAAGGAGCGGTTCGGCTACACAGTTATAGGGCATACAGTGAGTGCAATGCCTACCAAAAATTTCGAGGCACTCCAATGCCCCTTGGAAATGGCATGGAGATCAGAGGGCGTTAACTAAACCTTTTTTTTCATTTATAACAACTTGGTCTCCTGTGCACTGTTGGCCTAAGCAGTGAATGGAAGGCTTTCCAAAAATCATGAGGAACAAAAATGCCCTTTACAAGAGCCATGTGTGGCACCCCAAGGGTCTGGTCACCACAGTAATAGAGATATTACGTCGGAGAGCAAGTGGGAGGTTTCCTGGTCAGGATCCCTTAAACATGCAACATCCTCCTGCCCCAGTCCTGGGAGGGGAGAATTCTGCCCTTATAAACTGGATCTGGGGCGGGGTTGAGTGAGTCAGAGAACAGAGAACAGTCAGAGTCAGAGTGAGAGCAAGGGAAAGTAACAGCAAGGAGCTCTGTAGGAGCTAGGAGCTAAAGACCAGGGGCTGGAAGCTGAACAGAGCTCGCCCTGGCAGAAGACAATAGGAACCGGACACAGGAATCCGAGGCTGTGAGGACTTATATATCCAGCAGCAGAAACCAGCCGGCAGGGGATTTCAGGTCCTCTGGCCATAGAAGCCCGGAGGCTCAGTCACAAGCAAGGGACCAGCACCGCCATCGTGGTGTGGAGGCTAACAGAAGGCCCCAAGTCACCAGCCATACGGGTGAGCGCTACACGGTACACTCAGGGAAGTGGGCTACTTCTACCCGCTTAAAGCAAGGTAGCCAGGAAGAGTGCAGACAGACGGGGAGGCCTACAACTCCACCTGGCCAGGGGAACTCCTGCTTGCTCACAGACTGACCAGGCCTCTTATGCTAGCCAGTACTCCCGGGAGGGTCTACCTTATAATCATCAGTAAAGACCCTGAACTGCACTGCAAAGACTCTGAGTCGTTCCTGCTGCGCTCGTGCACCATCACCCCCATCATCCACATTCACTGCCCTGAGACTGTACTCCTCCCCATTCTGCGCACACAACACCAGCCTCAGCGGTCTGCCTCGCAGCGGTGGTACTCTCTGACCACAATCCACGGGTGGCGCAGTCTGACAATTAAGCTCAAAACCTAAGAAAGACTGCCACTGGTTTGACCAGCCTGAGCCACGGGACCGGGTCACCGCCACGGAGACTACAGACCCCAGAGACCCGGCACCGGGTATCCCACACACGTGTACACACGGCCCAGGGGGCGCGTCACATGCAGTACAGCATATTACGATCATAAGTCCCATTATTGGGGAGTGGGTTTCCCATAGTATTTGCTTATGCCTTGCAAGCAAAAGCTGCCAAAAATTAGGACGGAGCAACTTGCAATGCCCCTTGGAAGAGCCATGCAGTACAGCATATTACAAACATAAGTCCCATTATTGGGGAGTGGGTCTCCCATAGTATTTGCTTATGCTTTCCAAGCAAAAGCTGCCAAAAATTAGGATGGAGCAACTTGCAATGCCCCTTACAAGAGCCATGCAGTACAGCATATTACAAACATAAGTCCCATTATTGGGGAGTGGGACTCCCATAGTGATTGCTTATGCCTTGCAAGCAAAAGCTGCCAAAAATTAGGATGGAGCAACTTGCAATGTCCCTTACAAGAGCCATGCAGTACAGCATATTACAAACATAAGTCCCATTATTGGGGAGTGGGACTCCCATAGTGTTTGCTTATGCCTTGCAAGCAAAAGCTGCCAAAAATTAGGATGGAGCAACTTGCAATGCCCCTTACAAGAGCCATGCAGTACAGCATATTACAAACATAAGTCCCATTATTGGGGAGTGGGACTCCCATAGTGTTTGCTTATGCCTTGCAAGCAAAAGCTGCCAAAAATTAGGATGGAGCAACTTGCAATGCCCCTTACAAGAGCCATGCAGTACAGCATATTACAAACATAAGTCCCATTATTGGGGAGTGGGTGTCCCATAGTATTTGCTTATGCCTTGCAAGCAAAGGCTGCCAAAAATTAGGAGGGAGCAACTTGCAATGCCCCTTACAAGAGCCATGCAGTACAGCATATTACAAACATAAGTCCCATTATTGGGGAGTGGGTCTCCCATAGTATTTGCTTATGCCTTGCAAGCAAAAGCTGCCAAAAATTAGGACGGAGCAACTTGCAATGCCCCTTACAAGAGCCATGCAGTACAGCATATTACAAACATACGTCCCATTATTGGGGAGTGGGTCTCCCATAGTATTTGCTTATGCTTTCCAAGCAAAAGCTGCCAAAAATTAGGATGGAGCAACTTGCAATGCCCCTTACAAGAGCCATGCAGTACAGCATATTACAAACATAAGTCCCATTATTGGGGAGTGGGTGTCCCATAGTATTTGCTTATGCCTTGCAAGCAAAAGCTGCCAAAAATTAGGACGGAGCAACTTGCAATGCCCCTTACAAGAGCCATGCAGTACAGCATATTACAAACATAAGTCCCATTATTGGGGAGTGGGTCTCCCATAGTATTTGCTTATGCTTTCCAAGCAAAAGCTGCCAAAAATTAGGACAGAGCAACTTGCAATGCCCCTTACAAGAGCCATGCAGTACAGCATATTACAAACATAAGTCCCATTATTGGGGAGTGGGTGTCCCATAGTATTTGCTTATGCTTTCCAAGCAAAAGCTGCCAAAAATTAGGATGGAGCAACTTGCAATGCCCCTTACAAGAGCCATGCAGTACAGCATATTACAAACATAAGTCCCATTATTGGGGAGTGGGTCTCCCATAGTATTTGCTTATGCCTTGCAAGCAAAAGCTGCCAAAAATTAGGACGGAGCAACTTGCAATGCCCCTTACAAGAGCCATGCAGTACAGCATATTACAAACATAAGTCCCATTATTGGGGAGTGGGTCTCCAATAGTATTTGCTTATGCCTTGCAAGCAAAAGCTGCCAAAAATTAGGACAGAGCGACTTGCAATGCCCCTTACAAGAGCTATGCAGTACAGCATATTACAAACATAAGTCCCATTATTGGGGAGTGGGTCTCCCATAGTATTTACTTATGCTTTCCAAGCAAAAGCTGCCAAAAATTAGGACGGAGCAACTTGCAATGCCCCTTACAAGAGCCATGCAGTACAGCATATTACAAACATAAGTCCCATTATTGGGGAGTGGGTCTCCCATAGTATTTGCTTATGCCTTGCAAGCAAAAGCTGCCAAAAATTAGGACGGAGCAACTTGCAATGCCCCTTACAAGAGCCATGCAGTACAGCATATTACAAACATAAGTCCCATTATTGGGGAGTGGGTCTCCCATAGTATTTGCTTATGCTTTCCAAGCAAAAGCTGCCAAAAATTAGGACGGAGCAACTTGCAATGCCCCTTACAAGAGCCATGCAGTACAGCATATTACAAACATAAGTCCCATTATTGGGGAGTGGGTGTCCCATAGTATTTGCTTATGCCTTGCAAGCAAAAGCTGCCAAAAATTAGGATGGAGCCACTTGCAATGCCCCTTACAAGAGCCATGCAGTACAGCATATTACAAACATAAGTCCCATTATTGGGGAGTGGGTCTCCCATAGTATTTACTTATGCTTTCCAAGCAAAAGCTGCCAAAAATTAGGACGGAGCAACTTGCAATGCCCCTTACAAGAGCCATGCAGTACAGCATATTACAAACATAAGTCCCATTATTGGGGAGTGGGTCTCCCATAGTATTTGCTTATGCCTTGCAAGCAAAAGCTGCCAAAAATTAGGACAGAGCAACTTGCAATGCCCCTTACAAGAGCCATGCAGTACAGCATATTACAAACATAAGTCCCATTATTGGGGAGTGGGTGTCCCATAGTATTTGCTTATGCCTTGCAAGCAAAAGCTGCCAACAATTAGGATGGAGCCACTTGCAATGCCCCTTACAAGAGCCATGCAGTACAGCATATTACAAACATAAGTCCCATTATTGGGGAGTGGGTGTCCCATAGTATTTGCTTATGCCTTGCAAGCAAAAGCTGCCAAAAATAAGGACGGAGGAACTTGCAATGCTGGCACCCTGGTGGTATAGTGGTGGTGGAGGCTGAGGATAAGGAGAAGAAGATAAAACAGCCGAAACGAGGAAGCATATACCCATGTATGGGTGTGAAGCGGTGCATGTGAATACACCTCCCGAAATAACACAGTGGATTTGACTTTATGTTACTCTGCTGTCATTTGGTGGTGATGAGAAGTCTGGCCCAATCCACCCCTTGTTCATTTTGATAAGGGTCAGCTTGTCAGCATTGTCAGTTGACAGGCGAGTGCGCTTATCAGTTATAATTCCCCCAGCGGCACTAAAAACACGCTCCGATAACACGCTAGCGGCAGGGCAGGCCAGGACCTCCAAGGCATACAGAGCGAGTTCATTCCAAGTGTCCAGCTTGGATACCCAATAATTAAAAGGCACAGAGGAATCACAGAGGACGCTGGTACCGTCGGCAAGGTACTCCATCACCATCTTTTGAAACTTTCCACTCCTTGTGAGAGTACCCCGCGCCTCAGGGCCTGTAAGCTGGGCGGGTGTCAGAAAACTGTCCCAGAACGTTGACAGTGTTCCCCTGCCTCTGCTGGATTGGAGTTGCATCTCTCTCGCCTGTACGCCTTGGTTGGGCAACGAACTGTGACTTCTGCCGCTAGCGTGTTCAGATGGGAATTTTTTTTAAGAGTTCTGCAGCAAGGGCCTTCTGGTACTACCCCCTGACGAAGGACGTGTTGTCCGAAACGCGCGTCGGGGTTTGCCGCGGAGTGCCACTCACACCAGCTGCTGTACTCACAGGTACGCTATACATTTTTCTCCTATTGACCGTATGTTGCCCCTTTGGTACTGCCTGTACATATATATTTGATATAGATATGGCTAGTATTATAGTACACATAGTACTCCTATATATGTTGGTTGATCATATACCTGCTCTTTATCCTAGATTCTTAGGGGATTCTCAGGGGACTCACTCTATATGTTAATTAGATTCCTAGCAAATACGATCTAATACTTGTACCTGTTTGATTACTATCATGTTTTGTGTTATGCAGCTTATCATGTAAATTATACTTTGTGATTTTTTTCTGTGTTTTGGACTCTACAATGCGGCTCTCTCTGTGCATGTAGTGCCACTTGTTACCTTTACATAATAAAAGTGATTTATTTAATCCTTTGCATGATTGGACCTATCATTCGGTGGTTCTCTTTTCTCCACTGCCCCATTTTTGTAGACCTCTCCACCTCAGGAATAAGAGAGTGAAAGTTCTCCTTGTAGCGGGGGTCTACAAGTGTCACCAACCAGTAATGACTGTCACCCAATATTTTGACAACGCGAGGGTCACGGCTAAGGCAGCGTAACATAAAGTCAGCCATGCGTGCCAGACTGGTAACGGGAAAGATTTCCGTGTCCTCACCAAGATGACGACTGACCATGCTCTCCTCCTCCTCTTCCTCCTCCCCCCTGTCCTCAGGCCACCCACGCTGAACCGACGGTATGACACTTGTACAGGTACTACCGTCTACAACGCATGATAGCAGCTCCTGTTCTTCCTCCTCCTCCTCCTCCTCTCCCTCATTGTCCCCCAATGCACGTTGGGATAAGATGAGGCTGGGCTGTGTGTAATCGCCCGCTACGGCTTCTTGATCCATCTCATCATACTCTGGCTGCAATGCCTCCTCTTTAATTCTCTGCAGAGAGCGTTGCAAAAGACAGACAAGTGGGATGCTGACACTAATGATGGCGTCATCGCCACTCACCATCTTGGTGGCCTCCTCAAAGTTTGTCAGGATGGTACATATGTCAGACATCCAGGTCCACTCCTGAGGTCTTATGTGTGGAGTCTGACCTGAATATCGACAGCCTTGTTGCAGCTGGTACTCCACAACTGCTCTCTTCTGCTCACAAATCCTTTGCAACATGTGGAGGGTAGAGTTCCAACGTGTGGGGACATCACACACTAGTCGGTGTGCCGGAAGCTGCAAACGCTGCTGCAACACAGCAAGGGCGGCGGAATCTGTAGCCGACGTGCGAAAATGAGCTGACAGGCGGCGTACTTTCACGAACAGATCTGGCAACTCGGGGTACAATTTAAGAAACCGCTGAACCACGAGGTTAAGCACATGAGCCAGGCATGGTACGTGTGTGATCTCACCTCGCCTCAGAGCCGCCACCAGGTTATGGCCATTGTCACACACGACCATGCCGGGATGTAGGTTCAGCGGTCTCAGCCACAGATCTGCCTGCTCTTTCACAGCTGTCCACAACTCACAAGCAGTGTGAGGTTTATCACCTAAGCTTATGAGTTTCAGCACAGCCTGTTGCCGCTTGGCGGAGGCAGTACTGCAATGCTTCCAGCTTGTAACTGATGTGGTGATATATGAGATGGAGGCTGAACATGAAGAGGAGGAGGAGGATGCGCAGGAGCTGTACACTGTGGGGGCAACTCTGACTGACATAGGGCCCGCAATCCTCGGTGTGGGGAGGATGTGTTCCGTCCCAAGGTCCGACTGGGTCCCGGCTTCCACTATGTTTACCCAGTGTGCCGTCAGAGAGATGTACCGCCCCTGGCCACAAGCACTTGTCCACATGTCCGTTGTCAGGTGGACTCTCCCAGTAACTGTGTTGTTGAGGGCACGGCAGATGCTTTGGGACACGTGCTTGTGTAGTGCGGGGATGGCACACCGGGCAAAATAGTGTCGGCTGAGGACCGAGTACCGAGGGACGGCCACCGCCATAAGATTGTGGAAGGATTCCGTCTCCACCAGCCTAAAAGGCAGCATTTCCAACGCAAGCAGTTGTGAAATGCGCGAATTTAGGACTGTGGCCTGTGGGGCGTTAGCTGCGAATTTCCGCTTTCGTTCAAAGGTCTGGGATATGGACAATTGAACGCTGCGGTGGGACGTGGACGTGGACGTTGATGCTGTTTCTTGAGAAACTGCCATAACAAGTGAAGACTGAGAGGAGGGGGCATCTTTACATGCAGTATGGACAGGGGATTGCCTTGCACACACAACAGGGGGTTCTATTGCACGCACAACAGTGGAAGAAGCAGTGGTGACACCCGCTGACACTGGTCGTGGACCCTAGGTTTCGCCCCACAAAGTCGGGTGCTTTGCTGCCATGTGCCTGATCATGCTGGTGGTGGTCAGGCTGGTAGTTTTGTCACCCCTGCTGATGCTGGCATGGCAGGTGGAACATATGGCCTTTTTGGGGTTATCAGCAGAGTCTTTAAAAAAATTCCAGACTCTGGAAGACCTACCGCTTGTACTGGCAACGTCCCTCGTGTTGGTGTTACGGGGAACGTTTGCCTGCCTTCTGTCTGCGGCCACCACACTGCTTCTTCCTGCCTGTTGGGGTACTCTGCCTCCCTCCCCCTGTGTGCTGCTGGCCTCACTCTGCATATCCTACTTCCACGTTGGGTCAGTTACTAGATCATCCACCACCTCCTCCTCTTCCACTTGCGCACCACGATCCTCCTCCTCACTTCCTGGCAATTGTGTCTCGTCATCGTCCACCTCTTGTGACAGATTGCCAACGTCGACTTCCTGTGGCCATGGCTGTTCAAATATTTGGGCATCGCAACATGGGATCTCCTCTTCCACCACTTCAAGCGTATCAGGCGAGGGGCCCAAATATGGAAATGGACCAGTGAACAGCTCTTCAGAGTGTCCAAGTGTGGGATCACTTGCTGTCTGACGACACTCGGCATGGTGGGAGGAAGGAGCATCAGGGTGAGGAGGAGTATGCGGTCGAGACTCACGGCTAATAAGAGTTGACCGTGTGGAAGACAGACCGGAGGTGGTGGTGCCCAGGTAACTGGAAGTATTATCTGCTATCCAATTAATAACCTGTTCACACTGATCAGTTCTCAATACTGGTGTTGTTCTGTGCTTCCCTAGTAATTCGGTCAAGAAGTGGGAGCGAGAAGATGTGGCTGTTGGTTGTGGCACATTTTCACTTTGGCCACGGCCCCGTCCTCTGCACGAACCATCACCAGAACATCCACTTCCACGTCCCTTGCCACTTGCCTTGCCCATTGTAAATGAAGTAAAATAGCTTACACTTGCACTATCAATGGAAAAAGGGTAATAAAGAGTAGATTAGAACCGTGGAAGAGGAAAACCACAGTTATTGTTTACTGGGGTATACCACACTTTTTTAAATAGAGATATTTGCGGCTGAACAGTGAGCGACACACTCAAACTGCTTTTTTTTTAGATACCAAAGGCCCAAAACTGGATAGTACAGTGATTTGACCCGTGGAACTGCGAAACCACACTGGGATGTCGGGCCTACACAAGACTATTTTCAACAGATATATTTTTGTGTCACAACAGTCAGGAGACACTACTGTTTTTCTTTACGGAAAATATACCAAAACCTGAATAATAGAGATTTTTTTCCGTGGGATGGCAAAACCACAGTTATTGTTTAATGGGGTATATCACACTTTTTTAAATAGAGATATTTGCGGCTGAACAGTGAGCGACACACTCAAACTGCTTTTTTTTTTAGATACCAAAGGCCCAAAACTGGATAGTACAGCGATTTGACCCATGGAACTGCGAAACCACACTGGGATGTCGAGCCTACACAAGACTATTTTCAACAGATATATTTTTGTGTCACAACAGTCAGGAGACACTACTGTTTTTCTTTACGGAAAAAACTACCAAAAGCTGAATAATAGAGATTTTTTTACCGTGGGATGGCAAAACCACAGTTATTGTTTACTGGGGTATACCACACTTTTTTAAATAGAAATATTTGCAGCTGAACAGTGAGCGACACACTCAAACTGCTTTTTTTTTAGATGCCAAAGGCCCAAAACTGTATAGTACAGCGATTTGACCCGTGGAACTGCGAAACCACACTGGGATGTCGGGCCTACACAAGACTATTTTCAACAGATATATTTTTGTGTCACAACAGTCAGGAGACACTACTGTTTTTCTTTACGGAAAAAACTACCAAAAGCTGAATAATAGAGATTTTTTACCGTGGGATGGCAAAACCACAGTTATTGTTTACTGGGGTATACCAGACTTTTTTAAATATATAGATTTGCGGCTGAACAGTGAGAGACACACTCAAACTGTTTGTTTTTTTTAGATACAAATGGCCCAAAATGGATAATACCGAGGTTTGAACCGTGGAAGTGCAAAACAACACTTCTGTTTCTCTAGCCTACACCAGACTATTTTCAACAGTTATATTTGTGTCTGAAAAATCAGAGACACGCTTTTTTTTGGGGGGGGGGACGACACACCAAAAGGTTAATAAGACGGGTATTTGTACAGTGTGAAGGAGGAAAAAAAAAGTAGTATTTAGATGAAAAAAAAAGGATTTTTCCTGGCCCCCGACACCTGGTGCTAAGTCAAGCAATTTCAGCAACAGGAGCACACAGGACTGTAATGCAGCGTTTGCTGGTATAACCACTGTGTCTCCTATACAGCCTGCCTGCCTGGTATGTGGGATGGATATTAGTCCTGAAAAGGACTGTTTGTTTGTTCTGGCAGCCTTTACAGACCCTACACTAACTATTTCGCAGTTTATATCTCTCCCTAAATCAGCAGCGCTGTCCCTACACTGTCTAATCCGGAGCGACTGTGTCCAAGATGGCGGCGCCCGGTTTTAAATACTCGAGGTGACGCTGTGCGGCCAGCCAATCACTGTAATGCCCACAACCAACATGGCTGCAGCATTACAGTGACTGGCTGGTAATCCCTGCATGTTCATTGGCTCTGTAAGGAGTGCCAAACATGCAGGGCGGAGACCCGAGCTCCCGCCCGAGTAACCCGGAAATGCTCGGTGCTCGCCGAACATCCCGAGTAGCGTGATGCTCGGGCGAGTACCGAGCAGTGTCGAGCATGTTCGCTCAACACTAGTCATCACTCAACTGAAAAAAGTCAGCACTTTTTGGGGGGGAACCCTGAGGCAGGCTACAATTTACGCAAAGATTTCCACACAAGGAAGTAGAATTGTTTTTAGTCTACGCCACAATTTTTTTTTTTCTGAACAATAAAAAAGTTTAAAAAGTTTAGTTTGTTTTCAGGTACTTTTTACTTTCTTTTTCTTTTACTTACTTTCTACTTCCACAGTGGAAATATTATTGTAGGTATTATTAATTTCTGCAATAGTTGCAACTTTTTTAATAAATTAAATTCTGAGCCAAATGTTCTTGCTATATTGACATACTTTATTTCCTGAAATGTTCATTTGCATGTTGTTTTTAGAATGAATTCTTTCTCAAGTTCTTGGTCATTGATGCGCATCACCGTCAATATTTATTTTTATTAACCAATGTGTAATCATTCTATTCTTTATTTTCACTGTGAGGTGGCACGTACCGTACATCTTGTCAGATTACAACCTGCACCTTTTTAATAACAATGATTGCAGTATGCAGAAGTGTTACATTATATATCTAAACCTGAAAATACTAAAAGATCAATCAAAAATGTTTCGGTCCACTTTTTTTTTTACTCCTAACTAGTGTTGAGTAGTGTTGAGCGATACCTTCCGATATCAGGAAATATCGTATCGGATTGGATCGGACCGATACCCAAAAAGTATCGGATATCGCCGATTCCGATACCGGAAACCAATGCAAGTCAATGGGACACAAATATCGGAATGAAAATAAACCCTTTCTTTCCTTGTAGGTTAATTCTACATGAAGTAAAACAACTAAGAATAATGTAGAATGTATTACGCGAAAAGCCGGCAATTCATCAGCGGCATACACCGGTACCCGACAATTTACAACAGAAAGAATAGAGTATCACACATAGATTAGATAGATAGAAACATGTCAGTCACATATATAATAAGTACAGTGATAGTGTTGGTTACTGTACTTGTCATTTAGTGTAAAGGATTTATTTAAAAATATTATAGTGTTTTCATGCACCGTCTCTTTAAAAAAGCCGGCCGGCAATTCAGCATCTGTACCCGACAATTTAGAATAGAAGGAATAGAGAATCATACATAGATTAGATAGATAGAAACATGTCAGTCACATATATATGAAGTACAGTGACAGTGTTGATTACTGTACTTGTCATTTAGTGTTAAAATAAAGGATTAATTTAAAAAAAAAATTGGCGTGGGGTTCCCCTTAATTTTAGGCTCTAGCGGAGGTTAAGCAGACGGCTGGGGCAGATGTTTGAAGCCTGGGAAGGGGGTAATACCCACGGAGCTTCCCAGGCTACTAATATGAGCCCCCAGCTGAATACCTAGCCTTTACTAGCTATTAAAATGGGGGACCCCCTCAAAAAAATGACGTAGGGTCCCCCCTAATTTAATAGCTAGCAAAGGCTAGGCAGACAGCTGGGGGCTGATATTAATAGCCCAGGAAGGGTGCCATGAATATTGGCCCCCTCCCAGGCTAGAAACACCAGCCGTCAGCCGCCCCAGAAATGGCGCATCCATAGGATGCGCCAATTCTGGCACTTAGCCTCGCTCTTCCCACTGCCCTGTAGCGGTGGCAGTGGGGTAATAGGGTTGGGGTTGATGTCAGCTTATAATGCCGGCTGACATCAAGCCCAGGTTAGTAATGGAGAGGCGTATATAAGACACCCCCATTACTAACCCCATAGTCAAAGTTAAAAAAAACACAAAGACCCAGAATAAAGTCCTTTAATTGAAATAAACACACAATTCTTTATTGTTCTAAATTAAACTATACTTACCATCACGCCCATTCCAGCTGAAGCCAACGATCTCCTGCAATAAAAGAAAAATAATAAAGCAACCTCATCCTTACCTTTCCATGGTTCCCAGGACAGCTTCAGTTCTGCTACATCGAGATGACAGGCTGGACCGCAGCAGAATGCTGCCATCCAGCCTGTCATCCCGCAGACACTGAGAAGCGCAGGCATGCTTGCGCTCCTCAGTGTCTCTCTGTGACGGCATCCAGATGAGCCGAGTTCATGTCCAATGAACTCAGCTCACCTCATGCACGTCACTGACAGCGTGGGAGAATTCTCCTGCACTCAGCGCTTCAGCGTGAGAATTTTCCCACGCTGTCAGTGACGTGCATGAGGTGAGCTGAGTTCATTGGACATGACCTCACCTCATTCACGTCACTGACAGCGTGGGAAAATTCTCACGCTGAAGCGCTGAGTGCAGGAGAATTTTCCCACTCTGTCAGTGACGTGCATGAGGTGAGCCGAGTTCATTAGACATGACCTCGGCTCATCTTTATGCCGTCACAGAGAGACACTGAGGAGCGCAAGCAAGCCTGCGCTTCTCAGTGTCTGCGGGATGACAGGCTGGATGGCAGCGTTCTGCTGCGGTCCAGCCTGTCATCTCGATGTAGCAGAGCTGAAGCTGTCGTGGGAACCATGGAAAGGTAAGGATGAGGTTGCTTTATTATTTTTCTTTTATTGCAGGAGATCGTTGGCTTCAGCTGGAATGGGCGTGATGGTAAGTATAGTTTAATTTAGAACAATAAAGAATTGTGTGCTTATTTCAATTAAAGGACTTTTTTCTGGGTGTTGTGTTTTTTTTAAATACTTTACTAGAAATTCATGGTGGTCATGTCTAATATTGGCGTGACCCCATGAATTTCGGGCTTAGGGCCAGCTGATATTGCCAAGCTGGCCTTAACCCCTTTATTACCCAGTGAGCCACCGCACCAGGGCCCTGGATGAGTTGGGTACAGCGCCAGAAGATGGCGCTTCTATGAACGCGCCATTTTCCGGGGTGGCTGCGGACTGCAATTTGCAGCGGGTGGGGCCCAGAAAGCTTGGGCCTCCCTACGCTGCGGATTCCAGACCCCAGCTGCCTAGTTGTACCTGGCTGGACACAAAAATAGGGCGAAGCCCCACGTATTTTTTTTTTAAATTATTTCATGAAATAATTTTTTAAAAAAAGGGCTTCCCTATATTGTTGTGTCCAACCAGGTACAACTAGGCAGCTGGTGGTTGGGGGCAGCCCGTTCCTGCCTGCTGTACCTGGCTGGACACAAATATAGTGCGAAGCCCCACGTCAATTTTTTTAAAATTATTTCATGAAATAATTTTTTTAAAAAAAGGGCTTCCCTATATTGTTGTGTCCGGCCAGGTACAAATAGGCAGCTGGTGGTTGGGCGCAGCCCGTTCCTGCCTGCTGTACCTGGCTGGACGCAAATATAGGGCGAAGCCCCACATCAATTTTTTTTTAATTATTTCATGAATTTCCTGAAATAATTAAAAAAAAATTGACGTGGGACTTCGCACTATATTTGTGTCCAGCCAGGTACAGCAGGCAAGAACGGGCTGCGCCCAACCACCAGCTGCCTATTTGTACCTGGCCGGACACAACAATATAGGGAAGCCCTTTTTTTCTTTATTATTTCATGAATTTCATGAAATAATTAAAAAAAAAAATACGTGGGGCTTCTCCCTATTTGTGTGTCCAGCCAGGTACAACTAGGCAGCTGGGGGATGGAATCTGCAGTGCAGGGAGGCCCAAGCTTTCTGCCCCCCCCCCCCGGTGCAAATTGCAGTCCGCAGCCACCCCGGAAAATGGCGCGTTCATAGAAGCTGGATGCTGTACCTGGCTGGCATGCAAAAATATGGCAAAGCCCACGTCAAAATTTTTGGGAAAAATTCATTAAAAAATAAATAATAATTTAGGGACTGCATCTTTATTAACTCCTCAAATGTCATTTAGTGTTAAAATAAAGGATTTATTTTAAAAAAAATTGGCGTGGGATCCCCCATAATTTTAGGCTCTAGCGGAGGTTAAGCAGACGGCTGGGGCAGATGTTTGAAGCCTGGGAAGTGGGTAATACCCACGGAGCTTCCCAGACTACTAATATCAGCCCCCAGCTGAATACCTAGCCTTTACTAGCTATTAAAATGGAGGACCCCAAAAAAAATGACGTGGGGTCCCCCCTATTTAATAGCTAGCAAAGGCTAGGCAGACAGCTGGGGGCTGATATTAATAGCCCAGGAAGGGTGCCATGAATATTGGCCCCCTCCCAGGCTAGAAACACCAGTCGTCAGCCACCCCAGAAATGGCGCATCCATAGGATGCGCCAACTCTGGCACTTAGCCTCGCTCTTCCACGCTGCCCTGGTGCGGTGGCAGGGGGTAATAGGGTTGGGGTTCATGTCAGCGCCAGCTGCCATGAAGCCCAGGTTAGTAATGATGGGCGTCTATAAGACACCCCCATTACTAACCTACAAAGTGTTAAAAAGAAAAAACACACACTACACCCAGAAAAAAATAATTTATTTGAAATAAAACACACAATTTTATTTAATTCTTAGTTTACTAAAAAAAAATAGTTACCTGTCCACGTTCCAGCGCTGATCTCCCATGCACAGCTGTCACATCTGGAGATGGTGACAGCTGTGCATGGCTGCTGTAAGCTCACACTGCCGGGAACACGTCCGCTCCCGGGAGCAGGAGCCACTGACTGAGGTCACCGGAGTGCATTCAGGCAGCGCAGCTCCGGAGACCTCCTTTACGGCACTGCTGTACCGTGGGAATTTCTCACGGTACAGCAGGGCCGTAAAGGAGCTAACCGGAGCAGCGCTGCCTGAACTCCGGCGAACCCGCTTATGCAATGACGGGGCTGCTTTACGGCCCCATCATTCTAGCGGCGGCAGCGGTTCAGAGCGGTCACATTCTATGTGGCTGCTCTAAACTGGAGATCATCGTGGGACACTCGTGGACTACTACGGAGGGGTAAGGATAAGGTTGTGGTTTATTATTTTATATTTTATTACAGGAGATCGATGGCTTCGGGGAATTAGGTGTCTAGGTGAGTATAGGTGTAGTTTTTTATTTTTTACTTTATTTTAGGTGGCGATCGGCGGGGACAGGTAATGTATAAACTAATTTATTTTAGGTAACCACTGGCCACCAATGACATGTATTTAAAATTTATTGGGGACACAGTAGGGCAATTTAAATAGCAGGATCAGGCTGATGGGAACTACTGCTCCCATCGAGCTGATCCTGCTGGCACGAGTGGACGGGGGACAGACATAGGCCGATGGGAGTAGTAGTGTCACATCGGCCTATGTCTGCCTGCACGCACACACCCGCAGACATCGCACAGACACCGCACACACTCGCAGACACACGCACAGACACCCCGCACACACTCGCAGACACCGCGCACAGACACCCACACACACCAATCATGACGGGCTGATCGTCTGGGAGGTGAGGCTGACCTGTGCGGCCGTGGGAAAGTTCATGTGAGTTCATGCAATGCAGTCAAGCATGAACTCACGTGAACCCTCTGAGGGCACTGCGGCGACTTCAAATGAACAGCTGATCAGCATCACCTGATACCTCAGCTGTTCATTTGAAATACCCGGCGGGAAAGCGCAGCACAGAACGGGAAAGCCGGCGGTGAAGTCTTTTCACTGCCGGCTTCCCCGCCCGGGTCCTTCGCTCCCCGCTCCTTGATGCTGCGCTCCCCGCCCGGTCCTAACTTACGATCGGGATGGGAGGTGGCGAGGGGAGCGGAGGATCGGGGTGGTAGGCTGCGGGGAAGCAGTATGGGGCTGTGTGATTGTTTAAAAGCCAGGGGCTTTTTACCGCCCGCCGGCTTTTAAACGATCAGGAGAATTCTCCCACGCTGGGATGGCATTCTGATGACAGGCTGGATCTCAGCTGAGCGCTGCCATCCAGCTTGTCATCCTTCAGAGACACTGCAGAGTGCAGGCATTATGGGAACTTCCGATTCCGGTATTCGATATTGTAAAAGTATCGGAATTAAATATCGGAATTCTGATACCGCGAATATCGGCCGATACCCGATATTACAGTATCTGAATGCTCAACACTACTCCTAACACATTCTGCAATCTGCTACATACTGCGATACACACAGGATGTAAAAGCCAAGTGGCCTCAATTTTTATTAATTCAATTTTAGTAACAAAAATATGCACAGTTAAAAAAGTTACCTCGATGGTCTCCAAGCACCATGATACTAATTATCATAATATATCACAATATTCAAGTAAATATATTATGTGCATGAAATAATCAGTACACATTGGCCCAGATTCATTAATTAATGGTGTTTTATACAGTTTTAATGAAGGGTGTGCAAGAATAAGTTGTGCCAAATTCATTAACCCCCTTACCGACATGACGCACAGTTACGTCTAATGCCGGGTCCCTGACTTTGATGTGGGCTCACAAGCCGAGCCTGCATCTTTCTCGACAGATGATGGATTTGTTATTCAGCCATCATCTGCCTCGTGTAGATGACCGTACAACTCAGGTGAGTGCTAGCCGTCCTTTTGACAGATAGCACTTGACCCCATTTTATTCTATGCAACTGTGCACATGTCCGATAAGAGCATGCACAATATGCCTCCGATAACACTCACCCATTCAGGGCTATGGGTATGTGGAAAACATCGTAACGCACTCGGATGACATGGGATGACCACAAACACATCCCACTCTAATCAAACTCTGATCAGCGTTGGCACCTGCTCTGCCAGCCGGGGGTAAAACAGAGCTGACTTGTTAAATGCAACTGTCAATCTCTGACAACAGCATTGAATGTGCTCCAGCAGGAGGTGCGCCATTCTTTGAGCCCATCTGCGTGATGTGAATGCGAGGCGCCGATGTGTTGCCATGATGACTGGGGGTCTGCTGAAGACCCCTGTATCTGTTATAATGGTACTCCTTTGAAGGCCAGCCTGTAGCTGACATTTATAGGAGACCATGATTTTCACTATACAAAGGTATTGCTGTGTATAGTGCAAGGGATCAGACAATCGCAAGTTTGAGTCCCGCAAAGGGACTAACAAGTACATTAGAAAGTTAAAAAAAACATGTTTTTAAAAATATGGAAAAAAAAAAAATTAATAAAACATAAAAATTCAAATCACCTCGTTTTTTCCCCCACTAAAAATAAATAAACAATATTAAAAAATATACATTTTTGGTATCGTTACATGCATAAAAATCCGATCTATCAAAATATAAAATAAATTATTCCGATCGTTAAACAGCATAATGAGAAATGCAAGCATTACTATTTTTCAGCCAACACAACTCGACAATAAGAGGCGATATAATGGTATAAATAAAAACGTCGGCTCAGTGCACATAAAATAAGCCTTCACATAGCCCCATCAACCAAAAATGTTAAACGCTACGGGTCTCGGAGATTTATTTTTTTTTAAAAAAATTCCAAATTTTTTTTCACAACTTAAATTAAAAAGAACTCTGCATGTTTGGTATCTGTGTAATTGTACTGACCTGGAGAATCATATTGCCAGGTCAGTTGTACCGTACAGTGAACATGGTAAATTAAAAAAAAAACAGTTGTGGAATTGCACTTTTTTGCAATTCCGATGCACTTGTAATTTTTTTCCTGCTTTCCAGTTCATCACATGATAAAATGAATGGCGTCATTCAAAATTTCAACTCATCATGCAAAAAAAATCCCCTCACACAGCTTTGTGAGTGGAAAAATAAAAAAGTTATGGCTATTGGAAGAAAGGGAGGAAAAAATAAAAACTGATGAAGGAAAACCGGCATCGGTGGGAAAAAGTATGGTGAAAAGGCAAAAAAAAAAAACTATTTCGCCATCATGACAAAGATCGTAACGTATTGTCTTAAATCACTGGGTGGTCACGGTAACATCTCTGAATTAATATAGATCAGATGGATGACAATATCCATGCCATGAAAAAGGCAAAAATGGACTGTCACATCCATGGGTAAATAAAAACCTTCAGGATTTATTGGGTCACATTAAAACAGAAACCACCATAGTAATGAGTAAAAACACGCTGCCACTCTGATGCATTTCTGACATTGCCGCCCTTAGTTATAGAGTATGGCTGGGTACTATGGGATATCCTATTTAAAGGTTGCACAACCAAATGAAATGGAACATGAAGTTTACAGAAGGTAGGATATCATTAGAAATGCAAACAGAGCATACAATATACATTACGATAACAAAATAAATATACCTCAAATAAAGAAAAATGAATAAATAAACATGCTTTCCTTTCCTCTGATCCTCTTAGGCGTATCTCCTCTGATCCAACCAATATTTGTATAACTACACTCAATTATCTTATACAGGATGGAGAAAATACAGGTATTTTTGATAAAAAATACTGACAAATCTTTCAGGAAGAATTATCTAACTGTTCCTGTATTCCATGACCTTCCTTAAACACACAAAGGCATTTTTACACCACCCCTTTATCCCATCATATCCCATCATATCAGGAATAGGTCCCTGAGGCTGCGTGCCCACTATGCGTTTTTCAAGTGTTTTTGCCTCACATGCTGAGGAAATTTCCATTGCGGATTGTCATTGTGGAAAAATCCGCAGCATGTTCATTAATTTTGCGGACATGCAGCGTAATTGCCGCCATTGACTTGCATTTAATCACTTAATATCCGCATGACTACATGTGCACATGCGGATATTAAGCGATTCAATGTGTGGATGGTATCCGGGTCTGGAGAAGAGGAGACTCTCCTCTAGTGTTGAGCCACCCCCGTAGTGTTCGGGTTCGGTTCGGTTCGTCGAACACCATTACAACCAATGGCAGGCAAACAAAAACACATAGAAAACACCTTCAAAGGTGTCCAAAAGCTGACAAACTGCTCAGAAGACACTCTCTTTAAAAAAGCTGGCCGGCAATTCAGCATCAGTACCCGACAATTTAGAACAGAAAGAATAGAGCATCACACATAGATTAGATAGATAGAAACATGTCAGTCACATATATAAGAAGTACAGTGACAGTGTTGGTTACTGTACTTGTCATTTAGTGTTAAAGGATTTATTAAAAAAAATAATAGTGTTTTCATGCACCGTCTCTTTAAAAAAGCCGGCCGGCAATTCAGCATCGGTACCCGACAATTTAGAACAGAAAGAATAGAGCATCACACATAGATTAGATAGATAGAAACATGTCAGTCACATATATAATAAGTACAGTGATAGTGTTGATTACTGTAATTGTCATTTAGTGTTAAAATAAAGGATTTATTAAAAAAAAAATTGGTGTGGGGTTCCCCTTAATTTTAGTCTCTAGCGGAGGTTAAGCAGACGGCTGGGGCAGATGTTTGAATCCTGGGAAGGGGGTAATACACACAAAGCTTCCAAGGCTACTAATATCAGCCCCCTGCTGAATACCTAGCCTTTACTAGCTATTAAAATGGGGGACCCCCAAAAAAAATGACGTGGGGTCCCCCCTATTTTAATAGCTAGCAAAGGCTAGGCAGACAGCTGGGGGCTGATATTAATAGCCCAGGAAGGGTGCTATGAATATTGGCCCCCTCCCAGGCTAGAAACACCAGCCATCAGCTGCCACAGAAATGGCGCATCCATAGGATGCATCAATTCTGGCACTTAGCCTCACTCTTCCCACTGCCCTGTAGCGGTGGCAGTGGGGTAATAGGGCTGTGTTTGATGTCAGCTTATAATGCCAGCTGACATCAAGCCCAGGTTAGTAATGGAGAGGCGTGTATAAGACACCCCCATTACTAACCCCATAGTCAAAGTTAGAAAAAAGCACAAACACCCAGAATAATGTCCTTTAATTGAAATAAACACAATTCTTTAATGTTCTAAATTAAACCATACTTACCATCACGACCATTCCAGCTGAAGCCAACGATCTCCTGCAATAAAAATAAAATAATAAACCAACCTCATCCTTACCTTTCCATGCTTCCCAGGACGGCTCCAGCTCTGCTACATTCACATGACAGGCTGGATCGCAGCAGAAAGCTGCCAGCCACAGACACTGAGAAGTGCAGGCATGCCTGCGCTCCTCAGTGTCTGGCTGTGACAGACACTGAGGAATTCTCCTGCACATGCAGTGAGAGTAAGACAATTCTCCTGCACTCATGGAAAGCGCAGGAGAATTTTCCCATGCTGTCAATGACGTGCATGAGGTGACCTGAGTTCAATGAACTCAATGAACTCACCTCATGCACGTCACTGACAGCGTGGGAGAATTCTCCTGTGCTTTCCGTGAGCGCAGGAGAATTCTCTTACGCTCACTGCATGCGCAGGAGAATTCTCCCACGCTGTCAGTGACGTGCATGAGGTGAGCTGAGTTCATTGGACATGAACTCGGCTCATCTGGATGCCGTCACAGCAAGCATGCCTGCGCTTCTCAGTGTCTGCGGCATGGCAAGGTGGATGGCAGCTTTCGGCTGCGATCCAGCCTGTCATATGAATGTAGCAGAGCTGGAGCCATCCTGAGAACCATGGAAAGGTAAGGATGAGGTTGGTTTATTATTTTAATTTTATTGCAGAAGACATTGGCTTCAGCTGGAATGGGCGTGATGGTAAGTATGGTTTAATTTAGAACATTAAAGAATTGTGTGTTTATTTCAAGTAAAGGACTTTATTCTGGGTGTTTGTGTTTTTTTTAACTTTGACTACGGGGTTAGTAATGGGGGTGTCTTATAGACGTCTCACCATTACTAACTTGGGCTTGATGTCAGCTGGCATTATAAGCTGACATCAACCCCAGCCCTATTACCCCACTGCCACCGCTACATGGCAGTGGGAAGAGCGAGGCTAAGTGCCACAATTGGCGCATCCTATGGATGCGCCATTTTTGGGGCGGCTGACGGCTGGTGTTTCTAGCCTGGGAGGGGGCCAATATTCATGGCACCCTTCCTGGGCTATTAATATCAGCCCCCAGCTGTCTGCCTAGCCTTTGCTAGCTATTAAAATAAGGGGGACCCCACGTCATTTTTTTGGGTGTCCCCCATTTTAGTAGCTAGTAAAGGCTAGATATTCAGCTGGGGGCTGATATTAGTAGCCTGGGAAGCTCCGTGGGTATTACCCCCTTCCCAGGCTTCAAACATCTGTCCCAGCCGTCTGCTTAACCTCCTCTAGAGACTAAAATTACGGGGAACCCCACGCCAATTTTTTTTATAAATAAATCCTTTATTTTAACACTAAATGACAAGTACAGTAATCAACACTATCACTGTACTTATTATTTATGTGACTGACATGTTTATATCTATCTAATCTATGTGTGATGCTCTATTCTTCTGTTCTAAATTGTCGGGTATCGACCCTGGACCGTGTGTGCGTGGGAATACCTGGAACCGGATCTTTTGTGGATGCTGGGAGTCGTAGTCTCCGTGGCGGCGACCCGGTCCGTGCCCAGGGCGGTCAAACCAAATGGCAGTCTATTTATGTGTTTTTTATGAAATTAAATGTCCGACTACGCCACCCGTGGATTGCGGTCATAGTGAACCGCCGCTGCAGGGCAGACCGCTGAGGCTGGTGTTGTGGGTGCAGCAGAGGATAGTATAACTCCCCACGGGAGGAGTATAGCCTTAGGGCAGCAAGTGTGGATGTTGGGGGTGATGGCGCACGGGAGCAGCAGTAACGACACAGAGTCCTGTAATGCAGTCCAGGGGCATTTACTCACAGTTGTTTATTCACGTTACTACAGCTGGTCATAACGTCCCACGTCGCACTGTGTTCACCAGGTGAGGGACTCGGCCTACTCCCAGATAACTTTGGAGCGTTTCACAGGACCCCCTTTGTGTGTCCTTTCTCTGGCCTGTCATACCCCGCCAGTGACCTCGCTTCTGTCCGGCTGCCTCGGGCCTTCTCTGGTAAGCATTGGTGCCGTTTCCCTGACCCTATGTGGTGCCTTCCTAGCAGGTGTAGCAAGGGGCTGTGCTACATAAAATGTCACAGCCTCCGGTATCTAGCTGAGGGTAGTTCCCCTCCTCCACTAGTTTCGGGGACCGGTCTCCCCCTTTTGGCCTGACCCCTCTACGCAGGTAGATCCGGGCGTGCGGTGGTGACTCGCCGGTCCACACCCCTGGGGTCCCTTCGTTCCTTGTTCCTGGAGCCTCCTCTGCTCCTCTTTCCTCCTTCTTCTTCCTCCAGGCTCCAGCCGTTCTCTCCGGCCTGCCTGGGAGCAGAGCTCGGCCTGAGCCTCTGATCCCTGTCTCCTCCTCTCACTGCTTACTGAACACTTCTCCCTGATTTAAGAGTGTGCCCACCTTTTATACGTCCCTCTATGTGCACCCAGGAACTGCCCTCTCCCTCCTATGCACTACAGGGTCCCCCCTTCCTCGGTGTTCCCTCCTCCCACTCCAGCCAGGGACAGGGACTGTCGTGCTCTACTTGGAGCATATCGGTCGCACTGCCCCTCGGAAATGTGGTGTAATGCATGGAGTTTTCAGGGTCCTGATCCACACTCCATCCTTACCTGGAAGTGAGATATCGCACATCTGGCTGAGATGCAATACCTCTGTAGCGGCCGAACCCTCGGGGCGCTACATTCCCCACTGGTAAATCACAGCACGTCCACGAGCTGGAACAGAGCAAAAGACAATGCAAATTAGGACATGCAAAGATTTTTTTTTTTTTTGACTGCCAACTGCATACAACTTCCCTTTATGGGAAACATTTTCGCTTTTCATCAATATGTAAAACATTCTTTCTAGTTGAAAACATATAAAACATCATCAGCAGCACATCAACGGCGAAGTCTCTTTTCAACAGGCCACAGTTCTTTCCGCGACCAGGTGTCCATTTTTCTTAAGGTGCAAACTTGGCAAAACTTTTGAACATGATGGACCCGTTCACAAACCCTCAACATAGGCCATGGGCGCGGCTGCAGGGCATAGGTGATCCGGCCGTTGGACCACGTCTTCTGCCATGCCAAACGGGTTTTTGCTCTGAGGTCTGTTGTTGCAATATTTATAAAACCAATAGAGGGCACTTTAGGAAGTGCAACTATTTACATGGATTGGCTGCTCCCAGTCCTCAGCCGCATAGTTCACAGAGGGTTGGCTGCTCCCAGTCCTCAGTCGGATATTGCTGACCCATCTACGGGTAACTTTAATTAAACAAATGAGTTGACAACAATCCCGATCCAGTTGAACTTTTCATACTCCGCAAACGGCATGACACAAAGCTCTTCACCCTGGCGGGCAACTATTTACAGTTAGACTGTCGCTCATCAGTAGCGATGTCCTCCTTGTGGACTCTCCTCCTCCTCGCCGTACTCTTCAGACCCGTCCGGGTCCTCTGGGTAGTAGGGTCCAGGGCAGTGCTCTTCCTCTTCCCGCTGGACATTGAGGGCGTACCACCCTCTCAGTCCTCGATGTCGGGTGTAGGACACCAAGTCCCCCGGATACAGATCCCCTCCCCGGTGACCCTCGGGCAGGTGGCTCTCCACGTCCCTCCTATTGACAAAGAGGTCCGTGTCTGTGGTAGGGTCCCGGATGAACCCCCACCCCTTCTCTTGATGGAACTTTACCACGGTCCCGGTAATTTTTGGACCGCGTGCAGCTTGGGGGTTTCGGCGGGTCCGCATCTTCTCCTCCGCACTCCGGGCCTGCAGGTGCTCCCTCATTTGGCGCCGCGTCCGCTCCTCCTTCTCTAGCTGCCTAGAACTCCCTCTTGCGAGCTGCGGCCGCCCGCATCTCCTGGAAAAACCCCATTAGGTGCTCCCCGGTCTGGTCCGACTCTATCTGGACCTCTTCCTCCGGGAGCTGGGGGATAGTGACGGGCTGTGGAGCGGGCAGGAGCAGAGCAAGCGGGGCCTCGGCCCCTGCGGACAGTTTCCTCCGGAGACAAGGGTGAACCCATCCGCTTGGCAGGGGGACCGGCTCTCCATCGGGTCCGGCGAGCTGGCTGTATAGGTCGGTGTTAGAACTCTCCTGTTAGTTTTTTTCTAGTTTGCTGGTCACATGACCATTTTTGCCTATTTAATCCGGCTCCGCCCTCCTGGCCTTGCTGGACTTCATTGTAATTTCTACTCTTGAGCTAGCTTGGTACTCTGTTACCTTTCTCTGTAAGTTTTGCTAGGTCTTCAGACCTCTATGTTCTATTTTGTTTGTTTGTCCTATTTCTGCTACAATTTCTGCTAGGAGGTGTCCATCTTTCTCCCAGTCCCTAGTTCTTGTAGGGATCCCTTCCCTCACATCTATAGGTCTTCGTTCAGACTAGCCGAGGACTTTAGCGGGTCTGATCGCAGGATCAGGTTCCCCGTTACATCGTAGCTTAGTTCTATTGTAGGGACAGATCTCCTGTCTTTCCTTAGTGCTTGTAGCAGATCACAACAGTAAGTCCAGCCAAAAAAAATTCTCTAAGGAAAGACCCCCAGTTTCTATCATGGTCTCGGTTCAGAATTTGGCTCAACGCTTGCAGGGACTCTCTCTGGAGGTGGTCAAGCTCCAACAACACGTGAGTAGCTGCCCTGGAGCACATTTTGTAGAGCCAAAGGTACGTCTGCCTGATCTATTTTTTGGTGAACAACAAGATTTTTTTTCCTTTAAAAATGCTTGTTTATTGTATTTTCGTTTAAGACCCAGATCCTCTGGTGATGAATCACAGCGCATAGGGTTCATAATGTCACTTTTGCGCAAAGAACCTCAGGAATGGGCCTTTTCTCTCCAACTTAGTGATCCGTGCTTTAGATCAGTGGATAGTTTTTTTTCTGCTTTGGGGTTGTTGTATGATGATCCTGATCGTGTCTCATCTGCTGAGTCTGAATTAAGACATTTGAGGCAGGGATCAGGTAATGTGGAAAATTATTGTACTCACTTCCGTCGGTGGTCTGCTCAGGTGGAGTGGAACGATTCAGCTTTGAAAAGTTCATTTCTTGCACGGCTAGGTGAAAGGGTCAAGGATCTGCTGATTGCTTATCCTTCACCTGGAAACTTGCAGGAGGCAATGCAATTAGCTATTCGGGTGGACAGGAGACTGCGTGCAAGGGTTAATGAGAGTAAATCCTCTGCCATGTCAGCTCCGAGTCTTGAGAGGGTCTGTACTGACATTGGTGAGCCGATGGAGATTGGGGCGATGTCACCCCGCTCTCAGGAAAAAGACCGCAGATTTTCTGAAGGTTTGTGCTTTTATTGCGGAAAATCTGATCATTTCATTAAGAACTGTGTGCTTCGTATGAACAAAGAAAAAAAAAAGGTCAGTTACGCTCGTATAGCCTGTTTAAATACTAAGGGTGTACTTCTTTCTGCTACTACCACTGCTCAGGAAGAATTAATTGAATTTCGGGTATTTGTGGATTGTGGTTCTACTCTGAATGTGATTGATGGGGGATTCCTGGAAAAACTTAAATTAAAACCCAAACCTTTGTCATCCCCTATTGCTGTGGTTTCTGTCAATGGCTCTCCCTTAAAGAGTGTTACTCACAAGGTCTGTGAATTTCCCCTCACTATTAATGGTATTCACCAAGAGAATTTGGATTTGGTAGTATTAAATAATTTGCCTTCTCCAGTAGTGTTGGGGTTACCCTGGTTAAAATTGCACAATCCTGTACTGGATTGGTCTACCAATGAAATTAAGTCCTGGAGCCCTAAGTGTTATGACAAGTGTTGTAACGGGCGCATTGCTGCTGTGGATAAAGGGGAATTACCTGTACCTATTCAGGATTTTTGGAATTTTTTTTCTGAGAAGGAATCGCAAATTTTGCCTCCCTATAGAGACTATGATTGTACCATTAAATTTGTCCCTGGAGCGACTCTTCCTAAGAGTCGTTTATTTAATCTTACTATTCCTGAGAGAAAGGCTTTGGAGGAATACATACAGACAAGCTTGGCTGCCGGTCACATTAGGCCTTTCAAGTCTCCTGTGGCTGTTGGATTTTTTTTTGTTAAAAAAAAGGACAGCAGTTTATGTCCTTGTCTGGACTTTCGTGAGATTAATAAAATTACTGTACGCAATCCTTACCCACTGCCATTGATTCCTGATTTGTTTAACCAGTTAGTGGGGGCCAAGTGGTTCTCTAAAATTGATCTCCGGGGGGCATACAATTTGTTGCGCATGAAGGAGGGTGATGAATGGAAGACTGCTTTTAACACTCCTGTGGGTCATTTTGAGAATCTGATTATGCCTTTTGGTCTTACCAATGCTCCAGCATTTTTTCAGAATCTTATTAATGACATCCTTAGACCTTTGATCGGCAAAAATGTGGTTGTGTATTTGGATGACATTTTGATTTATTCGCCGGATCTGGAGTCTCATTGGCGGAGCGTACGTGAGGTTTTACAGTTATTAATGGACAATTCGCTTTTTGCTAAGCTAGAGAAATGTGAGTTTGCTGTACAGAGAATTAGTTTTTTTGGCTACATTATCTCCAGTGAAGGTTTTGAGATGGATCCGGTTAAAGTTCAAGCTGTGCAGGAATGGCCTAGGCCTATTGGTTTGAAATCGATACAGAGGGTTTTGGGTTTCGCCAATTATTACAGAAAATTCATAAAAAAAATTTCTATTATTGTCAAACCACTGACCGATCTCATCAGGAAAGGTGCTAATGCGGTTCAGTGGACTTCTGAGGCCATTGAAGCTTTTGTGTTTCTAAAGGAGAGGTTCACCCCTGCTCCCATCCTTATGCAGCCTGATGTGACTAAGCCGTTTTTGGTTGAGGTTGATGCTTCTTCTGTGGGGGTCGGTGCGGTGTTGTCTCAGGAAAACAAGGATGGAGTACATCCCTGTGCCTTTTTTTCAAAAATTTTTTCTGAGACTGAACTTAATTACGATATTGGTAATCGGGAATTGCTGGCGATTAAACTCGCATTTGAACACTGGCGTCATCTCTTGGAAGGTGCTGAATTTCCCATTCAGGTTTTCACTGATCATAAAAATCTGATCTATCTTGATGCTGCCAAGCGCTTGAATGCCCGTCAGGCTAGGTGGGCACTTTTTTTCTCGCGGTTTAATTTTTCTGTTACGTACATCCCGGGTACCAAGAATGTTAAAGCTGATGCTTTGTCTCGCAGCTTTTCTCCCATGGTCGGTGCTGAGGAGGAGGAGGAGAGCATTTTACAAGAAGGTGTTGTGATTGCTGCTTTGTCTCCGTTTTGGAGGATGAGATTCTTAAAGCTCAGGAGAATGCCCCATCTAACACTCCCCATGGGAGGTTGTTTGTGCCTAGGACCTTTAGGAGAGATTTGTTTGTTGAGTGTCATGAGTCTCGGTTGGCAGGTCATCCAGGAATTTCTGAGACCAAGAGACTTGTGGGTCGCAGTTTTTGGTGGCCTGGATGGCAGAAGGAAGTCATTAAGTGGGTGCATCAATGTACTGTGTGTGCTAGATCTAAGTCTTCGCATTCTCCTGCTGCGGGGTTGCTTTGCCCTCTGGAGGTTCCTAGTGCACCTTGGACACATCTGGCTATGGACTTTATTACTGACCTTCCCCCCTCTGAGGGTTTCACGGTCATCTGGGTGGTCGTGGACCGTTTTAGCAAGATGTGTCACTTAGTTCCCTTCATCAAACTGCCCTGCGCTAAGACACTCGCTAAGGCCTTTGTCAAGGAAATTGTCAGACTACATGGCGTTCCTACTGACATTGTTTCTGATAGGGGACCTCAGTTCGTGGCTCGTTTTTGGCGTGCCTTTTGTGACAGGTTGGGAGTTCATTTGTCGTTTTCATCCGGATATCATCCTGAGTCTAATGGCCAGACAGAAAGAAAGAACCTGGATGTTGAGCAGTTCTTGCGTTGTTTTGTGGCAGACAATCAAGAAGGGTGGTCTGAGTTTCTGCCACTTGCTGAATTTGCCCTTAACAACCATACATCCTCTTCTGCTGGGTGTTCGCCTTTTTTTTGTTGTTCTGGGAGACATCCGTCTTTTGGGTCATTCTCCAAATTGGTATCGGCTGTGCCTGAGGAGGAGAGTTTTTCCAGTGATTTGGAGAGAGTTTGGACGGATGTGCTTGGTAATCTTCAGGAGGCTAACAAAAAATCTAAGTGGTACTTTGATAGGAAACGGCAAGAGGTTTTGTTTGCTGTTGGTGACATGGTTTGGTTGTCCTCTAAGAATCTGCGATTGAGGATTCCTTCTAAAAAATTGGGTCCCAAGTTCGTAGGGCCCTTTAAGGTGCTTCAGATAGTTAACCAATCTGCTGTTAGGTTGGAGGTTCCTACCTCCTGGAAGATTAATCCGGTATTTCATATTTCTCTGTTGAAAAGAGCTGATGTGTCGGATGGTGACGCCTCTGCCACTGTTCATCCGGTGGTGGAGGACGGGGAATATGAAATTTCCCGCATCCTAAATTCTAGACGGTATAGAGGGAGTTTGCAGTATCTCGTCGCTTGGAAGGGTTTCGGACCCGAGGATAACTCATGGGTGAGGGCGGATGATGTTTCTGCTTCCAGACTTGTCAGAGCGTTTCACAGGAGGTTTCCTGATAAGCCCGGGCCTAGGGGATCCGGAGGATCCTCTTAGAAGAGGGTGTACTGTTAGAACTCTCCTGTTAGGTTTTTTCTAGTTTGCTGGTCACATGACCATTTTTGCCTATTTAATCCGGCTCCGCCCTCCTGGCCTTGCTGGACTTCTTTGTAATTTCTACTCTTGAGCTAGCTTGGTACTCTGTTACCTTTCTCTGTCAGTTTTGCTAGGTCTTCGGACCTCTATGTTCTATTTTGTTTGTTTGTCCTATTTCTGCTGCAATTTCTGCTAGGAGGTGTCCATCTTTCTCCCAGTCCCTAGTTCTTGTAGGGATCCCTTCCCTCACATCTATAGGTCTTCGTTCAGACTAGCCGAGGACTTTAGCGGGTCTGATCGCAGGATCAGTTTCCCCGTTACAGCTTAGTTCTATTGTAGGGACAGATCTCCTGTATTTCCTTAGTGCTTGTAGCAAATCACAACAGTCGGTCCCTAGGGGTGGCAGTGTTGGGACCGGGGGCGCACGCTGCTTGAAGGTGCCTGGGGAGATCAGGCCTTGTGACCAGGCCTGGAGCGGGCCACTTCTGACCACACCCGGGGTCAGGGGGCACGGCCTGGGGCGTGATCCGGCAGCTGTGCTCGCGGCTTGGGGCCTATGTGCCGGCCGCGGGAGCGGGGAAGGCGCAGCGACTCCCAGAACATCTGACTCCGTGATGGGGTCCAGAGGCAGGTCTGTAGCATCAGAGCTGGTGGCAGGGGTGTCCCCCTTACCTGCTTCCAGGGCTGCGCTGCTCTCGGATTCCAGCCTCCGCTCCTCGTCTTCAAGGGCTGGCTCGCTGGCCGGTGCTGGCGGCGTCACTCGCTGCTGGGCCACGACCCGCCGGGCTGCGCCTGAACCATCCTCCGGTCCAGATCCTCCAGCGCAGTTCGAAGGAACTCCGGGTCTTCTCCAGGGAGCTGAGCCATCAGCTCCTTGAGGCTATACGGGGCCGCCATGGCCTGCAGCAGGCCACCCGTCAGGGTGCTGATTTCAGTGCTGCTCGCCATCTCCGGTTGTGGTCTGCCGTGACTGATCCAAACCACACCCTGCCCCCCGGTTTTCTTCTCATTCCGCCCCTGTTGAGGGTGGTCCCGGGGCAACCTGCTGACAATCATTCTCAGGGGCAGCCCCCCACGTTGATGGACATCTCTACAGCCGCACTCAAGGTTGTTGGGGGTGGGCTCCTTCTTTGGCGCCATTCTGGGACCTGGCCCACGATGGGAGGTGGCTTCTTGTTGTCTTTTGGCGCGCACATAATAGCGTCCGTTCTGCTGGGGCGGGTGCCACATTCAATAAAATAAAACAGTCTTTATTCAGGCATGCTGTACCCGGTGGTTGCGGGCACAAAATCCTGCCAACTACGCCAAAGTTGACGCGCCCCCTGGGTCGTGTGTGCGTGGGGATACCCGGAACCGGATCTTTTGTGGATGCTGGGGGTCGTAGTCTCCGTGGCGGCGACCCGGTCCGTGCCCAGGGCGGTCAAACCAAATGGCAGTCTATTTATGTGGTTTTTATGAAATTAATTGTCCGACTACGCCACCCGTGGATTGCGGTCAGAGTGAACCGCCGCTGCAGGGCAGACCTCTGAGGCTGGTGTTGTGGGTGCAGCAGAGGATAGTATAACTCCCCAC
The DNA here is from genome assembly GCF_046119375.1 of Phyllobates terribilis. Classification (NCBI taxonomy): domain Eukaryota; kingdom Metazoa; phylum Chordata; class Amphibia; order Anura; family Dendrobatidae; genus Phyllobates; species Phyllobates terribilis. The sequence continues at coordinate 83,116,481 of NW_027362764.1, forward strand.
GGGAGGAGTATAGCCTCAAGGCAGCAAGTGTGGATGTTGGGGATGATGGGGCACGGGAGCAGCAGTAACGACACAGAGTCCTGTAATGCAGTCCAGGGCATTTACTCACAGTTGTTTATCCACGTTACTACAGCTGATCATAACGTCCCACGTCGCACTGTGTTAACCAGGTGAGGGGCTCGGCCTACTTCCAGAAAACTTTGGAGCGTTTCACAGGACCCCCTTTGTGTGTCCTTTCTCTGGCCTGTCATACCCCACCAGTGACCTCGCTTCTGTCCGGCTGCCTCGGGCCTTCTCTGGTAAGCGTTGGTGCCGTTTCCCTGACCCTATGTGGTGCCTTCCTAGCAGGTGTAGCGAGGGGCTGCGCCACATAAAATGTCACAGCCTCCGGTTTCTAGCTGAGGGTAGTTCCCCGCGTCCACTAGTTTCGGGGACCGGTCTCCCCCTTTTGGCCTGACCCCTCTAAGCAGGTAGATCCGGGCGTGCGATGGAGACTCGCCGGTCTACACCCCTGGGGTCCCTTCGTTCCTTGTTCCTGGAGCCTCCTCCACTCCTCTTTCCTCCTTCTCCTTTCTCCAGGCTCCAGCCTTTCTCTCTGGCCTGCCTGCGGAGCAGAGCTCAGCCTGAGCCTCTGCTCCCTGTCTCCTCCTCTCACTGCTTACTGAACACTTCTCCCTGATTTAAGATGGTGCCCACCTTTTCTACCTCACTGTAGGTGCACCCAGGAACTGCCCTCTCCCTCCTATGCACTACAGGGTTACCCCTTCCTTGGTGTCCCCCCCCCACTCCAGCCAGGGACAGGGACTGTCGTGCTCTACTTGGAACATATCGGTCGCCCTGACCCCCGGAAATGTGGTGTAATGCATGCAGTTTTCAGGGTCCTGATCCACACTCCATCCTTACCTGGAAGTGAGATATCGCACATCTGGCTAAGATGCAATACCTCTGTAGCGGCAGAACCCTTGGGGCGCTACATATGCCGCTGCTGAATTGACGGCTTTTCATGTTTCACTGTGAGCACTGTTCCCATCGATTTGGGCAACCACTGTAATGCCACAACCACCATGGCTCTGGCATTACAGTGAGTGGTAGACAATCCCTGCATGATGTGAAAAAATCCAGTTACACTTTTGGTGCACGAACAGTTATCGAACATAACCTCGAACAGCTGAATTTTTTGCAAATCGTTCGTGTTCATCGAACGACTCGAACACCCCCCAAAACAGCTCGCATTTGAAATTGGCGAACAGTTCTAGTCGAACACCGCTCATCTCTACTCTCCTCCACACCCGGGTACCATAGTACCTGTTAAAAAAAAAATAAAAAATATACATTATGCTCACCTTCCGATGTCCCCCGGTCTCCTCTATGGTGCGGCCTCCCCGGTGGCTCGTGATGGTGTAAAAGGACCTTCCATGACGTCATTTAGTCATGCGACAAGTCACGCGACCGCTGACGTTGGCGGTCGTGTGTCCTGTCACATGATTAAATGACATAATGGAAGGTCCTTTTACACCACCGCGAGCAGTACAAGAAGCCGGACTCACTGGAGAGAAGACCGCAGGCCATTGGAAGGTGAGTATAATGTTTTTGGTTTTATTTTTTACCATTTTTATTTTTTTTAACTATTAACTTGGTCACACTATATAAATCCAGGCTGGTTGCATGGATTTATATAGTGTGACCAAGTTGTAAAGCACTTTTCCAAGTGATGCTGAAATCGTTTGGAAAAGCGCTTGACGCTTCTACCTGGAAGGAAAAACGCATGGAAAATCCGCATGTGTTTTTCCTGCCAGGGAGATGCAGAAAAAATCTGCAACATTTCTGCTTCATGGGCACTTAGCCTCAAACGAAGGTTTGAGTACCTGGGTTGACGGTTGTTTACGGCCTTTGGTGATGAGAACGCCAGGTTTCCTTAAAGATAGCTCTTCAGTGCTCAGAATTTTTGACGGTATCGCATGGTCTGATCACTACACCTTCATCACATGCAATATTGTCAATCTTTATTCCTGCATCCCTCACTCTTTGGATTTGGAAGCCGTCACATACCATCTCAACAAATATAGTTCCTTTGATCATGAACTAAAAGAAGTGATCCTGAAGGCCATTGATTATCTCCTTAACTGCTTCCAGACCGCCAACTGCACATAAACGTCGGCGCTGCCTGGGCTCTGTGCAGCACCGATGTTTATGATCGGTCGGTGGTCCTGCAGCCCTCAGGACCCCCAAGGTCCTGCAAGCGCTGTGGGTGCGGTGCAGAGCGACAGCTCTGACAGGGGACATCATCGGGACCTGATTGGATTATGTCCCAATGATGTTAACCTTTTTCTATCTTCTATATGCCACGATCTATAGTGATCGCGGCATTTAGAAGATAGTGAGAGGAGAGGGGGTCATCCACTTACCTCTCTGACGGCCCCCTGATGTCTGACAGGACCTGCCGTTGTCATGGCAGCCGGAGGTCACATGACCGCCTCCAGATCTGCCATATATGGTGTCCTGCTAGACTGAGCCTGCAGTTGAAGTCTAGCAGGAGACACTGACTGTGAAACTGTCAGCAAAGTTCTCATGCAATGCAATACATGTCTATTGCATTGCATGAGAACAGTGATTAGAAAAATAAAAATGAATGTTCCATACACGACTAAAAATGTAAAAAAAAGGCCTAAAAAATGTTTTCAAACTGTTAAAAAAATCACAAAATAAATAAAAATAAATAAAATATTAAACCAATAATCCATATATTTATGCAAAAACAAAAAAGTACACATATTTGGTATCGCCGCATCCGAAACAACCCGATCTATAAAACTGTCACACTAATTAACTCCTTCTGTGCACACCGTAATAAAAATAAATAAAAAACAGAGCAAAAAAACTATGCTTTTTCATCATATTGCCAAACAAAAAATGGAAAAAAATGCGATCAAAAAGCAAAATGGAAATAAAATGGTACCGCTGAAAACATCATCTTGTTCCGCAAAACAAAGCCGCCATACAGCTCTATCAGCCGAAAAATAAAAAAGTTATAGCTCTCAGAATAAAGTGATGCAAAAATAATATTTTTTCTATAAAATTGTTTTATTGTGTAAAAGTGCCAAAACATAAAGAAATATACAGTAAGTGTAGTATCGCTGTAAACATACTGACCTGAAGAATAATGCTGCCTTATCACTTTTACCACATGCAGAACGGCATACAAAAAAACCCTCAAAAAACAATTCCTGAATTGTTGGTTTTTGTTAATTTTACCTCCCAAAAAACAGAATAGAAAGCGATCAAAAAATGTCACGTACCCCAAAATGGTACCAATAAAAATTTCAACTCATCCCACAAAAAACAAGCCATCACATGGCTCTGTCGGATGAAATATGGAAAAATTATAGCTCTCAAAATATGGTGATGCAAAAACTAGATTTTGCAAAAAAAAGCATCTTTTAGTGTGTGACAGCTGTCAGTCATAAAAACCCGATATAAATCTGGTATCTCTGTAATCGCACCAAACCAAAGAATAAAGTAATCTCATCACTTATACCACACAAGGAACGGCGTAAAAAATAAATATAACCAATTCTTCACCTGCTACTAATTTGTTTATTATGTCTCCTAAAGATCGCAGTAAGGCTCTGCTCACATTTATCCTGTGCTCTGCGCTGAGCACTTACACGAGAGTTTCCGTGAAAATCTCTGAAATACGTGATTCAGACGGAACCCATGACGGAAGATTCCCTGTAGTGAGGCTGATATAGGCCACTGTGGATGCCATCTGGCCTGTGATCCCACGGTATCATTTGTTTTAGGCGTGCATAAAAGTGCAGTTGGCCACAGTTTTGTGCACTTCTGAAAAAAAGGACACCGCTAAACAGAGGCCAGATGGAGTCCAGAGTAACTCTGCTGCCTCATTACAGTGAATGGATCCCGCAGGGGTTTCATCTGAATTACATCACTTGCAAATTTAGATGGAAACCCCGATGTAAGTGCTCAACCTAGAGCGCCGGATAAATGTTACATAAAATGTTCCCAATAAAAGCTTCAACTCAGTCCTCAAAAAAAGCTAGTCCCCACTCAGGTCCGTTATCTGTTAAAAATATAAGGGACTTCCAAGTTTCTGGTAGCAGAAAGGCTCTGGAAAAGGGAAATGGCCCTTGCCCCCCAAAAGAAATTCAGAAAATTTTGTGCTCCCAAATCCAAATGCCTATTCTACAATAATTTGTTCTCCAATTGTCAAATAGCGCTCCGTCCTTCCCAGATCTTGCCATATGGGTAAGCGGTACAATACAGCCACATGTGGGGTATTATAAATGGATATGAATAGCGGTACCAGAGCGCCAATAACAGGGCAAAAATATTAAAAGGACTGATTTATTAATATACACACAACGCGTTTCGGTGGACACAGCCACCTTCATCAGGTGTGACAAGCAGCAAACAATTGATCCTTATATACATTTGACTAGGTATACAATTACTTAAAAGGGGCGGGGCCAGATACAGAGTAATACCTCTATATTAACCCCTTGAGTTCATATATGCTCAATAGAGTAAAAAGGATTGTTATAAAATAATGCCTAATGAAGCATATAGGGTTCTTATAAAAAGGATTCGCTGTAAAAAAACAACAACTTGTGAATCCTATAATCTTAATACTTCATAGGATATATTGTCATCTACCACCCTATATTTTAGATTATATAAAAAAATAATAATAATTTTTACATACAACATAAAACAATGCATAAATATAAAGTATAAAATTACAATCAGTTTCTATCATTATAATTAGGAAAAGTAGACGAAGAAAGGAAAGAGAAAAAAAAGAGGAAAAAAAAAAAAAAAAATCCAAAAAAAAAAAAAAAAAAAAAAAAAATAATAATAATAAAAAAAAAAAAAAAATAAAAAATTTTTTTTCTTTAAATTCTTTCTCCCTTCTCTCTCTCTCCTCCCTCCTCCCCTCCCTCTCTCCTTTCCCCTCTTCCCTCCTTCTCTCTCTCCTCCCCCCTCCTCCTCCATATAAAAGATATATATAATAAATTTGCTAAAATATGAAAACAATTATTTAAAAAGTTGTCTTCTCTATATTAAGGTTCAAACCTTCAGGAGACAAGGTTCCCATTTTGAAAATCCAATAATTTTCACGTGTAATGAGACGATTTAGTCTATCAGGGTGTGTATCAACTATATGATCAATGATAGTTAGTTTTAGGTTATTAGGATTTTTTTGATGTTCTTTTAAGAAATGATTAGAAACACTATGTAGGGGAAAGCCGTTTCTAATATTTTGGCGATGTTTATTTAATCTGGAGTGCATTTCCTGGATAGTGCGGCCAATGTATTGCAGGCCGCAGGTGCACTGGAGCAGATAGATCACATATGAGGACTGACATGTAAGTCTAAAGCGAATGGGATATATCTCTCCAGTGACCGCAGAGACGAATGTTTTGGCTCCGTTATCAATGGATTGACAGCATAAGCATTTAGGGACATTACATTTATAACATCCATTATTGCTAATAGGAACTGAATGGTTCGGTCTTCTACCAATTGTTGTATTGCTAGGGGCTATATAGTTTCCTAGATTTTTACTCCTCCGATATATGACATGAGGAAATTCCGGTAAATGACCAGTTAATATTGGATCATTACTTAAAATGAACCAGTATTTTTTTAATAAACTGGATAACACTTGCGTAGGTTTACCATAGGTAGTAATCAGATTTAAACTGAAATCGCTGTATGGCTCTTGGCTGGTATTCTTGGATTTGTTGATACACAGGTTCTGTGATAGGGATCTAGTTTTGGAGAAAGCATCCTCTAATAATTTCCGGGGGTATCCCTTAGCTCTAAAACGTTTTTGTAAAACCTTAGATTCCAGAAAAAAATCCGAATCATGTGTACAATTTTTTCTGACACGCCAATATTGACCGTATGGAATATTTCTAATCCAGCTGGGTAGATGGCCACTGTCAAATTCAAGATAGCTATTTACATCCACTTCCTTAAAGTGGGTAGATGTGGATATTTTACCCGAATTGTCTATATTTATCTGAAGGTCAAGATATTGAATATTACTCTCAGATATGGTAGAGGTAAAGGAAAGACCCCAGTCGTTAGAGTTTAATTCATCAATAAATTTGGCAGCCTCCACAGTATTTCCCCTCCATATAATAAACAGATCGTCTATAAAGCGGCGGTACATAATGATGGATTTATCGGCGCCGAGGGATTGCGCGATGTGGATAGACTCGAATGCCCCCATATATAGATTTGCATAACTGGGGGCAAACCTCGTCCCCATCGCGCAGCCCCTCAGCTGCCGATACATCACCCCCTCAAAAGAAAATACATTGTTCTCAAGAATGAAAGTTATACCCCTCAATAAAAAGTTTTTTTGAGGATCTTGTAAGTTAGGGTCCTCATCTAGGAATTTTTTAATTGCCTGTAAACCCAATACATGTGTGATATTGGAATAAAGAGAGCTTATATCGAGTGTAATAAGAAGACAGCCTGGAAGAGGGGGTAATTCTCTCAATAGTCTAATTAAATGTGTGGAATCCTTTAAATGAGAATCTAGGGATAAAACGTACTTCTGTAAAAAAAGATCAATATAGTGGGATAAGTTGGATGTGATAGAATTAATACCAGAAATAATAGGACGTCCAGGGGGATTAAATTTATCTTTATGAATTTTGGGTAAAAAATAAAAATAAGGGACTTTGAATTTTTTAATGTCTAAAAAGGATTTTTCTTTTTTATTGAGGAAGCCAGCTGTAGAGGCCCCTGCTACAAGTCCTTTGTACTCCAAAAAAATGGTTACAGATGGGTCTGCTTCTAATTTCACGTAGTAGTTTGAGTCGTCTAAGATTCTGAGGCCCTCCTTGATGTACCAGCCTCTGTTCATTATCACAGTCCCCCCTCCCTTATCTGCTCTCTTTATAATTATTTCTTTATTATCCTGAAGGGTTTTTAATGCACATTTCTCCTGGTAGCTCAAGTTATTCACTTTTTTAGAAATTGGGGGGAATGTCCTAAGGTCCCTCAAAATTAATTGTTGGAAAGTTTCAAGGTGTGAACCTTTGTGATGTAATGGATAAAAATTATTTTTCCCCTTCACATTTACATGAGTGAAAGGGTCCAGTAATGGGGGGCCTGGTATATTAGATTCTTGAATGGAGGGGGATACTGTTGAGCATGAACTAATAGGATGTGATTTTCTCTTATCTTCCAATAGAAAATGTCTTTTTAGTGTCAATTTCCTTATAAATTCATTTAAATCACAGAACAAAGTGAAATTATTAAATGGGACAGCTGGACAGAAAGATAATCCTCGACCTAACAAGGATCGTTCAGCTTCAGATAGCACATAGCTAGAAATATTAAAAATGCCCCCACAACCGATAGGGGTTTCTATCTGCAGGGAATTTGTATTCTGGTTCATTGGCAAGATTTCATTTTCTTTATATTTGGATTGTGTCTCAATTTCGGCATTTGGACTATTTTTGTTATTGAGGCCTCGGGTTTTTTTAAAAAATTCAAAGTCCCTTATTTTTATTTTTTACCCAAAATTCATAAAGATAAATTTAATCCCCCTGGACGTCCTATTATTTCTGGTATTAATTCTATCACATCCAACTTATCCCACTATATTGATCTTTTTTTACAGAAGTACGTTTTATCCCTAGATTCTCATTTAAAGGATTCCACACATTTAATTAGACTATTGAGAGAATTACCCCCTCTTCCAGGCTGTCTTCTTATTACACTCGATATAAGCTCTCTTTATTCCAATATCACACATGTATTGGGTTTACAGGCAATTAAAAAATTCCTAGATGAGGACCCTAACTTACAAGATCCTCAAAAAAACTTTTTATTGAGGGGTATAACTTTCATTCTTGAGAACAATGTATTTTCTTTTGAGGGGGTGATGTATCGGCAGCTGAGGGGCTGCGCGATGGGGACGAGGTTTGCCCCCAGTTATGCAAATCTATATATGGGGGCATTCGAGTCTATCCACATCGCGCAATCCCTCGGCGCCGATAAATCCATCGTTATGTACCGCCGCTTTATAGACGATCTGTTTATTATATGGAGGGGAAATACTGTGGAGGCTGCCAAATTTATTGATGAATTAAACTCTAACGACTGGGGTCTTTCCTTTACCTCTACCATATCTGAGAGTAATATTCAATATCTTGACCTTCAGATAAATATAGACAATTCGGGTAAAATATCCACATCTACCCACTTTAAGGAAGTGGATGTAAATAGCTATCTTGAATTTGACAGTGGCCATCTACCCAGCTGGATTAGAAATATTCCATACGGTCAATATTGGCGTGTCAGAAAAAATTGTACACATGATTCGGATTTTTTTCTGGAATCTAAGGTTTTACAAAAACGTTTTAGAGCTAAGGGATACCCCCGGAAATTATTAGAGGATGCTTTCTCCAAAACTAGATCCCTATCACAGAACCTGTGTATCAACAAATCCAAGAATACCAGCCAAGAGCCATACAGCGATTTCAGTTTAAATCTGATTACTACCTATGGTAAACCTACGCAAGTGTTATCCAGTTTCTTAAAAAAATACTGGTTCATTTTAAGTAATGATCCAATATTAACTGGTCATTTACCGGAATTTCCTCATGTCATATATCGGAGGAGTAAAAATCTAGGAAACTATATAGCCCCTAGCAATACAACAATTGGTAGAAGACCGAACCATTCAGTTCCTATTAGCAATAATGGATGTTATAAATGTAATGTCCCTAAATGCTTATGCTGTCAATCCATTGATAACGGAGCCAAAACATTCGTCTCTGCGGTCACTGGAGAGATATATCCCATTCGCTTTAGACTTACATGTCAGTCCTCATATGTGATCTATCTGCTCCAGTGCACCTGCGGCCTGCAATACATTGGCCGCACTATCCAGGAAATGCACTCCAGATTAAATAAACATCGCCAAAATATTAGAAACGGCTTTCCCCTACATAGTGTTTCTAATCATTTCTTAAAAGAACATCAAAAAAATCCTAATAACCTAAAACTAACTATCATTGATCATATAGTTGATACACACCCTGATAGACTAAATCGTCTCATTACACGTGAAAATTATTGGATTTTCAAAATGGGAACCTTGTCTCCTGAAGGTTTGAACCTTAATATAGAGAAGACAACTTTTTAAATAATTGTTTTCATATTTTAGCAAATTTATTATATATATCTTTTATATGGAGGAGGAGGGGGGAGGAGAGAGAGAAGGAGGGAAGAGGGGAAAGGAGAGAGGGAGGGGAGGAGGGAGGAGAGAGAGAGAAGGGAGAAAGAATTTAAAGAAAAAAAATTTTTTTTTTTTTTTTTCTCTTTTTTTTCTCTTTCCTTTCTTCGTCTACTTTTCCTAATTATAATGATAGAAACTGATTGTAATTTTATACTTTATATTTATGCATTGTTTTATGTTGTATGTAAAAATTATTATTATTTTTTTATATAATCTAAAATATAGGGTGGTAGATGACAATATATCCTATGAAGTATTAAGATTATAGGATTCACAAGTTGTTGTTTTTTTACAGCGAATCCTTTTTATAAGAACCCTATATGCTTCATTAGGCATTATTTTATAACAATCCTTTTTACTCTATTGAGCATATATGAACTCAAGGGGTTAATATAGAGGTATTACTCTGTATCTGGCCCCGCCCCTTTTAAGTAATTGTATACCTAGTCAAATGTATATAAGGATCAATTGTTTGCTGCTTGTCACACCTGATGAAGGTGGCTGTGTCCACCGAAACGCATTGTGTGTATATTAATAAATCAGTCCTTTTAATATTTTTGCCCTGTTATTGGCGCTCTGGTACCGCTATTCATATCCATTTATTGTCCCTTTCCCCCTGTTGGGGTGCGGTAGAGCTGCCTTTAACTTATTGTTCTTTCACCTGTGGGAGGAATTTAATTAGAATCACTACCCTGGTTTTCCAAGCTGCGCTGCCCTAACCCCTCCGGAACACTGCCGGGGGTGTTGGTGAAGCTGGGCGTCCATCTCGGCGTTACATGCAACTAACCTGACCACGTGATCCACCACCGAGAGATCAGGATCTGTGAACGCCGCTGGAAATAGATGACAGCCACCAACAGAGCGGAGCTTGTGGAGCTTTACACTGGGGTTGTGCAGAGGTGCACAACTTCATAAGGTTAGTAGCCATCCTCACACCCCTCTAACAATTGCAATACTGAGTCACCCATTGCGCCTTGTTCTCTCCTCTCTTTACATATGGGGTATTGACACTTTTAGAAGAAATTATGTGACACATTTCGGCACCATTTTTACCCATTGCCCTGTGTGAAAATGTAAAATCTGAGGGTAAAACTTTTTTTTGTGGTAAAAATATAATTATGTTTTCTTCACTGCCCAATGGTATAAATTTACAAATTAAAAAATACTCACTACTTCCCTAGATGAATTCCTTGAGAGGTGTAGTTTACAAAATGGGGTCACTTCTGCTGTTTCGGCATGTCAGCGACTCTTCAAATGTGACATGGTGTCTGCAACCTATCCCAGGCAACATTGCGCTCCTTTCTCTTCTGAACCCTGCCGTACACCAAAGCAGTGGTTTTCCCCCACATATGGGGTATCAGCGTACTCAGGAGAAATTGCACAACAAACTTCATGGTGCAATTTCTCCTGTTATCCTTATGATAATGCAAAATTAGGGGATGAAAAAATTTTTGGGGGGAAAAATGTGAAAATTTTATTTTTACGGCTCAATATTATAAACTTCTGTGAAGCACCTGGGGGTGCAAGGTGCTCACCACACATCTAGATAAGTTCCCTAAGGGGTCTAGTTTCCAAAATGGTTTCACTTGTTGGGGGTTTCCACCACTGTTTAGGCACATTAGGGGCTCCCCAAATGCGACATGGCGTCCGCTAATTATTCAAACAAATTTTACATTCAAAAAGTCAAATGGCGCTCCTTCCCTTCCGAACCCTGCAGTGTACCCAAATAGTGGTTTTCCCCCACATATGGGGTATCAGCATACTCAGGAGAAATTTCACAGCAAATTTCATGGTGCAATTTCTCCTGTTAACCTTATGATAATGCAAAATTAGGGGATTAAAAACATTTTTTGTGGGAAAAATGTGAAAATTTTATTTTTACGGCTCAATATTATAAACTTCTGTGAAGCACCTGGGGGTGCAAGGTGCTCACCACACATCTAGTAAGTTCCTTAAGGGGTATAGTTTCCAAAATGGTGTCACTTGTGGGGGGGTTCCACTGTTTAGACACATCAGGGGCTCCCCAAATGCAACATGGTGTCCGCTATGTTTTACATTCAAACATTCAAAAAGTCTAATGGCGCTCCTTCCCTTCCAAACCCTGCAGTGCACCCAAACAGTGGTTTTCCCTCACATATGGGGTATCAGCACGCTCATGAGAAATTGCACTACAAATTGTGTAGTCCATTTTTTCCTGTTAACCTTTTGAAAATAAAAAAATTGGGTCTCAAGTAACATTTTTGTGAAAAAAATGTAAATGTTCATTGTTTTCTTCCACATTCCAAAAATTCCAGTGAAACACCTGAAGGGTTAATAAACTTCTTGAATGTGGTTTTGAGCACCATGAGGTGTGCAGTTTTTAGAATGGTGTCACTTTTGGGTATTTTCTGTCGTAAAGGCCCCTCAAAGTGACTTCAAATGTTTTTGTAAATTTTGTTGGAAAAATGAGAAATCGCTGGTCAACTTTTAACCCTTGTAACTTCCTAACAAAAAAAAATGTTGGTTCCAAAATTGTGCTGATGTAAAGTAGACATGTGGGAAATGTTATTTATTAACTATTTTGTGTGACATATCTCTCTGATTTAAGGCCATGAAAATTCAAAGTTTGAAAATTGCAAAATTTTCTAAATTTTCCCCCAAATTTCCGATTTTTTCACAAATAAACGCAAGTGATATCGAAGAAATTTTACCACTATCATGAAGTACAATATGTAATGAAAAAACTACCTCAGAATCAGGGGAATCCGCTGAAGCGTCCCAGAGTAATTACTTCATAAAGTGACAGTAGTCAGAATTGAAAAAATTGGCCCGGTCACGAAGGCAAAAACAGGCTCTGGCGCAAAGTGGTTAAGCATAATTTTTTATGCTCAATTTTGATATATTTTTTGCATGCAGATTAGGGGAGCACCGATGGCCTCACGGTTCTCCTCATTGTTGGCTATTTTCTATGCATCTTGGTGGGTACATTTTTTTTTCTTTTCAAATTCTAATCCTCTTTTCAAATATGTGATGTGGTACCGTCTTCATGTTGACGACATCTTGCTCATATGGTCAGGTGATTTAACGGCTGAGCCCCCTTTTTTTTTTTTTTTTTTATTATTTGAATAACAATAAGATTAACTTAAAATGCACTTGTTCACGTCCTGATATAAAAATTAATTTTTTGAATGTAACACTAAAAGGCAATGCCAAAATGGGAAAAACTGATTGCTCTATTGGCCGCAGGTGTGTCAGCGGCAACACCACATTATATGCTGAAAGTTGTCACCCTGCTCATACCATTATTCAATTACTTACGGTGAATTCATCTGGGCCAAAAGAATTTGCTTTGATGAAAAAAACTGTATTAAAGAAAGTTAAATTATCAAAAAGAGATTACAAAACAGAAGATATAAAAAAAGAAGTATTGACAGATCTTTTAACAAAATCAAAAATGTCCCTAGAAATCATGTTTTGAGACCAAAAAAATAACAGAATGTGACTCTGACTTAAATATAACAATATGACAATAAAATGTCACCAAGCATATACCAGAAACAATTATACATTGAAATCAGTTAAAGTTTTTTTTAAATGTGTCGGTAACAAATGCAACATGTGCAAATACACAAAAAAACACAAAAAAACTGATAACATATGGATCATTAATTAATGTATTAATTGTAACACGCAATATCTTGTCTACTGTAATTCATGCAATATTTGTAATAGGAAATACATAGGATGTACTAGCCATAAATTAAAGAAAAGGACTTCAGAACATATGCAAAACATTAATAATGAAAACAGAACATATTCTGGAGCAGTTAAACATTTTTTACATGCACACAGTATGATTTTTCTCTTTATTGGCATTGAAAAGGTCCACCAGTTAGGAAAGGGATTGGCAAAAAAAAGCTCTTTCTCAGATAATCCTTTTGGATTATTAGATTGGATACCAAAATGCATGAATTATAGAAATGATGAGCATGTTTATTTATTTATTTTTTCTTTATTTGAGGTATATTTATTTTGTCATTGTAATGTATTTTGTATGTTGTTTGCATTTCTAATGATTTCCTACCTTTTTTAAACATCCTGCTCTGTTCAATTATTGGTCAACCTTTAAATAGGATATCCCATAATACCCAGCAATACTCTATGACTAAGTGTCAGCGTGTTTTTACTCACTACCATGGTGGTTTCTGTTTTAATGTGATAATATACCTTGAAGTCTATTTTTGCTTTTTTCTTGGACATTTAACACTTGTCAGCGGTCATGGACTGACACACGCTCATTATGGGAAAGACATCCTACATTTGTGCATGGTGAGGCTCTTCTTTCTTAGCTTATTTTGATGAATATCCATGACATGTTTCATATCTATAGAAAGATAAAATTGTGATAGGAAATATGACATTAACATCTAGGGGCAAAGATATTGTGAAATTTGGGAATCCCATTATTTTCATAAGACTTAGCCACACATCCCATGACCAGCCCAGTTATAAGTCACCAGAGTGGAGGTATGTAGACGTGACTGTGTTAATAGCAGCAATTGCCAAACTAGACAGTTAGGGTGATTAATGAGTGGAACAGGCTGCCACGAGAGGTGGTGAGTTCCCCTTCAATGGACGTCTTCAAACAGAGGCTGGACAGACATCTGTCTGAGATGATTTAGTGAATCCTGCTTTGAGCAGGGGGTTGGACCAGATGACCCAGGAGGTCCCTTCCAACTCTACCATTCTATGATTCTATGAACTATAATTATTGACAATCCTGTGAGATACAGTGCGCTGTAGTTCTGTCCATTTCCCAAAATGAAGAGCTCCCCTTCATAAAAGTTAGCGCCAATCCTGCGACATCAGGTTTAGAACATTTCTTCTTGTTATCCTTTTTATTTTGTGTAATTGTATATACTATATTGTTTTATTCCCATTTTGTAACATCTTGATATACTTTTTATAAACACTGCCTATGTTTCGGATTAAATGTATAAAATTTAATAGCTTCATTCCTCTTGCTCTATAAACCGCACCCCTGAAGCAATGCGCTATCTGTAACGGGTGTTCAATCGGTCTGTATAAACAATTGGTGTTGGCAGCTAGTTGGTTCTTTTGTTATTGTGGAGTTTGGCAGTGACCGTACCGTGATATATATTCCATGCGGTGAAATTGGATGTGCATATACAGTCCTGCTCATCGTTATTGGGACCCATGAAGTTTAAGTACATAATGTGGAATATTTCCTGAAAAAAAAGAATCAACTGAAATAGTTTTTTTGTATAGAGCCCTCGTGTTAAATATAAAAGTGCAAATTCTAAACAATAATTTAAAACCAAACATAATGGAGGGAAAAATTGAAAAACCTAAAGCTTACTGTGTCACTGGTATTGGCACCCTTTACATTAATTTAGTAGTGGAAACACATTTTGACACGCCTGTGGTAAATTACAAAAGACATTCTCCTGTGATTGTCGGTGCCCATGTGACATGAATTAGCCAATTGACTTCAGTGTTTTAAAAAGCCACATGGTAGGCCCTAATGGTTTGTCACAATGGTGAAGACAAAGGAGCAGTTTGAGGAAATCAAAACTGCTATTATTAGCAAACACAAAACTTGCAAAGAGTATAAGACTACTTCCAAAGACCTTGGTATCTCAGTTTCAACAGTGCACAATGTTATTAAGAAGTTTGCCAAACATGGAACCATCAAGAACCTCCCTGGACGTGGGGGAAAGAGGAAAATTGACAAGAGATGTCTTCAAATGTTAGTGAAAATGGTGGAAAAAACACCATGTCAACCATCCAAATACCTGAAGACCAACCTGGAAGAGTCTGGGGTTATGGTTTCAACAAGTACCATATGCCGCACGCTGAACTAAGCAGAGCTTTATGGGCGAAGGTCAAGGAAGAAACCATTGCTGAAAAAAAGACATAAAAAGGAATGACTGATCTTTGCCAAAGAGGTCCTTGACAAACCACAAACCTTGTGGGAAAATGTTCTGTGGACAGATTAAACAAAAATAGAGCTTTTTGGCAATGCAAAGCAACAGTTTGTTTATAAACAGCGCAATGAAGCTTATAAGGAAAAGAACACTTTACCAACAGTTAAGCCTAGTGGAGGATCTATAATGCTGTGGGGTAGCTTTGCTGCATCTGGTACTGGAGGCCTTGGCTGTATCACATGAATCATGAAATCAGAGAATTATCAAGCGATTTTGAGAGCGAAATGTCCTACCCAGTGAAGGAAATCTTGGTTTGAGATGAAGATCTATGAAAAAAATGAAGGGGTGCCAATAATGGGGACCAGCACCGTACTATAAGCTCACTTTGAGTTACCCAATAACAGGCCTATTAGAGGAAATAGCTTTGGCTGTGTCCATCCCTTGTCGGTCAATTGCGCAATTGTCCTGACAATTGGGTCAGCTGATTGCATTTCATAGAATCATAGAATCATAGAATCATAGAATGGTAGAGTTGGAAGGGACCTCCTGGGTCATCTGGTCCAACCCCCTGCTCAAAGCAGGATTCACTAGATCATCTCAGACAGATGTCTGTCCAGCCTCTGTTTGAAGACGTCCATTGAAGGGGAACTTACCACCTCTCGTGGCAGCCTGTTCCACTCATTAATCACCCTAACTGTCAAAAAGTTTTTTCTAATATCTAATCTGTGTCTCCTCCCATTTAGTTTCATCCCATTGCTTCTAGTCTTTCCTTGTGCAAATGAGAATAAAGATGATCCTTCTACAATGTGACAGCCCTTGACATATTTGTAGACAGCTATTAAGTCTCCTCTCAGTCTTCTTTTTTGCAAGCTAAACATTCCCAAATCCTGCAACCGTTCCTCATAGGACATGGTTTGCAGACCAGTCACCATTCTGGTCGCTCTTCTCTGAACTTGCTCCAGTTTGTCTATGTATTTTTTAAAATGTGGTGCCCAAAACTGTACACAGTATTCCAGATGAGGTCTGACCAAAGAGGAGTAAAGACCGATAATGACTTCACGTGATCTAGACTGTATGCTTCTGTTAATACATCCCAGAATTGTATTTGCCTTTTTTGCTGCTGCATCACACTGTTGACTCATGTTCAGTCTATGATCTATTAGTATACCTAAGTCTTTTTCACATGTACTGTTGCTTAGCTCTATTCCTCCCATTCTGTATATGCTTTTTTCATTTTTATTGCCCAGATGTAGTACTTTGCATTTCTCCTGACAAACTGGTGGCAGTGGTGGGATCTGCATTATCTCTCTACTCTTATTCTTGACAAAGAGTGGCAGTGGTGGGATCTGTGGGATCTCCTAGATGTTCCTCTAACAATGGGTGACAGAGGTGGGATCTGCATGATCTCCCAGGTGGTCCCCTGACAGATGAGGAGAAAAATTAAAACATATCTCCATTTTCTCCATTCAGTCTATCCGTGAAAATCGAACCATACTCAGATGTCATCCGAGCGCAGTCCGATGTTTTCCACAGATCCATAGACATGAATTGTCATAGACATGAGGAAAAAATCAGACATATGGACTGCCCCATAGAATAACTTGGGGGCGAGTGCTGTTAATTAAAACAATGGATAGCACTCATTCAATTTATAAGGACATGTAACCCTAGCATAAGTGACGGATCTGATACAGTCTTCTAAATTTGGCTCAACTTCAGGTATGCACCTCACCAATTCCTGTAAGAGTCACTCAAGAATGTAATGACTCTGGTTATTTACAAGAAATAAAGGACTGTAATAATTATTAATCTGTTGCCAACAACATAAATGTATAGAATTACATAATCCTCTACAAACATAGATGTGTGGCTTTTCTTGCACGTAGACATGATACATCAATTGTTTTGCACACCAAGACTATTTGACTAAAATATAAAAATCAAAGTCAATAATTAATAAAACAGAATTTATTAATGAATGTGAAAATATTATTTTTAAAAAAATGTTAAAGAAATTATGAAGTTTATTTAAACAATTTTCAATTATAATTATTCTAATATACAGGTGGGTCAGGAAAACACCCCAAGATTTTTTGGCCCAGTCATTTATCCTACAAAATTTGGCCCTTCTCAGATTTGTTCATGCTCTTAACCCTTTCACCCCCATGCGATTTTTATGATTTTTCATTTCCGTTTTTTCGTCCCCTTCTTCCAAGAGTCATAACTTTTTTATTTTTCCCTCAGTATAGCCATATGAGGGCTTTTAAAAGACATCGTTAATTATACCACACAGTGTACTGGAAAACGGGGGAAAATTCCAAGTGCGGTGAAATTGCAGAAAAAGTTCAATTCTACAGTGTTTTTTTGGGTCTATTATCTACCATGTTCACTACAGTATGTATGGTAAAACTGACCTGGCAATAAGATTCTCCAGGTCAATACAAGTACGATGATACCAACAGACATGTATAGTTTTTTTATTTAAGTAGTGAAAAAAATTTGGAATTTTTTTGCTTTAGTCGCCATTTTCATTTTTTGGACCTGGGAATGTGTGAGGGCTTATTTTTTTGCTCCCTGAGTTGACGTGTTTATTGATACCATTTTGGGATAGTTGCAATGTTTTGATTGCCTTTTATTGCATTTTATTGCAATGTTGCGGCTGCCAAAAAAAAAGTAATTCTGGTGTTTTGAATTTGTTTCTTGTTACGGCATTTACCAATCGAATTAATGTATTTTATATTTTGATAGATCGGACATTTCTGAATACAGTGATACGAAATACAGTATGTGCATTTTTTTATTGTTTTACTTTTAATGGGGATACAGTGGGTGATTTAAACTTGTGTTTTTTCTATTTGTCTAAAATTTTTTAAAACTTTGTTTTTATACTTTTTTTACTGTATTTAATAGTCCTCTTAGGAGACTTGAAGCTTCGATCATCTGACCACTTGTACTAAATATAGCAGTGCAACAATACCACTACGTATAGCAGAAATCACGATCTCTTATGAACACTGGCATTCATAGGAGGATATTAATGACGAGTACGCGGGTCATCAGCAGACCCCCGGCTGTCATGGCAAAACATCAGCGTCCACCAATCACGTCATGGGCGTGTGACGCTCACAGCCCTCCCTGGGAGATGGGGTACTCGGAGCCGGGTCAGATGTTGGAGGAAGCAGTCGTGGCCTGGACCCGTTCCGTGCCCAGGGCCGTCACATAAAAGTAATGGGCTAACAGGGTTGAGTGGTTATTATCGACTACGCCACCCATGGTGTCTGGTGATCGCCACCAGCGCTGCAGCAGTCCTCTGAGGTGGGATGTAGTGGCAGCAGGAGATGGTGCTACTCCCCACAAGCGGAGCAGGTCCTCAGGACAGAGAGGCGTATGGAGGTAGCTGTAGTGGAGGAGTTCTGGTGCTGTGCTGTGTGGTGCAGAAATAAAGAGATCGGAGGCCATAGGGGTTGCCTTCCAGGGTTTTTACTCACGGTAGAGCATGCAGCTGCATGGCTTCTCCCTGCTCCTCACAGGGCTCTGCGGCCACCAGGACCGGGGGTCCGACAACCTCAGAGTAATTCAGGTGCTTTAGCCAGGACCCCACACCACAGTGTTCCTAGACTTCAAACTAAGTCCTCTCCTATCCGTGTGTGTAGAAAGGCCGGGTCTCCCTCTGGACCATGCACAGAACAAGGGTATGGGTGGCGACTCCGTTACCCGCTGGGATCCACTGAGCCTCCGGGCTTCTCCGACTGAGACATAGAGTAACAAAGTCAGATATCGGGGGCCGGTACCCCTTTTGCAGCAGGAATCCCTGTGACTAGGCCAGAGCAGCGAGGACAGGTGGCGTATACCGCTCCGTCTGCATCCCCCTGGGATCCTTTTGCGGTGGAGCTAGACTCCTCAGCTCCAGGCCTTCTTGGGCAGGGACCTTGACCGGGTAGAGACAACTGCTAACTCTTGCCTGCCCCTCGACTCAAGGCCAGAGTACGAGGACCGTGTCCCCATCAACTGCAGGTTCACACAGAAAGCCACGTTCAGTGATGAAGATCGCAATCAAAAGACAATAAGCCCAAGATGGCTGTTTATTAAATATGAATTATTAAGTGTAACCTACATGTGCATCCTCCACCCTCACCCACTACTTGGTTCCCTCTATCTTTTGGTTCCCCCATCTCCACTTATCCCGGCTGGGGCAGCACCCTGGTGCATATTAGCCCCCTTCAGGTGGGAGAGGTGTAGTGTTGGATGCAGAGGTGTGGTCCTGACACTTGCACCATCCTTACTAGAGATGAGCGGTGTTCGACTAGAACTGTTCGCCAATCTCAAATTCGAGCTGTTTTGGGCGGTGTTCAAGTCGTTCGACATATATATGAAGTACAGTGACAGTGTTGCTTACTGTATTTATCATTTAGTGTAAAGGATTTATTAAAAAAAATAACAGTGTTTTCATGCACCGTCTCTTTAAAAAAGCCGGCCGGCTATTCAGCACCGGTACCCGACAATTTAGAACAGAAAGAATAGAGCATCACACATAGATTAGATAGATATAAACATGTCAGTCACATATATATGAAGTACAGTGATAGTGTTGCTTACTGTACTTGTCATTTAGTGTTAAAATAGAGGCTTTTTTAAAGAGAGTGTCTTCTGAGCAGTTTGTCAGCTTTTGGACACCTTTGAAGGTGTTTTCTATGTGTTTCTATGTGGTTTTGTTTGCCTGCCATTGGCTTTAACGGTGTTCGACGGTGTTCGACGGTGTTCGACGAACAGTTCCACGAACATCCCGGTGTTCGACGAACCGAACCCGAACACTACGGGGGTGGCTCAACACTAATCCTTACCTCGAAGGAGAGATACCACACCCCATTAAAGAGGTGCAGTATCCCTGTGGCGATCGAACCCTCAGGGGCACCACAGGCGCAATGATGGGAGCATGCAATGACGTGTTCTCTGCCGGCGCTTGTTAAATCCCACTATCAGAGATTGACAATGGGATTTAACAGGTTAACAGCCGCGCATGGAGCACTGCTATGCCTGCAGCTATTAAAGGCATATGATGGCTGATTAAATCAAAGGCAAAGTTTTCAAATAATTTAGAAAAGTTCAGATTTCTGAAAATGTCACACACAAATGGAATCTCCGCTAAACCATTTAAGAGATCTTGTGACGCTGAGGACTTTAAATATTTTTAAATGGCAAGCGTGAAAAATTTCAAACAAGATTAATCTGAAACATGAAAAAGCCATTATCACAAAAACACTCTTGAGGATGCACAATGCCACACTAAGATTTGGGTACAAATCCAATTAGTTTGTACAGTATATGTAATTAAGCTTGTTCAGTGGTAAATCGGAAAGCTCATCTGGCATGCTTCTTATTGCTGAAAATATTTCAAAATTCAAGTCACTGGGATCCAGAGGTGTATCCAGGTTTTCTGGCACCCGGGGCAAGAATTCAGTTTGGCGCCCACCCGCACCACCCCTTTCAAGCACATATGCAATTTGCACACTTAAAGTCATGTGCCAAGGAGCTGCTCTTCCTAATTCTGTCAATGTTCAGTGGAAAACAGAGAAGCTGCAAGAACCTGCAAGCAGAGCCGAATCCTGACAGTGAGTATATTACACACTGTTAGGATTGGCATGCTACAGGGCTTCATTTTATAATTAAAGGGCTCGTCCAGGTTTGAGATGAAAGTCTGCAGTCACTCTATGTTACTGCAGGCTTCTGAATTCTCACAGCGCATGCACTGCACACTTTTAGGATTCTCCCTTGCACAAGTATGTGATTTGTATGCTTCTGGCCACATTCCGACTAGACTGGTCCGGCCTCACTCAATTCATTTTTATCTAGTGAGGCCACGCATGTCTTGTCGGCATGTGACTGCAAGTGTACAAATCGCCTGCTTGAGAGAATCCTGACAGCATGCAGTGCGCACCGTGAGAATTCAGAAGTCTGCAATCACTGCAGACTCATCACAAACTTGGATAATCCCGTTAATGCTCCTAACTAGAGATGAGCGGTGTTCGACTAGAACTGTAAGCCAATCTCAAATTCGAGCTGTTTTGGGCGGTGTTCGAGTTGTTCGACGAACCCGAACGATTTGCAAAAAATTCGGCTGTTCGAGGTTATGTTCGATAACTGTTCGTGCACCAAAAGCGTGTCCTGCATGTCTGGCGCTATTTAGAGCACCAATCATGCAGGGATTGTCTGCCACTCACTGTAATGCCACAGCCATGGTGGTTGTGGCATTAGAGTGATTGCCCAAATCGATGGGAACTGTGCTCACAGTGAAACATGAAAAGCCGGCAATTCAGCAGCGGCGTACACCGGTACCCGACAATTTAGGACCGAAAGAATAGAGCTTCACACATAGATTAGATAGATAGAAACATGTCAGTCACATATATAAGAAGTACAGTGACAGTGTTGATTACTGTACTTGTCATTTAGTGTAAAGGATTTATAAAAAAAAATATTAGTGTTTTCATGCACCGTCTCTTTAAAAAAGCCGGCCGGCAATTCAGCAGCGGTACCCGACAATTTAGAATAGAAGGAATAGAGAATCACACATAGATTAGATAGATAGAAACATGTCAGTCACATATATAAGAAGAATAGTGACAGTGTTGATTACTGTACTTGCCATTTAGTGTAAAGGATTTATTTAACAAAATTATAGTGTTTTCATGCACCGTCTCTTTAAAAAAGCCGGCCGGCAATTCAGCAGCGGTACCCGACAATTTAGAATGGAAGGAATAGAGCATCACACATAGATTAGATAGATAGAAACATGTCAGTCACATATATATGAAGTACAGTGACAGTGTTGATTACTGTACTTGTCATTTAGTGTTAAAATAAAGGATTTATTTAAAAAAAAATTGGCGTGGGGTTCCCCATAATTTTAGGCTCTAGCGGAGGTTAAGCAGACAGCTGGGGCAGATGTTTGAAGCCTGGGAAGGGGTAATACCCACGGAGCTTCCCAGGCTACTAATATCAGCCCCCAGCTGAATACCTAGCCTTTACTAGCTATTAAAATGGGGGACCCCCCAAAAAATTGACGTGGGGTCCCCCTTATTTTAATAGCTAGCAAAGGCTAGGCAGACAACTGGGGGCTGATATTAATAGCTCAGGAAGGGTGCCATGAATATTGGCCCCCTCCCAGGCTAGAAACACCAGCCGTCAGCCGCCCCAGAAATGGCACATCCATAGGATGCGCCAATTCTGGCACTTAGCCTCGCTCTTCCCACTGCCCTGTAGCGGTGGCAGTGGGGTAATAGGGTTGGGGTTGATGTCAGCTTATAATGCCAGCTGACATCAAGCCCAGGTTAGTAATGGAGAGGCGTCTATAAGACACCCCCATTACTAACCCCATAGTCAAAGTTAAAAATAAAACACAAACACCCAGAATAAAGTCCTTTAATTGAAATAAAGACACAATTCTTTATTGTTCTAAATTAAACCATACTTACAGTCACGCCCATTCCAGCTGAAGCCAACGATCCCCTGCAATAAAAGAAAAATAATAAAGCAACATAATCCTTACCTTTCCATGGTTCCCACGACAGCTTCAGCTCTGCTACATCGAGATGACAGGCTGGACCGCAGCAGAAAGCTGCCGTCCAGCCTGTCATCCCGCAGACACTGAGAAGCGCAGGCTTGCTTGCGCTCCTCAGCGTCTCTCTGTGACGGCATCCAGATGAGCCGAGTTCATGTCCAATGAACTCGGCTCACCTCATGCACGTCACTGACAGCGTGGGAAATTTCTCACGCTGAAGAACTGAGTGTAGGAGAATTCTCCCACGCTGTCAGTGACGTGCATAAGGTGAGTTCATGTCCAATGAACTCAGCTCACCTCATGCACGTCACTGACAGCGTGGGAAAATTCTCCTGCACTCAGCGCTTCAGCGTGAGAATTCTCCCACGCTGAAGCGCTGAGTGCAGGAGAATTTTCCCACGCTGTCAGTGACGTGCATGAGGTGAGCCGAGTTCATTGGACATTAACTCGGCTCATCTGGATGCCCTCACAGAGAGACACTGTGGAGCGCAAGCATGCCTGCGCTTCTCAGTGTCTGCGGGATGACAGGCTGGATGGCAGCGTTCTGCTGCAGTCCATCCTGTCATCTCGATGTAGCAGAGCTGAAGCTGTCATGGGAACCATGGAAAGGTAAGGATGATGTTTCTTTATTATTTTTCTTTTATTTCAGGAGATCGTTGGCTTCAGCTGGAATGGGCGTGACGGTAAGTATGGTTTAATTTAGAACAATAAAAAATTGTGTGTTTATTTCAATTAAAGGACTTTTTTCTGGGTGTTGTGTTTTTTTTAAATACTTTACTAGAAATTCATGGTGGTCATGTCTAATATTGGCGTGACCCCATGAATTTCGGGCTTAGGGCCAGCTGATAATGCCAAGCTGGCCCTAACCCCTTTATTACCCAGTGAGCCACCGCATCAGGGCCCTGGATGAGTTGGGTACAGCGCCAGAAGATGGCGCTTCTATGAACGCGCCATTTTCCGGGGTGGCTGCGGACTGCAATTTGCAGCGGGGGTGGCCCAGAAAGCTTGGGCCTCCCTGCACTGCGGATTCCAGCCCCCAGCTGCCTAGTTGTACCTGGCTGGACACAAAAACAGGGCGAAGCCCCACGTCAATTTTTTTTTAATTATTTCATGAATTTCCTGAAATAATTTAAAAAAATTGAAGTGGGGCTTCGCACTATATTTGTGTCCAGCCAGGTACAGCAGGCAGGAACGGGCTGCCCCCAACCACCAGCTGCCTATTTGTACCTGGCCGGACACAACAATATAGGGAAGGCCTTTTTTTCTTAATTATTTCATGAATTTCATGAAATAATTAAAAAAAATTGAAGTGGGGCTTCGCACTATATTTGTGTCCAGCCAGGTACAGCAGGCAGGAACGGGCTGCCCCCAACCACCAGCTGACTATTTGTACCTGGCCGGACACAACAATATAGGGAAGGCCTTTTTTTCTTAATTATTTCATGAATTTCATGAAATAATTAAAAAAAAAAATACGTGGGGCTTCGCCCTATTTTTGTGTCCAGCCAGGTACAACTAGGCAGCTGGGGGCTGGAATCTGCAGTGCAGGGAGGCCCAAGCTTTCTGGGCCCCACCCGCTGCAAATTGCAGTCCGCAGCCACCCCGGAAAATGGCGCGTTCATAGAAGCGCCATCTTTTGGCGCTGTACCCAACTCATCCAGGGCCCTGGTGCGGTGGCTCACTGGGTAATAAAGGGGTTAGGGCCAGCTTGGTATTATCAGCTGGCCCTAAGCCCAAAATTCATGGGGTCATGCCAGTATTAGACATGACCGCCATGAATTTCTAGTAAAGTATTTAAAAAAAACACAACACCCAGAATAAAGTCCTTTAATTGAAATAAACACACAATTCTTTATTGTTCTAAATTAAACCATATTTACCATCACGCCCATTCCAGCTGAAGCCAACGATCTCCTGCAATAAAAGAAAAATAATAAACCAACATCATCCTTACCTTTCCATGGTTCCCATGACAGCTTCAGCTCTGCTACATCGAGATGACAGGCTGGACCGCAGCAGAACGCTGCCATCCAGCCTGTCATCCCGCAGACACTGAGAAGAGCAGGCTTGCTTGCGCTCCTCAGTGTCTCTCTGTGACGGCATCCAGATGAGCCGAGAATTCTCACGCTGAAGTGCTGAGTGCAGGAGAATTCTCCCACGCTGTCAGTGACGTGCATGAGGTGAGCTCATGTCCAATGAACTCAGCTCACCTCATGCACCTCACTGACAGCGTGGGAATATTCTCCTGCACTCAGCGCTTCAGCGTGAGAATTCTCCCACGCTGTAAGTGACGTGCATGAGGTGAGCTGAGATCATTGGACATGAACTCACCTCATGCACGTCACTGACAGCGCTTCAGCGTGAGAATTTTCCCACTTTGTCAGTGACGTGCATGAGGTGAGTTCATGTCCAATAATCTCAGCTCACCTCATGCACGTCACTGACAGCATGGGAAAATTCTCCTGCACTCAGCGCTTCAGCGTGAGAATTCTCCCACGCTGAAGCGCTGAGTGCAGGAGAATTTTCCCACGCTGTCAGTGACGTGCATGAGGTGCGCCGAGTTCATTGGACATGACCTCGGCTCATCTGGATGCCGTCACAGCGAGACACTGAGGAGCGCAAGCATGCCTGCGCTTCTCAGTGTCCGCGGGATGACAGGCTGGATGGCAGCGTTCTGCTGCGGTCCAGCCTGTCATCTCGATGTAGCAGAGCTGGAGCTGTCCTGGGAACCATCGAAAGGTAAGGATGATGTTGGTTTATTATTTTATTTTTATTACAGGAGATCGTTGGCTTCAACTGGAATGGGCGTGACGGTAAGTATGATTTAATTTAGAACAATAAAGAATTGTGTGTTTATTTCAATTAAAGGACTTTATTCTGGGTGTTTGTGTTTTTTTTAACTTTCACTATGGGGTTAGTAATGGGGGTGTCTTATAGACGCCTCTCCATTACTAACCTGGGCTTGATGTCAGCTGGCATTATAAGCTGACATCAACCCCAGCCCTATTACCCCACTGCCACCGCTACAGGGCAGTGGGAAGAGCGAGGCTAAGTGCCAGAATTGGCGCATCCTATGGATGCGCCATTTCTGGGGCGGCTGACGGCTGGTGTTTCTAGCCTGGGAGGGGGCCAATATTCATGGCACCCTTCCTGAGCTATTAATATCAGCCCCCAGCTGTCTGCCTAGCCTTTGCTAGCTATTAAAATAGGGGGGACCCCACGTCATTTTTTTGGGGGGGTCCCCCATTTTAATAGCTAGTAAAGGCTAGGTATTCAGCTGGGGGCTGATATTAGTAGCCTGGGATGCTCCGTGGGTATTACCCCCTTCCCAGGCTTCAAACATCTGCCCCAGCCGTCTGCTTAACCTCCGCTAGAGACTAAAATTACGGGGAACACCACGCCAACTTTTATTTTAATAAATCCTTTATTTTAACACTAAATGACAAGTACAGTAACCAACACTGTCGCTGTACTTATTATAAATGTGACTGACATGTTTCTATCTATCTAATCTATGTGTGATTCTCTATTCTTTCTATTCTAAATTGTCGGGTACCGCTGCTGAATTGCCGGCCGGCTTTTTTAAAGAGACGGTGCATGAAAACAGTAATATTTTTTTTAATAAATGCTTTACACTAAATGACAAGTGCAGTAACCAACACTGTCACTGTGCTTCTTATATGTGTGACTGACATGCTTCTATCTATCTAATCTATGTGTGATGCTCTATTCCTTCTTGTCTAAATTGTCGGGTACCGGTGTATGCCGCTGCTGAATTTGCCGGCCGGCTTTTTTAAAGAGAGTGTCTTCTGAGCAGTTTGTCAGCTTTTGGACACCTTTGCAGGTGTTTTCTATGTGTTTCTATGTGTTTTTGTTTGCCTGCCATTGGTTTTAACGGTGTTCGACGGTGTTCTAAGGTGTTCGACGAACAGTTCGACGAACAGTTCCTCGAACATCCCGGTGTTCGACGAACCGAACCGAACCCGAACACTACGGGGGTGGCTCAACACTACTCCTAACATGAATAAAAATATGACAATTAGCCAGTATCTCAAAAAACATTAACATCTACAGTACAGACCAAAAGTTTGGACACACCTTCTCATTTAAAGATTTTTCTGTATTTTCATGACTTTGAAAATTGTACATTCACACTGAAGGCATCAAAACTATGAATTAACACATGTGGAATTATATACTTAACAAAAAAGCATGAAACAACTGAAAATATGTCTTATATTCTAGGTTCTTCAAAGTAGCCACCTTTTCCTTTAATGACTGCTTTGCACACTCTTGGCATTCTCTTGATGAGCTCCAAGAGGTAGTCACCGGAAATGGTCTTCCAACAATCTTGAAGGAGTTCCCAGAGATGTTTAGCACTTGTTGGCCCTTTTGCCTTCACTCTGCGGTCCAGCTCACCCCAAACCATCTCGATTGGGTTTAGGTTTGGTGACTGTGGAGGCCAGGTCATCTGGCGTAGCACCCCATCACTCTCCTCCTTGGTCAAATAGCCCTTACACAGCCTGGAGGTATGTTTGAGGTCTTTGTCCTGTTGAAAAATAAATGATGGTCCAACTAAACGCAAACCGGATGGAATAGCATGCTGCTGCAAGATGCTGTGGTAGCCATGTTGGTTCAGTATGCCTTCAATTTTAAATAAATCCCCAACAGTGTCACCAGCAAAGCACCCCCACACCATCACACCTCCTCCTCCATACTTCACGGTGGGAACCAGGCATGTAGAGTCCATCCGTTCACCTTTTCTGCGCCGCACAAAGACACGGTGGTTGGAACCAAAGATCTCAAATTTGGACTCATCAGACCAAAGCACAGATTTCCACTGGTCTAATGTCCATTCCTTGTGTTATTTAGCCCAAACAAGTCTCTTCTGCTTGTTGCCTGTCCTTAGCAGTGGTTTCCTAGCAACTATTTTACCATGAAGGCCTGCTGCACAAAGTCTCCTCTTAACAGTTGTTGTAGAGATGTGTCTGCTGCTAGAACTCGGTGTGGCATTGACCTGGTCTCTAATCTGAGCTGCTGTTAACCTGTGATTTCTGAGGCTGGTGACTCGGATAAACTTATCCTCAGAAGCAGAGGTGACTCTTGGTCTTCCTTTCCTGGGGCGGTCCTCATGTGAGCCAGTTTCTTGGTAGCGCTTGATGGTTTTTGCAACTGCACTTGGGGACAAATTCAAAGATTGCCCAATTTTTCGGACTGACTGACCTTCATTTCTTAAAGTAATGATGGTCACTCATTTTTCTTTACTTAGCTGCTTTTTTCTTGCCATAATACAAATTCTAACAGTCTATTCAGTAGGACTATCAGCTGTGTATCGACCTGACTTCTGCACAACACAACTGATGGTCCCAACCCCATTTATAAGGCAAGAAATCCCACTTATTAAACCTGACAGGGCACACCTGTAAAGTGAAAACCATTTCCGGTGACTACCTCTTGAAGCTCATCAAGAGAATGCCAAAAGTGTGCAAAGCAGTCATCAAAGCAAAAGGTGGTTACTTTGAAGAACCTAGAATATGAGACATATTTTCAGTTGTTTCACACTTTTTTGTTAAGTATATAATTCCACATGTGTTAATTCATAGTTTTGATGCCTTCAGTGTGAATGTAGAATTTTCAAAGTCATGAAAATACAGAAAAATCTTTAAATGAGAAGGTGTGTCCAAACTTTTGGTCTGTACTGTAGGTACCTGATAGATTGCTTCATCTCTGGAGTCGTTCTCTTTCTTTTCTTCATCTTGGCATCTTATCTTTGTCATTATGACTTTTCTCATCCACTCCTCATCTCTGCAGATTTCCATTTTCTCCGGTCTTTTGCAGCACATCCCAACACAATGCCCTTAAATATAGCAGTGTCATTATAATACTCCTGAATAAAAATACCTGCCCTACACTGAGCCCCTGAAGAAATAATTGCCCCTCAGGTTAAGTGCCCAAGTAGCGTTTTTGATGCGATTTCGTGACGGTTTTTCCATGCGGAAATGCATTAAAAACGCTTGGTAATCGGTCTGCAAGCTAATGCAATGGCAATCCTGATGTGCTGTGCACATGATGCGGAAATTTCTGCTCAGGATTGCCATTGCGTTTAAAAATGCAGCATGTCCTTTCTATGCAGCGTTTCCCGTCAATTGACTTATAATATTTATACAGTACCTTCGGATTTGCTGTGTATCAATTAAAGTCAATGGGCAGTGAAATGCTGAAAAAACGCACATAGAAGGGGTACCTGGGTAGGCAGAGGAGAACTACTACTTCCATCATCTGACCCCTGCTCCTGCTGATAACAGGAAGAATAGCGCAGCTGAGGGGAGTAGTAGTGTCTAGTGTTGAGCCTCCCCCGTAGTGTTCGAGTTCGGTTCGGTTCGTCGAACACCCGTGTGTTCGCTGAACTGTTCGTCAAACACCTTCGAACACCGTTAAAACCAATCGCAGGCAAACAAAAACACATAGAAACACATAGAAAACACCTTCAAAGGTGTCCAAAAGCTGACAAACTGCTCAGAAGACATAACTAACACATGGAAAAGTGACAAGTACATATAGTCATGCGAAAAGAAAAGAGGTGGAGGAGTAAAAGGAGAGGGAGACACAGATATAGGCATGTCATGCCCTTCTAAAATCCAAAAAGTGAGAAGCCGACACGGCCAGTCCGTTCCTACCTGTGCCACCTCCGTGTCGCCGGGTTTGTGCCAGAGCCGCGGTGGACCCTGACGGCCAGCCCCCCTCTCCCAGTACTGGTGCCTGTCCGCTGGTGGGTCGAGCGAGCCCCCCTGTGGTGGAGGCAGCTCTAAGCTTTTTAATTTAAATTGTCTCTCTAATTTGAATGAATACACTTTAAATCCTTTTACAAGGATCTATTGGAGGGCAAGTCTCATACCAGCAGCCGCGTAATTCCAGCTCCAGTAGCGTCCACTAAAGCTGCTGCAGTTAAAAAGCTTTTATAAGGATCGAGCTCGGCTGTCCACCGCAAGGCGTCCTACCGTCAGTCCCAGCCCCTATGCCTTGGGGTGCCTCCTGATGCTCTTCACTGAGTATCCCGTGGTCCCGAAGCATTTCCTTTGAAAAAATTAAGTGTCCAAACTACAGGTGGTGTAGCTTGCTTAACAGCCGGGATAATCCGCTGACTAGCAGACACTGCTACTAGGCACAAAGTATTTCCTGGGCTAGATGCAGTTAAAAATTTGTAATTAGATACTCTCGTTGGATGCTGAGAAAGCATTCCATAGAGTCTCCTGGCACGCCATATATTATTCTCTTAAAAAACTTGGGGTAGGGGTCTAGGGGACCCTTTTATAGCCAAAATCACGGCCCTGTATTGCAATACATCACCTAGGCTGAAGATAAATGGAACTGTAGCACCCTGAGGGCTCGGTTGCTACAGAGGTATTGCACCTCACCCAGAGGTGTGATATCTCACTCTCAGGTAATGATGGAGTATGGATCAGGACCCGACACCTGCATGCATTACACCACATTGCCGTGGGGCAGGGCGACCAATATGCCCCTGAGATGGGCACGACAGTCCCTGTCCCTGGCTGGAGTGGGGGGAGGGAACACTGAGGAAGGAGAACCCTGTAGTGCAGGAGCAGGGAGGAAGCAGTTCCTGGGTGCATTGAGAAGGGAGTATAAAAGGGGGGCACCAACTTAGTTCAGTGCAGAGAAGTCTGAGCAGAAGTGACAGGGAGCAGGGGCTCTGCATGAGCTCTGCTCCGGAGGTGGGCCTAGTAACAGAGGCCCAGGCCTGGAAGAGGGAGAAGGAAGGAAGAGGAGCAGAGAAGGCTCCAGGAACGAGGAACGAAGGGATCCCAGGGGTGCGGACGGGCGAGTCGCCACCGCACGCCCGAATCCACCTGCGTGGAGGGGTCAGGCCAAAGGGGGAGACCGGTCCCCGAAACTAGTGGAGGCGGGAAATGACCCTCAGCTAGAAACCGGAGGCTGTGACATTTTATGTGGCGCAGCCCCTCGCTACACCCGCTAGGAAGGCACCACATAGGGTCAGGGAAACTGGTGCCAAGTTTACCAAGAGGAGGCCCGAGGCAGCCGGACAGAAGGGTTGGTAAGAAAGGCCAGACAAAGGACACACCAAGGGGGTCCTGTGAAGCGCTCCAAAGTTATCTGGGAGTTGTCTGAGCCCCTCACCTGGTGAGCACAGTACGACGTGGGCAGCTGTTACCTGCAGAAGTGGTCTGGATAATAAGAACTGTGAGTAAAGGCCCTGGACTGCATCACTGACTCTGTGTCATTACTGCTGCTGCCCTGCACCATCACCCCCATCCTCCGCATACACTGCCCTGAGGCTATACTCCTCCCGTGTGGAGTTATGCTACGCTCTGCTGCACCCACAACACCAGCCTCAGCGGTCTGCCCTGGAGCGGCGGTTCACTCTGACCGCAATCCACGGGTGGCGTAGTCGGACATTTAAACATCAAAACCACATAAATAGTTCCGCCACTGGTTTGACCGCCCTGAGCCACAGAACCGGGTCGCCGCCACGGAGACTACAACCACCAGCATCCACCAAAAAGTGTCCGGCTCCGGGTGTCCCAAGGCCCAGGGGGCGCGTCAGAACATTTTCATCACCTTTCATAATCACCAATGGGACAAGGCAGGGATGTCCTCTGTCCCCTCTCTTATACATCCTAGTGACGGAGCACCTGCTCTCATCAATTCGCCATAACCCCAATATTAGGTGGATTGAGGTGGGCGGCACCGAGTACAAGTGCTCTCTATTTGCTTATGATGTCCTAGTATATATCACTCAATCACATATATCCATCCCTGCTGTTATGGCTGAAATAGATCACTTTGTTACATAGTCAAATTTTAAAATCAATGCAGCGAAGTCTGAGGCCCTCGATGTCTCCCTCCCCAAATCCATACAGGATTCCATCCAGTCCAACTTTCCCTTTGCCTGGCCCTCACAGGGTATCAAATACTTAGGAATTCCTATTCATAGAGACCTCTCCCGTCTATGTTATCTTAATTTTGGGCCCTTTATTGAACAACTCCATACAGACCACAGTTGGCAAGTTAGAACTGTAAGATTCACTACGTGAACCACTGGTGTTTTGTGGAAAAGCACATGTACACTGTGTTCCAAATTATTATGCAAAAAGTGTTTAGGAGTGATAAGGGAAGAATTTGTTTGTTTGTCAGTTAAACTCATTGATGGTGATGTGTGTCAGGGCTCTTTATATCACTGTAAGCAATTGCAGACACCTGTGCTAATTAGTTTGGCAGGTGTGTCCAATGAAAGGAAAGACTACTTAAGAAGGCTGTCCCACATTATTAAGCAGCCTACATTTTCTGCCAAAATGGGAAAGAAAAAGGATGTGTCGGCTGCTGAGTAGCAACAAATTGTGGAGTGTTTAGGTCAAGGCATGACTACAATCAACATTGTGAGATGATCAGGATGAAGTATCTTGGCAATCAAGAAGTATGTAGCTGATTCACAGTACACACGTGTGCGTGCTGATAAGGGCAAATTGAGGACTCTTTCCTACAGGCAATTACGTCAGGTTAAAAGAGCAGCGGCAAAAAAGCCTTGTCATAGCAGCAGACAAGTTTTTGAAGCTGCTGGTGCCTCCAACGTCCCCCGAACCACAAGATGCAGGGTCCTTCAGAGGTTTGCAGCTGTGCATACGCCATCCTGTCGACCTCCTCTATCCACTGCACACAAGCAGAAACGGCTCTAGTGGGCCAAACAATACATGAAGACTGACTTCAAAACTGTTTTGTTCACGGATGAGTGCCGTGCAACGCTCGATGGTCCAGATGGATGGAGTGGAGGATGGCTGGTTGATGGACACCCCACGCAAACACGGCTACAGCGCCAACAAGGAGGAGGTGGAGTAATGTTTTGGGCTGGAATCATGGGGAGAGAGATTGTCGGCACCTTTAGGATCCCTGAAGGGGTAAAGATGAACTCCATAATGTATGTGGAGTTTCTCAAACAGCACTTCCTGCCATGGTTCAAGAAGAAAAAACGTGTATTCCACAGCAAGATGATTTTCATGCATGATAATGCACCGTCTCATGCTGCACATAACACATCTGCATCTCTGGCTGATATGTGCATAAAAGGGGACAAACTTATGGTGTGACCCCCATGCTCCCCTGACCTCTGACTGCACACTGCTACAAAGCCCAAATTATTTTCCAGCCAAGATACAGATAAACATGATTAGTAATTTGAATGCTTAAAACGGTTGGTGAGGTGATTTTAACCAATCATCAAGCTTTTACTCTCCCCAGGATGACACAGGGGTAAAAAAGTCGTTTCGGATCCATGATTTGTTCATCTTTGTGAACGTGAGTCTGTCTACATTATCAGTGGAGAGCCGCGTGCGCTTATTTGTCAGCACACCACCAGCAGCGCTGAACACACGTTCAGACAGAACGCTGGCTGCAGGGCATGACAAGATCTACAAGGCTTAAGTGGCGAGCTCCGGCCATTTATCCAGATTGGAAGCCCAAAAAGAGCAAGGGTCCAGTGACACAGTCATGGCTTCAATGTTTACTTGGAGATACTCCTGTACCATCGTCTCTAGGCGTTGACTATGTGTCAGACTTCTTGTCTCCTGTGGCCTTGCAAAGCATGGGCTAAAAAAGTGGTGAAATGATTCCGCAAAACTGATGTCACCAGCAGATACTGTGTTTCTGTTACGGTTTGAGTGCTGAACACTTGACGGTCCCACGGTTGGCAAGTTGGAACTATGAGATGCACTACGTGCACCACTGGTGTTTTGTGGAAAAGCACATGTAAGATTCTGCAACAGTCTCTGCTAATACTCCTGCATGTGTGCATCCCTTTCTATGGCAGGAATAATTTCTGCAAATTTACTTTTGTACCGGGGATCTAACAGTGTGGCAACCCAGTAGTCAGGATTATTTCTAATTCTCACAATTCGAGGGTCATGTTGCAGGTAGTGCAGCAAGAAGGCACTCATGTGTGTTGCGCATCCAGGAGCACCAAGTCCCTGTTGTGTTGGTGGCGAGGTAACAATCATGCTTCCTTCCTCTGTCCTCTCCCCCCAACCTCGCACAACAGAAATTTGATAAAGGTCTCCCTCATCTGATGAGTCTTTTCAACCTCTTAGCATTCTCATGGCTAGGAGGAAATGGTCTTTTACTTGTCCACATCTGAGGGACCGAGGGCTGGCTGTTGTGCTTAGACGTGGTTGATAAGGGTGTCCCCGGCAAACTGCCGGTCTGTGAGGAAGATGCAGGCGGAGATGTTAGGTTGCCTTGATCCAAAGGTGGTGCTATCGATGTCGGACAGCGCTCAACACCAGCTGGTGTTACCACCTCCAAAGAAAATGATGACCTGTCAGTCATGCTGGCTGTTGCGGGTAAAGAGGTGGCAGGTCTGCGTCCCAAAACAGGTGTGACTGCTGTCCCCCCAGTCACAGAGGATGAAGAGGCCGCGGATGCACAAGATGTGGGAGATGGTGGTTGGCCCGGCCGGCTAGGCCGCATTGTAGCACAGTGAGCTTCCCACTGCAATTTATGCTTCATGTGCCGGTTCAGGCATGAAGTACTCAAACTATGTATTTTTTGGCCTCTACTTAGCTTTTGCTGACAAATGTTACAGATAACATGAGTTGGGTCATCTTTATCGATCTGAAAAAATGCCCAGGCTATGCAAGGCTTAGCACCCATGCGACCTGAAGAGCCACCACGACTTGTGGTGAAAGGCAGAGTTGTGTTTGAGGATGCAGTTGTTGACGTGCTTCCAGTACTACGTCTCTGTCCAGGAAGGCGCAACCTGACCTCGTCGTCACTAGCATCCTCCTCCACCTCCTCTGCTGACCTCATCTCTTGGCTGACTGTGGGTTGACAGTAAGTGGGATCTCCAACCTCATCATCATCACCCTGTGTGTTATCACACCCATCGTCCTCAGAGCCAACCTGTTCCTGTCCTGACAAAAAACTAAAGTTGTCGCTCCAATCAGGTATTTGAGTCTCATCATCGTCTTCCTCATTGTCTCCACCAACAGGAGTTACAGTTTGGGAATGAGGGTCTACATTATGGTCAGAACCTTCTGCGTCTGGTCCTGGATCCGACTCATAAAGATTCTGGGCATCAGTGCAGATCATTTCCTCGTCTGGATTCACAGAAGCTCTGGAGCTGACCTCTGATTCCCAGGCTATAGTATGAGTAAACAGCTCTGCAGACTCAACCATCTGTTCTACTTCATACTCAGACGGGCAGCTGGAGATTTGGGAGCTGTGAGGAAGCAAGTGTGATTGGGGAGACACCTCTGAGGACTGGAGTTTTTGTGATGTTGAAGTTGAGGTGGAGGAGAGCCCACTTAAAGGAGCACTTTATATCCGTTGAAGCACCTGCTGTTTTTGTGCCTCATCTGGAATTTGTAGCAATTGGCGTGGCCGTAAGAAAGGGATCTTATCACATTGTCCGCTAAAAGAAGTAGACATTTTAGTTTGGCTGGAAGATGGTCTTTCTTCTGCAGATGTTACTGTTGCTTTAACACCTACCCCACGGACGCAACCTTTTTTCCCCTTCCCAACACGCCTATTCCCCTTTCCACCAGCAGCAGGCCTTTTTCCACTCATTTTGGTGGTTAACTAATTCACAACTCTGGAGTTGTTTGCACAAAAAAACAATGGATGGGAACCGAGCAGAGCTGAGTGGCCAAACTGTGGTATTAGGCCAAAACTATTGGCTGGGTTAGATGCAGAAAAAAATTATATTGAATTTGCAACCTGATGGAGGTCAGTATAGATGGACTAATAGACCAAGTCCCACACACTGCTAGAAGCCCAAATATTTTTTCAGAGCTAGATGCAGAAAAAAATTATATTGAATTTGCAACCTGATGGAGGTCAGTATAGATGGACTAATAGAACAAGTCCCACACACTGCTAGAAGCCCAAATATTTTTTAAGAGCTAGATGCTGAAACAAATTATATTGAATTTGCAACCTGATGGAGGTCAGTATAGATGGACTAATAGAACAAGTCCCACACACTGCTAGAAGCCCAAATATTTTTTCAGAGCTAGATGCAGAAAAAAATTATATTCAATTTGCAACCTGATGGAGGTCAGTATAGATGGACTAATAGAACAAGTCCCATACACTGCTAGAAGCCCAAATATTTTTTCAGAGCTAGATGCAGAAAAAAATTATATTCAATTTGCAACCTGATGGAGGTCAGTATAGATGGACTAATAGAACAAGTCCCACACACTTCTAGAAGCCCAAATATTTTTTCAGAGCTAGATGCAGAAAAAAATTATATTCAATTTGCAACCTGATGGAGGTCAGTATAGATGGACTAATAGAACAAGTCCCACACACTGCTAGAAGCTCAAATATTTTTTCAGAGCAAGATGCAGATAAAAATTATTTTTAATTTTTCAACCTGGTGGAGGTTAGTATAGATGGACTAATAGACCAAGTCCCACACACTGCTAGAATCCCAAATATTTTTTCAGAGCTAGATGCAGAAAAAATTATATTGAATTTGCAACCTGATGGAGGTCAGTATAGATGGACTAATAGAACAAGTCCCACACACTGCTAGAAGCCCAAATATTTTTTCAGAGCTAGATGCAGAAAAAAATTATATTCAATTTGCAACCTAATGGAGGTCAGTATAGATGGACTAATAGAACAAGTCCCACACACTGCTAGAAGCCCAAATATTTTTTCAGAGCTAGATGCAGAAAAAAATTATATTCAATTTGCAACCTGGTGGAGGTTAGTTTAGATGGACTAATAGAATGATGCTATGCCCCAAAGGTTTTACTTCACTAGGTGCAGTAAAAAAATTTGTATTCTATACACAGGTGGTGTAGCTTGCAACACAGATAGGCTACTCCACTGACTAACACACTCTGCAATAGGCCAAAAAGGATTAGCTTTGCTAGATTTAGCTAAATGCTGTGAAAAAAACTTGCACAGCACTGGCACAGACCTGTCTGGCAAAAACTGATAGGAACTGATGTAACTTAGTCCTGAAAGGGACTGCAATTACAATTAGTCTTTACTCCCAACCTATCTATTTAAGAGCACAGACCTGCCTGATAAAAGTCGTAGGAAGTGCTGTCACCTAGTCCTTAAAAGGACTGCAATCACAACTATTCCCTACTCCCAAGCTATCTGTAGATTTGTGCAAAAATTGGCTTGAAATTAACAAGGTATAGCGCACACAGCAACAGCGGTGCCGTCTAACACGCAGCTGCAGCAGTGAGAAAATGGTGGCGATGGGGAAAATGGCTGGGTCTTATAGGGCAAGGACATGTGACATATACTGCCAATGACACATGCCCTTGCTTGTGTGAAAAAAAGCACTTCGCTCCGTGTGTGCTCTGCTGATAGGCTGACAGATTGCACCTCCCCACTGTAAATGCGGGAAAGAGAAAAAAAAATGGAGATCTTCATTACTCCTGCAGAGATCCATCCCCTGCCCCTCCCCCCGCCCCGCTGTACACTCAACTGCGTATTTACATTAATTTTCAGCATTACTGAGAAAAAATCCAGTTATGATTTTGGTGCACGAACAGTTATCGAACATAACCTCGAACAGCCGAATTTTTTTCAAATCGTTCGTGTTCGCCGAACGGCTCGAACACCGCTCAAAACAGCTCGAATTTGAGATTGGCGAACAGTTTGAGTCGAACAACGCTCATCTCTAGTAGTGTCCTCAGCCAAGTCGAGGCTGCGCGCTGTGTAAAAAAAAAAAATAACCAAAAAAAACACTATCCTCACCTGTCCGGCGTACCCCGGTGTCCTACCGGTCCTCACGATGTCTCCCGGCAATGTGATCCTCCTAGTGGCCGGCGGTACACTGACGGGAGTGTTCTCTCTCCCGGCAGTGTACATTGCTGCGCTGAGAGGACCTGAGGTTTCAGCTGAATATCAGTCGAAAGCTCACGTGACCTCACTTTATGGCTCCGGTGCTGTGGGGGAACATCCTCAAGAATGTTCCCACCAGTACTGATGCTGAGGTCACCAGGGCTAATCAGCTGATCTTCAGCTTATGAACCCAAGTGACCTCAGCCCTGCAGCAGAGCCATGTACACTGGCAGGATTGATTGCACCCCTGTAAGTGTATATTGCTGTCTTCTACTGCCGTGACATCACCGAGGGACAATCTGGACTATGTCGTGACGGCGGACAGGTGAGGAATATGGTTATTCTTATTTTTCGGGGACTGAGCGTGCAATTAAAAAATTATTAAAACCTTATGTATTTTCATTTCATTAAAATACTTTATTTTGGCCGTGTCTTTTATTGAAAAACCAACAAAAACTTTACTACTCAGTTAGTGATGGGGGCGTCTTATAGACGCCCTCTATTACTAACCTGGGCTTCATGTCAGCCACCAATACAAGGCTGATATGAACCCCAACTCCATTACCTCACTCGCCACCGCTACAGGGCAGTGGGAAGAGCAGAGGCTAAGTTCCAGATTTGGCGCATCTTATGGATCCGCCATTTCTGGGTCTGCTGAGGAGTGATATTATTAGCCGCGGAGGGAGCTCGTATTCATGGCCCCTTCCCTGGCTATTAATATCAGCCCGCAGCTGTCTGTTTAGCCTTTTCTGGTTAGATTTTATAGGGGGACCCTACGTCAATTTTTTTCTAATCTTAATCTAATCAGTAAAGGCTAAGCAAACAGCTGTGGGCAGTTATTAATAGCCAGGGAACATTTTTGGCTAATGGCCCCTTCCCTGGCTACTAATATCAGCCCCCAGTGGTCAGCTTTCCCTCTGCTGGTTATGAAAATGACGCGGGAGCCCACGCCATTTTTTTAAAAAAAAAAAATTTGGGCTATATGTCCACGATCCGGACATGCATATTTTTCCTATGTCCAAAACGTTGCATTCTATTAAATGCAGGTAAATCCACATGTGTTCTCTGAACCATGCGGATTTACCGCATTCAATATATTCTAGTTGTCAAATTTGTGTTCCAGAGACTACCGACTCCGCAAGAG
This sequence comes from Phyllobates terribilis, assembly GCF_046119375.1. Lineage (NCBI taxonomy): Eukaryota > Metazoa > Chordata > Amphibia > Anura > Dendrobatidae > Phyllobates > Phyllobates terribilis. The sequence continues at coordinate 83,155,234 of NW_027362764.1, forward strand.
AATTTGACATGCTGCGGTCCTGAAATACACGCCCCATGTCGATGTCCACAGGTGATCCGCAGCCTCAGATGCATGCATAGTGGACATGGGATTTCAAGAAATACCATCCACTATTCTGTAACATCTGGACGCTGCAGGTTTTACACTGCATAAGAACACAGCGTCAAACCCACAGCGGCTCCTGATCGTGGCAACTTACCAAAACTCACCCGCAGCATGTCAATTTCTGTAGCGGACACCCTAGTCTCCCCTGCAGATTTTGACTGAAGTGTCATTATATTCGGTAGCTTCACTTGTACCGACAACAAAAGTGCTGCATTACAACACTGCGTTTTGGACGCAGCAAAAATACGCTGCGTCCAAAGCGCTGCTTCTTGCTGTGTGTGGGTTGTAGCAGCTAACAGCTGTCAGCTGTTAATAATAGCCAGAAACCATGTTTGCCAATGGCACCTTCCTAGGCTAAAAATAGCAGCTCACAGCTCCAGAAATTACATGAATGGAAATGGTAATGAAGATTGGGTTTATAGGATTAGCTGACACCTAGGTCTTTTGTTTGGGGATGACAAAGTGTCAATAAGATGCTTTCATCACCAAACCTAATTAAAGTAACGTAAAGAGTTAAATAAACACACAGACACAAAGCAAACAGTTTATTTGAAATATAACAGACACATTCTTATATTAACTAATATACTCATCCAGTTCTGACGGTAATCCAAGGGTTAAATCAATGTCCCACGTTACTTTTTAAATAACTTTATTTAGCTCCAAAATGCATTCATTCATGTACAAAAATGCTTCTAAAAACGCATCAAAAAATGCTTCAAAAAACGCATTAAAAAACGCATCTAAAAAACAGCAGACAGCACATTTTTTCTGCAGCCTTTTTCCTGCCAAGGAAATGCAGAAACGCTGCAGAAATTTCTGCTTCAAATCCTGAACGTGTGTATATAGCCTCACTATATTCCCTGCACAAAATATGATCCTCGCACTGTCCCTATTATGGTACATGCCCTCCACACTGCCCTCTCCTTTTCATACTGGGACCCCTCTTCACACTGTCCTCTCACACTGTGTCCCCCCTATAGGTCCCAGTCTCTATACTGTGCCCCATCACCACACTCCCCTTCCTTGGCTTACTATCCCTTAGTGGCTGTGCCCTTACACTGTTCCCCCATGCCACCCCCCCCCACATACACACACTACTCAGTCTTTATTCTGTGCTCACTCACAATTTTCTCCCCCCATACTGTTTCCTTGCACTATTCCCCTCAATAGTTTCCTCGCACGTTTCCCTTCCCTCCTCGTATATTTACCCTCTCGCTTTCCATACTGCCTCCTGACACATCCCCCCTGACTCCCCATACTGTGTCCACACCCATGCCATCACCCTCACTCCTCATACTGTGTCTGCATACATTTTACCCTTGCTCCTCATACTGTGTTAGCACCCATCACCCCACTCACCAAACTGTGTCTGCACCAGTCCCTTCCTTGCTCCCTAAAACTTGTGTCCTCAAATCTACCCCCCGTTACACTAAATCTCACCCAGCCCCATTACACTAAATCTCCCCCCGTTACACTAAATCTCCCCCACACACAGTTAATTGCCCCCACACAGTAAATACCCCCACACACAGAGTATATACCCCCCATATAGAGTATATATCCACCCCATACACAGTAAATATCCGCCACACAGAGGATATACCCTCCACACACACAGTAAATATCCCCCACACAGAGTACATACCCCCACACACAGTAAATACCCCCCACACAGAGTATACACCCCCACACGCAATAAATACCCCACGCACAGAGTATATACCACAACACAAAGTAAATACCCCCCCACAGAGTAAATACCCCCACACAGAGTAAATACCCCCACACACAGTAAATACCCCCACGCAGAGTATATTCCCCCACACACAATAAGTACCCCACACACACAGTAAATATCCCCCCCACACACACAGTAAATACCCCCACAGTAAATACCCCTCAGAGTATATATCCCACACTCACAGTAAAAAAAAAACACACATAGTATATACCCCCTACACACACTATATATACCCCCCACACAGAGTATATACCCCCACACACAGTAAACACCCCCCACAGAGTATATACCCCACACACAGTAAATACTCCCACAGAGTATATACCCCCCACACACAGTAAATACCCCCCACATATAGTATATACTCCCAAACAGTAAATACCCCACCACACACAGTATATACCCCTACACATAGTAAATACCCCCCACACATTAAATACCCCCCCACACATAGTATATATCCCCCCCACAGGATTTCAGCTTTCAGCAAGGTAATGTTTCCTCTGAAATGCTCTTGCATCTTAGAGAAGATTTAGTTTGAAGAACTGGCCTGGGAACAGGGGTGTAACAACAACAGTCGCCACCGTGACCGGGCCGGCAGGTCAGGGGCCCGCAGACGCCAGAAGAACAGTATTGCCGTGGACAGACGCATTGGGTCTGTCCGCGTCAATACACACTGACGGCCAATCAGAGGCCAGCAGCTAACATCGGCGTGAACGTGTCAGGGCGCTTGAAGCTCTTATCGCACGCTGAAGTCAGCTGCTGGCCTCACAAGAGGATGCATGTGGCGTGGGAGCAAAGAAAAAGTGAGCAAAGTATTTATTGTTTTTAAATAAGTGGTCATATTATTATGTTTAACTATGGGGTGTGCATTATACTGCTATATATGACTATGGAGGTGCATTATACTACTATGGATGACAATGGGGGTGCATTGTACTGCTATATATTATTATGGGGGTACATTATACTGCTTTATATGACTATGGGGGTCAGGGCCGGCTTCAGGTTTTTGTGGGCCCTGGGCAAAATAGTCTCAGTGGGCCCCTTTAACACATACCACGATTCATGATGCACAGATACCGCAGAGAAATATATATATATATATATATATATATATATATAGTGGTGGCCAAAAGTATTGGCACCCCTGCAATTCTGTCAGATAATACTCAGTTTCTTCCTGAAAATGATTGCAATCACAAATTCTTTGGTATTATTATCTTCATTTAATTTGCTTGCAAGGAAAAAACCCAAAAGACAATGAAGCAAAAATCAAATCATTGATCATTTCACACAAAACTCCAAAAATGGGCCAGACAAAAGTATTGGCACTCTCAGCCTAATACTTGGTTGCACAACCTTTAGCCAAAATAACTGCGAACAACCGCTTCCGGTAACCATCAATGAGTTTCTTACAATGCTCTGCTGGAATTGTAGACCATTCTTCTTTGGCAAACTGCTCCAGGTCCATGATATTTGAAGGATGCCTTCTCCAAACTGCCATCTTGAGATCTCTCCACAGGTGTTCTATGGGATTCAAGTCTGGACTCATTGCTGGCCACCTTAGAAGTCTCCAGTGCTTTCTCTCAAACCATTTTATAGTGCTTTTGGAAGTGTGTTTTGGGTCATTGTCCTGCTGGAAGACCCATGACCTCTGAGGGAGACCCAGCTTTCTCACACTGGGCCCTACATTATGCTGCAAAATTTGTTGGTAGCTTTCAGACTTCATAATGCCATGCACATGGTCAAGCAGTCCAGTGCCAGAGGCAGCAAAGCAACCCCAAAACATCAGGGAACCTCCGCCATATTTGACTGTAGGGACTGTGTTCTTTTCATTGAATGCCTCTTTTTTTTCCTGTACACTCTATGTTGATGCTTTTTGCCAAAAAGCTCTACTTTTGTCTCATCTGACCAGAGAACATTCTTCCAAAATGTTTTAGGCTTTCTCAGGTAAGTTTTGGCAAACTCCAGCCTGGCTTTTTTATTATGTTTCGGGGTAAGAAGTGGGGTCTTCCTGGGTATCCTACCATACAGTCCCTTTTCATTCAGATGCCGATGGATAGTACGGGTTGACACTGTTGAACCCTCGGACTGCAGGGCGCTTGAACTTGTTTGGATGTTAGTTGAGGTTCTTTATCCACCATCCGCACAGTCTTGCGTTGAAATCTCTCTTTTCTTTTCCGTCCACATCTAGGGAGGTTAACCACAGTGCCATGGGCTTTAAACTTCTTGATGACACTGCGCACTGAAGACACAGGAGATGGACCTGTAGCCTTGAAATTGCTCATACTTCCTCACAATTTGGTTTCTCAAGTCCTCAGACAGTTCTTTGGTCTTCTTTCTTTTCTCCATGCTGAATGTGGTACACACAAGGACACAGGACAGAGGTTGAGTCAACTTTAATCCATGTTAACTGGTTGCAAGTGTGATTTAGTTATTGCCAACACCTGTTAGGTGCCACAGGTAAGTTACAGGTGCTGTTAATTATACGAATTAGAGAAGCATCACATGATTTTCAAACAGTGCCAATACTTTTATCCACCCCCTTTTTTAGGTTTGGTGTGGAATTATATCCAATTTGGCTTTAGGACAATTCTTTTTGTGTTTTTTCATTGAAGACAAATTAAATGAAGATAATAATACCAACGAATTTGTGATTGCAATCATTTTCAGGAAGAAACTGAGTATTATCTGACAGAATTGCAGGGGTGCCAATACTTTTGACCACCACTATATATATGTGTATATATATATATATATATAGTACAATGCCGAAGATTTCACTTCTTACATTACATGACCAATATCTATTGTAAATTCCACAATAGCTCAGAAACCGGCGAATCGCTCTATACAGAATACTGGCCCCCATAAAATGCTCCATACAGGATACTGGCCCCATATAACGCTTCATACAGGATATTGGCCCACTTATAACGCTCCATACAGGATACTGGCTGCCATATAATGCTCCATACAGAATACTGGCCCCCATATAACGCTCCATGCAGGCTGTGCTCCTACATAATGCTCCATGCAGGCTGTTCCCCCCACATAATGCCTCATGCAGGCTGTTCCCCCCGCATAATTCCCCACGCAGGCTGTTCCCCCCTTATAATGCCCCATGCATTATGCCACCCCCCTTATAATGCCCCATGCAGGATGTCACTTCCCCCCTTTTAATGCCCCATGCAGGATGTAACTCCCCCAATTAATGCCCCATGCAGGATGTCACTTCCCCTCTTTAATGCCCCATGCAGGATGTCACTTCCCCCCCTTTTAATGCCCCATGCAGGATGTCACTTCCCCCCTTATAATGCCCCATGCAGGATGTCACTTCCCCCTTATAATGCCCCATCCAGGATGTCACACCCCCCTTCCCTTATAATGCCCCATTCAGGATGTCACCCCCCCTTTTAATGCCCCATACAGGATGTCACTTCCCCCCTTTTAATGCCCCATGCAGGATGTCACACACACCCCCTCCCTTATAATGCCCCATGCAGGATGTCACCCCCCCTTTTAATGCCCCATGCAGGATGTCACACCCCCTCCCTTATAATGCCCCATGCAGGATGTCACTCCCCCCCTTTTAATGCCCCATGCAGGATGTCACACGCACCCCCCTGCCTTATAATGCACCATGCAGTATGTCACTTCCCCCCATATAATGCCCCATGCAGGATGTCACTCCCCCCCTTATAATGACCCATACAAGTTGTCACACCCCCCTTCCCTTATAATGCCCCATGCAGGATGTCACTCCTCCCCTTTTAATGCCCCATACAGGATGTCACTTCCCCCCTTTTTAATGCCCCATGCAGGATGTCACACACACACACCCTCCCTTATAATGCCCCATGCAGAATGTCACTTCCCCGCCTTATAATGCCCCATTCAGGATGTCACTCCCCCCCCCCTTATAATACCCCATGCAGGATGTCACCACCCTTATAATGCCCCATACAGGATGTCACTTCCCCCCCTTTTAATGCCCCATGCAGGATGTCACTTCCCCCCTTATAATGCCCCATGCAGGATGTCACCCCCCCTTATATTGCCCCATCTAGGGTGTCACCCCCCCTTCCCTTATAATGCCCCATTCAGGATGTCACTCCCCCCCTTTTAATGCCCCATACAGGATGTCACTTCCCCCCTTTCAATGCCCCATGCAGGATGTCACACACACCCACCCTCCCTTATAATGCCCCATGCAGGATGTCACCCCCCCTTTTAATGCCCCATGCAGGATGTCACACCCCCTCCCTTATAATGCCCCATGCAGGATGTCACCCCCCCTTATAATGCCCCATGCAGGATGTCACTCCCCCCCCCATATAATGCCCCATGCCTCCATACATTAAAAAAAAAATCAAATACTCACCTCACTTCTCCTCACCTGCTGCCACTGCTCTGGACTCCAGCGTCTTCCCGCTCTGCGCTGTGACAGTTCAGGAGAGAGCGTGGTAGAAAGACGTCACCGCACCCTCTGACCTGAGATGTCACAGTCAGAGGACGCGGAAGAGACTGGAGCTGCTGGGGAGACACAGGGAGAGGAGCAAGCACTGGTACCGCTCTCCTCCGCTCATGGGTCCAATAGCGCGGCAGGGTGCCCGACGGCGAGTGGGCCCTCCCGTCTGCTCAGGGCCCTGTCACTTGCCCGGGTGCGCCGAGTGCTGACGCCGGCCCTGATGGGGGTGCGATAAACGGCTATGTACAGTGTGTGAAAAAGTATTTGTCCCCTTCCTGATTTCTTATTCTTTTCCCTGTTTGTCACATTTAAATGTTTCAGATCACAAAACAAATTATACTGCTATATATAACTATGGGGTGCATTATACTACTATGGATGACTATGGAGTGCATTATACTACTATGGATGACTATGGGGTGTATTATACTACTATGGATGACTATGGGGTGCATTATACTACTATGTATGACTATGGGGTGTATTAGATGGGTTAATGTACATGGGGATGGCCATAATGGAAAGTTTTTAATTGGAGTTTGTTACAAGCCTCCTAATATAGCTGAACTGGTAGAGGACAATATGCTGCAACAAATTAAAAATGCAGCAAATAATAATAGGGTCCTTATTACGGGGATTTTAACTATCCAGATATTCAATGGGACATAGAATCTTCCAGCTGTGCTAAAAGCTGCAAGTTGTTATCCACAGTTTAGGACAATTACCTCTCTCAGCTGGTAGATGAACCAACCAGGGGAGGTAATCTGCTGGATCTGGTTCTGTCAAATAGACCAGATACAATTTCTGATCTACAGGTCTGGGAGTATTTGGGAAACAGCGACCATAATATGATACGTTTCAATGTAATATTCAATAAAACATTTCAAAAAGGAAATGCAAAAACCTTGAACTTTAGGAAAGCTGATTTCAACAAATTAAGGGAAGAGCTTAATATTGTAGACTGGGACCATATCATGGTAACTGGGGATACCGAATGCAAATGGGGCATGTTTAAGGAAATACTACTAGAATCCTGTAGAAAATGTATACCCTCTGGTAATAAAATGTCCAGGAATAAAAAGAAACCATTATGGATAAATAAGATATTAAACTTTGTACTAAGACAAAAACAAAGGGCATTCCAAATTTTGAAGGCCGAGAATACAGAAATAGCATTTTAGGAGTATAAAGATCTAAATAAGACATGTAAAAAAGAAATCAAACTAGCAAAATTATCTGCAGAGCAACAAATCACCAGAGACATTAAAATAAATCCCAAAAATTTTTATACATACATCAATGCCAAAAAGAAAAAAATCAGATGGTATCAGCCCATTAAAAGATGATAACTAGATAATTATAGAGGACAAAGAAAAGGCTGAGATATTAAACATGCACTTTTCATCCATGTTCACCAACAAACCGTCTGTTCCACGGATCTTTCAACAGGCGAAAAATCAAAGTTCACCATCTGATATAACTAGTTTAACACAAAAAGAAGTACTGAGCAAATTAAACAAATCCTCCAGCCCAGATGGCATTCATCCACAGATACTGAGAGAATTGAGCTCAGTAATTGACAGAACGCTGAATCTCATTTTCCTCTCTTGTAACAGGGATAGTGCCACAGGATTGGAGGATAGCTGATGTGGTACTGATACCCCCACCCACTGTCTCCTCAGCCATCCCTTGTAGACTGTGAGTCCTCGGGGGCAGGGTCTTCTCTCTTTCTGTACCAGTCGCAGTCACGATTTGTTAAAGATCATTGTAATTGTTTTTGTATATATACCCCTTTTTTCACATGTAAAGCGCCATGGAATAAATAGCGTTATAATAATATATAATAATAATAATACTATTTAAGAAAGGTAAGAAGGTGGATCCAGGTAACTACCGTCCGGTAAGTCTGACATCAGTGGTGTGCAAAGTTTTTGAGGGCATCATAAGAGATGACCTGCAGAGTTATATCACAGAGAATAATATAATAAATGATAATCAGTATGGATTCATGAAAAATAGGTTGTGTCTAACCAACATGTTGGGGTTCTATGAGGAGGTAAGTGCAAATATGGATGTTGGTAATGCGGCTGATGTGATTTATCTGGACTTTGCAAAGGCATTTGATACTGTACCACGTAGCAGCCTTATACTGAAGCTACAGAAGCAAGAACTTGGGGGAACTATATGTAGATAGGTAAGGAATTGGCTAAATGATAGGAAACAAAGAGTCATCATAAATGGTACGTTCTCTAAATGGGATATAATCAGCAGTGGAGACCTCAGGGATTTGTGCTCGGACCAATTATTTTTAACTTCTTTAGTAATGACCTCGGGGATGGGATTGAGAGTAAAGTGTCAGTTTTTGCTGAAGACACCAAACTATGTAGGATATTAAAATCTGATCTTGACATTACGATATTGCAGAACGATCTGGAAAAGATGTCTGAATGGACAAACACTTGGCAGATGAGATTTAATATAGATAAATGTAGAGTAATGCACCTAGGACGGAGTAATCCTGTTGCTGTATACACATTAAATGGGAGAATACTCGGGACTACAGAACAGGAGAAGGACTTGAGTATTCTGGTTACAAGCAAGCTGAACAGCAGTACTCAATGTCAAGCAGCAGCCGCAAAAGCAAACAAGATTTTAGGATGTATAAAAAGAGAAATAAAATCCCACGATCCCAACGTATTGTTACCCCTTTATAAATCACTGGTGAGGCCACATCTGGAATATGGGAACCAGTTTTGGGCTCCACATTTTGAAAAGGATATTCAGAAGTTAGAGTCAGTTCAAAGGTGGGCAACTAGATTATTACAAAGAATGGAAGGCCTCTCATATGATGAGAGGTTGAAAAAGTTGAGCTGGTTTAGCTTAGAAAAATGACGCCTCAGAGGGGATCTCATTTACATGTATAAATATATCTGTGGTCAATACAAAGGACTAGCACACAACTTATTCCTTCCAAAGACCATACTAAGGACCAGGGGGCACTCATTACAGGTGGAAGAAAGGCGATTCCGCACCTAAACAGGAAAGGGTTCTTTACAGTCCAAGCAGTCAGACCGTGGAATGCCGACCACAAGAGGTAGTAATGGCAGACACTATAACAGCTTTCAAAAAAGTGCTGTATGATTTCCTCGATACACATAACATTGTGTTTTACAGTTAAATTAGACAAAATATTACACCTATTGTAGTACATTTAATACGGTAATAGTAATTACATAACTAGTATCATAATTAGGTTTGATCCAGGATTCTTGGACTGATCGCCTTTTCTCGGGGTCAAGAAGGAATTTTTCCGTATGATGCAAATTGGCTGAATGTGTCCTGCCTTTTTCTGGATCAACAGATTTAGGCATAGGGATTTTAATAATACCATTATTAGAATCATAACAGAGAGGCTGAGTTCACACGATGCGTTTTTCATGCGGAAACGCATTAAAAACGCATGGTAGAAGGGCAGCAATGTTCCCCAATTGAAATCCGCATGTGCTGTGCCCATGATGCGGATTTTTTCCGCAGCGTAAACGCTGCGGTCAAAAATCCGCAGCATGTCAATTAAATTTGCGGAAACGCTGCTCTTTTGCCGCCATTGACTTGCATTAGACCGCATGGAATCCGCATCACTGTATATGTTGATGCGCTTTTCATGCGGTCTAATGTGCGGATGGTACCCGGGTGTGGATGAGAGGACTCGCATCCAGACCCAGGTACCATTAAAAAAAAAAAAGAATAAAATAAAAAATATATATATTCTCACCTTCTGACGGCCCGCGCGGCGTCCTGCTGGCTTCCCGGGCACTTCGCGGTTGAATGAAGGACCTTCGCTGACGTCAGAGTCATGTGACGGGTCATGTGACGCTGACGTCGGAAGGTCCTAAAGTCTTCACTGCCGGCAGCCGGGACCGAGCGAAGCAGGAGACCGGGGGCCATCAGAGGGTAAAGTATATATTTATTTTTTATTTTTTGACATTCACACACTATATAAATCCATGCCGGTTGCATGGATTTATATAGTGTAAAGTTGACAAGCATTTTCCAAGTGATGCTAAAATCGCTTGGGAAGCGCTTGTCAACCCGCATGCGGAAATGAAAGTGAAGACCGCTTCATTTCCGCATGTCCCTGGCAGGAAACCACATGTACAATCCGCATGCGTTTTTTCCTGCCAGAGAGATGCAGAAACGCTCAGGAAAAAATCCTGAGCATTTCTGCATCGTGTGCACATACCCTAATACAAAATATACAACTAATCAAAACAATTATAAACTGGTTCATTTTTAATTGTAATAGTGCAGCATTAATAAAAATGGTAATAATACATTTGTGAGGCCTAGTCCCAATAAGTTAGTATGTTAGTGTAGGGAGTACAATTGGGGGAGAAAGGTTGAACTGGATGGACCTAGGTCTTTATTCAACCTATGTTTTTATGATACTATACTACTATGGATGGCTATAGGGGTGCATTATACTACTATGGATGACTATGGATGACTATGGGATGTGCATTATACTACAATGGATGACTAAGGGGTACATAATACTACTGTGGATGACTATGGGAGTGCATTATACTATTATGGAAGATTATCAGCTGTGCATTATACTATATGGAGGACTATGGGCTGTGCATTATACTACATGGATGACTATGGGCTGTGCAGTATATTATGTGAAGGACCATGGGCGGTGCAGTATATTATATGGAAGACTATGGGCTGTGCAATATACTATATGGAGGATTATGGGGTGTGCATTATACTTCTACTATGGAGCCCCATGACTTGTATTTACGCCCCTGGTGAGTATAATATAAAATAATTTCTTTTTTTTTATACATTAAATAACAGCGGCAGAACGAGGGACATATTTTGAGATGGGGGATATACAGTGCTGGCCAAAAGTATTGGCACCCCAGATAATACTCAGTTTCTTCCTGAAAATGATTGCAATCACAAATTCTTTGGTATTATTCTCTTCATTTAATTTGTCTTCAATGAAAAAAACACAAAAAGAATTGTCCTAAAGCCAAATTGGATATAATTCCACACCAAACCTAAAAAATGGGGTGGACAAAAGTATTGGCACCCTTTGAAAAATCATGTGATGCTTCTCTAATTCGTCTAATTAACAGCACCTGTAGCTTACCTGTGGCACCTAACAGGTGTTGGCAATAACTAAATCACACTTGCAGCCAGTTAACATGGATTAAAGTTGACTCAACCTCTGTCCTGTGTCCTTGTGTGTACCACATTGAGCATGGAGAAAAGAAAGAAGACCAAAGAACTGTCTGAGGACTTGAGAAACCAAATTGTGAGGAAGCATGAGCAATCTCAAGGCTACAAGTCCATCTCCAAAGACCTGAATGTTCCTGTGTCTTCCGTGTGCAGTGTCATCAAGAAGTTTAAAGCCCATGGCACTGTGGCTAACCTCCCTAGATGTGGACGGAAAAGAAAAATTGACGAGAGATTTCAACGCAAGATTGTGCGGATGGTGGATAAAGAACCTCGACTAACATCCAAACAAGTTCAAGCTGCCCTGCAGTCTGAGGGTACAACAGTGTCAACCCGTACTATCCGTCAGCATCTGAATGAAAAGGGACTGTATGGTAGGATACCCAGGAAGACCCCACTTCTTACCCCGAGACATAAAAAAGCCAGGCTGTAGTTTGCCAAAACTTACCTGAGAAAGCTTAAAACGTTTTGGAAGAATGTTCTCAGGTCAGATGAGACAAAAGTAGAGCTTTTTGGGAAAAAGCATCAACATAGAGTGTACAGGAAAAAAAAAGAGTCATTCAAAGAAAAGAACACGGTCCGTACAGTCAAACAAGGCGGAGGTTCCCTGATGTTTTGGGGTTGCTTTGCTGCCTCTGGCACTGGACTGCTTGACCGTGTGCATGGCAATATGAAGTCTGAAGACTACCAACAAATTTTGCAGCATAATGTAGGGCCCAGTGTGAGAAAGCTGGGTCTCCCTCAGAGGTCATGGGTCTTCCAGCAGGACAATGACCCAAAACACACTTCCAAAAGCACTATAAAATGGTTTGAGAGAAAGCACTGGAGACTCCTAAGGTGGCCAGCAATGAGTCCAGACCTGAATCCCATAGAACACCTGTGGAGAGATCTCAAAATGGCAGTTTGGAGAATGCACCCTTCAAATATCAGGGACCTGGAGCAGTTTGCCAAAGAAGAATGGTCTACAATTCCAGAAGAGCATTGTAAGAAACTCATTGATGGTTACCGGAAGCGGTTGTTCGCAGTTATTTTGGCTAAAGGTTGTGCAACCAAGTATTAGGCTGAGGGTGCCAATACTTTTGTCCGGCCCTTTTTTGGAGTTTTGTGTGAAATGATCAATGATTTGATTTTTGCTTCATTCTCTTTTGTGTTTTTTCCTTGCATGCAAATTAAATGAAGAGAATAATACTAAAGAATTTGTGATTGCAATCATTTTCAGGAAGAAACTGAGTATTATCTGACAGAATTGCAGGGGTGCCAATACTTTTGGCCATTACTGTATACCAGAAAGTGGACCAGAATGGAGGGATGTATATATATGTTCAGGATGGATGGGGGCCCTGGTCCAAATCTTGCACCGGGGCCCATCAGACTCTAGTTACGCCACTGCCTGGGAACACAGCTGGAGACAAGTCTAGTCTGATGCCGCCCCTGACCAACTTCTCCCAGCGCCTATCTGGGCGATTGGCAACATTGACTACTTGGATAAAATAGTTTTCAGATGGTAAGCGTCTTGGGACTTTTGACTTGTGTGAATATGATATTCATAATTTGCTTAAAGGGGTATTCCGAGGAGATAAAAAAAATTATATTGTTCCTGTCCTCATACACTAAAAAGATGAGATGGTAAGTGCAGTCATATGATCTTTTTAACCCTTGTCATTCCATGTGACAGAATCTGCTCTTTCACTGCTCCCCCCCCCCCTTTCTGGGTCATTACATCATACACCAAGTGCTGCTCCCCCTGTAAGGAACAGCCAGCTTGAGGAGAGGGGGCGTGGCCATGCCCCCTGTACTCTACAGAGAAACAGCTATTAGACTGGCTGATAACAGTGGGAAGCAACACATTGCTGTAATGTTCCTGTAATGTAATGAGCAGTGCAGTGAAAACCAGCTTCTGTCACACAGACCCCTAATAATGGCTGATTTGAGGGGTTGTGTTCGGGAAGACCCAGAGCTATTTCTCTGCAGAGTACAGGGGATGTGGCCACGAGCCGGCTGTTCCTTACAGGGAGGAGCAGCACCTAGTGTATGGTGTAATGACCCAGAAGAGAGGGGGGAGCTGTGAAAGAGCAGATTCTGTCACATGGAATTACAAGGATTAAAAAGATCATATACCTGCACTGACCATCTCATATTTTTAGTGTATAAGGGCAGGAACAGTACAAAAAAATGTATCTCCCCAGAGTACCCCTATAAGTCCTCTTTTCACTATTTCATATCTGGGTGTTAGAAACCTTTCAGTAACACCCACTGGGAAATCAGTGCTCAGAAAACCATCAACTTCTGTAGTTTCTCCAACTTCTTCACATGTGGCTGACTTTATAGGCTGTGTTTTTTCTCTTGTTTCCCCATGCTGGGCAGCTCAGAAACAGATGATGATGGTAGGTAAAGAAGCCCTCCTCCCATCAAAATGTTCATCCTCTTAATATAGTACAATCATCCTATTATATAGCGCTGTGTGCTTACAATTGCTTATTTTGCCTTTCTACCCATCTAATTCTCTTTTCAATTTCTATTACTCTCAATGAGACTTCTGCACGTGTCCACAGGTATTTGGCCACTTCATGTGAGCAAACTGCTCCAGCTATCTCAAGTGTGAAGAAGCCTACTCCAAACTGCAGGTTTCAGCTGCGTTAATAGATAAGGCTCACAAAAGACACTTCAGAAGAGTCCAATGCTTTGCTCTTAGCCTTTCTTGGATGTTATTATCTGTGTGTTTTGGGTCATTATCCTGTTGGAGAAGCCATGACTTGCGACTCAGACCAAGCTTTCTGATACTAGCCAGAACTGGACAGATTCAAGACACCCTGTGCCAGATGCAGCAAAGCAGCCCCACAACATAACTGAGCCTCCTCCATGCTTCATAGAAAGTAGAATCGTCTTTTCTTTTTGTGCCTGTGAATATAGAGTTGATGAGACTTGCAATAAAGCTCCAGTTTTGTCTCATCTGTCCAAAGGACATTGTCACAATAATGCAGTAGGATTTCCAGGGACAATGGGCTCCAACCCTGTCCCTCAAACTAGGGGAATCCTAGGGCTATCCCTATCCCCCAGATTACCCCTGATAGTGGTGATGCCAGGATCTCATACCTCGCTATGCTGCTATATGCACGCTTATCTGTTTATTCCCCCACCAAAGGAGGTATGGGACAGAAGCAAATGGAATAACACAAATCTGACAGAAAGGGGAAAACAGACAAAGATAAAAGAAAACCACAATCATACAAATACACTCAGAAAATGACCGAGTTTGAATTAAGGGAGGGATAGGTGGAACAAACCAAATGGGAAAATGTTTAGGAGAAACACACACAAACCAAATCCATGCAGAAATCTCCTGAAAACATCTCGAACCACGAGTTCCTAACTCTGGACTCTCCTTCAACTGTAAACCAGGAAGTGGTAAGCTATCACTGACAAAGAAATAAGCAAGGAGGAGGGTTACATAGTTACATAGTTAGTAAAGCCGAATAAAGACTTGCGTCCATCAAGTTCGACCTGTTAGTTCTGTAATTGCTAAAGTTGATCCAGAGGAGGGCAAAAACCCCAAATGATTTGGCCAATCTTCACCTGAGGAAAAATTCCCTCCCGACTCTGAAACCAGCAGTCAGAATAAATCCCTGTATCAACCTACTATTTTATTCTATTTTTAAGTATATGCTGAAATCTGCCTGGTATCTAGAAAAGCATCCAGTCCCCGCTTGAACTGGTTTAGTGAATCCGACATTACCGTCTCCTCACTCAGTGAATTCCATATTCTCACTGCTCTTACCGTAAAGAACCCCTTCCTATGCTGGTGCTGAAACCTTTTCTCTTCCAGTCTTAGTGAATGCCCTCTTGTTACCGTAATATCCCTCCTTTTGAAAAAATCCCGGGCAAGATCTCTATACTGTCCCCTAACATATTTGTACACATTTATTATGTCCCCCCTCAACCTTCTCTTTTCCAGGCTGAATAGTCCTAGTTTTGCCAACCTCTCTGGGTATTGCAGTCCCTCCATTCCCCTTATTAATTTTGTTGCCCTCCTTTGTACCTTTTCAAGCTCATTTATATCCTTTCTATATATTGGGGCCCATAACTGAGCACAGTATTCCAAGTGTGGTCTGACCAGTGCTTTGTACAGTGGAAGAACAATGTTCTCATCCTTTGCAGCTATACCTCTTCTGATACATCCCATTACCCTGTTTGCCCTTACAGCAGCGGCCTGACTTTGGGCACTCCAATTTAGTTTGCTATCAATCAAGATGCCCAAGTCCTTCTCCATCTCTGAATTCCCCAATGATTTCCCATTCAGTGAGTACTGGTGACTTCCATTTTTCCTTCCCATATGTATGACCTTACATTTCTCCTCGTTAAACCTCATTTGCCATTTAATGCTCCACCTACCCAGCTTATCCAAATCCCTCTGTAGGTCTTCACTATCCTCTTTTGTATTAATTGTTTTACATAACTTTGTGTCATCTGCAAATATTGATATTTTACTATTTATCCCGTTGACTATGTCGTTAATAAAGATATTAAATAACATTGGGCCTAGTACAGACCCCTGTGATACCCCACTAGTGACGCTTACCCAGTCTGAGTATATTCCATTTATAACCACCCTCTGCCTTCTATCCTTTAGCCAGTTACCTACCCACTTGCAGACATTTTCCCCCAGCCCCATCATTCTCATTTTGTATACCAACCTATTATGTGGCACGCTATCGAACGCTTTTGAGAAGTCGAGATACACGACATCCACTGGTTCCCCCTGATCTACTCGAGAGCTAACCTCCTCGTAGAAGTCAATCAGGTTTGTTTGGCAGGAGCGATTCCTCATGAATCCATGTTGGTTCGGGGTTAATAGATTATTAGCGTCAAGATGCTCCATGATTGCCTCATTAATAAAGCCTTCAAAAATTTTGCCCACAACGGACGTCAGACTCACCGGCCGATTGTTTCCGGTGTTACTTTTTGCTCCCTTTTTGAATATTGGCACTACATTCGCCTGTCGCCAATCAAGTGGTACAGACCCAGTCTCAACAGAGTCCTTAAATATAAGATATAACGGTCTGTCTATCACATTACTTAGTTCCCTTAGTACCCGTGGGTGTATGCCATCAGGTCCTGGTGATTTGTTTATTTTAATGTTACTGAGGCGTTTCTGTACCCCAGCTTGGGTTAGATTTGTCATACTTAGTGGAGGATTAAGCTTGTCACTTCTCATTTCGCCTGTTAGTTCTTTTTCCTTTGTGAAAGTTGACGAAAAAAATTTATTTAATAGATTAGCTTTATCCTCATCTTTCTCTATGATTTTGCCTTCCTCACTTTTTATCGGTCCAATATTATCCGATTTAATCCTCTTACTATTTATATACGTAAAGAACAGTTTGGGATTTGATCTACTTTCCCTAGCAATACGTCTCTCTGTTTCCTCCTTTGCTATTTTTATTTGTTTTTTGCAGGTTCTCGTTTTTTCCTTGTAACACATTAGTGCCTCCTTGCTGTTTTCCTGTTTTAATCTCTTGAATGCCTCTTTTTTGCTATTTAACGCCCCTTTTACGTTCTTATTCAACCATTTTGGTTTCCTCTTATTTCTGGCCCTTTTATTCCCATACGGTATATACCTCTCGCACTGAGTATTCAGAATTCTTTTGAAGGTTTCCCATTTACTATTCGTATTTCCTTGATTAAGAACTTTGTCCCAGTCTATAAGTTGAAGGTTTTCTTTCAGCTGATCAAACTTCGCCCTCCTAAAGTTTAATGTTTTAGTTGTTCCCTTATTGATAACCCTACTGAAGGGCATTTTGAAATTGATAATATTATGATCGCTATTACCTAGGTGCCCCCCTATCTGTACCTCAGTTATTCTATCAGGCCTATTAGTCAATATTAATCCAACACTGCCTTCCCTCTCGTTGGTTCCTGCACTAGTTGGGAGAGATAATTATCCTTGATATTTGTCAAGAACCTTTTTCCTTTCTGCGATCTACAGGTTTCTGTTTCCCAGTCAATATCCGGGTAGTTGAAGTCCCCCATTACAATCACCTCATTATGTTTTGCTACTTTGTCTATTTGTCCTAATAGCAGTTTCTCATTCTCCTCTGTTATATTGGGTGGCTTATAGCAGACCCCCAGTAATATTTTATTATTATTTTTTGCCCCCTCTATCTCTACCCACATGGACTCGACCCCCTCTTCTCCCTCTCCTATATCTTCCCTTAGTCTGGGCTTTAGACGTGACTTTACATATAAGCAGACTCCTCCGCCCTTCCCCTGTTTCCGGTCCCTTCTAAATAAACTATAATCTGTTAAATTTACCGCCCAGTCGTAGCTATCGTCTAGCCAAGTCTCTGTTATACCTACGATGTCATACCTCTCCTCCGATATAAGCGCCCGCAGCTCATCCGCCTTATTGGTCAGGCTTCTTGCGTTGGTCAGCATGCAAGATAAAACTTTGGGGTTATTTAGCATCCTATTCTTCTCTAACGATCTAACTGTACTATCCCCACCCCCCTCTCCACCCTCATTATATTCACTTCTCCCCTTCCCCCTTGCTTGCCTCACATCCCACCTATTTCCTTGGTTTCCCCCCCCCCGTCTCTAGTTTAAAAACTCCTCCAACCTATTAGCCATCTTCTTCCCCAGCACCGCTGCACCCTCCCCATTGAAGTGCAGCCCGTCCCTACGGTAGAGCCTGTAGCCGACAGCGAAGTCGGCCCAGTTCTCCATGAACCCAAACCCTTCTGCCTTGCACCAACTCTTTAGCCACTTATTCACCTCCCTAACCTCCCGTTGGCGCTCCTGTGTGGCTCGCGGGATTGGTAGTATTTCTGAGAAAACTACCTTGGAGGTCCTTGCCCTAAGCTTCCTACCTAGATCCCTGAAATCATTTTTAAGGACCCTCCATCTACCACAAGTTCTTAAACTTGTGGGGAGTAACCAACTCAGAACAGCTGACACAAAAAGACAGAGTACACCAGGAGTCCCAGTAAGCAGTTTAACCCTTGCAGAAACAGAGTAATGAAAGCCAGAACTGCTAACGGGACGGTGAAGCCGTTCTAACAACTGCAGGTGTATGTGTCACCAGATGCTGCGATCTTCTGACCCCACTCTGTCGTGGTATCCCCGTGACAGACATTCTCCCAGATGTTTTGTGGCTTTTTAATATGCATTTTGGCAACTGCAAGTCTCTCTTTTTTATGTTTTGCTTCAACAGTGGTTTCCTGCAATCAAATTGTGCTTCATTTTTAATTTCCCCTTAATTTTTTTTTTTACAAAATATCAGTCGTTATTGCCTAGTTGCTGTTTATGCTCCATTATCTTTTGTCTACTATAAGTATAAATAAGGACATTTCGAAGCATTATCCGTTATCCTTATCCAATATTTAGTATATCCTTTTGTCTTCTTAGATACTAGATAAGAAACAAAGATCAAAATGTGACAAAAATTTATAATTATTTAAGCTAAATAAATATTACTTTAACATTTTGTTTTTGGCAACACTTTGCATAATTCAGTTGTATAGTAACTTATTAGCTAGAACAAATTAATTAGTAAGGAAGAAGAAAAGACAATGTAGCATTAAGCAGGACCTAACTTATATTAGCCTTGCCAAAAGTAGAAAACAAAAGCAAGAAACACTTGAGTTATTCGCATATCTTTGTTCTCAGGAACTTCCAAAGTAGTCCTAGGTGGAAGTTTTTTTTCAGAATACATCTTATAACAAGTTTAGCCCAGGAGAACAATTCATAATTTCAATGGCAAGTGCCCCATTAAAGATGCTTATGGGATTTATGAGAATTCCAGGTGTAAAAATTAGTCCTGAGAGTTGATGCAGTTGGATCCTTTTAACTCCTTCAAGACATGCGCTTTAAATGTTAATCTGGTAAAAAAAAACACTGTGGCATCGCTGTATATAACACAAGCAATCAGACAATCGCAGCTTTAAGTCCCCAAAACTATTAAGAACAGTGAAAAGTAAGAAAAAGTTTTTAAAAACATGAAAAAACAAACACCAGTACCAGTCGTAATGAATTGGGCCCAATGTTCCTTTTGCTCATGACTTTTATTTTTACATTTTAGTCAAAATGTGCTGTTGTGTTTTAAAAATTAATGGATCTTTACGATATGTGCAAGATTTGCTATACAGAGTGAACAATGATTTATAGATTTTACATTTAAGTTGTCGGTAACACTTTGCAATATGTCGAATATTTCCTAATAAAGCATAACATAGTTATACAGTAACCTATTAGCTAGAACAAATGAATCAGTAAACCATTTAAAAAAGAAAAAAGACAATGTAGTATTATGTAGGAAAGAACTAATATTAACCTTGACGAAAGTAGAAAAACGAAAACAAAAAAAAACTTGGGTTATTTGCACGTCTTTGATCCTAGGAAGATTCAAACTAGTCATACATGGGTGGTCTATTTGTCAAAATACATCTAAGGCCACGGCCCCACTATCAGTATTTGGTCAGTATTTTTTTTCTCAGGAGTGGGAGCCAAAACCAGGTGAGGAACAATCAGAGAAAAGGTATAATAGAAACAAGTCACCAATTCTGCATTTATCACCCACTCCTGGTTTTGTCTCCCACTCCTGAGAAAAAATACTGACTGAATACTGACCAAATACTGATAGTGGGGCTGTGGCCTTATAACTAGTGTTGAGCCACCCCCGTAGTGTTCGAGTTCGGTTCGGTTCGTCGAACACCCGTGTGTTCGCCGAACTGTTCGTCGAACTATTCGTCGAACACCTTCGAACACCGTTAAAACCAATGGCAGGCAAACAAAAACACATAGAAACACATAGAAAACACCTTCAAAGGTGTCCAAAAGCTGACAAACTGCTCAGTAGACATAACTAACACATGGAAAAGTGACAAGTACATATAGTCATGCGAAAATAAAAGAGGTGGAGGAGTAAAAGGAGGGGGAGACACAGATATAGGCATGTCATGCCCTTCTAAAATCCAAAAAGTGAGAAGCCGACATGGCCAGTCCGCTCCTGCCCGTGCCACCTCCGTGTCGCCGGGTTTGTGCCAGAGCCGCGGTGAACCCTGACGGCCAGCCCCCCTCTCCCAATACTGGTGCCTGTCCGCTGGTTGGTCGAGCGAGCCCCCCTGTGGTGGAGGCAGCTCTAAGCTTTTTAATTTAAATTGTCTCTCTAATTTGAATGAATACACTTTAAATCCATTTACAAGGATCTATTGGAGGGCAAGTCTCATGCCAGCAGCCGCGGTAATTCCAGCTCCAGTAGCGTCCACTAAAGCTGCTGCAGTTAAAAAGCTTTTATAAGGATCGAGCTCGGCTGTCCACCGCAAGGCATCCTACTGCCAGTCCCAGCCCCTATGCCTTGGGGTGCCTCCTGATGCTCTTCACTAAGTATCCCATGGTCCCGAAGCATTTCCTTTGAAAAAATTAAGTGTCTAAACTACAGGTGGTGCAGCTTGCTTAACAGCCGGGATAATCCGCTGACTAGCAGACACTGCTACTAGGCACAAAGTATTTCCTGGGCTAGATGCAGTTAAAAATTTGTAATTAGATACTCTCGTTGGATGCTGAGAAAGCATTCCATAGAGTCTCCTGGCACGCCATATATGATTCTCTTAAAAAGCTTGGGGTAGGGGTCTAGGGGACCCTTTTATAGCCAAAATCACGGCCCTGTATCGCAATACGTCACCTAGGCTGAAGATAAATGGAACTGTAGCACCCTGAGGGCTCGGTTGCTACAGACGTATTGCACCTCACCCAGAGGTGTGATATCTCACTCTCAGGTAAGGATGGAGTGTGGATCAGGACCCGACACCTGCATGCATTACACCACATTGCCGTGGGGCAGGGCGACCAATATGCCCCTGAGATGGGCACGACAGTCCCTGTCCCTGGCTGGAGTGGGGGGAGGGAACACTGAGGAAGGGGAACCCTGTAGTGCAGGAGCAGGGAGGAAGCAGTTCCTGGGTGCATTGAGAAGGGAGTATAAAAGGTGGGCACCATCTTAGTTCAGTGCAGAGAAGTCTGAGCAGAAGTGGCAGGGAGCAGGGGCTCTGCATGAGCTCTGCTCCGGAGGCGGGCCTAGTAACAGAAGCCCAGGCCTGGAAGAGGGAGAAGGAAGGAAGAGGAGCGGAGAAGGCTCCAGGAACGAGGAATGAAGGGATCCCAGGGGTGCGGACGGGCGAGTCGCCACCGCACGCCCGAATCCACCTGCGTGGAGGGGTCAGGCCAAAGGGGGAGACCGGTCCCCGAACTAGTGGAGGCAGGAAACGACCCTCAGCTAGAAACCGGAGGCTCTGACATTTTATGTGGCGCAGCCCCTCGCTACACCCGCTAGGAAGGCACCACATAGGGTCAGGGAAACTGGCGCCAAGTTTACCAAGAGGAGGCCCGAGGCAGCCGGACAGAAGTGTTGGTAAGAAAGGCCAGACAAAGGACACACAAAGGGGGTCCTGTGAAGTGCTCCAAAGTTATCTGGGAGTTGTCTGAGCCCCTCACCTGGTGAGCACAGTACGACGTGGGCAGCCGTTACCTGCAGACGTGGTCTGGATAATAAGAACTGTGAGTAAAGGCCCTGAACTGCATCACTGACTCCGTGTCGTTACTGCTGCTGCCCTGCACCATCACCCCCATCATCCGCATACACTGCCCTGAGGCTATACTCCTCCCGTGGGGAGTTATGCTACGCTCTGCTGCACCCACAACACCAGCCTCAGCGGTCTGCCCTGTAGCGGCGGTTCACTCTGACCGCAATCCACGGGTGGCGTAGTCAGACATTTAAACATCAAAACCACATAAATAGTTCTGCCACTGGTTTGACCGCCCTGAGCCACGGAACCGGGTCGCCGCCACGAAGACTACAACCACCAGCATCCACCAAAAAGGGTCCCGCTCCGGGTGTCCCAAGGCCCAGGGGGTGCGTCAGAACATTTTCATCACCTTTCACAATCACCAATGGGACAAGGCAGTGATGTCCTCTGTCCCCTCTCTTATACATCCTAGTGACGGAGCACCTGCTCTCATCAATTCGCCATAACCCCAATATTAGGTGGATTGAGGTGGGAGGCACCGAGTACAAGTGCTCTCTATTTGCTGATGATGTCCTAGTATATATCACTCAATCACATATATCCATCCATGCTGTTATGGCTGAAATAGATCACTTTGTTACATGGTAAAATTTTAAAATCAATGCAGCGAAGTCTGAGGCCCTCGATGTCTCCCTCCCCAAATCCATATAGGATTCCATCCAGTCCAACTTTCCCTTTGCCTGGCCCTCACAGGGTATCAAATACTTAGGAATTCCTATTCATAGAGACCTCTCCCATCTATGTTATCTTAATTTTGGGCCCTTTATTGAACAACTCCATACAGACCACGGTTGGCAAGTTAGAACTCTAAGATTCACTACGTGAACCACTGGTGTTTTGTGGAAAAGCACATGTACACTGCGTTCCAAATTATTATGCAAAAAGTGTTTAGGAGTGATAAGGGAAGAATTTGTTTGTTTGTCAGTTAAACTCATTGATGGTGATGTGTGTCAGGGCTCTTTATATCACTGTAAGCAATTGCAGACACCTGTGCTAATTAGTTTGGCAGGTGTGTCCAATGAAAGGCAAGACTACTTAAGAAGGCTCTCTCACATTATTAAGCAGCCTACATTTTCTGCCAAAATGGGAAAGAAAAAGGATGTGTCGGCTGCTGAGAAGCAACAAATTGTGGAGTGTTTAGGTCAAGGCATGACTACAATCAACATTGTGCGATGATCAGGATGAAGAGTCTTGCTAATCAAGAAGTATGTAGCTGATTCACAGTACACACGTGTGCGTGCGGATAAGGGCAAATTGAGGACTCTTTCCTACAGGCAATTACGTCAGGTTGAAAGAGCAGCGGCAAAAAAGCCTTGTCATAGCAGCAGACAAGTTTTTGAAGCTGCTTGTGCCTCCAACGTCCCCCGAACAACAAGATGCAGGGTCCTTCAGAGGTTTGCAGCTGTGCATGCGCCATCCTGTCGACCTCCTCTATCCACTTCACACAAGCAGAAATGGCTCCAGTGGGCCAAACATTACATGAAGACTGATTTCAAAACTGTTTTGTTCACGGATGAGTGCCGTGCAGCGCTCGATGGTCCAGATGGATGGAGTGGAGGATGGCTGGTTGATGGACACCCCATGCAAACACGGCTACAACGAGGAGGTGGAGTAATGTTTTGGGCTGGAATCATGGGGAGAGAGATTGTCGGCCCCTTTAGGATCCCTGAAGGCGCTAAAGATGAACTCCATAATGTATGTGGATTTTCTCAAACAGCACTTCCTGCCATGGTTCAAGAAGAAGAACCGTGTATTTCACAGCAAGATCATTTTTCTGCATGATAATGCACCATCTCATGCTGCACATAAAACATCTGCATCTCTGGCTGATATGGGCATAAAAGGGGACAAACTTATGGTGTGACCCCCATGCTCCCCTGACCTCTACCCCATTCAGAACCTTTGGAGCATCATTAAAAGGAGTGTCTATGATGGCGGGAGGCAGTTCACATCTAAGCAACAGCTCTGGGAGGGTATTCTGTCCTCATGCAAAACAATTGAAGCAGAAACCATCCAAAACCTGACAAATTCAATGGACGAGAGAGTTCAGAAGCTCCTTTCGAACAAGGGGTCCTATGTGAAAATGTAACATCACCTAGAATAAAGTTTTGAGTTGAAAACTGTTTGATTTCAGTTTCTAACAACCTGCTAATGCTTATAATTTCAAAAATGACCATTTTTTTGGTCTTTATTAAAATGAAAAGGTTGATCGAAAAGTTTGGGGGATCTAAGAGTGTGGCAACCCAGTAGTCATGATTACTTCGAATTCTGACAATATGAGGGTCATGCTGCAGGTAGTGCAGCAAGAAGGCACTTATGTGCCTTGCGCATCTCGGAGCCCCAAAATTATTTTCCGGGCTAGATGCAGCTAAAAATTATTTTTAATTTTAAATCTGGTGAAGATTTAGTATAGATGGCCTAATAGGATCAGTGCTGCACACTGCTACAAAGCCCAAATTATTTTCCAGTCAAGATACAGATAAACATGATTAGTAATTTGAAAGCTTAAAACGGTTGGTAGGGTGATTTTAACCAATCATCAAGCTTTTACTCTCCCCAGGATGACACAGGGGTAGAAAAGTCGTTTCGGATCCATGATTTGTTCATCTTTATGAACGTGAGTCTGTCTACATTATCAGTGGAGAGCCGCGTGCGCTTATCTGTCAGCACACCACCAGCAGCGCTGAACACATGTTCAGACAGAACGCTGGCTGCGGGGCATGACAAGATCTCCAAGGCGTAAGTGGCTAGCTCCGGCCATTTCTCCAGATTGGAAGCCCAAAAAGAGCAAGGGTCCAGTGACACAGTCGTGGCTTCAATGTTTACTTGGAGATACTCCTGTACCATCGTCTCTAGGCGTTGACTATGTGTCAGACTTCTTGTCTCCTGTGGCCTTGCAAAGGATGGGCTAAAAAAGTGGTGAAATGATTCCGCAAAATTGATGTTACCAGCAGATACTGTGGTTCTGTTACGGTTTGAGTGCTGAACACTTGACGGTCCCACGGTTGGCAAGTTGGAACTGTGAGATTCACTACGTGCACCACTGGTATTTTGTGGAAAAGCACATGTAAGATTCTGCAACAGTCTCTGCTGATACTCCTGCATGCGTGCATCCCTTTCTATGGCAGGAATAATTTCTGCAAATTTACTTTTGTACCGGGGATCTAACAGTGTGGCAACCCAGTAGTCAGGATTATTTCTAATTCTCACAATTCGAGGGTCATGTTGCAGGTAGTGCAGCAAGAAGGCACTCATGTGTGTTGCGCATCCAGGAGCACCAAGTCCCTGTTGTGTTGGTGGCGAGGTAACAATCATGCTTCCTTCCTCTGTCCTCTCCCCCCAACCTCGCACAACAGAAATGTGATCAAGGTCTCCCTCATCTGATGAGTCTTCCATCAGTTCGTCCTCCACTTCTTCCTGGGCTCCTGCACCTTCCTCACTAGTTTGGCTGCTACCATGCGCCCTGGTAAAACCATCTCCCCCACCCTCACATGCCTGCCGCCTTGGTGCTGCCGACCGTCTGGACCTTGCAGATGTTAGCCCTTCCGCATACAACTCCTCCTCCTCTACTTCCTCCACCTCCTCTTGTGCCACCACCTGACTCCGAATTCTGTTTAACATGTGCTCCAGCATGTAAATCACCGGAATAGTCATGCTGATAATGGCATCATCAGCACTAAACATCTTCGTCGCCATTTCAAAACTGTGCAGAAGGGTGCATAGGTCCCTGATCTGAGACCACTCCTCCAGCGTGATTTGCCCCACCTCTGAATCTCATTGGCCCAGGCTATACGTCAGAATGTATTGCACCAGAGCTTGTCGGTGCTGCCACAGTCGCTGCAACATGTGCAGAGTTGAATTCCACCGGGTAGGCACATCGCATTTTAGCCGGTGAAGTGGCAGGCCCAACGACTTCTGTAGAGATGTAAGTCGCTGAGCTGCGGGATGCGAACGGCGGAAGTGAGCACACAGCGACCGTGCCCTCTGCAGAAGGCCATCTAGTCTGGGATAGTGGGCTAAAAATTGCTGGACAACCAGGTTCAACACGTGAGCCATACAAGGCACGTGTGTGACTTTGCCCCAGCGAAGGGCCGCACCCAGGTTTGCAGCATTGTCGCACACGGCCTTCCCTGGTTTCAGGTCCAGTGGAGACAACCATTCATGAAATTGGTTCTCCAGAGCTGACCACAACTCCTCAGCTGTGTGACTCACATTTCCCAGACATTTCAATGTAAAAACCGCCTGATGACGTTGAGCCCTACTGCCAGCATAGTAAGGAGGTGTGCAGGATCCCTTCTGCGCAGTTAGAAAGCTTGTGGCATGACCAGACAGGCTTTGGGTGCAGGTGGAAGACCGAGAGGAGGTTGAGGAGGCAGAAGCAGTGGAGGAACTTTGACATAAAGAGGATTGACGCACAACTCGTGGGGACGGCAAGACTTGGACAGCAGCCCCTTGTCCTGCTGTCACCATAGTTACCCAGTGCCCAGTCAGCGACATGTAACTCCCCTGTCCATGCCTACTCGTCCAAGTGTCTGTGGTGAAATGCACCCTGTCACACACAGAGTTTCTCAAAGAAGCGGTGATGTTATGTGCGACATGCTGGTGGAGCGCAGGCACACCTTTCTTTGAGAAGTAGTGCCGACTGGGCATCTGGTACTGGGGCACTGCGACGGACATAAGGTCTCGAAAATCCTCTGTGTCCACCAGGCGGAAAGGCAGCATTTCTGTAGCCAAGAGCTTGCAGATGGTGAAATTCAACCTCTTAGCTTTCTCATGGCTAGGAGGAAATGGTCTTTTACTTGTCCACATCTGAGGGACCGAGGGCTGGCTATTGTGCTTAGACGGGGTTGATAAGGGTGTCCCCGGCAAACTGCCGGTCTGTGAGGAAGATGCAGGCGGACATGTTAGGTTGCCTTGATCCAAAGGTGGTGCTATCGATGTCGGACAGCGCTCAACACCAGCTGGTGTTACCACCTCCAAAGAAAATGATGACCTGCCAATCACGCTGGCTGTTGCGGGTAAAGAAGTGGCAGGTCTGCGCCCCAAAACAGGTGTGACTGCTGTCCCCCCAGTCACAGAGGATGAAGAGGCCGCGGATGCACAAGATATGGCAGACGGTGGTTGGCCCGGCCGGCTAGGCCGCATTGTAGCACACTGAGCTTCCCACTGCAACTTATGCTTCATGTCCATGTGCCGGTTCATGCATGAAGTACTCAAACTATGTATTTTTTGGCCTCTACTTAGCTTTTGCTGACAAATGTTACAGATAACACGAGTTGGGTCATCTTTATCGATCTGAAAAAATGCCCAGGCTATGCAAGGCTTAGCACCCATGCGACCTGAAGAGCCACCACGACTTGTGGTGAGAGGCAGAGTTGTGTTTGAGGATGCAGTTGTTGACGTGCTTCCAGTACTACGTCTCTGTCCAGGAAGGCGCAACCTGACCTCGTCGTCACTAGCATCTTCCTCCACCTCCTCTGCTGACCTCATCTCTTGGCTGACTGTGGGTTGACAGTAAGTGGGATCTCCGACCTCATCATCATCACCCTGTGCGTTATCACACCCGTCGTCCTCAGAGCCAACCTGTTCCTGCCCTGACAAAAAACTAAAGTTGTCGCTCCAATCAGGTATTTGAGTCTTATCATCGTCTTCCTCATTGTCTCCACCAACAGGAGTTACAGTTTGGGAATGAGGGTCTACATTATGGTCAGAACCTTCTGCGTCTGGTCCTGGATCCGACTCAAAGATTCTGGGCATCAGTGCAGATCATTTCCTCGTCTGGATTCACAGAAGCGCTGGAGTCGACCTCTGATTCCCAGGCTATAGTATGAGTAAACAGCTCTGCAGACTCAACCATCTGTTCTACCTCATACTCAGACGGGCAGCTGGAGATTTGGGAGCTGTGAGGAAGCAAGTGCGATTTGGGTGACACCTTTGAGGACTGGAGTATTTGTGATGTTGAAGTTAAAGGAGCACTTGACATCCGTTGAAGCACCTGCTGTTTTTGTGCCTCATCTGGAATTTGTAGCGATTGGCGTGGCCGTAAGAAAGGGATCTTATCACATTGTCCGCTAAAAGAAGTAGACATTTTAGTTTGGCTGGAAGATGGTCTTTCTTCTGCAGATGTTACTGTTGCTTTAACACCTACCCCACGGACACAACCTTTTTTCCCCTTCCCAACACGCCTATTCCCCTTTCCACCAGCAGCAGGCCTTTTTCCACTCATTTTGGTGGTTAACTAATTCACAACTCTGGAGTTGTTTGCACAAAAAAACAATGGATGGTAACCGAGCAGAGCTGAGTGGCCAAACTGTGGTATTAGGCCAAAACTATTGGCTGGGTTAGATGCAGAAAAAAATTATTTTGAATTTGCAACCTGATGGAGGTCAGTATAGATGGATTAATAGAACAAGACCCACACACAGCTAGAAGCCCAATATTTTTTCAGAGGTAGATGCAGGAAAAAAATATATTCAGTTTGCAACCTGATGGAGGTCAGTATAGATGGACTAATACAACAAGTCCCACACACAGCTAGAAGCCCAAATATTTTTTCAGAGGTACTGTAGATGCAGATAAAAATTAGTTTTAATTTGCAACCTGATGGAGGTCAGTATAGATGGACTAATAGAGAAAGTCCGACACACTACTAGAAGGCCAAATATTTTTTCAGAGCTAGATGCAGAAAAAAATTATATTCAGTTTGCAACCTGATGGAGGTCAGTATAGATGGATTAATAGAACAAGACCCACACACAGCTAGAAGCCCAATATTTTTTCAGAGGTAGATGCAGAAAAAAATATATTCAGTTTGCAACCTGATGGAGGTCAGTATAGATGGACTAATACAACAAGTCCCACACACAGCTAGAAGCCCAATATTTTTTCAGAGGTAGATGCAGAAAAAAATATATTTAGTTTGCAACCTGATGGAGGTCAGTATAGATGGACTAATACAACAAGTCCCACACACAGCTAGAAGCCCAAATATTTTTTCAGAGTTACTGTAGGTGCAGATAAAAATTAGTTTTAATTTGCAACCTGATGGAGGTCAGTATAGATGGACTAATAGAGAAAGTCCGACACACTACTAGAAGGCCAAATATTTTTTCAGAGCTAGATGCAGAAAAAAATTATATTCAGTTTGCAACCTGATGGAGGTCAGTATAGATGGATTAATAGAACAAGACCCACACACAGCTAGAAGCCCAATATTTTTTCAGAGGTAGATGCAGAAAAAAATATATTCAGTTTGCAACCTGATGGAGGTCAGTATAGATGGACTAATACAACAAGTCCCACACACAGCTAGAAGCCCAATATTTTTTCAGAGGTAGATGCAGAAAAAAATATATTCAGTTTGCAACCTGATGGAGGTCAGTATAGATGGACTAATACAACAAGTCCCACACACAGCTAGAAGCCCAAATATTTTTTCAGAGGTACTGTAGATGCAGATAAAAATTAGTTTTAATTTGCAACCTGATGGATGTCAGTATAGATGGACTAATAGAGAAAGTCCGACACACTACTAGAAGGCCAAATATTTTTTCAGAGCTAGATGCAGAAAAAAATTATATTCAGTTTGCAACCTGATGGAGGTCAGTATAGATGGATTAATAGAACAAGACCCACACACAGCTAGAAGCCCAATATTTTTTCAGAGGTAGATGCAGAAAAAAATATATTCAGTTTGCAACCTGATGGAGGTCAGTATAGATGGACTAATACAACAAGTCCCACACACAGCTAGAAGCCCAATATTTTTTCAGAGGTAGATGCAGAAAAAAATATATTCAGTTTGCAACCTGATGGAGGTCAGTATAGATGGACTAATACAACAAGTCCCACACACCGCTAGAAGCCCAAATATTTTTTCAGAGGTACTGTAGATGCAGATAAAAATTAGTTTTAATTTGCAACCTGATGGAGGTCAGTATAGATGGATTAATAGAACAAGACCCACACACAGCTAGATGCCCAAAATTTTTTCAGAGGTAGATGCAGAAAAAAATATATTCAGTTTGCAACCTGATGGAGGTCAGTATAGATGGACTAATACAACAAGTCCCACACACAGCTAGAAGCCCAATATTTTTTCAGAGGTAGATGCAGAAAAAAATATATTCAGTTTGCAACCTGATGGAGGTCAGTATAGATGGACTAATACAACAAGTCCCACACACAGCTAGAAGCCCAAATATTTTTTCAGAGGTATTGTAGATGCAGATAAAAATTTGTTTTAATTTGCAACCTGATGGAGGTCAGTATAGATGGACTAATAGAGAAAGTCCGACACACTACTAGAAGGCCAAATATTTTTTCAGAGCTAGATGCAGAAAAAAATTATATTCAGTTTGCAACCTGATGGAGGTCAGTATAGATGGACTAATAGAGAAAGTCCGACACACTACTAGAAGGCCAAATATTTTTTCAGAGCTAGATGCAGAAAAAAATTATATTCAGTTTGCAACCTGATGGAGGTCACTATAGATGGATTAATAGAACAAGACCCACACACAGCTAGAAGCCCAATATTTTTTCAGAGGTATATGCAGGAAAAAAATATATTCAGTTTGCAACCTGATGGAGGTCAGTATAGATGGACTAATACAACAAGTCCCACACACAGGTAGAAGCCCAAATATTTTTTCAGAGGTACTGTAGATGCAGATAAAAATTAGTTTTAATTTGCAACCTGATGGAGGTCAGTATAGATGGACTAATAGAATGATGCTATGCCCAAAAGATTTTACTTCACTAGGTGCAGTAAAAAAATTGGTATTCTATACACAGGTGGTATATCTTGCAACACAGATAGGCTACTCCACTGACTAACACACTCTGCAATAGGCCAAAAAGGATTAGCTTTGCTAGATTCAGCCAAATGCTGTGAAAAAAACTTGCACAGCACTGGCACAGACCTGCCTGGCAAAAACTGATAGGAACTGATGTAACCTAGTCCTGAAAAGGACTCCAATTACAATTAGTCTTTACTCCCACAACCTATCTATTTAAGAGCACAGACCTCCCTGATAAAAGTCGTAGGAAATGCTGTAACCTAGTCCTTAAAAGGACTGCAATCACAACTATTCCCTACTCCCAAGCTATCTGTATATTTGTGCGAAAATTGGCTTGAAATTAACAAGGTATAGCGCACACAGCAACAGCGGTGCCATCTAACACGCAGCTGCAGCAGTGAGAAAATGGTGGCGACGGGGAAAATGGCTTGGTCTTATAGGGCAAGGACATGTGACATACACTGCCAATGACACATGCCCTTGCTTGTGTGAAAAAAAGCACTTCGCTCCGTGTGGGCGCTGCTGATAGGCTGACAGATTGCACCTCCCCACTGCAAATGCGGGAAAGAGAAAAAAAAATGGAGATCTTCATTGTTCCTGCAGAGATCCATCCCCTGCTCCTCCCCCCACCCCGCTGTACACTCAAACTGCGTATTAACATTAATTTTCATCATTACTGAGAAAAAATCCAGTTATGATTTTGGTGCACGAACAGTTATCGAACATAACCTCGAACAGCCGAATTTTTCTCAAATTGTTCGTGTTCGCCGAACGGCTCGAACACCGCCCAAAACAGCTCGAATTTGAGATTGGCGAACAGTTCGAGTAGAACAACGCTCATCTCTACTTATAACAAGTTCGGCTCAGGAGAACAATTCATAATTTAAATGGCAAGCACCTCATTGAAGAGGCTTATGGGGTGCTATTTATGAGAATCCCAGGTGTAAAAAACAGACCTGATGGTTGGTACAGTTGGATTATTTTAATAGACATTTCTTTTTTGGCTTCTTGTCTGAAATACAGATCATGAATATGATCTCCAGGGTCAAAGTCAAACTGTTTGCGGCAATTATGATTAATGTGCCATACCACTATGTGAATAGTCTATGGGAGAGTACTGTGCTCTGGAATTTCCATCAGTCCTATAGACCTGTATGTTAATGTCTATGCTCTGGCAGTGCTCTAATCAACTGAGTGACTCTCATGGTTGGTGGGGTCCCCTTAGCTTTTAGCCAGCAATTCACTGGTGAGATTTATATTGCACCGCAACATCAGTCACACATAACACTCTAGGCAGCAACCCTAACAACAAAAGTACTAAATGTTAAAAAAAAAAAAAAAGAACAAAAAAGCACAAACATAAAGTAATAAAAAACATACAAAAAAACTAAATCAGTGATACAATATCCGCTGTCAGTCACCTGGATCCAGTACACCAAGTCAGGCCACACTTGGTGTGCACTGGCACCAGAAGTGATGACACCCTCACCAGTCACAGGGTCTGTAATAGGCTCCAGCAGTCAGCTGACTTGAACATGTTTTTCTGATGACACGCTATTTAAGTCACTTGACTGCTGCAGCCTATCACAGGCTGCGGTGGTACTGTGAATGGTGAGCACAATATCAGTTCTGATGTGCACCATTGAGTGGCTTGTGCTGGATCCTGGTCGGTGACATCAGGTATCATTCATTTTTTTTTTTTATTACCTTATTATTTGCTTTTTCTTTTTCCACCTTTTTTTCTTTTTCCACCTTTTTTTCTTTTGTTACAAATAACATTGAGAACCACAGCGTTCAGCAGAAGAAAAGACAGGTAAGCAGTTAACCATATATTTATGCTTCTCTAATGTGATGTTGCTGCCTAGTATCATTTATAGCTCCGCTGCAGCGGCAGAGGTCAGTAGAGCACTGAGGACTTGCGCTCTTTTAGCTGAGCGCCAGCCGCAGTAAAAGTCCATGCAGCACTGAGTCTTGGGATCACTACATCTGAAGACTCAGCAAGCAATAGATGGGTAGGGACATAACTGTGAGCCTCCTATGTGGAAGGGGAGGCAAGTGCTTGATCCACACCCTGCTTGGCCCTGCTTGTCAGTCATCTTAATGAAATGGTTGATAATAACCCTTGAAATTTGCATTCCACAGTAATCACCGTAAGGCCAGGTGCAGATGAGAGTATTTTTGGTCTGAGTGCAATCTGACAAAGCATAGGATTGTACCTGGACCAATGTTATGACACATGTCATGTTACACGCACGCCGCTAGGTTCAGATAGGGCGAGACGGGTTTCATGAATTCTTTGGAATCCTGGGGGAACCGTTACTCAGGGCGACCATAGGCTGCAGTTTCTCTCAGGCACACGATAGATTTAATTGCTGACCAGACACATCTGACAAGAGTCTTTTTCAACAGTTTAACAGTGAAATTTAATCTGAAGCACGACCAGTGAAATTCAGGGATATTACAGCAACAATCTTCATTACCGTCTAAGTTTCTTGAGCAACCCTCTTCAGTAACAATACAGTAGTTTCTTCACAAGGCACAGTATTACAGTCTCTTCAGTAGCATAATTCAGCATAGATTAGATCTCTTAGCAGCACACTTTTATGCATACATAACCACAGGCTTTTCCTTCACAAGGACACAATAGTACACAGCATTCTTTATCCAGCATGGAGATAGAGGGGGGGAGGGTTTGATGTGGGAGATGATCCCTGTGACACAATTTCTTCCAGTCCTTATCTTCCTGCCTGATAATACTCTGCACTGTTAGTTCAGGGAGTTTATCCGACCTGTGTTTAGTTTCTCTCCTGATCTGAATCCTGTTCAGTTGCCTTCTGTCAGATCCAGAAAACACACCACCTGTCTCTTCGGCTTCAGCCAGACTACAATTCTCCTGCTGAAGCACTGAGCGCAGGAGAATTTTCCCACACTGTCAGTGACGTGCATGAGGTGAGCTGAGTTCATTGGACATGACATCGGCTCATCTGGATGCCGTCACAGCGAGACACTGAGGAGCGCAAGCATGCCTGCGCTTCTCAGTGTCAGTGGCATGGCAAGCTGGATGGCAGCTTTCGGCTGCGATCCAGCCTGTCATGTCAATGTAGCAGAGCTGGAGCCGCCGTGGGAACCATGGAAAGGTAAGAATGAGGTTGCTTTATTATTTTACTTTTATTGCAGAAGACATTGGCTTCAGCTGGAATGGGCATGATGGTAAGTATGGTTTAATTTAGAACATTAAAAAATTGTGTATTTATTTCAATTAAAGGACTTTATTCTGGGTGTTGTGTTTTTTTAAATACTTTACTAGAAATTCATGGCGGTCATGTCTAATATTGGCGTGACCCCATGAATTTCGGGCTTAGGGCCAGCTGATAATGCCAAGCTGGCCCTAACCCCTTTATTACCCAGTGAGCCACCGCACCAGGGCCCTGGATGAGTTAGGTACAGCGCCAGAAGATGGCGCTTCTATGAACGCGCCATTTTCTGGGGTGACTGCGGACTGCAATTTGCAGCGGGGGGGCTCAGAAAGCTTGGGCCTCCCTGCGCTGCAGATTCTAGCCCCAAGCTGCCTAGATGTACCTGGCTGGACACAAAAATAGGGCGAAGCCCCACGTATTTTTTTTTTAATTATTTCATGAAATAATTTAAAAAAAAAGGGCTTCCCTATATTGTTGTGTCCGGCCAGGTACAAATAGGCAGCTGGTGGTTGGGGCAGCCCGTTCCTGCCTGCTGTACCTGGCTGGACACAAAATAGGGCAAAGCCACACGTATTTTTTTTTTTAATTATTTCATGAAATTCATGAAATAATAATAAAAAAAAAGGGTTACCTATATTGTTGTGTCTGGCCAGGTACAAATAGGCATCTGGTGATTGGGGGCAGCCCGTTCCTGGATGCTGTACCTGGCTGGCATACAAAAATATGGTGAAGCCCACGTCAAAATTTTTGGGAAAAATTAAAAAATAATAAAAAAATAATAATAATTTAGGGACTGCATCTTTATTAACCCTCCACGTGGAGGGGTTAATAAAGATGCAGTCCCTAAATGTGTTTTTTTTTTTTTTAATTTATTGAATTTTTCACCAAAAATTTGACGTGGCCTTCGCCATATTTTTGTGTCCAGCCAGGTATAGCTTCCAGGAACGGGCTGCCCTCAACCCCTAGATGCCTATTTGTACCTGGCTGGAAACAAAAATACAGGGAAGCCCTTTTTTTAATTATTTCATGGATGCGCTATTTCTGGGGCGGCTGACAGCTGGTGTTTTTAGCCTGGGAGGGGGCCAATATTCATGGCACCCTTCCTGGACTATTAATATCAGCCCCCAGCTGTCTGCCTAGCCTTTGCTAGCTATTAAAATAGGGACGACATTTTTTTTGGGGTCCCCCATTTTAATAGCTAGTAAAGGCTAGGTATTCAGCTGGGGGCTGATATTAGTAGCCTGGGAAGCTCCGTGGATATTACCCCCTTCCCAGGCTTCAAACATCTGCCCCAGCCGTCTGCTTAACCTCCGCTAGAGACTAAAATTACGGGGAACCCCACGCCAATTTTTTTTTTAAATAAATCCTTTATTTTAGCACTAAATGACAAGTACAGTAATCAACACTGTCACTGTACTTCCTATATATGTGACTGACATGTTTATATCTATCTAATCTATGTGTGATGCTCTATTCTTTCTGTTCTAAATTGTCGGGTACCAGTGTATGCCGCTGCTGAATTGCCGGCCGGCTTTTTTAAAGAGAGTGTCTTCTGAGCAGTTTGTAAGCTTTTGGACATCTTTGAAGGTGTTTTCTATGTGTTTCTATGTGTTTTTGTTTGCCTGCCATTGGTTTTAACGGTGTTCGACGGTGTTCTAAGGTGTTCGACGAACCGAACCCAAATACTACGGGGGTGGCTCAACATTAGTCATCAGGTCTCTATCAGACCTGGCGCAGTCATGCTCTTCACCGTCTACTCCAGAATCAGACAGTGTAGGGAGAGGTGCTGCTGAGCTAGGGAGAGATTTTTCTTAGTTAGTGTAGGTATACCACAACATATTCTACACATATTTATCTCTGTCCGTCTAATCCAGCTGCATAGATATCAATGCTAGGCAGGCAGGCAGTGTATGTGGCAGACTGCAGTGCATATAGCAGGAGGGTCTATTCCAGTTCTGTCTGCTGTTGCTTTTACAGATATTTCTAGAAATAGCTCAGGGAACAGGGGCCAGGAATAATTTTTTTTGGATCTTAATCCTGATTATTTGCTTAACAAGCAATCCAGAGAACACAGTTTTTCTGCTCCATTTGCTTGTTGGCACTGCAGAATACAGCCAGATCCTTTCCATATTACAGCGCTAAAAATACATCTATTTAAAACTGTGGTTTGTCCGTCACACAGATCACATATAATTGCGCTGAAAATTCTGCCATTTCTGGCCTCCATTGAAATTTTGTTGCAGTGTGTCAGCGAAGTTATTGACACGAGGTCGCTGTTAAAAATAATTACCTACATTTAACTTTTTTTCACAAAAAATGTTACTTTAGACCAATTTTTTTTTATTTTTGCAAGGGTAACAGGAAAAATTGGACCCCAAAATTTGTTGTGCAATTTCTCCTGAGCACGCCGATACCCCATATGTGGGGGAAAACCACTGTTTGGGCACTTCTTGGAAGAGAAGGAGGGACATTTGAATGTAAAATTTGCTTGAATAATTTGGAGAGCCCCTGATGTGCCTAAACAGTTTAAACCCCCACAATTGACACCATTTTGGTGAGCATCTTGAACCCCCAAGTGCTTCACAGATATTTATAACATTGGACCGCATAAATAAAATTCACATTTTTCCCACAAAAATGTTTTTCAGACCCCAATTTTGCATATTCATAAAGTTAACAGGGGAAATTGTACCATACCACTTGTTGTGCTATTTGTTATGAGTAAGTCGATACCCAATATGTGGGGGAAAACCACTGTTTGGGCACATGGTAGACCTCGGAAGGGAAGGAGCGTCATTTGACTTTTTGAATGTAAAATTTGCTTGAATAATTAGCGGATGCCATGTCGCGTTTGGGGAGACCCTGATGTGTCTAAATAGTGGAACTGCCCACAACTGACCACATTTTGGAAATTAGACCCACAAGGAACTTCTCTAGATGTGTGGTGAGCACCCTGAACCCCCAGGTGCTTCACAGAAGTTTATAACGTAGAGCCATGAAAATAAAAAATCTAACTTTTTCCACAAAAATTATCTTTTAGCCCCAATTTTTTTATTTTCACAAAGGTAAGAAGAGAAAATGGACTGTTGTGCAATTTCTCCTCAGTACGCCGATACCCCATATGTGAGGAAAAAACACTGATTCGGTGCACAGCAGGGTTCAGGAGGGAAGGAGCACTGTGTGACTTTTTGAACGCAAAATTGTCTGGAATCGAGAGCAGACGCACTAAAATGCTTGGGTACTCATTGCTCGAGTCGAGCAAATTGGAATGCTCGAGTGCTCGGCCCAAGTAACGAGCACAATGTAAGTCTATGGGAAACTCGAGCATTTTTTTGCCCCCCCCCCCCCCCGGTGGTCTGCACAGGGCCTAAAAATTGCCCAAATCGATGGGAACAGTGCTCAAATGGCATGAGAACAGGGAAGACCCCTGGAAGCATTTCTGAGTCCCAGGTCACTGCTGTCAACAATGTTGTCAGTGGTATTACACCACTTTTACAAACTCAGAATAAAACATACAAAAACGAAACCAAAATGGATTTTCCTGGGAAATATGTTAAGGAACATCCTTTCCAGGGTAATGACTTGTATATAAGGCAAAATAAATAACCAAAAACAAAAATGCTCCTCCACACCTTGGGCTATGTTCACACGTAGTGTTTTTGATGTTTTCTTGCACTTTTGCATTGCTTTCCACTGTGACAAATGCATTTACCGGGAAATGTCATTTTAACATTTTACAACCTTATCAGGCCATGTGGTGTGTGAAACATGATCAGACACATTCTGTTTCATTTATGAAGGAGGGATTGTGAAAGTCACAAACACTATTTTTACAGCCTTACTATTCTTAAAGAGCCAGCAGTCGGCTATTCTTTGATGTTCTCATTATTAAAGAGTGGGTCTCCTATACTGTTATTGCGTATGCAGTGACTGCAAGGACTGTTAAAAATTTGGACGCAACCCAATACCCCTTTGAAGAGACATAGAGGAGGGTTTATGTAAAAAAAAAATGCTCCCAATATAAAGGAGTGGGTCTCCTATAGTGGTAATGCCCATGCTGTGACAGCAAGGCCTGCCAAAATTTGGGAAAAACCCCACTAGCAATTTAAAGACACATAGAGCTGGGCCACATTAATGACATGTTCCCATTAGAAAGGAGAGGGTTTGCTATCCAGTTATAGGGTATGCAGTGAGTCCAACGGCTGGCAAAATTTAGGAAAAACCCGACTAACAATTTAAACACACATAGAGCTGGGCCACAGTAAGTACAGGTTCCCATTAGAAAGGAGAGGGTCTGCTATCCAGTTATAGGGTATGCAGTGAGTCCAACGGCTGCCAAAATTTAGGAAAAACCCCACTAACAATTTAAAGACACATATAGCTGGGCCACAGTAACGACATGTTCCGATTAGAAAGCAGAGGGTCTGCTATCCAGTTATAGGGTATGCAGTGAGTCCAATGGCTGCAAAAATTTTGGAAAAACCCCACTAACAATTTAAACACACATAGAGCTGGGCCACAGTAACGACATGTTCCTATTAGAAAGGAGAGGGTCTACTATCCAGTTATAGGGTATGCTGTGAC
This sequence comes from Phyllobates terribilis, assembly GCF_046119375.1. Classification (NCBI taxonomy): domain Eukaryota; kingdom Metazoa; phylum Chordata; class Amphibia; order Anura; family Dendrobatidae; genus Phyllobates; species Phyllobates terribilis. The sequence goes on from NW_027362764.1 coordinate 83,193,957, forward strand.
TGCAAGGGCTGCCAAAATTTAGGAAAAACCCCACTAACAATTTAAAGACACATAGAGGTGGGCTACAGTAATGAGTACGACATGTTCCCATTAAAAAGGAGTGGGTCTCCCATACTGTTTGCCTATGCAGTGAATGTAACGGCTGCCAAAAATTCAGAGGAACTCCAATGTCCCTTGCAAGAGACATACAGTAGATATGTTGATATGGTATATATGGTAATGATATGGAGGAGGATGTGAAGGATGAGTAGAAGGAAGAGGACAAGAGCAAATAGACAAAATCAGGAAGTATATACCCATGTCTGGGTGTGAAGACTGAGCAGCATGGGAATAGAGTTAGACCTCCCAAAAAAAAAATCATTTGAGTTTATGTTATGCTGCTATCATTTGATGGTGTTGAGAAGTCTGGCCCAATCCAGCCCTTGTTCATTTTTATAAGAGTCAGCCTGTCAGCATTTTCAGTTGACAGGAGGATGCGCCTATCGGTTATAATCCCACTGGCGGCACTAAAAACCAGCTCTGACAAAACGCTAGGGCAGGGCAGGCCAGGACCTCCAAGGCATAGAGAGCCAGTTCATGCTACGTGTGCAGCTTGGATGCCCAATAATTATCTGGCACAGCGGAATCACGGAGGACGTTGGTACGGTCGGCAAGGTACTCCCTCACCATGTTCCAAAACTTTGCACTCCTTGTGAGAGTACCCCGCGCCTCAGGGCCTGTGCGATGGGAAGGGCTGAGAAAACTCTCCCAGAACTTGGACAGTGTTCCCCTGCCTCTGCTGGATTGCATTTGTGGCTCTCTCGCCTGTACTCCTTGGTTGTCCAACGAACTGTGACCTCTGATGCCAGCGTTTTCAAATGGAAATTTTTAAAATAATTCAGCAACAAGGGCCTTCTCATACTGCACCATATTATTAGGCCTGTCCTGCGTGGGAATAAGAGACAGAAAGTTCTTTTTGTAGCGTGGGTTCAGAAGTGTCAACAGCCAGTAATGACTGTCACTCAAAATTTGGACAACGCAAGGGTCATGGGAAAGGCAGTGTAGCATAAACTCAGCCATGTGTGCCAGACTGCAAAGAGGCAAGACTTCTGTGTCCCCAACAAGAGGACGACTGACCATGCTCTCCTCCTCATCCCTGTCCTCAGGCCATCCACGCTGAACAGACGGTATGAAAGTTGTACAGGTAGTACCGTCTATAGCGCAGGAAACTAGCTCCTGTTCTTCCTCCTCCTCTTCTTCCTCATTGTCACCCAATCCACATTGGGATGAGATGAGGCTGGGCTGTGTGGAATCACCCTGTATGGTTCCTTGCTCCATCTCATCGTGCTCCGCCTTCAATGCATCCTCTTTTATTGTGAGCAGAGAGCGTTTCAGAAGACAGAGAAGCGGAATGGTGATGCTAATTATGGCGTCATCGCCACTCACCATCTTGGTGGAGTCCTTAAAGTTTTGGAGGATGGTACATATGTCTGACATTCATGTCCACTCCTGAGCTCTTATGTGTGGATTCTGAACTGAATACCGACGGCCTTGCTGATGCTAGTAGTCAACAAATGCCCTTCTGCTCACAAATCCTTCCCAACATCTGCAATGTAGAGTTCCAACGCGTTGGGAGCTCGAAGCTGCAAACGCTGCTGAAGCACGGCAAGGGTGGCGGAAGCTGTAGCTGACTTTCTAAAATGGGTACACACGTGGCATACTTCGACAAGCAGATCCGGGTAGGTTTTGAGAAACTGCTGAACCATAAGGTTAAGCACATGGGCCAGGCATGGTACGTGTTTGAGCTCACCTCGCCTCAGAGCCGCCACTAGGTTCCGGTCATTTTCACACACGACCATGCCAGGCTGTAGGGTCAGCGGTTTCAGCCACAGATCTGCCTGCTCTTTCAGAGCTGTCCACGACTCTTCAACGTTGTGCGGTTTGTCACCTAAGCATATTCACTTCAGCACAGCCGGTTGCTTTTTAACCAAATAATCAGGATTAAGATAAAAAAAATAATTATCCCTGGCCCCTGATACCTGGGGCTATTTGTAGAAATATCTGTGACAGCAGCAGCAGACAGAACTGGAATGGAGCCTCTTGTGCTGTATTATACACTGCAGTCTGCCACATACACTTCCTGCCTGCCTAGCTCTGATATCTATCTATGTGTGTGAATATATATATATATATATATATATATATATATATATATGTGTGTGTGTGTTGTGGAATACCTAGACTAACAGGACGTTCAATGGACCCTCTTGCTATATGCACTGCAGTCTGCCACATATCCTGCCTGCCTGCCTAATTCCTGCTATCACCACTGATTATATGCAGATGGATTAGAAGGACTGTTAGTTCAGATGGATATTATAGATATTATGTTGTGGAATACCTATTCTAACTCTAAACAAGCAAATCTCTCCCTGACACAGCAGCACCTCTCCCTACTCTGCCTGATTCCGGGATAGACTGTGATGAACATGGCGGCTCCTGGTCTTATATACACCTCATGATGCAGTACGATCAGCCAATCACTGTAATGCCACAAGCAACATGGCTAAGGCATTACAGTGTATGGCAGGCAATCCCTGCATGTTCACTGGCTCTCTAAAGAGTGCCAAACATGCAGGGAGGGGACCCGAGCTCCCGCCCGAGCAACCAGGAAATACTCGCAGAGCGCTGAGCATATCGAGCAGTGAGATGCTTGGGCGAATACCAAGCAGTGGCGAGCACGTTTGCTCATCACTAGTGTTGAGCATTTCGATACTGAAATATCGGGTATCGGCCGATATTCGCGGTATCGGAATTCCGATACTTAATTCCGATACTTTTGCAATATCGTATACTGGAATCGGAAGTTCCCATAATGCAATGAGCCATTTTCATTTTATTCAGCCAATGAGGATCCTAAGAAGTGTGGGCACATCCTGTTAGGCATGTAGGCATCTTAACTAATGGCATGGCTGTGATTGGCTGCTGAAATGATGTCATGATGCACTATAAAAGCCGCCGCCGCCATTTTGAGCTCACTCTGCTGTGAATTCAGTTAGGGATAGGACGCTGTTGTTCTGAGGGACAGTTTTAGCTACCTATTTGGTCTATTCTGCTTTACCCAAGCTACTTTATAAATCGCTGTGCCTTGCAGCGCTAGTGCACAGTTCTCTGTACTGTTCACCGCTTTCTGCAAGGTCTCTGTGTGTGAGTGCAGCTCACCCTGTAGTGTGTGCTTCAACCACGTCTGGTTGTAGTGCACTCAGTGTGTGTCACTGCCTCATACATTGTCCTTTTTTGTCAATTCATAATTTTTCCTGATATCTCCTATTAGTGTGGTGGTTCCATCCGTATTCAGCTAAATTGGTTCCAAACACACTATATAGGAGTAGATAGAGAATTTTTTTTGGTCTTGCAGCGCTAGTGCACAGTGCTCTGCATCTGTACTGTTCACCGCTGTCTGCAAGGTCTGGTGTGTGAGTGCAGCTCACCCTGTAGTGTCTGCTTCAACCACGTCTGGTTGTAGTGCACTCAGTGTGTGTCACTGCCTCATACATTGTCCTTTTTTGCCAATTCATCATTTTTCCTGATTTCTCCTATTAGTGTGGTGGTTCCATCCGTATTCAGCTAAATTGGTTCCAAACACACTATATAGGAGTAGTTAGAGGAGCCTTTCTGCAGCATTGGGCCCTGCAGCCCCAGCCAGATTAGTATTAGCCTATTTTTTGTAGCCTCATCTATTGCATTGTAGGTTACCTTCCTACATTGTAATAGCTACAAAAAGTTTGTGATACTATCGCTATTACATCTTTAGGCACATCCAGTGTCTTTTTGTGACAAAAAAAACCTAAATAAAGTTCACCAAACACTCCACTTTACAGTTGTGTAGGCCACATTAGCTCATATTAAAGTCTAGTCCACACTTTATAAAATTAGTGTTTCTTATACCTGTTAGCAGCTGTTCAGGAATAAGCACACTAAGCCCTTAGTACTTTTCTGCCTATCTTTATCAGTCTACCAAGATGAAGAAGGCAGGGAATAAGGCATGTGGTCGTGGGCGTGGGCGTGGGCGTGGAGTTTCTGCAGGGAGAGGACATGAGGATTCTGTGCCTGCAGGGAGAGGACGTGGGGATTCTGTGCCTGCTGCGGGCACCAGTGACTCAGCATCCCCCAGTTTTACCAGGGAACAGTCCTTTATGCGCAGCTTTGTAGGAGCTAGCCGTACCCCACTGCTGCGGGAGGACCAAATTGAAGCCGTTGTCAGATGGATGGCAGCTAACGCATCGACTTCAATTAGTTCCAGATCCTCTCAGGTCCTGAGCACTGAAGAGCACCCATCTGTCTCTTCACCACCTGCCAAATTGCCCAGGCAGTCAGAGAGCCCTGGACAGGAGCCAACTCTACTTCTGTTCTCTGAATCTCTTGGCTTGGAAAGAGGGGGCCAGCCAAGCAGAATTCGAGAATTTGAAGAAGAGGTAGTATGCAGTGATGCGCAACCGTTTTGTCTCTCTGAATCTGAAGAGGCGGGTGGGCCAGTGCCTATGGTCAGCAGCACACCTCAGTACGCATCTGATGATGAGACTCAGGTGCCACTTTCTGGTGCGTACTGTGCTGTCGAGACTACCCAGGAGAAGCAGTTGTTTGAAGAGGGTGGTGTAGATGATGAGGTCCTTGACCCATCATGGCGTGAGGGACAGGAAGGTGGTGGGAGCAGCTCTGAGGAAGAGATTCCCCGAACAGCCCAAAAAGGAGGGAGAGGGAGGGGGCAGACTTGGTTGTCTGTAGCCTCCACTTCGGCACCCATTAGGAGCATGGCTCTTCCAAAATCCAAAGCGGGCGCTCCCAAGACTTGCAGTGCCTGGTCCTTTTTTGACACAGTTGCAGATGACATTTGCTTTGTCAAATGCAAGCTGTGTAATCAGAAGGTGAAAAGAGGGAAAAGTGTCAGCAACCTCAATACCACAAATATGTGGAAACATGTGCGGACCAAGCACGTGGTGGAGTTACAAAAACACACTGAAGACCAAGGCCAACATACAGCGCCACCTACCACCTCTTCAGCTCGTGTTGTAGCCTCTTCCTCCAGCTCACACACAGCTGGTTCGGCTTCCTCACAGGATCGCCATGGAAGAATCTCTGGCACTGTCGTACAGAGACACAGTGTAATTCCACCCACAGCACCACTTTCCCAGTCATCCTCACACTCCCAGGCCAGTCTACAGCCATCGTTAGCACAGGCATGGGAGAAAAGGCGCCCATACTCGGCAAACCACCCCCGATCACAGGCTCTGAATGCTGGCATTGCTAAACTACTGGCCCTTGAAATGCTATCATTCAGGCTGGTGGAGACTGACACATTCCGTAACTTTATGGCATTGGCAGTCCCACAATACAACGTGCCCAGCCGCTTTTATTTCAGCAGGCAAGCTGTCCCTGCCCTGCAACGTCATGTGGAGGGAAAAATTAAACATGCGCTACAAAACGCCGTCAGTAGCAAGGTCCACCTGACCACCGATGCGTGGACCAGTAAGCATGGACAGGGACGATACCTTTCCCTCACTGCCCATTGGGTAAATGCTGTGGAGCCGGGTACAGATCTTGAGAGTGGCGCTGTATGTGTTCTGCCAACTCCAAGGATTGCAGGAATCCAGTCTGTACACATTGACTCCTCCTCATACTCCAGTTCCTCTGAATCAGCGCTGCAGGAGCCGTCACGGTCTACCTCCACATCGACCCGTGAACGGTTACCTGTTATGGTGACCAATATGAGCACAGCCGTGGCCAAACGTCAACAGGCCGTATTAAAATTAATTTCTTTGGGGAATCGAAGCCACACAGTGCAGGAGCTCTGGAATGCCATCAAGCAGCAGAGCGACGTGTGGTTTGTGCCAGCGAATCTCCAGCCAGGCATGGTAGTGTGTGACAATGGCCGAAATCTGGTGGCAGCTCTGGGCCTAGGCAACCTCACTCACATCCCATGTCTGGCACATGTGCTCAACTTGGTCGTGCAGAGTTTTTTGAGGGACTATCCGGATCTTGATGCACTGCTTCACAAGGTCCGCATAGCGTGCGCTCACTTGCGGCGTTCCAGCAATGCAAGATCACGCATTGCAGCTCTGCAGCGCCGATTACGTCTTCCGGAACATCGCATCATATGTGACCTACCTACCAGGTGGAATTCAACGTTACATATGTTGGAGAGGTTGAGTGAGCAGCAGGCAGCAGTAATGGAGTACCAGCTGCAGCAGGCGCAAACAAGTCGCAGTGCGCGCCGTTCACACTTCACCACCACTGAGTGGGCCTCTATGAAAGACATTTGCCACGTTTTGCGTGCCTTCGATTATTCCACGCGGATGGCGAGTGCAGATGATGCACTAGTCAGCATGACTATCCCCCTTATCTGCCTGCTTGAAAAAACACTGCAAGCACTAAGGGACGAGGTTTTGGAAGAGGTGGAGGATGAGGAGTCACAAATGCCATCTGCTTCTCTACAGTCTGCGCAACGTGGTTCCTCACAAAGGCCTAGGCAGGGGACACTTTGTGAGGAGGAGTCAATGGATGAGGAAGACATCTGTCCAGAGGAGGGAGGTACACAATGTTCTAGTAGTCAGTATCTAGAGCGAGGGTAGGGTGATGCAGAGCAGGCAGAGATCACGCCTCAAGCAGGGGACAGCGTTTCTTGGCCAGTTGGCAGTCTGCAGCACATGGTTGATTTCATGCTGCAGTGCCTGAGAAACGACCGCCGCATCGCCCACATTCTCAACACGGCTGATTATTGGGTGTCCACCCTCCTAGATCCTCGCTACTGGGACAACTTACAAAGCCTCATAACACCGTTGAACCGGGAGCGTAAAATGCGGGAGTACCAAGACGCACTGGTGCATTCCATCATGTTCTCCATTCCAACCGAGAGCAGTGCTGCTAGTGCTTTACAAAGCAGCTCAGTGCGTCGAGGCAGTGGAGGAAGCTCTGCACAAAGAGGGAGCAGAAGCAGCGCCTCAGCACAAGGCAAGGCCAGTATGGCCGAAAAGTGGCAAAGTTTTGTGTCCCCGCCGCCACAAATGTCTACACCATCACAGACGGCTCCAGTCAGCAGGAGGCAACGTTTCCGTCAGATGGTGATAGGCTACATGTCTTGCCCTCTTAGTGTACTCCCAGATGGCTCTTCTCCCTTCAAGTTTTTGGTCTGTAAGCTGGATACATGGCCAGAGCTTAGTCAGTATGCATTGGAGGTGCTAGCTTGCCCTGCTGCTAGTGTATTATCGGAACGCGTCTTTAGTGCTGCAGGTGGTGTACTAACAGACCGTCGCATGCGACTATCCTCCGATAACGTTGACCGGCTTACTTTTCTCAAAATGAACAAGGCCTGGATCTCTCATGAATTTGCCAGTCCTCTTCCAGAATAAATAATTGGTTGGCAACAGTATCCAGGTCTCCTGTTGTGTTCATGTTTCTACCACTTGAACTGTAATCCCTGAGCTCCAACACCGCCAGTTGGCGCTTGGAAGTGCCGTCTGCACAGTCAACACTTGCTGCCGTGTTACTGGGGTTCAGTAACGTCAGCTGTTCCCCTGCTGTGCGGACGGCAATTTCTCCTGCTCTGTCCACATTCTCACTACTACAGATTTTAAAGTTGCTCCAATTACACCTCTGGTCCTCTGTTTTCAGTATTATCCCTGAGCTCCAACACCGCCAGTTGGCGCTCGGAAGTGCCGTCTGCACAGTCAACACTTGCTGCCGTGTTATTGGGGTTCAGTAACGTCAGCTGTTCCCCCGCTGTGCGGACGGCAATTTCTCCTGCTCTGTCCACATTCTCACTACTACTGATTTAAAACCTCCTCCAAATACACCTCTGGCTCCTCTGTTTTCAGTATTATCCCTGAGCTCCAACACCGCCAGTTGGCGCTCGGAAGTGCCGTCTGCACAGTCAACACTTGCTGCCGTGTTATTGGGGTTCAGTAACGTCAGCTGTTCCCCTGCTGTGCGGACGGCAATTTCTCCTGCTCTGTCCACATTCTCACTACTACTGATTTAAAACCTCCTCCAAATACACCTCTGGCTCCTCTGTTTTCAGTATTATCCCTGAGCTCCAACACCGCCAGTTGGCGCTCGGAAGTGCCGTCTGCACAGTCAACACTTGCTGCCGTGTTATTGGGGTTCGGTAACGTCAGCTGTTCCCCTGCTGTGCGGACGGCAATTTCTCCTGCTTTGTCCACATCCACTGTACTACTGATTTAAAACCTCCTCCAAATACACCTCTGGCTCCTCTGTTTTTAGTATTTACCCTGGGCTCCAATACCGCTAGTTGCTGCTCAGAAGTGCCGTCTGCACAGTCAACGCTTGCTCCAGTGTTATTGGGGTTCAGTAACGTCAGCTGTTCCCCTGCTGTGTGTCCGGCAAATTCTCCTGCTTTGTCCACATCCACTGTACTACTGATTTAAAACTTGCTCCAATTACACCTCTGGCTCCACTCTGTTTTTAGTATTTACCCTGGGTTCCAGCACCGCCAGCTGGTTCTCGGCAGTACCTTTGGATTAGGTGCCTCCTTCTCGGTATCCAAGTTCCACCAACGTCCGCTGGTCCTTGGTAGTGCTTTCTGGCACAGGTACCTCCTGCTTAGTAACCGAGTTCCAGTACCGTCAGCTGGTCTTCGGCAGTTCCATTGGCTCTTGTACCTTCTGCTACCCATCCGGGTTCCAGTACCCTCAGCTGGTCCTCGGTAGTTCCATTTGCTCTTGTACCTTCTACTACCCATCCGGGTTCCAGTACCGTCAACTGGTTCTCGGCAGTGACTTTGGCATGGGTACTCCCTCCTGCCCAGCCTGGTTCCAGCACGCCAGCTGTTTCCAGGTAGTGTCAACGTCACTTTGCCTCCAATGCGTTGTCCTGTCGTGTTGCGGTCGGGTTAGCCGACTCTATGGTGCCTGCAGTTTAGGTGACTCCTATGTGGGCTGCGGGATCTGGCAATGAAGGCTGGTTCCATAGTGCCAATAGGACAAGCACCCCCTGTAGGACTGTGGGTTTTGGTAACTGCGGCCGGCTCGTGGCCTTGAACTTTTTTTTACATGGGTACCTTCTGCTACCCATCCGGGTTCCAGTACCGTCAGCTGGTTCTCGGCAGTGCTTTTGGATTAGGTGCCTCCTTCTCGGTATCCAAGTTCCACCAACGTCTGCTGGTCCTTGGTAGTGCTTTCTGGCACAGGTACCTACTGCTTAGTAACCGAGTTCCAGTACCGTCAGCTGGTCTTCGGCAGTTCCATTGGCTCTTGTACCTTCTGCTACCGATCCGGGTTCCAGTACCGTCAGCTGGTCCTCGGTAGTTCCTCAGCTTTCTTGTACCTTCTGCTACATTTCCAAGTTCAAGCTTTTTGAAATGGTTCTTGGTAATCACTCTAGATTTCCCTGACGAGGACCCTGAAGACGAGGACCCTGAAGACCAACCCTAAGAAGACGAGGACCCCGAAGACGACGACCCTGAAGACGAGGACCCTGAAGACCACCCCGAAGAAGACGAGGACCCTGAAGACCACCCCGAAGAAGACGAGAACCCTGAAGACCACCCCGAAGAAGACGAGGACCCCGAAGACGAGGACCCAGAAGACCAACCCGAAGAAGACGAGGACCCCGAAGACGAGGACCCCCGAAGACGACGACCCTGAAGACCACCCCGAAGAAGACCAAGAAGATGACCCTGAAGAAGTTGACCAAGAGGACAAAGAAGAGAAGACAAGCACCTAGATACAGAAGAACAAGAGACAGAAAACCAAGAAGCAGAAATACAAGAAGCTGCAGAACAAAAAGCGGAAAAACATTAAGCATAAGACTAAAAATCAGAGCAAAAGATAATATCTAAATTATAAGCAGAAGATGACTAAGCAGTGTATGGGGGTGAGTCCGTTCCTCCTCGTGGTGCCCCTGGAAAAGACCTGCTGCTGCAGGCCAAACTGAACGCAGACAAATCCTGTTGTAAATCTTTTGTGACGGGCAGAACGAAAGGTGTAATGTCCAACCTTTTATAGATAACAACTACAGGAATGCCTGCCACAAATAAGAATATGATGAAGAAGAAGAATATGAAGAAGATGAAGAAGTAGAATATGAAGAATGTAAAAAAAAAGAATAATACGAAGAAGGTGAAGAAGAAGAAGATGAAGAAGGTGAAGAAGAAGTGGATGAAAAAGATGCTGAGGATGATGAAGGAGAAAGTGTGGGAGAAGTAAAAAAGAAGGTGAAGAGCATGGAAGTAGTGAAACATAAATATCTGACAAAATATAAAAATACTTAACATAGTCAATATTTCCGTAACTCAGAACGTCTTAAAAAAAATATTAATTCCTGCTATTCCATTTGATTGGGCTAAACCTCTATGCCTTTATTATCTCCCCCACCTCCCCCAATACATTCTACATTATTCTTAGTTGTTTTCCTTCATGTAGAATTAACCTACAAGGAAAGAAAGGGTTTATTTTCATTCCGATATTTCTGTCCCATTGACTTGCATTGGTTTCCGGTATCGGAATCGGCGATATCCGATACTTTTTCGGTATCGGTCCGATCCAATCCGATCCGATATTTCCCGATATCGGAAGGTATCGCTCAACACTACTCATCACTAATACCGTCCTCTCTTGTTAGATATATCAGCAATGTCGGCTGATGGAGCAAGGGAAAGCTTCTTTTCTGATGGAGGAGCAGATGGACTGATCTTCTGGTCACCGTCTGCTCCATCAGCAATCATTTTATATCTAACAAGAGATGACTATGTAATAAAAGAGGGCACTGTGACTGCCAAAAATAACAAGAATACACTATGTAAGGGACAGCACTGTACATAACAGCAGAGGAAGCTATATAATAATAGACGGCACCATATATAGCTAGAGAGGATGGTACGTAATAAAGGAGGGTGTTATACATAATAAAAGAGGAAACTATATAACTAAGGACGGCACTATGCATAATAAGTGAATACACTATATACTAAGGGACTATGCTATACATAATAAGGCTACATTACTGTATCTGTGTGCAGTGTCGGTGTGCTGTCCGCTTTTACAGACGCATTGAGCATGCTTATCCTATTCTGATCCTCAAAATCAGATCAGAATAGGACATTCTCTGACCCTCACAGATCTCATTCTCAGATTCGTGATTTTCACGGATGTGTGAATGAATCTATAAAACTCTACAAGTCCTTGTGCTGTCCAATAAATAATTTATTTCTGTTAATGTTGATGATTATGGCTTACAGCCAATGAAAACACAAAAGTCATTATCTCAGTAAATTAAAATAATTAACAAAAAACACCTGCAAAGGCTTCCTAAGAATTTAAAAAGGTCCCTTAGTCTGTTTCAGTAGGCTCTACAATCATGGGGAAGACTGCTGACTTGACAGATGTCCAGAAGGCTGTCATTGACACACTCCACAAGGTCTCAGAGTTCCAATTTTCATTTGAAAATCAAAGTCCCAGAGTCTGGAGGAAGAGTGGAGAGGCCACAATCCAAGCTGCTTGAGGTCTAGTGTGAAGCTTCCACAATCAGTGATGGTTTGGGGAGCCATGTCATCTGCTGGTGTAGGTCCACTGTGTTTTATCAAGACCAAAGTCAGCGCAGCCGTCTACCAGGAAATTTTAGAGCACTTCATGCTTCCCTCTGCCGCCAAGCTTTTTGGGGATGGAAATTTCATTCTCCAGCAGGACTTGGCACCTGTCCACACTGCCAAAAGTACCATTACCTGGTTTACACACAACAGTATTACTGGGCTTGATTGGCCAGCAAACTTGCCTGACCTTAACCTTATAGAGAATCTACGGGGTATTGTCAAGAGGAATATGAGAAACACCAGACCCAACAATGCAGAAGGCTGCTATCAAAGCAACCTGGGCTTCCATAACACCTCAGCAGTGCCACAGGCTGATCGCCTCCATGCCACGCCGCATTGATGCAGTAAATGATGCAAAAGGAGCCCCGACCAAGTATTGAGGGCATTTACTGAACATACATTTCAGTAGGCCAACATTTCGGATTTAAAAAAAAAAATTTCAAGCTGTTGTTATAAAGTATTCTAATTTACTGAGATAATGACTGTTGTGTTTTCATTGGCTGTAAGCCATAATCATCAACATTAACAGAAATAAACACCTGAAATATATCCCTCTGTTAGTAATGACTCTATATAATATAGGAGTTTCACTTTTTGTATGGAAGAACTGAAATAAATTAACTTTTTGATGATATTCTAATTTAGTGAGATGCACCTGTACATGCGTTTCACCCACACTGCTCCTGAATACAGATATGTACCCCACCATTAATATACTATTAGCCACGCACCAATCACAATATAAAGTGATAAGCAACACTGTGCCCCCATTAACTATAATCTCCACCGTCCAATAATATAAACTATTTAGTCTCTGTATCTTTCCCCAATTAACTGTAAAGCTATGTGCACACGGAAAATATACAAGGTTTTACAGTACAAGCAAAGTGAATGAGATCTCTGAAGTCTCATGCACACGTTGCTTATTTTTTTCCTTGCAGATTTGCAGCAGATTAAAATCTGCATAATGTCAATTCTTGCAGCGTATTTCACCCATACTAATGAGGGGGGGGGGTACGAAACAATAGCAAAACGTGGCAAAAAAATATATTTTACGTAGCGTTCTTCCTGCCAACACAGAGTTTTGCAAATCCTGAATGTGTGCACATAGCTTTTGTCCCTGCCCTGTGTCCCCCCATTCATTATAAGTCCTTGATAGCATCATAATGAATTTGAAGGTGGGAGTAGACAATATCAGGTACTGAGCATCCTTTGCTACCTCCCCCAATTCATTGCAAGTCCCTGACACCGCCTTCTCCCACCTTTCAATCTATTATAAAGTGTCCTATGCACCTTACCTCCATCATTGCTCTCCTCCCATCTTTGTTCTCCCACACCACACCTCAGTGTCTTCTCCCCTACACTCATCATTGCTCTCCCACCCCACCCCCATCATTGCTCTCCCACACCACCCCCATCATTGCTCTCCCACACCACCCCATCATTGCTCTCCCACACTACCCCCATCATTGTTGTCCCACATCACCCCATCATTGTTGTCCCACACCACCCCCATCATTGCGTTCCCACACCACCCCCATCATTGCTCTCCCACATGATTCTCATCATTGTTCTCCCACACAACCTCAATCATTGCTCTCCCACACCACCCTCATCATTGTTCTCCCACACCACCTCCATCATTGTTCTCCCACACCTTCCTCATCATTGTTCTCCCATACCACCTCCATAATTGCTCTCCCACACCTCCCTCATCATTGTTCTCCCACACCACCCCCCATCAATGCTGTCCCACACCACCCCCATCATTGCTGTCCCACACCAACCCCATTATTGCTGTCACACACAACCCCCATTATTGCTGTCACACACCACCCCCCATCATTGCTGTTGCACACCCCCCCCATTCATTGCTGTCCCACACCACTCCCATCATTGCCGTCGCACACCAACCCCCAGCATTGCTGTCCCACGCCACCCCTCATCATTGCTCTTCCACACAACTCCCATCACTGCTCTCCCCATCACCCTCATCATTGCTCTCCCCTATCACTGCTCTCCCACATCACCCCCATCATTGCTCTCCCTCCATCACCCTCATCATTGCTCTCCCCATCATTGCTGTGGTACACCACCCTCATCATTGCTCTTCCACACCACCCTCATTATTGCTCTCCCCCATCATCCTCATCATTACTCTACACATCATCCTCATCATTGCTCTCCCTCTATCATCCTCATCATTGCTCTCCCCCACCACACCTCAGTGTCCTCAGTCTCGCCAGTGTATTTTAATAAAAAAAAAATTAAAAAAAACAAATACTTCTCAGCCCGCTCCCCTGCAGCATCGTCTTCACCAGCAACATTCTCTCTGATACAGGCGCACGCTGCATGATGACATCATCAAGCTGTGTGCTTCTGTGTCAAACAGAAAGCGCCGGGCGCGCAGGAAGCAGAGGATGGATCCTTCAGCTATGCTGCCATTCTCTCCTATAGGCAGTGGAGCTGCAGGGATCGCTCCCTGGCCGCCGTGTATAATGAGGGCAATCTGGCCATGGGCCCCCCCCCGGAGCCTGGGGGTCTGAGAAACTGGCCAGATTGCCCTCAGTATTAGCCACCGGGCAAGGGTCCCCCTGCATCCCCGGGCCCCGATGCAGTTGCACTGACTGCACCGGCGGTATGTCCGTCCCTGTATCATCAGATTACAAACATCAAGGTTTGGTTCAACTTTATATACCTTACATACCCAAATAGATGGCTTAGGAGACTTGATCCTACTCATGGATGCCCTTTAAATGGGGTCTTTCCGATGCTGTTGGCATCAGTTATATGATAGAACGGGCACTGCATGGTAACTTTTTTTGTAAGAAAAAGCCATGAATCAAATGTGAACAGAGCTTTAAAATGGCAGTTTCCTAAACAGAGACCAATGTGAATCACATACAGTGCCTACAAGTAGTATTCAACCCCCTGCAGATTTAGCTGGTTGACACATGCGGAATTAACTTGGCATTGTGACATTTGTACTGTAGATCAGCCTGGAAGTGGGAAATGCACTGCAGCAAATATTGTTTTTGTTTTTTTGTTTTTTGTTTTTTTAAAACGTAAAAAGTTAATTCAGAGTGTCATTTATTATTCAACCCCTCAAACCACAAGAATTCTGTTTGGTCCCCCTAAAGTATTAAGAAGTAGTTCAGGCACCAAGAATAATGAGCTTCACATGTGTGGATTAAAGATCTCTTTTGCCAGCCTTTTCTGACTATTTAAGACCCTCCCCAAACTTGTGAACAGCACTCAGACATGGTCAACATGGGAAAGACAAAGGAGCATTCCAAGGCCATCAGAGACAAGATCGTGGAGGGTCACAAGGCTGGCAAGGGGTACAAAACCCTTTCCAAGGAGTTGGGCCTACCTGTCTCCACTGTTGGGAGCATCATCCGTAAGTGGAAGGCTTATGGAACTACTGTTAGCCTTCCACGGCCAGGACAGCCTTTGAAAGTGTCCTCCCGTGCCGAGGCCAGGCTTGTCCGAAGAGTCAAGGCTAACCCAAGGACAACAAGGAAGGAGCTCTGGGAAGATCTCATGGCCGTGGGGACATTGGTTTCAGTCAATACCATAAGTAACGTACTCCACCGCAATGGTCTCCGTTCCAGACGAGCCCGTAAGGTACCTTTACTTTCAAAGCGTCATGTCAAGGCTCGTCTACAGTTTGCTCATGATCACTTGGAGGACTCTGAGACAGACTGGTTCAAGGTTCTATGGTCTGATGAGACCAAGATCGAGATCTTTGGTGCCAACCACACACGTGACGTTTGGAGACTGGATGGCACTGCATACGACCCCAAGAATACCATCCCTACAGTCAAGCATGGTGGTGGCAGCATCATGCTGTGGGGCTGTTTCTCTGCCAAGGGGCCTGGCCATCTGGTCCGCATCCATGGGAAGATGGATAGCACGGCCTACCTGGAGATTTTGGCCAAGAACCTCCGCTCCTCCATCAAGGATCTTAAGATGGGTCGTAATTTCATCTTCCAACAAGACAACGACCCAAAGCACACAGCCAAGAAAACCAAGGCCTGGTTCAATAGGGAAAAAGTCAAGGTGTTGGAGTGGCCTAGTCAGTCTCCTGACCTTAACCCAATTGAAAACTTGTGGAAGGAGCTCAAGAATAAAGTCCACATGAGACACCCAAAGAACCTAGATAACTTGGAGAAGATCTGCATGGAGGAGTGGGCCAAGATAACTCCACAGACCTGTGCCGGCCTGATCAGGTCTTATAAAAGACGATTATTAGCTGTAATTGCAAACAAGGGTTATTCCACAAAATATTAAACATAGGGGTTGTATAATAATTGACCCACACTTTTATGTTTAAAATTTAATAAAATTCAACTGAGCAACATAACTTTTTGGTTTGTAAGATTTATGCTTCTGTTCATAAAACCTACTCTCGTTTGCAGTTTGAAGGCTCTAACTTATTTGCATCTTATCAAACCAGCTAAATCTGCAGGGGGTTGAATACTACTTGTAGGCACTGTAAGTAATTTCCAACCACACTGTAAAAATGTAAGCTCTCCAGAACATCTGAAAATGAATGACTGTAAAAAAGCTAAGCAACTATATGTGACAAATCCTTCTAGAAACTTAAAAATACTGTGTACACCAAGTAAAAGGAAGGATTAGTGGTAATGAAAACGCATTAATATTTGATGAAGCGTGTCAAAAGGTTATGAAATAAAAGACTGTGATGAAAGAATAGAATGAACGTCCAGGAGTCTGTTTATAATCCAACAAAGAAGTCAGAATCATTAAACAAAACAATATTTGCTAATTCGTAGACAAGGCAAAGTTATACTCATCCCTACTTGACATTTTCCATTTCTAGATTAAGTCATATAAATCTATCTCTCAGCACTTTGAAATGTTTTATCACAGCCAGTACTTTTTGTAAGAAAACCCAAGTTATCAAAAATAAGGATGGGCTGGTGGATTGCAAGTACAAAATTAGGGAATCCCATTAGTTTTACTTTCACTCACTGAATATCCCAGGCACGTAAGTATTCCGAGTACTGTTTTTTTTGCTGTTGAAGTCTCTCTTACAAAGGTTGTACCATAACACCGATAATTTGATTTGGAAATTTACATGCGCATAATAATAAAAGTGTACTGACGTTAAACATGACCTTTTTAACTAGTTCTAGCAAAAACATTAGTTACTGGAAGTTAAGATAATCTATTTTTTATTGTTTTATAATTTTAATAATAGTAAGTTGCATGACACTTTGAATCTGTTTTTTTTAGAAATAAAGATCTGTTCCTATGCTAAAGATATTTTTATGCTATATAAATATAGATTAATTCTTGCATAGTAAAGGCAGCTCTCTAGTGCACTTTGTGCATCAATTCCTTGATCATGATTCCTCTTTTTGGTCCATCACTGCAAATATTACTGGCTACATCCATACCCCTTCAGGGGCAACTATTTTGGCCTTTAAGGACACAGCAATTTTTTTTTTAATTAATGTGTTCCATGAATCATAGCTGTTCAATTTTTCTGTTGTAGCAAGTACAAGGTGTATTTTTTAATGATATTATTTTGTAGTAAGCTTGTGTTGGAAAACTATTATCGTTCTTTTTGGGGGGAGGAAGGAATGGAAAGGCAATTGTGCAATTTTTTAGGAGTTCACTTTGCATAAGTGATATTATAACTTTATACTTCAGGTTAGTATGATTGTGGTAATAGCACATTTATATATATTTTTAGCTTTAATTCTTTTGCCCAAGAACTTCTAGTTACATTTAAATATCATTTGGTTTTGTGTTGCCATATTTTGAGACTTTTCAATCTTTGAGGACTTGTTATTTGAGAGATCATTTGAGATTTTCATTGATACCATTTTGAAGTATGCTTAATTATTTTCTTGCTTTATATTCTGTTTTTTTTTATAAACAGCAATTCTAGCATTGTAGTTTTCACACTAATATAACAACAATGTTATAAATTACAGTACTAGGGAACCTGGAAATGGGAAAGAATTAAAATATACATATAGGGCCGCGTGGTGGCGCAGTGGTTAGCACTGCAGCCTTGTAGCGCTGGGATCCTGGATTTAAATCCCACCAAGCACAACATCTGCAAGGATCTTCTCCCCGTGTTTGCGTGGGTTTCCTCTGGGTTCTCTGGTTTACTCCCACACTCCAAAGACATACTGATAGGGAATTTAGGTTGTGAGCCCCAATGGGGACAGTGATGATGATGTCTGTAAAGTGCTGTGGAATTAATGGCACTATCTTTTTTAAATGCATTTCTGGGTTGAATAGCCATAATAATCCCTGGCATACTTTCTTGAATAGGATGTTGATATTGAAAGCAGAGGTGACACAGTATAAAATAAGCTCATAAGCTCCCACTAGTGGCAGCTGAAACAATTTTTTCTATCTTTAAAAAGTAATTCAACGTTTGTGTAGCACCCTGAGGATTCGGCTGCTACAGGGGTATTGCACCTCAACCCAGAGGTGTGATATTCCACTCCCGGGTAAGGATGGAGTGTGGACCTGAGCTCGGTAGGCTGCATGCACTACACACATCCCATTTCCGAGGAGCAGACCGACGGTACTCCCACTTAGAAATGTGCAGGTACGACCGAGTCTGTTCCTGGCTGGAGTGGGAGGGGGGTGGTACATCCCAAGTAGTGTAGGGGCAGATAGGGGGAGCAGCCTGGGTAAAGATAGGAGCTCATTGGGTGCTGGTCGCCTGAGCTCACACATAGAGGGTGTATATAAGGTGGGCACCATCAAAGAACAGGGTCAGTCTGTCAGAGCAGAGCAGAGGAAGAGGAGCAGAGAAGCCCCAGGGAGAGAGAGAGTGGAGCAGAGAAGGAAAGACCCAGAGAGAGCAAAGAAAGGACTCTGAGAACCCAAATTCAATCCCCGGGTGAAGAGTCGGCAATAGGGTACCGGATCCCAAACTGGTGGGAGCAAAAGCACACCCTAGCCAGAGACCGGAGGCCGTGGGCAGCGTCTGCCACGGCCACCCACCACATCCACCCCGAAGGCATACCACGTGGAGGGTCAGGGAACCCAAGGCCAAGGGTGTCCCAACAGAAGGCCCGAGGGAGCTGGACCTAGGTGGATCACTAGTGGGGACGGCCAGAGGAAAGGACAGAAGGAGAGCTCAGGGTCACGCTCCGGACTTGTTTGGGGGTTTGCTGAATCCAGGACCTGGTGGACGCAGCACGGCTCGGGTGGTCACTTGAAGCTGGAGTGACCGGAACATCAGCAGTGAGTAAATACCCTAAACTGCACAACCCGACTCTGTCTTCATTTAACATCCATGCTGCACCACCACAACCCCCATCCTCTGCACCTGACCCCCTGAGGCTATACCCCACCCGTTGGGGGTTATACTATCAAAAGCTGCACCAATACCATCAGCCTCAGCGGACCCTGCTGCAGCGGCGGCCATAGTGACCGCAATACAACGGGTGGCGTAGTCGACATTAAGAACTTAATAACATCTGTAGGACTGCCACATACAACTGAGTTTGACACCCTGGGCACGGACCGGGTCATAGCCACTCGGAAGACTACAACTCCCATCTGATCCGGCTCCGGGTATTCCCCTAAAGAATATGGCCCAGGGGGTGCGTCATTTGCTCTTATTTATATGAAGTTGATTTCTTTATTGCAAGTAGATTGGTGGGGGTCGGGGTCATGAAACCCACAACAAGTGCTCAAAAACGCCTAGAAAGGTGATCAGCTTTGGAGTCAGAAACGCACAGCTCGTGCTTCAATGCACACACAGAGCGGGTTACAGATACACTAGACAGCCTAATCTTTCTACTGCATCCATACTACACTATGTACCGTATTTTTCGGACTATAAGACGCACCTAGGTTTAGAGGCGGAAAATAGAAAAAAAAATGTAAGCAAAAAATGTGGTCATGATGCCCTGTTAAGGGGGAGGGGGTCTGCTTATATGGGTAATGTCCCCCAATTATGTTACTATCCCCCATCATTGTATATATGGCCCCCTCCTTCCTTTTATACGTGGCCCTCATTCCCATCCTGATATGCATGGCACCCCAATCCCCCTTCCTGGTATGCATGACCCCCCTCATCCCTCTTCCTGGTATGTATGGCACCCTTCATCCTGGTATGTATGCCCCCCTTACAACCATCCTGGTATGTATGGCACCTTCGTCCCTCTTCTTGGTATGTATGGCACCTTCATTCCTCTTCCTGGTATGTATAGCACCCTTCATCCCTGTATGTATGGCCTCCCTCATCCTGGTATGTATGGAACCCTTCATCCCTTATGTTTGACCCCCCTCATGCCTCATCCCTGCATGTATGGCCCCCCTCATCTCTGTATGTATGGCCCCCTTCATCCCTGTATGTATGGCCCCCCTCATCCTGGAATGCTTGGCACCCCCTGATCCCCGTTGCGCTGCACATAAAAAAATAAACAATTATACTCACCTCCTCTCTCCTCCAACACTGTGTTCCACTCTGTGCTAGAATAGTCACTGCTCCTCATGCCGGGACTGCGTTCGTGGGGAGCAGTGACTATTCATTCTCCCTAATAGCGCACACACTGTAGCCACAGCGCGGCTCCTGCTGTGCTCTGTCAGTGTGCCCGCTATTAAAGACCATGAATATTCACCACATCCATGGGAGTAGTGAATATTCATGGTCTTTAATAGCAGGCACGCTGACAGCCAAGCGCAGCAGGAGCCGCACTGCGGCTACAGTGTGCGAGCTATTAGGGAGAATGAATGGTCACTGCTCCCCACGAACACAGTCCCGGCGTGGAGAGCAGTGACTATTCCGGCACAGAGCGGGACACAGCGCTGGAGGAGAGAGGAGGGGAATATAATTGTTTATTTTTTTTCTGTGCAGCGCGATGGGATCAGGGGGTGCCAAGCATACCAGGATGAGGGGGACCATACATACAGGGATGAGGGGGGGCATACATACAGGGATGAAGGGTGCCATACATACCAGGAGCCCAACTGCAGGCACAGTGTGCCAACTATTAAGGAAAATGAATATTCACTGCTTCCCACTCCCATGGGCGTGGGGAGCACTAAATATTCATTTTCTTTAGTAGCAGACACAGTATAGACTGCAGCAGGTGGCTGCTTCCTCCTGTGCCCCGCTTCACCACTGATATAGCTTCCCCCACACCCACCACCACCAGGACCGGCTCCAGGTTTTTGTGGGCCCTGGGCGAAAGAGTCTCAGTGGGCCCCTTTAACACATACCACGATTCATGATGCACAGATACCGCAGAGAAATATATATATATAGTACAATGCCGAAGATTTCACTTACATTACATGACCGATATCTATTGTAAATTCCACAATAGCTCAGAAACCGGCGAATCGCTCCATACAGAATACTGGCCCCCATAAAATGATCCATACAGGATACTGGCCCCCATAAAACGCTCCAAATGGAGGCTGCTCCCCCCACATAATGCCTCATGCAGGCTGTTCCCCCCCTTATAATGTCCCACTCAGGCCGTTCCCCCCTTATAATGCCCCATGCAGGATGTCACCCCCCTTATTATGCCGCATGCATTATGTCACCCCCCCTTATAATGTCCCATGCAGGATGTTACCCCCCCTTATAATGCCCCATGCAGGATGTCACCCCTCCTTATAATACCCCATACAGGATGTCACCCCCCCTCTTATAATGCCCCATGCAGGATGTCACTCCCCCCCATATAATGCCCCATGCAGGATATTCAGGGCCTCGGCACTTGCCCGGGTACTGACGCCAGCCCTGCCTACCACTAACAACCACTGTATTTATGTATATCGGACTATAAGACGCACCCCCCACTTTTCTCCAAAATTTTGGAGGAAAAAAGTGCATCTTATAGTCTGAAAAATACAGTATGTGCCAAAAGTTGTGCGCTCCTGAGCTGTGCACTTCTTGGGGGATTTTTCAGCAATCAGTGAGTATCTCAACAACCCAGATCCTCACCAATTTACTTGCAATTAAGAGAAAAATAACATGTAAAAAATAATAGCAAATCTTTAATAATTTTTTAACCTTATATCTACATGAACAAGACTTGAAACTCAATATCAGAAAAAAAAACCTTAGCAAAAAAATTAAGCCCTAGAAATGTTAATGTGATAAAAAGTGGATATTCACTTAAAGTATGGTACAAATACACATTAGTATGTGAGTATTATTATATCCAATAATATACTTTCAGCGCAAGGACAATTTAAATTAAACATACCTTTTGACAGTGGGAACTAAAAAAGTGTACAATGTTAGCATAAAAGCAGAACTTATTTTTCTAAGAATTTCTTGAAACGATGCATTGCACTAACATTTATCAACTTAGATACGAAAAAAATCTGTTCAGCAAAATGGTAGAAATAGTAATTGCTTTCCATCATAAGACCCGTGCTTCTATCTATTTTTTTTTTTTAGAACTCAAGGATCAGGATGGAGGAGGCAGAAGATCACATAGCAGTTGTTGGCATAGGATGCAATTTCCCTGGAGGTGAGTATTATAAACCATGGTTTACAATTTAAAGGGATATTCCCAAAAAATCATTGATAATTTACTGCTGGGGTGGGGAACTACTGACTCACGGGCTGTTTATGGCCTGCAATTTCATTTCCTCCTGCCCCGGCCCCATTTTGCAAGCCGCCATTTAATTCATCCTTAAAGTGAGCGCAGCAGTGCATGCAATGAAGAATGCCAGCGTCAGGAAGTTCTTTGCGAGTGGAGTTAGTGCGCTCTGCCAGTGTATATATACACACACACACTGCTAAAAAAAATAAAGGGAACACTTAAACAACAGAATATAACTCCAGGTAAATCAAACTTCTGTGAAATCAAACTGTCCACTTAGGAAGCAACACTGATTGACAATCAATTTCACATGCTGTTGTGCAAATGGAATAGACAATAGATGGAAATTATTGGCAATTATCAAGACACACTCAATAAAGGAGTGGTTCAGCAGGTGGGGACCACAGACCACATCTCAGTACCAATGCTTTCTGGCTGATGTTTTGGTGACTTTTGAATGTTGGTTGTGCTTTCACACTCGTGGTAGCATGAGACAGACTCTACAACCCACAGAAGTTGCTCAGGTAGTGCAGCTCATCCAGGATGGCACATCAATGTGAGCTGTGGCAAGAAGGTTTGCTGTGTCTGTCAGCGTAGTGTCCAGAGGCTGGAGGAGCTACCAGGAGACAGACAAGTACACCAGGAGACGTGGAGAGGGCCGTAGGAGGGCAACAACCCAGCAGCAGGACCGCTACTTCCGTCTTTGTGCAAGGAGCAACAGGAGGAGCACTGCCAGAGCCCTGCAAAATGACCTCCAGCAGGCCACAAATGTGCATGTGTCTGTGCAAACGGTTAGAAACCGACTCCATGAGGACGGTATAAGGGCCCGACGTCCACAGATGGGGGTTGTGCTCACAGCCCAACACTGTGCAGAACGCTTGGCATTTGCCACAAAACACCAGGATTGGCAAAGTCACCACTGGCACCCTATGCTCTTCACAGATGAAAGCAGGTTCACACTGAGTACATGTGACAGACGTGACAGAGTCTGGAGGCGCCGTGGAGAGTGATCTGCTGCCTGCAACATCCTTCAGTATGACCAGTTTGGCAATGGATCAGTAATGGTGTAGGGTGGCATTTCTTTGGAAGGTCGCACAGCCCTCCATGTGCTCACCAGAGGTAGCCTGTGTTAGAACCTTGCTGTTAGGTTTTTTTTCCTTTGCTGGTCACATGACCTTGTTGGCCTATTTAATCCTGCTCCGCCCTTCTGGCTTTGCTGGACTTCATTGTATATCTACTTTCTAGCTAGCCTGTGCTCTGTATCTAGCTCTGTTAGTTTGCTTGGTCTACGGACCTCTATGTTCTATCTATTTTGTTTGTTCGTCTGTCTGCTACTATTTCTGTTAGGAGGTGTCCCATATTCCTCCCAGTCCTTAGTACTTGTAGGGATTCCCTCCCCACATCTATAGGTCTCCGTACAGACTAGATTAGGACTTTAGCAGGTCTGATCGCAGGATCAGGTTCCCTGTTACATCGTAGGGATTCAGCTGAGTCCTATAGTAGGGACAGATCTCCTCTCTTTCCTTAGCTTTGGTAGCAGAACATAACAGTAAGTCCAGCCTGCAAATTCTCTAAGGAAAGATTTTTTTTTTTTTTTTTGTTCCATCATGGTGTCGGTTCAGGATTTGGCTAAACACCTGCAGGGACTCTCTCTGGAAGTGGCCGAGCTCCGTCTGCACGTGAGTAACTGTCCTGGAGCATATTTCTTGGAGCCTAAGGTATGTTTGCCGGATTTATTTTTTGGTGAACATCGAGAATTTTTTTCATTTAAAAATGCTTGCTTATTGTATTTTCGTTTGAGACCCAAGTCCTCTGGGGATGAATCCCAGCGCGTAGGGTTCATAATGTCACTTTTGCGCAAAGAGCCTCAGGAGTGGGCCTTTTCTTTGCAACCTAGTGATACATGCTTCAGATCAGTGGATAGTTTTTTTTCTGCTTTAGGATTATTATATGATGATCCTGACCGTGTGGCATCAGCTGAGACTGAGTTGAGACGTTTAAAACAAGGATCAGGTAATGTGGAAAAATATTGTACTCATTTTCGTGGTTGGTCCACTCAAACAGGGTGGAACGATTCTGCTCTGAAAAGTCTATTTCTTGCTGGGCTCAGTGAAAGGGTTAAAGACCTGCTAATTGCTTATCCTACACCTGAGGATTTGCAACAGGCTATGCAATTAGCTATACGGGTGGATAGAAGACTGCGTGCTAGGGTTAATGAGAGCAAATCCTCTGCTATGTCAGTTTCTGGTTATGATAATGTGTGTACTAACAGTGGTGAACCGATGGAGATTGGACCGGTGGCACCTCGCTCTCAAGAAAAAGACCGTCGTTTTTCGGAAGGCTTGTGTTTCTATTGCGGAAAATCTGGTCATTTGATTAAAGGCTGTGAGCTTCGTATGAAGAAAGAAAAAAAAATGGTCAGTCACGCCCGTATTGCCTGTTTAAATTCCAAGGGTATATTTTTAGCTGCTTCCACGATTGCTCAGGAAAAATTAATGGAATTTCGGGTGTTTGTTGATTGCGGGTCTACACTGAATGTAATTGATGGGGGATTTGTGGAAAAACTCAATTTAAAACCTGAACCTTTATCATCCCCCATTGCTGTGGTTTCTGTGGATGGCTCCCCTTTGAAGAATATTACTCTCAAGGTCAGTGAATTTCCTCTCACTATTAATGGTGTTCACCATGAGAAATTGGATTTGGTAGTGTTGAATAACTTGCCTTCTCCAGTAATATTGGGTTTGCCCTGGTTAAAATTTCACAATCCTGTACTGGATTGGTCTACCAGTGAAATTAAATCCTGGAGCCATAAATGTTATGACAAGTGTTGTAACGGGCGTATTGCAGCTTTGGATAGGGGAGAATTGCCTGTTCCTATTCAGGATTTTTGGAGAGTTTTTTCTGAGAAGGAATCGCAGGTTTTGCCTCCCCATAGAGACTATGATTGTTCTATTGAATTTGTCCCTGGAGCGATTCTTCCTAAAAGTCGTTTATTTAACCTTACTATTCCTGAGAGGAAGGCTTTGGAGGAATACATACAGACAAGTTTGGCCGCCGGTCACATTAGGCCCTCTAAGTCTCCTGTGGCGGTTGGATTTTTTTTTGTAAAAAAAAAGGACGGCGGTTTACGTCCTTGTCTGGATTTTCGTGAGATTAACAAAATTACGGTACGCAATCCTTACCCACTGCCATTGATTCCTGATCTGTTTAACCAGTTATTGGGGGCCAAGTGGTTCTCTAAAATTGACCTTAAGGGGGCATACAATCTGTTGCGCATGAAGGAGGGTGATGAATGGAAGACTGCTTTTAACACTCCTGTGGGTCATTTTGAGAATCTGGTTATGCCTTTTGGTCTTACTAATGCTCCTGCATTTTTTCAGAATCTGATTAATGACATCCTTAGACCTTTGATCGGTAAAAATGTGGTTGTGTATTTGGATGACATTTTGATTTATTCGCCAGATCTGGAGTCTCATTGGCGGAGCGTGCGTGAGGTATTACAGTTATTAATGGACAATTCGCTTTTTGCTAAGCTGGAGAAATGTGAGTTCGCTGTACAGAGAATTAGTTTTTTGGGCTACATTATCTCCAGCAAAGGTTTTGAGATGGATCCGGTTAAGGTTCAGGCTGTGCAGGAATGGCCTAGGCCTATTGGTTTGAAATCGATACAGAGGTTTTTGGGTTTCGCCAATTACTATAGAAAATTCATAAAAAATTTTTCTAGTATTGTCAAACCTCTGACTGATCTCACCAGGAAAGATGCTGATGCGGTTCAGTGGTCTTCTGAGGCCATTGAAGCTTTTGTGTATCTCAAGGAGAGGTTCACCTCTGCTCCCATCCTTATGCAGCCTGATGTTACTAGGCCGTTTTTGGTTGAGGTTGATGCTTCCTCTGTGGGGGTTGGCGCAGTATTGTCTCAGGATAACGGGGATGGATTACATCCCTGTGCCTTTTTTTCAAAAAAATTTTCGGAGACTGAATTGAATTACGATATTGGTAATCGGGAATTATTGGCTATTAAACTCGCATTTGAACACTGGCGCCACTTCTTGGAAGGTGCGGAATTTCCCGTTCAGGTTCTTACGGATCATAAAAATCTGATATATCTTGATGCTGCCAAGCGCCTGAATGCCCGTCAGGCTAGGTGGGCACTGTTTTTCTCGCGGTTTAATTTCTCCGTTACTTACATCCCTGGTACTAAGAATGTTAAGGCGGATGCCTTGTCTCGCAGTTTTTCTCCCATAGTCGGTGCTGAGAAAGAGGAAAACATTTTACAAGAAGGTGTTGTGATAGCTGCTTTAGACTCCGTTTTGGAAGATGAGATTCTTAAAGCTCAGGAGAATGCCCCATCTAACACTCCTCATGGGAGGTTGTTTGTGCCTGGGACCTTTAGGAGAGATTTGTTTGTTGAGTGTCACGAATCTCGGTTGGCAGGTCATCCCGGAATCTCTGAGACCAAGAGACTGGTGGGTCGCAGTTTTTGGTGGCCTGGATGGCAGAAGGAAGTCATTAAGTGGGTGCGCCAATGTACTATATGTGCTAGATCTAAGTCCTCACATACTCCTGCTGCGGGGTTACTTTGTCCTTTGGAGGTCCCCAGTGCTCCTTGGACACATTTGGCTATGGACTTTATAACTGACCTTCCCCCCTCTGAGGGTTTTACTGTCATCTGGGTGGTCGTGGACCGTTTTAGCAAGATGTGTCACTTGGTTCCCTTCGTCAAACTGCCCTGCGCTAAAACTCTCGCTAAGGCCTTTGTCAAGGAAATTGTCAGACTTCATGGCGTTCCTACTGACATTGTTTCTGATAGGGGTCCTCAGTTCGTGGCTCGTTTTTGGCGTGCCTTTTGTGACAGGTTGGGAATTCATTTGTCGTTTTCGTCCGGATATCATCCTGAATCTAATGGCCAGACAGAAAGGAAAAACCAGGATGTTGAGCAGTTCTTGCGTTGTTTTGTGGCAGACAATCAAGAGGGGTGGTCTGAGTTTCTGCTACTTGCCGAATTTGCTCTGAACAATCATACATCTTCTTCTGCTGGTTGTTCGCCTTTTTTTTGTTGTTCTGGGAGACATCCGTCGTTTGGGTCGTTCTCCAAGTTGGGATCTGCCGTGCCTGAGGAGGAGAATTTTTCCGGTGATTTGGAAAGAGTTTGGACGGATGTGCGTGGTAATCTTCAGGAGGCCAACAGAAAATCTAAAGACTACTTTGATAGGAAACGACAGGAAGTTTTGTTCGCTGTTGGTGACATGGTTTGGTTGTCCTCTAGGAATCTGCGGTTGAGGATTCCTTCTAAGAAATTGGGTCCCAAGTTTGTAGGGCCCTTTAAGGTGCTTCAGGTTGTCAATCAATCTGCTGTTAGGTTGGAGGTTCCTACCTCCTGGAGAATTAATCCGGTCTTTCATGTCTCTCTGTTAAAAAAAGCTGTTGTGTCGGATGGTGACGCCTCTGCCTCTGTTCCTCCGGTGGTGGAGGACGGGGAATATGAAATTTCTCGCATCCTTGACTCTAGACGGTATAGAGGTAGTTTGCAGTATCTTGTGGCCTGGAAAGGTTTCGGACCCGAGGATAACTCTTGGGTGAGGTCAGATGATGTTTCCGCGTCCAGACTTATCAGAGCGTTTCACAGGAGATTTCCTGATAAGCCTGGTCCTAGGGGATCCGGAGGATCCTCTTAGAAGGGGGGGTACTGTTAGAACCTTGCTGTTAGGTTTTTTTTCCTTTGCTGGTCACATGACCTTGTTGGCCTATTTAATCCTGCTCCGCCCTTCTGGCTTTGCTGGACTTCATTGTATATCTACTTTCTAGCTAGCCTGTGCTCTTTATCTAGCTCTGTTAGTTTGCTTGGTCTACGGACCTCTATGTTCTATCTATTTTGTTTGTTCGTCTGTCTGCTACTATTTCTGTTAGGAGGTGTCCCATATTCCTCCCAGTCCTTAGTACTTGTAGGGATTCCCTCCCCACATCTATAGGTCTCCGTACAGACTAGATTAGGACTTTAGCAGGTCTGATGGCAGGATCAGGTTCCCTGTTACATCGTAGGGATTCAGCTGAGTCCTATAGTAGGGACAGATCTCCTCTCTTTCCTTAGCTTTGGTAGCAGAACATAACAGCCTGACTGCCATTAGGTACCGAGATGAGGTCCTCAGACCCCTTGTGAGACCATATGCTGGTGCAGTTGGCCCTGGGTTCCTCCTAATGCAGGACAATGCCAGACCTCATGTGGCTGGAGGGTGTCAGCAGCTCCTGCAAGATGAAGGCATTGAAGCTATGGACTGGCCCGCCCGTTCCCCAGACCTGAATCCGATTGAGCACATCTGGGACATCATGTCTCCCTCCATCCACCAATGTCACGTTGCACCACAAACTGTCCAGGAGTTGGCGGATGCTTTAGTCCAGGTCTGGGAGATCCCACAGGAGACCATCCGCAACCTCATCAGGAGCATGCCCAGGCGTTGTAGGGAGGTCATACAGGCAAGTGGAGGCCACACACAATACTGAGCCTCATTTTGACTTGTTTTAAGTACATTACATCAAAGTTGGATCAGCCTGTAGTGTGTTTTTCCAATTTAATTTTGGGGGTGACTCCAAATCCAGGCCTCCATTGGTTAATAAATTTGATTTCCATTGATGATTTTTGTGTGATTTTGTTGTCAGCACATTCAACTTTGTACAGAACAAAGTATTCAATGAGAATATTTCATTCATTCAGATCTAGGATGTGTTATTTGAGTGTTCCCTTTATTTTTTGAGCAGTGTATATATATATATATATATATATATATATATATATATATATATATATATATATATATATATCTATATACAGTGGGGGAAATGAGTATCTGATCTTTTGCTGTTTTTGTAAGTTTGCCCACTGACAAAGACATGAACAGTCTGTAATTTTAAGGGTAGGTTAATTTTAACATCGAGAGATAGAATATCCAAAAAAATCAAGAAAATCACATTGTATAAATTAGATATTTTTTTTTGCATTTTGCATTGACAAATAAGTATTTGATCCCCAACAAACCATTATGAGTTCTGGCTTCTACAGACCAGTTAGATGTTCCTAATCAACTCGTTACCTGCATTAAAGACAGCAGTCTTACATAGTCACCTGTATAAAAGACTCCAGTCCACAGACTCAATTAATCAGTCTAACCTCTACAACATGGGCAAGACCAAAGAGCTTTCTAAGGAAGTCAGGGACAAGATCATAGATCTGCACAAAGCTGGAATGGGCTACAAAACCATAAGAAAGATGCTGGCTTAGAAGGAGACAACTGTTAGTGCAATAGTAAGAAAATGAAAGAAATACAAAATGACTGTCAGTCGACATCGATCTGGGTTACCATGCAAAATCTCACCTCGTGGGGTATCCTTGATCATGAGAAAGGTGAGAGATCAGCCTAAAACTACACGAGGGGAAACTTATTAATGATCTCCAGGCAGCTGGGACCACAGTCACCAAGAAAACCATTGGTAACACATTACACCTTAAAAGTTTAAAATCCTGCAGTGCCCGCAAGGTCCCCCTGCTCAAGAAGGCACATGTGCAGGCCCATCTGAAGTTTGTCAATGAACACCTGGATGATTCTGTGAGTTATTAGGAGAAGGTGCTGTGGTCAGATGAGACAAAAATTGAGCTATGTGGCACTAACTCAACTCTCCATGTTTGAAGGAAGAAGAAGGATTAGAACAACTCTAAGAACATCGTCCCAACCGTGAATCATGGTGGGGGGAAACATTATACTTTGGGGGTGCTTTTCTGCAAAGGGGATATGATGACTGCACCGTACTGAAGGGAAGATGGATGGGGTCATGCATCGCAAGATTTTGGCCAGCAACCTCCTTCCCTCAGTAAAAGCATTGAAGATGGGTCGTGGCTGGGTCTTCCAGCAAGACAATGACCCAAAACATACAGCCAACACAACAAAGGAGTGGCTCAAAAAGAAGCACAGTAAGGTTATGGAGTGGCCTAACCAGTCTCCAGACCTTAATCCCATAGAAAACTTATGGAGGGAGTTGAGGCTCCAAGTTGCCAAGGGAGAGCCTCAAAATCTTAATGATTTAGAGATGATCTGCAAAGACGAATGGACCAAAATTCCTCCTGACATGTGTGCAACCCTCATCATCAACTACAAAAAACGTCTGACTGCTGTGCTTGCCAACAAGGGTTTTGCTACCAAGTATTAAGTGTTGTTTGCCACAGGGATCAAATACTTATTTCTCACTGCAAAATGCAAAAAAAGGATCTAATTTATACAATGTGATTTTCTTGATTTTTTGGGGGGGGATATTCTATCTCTCAATGTTAAAACTGACCTACCCTTAAAATTATAGACTGTTCATGTCTTTGTCAGTGGGCAAACTTACAAAAACAGCAGTGGATCAAATACTTATTCCCCCCACTGTATATACACGCAGCAGTCTAAGTGTCTCCTATGCGAAGTATATACACCAGTCCCAGTCTATCCAATGTGATCCTCACCACTACAAAAGCTGTCACCTCACCAACACCGGAACTGCTGCAAGCCCCCCCCAACCTACTGTCTCCTTCTCAATCATCCTGTAGAATATAAGCCCACAAGGGCAGAGCTCCTCTCCCCTCTGTACTAGTCTATAATTGTCAGTAGTTTGTTTACTGTATTTGATATCTGTATTTTGTATGAAACCCCTCCTCATGTACAGCATCATGAAATCAATGGTGCTATATAAATGAACAATAATAATATACACCATCACTAGTGTATCCTATGTGATATATATATATAGATATATATCTTTCTCTCTATACATAGAGAGAGAGAGATATAGACACATATACACACACAGCAGTCCAAGTGTCTCCTATGTGATATATATACATGAGTCGCAGTTTCTCTTGTGTGATATATATACACCAGTCCCAGTGTCCCCTAAATGAAGTGTATACACCACTCTCAGTGTCTCTCCCCATCTTTTGTAAGGAGAGGACAGCACTCTGTTCCCCACATATGAATACCCACCACTGTGGGATTCGCTTTTTCTATTTTTTGATACTAAGCACTTTCAAGCACTGAAGCACTTACTGCTCCATGAAATAGAGAGAGATATGGACCTCATGAGTTTCATTGCTCAGATCCCCCTAGCAAGTACACTCCCCTGGTGACATCTCTATACCGAGAAAAGAAACGCGTCGGGATGAATTTTTTATGTGAAACATGGTTTGAGGTCCATAATTGGGTGCTGCCCTTGTCAGGGCGCAATCACCTGCAAAGGTCATCTAACATCTGCTCCAGAGAATTAAGAAGAATCTTTCTTATATGGTAACCCTCTATGGACCAAATGGGTGACACTTTTTTGCACTTCTTTTTGCACTGTGACACTTTATTATTTGTCCTACTTGTCTGTGGTACTTTTTGCTAAGGCAATCTCACTGTAAGCAAGATTGTTTGCCATTTGTTGCCTGGACTAGGAGTGTCTATACTTTGTAATCTATACCTATAGGTCCATGATCTTTCCATGCTATAAAATGATTCTATCAAACACAGTAGTATGTGAGATTTTTTGGCAGGATAAGTTATAAAAAATTTTTATACAAATCATTTTGTGGTACATACAAATTATTGGTTAACTTTTATTATTTATTATTTTAAGAAATATAAATATATTCTAAACATACATTAAAATTTATAATAGGAAAAATAATAAAAAAGCAAACAATGTTTCTTCTTTCTTTTAGTTTTTTTTGTCTTATAATTATCAACTATTGTGTGATAAAATTATTTTGATACAACTCTCTTCTATAATATTAAAAATGCTCATTTATCAGGAGAAGGAATTGAAAATTTTTGGAAAGTTATTTCTAATGGGAAAAATTGTACAACAGAGATACCAGAAGAAAGATTTGACCTGAAAAAATGGTATGATACGGATCAAACCAAACCAGGCAAAATATACACCAGTCGAGGAGCTTTTGTAAATGGGTAAGTACGCTGGGAGGAATTTTTTCAGCATCTTTAATGAATTTTGCGCCAACTCTGTTATTTTTATAATAGCGCTTAAGAAGAGGCAGGTCCTCGTCATTTCCCCTTTTTATGCCATATTTATGATTTGGAACTTTTTTAAAATGGTACACAAAAGTTGCAAACTCACTCCAGTATATGGGTGGGAGTTATGTAAAAAGTGGAGTAATATTTCTAGATAGAATTTTAATATCTGAACTTGTGCCAAATTTATTAAACATTATGTGACAATTTGAAAATGTGAAAATAAGCAGGGACAGACATATCACATGTGTAGTTGGTTCAACTACACAGGGGCCATGGGGAAGGAGATCCAGTCACACATCAGGTTTCTAAGATGCTATTGTGATTATACCACTTTCTCCCTGTGTACATTCTTCTTCTTCAAATCAGGACATTGGGGGAAAGGCTCCTGTGTCTCTCACTGTTTTAGTAGATGCTTTCATATATAGTTCAATATTATCTTTACGTGTGGTCGGTCTCAGAATTCAACTCCTTTTCATATTAGGCCAGTGATTTAGATGTGAATATTTTTTTTTTCTGTCTAAAGATCTAAATTGTATTCTCCGTCTTTACAGGCACACTGTACTGGTAAAGATAAATCTCTACTGTATATACCAGTACTCTAATTACCTGTAATAGAGTAAGATTTTCTACAATACTTCTTCATTACTTGTAAAATAATGAAAAACAAATTACAATAATCATACTTTTTAATACATTTTTTAAAATAAATGTCACAAATCAGTAAATAGCAAACATATTTGGTATCCCTGTAATTGTAAAAACACATACAATACAGTGAAAAGATTATGTTGATTGGTAAATAGGGGAAAAATGCAGACTTTTTTTCTCCATTACATCCATAAAAATAGTTTGTTTTTTTTCTTCATCTTTATTAGTATTAAAATATATAACTATAAATCCATAAAAAAAACATTTATTTTATTAATTTATATAGCGCCATTAATTCCACAGTGCTTTACAGACACTATCTGAACTGCCCCCATTGGGGCTCACAATCCAGATTCCCTATCAGTATGTCTTTAGTGTGTGGGATGAAACCGGAGAATCCGGAGGAAACCCACGCAAACCCGGGGAGAACATACAAACTCCTTGCAGATGTTGTCCTTGGTGAGATTTGAATCCAGGACCCCAGCGCTGCAAGGCTGCAGTGCTAACCACTGAGCCACCATGCTGCCTTATATCAATATAAATACCCCAACATCATTAATATCAAATTCATACTCACATTACAGCAATCCAATAACATATGTAATGTTTTTCCCAATGTCTCTTTACATGTTGAACATATATTCTATGAAATGTTACTATTCTATATGGAGTGCAAAAGCTCTATATAAAATAAATATTTGCATTAGTCTACGTCATGTAGTTGAGGAAAGACTTTATCCCATAGATTTTTTGTTACATCACCACCTTCTCTTTCTCATTTCATTCGAATATCCCTAAGAATATCACCATCTTTTTTTACTCGAAATTTCCTTATACAATTTAGACATAATACCTCTCATATTTCTCTGTTTCTCCAAAAATTCCATTACACCATTATCTCCCACTCACTTTTTTTGTATGGCCTTACTTAATTTTACATACCTGAAAAAAATTATATCTTGGCAACCCAAGATCCTGGGTCTCATTTATCAAAACTCTCAAACAGAAAAACAGGATTTTTTTATGGTAACAACCAACAATAGCACAACTTTAATTTGTGAAATCAAATAGGTTTGCCAAGAAATTGCTAAATAGTGAATACTGTAGTGCGGCGGTATTCACACATTGCGATTTAACAGGTAGTGACCCAAGAATGTCCAACTTAAAGTTTTTCTTATCCAAAAAACTCACACAATGAAGGCAGCTTTATCCTCTGGATCACAGCCGGGTTGTCCACAATAGTCCGTACAAACAAAACACCGTTGCTGTGGGCGATTGCACCGCCGTATCACGCTGAGGTGTGTCAGAAGCTTTGCCTTCCTGGGGCTCTGTGTTCACTTCACACAGGCCTCTATAGTACAGAGCCTCCTGCTCTGCAGCTTGCAAACCAAATACTGACACGCCCAGACCTTTGCTGCAGGTTTTTAAATGGAATCTGTGGCCATGAGCCACTTGTAAGACCCAGCTAGAGGGAATGAACTGCCCCACTGCCACCTGTAGTTCACTCCCAAAATAAAAGCCCATGCCGGGTTTTCTTAAATCCAACTTAGCCAAATAGCTTGACCAAGTTCAAACTTTACTTTTATTCTGCATTGCTACCACAGCTGTGTCAGTGATTGCAATGCACTCCAGAAGGTTCAATAAGCATATATGCACATCCTAGGAGACACATATCGTCCCTCGCATATGATCTCTCTCACTGCCTCACAATACATTATGAAAAAAAAATTTCAAATACACTTCAAATGTGAGGATAATCCCAAATTGAACATAAGGATCTATTCCTAAGAAGAGAGGCTTTCTTGCTAAAAAGTTTGTAATATCATAGGGCAATTTATTAAATTCGAAAAAACTACTCACAACTAATACATTTTAGGGGTTTTGCATTTTTCTTGATGATATTGGAATCATGTACTGTATCATGATGTATATCTAAGCTATAAAGAAGATTTTTGGAAATATAAAAAAGCTAAAAAATCCCTTTTTTATTTATTAAGGATTGATGAATTTGACAACAAAGTATTTGGTATGACTAAATCAGAGACTGAAAATATGGACCCACAACACAAGCTATTGCTTGAATGCACATACAGAGCTCTGGAAGATGCAGGCTATGCCTCCGAAACCATACATGGAAGTAACATTGGAGTCTTTATAGGTAAGAAAATTATTATAATAACATTTCCTAAAATATATAAATAAAAAAGTTTTCAAAGATAAGTAAGTTGCATAAACAACACTTTAGGGTACCATAAAGTTGGGCATCATTTGTCTAAACAGATGTTGTGATGAATCTGCACTTCACCGCCCGCCTAACGTCACTATTAGGTTAGACGGATCACGTGATAGGGATCCTCACTTTGCACCAACGTGACGTTCCGTACCCCTCGGGGACATGTAAGGTCAGATTGGTACAGTTTTACACAGACAGCCCCTGTCTTCACGGACTCAGGAAGGTACCAGGAGTGAGAAGAGGTGTCCCGCTCAGTCACTGATGTGGCACCACACTCACTCACACCCCTGACAGGTTGAGAGGCCCCTTTCACTAGCCCCAGTGAAACAGAACCTTATTAGCCCTGTAGAGCCACCACCAGTTCCTATTCGATATAAGCCCGGTCTGTTAACAGTAATTATATCGGGCCAGAAACCAGCTCCGGTAGTATGGGAAATTAAACCAAGCAACGGATGTGTGGTTTCGCGAATCAAGATAAAAGGGCAACCCAAGGTTAAATTATATTTTTAATTGCCTTAAGGGCACACTATTTACACAAGGGTTATACATATATAATGGTCAGATATACTGTAAGGGGGAAGACCGGGGTGTAAGTACTTTCAGAACAAGGGACCTGAAACTTCCGGGGCCGTGCCTCAGGTTGCAGGGGAAAGACAGACTGCGAGCACAGGAGTAGTGTTGAGCCACCCCCGTAGTGTTCGAGTTCGGTTCGGTTCGTCGAACACCCGTGTGTTCGCCGAACTGTTCGTCGAACACCTTCGAACACCGTTAAAACCAATGGCAGGCAAACAAAAACACATAGAAACACATAGAAAACACCTTCAAAGGTGTCCAAAAGCTGACAAACTGCTCAGAAGACACAACTAACACATGGAAAAGTGACAAGTACATATAGTCATGAGAAAAGAAAAGAGGTGGAGGAGTAAAAGGAGGGGGAGACACAGATATAGGCATGTCATGCCCTTCTAAAATCCAAAAAGTGAGAAGCCGACACGTTCAGTCCGCTCCTGCCCGTGCCACCTCCGTGTCGCCGGGTTTGTGCCAGAGCCGCGGTGAACCCTGACGGCCAGCCCCCCTCTCCCAATACTGGTGCCTGTCCGCTGGTGGGTCGAGCGAGCCCCCCTGTGGTGGAGGCAGCTCTAAGCTTTTTAATTTAAATTGTCTCTCTAATTTGAATGAATACACTTTAAATCCATTTACAAGGATCTATTGGAGGGCAAGTCTCATGCTAGCAGCCGCGTAATTCCAGCTCCAGTAGCGTCCACTAAAGCTGCTGCAGTTAAAAAGCTTTTATAAGGATCGAGCTCGGCTGTCCACCGCAAGGCATCCTACTGCCAGTCCCAGCCCCTATGCCTTGGGGTGCCTCCTAATGCTCTTCACTGAGTATCCTGTGGTCCCGAAGCATTTCCTTTGAAAAAATTAAGTGTCCAAACTACAGGTGGTGTAGCTTGCTTAACAGCCAGGATAATCCGCTGACTAGCAGACACTGTTACTAGGCACAAAGTATTTCCTGGGCTAGATGCAGTTAAAAATTTGTAATTAGATACTCTCGTTGGATGCTGAGAAAGCATTCCATAGAGTCTCCTGGCACGCCATATATGATTCTCTTAAAAAGCTTGGGGTAGGGGTCTAGGGGACCCTTTTATAGCCAAAATCACGGCCCTGTATCGCAATACGTCACCTAGGCTGAAGATAAATGGAACTGTAGCACCCTGAGGGCTCTGTTGCTACAGAGGTATTGCACCTCACCCAGAGGTGTGATATCTCACTCTCAGGTAAGGATGGAGTGTGGATCAGGACCCGACACCTGCATGCATTACACCACATTGCCGTGGGGCAGGGCGACCAATATGCCCCTGAGATGGGCACGACAGTCCCTGTCCCTGGCTGGAGTGGGGGGAGGGAACACTGAGGAAGGGGAACCCTGTAGTGCAGGAGCAGGGAGGAAGCAGTTCCTGGGTGCATTGAGAAGGGAGTATAAAAGGTGGGCACCATCTTAGTTAAGTGCAGAGAAGTCTGAGCAGAAGTGGCAGGGAGCAGGGGCTCTGCATGAGCTCTGCTCCGGAGGCGGGCCTAGTAACAGAGGCCCAGGCCTGGAAGAGGGAGAAGGAAGGAAGAGGAGCGGAGAAGGCTCCAGGAACGAGGAACGAAGGGATCCCAGGGGTGCGGATGGGCGAGTCGCCACCGCACGCCCGAATCCACCTGCGTGGAGGGGTCAGGCCAAACGGGGAGACCGGTCCCCGAAACTAGTGGAGGCAGGAAACGACCCTCAGCTAGAAACCGGAGGCTGTGACATTTTATGTGGCGCAGCCCCTCGCTACACCCGCTAGGAGGGCAGCACATAGGGTCAGGGAAACTGGCGCCAAGTTTACCAAGAGGAGGCCCGAGGCAGCCGGACAGAAGGGTTGGTAAGAAAGGCCAGACAAAGGACACACAAAGGGGGTCCTGTGAAGCGCTCCAAAGTTATCTGGGAGTTGTCTGAGCCCCTCACCTGGTGAGCACAGTACGACGTGGGCAGCCGTTACCTGCAGACGTGGTCTGGATAATAAGAACTGTGAGTAAAGGCCCTGGACTGCATCACTGACTCCGTGTCGTTACTGCTGCTGCCCTGCACCATCACCCCCATCCTCCGCATACACTGCCCTGAGGCTATACTCCTCCCGTGGGGAGTTATGCTACGCTCTGCTGCACCCATAACACCAGCCTCAGCGGTCTGCCCTGCAGCGGCGGTTCACTCTGACCGCAATCCATGGGTGGCGTAGTCGGACATTTAAACATCAAAACCACATAAATAGTTCCGCCACTGGTTTGACCGCCCTGAGCCACGGAACCGGGTCGCCGCCACGAAGACTACAACCACCAGCATCCACCAAAAAGGGTCCGGCTCCGGGTGTCCCAAGGCCCAGGTGGTGCATCAGAACATTTTCATCACCTTTCACAATCACCAATGGGACAAGGCAGGGATGTCCTCTGTCCCCTCTCTTATACATCCTAGTGACGGAGCACCTGCTCTCATCAATTCGCCATAACCCCAATATTAGGTGGATTGAGGTGGGAGGCACCGAGTACAAGTGCTCTCTATTTGCTGATGATGTACTAGTATATATCACTCAATCACATATATCCATCCATGCTGTTATGGCTGAAATAGATCACTTTGTTACATGGTCAAATTTTAAAATCAATGCAGCGAAGTCTGAGGCCCTCGATGTCTCCCTCCCCAAATCCATATAGGATTCCATCCAGTCCAACTTTCCCTTTGCCTGGCCCTCACAGGGTATCAAATACTTAGGAATTCCTATTCATAGAGACCTCTCCCGTCTATGTTATCTTAATTTTGGGCCCTTTATTGAACAACTCCATACAGACCACGGTTGGCAAGTTAGAACTGTAAGATTCACTACGTGAACCACTGGTGTTTTGTGGAAAAGCACATGTACACTGTGTTCCAAATTATTATGCAAAAAGTGTTTAGGAGTGATAAGGGAAGAATTTGTTTGTTTGTCAGTTAAACTCATTGATGGTGATGTGTGTCAGGGCTCTTTATATCACTGTAAGCAATTGCAGACACCTGTGCTAATTAGTTTGGCAGGTGTGTCCAATGAAAGGCAAGACTACTTAAGAAGGCTGTCTCACATTATTAAGCAGCCTACATTTTCTGCCAAAATGGGAAAGAAAAAGGATGTGTCGGCTGCTGAGAAGCAACAAATTGTGGAGTGTTTAGGTCAAGGCATGACTACAATCAACATTGTGCGATGATCAGGATGAAGTGTCTTGGCAATCAAGAAGTAAGTAGCTGATTCACAGTACACACGTGTGCGTGCTGATAAGGGCAAATTGATGACTCTTTCCTACAGGCAATTACGTCAGGTTAAAAGAGCAGCGGCAAAAAAGCCTTGTCATAGCAGCAGACAAGTTTTTGAAGCTGCTGGTGCCTCCAACGTCCCCCGAACAACAAGATGCAGGGTCCTTCAGAGGTTTGCAGCTGTGCATATGCCATCCTGTCGACCTCCTCTATCCACTTCACACAAGCAGAAACGGCTCCAGTGGGCCAAACATTACATGAAGACTGATTTCAAAACTGTTTTGTTCACGGATGAGTGCCGTGCAGCGCTCGATGGTCCAGATGGATGGAGTGGAGGATGGCTGGTTGATGGACACCCCACGCAAACACGGCTACAGCACCAACAAGGAGGAGGTGGAGTAATGTTTTGGGCTGGAATCATGGGGAGAGAGATTGTCGGCCCCTTTAGGATCCCTGAAGGCGCTAAAGATGAACTCCATAATGTATGTGGATTTTCTCAAACAGCACTTCCTGCCATGGTTCAAGAAGAAGAACCATGTATTTCACAGCAAGATCATTTTTTTGCATGATAATGCACCATCTCATGCTGCACATAAAACATCTGCATCTCTGGCTGATATGGGCATAAAAGGGGACAAACTTATGGTGTGACCCCCATGCTCCCCTGACCTCTACCCCATTCAGAACCTCTGGAGCATCATCAAAAGGAGTGTCTATGATGGCGGGAGGCAGTTCACATCTAAGCAACAGCTCTGGGAGGGTATTCTGTCCTCATGCAAAACAATTGAAGCAGAAACCATCCAAAACCTGACAAATTCAATGGACGAGAGAGTTCAGAAGCTCCTTTCGAACAAGTGAAAATGTAACATCACCTAGAATAAAGTTTTGAGTTGAAAACTGTTTGATTTCAGTTTCTAATAACCTGCTAATGCTTATAATTTCAAAAATGACCATTTTTTTGGTCTTTATTAAAATGAAAAGGTTGATCGAAAAGTTTGGGGGATCTAAGAGTGTGGCAACCCAGTAGTCATGATTACTTCGAATTCTGACAATATGAGGGTCATGTTGCAGGTAGTGCAGCAAGAAGGCACTAATGTGTCTTGCGCATCTCGGAGCCCCAAAATTATTTTCCGGGCTAGATGCAGCTAAAAATTATTATTAATTTTAAATCTGGTGGAGCTTAGTATTGATGGGCTAATAGGATCAGTGCTGCACACTGCTACAAAGCCCAAATTATTTTCCAGTCAAGATACAGATAAACATGATTAGTAATTTGAAAGCTTAAAACGGTTGGTAGGGTGATTCCGCAAAATTGATGTTACCAGCAGATACTGTGGTTCTGTTACGGTTTGAGTGCTGAACACTTGACGGTCCCACGGTTGGCAAGTTGGAACTGTGAGATTCACTACGTGCACCACTGGTATTTTGTGGAAAAGCACATGTAAGATTCTGCAACAGTCTCTGCTGATACTCCTGCATGTGTGCATCCCTTTCTATGGCAGGAATAATTTCTGCAAATTTACTTTTGTACCGGGGATCTAACAGTGTGGCAACCCAGTAGTCAGGATTATTTCTAATTCTCACAATTCGAGGGTCATGTTGCAGGTAGTGCAGCAAGAAGGCACTCATGTGTGTTGCGCATCCAGGAGCACCAAGTCCCTGTTGTGTTGGTGGCGAGGTAACAATCATGCTTCCTTCCTCTGTCCTCTCCCCCCAACCTCGCACAACAGAAATGTGATCAAGGTCTCCCTCATCTGATGAGTCTTCCATCAGTTCGTCCTCCACTTCTTCCTGGGCTCCTGCACCTTCCTCACTAGTTTGGCTGCTACCATGCGCCCTGGTAAAACCATCTCCCCCACCCTCACATGCCTGCCGCCTTGGTGCTGCCGACCGTCTGGACCTTGCAGATGTTAGCCCTTCCGCATACAACTCCTCCTCCTCTACTTCCTCCACCTCCTCTTGTGCCACCACCTGACTCCAAATTCTGTTTAACATGTGCTCCAGCATGTAAATCACCGGAATAGTCATGCTGATAATGGCATCATCCGCACTAAACATCTTCGTCGCCATTTCAAAACTGTGCAGAAGGGTGCATAGGTCCCTGATCTGAGACCACTCCTCCAGCGTGATTTGCCCCACCTCCGGATCTCGTTGGCCCAGGCTATACGTCAGAACGTATTGCACCAGGGCTTGTCGGTGCTGCCACAGTCGCTGCAACATGTGCAGAGTTGAATTCCACCGGGTAGGCACATCGCATTTTAGCCGGTGAAGTGGCAGGCCCAACAACTTCTGTAGAGATGTAAGTCGCTGAGCTGCGGGATGCGAACGGCGGAAGTGAGCACACAGCGACCGTGCCCTCTGCAGAAGGCCATCTAGTCTGGGATAGTGGGCTAAAAATTGCTGGACAACCAGGTTCAACACGTGAGCCACGTGTGTGACATTGCCCCGGCGAAGGGCCGCACCCAGGTTTGCAGCATTGTCGCACACGGCCTTCCCTGGTTTCAGGTCCAGTGGAGACAACCATTCATGAAATTGGTTCTCCAGAGCTGACCACAACTCCTCAGCTGTGTGACTCACATTTCCCAGACATTTCAAAGTAAAAACCGCCTGATGACGTTGAGCCCTACTGCCAGCATAGTAAGGAGGTGTGCAGGATCCTTTCTGTGCAGTTAGAAAGCTTGTGGCATGACCAGACAGGCTTTGGGTGCAGGTGGAAGACCGAGAGGAGGTTGAGGAGGCAGAAGCAGTGGAGGAACTTTGACATAAAGAGGATTGACGCACAACTCGTGGGGACGGCAAGACTTGGACAGCAGCCCCTTGTCCTGCTGTCACCATAGTTACCCAGTGCCCAGTCAGCGACATGTAACGCCCCTGTCCATGCCTACTCGTCCAAGTGTCTGTGGTGAAATGCACCCTGTCACACACAGAGTTTCTCAAAGAAGCGGTGATGTTGTGTGCGACATGCTGGTGGAGCGCAGGCACACCTTTCTTTGAGAAGTAGTGCCGACTGGGCATCTGGTACTGGGGCACTGCGACGGACATAAGGTCTCGAAAATCCTCTGTGTCCACCAGGCGGAAAGGCAGCATTTCTGTAGCCAAGAGCTTGCAGATGGTGAAATTCAACCTCTTAGCTTTCTCATGGCTAGGAGGAAATGGTCTTTTACTTGTCCACATCTGAGGGACCGAGGGCTGGCTATTGTGCTTAGACGGGGTTGATAAGGGTGTCCCCGGCAAACTGCCGGTCTGTGAGGAAGATGCAGGCGGACATGTTAGGTTGCCTTGATCCAAAGGTGGTGCTATCGATGTCGGACAGCGCTCAACACCAGCTGGTGTTACCACCTCCAAAGAAAATGATGACCTGCCAATCACGCTGGCTGTTGCGGGTAAAGAGGTGGCAGGTCTGCGCCCCAAAACAGGTGTGACTGCTGTCCCCCCAGTCACAGAGGATGAAGAGGCCGCGAATGCACAAGATATGGCAGACGGTAGTTGGCCCGGCCGGCTAGGCCGCATTGTAACACACTGAGCTTCCCACTGCAACTTATGCTTCATGTCCATGTGCCGGTTCATGCATGAAGTACTCAAACTATGTATTTTTTGGCCTCTACTTAGCTTTTGCTGACAAATGTTACAGATAACACGAGTTGGGTCATCTTTATCGATCTGAAAAAATGCCCAGGCTATGCAAGGCTTAGCACCCATGCGACCTGAAGAGCCACCACGACTTGTGGTGAGAGGCAGAGTTGTGTTTGAGGATGCAGTTGTTGACGTGCTTCCAGTACTACGTCTCTGTCCAGGAAGGCGCAACCAGACCTCGTCGTCACTAGCATCTTCCTCCACCTCCTCTGCTGACCTCATCTCTTGGCTGACTGTGGGTTGACAGTAAGTGGGATCTCCAACCTCATCATCATCACCCTGTGCGTTATCACACCCGTCGTCCTCAGAGCCAACCTGTTCCTGCCCTGACAAAAAACTAAAGTTGTCGCTCCAATCAGGTATTTGAGTCTCATCATCGTCTTCCTCATTGTCTCCACCAACAGGAGTTACAGTTTGGGAATGAGGGTCTACATTATGGTCAGAACCTTCTGCGTCTGGTCCTGGATCCGATTCATAAAGATTCTGGGCATCAGTGCAGATCATTTCCTCGTCTGGATTCACAGAAGCGCTGGAGTCGACCTCTGATTCCCAGGCTATAGTATGAGTAAACAGCTCTGCAGACTCAACCATCTGTTCTACCTCATACTCAGACGGGCAGCTGGAGATTTGGGAGCTGTGAGGAAGCAAGTGCGATTGGGGTGACACCTTTGAGGACTGGAGTATTTGTGATGTTGAAGTTGATGTGGAGGAGAGCCCACTTAAAGGAGCACTTGATATCCGTTGAAGCACCTGCTGTTTTTGTGCCTCATCTGGAATTTGTAGCGATTGGCGTGGCCGTAAGAAAGGGATCTTATCACATTGTCCGCTAAAAGAAGTAGACATTTTAGTTTGGCTGGAAGATGGTCTTTCTTCTGCAGATGTTACTGTTGCTTTAACACCTACCCCACGGACACAACCTTTTTTCCCCTTCCCAACACGCCTATTCCCCTTTCCACCAGCAGCAGGCCTTTTTCCACTCATTTTGGTGGTTAACTAATTCACAACTCTGGAGTTGTTTGCACAAAAAAACAATGGATGGGAACCGAGCAGAGCTGAGTGGCCAAACTGTGGTATTAGGCCAAAACTATTGGCTGGGTTAGATGCAGAAAAAAATTATATTCAATTTGCAACCTGATGGAGGTCCGTATAGATGGACTAATAGAGAAAGTCCCACACACAGCTAGAAGCCCAAATATTTTTTCAGAGGTAGATGCAGAAAAAAAATATATTCAGTTTGCAACCTGATGGAGGTCAGTATAGATGGACTAATAGAGAAAGTCCCACACACTGCTAGAAGGCCAAATATTTTTTCAGAGGTAGATGCAGAAAAAAATTATATTCAGTTTGCAACCTGATGGAGGTCAGTATAGATGGACTAATAGAACAAGTCCCACACACAGCTAGAAGCCCAAATATTTTTTCAGAGGTAGATGCAGATAAAAATTATTTTTAATTTGCAACCTGATGGAGGTCAGTATAGATGGACTAATAGAGAAAGTCCCACACACTGCTAGAAGGCCAAATATTTTTTCAGAGCTAGATGCAGACAAAAAATTATTTTCAGTTTGCAACCTGATGGAGGTCAGTATAGATAGACTAATAGAACAAGTCCCACACACAGCTAGAAGCCCAAATATTTTTTCAGAGGTAGATGCAGAAAAAAATTGTATTCAGTTTGCAACCTGATGGAGGTCTGTATAGATGGATTAATAGAACAAGTCCCACACACAGCTAGAAGCCCAATATTTTTTCAGAGGTAGATGCAGAAAAAAAATATATTCAGTTTGCAACCTGATGGAGGTCAGTATAGATGGACTAATAGAACAAGTCCCACACACAGCTAGAAGGCCAAATATTTTTTCAGAGGTAGATGCAGACAAAAAATTATTTTCAGTTTGCAACCTGATGGAGGTCAGTATAGATGGACTAATAGAGAAAGTCCCACACACTGCTAGAAGGCCAAATATTTTTTCAGAGCTAGATGCAGACAAAAAATTATTTTTAATTTGCAACCTGATGGAGGTCAGTATAGATGGACTAATAGAGAAAGTCCCACACACTGCTAGAAGGCCAAATATTTTTTCAGAGCTGGATGCAGATAAAAATTATTTTTAATTTGCAACCTGATGGAGGTCAGTATAGATGGACTAATAGAGAAAGTCCCACACACTGCTAGAAGGCCAAATATTTTTTCAGAGCTAGATGAAGAAAAAAATTATATTCAGTTTGCAACCTGATGGAGGTCAGTATAGATGGACTAATAGAACAAGTCCCACACACAGCTAGAAGCCCAAATATTTTTTCAGAGGTAGATGCAGATAAAAATTACTTTTAATTTTCAACCTGATGGAGGTCAGTATAGATGGACTAATAGAGAAAGTCCCACA
Source organism: Phyllobates terribilis (assembly GCF_046119375.1). NCBI lineage: Eukaryota > Metazoa > Chordata > Amphibia > Anura > Dendrobatidae > Phyllobates > Phyllobates terribilis. The sequence goes on from NW_027362764.1 coordinate 83,238,849, forward strand.
CACTGCTAGAAGGCCAAATATTTTTTCAGAGCTAGATGCAGACAAAAAATTATTTTCAGTTTGCAACCTGATGGAGGTCAGTATAGATGGACTAATAGAACAAGTCCCACACACAGCTAGAAGCCCAAATATTTTTTCAGAGTTAGATGCAGAAAAAAATTATATTCAGTTTGCAACCTGATGGAGGTCTGTATAGATGGATTAATAGAACAAGTCCCACACACAGCTAGAAGCCCAATATTTTTTCAGAGGTAGATGCAGAAAAAAAATATATTCAGTTTGCAACCTGATGGAGGTCAGTATAGATGGACTAATAGAGAAAGTCCCACACACAGCTAGAAGCCCAAATATTTTTTCAGAGCTAGATGCAGAAAAAAATTATATTCAGTTTGCAACCTGATGGAGGTCAGTATAGATGGACTAATAGAACAAGTCCCACACACAGCTAGAAGCCCAAATATTTTTTCAGAGGTAGATGCAGAAAAAAATTATATTCAGTTTGCAACCTGATGGAGGTCTGTATAGATGGATTAATAGAACAAGTCCCACACACAGCTAGAAGCCCAATATTTTTTCAGAGGTAGATGCAGAAAAAATATATATTCAGTTTGCAACCTGATGGAGGTCAGTATAGATGGACTAATAGAGAAAGTCCCACACACTGCTAGAAGGCCAAATATTTTTTCAGAGCTGGATGCAGATAAAAATTATTTTTAATTTGCAACCTGATGGAGGTCAGTATAGATGGACTAATAGAGAAAGTCCCACACACTGCTAGAAGGCCAAATATTTTTTCAGAGCTAGATGCAGAAAAAAATTATATTCAGTTTGCAACCTGATGGAGGTCAGTATAGATGGACTAATAGAACAAGTCCCACACACAGCTAGAAGCCCAAATATTTTTTCAGAGGTAGATGCAGAAAAAAATTATATTCAGTTTGCAACCTGATGGAGGTCTGTATAGATGGATTAATAGAACAAGTCCTACACACAGCTAGAAGCCCAATATTTTTTCAGAGGTAGATGCAGAAAAAAAATATATTCAGTTTGCAACCTGATGGAGGTCAGTATAGATGGACTAATAGAGAAAGTCCCACACACTGCTAGAAGGCCAAATATTTTTTCAGAGCTAGATGCAGAAAAAAATTATATTCAGTTTGCAACCTGATGGAGGTCAGTATAGATGGACTAATAGAACAAGTCCCACACACTGCTAGAAGCCCAAATATTTTTTCAGAGCTAGATGCAGAAAAAAATTATATTCAATTTGCAACCTGATGGAGGTCAGTATAGATGGACTAATAGAATGATGCTATGCCCAAAAGATTTTACTTCACTAGATGCAGTAAAAAAATTGGTATTCTATACACAGGTGGTATATCTTGCAACACAGATAGGCTACTCCACTGACTAACACACTCTGCAATAGGCCAAAAAGGATTAGCTTTGCTAGATTCAGCCAAATGCTGTGAAAAAAACTTGCACAGCACTGGCACAGACCTGCCTGGCAAAAACTGATAGGAACTGATGTAACCTAGTCCTGAAAAGGACTGCAATTACAATTAGTCTTTACTCCCACAATCTATCTATTTAAGAGCACAGACCTGCCTGATAAAAGTCGTAGGAAATGCTGTAACCTAGTCCTTAAAAGGACTGCAATCACAACTATTCCCTACTCCCAAGCTATCTGTAGATTTGTGCGAAAATTGGCTTGAAATTAACAAGGTATAGCGCACACAGCAACAGCGGTGCCGTCTAACATGCAGCTGCAGCAGTGAGAAAATGGTGGCGACGGGTAAAATGGCTTGGTCTTATAGGGCAAGGACATGTGACATACACTGCCAATGACACATGCCCTTGCTTGTGTGAAAAAAGCACTTCGCTCCGTGTGTGCGCTGCTGATAGGCTGACAGATTGCACCTCCCCACTGTAAATGCGGGAAAGAGAAAAAAAAATGGAGATCTTCATTATTCCTGCAGAGATCCATCCCCTGCCCCTCCCCCCACCCCGCTGTACACTCAAACTGCGTATTAACATTAATTTTCATCATTACTGAGAAAAAATCCAGTTATGATTTTGGTGCACGAACAGTTATCGAACATAACCTCGAACAGCCGAATTTTTCTCAAATCGTTCGTGTTCGCCGAACGGCTCGAACACCGCCCAAAACAGCTCGAATTTGAGATTGGCGAACAGTTCGAGTAGAACAACGCTCATCTCTACACAGGAGTTAGGTGACCGGGAAGCTGGGGGCGTGTCCAGAGCCAGAGCTCAGGAGTCAGGTGACTGGGGAGCTGGGGGCGTGTCTAGGAAGAGGGAGAAAAAGGAGTTTTTTTGCACGGGAAAGCAGAGAGTGTTCAGTTGGGGTCAAACCCCACTAGAGGGAGAAGAGACGCAGGGTCCGTGGAGCCGAGCAAGTGAGGTGCAGTGTTATGGACTAGGGGCTCAGTGGGTCAAACCGGAGATCACCCGCTGCCACCAGAAGATGTGGAGCTGAGCAAGTGAGGTGCAGTGTTATGGACTAGGGGCTCAGCGGGTCAAACCAGAGACTGTCCGCTGCCGCCAGAAGATGGAGCATTGTTTAGGCGGGGAAGCCAGAAGAAAACAACACCGGCATCAGCCAGCAACTGCCTTGTGGGGAACAAGAGTCAGCTAAGTGTAAAACTGCCGATTACAACCATGTCAACTCTGCTGCATCCAGCCAAACTGTGGATTGTCAGTTATAGTCTGTTACCTGCTACTCCCCTTGTTGTCCCCAAATTTCCCCTGTTACTCCCTGTGTGGAGATTGACCCTGTTACAATAAATCCCCCCTGTTTATTAACCCTGTACTGGCTGCTCTGTGTTTCTGTGTCACTGCATCTAAAGTACCTGTGTCACAATACAAATACAATAGTAGTAGGACAAAAGATATAAGCAGATGAATCAGGTCAACTGGTGACATCTGACCATGTGTTCGCTGGGTCTCATGGGGGCCTGAGCTTCCAGCGTGTTCCTAGGTCCTTCACATAACGTTACTCAGCGTAAGCCCCCCTGTTCGAAGTGAACCACATGCATCAGAGAGTGATCCTCCCAGGTGGAACTGAAGATGGCAATGTCATCCAGGTATGCGGCCACGTACCCTTGAAGTCCCTTGAGTAGCGTGTTAACCATCCGCTGAAAAGTAGCAGGGGCATTCTTCATGCCAAATGACATCATAGTGGACTCGTACAGTCTGAATGGGGTGACAAAGGTAGAGAGTTCCCATGCCTTGCTGGTCAGGGGAATCTGCCAATATCACCAGCTCAGATCCATGATAGTCAGGTTCTTGTGTGACATGCAGAAGTAGTGCTGTGCTGTAAAGAATGCTGTGTTCATTAATGTGCCTTTGCATTAGATCTGTGCTGTCCTGTACTACTGGGAAGACTGTGAACTGCTGTGCTGCTAAGGAAACTGTATTGTTTGTCACTGGAGCCTGTTGCTCGTATGACTTAACTTGCACTGGCTGCGCGGCTTCTTTTTAAATGCTACTGTTCTACCATTGGTGACCCGTACAGAGAATCCTGAGTGGGAATTAGCGTGTAGAGGGAGAAGAGGAAAAGTGTCTGGAAAAACACAGCAGCACAGCACCTCAACTCAACTCTGCAACACCAGTTAAAGGGGACCAGCCCTAAAGAAAAACTCACTAGCAGCAATGGATGTGGAAATACAAATAGACAGAATTAGTGAGCTGCTTCTTCAGTTAACCTGTGAAGAATTGAGAATAGTGGCAAAACATATAAAGATGTCAGTAGAACAGATTTCCAAAGCACACAACCGCAGGCAACTGTTAGCAGCAATTAATGCAAAAATGGATGAGCTGGGGGATAAAGAAGCTGAAGACATCATGGGGACATTCCTCCAGGAACTAACACAGTTTCTAACCAGATTGAAGTTGGAGGATGGAGGGGCAGCACCAATTACCAAAAGCAGGAATCTCAGTCCACAGACTGAACTACAGGAACTGAAAGAACAATTCAAAGCCCTAACAACAGTCCTGCAGGAATAGACCAAAATCTCTGAACGGGTGATAGACTCAGACAGGGCATTTAACCTGTTTGGTTAGATAAATCAGGAAGACAGTCCTCTCTAACACCACAAATCACCATAACGAAAGAATTCAAGATCCTGGGACAGATTGGAGAGACTGTCTTATATGAACTTGTTGCACCAGATCGATGCAGGCTTACAGAAAGCCTACCAGCCAGATGAGATCGTTGAGGGGGTGGTGAAAGCGATCAGCCCAGGACTGAACCTCCGTAGTATGCTAGAAATGAAAAGTCAATTGACCTTGCAACAGCTGAAGATGATTTTAAAAGGGCACTAGAAAGAGAGTGCTTTAGAATTGTTCCACCGACTCAGTAACCTCTCACAGAAAAAAAATGAATCCCCCCAAAATTTCTTGTTCAGAGCAATTGAACTGAAGGATAGACTGTTGTTTGTATCCAGAGATGTAGAAGCGGAAGAGAAGTTTGATGCTGGACTAGTCCAGAAGAAATTCTTGAGATCATTGGGAATGGGATTAATCAGCAAAGATATCAAGTTGTAGCTGAAACAGTACCTAGAAGATCCTGGCATTTTGGACGAAGTCCTAACTGAAAAAATGAATGAAGCCGCTAGTTTGGAGTCAGAGAGCGAACAGAAGTTAAAGAAAGGCTCTAATCCTAAGATCACCAAAATGAGTCAGCTGAAGTTGGAGACCACCGGTGGCCAGTCCGAAGATCATCATAGAGACCCTCCAGTGCCACCTCCAAGAGTGAACCTTAAATCACCAACAAAAGAGAGGCCTGCCAGCTCTGATTAGAAGGAAGTAATAGGAGAACTGCAAGCCGAGTTGATTGAGGTGAAAAAGTTGATTCGTTCCAGGCCAGGAAGTGGTTCCAAAACCGAAGATACCCAGCTTGTGAAGCGTGGCGTTCATCAAATCAGAGTACGGTGTGTCTACTGTCTAAGATGTGGTGGGGAAGGACATTATGCCAAGGAATGCCAATGGTAACGGTTGTTTGGGTTAAAAGACAGGAAGTTACCAGTGGTAACCGCGACACAGAGAAGGCCCCAGAAAATCCAAATCTCATCCAAATCAGCGCATGAGGTAAAAATGGCTGCGTCAGTACTATCCCCAAGTGTGTTTCCGTCTACAACAGCTTCAAGGGAGACAGGGGCATCAGTTACTTAATGCCCAGTGCGGAGGTCAAACAATGTACTCCTGTGAGGAGGATTCCTCAGTCAGTAAAGATAGCCTCATCAACCTAATCGGTGAAAGGTGCTTTATACAGTGCCAGCTAGATGGACTCCTAGTAAAAGCACTGTGGGACACAGGAGCCCAAGCGAGCCTTTTAAATGAAGAAAGGAGAAGGCGCTACCTGCCACACACTTGCCTTCAGTCACTAAAAGAGCTCTTGGGACCAGTGGAACTCCACGGCAAAGCCATCTACCAGACTGAAATGCCTTTCATAGACTGGGTGGAAGTGACTTTCCAACTCAGGGGCACGAAGAACAGCAACACCATCGAGCTTTTGGTACCTTTTCTCGTGACCAGTGATCAGAACGTGGCAGAGGATCCTATCCTGGGTTATAATGTAATCAGTGAGGTCATCACGAAACACAAGACAGGGGCGTTGGTGGTGGATGCAATTGCCACATCGCTCAACATACTCAACACCATGGCGGAAAACGTGATTCATAGAGTAAAGAAAGCACAGAATACAATGGACCTAAAGGAAGTCAAGGTAGGCTTGTGCCCAACCCTCATCCCTGCAAACCAAATGGTGGGGGTGAGGTGTGGAGTCTGGGTAGAACCGGGAAGAAAAGTCCAGAAAAGATTGTTTGTGCCAAAAGACTCCTCAGAACTTACAGAAGGCCTAGTTCAAGGTGAGACTGTGCTTACGATTCCTACTGGTGGGTTTGCTCGAGTAATAGTACCAGTGATGAATACTACGAAACACAAAATTAGACTGGATCCAAAGGCTGTGTTAGGTTACATCGAAACCGTTAAAACAGTATATCCAGCCAGTGTGAGACTAGCCCAGGGGTCTACAGTGAATTCAGTTTTCCCACCAAGGAACAAGAGTTGCCCAGGAGAGGAAATTGCAAGACCCACCTCAGGGTCCTGGGATCCTCCAGTATCACTGGAACACTTGTGTGGTGAAGATATAGCGATAGCAAAACAGATGCTGAGAGAAGAGTGTTATGCTCTAAAGATGACTCTGATATAGGCTGCATCCCATCGTTGCAATTGTAAATCTGAAAGACACGATCCCAGTAACGAGAAGTTACATGTCTGTGCCAAAGCCATTACACCGTGAAGTGAAAGAATATTTACAAGATCTCATCAACACAGGTTAGGTCCAAAAGTCGAAGTCGTCTTATTCCTCTCCTATTGTCTGTGTTAGGAAGAAGAACGGTACGTTGAGACTCTGTTGTGATTACCGGGAACTAAACAGAAAGTCAGTACCTGATCAACACCCGATACCAAAGATTCAAGATATGCTGGATAGCCTATCAGGAAGTACCTGGTTCTCTGTCCTCGATCAGGGTAAGGCATACCACCAAAGGTTTGTCGAAGAGTCCAGTAGACCCTTGACAGCATTCATCACACCATAGGAATTATATGAGTGGATCCGCATACCGTTTGGGCTCAGTTCAGCTCCAGCAGAATTCCAGAGGAGCATGGAGACATGTTTAGAAGGATTGAGGGATGATATCGGTTAGCCGTACTTGGATGACAATGTGGTACACAGCAAAACCTTCCGGGAGCATGTTGAATACGTGAGTACCATATTACAGCGGTATCAAGAACATGGAGTTAAGTTGACCCCAAAGAATTGTGAACTGTTCAAAAGGCAAGTCCAATTTCTAGGAAAAATTGTGTCGTGAGAAGGATATACCAGGGACCCGGTAGAAATTGCTCTGGTACTGGCCTTAAAAGACAAGCGGCCCTCTACCGTCGGGGAGTTGAGGCAGATATTAGGATTCCTCTCCTACTATCGTACTTACATTCAGAACTTCTCCAGGATTGCTGCCCCACTATACCTCATCTTCGGGGGGATGACAGAGATGACAACTCTTAAAAGAAACAACGCCGTTTCGTCCCAACAGCCCATTCTCTGGACAGCAGATCACCAGAAAGTATTGGAAGAACTAGTAGATTACCTGGTAAAACCATCCTTCTTGGGATATCCTGATTTCAATTTACCATTTGTTCTTCATTGTGACGCTTCTCAAGTTGGACTGGGAGCTGCCCTTTATCAGAATCAAAATGTAAAATTGAGGGTCATCGGTTACGGTTCTAAAACTTTGACAGACGCCGAGAAGAATTACCATCTACATTCCGGAAAACTTGAGTTCCTGGCATTGAAATGGGTTATCTGTGAACGATTTAGAGATTATCTCTACTACAGCAAAGAATTTGAGATAGACACTGACAACAACCCTTTGACCCATGTCCTTACTACAGCCAAACTGAATGTAACGGGTCAGAGATGGGTCGCTGAACTAGCTGACTTCAATTTCAGCATCAAGTACAGGCCAGGAAAATGCAATGCGGATGCTGACGGATTGTCAAGAATGCCACAAGAGCCTGAGGAGTTCATGCAAGAATGCTCGGAGGAAGTCAGTCTGGAAGCAATCGTGAGCACTACCCAAGCAGTACAAGCTTATCAGGAGAAAGACACACCATTGTGGTGTCCATTGACGGTGGAAACCACCATGAAAGCGAGAGAACAAGATCACCCCTTGTCTATTCAACAACTACCAAAAGGGAAAATCCATAGAGCACAATGGGAAGATCAGATAATTGGTAGAATACTCCTTTATGTGGACCAAAATCGGTTTCCAAGTAAACGGGAGAGAGACAATGAGTCACCAGCAGTATCTGTTTTAATTAAAGAATGGACGAAGCTCTACCTCAGTGAAGATGGTATCCTGTATCGTAAAGGAGGACAAACCCAGCAGTTGCTACTACCCAGAGTATTCCATAGGTTGGTTTTCAAAGAACTCCAAGAAAACATGGGACACCTGGGAGTGGAAAGGACAACAAATTTGATCCGTGAACGTTTCTTCTGGCCATCCATGCAGAGAGATATTGAAAGGTACGTGACCAGGGAGTGTGAGTGTCTGAAAGATAAACATCCCAACACATCAACCTGGCACCTATGGGCAACATTCAAACTACATATCCATTTGAGATGGTCTCAATAGACTTTCTACATCTCGAGACGTGCAAGGGTGGTTATGAATACATCTTGGTGGTGATGGGCCATTTCACTCGATTTGCTCAAGCATATGCCACCACCAATAAATCGGGTCGAACAGCATCAGAGAAGATCTTCAATGATTTTGCTTTGAGGTTTGGGTTACCTACGAGGTTACACCACAACCAAGGAAGAGAATTTGAGAACCAGCTCTTTGCCAAGCTAGGAAAGTATTGTAGAATTCAGAGATCCCATACAACGCCCTATCACCCAGAGGGTAATGGACAAGTGGAATGTTTTAACCAGACATTATTGTCGATGTTGCACACTTTAACAGCTGATAAGAAGAAAGACTGGAAGAGTTGTCTGTCAAAAGTGGTACATGCCTATAACTGTACAAAGAGCGATGCAATGGGTTACTCACACTTTTTCCTATTGTATGGACGATCGCCAAGACTGCCAATCGACATCATGCTCGATACTCCGACGTCAGAGAGTTACAGAAGCAAGAGTAAAGAGTACTATGATCAAAAATGTTATGGAGCAGAATTGGCACCGGGAAGCCGGGTGCTAGTCAAGAACGTACGTGAGAAAGGCGGTCCAGAAAAACTTCATTCGTACTGGGAAGACAAGGTGTATGTGGTCATAAGGAGGAAAGATGATGACAGCCCAGTGTATGAAATTCGATTGGAAACAGGAGACAAGAAAACCAGATTAGTCCATCGGAATTTACTATTACCCTGTTATTATCTCCCACCACAACAAGACTTCCCAGAAGTAACATAGTAACATAGTTTGTAAAGCCGAATAAAGACTTGCGTCCATCAAGTTCGACCTGTTAGTTTTGTAATTGCTAAAGTTGATCCAGAGGAGGGCAAAAACCCCAAATGATTTGGCCAATCTTCACCTGAGGAAAAATTCCCTCCCGACTCTGAAACCAGCAGTCAGAATAAATCCCTGTATCAACCTACTATTTTATTTTATTTTTAAGTATACGCTGAAATCTGCCTGGTGTCTAGAAATGCATCCAGTCCCCGCTTGAACTGGTGTAGTGAATCTGACATTACCGTCTCCTCACTCAGTGAATTCCATATTCTCACTGCTCTTACCGTAAAGAACCCCTTCCTATGCTGGTGCTGAAACCTTTTCTCTTCCAGTCTTAGTGAGTGCCCTCTTGTTACCGTAATATCCCTCCTTTTGAACAAATCCCGGGCAAGATCTCTATACTGTCCCCTAACATATTTGTACACATTTATTATGTCCCCCCTCAACCTTCTCTTTTCCAGGCTGAATAGTCCTAGTTTTGCCAGCCTCTCTGGGTATTGCAGTCCCTCCATTCCCGTTATTAATTTTGTTTCCCTCCTTTGTACCTTTTCAAGCTCATTTATATCCTTTCTATATATTGGGGCCCATAACTGAGCACAGTATTCCAAGTGTGGTCTGACCAGTGCTTTGTACAGTGGAAGAACAATGTTCTCATCCTTTGCAGCTATACCTCTTCTGATACATCCCATTACCCTGTTTGCCCTTACAGCAGCGGCCTGACTTTGGGCACTCCAATTTAGTTTGCTATCAATCAAGATGCCCAAGTCCTTCTCCATCTCTGAATTCCCCAATGATTTCCCATTCAGTGAGTACTGGTGACTTCCATTTTCCTTCCCATATGTATGACCTTACATTTCTCCTCGTTAAACCTCATTTGCCATTTAATGCTCCATCTACCCAGCTTATCCAAATCCCTCTGTAGGTCTGCACTGTCCTCTTTTGTATTAATTGTTATACATAACTTTGTGTCATCTGCAAATATTGATATTTTACTATTTATCCCGTTGACTATGTCGTTAATAAAGATATTAAATAACATTGGGCCTAGTACAGACCCCTGTGGTACCCCACTAGCGACGCTTACCCAATCTGAGTATATTCCATTTATAACCACCCTCTGCCTTCTATCCTTTAGCCAGTTAGCTACCCACTTGCAGACATTTTCCCCCAGCCCCATCATTCTCATTTTGTATACCAACCTATTATGTGGCACGCTATCGAACGCTTTTGAGAAGTCGAGATACACGACATCCACTGGTTCCCCCTGATCTACTCGAGAGCTAACCTCCTCGTAGAAGTCAATCAGGTTTGTTTGGCAGGAGCGATTCCTCATGAATCCATGTTGGTTCGGGATTAAAAGATTATTAGCATCAAGATGCTCCGTAATTGCCTCTTTAATGAAGCTTTCAAAAATTTTGCCCACAATGGACGTCAGACTCACCGGCCGATAGTTTCCGGCGTCACTTTTCGCTCCCTTTTTGAATATTGGCACTACATTCGCCTGTCGCCAATCAAGTGGCACAGACCCAGTCTCAACAGAGTCCTTAAATATAAGATATAACGGTCTGTCTATCACATTACTTAGTTCCCTTAGTACCCGTGGGTGTATGCCATCAGGTCCTGGTGATTTGTTTATTTTAATGTTACTGAGGCGTTTCTGTACCCCAGCTTGGGTTAGATTTGTCATACTTAGTGGAGGATTAAGTTTGTCACTTCTCATTTCTCCTGTTAGTTCGATTTCCTTTGTGAAAGTTGTCGAAAAAAAATTATTTAATAGATTAGCTTTATCCTCATCTTTCTCTATGATTTTGCCTTCCTCACTTTTTATCGGTCCAATATTATCCGATTTAATCCTTTTACTATTTATATACGTAAAGAACAGTTTGGGATTTGATCTACATTCCCTAGCAATACGTCTCTCTGTTTCCTCCCTCGCTATTTTTATTTGTTTTTTACAGGTTCTCGTTTTTTCCTTGTAACACATTAGTGCCTCCTTACTGTTTTCCTGTTTTATTCTCTTGAATGCCTCTTTTTTGCTATTTAACACCCCTTTTACGTTCTTGTTCAACCATATTGGTTTCCTCTTATTTCTGGCCCTTTTATTCCCATACGGTATATATCTCTCGCACTGAGTATTCAGAATTCTTTTGAAGGTTTACTATTCGTATTCCTTTGATTAAGAACTTTGTCCCAGTCAATAAGTTGAAGGCTTTCTTTCAGCTGATCAAACTTCGCCCTCCTAAAGTTTAATGTTTTTGTTGCTCCCTTATTGATAACCCTACTGAAGGGCATTTTGAAGTCTATAATATTATGGTCGCTATTACCTAGGTGCCCCCCTATCTGTACCTCAGTTATTCTATCAGGCCTATTAGTCAATATTAAGTCCAACACGGCCTTCCCTCTCGTTGGTTCCTGCACTAGTTGGGAGAGATAATTATCCTTAATATTTGTCAAGAACCTTTTTCCTTTCTGAGATCTACAGGTTTCTGTTTCCCAGTCAATATCCGGGTAGTTTAAATCACCCATTACAATCACTTCATTATGTTTTGCTACTTTGTCTATTTGTCCTAATAGCAGATTCTCATTCTCCTCTGTTATATTTGGTGGCTTATAGCAGACCCCCAGTAATATTTTATTATTATTTTTAGTTCCCTCTATCTCTACCCACATGGACTCGACCCCCTCTTCTCCCTCTCCTATATCTTCCCTTAGTCTGGGTTTTAGACATGACTTTACATATAAGCAGACTCCTCCGCCTTTCCCCTGTTTCCGGTCCCTTCTAAATAAACTATAATCTAATAAATTTACCGCCCAGTCGTAGCTATCGTCTAGCCAAGTCTCTGTTATACCTACGATGTCATACCTCTCCTCCGATATAAGCGCCTGCGGCTCATCCGCCTTATTGGTCAGGCTTCTTGCGTTGGTCAGCATGCAAGATAAAACTTTGGGGTTATTTAGCATCCTATTCTTCTCTAACGATCTAACTGTACTATCCCCACCCCCCTCTCCACCCTCATTATATTCACTTCTCCCCTTCCCCCTTGCTTGCCTCACATCCCACCTATTTCCTTGGTTCCCCCCCCCCGTCTCTAGTTTAAAAACTCCTCCAACCTATTAGCCATCTTCTTCCCCAGCACCGCTGCACCCTCCCCATTGAGGTGCAGCCCGTCCCTACGGTAGAGCCTGTAGCCGACCGCGAAGTCGGCCCAGTTCTCCATGAACCCAAACCCTTCTGCCTTGCACCAACTCTTTAGCCACTTATTCACCTCCCTAACTTCCCGTTGGCGCTCCTGTGTGGCTCGCGGGATTGGTAGTATTTCTGAGAAAACTACCTTGGAGGTCCTTGCCCTAAGCTTCCTACCTAGGTCCCTGAAATCATTTTTAAGGACCCTCCATCTACCACTCACTTTGTCATTGGTGCCAATGTGGACCATGACCGACATCTTCAGAAATCGACTAAGGGACCACCACAGACTGAAGCTCCGGGGGTCGATAGTGACCTTGAAAGTTCCGATGGAGAATAGCACACCGTTGTATTTCTTGGACCAGCAAGGAGAGGGATGTACCATCCTCAGGACAGTGATCTTAGTCCTGAGGCACCAGAGTTCGTACCAAGGAGTACAGATGAAGTCCAATTCAGATCTGATAATCTAACAACGGCCCCTGTAGAGACCGATCGAAACTCAGGAGGAGCGGAATTACCAGACCATGCGGAAACAAGCGACTCAGGAGAAGTACAGGAACTTACAGAGGCAGCTCCAAGATCATCTGAGGAAGCATGGGAAATGAGTGCGGCGGAAGAAACTTCTGTGATTGAAGAACCCGTGGTCTCTGTGGAACAACCCACCAGGAGGTTGTCGACTTGAGAAGTGAGGAGGCCCGTGATGCTGACATATGAGACACTTGATGAACCAAGTCAAGTGCCAAGGACTGTCGACTGGAATCATGTATCTCTGCCTGCGGACCAGGTAAGCCCACTTGAGTGGTATTCACCACTGAGAGGCAGGATGGAAGATGTTGCCTGGTGGAAAGACTTGTTTTCATGCTTTGATTTTTCTTAAAAGACTTTGCAGAAATAAAGAACGGTAAAAGCATAGAGAGAGAGAGCTAGTTGAAGACGTACGAAAAGCTCCAGCTGAAGAGATGGTGTGTAACGGGTCTGGGAGGCGGAACCTCTGAGCTACTATACAAGGGGGCGGTCCTTGTAAGGGAGCGGGTGGCAATCAGGGATGACGGGCAGGCAGTCACAGCAGGTGACCGGGACAGTCTCTGAGTGGACGGGCTGGAGGTCACGGCAAGTGACCGGGGCAGTCTCTGGAAGAACGGGCAGGAGGTCACGGCAAGTGACCGGGGCAGTCTCTGGAAGAACGGGCAGGGAGTTACGGCAAGTGACCGGGGCAGTCTCTGGATGAACGGGCAGGGAGTTACGGCAAGTGACCGGGGCAGTCTCTGGGTAAAGGGTAGGTACGACCTGTGATGGCAGAGCCTCCGGGTAGGCTAGCAGGCAGATGGTAGATGTGTGCTCCCAGGTGAGCAAGCGAGAGTCTCTGGAATGGTAGGTGGTCACAGCACGTGACGGCGAAGCCTCCAGGTAGGCTAGCAGGCAGGTAACAGGTGGGCGCTCCCAGGTGAGCGGGCAGGAGTCTCTGGAAAGGCAGATGGTCACAGCACGTGACGGCGGAGCCTCCAGGTGGGCTAGCAGGCAGGTAACAGGTGTGCGCTCCCAGGTGAGCGGGCAAGCTGGTCCATAGACAGACTGACAGGAGTTGGAAGGCAGACCGTCGGACCTCAGGCTAGCAGGCAGGTGACTGGATATCAGGCAGGACAAAGGCAGCAAGCTGGCAGGAATCTGGCAGGTAACTGGCAGGTAACTGGCAACGGGACCTGAGGGCTGAAGCACAGGTGAGACACAGGTGCAAACAACATTGCTCGGGCACCTCCATTTTGGAGGAGGTGCCCTTTATATGGGAGGTCCTCCGGCAATTGGCCGGGGACTCCTTAGGACGGCGCGCGCGGTCCCTGTAAGAGAGGGGGAGCGCGCGCGCGCGCGCGCCCTAAGCACACTGCCGGGGAAGGAGCGCGCGCCGGAAGCAGCGGGGAGAGCAGCGCTGGAGGACGCCGCGCCAGGAGCGGGGAGGTGAGAGGGACGGCGTCTCTGCCTAGAACGGGGCAGAGACGCCGATGCTACAGTACCCCCCCCTTTAGGCCCCCTCTCCTTTAGGCCAGAAAGAAATTTTTCAAGGAGAAGCGGGGCGTTGATGTTCTCCCTGGGTTCCCAAGTTCTCTCCTCAGGACCAAACCCCTTCCAATCTACCAGAAAAAAGGTTTTTCCTCTTACCCTCTTGGAGGCCAGAATACTCTCTACCTCAAAGATGTCATCAGCGGAAACCGGAGCAGGAGGGGCACCTGGATTTTTGGAAAAAGAGTTAAAGACAACGGGTTTGAGGAGAGATACGTGGAAGGAGTTGGGGATCCGTAGGGTGGCCGGGAGTTTTAATTTGTAGGCCACAGGGTTAATTTGCCTGAGGACTTCGAAGGGGCCGATGAATCGAGGACCCAACTTGTAGGAGGGTATTTTGAGCCGCACATGTTTGGATGAGAGCCAAACCTTGTCTCCCGGACGGAATTGGGGCGGATCCAGACGTCTCTTATCAGCATATCTCTTCATCCGCTCAGAGGAGAGAAGAAGAGCGGACCTGGTGCTCTCCCAAATAGTAGAAAATTCGCTGACAAGAGACTCCGCAGCAGGGTTGTCCACAGAAACGGAGACAGGAAGTGGAATCCGGGGATGTTGGCCACCAACTATAAAGAACGGGGATTTGGAAGAGGACTCGCTCTCATGGTTGTTATAAGAGAACTCGGCCCACGGTAGAAGATCCACCCAGTCCGAGTGGTGAGCATCCACGAAGTGCCGGAGGTAGCTGGACAAGATCTGATTGATCCGCTCCACTTGACCATTGGACTGAGGGTGGTAAGCGGAGGAGAAATCCAGGGTAATGTCCAGCAGCTTACAAGTGGCTCTCCAGAAACGAGAGGTGAACTGAACCCCACGATCCGACACGATGTGGAGGGGCAGACCATGGAGACGGAAGATGTGGCGGATAAAGTCTTTAGCCAACTCGGGTGCAGACGGAAGACCAGGCAGGGGAATGAAGTGGGCCATCTTAGAAAAACGGTCAGCGACAACCCAAATGACGGTACAACCGGCAGAAACTGGAAGGTCGGTGATAAAGTCCATAGCGATGTGTTGCCAAGGAGCAGCAGGTACGGGAAGGGGCAGGAGATGGCCGGCAGGTAGATGTCGGGGAACTTTGTTACGAGCACAGGATGAACAGGCCGCGACGAAGTCTACCACGTCCTTATTAGGGTAGGCCACCAGTAATGCCGGGCAATAAGTTGAAAGGTCTTTTTTTGGCCAGCATGGCCAGCTAGTTTAGAAGAATGTCCCCAGCGAAGAACCCTCTCCCAATCTGGCACAGCTATGAACGTCTTACCGGGTGGAAGACGAGTTAGATCCAAGGGAGCCACATTCATCACCTTGGAGGAGTCGATGATGTGCGTAGGTTCCTCCTCTTGATCGGAGGACAGGAAAGACCGAGACAAGGCATCAGCTTTGACGTTCTTGTCCGCCGGACGGAAATGAAGAGTGAAGTCGAAGCGGGCAAAAAACAACGACCACCGGGCCTGGCGAGGATTGAGCCTCTGGGCATTTTGGAGATATGCCAGGTTTTTGTGATCCGTGTAGATAATTACCGGGTAGAGAGCCCCTTCAAGCAGATAGCGCCACTCTCCTAGTGCCAATTTGATGGCTAGCAATTCCCGGTCTCCAATGGAGTAGTTGCGCTCCGACGAGGAGAAGATTTTGGAGAAGAAGCCGCACGTTACCATTCTCCCGGTAGAAGACTTCTGGGTGAGCACCGCTCCGGCTCCGGAGGAGGAAGCATCAACCTCCAGGTAGAATTGTTTATTACAGTCCGGACGGTGCAGGACGGGAGCAGAGGCGAAGGCTTTCTTTAGGGAAAGGAAGGCCTCCTCGGTTTCAGGCGACCATATCCTGGGGTTAGCCCCCTTACGGGTAAGTGCAGATATGGGAGCAGTCCGAGACGAGAAGTGTGGGATGAAAAGACGATAATAATTAGCGAAGCCCAGGAATCGCTGTATCGCCTTCAAACCTTCAGGACGAGGCCATTTTAGAACGGAAGAGAGCTTCTCGGGATCCATTTGCAGACCTGTTTGGGAGATGACATAGCCCAAGAACGGAAGGGAGGTCTGATCGAAGAGGCACTTCTCGTATTTGGCGTAAAGGTGGTTCTGCCGAAGCCTAAGCAGGACCTGACGAACATCCCTCCGGTGTGTGGGGAGATCCGGAGAGAAGACCAAGATATCGTCCAGGTATACCACTACGCAGGAGTACAGGAGGTCACGGAAGATGTCATTGACTAGTTCCTGAAAGACCGCGGGAGCATTACAGAGACCGAAGGGCATCACAAGGTACTCGTAGTGACCGTCCCGGGTATTGAATGCCGTCTTCCACTTGTCTCCTTGACGGATACGGACCAGATTATACGCTCCTCGAAGATCCAGCTTGGAGAAGATCCTAGCACCCTTGAGCCGGTCAAACAATTCGGAGATGAGTGGCAGAGGATATTTGTTTTTTACCGTAATGAGATTGAGTCCTCTGTAGTCAATACAGGGACGTAGCGAGCCGTCTTTCTTTTTGACAAAGAAGAATCCGGCTCCAGCCGGGGAGGTAGATTTTCGGATAAATCCCCTAGCCAGATTCTCTTCAATGTACTCAGACATGGCTCGGGTCTCGGCTGCAGATAACGGGTAGATACGCCCACGGGGAGGAGTGGTGCCAGGTACCAGGTCGATCGGGCAATCGTATGGCCTATGGGGCGGCAACGTCTCAGCTTCCTTCTTACCGAAGACGTCCGCATAGGGCCAGTAGGGAGCCGGGAGACCAGGTAAATTAGCTGGAGTAGGCTGAGGGCGAAGTGGACGGACCGGAACCAGGCAGGTCCTATGGCAGTCAGGACCCCATCGGAGTACTTCACCGGACCGCCAGTTCAATACGGGTTCATGTGTCTGGAGCCAAGGTAGACCTAGCAACAAGGAGTGAGAAAGTCCGGACAGCACATGGAATGAGATCTCCTCAGAGTGCAGCATTCCCACCTGTAGGGTTATAGGTTCGGTGACGAGCAGGATGGTCTCCGAGAGAAGTCTTCCATCCACGGAAGCAACTGACAATGGCTCCGCCAGGGACTTGGTGGGAATATGGTATCTCTCTACCAGAGACTGGGCGATGAGGTTTCCAGCAGCTCCAGAATCCAGATGGGCGAGTTCGAAGAGACAGTTTTCTCCCCAAGCAATAGAGACCGGTAAGGTCAGAGACGGAGAGGACTTACTTTTGTCTAGGACGACCTCTCCGAGTGGTCCTAGACACTGGCGTTTCCCGGCTTTTCCGGGCAGGAACGGATGAAGTGCTTCTTACTGCCACAATAGAAACAGCTTCCCTCGGCTCGGCGAGATTCTTGGCGAGAACCGACCATCTTGGTCTGGTCGACCTGCATAGGCTCAGGAGAGACGGAGGGAGTGACGGGTTGCTGAAAAGTAGGAGCTAGGCGTGGAAACCTCCTCTCACGGGTGACCTCTTTGGCACGCTCCTGGAACCGCAGGTCAATCCGGGTGGCAAGAGCTATCAGGTCATCGAGGGTGGTAGGAATGTCCCGACCGGCAAGTTCATCTTTAATACGGCCGGATAGACCCTTCCAGAAGACTGAAACCAGAGCGTCATTATCCCAGGCCAGCTCCGAGGCAAGGGTACGGAACCGTATGGCATATTGGCCCACGGTGAGGCTTCCCTGACGGAGGCGTAGCAGTGACGATGCGGATGAGGTCTTCCGTCCGGGTTCGTCGAAGACTTTCCGGAAGGCCGTGAGAAAGGCAGGCAAGTTGGACACCAGGGGGTCTCCTCTCTCCCATAGAGGATTTAGCCAGGCCAGAGCCTCTCCGGTGAGATGGGACATGATGAAGGCAATTTTGGCCCGGTCGGAGTTAAACTGGTGGGACAGGAGTTCAAAGTGCAGGGTGCACTGATTTATGAAGCCCCGAGCCTGAGCGGAGTCGCCTCCGAAGCGAGGAGGTGCAGAAAGCCGGGGTCCGGGGTAGGATACCATAGTGTTGGTGGACAGCGGAGCTGTCGGATTGCGAATCATGGCGCTGGCGGAGGTTGCTGGCGGAGCAGTCAGTGTCCAGGCAAGAATTGACATTCCGCAGGTGACCCAGGATGGACTCCTGTTGGGACCTCTGGCGGGACAGTTCATGACACAGGTCCGAGAGCTAGGGAGCTTGGGTGCCACCGGGTTCCATGGCCCGAGCAAACTGTAACGGGTCTGGGAGGCGGAACCTCTGAGCTACTATACACGGGGGCGGTCCTTGTAAGGGAGCGGGTGGCAATCAGGGATGACGGGCAGGCAGTCACAGCAGGTGACCGGGACAGTCTCTGAGTGGACGGGCTGGAGGTCACGGCAAGTGACCGGGGCAGTCTCTGGAAGAACGGGCAGGAGGTCACGGCAAGTGACCGGGGCAGTCTCTGGAAGAACGGGCAGGGAGTTACGGCAAGTGACCGGGGCAGTCTCTGGATGAACGGGCAGGGAGTTACGGCAAGTGACCGGGGCAGTCTCTGGGTAAAGGGTAGGTACGACCTGTGATGGCAGAGCCTCCGGGTAGGCTAGCAGGCAGATGGTAGATGTGTGCTCCCAGGTGAGCAAGCGAGAGTCTCTGGAATGGTAGGTGGTCACAGCACGTGACGGCGAAGCCTCCAGGTAGGCTAGCAGGCAGGTAACAGGTGGGCGCTCCCAGGTGAGCGGGCAGGAGTCTCTGGAAAGGCAGATGGTCACAGCACGTGACGGCAGAGCCTCCAGGTAGGCTAGCAGGCAGGTAACAGGTGTGCGCTCCCAGGTGAGCGGGCAGGAGTCTCTGAAAAGGCAGATGGTCACAGCACGTGACGGCGGAGCCTCCAGGTAGGCTAGCAGGCAGGTAACAGGTGTGCGCTCCCAGGTGAGCGGGCAAGCTGGTCCATAGACAGACTGACAGGAGTTGGAAGGCAGACCGTCGGACCTCAGGCTAGCAGGCAGGTGACTGGATATCAGGCAGGACAAAGGCAGCAAGCTGGCAGGAATCTGGCAGGTAACTGGCAGGTAACTGGCAACGGGACCTGAGGGCTGAAGCACAGGTGAGACACAGGTGCAAACAACATTGCTCGGGCACCTCCATTTTGGAGGAGGTGCCCTTTATATGGGAGGTCCTCCGGCAATTGGCCGGGGACTCCTTAGGACGGCGCGCGCGGTCCCTTTAAGAGAGGGGGAGCGCGCGCGCGCGCGCGCCCTAAGCACACTGCCGGGAAAGGAGCGTGCGCCGGAAGCAGCGGGGAGAGCAGCGCTGGAGGACGCCGCGCCAGTAGCGGGGAGGTGAGAGGGACGGTGTCTCTGCCTAGAACGGGGCAGACACGCCGATGCTACATGGTGATTGTTTTAATTGCTTATTTCTTACAGGCGTCCTACCAGAAAAAGGTCGTAAGATTAAGTTGTTATCAATGTTTATGAACGTTATACCAATTTCACAATGCCGATTTGTATATAAAGTTATTAGAGATGAGCGTTGTTCTACTCGAACTGTTCGCCAATCTCAAATTCGAGCTGTTTTGGGCGGTGTTCGAGCCGTTCGGCGAACACGAACAATTTGAGAAAAATTCGGCTGTTCGAGGTTATGTTCGATAACTGTTCGTGCACCAAAATCATAACTGGATTTTTTCTCAGTAATGATGAAAATTAATGTTAATACGCAGTTTGAGTGTACAGCGGGGTGGGGGGAGGGGCAGGGGATGGATCTCTGCAGGAACAATGAAGATCTCCATTTTTTTTTCTCTTTCCCGCATTTACAGTGGGGAGGTGCAATCTGTCAGCCTATCAGCAGCGCACACACGGAGCGAAGTGCTTTTTTTCACACAAGCAAGGGCATGTGTCATTGGCAGTGTATGTCACATGTCCTTGCCCTATAAGACCAAGCCATTTTCCCCGTCGCCACCATTTTCTCACTGCTGCAGCTGCGTGTTAGACGGCACCGCTGTTGCTGTGTGAGCTATACCTTGTTAATTTCAAGCCAATTTTCGCACAAATCTACAGATAGCTTGGGAGTAGGGAATAGTTGTGATTGCAGTCCTTTTAAGGACTAGGTTACAGCATTTCCTACGACTTTTATCAGGCAGGTCTGTGCTCTTAAATAGATAGATTGTGGGAGTAAAGACTAATTGTAATTGGAGTCCTTTTCAGGACTAGGTTACATCAGTTCCTATCAGTTTTTGCCAGGCAGGTCTGTGCCAGTGCTGTGCAAGTTTTTTTCACAGCATTTGGCTGAATCTAGCAAAGCTAATCCTTTTTGGCCTATTGCAGAGTGTGTTAGTCAGTGGAGTAGCCTATCTGTGTTGCAAGATATACCACCTGTGTATAGAATACCAATTTTTTTACTGCACCTAGTGAAGTAAAATCTTTGGGCATAGCATCATTCTATTAGTCCATCTATACTGACCTCCATCAGGTTGCAAATTGAATATAATTTTTTTCTGCATCTAGCTCTGAAAAAATATTGGGCTTCAAGCTGTGTGTGGGACTTGTTGTATTAGTCCATCTATACTGACCTCCATCAGGTTGCAAACTGCATATATTTTTTTCTTCATCTACCTCTGAAAAAATATTGGGCTTCTAGCTATGTGTGGGACTTGTTCTATTAATCCATCTATACAGACCTCCATCAGGTTGCAAACTGAATATATTTTTTTCTGCATCTACCTCTGAAAAAATATTGGGCTTCTAGCTGTGTGTGGGACTTGTTGTATTAGTCCATCTATACTGACCTCCATCAGGTTGCAAACTGAATATATTTTTTTCTGCATCTACCTCTGAAAAAATATTGGGCTTCTAGCTGTGTGTGGGACTTGTTCTATTAGTCCATCTATACAAACCTCCATCAGGTTGCAAACTGAATATATTTTTTTCTGCATCTACCTCTGAAAAAATATTGGGCTTCTAGCTGTGTGTGGGACTTGTTGTATTAGTCCATCTATACTGACCTCCATCAGGTTGCAAACTGAATATATTTTTTTCTGCATCTACCTCTGAAAAAATATTGGGCTTCTAGCTGTGTGTGGGACTTGTTCTATTAATCCATCTATACAGACCTCCATCAGGTTGCAAACTGAATATATTTTTTTCTGCATCTACCTCTGAAAAAATATTGGGCTTGTAGCTGTGTGTGGGACTTGTTCTATTAATCCATCTATACAGACCTCCATCAGGTTGCAAACTGAACACAATTTTTTCTGCATCTACCTCTGAAAAAATATTTGGGCTTCTAGCTGTGTGTGGGACTTGTTCTATTAGTCCATCTATACTGACCTCCATCAGGTTGCAAATTGAATATAATTTTTTTCTGCATCTAACCCAGCCAATAGTTTTGGCCTAATACCACAGTTTGGCCACTCAGCTCTGCTCGGTTCCCATCCATTGTTTTTTTGTGCAAACAACTCCAGAGTTGTGAATTAGTTAATCACCAAAATGAGTGGAAAAAGGCCTGCTGCTGGTGGAAAGGGGAATAGGCGTGTTGGGAAGGGGAAAAAAGGTTGTGTCCGTGGGGTAGGTGTTAAAGCAACAGTAACATCTGCAGAAGAAAGACCATCTTCCAGCCAAACTAAAATGTCTACTTCTTTTAGCGGACAATGTGATAAGATCCCTTTCTTATGGCCACGCCAATCGCTACAAATTCCAGATGAGGCACAAAAACAGCAGGTGCTTCAACGGATATCAAGTGCTCCTTTAAGTGGGCTCTCCTCCACATCAACTTCAACATCACAAATACTCCAGTCCTCAAAGGTGTCACCCCAATCGCACTTGCTTCCTCACAGCTCCCAAATCTCCAGCTGCCCGTCTGAGTATGAGGTAGAACAGATGGTTGAGTCTGCAGAGCTGTTTACTCATACTATAGCCTGGGAATCAGAGGTCGACTCCAGCGCTTCTGTGAATCCAGACGAGGAAATGATCTGCACTGATGCCCAGAATCTTTATGAGTCGGATCCAGGACCAGACGCAGAAGGTTCTGACCATAATGTAGACCCTCATTCCCAAACTGTAACTCCTGTTGGTGGAGACAATGAGGAAGACGATGATAGGACTCAAATACCTGATTGGAGCGACAACTTTAGTTTTTTGTCAGGGCAGGAACAGGTTGGCTCTGAGGACGACGGGTGTGATAACGCACAGGGTGATGATGATGAGGTTGGAGATCCCACTTACTGTCAACCCACAGTCAGCCAAGAGATGAGGTCAGCAGAGGAGGTGGAGGAAGATGCTAGTGACGACGAGGTCAGGTTGCGCCTTCCTGGACAGAGACGTAGTACTGGAAGCACGTCAACAACTGCATCCTCAAACACAACTCTGCCTCTCACCACAAGTCGTGGTGGCTCTTCAGGTCGCATGGGTGCTAAGCCTTGCATAGCCTGGGCATTTTTTCAGATCGATAAAGATGACCCAACTCGTGTTATCTGTAACATTTGTCAGCAAAAGCTAAGTAGAGGACAAAAAATACATAGTTTGAGTACTTCATGCATGAACCGGCACATGGACATGAAGCATAAGTTGCAGTGGGAAGCTCAGTGTGCTACAATGCGGCCTAGCCGGCCGGGCCAACCACCGTCTGCCATATCTTGTGCATCCGCGGCCTCTTCATCCTCTGTGACTGGGGGGACAGCAGTCACACCTGTTTTGGGGCGCAGACCTGCCACCTCTTTACCCGCAACAGCCAACGTGATTGGCAGGTCATCATTTTCTTTGGAGGTGGTAACACCGGCTGGTGTTGAGCGCTGTCCGACATCGATAGCACCACCTTTGGATCAAGGCAACCTAACATGTCCGCCTGCATCTTCCTCACAGACCGGCAGTTTGCCGGGGACACCCTTATCAACCCCGTCTAAGCACAATAGCCAGCCCTCGGTCCCTCAGATGTGGACAAGTAAAAGACCATTTCCTCCTAGCCATGAGAAAGCTAAGAGGTTGAATTTCACCATCTGCAAGCTCTTGGCTACAGAAATGCTGCCTTTCCGCCTGGTGGACACAGAGGATTTTCGAGACCTTATGTCCGTCGCAGTGCCCCAGTACCAGATGCCCAGTCGGCACTACTTCTCTAAGAAAGGTGTGCCTGCGCTCCACCAGCATGTCGCACACAACATCACCGCTTCTTTGAGAAACTCTGTGTGTGACAGGGTGCATTTCACCACAGACACTTGGACGAGTAGGCATGGACAGGGGAGTTACATGTCGCTGACTGGGCACTGGGTAACTATGGTGACAGCAGGACAAGGGGCTGCTGTCCAAGTCTTGCCGTCCCCACGAGTTGTGCGTCAATCCTCTTTATGTCAAAGTTCCTCCACTGCTTCTGCCTCCTCAACCTCCTCTCGGTCTTCCACCTGCACCCAAAGCCTGTCTGGTCATGCCACAAGCTTTCTAACTGCGCAGAAGGGATCCTGCACACCTCCTTACTATGCTGGCAGTAGGGCTCAACGTCATCAGGCGGTTTTTACATTGAAATGTCTGGGAAATGTGAGTCACACAGCTGAGGAGTTGTGGTCAGCTCTGGAGAACCAATTTCATGAATGGTTGTCTCCACTGGACCTGAAACCAGGGAAGGCCGTGTACGACAATGCTGCAAACCTGGGTGCGGCCCTTCGCCGGGGCAATGTCACACACGTGCCTTGTATGGCTCACGTGTTGAACCTGGTTGTCCAGCAATTTTTAGCCCACTATCCCAGACTAGATGGCCTTCTGCAGAGGGCACGGTCGCTGTGTGCTCACTTCCGCCGTTCGCATCCCGCAGCTCAGCGACTTACATCTCTACAGAAGTCGTTGGGCCTGCCACTTCACCGGCTAAAATGCGATGTGCCTACCCGGTGGAATTCAACTCTGCACATGTTGCAGCGACTGTGGCAGCACCGACAAGCCCTGGTGCAATACGTTCTGACGTATAGCCTGGGCCAACGAGATCCAGAGGTGGGGCAAATCACGCTGGAGGAGTGGTCTCAGATCAGGGACCTATGCACCCTTCTGCACAGTTTTGAAATGGCGACGAAGATGTTTAGTGCTGACGATGCCATTATCAGCCTGACTATTCCGGTGATTTACATGCTGGAGCACATGTTAAACA
Source organism: Phyllobates terribilis (assembly GCF_046119375.1). Classification (NCBI taxonomy): domain Eukaryota; kingdom Metazoa; phylum Chordata; class Amphibia; order Anura; family Dendrobatidae; genus Phyllobates; species Phyllobates terribilis. Next base: position 83,263,135 of record NW_027362764.1, read on the forward strand.
GAATTCGAAGTCAGGTGGTGGCACAAGAGGAGGTGGAGGAAGTAGAGGAGGAGGAGTTGTATGCGGAAGGGCTAACATCTGCAAGGTCCAGACGGTCGGCAGCACCAAGGCGGCAGGCATGTGAGGGTGGGGGAGATGGTTTTACCAGGGCGCATGGTAGCAGCCAAACTAGTGAGGAAGGTGCAGGAGCCCAGGAAGAAGTGGAGGACGAACTGATGGAAGACTCATCAGATGAGGGAGACCTTGATCACATTTCTGTTGTGCGAGGTTGGGGGGAGAGGACAGAGGAAGGAAGCATGATTGTTACCTCGCCACCAACACAACAGGGACTTGGTGCTCCTGGATGCGCAACACACATGAGTGCCTTCTTGCTGCACTACCTGCAACATGACCCTCGAATTGTGAGAATTAGAAATAATCCTGACTACTGGGTTGCCACACTGTTAGATCCCCGGTACAAAAGTAAATTTGCAGAAATTATTCCTGCCATAGAAAGGGATGCACGCATGCAGGAGTATCAGCAGAGACTGTTGCAGAATCTTACATGTGCTTTTCCACAAAATACCAGTGGTGCACGTAGTGAATCTCACAGTTCCAACTTGCCAACCGTGGGACCGTCAAGTGTTCAGCACTCAAGCCGTAGCAGAACCACAGTATCTGCTGGTAACATCAATTTTGCGGAATCATTTCACCACTTTTTTAGCCCATCCTTTGCAAGGCCACAGGAGACAAGAAGTCTGACACATAGTCAACGCCTAGAGACGATGGTACAGGAGTATCTCCAAGTAAACATTGAAGCCATGACTGTGTCACTGGACCCTTGCTCTTTTTGGGCTTCCAATCTGGATAAATGGCCGGAGCTAGCCACTTACGCCTTGGAGATCTTGTCATGCCCCGCAGCCAGCGTTCTGTCTGAACGTGTGTTCAGCGCTGCTGGTGGTGTGCTGACAGATAAGCGCACGCGGCTCTCCACTGATAATGTAGACAGACTCACGTTCATAAAGATGAACAAATCATGGATCCGAAACGACTTTTCTACCCCTGTGTCATCCTGGGGAGAGTAAAAGCTTGATGATTGGTTAAAATCACCCTACCAACCGTTTTAAGCTTTCAAATTACTAATCATGTTTATCTGTATCTTGGCTGGAAAATAATTTGGGCTTTGTAGCAGTGTGCAGCACTGATTCTATTAGGCCATCTATAATAAGCTCCACCAGATTTAAAATTACTAATCATGTTTATCTGTATCTTGACTGGAAAATAATTTGGGCTTTGTAGCAGTGTGCAGCACTGATCCTATTAGGCCATCTATAATAAGCTTCACCAGATTTAAAATTAAAAATAATTTTTAGCTGCATCTAGCCCGGAAAATAATTTTGGGGCTCCGAGATGCGCAAGACACATAAGTGCCTTCTTGCTGCACTACCTGCAGCATGACCCTCATATTGTCAGAATTCGAAGTAATCATGACTACTGGGTTGCCACACTCTTAGATCCCCCAAACTTTTCGATCAACCTTTTCATTTTAATAAAGACCAAAAAAATGGTCATTTTTGAAATTATAAGCATTAGCAGGTTGTTAGAAACTGAAATCAAACAGTTTTCAACTCAAAACTTTATTCTAGGTGATGTTACATTTTCACATAGGACCCCTTGTTCGAAAGGAGCTTCTCAACTCTCTCGTCCATTGAATTTGTCAGGTTTTGGATGGTTTCTGCTTCAATTGTTTTGCATGAGGACAGAATACCCTCCCAGAGCTGTTGCTTAGATGTGAACTGCCTCCCGCCATCATAGACACTCCTTTTAATGATGCTCCAAAGTTTCTGAATGGGGTAGAGGTCAGGGGAGCATGGGGGTCACACCATAAGTTTGTCCCCTTTTATGCCCATATCAGCCAGAGATGCAGATGTTTTATGTGCAGCATGAGATGGTGCATTATCATGCAAAAAAATGATCTTGCTGTGAAATACACGGTTCTTCTTCTTGAACCATGGCAGGAAGTGCTGTTTGAGAAAATCCACATACATTATGGAGTTCATCTTTAGCGCCTTCAGGGATCCTAAAGGGGCCGACAATCTCTCTCCCCATGATTCCAGCCCAAAACATTACTCCACCTCCTCCTTGTTGGCGCTGTAGCCGTGTTTGCGTGGGGTGTCCATCAACCAGCCATCCTCCACTCCATTCATCTGGACCATCGAGCGCTGCACGGCACTCATCCGTGAACAAAACAGTTTTGAAATCAGTCTTCATGTAATGTTTGGCCCACTGGAGCCGTTTCTGCTTGTGTGAAGTGGATAGAGGAGGTCGACAGGATGGCGTATGCACAGCTGCAAACCTCTGAAGGACCCTGCATCTTGTTGTTCGGGGGACGTTGGAGGCACAAGCAGCTTCAAAAACTTGTCTGCTGCTATGACAAGGCTTTTTTGCCGCTGCTCTTTCAACCTGACGTAATTGCCTGTAGGAAAGAGTCCTCAATTTGCCCTTATCAGCACGCACACGTGTGTACTGTGAATCAGCTACATACTTCTTGATTGCCAAGACACTTCATCCTGATCATCGCACAATGTTGATTGTAGTCATGCCTTGACCTAAACACTCCACAATTTGTTGTTTCTCAGCAGCCGACACATCCTTTTTCTTTCCCATTTTGGCAGAAAATGTAGGCTGCTTAATAATGTGAGACAGCCTTCTTAAGTAATCTTGCCTTTCATTGGACACACCTGCCAAACTAATTAGCACAGGTGTCTGCAATTGCTTACAGTGATATAAAGAGCCCTGACACACATCACCATCAATGAGTTTAACTGACAAACAAACAAATTCTTCCTGGTGCCTCCAACGTCCCCCGAACAACAAGATGCAGGGTCCTTCAGAGGTTTGCAGCTGTGCATACGCCATCCTGTCGACCTCCTCTATCCACTTCACACAAGCAGAAACGGCTCCAGTGGGCCAAACATTACATGAAGACTGATTTCAAAACTGTTTTGTTCACGGATGAGTGCCGTGCAGCGCTCGATGGTCCAGATGGATGGAGTGGAGGATGGCTGGTTGATGGACACCCCACGCAAACACGGCTACAGCGCCAACAAGGAGGAGGTGGAGTAATGTTTTGGGCTGGAATCATGGGGAGAGAGATTGTCGGCCCCTTTAGGATCCCTGAAGGCGCTAAAGATGAACTCCATAATGTATGTGGATTTTCTCAAACAGCACTTCCTGCCATGGTTCAAGAAGAAGAACCGTGTATTTCACAGCAAGATCATTTTTTTGCATGATAATGCACCATCTCATGCTGCACATAAAACATCTGCATCTCTGGCTGATATGGGCATAAAAGGGGACAAACTTATGGTGTGACCCCCATGCTCCCCTGACCTCTACCCCATTCAGAACCTTTGGAGCATCATTAAAAGGAGTGTCTATGATGGCGGGAGGCAGTTCACATCTAAGCAACAGCTCTGGGAGGGTATTCTGTCCTCATGCAAAACAATTGAAGCAGAAACCATCCAAAACCTGACAAATTCAATGGAAGAGAGAGTTGAGAAGCTCCTTTCGAACAAGGGGTCCTATGTGAAAATGTAACATCACCTAGAATAAAGTTTTGAGTTGAAAACTGTTTGATTTCAGTTTCTAACAACCTGCTAATGCTTATAATTTCAAAAATGACCATTTTTTTGGTCTTTATTAAAATGAAAAGGTTGATCGAAAAGTTTGGGGGATCTAAGAGTGTGGCAACCCAGTAGTCATGATTACTTCGAATTCTGACAATATGAGGGTCATGCTGCAGGTAGTGCAGCAAGAAGGCACTTATGTGTCTTGCGCATCTCGGAGCCCCAAAATTATTTTCCGGGCTAGATGCAGCTAAAAATTATTTTTAATTTTAAATCTGGTGAAGCTTATTATAGATGGCCTAATAGGATCAGTGCTGCACACTGCTACAAAGCCCAAATTATTTTCCAGTCAAGATACAGATAAACATGATTAGTAATTTGAAAGCTTAAAACGGTTGGTAGGGTGATTTTTAACCAATCATCAAGCTTTTACTCTCCCCAGGATGACACAGGGGTAGAAAAGTCGTTTCGGATCCATGATTTGTTCATCTTTAGGAACGTGAGTCTGTCTACATTATCAGTGGAGAGCCGCGTGCGCTTATCTGTCAGCACACCACCAGCAGCGCTGAACACACGTTCAGACAGAACGCTGGCTGCGGGGCATGACAAGATCTCCAAGGCGTAAGTGGCTAGCTCCGGCCATTTATCCAGATTGGAAGCCCAAAAAGAGCAAGGGTCCAGTGACACAGTCGTGGCTTCAATGTTTACTTGGAGATACTCCTGTACCATCGTCTCTAGGCGTTGACTATGTGTCAGACTTCTTGTCTCCTGTGGCCTTGCAAAGGATGGGCTAAAAAAGTGGTGAAATGATTCCGCAAAATTGATGTTACCAGCAGATACTGTGGTTCTGTTACGGTTTGAGTGCTGAACACTTGACGGTCCCACGGTTGGCAAGTTGGAACTGTGAGATTCACTACGTGCACCACTGGTATTTTGTGGAAAAGCACATGTAAGATTCTGCAACAGTCTCTGCTGATACTCCTGCATGCGTGCATCCCTTTCTATGGCAGGAATAATTTCTGCAAATTTACTTTTGTACCGGGGATCTAACAGTGTGGCAACCCAGTAGTCAGGATTATTTCTAATTCTCACAATTCGAGGGTCATGTTGCAGGTAGTGCAGCAAGAAGGCACTCATGTGTGTTGCGCATCCAGGAGCACCAAGTCCCTGTTGTGTTGGTGGCGAGGTAACAATCATGCTTCCTTCCTCTGTCCTCTCCCCCCAACCTCGCACAACAGAAATGTGATCAAGGTCTCCCTCATCTGATGAGTCTTCCATCAGTTCGTCCTCCACGTCTTCCTGGGCTCCTGCACCTTCCTCACTAGTTTGGCTGCTACCATGCGCCCTGGTTAAACCATCTCCCCCACCCTCACATGCCTGCCGCCTTGGTGCTGCCGACCGTCTGGACCTTGCAGATGTTAGCCCTTCCGCATAAAACTCCTCCTCCTCTACTTCCTCCACCTCCTCTTGTGCCACCACCTGACTCCGAATTCTGTTTAACATGTGCTCCAGCATGTAAATCACCGGAATAGTCATGCTGATAATGGCATCGTCAGCACTAAACATCTTCGTCGCCATTTCAAAACTGTGCAGAAGGGTGCATAGGTCCCTGATCTGAGACCACTCCTCCAGCGTGATTTGCCCCACCTCTGAATCTCGTTGGCCCAGGCTATACGTCAGAACGTATTGCACCAGGGCTTGTCGGTGCTGCCACAGTCGCTGCAACATGTGCAGAGTTGAATTCCACCGGGTAGGCACATCGCATTTTAGCCGGTGAAGTGGCAGGCCCAACGACTTCTGTAGAGATGTAAGTCGCTGAGCTGCGGGATGCGAACGGCGGAAGTGAGCACACAGCGACCGTGCCCTCTGCAGAAGGCCATCTAGTCTGGGATAGTGGGCTAAAAATTGCTGGACAACCAGGTTCAACACGTGAGCCATACAAGGCACGTGTGTGACATTGGCCCGGCGAAGGGCCGCACCCAGGTTTGCAGCATTGTCGCACACGGCCTTCCCTGGTTTCAGGTCCAGTGGAGACAACCATTCATGAAATTGGTTCTCCAGAGCTGACCACAACTCCTCAGCTGTGTGACTCACATTTCCCAGACATTTCAATGTAAAAACCGCCTGATGACGTTGAGCCCTACTGCCAGCATAGTAAGGAGGTGTGCAGGATCCCTTCTGCGCAGTTAGAAAGCTTGTGGCATGACCAGACAGGCTTTGGGTGCAGGTGGAAGACCGAGAGGAGGTTGAGGAGGCAGAAGCAGTGGAGGAAAAATGACATAAAGAGGATTGACGCACAACTCGTGGGGACGGCAAGACTTGGACAGCAGCCCCTTGTCCTGCTGTCACCATAGTTACCCAGTGCCCAGTCAGCGACATGTAACGCCCCTGTCCATGCCTACTCGTCCAAGTGTCTGTGGTGAAATGCACCCTGTCACACACAGAGTTTCTCAAAGAAGCGGTGATGTTGTGTGCGACATGCTGGTGGAGCGCAGGCACACCTTTCTTTGAGAAGTAGTGCCGACTGGGCATCTGGTACTGGGGCACTGCGACGGACATAAGGTCTCGAAAATCCTCTGTGTCCACCAGGCGGAAAGGCAGCATTTCTGTAGCCAAGAGCTTGCAGATGGTGAAATTCAACCTCTTAGCTTTCTCATGGCTAGGAGGAAATGGTCTTTTACTTGTCCACATCTGAGGGACCGAGGGCTGGCTATTGTGCTTAGACGGGGTTGATAAGGGTGTCCCCGGCAAACTGCCGGTCTGTGAGGAAGATGCAGGCGGACATGTTAGGTTGCCTTGATCCAAAGTTGGTGCTATCGATGTCGGACAGCGCTCAAGACCAGCTGGTGTTACCACCTCCAAAGAAAATGATGACCTGCCAATCACGCTGGCTGTTGCGGGTAAAGAGGTGGCAGGTCTGCGCCCCAAAACAGGTGTGACTGCTGTCCCCCCAGTAACAGAGGATGAAGAGGCCGCGGATGCACAAGATATGGCAGACGGTGGTTGGCCCGGCCGGCTAGACCGCATTGTAGCACACTGAGCTTCCCACTGCAACTTATGCTTCATGTCCATGTGCCGGTTCATGCATGAAGTACTCAAACTATGTATTTTTTGGCCTCTACTTAGCTTTTGCTGACAAATGTTACAGATAACACGAGTTGGGTCATCTTTATCGATCTGAAAAAATGCCCAGGCTATGCAAGGCTTAGCACCCATGCGACCTGAAGAGCCACCACGACTTGTGGTGAGAGGCAGAGTTGTGTTTGAGGATGCAGTTGTTGACGTGCTTCCAGTACTACGTCTCTGTCCAGGAAGGCGCAACCTGACCTCGTCGTCACTAGCATCTTCCTCCACCTCCTCTGCTGACCTCATCTCTTGGCTGACTGTGGGTTGACAGTAAGTGGGATCTCCGACCTCATCATCATCACCCTGTGCGTTATCACACCCGTCGTCCTCAGAGCCAACCTGTTCCTGCCCTGACAAAAAACTAAAGTTGTCGCTCCAATCAGGTATTTGAGTCTTATCATCGTCTTCCTCATTGTCTCCACCAACAGGAGTTACAGTTTGGGAATGAGGGTCTACATTATGGTCAGAACCTTCTGCGTCTGGTCCTGGATCCGACTCATAAAGATTCTGGGCATCAGTGCAGATCATTTCCTCGTCTGGATTCACAGAAGCGCTGGAGTCGACCTCTGATTCCCAGGCTATAGTATGAGTAAACAGCTCTGCAGACTCAACCATCTGTTCTACCTCATACTCAGACGGGCAGCTGGAGATTTGGGAGCTGTGAGGAAGCAAGTGCGATTTGGGTGACACCTTTGAGGACTGGAGTATTTGTGATGTTGAAGTTGATGTGGAGGAGAGCCCACTTAAAGGAGCACTTGATATCCGTTGAAGCACCTGCTGTTTTTGTGCCTCATCTGGAATTTGTAGCGATTGGCGTGGCCGTAAGAAAGGGATCTTATCACATTGTCCGCTAAAAGAAGTAGATATTTTAGTTTGGCTGGAAGATGGTCTTTCTTCTGCACCTACCCCACGGACACAACCTTTTTTCCCCTTCCCAACACGCCTATTCCCCTTTCCACCAGCAGCAGGCCTTTTTCCACTCATTTTGGTGGTTAACTAATTCACAACTCTGGAGTTGTTTGCACAAAAAAACAATGGATGGTAACCGAGCAGAGCTGAGTGGCCAAACTGTGGTATTAGGCCAAAACTATTGGCTGGGTTAGATGCAGAAAAAAATTATTTTTAATTCGCAACCTGATGGAGGTCAGTATAGATGGACTAATAGACCAAGTCCCACACACCGCTAGAAGCCCAAATATTTTTTCAGAGCTAGATGCAGAAATTTTTTTTATTCAATTTGCAACCTGATGGAGGTCAGTATAGATGGACTAATAGACCAAGTCCCACACACTGCTAGAAGCCCAAATATTTTTTCAGAGCTAGATGCAGAAAAAAATTATTTTAAATTTGCAACCTGATGGAGGTCAGTATAGATGGACTAATAGACCAAGTCCCACACACCGCTAGAAGCCCAAATATTTTTTCAGAGCTAGATGCAGAAAAAAATTATATTCAATTTGCAACCTGCTGGACGTCAGTATAGAAGGACTAATAGAACAAGTCCCACACACTGCTAGAAGCCCAAATATTTTTTCAGAGCTAAATGAAGAAAAAAATTATTTTTAATTTGCAACCTGATGGAGGTCAGTATAGATGGACTAATAGACCAAGTCCCACACACTGCTAGAAGCCCAAATATTTTTTCAGAGCTAGATGCAGAAAAAAATTATTTTTAATTTGCAACCTGATGGAGGTCAGTATAGATGGACTAATAGAACAAGTCCCACACGCTGCTAGAAGCCCAAATATTTTTTCAGAGATAAATGAAGAAAAAAATTATTTTTAATTTGCAACCTGATGGAGGTCAGTATAGATGGACTAATAGACCAAGTCCCACACACTGCTAGAAGCCCAAATATTTTTTCAGAGCTAGATGCAGAAAAAAATTATTTTTAATTTGCAACCTGATGGAGGTCAGTATAGATGGACTAATAGACCAAGTCCCACACACTGCTAGAAGCCCAAATATTTTTTCAGAGCTAGATGCAGAAAAAAATTATTTTTAATTTGCAACCTGATGGAGGTCAGTATAGATGGACTAATAGACCAAGTCCCACACACCGCTAGAAGCCCAAATATTTTTTCAGAGCTAGATGCAGAAAATTTTTTTATTCAATTTGCAACCTGATGGAGGTCAGTATAGATGGACTAATAGACCAAGTCCCACACACTGCTAGAAGCCCAAATATTTTTTCAGAGCTAGATGCAGAAAAAAATTATATTCAGTTTGCAACCTGATGGAGGTCAGTATAGATGGACTAATAGAATGATGCTATGCCCAAAAGATTTTACTTCACTAGGTGCAGTAAAAAAATTGGTATTCTATACACAGGTGGTATATCTTGCAACACAGATAGGCTACTCCACTGACTAACACACTCTGCAATAGGCCAAAAAGGATTAGCTTTGCTAGATTCAGCCAAATGCTGTGAAAAAAACTTGCACAGCACTGGCACAGACCTGCCTGGCAAAAACTGATAGGAACTGATGTAACCTAGTCCTGAAAAGGACTCCAATTACAATTAGTCTTTACTCCCACAATCTATCTATTTAAGAGCACAGACCTGCCTGATAAAAGTCGTAGGAAATGCTGTAACCTAGTCCTTAAAAGGACTGCAATCACAACTATTCCCTACTCCCAAGCTATCTGTATATTTGTGCGAAAATTGGCTTGAAATTAACAAGGTATAGCGCACACAGCAACAGCGGTGCCGTCTAACACGCAGCTGCAGCAGTGAGAAAATGGTGGCGACGGGGAAAATGGCTTGGTCTTATAGGGCAAGGACATGTGACATACACTGCCAATCACACATGCCCTTGCTTGTGTGAAAAAAAGCACTTCGCTCCGTGTGTGCGTTGCTGATAGGCTGACAGATTGCACCTCCCCACTGCAAATGCGGGAAAGAGAAAAAAAAATGGAGATCTTCATTGTTCCTGCAGAGATCCATCCCCTGCCCCTCCCCCCGCCCCGCTGTACACTCAAACTGCGTATTAACATTAATTTTCATCATTACTGAGAAAAAATCCAGTTATGATTTTGGTGCACGAACAGTTATCGAACATAACCTCGAACAGCCGAATTTTTCTCAAATTGTTCGTGTTCGCCGACCGGCTCGAACACCGCCCAAAACAGCTCGAATTTGAGATTGGCGAACAGTTCGAGTAGAACAACGCTCATCTCTACTCCTAAACACTTTTTGCATAATAATTTGGAACACAGTGTACATGTGCTTTTCCACAAAACACCAGTGGTTCACGTAGTGAATCTTACAGTTCTAACTTGCCAACCGTGGTCTGTATGGAGTTGTTCAATAAAGGGCCCAAAATTAAGATAACATAGATGGGAGAGGTCTCTATGAATAGGAATTCCTAAGTATTTGATACCCTGTGAGGGCCAGGCAAAGGGAAAGTTGGACTGGATGGAATCCTATATGGATTTGGGGAGGGAGACATCGAGGGCCTCAGACTTCGCTGCATTGATTTTAAAATTTGACCATGTAACAAAGTGATCTATTTCAGCCATAACAGCATGGATGGATATATGTGATTGAGTGATATATACTAGGACATCATCAGCAAATAGAGAGCACTTGTACTCGGTGCCTCCCACCTCAATCCACCTAATATTGGGGTTATGGCGAATTGATGAGAGCAGGTGCTCCGTCACTAGGATGTATAAGAGAGGGGACAGAGAACATCCCTGCCTTGTCCCATTGGTGATTGTGAAAGGTGATGAAAATGTTCTGACGCGCCCCCTGGGCCTTGGGACACCCGGAGCCGGACCGTATTTGGTGGATGCTGGTGGTTGTAGTCTCCGTGGCGGCAACCCGGTTCCGTGGCTCAGGGCGGTCAAACCAGTGGCGGAACTATTTATGTGGTTTTGATGTTTAAATGTCCGACTACGCCACCCGTGGATTGCGGTCAGAGTGAACCGCCGCTCCAGGGCAGACCGCTGAGGCTGGTGTTGTGGGTGCAGCAGAGCGTAGCATAACTCCCCACGGGAGGAGTATAGCCTCAGGGCAGTGTATGCGGAGGATGGGGGTGATGGTGCAGGGCAGCAGCAGTAATGACACGGAGTCAGTGATGCAGTCCAGGGCCTTTACTCACAGTTCTTATTATCCAGACCACGTCTGCAGGTAACGGCTGCCCACGTCGTACTGTGCTCACCAGGTGAGGGGCTCAAACAACTCCCAGATAACTTTGGAGTGCTTCACAGGACCCCCTTTGTGTGTCCTTTGTCTGGCCTTTCTTACCAACCCTTCTGTCCGGCTGCCTCGGGCCTCCTCTTGGTAAACTTGGCGCCAGTTTCCCTGACCCTATGTGGTGCCTTCCTAGCGGGTGTAGCGAGGGGCTGCGCCACATAAAATGTCACAGCCTCCTGTTTCTAGCTGAGGGTCGTTTCCTGCCTCCACTAGTTTCGGGGACCGGTCTCCCCCTTTGGCCTGACCCCTCCACGCAGGTGGATTCGGGCGTGCGGTGGCGACTCGCCCGTCCGCACCCCTGAGATCCCTTCGTTCCTCGTTCCTGGAGCCTTCTCCGCTCCTCTTCCTTCCTTCTCCCTCTTCCAGGCCTGGGCCTCTGTTACTAGGCCCGCCTCCGGAGCAGAGCTCATGCAGAGCCCCTGCTCCCTGCCACTTCTGCTCAGACTTCTCTGCACTGAACTAAGATGGTGCCCACCTTTTATACTCCCTTCTCAATGCACCCAGGAACTGCTTCCTCCCTGCTCCTGCACTACAGGGTTCCCCTTCCTCAGTGTTCCCTCCCCCCACTCCAGCCAGGGACAGGGACTGTCGTGCCCATCTCAGGGGCATATTGGTCGCCCTGCCCCACGGCAATGTGGTGTAATGCATGCAGGTGTCGGGTCCTGATCCACACTACATCCTTACCTGAGAGTGAGATATCACACCTCTGGGTGAGGTGCAATACCTCTGTAGCAACCGAGCCCTCAGGGTGCTACAGTTCCATTCATCTTCAGCCTAGGTGACGTATTGCGATACAGGGCTGTGATTTTGGCTATAAAAGGGTCCCCTAGACCCCTACCCCAAGCTTTTTAAGAGAATCATATATGGCGTGCCAGGAGACTCTATGGAATGCTTTCTCAGCATCCAACGAGAGTATCTAATTACAAATTTTTAACTGCATCTAGCCCAGGAAATACTTTGTGCCTAGTAGCAGGGTCTGCTAGTCAGCGGATTATCCCGGTTCTTAAGCAAGCTACACCACCTGTAGTTTGGACACTTCATTTTTTCAAAGGAAATGCTTCGGGACCACGGGATACTCAGTGAAGAGCATCAGGAGGCACCCCAAGGCATAGGGGCTCGGACTGGCAGTAGGATGCCTTGCGGTGGACAGCCGAGCTCGATCCTTATAAAAGCTTTTTAACTGCAGCAGCTTTAGTGGACGCTACTGGAGCTGGAATTACGCGGCTGCTGGCATGAGACTTGCCCTCCAATAGATCCTTGTAAATGGATTTAAAGTGTATTTATTCAAATTAGAGAGACAATTTAAATTAAAAAGCTTAGAGCTGCCTCCACCACAGGGGGGCTCGCTCGACCCACCAGCGGAGAGGCACCAGTTTTGGGAGAGGGGGGCTGGCCGTCAGGGTTCACCGCGGCTCTGGCACAAACCCGGTGACACGGAGGTGGCACGGGCAGGAGCGGACTGAACGTGTCGGCTTCTCACTTTTTGGATTTTAGAAGGGCATGACATGCCTATATCTGTGTCTCCCCCTCCTTTTACTCCTCCACCTCTTTTGTTTTCGCATGACTATATGTACTTGTCACTTTTCCATGTGTTAGTTGTGTCTTCTGAGCAGTTTGTCAGCTTTTGGACACCTTTGAAGGTGTTTTCTATGTGTTTCTATGTGTTTTTGTTTGCCTGCCATTGGTTTTAACGGTGTTCGAAGGTGTTCGACGAACAGTTCGACGAACAGTTCGGCGAACACACGGGTGTTCGACGAACCGAACCGAACTCGAACACTACGGGGGTGGCTCAACACTAAAAGTTATCCAACTTTCACCACTGTCTCAGAATTGGTCAGATTGACCAATTAAGATGAATGTCGAGGACGACATTAAAAAAGGAGGGATGAGTGTGACATGCAGAAGTAGTGCTGATGCTTTAAAAGCATTCAGCAACTATTAGAAGTAACACAAGCACATGAGACAGGAAGTATTGTGCTCCAGAAGCATCCGCAACTGGGGGGTGTAGAGTTCCTGATCTAGCAGTGCAGAGTATTGTCAGGCAGAAAAATAAGGACTGGAAGAAATGGTGTCATAGGCATCATCTCCCTCAGCAAACCCTCCCCCCTCCTCAATCTCACTGTGCTGTAAAGAATGCTGTGTTCATTAATGTGCCTTTGCATTATAACTGTGCTGTCCTGTACTACTGGGGAGACTGTGAACTGCTGTGCTGCTAAGGAAACGGTACTGTTTGTCACTGGAGCCTGTTGCTCATACGACTTAACGTGCACTGGCTGTGCGGCTTCTTATTAAATGCTACTGTTCTACCATTTATGAGGACTCTTGTCAAGTGTGCCTGGTCAGCAAGTGAAACAATCTACGTGTCTGTGCCTGAGGGTCAATACCCCTGTGTGCCTGAGAGAAGCTGCAGCACATGGTCTATGGTCACCCTGAGTAACGGTTCCCTCAGGATTCCAAAGAATTCATGTCACCTGTCTCGCCCCTATCTGAACCTGGTGGCGTGCGTGTAACACTTAGCCCCGGCCAAATGATTGAGCAGGTCATCGATGCGTGGCATTGGGTACGCATCGGTGACTGTGACAGAATTGAGCCCCCTGTAGTCCACGCAGGGCCGGGTTGTCCGGTCCTTCTTGGGGGGACAACTACAGGCGAGGCCCAAGCGCTGCTGGATGGTTAGATGACCCTCAGCTTCAGCATCTCGCCAATCTCCTGGTGCATGTGCGGCTGTACCTCCAGGGAGACCCAATATGCTGAACGCTGGATTGGGGGGTGACAGGAGGGGGGAGACAGGAGGGCGTGTGAAGGATCTTCGCACACCACACGGGCATCTCCCGGCTTACGTTACCCTGGTTTTCAAAGTGATCCGCAAGTGGGGTTTGGGGGTGTGGGAGGTGAGGACTCTGATTAGGAAACTCCTCGATGAGAGGATCTTGTCGACCCATTTCCGAAAACCATTGGCCCTCAGGGACTGCACAAGTCAGGTTCTGGAGGTTGGGTTACGTCTTTTGAATTCGAAACGGATCCCCTCGAACTATTGGGACTTGATTTGGCACTGCTTTTTAGGGTAAGCTGTACGTGAGTGACAATCTGAAGTACAGGAACTCCGAGGACAGGAATTGTCCTCGTGAGAGTTGTGCTGACATGCCTGAAAGCATCGAGCACTTCCTGCTTCGATGCCCCTTTAATACAGAGGTATATAACAGGGTGGGCACTTCCATTGGCTGGCGGGTCTCTCCTATGCTGAGTGGGCCGATGGGGCATTCAGAGACCTTGGTGGACGGGACCAATGCATTCTTTTTCTAGTCAGCGTAGTGGTTAGGTTTTTCACCTGGATTGCTTAGTGTCGACTGGCAGTAAAATCCTCCCAATGGGTGAGGTATGTAGCAACATCCTTGGTGACCTGGTGAAAGTGCGCTCTTTGGAGTATGAAAGACTGGGTGCACGGGGGGCCTCTCATCTCTGGAGGGGTTTTTCCTTCCAGGTGCCCTAGTTCTGGAGTACTCCAAACTTCCTGGTGGTGGGCTAAGCTCTCACTATAGCTTTTTGTTTGGAAAGCAGAAATATGATGGAAAAGGGTTTGCAAGCACCAAACCGGTGCAAGGATATGGGATATGGCATGTTGGCCCTTTGGGCTTCTGTTATTGTTATTGTTTTGTTTTATCTTGGGGGGGTTTAGTTTGGTGAGGTGGGGGTTTGAGGGGTTGGGGGGGTGGGCGGTATGTGTTAACTTGGACTGGCCCTGGCCCCGGCCCCATCTGGACTTTGGGGGTCCCAAGCTTGGAGGACTTTCTCATGAACTTGGAGGCTGGTTTAGAGGAGGGGGGTGCAGTTATGTGGAGTTAGGGGTCAGAGGGGTCGGTGGGATGTTTGTGCTTTATGCGGTTGCTTTTTATGGCATCTTGCTATTGTACCGTTATGCTATTGTATGTTATTATTATGCTATAGTATCATGTTGTTGTATTATGGTGCCATGCATATATATGGAAATAATATATATGTAATTAGGTATGGCAGCGGAACCAGTGGTGGAGTTAGTGGTGTGTATGTTTTATGATTATGTACAGTGGGTACAGAAAGTATTCAGACCCCTTTAAATTTTTCACTTTGTTTCATTGCAGCCATTTGGTAAATTCTAAAAAGTTCATTTTTTTCTCATTAAAGTACACTCTTGCACTCCATCTTGACTGAAAAAAAAACAGAAATGTAGAAATTTTTGTAAATTTATTAAAAAAGAAAAATTTAAATATCACATGGTCATAAGTATTCAGACCCTTTGCTCAGACACTCATATTTAAGTTACATGCTGTCCATTTTCTTGTGATCCTCCTTGAGATGGTTCTACTTCTTCATTTGAGTCCAACTGTGTTTAATTAAACTGATAGGACTTGATTTGGAAAGGCATACACCTGTCTACATAAGACCTCACAGCTCACAGTGCATGTCAGACCAAATGAGAATCATGAGCTCAAAGGAACTGCCTAAGGAGCTCAGATACAGAATTGTGGCAAGGCACAGATCTGGCCAAGGTTACAAAATAATTTCTGCATTACTCAAGGTTCCTAAGAGCACAGTGGCCTCCATAATCCTTAAATGGAAGAAGTTTGGGACCACCAGAAGTCTTCCTAGACCTGGCCGTCCAGCCAAACTGAGCAATTGTGGGAGAAGAGCCTTGGTGAGAGAGGTAAAGAAGTACCACAAGATCACTGTGGCTGAGCTCCAGAGATGCAGTAGGGAGATGGGAAAAAGATAGACAAAGACAACTATCACTGCAGCCCTCCATCAGTCGGGCCTTTATGGCAGAGTGGCCCGACGGAAGCCTCTTCTCAGTGCAAGACATATGAAAGCCCGCTGTCACGCTGTCTCAGCGTACAGGAGGTCAGGGGCCTGAGCTGACCCTAAACGGGGGCCCTGACTAATCCCTCAACCTGGAGGTACTGTTAATGGTACAGAGGTCCAGGCTGCCAGCGTAACCCTAAACTCCTGAATATCCCTGAACCTCAGTAATCTAGTCCTGAGAAGGACCCCGATCACAACAATGGGGAACAGGATAGAAAAAGCCCAAAACACAGTACTAGACAAACGAGACAGTACAAGGGGAAAACCAAAAACCACCTTGCATACAAAAACTCACACCACAATTACAGAGGGAACAACAACAGGTTAGGAGATAAATGATAAAGGGAGGAAGGGAAGAAACCACACCGAATACTCTTCGCTCCGAACTCCACCAAACAACGATCCGCTCTGAAGGTCTGCAAGAAATGCTTTCACCGACAACTTCCCTATCAGACCAGCAGGTATTTGAAGGAATCCCAATACTGCAGCATTAACTGCAGCTGGGCGAGGCTGAGCCTTGTCAAGCACAGAGAGAGAGAATTAACTCCCTCACTACCAAAAAACACAAAGCACCAAAAACTCAGCTGCGAGAAGTCAGGCTGTGTAGTCGCTACGATCTTCGTGGCGACACACCCGTGACAGTACCCCCCCTTCTACGAGGGGCCTCTGGACCCTCAGGGCCAGGTTTATCCGGGTGAGTCGTGTGGAAGGCCCGAATTAACCGGTCTGCGTTAATATCTGACGCAGGAACCCACATTCTCTCCTCAGGACCATACCCTTTCCAATGAACCAGGTACTGAAGCGAGTGATGACGAAAATCGTTCCTCCTCAGGAACCCCCGAAGAGTCCCCTCTACTGAAAGTACAAAACTGGGGGTGAAAACCATATGCCCCAAAAAACGGGGACTTACCAGTGGATTGGCTCCGCCAATTATTAAGAGCAAACTCCGCCAGAGGTAAGAAAGAAGCCCAGTCCTCCTGGTTCTCTGACACAAAACACCGGAGATATGTCTCCAAACTCTGGTTCAGACGTTCCGTCTGACCATTGGTCTGAGGATGAAAAGCTGATGAGAACGATAAATGCATCCCCCGCCGAGTACAAAAAGCCTTCCAGAATTTGGACACCAACTGAGACCCCCGATCTGACACCACATCGGAGGGTACCCCATGAAGCCTCACAATCTCTCCAATGAACACCTGCGCAAGAGTTTTAGCATTAGGAAGGGCAGGAAGAGCGATAAAATGTGCCATCTTGCTGAACCTGTCTACTACAACGAGTATGACCGCTTTACCCGAGGACGGCGGGAGGTCCGTAATAAAGTCCATAGACAGATGAGTCCAAGGACGCTCCGGGATCTTCAAAGGTAAGAGGGCCCCAGACGGACGGGTATGTGGGGTCTTAGAGCGCGCACAAACCCCACAGGACGCAACAAAAGTTACCACCTCCTTATGTAAGTTAGGCCACCAAAACCGACGCGAGAGGAGTTTCACAGTTGCTTTACTCTCTGGGTGTCCTGCCAAAGCTGAGTTATGGTGTGCCTCGATCACCTTTTGTCGTAGCTGATCTGGAACAAACAGTCTCCCTGGAGGTCCAACAGGGGCGTCCCCCTGAGCCTCCAATACCTCCTCCTCAAGCTCAGAGCATACTGCCGACATCACCACCCCCTCTTGAAGGATAGGAACCGGATCATCCGTATTCCCGGCCCCAGGGAAACTACGAGATAAGGCATCCGCCTTCACATTTTTTGACCCAGGACGATATGTAACGACAAAATTAAACCTGGTAAAAAACAACGACCACCTGGCTTGTCTGGGATTCAGACGTTTTGCGGACTCCAGATATAGCAGGTTCTTGTGATCGGTGATAACGGTGACCGGATGGACTGCCCCCTCCAAAAAATGGCGCCACTCCTCAAAAGCTAACTTAATGGCCAAGAGTTCCCTATTGCCGACATCGTAATTCCTCTCAGCGGACGACAATTTTTTGGAGAAAAAAGCGCATGGACGCCACTTACCAGGGGACGAACCTTGTGATAAAACTGCTCCCACCCCTACCTCAGAAGAGTCTACCTCTACAATGAACGGCTGTGACGCATCAGGTTGAATGAGTATGGGTGCCGAAGCAAAACATTTTTTCAAGCAGGAGAATGCTTGACAAGCCTTGTCAGACCACCTAGAAAAATCCGTCCCCTTTTTTGTCATGTCTGTGAGAGGTTTAACCATGGATGAGAAATTACGAATGAATTTCCAGTAATAATTAGCAAACCCCAGGAAACGTTGTAGTGCCTTAAGATTCTCTGGCAGATCCCACTCCAGAACTGCCCGCACTTTCCCTGGGTCCATACGAAAACCGGACGCTGACACCAGGAAACCTAAAAACTGGAGTTCCTGTACGGCAAACACACACTTCTCCCATTTGGCGTACAGTTTATTATCCCGCAAGATCTGTAACACCTGCCTAACATGCTCCTGATGAGACACAAGATCAGGCGAGTAAATTAAGATGTCATCCAGATATATGACCACAAATTGACCCACCAGGCGGCGAAAAATATCATTAACAAAGTGTTGGAACACCGCCGGGGCATTAGTCAGACCGAATGGCATGACAAGGTTCTCATAATGCCCCTCCGGAGTGTTAAACGCCGTCTTCCACTCATCCCCCTCCTTCACCCTAATCAGATTGTACGCCCCCCTGAGATCCAACTTAGAGAACCACTTGGCGCCCACGATCTGATTAAAGAGATCGGGGATAAGTGGGAGTGGATAAGGATCTCGGACCGTAATCCGATTAAGTTCACGGAAATCCAGGCAAGGGCGTAGGCCTCCATCTTTCTTCTTCACAAAGAAGAACCCCGAGGCCACCGGGGAAGATGAAGGTCTAATATGCCCCTTAGCCAGACTCTCTGAAATATAATCCTTCATGGCCTGCCTTTCCGGACCAGATAGGTTATACAACCTAGATTTAGGTAACTTGGCCCCAGGGAGCAATTTTACAGAACAGTCATACACGCGATGAGGAGGTAGTTCCTGACACCCTTTCTCCGAGAATACATCCTCAAAGTCCGCCAGAAATGGAGGTAAGACCCTAGGAGTGACAGCACCGATGACCGTATTCATGCAGTTTTTATTACAGAATTCACTCCATTGGCTTATCTCCCTGGATTGCCAATTAATAACCGGATTATGCTTAGTTAACCAAGGAAGGCCCAACACAATAGGAGTGGGAAGACCCTCCAACACGTAACAAGACAACAGTTCTTTATGTATCGCCCCCACTTGAAGATTTACGTTATGCACCACTTGCAAAAAACTTCCCTGACCGAGAGGCCTGGCGTCGATCGAAAATATGGGGATGGGTTTAGCCAACATATTCAATAGCATACCTTGAACCCGGGCAAACCGAGCCTCCACCAGATTAGCCCCGGCCCCACTATCTAGAAGAACAGATATCCTCTCAGTTCTCGTACCCACCACCACCTCCGCCGACACGAGAAACTGAGACGAACCTAGGGACGAAATACCTACTCCCAGATTGCTGTCCACCACACAACCTGGGATCAACAGTTTTCCGACGACTCTTTACTCTGCAAAGGACGGGATGGACACCCCCCAATAAAATGTCCCTTTCTCCCGCAGAAGAAGCACCTTCCAGTCTTGTGGCGCACCGCCGGTCCCCACCCCCGGAATGATGTCCCTCCTAACTGCATAGGCTCCTCTGGACTGACCAGGGGAACCTCCATATGAGGGGACCTTGTAGGAGGTGGAGTCATCACAGGGAACGGAGTTATCCCGCACCTCTCCCGAAGTTGTCTGTCAATGCGAATAGAAAGGGCCATAGCGGCTTCCAGTGAGGCGGGAGGATCATACTGTGCCAACACATCCTTTAATTTGTCAGATAACCCTTGACAAAACTGGCTCCTAAGAGCCGGGTCATTCCACTGGGTGTCCGTGGCCCACCTACGGAACTCCGAACAGAATTCCTCCGCCGGACAATCTCCCTGGTGGATCCTACGTAACTTAGATTCAGCAAGGGAGATCCGATCCGGGTCATCATATACGAGTCCCAGAGCAGCGAAGAACCTATCCACTGACTGGAGAGCCGGGGAGCCCGGGGGAAGAGAGAACGCCCAAGATTGTGGGTCCCCTTGTAGGAGCGAGATGACAATTCCCACCCTTTGCTCCTCACTCCCCGATGACCGAGGCCGCAGCCGAAAGTACAACATGCATGCCTCCCGGAAAACAAAAAACTTGTCCCGCCCCCCAATGAACCTGTCAGGGAGAGCTACTTTAGGTTCTGGTCCGGCTTGCTCCTGGGGATACAAAACCTTGGACTTAACGTCCGTCAGCAAAATGGACAAACTCTGCAACTGCGGAGCTAGACTGGCTACTGGATCCATGGTGGCTGGAGAGAAATTTTTTTTTCTTTTTTTTTTTGTCGGTCGGTGAAAATGTCACGCTGTCTCAGCGTACAGGAGGTCAGGGGCCTGAGCTGACCCTAAACGGGGGCCCTGACTAATCCCTCAACCTGGAGGTACTGTTAATGGTACAGAGGTCCAGGCCGCCAGCGTAACCCTAAACTCCTGAATATCCCTGAACCTCAGTAATCTAGTCCTGAGAAGGACCCCGATCACAACAATGGGGAACAGGATAGAAAAAGCCCAAAACACAGTACTAGACAAACGAGACAGTACAAGGGGAAAACCAAAAACCACCTTGCATACAAAAACTCACACCACAATTACAGAGGGAACAACAACAGGTTAGGAGATAAATGATAAAGGGAGGAAGGGAAGAAACCACACCAAATACTCTTCGCTCCGAACTCCACCAAACAACGATCCGCTCTGAAGGTCTGCAAGAAATGCTTTCACCGACAACTTCCCTATCAGACCAGCAGGTATTTGAAGGAATCCCAATACTGCAGCATTAACTGCAGCTGGGCAAGGCTGAGCCTCGTCAAGCACAGAGAGAGAGAATTAATTCCCTCACTACCAAAAAACACAAAGCACCAAAAACTCAGCTGCGAGAAGTCAGGCTGTGTAGTCGCGACGATCTTCGTGGCGACACACCCGTGACACCCGCATAGAGTTTGCTCAAAAACACATGAAGGACTCCCAGACTATGAGAAATAATATTCTCTGGTCTGATGAGATGAAGACAGAACTTTTTGGTGATAATTCTAAGCGGAATGTGTAGAGAAAACCAGGCACTGCTCATCACCTGCCCAATACAATCCCTACAGTGAAACATGGTGGTGGCGGCATCATGCTATGGAGGTGTTTTTCAGCTGCAGGGACAGGACAACTGGTTGCAATTGAAGGAAACATGAATGCGGCCAAGTACAGAGATATCCTGGATGAAAACCTCTTCAAGAGTGCTCTGGACCTCAGACTTGGCCGAAGGTTCACCTTCCACCAAGACAATGACCCTAAGCACACAGCTAAAATAACAAAGGAATAGCTTCAGTATAACTCTGTGACCATTCTTGACTGGCCCAGCAGGAGCCCTGACCTAAACGCAATTGAGCATCTCTGGAGAGACCTGAAAATGGTTCTGCAAGGAAGAATGGCAGAGGATCCCCAAATTCAGGTGTGAAAAACTTGTTGCATCATTCTCAAGAAGACTCATGGCTGTAATAGCTCAAAAGGGTGCTTCTACTCAATACTGAGCAAAGGGTCTGAATACTTATGACCATGTGATATTTCAGTTTTTCTCTTTTAATAAATTTGCAAACATTTCTACAATTCAGTTTTTTTTTTCAGTGAAGATGGGGTGCAGAGTGTACTTTAATGAAAAAAAAATGAACTTTTTAGAATTTACCAAATGGCTGCAATGAAACAAAGAGTTAAAAATGTAAAGGGGTCTGAATACTTTCCGACCCCACTGTATAGGGATGGTTGTATGGTAGCTGATGTGGAGTCGGGTAGGTGGGGTCTACTTGTCTGTGTTGCTGGATATTGTAACAGGAAAATTGTAACGGGTCTGGGAGGCGGAACCTCTGAGCTACTATACAAGGGGGCGGTCCTTGAAAGGGAGCGGGTGGCGACCAGGGAAGACGGGCAGGCAGTCACAGCAGGTGACCGGGACAGTCTCTGGGTGAACGGGCTGGAGGTCACGGCAAGTGACCGGGGTAGTCTCTGGATGAACGGGCAGGAGGTCACGGCAAGTGACCGGGGCAGTCTCTGGATGAACGGGCAGGAGGTCACGGCAAGTGACCGGGGCAGTCTCTGGGTAAAGGGTAGGTACGACCTGTGATGGTTGAGCCTCCAGGTAGGCTACCAGGCAGATGGTAGATGTGTGCTCCCAGGTGAGTAAGCGAGTGTCTCTGGATAAACGGGTGGTCACAGCATGTGACGGCGGAGCCTCCAGGTAGGCCAACAGACAGGCAGCAGATGAGCGCTCCCAGGTGAGCGGGCAGGAGTCTCTGGAATGGCAGGTGGTCACAGCACGTGACGGCGGAGCCTCCAGGTAGGCTAGCAGGCAGGTAGCAGATGTGCGCTCCCAGGTGAGCGGGCAGGAGTCTCTGGAATGGCAGGTGGTCACAGCACGTGACGGCGGAGCCTCCAGGTAGGCTAGCAGGCAGGTAGCAGATGTGCGCTCCCAGGTGAGCGGGCAAGATGGTCCATAGACAGACTGACAGGAGTAGGAAGGCAGACCGTCGGACCTCAGGCTAGCAAGCAGGTAGGAGGAATGTCAGGCAGGAAACAGACAGCAAACTGGCAGGTTTCTGGCAGGTAACTGGCAGGTAACTGGCAATGGGACCTGAGGGCTGAAGCAGAGTAGTGAACAGTGCAACAACATTGCTTGGGCACCTCCATTTTGGAGGAGGTGCCTAATATATGGTGAAGTCCTCCGGCCATTGGCCGGGGACTCCTTAGGACGGCGCGCGCAGCCCCTTTAAGAGGGAGGGAGCGCGCGCGCGCGCCCTAAGCACAGTGGCCGGGAAGAAACGCGTGCTGCCAGCAGAGCGGGAGGAGGACGCCGGGCTCGGAGCAGAGGGGTGAGGGGAACAGCGTCCCTGCCTAGCAGAGGGCAGGGACGCCGGCGCTACAGTACCCCCCCCTTTAGGCCCCCCCTTTTTTAGGCCAGAGAGAAATTTAGCTAGGATGAGAGGGGCATGGATGTTCTCCCGGGGCTCCCACGTTCTCTCTTCAAGACCAAACCCCTTCCAATCTACTAGAAAAAAGGTCTTCCCTCTTACACTTTTGGTGGCCAGAATGTTCTCTACCTCAAATTCGTTTTCAGCGGAAACCGGAGCAGGAGGCGTACCTGTAGACTTGGAAAAAGAGTTAAGTACCACAGGTTTGAGGAGAGATACATGGAAGGAGTTAGGGATCCGCAAGTTGGCCGGGAGTTTCAATTTATAGGCCACCGGGTTGATCTGACTGATGACCTCCAGAGGACCGATGAACCGAGGCCCTAACTTATAGGAAGGAATCTTGAGCCGGACATACTTGGACGAGAGCCAGACCTTATCCCCTGGACGGAATTGAGGAGGATCCAGACGTTTTTTGTCAGCATGTCTTTTCATACGCTCGGATGACAGAAGGAGTGCGGACCGGGTACTCTCCCATATGGAGGAAAATTTGTTAACAAGAGATTCCGCAGCCGGATTGTCCACCGAGGTGGAGACGGGAAATGGGATCCGAGGATGCTGACCGAAGACAACAAAAAACGGGGATTTGGAGGAAGATTCGCTCTCGTGATTGTTGTAAGAAAATTCGGCCCATGGCAGGAGATCCTCCCAGTCTGAATGGTGGGCATTAACGAAGTGCCGGAGGTAACTGGTCAGGTTCTGATTGATCCGCTCCACTTGACCATTAGACTGTGGGTGGTAAGCGGAGGAGAAGTCCAGGGTGACGTCTAGCAGTTTACAAGTGGCTCTCCAGAAGCGTGAGGTGAACTGTACCCCACGATCCGACACTATGTGGAGGGGCAGTCCATGAAGACGGAAGATGTGGCGGATAAAGTCTTTAGCCAGCTCGGGTGCAGACGGGAGGCCTGGCAGGGGAACGAAATGAGCCATCTTGGAAAAGCGGTCAGCGACCACCCAAATGACCGTACAACCGGCAGAGACGGGGAGATCAGTTATAAAGTCCATTGCTATATGCTGCCAGGGGGCAGCAGGTACTGAGAGCGGAAGGAGGGGACCGGCTGGCAGATGTCTCGGAACCTTGTTGCGGGCGCAGGACACACAGGCAGAAACAAAGTCTATTACATCCTTGTGCAGGGTAGGCCACCAGTAGTGCCGGGTAATAAGCTGGAGGGTCTTTTTCTGACCGGCGTGGCCAGCTAGTTTAGACGAGTGACCCCAGTGTAGGATCTTCTCCCGATCAGGTACTGATACGAACGTCTTACCGGGAGGGAGACGATTTAGACTCACGGGAGCCACCTGCATTACTCTGGCGGGATCGATGATGTGTTTCGGTTCTTCCTCGAGATCAGACACCAGAAAGGATCGGGGCAAGGCGTCCGCCTTGATGTTTTTGTCAGCCGGGCGAAAATGAAGAATAAAATCAAAGCGAGCAAAAAACAAGGACCACCGAGCTTGGCGCGGGTTAAGTCTCTGGGCATGCTGGAGGTAAGCCAAGTTCTTGTGGTCAGTGTAAATTATTACCGGGTGAAGAGCCCCTTCGAGCAGGTAACGCCACTCCTCCAATGCCAGCTTGATGGCCAATAACTCTCGATCTCCTATGGAATAGTTGCGCTCAGAAGAGGAGAAGAGTTTGGAGAAGAAGCCACAAGTTACCATTCTCCCGGAAGATGATTTTTGGGTAAGTACCGCTCCGGCTCCAGAGGAGCAGGCGTCAACCTCCAGGAAGAACTGCTTGTTGCCATCTGGGCGATGCAGCACCGGGGCGGAAGAGAAGGCCTGTTTTAAGGAAAGAAAGGCCTCCTCTGCTTCGGGCGGCCACTCTCTGGGATTAGTGCCCTTACGGGTGAGCGCGGAAATTGGGGCAGTCCGGGAAGAGAAGTGCGGTATGAAGAGGCGGTAGTAGTTGGCGAAGCCCAGGAACCGCTGAATGGCCTTCAACCCCTCCGGTCGGGGCCATTTCTCGATGGCAGACAGTTTCTCTGGATCCATTCGTAGGCCGGTCTGAGAAATAATGTAGCCCAAAAACGGAAGCGAGGTCTGCTCAAAGAGGCACTTCTCATATTTAGCGAAGAGGTGATTCTGCCTGAGCCTGAGCAGGACCTGACGAACGTCTCTCCGGTGAGTCTGGAGATCCGGAGAGAAGACCAAGATGTCATCCAGGTACACCACTACGCAGGAGTAGAGAAGGTCCCGGAAGATGTCATTGACCAACTCTTGAAAGACGGCAGGAGCGTTACAGAGACCAAAGGGCATTACCAGATATTCATAGTGGCCGTCCCGGGTGTTGAATGCAGTCTTCCATTCATCCCCTTGACGGATACGGACCAGGTTGTACGCCCCACGGAGGTCCAGTTTGGTGAAGATTCTAGCCCCCCTCAGACGATCAAATAATTCTGGAATGAGCGGAAGGGGGTACTTATTCTTCACCGTGATCTGGTTAAGGCCTCTATAGTCTATACAGGGACGGAGAGAGCCGTCCTTCTTTTTTATGAAAAAGAAGCCTGCTCCCGCCGGGGAGGTAGATTTCCGGATGAATCCCCTGGCCAAATTCTCCTCAATATATTCGGACATCGACCGGGTCTCAGCAGCGGACAATGGGTAAATACGCCCACAGGGAGGCATAGTACCGGGTAACAGGTTGATAGGACAGTCGTATGGTCTATGAGGGGGTAATGTCTCTGCCTCCTTTTTATTAAAGATATCAGCAAATGACCAATAGGGAATCGGAAGTCCAGGTAGATTAGTTGGGGTAGGAGAAGGACGGGCGGGATGAGCAGGAACCAAACAAGTCTTATGACAGTCCTGTCCCCAGCGAAGGACTTCTCCGGTCTGCCAGTCAAGCACGGGTGCATGTCTCTGGAGCCAAGGTAGACCTAGTAAGAGGGCGTGAGAGAGTCCAGGCAGAACATGAAAAGAGATGCTCTCAGAATGCAGCATTCCCACCTGCAGAGTTATGAATTCGGTGATGAGTTGGATGGGACGTGGTAAGAGGCCCCCATCCACAGCAGCGACAGATAATGGTATAGCCAGAGGTTTGGTGGGAATGCGGTATTTTTCTACTAGGGCCTGTGAAATAAGATTCCCGGCCGCTCCAGAGTCAAGTTGGGCTAGTTCGAAATAACGATTCTCCCCGCAGATAATTGAGACTGACAGCAGCAGAGATGGAGAGGATTTATTCTTGTCTAGGTCGACCTCTCTGAGCGAACCTAGACACAGGCGTTTCCCGACCTCTCCGGGCAGGTACGGATCCGGTGCTCCTTACTGCCACAGTAGAAGCAGCTCCCCTCGGCACGGCGTAAATCCTGACGGGTTTTGACCATCTTGGTCAGGTCGACCTGCATAGGCTCGGGAGAGTGTACCTGGGGAGAAACGGAGGGAGTGACGGGTTTCTGAAAAGTAGGAGCTAGACGTGGACACCTCCTCTCACGGGTGACTTCTTTGGCACGCTCCTGGAACCGTAGGTCAATCCGGGTGGCAAGAGTTATTAGGTCATCGAGAGTGGTAGGAATGTCTCGACCGGCGAGTTCATCTTTAATACGGCCGGACAGACCCTCCCAGAAGACAGATACCAGAGCGTCGTTATCCCAGGCCAGCTCCGAGGCAAGGGTACGGAACCGTATGGCATATTGGCCCACGGTGAGGCTTCCCTGACGGAGGCGTAGCAGAGATGATGCGGATGATGCGGATGACTTTCCGGAAAGCCGTGAGAAAGGCAGGCAAGTCGGACATCAGGGGGTCTCCTCTCTCCCATAGAGGATTTAGCCAGGCCAGGGACTCCCCGGTGAGATGGGACATGATGAAGGCAATTTTGGCCCGGTCGGAGTTAAACTGGTGGGACAGGAGTTCAAAGTGCAGGGTGCACTGATTTATAAAGCCCCGAGCCTGAGTGGAGTCGCCTCCGAAGCGAGGAGGTGCAGAAAGCCGGGGTCCGGGGTAGGATACCATAGTATTGGTGGGCAGCAGAGCTGCCGGATTGCGAGTCATGGCACTGGCGGTGGTTGCTGGTGGAGCAGTCAGAGTGTCCAGGCGAGAATTGACATTCCGCAGGTGACCCAGGATGGACTCCTGTTGGGACCTCTGACGGGACAGTTCATGACACAGATCCGAGAGTGAGGGAGCTTGGGTGCCACCGGGTTCCATGGCCCGAGCAAACTGTAACGGGTCTGGGAGGC
Source organism: Phyllobates terribilis (assembly GCF_046119375.1). Lineage (NCBI taxonomy): Eukaryota > Metazoa > Chordata > Amphibia > Anura > Dendrobatidae > Phyllobates > Phyllobates terribilis. The sequence goes on from NW_027362764.1 coordinate 83,290,177, forward strand.
GGAACCTCTGAGCTACTATACAAGGGGGCGGTCCTTGTAAAGGAGCGGGTGGCGACCAGGGAAGACGGGCAGGCAGTCACAGCAGGTGACCGGGACAGTCTCTGGGTGAACGGGCTGGAGGTCACGGCAAGTGACCGGGGTAGTCTCTGGATGAACGGGCAGGAGGTCACGGCAAGTGACCGGGGCCGTCTCTGGATGAACGGGCAGGAGGTCACGGCAAGTGACCGGGGCAGTCTCTGGGTAAAGGGTAGGTACGACCTGTGATGGCTGAGCCTCCAGGTAGGCTAGCAGGCAGATGGTAGATGTGTGCTCCCAGGTGAGTAAGCAAGTGTCTCTGGATAAACGGGTGGTCACAGCATGTGACGGCGGAGCCTCCAGGTAGGCCAACAGACAGGCAGCAGATGAGCGCTCCCAGGTGAGCGGGCAGGAGTCTCTGGAATGGCAGGTGGTCACAGCACGTGACGGCGGAGCCTCCAGGTAGGCTAGCAGGCAGGTAGCAGATGTGCGCTCCCAGGTGAGCGGGCAGGAGTCTCTGGAATGGCAGGTGGTCACAGCACGTGACGGCGGAGCCTCCAGGTAGGCTAGCAGGTAGGTAGCAGATGTGCGCTCCCAGGTGAGCGGGCAAGATGGTCCATAGGCAGACTGACAGGAGTAGGAAGGCAGACCGTCGGACCTCAGGCTAGCAAGCAGGTAGGAGGAATGTCAGGCAGGAAACAGACAGCAAACTGGCAGGTTTCTGGCAGGTAACTGGCAACGGGACCTGAGGGCTGAAGCAGAGTAGTGAACAGTGCAACAATATTGCTCGGGCACCTCCATTTTGGAGGAGGTGCCTAATATATGGTGAAGTCCTCCGGCCATTGGCCGGGGACTCCTTAGGACGGCGCGTGCGGCCCCTTTAAGAGGGAGGGAGCGCGCGCGCGCCCTAAGCTCAGTGGCCGGGAAGGAGCGCGCGCTGCCAGCAGAGTGGGAGGAGGACGCCGGGCTCGGAGCAGAGGGGTGAGGGGAACAGCGTCCCTGCCTAGCAGAGGGCAGGGACGCCGGCGCTACAAAAATGTTCTGTTTTGGTTTATTTCTGGAAGTGTTTCTAATTTTCTAATAAAATAGATTTACAGTTCTGTCTGCTGGTGCTTTTACAGATATTTGTAGAAAAAGGCCCAGGTATCAGGGGTCAGGAATAATTTTTTTTTTTTATCTTAATCCTGATTATTTGCTTAAAAAGCAATCTGGAGAACACTGTTTATCTGCGCCATATGCTTGTTGGCACTGCAGAATTCAGCCAGGTCCTTTCCATATTACAGCGCTAAAAATACAGCTATTTAAAAGTGTGGTTTGTCCATCACACGGATCACATATAATTGCCCTGAAAACTCAGCCATTTCTAGCCTCCATTAAAATTTTGTTTCAGTGTGTCAGTGAAGTTATTGACACCAGTTTGCTGTTAAAAATAGTTACCTACAGGCCAGCTATTTAAAACTGTGGTTTGTCCGTCACACGGATCACATATAAGTTCGCTCCAAATTCAGCCACTTGTAGTGAAGGTGGAATATATTGTCCTCCTTTTAAAATGGGCAAGGCATGTGGCAAGGGATGGGGAACAGGCAACAGGCTGTGCTGAAGCTAATATGCTTAGGTGAAAAAACGCACAATGCTGAAGAGTTGTGGACAGCTCTGAAAGAGCAGGCAGATCTGTGGCTGACACCGCTGAACCTACAGCCAGGCATGGTCTTGTGTGACAATGGCTGGTACCTGGTGGTGGTTCTGAGGCGAGCTCACACATGTACCATGCCTGGCCCATGTGTTTAACCTCGTGGTTCAGCGGTTTCTCAAAAGCTACCCGGAGCTATCGGATCTGCTTGTCAAAGTACTCTGCCTCTGGGCCCATTTTAGAAAGTTAGCTACAGCTTCCGTCGCTCTTGCCATGTTTCGGCAGCGTTTGCAGCTTCCGGCTCACCGACTGATGTGTGATGTGCCCACGTGTTGGAACTCTACACTACAGATGCTGGGAAGGATTTGTGAGCAGAAGAGGGCAGTTGTTGACTACCAGCATCAACAAGGCTGTCGGTATTCAGTTCAGACTCCACACATAAGACCTCAGGAGTGGATATAGATGTCACACATCTGTACTATCCTTCAAAACTTTGAGGACTCCACCAAGATGGTGAGCGGCGATGACTCCATAATTAACATCACTGCTTAGACCAACACTATGGGAGACCCACTTCCTAATAATGGGAACATTTATTAAGGAGGTCCTCTACGTCTCTTCCAAAGGGCATTGGAGTACCTCCCAATTTTTATCAGCCCTTGCATTCACTGCATAGGCCAACACTATGGGAGACCCACTTCCTAATAATGGGAACATTTTTTTTAGGAGGTCCTCCTCTACTTCTCTTCCAAGGGGCATTGGAGTAGGTCCAAATTTTTGGCAACACTTACATTCAATGCATAGGCAAACAGTATGGGAGACCCACTTTCTAATAATGGGAGCATTGTTTTCAGGAGGCCCTCTGACCTCCACGTCTCTTCCAAGGGGCATTGGAGTGCCTCCAAATTTTTGGCAACCCTTGAATTCACTGCATAGGCAAACACAATGGGAGACCCACTTCCTAATAATGGGAACATTTTTTTTCATGAGACCCTCCTCTACGTCTCTTCCAAGGGGCATTGGAGTAGGTCCAAATTTTTGGCAGCCCTTGCATTCACTGCATAGGCAAACAGTATGGGAGACCCACTTCCTAATAATGGGAACATTGTTTTCAGGAGGCACTCCTCTAAGTCTCTTCAAAGGGGTATTGGGGTGCATCCAAATTTTCAAAGAGGTATTGGGGTGCGTCCTAATTTTGGGCAGCCCTGCCACTTTTGCGGACTCAAAAGTGGCAGGGCTGCCTCTACCTCTTCGCCTGCCTCACTGCCTGCCTCTACCTCTTCGCTGGCTGTGTCTATATGTGTTCCTCGGACGCACAGTCACGTGATAACTCGCGTGGCTGTGTTGTCGAGGGTCACATGACGCGGTTGCCGTGGATGTGGCGTTGGGGCAGTGACAGACATGCATCACACCACGCCCGCTCTGCATTGATTGGCCAGCTACCCACACACCCCCATTTCTCATTGGTCGCTTGGCCTTTTTAACTCCTTTCACCTCTCCCATTCTCCACCCCCTGACGAAGGCAGTTCTAGCCGAAACACGCGTAGGGAGAGCAGGAACAGGTGGCGTGCTCCTCAGTTGCTGTAAGTGAGAGATCTTTATGGATCACTATGCATATTAAACGTTATACAATCCTTCTATTCTGCTCTATACAGTGACTGGGTATTGTTATGATCTGATGTAGGTGTTGCAATGATGCATCCCTATGGGCACATGTGATTGAATTTTTGTATATATATTAAAGCAGAGACTATTTATATTAACTGGCATTCCTTGAGTATATGCAATGTCAATTTAGATTTATCCTTGAACATTAACATGGAATAGCCGTATACTTAGTATGATATTTATTGAAGTCTCTGCATCAAATTATTGGTCAATTATAGTCATGTTTTGCCCTATATGAGCCTTTTTTGTATTTAAACTTGATCTATTTGTACGCCTTTTTTGCTTCCGGGCTCTTTCCTATTTTTAACAAGATTAGGTGTGATCCATATGTATTTCTTGTCATTTTCTTGGATTTTTCTAATAAAAAGCTATATATGTACTTTTTCTAAAGTGGGATGTGTTTCAAAGTTTTTTCTCCTTTTGTCCTTTCTTTAATATTGTTATACTTTGATTATCCCAAAAACCTAACAATATAAGTGCCATGATATGGGGTGTTACCGATTTTCAACATTAGATCACCCCACATGTTCCATATTGTTAACTGTTATTGCATATGCAGTGAGTGACAGGGCTGCCCAAAAAATTTGGACGCACCGCAATACCCCTTTGAAGAGACTTTGAAAAGGGCCTCATGAAAACAATGTTCCCATTATTAGGAAGTGGGTCTCCCTTACTGTTTGCCTATGCAGTGAATGCAAGGGCTGCCAAAAATTTGGACCTACTGCAATGCCCCTTGGAAGAGACGTAGAGGAGGGCCTCCTGAAAAAAAAATGTTCCCTTTATTAGGAAGTGGGTCTCCCATTGTGTTTGCCTATGCAGTGAATGCAAAGGTTGCCAAAAATTTGGAGGCACTCCAATGCCCCTTGGAAGAGACGTGGAGGTCAGAGGGCCTCCTAAAAAACAATGTTCCCATTATTAGATAGTGGGTCTCCCATTGTGTTTGCCAACGCAGTGAATGCAAGGGATGCCAAAAATAGGGAGGCACTCCAATGCCCCTTGGAAAAGACGTAGAGGGCCTCATGAAAAAATTTTTCCCATTAGTAGGAAGTGGGTCTCCCATAGTTTTGGCCTATGCAGTGAAAGCAAGAGCTGCCAAAAATTTGGAGGCACTCCAATGCCCCTTGGAAGAGACATAGAGGGCCTCATGAAAAAATGTTCCCATTATTAGGAAGTGGGTCTCCCATAGTGTTGGCCTATGCAGTGAAAGCAAGAGCTGCCAAAAATTTGGAGGCACTCCAATGCCCCTTGGAAGAGACGTAGAGGGCCTCATGAAAAAATATTCCCATTAGAAAGGAGCGGGTCTCCTATACTTGTAATGCCCATGCACTAAGTGTATGGGCTGACAAACATTTACCCCTGGGGGGTATACATGAACATACTGTATAAAAAAAAATTTTTACGGGCATCATAAACACCCTTTAAAAAAATTATGTGGGTGTTGCATCACGGACCACGGTCACCCTGGTGATATGGTGGTGGAGGATGAGGATGAGGAGAAGGAGGAGGACAAGAGCAAATAGCCAAAATCAGGAAGCGTATACCCATGTGTGGGTGTGAAAAGGTGCATGGGAATACACCTCCCAAAAAAAGACACTGAATTTGAGTTTGTTACGCTGCTACCATTCGGTGGTGTTGAGAAGTCTGGCCCATGGGCCAGGCATGGTACATGTGTGAACTCCCCTCGCCTCAGAGCCACCACCAGGTTCCGGCCATTGATCACAGATCTGCCTGCTCTTTCAGAGCTGTCCACAACTATTCAGCATTGTGCTGTTTGTCACCTAAGCATATTAGCTTCAGCAGCCTGCTGCCGCTTGGCCGAGGCAGTGCTGCAGTGCTTCCAGCTTGTGACTGATGTGGTCATTTCGGAGATGGAGACTGAAGAGGAGGAGGAGGCTGAGGTGCAGGAGCTGTAGACTGTGGGGGCAACCCAGATTGACCTAGGGCCTGCAATCCTTGGTGTCGGGAGGATGTGTTCCATCCCAAGGTCCGACTGGGTCCCGGCTTCCACTATGTTAACCCAGTGTGCCGTCAGCAAGATGTACCATCCCTGCCCATAAGCACTTGTCCACGTGTCCGTGGTTAGGTGGACTTTCCCTGTAACTGCATTGTTGAAGGCACGGCTAATGTCGTGGGACACGTGCTTGTGTAATGCGGGGACGGCACACTGGGAGAAATAGTGGCGGCTGGGGACCGAGTACTGAGGGACGGTTGCCGCTGTCAGGTTGCGGAAAGATTTTGTCTCCACGAGCCTAAAAGGCAATATTTCGAGCACAAGCAGTCGCGAAATGTGGGAATTTAGTAGTGTGGCCTGTGGGGTGTTGGCTGCGTATTTGCGCTTCAAGGACTGGGGTATGGACAACTGAATGCCTGCGCTGGGACAAGGACGTGTTTGCTGATGGTGCTAGTTGAGAGTGTGCAACGACAGGTGCAGGGCAGGAGGCATCTTTGCATGCACTATGGACAGGGGATTGGCTTGCACGCACAACAGCGGAAGAAGCAATGGTGTCACCCGCAGACACTGTTCCTGGACCCTGGGGTTCGGCCCACAAAGTGCTGCCACCACACTGCTTCTTCCTGCCTGTTGGGGTGCTCTGCCTCCCTCCCCCTGTGTGCTGCTGTCCTCGCTCTGCATGTCCTCCTGCCGGGTTGGGTCAGTTACTATATCATCCACCACCTCGTCTTCCAATTCCGCACCCTGGTCCTCCTTCTGACTTTCTGGCAATTGTGTCTCATCATCGTCCACCTCTTGTGACACTTTCCCACTGTCGCCTTCGTATGACCGTGGCTGCTCAAATATTTGGGCATCGTTACATGCGATCTCCTCTTGCCCCGCTTCAAGTGGACCAGGCGTTAGGCCCGAATCTATAAATGGAAAAGCGAACAGCTCTTCGGAGTGTCCAAGTGTGGGATCAGTTGTCTCCGGGCACTCGGCATGGTGGGAGGAAGGAGTATCAGGGTGAGAAATATGCAGTCCAGACTCACGGCTACTGAGACTTGACCGTGTGGAAGACAGGGTGGTGGTGGCTGAGGGACTGGAAGCATTATCTGCTATCCAATCAATGATCTTTTCACACTGCTCTGTGTTCAGTAGTGCTGTTTTGCGGTCCCCTATTAATTGGGACAGGAAGGTCGAGCGAGAAGATGTGGGTGTTTGTTGTGACACAATTTCAGCTAGCCCACGGCCTTGGCATCTGCATGTACCATCACCATCACGTCCAGTTCCTCGTCCCTTGCCACACTCCTTGCCCATTTTAAATGGAGGACAATATCTTCCATGCTCACTACAAATGGCTGAATTTGGAGCAAACTTATATGTGATCCGTGTGACGGACAAACCACAGTTTTAAATAGCTGGCCTGTAGGTAACTATTTTCAACAGCGCCGACCTCGTGTCAATAAGTTCACTGACACACTGCAACAAAATTTCAATGGAGGGCAGAAATGGCAATATTTTCAGTGCAATTATATGTGATCCGTGTGACAGACAAACCACAGTTTTACTGTAAATAGCTGGATTTTTAGCGCTGTAATATGGAAAGGACCTGGCTGTATTCTGCAGTGCCAACAAGCAAATGGCGCAGATAAACGGTGTTCTCTGGATTGCTTTTTAAGCAAATAATCAGGATTAAGATAAAAAAAAATTCCTGGCCCCTGATCCCTGGGCCTTTTTCTACAAATATCTGTAAAAGCACCAGCAGACAGAACTGGAATGGACCCTCTTGGTATGTGCACTGCAGTCTGCTATATACCCTGCCTGCCTGCCTAGCACTGATATCTCTGCAGCTGGATTAGTTCTCAGAAGGACTGTTAGTTAACATGGATATGTGTCTCTAATATAGTCTGGTATACCTACACAAACTAAAAACAAGCAAATCTCTCCTTAGCTCAGCAGCAGCTCTCCCTACACTGTCTGATTCCGGAGTGACTGTGACGAGCATGGTGGCGCCAGGTCTGATATAGACCTGATGATGCTGCGCGGCCAGCCAATCACTGTAATGCCACAACCAACATGGCTGCGGTATTACAGTGTGTGGCAGACAATCCCTACATGTTGATTGGCATTCTAAAGAGTTCCAAACATGCAGGCAGGGGACCCGAGCTCCCGTCGAGCAACCCCAGAAATACTCGGCGAGTGCCGAGCATCTTGAGCAGTGAGATGCTCGGGCGAGCACTGAGCAGTAGCGAGCATGCTCACTCATCACTAGTTACCATGCTTCCATCTTACATCAGGGATACTACTGATTTATTAAGGAAACTTGAAGGTATAACTGTTGATGCTAATACCATCTTGGCATCAATAGATGTGGAAGCGTTATACAGTAACATACCTTATGAGGTATAAACATGCCTCAATCACACCCATTCTCAAAAAGCCCTCCCTTGTCCCATGCTGTGTGTCTAGCTATCACCCCATATCACTTCTTTTCTATGCCTCAAAACTACTGGAACAACACGTCCATCTTGAACTGTCCTCCCACCTCTCCTCTTGCTCCCTTTTTGACCACTTGCAATCTGGCTTCTGACCACAACACTCCACTGAAACTGCCCTGACTAATGTCACTAACGACCTACTAACTGCCAAATCCAAGCGACACTACTCTGTCCTCCTCCTACAGTACTTGTCCTCTGCTTTTGATACAGTGGACCATTCCCTATTACCTATTATTCTCTCATCTTTTGGCATCACTGACTTGGCCCTACCTCGGATCTCGTCATACCTGACAGACCAGACATTCAGCGTCTCCCACTCACACACCACCTCCTCACCTCGCCCTCTATCTGTTGGTGTCCCAAAAGCTTTAGTCCTAGGGCCCCTGCTCTTCTCCATTTACACCTCTGGCCTGGGGAAGCTCATAGTCTCACGGCTTCTAGTACTTCTAGTAGTATTGTACTTGTTTGTATTGTGTGTACCCCTTTTCACATGTAAAGTGCCATAGAATAAATGGTGCTATAATAATAATGAAGCCGGCCTTCAAGCTGTGGATTATTATCTTAGATCAAGAGCGATCCAGTGTGAGAAACACAACCTTTGCCGTGAATCTTCTGGAATTCATTCTGACCCACAACTACTTCCTCTTCAATGGGAAGTACTTCCACCAGCTCAGGGGTACTGTGATGAGGAGCCCATGTTCCCCCTCGTATGCTAACATCTTCCTGGGCTGGTGGGAGGACTGGTAGGAGGAAATCATTGTCTTTGGAGAGGAAGAGAAATGGTGGTATAGTAAGATCTTGATGTGGGTCAGATTAATAGATGACTTTCTGATTTTGAGGACAGGGATGACAGATGACTTTGTAAAATTTGTCAGGCTCCTAAACATCAACAAGGTGGGGCTTTGGCTCACGTCAGAATCTGATTCCACCAGACTACCTTTTCTTGATCTAGTCATCATAAAAGACCATGGTGGATGTTTATAAACCCTTACCTATCGGAAGCCAACGGCCACAAATAGTCTTCTAAGATGGGACAGTCACCACCCGAAGGGGATACCTAAGGGCCAATTTTGTCGGATTAGAAGAAAGTGTTCTGATTTAACTGACTATTGCAGGCAATCCTCTGATCTAAAGCGAAGATTTACTCCACACATATACCCCACACATATCCTCAATTAGGCCTGTGACTATGCGGGGAACTGCAAGAGGAATTCTCTACTTCTGGGCCGAATAGAAAGAGAACAGCATCACAATACTGATAGGAACTTTTAACAACAAGAATTAACAAATCTTTAGGATCCCGAGAAAGCATTGGGATATCTTGTTGTTTGATCCTGATCTAAGAGGCATTATTCTAGCATCACGGAGCGTAACTTTTAGGAAAGGACAGTCAATCCGAGACCGCCTGGTCCATAGTCTATACCAAAAACTGCCTACCATGGGCATATTGTATGATTGGAAGATATGTGGCCTTTTTCGCTATGGTAACTGTAAAATGTGTGATTGGATGATTCCGGGCAAGATCTTCACCACTGCTTCCACAGGAAAAACCTTTTTTCTGCGTGATTTCTCTAATTGTAAGACGGAGAGTGTAGTTTACAAAGCCACCTGCACCTGCCCACTGGACTATGTGGGAAAGACATCGAGAGAATTTAGGCGAAGGGTAGGGGAGCATTTAGGTGATATACGGCATAAACTACACATACTGTTGGCGAGATACATTAATGGAATCCACCATGCAAGTATACATGAGGTTTCCTTCAGTGTGGTTGAACTATCAGGAAAGGGGGCCATGATAAGCAAATACTAAAAAAAGAAAGTGAATGGATTTTTAGACTTAAGAGTGTGTCACCAAAGGGATTAAACAAACAATTATCATTTGCCCCCTTTTTGTATGTTTTGGAGTGTCTCTCGAGCTATATGTGGGATTTCAGTACTGTTTTATTTATTACTTGCCATAATCTATGGGTTGTCCTTAATTTTGGATACCCGTATCATAATATATCATGTTACCATTAGAAACTCTTTCCCTCTCTCTGATATATTGAACTTTCATATTTTCCAGGCTAGTTATTTAATTTTGATATTTAATGATTTTGCATCAAATGAGGTTTTGGCATTTATTCTTAAATATATTCTTGTAAAGGCCCCTGTCAAAATCAAAATTTTTTTGAAGGATGATAACACCCCAATGGGCTACACTGGTTGAAGCGCATTGGGGCGTTATCTTGTCCTTTTGCGTTCCATGATGGTTGCTATAGTGCAATATGCTAGTCTTTACTAGAGCTCTGTACCGAAAATGACAGAACCGGAAGGGACGTGTATTTTCTATGCACTCCATTCCCTGGAACGCAGATGTCTGTTTGAGTGAGCGCTGACCGGATATGACAAGACTGGAAGTCGGATTATTTTTTATGCGGAGCATTGTGTGGAATGCATGACCATGTCTCTGGGACACGCGACTTCTGAGTGCATTCCAGCCTGGACCGCATTACGGGAGGACATGATATTGACTGATGGTGCTGAAATTGAGAGACCCAAGGGCACTGCCTGGGGTGGTCACATATACCTAAGGTCAGTAATCAGGGGGAGGTATCTATACTATATAACATCAAGTGAGACAGGGGTAAGGTTACCCATTCCTGTTTCTACCATTCATCTGGCTACACATCATTGCGAGCTCGTATATCTTGGTGGGGCATATATCCCTGTGGGAACATCAGTGTTTTATTGGCCTCCTGGGGAACCAAAAATGGGGAAACGTTTCAAGGCAATAATGGGGCATTAATCTTAGCAACACCATCTACACTGTGTGCAGAATTATTAAGCAACTTGTGACGCGCCCCCTGGGCCGTGTGTGCACGCGTGTGGGTTACCCGGAGCTGGGTCTCTTGTGGGATGCTGGGGGTTGTAGTCTCCGCGTGGCGGTGACCCGGTCCGTGGCTCAGGGTGGTCAAACCAGTGGCAGTCTTTTATATGTTTTAGGTTAATGTCCGACTACGCCACCCGTGGATTGCGGTCAGTGTGTACCGCCGCTGCGAGGCAGACCGTTGAGGCTGGTGTTGTGTGCGCAGCAGAGGATGGGACAACTCCCTACGGGAGGACTATAGCCTCAGGGCAGTGAGTGTGGATGATGGGAGTAATGGTGCATGGGTGAAGCAGGAACGACTCAGAGTCTTTGCAGTGCAGTTCAGGGTCTTTACTGATGATGATAAGGCAGACCCTCCCGGGAGTACTGGCTAGCATAAGGGGCCTGGTCAGTCTGTGAACAAACAGGAGTTCCCCTGGCCAGGTGGAGTTGTAGGCCTCCCCGTCAGTCTGCACTCTTCCTGGCTACCTTGCTGTAAGCGAGTGGAAGTAGCCCACGTCCCTGAGTATACCGTGTGGTGCTCACCCGTATGGCTGGTGACTTGGGGCCTTCTGATAGCCTCCGCTCCTTGATGGTGGTGCTGGTCCCTTGCTCGTGACTGAGCCTCCGGGCTTCTATGGCCAGAGGACCTGAAATCCCCTGCCGGCTGGTTTCTGCTGCTGGACTTAGAGATCCTCACAGCCTCGGACTCCGTTGTCCGGTCGTAGTGTCTTCAGCCAGGACGAAAAATATCTGCTTCCAGTCCCTGGCACTCAGCTCCTGCTCCTACAGAGCTCCTAGCTGTTGCTTTCCCTGTGTCTGGAACTTCACTCAGAACTAGACTCAGCTCTGTCTCAGTCTCCAGTCTCTAGTCTCTAGTCTCACTAACCCCGCCCCAGACCCAGTTTATATAGGGCAGGTTCCTTCCCTATCTGGTCTGGGACAGGAGGTATTGCATGTTCAAGGGCTCCTGACCAGGGAACCTCCCACTTGCTCCCAGACGTGATATTTCTATCACCGTGGCAACCAGACCCCTGGGGTGCCACATTCCCCCCTAGTGAAATTCAGTACTCCGGGACTAAACACATTTTTGCCACATAACATAGCAGGGTATAAACAATAATACAACAACATATGTACAAGAAGTTTAGTCTTTAGAGGTCACGGCGCGTCCGTGACCGGGTGTCCATGTCACCCAACGAGGTGACCGTCCATACCTATTTATTTGCTTTACCCCCCATCCTATTTAATTAAACCCCCTGTCCATAATTAATTGATTGATTCCCTAGTCCACAATTAATTATTTCCCCAGTCCATACTTATTGATCCCAGTCCATAGTTAATTGATCCACCTGACCCACTCAGCTGATCCCCCGTCCATACTTAATTGATACTTAATTGATCCCCCGTCCATACTTAACTGATCCCGCGCCGATATCTAATCGATACACTTGCACATCCCTAATTGATCCCCGTCCATACACCTATATATAAATAATTGTGTTTTGTACTTGTACATATATACTGACTGTATCCCCATATTTAGAATGACGTCCATGTTGGCCGGAGCCGTGCAGTGTACATCTTGCACAATGTATGCATTCCCTGAGCTACCGCTCAGGGATCCATACTGCTGCGAGAGATGTGAGCATATCGTGCACTTGGAAGCCCAAATCCTGGATCTAAGTGCTCAGATAGCGGTACTGAGGAGCATCGACAACATGGAACGGAGTTTGCTGCTCACCGAGCAGACACTCAATGGGTCAACACTGGGGGTGGAGCTTAGTGGGGAAGCGCAGGCTGAACAGGCAGGGAGCTGGGTAACAGTTAGAAGGGATAGAGGGAAGAAGTATAGGAAGGCTGGTTCAGAACCGGCATTATTGGAGCACGACAGATCCTCTGACCGCCGGGGGAGTGTATGCTCCAGTAATGAGGGGGAGGGGGGAAGTGTAGGGCAGGCTAGACAGGTCCTGGTAGTGGGTGACTCTATTATTAGGGGGACAGACAGGGCAATCTGTCACAAAGACCGGGATCGCCGAACGGTGTGCTGCCTCCCTGGCGCTCGAGTCCGGCACATCGCGGATCGGGTTGACAGGTTACTGGGTGGGGCTGGCGAAGACCCAGCGGTCATGGTCCACATTGGCACCAATGACAAAGTGAGTGGTAGATGGAGGGTCCTTAAAAATGATTTCAGGGATCTAGGTAGGAAGCTTAGGGCAAGGACCTCCAAGGTAGTTTTCTCAGAAATACTACCAATCCCGCGAGCCACACAGGAGCGCCAACGGGAGGTTAGGGAGGTGAATAAGTGGCTAAAGAGTTGGTGCAAGGCAGAAGGGTTTGGGTTCATGGAGAACTGGGCCGACTTCGCTGTCGGCTACAGGCTCTACCGTAGGGACGGGCTGCACCTCAATGGGGAGGGTGCAGCGGTGCTGGGGAAGAAGATGGCTAATAGGTTGGAGGAGTTTTTAAACTAGAGACGGGGGGGGAAACCAAGGAAATAGGTGGGATGTGAGGCAAGCAAGGGGGAAGGGGAGAAGTGAATATAATGAGGGTGGAGAGGGGGGTGGGGATAGTACAGTTAGATCGTTAGAGAAGAATAGGATGCTAAATAACCCCAAAGTTTTATCTTGCATGCTGACCAACTCAAGAAGCCTGACCAATAAGGCGGATGAGCTGCGGGCGCTTATATCGGAGGAGAGGTATGACATCGTAGGTATAACAGAGACTTGGCTAGACGATAGCTACGACTGGGCGGTAAATTTAACAGATTATAGTTTATTTAGAAGGGACCGGAAACAGGGGAAGGGCGGAGGAGTCTGCTTATATGTAAAGTCACGTCTAAAGCCCAGACTAAGGGAAGATATAGGAGAGGGAGAAGAGGGGGTCGAGTCCATGTGGGTAGAGATAGAGGGGGCAAAAAATAATAATAAAATATTACTGGGGGTCTGCTATAAGCCACCCAATATAACAGAGGAGAATGAGAAACTGCTATTAGGACAAATAGACAAAGTAGCAAAACATAATGAGGTGATTGTAATGGGGGACTTCAACTACCCGGATATTGACTGGGAAACAGAAACCTGTAGATCGCAGAAAGGAAAAAGGTTCTTGACAAATATCAAGGATAATTATCTCTCCCAACTAGTGCAGGAACCAACGAGAGGGAAGGCAGTGTTGGACTTAATATTGACTAATAGGCCTGATAGAATAACTGAGGTACAGATAGGGGGGCACCTAGGTAATAGCGATCATAATATTATCAATTTCAAAATGCCCTTCAGTAGGGTTATCAATAAGGGAACAACTAAAACATTAAACTTTAGGAGGGCGAAGTTTGATCAGCTGAAAGAAAACCTTCAACTTATAGACTGGGACAAAGTTCTTAATCAAGGAAATACGAATAGTAAATGGGAAACCTTCAAAAGAATTCTGAATACTCAGTGCGAGAGGTATATACCGTATGGGAATAAAAGGGCCAGAAATAAGAGGAAACCAATATGGTTGAATAAGAACGTAAAAGGGGCGTTAAATAGCAAAAAAGAGGCATTCAAGAGATTAAAACAGGAAAACAGCAAGGAGGCACTAATGTGTTACAAGGAAAAAACGAGAACCTGCAAAAAACAAATAAAAATAGCAAAGGAGGAAACAGAGAGACGTATTGCTAGGGAAAGTAGATCAAATCCCAAACTGTTCTTTACGTATATAAATAGTAAAAGGATTAAATCGAATAATATTGAACCGATAGAAAGTGATGAAGGCAAAATCATAGAGAAAGATGAGGATAAAGCTAATCTATTAAATAAATTTTTTTCGTCAACTTTCACAAAGGAAAAAGAACTAACAGGCGAAATGAGAAGTGACAAGCTTAATCCTCCACTAAGTATGACAAATCTAACCCAAGCTGGGGTACAGAAACGCCTCAGTAACATTAAAATAAACAAATCACCAGGACCTGATGGCATACACCCACGGGTACTAAGGGAACTAAGTAATGTGATAGACAGACCGTTATATCTTATATTTAAGGACTCTGTTGAGACTGGGTCTGTACCACTTGATTGGCGACAGGCGAATGTAGTGCCAATATTCAAAAAGGGAGCGAAAAGTGACGCCGGAAACTATCGGCCGGTGAGTCTGACGTCCGTTGTGGGCAAAATTTTTGAAGGCTTTATTAATGAGGCAATCATGGAGCATCTTGACGCTAATAATCTATTAACCCCGAACCAACATGGATTCATGAGGAATCGCTCCTGCCAAACAAACCTGATTGACTTCTACGAGGAGGTTAGCTCTCGAGTAGATCAGGGGGAACCAGTGGATGTCGTGTATCTCGACTTCTCAAAAGCGTTCGATAGCGTGCCACATAATAGGTTGGTATACAAAATGAGAATGATGGGGCTGGGGGAAAATGTCTGCAAGTGGGTAGCTAACTGGCTAAAGGATAGAAGGCAGAGGGTGGTTATAAATGGAATATACTCAGATTGGGTAAGCGTCACTAGTGGGGTACCACAGGGGTCTGTACTAGGCCCAATTTAATTTAATATCTTTATTAACGACATAGTCAACAGGATAAATAGTAAAATATCAATATTTGCAGATGACACAAAGTTATGTAAAACAATTAATACAAAAGAGGATAGTGAAGACCTACAGAGGGATTTGGATAAGCTGGGTAGGTGGAGCATTAAATGGCAAATGAGGTTTAACGAGGAGAAATGTAAGGTCACACATATGGGAAGGAAAAATGGAAGTCACCAGTACTCACTGAATGGGAAATCATTGGGGAATTCAGAGATGGAGAAGGACTTGGGCATCTTGATTGATAGCAAACTAAATTGGAGTGCCCAAAGTCAGGCCACTGCTGTAAGGGCAAACAGGGTAATGGGATGTATCAGAAGAGGTATAGCTGCAAAGGATGAGAACATTGTTCTTCCACTGTACAAAGCACTGGTCAGACCACACTTGGAATACTGTGCTCAGTTATGGGCCCCAATATATAGAAAGGATATGAATGAGCTTGAAAAGGTACAAAGGAGGGCAACAAAATTAATAAGGGGAATGGAGGGACTGCAATACCCAGAGAGGTTGGCAAAACTAGGACTATTCAGCCTGGAAAAGAGAAGGTTGAGGGGGGACATAATAAATGTGTACAAATATGTTAGGGGACAGTATAGAGACCTTGCCCGGGATTTGTTCAAAAGGAGGGATATTACGGTAACAAGAGGGCATTCACTAAGACTGGAAGAGAAAAGGTTTCAGCACCAGCATAGGAAGGGGTTCTTTACGGTAAGAGCAGTGAGAATATGGAATTCACTGAGTGAGGAGACGGTAATGTCGGATTCACTAAACCAGTTCAAGCGGGGACTGGATGCTTTTCTAGATACCAGGCAGATTTCTGCATATACTTAAAAATAGAATAAAATAGTAGGTTGATACAGGGATTTATTCTGACTGCTGGTTTCAGAGTCAGGAGGGAATTTTTCCTCAGGTGAAGATTGGCTAAATCATTTGGGGTTTTTGCCCTCCTCTGGATCAACTTTAGCAATTACAGAACTAACAGGTCGAACTTGATGGACGCAAGTCTTTATTCGGCTTTACTAACTATGTAACTATGTAACTATGTAACTATGAGGTGAAGTCTTGAACGGTGCGGGGACCTGTCCAAAGCAAACCCCAAACGTTGGCCCTGGGCGTGGCTGCAAGGCGAAGCGAACTACTTTGGACCACACGGGGCCACGCCAGACAGGTTTTTCTTCCGTGGCCGTCTTTGCAAGAGGCACCAAGTGCAACTATTTACAATGTAGTTTCGGTTATTCAGCGTCCATAACCTGGCAGTCCAAATAATCCTGCAGGGTAACTACAGGAACATAATTACTAAACAGGCAACAAAAACATAAACCATTTTCAGCATTTGCAATTTACAGGTTAATCCACATTACATTCTAGATTCTCCAGCGAGCGGACATCTGTCCTCTAGTGCTCCTGGTGGACCTACGTAACCCACTATCTGGCTCTGCACTACAGGGTGTAGGAGGTGTTGCGGGTAAGCCGGGCAGCTTCCTGCGTACTCTTTGGCTTACTAGGGGCACGACAGGCTCACTACTAGCAGAGGGTTGATTCTCCTGGGCTGCTTGTATGGATCCTTCTGCCTCCTGGGCTGGCTGCTCTCCCGACACTCCCTGTTCTTCTGTAGGCCCTTGAGGGGCTGGCTGGAGAAAGGTGATGACGGGTACCACGACTGCGTTGTTGATTTGAGTCCAGGACCGGGGAAAGTCTCCGAGTACGGTACTGATCATTTCTTCCTTTTCCTCTGCGGGTTGAAGGATATCCTGGTCTTCTTCAGCACCTTGTAGCTGCTCAGGACACTTCTTCAGGTGGTTTCTGGAGACAGTGGCTGTGGTCTCTCCTCCATCCTTACTGATGACACATACTTTTGGGTTCTCATGACTTGAGGGCAGTACGGTGTACGGGTCCTTCTCCCACTGGTCATCCAACTTGTGGAGCCGTCTCTTCCTCTTCAAGACCTGCTCTCCAGGTGCCAGGGGAACAGCGGGAGCATGTTGGTTATAAGTCCTCTCTTGCCTTCCTCTTGCTTGAGACAGACTTCGCTCCACGGTCTCCTGTACTTTCCGGTACTGCTGCTGCCGTTCCGTGTCCCAGTCTGCTTCTGGCGAGGTGTCCTCGGGTGTCAGGACTCCCATCTCCAGGTTAATTGGCAGCTTACCAGGCCTTGCTCTCATTAGGTAAGCCGGGGTGCAGTTGGTGGAATTTACTGGGATATGGTTATACAAGTCCACCAGATCAGGCTGTTTCTCAGGCCACAGGTTGCGTTCCTCCAGAGGCAACGTCTTGAGCAGGTTTATCACTACCTGGTTCATTTTCTCATACATCCCGTTGGTTTGGGGGTGGTAAGGCGTTGTCCTTATCTTCTTGCAGCCATACAAGTTGCAGAACTCCTGGAAGACCTCCGCTTTCGAAGGCTGGACCTTGGTCAGTGAACACTTGCTCCGGATACCCGTGTGGACGGCAGAAGTGCTGCTGGAAGGCTCTAGCTGCTGTTTGAGCCATTAAGTCCTTAACAGGGACCACCACCGAACCGGGAGTAGTGGTCTACGATGGTGAGGGCGTAGACGTACCCGGACCTACTTGGAGCCAGCTTCACATAGTCCAGGGCTACCAGTTCTAGTGGTTGCTTCGTGATGATGGGCTGCAGGGGGGTCTTCTGGCTGGCACGGTCCTTCCTCCTCAGGTTGCACGGGCCGCAGTCTCTGCACCATCTCTCAATGGCCACTCTCATGTCTACCCAGAAGAACCGGTCACGCAACAGGAACTCCAGCTTCTTCCATCCGAAGTGCCCTGCTCCGTCGTGGTATGCCTCCAGGACCATAGTCGTGTCCCGTCTCGGGACCACTACCTGCCAGGTCAGCTCATGTGTCCGGGAGTTGACAGTTCTCCGGCACAGCTTCCCCTTGTAGAGAAACAGTTTACTCTTCTCCTTCCACAGCTGTTTTGTCTCCTCTGGGGCGTCTGGGTCAAGGCGGGCATCAGCCTGCGTCAGCATCTCTTTTACCAAGCGGACTGCTGGGTCACTGTCTTGCGTCTCCGCCCAGCTGTATTGGGGTAAGGGATTGAACGTGGCGGAGTGCCTGTCCCTTACCCGGTGGGAATACTGGGTAATCCCATGACGGTGAAACGCGGGGACTTCAATTTCTTCCAGTTCCTTCGGATCTTCCCCTCCGTCCGGTAAGTTCGGCATCCTGGAGAGGGCGTCTGCATTGGCATTTGAGCGTCCTGCCCGGTATTTGATGGTGAAGTCATAGTTGGACAGGCGGGCCATCCATCTCTGCTCCAGGGCACCAAGTTTCGCAGTGTCCAGATGTATCAACGGGTTGTTGTCCGTGTACACGGTGAACTTGGAAGAGGCAAGGCAATGCTTGAATCACTCCGTCACTGCCCACACCACTGCCAGGAACTCTAGCTTGAAGGAGCTATAATTCTCAGGGTTTCTCTCTGTGGGCCGTAGTTTTCGGCTGGCATAAGCGATTACCCGTTCTCTCCCCTGCTGGATCTGGGACAGCACCGCTCCTAGTCCGATGTTGCTCGCGTCCGTGTGGAGAATAAAGGGCTGGCCGTAATCAGGGTACGCCAGGATTTCATCCCCCGCGAGGACCATTTTCAGCTGGCGGAAGGACTCCTCTTCCAGCTTGTCCCACCTGAAGGGTGGCTTCTGGTTTTTGGCCTTTCTGGACTGGCCTATTAGGAGGTCCTGCATAGGAGCAGCCATTTTGGTGAAACCAGGAATGAATCTTCGGTAGTAGCCTACCAACCCGAGGAACGGCCTCACTTCCTTTATGTTGGAGGGTCTTGGCCAGTCCTTAAACACTGTGATCTTATCAGGGTCAGGAGCTACTCCATCAGCACTCACCACGTGTCCCAGGTACTGCACCCTTGGTTTCAGTAGATGACACTTGGAGGGTTTCACCTTTAGGCCAAAGCCTGCCAGGGCATCGAACACTTCTGCCAGGTGCTTTAGGTGGTCCTCATAGGTCTTGGAATACACGATGACATCGTCCAGGTATAGCAGGACCGTCTCAAAATTTCTGTGCCCCAGACAGCACTCCATCAGCCTCTGGAAGGTCCCTAGT
The DNA here is from genome assembly GCF_046119375.1 of Phyllobates terribilis. Lineage (NCBI taxonomy): Eukaryota > Metazoa > Chordata > Amphibia > Anura > Dendrobatidae > Phyllobates > Phyllobates terribilis. Next base: position 83,309,414 of record NW_027362764.1, read on the forward strand.
GCGTTGCAGAGTCCGAACGGCATACAGTTGAATTCACTGAGACCCATCAGGGTGGTAAACGCGGTCTTCTCCTTGTCTGCCTCTACTACAGGAACCTGCCTGTACCCGCTAGTAAGATCCAAAGTGGAGAAGAAGTTAGCAGATTTTAATGCAGCTAAAGATTCTTCTATCCTAGGTAACGGGTACGCATCTTTGTGTGTGATACGATTGATCTTTCTGTAATCTACACACATCCTCATGGTGCCATCTTTCTTTGTCACAAGAACTAGTGGAGCTGCCCAGGGGCTACAGCTATCCCTGATTACCCCAGCCTCCTTCATTTCTCGCAACATTCCCTTGGCATTCTAATAGTGTGCAGGGGGTACAAGCCGGTATCTCTCTTTTATGGGTGGATGGTCTCCTGTGGGGATTTGATGTTCTACCCCCTTTACTTGCCCAAAGTCTAGCGGGTGTTTGCTAAAGACTCTTTCGTACTCCTGAACCACCCGGTAGACTCCCTGTTTCTGGTGTTGGGGAGTGGAGCCAGTGCCCACGTGCAGCTTCTGGCACCAGTCCTCCATTTGTTTCTTGGAGCCGTTACCTTCCTCTGGGGGAGATGGAGGCAAGGGTCCCATGGCCTTTACAGAGTTCTGGTTAATGGTGAACAATTTGGCTAGCGTGGCATACCGGGGCAAGTATACTTCTCTTTCCCCAATGTTTAGGATGCGGACAGGTACCCTCCCATGGCGGACATCAACCACCCCCCGTGCCGTCAAAATAGTGGGCCTACTGTCTGAGTAAACGGGTTTTACCATAGCTTGATAGTCTCTACCCCTCAGACCAATAGCTGCCTGACACCAGATCATCATCTCACCCTTTGGGGGCATGGCGATAGGGAACGGGTCACTCATCCTAACGCTACCAATCTCACCACCCGACAGTTCTACCTGTTGCCTTTTCATCAGTGCCCGGATCTCCTTTTGTAGGACACGCTGCTGGCCGGAGCTGGCGTTCAACGTAACCTGCTGTAAAATGGCAATTACTTCTGAAATGCAATTCTCAATAATGTTAGTACCCAAGGTTATTTTAGGGTGACTTTCATGACGGTCAATGTCCACAATAATCAGTCCCTGCGCCGGCAGTTCAACTTTACCAATTTTGATGGTCACCTCCTTGAACCCGATCTGCGTCACGAGCTGACCATTACTGGCGATGATGCTCAAGTCATTATCTGGGTAACGGGTAATATCCGTGTCATCCCAGTATTGCTTGAAAAGTACATAGGGGATCTGCGACCCGGTGTCCAACAGTGCACTCATGGGAATGCCATCCAGTACCACGGGCAAGACCAGTCGTCCCCCCACATACTTGTCACGCCAGTTTGATGGGCCTGATGATCTTACGCCTGGGGGTTGGGCCTTTGCCCCAGGTTGGACTCGTTTAAATTACAGTATCTTGCCATATGTCCTGGTTGGTTGCAGCGGCGGCAGATGGGCTGTCCGTCCTCGTTGTAGCGATTGCTGGGTCTTCCTCTGGACGATGGGATCCTCCTCTGTTGGCGCCACGGGACGTCCTCCGGACTGGTGGCCAGCTTGATCCTTCCTGGAGAGGATACCTGTAACGACTGCACAGTCCTGGTTAATGCGGCAACGCTTTTGGTCAGTTCTTGGACCGGATGGTGCAGGTCTGCAGCCGGGTCTTTATCCAAAGCCTGCGCACCAGCTCCCACAGGCTCTGCAGACAAAGGCGCCGCCTCCTGGTGATAGGTAATAGCAGGGCACCGGTGGGTTACAGCGCTACCCGGTGCCGGTTCTCGGAGCACCCAGATGGCCCAGTCTTTGAACTTTGCAAAGTCTAACCCAGGGTTCTGCAAGGCCATTGCACGTAACTGGGTTCGGTGGGCGTTGGACAGCAGACCCTCAATGAATTGCTCAGTCAACAGTTCATCTGCATTCTGCACACTGTCAGGGTCTGCCTGTTTAATGGCTCCCAGGGCCTCCTGCAAATTCAAAGCATAGTCTCTTATACTGTCTTGGGCCCGCTGCTTGCACCTATAAAATCTCATTTTGATCTCTGCTGAGGTGCGGGTGTCAAAAGTGTCCTTCAGACGGGCTAAGATCTCCTTCACGGTCTCCTTGTCCCTGACTGACCAGGACTTTACTTCACATTGGGCTGCGCCGGTTAGCTGACCTATCAATATGCTCACTTTTTGTCCCTCCGTCAGGGGGTATACTTTAAATAGGCTGTACAGTTTCTCTTTAAAGTCGCTTAGGGTATGCGACTCCCCTGAGTATTGGGGCAGCCAGGCCGCTCCGGGGATGTAAGGCATTGTCAATGGCATTGCAGCGGCCGCGCTGGCGGTGGCAGTCCCCTCCGCTTCCAACATCCTCCTCCCCCCCCGTCGACCGTGGCCTACCTGCTGTTGCTTCTTCTCCGTAGGCCGCGGCTCCGCAGGCGATCGTCGGGGTGGAGGACCTTGCGTCGCGCCTTGGTGACGTCAGCGTCCGCTTGGCTCCTTTCAGGACCTTGCGCAGAGTCCGTGCGTAAGGCGGGGCTTCAGGTCTCGCGCGGTTTGGACGTCCACGTCCCTCTTCTTCCCACGCGGCGTCCCGAAGATGGCATCCGATGGCGGGAAAACGGCTGAAGACGGCGGGAAACGACTGAAGATGGCGGGAAACGACTGAAGATGGCGGGAAACGACTTTTGAGGTACGTGTACAGTCTTTTCAGGCGCGCAATACCCGTTTGTGGCGGGTTGGTCACAATCCTGCCAACTACGCCAAAAGCTGACTCGCCCCCTGGGCCGTGGGGCACTCGGAACCGGGCTTCAGTGCAATGATGGGGGTAGTTGTGGCAACCTGATCCCGTGGCTCAGGGTGGTCAGACTAAATGCTGTGGCAGTCTATTTGTAGGGTTTTGAATGTCCGACTACGCCACCTGTGGATTGCGGTCAGGGAGGACCACCGCTGCAAGACAGACTGCTGAGGCTGATGTAGATATGCAGTACAGGGATTGGATAACTCCCCACAGGAAGAGTGTAGCCTCAGGGCAGTGTAATAGGATGCTGGGGGTGATGGTGCACGGTGAAGCAGGAACGACTCAGAGTCTTTGCAGTGCAGTTCAGGGTCTTTACTGATGATGATAAGGCAGACCCTCCCGGGAGTACTGGCTAGCATAAGGGGCCTGGTCAGGCTGTGAACAAACAGGAGTTCCCCTGGCCAGGTGGAGTTGTAGGCCTCCCCGTCTGTCTGCACTCTTCCTGGCTACCTTGCTGTAACCGAGTGGAAGTAGCCCATGTCCCTGAGTATACTGTGTGGTGCTCACCCGTATGGCTGGTGACTTGGGGCCTTCTGATAGCCTCCGCTCCTTGATGGCGGTGCTGGTCCCTTGCTCGTGACTGAGCCTCCGGGCTTCTATGGCCAGAGGACCTAGAATCCCCTGCCGGCTGGTTTCTGCTGCTGGACTTAGAGATCCTCAGAGCCTCGGACTCCGTTGTCCGGTCGTAGTGTCTTCAGCCAGGACGAACAATATCTGCTTCCAGTCCCTGACACTCAGCTCTTGCTCCTACAGTGCTCCTAGCTGTTGCTTTCCCTGTGTCTGGAACTTCACTCAGAACTAGACTCAGCTCTGTCTCAGTCTCCAGTCTCTAGTCTCACTAACCCCGCCCCAGACCCAGTTTATATAGGGCAGGTTCCTCCCCTATCTGGTCTGGGACAGGAGGTGTTGCATGTTCAAGGGCTCCTGACCAGGGAACCTCCCACTTGCTCCCAGACGTGATATTTCTATCACCGTGGCAACCAGACCCCTGGGGTGCCACACTTGTATTTTAAAGGATTATTTTTATTATTGACCAACAACTATGTTCTCAATCAACCCAAAAGGCTCATAAATATCCAAGCTTAATATTTTTGGAAATTGGAGTGGGTTTTTTTTAGATTTGGCTAGGAGGATATCTGTTTGTGCAGTTAATTATTACTGTTCAGAATTATTAGGCAACTTAATAAAGGCCAAATATAATCCCATCTCACTTATTTATTTTCACCAGGTAAACCAATATCAGTGCACAAAATAAAGAAATAAATATTTCTGACATGCAAAAACAAAAACAAAAAAAATTAGTGATCAATATAGCCACCTTTCTTTATGATGACACTCAACAGCCTTCCATCCATAGATTGTGTCAGTTGCTTGATCTGTTTTTGATCAACATTGCGTGCAGCAGCCACCACAGCCTCCCAGACACTGTTCTGAGAGGTGTACTGTTTTCCCTCCCTGTAGATCTCACATTTTATGATGGACCACAGGTTCTCTATGGGTTTCAGATCAGGTGAACAAGGGGGCCATGTCATTATTTTTTCTTCTTTTAGACCTTTACTGGCCAGCCACACTGTGGAGAAGTTGGGTGCATGTGATGGAGCATTGTCCTGCATGAAAATCATGTTTTTCTTGAACAATACCGACTTCTCCCTGTACCACTGCTTGAAGAAGTTGTCTTCCAGAAACTGGCCGTAGGTCTGGGAGTTGAGCTTCACTCCATCCTCAACCCGAAAAGGTCCCGCAAGTTCATCTTTGATGATACCAGCCCATACCAGTACCCCACCTCCACCTTGCTGGCGTCTGAGTCGGAGTGGAGCCCTCTGCCCTTTACTGATCCAGCCTCTGGCCCATCCATCTGGCCTATCAAGAGTCACTCTCATTTCATCAGTCCATAAAACCTTTGAAAAATCAGTCTTAAGATATTTCTTGACCCATTCTTGACGTTTTATCTTATGTTTCTTGTTCAAAGGTGGTCGTTTTTCAGCCTTCCTTACCTTGGCCATGTCCCTGAGTATCGCACACCTTGTGCTTTTTGATACTCCAGTAACGTTGCAGCCCTGAAATATGGCAAAACTGGTGGCGAATGGCATCTTGGCAGCTTCACACTTGATTTTCCTCAATTCATGGGCAGTTATTTTGCGCCTTTTTTGGCCAACACGCTTCTTGCGACCCTGTTGGCTATTTGCTATAAAACACTTGATTGTTCGGTGATCACGCTTGAAAAGTTTGGAAATTTCAAGACTGCTGCATCCCTCTGAAAGACATCTCACAATTTTGGACTTTTCAGAGCCCGTCAAATCTCTCTTCTGACCCATTTTGCCAAAGGAAAGGAAGTTGCCTAATAATTAAGCACACCTTATATAGGGTGTTGATGTCATTAGTCAACACCCCTCCTTATTACAGAGATGCACATCACCAGATTTACTTAATTGGTAGTTGGCTCTCAAGCCTATGCAGCTTGGAGTAGGACAACATGTATAAAAAGTATCATGTGATCAAAATACTCATTTGCCTAATAATTCTGCACACAGTGTATATTCATATCAAGGTAAGTTTCCATTTAATGCATTATTATTGTTATGCCGTATATTCATTGTCTGCATATGACTGTTATGCAACAAACGATATAGTCCTAGGTCTAACCAGGGCAAGTCAGGGAAAGCCGCCGTGGAGCGTGGGTGCCATATCGCCTGCTTTAACTAGGGTGCCAACCTCCACTGCAAGGCTGGTTATCAGCATATAGGTTCTTTGACTTAGGGTCCTGTTAGTCAAGATATTTATACTGTGTCTAGTCTCTATCATAAGAGCCTAGTGGGAAACTTGTCTTTTCAGTTTTTATATGCACTGTATTACTTTATGCACTTTTGTCACTTAATTAGCTCGGTACACTGAGAGATATGAACCAACATCATATGGGACTCCGTTTAAATCTCAATTTTTCTGGCTATATATAGGAGGTAGTAGGGTGGTGGCCTTACGTACAAATGGTGGGGAATCCTGAGGGCTTGGGTGTTATTGACACAACCCCTAACTTGGACCCTATTCACTACCCTATACACACCCTTTTTTTGAGGGGGGGTGGTTTGGTGATTCATGAGTGTACTTGATCTGTTCACACTTGGGTTATTTGTTTGTTCCGGCTTTTTAATATTATCAATAATACAATTTTGTTGTTTTTTGGAGGCTATATGTTAGCCATGTTTGTTCTCCTCAAAACGGTTTAAATCTAATTAATTTAACTTCCAAGCTGATAAACTCAATAATTGGCTGCAGTGCTGTTAACGTGACGAAGGTGCTGCAGACAATAACCGACAATAGGAACAGAGGCGGAGACTCGGCACTGGACCTGAGGAGGGTGAGTACAGTTCAGTACAAACTTCAAATGGGAGATGGGTATTCCAAAACCAGGAAACTCCTTTATGCTTTGATTCAGGGACTGTGGGCATCTTTTTACCCTGCGTGATTAAACAAAATCAAATGATTTCCACTTTCCTATGTCAATACAGCTATTCTACATGTCATCATCACAATCATTACTGTTTGCTCTGCCCTCCACTAATTACATTGCACTTTGTCAATTAGAATGTTTTGCATTTTACATTTTCATTATGCTCTTTATAAATGTTGTAGTAATGTTATCATTACATTATTATTAATCCACTATGTACAGAATAATAAGAAAATAAATTAAGACGATGTTAACACAGAATAATGTATTATTGTATACAGGTCTTATGAACAGAGATGCTGTCAGTGTGTATAATAATTCTCCAGATAACATTAATCATTTTAATGGCACTGGGACAGCAACAAGCATCGCTGCAAACAGGATATCATACTGCTTTAATCTGACGGGACCATCCCTATCAATTGACACTGCCTGCTCTTCTTCCTTAGTTGCTTTACATTATGCATGCCAAGCCATCAGACAAGGTAAAAACAATTAAATAGACCAAGACTTGATAGATATGTTGTTCTTTGTTTGTTCTTTACATAAAGTATTACAAATGTTTAAAAGCTTTACAACTTCCTTTCTTCATGTCACCAAGCAATGTGAACTGAGGTCTAAGATGGTACATATGCAAGAAATAAGAGCATGTTCACACTAGCAAAAAGATACAAAACCTACAAAAGACAAAAAATATATCACATCCCTACCATCATTATATATAAATGTAAAGCAAAGTTGTATATGAAATATAGGGTACTTAGTGAACAATTTTTGATCAAAAAAAGTATACAAGCCGTCCCACCAGCGACAAGGTGACCCTAAATGGGACGGTCCCACACTGTCTATATTAAAAACCTTACTGTATATCAAAGTTGAAGTAATGCATATAAAAGGGTAGACAAATAGAACCGGGTCCCAATATCAGACCACCCAAGCCCGTGGTAAGCTACATATATACTGACCAGCTCAACAAGGGGGATGCCACACCCCTAATTTGCACAGAATGCAAACAAGACAAAAAAACAAGCAATGTGAACTGAGGTCTAAGATGGTACACATGCAAGAAATAAGAGCATGTTCACACTAGCAAAAAGATACAAAACCTACAAAAGACAAAAAATATATCACATCCCTACCATCATTATATATAAATGTAAAGCAAAGTTGCATATGAAATATAGGGTACTTAGTGAACTATTTTTGATCAAAAAAAGTATACAAGCCGTCACACCAGCGACTAGGTGACCCTAATTGGGATGGTCCTACACTGTCTATATTAAAAACCTTACTGTATATCAGAGTTGAAGTAATGCATATAAAAGGGTAGACAAATAGAACCGGGTCCCAATATCAGACCACCCAAGCCCGTGGTAAGCTACATATATACTGACCAGCTCAACAAGGGGGATGCCACACCCCTAATTTGCACAGAATGCAAACAAGACAAAAAACCAAGCAATGTGAACTGAGGTCTAAGATGGTACACATGCAAGAAATAAGATCATGTTCATGTGTTGCACCTTTGATGACAGTTCTCAGCACATAATCATCTGATGCCTGAGCAACCTGTGAACGGTGATCTGATGGATGGAGATGAGTGAATCTGTTTGAGTTGGATTGAATAAAATTATCCTAAAAAAAAAATCAAATTCAGTCTAATAAAAGGGGTTAAAAAAACAATGATACTCATTCAGCCTTATTGTGTCCTTTATTGCTGCTCCAGTGGTCTCCTTTTGTCCCATCTGTCATCTTTTTTGTCTTTCTTCAGCTCTTGGCATCTTTCACACTGACGAGGCCCTGCAACGTCATGACATTGTGACACACATCATCATCTCATTACACACGTCATAATGTCGTGAAAGGTCCTGCAAGGCACCTTTGGCACGGTCTAAGCACCGCATCATCGTTATGTCACAATGTTATTCCTTTGCACTGCTCATGCGCTAGCTCATAAAGAGCCACAATGACAGTCTAATCTAAATGTGGAGTCCAGATGGAACAGTCCTGAATCTTGAGAGGATTATCAATCAGGGCTCCTACAGTGAACTAACAACTAATCTTGGAGGTCAAAAAACATCTCTAGTCGACCATAAAGTCAGTGTTCAATACAGATAGCGAACAGTATTGTACATACACACGTGGTCAAAATTGTTGGTACCCCTCGTTTAATGAAAGAAAAACCCACAATGGTCACAGAAATAACTTGACTCTGACAAAAGTAATAATAAATTAAAAATCTATGAAAATGAAGAAATGAAAGTCAGACATTGCTTTTCAACCCTGCTTCCACAGAATTTAAAAAAAATTAAACTCATGAAATAGGCCTGGACAGAAATGATGGTACCCCTGAAAATAATTTGACAAAAGGGACATGGTAAATCAAGTTGTGTCCACTAATTAGCATCACAGGTGTCTACAATCTTGTAATCAGTCAGTGGTCCTGTATATAGGGCTACAGATACTCACTGTGCTGTTTGATGACATGGTGCGTACCACACTCAACATGGACCAGAGAAAGCAAAGGAAAGAGTTGTCTCAGGAGATTAGAAAGAAAATTACAGACAAGCATGTTAAAGGTAAAGGTTATAAGACCATCTCCAAGCAGCTTGATGTTCCTGTGACTACAGTTGCACATATTATTCAGAAATTTAAGATCCATGGGACTGTAGCCAACCTCCCTGGACTTGGCCGCAGGAGGAAAATTGATGACAAATCAAAGAGACGGATAATACGAATGGTAACAAAAGAGCCCAGTAAAACTTCTAAAGAGATTAAAGGTGAACTTCAAGCTCAAGGAACATCAGTGTCAGATCGCATCATCCGGCGTTGTTTGATCCACAGTGGACTTCATGGGAGACGACCAAGTAGAGCACCATTGTTGAAAAAAAATCATAAAAAAGCCAGACTGGAATTTGCCAAACTACATGTTGACAAGCCACAAAGCTTCTGGGAGAATGTCCTATGGACAGATGAGACAAAAATGGAAGTTTTTGGCAAGGCACATCAGCTCTATGTTGACAGACGGAAAAATTAAGCATATCAAGAAAAGAACACTGTCCCTACTGTGAAACATGGAGGAAGCTCTGTTATGTTCTGGGGCTGCTTTGCTGCATGTGGCACAGGGTGTCTTGAATCTGTGCAGGGTACAATGAAATCTCAAGACTATCAAGGGATTCTAGAGAGAAATGTGCTGCCCAGAGTCAGAAAGCTTGGTCTCAGTCACAGGTCATGGGTCTTCCAACAGGATAATGACCCAAAACACAAAGCTATAAATACCCAAGAATGGCTAAGAGGAAAACATTGGACTATTCTGAAGTGGCCTTCTATGAGCCCTAACCTAAATCCTATTGAGCATCTTTGGAAAGCGCTGAAACATGCTATCTGGAAAAGGCAACCCTCAAACACGAGACAACTGGAGCAGTTTGCTCATGAGGAGTGGGCCAAAATACCTGTCGAGAGGTGCAGAAGTCTCATTGACAGTTACAGGAATCGTTTGATTGCAGTGATTGCCTCAAAAGGTTGTTCAAAAAAATATTAAGTTAAGAAGAACCATCATTTCTGTCCAGGCCTATTTCATGAGTTTAATTTTTTTTAATTCTGTAGAAGCAGAAAAGCAATGTCTGACTTTCATTTGTTCATTTTCATAGATTTTTAATTTATTATTACTTTTGTCAGATTCAAGTTACTTCTGTGACCATTGTGGGTTTTTCTTTCATTAAACGAGGGGTACCAACAATTTTGACCATGTGTGTATGTACGCTTCTGTTTAATTTGTGTTGAAATCTATATTTATTTCTGTATATTTCAGGTGATTGTCAGATGGCCATATGTGGCGGAGTCAGCTGCATCCTCGAACCTCGCATCTTTGTTGCCCTTTGCAAAGCAAAAATGCTTTCTGTAGATGGTATAAGTAAACCTTTCTCCAATCAAGCTGATGGATATGGAAGAGGAGAAGGATGTGGCATTGTTCTTCTAAAACCTTTAAAAAAGGTATGAAATGTTTACAGTCTCAATGTTTTCTACCATCTCTTTGATATTATTAGAAATGAGCAAAAATATCCAAGACATCTAGTTCCGATGTCATTTCCCATCTGTTTCAGCTGGGCTTCACTTCTTTGGCCAACATCCTTTAATTAGGTATCTTCTAGCAAAATCTGTCACTTCCTTAGACCCATGTCATCATGACATTGTGTGAGGCTTAGTCACTAGGTCAGATCTGTGTACCGTAAATCTTTTCTTTCATTTCTAGAGGTATCATTCATTTTTAGTTGTTTTTTTCTCCTCACTTTAATTGCAATCTTCCTCTTGCTCATTGCCTATGCTTCATCTACTATCCACTATTCTCCAAAGTGACCAATACGTCAGTGAGACTTTTCCTTTTCCCAAGTTTAAAAGGGGGAACTTTTTTCTTTCTTCTATGGGACTAAGCACTTATCGGTAGGTACTTGCTATTCTCTCCTGGCTGAAAGCAGTCACAAACCACTCCTGGCAGCGATTTTCCTACTTTCTGTGATGTGACGTTGACAGAGCAGTTCCTTCGCATCTGCTCTGCTCTGTCGATGGTGTGTCATTGCCAACGTCATGTTTTTTGGCAGCCAGCTCCCTGCTACCTAACTCCGCACAGGCACACTGAGTTTCTGTGATTTGCATTGCATGAGCAGTGTAGTTTGATAGGTCTGCTAGTGACACTTATACCCAGTGAAGGTGCTGGAAATCAGAGTCACTTGCACAGTTATTTGCACTGCTCATGCGCTAGCTCGTAAAACATGAATCACACTAGCTTAGTGCACCTGCGCTCAGTTAGGTAGTAGGGAGCCAGCTGTCAATCAGTATGACATCAGCACTGATGTGTCATTGATAGAGCAGAGTGGAAGAGAAGGCACTGCTCTGTCAACATGACATCACAGAAAGTGGGAAAATCGCCACCAGGAACAGTCTGTGACCGCTCTTATACAAGAGAGATCAGCATATGGCAGAACAAGCATGTAATTAGCAACTACCGACCAATTGTTTAGTCCCATAGAAAAATAGATAACCCATTTAAATTTTAGTGTGAAGGTTGTTATTCTGCTGCCTACTTCCATTTTCCTGTGGGAATTCTGTTTAACATTTTTTAACTTTTTTTTTCAGGCTAAAGAAGAATACTGCAAAATCTGGGGACTTATAACTGCAAGTTCAGTAAACCAAGATGGACACTCTGTATCACCAATCACACGACCATCTCAACATCAGCAGGAACATCTATTACAGCAGATCTATAGTAGGACAGATCCATGTTCTGTGCAGTATGTTGAAGCTCATGGTACTGGGACACCAACTGGTGACCCAATAGAAGCTACAAGCTTAGGAAATATCATTGGGAAAAAACGCTGTAATGGAATGAAGCCCCTGAAGATTGGATCAGTTAAAGGAAATATCGGTCACACTGAATCTGCTGCTGGGGCTGCTGGGTTGATTAAAGTTCTTCTCATGATGCATCATGAAATTATTCCTCCATCTTTACACTATTCTAAAAAAAATGGGAACAAAATCATAGAGAAATCCAATCTAGAAATTCCAACCAGTCCTGAAAAATGGCAAGAGGACATCAAATTTGGAAGAATGGCAGGAATAAATTGTTTTGGGTTTGGCGGAACTAATGTTCATGTTGTTGTAAAGCAAGATAATCAAGAATACCCTAAGTATCATTCGAAAAGATCAGTAGAATTATTTATATTATCGGCAGCTTCCATCAATTCCCTTCTCCTCTGTATTGAAGACACAAAACGAGTGTTAAGCAACACAAAATTATCCCTGGAGAACCTGGTCTACACAGCAGCTTGCAGGAGAAGTCACCTAAATTACAAATACAGAACAGCATTTCTCGCCTCTTCTGTAACTCATTTACACCACCAACTACAAACGGTGAGCAAATTGGCTCCTATGGTTAAATCCAGCCATCATATTGTGTTCATATTCTGTGGAAATGGAGTCCTTTATAAAGGAATGTGTAAGATGCTACTTGAACATGAGCCAGTGTTTAGAGCAAAATGTGTGGCAATCGATAAGTTGATCCAAGCTTATACCTCCATTTCTGTGCTGCAGTTGTTAGAGATGGAGTTTGATGATTTCTCAAGGCCGGATGTGGCCCAGTTGCTGCTCTTTACAATTCAGGCGTCATTAGTGGCTCTTCTGACACATTGGGGGGTGAGGCCAGATGGAATTGTTGGTCACTCAGTTGGAGAAGTTGCAGCAGCTCATTGTTCTGGACTTATTTCACTTGAAGATGCTGTAAAAGTCATTTATTACAGAAGCATGCTGCAATGCAAAGCTACTGGGGGCAGTATGCTGGTAGTTGGCAATCTGCTTGTGACCAAATTATCAAAAATAATTCAGTCATACAAAGAAAAAGTTTGCATTGCTGCTTTCAACAGTCCTACTTCATGCACATTGTCAGGCGATACTTACTCATTAGAACACCTTCATGGGGAGCTGACCAAAAATTACAGTGAAAAGAATATATTTCTCGTAAAGCTTAATGTACCTGCAGCATACCACAGCCCAATGATGGACCCTATATTACATGAAGTAAAAGAGACGCTGCATGATTTGCAAGAAAATAGCATGGAAGTTGATATTTTCTCTACAGTGACAGGTAAACTAGCATCCAAAGGAGATTTCACCACTGGTGATTACTGGGCTAAAAATATTCGTGAACCAGTTGCCTTTCAACAAGCTGTAGAAGCTTCAGCAAGAGATAAAGAAAACCCATTGATCATTGAAATAGGTCCCCGGAGAGCACTACAAAGGAACATCATTGAAACTTTAGGAGCAAAAACAACAGTATTACCTGCTATACAGCCCCAAAAAGAATATGAAGCTGTCTTTTCCATGCTGATGTCACTTTTTACTCAAGGATACAATCCTGACTGGAGCAATGTATTCGGTGCCTATAAATCTTCACCGTCAACAATTCCAAGATATCAATTTGATTGTATCAAGCAAGATATTAAATATGAAAAAATTAGACAAGGGAACCAAACATCATCAAGTCCAAATCATCCATTAATCCATAGCTTGAGTGAAGATTTGTCTGACTTCCACTGCAAGGTTTCTAAAGTCAATGCACCATATGTCTATGAACATAAACATGGAGGATCTGCCCTTATTCCAGGTGCATTCTACGTAGAACTTGGATTGGCAGCTGCGGCTACCAGCTTTAAACCTAAATTGCCGTTAAGTTCTTTGGAAGTCAGTGCAACATTTTCCAGTCCCTGTGTTCTCCACCAAGACTCTGTGGACCTAAAAGTCAAGCTACACCAAGAAGAGAAATTAATGCTTTTTGAAGTTCTAACATCACATGTTTTTGCAAGTGGGAAAATACAAAAACGTAACTATAAACTAAACAAAGACAAAAAAATCTCAGCTGAACATATCTTCAAGAGATGTACTTCGATTTTCAAAGCAGAAACAGTATATGATCAACTCTCTGCAGTTGGATTTGAGTATGGGGAGACTTACAAACAGCTGGGTGATGTACATTATGGAAAAGATCTTAATGAAGGAATTGCCAGAATAAAAGTGAGTGAAGAAGTAAGGGAAACAATGTACGAGTACCATATACATCCAGTCATTTTAGACTGCTTCCTTCAAATGGTGGTTTGTATGGGAACAAGAATGAAAGAATCAGCACTCTTCCCATCATCCATAGGAAGTTTAATGATGCTACAGCCTCTTCAAGAAGAAATGATTATTTATATGAAAATGATGAAAACAACAGAGAAGTACATTGAACTATGTGGATGTTTTGCAGATATCAATGGCTCCATTTTAGTAGAAATAAAAATTGCTCAGCTGACATTTGTAAAACAAACTACAAATAATATAGAAAATACTTTTTTCCAAGTAAACTGGACAAAGAGTTTACAATCCAGTCAGAGATCAGAAAATGAGCCAAAGCTGTTGATTTATTCTGACAAAGTTGGAATAGGTGAAAAGTTATCAAACTACATTCAGAAAGAGGTGACCTACATTCCTTTCAACAGTTGGAATTCGGATATTCAAGTACATAAGCTTCTTAATAGTGAATGCGAAGATGTTGTGTTTATGTGGGGAATCCAAGAATTAACTAAAGATATTCCAAATAATCTTACACAATATCTAGCGAAATGCTGTGAAGTCTATCAACAGCTGATTTTAACAATAAGAAAAAAGACCCCCAAGCCTTCAATCCGGATAGTGACATTTAGAACTGTGGACAATACTGTGGATCGCATTAACCCTGGATTTGCTTTAGTCGGAATGACGAGAGCATGTATGATAGAAATACCTGACATAACATTTCAGCTGATCGACGTTAGCTCCTCCAGTTCCCAAGATGTTGCAGCATTAGTCCAAGTTCTTCTTCATTACAATCCAGAGGTGCATTCAGAGATCTGGATTAAGGAGGGCTCTATTTATACAAGTGAAATTACTCCCACCATCACTGAACAGAGAACACAGGAAATAAAATCTGATAGTTTTACCCTTTATACTTCAGAGCCTTATACAGTAACTAAAATTTCTGCTGAACAAACTAATTTCAATGTTTCTATGCTTAAAAGCCAAGACTTAAAGATTCGTATTGATCAAATTTGCACCCACACAAATGATTATTTTCCTGTTAGTCTTTCAAGCTGGAAATATGGGAATACTCTGTACTGGAACTCTTTGTCTAGTGATAAGCATGAGCTTGTTGCTCTGGATTTTGCAGGGGTTGTTACTGCTGTTGGCAAAGCTGTTAAGAAAATTCACGTTGGTGATAGAGTTGTGGCATGCTATCTGATAACTGCAACCTCTAATGTCATTCTTCCAGAAAATGTTTGCTACTTGGTCAAAAAAGCACCACTGATAAAAAATGCACCTTGTATCTCATTCTTTATCTTGGCCTGGGAAATTCTGCACAATCAACTACCACGTGCAAAGAATAAGCCTAAACTTGTTATTTTAACATCTGATGCAAAGTCAGTTTTGTGCACAGTTTTGTCCAAGACAGCAAAGGAATCTGGATGGGAAACTGTGATAACTGATGGAAGCAGTGTGGTGGATAAGCAATGCACTTCAATGGTCATTCTTCCTATGGCTAGTGCTGTCACTATAGAAATGCTTAATACATTACCACTTCTTAAAGATTTGGTTTTTTTATCTGATCATAAAAATGCAAAAAACTGGCACAATCTAATTCTTAGCAGCAATCAAGACTTTCACATTCACTTACTTGATATTTCTGCTCCTTTCCAGAAGGCATATTTACATCAGAATGCAAAGGAACTGCACAAGTGGCTTTATTCTATATCTTCTGAAACCAACATTATCATTCCAAAAGTTTTGGTTCAACATGAACCTGGCTTGGATAGTAAAGAAACCAGCTACTTTGTAACCCAGTCCTTACCTGTAATTGAGCTAACCAGTACTATCTCAAAGATACCAATGTCAGCACCTGATCCAGTGCTTTTCAAAGATAACGCGGTTTACGTTGTCACAGGTGGTCTGACTGGTCTTGGACTTGAAACGGTGAAATTCATTGTGAACAATGGTGGTAGCCATATAGCAATTTTATCTAGAAGAAAGCCAACCCCAGAAATGGAACAACAATTAAATGCGGTTCAGAATCTAAAGGAAGCAGCCAAGATAGTTGCCATACAATGTAACATTTCCTTCTACCCTGAAGTAAAAAAAGCCATGGAATTAATGAAAAAAATATTTCCAAATATCCCAGTAAAGGGCGTTTTCCATAGTGCTGTGGTTTTTCATGATGGAATTCTGCAGAACCTAAATTTGCTCCATTTTGAGAAAGTTCTCAGCCCAAAAGTAGATGGAGCAGTGAATCTTCACCTTGCCACATCAGACATGAAACTTGACTACTTTGTGTGCTTTTCATCTGTTGCTTCATTTGTTGGAAATCCAGGCCAAGCAAATTATGCAGCTGCCAACTCTTTTCTAGACATGTTCTGCCTATACAGAAGAAATAAGGGTCTTTGTGGACAATCGATCTGTTGGGGTGGCCTCAACCTTGGAGTTTTACTCAATCAGCACCAAATTCTTAAACTCTTAGAAGCAAAAGGAATACTCCTTTTAAATACTGAGGAAATTCACAAGTATCTGAAGAAATGTCTTCAAATAAATAATTCAATTCAAGCAATTGTCAGATTTAACTTCAAAACCATGTATGAAAACTTGATCTCATATATTCCAGGTTTGAAGAAGCGGTTCTATAATATGGTGGTAGAAGAGATAAAGAGTTGGGAGCAAACAACAACAGAAAAACAACCTGGTGGTGGTAATAGAGAAACTTGTGAAGATTATATTTTCTTAGTACTTACGGAGCTCACGGGAGTCAGCTCAAGTGACATCAGTAGCAGTACTCTTCTAACTTCTCTGGGGATTGACTCAATGTCGGCCATGACATTGCAAAGCCGTATCTTTAAAGAGAAGAATGTAAACATACCTCTGGTGAAGCTACTCGATCCCAGCACACAAGTCTCCAGTTTGGTGTCAATGGTTAAAGAAACCACTTGTGATGAAAAAGAGCTAAATGGTGAATTGATAGAGGAAACTTATCTGTGATATGGAAACAAGTTGGCAACAACTGAATTAGACTGAAGTCATTTGATTTACAGCATTTTGTGCTCTTTTATTAATATATAATACATTGATTTTAGGCAAGTTTCTCCGTATATTTTGATAATTTTGCAAACGTTCAGTATATATTGTACAATACTACACAGTTCATTAAAAGGAACATGTCACAATGAAAATGCAGTCCAATCTGCAGGCACCATGTTATAGAGCAGGTGGAATTGAGCAGATTGATGCATACTTTTGTAATAAAGGATTTAGTACAACCTGGTTTTATTATTTAAACCTCTGCTCGATTTGGGATTTTCAGTCCAGCAGGCGGTCCTATCAGTGATTCACAGATATCTCTGAATTCACCCTTCTTCAAAGGAAGCTGTCAGTCATTGATAGGACCGCCCACTGGACCAAAAATCCCAGAACGAGCAGAGGTTGAAATTATGAAAACACAGATTATATTGAATCTTTATCCACAAAACTATATCTCAAATCTACTAAGCTTCTCCTTCTTTATATGCTGCAGATTAAACTGCATTTTCATGGTGACTAGTTCTTTTTAAACATGGTAAAGAAGTTCTAATTGGCACAGATGGGCTCAAAATTGAAAAATTTACTTAATCCACTTGTCTTCCTTATTCTGAGCCGTAGCGAAAGCTGGGGCCACATTCTGCCCATAGTAATCTTACTATAACACTGTAGTTGTCACTCCTGTAGTAGAAGCACACACGAAGAACCAAAGCAGTCAGTAATATTGAACAATTTATTATTTTCCTTTTTTTCGTAATCACAGATTTTTGTAATCGGTTATTACAGTAAACATCCATGATGGTTTGATCTTCTGTCTATAGTTATCTTATAATTTTATGAAAATACTGCTGATTCTCAGGTTAAATTTGCTTATAAAATATTTTTTACACATCTTGGGCAGGTGTATGTGAAACCGTCCTATAACTGATTTTTCTGGATAAATAAGCAATATGCAGAAATATATATATTTTTTACTTCTGACATGTTTGTTATGATGTTTGCAATTTATATAAGTATTTTTACATAGAATGTAAACTTTGTTACATTTACAGTTAGACGTGAACAGGAATATGTTGGCGATTTTCTTGTACCGCGATACTGAATAATATTTGAAATGAACTGCAAGTACTGTATTTAGAATCTGATTAATAAAAGTATTCACTCCCTCTCCTTGGACTTTTATTGTCCAATTGTGTTACAACATTAATTCACAATAGATTCACCTTTTTTTTAATAAGGAATAAAAAAAAAAGCCTTTTAATATCAATATGAAAATACATTACTTAAATTTGATGTACATTGATTGCAATTATGGAACAAAATAATAGAATATTCAACCCCCCCTGCTTCTGCATATTGGCAAATAATATATCACACAGTGCAAAAAACTAACATTTGCATACCATTCGGTTCACACCGGAGCGTGTAATACTGAGAATACATTTTTTACCACTGTCAAACTAGTCCACTAGGGCATCTTCCAGTTGGCCATCCCTTCCTAATATAACTAAATGACTTCCTCTTGTGCCACTAGCAGATATACTGTAGGCAGAAGAGAGCCCTTGAACAAGAACAGTATATTGGCTCTGTGCAGTTCAATAATGGGTCTGTGGCAGAAGCTGCTTGCTGTTTTTCAGGTGGAATTAGGCCCACTTACTGCTTTTGGCCCCAAAGTGGCTGTACAGGATGCACCAATGGTATGTCCGCCTCAGTCTTGTGCTACTGTAAGTATAGTAGAAAAGAATGAACTAGACCCAACCAACAAGTCACGGTCCATTTGCAAGAGCGAGTTGTCTGATTTTCAGTCATAGCTTTAGCTGCTTCCTCTTCCGGAATCTCTCACTGGCATTTATATCCCCTTTGCCCAAACTCCTACAAGTCCTGCATCCTCCAACTTAAACTTCACTGCAATTAGTTACACTTCTAGGAAAGTAGCAAGATCTAAGTTTACTCTCTCTCTATACATATATACAGTAGATATAGAAAGTGTGTGAGAAAACGCCAGGTTTTTGTCATGTAATTATACCCAGAAGAATTTCAGACCTTTTTCATAAGAGATTCCCAAATGATATACAGGTACATCTCAATCAATTAGAATATCATCAAAAAGTTTATTTCAGTTCTTCAATACAAAAAGTGAAACTCATATATTATATAGAGTCACTACAAACAGTGTGATCTATTTCAAGTGTTTATTTCTGTTAATGTTGATGGTTATGGCTTACAGCCAATGAAAACATTAATGTATATTTCCGAGATCCCAAGAACATGGCGAATGCCCACCTGGGTCTTGACTCGTTCTAGCATAAAGGGATAGGGAGATACTTACATTAGCTAGTAGGAAAGATAACAAAGCTGTGTTTGGTCTTAACGCGTAGCAGAGGCCCAATTGGATCTGATGGTACCAGAACCACCTTCCTAGGACCGTCCATTAAGGAGTTATGACCCATCCTAGGTTTTGGAGTCTTTAGCTGCTAGGTGCAAGAGGGATAGATTTTGATCCAACCCAGGGGGCAGGAGGGTGTGACCAACCAAGGGGTGAAATGCTCCTGCAAAGCATGGCCTAGTGCATTCTTACGGGGAGGTCACTACGACATATCGTATGGGGAGAAGTCCAGGAACAGAGGGGTACACAAGCCTCCCTTGTGGCAGCCCCTCCCCCACAGGCAGGCCTTCCATCTGACTGGTAACTCTCATATTCTGCTTATATCTTTTGTCTTACCACTCTTGTATTTGCATATTTGAGCATTGTATATGTATAACCCTTGTGTATATAGTGTATTCTCTAGTGTGCCCTTAAGTCGATTAAATATATAATTTAACCTCGGTTTAACTTTCCATGCTACAGGGGCTGCTTTCTGGCCCATTATAATTCCCATTAACAGACCGGGCTTATATCGAACAAGGAACTGGTGGCGGTACTACCAGGCTGATAAGGTTCTGTTTCACTTGGGCTAATGAAAGGGGCCGCTCAGCCTGTGAAGGGTTTGAGCGAATGTGGTGCCATGTGAGTGACTGTATGGGCCACCTCCTCTCACTCCTGATGCCTTCCTGAGCCCATGTGGACAGGTGGTTTCTGTATAAAACTGTACCAAACCAATCTGATCTTGCGTGTCCCGAGGGAGTGCAAAACGTCACATTAGTGAAAGTTGGGAGATCGCATTGCGTGATCCGTCTGATGTAATAGTGATATCAGGCGGGTGGCGAAGTGCGGATCCTTCCCATGCGGTGGCAGCACGGTGGGATTGAAATAATAGTGTATGTGAGTGTGGGACCCATACTCCCATACACTAAAGACTACCAGCATTAACTTTTGCTGCTGGGGTCTTAAGATCAGCTCAGCATTACACAGTCCAAGTGCAAATACTGTAAGATGTGTGGGTGCATCAGATTGCAGCTTTGTGTCAGTGACCAAAGAATGCAAGGATGGCCAACGGCAACAGGAGCAGAGCCAGGGAGATGGTCAATGCTACGGATGGTGTAAGACTATGCTGCTCAAGCAGAAGGGGAGTCCAGACCAGGCTCCCAAAGTAGCCAGTCGTTGGCAGTCAGTTCCGCAGTGGGCCACTCACCACATGCCAATCCCCTCAGCCAGGCAAGCTCGGATGACCTCATGAAAACTGCCCTGGCCAGTCTCCAGGCTGGGGACAAGGCCACCTATGAGACCCTAATGGCAGCATGTCAGCATAAGCGCGAGCACCAGCGACAAATGCTTCAGCTCCAACTCCAGCTCCAGCTGCAGACCCAAGCCAGTTGCGAGTCCCCTGAGATCCGAGTACTGAAGCTACAGGTGGAGGACTTCCCCATACTGGACAAAGGAGGAGACTTGGACACTTTCTTGGTGAAATTTGAAAAAACTTGCCATCAGTACCATCTGCCTGAGGACCAATGGGTCCGGTTCTGCCCATGCTTCCCTCTCCACGTTGGTAGATAAACTCTGACTGTGTCATCTCTGCAGACAGCCGGGACAGTTCAAATCCATGTGTCCCCAGAGCAAGAAGGGCCTGTCCCTGTCCCAGAAACCATCCACTGTTCTGTGGGTTGTTGGGGGTAGTGGGAGGTCCCTTGAAAACCTTCATCATAGGCCAGGCCATGTCCATGGGACTACGGGACACCGGTGCTGAGATGACTCTTGTGCGGCCTGAGCTGGGAAAACCCTCGCCGTCTCCAGGACTTGAGGCGTCGAACCGGTGCTGCTCATTGCCAAGGTGTATTTGGACTGAGCCACCAGGAGGGGAGTGCCAGGTGGGGGTAAACTCGAATATTCCCGTGAGTGTTTTGCTTGGGACAGCTAGTATGTGTCCACTGAACCCCCAAAGCCTGATCCTCCAGACAACTACGTCATGTCCACCCATGTTGATGTCAATGTGATTAACATGCCTACTGATGAGGGTGTGGGGGTGGGTGATGTACAGTGTACCTCTCCCCTTGGGGAGATCAATCAAGCCAGTTGTGATAAGGCCTTAGAGTGTGGCCAGCAGGCCTGCTGGAACAGTTTGTCCTGTGAGGTTGTCACAGAGGGCAGACAGCTGTGGAAGGGGAGCATTCAATTGAGGGCGGGGCTGTCCCAGGAGAGGTAGAGCTCCCAGGTAAGGCTTCATTGCAGGGTTCCTCAACAACTGGGATGTCAGAAGGCCAGGTTAGTCACTTTGGACCGGCGAATTGGTTGAAAACAGAGGAGAAGCTCTACCCGTTGTTGCAGCAGCCATGGCCGCTGTCACGCGCAGTAGTAGTGCCATGGCCTCGGGGGTCCAACTGCTTTTCTCCTTCCAACTAAGCGGCTGCTGGGTCAGAGGGAAGCCAGGAGATGGGTCCCAGGGAACTGACAGAAGATGTGGCAGTCTTGTCTATTCTAGCGGCGTTGGAAACTGACGACAGCATGAAAGCTCTTAAGGAGCAGGCGGCACAGCCTCCCTCAGACTCAGACCTTGAGCGGGTGGTCTGGGACCAAGGTCGGCTGTACCGGTTAATGGTCCAGCAAGGTTCACCGGAGGTGTGGCCTAGGGACCGACAGTTAGTGGTATCCTATCCATTCAGGGAGGAGTTATTTCAGATTGCACAAGAGATTCCAAAGCCGGACATCTAGGGATCGCTAAGACCAAGGCCAGGATAGCAAAGCATTTCTACTGGCCAAGGATGGGGGCCTATCTGGATGCCTACTGCCCTTTGTGAGACACCTGTTAGAGGCGGGGCGATGCCCCAATGGTAACTCTGACCAATAATTGAAGAGCCTTTCAGGAGGGTGACTCTGGGTTTGGTTGGCCCGAAGGGCACTCCCAGCAGCTACGAGATATGCTTCATATTGACGGTTGTAGACTATTCCCACCGGTACCTGGAAGCGGTAGCCTTGTCATCCTTGCCAAAAGGTGACCACCGCCTTACTGGAGATTTTCTCCTGATTGGGTTTTCCCCAGGAAATGCTCACTGACTGGAGGACCCACTTCATGTCTCAGTGGATGGAGTCCCTCTGTAAGCAAATACAGGTGCAACATCTTGTGACCAACCCGTACCACCCACAGACCAACGATGCTTAAGATGTTGGTCAACTCACATGGGTGCGACTGTGAGTGGTATCTCCCACACCTGCTATTTGCACACCGGGAGGTTCCACAGGTCCCAACGGGGTTTTCCACCTTCGAGCTCCTGTAAGTGCAACATGTGCGGGGGCTCCTGGTCTGGTGAAAGATCTGGGAAGGGGACTTAGCCACCCGTGAACCGTCAGTCGTCGAGTATGCCATGCACTTCCGTGACAAGATGCAGGCCTAGGCGCAGCAGGTGCACGATAATATGATACGAGCCCAGGCTGACCATAAGCGACGGTACAACCAAAATATTTGTGAGAGGACCTACCAGGTGGGTCAAAAGGTGTGGGTACTGGTCCCTGTACTCCAGGCCCGTACCTTGTGCACCACGTCTCAACGCCGCAACATACCTTGGTCACGTTGAACCATGCCCGGGGAAGGCGGAATGCCTTCCAGATGAACATGATGAAGGCACATCATGAGAGGGAGGCCTGCGCCCTCCCTGTATGTGACCTGCCAGAGGAGGGAGAGGCGGAGACCCTCCCGGACATGCTCGCCCAGGCTAGGGTGGGTGGGACCATTGAGGACGTGAACGTTTACAACCAGCTCTTGTTGGACCAACAGTCTCAGCTGTGGTCAACTCTACACCCCTTCCGGGATTTGTTCAGCAACAAGTCCGGAAGAACAGAGTCGGCTGTCCATCACGTGGATACCGGGGATCACCCCCCCAAATCCGGCGTTCAGCATATTGGGTCTCCCTGGAGGTACAGCAGCACATGCACCAGGAGATTGACGAGATGCTGAAGCTGGAGGTCATCCAGCCATCCAGTAGCTCTTGGGCTTCGACTGTAGTCCTTGTCCCAAAGAAGGACCGGACAAACCGGTCCTGCATGGACTACAGGGGGCTCAATGCTGTCATGGTCACTGATACGTACCCAATGCCATGCATCAATGATCTGCTCGATCAGTTGGCCGGGGACAAATACCTGACCTTCATGGATCTGAGCTGAAGATATTGGCAGATTCCACTGACCCGCGAGGCATGGGAACGCTCTGCCTTTATCACCTCATTCGGACTGTACGAATCCACAGTGAAGAATGCCCCTGCCACTTTTTAGCGAATGGTCAACATGCTGCTCAAGGTACTTGAAGGGTAGACGGACGCCATATTCAGTCCCACCTGGGAGGATCACCTAGAGCATCTGGCGCAGGTGCTCGGGCAGATCCGCCGGGCAGGCTTGACCATTAAGCCGGAAAAGTACCAGCTGGGTATGAGTGAGGTCCATTACCTAGGACACTGGGTAGGCTGTAGGCACTGGGTAGGAAGGGGGGCTCTAAAGCCAGAGCCTGGAAAGGTGGATGCCATCGCATCCTGGCCCACCCCAGGACCAAGAAACTGGTGATGTCCTTCCTGGGCACCGCCAGGTACTATAGGAGGTTCGTTCCTCATTATAGTAGACTGGTAAAGCCTCTGACGGATCTCACCAAGAAGAAGCTGCCCTCCGCAGTCAATTAGACAAACAACTGTGAGACGGCCTTCCGGGCGCTGAAGACCGCCCTTTCCACCTTCCCGATACTACAGGCAGCAAACTTTATATGGCCGTTTGTAGTACAGATCGACACCAGTGATTTTGGCCTCGATGCTGTGCTCAGCCAGGTCGACACTACGGGCCAAGACTACCCCATTTTGTACCTGAGCCGGAAGCTACTGCCGAGGGAGGTGGCTTACTCCACGATGGAGAAGGAATGTCTGGTAATTGTGTAGGCCCTGCAGTGTCTGCATCCATACTTGTATGAACCCAATTCACCCTGGAAACAGACCACAACCCCCTCAGCTGGTTACACATAGTTTCCGGAACGAATGGTAGGTAGCTGTGTTGGAGCCTTGCGCTCCAGCAGTACCACTTTGCCATTCGCCACAAGTTCCGTGACCCCGGTAATGTTGATGGGTTATCCCGATGAGGGGAGGTTGTGAATCGGGGCGCGGCAGAACCCCGGGAAATGCTGCCCCTAGCACCCTCTAAAGGGGGAGGTATGAAGGATAGGGAGATGTAATGGCAGCTTAATATCGTCCCGTAAGCATGTGTAGCTGTAACAAGACACCTAGCTCCACAGATAGTCCCGCCTTTCAGCCACAAAGTCAGAACTCACACCCCCACCAGCTAGCTAGAATCCAAACTCCTACAGGAAGACCCCCTATGGATCTAAACCATGTGGTCTGCTTTGTTCAGACAGCTAGGAATTCCATAAGGAGTTATGGAGATACTATATGTCCTAGCCGCACATCGTGTATATTTCCGAGATCCCCAGAACATGGTGAATGCCCACCTGGGTCCTGACCGGTTCTAGCATGAAGGGATAGGGAGATACATAGAATAGCTAGAAGGAAAAAGGTAGCAAGGCTGGGGCCCAGCTGGATCCGATGGCACCAGAACTGCCTCCCTAGGACCGTCCATTATAGAGTTATGACCCATCCTATGTTTTGGAATCTTTAGCTGCTAGATGCAAGGAGAGTGGATTTAGGTCCAATCCAGGGGGCAGGAGCATGAGACCAACCAAGGGGTTAAATGCGCCTGCAAAGCATTTTTAGTTTGCCCTTCAGTTGATTAAATATATAATTTAACCTTGGGCAGCTCTTTTACCTCTTATCCACGAATCCACACGTCCATTTCTCGGTTTAACTTTCCATGCTACCGGGGCAGGTTTCTGGCCGATATAATTGTAGTTAATGGACCGGGCTTATATCTAACGAGGAACTGGTGGCGGTTCTACTGGGCTGATAAGGTTCTGTTTCACTGGGGCTAGTGAAAGGGGCTGCTCAGCCTGTCAGGGATGTGAGCGAGTGTGGTGCCACGTCAGTGACTGTGTGGGCCACCTCCTCTCACTCCCGGTGCCTTTCTGGGAGCATATGGACAGGGGGTGTCTGTGTAAAACTGTACCAATCTGACCTTACATGACCTAAGGGGGTGTGGAACTTCACATTAGTGAAAGTGGGGAGACTGCATTACGTGATTCGTCTGACGTAATAGTGACGGATGTGAGGATCCTTCACACCTTCACTGTTGTAAGCTATTTATGGACCATGGCTTTTTCTGTAATATACAAATAAGAAATTGTCAGGGAAAATCCTACCAGAAAAGCTAAACTTTAAATATGGTTTAACAGAATCACTGTGAATTATGGCAGCTGTGTAATAACTACTATTTAACATCCGTTTAAATGCAACTGGCTAATTCTAAACACAACCACATCCCCAATTACAAAAGGGTTTTCACATTTATGCTACCAAATTATTTTTGTTTTATTTTCATTTTCAAAATGATTTGTACAGATTATGGGTGACATTTTAAGTGTCCATTGCTCTAGTATGTGTAACCCAGCTTTTTCCTGTGCTGTGATCTCCCCTACATCTGCCTCTAGCATTCACTTGATGTATTTTTCAACTACCCACTGCTCCACTACCCTCACTTTTATTTATGACCTCCTTATTATTCTGCCCTGAATATCCAGCATCTGGCTCAGCCTTAATCAGCTGATAAAGATGAGCACAAACCACTCCCCCCTGGTTCAGAGCTGAATGCATTCTGTATCAAATATATTGTGAGCTACTTATCTGCAATGATTTTAGTCTGCGTCTTTCTCCTTAAGTGTCCAGTGTGAGAAATAAGAATTATACCAGAATTGAACCAGAAGGGAACTGAAGGTAACTGGATACTTGGACACTGTAAACAATGTTTGCGTTTGTTTTCACTCTCACCCCCATAATACTTTTTACAACCACCCCTAATCCATAAACCTAGAAAGGAACTGGTCATCTCTCCCGCCATCCTCCCCATCCATCTCACCTCCTCCTCAGAACTATTCCTCAACATTCAATCCTGTCTCTAAGCACAGACAGCCACTGTGACATGCAGAAGTAGTGCTGTTGCAGAATGTGACATGCAGAAGTAGTGCTGTTGCTTTAAAAGCATTCAGCAACTATTAGAAGTAACACAAGCACATGAGACAGGGAGTGTTGTTCTCCAGAAGCATCAAGCAACTAGATGGGTTAACACAGTCACAGGAGACAGGGAGTGTTTTAGCAGATCCCCAGGGGATTGTGAGGAAGTTGTTTACATTCTGGCTGCAGCCAAAGGGAGAGGTGGTGTGTGTGATGTGTATCTCACAGAATTGCAGGAAAGAGAACAGGATTCAAGTCCAGCGTGAAGCTCAACACAGGTCAGATACCCTGCACAGTTAGTTCAGGAAGTCTATCATCGGGCAGGAAGATAAGGACTGAAAGGAATCGTGTCACAGAGATCATCTCCCTCATCAAACCTTCTCCCCTCCATCTCCATGCAGGATAAAGAATGCTGTGTACAATTGAGTCCATGTGAAGGAAAAGCCTGTGGTAGTGTATGCATTAAAACTGTGCTGTACTGTGCTACAGGATAATATACTGTGTACTGCTGTGCTGCAAAGGAGATTGTACTGTTACTACTGGAGCCTGTTCTTCATAAGACTTAACTTGCACTGGCTGTGCGGCTTCTTATTAAATGCTACTGTTCTACTGTTTATAAGGGCTCTTGTCAAGTGTGTCTAGTCAGCAAGTGAAAACCTACATGTCTGTGCCTGAGGGTCAATGCCCCTGTGTACCTGAGAGAAGCTGCAGTCTATGGTTGCCCTGACTAACGGTTCCCCCAGGATTCCAAAGAATTCATGTAACCTGTCTCGCCCCTATCTGAACCTAGCGGCGTGCTTGTAACACCACCGCATGCTCTCTCCTGCTCCCACCTGCTAACACTTTCTCTGCTCTTCCTCACTGCTGGCGATATCTCTCCAAATCCTGGCCCTTCTCACCACATCCCCACAGTCACTTCCACCTCCTATCCACGATCTATCACAAACTCTTGCAACCCTTCTAACCTTATACACATATGCCCAGCCCACGCTTCTCCAGTCCCTCTAACAGGAGCTCTAGGGAACGCTCGCTCTGTCTGCAACAAACTTTCCTACATCCATGATCTTTTCATCACTAACAAACTTTCCTTCCTCGGCATCACCGAAACCTGGCTCACCCCCTCTGACACAGACTCTCCAGCTGCATTTTCGTACGGTGGATTCCATCTTTCTCACACCCCCCGCCCCATTGGCAAGCATGGCCACACACTGGACCTCATCTTCACCCGCCTCTGTTCCCTATCTAACCTCTCCAACTCACCTCTCCCTCTTTCTGACCACAACCTACTTACATTCTCTACCTTCTCCTCTCCGGGGCCACAGTCCTTACTCCACAAACTTGCACACCCTCGCAGAAATTTTAAACACTTTGACCCACACTCAGTCTCTAAATCCCTTCTCCCTCTTACAACCATGAATCTGCAAATAGTGCACGCCCTTATCATCTCCCGCCGCGACTACTTCAACCTCGTGCTCTGTGGCCTCCCTTCTAATACTCTCGCACCCCTCCAATCAATCCTAAGCTCAGCTGCCCGATTAATCCACCTGCCCCCCCGCCCCCCCTGCTATTCCCCTACCTCTCTTCTCTGTCAATCCCTTCAGTTGCTCCCCATTGCCCAGAGACTCCAATTCAAAACCCTAACCTTGGCATACAAAGCCATCCACAACCTGTCTCCTCTATACATTTGTGACTTAGTCTCCCGGTACATACCGGCACGCAACCTCCAATCCTCACAAGATCTCCTTCTCTACTCCCCTCTTATCTCCTCTTCCCACAATCGCATAAAAGATTTCTTCCGTGCATCCCCCCTACTCTGGAACTCTCTACCCCAACATAGCAGGCTCTCGCCTACCGTGGAAACCTTCAGAAGGAAACTGAACACCTACCTCTTCCGAAAAGCCTACAACCTGCAGTACCACTGCTCCACCATACCGCTGCACAGCCAGCTCTACCCTCACCTACTGTATCCTCACCCATCCCTTGTAGAATGTGAGCCCTTGCGGGCAGTCTCCTCTCTCCTGTACCAGTCGCCGTCACGTTTTGTTCAAGATTATTGCAATTGTTTTTGCTATATATACCCCTTTTCACATGTAAAGAGCCACAGAATAAATGGAGCTACAATAATAAATAATAATAATAACAACATTAAAGGGGTTGTCTGGCCTTAGGGCTCAGGTCTGCAGTCCCTCTATGTAACTGCATGCTGTGAGGATTCTTCGGTGCCAGTGCCGAGAGCAGGTGGTCATGAGATTTGCATACTTCTGGCCACACTTGGTACCCTTGTAGTGAGAGGTCTAATCAGCCCGTGACTGCATGTATAAAAATCATATACTCGCAGTCACGAGCCCAATGCCGGTACCAGTGAATCCTCACAGCACACAGTGCGAGGGATGTGAGGATTCACAAGTCTGCAGGCACAGAGTGACTGAAAACTTGTCCCCTAAGGCCGGATAATCCCTTTAAAGAGAGCCTGATAGCTGATACATCCTGCACGTTCCACAAGCAACATGTGCCAGGCACAGGCTGCATGATCTCAGCCTGGGACACGTCTGGTTCCTGGAGTGACAGGTCTCTCCCTACTCATGCTTAGGCTGAGTTCACACGATGCGTATTTCATGCGTTTCCGCGGCGTTTTTTCAGTTGCGTAAACGCCGTGGAAACGCATGAAAAACGCATGGTAGAAGGGAAGCAATGTTCCCCAATTGAAATCCGCATGTGCTGTGCCCATGATGCTGCGCTCAAAAATCCGCAGCATGTCATTTAATTTTGCGGAAACGCGGCATTTTCGCCGCCATTGACTTGCATTAGAACGCGCCAATTCCGCAACACTGCATTTGTACTTGCGTAATTGGTGCGTTCTAATGTGCGGATGGTACCCGAGTGTGGAGGAGAGGAGAGTCTCATCCACACCCAGGTACCATTAAAAAAGCTGTAAAAACAAGAATAAAATAAAAAATATATATATACTTACCATCTGTCGGCCCGCGCAGCGCTCCTGCTTTGTTCCTGGCACTTGAAGTGAGTTGTAGGACCTGCGGTGACGTCAGAGTCATGTGACGGGTCACGTGACGCTGACGTCGGCAGGTCTTTCAATTCAAAGTTGCCGGCAGCCGGGAGAACGGAGTGTAAGCAGGACAGCGCGGGCCATCAGAGGTAAGTATATACATTCTCTCGGGTCACACTATATAAATCCATGCTGTTTGCATGGATTTATATAGTGTGACCTAGTTGTCAAGCACTTTCCAGGTGATGCTAAAATCGCCTGCAAAGCGCTTGTCAATCTGCATGCGGAAACGCATGTGAATCCGCATGTGGATCCGCATGTATTCTGCAGGAAAAACGCATGTGACGCACCCCCTGGGCCTGTGTTGTGTAGCGTTGCGCACGCGGGGAATACCCGGAGCCGGATCTGTCGGGGTTAGTAGTCCTCGTGGCGGTGACCCGGTCCGTGCCCAGGGTGTCAAACTAAGTGGCGGAATTTAGCAGAAGATGTTATAGTGTTCGACTACGCCACCCGTTGAATGCGGT
Source organism: Phyllobates terribilis (assembly GCF_046119375.1). NCBI lineage: Eukaryota > Metazoa > Chordata > Amphibia > Anura > Dendrobatidae > Phyllobates > Phyllobates terribilis. The sequence goes on from NW_027362764.1 coordinate 83,339,270, forward strand.
TATGAAGCCGCCGCTGCAGGGCAGACCGCTGAGGCCGGTGGTACAGTTGTGCAGCGTGGGTAGTATAACCCCCAACGGGAGGGGTATGGCCTCAGGGCAGCAGACGTGGATGATGGGGATAGCAGAATTGCACGCAGGCACCAGGAACCACTCAGAGACGGTGCGGTGTAGTTCAGGGTCTTTACTGGTGGCAAAGGTAGACCCTCCCGGGAGTACTGGCTAGCGATCGGGGCCTGGTCAGTCCGTGAGCAGATAAGATCTCCCCCGGCCAGGCGGAGTTGTAGGCCTCCCCAACTAATTGTACTCTTCCTGGCTACCTTGCTAGAAGCGGGTAAAAGTAGCCCACGTCCCTGAGTGTACCGTGTGGTGCTCACCCGTATGGCCGGTGACTCGGGGCCTTCTGGTAGCCTCCGCTCCACGACGGCGGTGCTGGTCCCTTGCGTGTGACCGTGCCTTCGGGTTTCTTGGCCAGAGGACCTGAAATCCCCTGCCGGACGGTTTCTGCTGCTGGGTATGGAACAGTCCCCACAGCCTCGGACTCCGTGTCCGGTGAGATCTCTTCAGTCAGGACGAGCTCTACAGCTTCCAGTCCTGGACCCCTTTTATCCCTGCTCCCACAGAGCTCCTGATCTTGCTCTCCCTGCATCTGCTCCACTCCAGACCAGACTGTGTCTCTGTCTGGGACTCCTCTTCTTCTCTTCTTTTTCTACCTAACCCCACCTCAGCCCCAGTTTATATAGGGGAAGTTCTTCCCCTCCCAGGACTGGGCAGGAGGTGTGGCATGCTTAGGGTTCCTGACCAGGAGACCTCCCACCTGCTCACAGACGTAATATTGCTATTACTGTGGTAACCAGAACCCTGGGGTGCCACATTCCCCCCTAGTAAAATTTAGTACTCCGGGACTAAACATATTTTTGAAAACATAACAGGGTATAAACAGGAACAATACAATAAGGAAAAACACGTTAGGGTGGTCACGGAGTGTCCGCAACCGGGTGCAATTTTTGAAGCAAAAAGGGTGTCCATTTCACCAAAGAACGGGGAGCCGTAACCAGGTAGGGGTCTGTCCTGCCCCGAGTCTTTAACAGTCTATAGTCCGTTCCTGGGTTACGCTCCAAACATATATACAACAGAGTTCCGGTTAATCCACAAAAGACACCTATAAAATAACTGGAAAAACATAATTATTTACAAGCAACAGTAAACAGGTAAATACCAATAAGACAGTCTGAACACTTTAGATCCTCCAACGTACGGGCAACTGGCCTCTATTGGCCCTAGTAGACCTACGGAGCTTACTGACCGGTCCTGAGCTACAGGGTGTAGGAGCTGTCAAAGGTAAGCTGGGCAGCTGTCTACGGACTCTTTGGCTCACTAGGGGCACGGCAGGCTCACTATAAGCAGAGGGTCGATTCTCCTGGTCTGCTTGTGTGGGGTCTTCTGCCTCCTGGACCGGCTGCTCTTCCAGCTCTACCTGTTTTTCCGTAGGCACTTGGGATGCTGGCTGGAGGAAGGTGAGGACGGGTACCACAACAGCGCCATTTACCTGTGTCCAAGACCGAGGGAAGTCTCCGAGTACAGTACTGACCATCTCTTCCCTTTCCTCTGTGGGTCGAGGGTTTTCTTGATCTTCTTCAGGGTTTTGTAGCTGCTCGGGACACTTCTTCAGGTGATATCGGGAGACAATGGCTGTGGTTTCTCCTCCATCCTTACTGATTGTGCAGATTTTGGGGTTTTCATGGCTTGATGGCAGTACGGTGTACGGGTCCTTCTCCCACTGGTCGTCCAACTTGTGGAGCCGTCTTTTCCTCTTCAAGACCTGCTCTCCAGGTACCAGGGGAAAAGCGGGAGCACACTGGTTGTAAGTCTTCTCCTGTCTTTCTCTTGCTTGACGGAGACTTCGCTCAACGCTCTCCTGTACTTTCCGGTACTGCTGCTGCCTCTCTGTGTCCCAGTCTGCTTCTGGTGAAGTGTCCTCGGGTGTCAGGACTCCCATATCCAGATCAACAGGCAGCTCACCAGGTCTTGCTCTCATTAGGTAAGCCGGGGTACAGTTGGTAGAACCTACAGGGATGTGGTTGTATAGGTCCACCAGATCAGGCAGTTTCTCAGGCCACAGACTGCGTTCTTCCAGGGGCAATGTTTTCAGAAGGTCTATCACCACCTGGTTCATCTTCTCGCAAAGTCCATTGGTTTGCGGATGATAGGGTGTTGTTCTTATCTTCCGGCAGCCATACAGAGTGCAGAACTCCTGGAAGACTTCCGCTTCAAAGGCAGGTCCTTGGTCCGTCAGCACCTGCTCTGGGTATCCGTGTGGACGACAGAAGTGCTGCTGGAAGGCTCTAGCTGCTGTTTGAGCCATTAAGTCCTTGACGGGGACTACAACCAAGAACCGGGAGTAGTGATCCACGATGGTTAACGCATAGACGTAGCCACTTCTGCTGGGGGTCAGTTTTACATGGTCCAAGGCTACCAGTTCCAACGGCTGCCTGGTGACGATGGACTGCAGGGGAGTCTTCTGGCTGGCACGGTCCTTCCTTCTTAGGTTGCATGGGCCACAGTCTCTGCACCACCTCTCGATGGTCCCTCTCATGCCTACCCAGTGGAACCGCCCGCGCAGCAGGAACCCCAGCTTCTTCCATCCGAAGTGCCCAGCTCCGTCGTGGTATGCCTCCAGTACCATAGTCGCGTCTCTTCTTGGCACCACTACTTGCCAGATCAGTTCATGCGTCCGGGAGTTAACCATTCTGCGGCACAACTTCCCCTTGTAAAGAAACAGTCGACTCTTCTCAGCCCACAGTTGCTTGGTCTCCTCCAGAGCGTCTGGGTCAAGGCGGGCATCTGGCCGAGTCAGCATCTCCTTCACTAGTCGGACGGCGGGGTCACTGTTTTGTGTTTCCGCCCAGTTGTAATGAGGTAAGGGGTTGAACGTAGCGGATTGCTTACCCCTTACACGGTGGGAATACTGGGTAGTCCTATGACGGTGAAACGCGGGGAGTTCAACTTCTTCCAGTTCCTCTGGATCTTCCCCTACGTCCGGTAGGTTTGGCATTCTGGACAAGGCATCCGCGTTGGTATTGGAGCGTCCTGCCCGGTATTTGATCGTGAACTCATAGTTGGACAGGCGGGCCATCCATCTCTGCTCCAGGGCACCGAGTCTTGCAGTGTCCAGGTGTGTCAACGGGTTGTTATCCGTGTACACGGTGAACCGCGAAGAGGCGAGGTAGTGCTTAAAGCGTTCGGTGACTGCCCACACCACTGCCAGGAACTCTAGCTTAAATGAGCTGTAATTCTCAGGGTTTCTTTCGGTGGGTCGCAGTTTTCGGCTGGCGTAAGCAATTACCCGTTCTCTCCCCTGCTGGATCTGGGACAGTACGGCTCCTAGCCCGATGTTACTTGCGTCGGTGTAGAGGATAAAGGGCTGGCTGTAATCAGGGTACGCCAGGATTTCATCCCCCGTGAGGGCCATCTTCAGCTGGCGGAAGGACTCTTCTTCCAGCTTCTCCCATCTGAAGGGCGGCTTCTGGTTCTTGGCCTTCCTGGACTGGCCTATCAGGAGGTCCTGCATAGGAGCTGCCTTTTTGGTGAAACCGGGAATGAATCTTCGGTAGTAGCCTACCAACCCGAGGAACTGCCGCACTTCCTTTACGCTGGAGGGTCTTGGCCATTCCTTAATCGCGGTGATCTTATCAGGGTCGGGAGCCACTCCGTCAGCACTCACCACGTGTCCCAGGTACTGCACTTTTGGTTTTAGCAGGTGACACTTCGACGGTTTCACCTTCAGACCATAGTTTGCCAGGGCTTCAAACACTTCCGCCAGGTGTTTCAGGTGGTCCTCGTAGGTTTTGGAATAAACTATAACATCGTCCAGGTACAGCAGGACCGTCTCAAAGTTCCGGTGTCCCAGACAGAATTCCATCAATCGTTGGAAGGTTCCTGGTGCGTTGCAGAGTCCGAACGGCATGCAGGTAAACTCGCTAAGTCCCATCGGGGTGGTGAATGCGGTCTTCTCCCGGTCCGCCTCTGCGACAGGAACCTGCCAGTACCCGCTAGTGAGATCCAAAGTGGAGAAGAAGTTAGCAGATTTTAAAGCAGCCAAAGACTCCTCTATCCTTGGTAAGGGGTACGCATCTTTGTGTGTGATACGGTTGATTTTCCGGTAATCTACACACATTCTCATGGTGTTGTCTTTCTTTTTAACCAAGACTAGTGGAGCTGCCCAGGGGCTACAGCTATCCCTGATTACCCCAGCCTCCTTCATGTCTCTAAGCATCCCCTTGGCGTGTTGGTAATGTGCAGGGGGTACGGGACGATACCTCTCTTTTATGGGAGGATGGTCTCCCGTGGGGATGTGATGTTCCACTCCCTTCACTCGCCCGAAGTCTAGCGGGTGTTTACTGAACACTCTCTCGTATTCCTGGATCACCCGGTAGACTCCCTGCTTTTGGTGAGCGGGTGTGGAGTCAGTACCCAAATGCAGTTGCTGACACCAGTCCTCCATTTGTTGCTTAGAGCCGTTACCTTCCTCTGGATGAGATGGAGGCAAGGGTTCCACAGACTGTACAGAATTTTGGTTGATGGTATACAATTTGGCTAGCGTAGCATATCGGGGCAGGTACACTTCCCTCTTCCCGATATTTATTATGCGAACGGGCACCCTCCCATGGCGTACATCAACCACCCCCCGTGACGTCAAAATGGTGGGCCTACTATCTGAGTAGACTGGTTCTACCATTGCCTGGTAATCTCTACCTCTCAGACCAATAGCTGCCCGGCACCAAATCATCATTTCACTTTTCGGGGGCATGGCAATAGGGAAAGGGTCACACATTCTCACGCTACCAATCTCACCACCGGAGAGTTCCACCTGTTGCCGTCGCATCAGTGCCCGGATCTCTTTTTGGAGCACTCGCTGCTGGCCGGAGCTGGCGTTCTTGGCAATCTGCTGTAAAATAAGAATCACCTCTGCAAGACAATTTTCAATCACATTAGTTCCTAGAGTTATCTTTGGGTGACTCTCGCGCTTGTCAATGTCCACAATGATCAGTCCCTGTGCTGCCAGTTCGACTTTACCGATTTTAATGGTCATCTCTTTAAATCCGATCTGTGGCACGGGCTGACCATTGCTGGCGATGATACTCAAGTCATCGTCTGGGTAGCGGGTTATATCCGAGTCATTCCAGTACTGCTTGAAGAGCACGTACGGGATGGTGGTGACCTGTGACCCGGTGTCAAGTAGGGCACTCATAGGAATGCCATCCAGTACTACAGGCAAGACTGGACGTCCTCCCACGTATTTGTCACGCCAGTTCGATGGGCCTGGTGATCTTATTCCTAGGGGTTGGCCCTCTACCCCAGGTTGTGCCAGTTTAAAGGACAGTACCTTGCCATATGTCCGGGTTGATTGCAGCGGCGGCAGATGGGTTGTCCGTCCTCATTGTATCGGTCGCTGGGTCTTCCTCTGGCCGGTGGGGTCCTCCTTGGTCGGCGCCACGGGATATCCTCCGGTCCGGATGCCAGCTGGATCTTCCCTGGAGTAGAAACCTGTAAAGACTGCACAGTTTGGGTTAGCGCGGCAACGCTTTTAGTTAGCTCTTGGACCTGATGGTGCAGGTCTGTAGCCGGGTCATTGTTTAAAGCCTGCGCATCAGCTCCCACAGGCCCTGCCGACAAGGGCGCCGCCTCCTGGTGGTAAGTGGTAGCAGGGCGTTTGTGGGTCACAGCGCCACCTGGTGCCGGTTCTCGGAGCACCCGGATGGCTCTGTCCTTGAACTGTGCAAAGTCCAGATGAGGGTCCTGTAAGGCCATTGCCCGCAACTGGGTTTGGTGGGCATTGCAATGTAGACCCTCTATAAATTGTTCAGTCAACAGCTTGTCTTCGTTTCCCACGCCGTCAGGGTCGGCCTGCTTAATGGCTCTCAGGGCCTCTTGTAGGTTTAGTGCATAGTCCCTTATATTCTCATGTGCTCGCTGCTTGCACCCGTAGAATCTAAGCTTGATCTCGGCTGAGGTACGGGTATCAAAGGTGTCCTTCAGCCGGGCTAGTATCTCTGCGACAGTCCTCCTCCTCCCAAGTGGCCAGGACTTTACCTCCCTTTGGGCTGCCCCTGTTAATTGAGCCACCAGGATGCTCACTTTTTGCTCTTCTGTGAGGGGGTACACCTGGAAGAGGCTATCCAGCCTTTCTCTGAAGTCATTTAGGGTATGTGACTCCCCTGAGTACTGGGGTAGCCAGGCTGCCCCCGGGATGTAGGGCATGGTGAAAGGCATGACCGCAGCAGCGGTGGTGCTGGCGGTGGCTGTGGCAGTGAAGCTCTCCTCCGTATCCGACATCCTCCTCCCCCCTAGTGGACCGTGGCCTACCTTGCGATGATCCTCTTCCGTAGGCCACGGCTCCGCAGTGGATCGTCAGGGTTGAGGACCTTCCGTCGCGCTCCTGTGACGTCGGCGTCTGCTGGGCTCCTTCTAGGACCTTACGCAACGTCCGGACGTGAGGCGGGGCTTCAGTTCTCGCGCGCTTTCGGAGTCCACGCCCCTCTTCTTCCCGCGCGGCGTCCTCGAGATGGCGTCCAATGGCGGGAAAACTCCACGGATGGCGGGAAGAAGGCAAAAGATGGCGTCGGATGGCGGGAAAACTCCACAGATGGTGGGAATCTTCACCACAGGTAAGTTTAACAGTCTTTTTCAGGCACGCAGTACCCGGTGGTTGCGGGCACGAGATCCTGCCGACTACGCCAAAAGTTGACGCACCCCCTGGGCCTGTGTTATGTAGCGTTGCGCACGCGGGGAATACCCGGAGCCGGATCTGTCGGGGTTAGTAGTCCTCGTGGCGGTGACCCGGTCCGTGCCCAGGGTGTCAAACTAAGTGGCGGAATTTAGCAGAAGATGTTATAGTGTTCGACTACGCCACCCGTTGAATGCGGTTATGAAGCCGCCGCTGCAGGGCAGACCGCTGAGGCCGGTGGTACAGTTGTGCAGCGTGGGTAGTATAACCCCCAACGGGAGGGGTATGGCCTCCACGACGGCGGTGCTGGTCCCTTGCGTGTGACCGTGCCTTCGGGTTTCTTGGCCAGAGGACCTGAAATCCCCTGCCGGACGGTTTCTGCTGCTGGGTATGGAACAGTCCCCACAGCCTCGGACTCCGTGTCCGGTGAGATCTCTTCAGTCAGGACGAGCTCTACAGCTTCCAGTCCTGGACCCCTTTTATCACTGCTCCCACAGAGCTCCTGATCTTGCTCTCCCTGCATCTGCTCCACTCCAGACCAGACTGTGTCTCTGTCTGGGACTCCTCTTCTTCTCTTCTTTTTCTACCTAACCCCACCTCAGCCCCAGTTTATATAGGGGAAGTTCTTCCCCTCCCAGGACTGGGCAGGAGGTGTGGCATGCTTAGGGTTCCTGACCAGGAGACCTCCCACCTGCTCACAGACGTAATATTGCTATTACTGTGGTAACCAGAACCCTGGGGTGCCACACATGCACAATCTGCATGCGTTTTTTCTGCCAGGGAGATGCAGAAATGATGCAGAAATTTTCTGCTTCATTTCTGCATCGTGTGCACATACCCTTAGGCTAAGTGCCCACGATGTAGAAATGCTGCATATTTTTTCCGCTTCTCCCTGGCAGGAAAAACGTATGTGGATTTTACATGCGTTTTTCCTGCCAGGTAGAAGCGTTTGTAAAGCGTTTTTGCATGCATTTCTGCATGCGGGTTATCGATCGCTTTTCCAAGCGATTTTAGCATCACTTGGAAAAGTGCTTGATAACTTGTTCACACTATATAAATCCATGCAACCGGCATGGATTTATAGTAGTGTGACCAAGTTAGTTAAAAAAAAAGAATAAGAATGGTAAAAAATAAATTTTATACTTACCTTCCCATGTCCTCCCGGTGTTTTCTCCGCCGCGTCCGGTGTCTTGCACTGCTCGTGGTGGTGTGAAAGACCTGCGGTGACGTCATTGAGTCATATGTCAGGTGACATGACTCAATGACGTCATGAAAGGTCCTTTACAACACCGCGACCCATACAGCAGACCAGACTGAGGGGAGAAAACACCGGGAGGACATCGGAAGGTAAGTATAATCTTTATTTTTTATTTTAAATTCTTTTTTTTAACAGGTTCTATGGTACCTTTGTCTGGAGTAGAGTCTCCTCTTCTCCAAACCCGGGTACCATAAGCACATAGAAACGCATAATATCCGTGTGTACAAATGTACTGGTATGGATATTATGTGTTTCAATGCAAGTCAATGGTGGCAATTACGCTGCGTGTCAGCAAAATTAATGGACATGCTGCGTATTTTTCCGCAATGATAATCCACAGCGGAAATTTCCGCAGCATGTGCTCAGCACATGCGGATTATCATTGGGGACCATGGGGCACATATTACCAAGCGTTTTTTAAGCATTTTCGCTGCGGAAATTCCGAGGCAAAAACGCTTGAAAAATGCATAGTGGGCACGCAGCCTCATAGGGAGAGACCTGTCAATCACTGGCATCGGGTAGGGAGAAGCTGCCGGGGTAACGTCTGTTGAACTAGCCTCCAGTGTGGCTCAGTCTCCGATGGTTTTTAAAGTATGTTTTTCTCTGAATCGCTGCAACGTCTTAGAGTCAAACATACCTAGCTAAAAACATGCTGCCAGTGCCTGATAGATGTTGACCATGAATCAGGCAGCATGTGGCAGCTGACAGGTACTCTTTAAACAAATCTCTTGGGATGTGCTCAATTATGCTGAGCACTGTATATACATAGATTTGTATGTGTGATATATATATACAGTACAGACCAAAAGTTTGGACACACCTTCTCATTTAAAGATTTTTCTGTATTTTCATGACTATGAAAATTGTACATTCACACTGAAGGCATCAAAACTATGAATTAACACACGTGGAATTATATACTTAACAAAAAAGTGTGAAACATCTGAAAATATGTCTTATATTCTAGGTTCTTCAAAGTAGCCACCTTTTGCTTTGATGACTGCATTGCACACTCTTGGCATTCTCTTGATGAGCTTCAAGAGAATGCCCCCAGGTCCTTTCACACCACCGCGCCCCTTACAACAGACCGGACGCATCGCTGAGGAGACCGGGGGCCATTGGAAGGTAAGTATAATATTTATTTATTTTAAATTCTTTTTTTTAACAGGTTCTATGGTACCCGGGTCTGGAGGGGAGTCTCCTCTTCTCCAGACCCGGGTACCATCCGCACATAGAAACGCATATTATCCGTGTGTACAAATGTGCTCACACGGATAATATGCGGTTCAATGCAAGTCAATGGCGGCAATTACACTGCGTGTCCGCAAAATTAATGGACATGCTGCGTATTTTTCGGCAATGATAATCAGCAGCGGAAATTTACGCAGCATGTGCACAGCACATACAGATTATCATTGGGGGCCATGGTGCACGTATTACCAAGCGTTTTTTAAGCGTTTTCGTTGCTGAAATTCCGGGGCAAAAACGCTTGAAAAACGCACAGTGAGCACACAGCCTTATAGGAGTGACACAGAGACTGTGCTGGATGAGCTGCTGAGGAGACTGACAGCAGGTTGCATAAAGTTTCTCAAGGCAAAACCACTATTGTTATTTCTGACAATCATCTATGAGCTGTCATCTCATGTAAGATTGCCTGTAACCACCAAGACAATGCTCTTTAGGGTCCTCCTCCCAACACTAACATTCTCTATATAATTCATTATTATCAAAGTGTTGGGACATAATTAGAAAGGTGAAGACTTTATAAATAAAAACGATGAGACGGGTACGGGATTTACACTCTATAACCACTTTAGCTACTGGGACTTAATGTGGATTTTAAATGTAAATGTTTTGTGCTATGACCCCTATTTATATGTGTAATTGTATTACATTGGGTTGAGGGTTTTTGGGGGGGTGGTTAGTAAGCAGCGGCTTAACTACCATTGTTGTAGAGGTCGCTACAACGACTGGGCCCTGCAACTGATCGGCCCTCCGACGCCAGCAAATATTTCAGGTGGATTTACTCCCTCAGACCACATTCAGCTAAAAGTGTCAAGAGAATATAGTCATCACTCGGTATAGCTGGGGTGGTTCACGTGGAAAACAATGTTTCTAGGAAAAGCAAATCCCGGCACTCACGTGTTGATGGTTAATTTGTTTATTCCACAACTCACAAGACGTTTCAGCCTGTCCAAGGCTTTTTTCAATTGTGGTTAAATGCATTCAGTCAAAATATATTTAGACAAATCCACGGAAATTACACAATTCTCATTAACATAAAAAAGAAGACCAACAAACAATATATACAACAAAACTATACAAAAATTAATAAAAATAATAATAAACATAAATTACAAAACATCATTCACAAGTAGTGTTGAGCCACCCCCGTAGTGTTCGAGTTCGGTTCGGTTCGTCGAACACTCGTGTGTTCGCCGAACTGTTCGTCGAACTGTTCGTCGAACACCTTCGAACACCGTTAAAACCAATGGCAGGCAAACAAAAACACATAGAAACACATAGAAAACACCTTCAAAGGTGTCCAAAAGCTGACAAACTGCTCAGAAGACATAACTAACACATGGAAAAGTGACAAGTACATATATTCATGCGAAAATAAAAGAGGTGGAGGAGTAAAAGGAGGGGGAGACACAGATATAGGCATGTCATGCCCTTCTAAAATCCAAAAAGTGAGAAGCCGACACGGCCAGTCCGCTCCTGCCCGTGCCACCTCCGTGTCGCCGGGTTTGTGCCAGAGCCGCGGTGAACCCTGATGGCCAGCCCCCCTCTCCCAATACTGGTGCCTGTCCGCTGGTGGGTCGAGCGAGCCCCCCTGTGGTGGAGGCAGCTCTAAGCTTTTTAATTTAAATTGTCTCTCTAATTTGAATGAATACACTTTAAATCCATTTACAAGGATCTATTGGAGGGCAAGTCTCATGCCAGCACCTGCGGGAATTCCAGCTCCAGTAGCGTCCACTAAAGCTGCTGCAGTTAAAAAGCTTTTATAAGGATCGAGCTCGGCTGTCCACCGCAAGGCATCCTACTGCCAGTCCCAGCCCCTATGCCTTGGGGTGCCTCCTGATGCTCTTCACTGAGTATCCCGTGGTCCCGAAGCATTTCCTTTGAAAAAATGAAGTGTCCAAACTACAGGTGGTGTAGCTTGCTTAACAGCCGGGATAATCCGCTGACTAGCAGACCCTGCTACTAGGCACAAAGTATTTCCTGGGCTAGATGCAGTTAAAAATTTGTAATTAGATACTCTCGTTGGATGCTGAGAAAGCATTCCATAGAGTCTCCTGGCACGCCATATATGATTCTCTTAAAAAGCTTGGGGTAGGGGTCTAGGGGACCCTTTTATAGCCAAAATCACGGCCCTGTATCGCAATACGTCACCTAGGCTGAAGATAAATGGAACTGTAGCACCCTGAGGGCTCGGTTGCTACAGAGGTATTGCACCTCACCCAGAGGTGTGATATCTCACTCTCAGGTAAGGATGTAGTGTGGATCAGGACCCGACACCTGCATGCATTACACCACATTGCCGTGGGGCAGGGCGACCAATATGCCCCTGAGATGGGCACGACAGTCCCTGTCCCTGGCTGGAGTGGGGGGAGGGAACACTGAGGAAGGGGAACCCTGTAGTGCAGGAGCAGGGAGGAAGCAGTTCCTGGGTGCATTGAGAAGGGAGTATAAAAGGTGGGCACCATCTTAGTTCAGTGCAGAGAAGTCTGAGCAGAAGTGGCAGAGAGCAGGGGCTCTGCATGAGCTCTGCTCCGGAGGCGGACCTAGTAACAGAGGCCCAGGCCTGGAAGAGGGAGAAGGAAGGAAGAGGAGCGGAGAAGGCTCCAGGAACGAGGAACGAAGGGATCTCAGGGGTGCGGACGGGCGAGTCGCCACCGCACGCCAGAATCCACCTGCGTGGAGGGGTCAGGCCAAAGGGGGAGACCGGTCCCCGAAACTAGTGGAGGCAGGAAACGACCCTCAGCTAGAAACAGGAGGCTGTGACATTTTATGTGGCGCAGCCCCTCGCTACACCCGCTAGGAAGGCACCACATAGGGTCAGGGAAACTGGCGCCAAGTTTACCAAGAGGAGGCCCGAGGCAGCCGGACAGAAGGGTTGGTAAGAAAGGCCAGACAAAGGACACACAAAGGGGGTCCTGTGAAGCGCTCCAAAGTTATCTGGGAGTTGTCTGAGCCCCTCACCTGGTGAGCACAGTACGACGTGGGCAGCCGTTACCTGCAGACGTGGTCTGGATAATAAGAACTGTGAGTAAAGGCCCTGGACTGCATCACTGACTCCGTGTCATTACTGCTGCTGCCCTGCACCATCACCCCCATCCTCCGCATACACTGCCCTGAGGCTATACTCCTCCCGTGGGGAGTTATGCTACGCTCTGCTGCACCCACAACACCAGCCTCAGCGGTCTGCCCTGGAGCGGCGGTTCACTCTGACCGCAATCCACGGGTGGCGTAGTCGGACATTTAAACATCAAAACCACATAAATAGTTCCGCCACTGGTTTGACCGCCCTGAGCCACGGAACCGGGTTGCCGCCACGGAGACTACAACCACCAGCATCCACCAAAAAGGGTCCGGCTCCGGGTGTCCCAAGGCCCAGGGGGCGCGTCAGAACATTTTCATCACCTTTCACAATCACCAATGGGACAAGGCAGGGATGTTCTCTGTCCCCTCTCTTATACATCCTAGTGACGGAGCACCTGCTCTCATCAATTCGCCATAACCCCAATATTAGGTGGATTGAGGTGGGAGGCACCGAGTACAAGTGCTCTCTATTTGCTGATGATGTCCTAGTATATATCACTCAATCACATATATCCATCCATGCTGTTATGGCTGAAATAGATCACTTTGTTACATGGTCAAATTTTAAAATCAATGCAGCGAAGTCTGAGGCCCTCGATGTCTCCCTCCCCAAATCCATATAGGATTCCATCCAGTCCAACTTTCCCTTTGCCTGGCCCTCACAGGGTATCAAATACTTAGGAATTCCTATTCATAGAGACCTCTCCCATCTATGTTATCTTAATTTTGGGCCCTTTATTGAACAACTCCATACAGACCACGGTTGGCAAGTTAGAACTGTAAGATTCACTACGTGAACCACTGGTGTTTTGTGGAAAAGCACATGTACACTGTGTTCCAAATTATTATGCAAAAAGTGTTTAGGAGTGATAAGGGAAGAATTTGTTTGTTTGTCAGTTAAACTCATTGATGGTGATGTGTGTCAGGGCTCTTTATATCACTGTAAGCAATTGCAGACACCAGTGCTAATTAGTTTGGCAGGTGTGTCCAATGAAAGGCAAGACTACTTAAGAAGGCTCTCTCACATTATTCAGCAGCCTACATTTTCTGCCAAAATGGGAAAGAAAAAGGATGTGTCGGCTGCTGAGAAGCAACAAATTGTGGAGTGTTTAGGTCAAGGCATGACTACAATCAACATTGTGCGATGATCAGGATGAAGTGTCTTGGCAATCAAGAAGTATGTAGCTGATTCACAGTACACACGTGTGCGTGCTGATAAGGGCAAATTAAGGACTCTTTCCTACAGGCAATTACGTCAGGTTGAAAGAGCAGCGGCAAAAAAGCCTTGTCATAGCAGCAGACAAGTTTTTGAAGCTGCTTGTGCCTCCAACGTCCCCCGAACAACAAGATGCAGGGTCCTTCAGAGGTTTGCAGCTGTGCATACGCCATCCTGTCGACCTCCTCTATCCACTTCACACAAGCAGAAACGGCTCCAGTGGGCCAAACATTACATGAAGACTGATTTCAAAACTGTTTTGTTCACGGATGAGTGCCGTGCAGCGCTCGATGGTCCAGATGGATGGAGTGGAGGATGGCTGGTTGATGGACACCCCACGCAAACACGGCTACAGCACCAACAAGGAGGAGGTGGAGTAATGTTTTGGGCTGGAATCATGGGGAGAGAGATTGTCGGCCCCTTTAGGATCCCTGAAGGCGCTAAAGATGAACTCCATAATGTATGTGGATTTTCTCAAACAGCACTTCCTGCCATGGTTCAAGAAGAAGAACCGTGTATTTCACAGCAAGATCATTTTTCTGCATGATAATGCACCATCTCATGCTGCACATAAAACATCTGCATCTCTGGCTGATATGGGCATAAAAGGGGACAAACTTATGGTGTGACCCCCATGCTCCCCTGACCTCTACCCCATTCAGAACCTTTGGAGCATCATTAAAAGGAGTGTCTATGATGGCGGGAGGCAGTTCACATCTAAGCAACAGCTCTGGGAGGGTATTCTGTCCTCATGCAAAACAATTGAAGCAGAAACCATCCAAAACCTGACAAATTCAATGGACGAGAGAGTTCAGAAGCTCCTTTCGAACAAGGGGTCCTAAGTGAAAATGTAACATCACCTAGAATAAAGTTTTGAGTTGAAAACTGTTTGATTTCAGTTTCTAACAACCTGCTAATGCTTATAATTTCAAAAATGACCATTTTTTTGGTCTTTATTAAAATGAAAAGGTTGATCGAAAAGTTTGGGGGACTAAGAGTGTGGCAACCCAGTAGTCATGATTACTTCGAATTCTGACAATATGAGGGTCATGCTGCAGGTAGTGCAGCAAGAAGGCACTTATGTGTCTTGCGCATCTCGGAGCCCCAAAATTATTTTCCGGGCTAGATGCAGCTAAAAATTATTTTTAATTTTAAATCTGGTGGAGCTTATTATAGATGGCCTAATAGGATCAGTGCTGCACACTGCTACAAAGCCCAAATTATTTTCCAGTCAAGATACAGATAAACATGATTAGTAATTTGAAAGCTTAAAACGGTTGGTAGGGTGATTTTAAACAATCATCAAGCTTTTACTCTCCCCAGGATGACACAGGGGTAGAAAAGTCGTTTCGGATCCATGATTTGTTCATCTTTATGAACGTGAGTCTGTCTACATTATCATTATAAGAGTGCGCTTATCTGTCAGCACACCACCAGCAGCGCTGAACACACGTTCAGACAGAACGCTGGCTGCGGGGCATGACAAGATCTCCAAGGCGTAAGTGGCTAGCTCCGGCCATTTATCCAGATTGGAAGCCCAAAAAGAGCAAGGGTCCAGTGACACAGTCGTGGCTTCAATGTTTACTTGGAGATACTCCTGTACCATCGTCTCTAGGCGTTGACTATGTGTCAGACTTCTTGTCTCCTGTGGCCTTGCAAAGGATGGGCTAAAAAAGTGGTGAAATGATTCCGCAAAATTGATGTTACCACCAAATACTGTGGTTCTGTTACGGTTTGAGTGCTGAACACTTGACGGTCCCACGGTTGGCAAGTTGGAACTGTGAGATTCACTACGTGCACCACTGGTATTTTGTGGAAAAGCACATGTAAGATTCTGCAACAGTCTCTGCTGATACTCCTGCATGCGTGCATCCATTTCTATGGCAGGAATAATTTCTGCAAATTTACTTTTGTACCGGGGATCTAACAGTGTGGCAACCCAGTAGTCAGGATTATTTCTAATTCTCACAATTCGAGGGTCATGTTGCAGGTAGTGCAGCAAGAAGGCACTCATGTGTGTTGAGCATCCAGGAGCACAAAGTCCCTGTTGTGTTGGTGGCGAGGTAACAATCATGCTTCCTTCCTCTGTCCTCTCCCCCCAACCTCGCACAACAGAAATGTGATCAAGGTCTCCCTCATCTGATGAGTCTTCCATCAGTTCGTCCTCCACTTCTTCCTGGGCTCCTGCACCTTCCTCACTAGTTTGGCTGCTACCATGCGCCCTGGTAAAACCATCTCCCCCACCCTCACATGCCTGCCGCCTTGGTGCTGCCGACCGTCTGGACCTTGCAGATGTTAGCCCTTCCGCATACAACTCCTCCTCCTCTACTTCCTCCACCTCCTCTTGTGCCACCACCTGACTCCGAATTCTGTTTAACATGTGCTCCAGCATGTAAATCACCGGAATAGTCATGCTGATAATGGCATCGTCAGCACTAAACATCTTCGTCGCCATTTCAAAACTGTGCAGAAGGGTGCATAGGTCCCTGATCTGAGACCACTCCTCCAGCGTGATTTGCCCCACCTCCGGATCTCGTTGGCCCAGGCTATACGTCAGAACGTATTGCACCAGGGCTTGTCGGTGCTGCCACAGTCGCTGCAACATGTGCAGAGTTGAATTCCACCGGGTAGGCACATCGCATTTTAGCCGGTGAAGTGGCAGGCCCAACGACTTCTGTAGAGATGTAAGTCGCTGAGCTGCGGGATGCGAACGGTGGAAGTGAGCACACAGCGACCGTGCCCTCTGCAGAAGGCCATCTAGTCTGGGATAGTGGGCTAAAAATTGCTGGACAACCAGGTTCAACATGTGAGCCATACAAGGCACGTGTGTGACATTGCCCCGGCGAAGGGCCGCACCCAGGTTTGCAGCATTGTCGCACACGGCCTTCCCTGGTTTCAGGTCCAGTGGAGACAACCATTCATGAAATTGGTTCTCCAGAGCTGACCACAACTCCTCAGCTGTGTGACTCACATTTCCCAGACATTTCAATGTAAAAACCGCCTGATGACGTTGAGCCCTACTGCCAGCATAGTAAGGAGGTGTGCAGGATCCCTTCTGCGCAGTTAGAAAGCTTGTGGCATGACCAGACAGGCTTTGGGTGCAGGTGGAAGACCGAGAGGAGGTTGAGGAGGCAGAAGCAGTGGAGGAACTTTGACATAAAGAGGATTGACGCACAACTCGTGGGGACGGCAAGACTTGGACAGCAGCCCCTTGTCCTGCTGCCACCATAGTTACCCAGAGCCCAGTCAGCGACATGTAACGCCCCTGTCCATGCCTACTCGTCCAAGTGTCTGTGGTGAAATGCACCCTGTCACACACAGAGTTTCTCAAAGAAGCGGTGATGTTGTGTGCGACATGCTGGTGGAGCGCAGGCACACCTTTCTTTGAGAAGTAGTGCCGACTGGGCATCTGGTACTGGGGCACTGCGACGGACATAAGGTCTCGAAAATCCTCTGTGTCCACCAGGCGGAAAGGCAGCATTTCTGTAGCCAAGAGCTTGCAGATGGTGAAATTCAACCTCTTAGCTTTCTCATGGCTAGGAGGAAATGGTCTTTTACTTGTCCACATCTGAGGGACCGAGGGCTGGCTATTGTGCTTAGACGGGGTTGATAAGGGTGTCCCCGGCAAACTGCCGGTCTGTGAGGAAGATGCAGGCGGACATGTTAGGTTGCCTTGATCCAAAGGTGGTGCTATCGATGTCGGACAGCGCTCAACACCAGCTGCTGTTACCACCTCAAAAGAAAATGATGACCTGCCAATCACGCTGGCTGTTGCGGGTAAAGAGGTGGCAGGTCTGCGTCCCAAAACAGGTGTGACTGCTGTCCCCCCAGTCACAGAGGATGAAGAGGCCGCGGATGCACAAGATATGGCAGACGGTGGTTGGCCCGGCCGGCTAGGCCGCATTGTAGCACACTGAGCTTCCCACTGCAACTTATGCTTCATGTCCATGTGCCGGTTCATGCATGAAGTACTCAAACTATGTATTTTTTGGCCTCTACTTAGCTTTTGCTGACAAATGTTACAGATAACACGAGTTGGGTCATCTTTATCGATCTGAAAAAATGCCCAGGCTATGCAAGGCTTAGCACCCATGCGACCTGAAGAGCCACCACGACTTGTGGTGAGAGGCAGAGTTGTGTTTGAGGATGCAGTTGTTGACGTGCTTCCAGTACTACGTCTCTGTCCAGGAAGGCGCAACCTGACCTCGTCGTCACTAGCATCTTCCTCCACCTCCTCTGCAAACCTCATCTCTTGGCTGACTGTGGGTTGACAGTAAGTGGGATCTCCAACCTCATCATCATCACCCTGTGTGTTATCACACCCGTCGTCCTCAGAGCCAACCTGTTCCTGCCCTGACAAAAAACTAAAGTTGTCGCTCCAATCAGGTATTTGAGTCTTATCATCGTCTTCCTCATTGTCTCCACCAACAGGAGTTACAGTTTGGGAATGAGGGTCTACATTATGGTCAGAACCTTCTGCGTCTGGTCCTGGATCCGACTCATAAAGATTCTGGGCATCAGTGCAGATCATTTCCTCGTCTGGATTCACAGAAGCGCTGGAGTCGACCTCTGATTCCCAGGCTATAGTATGAGTAAACAACTCTGCAGACTCAACCATCTGTTCTACCTCATACTCAGACGGGCAGCTGGAGATTTGGGAGCTGTGAGGAAGCAAGTACAATTTGGGTGACACCTTTGAGGACTGGAGTATTTGTGATGTTGAAGTTGATGTGGAGGAGAGCCCACTTAAAGGAGCACTTGATATCCGTTGAAGCACCTGCTGTTTTTGTGCCTCATCTGGAATTTGTAGCGATTGGCGTGGCCGTAAGAAAGGGATCTTATCACATTGTCCGCTAAAAGAAGTAGACATTTTAGTTTGGCTGGAAGATGGTCTTTCTTCTGCAGATGTTACTGTTGCTTTAACACCTACCCCACGGACACAACCTTTTTTCCCCTTCCCAACACGCCTATTCCCCTTTCCACCAGCAGCAGGCCTTTTTCCACTCATTTTGGTGGTTAACTAATTCACAACTATGGAGTTGTTTGCACAAAAAAACAATGGATGGTAACCGAGCAGAGCTGAGTGGCCAAACTGTGGTATTAGGCCAAAACTATTGGCTGGGTTAGATGCAGAAAAAAATTATTTTTAATTTGCAACCTGATGGAGGTCAGTATAGATGGACTAATAGAGAAAGTCCGACACACTGCTACAAGGCCAAATATTTTTTCAGAGGTAGATGCAGAAAAAAATTATATTCAGTTTGCAACCTGATGGAGGTCTGTATAGATGGATTAATAGAACAAGACCCACACACAGCTAGAAGCCCAATAATTTTTCAGAGGTAGATGCAGAAAAAAATATATTCAGTTTGCAACCTGATGGAGGTCAGTATAGATGGACTAATACAACAAGTCCCACACACAGCTAGAAGCCCAAATATTTTTTCAGAGGTACTGTAGATGCAGATAAAAATTATTTTTAATTTGCAACCTGATGGAGGTCAGTATAGATGGACTAATACAACAAGTCCCACACACAGCTAGAAGCCCAAATATTTTTTCAGAGGTAGATGCAGAAAAAAATATATTCAGTTTGCAACCTGATGGAGGTCAGTATAGATGGACTAATACAACAAGTCCCACACACAGCTAGAAGCCCAAATATTTTTTCAGAGGTACTGTAGATGCAGATACAAATTATTTTTAATTTGCAACCCGATGGAGGTCAGTATAGATGGACTAATACAACAAGTCCCACACACAGCTAGAAGCCCAAATATTTTTTCAGAGGTAGATGCAGAAAAAAATATATTCAGTTTGCAACCTGATGGAGGTCAGTATAGATGGACTAATACAACAAGTCCCACACACAGCTAGAAGCCCAAATATTTTTTCAGAGGTACTGTAGATGCAGATACAAATTATTTTTAATTTGCAACCTGATGGAGGTCAGTATAGATGGACTAATAGAGAAAGTCCGACACACTGCTAGAAGGCCAAATATTTTTTCAGAGCTAGATGCAGAAAAAAATTATATTCAGTTTGCAACCTGATGGAGGTCAGTATAGATGGATTAATAGAACAAGACCCACACACAGCTAGAAGCCCAATATTTTTTCAGAGGTAGATGCAGAAAAAAATATATTCAGTTTGCAACCTGATGGAGGTCAGTATAGATGGACTAATACAACAAGTCCCACACACAGCTAGAAGCCCAAATATTTTTTCAGAGGTACTGTAGATGCAGATACAAATTATTTTTAATTTGCAACCTGATGGGGGTCAGTATAGATGGACTAATACAACAAGTCACACACACAGCTAGAAGCCCAAATATTTTTTCAGAGGTAGATGCAGAAAAAAATATATTCAGTTTGCAACCTGATGGAGGTCAGTATAGATGGACTAATACAACAAGTCCCACACACAGCTAGAAGCCCAAATATTTTTTCAGAGGTACTGTAGATGCAGATACAAATTATTTTTAATTTGCAACCTGATGGAGGTCAGTATAGATGGACTAATAGAGAAAGTCCGACACACTGCTAGAAGGCCAAATATTTTTTCAGAGCTAGATGCAGAAAAAAATTATATTCAGTTTGCAACCTGATGGAGGTCAGTATAGATGGATTAATAGAACAAGACCCACACACAGCTAGAAGCCCAATATTTTTTCAGAGGTAAATGCAGAAAAAAATATATTCAGTTTGCAACCTGATGGAGGTCAGTATAGATGGACTAATACAACAAGTCCCACACACAGCTAGAAGCCCAAATATTTTTTCAGAGGTACTGTAGATGCAGATACAAATTATTTTTAATTTGCAACCTGATGGGGGTCAGTATAGATGGACTAATACAACAAGTCACACACACAGCTAGAAGCCCAAATATTTTTTCAGAGGTAGATGCAGAAAAAAATATATTCAGTTTGCAACCTGATGGAGGTCAGTATAGATGGACTAATACAACAAGTCCCACACACAGCTAGAAGCCCAAATATTTTTTCAGAGGTATTGTAGATGCAGATACAAATTATTTTTAATTTGCAACCTGATGGAGGTCAGTATAGATGGACTAATAGAGAAAGTCCGACACACTGCTAGAAGGCCAAATATTTTTTCAGAGCTAGATGCAGAAAAAAATTATATTCAGTTTGCAACCTGATGGAGGTCAGTATAGATGGATTAATAGAACAAGACCCACACACAGCTAGAAGCCCAAATATTTTTTCAGAGGTAGATGCAGAAAAAAATATATTCAGTTTGCAACCTGATGGAGGTCAGTATAGATGGACTAATACAACAAGTCCCACACACAGCTAGAAGCCCAAATATTTTTTCAGAGGTACTGTAGATGCAGATAAAAATTAGTTTTAATTTGCAACCTGATGGAGGTCAGTATAGATGGACTAATAGAATGATGCTATGCCCAAAAGATTTTACTTCACTAGGTGCAGTAAAAAAATTGGTATTCTATACACAGGTGGTATATCTTGCAGCACAGATAGGCTACTCCACTGACTAACACACTCTGCAATAGGCCAAAAAGGATTAGCTTTGCTAGATTCAGCCAAATGCTGTGAAAAAAACTTGCACAGCACTGGCACAGACCTGCCTGGCAAAAACTGATAGGAACTGATGTAACCTAGTCCTGAAAAGGACTCCAATTACAATTAGTCTTTACTCCCACAACCTATCTATTTAAGAGCACAGACCTGCCTGATAAAAGTCGTAGGAAATGCTGTAACCTAGTCCTTAAAAGGACTGCAATCACAACTATTCCCTACTCCCAAGCTATCTGTATATTTGTGCGAAAATTGGCTTGAAATTAACAAGGTATAGCGCACACAGCAACAGCGGTGCCGTCTAACACGCAGCTGCAGCAGTGAGAAAATGGTGGCGACGGGGAAAATGGCTTGGTCTTATAGGGCAAGGACATGTGACATACACTGCCAATGACACATGCCCTTGCTTGTGTGAAAAAAAGCACTTCGCTCCGTGTGTGCGCTGCTGATAGGCTGACAGATTGCACCTCCCCACTGTAAATGCGGGAAAAAGAAAAAAAAATGGAGATCTTCATTGTTCCTGCAGAGATCCATCCCCTGCTCCTCCCCCCACCCCGCTGTACACTCAAACTGCGTATTAACATTAATTTTCATCATTACTGAGAAAAAATCCAGTTATGATTTTGGTGCACGAACAGTTATCGAACATAACCTCGAACAGCCGAATTTTTCTCAAATTGTTCGTGTTCGCCGACCGGCTCGAACACCGCCCAAAACAGCTCGAATTTGAGATTGGCGAACAGGTCGAGTAGAACAACGCTCATCTCTATTCACAAGTAAATTTATATACCTAAATAATCCCTAGCCAAATATAAATACATAAATCTCCAAATATGAATTCATTTAATTATTCCCACCTATACATATAATATATTTTAATACTTTCTCAAATATTCCAATTTATATTTTTCAATATTTTTATATTGTTTTTATTAAACATGTTTAATATTTTATAATTTTTTAATTATTTTGAATGTTTTAAGATTTTTTTAGTTTTTTAAATACTGTTCATTATATTTATATATACAACTAATTCCTTATAAACAACCTGCATCAAATAACTAAATCTACCTTTCTTTCCTCTCCTCAATACTATAATTCACCAGAGTCGTTTCAAGTCACTATCTAATTAATGCCCTGTAGATGGATCAGTATATTGCCGCATTCCCACAGGTCCTAATTCACAGGGTAAGAATGGTTTACCATAATGTTCCTTTATTACTTTAGATCCCATTATCTAAACTGTCTATCCCGTTCAGAGAGGTATGATTTCACATCCAGCTACTAATATAGAAATCACCGCAAACACATGGGGATAAAAAAGCTTCATTCCAAGTAATTCTCACATTCCACAGGTCGCTATCCGAGATAAGAGAGGCTCCTGCACTCGTCCTCTGTCATCTTCTATCCCCTTCCCTAAACCCTGTTTATCTCGTTCAAAGTGACAATATGATTTAATGTCCATCTGTTACTCCGGGAATTACCACAAATACATAGGGAAGCCGTCCATCTTGCATCTCCTCTCATCTCCGTTCTCCGGATTCTATTACAGCAAAAAAATAGCAAGTACAATATATAACCTATTTGTTCTCATGCTGATTTTTCAAGAATTCATCGCATCTGTGATGTCTGAAAAGAAGATAGGATATTACTTATTATCCCAATCACATAATACCACTAACATCGTACTCTCGATTCAAGGCATTTGGATATAAAGTCCCCAAGGTGTAAATACAAAAGGCTTCTCTATCTAAAAGGATTGTGTTAATACTACCTCCCCTTCTAGGTGTATCTATCTGTTCTAATACTTGATATTTCAATTGGGCTACTGAATTCCCTTTGTCCTTAAAGTGTAATGGAAGGGGAAGTGAAGTGTCTCCACACCTGATAGTGGATTTGTGTTTGTTAATCCGTGTTCCCACTGACTGCATCGTTTCCCCAATGTATGAAAAGCCGCCCGGGCATTTTATTTGATAGACTACATTTGTAGATTTGCATGTAAAGAAGCCCTTAATACTAAATCTTTTACTCGTCCTAGGACGGCTAAAGTATTCCCCCTTAATTACATTACCACATTGGGCACAGTTCAAACAAGGATATGTTCCTTTATTTTTTGTTGAAAGAAAAGTCTGTCTGGGAATTTTTGCATCACTCCCCACATCAGCCCGTACCAGTTTATCTTTCACATTGGGCAATTTCTTATTACAGATAAGAGGAGGTACACTGAATTCCATCACACTCGGATAAGCCTGTCACAGAATATGCCAATATTTCTTTACATGCAAATCTACAAATGTAGTCTATCAAATAAAATGCCCGGGCGGCTTTTTATACATTGGGGAAACGATGCAGTCAGTGGGAACATGGATTAACAAACACAAATCCACTATCAGGTGTGGAGACACTTCACTTCCCCTTCCATTACACTTTAAGGAAAAAGGGCATTCAGTAGCCCAATTGAAATATCAAGTATTAGAACAGATAGATACACCTAGAAGGGGAGGTAGTATTAACAAAATCCTTTTACGTAGAGAAGCTTTTTGGATTTACACCTTGGGGACTTTATATCCAAATGCCTTGAATCGAGAGTACGATGTTAGTGGTATTATGTGATTGGGATAATAAGTAATATCCTATCTTCTTTTCAGACATCACAGATGCGATGAATTCTTGAAAAATCAGCATGAGAACAAATAGGTTATATATTGTACTTGCTATTTTTTTGTTGTAATAGAATTTGGAGAACGGAGATGAGAGGAGATGCAAGATGGACGGCTTCCCTATGTATTTGTGGTAATTCCTGGAGTAACAGATGGACATTAAATCATATTGTCACTTTGAACGAGATAAACAGGGTTTAGGGAAGGGGATAGAAGATGACAGAGGACGAGTGCAGGAGCCTCTCTTATCTCTGTCCTATTAAAGGAATAGAAGAATCCAAGTTATCTGTAAACAGAGAGATTGCGAGGGAATATTTAGCTAACATAAATGAGTTCAAGTCTCCAGGTCCAGATGAATTACACCCCAGAGTACTGAAGGAGATCGTAGAAGAAATTTTAGAACCACTCTCCATAATCTTTGAAAATTCTTGGAGAACAGGAGAAGTCCCAGAAGACTGGAGAAGAGCAAATGTTGTTCCTATCTTCAAAAAGGGGAAGAAGGTGGACCCAAGGAATTATAGGCCGGTGAGTCTGACTTCTATACCAGGAAAGATCTTTGAACAAATTATTAAACAACATGTATGTAAGTACCTGGATAAGAATGAAGTGATTAACCAGAGTCAGCATGGGTTTGTAACTAACAAGTCATGTCAGACTAACTTAATTTCCTTCTATGACAGAATCACTGACTGGGTGGATCAGGGAAATGCTGTAGATATAGTATATCTTGACTTCAGCAAAGCATTTGACAAAGTATCTCACACCATCCTTATTGAAAAAATGACCAAGTATAGAATGGACAAGGCAACTGCTAGGTGGATTCATAACTGGCTTAGTGATCGGACCCAAAGAGTGGTCGTAAATGGCTTCACATCCAGTTGGATGAATGTCTCAAGCGGGGTACCACAGGGCTCTGTCCTGGGACCTGTATTGTTGAACATCTTTATCAATAATTTAGATGAAGGAATTGAGGGTAAACTGATTAAATTTGCTAATGACACAAAGCTAGGAGGGATAGCTAACACTAGAGAAGAGAGAGAGAGGATTCAAAAAGACCTAAATAAACTGGAGCAGTGGCTGTAACCAACAGAATGGTTTTTAACAGGGAAAAATGCAAAGTACTACATCTGGGCAATAAAAATGAAAAAAGCATATACAGAATGGGAGGAATAGAGCTAAGCAACAGTACATGTGAAAAAGACTTAGGTATACTAATAGATCATAGACTGAACATGAGTCAACAGTGTGATGCAGCAGCAAAAAAGGCAAATACAATTCTGGGATGTATTAACAGAAGCACACAGTCTATGTCACGTGAAGTCATTATCGGACTTTACTCCTCTTTGGTCAAACCTCATCTGGAATACTGTGTACAGTTTTGGGCACCACATTTTAAAAAAGACATCGACAAACTGGAGCAAGTTCAGAGAAGAGCGACCAGAATGGTGACTGGTCTGCAAACCATGTCCTATGAGGAACGGTTACAGGATTTGGGAATGTTTAGCTTGCAAAAAAGAAGACTGAGAGGAGACTTAATAGCTGTCTACAAATATCTCAAGGGCTGTCACATTGTAGAAGGATCATCTTTATTCTCATTTGCACAAGGAAAGACTAGAAGCAATGGGATGAAACTGAATGGGAGGAGACACAGATTAGATATTAGAAAAAACTTTTTGACAGTTAGGGTGATCAATGAGTGGAACAGGCTGCCACGAGAGGTGGTGAGTTCCCCTTCAATGGACGTCTTCAAACAGAGGCTGGACAGACATCTGTCTGAGATGATTTAGTGAATCCTGCTTTGAGCAGGGGGTTGGACCAGATGACCCAGGAGGTCCCCTCCAACTCTACCATTCTATGATTCTATGATTCTATCTCGGATAACGACCTGTGGAATATGAGAATTACTTGGAATTAAACTTTTTTATCCCCATGTGTTTGCGGTGATTTCTATATTAGTAGCTGGATGTGAAATCATACCTCTCTGAACGGGATAGACAGTTTAGATAATGGGATCTAAAGTAATAAAGGAACATTATGGTAAACCATTCTTACCCTGTGAATTAGGACCTGTGGGAATGCGGCAATATACTGATCCATCTACAGGGCATTAATTAGATAGTGACTTGAAACGACTCTGGTGAATTATAGTATTGAGGAGAGGAAAGAAAAGGTAGATTTAGTTATTTGATGCAGGTTGTTTATAAGGAATTAGTCATATATATAAATATAATGACCAGTATTTAAAAAAAAAAAAAATCTTAAAACATTAAAAATAATTAAAAAATTATAAAATATTAAACATAGTTAATAAAACAATATAAAAATATTGAAAAATATAAATTGGAATATTTGAGAAAGTATTAAAATATATTATATGTATAGGTGGGAATAATTAAATGGAATTCATATTTGGAGATTTATGTATTTATATTTGGTTAGGGATTATTTAGGTATATAAATTTACTTGTAGATGATGTTTTGTAATTTATGTTTATTATTATTTTTATTAATTTTTGGATAGTTTTGTTGTATATATTGTTTGTTGGTCTTTTTTATATTAATGAGATGTAATTTAAGTGGATTTGTCTATATACACATTCAGCTAAAGACCTTAGGGTGCGTAGAGCGTAGAGACCCGTCAGCTACATGGGCGGCAATACACACTGCTGGCCAATCAGAGGACAGCAGCTGACATCGGTGTGCACGTGGCAGTGACGTCATGCGCTCTCATTGCTTGCATTCTGAAGTGAGCTGCCGGCTTCAGAAGAGGACGCCGTGCGGTGGGGGAGCGAAGGGAAGGAGAGTATAATGGTTTCTTTTTTTTCTGTACATTAAAGAACAGCGGCAGAATGGAGGACATATACCAGGATGGGGGATATATATCAGGATAAGTGACATATATACCAGGAGGGGGCGCAGGATAAGGGACATTTATACCAGGATGGAGGATATATATACCAGGATGGGGCCCAGGATAAGGGATATATATACCAGGATGGAGCCCAGGATAAGGGATACATATACCAGGATGGGGCCCAGGATAAGGGACATATATACCAGGATGGGGCGCACGATAAGGGACATATATACCAGGATGGAGCCCACGATAAGGGACATATATACCAGGATGGGGCCCACAATAAGGGACATATACCAGGATGGGGGATATATATAGCAGGAAGGGGCCCAGGATAAGGGACAAATATACCAGGATGGAGGATATATATACCAGGATGGGGCCATATATACCAGGATGGGGCCCAGGATAAGGGACACATATACCAGGATGGGGCCCAGGATAAGGGACAAATATACCAGGATGGGGCCATATACACCAGGATGGGGCCCAGAATAAGGGACACATATACCAGGATGAGGCCCAGGATAAGGGACACATATACCAGGATGGGGCCCAGGATAAGGGACACATATTCCAGGATGGGGCCCAGGATAAGGGACATATATACCAGGATGGGGCCCATGATAAGGGACATATATACCAAGATGGAACATATACAGTACAGACCAAAAGTTTGGACACACCTTCTGATTTAAAGATTTTTCTGTATTTTAATGACTATGAAAATTGTACATTCACACTGAAAGCATCAAAACTATGAATTAACACATGTGGAATTATATACTTAACAAAAAAGTGTGAAACAACTGAAAATATGTCTTATATTCTAGGTTATTCAAAGTAGCCACCTTTTGCTTTGATGACTGCTTTGCACACTCTTGATGAGCTTCAAGAGGTAGTCACCGGAAATGTTTTTCACTTCAATAAGGATTAATAAGTGGGATTTCTTGCCTTATAAATGTGGTTGGGACCATCAGTTGTGTTGTACAGAAGTCTGGTGGATACACAGCTGATAGTCCTACTGAATAGACTGTTAGAATTTGTATTATGGCAAGAAAAAAGCAGCTAAGTAAAGAAAAACGAGTGGCCATCATTACTTTAAGAAATGAAGGTCAGTCAGTGCGAAAAATTGGGAAAACTTTGAAAGTGTCCCCAAGTGCAGTTGCAAAAACCATCAAGCGCTACAAAGAAACTGGCTCACATGAGGACCGCCCCAAGAAAGGAAGACCAAGAGTCACCTCTGCTTCTGAGGATAAGTTTATCCGAGTCACCAGCCTCAGAAATCGCAGGTTAACAGCAGCTCAGATTAGAGACCAGGTCAATGCCACACAGAGTTCTAGCAGCAGACACATCTCTTCAACAACTGTTAAGAGGAGACTTTGTGCAGCAGGCCTTCATGGTAAAATAGCTGCTAGGAAACCACTGCTAAGGACAGGCAACAAGCAGAAGAGACTTGTTTGGGCTAAAGAACACAAGGAATGGACATTAGACCAGTGGAAATCTGTGCTTTGGTCTGATGAGTCCAAATTTGAGATCTTTGGTTCCAACCACCGTGTCTTTGTGCGACACAGAAAAGGTGAACGGATGGACTCTACATGCCTGTAGCCCAGGCTGTGTAAGGGCTATTTGACCAAGAAGGAGAGTGATGGGGTGCTACGCCAGATGACCTGGCCTCCACAGTCACCAGACCTGAACCCAATCGAGATGGTTTGGGGTGAGCTGGACCGCAGAGTGAAGGCAAAAGGGCCAACAAGTGCTAAGCATCTCTGGGAACTCCTTCAAGATTGTTGGAAGACCATTTCCGGTGACTACCTCTTGAAGCTCATCAAGAGAATGCCAAGAGTGTGCAAAGCAGTTATCAAAGCAAAAGGTGGCTACTTTGAAGAACCTAGAATATAAGACATATTTTCAGTTGTTTTACACTTTTTTTGTTAAGTATATAATTCCACATGTGTTAATTGATAGCTTTGATGCCTTCATTGTGAATGTACAATTTTCATAGTCATGAAAATACAGAAAAATCTTTAAATGAGAAGGTGTGTCCAAACTTTTGGTATGTACTGTATATACAGGGTGGGGCCCAGGATAAGGGACGTCTTTTGTCATGAAAAACACTTGGTCAGACCTTACAGCCCTCTGGCGCCCCCTTATCCTGCTGGTCAAACACGGCATTGACCGAGGATAAGCACGGGCGCAGCTGCTCTAATTTATGTCGACTATTGTGGCACGTGATGTGACAGGACGTATATATACCACCAGTTCCGTTCCTTACCCTGGGACGTCAGACGTAAGCACTCCTCGCTGCGTGTAAGAATCACATTTAATTTCCGGGGAGCCGTCCCCCCCACAGAATCTGAGACCATCACCTCGTGGCGTAGGTATGTCACCCAAGCTACACCAGCTACCCCCCACTTTCATTTATGACCTTGTTTACTCAGTCTTTGAGTATCCAGCATCTGGTTCAATCTAATCAGCTGATCAAGATGAGCACAGACCACTCCTCTGTGGGTCACAGCTGAATGCATTCTGTTACAAATATATTGTGGGCCAGGAGTCTGTTAGACTTTAGTCTGTGTCCATCACCTTAAGTGTCCATTAGCTGAAGTGCCTGAAATTTGAATTAATCCTGAATTGAACTTGAAGTGAACTTAAGGTAACTGGATACTAAGTCACAGTAAACAATGTTTGTGTTAGTTTTCACTCTCACCCGCTTAATCTTTCACTTCTTACAACCACCCCTAATCCCTACACCTAGTAATGAACTCTTCATCTCTCCCTCCATTCTCCCCACCCATCTCACCACCTCCTCAGAGCTATTCCTCAACATACAATCCTTTGTCTCCAAACACAGACAGCCACCTCATGCCCTCTCCTGCTCCCACCTACTAACGCTTTCTCTGCTCCTCCTTACTGCCGGCGACATCTCTGCACATCCCGGTCCTCCTCACCGCATGCCTACACTCACTTCCACCTCCTACCCACGATCTATCCCAAACTCTCGTAACCCTTCTAACCTTATACCCATCCGCCCAGCCCCCGCTTCCCCAGTCCCTCTAACAGGAGCTCTATGGAACGCTCGCTCCGTCTGCAACAAACTTTCCTACATTCACGACCTCTTCATCACTAACAAGCTTTCCTTCCTCGGCATCACTGAAACCTGGCTCACCCCCTCCGACACAGCCTCTCCTGCTGCACTTTCGTATGGCGGATTCCACCTCTCCCATACCCCCCGCCCCACCGGCAAGCACAGTGGAGGAATAGGTTTCCTCCTCTCAGAAAACTGCTCCTTCACCCATATCCCACTGCCGCCCTCAATTACTCTCCCCTCTTTTGAAGTGCACTGCGTGCGCATCTACTCCCCCTCCAACCTCCAACTGGCTGTCATATACCGCCCCCCAGGATCAACCACCACTTTCTTTGACCACTTCACCACTTGGCTACTTCACTTCCTCTCCGTTGACATCCCCACTATCCTCATGGGCGACTTTAACATCCCCATTGACACTTCCCTCTCAGCTGCCTCTAAGCTTCTATCCCTCACTTCATCCTTCGGTCTTACTCAGTGGTCTTCCACACCCACCCACAAAGATGGCCACACACTGGACCTCATCTTCACCCGCCTCTGTTCCCTATCTAACCTCTCTAACTCACCTCTCCCTCTTTCTGACCACAACCTACTCACATTCTCTTCTCTCTCCTCCCCGGGGCAACAATCCCCACTCCACAAACTTGCGTACCCTCGCAGAAATCTCAAACACCTTGACCTACACTCACTCTCTGAATCCCTCCTCCCTCTTACACACATTAGTTCCTTACATGATGCAGATGTTGCTGCCACTTTATACAACACCACAACCGCTGCAGCTCTCGATTCGGTCGCCCCCCTCACACATACCAAGGCTCGCACAATCAACAGACAACCCTGGCACACCAGCCTAACTAAAGAACTGCGACGGGCCTCCAGGGTTGCTGAGCGTAGATGGAAAAGGTCCCACTCCCATGAGCACTTCATCGCATTCAAACAGTCCCTCACTACCTTCAAGTCCACACTCACTGCAGCAAAACAAACATACTTCGCATCTCTCATATCCTCCCTGTTACACAACCCCAAACAACTATTCAACACCTTCAATTCTCTCCTGCGTCCCCCAGTGCCTCCTCCCTCTCCTCTTATTTCAGCTGAAGACTTTGCCTCATTCTTCAAGCAGAAGATTGACACCATCAGACAAAGCTTTTGCCTAAAGCCCCCACAGCCCCTCCCCACACCTACTCAACCCTCTTCCTCCAAAACCACCTTCTCCACCATTTCTGAAGATCAACTTTCCTCCTTACTCTCCAAATCACACCTCACCACCTGTAAACTTTACCCAATCCCGTCCCACCTCATCCCAAACCTTACCACTATCTTCATCCCAGCCCTAGCCTACCTCTTCAACCTGTCACTATCAACTGGTGTCTTCCCCTCATGCTTCAAACATGCCTCAATCACACCCATCCTCAAAAAGCCCTCCCTTGACCCATCCTCTGTGTCTAGCTATCGCCCCATATCTCTTCTCCCCTATGCCTCAAAACTACTGGAACAACACGTCCATTCTGAGCTGTCCTCCCACCTCTCCTCCTGCTCTCTCTTTGACCGCCTACAATCTGGTTTCCGACCGCACCATTCTACTGAAATTGCACTGACTAAAGTCACCAACGACCTACTAACCGCCAAATCTAAGCGACACTACTCTGTCCTCCTCCTCCTAGACCTGTCATCTGCCTTTGACACAGTGGACCATTCCCTCTTACTACAGACTCTCTCATCTCTTGGCATCACAGACTTGGCCCTATCCTGGATCTCCTCATACCTAACAGACCGGACATTCAGTGTCTCCCACTCACACACCACCTCCTCATCTCGCCCCCTATCTGGCGGTGTCCCCCAAGGTTCAGTTCTAGGACCCCTACTCTTCTCCATCTACACCTTAGGCCTGGGACAGCTCATAGAGTCTCACTGCTTTCAGTGTCACCTCTATGCTGATGACACACAGATCTACCTCTCTGGACCCGATATCACCTCCTTACTAACCAAAATCCCACAATGTCTGTCTGCTATTTCATCCTTCTTCTCTGCCAGATTTCTAAAACTTAACATGGACAAAACAGAATACATCATCTTTCCGCCATCTCATTCAACCCCCCCAACTGACCTATCTATCAACGTCAATGGCTGCCCACTCTCTCCAGTCCCTCAAGCTCGCTGCCTTGGGGTAACCCTGGACTCTGAACTCTCCTTCAAACCACATATCCAAGCCCTTTCCACTTCCTGCCAACTCCAACTCAAAAATATCTCCCGGATCCGCACATTCCTCAGCCATGAATCTGCAAAAACACTAGTGCACGCCCTCATCATCTCCCGCATCGACTACTGCAACCTCCTGCTCTGTGGCCTCCCTGCTAACACTCTCACACCCCTCCAATCTATCCTAAACTCTGCTGCTCGACTAATCAACCTGTCCCCCCGCTATTCCCCGGCCTCTCCTCTCTGTCAATCTCTTCACTGGCTCCCCATTGCTGAGACTCCAGTTCAAAACCCTAACCATGGCATACAAAGCCATCCACAACCTGTCTCCTCCATACATCTGTGACCTAGTCTCCCGGTACTTACCTGCACGCAACCTCCGATCCTCACAAGATCTCCTTCTCTACTCCCCTCTTATCTCCTCCTCCCACAATCGCATACAAGATTTCTCCCGTGCATCCCCCCTACTCTGGAACTCTCTACCCCAACACATCAGACTCTCGCCGACCGTGGAAACCTTCAAAAGGAACCTGAAGACCCACCTCTTCTGACAAGCCTACAACCTGCAGTAACCCTCGCTTCACCATACCGCTCCACGACCAGCCCTACCCTCACCTACTGTATCCTCACCCATCCCTTGTAGATTGAGCCCTCACAGGCAGGGTCCTCAATCCTCCTGTACCAGTCGCTGTCACATTGTGTTCAAGATTATTGTAACTGTTCTTGTATGTATACCCCCTTTTTCACATGTAAAGCGCCATGGAATAAATGGCGCTATAATAATAAATAAGAATAATAATATATCAGGATGGAGGATATATATAGCAGGATAGGGCCCAGGCTAAGGGACATATACCAGGATGGGGTGAGTGGGGGGTGGGCAAATCTTGCACCTTCAGACTCTAGTTACACCACTGTTCATAAAGTTTCAAAATGTAGCATGTTGTGTTTGGTGTTTTTGTATTATGTTTTCACAAAGGCTTCTTTATAGGGCTAAATAAAGAAAAAAGACATTATAAAATGTCAAATAAATTCAGTAAATCCATTGCGTCTTGTATGAGGAAAGCAGAGTGTTTCCCTCTCTGCGCCTGTGAGCGGCGCCTCTTCACACTGTTTACGCCACAGCAGCGCAGCTTTTATAGCTACGTGTACCGTGCGCCATCTAGCGTATAACACGAGCAAGCGCACTGTTCCCGGAAGCGATGACTCCGGGTTCTAGGTCGCAAGGCGACGCCGAGTCAATGACGCAGCTACCGTGACGTGAGCGCGCACGTTAGGGGGAGAACTCCGGAAGTGCTTTGGTCGGGGACGCGCTTCTCTCAGCTGTTGTTGTGCGAACAGCTCTTTCCCGCGGACGCGCACAGGGTAAAGAGGACGGCGGGAGCGCGCAGTGTTGTGCTGTGCAGAGCCGGAGCGGCGGCGGAGCTGGTGGAGGCCCCAGGATGGAGGAAGATATACTGACCACCCTGAAGATCCTGATCATCGGGGAGAGCGGGGTGGGCAAGTCCAGGTGAGGAGAGACGTCACCGGGCTCTGCGGGGCCTGCTCATTGGGGGCTGGGACATGTGTCTGAACGGTGTGTGCGCTCAGCTGCAGGGGGACTACAAGTTCCAGACTGCCCGAATACGCTGGGAGTTGTAGTCCTCCACATTGTACGTTCTTGATTTTGCAGGTACCAGCACTGTGCGCCCCATCCATTATGAATGGTGGTAGGGGGTCTTGATTTAATTAGGTAATACCGCGATACAGCAGAGCTGGATGTGTTATTGGCCCCGGGGTGATGCTCAGAGACAAAGCAATGCGTTCATTCAACCTGCAGTCCTATGTAAATACCCCCTGTAGTCCCACGTAAATACCCCTGGCGGGCCCCGGGCCACCCCTGCACCCCCCCCCCCCCACCCCTACCCGGCAGGGCCCAGGTCCACCCCTGCGCGCACATGCTCCTCCCCCGGCAGGGCCCCGGTCCACCCCTGCGCGCACATGCTCCCCCCCCCCCTCCCCCGGCAGGGCCCCGGTCCACCCCTGCGCGCACATGCTCCCCCCCCCCCCCTCCCCCAGCAGGGCCCCGGTCCACCCCTGCGCGCACACACTCCCCCCCCCCTCCCCCGGCAGGGCCCCGGTCCACCCCTGCGCGCACATGCTCCCCCCGGCAGGGCCCCGGTCCACCCCTGCGCGCACACGCTTCCCCCCCCACTGGCAGGGCCCCGGTCCACCCCGTGCGCACACTGCCCACGGCCCCAGTCCACCCCCTGCTCACACTCCTCCCCCGGCAGGGCCCCGGTCCACCCCTGCGCGCACATGCTCCCCCCCCCCCCCCCCCTCCCCCGGCAGGGCCCCGGTCCACCCCTGCGCGCACATGCTCCCCCCCCCTCCCCCGGCAGGGCCCCGGTCCACCCCTGCGCGCACACACTCCCCCCCCCCCCCCCCCCCCCCCCAGCAGGGCCCCGGTCCACCCCTGCGCGCACATGCTCCTCCCCCGGCAGGGCCCCGGTCCACCCCTGCGCGCACACGCTTCCCCCCCCCCCCCCACTGGCAGGGCCCCGGTCCACCCCTGCGCGCACACGCTTCCCCCCCCCCCCACTGGCAGGGCCCCGGTCCACCCCTGCGCGCACACGCTTCCCCCCCCCCCACTGGCAGGGCCCCGGTCCACCCCGTGCGCACACTGCCCACGGCCCCAGTCCACCCCCTGCTCACACTCCTCCCCCGGCAGGGCCCCGGTCCACCCCTGCGCGCACACGCTCCCCCCCGACGGGGCCCCGGTCCACCCCTGCGCGCACACGCTCCCCCCCGGCAGGGCCCCGGTCCACCCCTGCGCGCACACGCTCCCCCCCACCCCCCCTCCACCGGCAGGGCCCCAGTCCACCCCCTGCTCACACTCCTCCCCCGGCAGGACCCCGGTCCACCCCTGTGCGCACACGCACGTGCCGTGTCCCCTGAACCCAGCATTACCATATGCCTTTATGGGAAAGCTGCAGTGAGCACATGGGGGGAGACGTAATCAGCCAGCAGACACCTGCCAGCGCTGTTCTCAGGGGCACAAACAGTAGGATGAGATCACCATAGAAATTATATTTTCATATATATGCATTATTTCTTCTCACCCACACACATGCAACTTATACGAAGCACAGTGTGCATTTGTTCACGATGGGGAGAAGGGAGTAAGTTGCTCTGCGACATTTCCAGCATTGTTAATTTTTTTTTTTCATAAGAATAAAGGATCGAGCATGAAATCCAACATGTCTGACCTCCCCCCCGCTGTCATCTACTGTTGCACTAGAAGGCACAGATCCTACCGAAATTGCCAGGTTTGACCAACATTTATTGGACCTATTGAGGGTAATAGTCAGACTGACCTAAAGATTCATTATTTGGGGTACTTGACGCCGTGGGGACATGAGCTCAGTTCCCTTTCTTCTATTTTGTTAGGATTGTCTTGGGAAGAACATTTGTGACAGATTTTTGCACAGTGTTCGGTAAATTGGGAGATATGGCGTCAGTGCCCGCCATGATGGTAAAAGCGGACATACTAATCAAAAGGAATAGATTTCTGACACATGTGAAAATAATCAAGTGTGTCCATAAGGCAGAAGGAAGAAGTGGCCATTGACTGAAGCCAAGCATTATGTGGAAACCACCCAGGGCTGTGGAGTCGGTATAAAATGGACCGACTCCTAAAATATATAATAAATTGGGTTCAGTAGTTCAGTGCAGGGCCAGGATGTGCTGTAAATGTTTTCATAAGAATTTGGGAACGTTATGAAATGTCCTATAAACGTCTGCTCTGTTCCTGATCTCAGCTGTTAGTTGAGATGAATCTGTGCTGCACTTTATGGACACGCTCAGTAGTGAGGCCGTGCTGCACTTTATGTACATGCTCAGTAGTGAGGCCGTGCTGCACTTTATGTACATGCTCAGTAGTGAGGCCGTGCTGCACTTTATGTACATGCTCAGTAGTGAGGCCGTGCTGCACTTTATGTACATGCTCAGTAGTGAGGCCGTGCTGCACTTTATGTACATGCTCAGTAGTGAGGCCGTGCTGCACTTTATGTACATGCTCAGTAGTGAGGCCCGTGCTGCACTTTATGTACATGCTCAGTAGTGAGGCCGTGCTGCACTTTATGTACATGCTCAGTAGTGAGGCCGTGCTGCACTTTATGTACATGCTCAGTAGTGAGGCCGTGCTGCACTTTATGTACATGCTCAGTAGTGAGGCCCGTGCTGCACTTTATGTACATGCTCAGTAGTGAGGCCGTGCTGCACTTTATGTACATGCTCAGTAGTGAGGCCGTGCTGCACTTTATGTACATGCTCAGTAGTGAGGCCGTGCTGCACTTTATGTACATGCTTAGTAGTGAAGCCGTGCTGCACTTTATGTACACGCTCAGTAGTGAGGCCGTGCTGCACTTTATGTACATGCTCAGTAGTGAGGCCGTGCTGCACTTTATGTACACGCTCAGTAGTGAGGCCCGTGCTGCACTTTATGTACACGCTCAGTAGTGAGGCCGTGCTGCACTTTATGTACATGCTCAGTAGTGAGGCCGTGCTGCACTTTATGTACATGCTCAGTAGTGAGGCCGTGCTGCACTTTATGTACATGCTCTGTAGTGAGGCCGTGCTGCACTTTATGTACATGCTCAGTAGTGAGGCCGTGCTGCACTTTATGTACATGCTCTGTAGTGAGGCCGTGCTGCACTTTATGTACATGCTCTGTAGTGAGGCCGTGCTGCACTTTATGTACATGCTCAGTAGTGAGGCCGTGCTGCACTTTATGTACATGCTCAGTAGTGAGGCTGTGCTGCACTTTATGTACACGCTCAGTAGTGAGGCTGTGCTGCACTTTATGTACACGCTCAGTAGTGAGGCCCGTGCAGCACTTTATGTACACGCTCAGTAGTGAGGCCCGTGCTGCACTTTATGTACACGCTCAGTAGTGAGGCCCGTGCAGCACTTTATGTACACGCTCAGTAGTGAGGCAGTGCTGCACTTTATGTACATGCTCAGTAGTGAGGCCCGTGCTGCACTTTATGTACATGCTCAGTAGTGAGGCCGTGCTGCACTTTATGTACATGCTCAGTAGTGAGGCCGTGCTGCACTTTATGTACATGCTCAGTAGTGAGGCCGTGCTGCACTTTATGTACATGCTTAGTAGTGAAGCCGTGCTGCACTTTATGTACACGCTCAGTAGTGAGGCCGTGCTGCACTTTATGTACATGCTCTGTAGTGAGGCCGTGCTGCACTTTATGTACATGCTCTGTAGTGAGGCCGTGCTGCACTTTATGTACATGCTCAGTAGTGAGGCCGTGCTGCACTTTATGTACATGCTCAGTAGTGAGGCTGTGCTGCACTTTATGTACACGCTCAGTAGTGAGGCCCGTGCTGCACTTTATGTACACGCTCAGTAGTGAGGCCCGTGCTGCACTTTATGTACACGCTCAGTAGTGAGGCCCGTGCAGCACTTTATGTACACGCTCAGTAGTGAGGCAGGGCTGTGGAGTCGGGAGTCAAAGAAATTGAGTTGGAGTCGGTGGTTTGACTTACCAACTCCACAGCCCTGGTGGAAATCATCAATATTGTTGTGTACGGTACCATTGCTTTTCTCTATCTAAAGCTTTCCATACACTAGATGTCAGCCAAACACTCATTCAGGTGACGGCTATTTCTCCTGACCCATCTTGTACACATCTACGCGCACATGTATTCTGAATGGGGAGAGGGGAGTCCACTTGCTGTCAGAGGTGTCTGGCAGGGACATTCTCTTTGGGAGCACAAATTAAATAGCTGGATCCTTCTCTCCTGCCATCTGGGTTTAGGGAGAGTCCTGAGCCCCCCATTACACATTAGGTGGCGAAATCTCCCAGTTCTGCGGGGTTGATCTAGAATACCTGGGGGTTGTCACTCCACCAGTGATACATTGGGGGCCTATGATATAAGCCTTCAGTAGAAGCCCCCTTAAATCTGCACTTGTCTGTATTGTGTACAGTGCAGTAGATGAATAATGAGAAGTATACTATGGATTCAGTGCAACCACTAGATATTACAGGATGAATTTGTGCCGCATTGTATCCTCAATGGGTTCTTTATAGAGAAGTTTTCGGCCTCAGTGTATCTTTTCTTTGTATCTCTTGTGTGGCTACTTTTGGGTCCGGCTGCTGAGTGCTGATGTGGCGGTCCGGTATCTCGCATCTCCGCACCGGTGGGAGTCTGTTACTCAGAACCTTCACTCCTATGTGAGCCTGTCACAACTAGATAGGGACTGTCAATAATCTAGGAGAAATTCTTACTAGAGATTACATGGTATATGATCTGCCATGTGACGGCGATGTCAGACATACAGCTGTCGGGGATATGTCTTTACTAGTATCTATATAATCATACCTGCGAGGGGAGCCGGGTGATTCACAAAGCATATGAGTAATAGATAGGGTAGTAGTGAGATTCCTGTAATCCGGCATCCAGTAACAATGTCCTTTTATCTTTGGCTTTTTTTCTGGGGTGTGTAATTAGTCAGCCTTGTGAGGTGGTGGGATGCTAGTGCTCATCTCATGGGTTCCTTGCCGCTGTCTGCTGGTGCCCGAGACCCCCATCTATGAGCCACAGAGGGGAGACTGGTTGGCACCTGGATGGATTTTTATGTCATGGGAATATCCTTTAAGGCAGTAAACTAATCGGGCACCGTACAATTGTTTTCCCCTTGCCCGCCTGGTGGCAGCCATGATCTAGCCAACCACGATGTGCATTAGCTGTGATATAATCCCTAATAACAGCTAACATATAAAAAGACTGATAATTGGTATTATTACCGAGCCGCTCACCGTGAGTCACTCTCGTCTTTTATGAAAAGCCCAGAAGCTGTGATTTCCATGGTAGTCCATTGTTCGTGGCCTCCTATGCTTATATAATGTAATCCCCTTTTTACAGCCTCAGCCGTTACTATCACAGGGCTCAATGTCTTTTCTTCTGACACCTTTGTACTGCATTTGCAGAGAAAAGTTCATCTGGAGCCGTCTGTCCTTTCACCGCACATTTGGCATATTATTCCAAAGTGCGTTCTATATATATAAATGGCCGGCATGGCCAAGGTGGTGGCGCAATAGTCTGCGATTACAGTGAGTTCTCCCTGCACGTTGTCATGTTCAGTCCTATAAATGGCCGGGCAGAGGCTGACGTGGCTCACGCGCTTTTTTCTAAGCCTTCCATGGACTTAATCGGAGTATGATGTGCACTGCCCCAGGATTATGGGGGTCTCACCATTGCACCCCTATTGATCAGACATGAGCATCATATTAAGTCGACATACTATAAATACCACTTTTTTATAGAAGCATTCCTATTTTAAAAATAAATGGCATACGAGGAGACTGGAGCGGTGAATTGTCCAGAGAGCAGGTAAAAACAGTGAAGGGGACACGTTACTT
This sequence comes from Phyllobates terribilis, assembly GCF_046119375.1. NCBI lineage: Eukaryota > Metazoa > Chordata > Amphibia > Anura > Dendrobatidae > Phyllobates > Phyllobates terribilis. The sequence goes on from NW_027362764.1 coordinate 83,378,583, forward strand.
TACCACTTCAGTGGACCCTTCGTACTCAGGATCGGCGAAGGTCTGATCCCCGACCAATCATAAAGTGATGCCATGTCCTAGTGATCTGCCATCGCCTTATAACACTAGAATACCCTTTTAATGTAGGGCGCATATAACCCATGCTTCAGAGAGTCGGTTAATCGTTTGTTCTACAATGGATGCTACAGGGGAGTCCTAGTCCATGTAATATATGGAAGGCCCAAGTCCACTACAGTGAGATTTGCTGCTTCTTCATGTCTCCAGCTAAGCTGAGGGGGGTCCTGGGTTGGGAACCTGCCTCTATAACATAATGGGACCCCCCTCTATATCAGGGTCCTGCAATTTTCTTACACAGTACTGTATATACACAGTTTAAGAGCTTTAGGCAGGTGTGGAGAGAATGCTGTAAGAATGCTTTAAATAGGTTGTCCACTACTTTTACATTGATGACCTATCCTTAGGTTACAAGTCATCAATGTCTGATCGATCGGGGTCCGACACTCCTGCCGATCAGCCATTACCGGCGGTGGCGGCCGGAAGTACACACTTGCCAAGCTGCTCAGTCTACTTGTAGTGGCCGCCGCAGGGTACTGCACATCCGCCTCCTATTCATTTGAATAAGAGGTGGATGTGATAATGTCTGTAAAGTGCTGCGAAATTAATGGCGCTATATAAGTGAGTAAAATAAATAAAAAGTGCAGTACCAAGCCTCGGCCACTACCAGAAGACGGAGCAGCTCGGCAAATGAGTACCACTAGCCGCCACCGATAACAGCTGATTGGCGGGGGTGCCGGGTGTCAGACCCCGGCTGATCAGACATTGGTGACCTATCCTAAAAAGTAGTGGGCAACCTATAGAAGTATTATGTTTATTTTTATCAATTAACAAAATGCAAAGTGAACCTTTGATTGTGTGATTCCCTATACAATACACTTCAGTCATTATCGGTCTCCTGTGAAGCCCAGGTGTACTAATGAGGGGGTCTTCAGTAGACCCTGGCTGCCCAGCAGCCAATCAATGACCCCCTTCCTCCTCTCCTGTTCCTAACCTACTAAATGCTGCTGAATCACAATTGACAGCAGCATCTAAGAGGTTAATCTTCTGAGTTCAGCGCTAGATCCCGAGCCTGCTCCATACAGTAAATGACACCGCTGCCGTAAATGTAGAGCGGATGTGGAGTAGGGCTCAGCTGACGGCTCCACCTTGTTGACTAACTGGCTTTGCATTATGAACCTGTTGATATTGGCCTATATACTAATCGTATGTCTTTTGTTTTCCAGCCTTCTGCTAAGGTTTACAGATGATACATTTGACCCTGAACTTGCTGCTACCATTGGTGAGTATCTGGTTTGGAAACATCACTAGCCTTGTCCGATAATCTTACAGAGTAGCTTCTGTCACCTCAGATACTATAATAATAATCTTTTTATTTATATTGCGCCAACATATTCCTCAGTGCTTTACAATTCAGACAATTTACAGACATTATCATCGCTGTCCCCATTGGGGCTCACAATCTAAATTCCCTATCTGTATGTCTTTGGGGTGTAGGAGGAACCAGGAGGAAACCCACACAAACACGGGGAGAACATACAAACTCCTTGTAGATGCTGTCCTTGGTGGGATTTGAACCTGTTCTGCAAAGCAACAGTGTTAACCACTGAGCCACCATACTGCCCACAGTATTGGCACCCCCACCAATCATACTGGAGGTAAAGGGCTCATCCACTGTCCCTTCTTAATATCACGGTTTACAGAGCAAAATAAAAAATACATACATACTTGCCGGACTGGCGCCACTTTCCTCCGAGTTTGTCATGTAACCGCTGCTGTCAATAAGCAACCGCTAATCGTCAGCAACCATCTCTGTTCCATCAGTAAAGGTGTTTAATATAGTAATATCTACAACTTAGTCCAGTTTCACACATCCATGAAACACGGCCAGGGCTCAGATCACAATAGCGGACTAGACCGCCATTATATAAGACGCTTAGCTCAGGAGACTCGATGGGTGGGCTGGCTATTGAGATCCAAACACAATATACAATAAGGCTATGTGCCCACGATGCAGAAATGCTCCAGATTTTTTCCTGAGCGTTTCTGCATCTCCCTGGCAGAAAAAAAGCATGCGGATTGCACATGCGGATTGCACATGCCAGAGACATGCGGATGTGAAGCGTTCTTCACATGCATTTCTGCATGCGGGTTGACAAGCGCTTTTCCAAGCGATTTCAGCATCACTTGGAAAGTGCTTGACAACTTGGTCACACTATATAAATCCATGCAATCGGCATGGATTTATATAGTGTGACGGTAAAGAATGGTAAAAAAGAAAAAAACAAATCTATACTTACCTTCTGATGGCCCCCGGAGTCTTGCTTCGCTCCGTCCTGGCTTGCCGGCAGCTCGTGGTACACTACACTGAAGGACCTGCCGTCACATGACTATGACGTCAGCGCAGGTCCTTCAGTCCACCGCAAGCTGCTGGCAAGTGAAGACAAGGAGACCGGGGGCCATCAGAAGGTAAATATAATATTTTATTCTTTTTTTTTCACAGGTTTTATGGTACCCGGGTCCGGAGGAGAGTCTCCTGTCCTCTACACCCGGGTACCATCCGCACATTGAAACGCTTGGATTCCGCATGTACAGATCCAGTGATGCGGATTCCATGCGTTTCAATGCAAGTCAATGGCGGCGAAAACACAGCGCTTCCGCAAAATAATTGGTAGTGCTGCGTTTTTTTCCACAATGATAATCCGCAGCGGAAATTTCCTTAGCATGTGCACAGCACATGCGGATTATCATTGGGGAACATGGCAGGCCTTCTATCATGCGTTTTTTAAGCGTTTCTGCAGCGTTTTTGCTGATGCGGAAACGCTTAAAAAACGCATCATGGACACACAGCCTTAGAGTATTTACTTGATCTACAGGAAACCCGTCATGTAAAAAAATCGCTGTTAATCTGCAGGTTAATAATGTTCTGAAGCTGCCCTGCGTCCAAACTGAGAACCCCACTGCCAAGAAGAAATGAACTTTATTCCTTCCCCCAGCCTCTGGCTCTCCGTTATAGAGCAGTCAGTCAGTGCCGGGTGCATGGTTACAGCCGCCGCTTGCTATGCACTGAGCGGTGACTGAAGCTGCACGTCTATGTCTGAAAGTCCGAGACTGATGGGAGGAATAAAGTTCATTTCCTCCTGGCAACGGGGCTTTGAGTGTGGGCACCAGGCAGCTTCAGAACGTTATTAACCTGCAGGTTCCCTTTAAAAAAGGTTTCCTGATATCTGGATATTGGCGCCCCTTCTGGCAGCTCCACTTTTTGGTTTGGCTGTGACATAGCAGCATGTCATCAATGACGTGTATTAAATGGGCTGGCTGACTTTCTCATTTCAATAGCTCGGTCAGCCCCTTCTGTCTATACCACAGCCATGACAGGGAGGGGCTAGATTAGCTGTTGAAATGACAAATTCAGCCCCCTTCTTACACAGCATTTGTGACCTAAAAGGAAACTCACAGGACTGGAGCTGCTGACTCCCCTGCAGACATCTTGAGCTCTGGTCCGCTGTGTGTGTAACTATATTTAAAAGTATTTTTTGATGGTTGGACAGCGCCTTTAAGATAAGTATCTTCATTAACTATTTTCGGCTCACAAGCCTTGAAGCGATGTATGTAAATTAGCCCATCCCAGCCAATCAAATGGTAGCAGACGCTGGCGCACACTTTGCTTGTTTCAAACTCTTTCAGAAATGGAAGGTGCTGCGATTTCGACCTTCCGGGTCTGATTATTCTCTGCACACAGACGTCTTCATCCTCTTCTGTTCCTCTACAGACTGATGTCATCCCGCCCAGCCATGCATGACCTGACTTGTCCCTTGATAAGACAGCAGCAGTTTAACCATTTATTGCACAGAAGACTGACTTTGACTGATTTTGTTTTTCAGGTGTCGACTTCAAGGTGAAAACGATTTCTGTTGACGGTAACAAGGCCAAACTGGCTATATGGGTACGTATGAGAACGCCCACAATGTTATCTGCACAGCCCCCATATATAGGCTGTACAGCGCTGACAGGCATGCCGTCTACAACTTGTCTAGATGTGCCTGGGTGACATATTTTGTGGTCAGGCTCCTGAGACGTTGAGACCTCATTCCTGTGTGGTTAGTACAATGTTGGGTGTGCCAGGTGCCATCTTACATTGTTATCAGATGCTGTTCATAATAGGATTTGTTACTACAATTTGCAACTAGTACGTTACGCCTTAAAATTACTAGTAGGGTATATACCCTTGGAACATGGCTGCCATACATACCACACTAAGTAGCATAGTAAATACGCTGTTAACTTTGCATTTCAGATGTCAAGTTGGCAGCTGGCACATCTTACTTGATGGTTGATGTCCATGTTTGTTTTGCACATGTAGGAAAAATGTGGCTCGCGGCCCCCCAAAGGTTGAGGCCCTCTGATTTTGAGGAAGGCTATATCATCTGTACTAACATCATTTACAGGAAGACAGGGTGGCAGCACTATCAATACAAAACCAGTAGAAGTGGTCGGCACTCCGTCCTGGGAAAGGTGGCGCACGTGGTAAATCAGAATTTGCATCAATAGAGTAAAATCCCGGGTGAGTGCCAGGATGTTACTCTATTGATGCAGCACTATCAATGTCTGCATCCTATACAGGGATGCAGTACAATCTATGACTACATAATTTATAGTGAGAGACCGTAGTATATGTGCCTACTTCATTTACAGCTGGAGCAGCCTTTCTGCCTCTATCTGTGCCTAATCATTTACAAGGGGAGGCCTGTCTTCTTGTATCTCTTTTTAAGAGATGTTGGCATAGATAGTACTGCCTCTCTGTTTCTACTTGTAAGTTATGTAGGAATAGATAATATCTCCCTATAAATGATGTAGGCATTGATAGTAGTGTGTATCTGACTCGTGATGTAGGCACAGCTATCTCCCCCTGTAAATGATGTAGGCTTAGATAGTATTGCTTTTGATCTATGCATTTGTTGTTTACAGGGAGTGGTGGAGGCAGTACTATCTGTGCCCACATCATTTACAGGTAGAAACAGGCAGGCACCACTTTGCACTTATTTTATGTACAGGAAAAGAATAGCAATTATACATATAAGAACATCATTTATGGGGAGGCAATACTATCTATTTCTACATAACTACCTGGGAGATACAAATGCAGTACTATTTCTTCTTACTTATTTATATAGTGTATTATTTATGCCCCCATATAATTTCCAAATAGACCGGAAGGCAGTACTACCCATACGTACTTCATATACAGGGAGAGATGGGGGCAGTCCTGTGTGTGCTTACATTATTTGCAGGAGATAATAGTGCTATCTGTGCCTAAACCCTTTACCCATTGTCAAAGAGAAACAGTAAGACACTATTATTAATGTAACATACAGCAGGTGAAATAAGTATTGAACACGTCACCAAGTAAATATATTTCTAAAGGTGCTATTGACATGAAATTCTCACCATATGTCGGTAACAGCCCATCTAATCCACACAAGCAAAGAAATCAAACCACAGATGTCCATAAATTTAAGTTGTCATAATGTCAAATAACACAAGGAAAACATATTGAACACGCTTACTGAAATTTAATTAATACTTCGTACGAAAGGCTTTATTGGTGATGACAGCTTCAAGATGCCTCCTGTATGGAGAAACTAGTCGCATGCATTGCTCAGGTGTGATTTTGGTTCATTCTTCCACACAAACACTCTTCTTGTCGTGAAGGTCCCATGAGCTCCTTCTGTGAACTCTGAGCTTTAGTTCCTTCCATAAATTTTCTATTGAATTCTGGTCCAGTGGTTGGATCGGCCTTTCTAGCAGCTTTATTTTCTTTCTCTGAAACCAATTGAGAGTTTCGTTGGCTGTGTGTTTGGTATAATTGTCTCGCTGAAATGTCCACCCTCGTTTCATCGTCATCATCTTAGTAGATGGCAGCAGATTTTTTATCAAGAATGTTTCAGTACATTTGTCCATTAATCCTTCTTTTAATCATATGAAGTTTGCCATTGTCGTATGCTAAAAAACAGCCCCACACCATGATGTTCCCACCTCCACGCTTCACTGTTGGTATGATGTTTTGGGGTGATATGCAGTACCTTTTGGCCTCCAAACATGGTGTGTAATATGGCATCCAAAGAGTTCAATTTTGGTCTCATCTGGCCAGACTATATTCTCCTAGTATTTCACAGTCTTGTCTAAATGTTGTTGAACAAACTTTAAATGTGCTTGAACATGCATTTTGTTCAGCAATGGAGTCTTGCATGCATAGTGGCCATGGTGGTTGAGTGCTTTACTTATAGTTTTCTTTGCAAAAATTGTACCTGCTGATTCCAGGTCTTTCTGTAGCTCTCCACAGGTGGTCCTTGGCTCTTGGACAACTCTTTTGATTATTTTCACTCCTCTGTCTGAAATCTTACAAGAACCACCTGGTATTGGCCGGTTTATGGTGAAACGATGTACTTCCCACTTCCGGATTATGGCCCCAACAGTGCTCACTGGAACCTTCAGTAGTTTACAAATTCTTCTGTAACCAGTGCCATCAGTATGTTTTGCAGCAATAAGGTTGTGAAGGTCTTGAGACAGTTCACTGGTTTTACCCATCATGAGATGTTTCTTGTTTGGCACCTTGGTAATGAGACACCTTTCTTATAGGCCATCAGTTGAACCAACTGATATTATTTTTCACTAAGTGTCAGGATTGCTTTCTAATTGCTGATAGATTTCAGTTGGTGTCATGACTTTCCAGGGCTTTTTGCGCACCTCTTTCTTCATGTGCTCAATACTTTTCCCTGTGTCATTTCTCATTATTACACACAGCTTAATTTATGGTTTGATTTCTTTACCTGTGTGGATTGGATGGGTTGTTACTGGGGCTCTGACTCCCTCATACATGGCTCATGTTTAAGTGATCAATTTACTGTAGCGCAGATTCATCTCAGCTAAAAGTCTAGACCTTTAGATCAGGAATAGGACAGACATTTATAGGATATTTCATAACTTTCCCAAATTCTTATGAAACAATATTCCCCACAAACTGCATTGAATTACTGTACCCAATTTATTATATATTTTAGGAGTCGGTACATTTTATACCGACTCCCAACTCCACCAAAATGGGCTCTGGCTCCAAATCCACGACTCCGACTCCACAGCCGTGGTTGTTACTGACATCTGGTGAGAATTTCATGTCAATAGCACCTTTAGAAATAGATTTACTTATAAAATTGGTGACGTGTTCAATACTTATTTCTCTAATAAACCCCCACGACAGCACACAGGAGGATGTAACCCCACCCTAATAGGGACAGGAAATACGAATATGTTTAAATAGCCCCTCCCATATCCTCCCTCCAGTGTTATTTCCTGTCCCTATCAGGGATGAAGAGGTCATCCCCTCTGTGCTGGGCCGGCGACAAGCACTGGGGGAAAGCTACTAGCCGGACAGCGGAGAATCGAGCAGTCTTTACCTCTCCTCCTCAAGGAGCTGCTCCTTCGGATTCGGGACCCCCTCCTGCAGTCCGCGCTCTCGGGCAAGGTCTGCAGGATCTTCTGACTGGAGGCCTCTCTGAGCTCTACGGTCCATCTCCTCCTCCTCTCCCCCGCTGGATGCGCGGGCAATGCCGGCTCCAGGATGTGGAGCGCACGCCACGGCGCCGGAAGTGACGGTGGATGATGACGTCACTACCGGCAGTTTGTGTTCCACTGTGGACCGCATCAAAAAGCTATGGGGGAAAAAGAGCGGAATGCCGCCGGTGATCAGAAATCTTCACCTGGACACCGGGGGAGGAGCCCTCTAAACAGAGGGAGGTGCTGATCTGGTCGCCCATAGAAGGAGCCCTGGACAGGAAGACATCTACAGGTAGGACAAAACCGTGTCTGTTGAAGCTTCTCGCTCTGCATCTGTAGAGCCCAGCTCCGGTCCGGTCCTAGTAAGTATGGCACTGGTAGTCCATTTCCCAGATGCAGGAAGTAGTGATTATAGCTCCCCTCCCCTTCTCCCCTCTCTTGTAGGGGGACAAGGAACCTGCATCTGGAGAAAAAGTTAAACCATCACGCTGATGTCCCATCTGTATAAAAAAACTATCGTCCTCCCATAGAAAGCCCCTATGCAAGGACTGTACGGAGAAGATTATCAGGCAGGAACAACCTTCCTTATTGGAGGAGATAAAGGGGATTGTACGTCTGGAGATCAAATCCTCCTTAGGCTCAGTCACTCTCCCTACGCCCTCACCTAGTCGGGGTTCTACATCTACTCCCTCAGCAGCCAAAAAGAGGAAAATTAGCCTGCCAGAGGGAGGGGAGGAAGACTCTCAAGAGGAGATATATATCTAGGAAGATCTTCCAGAGGAAGGTGAACGAAGTCCAACCCCTGATAACTCCCAACGAGAGAGATATTACTTTCCATCAGATAGTTTGGAGGAACTCCTCATGGCAGTAAGGATAACTATGGAGGTCGAGGAAGAAAAAGTGCCCCAAACAGTACGGGATCAGATGCTTAGGGGGCTACGTTCCAGGAAAAAATTAGTGTTCCCTATACACCAGAGTATTAGGGACTTAGTCTTAGAGGAGTGGGAATCTCCAGAAAAGAGATTAAATACCCCTACAGAGTTAAGGGATAGATTTCCTGTAGACAATGAGACGGCAGAATGCTGGTCTGAAGACCAAAGAAAACCACATTGCCCTTTGAAGATTCCTCTCAATTACAAGACCCCTTGGAACGCTAAATGGAGGGACTACTCAGAAAATCCTGGGAGACCTTGGCAACACTATTAAGCACCAACGCAGTCTCTACGGGCGTAGCTCGATCAATGGCTCGTTGGCTAGATCAACTGGACGAACACCTAGTTTCAGGCACCCCCAGAGAAGACCTCTTGGCATCCCTACCGCTTCTACAGAAAGCTACGGGGTATTTAGCAGACGCCTCTGCAGAATCTGTGAGAGTGGCGGCAAGAGCATCTGGGCTATCAAACTCTGTAAGAAGGGCCCTATGGTTGAAATCCTGGAACGGCGACGTGGCATCAAAAATGAAGTTGTGTTCCATCACCTATAAGGGGAAATACATGTTCGGGCCAGCCCTAGATGATCTTCTAGAGAAGGCCTCAGAATGTGAGGAAGAGGCCTTTTCGTCCCTCCCAAGAGCAGACCCCTCAATATAGGGGTAAAGGCAAAACAGGACGATGGAGCTACCCAAAAGGTAGAGGAAGCAAAAATCTTTTTCTCTCCCAAAACGAACGTCAGAACAGACCATGACGTCAGGACAGTCGGGGGCCGCATCTCGAGTTTTCTCCCTCAGTGGAAAGAAATCTGCTCAGACCCATGGGTCCTGAGGGTTGTTGAGTTCGGAGTAAAAATAAATTTCTCCTCCTATCCTCCAGAGAGGATAAGGTTAACACCGCTCTCCTCTCAGTCGTCAGGCCACCCTGATATCCGGTCTTACAGACCTATTGTCCTCAGGGGTGATATCCCTGGTTCCTACAAGAGATAGAGGCACAGGACATTATTCCAGACTCTTCCTAATAAAAACACCAAATGGCTCTGAACACCAAGTTATAATCAATCTAAGGCCACTGAATCAGTATATCCACTACCAACGATTCAAGAAGGAATCCATCAGGTCGACGGTCCCCCTGATAGGACAGGACCATGTCATGGCCACAATCGACCTCTAGGATGCATATTACCACATCCCCATACATCCACTTCACAGGCGGTTCCTAAGATTCGCAGTGGCTCAGGGGGATCAAATAGTCCACTATCAATTCAGTGTTCTCCCATTTGGAATTTCATCAGCCCCGAGAATATTTACAAAAGTCATGGCAGAAGTCATGGCTTATATCAGGGGTCAGAACATTTCAATAGTACCATACCTCGACGACCTGTTATTAATCGGATCCTCAGAACCAGTACTCCAAGAACATCTACAGTTGACCACTCAGATCCTATTGTCTCTGGGCTGGTTAGTGAACCAGAAAAAATCAGATATGGTTCCCTCCATAACAAAAACATTTCTAGGAGTACTATTGGATTCCCACAGCCAGATGTCATTCCTGCCCAAACAAAAACGGGTCACGATAAAAGCAATCAATGTCCTAAGGAGCAGAAGATCAGTATCATTAAGAGACGACATGTTGGTCCACGGGTCTATGACATCCTGTATTCAGATGGTGGCCTGGGCTCAGGTTCGTACCCGAACATTACAGACCCACATCCTTACGAATTGGGACGGATCTCCACTTTCTCTGATCAGGAGAATCCCTATACCACCACGAGTAAGGACCTCTCTATTCTGGTGGCTGAACGGAAAAAATCTGAACAGAGGCGTACCATGGATCCAGAATCTGCTGGTAACCATTAAGGTGGATGCCAGCGAAAAGGGATGGGGAGCCATGGTCTCCCAAGAGCTATTCCAGGGTATATGGACCAAAGAGGTGAGCCAACGCTCATCAGATTTCAGAGAACTAAAAGCCGTAGAGGAAGTCCTCAGAGCAGCAGAGCCTCTGGTCCAGAAATCTCACATTCAAATATGTTCAGACAATATCACCACGGTAGCCCACCTTCGTCATCAAGGGGGCACAAGATATGAAGGCTTAAAAGCAATCTCAGCAAGAATATTCTCCTGGGCCGAAGAACATCTTCTATGCTTGTCGGCTCTTCATATCAAAGGTTCAGTCAATATCCAGGCCGACTTCTTAAGCAGAACAAAGATTCATCCAGGAGAGTGGAGCCTAAACCCGGAGGTCTTCCAGATGTTAGTCGAGAGATGGGGCTATCCAGAGGTAGATCTCTTCGCCGGACACAAGAACGTGAAAGTACCTCGATATTTCTCCCTGGATCCAAACGGCCCTTGCCTGGGCGTGGACTCATTCGCTTATAAATGGGAATTCAAACTAGCGTATGCATTTCCCCCACTACCTATCCTTTCAAAAACCTTACAAAAGATAAGGACCAAAGGGACCAGAGTAATCCTAGTGGCCCCTCGCTGGCCAAAACGAAGTTGGTTCGGAACGTTAACCAGTCTGAGTGTGGAGGGCTATCTAACCCTTCCTCCCATCAAGGATCTCCTTCTCCAGGGACCGATTCACCATCCGGATCCCGAGAGACTACACCTAACTGCCTGATTTCTGAATTCCTGATATTAAAAACAAGAGGCCTCTCAGAGAAAGTCATCAAAACTCTACAGAAGAGCAGGAAACCTGTAACGAACACCATTTACCATAAGATCTGGAAAACCTTCTTTAGGTGTTGTGCACCCACTTGCCCAGACCCCCATAGGGCTGATGTGGCTCAGATTCTACACTTTTTACAAGAAGATCTGGACAAAGGTCTCAGACCTAGTACTCTTAAGGTCCAGGTAGCGGCGTTAAGTACCTACTTCAGTCAAAGACTAGCGGAACATTAGTGGGTGAGAAGATTTATGACAGCAGCCACCCGCATCCACCCTAGAGTAACAGACCTGGTTCCCCCCTGGGACCTTAACATTGTTCTGAAAGGGTTAACCCTTCCACCCTTTGAGCCCTTATCAACCATAAGACTGGACAGGAAAACTGCTTTTCTGGTGGCAATAACTACAGCCAGAAGAGTGTGTGTACTACAGGCCCTTTCAGTCAACGAACCCTACCTGAGAATCCTGGAAGATCGTCTAATTGTCCATACACAAGGTCCAAACAGAGGAAAAAAGCAGCAAAATCCACAATAGCCAACTGGATTAAGAGGGTGATTACGGAGGCTTACCAGATCCAGGATCTACCACCTCCAGCAAAGCTCAAGGCCCATTCTACAAGGGCGATATCTCTCTCCTGGGCTGAGAAAGCCAGCGCATCCATCGAACAGATATGCAGAGCTGCCACATGGTCCTCAATTCATACTTTCTCCAAACACTACAGACTAGACCTAATGTCTGTTGGAGATTTAGCCTTCGGAAGGAAGGTCCTTCATGCTATTGTCCCTCCCTAGTATACAGTTAAGTCCATATATATTTGTACAGAGACAACATTTTTCTAATTTTGGTTCTACACATTATCACAATGAATTTTAAACAAAACAATTCAGATGCAGTTGAAGTTCAGACTTTCAGCTTTCATTTGAGGGTATCCAAATGAAATTGGATGAAGGGTTTAGGAGTTTCAGCTCCTTAACATGTGCCACCCCGTTTTTAAAGGGACCAAAAGTAATTGGACAATTGACTCCAAGGCTATTTCATGGACAGGTGTGGGCAATCCCTTTGTTATGTCATTCTCAATTAAGCAGATAAAAGGCCTGGAGTTGATTTGAGGTGTAGTGCTTGCATTTGGAAGGTTTTGCTGTGAAGTAAACATGCGGTCAAAGGAACTCTCCATGCAGGTGAAACAAGCTGCAAAAACAGAAAAAACCCATCCGAGAAATTGCTACAATATTAGGAGTGGCAAAATCTACAGTTTGGTACATCCTGAGAAAGAAAGCACTGGTGAACTCATCAATGCAAAAAGACCTGGGCACCCACGGAAGACAACAGTGGTAGATGATCGCAGAATAATCTCCATGGTGAAGAAAAACCCCTTCAAAACAGCCAACCAAGTGAACAACACTTTCCAGGAGGTAGGCGCATCAATATCCAAATCTACCATAAAGAGAAGACTGCATGAAAGTAAATACAGAGGGTTCACTGCACGGTGCAAGCCTCTCATAAGCATCAAGAATAAAAAGGCTACACTGGACTTTGCTAAAAAAAAACATCTAAAAAAGCCAGCACAGTTCTGGAAGAACATTCTTTGGACAGATGGGACCAAGATCAACCTCTACCAGAATGATGGAAAGAGAAAAGTATGGCGAAGGTGTGGTACAGCTCATGATCCAAAGCATACCACATCATCTGTAAAACATGGCGGAGGCAGTGTGATGGCTTGGACATGCATGGCTGCCAGTGGCACTGGGTCACTAGTGTTTATTGATGATGTGATACAGGACAGAAGCAGCCGAATGAATTCTGATGTATTCAGAGCCATATTGTGTGCTCAGATCCAGCCAAATGCAACCAAACTGATTGGTCGTCGTTTCATACTACAGATGGACAATGACCCAAAACATAAAGCCAAAGCAACCCAGGAGTTTATTAAAGCAAAGAAGTGGAATATTCTTGAATGGCCAAGTCAGTCTCCTGATCTCAACCCAATTGAGCATGCATTTCACTTGTTAAAGACTAAACTTCAGACAGAAAGGCCCACAAACAAACTGCAACTGAAAACCACCGCAGTGATGGCCTGGCAGAGCATCAAAAAGGAGGAAACACAGTGTCTGGTGATGTCCATGAGTTCAAGACTTCAGGCAGTCATTGCCAACAAAGGGTTTTCAACCAAGTACTAGAAATGAACATTTTATTTACAATTATTTAATCTGTCCAATTACTTTTGGTCCCTTTAAAAACAGGGTGGCATATGTTAAGGAGCTGAAACTCCTAAACCCTTCATCCAATTTTAATGTGGATACCCTCAAATGAAAGCTGAAAGTCTGAACTTCAACTGCATCTGAATTGTTTTGTTTAAAATTCATTGTGGTAATGTCTAGAACCAAAATTAGAAAAATGTTGTCTCTGTCCAAATATATATGGACCTAACTGTATCTTTGGTATACCTCCTGTCTGCTGTCGTGGGGGGTTATTAGAGAAAATAGAATTAGACTTACCGGTAATTCGGTTTCTAATAACCCACCACGACAGCACGGGTAATTCCCCCCCCCTCGCTTATTGTTTGTACGTCAGCTTGATCAGTAGGAATAAAAATGAATTTGCAGCATCTATACTCTTGTGGTCCTTTGTAATAACACTGGAGGGAGGATGTGGGAGGGGCTATTTAAACCTCTTCGTATTCCCTGTCCCTATTAGGGTGGGGTTACATCCTCCTGTGTGCTGTCGTGGGGGGTTATTAGAAACCGAATTACCGGTAAGTCTAATTCTATTTTCTCCCGCTGTAATTTACAGGTCAAGGGAGACAGTTCTATATATTACTACATTTACAGGGGGTGACAGGGAAGCAATACTATATACTTACAAGACAGACAGAGACAGTACTATTTGTACCTACTTAATTTACAGGGAGAGCCAAGGAGGAAGTACTATCTGTGCTTAGATACTTTTACATTTACAGGGAGAGAGGTAGACAGTACTGTATATGCCTACAATACTTACAGGGAGAAACAAGGAAACAGTACTATCTGTGCCTACATAATTTGAGAAAGACAGGAAGCCAGCTGCCCCCAGCAATAAAGATGATTAAAAGACATTACAAATGGAGGTGTTATTTTACGGGAAGCATGCCCTGTGTCTTTCTGTTGATACGAGGCCACACTTCAGGAGCAGGATTGATTTATGAAGTGTTCGCTCTGCCCTGCAGGCTCACGACACTGGTGTCCTCGCTGGGATTTGTAGTGAATAGAACTTGTTTGGAACCAAGGAATACTTTTCCAGTTGGCCGGGTCTTTATATCCTATATAAACCTTAAATCCTCATGGCAAAAACCAACTGTAGTTTAATATGTCTTTTCTCCGTGTAAGAAAATGGATCATTCTTCTTTTTTTTTTTTTTTTTTAAAGAAAATATTTTACACTAATTAAATAAAATAGTGTAACTGTATCTGGTGAAGTATATTGCACTCTATATAACTACTGTGTAAAAACTAAAGCCAGGAATTACTATTTTATTGTAGAAGTGAAATAACTTTCAGAGCATGACCCCCATAAAATAGAAAAAAAAGTGAGTTGTAAGATCGGGTTCACATCTAGATTTAAAGTGTAACTTGCAACTGTTTGAAAAAACATATGACATGTCATAGAGGCAAATGATAAGGATTGATTTGTGGGAGTTCTGATTCGGAAACCCCCCCTCCTTCCTTACCCCAAAACTAATAAAGGGGGACACAAGCAGCTGAGAGCTGCTCTTCTCTAAAAACATCTAATCTTTCTCTCAACTTCTAAAATATCTCTGTAGTGTAAAAAAGTTTTCTTTTAAAGGGACCCTGTTAGCAGGCTTTAGTACCCCCAACTGATCTAATCTGGTTTAGGTTGCTGTAATGCAGATTAAATCCCAACCATTGTCTTTTCAATCCTTTATTCCTTTCCTGAGTAATCGCTTTGTCCATGCTGTAAAGCTCTCTGGCCTCTCTCTTTCGACACCGCCATCCTCCGGTCACTGAGTGACCTGCTACGCCCTCTGGAGATCTCGCAAAAGCACTGTCACTCCCTGGAGCAGCGCATGCGCAGTCAAGTCCTGATGACGTTTTGAGAGCCGGTCTAAGAATCCCCTCAGGCACTTGCCTGTGCAAGATCTTCAACGAGGGGTGCAAGTCACTCAGGCTTCAGTGACCGGAGGATGGTGGTGGCGAGACAGAAGCCAAAAAGATGTAAATGCAGGGTGGCTCATTCACAAACATTGAAAAAGCGATTACTCAGGAATGAAGAAATAAATGTACAGACGTAGTCTGCATTACAGCGACCTAACACAGATTAGATCAGTTGGAAGCACTAAAAGACCCACTGACAGGTTCCCTTTAAGATGCAGATCAAAAACCAGTTTCAGTACATGAAGGCTCACTGCAATCAGTTTTATCGAATAGCAAATGTTTTTTTTTTTCTTCTTCTTTTACAACGTATTCCGTAGCGCTGTACACACACAAGCACTCCATACAGATGCTTCCCCAGTCAGATTTGTAACTTGAATCTGAGTTCTTAGCCACTCAGCCACCATACCTCCTTGGTGGGGGGTCACTCAGTTTTATGCAGCTTTCGAGCAGCATGTAGATAATTTTCTGTAAAATTTCGTAAGAGAAAACGGATTGAATTTTTTTGTGCTATAGACTTTTTACCCACATACACTTTTGACGAAAGTCAACTAGTCCCTCCAGTTTTGGTGGGACCAACAGACCATCTCATCTGTATGGGGGCCCTCCAGACATACTACCGACAGATGATGTCGGGGGTGACACCATGCCATAACATTCTGATTAATGGGGGCCCTGACCTCTGCTCAGTGCTGATTACATGTAAGATGGGATGAGGTCCCGCTGTCCAGCGCGGGGCTCCGGACGGCACGCTGTCCAGCGGGGGACTCCCGACGGCACTTCTGATGTCCACTCGCCATACCCGATTCATTATGCCGCCACTGCCTACTTCTGTCATCGTTGCCCCATTTTCCTTTTAATCCACATGGTCATCGGAGTGGCTGTGGGAGCCATCCCTTCCTTGCCTTTCCTCTGTGCTGTGGATTGGATCGGTGCTGATGACCCCGGTGCTGTGTCCAACTTGCGGAGAAGAACCGGCAGAGGTGGTTTAGACTTTCCCCAGCGCTCCCCCTGCCACTTCAATGGTCCTTTTGGCGAAGGAAAAAAGCAAGACATTGATCTGACAGATGAAGGCCATGACAGCATAAGTGTACAGTAGTTGCTGTGACCACAATGGTTTAATTTACAGTCAACGCTTGATGTAGTTTTGTGTCTAGTGCTTCTTTGCTTTGTGGTATCTTTTTTGCCCACAGGGTGGTGCTATAGCCCAGCGTAATTAAGGCTCTGTGTTAAACATGTGGTTTGTCTGCAGGACACCGCCGGACAGGAACGGTTCAGAACACTAACTCCCAGCTACTACAGAGGAGCACAAGGGGTTATATTGGGTAAGAGTATTACTAAGTGTTACTGTTAAAAAATTACTATCCAAAGATGGGATTTTGGAAGGAGATTTGAGACTTCTATGATCTATGGTGGCGGTGGTCACCTTCAATCAGTAGAAGAATATCTTGATAAAATGCTTGATTAGATCGGTAATTTTGTGCCTCACATTCAAAACCAATCATCATTTCCCTACATGAATAAAAGCTTAAAAAT
Source organism: Phyllobates terribilis (assembly GCF_046119375.1). Taxonomy (NCBI): domain Eukaryota; kingdom Metazoa; phylum Chordata; class Amphibia; order Anura; family Dendrobatidae; genus Phyllobates; species Phyllobates terribilis. The sequence goes on from NW_027362764.1 coordinate 83,395,466, forward strand.
CAGATAAGGGAATCTTACTTTTATTTTGGGGATTAAATAAAGCTGACAGATCGCCTTTATTAAAGACGCTGATTTCTGCATACCAAAATATTCATTCACATGCAGTTTTATCATCGATGCATCACTGTGAAGACCTGTGGGTCTTCCGTAGGCGTAATACCGCTCAAAAAACACAGGGTCAGGGTAAAACAGTGTGGCAATACTTTATTGGACCACAAAGCGGGCCATAAACAGATAAAACAGTCCCAGCAAGTACCCATGATGGTACAACAATAGAGTCCTCACCCTTCTGCTGGCCCGCCTGGCATAGAACTGCGATTTCGGGGTTTGCAGGGCAGACTACCCCCACCAGTGGCACCCCGCTTTTGGTGGGACCCCAAAGAAAGGAGGTAACGACAAGCTTAGGAAACTAGCCTAGGTCAGTGAGGCCTGGGGCCAGGTGACATGTTTGTCCTAACATGGATTGTTAAAGACGTCTCTGAGGGTTCAGCAATGGTCAATGGAGCCGATCTGTATTCCTCCTGCTGGGGCTGAAGTCCCCTAAGCTGACATGCTGTAGACTGATCCAGAATAGAGGCAGAGATCCCCTTTTTATAGATAATAATTGTTCTTGCAGCCATCATTCACAGGTCAAGTGTCAGGGATGAATGTGGAAAGAGCTCATGACTCATTGTTTCAGCATTTAATCAACTTGCACAGTTTGTCCTCCATTGCTCGGCAAATCAACAACTCCCTTTAGCTGGTATAATACATAATCAGCATATTATCAAACAGTGTCGCTGACCCTATCTTGCTAGATTTGGAGACAATAAGTTGTACTACATCTTTACTCAAGTGTCAACATTCAGGATTATTTAAACAATAGTCTGTGTTAATCAACCAAAGAAGATCACAGGTTAAAAAGTCAACATAAAAATAAAGGTATACTGCTCTTGCCATTAGAAAGTATGTCTGGCATAATGAAGAAGAAAAGGTGTGTTGCCACAATCACATTCCATCTGATGTTACAACACAAGGGGGCACATTTTTTTTTGCAAACCGTCTAAATTTGAGACAGTGCAAAAAGAGGCTGGACAGATTTATTACTGTGGCTCATGCTGTCGGAGAATTCTGGCAAATTTTAAGACGATCTAATGTAAGTTTGCAATTTTTTTTTTAGTTGACTTTGTGCCAGAAATGTGCATCAAAATCTTGGTGCAATTTTTGGTGCACATTGTCGCAGTTTAGGCTTGGCCTTTCTTCAATAAAACCCACCGCTTTCCAGCTAGGCTACGCGCCATGTCAAGGCCCTGAAAGTGTGTAAAACACATAATAAATATGGTGCAAATCATAGATTTTGTACAGAATTGTGACGCATTTAGTCGAGGAATAGATTAATAATTAGTATGTATATATTTGTCTGCAATAAAATACACTGTTAAAACGTTATATATCGCATTCTAGTATATTGATTCGCTTCGATTTATACCGGTTTTTGTCTTTTAGTATATGACGTCACAAGAAGAGACACATTTGTGAAGCTGGACAACTGGTTAAATGAGCTGGAGACGTATTGCACAAGAAATGACATAGTAAAAATGCTCGTTGGAAACAAGATAGACAAGGTGAGCGGGGAATTTATCTAATGAACATGTGATTAACAGACTGTACTGCCTAAAGAGGCCGATATAAAATTATGCAAAATGTAGATATTTCAACAAAATGTCTCACCCATAGAATTGCTTAACCGGAGTATACTTCCAGATAAATGCAAAAAGCAATATTTTTTATATTTGCCATCATGAAAAACTCCCGGAAATTAAACGTTTAGCTACCATACGTGAAAATAATGTCATATAAATACACAACTTGTCCTGCAAAATAAAGGCTTTAAAAAGAAAGGAGTTCTGGCTAGAAGGGAAAAAAGGTAAAATCTCTGGCTACTTAAGGGGTTTTTTATTGATGAACTCTCAATAGGATTGGTCATCAGTATCGGATGAGTGGAGGTTCTGTATCCCCAGCAATCGGCTGTTATCAGCTCTTGCCATTGTCAATTGTAAGCAGTGAACAGAGCAGAACGCCACATTCCCCGTATGCCAGGTCCTGCCAATCAACCCCTATTCTCTTCAATAGGAGCTGATCTGCCGTACCCCAAAGCTGCAACTACCCTACGTACAGGTCTGTGGTGATCTGGCTTGCTTACTGTCAACCAGAGCTAATAACAGTTGATCGGTGGGAGTGTCAGATATTGATGACCTATCTTCAGGATAGATCATTAATATACATAGTGGATGTTTCGTTTTGTTTTTTGTTTTTTTTTAAAGGACATGTCATATACTCAAAAAATAATCTATTAAGCGTGTTGTAAAAATCCCTGAGATTTGCCACTCTCCCTTTTTTATGCTGTTACTATTGCAGAGATGTTCACATTTGTTACTTTTGGAGCACAGCATGTGAAATTTCTGCATTGTAGTTCCACTGGGCATTTCTTCAGAGTCTTCTCTGGGGGCATGTTGTTTCATCACTCCCTCCCTCCCTGACGCAGCCAATCACAGCTCAGCAGCATCTGAGACTTGATAGCCCGACTGCTGATCTAGCAGTCTGAGCTGGGAGGACGGGGTGAAAGCACACACTCCCAAGAAGACTCTGAAGAAATACCCAATTGTGCAACACACCAGAGGCTTCACATACTGCTCCCCAGAAGAAACAAGTCTGAATATCTCTACACTGTGTTCCAAATTATTATGCAAATAATATTTTCTCAGATTTTCCCAAATTACCTATATGAATTGCAGTCATTGTAATTTTCCAGTCAAATAACTATTAGAGTACAATTGAAAGGTTTTTGTACAAACTGCCTATGATAACAGTATATTTTTAAAAAAATAAAACACTCAAACTGCACTCAAAATGCATGTTCCAAATTATTATGCACAGCAGAGTTTTCAACCTTTTCATTTTAATAAAGAACAAAAAAATGGTCATTTTTGAAATTATAAGCATTAGCAGGTTATTACAAACTGAAATCAAACAGTTTTCAACTCAAAACTTTATTCTAGGTGATGTTACATTTGCACATAGGACCCCTTGTCCGAAAGGAGCTTCTGAACTCTCTCATCCATTGAATTTGTCAGGTTTTGGATGGTTTCTGCTTCAATTGTTTTGCATGAGGACAGAATACCCTCCCAGAGCTGTTGCTTAGATGTGAACTGCCTTCGGCCATCATAGACACTCCTTTTGATGATGCTCCAGAGGTTCTTAATGGGGTTGAGGTCAGGGGAGCATGGGTGCCACACCATAAGTTTGTCCCCTTTTATGCCCATAGCAGCCAGAGATGCAGATGTGTTATGTGCAGCATGAGACGGGGCATTATCATGCATGAAATGATCTCGATGGTCCAGATGGATGGAGTGGAGGATGGCTGGTTGATGGACACCCCATGCAAACACGGCTACGGCGCTAACAAGGAGGAGGTGGAGTAATGTTTTGGGCTGGAATCATGGGGAGAGAGATTGTCGGCCCTTTTAGGATGCCTGAAGGGGTAAAGATGAACTCCATAATGTATGTTGAGTTTCTCAAACAGCATTTCCTTCCATGGTTCAAGAAGAAGAACCGTGCATTCCGCAGCAAGTTCATTTTCATGCATGATAATGCACCGTCTCATGCTGCACATAACACATCTGCATCTCTGGCTGCTATGGGCATAAAAGGGGACAAACTTATGGTGTGGCCCCCATGCTTCCCTGACCTCAACCCCATTGAGAACCTCTGGAGCATCATCAAAAGGAGTGTCTATGATGGCGGGAGGCAGTTCACATCTAAGCAACAGCTCTGGGAGGGTATTCTGTCCTCATGCAAAACAATTGAAGCAGAAACCATCCAAAACCTGACAAATTCAATGGACGAGAGAGTTCAGAAGCTGCTTTCGAACAAGGGGTCCTATGTGCAAATGTAACATCACCTAGAATAAAGTTTTGAGTTGAAAACTGTTTGATTTCAGTTTGTAATAACCTGCTAATGCTTATAATTTCAAAAATGACCATTTTTTTGCTATTTATTAAAATGAAAAGGTTGAAAACTCTGCTGCGCATAATAATTTGGAACATGCATTTTGAGTGCAGTTTGAGTTTATTTTTTTAAAAATATACTGTTATCATAGGCAGTTTGTACAAAAACCTTTCAATTGTACTCTAATAGTTATTTGACTGGAAAATTACAATGACTGCAATTCATATAGGTAATTTGGGAAAATCTGAGAAAATATTATTTGCATAATAATTTGGAACACAGTGTACAATGGAGCAACACAGCACAAGAAGGAAAAGTGCAGCAGAATCAGGGGAGTTCAGGTTTTATTTACAAGGTATTTAACTCAATTAAAATTGATTCTACCATTAATTGGATTAATGGGACATATCCAAACACATTTTGTTGTGTTGTGTCCTGTGTTGCTGATATTACATTTTTTTTTTGTTTTGCAGGATAACCGAGAAGTGGACCGAAACGAAGGTCTCAAGTTTGCACGAAAGCATTCAATGTTATTCATAGGTATGAAAAGTTTGATATTTCTTATGTTGAGGCAGTTTTTACCTTTCTCCTTCTTAAACTCTCGGTCTTCACAGCCTAAACCAAGCTTTATTATGAAGTCTGCAGTATGATCTTGTGCCCCCATAGTGAAGGCTGCAGGTATCCAGCGTTTTGAATCTAAGTTGATGCTGGGGATTTGGAGCTTTGTATCGAAAAAACAATGCCCTGGTTCCTATTAAGGCACATTAAGAAATGAATCTGCTCATAATTTTACATCTAGGAACGATGTGTTAATAAATGGTGGAAGATTACACTATATCCTAAGAGCTAAATTCTACAAAGAAAGAAAACTGACAACAAATACAAATGACAAAAGATTAATGATGAGCGAGTGTCCTCGTTTAACCCTTTAACAGAGCATGCTCGGGTGCTTGCCGAGTATTTTTGGCGTGCTTATATATTTTGTTAGCGTCCCTGTGTCTGCATGATTTACAGTTGTAAGACCGCCTCAACACATGCGAGGTTTCCCTAACAAACAGGCAATCCCTGCATGTGTTGAGGCTGTCTTACAAATGTAAATCATGCAGACGCAGTAACTCGAACATAATATACGAGCACGCTGAAGATACTAGGCAAGCACCCGAGCATGCTCGGTTAAAGGGTTAAACGAGCACACCAGCTCATCACTATAAAAGCTGTATATTCACGTTTCAACCCTGAACGAGTCTTCATCAGGTGTAGGACAAAAGGGGTTAAATGTCCTGTTTTGTTTCTGCTTATAAAAGCAGCGTAATACCAGCCCATGTGGTTGTTGGGAGAACTGGGTCCGGCAGAAACCTTTCAGTGGTTTTTGACCAGTTGGACTTTACTGTTCCTGGTATCTGATTCATCCTCCGCTCTAGAGATCTTGGACTCTAAAACCTTTAAGTCATGGACGAGACAGGAAACAGTCTATGTCTGAGACCGCAGCGTCTCGCTCTTCATTTGATCTTCTCTGCCGCTTTATTTAACCACATCTTAGAAAAGAAGCAATATGGTATTGATTGTGCTTGTACAACACGCAAATAACTGGTTACACGTATCGCTGCCTACAGCTCCTCGGAGACCTTTGTTGTATCCCTCCACATAATAGATTTGACACATTGTAACTTCACCTGTTCCAAAAGTGGAATCATTTCCTGATGGTCTGATATCCTTTGCCCTTGAGCTGTGCTGGCTCGGTGCTCGGCTCCACGCCGAGTTAAAGCTGACGAGTATGTCTTGTGCTGTAGGATCCGCTCCACGTCTGTTGTGGTGTCCTCGATTGGTCAATAGCTGGGATTCATTTCCTATGAGTAACACCATGATGCTTTATGTACAGTCTTCTGTTAAACTGTTTCACCAATGCAATATGCGGTCTTCCATTAACTTGGATTTTCTTGGGTGATGGTTGTGGGCACTGATGCTTGCTCGTGGGCTGATGAGCAGGAGAGCATCTGCATAAGGTTTGCTTGCACCGACCATGTTCTTGTAGGCTTCCTCCAGCTGCCACAACTTCCTCTTGCAATCTGAATTTTTGATTTGGCTAAAGAAGAAAAGGTATGGAATATAGTAAGGGACTACAATATTCCAGTCCAGAAGCAAAGCATGTCCTTTTTTTAAAAAACATGATAGCCACTTAAAGACATCTACCAACAACATCCGTTAATTAGTTAGGTTTAATAGTTCTCTATGGATCTCTGATGCATCCATCACAACTCCCACGTAACTCCCTAAAGGAGTTGTCCGGCCTTGGGGTACAAGTCTGCAGTCACTCTTTGACTGCAAACCTGTGGATCCTCACATTTGCACGCTGTGAGGAGTCTCTGGTGCCGGCACCAGGAGCGGACAGTCCTGTGACCACAACTATGTGATTCACGTACTTAGTCTAATCAAAATGTGACCGGATCTAGCCATGCACGTCTAGTCTGCATGTGACCGTGCAAGTCCCATACTTGGGGTCACATGCCCAGAGTTCCTGGCATCTGCATCTGAGAATCCTTGCAGTGCGTGATGTGAGAATTCATAAGTCTTTAGTCACGCAGTGACTGTAGACTTGTAGCCTAAGGCCGGACAACCCCTTTATCTCAAAATGAAGAGGTCTCAGGAGCTGAGCTTCCTCAACATGTGACTGATGCTGGCTAAATTACATAAAATAAAAACATTAGAAAATAGAGACATAATCATAAAAAAAAAATTATTTTTTTTTCACCATGTAAAAAAAAAACTCTGCACGCTTGGTATCGCCGTATTCTTGCTGACCTGAAGGATCATGTTACCAGATCATTTTTACCTTATAATACTATAAAAACAAACCACAACCAGAATAAATGACGGAATTGGGTTTTTTTTTTTAAACTTTTCAGTACATTTTATGGTATAATGACGGGTGTCATTCAAAACTTCTGCTCATCCCACAAAAAACAAGCCCTCTTATGGCTTTAACAATGGCAAAATGAAAAAGTTATTACTCTTTAAAGAAGATGAGAGAGAAATTTCAAACGTCAAAACAAACGTTAGAGCCATTGCTTTTTTTTAATTTTAAGTGGGGTTGAAAAAGGAAAAAAAAACAGCCATTGTTTTTTTTGGTTTTAGTTTCTACAACATTTTATATGTAGTAAAAGTAATGTTGGTAACTTGATTCTTTAGGTGGGTATGATAACGGCGATATCAAACTTTGTTTAAAAAAAGTTTGTGTGTATATATATATATATATATATATATATATATATATATATATATATATATATATATATATATATATATATATATATATATATATATATATATGTGTGTATATATATATATATATATGTATATATGTATGTATATATGTATATATATATATATGTATGTGTACAGTACAGACCAAAAGTTTGGACACACCTTCTCATTTAAAGATTTTTCTGTATTTTCATGACTATGAAAATTGTACATTCACACTGAAGGCACCAAAACTATGAATTAACACATGGAATTATATACTTAATAAAAAAGTGTGAAACAACTGAAAATATGTCTTATATTCTAGGTTCTTCAAAGTAGCCACCTTTTCCTTTGATGACTGCTTTGCACACTCTTGGCATTCTCTTGATGAGCTTCAAGAGGTAGTCACCGGAAATGGTTTTCACTTCACAGGTGTGCCCTGTCAGGTTTAATAAGTGGGATTTCTTGCCTTATAAATGGGGTTGGGACCATCAGTTGTGTTGTGCAGAAGTCAGGTGGATACACAGCTGATAGTCCTACTGAATAGACTGTCAGAATTTGTATTATGGCAAGAAAAAAGCAGCTAAGTAAAGAAAAACGAGTGGCCATCATTACTTTAAGAAATGAAGGTCAGTCAGTCCGAAAAATTGGGAAAACTTTGAATGGGTCCCCAAGTGCAGTTGCAAAAACCATCAAGCGCTACAAAGAAACTGGCTCACATGAGGACCGCCCCAGGAAAGCAAGACCAAGAGTCACCTCTGCTTCTGAGGATAAGTTTATCCGAGTCACCAGCCTCAGAAATCGCAGGTTAACAGCAGCTCAGATTAGAGACCAGGTCAATGCCACACAGAGTTCTAGCAGCAGACACATCTCTTCAACAACTGTTAAGAGGAGACTTTGTGCAGCAGGCCTTCATGGTAAAATAGCTGCTAGGAAACCACTGCTAAGGACAGGCAACAAGCAGAAGAGACTTGTTTGGGCTAAAGAACACAAGGAATGGACATTAGACCAGTGGAAATCTGTGCTTTGGTCTGATGAGTCCAAATTTGAGATCTTTGGTTCCAACCACCGTGTCTTTGTGTGACGCAGAAAAGGTGAACGGATGGACTCTACATGCCTGGTGTGGGGGTGCTTTGCAGGTGACACTGTTGGGGATTTATTCAATATTGAAGGCATACTGAACCAGCATGGCTACCACAGCATCTTGCAGCGGCATGCTATTCCATCCTGTTTGCGTTTAGTTGGACCATCATTTATATTTCAACAGGACAATGACCCCAAACACACCTCCAGGCTGTGTAAGGGCTATTTGACCAAGAAGGAGAGTGATGGGGTGCTACGCCAGATGACCTGGCCTCCAGTCAGTGATGCTTGGTACCATTTTGGCGTATGACATTTTAATTGCTTTTTATTAGTTTATTTTTGGACGGTGGTAGGGCAGGTTGACTTAAACGCCAATTGCTGTGTTTTCAGTTTTTTTTTATTTTACATCATTCACCAAATGTGTTTAAATAATTTTATAGGATTGCCTAGATGACCGCAATGGGGACCTTCAGTAAGCTTCCAGATAATGTGATAATCCTTCAGTAGCCCATAATTGGGTCAGGGGGTTAAGTTTGGGTGTGGGAAGGAGCAAAGGGCACCAAACGGACGGCCAAACTATTTTGAACCACTTAAATGTCTTCAGACATTGACAACAACGCAAAAATGAGGTGCCGGCTGTGTTATAACTGTGCTGGCACCTGCCCTGAATGGAGTGGGATCAGCTCCAGAGCCTGCTCCATATACCTGCACTCTACGTGGGTGGTACTTGTGTGACACTTGTCACAAAGAGGTTAAATGGGCTTTTTTTTTTTTTTTTATTTATTTAGACGAGTTGCTGACGTATCCTAGGTACAGTCCTGATCGACTGAAAGTGTTGGCACCCTTGAAATTGTTCCAGAAAATGAAGTATTTCTCCCAAAAAATTATTGCAATTACATATGCTTTGTTATACACATGTTTATTTCCTTTGTGTGTATTGGAACAACACAAAAAAAAACAGAAAGAAGGCAAATGGGACATAATGTCACACAAAACACCAAAAATGGACGGACAAAATTGTTAGCACCTTTCCAAAATTGTTGGTACTGAACATGATTTCAAGCATGTGATGCTCGTTCAAAGTCACCTGTGGCAAGTGACCGGTGTGGACGGCAGATACAAAAGGGGAGAAGTTGACTTAATCTTTGCATTGTGTGTCTGTGTGTGCCACACTAAGCATTGAGAACAGAAAGAGGAGAAGAGAACTGTCTGAGGACTTGAACCAAAATTGCTGAACAATATCAACACCCTTAGTTTATATGCATGCTGCCTGTGGAGAAGGTGTCTGTGGCTAAATTATTTGAGATCTAATAGGAAAAAATAAGTCCTCAGTGATTGTTGTCTAATACAGATCATGAGATCCTTCTACTCTAACTCCTTGTGACTTTATAAAAGCTTTGTATTTGGTGACTCACATAGCTGCTGTATACCTTTTACGCACCCCTCCCAAGTTCTTGAGGTCAAGTAGTTAACCTTCATGTCCACCATCCACTTATTACAATTTCATACTTTACGAAAGTGCAGTCTGCCAAGAAACATAAAGCTTGACCCCTGGAAAGCGGAGCAGTAAATTTTAATGATACCTAATGTGTTTTCTTTTGATTATGGAGTGCAGCTCTGCGGGATTCAGGACCTGTCATTGCCCTTCAGTAAAATCTAGATTTAGTAAAAAGTCAGCATAACGCCTGCCGAAAGGAGCGAGATCCGAAGATTTACACCCGATCAGTTACCGGTGATTTCAGGGCATATATATGTCAGTCTACCTCCTAATGATTCAGGTTTAATGAACTCGGGCTAATTATTTTATATAATAGAAATTGTATTCGTTTTATTGGACCGCACAGCTAATGGATTATAGTCTCGCTTTTATGGCCGTGCCGGTGATTGTGTTTTATCAGGTTCTGGCATTTAGAATATCAATTTTTTAGAAAAGTGCTTGGGATATTATATTTTAAAGGCTGTTTTGCAGCTGGAATTTTCCAAGCCTGGCAGGAGCCTAAGTAGTGGGCAGATGGCAGCCCAGGGCAACGTGCGGCCCCTAGGTGCTCCACCATAGGACCCTAGCTCTCCTGTTCCATCTGTGTATCTGTTTTCCATCATATTTCTTTATGTGAGCACAGCTTGCCTAAGATTCCCTAAACTAATAGAAAGTAACTGTACATGGACATACACCTCCCCACATGGAGGATACCAGCCATTGAGTGTAATGTGCAGTCCTATGGATGGAGTCAGGAGCTGCATCTCAACTCTTATAATCTTATTCTAGGTATTAGGTTAGACACCAGATTATCACCCGATCCAGCCATTATGTTTGGGTGCCATTTCCTAACCATTTCCCTCCTTGCAACCCTAAGGTGTGAACTAGTGGAATAATCCGACAACTGTTCACTCCTTTTAAATCTATTCACATTGTAAACTTGCTTGTATTTTTTACAAACCCTTTCAATTTATTTATTAAAAATTCTCTCCATTCTCAAAAAAATTGTTTTTAGTTTTTTCTTTTTATTTATAGCTAATTCTGTTAAAACAGATGCAGTGAGTACAATCCTTTTTCGAGTAGAGCTTGTAAGCGCTGCTCTTAAGCTAGAGTACACTGGTAGCGCTTGATCCCCGCTAGCTTCAGCTCCACAGCACTCCTCCAGTGCTGCTGTGAGGCAGCATCAGAGGAGCTTGCACTTTGGGCCAGTGGCTCAATAATGCCACTGGTCCGATCAGTCAGTCAAGCAGGAGCACACGTCTCCCCAGAAAGCAGGTAAAGTAAGCTTGAGAAGAGGACAACCCGTTTAACCACTGCATGTATTACTTTTTGTGCGCTGCACTTCACCTGTTTAGCCTCGCCATTTACTTTGTGAAAAATGCCGAATTTTTTTTTCCACCTATGAGTGAAATATTGGATGGCCATCTTTACTTAAAGTTGTTGTCCACCACTAGGACAACCCCTTCTTGAGCTAAATATTTGGCCCCGATAAAATAAAACACCTATACTCCCCTCCGGTGCTGGCGCCATTCCAGACGTGTCAACACTCACATTCCTGGGGCTATGATACAGTGGAATAATACGTTGCGCCCGGCACCAAATCAGTGCCAGCGTCTGTCACCGCCTTCGTACATTTTGAACATGAAGATGAAGTCCGGGCTGCAGCTGATCTGACTTTTTCTTCACGTTCAATTCAAGATGGGGACAGTGACGCTAGCGCTGATTGGGCGCCGGGCACCACATGTCAAAGGCTGGGACAGTGACTCTAGCGCTGATTGGGCACCACGTGTCAAAGGCGGGGACAGTGACTCTAGCGCTGATTGGGTGCCGGGCACCATGTGTCAAATGCGGGGATAGTGACGCTAGCGCTGATTGGGCGCCGGGCACCATGTGTCAAATGCGGGGATAGTGACGCTAGCGCGGATTGGGCGCCGGGCACCACGTGTCACCCCACCAGCGCTTCGGGACCGTGAGTGCCTGGAATGGTGCCAGCACCGGAAGGGAGTATAGTTTCGGGGTTTTTTTATCGAGCCAAACATTTAGTTCAAGCAGGGGTTGCCCTAGTAGTGGACAACCCATTTAAGAAACTGCTACAAACAGCTCTTCTTCTGGGCACTTTTATGCTTCTAACCTAAAAAGATTTGGTAATGGACCTAATGGGTTATTCCCATCTCACCCATGAACGGGAGTAGTTCTGTCCCAGCTCTAAGCACTGGAGGTGAAACCTTGGAAATGCCGGGAGCGGCTGACCCATTCTCTTTACGTGATGGCCATAGAATTGAATAAAACTTATGGAAGCAACGTAGCTCAGATGCGCTCAGCTGTTTCTGTACTTTCACCTTTGGTCACAGCCTGAAAGAAACTATTAAAGGTTGAGATGGGATAACCCTTTAAGGTACTCACAAACATCAGATGGATATGGCCAGAACATCTAATGTGTAGGTGAATGTCGGGAAAGCAGAGTTGGGCTTGTTGGATTTCAACATGTCCAATCCTTTGAGAACAAACAAGATAGGACAGCCGTCAGAGGTATCTGCCAGCAATTTCTTGCTTCTCCCTATTGGAAACGTGGGCACTTCCGAGCCAAGCCAAGTGTGCATGTGTAGGGGGAGAAACGGGAAGAATAATCGTAGGAGATAAACAATCATTCTCCTGTTCTCCAGCACTAACTTTTTTTTTTCTTCTGTCTATTCCAGAGGCCAGTGCAAAGACTAGAGACGGAGTTCAGTGTGCCTTTGAAGAACTTGTGGAAAAGATAATACAGACGCCAGGACTATGGGAAAGCGAATCTCACAACAGAGGCGTTAGGTTGTCTAATGAAGAAGGTGGCCGGGGAGGCCCGTGTAGCGGATACTGCTCCATGCTATAAACCAGTTGTCGTACGATCTTCCTATGATCCGCGTGTAGTCAGACCAGTTTTCCTGTATATAAAACCATTACAGTTAATATAGGGACCTTACCAGTTTGCACTTATTTGTTTGTATCATGAGGCAAATATCTGTAGGATACAGTTCAGCAGATTTGCAGGCAGAGGGGTTAAGCGCATGAAACTTTTGACTTTGAAGGAAAATGCATTAGCTGCATTAACTACATTGCCACCTGTTCATGCTGTCCTTTTTTAACTTTATTACATTGCAAAACATTTCTATACTGTGTTGCTAAGTCTTCTTCACCACCCTCCTCCCGATCTCTTCTGTTGCTCCTCGCTATACACTTGTGTCTTCTGTTAATATATTTGAGTGTTACACAATCCCCGGCACAGATATTGCTGAAGACGACCCCTCGCTCGTCTCCGGATGCACACTAAAAGCATGTTCAAGCAGATGTCTTTTATCACTTTGCCACCAAATTTGCAATTTCCTCTTTTACTGTATGTAATAACCACCGGCATATGGTGTTTGTTTGTAAGTCGCAGATCAAATCCCCAAGAAGTCATCACTTCTCCACACGTCTCCTGAATATGGGTTTATAGTCAATGGAGGAGTCCTACCCAGACTTCCAGCAATTGCTTCCTGTCCATTAACTGTAGAGGTGTCCCTATAACCAGAAGCGGGATCTTGTCTTCCCTATGCATGTTTGTGACCAGTATTTTATTTTTCTCCTCTGCTTCCCTCTCTGTGTGATTTACAATTTATTACAATGAATGTAAAATCAAAATATATATATTTTTTTTCTGTGGCTTTTGATGCTACTATGTCCATGTAGGTATTACTATGAAATGTATATACTATCTCCACCTGCAAGCTCCACGTTTAAAGACCTGTCGAAAAATATAGATCAGTTTTCAGCAGCATATCTGTGCCGTAAACCAAAGGGGCTGTGTAAAGTTGGAAAAGGTTTGCTCTTTTTTTTTTTTTTTTTTTCCTCCCTCTTTTGGCCTTTTATAGACACGCTAATAATTATTCCCGTTTGATGAGCGGGCAAACCGTTCATTCGACAGGTGCGATCATTTTTTTTTTTTTGTGCATACATATCGACAGCACATATCCTGGTGTAAACAGGAAATGTGCTTTCAAAAATGCGATGGCCAATAGGGACAGAATGATCGCATTAACCATCATTCTGTCCCACTCACTGGATCGGCGGCCGGTGTAGACAGACTGTCTACTGGACTGTCATCTTGTATAGGGATGATCAGCAGTAGTTTAGTGTCCTGGATCGGCTTGTCTAAATTTGCCTTTGTTATATCGGCTGTTGCTTTTATTGCAGTTCAGAATCCTTTATTGACTTGCAGTACTAGACACGACCAAGAGGGGTGCTGTTTAAAAAAATAAATAAATAAAAATAAGCAAACTTTTTTCTAACTTTATGCAAACTCTTAGTCTCTCGGAGATTATATAGAATCGTATGGACTGATACAAGAGCCTATGAATATCGAACCATACATGGCCAATTAACCCCCAAAGGTTGTCCAGGATTTTTAAAGTTTTCTAAAAGAAAGGGAGTACGACACAATAACTGACCTGGTGAACCCTTAAGGTCGCAGTGAACGGTCCTGTATTGATGATGACACCGTCCATGTCCACATGACCGCTGCAGACAATCTTTGTCCTCAGTTGTCCCAATGCCGGCGAGTTGCTGCAGCGGCATCGTATGCATGGTTGGTACGTCCTCACTTAAAACAGACAAACAGGATGGAGAAGACCGAATGTAATCAGAAGCCGCATACTTGTAAATGTCTTTTTCTGGCCTCTGCTCCTTTTATTCGTGTAATCCTGGGGGTGGCTGCAGACCCCACTTTGAATGTAACCAGTTTCCAGTCCATCTACGTGAATAGGACGTTTACATGAGGTGGGAGATGGACGCCTTGTGTTTGGCTTAGCTGGGGATAGGTGCGTGGAGTGCAGTGTTGGAGCTTTTCTATACTCGTCGCCATTTGGAAGAGTTGTCACTCGCTTTCTATTCAATTCAGCCAACACCAATGAAAACTTACCTGAGTTTAATTTCTTCCTCCTTCCCAATCACTGTCGCTCCATGCAGCATTTCATGAGACCTAAAATTGCCTTGAAATTACTAAAAGTTTTATTCCACGTACCAAAAGCACATTATAACTTATTTGCAAAACTGAATAAATCTTCTATCACCATTTTCTTCTGTACGTGCTGGTTTTGTGTTTTCTGTCTACATTTAATATTTTATTTATTTAACTCGCTTATATAGCGCTATTAATTCCACAGCGCTTCACAGACAATATCGGCGCGATATCTTGTATAGTGCGTTAAAGGCGCGTCTTATTTGTAGCTTTTTAGGATGCAGAGAAAAGAAAAATGCCATAAACCAGAGATCACCATTAAAAAAATATATATAAATGCTTTATTGGTACACACAGAACCACATACAATAGCTTAGAAAACATTTAAAATCTCGAAAAACACATCAACCCACAATAGGGCTGTAGTATTGCCTCTCATCATCCCACAATAGATGGAACATAATAGAATTTACAGCACTGGCACCATATCATCAGCACCAGGTGTAGATTTAATGTATGCGCTAAACCAGACCCACTAGATGATACACCACCTAATAGGTGTAAGTGTCAAGGATTGAACACTCACACTATCTATTATAATCTTTCACATAAGTAGTGTACTCAAAGCCCCTTGTAAGGTTGATATAAAGAAACGTAACCTCATGAACCATCCAAATAGTGGTCCGTAACCTCAATACAATTAGGATATTTCACCTAAAACGATCACTACAATATCACCTGATGATTTAATATATTTATTTATTTTACTCACTTATATAGCGCCATTAATTCCACAGCGCTTTACAGACATTAAGGGCACTGTCCCCATTGGGGCTCACAATCTAGATTCCCTATCCGTATGTATTTTTGGAGTGTGGGAGGAAACCCACGGAAACATGGGGAGAACATACAAACTCTTTGCAGTTGTCCTTGTTGGGATTTGAACCCAGCAGGGCTGTGGAGTTGGTAAGCCAATCCTCCGACTCCTCAATTCCCATGACACCGACTCCAACTCCCTCATACATGGCTATTGCTTAAGTGATAAACTGACTGTAGCACAGATTCATCTCAGCTAAAAGTCTAGACCCTTAGATCAGGAATAGGACAGACATTTATAGGACATTTCATAACTTTCCCAAATTCTTATGAAAAAATATTCCCCACAAACTGCATTGAACTACTGCACCCAATTTATTATATATTTTAGGAGCCGGTATTGGTCCATTTTATTCAGACTCCACCAAAATGGGCTCCGACTCCATGACTCAGACTCCACAGCCCTGGAACTCAGGACTCCAGCGCTTCAAGGCTGCAGTGCTAACCACTGAGCCACTGTGCTGGGCTAGAGGTACAAACATGACATGTTGGTAAATCTGGGTGATGGTATAAAATCCATCCAATCCAATACTGTTCAATGGCAGAATAAAGGTGCCTAGAGGTTGTCCTGAAAGCTCAAAAACGTGGGAGAGAAAGGCAAAACCAAAAATGTCCAACACGTGTCGCCACAACAGTGGCTTCCTCAGGGGCCTCTCAAGTAACTTTTGAAGATCCAAATGCAGTCTAAATTATAAGGAAACCTTTTGTGTCCCAAAATGCTATTGACTTGCAGGTTAATAGCATTACAATGCTGTCTGGCCGCCTTATGAATGAACGGCTACCAGGAGAAAATGTACTTTATTCTTTGCGGGAGCCACTGTCTTTCAGTCATAGAGGCGCTCATGAAGTGGCTACAGTCATTGGGTGCTACAGCTGTAAGCCCCCTCAGGCATCTGTGCAAAGCGAGCTGTCAATGAAAGTGGTGGGGTGTACTTACAGCCACCACTCACTCTGTACTGATTGCTGACTGTAGCCGCTCCAGGCATGCCACTATGACTGAAAGCCAGCTGCTCCTGGGAGGAATTGTTCATCTGGAAGGAGCTGGGGCTGTACCAGTCACTGCTCACTACACAGCGCACTGGAATCGCATCCACCTCTCCTTGACTGACAGTTAAGGAGCAGGGGGGAGTGATCAAAGCTCGCTCACCTTTGTAGTGAGTACGCTGACTGTTTACAGCCTCCTGCCCCGATGACTGGAGTAGAGTGGCTGCAGGGAGAACATAATTACATGTTCTCCCTGCAGCCACATTCAAAACATCATTGACCTATATTAATAAAGTATTAATGACCGGAGTGCCCTCTTATAAAGTACTTCTGCCTGACTGCCCCCTTAAAAAGCAATAATACCTAATGCCCCCTTATAAAATGGTCTGAGTGCCAAATATTTCTTCAGTGACCCTTATATAGTAATAATGCATATTGAGCCCCCCTCTACATCCCTCTACATCCCTCTACATCCCTCAAAAATAAAATAATGCAAATATAAAAAAAGTATTCTCACTTAATCTGAAGTCCCCAATGAGGCCACCAGCCGCATCTTCTTTTAGTGTCCAAGTGAAGCAAAAGAGTAACCTCATCCGCCACTTATTCAGGAACATTATCGTCCTATGAATGCCTGTTCCCCATTTCTGTAGGCTGCCGGCCTAAAGTGACCTTCGGTCTACAAGGAAGAGTGGTAGAGCCCGTTTCACCTTTTACATGCTTTTTGTTTCCTTACTCACTGCTGCAGGATCAGTCTCATTTCCGTCCGTCAGGCAATTTGTAACACTTTATCTGTCTATTTCTGAGCTCTTTTCAGCTGATTTATGACCATATCCAAATATATCTCCACTTTGATGTGGTCATAAGTCAGCTGAGACGAGAAAAAGACAGATAACAGAGTTGAACAAATGAACTCGCTGACAGTCTTGGATAACCCATTTGGCAGCCAACAACGTGTACTGAAATAAACAGTTTTAAAATCCAAATTGTGCAAAATTTTTAATGTAACCCATTTGCAAAAAATATTTTTTAGCCCAAAATACATGCATTGAAGTTTAAGAAAAAGCAAAAAAAAAAAAAAAAACTGCACCCAAAGGTATCCATATCTTTTCAGGGGTGTTTTGGCACTTTTATGTTGATGGCATTTTGTTTTTATAATAGGTCATTAACATTTGATTTGCAAAGGTGCCAGGAGTTTGACTCCCATCAAGTGAATAGAACTGAGCTACAGTACCTGGCACAGACGCAGGCAATACTAGCTCAAACTACATGTCCGGTTAATTTAACGAGACCCACAATTATGAAAATAATCATATTAAAAAAAAAAAAATGGTTCTGGAATACCTCTTTTAGCTATTAAAGGGAATCTGTTAGCAGGTTTTGCTATGTAATATGTGAGCGTAATGATGTAGGGGCAGAGGCCCTGATTCCAGCGATGTCATTAGAATTTTTTTTTTTGCTGTGTCAATAAAATCAGTGTTTTATCAGCAGGAGATTAGCACTACAGGACTTGTTGTCCCATGCGTCCTGGTCCAACCATTCTCTACCACTGATTAGCAGCTTTCTGTTAATATACAGTGTACAAAGATAGCGGCCAATCAGGGGTGTGTGCGGGGTTATACAGGGCTCAGCATTCAGAGCTCTGCTAGATCTGCCGCAGAGAAAACTGGTTCTATCACAACTGCAGCACCCAATAAAGTAAGTGACACATCGTTGGAGTCAGGGTCTCTGCCCCTGCATCATGCTGCTGGCAGGTTACATAGCAAAACCTGCTGACAGATTCCCTTTAATAATTGCAATATTTCTAAATTGCTTAGTTGAGGTCTCAGAAATTATATAAAGATTTTGATATTTGTGAATAAGCGCTCTAATGATGATGCTTCCGGTGTTATATTTGTGAGGACACTGCCTGCATTGACGTTGGCACTTTGATTAAAATCTAGTTTTAATGCCATCTCATCATTGGAATTTGGCACCAGGATGAGCGTGGTACACAGCACCAACCTAGACAATTTGATGTCTATATATAATTAATGGAATTTGGACTGTCATAGTATCACTGTAAGATAGCTCACCGAGATGGTTGTGATCTGTGATGTAATCCTGGAATTTTGCTCTAGTGCACATAAGCACTAAGAGGATTGTTTGGTGCATCTAGGCCAGCTTTTATGGGTAGCCAGAGAGATGAGCGGGTCAGGCTACCCACATACCTCACCTCTGGGTGTGGTTAACGAGTTAAAATGGAGGCCGTTGTTTGGCACATGTTCTGTATATGGAGGGAGAAGGCCTCCCATGTGTTGTTTCTCCAGACTGCGCCAGTGTACTGGATGCTATCCAGCCTGTATGACCACAGGACTGGCTAACCAGAGACTTTGCCTAAAGGACTGTTTACTTTGTTTTGCCTGCACTAAAGACTGTTTTGCTTTTGCTTACGGATGGTTTATGAGGTTATAAACAGACGTGGACATTTAAATGAAAATGCTTCTTGTTTGCCTCCTAATGCACCCAAGTGAGTAGAAACTCTACAATTGGTGTTAGAAGTGTGGGCAGCGTTCCAGGCAAGTACGTGTGACTGCTACAAAACGTACTGCATGTCCTGGGTGAAGTATGCAGTAAGCCAGCAAGTGATGCCAGACAAAATGGAGGACATGCTTAAACATCTTGTGCAGGCACAGCACCAGCAGTTGTTACAGCAGCAGCAGATGGTGCAACAGAAGACAAGTAAGCTGATTATGCAGCAGCTCCAGTTACAGCAGCAGCAGTAACAGGACCAGCACCGTCAACAGCAAATTGATTTGCTTGCAGAGGCAATTCGTGGCACAGCGACAGCTCCGACGAGGCCAGTGGACGATTTCTCCATCCGGATGCCTTTTTGACTGTATTTGAAAGGGTCGCCGAGAGGGAGAAACGTCCGCCAGAGCAGTGGGCAGAGGTGCTGGCGCCATACTTAACAGGGGAGCTTCAGAAGGCTTGCTATGACTTGGCCTTGCAGGACCAAGGAGTATGGCTAACTGAAATTCTGGCGCGCTTGGGGGTGATGACTGTTAGGGCGCAGCAGGTCCACCGCTGGGAGTATTATTGTGACAAACCCCCTTGCTTCCAAGTGTTTGACCTTCTGCACCTGGTCAAAAAATGGCTGCAGCAGGAGTCCTCTACACCTGCGCAGATGGTAGAGAGAGTTGTGATGGATTGGTTTATGCATTCCCTGCCAAGGCCAATACAGACTTGGGATGCCCAGGGTGATCCCTGAAATGCTGATTAATTGATCGGACTGGTCGAGAGGGGATGGAGGCCCAAAAGGGGGTGGGGCATCCAAGGTCCAAAGGGGCGGGGGAGGTAATGCCAAAGGTCCCTACGGGGTAATGTGATATATGCTGGAAATGCCATGGCCCATGTCATATAGTTGCCCGTTGTCCCCTGACCCCCGAGCAAATGGACTGCATCAGTCATAAGAATGGGGCCCTTCCTCGTGACAATGGGAATGGAGAGGGGGCCATGTAGATGTGGCATTCTCCATTCATGCTTGGCAATTTCCAGAATTTCCATAGAAGTAAATAGAAAGAGCTGCACAAGAACAGTCACCTGTCTATTCCCAGTGGCCGAAAACATTTTCTCAAAATTATGGTACTTTTTTTTTTTTTTTTGTTGAAGAGTTTGTCCACTACTAGGACAACCCCTTCTGAATCCTCATGTTTCCCCTTGTAAAATAATAACACTTATATCCGGTACCGTCAACGTTCCAGCGCCTGCACCGAAGATGGGGAGAGCTCTCCTAAGTGAGGAAGCCAGCTCTAATTGGTATGTCACGTGATCCCCGGGAATGTCGGTGCCAACGCTGTTGGAACAGCGCTTGCACCGGAAGTGAGAGTATTGTTATTTTACAAGGGGGAAATGAGGAGATTCAGAAGGGGTTGTCCAAGTAATGGATAACCCCTTTAATTTTATTGTAGCTCTTGGGCGAAAAGCAAGCTAGTTGGGTACCACTAATATAGAATATTTTTATCTGAATCAATGACTTGAGAAACCATATTGACTGGTTGTAGCTGATCACTGGGAGTGTTATCAAGATCTTGAAGATACGAAATACAGCAAATCTAGATTTTCATTGTAGGGTTTCATGGTGTCAGTTCACATTGTTTCCACATTATTCTTGTCCCTTACTTAGTATAGAGGGATTCTAATGTTAGGGGCCCTAATAATTTCTGATTAGATTATATTTACATAAATTTTTATTGCATTTTTAATGCCATTCTTGTAATTGCAGAAAAGCTAATTTTTTAATTAAAAATAGAGTAAAATCATTGGAGTCAACGCGAGCCCTGCAAATGCGCTCGTAGCCTGATTGTGTTGATTTTGTCATGCAGTATAAAGTTCTTTGGTTCGGTCCTTGTAAGAAAAAATATAAATCAAATCGATCCAATTCTGATCAATGGTATTTATTCTGTTTTTGTTACAATGCCATGGAAACGTGTGAATAATGAAAGCCTTGACGTAGTTAGTTAGCACATCCAAGTATTAATATTATTATAGTTTTTTAACCCCTGTACCGGACTCATACGTGTAGTTTTTTTTATTTTTTTTGAAATACCAAAGTCAGAGGTAAAAATAAATGAAAGTAAAATCATTCAGGGAAAAGTGGGTTTAAATAAGGAATCCTCAATTCAGGATCATTATGTTGTGAATTGAGAGGATCTTGCATCTCCATAAAAAAAAAACAAGAACAATGCATTGACTTCCACTGGAGCTGTGTCATACTCCATTTTTCCTGTGCTGCCGTTGCAGGAGAATAGCATTTCGTGGCAGGATTCTTCTGGCAAGGTAATGTCCTATGAATCATCGGAGAGCCTTCCGATTGGGATGCCCTGTCCAAAATAAAGAACCTATTTAAAGAGAACCTGTTGCTTTTGAATAATTATTTTTCTGCTGATATAGTGGTAACCTACAGGAAAATAGGGTGTAAGTCATGTCTGGCTGCCATACTAGAGCAGAGGCTAGAGGGAGAAAATGACGTTATGTTCTCCCTGCAGCCACTTGTTTTCAGCCATCGGGATTGTGCAGGGAGCTGTTACAATCACAGCTCATTAAAAGCGCACTGTATTTCATCCCCAGCACATTGATTGCCAGCCAGCTCTGCTTACAAGCCGCATCCGCACATGCTGGACACCAGGCTGTCAATCAATGAGCAGGGTAGTAAATACAGTACGCTTATAATGAGCGGTGATTGTAACAGCTCCCTGATGACTGGAAGTAAGCGGCTGCATGGAGAATATTACTTCATTTTCTCCCTGTAGCCGCGCTTCCATTAAGTCAGCCAGATGTAATTTAAATGTGTTTTTGTAATCGACAGGATCCCTTTAAATTATTTAACGTCTGGCGCCACACCTTTATGTGTTGTAAAGGTGAGCAACGCTTATCCTTCTCGAATACGAGCATTGACTGTTCCCAATATACCTGCAATGACTCCTGAAATGTATATCTCTTGGATATATTTTCACCGGTCTCTGTTTTATTGAAACTACTCGTGATGACCTTGTTATCAGAACCACATGCGTTCACTGGCCCGATGGCTGGATTACATTTGAGAGCTTTTTTGGACTCTTCTGTTCCTATAACTCTGAATGACACCATAACCTGTAGAAAAGAGATACTGCATCCTAAATGTTTGGAATTTGGAGCCATATTTGTTCACAATAAGCTCTTGCTAAAAATGATAACAAGGAATACATCATAGCTTCACTGTAACTGTGGATCTGAGGTCTTGGGTTAATAAAAGCAATAAACTGCTGCATAAATCAGATTAAGGTCTATTGTAGAGCGATCAGTCAGGAGCAAATACAGATGTCGACAACCACTATCTTAACATTAGCTAAGCCGTACAAGACACCAGCGTAGATTTATCCGTGCAATTAGGCAAGATTTCTAACATGATCACAAGAAAACGCCTCAAACCATAAATACCTTATAGGAAATTTGTCAAAACTGGTGCAAGGGAGAGGTGAAGCATTTTTCAAAGAATTAATTCATCATTATGAGCTATTCCTCGATTTTTACTTTGCCCTAGTTTTGATAATTCTCATCACATCTTTATTAAACTTCTCATTATTGTTTCTGGAATCATGTAACAGTCCAAGATCTCCTGGCACCTCTAAGTAGAACTTTCAGGCTTTGTGCTACTTACGACTATCAGGTCCCAGGAAAGCCCTGGCCTTCACCTTTTATCCCCTGTACGGGGTTGTGAACTTACACAGGGACCCGGGGTTGAGTTCTCAAAGTGTAGCTGCTGGCCGGTGCAGCCTGATGGCAGGATTGTTCAGGTAGCCTAGTGAAAACCAGGCGGTGAAGATGAGGACAAAATGGTTAGGCTGAAGAATGGTCACTAAATAAGCCGAGGTCTAAGACAGGAATATTCACTAGCGTCAAAGGAGCTGATTACAACAGGCATTAACCAGAACTAGCATCTATCTATATATATAATCGTCTTATCCCGTCTGCCTGTCTGTCTGTGTGTCTGTCTGTCCAGGAAATCCCGCGTCGCTCATTGGTCCGCCAGCGGCCAATCAGCGCCGGGGGATTTCTAAAAAAAGATGGCGGCCGTCAGCGGCTCAACTACGGGATGGAGCTGAGCGGCGATGCAGCGGGGAGATGACCGGCGCGAGGCGCTCATCTCCCGGCCGGCAACAGCAGAAGGAACCCGACCGCCGGACCCATCTGCGGGACGGAGATGCAGCCGGGAGATGAGCGGCGCGAGGCGCTCATCTCCCGGCTGGTATCAGCGGAAGGACCGCCGGCGCCGCTGACCTCCATGCGGAAGGGAAGACCGGGGAGCGGCGCTGCGGGTCGGGATACTTCTCCTGCGAGCGCCCGCTCATGTCCCGGGTTCTCGCAGCGTAAGTACCCGCACAGGCAGCGCCGCTCCCCGGTCCTCACCAAGACGATTCGATGATAGGTCGCGGTCTTCGGACCCGACAAATCACTGATCTTAGCGCAAAACTTAAACACCGCTGTGCTGATTGGTCGCCGACGCTGCCCGCGACCAATCACCGATTTGGGCGCCAAATTTAAATATCGGCCGCGACCAATCACCACAGCGGTGTTTAAATGTGGAGCCAAGATCGGTGATTGGTCGCGGCCGATATTTAAATTTGGCGCCAAATCGGTGATTGGTCGCAGCCAATATTTAAATTTGGCGCCCAAATCGGTGATTGGTCGCGGTCAGCGTCCACGACCAATCAGCACAATAGTGTTTAACTTTGGCACCAAGATCAGTCATTGGTCGCGGGCAAAGACAGTGACCAATCACCGATTTGTGCGGCAATTTTAAATAGCGTCCGCGACCAATTGGATGTCAGCGGCGCTGCCTGTGCGGATACTTCCGCTGCAAGAACCCGGGACTTGAGCGGGCGCTCGCAGCAGAAGTATCCAGACTCGCAGCGCCGCTCCCCGGTCCTCCCTTCACACCCTAGCCGCTGATGTCCCCACTGTATCCGCATGGTGTTACAAAGGTCCGGAAATTTGTGTTAAAAATCGCTGATTGGTCGCTGAAGCTGCCCGCGACCAATCACCTATTTGGGCGCCAAATTTAAATATCGGCCGCGACCAATCAGCACAGCGGTGTTTAAATGTGGAGCCAAGATCGGTGATTGGTCGCGGCCGATATTTAAATTTGGCGCCCAAATCGGTGATTGGTCGCGGGCAGCGCCAGCGACCAATCAGCGATTTTTAACACAAATGTCCGGACCTTTGTGACACCATGCGGATACTGTGGGGACATCAGCGGCTAGGGTTTGAAGGGAGGACCGGGGAGCGGCGCTGACATCCAATTGCTCGCGGACGCTATTTAAAAGTGCCGCACAAATCGGTGATTGGTCACGGTCTTGGCCCACGACCAATCACGCACTTGCCGCAAAAGTTAAACACTACGGTGCTGATTGGTCGTGGACGCTGCCCGCGACCAATCACCGATTTGGGCGCCACATTCAAATATCGGCCGCGACCAATCCGCGATCTTGGCCCCACATTTAAACACCGCTGTGCGGATTGGTCGCGGACGCTATTTAAATGTGGCGCCAAAATCGGTGATTGGTCGCGGCCAGTGTCGGCGACCAATCAGCACAGCGGTGTTTAAATGTGGAGCCAAGATCGGTGATTGGTCGCAGCCGATATTTAAATTTGGCGCCCAAATCGGTGATTGGTCGCGGGCAGCGTCCGCGACCAATCAGCACAGTACTGTTTAACTTTGGCCGCGAGATCGGTGATTGGTCGCGGGCCAAGTCGGCGACCAATCACCGATTTGTGCGGCACATTTAAATAGCGGCCGCGACCAATTGGATGTCAGCGCCGTTCCCCGGTCCTCCCTTCACACCCTAGCCGCATGGATGTCAGCGCCGCTGCCTGTGCGGATACTTCCGCTGCGAGAACCAGGGACATGAGCGGGCGCTCGCAGCAGAAGTATCCCGACCCGCAGCACCGCTCCCCGGTCCTCCCTTCACACCCTAGCTGCTGATGTCCTCACAGTATCCGCATGGTGTTACAAAGGTCCGGACATTTGTGTTAAAAATCGCTGATTGGTCGCTGGCGCTGCTCGCGACCAATCACCGATTTGGGCGCCAAATTTATATATCGGCCGCGACCAATCACCGATCTTGGCTCCACATTTAAACACCGCTGTACTGATTGGTCGCGGACGCTATTTAAATGTGCCGCCAAAATAGGTGATTGGTCGCGCACAGCGGTGTTTGAATTTGCCGCCGAGATCGGTGATTGGTCGCGGCCGATATTTAAATTTGGCGCCCAAATCGGTGATTGGTCGCGAGCAGCGCCAGCGACCAATCAGCGATTTTTAACACAAATGTCCGGACCTTTGTAACACCATGCGGATACTGTGGGGACATCAGCGGCTAGGGCGTGAAGGGAGGACCGGGGAGCGGCGCTGCGGGTCCGGATACTTCTGCTCCGAGTGCCCGCTCATGTCCCGGGTTCTCGCAGCGGAAGTAGCCGCACAGGCAGCGGCGCTCCCCGGTCCTCACCAATACGATTCGCTGATTGGTCGCGCTCTCCGCACGCGACCAATCAGTGATCTTGGCGCTAAAGTTAAACACCGCTCTGCTGATTGGTCGCGGCCGCTGCCCACAACCAATCACCGATTTGGGTGCCACATTTAAATAGCGGCCGCGACCAATCACCAATCTTGCTGCCACATTTAAACACTGCTGTGCTGATTGGACGCGTCCAATCAGCGAGATTGGCACCAAATTTAAGCAACGCTCTGCTGATTGATCGCGGTCGCTGGCCGAGATCAATCAGCAATATTGGCGCAAAATTTAAACACCGCTCTGCTGATTGGTCGCGGTTGTCGGCCGTGACCAGTCAGCAGTATTGGCGCCAAATTTAAACCTCACTCTGCTGATTGGTCGCAACCACCGGCAGCGACCAATCTGCGTTTTTTGTGCCAAATTTAAACAACTCTCTGCTGATTGGTCGCGGCCGGCGACCGTGACCAATCAGCAGCATTGGGGCCAAATGTAAACCCCGCTCTGCTGATTGGTCGCGGTCGCCGGCCGCAACCCATCAGCATTATTGGTGCCAAATTTAAACACTACTCTGCTGATTGGTCGCGGCCGCCAGCCACGAACAATCAGCGAGATTGGCGCCAAATTTAAACCTCACTCTGCTGATTGGTCGCGGCCGGTAGTTGCGACCAATCTGCGCTTTTTGTGCCAAATTTAAACACCGCTCTGCTGATTGGTCCCGGCCGGTGGTTGCGACCAATCTGCGCTTTTTGTGCCAAATTTAAACACCGCTCTGCTGATTGGTCGCGGCCGGTGGTTGCGACCAATCAGCGATTTTGGCGCCAAATTTAAACCCCGCTCTGCATCGCTCTGCTGATTGGTCGCGGTCACCGGCCGCGACCAATCAGCACTATTGTCGCCAAATTTAAACACCTCTTTGCTGATTGGTCGCGGTCGCGACTAATCAGCGATTTGGTGCCAAATGTAAACACCGCACTGCTGATTGGTCGCGGTTGCCGGCCTCGACCAATCAGCGATTTTGGCGCCAAATTTAAACAACGCTCTGCTGTTTGGTCGCGGCCGGCGACCAATCAGCGATTTTGGCACCAAATTTAAACCCCGCTCTGCATCACTCTGCTGATTGGTCGCGGTCAGCGGCCGCGACCTGTCAGCAGTATTGGCGCCAAATTGAAACACCGCTCTGCTAATTGGTCGCAACTAATCAGCGATTTTGGTGCCAAATTTAAACACGCTCTCCAGTCCTCACTAACACGGTTCGCTGATTGGTCGCGGCCGCCGCCCGCGACCAATCATCGATATTGCCGCCAAATTTAAACACCGCTTTGCTGATTGGTCGCGGTTGCCGAACGCGACCAATCAGCGATTTTGGCGCCAAATTTAAACACAGTTCTGCTGATTGCACCCGGTCGGCCGCATACCTATTCTAGAATACCCGATGCATTAGAATCAGGCCACCATCTAGTATATATATAATTGTCTTATCCCGTCTGTCTGTCTGTCTGTCCAGGAAATCCCGCGTCGCTCATTGGTCCGGCCGCTGTCTGTGCAGGAAATCCCGCGTCGCTCATTGGTCCGGCCGCGGCCAATCAGCGACGCGGGATTTCAGAAAAAGGATGGCGGCTGTTAACGGCTCATCTTCCGCACGGAGGTCAGCGGCGATGCAGCGGGGGGATGAGCGGCGCTAGCAGCAGAACAACCCCGATAGGCGGCGCCGCTGACCTCCATGAGGCTAACGTCGGGAGATCAGCGGCTTGGCGCTGCCCGCGACCAATCAGCGATCTTGGTGCCAAATTTAAACACCGCTGTGCGGATTGGTCACCGCCGCGACTAATCAGCGAAATTGGCGCGAAATTTAAAAGTCCGCTTCTCTGATTGGTCGCGCCCAGCCGGCCGCGATCAATCAGTGACTGCCGCAGCATGGCCGCAAATTGGCGCCGGATTTTAAACACGCAGGCCACCGGCACTAGCTGCTGATCTCCCGAAGGTAGCCGCATGGAAGTCAGCAGCGATGTAGCCGGGAGATGACCGGCGCTAGCCGTTCATCTCCCATCTGCTCACACCGAAAGTACCCGCACATCAACGCCACTCCCCGTTCTCAGTAACACGGGTCGCTGATTGGCCGCAGCCGCCGGCCGTGACCAACCAGCTATATGGGCGGCAAATTTAAAGGCCGCTCTGCTGATTGGTCGCGGCGGCCGCCCGCGACCAATCAGCGATTTGGGCGCCAAATTTAAACTCGCTCTCCAGTACTCAGTAACACGGTTCGCTGATTGAAACCCCCGTATTGGTGCCAAATTTAAACACCACTCTGCTTATTGGTCGCGGTTGCCGGCCGCGACTAATCAACTTTATTGCCTCCAAATTTAAACACCGCTCTGCTGATTGGTCGCGGCCGTGACCAATCACCATTATTGGTGCCAAATTTAAACACCGTTCTGCTGATTGGTCGTGGCCAGCGAACGTGACCAATCAGCATTATTGGTGCCAAATTTAAACCCCGCTCTGCTGATTAGTCGCGACTGCCGGCCGTGACCAATCAGCGATATAGGCGCTAAATTTAAACACCGCTTTGCTGATTGGTCGTGGCCGGCAACCGCGACCAATCAGCCATTTTGGCGCCAAATTTAAACACCGCTCTGCTGATTGCGCCCCGTCGGCCGCATACATATTCTAGAATACCCGATGCGTTAGAATCGGGCCACCATCTAGTAAGCTATAACTGGCAGCCAGGGAGTGACTGCTAGAAGTGTAAATCGGAAGGCGCTTAGCCCATGGCTCCAGTAGAGAAGAAATTACATCAGACTAAAGAGCTCAGTGAAGATAAACATGAAAACTGTCCGGAGGGACACAAGCCCCAGCAGAACTAGGGTCCCCCAGAAACACGTCTGTGCTGCCCAGCAACAGGAGGAGAGGTGGCCAGAGCATGTCCAGACGTGGATGTTACATCCATGCAGGAATCTGTATTGGGAAATCTGCATTCCTCACATACCTGCAGGTATTGCAGCCATGGATTTGACAACCGTTTCAATAAAAAATATGTGAATTAGTAAAGCAGTTTTCTACCTACAAACTGCAACGGGTAGCCACACACAAATGAGCCCCATTAAGTCAGACAAATTGTTCTGCAGACCTGTATATCCAAAACGGAAACCTCTGGATTTCTACCAAGGATTCCAGAGTAATTGGTTACACATCAAATTTGTGCTCCTCCATTTGAACGTACGTAAGACTGTGTTCACACTGAGTATTTTTTACATAGATTTTGAAGCAGAATCAGTTTAAAATCCACATCATAGAGTATTTAAAGAGGTGTTTGATGTGGATTTTGAAGCTGATTTACTACAAAATGCATGTAAAAAAAAAAACTCTGTGTGAACATATCCTTAGGTTAAGTTCCTGTGATGAGTTTTTGGTGAGTGTTTGATGTTGCAGCATTTCTGCACCTATTAGGCCACCTTCACACGTTCAGTATTTGGTCAGTATTTTACATCAGTATTTGTAAGCCAAAACCAGGAGTGGGTGATAAATACAGAAGTGGTGATGTGTTTCTATTATACTTTTCCTCTGATTGTTCCTCACCTGGTTTCTGCTTACAAATACTGATGTAAAATACTGACCAAATACTGAACGAGTGAAAGCAGGTATCATTTTAAAGACAACCCTACAGGCATATGATAGATGACCGTAACTATACAGGTGGCAATTACATTTTGTCTCTCAACAATTTGGACAAATACGATGAGATTTTTGGCTGTTTAGATATACCTGTGGGTGGGCAGTATCCTCATCAGGGATCTAATACATTTACAAAAAAAGGCCCATGGTTTCCTGTTAACAGTCACCTGCAGCACAATGTTCATTGCTAGGTTTAGGGCACGCATGTCAAACTCCAGCCTGTGTGCCAAATCTGGCCCGCAGAGTGGTTGTATTTGGCCCCCGACACCAGAACTGCCACCCTTACGTGGGGCTATTATTCTGTATGGAGGACTATGTGGGGCCCATTACACTGTATGGAGAACTATGTGGGGCCCATTATTCTATATGGAGGACTATGTGGAGCCCATTATTCTGTATGGAGGACTATGTGAGGCCCATTATACTGTATGGAGAACTATGTGGGGCCCATTATATTGTATGGAGGACTTTGTGGCAAATTATACTGTATGTAGGACTATGTGAGGCCCATTATACTGTATGGAGGACTATGTGGGGTTCATTATTCTGTATGGAGGACTATGTGGGGCCATTATTCTATATGGAGGACTATGTGAGGCCCATTTTACTGTATGGAGGACTATGTGGGCCCATTATTCTGTATGGAGGACTATGTGAGGCCCATTTTACTGTATGGAGGACTATGTGAGGCCCAATTCTCAAAATATTTCCTTGCATATCAAAATAAAAGCTTTTATCATTTTTAATGATGTCTCATGTATCAAGAGGCATCAACAGAGCAGGTTGTAACTTATAAGTCTGGAGCATTTATCGACTTTTACTGCAAACTGGCCTAATATTATGATGGAAACAGAATTATTTAAACATATATTTTGGAGGACTATGTCAGGTCCATTATACTGTATACTGGTTGGCCCTTGACTTTGTCCAAGTTTTTCATTTTGGCCCTCTGTGGGTTTAAGTTTGACATCTCTGGTTTATGGTATATGATATGGGGCGGATGCCGAGCGGATTTGTTGGGTGCTCTCAGCTATGCCCAGTCTGATCTGAACTCCACCAACTTTTCAAAAACTTGGCAAAGTTTCAAGATGCCTTACGTCAGAATTCTGCGTAATGAATCGGGGGCCATAGATTCTTCTATTTTTTTTTCATGCACTTTGGAAAAAAAAGTGCTTCATTTTTACAAAGTCTCCAGGAAATTACCGATGGTTGGCGACTCTGCCCTTATTGTATTCGGGATGGGGTGTTGGCGTCATTATTATTAATACAGTTTCTCTAAAATGGGTTTTGTGTCTTTTCCTTGAATAATAAAATGAAGAATATTCTCTCCAGATAGCAGTAAACTAAATCTGATGTATATTCATGTAAGAGTAGGAACTTCAAAAAAAAAAAAAAAGTCTCCGGTGTATTGAATCCTGACAAAACAGTTTATCTTTTGTTCTTCTGCACAGTAAGGAATAGTGTTTCTGACATCCTTGCCCCGCTTCTTCCCTCTCCAGTTGCTGCCTCTGAAATCTCAGACTTCGGTCCAGCAAATTACAATTAAAATTGGCACACCTGGCAGACGTGAATGCGGAGCTGGCAGCGAGAGCTTCAATTACTTTCACAGGGAATTCATTTAGACGTTGGCTGTAAAGCTGACTTCTCTCCTTTGTAGCAGGTACCACTTTAATATATATTGTTAACTCTTTTTTTTTTCCTAATGCCTTTTGGCTTGTGTTATTGTTATATCATATTTTACCTAAACAATCCAACATGTTCAGATTTTTTTTTCTCTTTTTCAAACAAATAGTTGGGTTAAAACAACACACATTGGCTAGCGGGATCAAAAAACTGAAGCTAGGGAACATTTGTAGGTCACGTCGAGAGCAAATGTATTTGTCTAAAATCCTTTGTGATTCACATAACTTAGAAATGTAACATAATAAACCTAAATGATTCCATACCGAACTGTCATCGAAACAGCCGTGTAATCCGAATAAAGACGGCTCCATGTGTATTCTAATGCTGTATCACCGGTTGAAGTCAGTTCAGCGTTGTGAACTACTCTTATATACACTGCTCAAAAAAATAAAGGGAACACTTAAATAACAGAATATAACTCCAAGTAAATCAAACTTCTGTGAAATCAAACTGTCCACTTAGGAAGCAACACTGACTGACAATCAATTTCACATGCTGTTGTGCAAATGGAATAGACAATAGATGGAAATTATTGGCAATTATCAAGACACCCTCAATAAAGGAGTGGTTCTGCAGGTGCGGACCACAGACCACATCTCAGTACCAATGCTTTCTGGCTGATGTTTTGGTCACTTTTGAATGTTGGTTGTGCTTTCACACTCCTGGTAGCATGAGACGGACTTTACAACCCACAGAAGTTGCTCAGGTAGTGCAGCTCATCCAGGATGGCACATCAATGCGAGCTGTGGCAAGAAGGTTTGCTGTGTCTGTCAGCATAGTGTCCAGAGGCTGGAGGCGCTACCAGGAGACAGGCCAGTACACCAGGAGATGTGGAGGGGGCCGTAGGAGGGCAACAACCCAGCAGCAGGACCTCTACCTCCGCCTTTGTGCACGGAGGAACAGAAGGAGCACTGCCAGAGCCCTGCAAAATGACCTCCAGCAGGCCACAAATGTGCATGTGTCTGCACAAAAGGTTAGAAACCGACTCCATGAGGGTGGTATGAGGGCCCTACGTCCACAGATGGGGGTTGTGCTCACAGCCCAACACCGTGCAGGACGCCTGGCATTTGCCACAGAACACCAAGATTGGCAAAGTCGCCACTGGCGCCCTGTGCTCTTCACAGATGAAAGCAGGTTCACACTGAGCACATGTGACAGACGTGACAGAGTCTGGAGACGCCGTGGAGAGCGATCTGCTGCCTGCAACATCCTTCAGCATGACCGGTTTGGCAGTGGGTCAGTAATGGTGTGGTGTGGCATTTCTTTGGAGGGCCGCACAGCCCTCCATGTGCTCACCAGAGGTAGCCTGACTGCCATTAGGTACTGAGATGAGATCCTCAGACCCCTTGTGAGACCATATGCTGGTGCGGTTGGCCCTGGGTTCCTCCTAATGCAGGACAATGCCAGACCTCATGTGGCTGGAGTGTGTCAACAGTTCCTGCAAGATGAAGGCATTGAAGCTATGGACTGGCCCGCCCGTTCCCCAGACCTGAATCCGACTGTGCACATCTGGGACATCATGTCTCGCTCCATCCACCAACGTCACGTTGCACCACAGACTGTCCAGGAGTTGGAGGATGCTTTAGTCCAGGTCTGGGAGGAGATCCCATAGGAGACCATCCGCAACCTCATCAGGAGCATGCCCAGGCGTTGTAAGGAGGTCATACAGGCACGTGGAGGCCACACACAATACTGAGCCTCATTTTGACTTGTTTTAAGGGCATTACATCAAAGTTGGATCAGCCTGTAGTGTATTTTTCCACTTTAATTTTGGGGGTGACTCCAAATCCAGGCCTCCATTGGTTAATAAATTTGATTTCCATTGATGATTTTTGTGTGATTTTGTTGTCAGCACATTCAACTTTGTACAGAACAAAGTATTCAATGAGAATATTTCATTCATTCAGATCTAGGATGTGTTATTTGAGTGTTCCCTTTATTTTTTTGAGCAGTGTATGTCCAGATCACAGTATAGGTCTGTATAACCCCAACATAACCAGGCAATTTTTCGTTTTTTTCTTCCCCTTCTTCCAAGAGCCATAACGTTTTTCATTTTTCCATCCGCAAAGCCATATCACGGCTTGGTTTCTTTAGCAGGACGAGTTGTATTTTTGAGCGCCCCCATTTATTCTATTGTACAATGTGCTGAAAAATGAGCAAAAAAATTCCAAGAACGAGGAATTAGTGAAAAAAAAAACAACTGCAATTCTGTTATTGTTTTGTAGGTTTTGTTTTTACAGTGTAGAAAAAATGACCTAGTAGTATGATTCTCCAACTTAGTACAATGATGCTGATTCTAAAGGGTTTTTTATTATTTTTTAATTATATATATTATTTCTCAGCTGATGGAGCTGTATGAGGGCTTGTTTTTTTTGGGCAGCAAGCTGATTTTTTTTTATTGGTACAATTTTTGGGTACCTATAAAGCTTTTTATTGCATTTTTGGTAAGAGGTGCAGCCTGTGATACTGGCAATTCTGGTGTTTTTTTATTTACATTATCAGATCAGATACAGGGAAAATTTATATATATAGTTTGTACCGTGTTAGCCAGTAGATACAAAAATATTTAAGGCACCGTCACACTAAGCGAGATCGCTGCTGATTCACAAGTTTTGTGACGCAACAGCGACCTCAGCAGCGATCTCGCTACGTTTGACACTTAGCAGCGACCAGGCCCCTGCTGTGAGGTCGCTGGTCGTGTCGGAATGGTCTGGACATTTCTTTGATTGTTGAGGTCCCGCTGGGTAGCATGCATCGGTGTGTTTGACACCTTACCAACGACCTTGTTGACGACCCAGACACAGAAACACATAGGCGTGCATCGTTATACAGATCGTTACGGGTCGCCGTATCGTTGCTGCGTCGTTGGGAAGATCTGACTGTTTGACAGCTCACCAGCGACCACACAGCGACGCAGAAACGATCCCTGACAGGTCGTATCGTTGTCGGGATCGCTGTAGCGTCGCTAAATGTGACGGGGCCTTTAGATTTTAGAGTCATCAGCGGTTGATACCTTTTAATGGATAACTGAAGTTAGCCATTCAGTTCAGTTAACCATTAAAAAGTATCAACCACTGAGGACTCTCAAATCTAAATATTTTTCATATCAGATACTAATGCTTTTGGTGAGGGTTTTTTTATATGCGTATTTTCAAAAAAATGCAAGTAACCTATTTTACTTAATGGGTGCAGTAATGGTGCAGAAAATCTGCAAAATCAAAAACTCATTGTGGGAATGTAGCCTAAGGCTGAGTTTTAGGTGAGTTTTTGACTTTTTGTATTTTTGCTGCGTCAATAACGCAGTGCATTAAAGTTTAAGCAAAAAGGATTTTAAGAAATCTCGTACCCACTGTGCCTTTTTTTTACTACTCAGCGTTAACGGACATGCGGTGCGCGTTTCAAATCCGCAACATGTCAATTTTTCCCACAGACTTGTACTAGATACAGAAAAACAGCAGGTGAACAAGGCACTTGTGTTTTTAGTGCATTTCTGCGGTGGAAACACATAAAAAATGCATCCGCTCCTATGTATGTCAATAAAGTTAAGACAAATATTTGGAAATATTAAAAACAACGCAGCTTTTTATAAAACATACAAACTAACAAGAGACAAAAAACGCAGCGTTAAAAAAACTGATAAAAACGTATTAAGAAAATGAAAACCAAAAAGCAATGAAAAGACCTAAGTAACCTAATTTACTTAATAAGTTCAGAGGTGGTGCTGAAATTCTGCAATATTAAAAGCTCACTAAAAGCTCATCATGGGAACGTGGCCATACAGCTGTGATGGTACCACAAATTTTCTCTTTTTGAATTTGGAACGGGGTGATTTCAAATTTTCACAATATTATTGTTTTGTCGATGCCTAGTACAGGGAAACTGCAAATGGTCCATAAGGACATTAAAGTGTTCATTAAGACAATATTTAGTTTTTTCCCAGACCCACAGACTTGTCTAGGTCATTTTCATCCATGACACCAATAAAAAACAAACACGTCTTGTGATTTTTTCGCTGACACGCGGTCTTCAAAAAGACACAGACGTGTGAACAGCCCCATATGTGATAATAGGTAGAAAACCACGACTAGAACACGTATGTGAAAAACGAATGTCTGAATGAGACGTTCTTCTCCTCTTCTCCCAACCTCTGTTAAAATGTCTGAAAATGGTATTTTGAGAACAAAAACACAAATTCATTGAATTTTGGAGGTAGAGAGGAACATATTTTAATGTTCTAGGGTAAAAGTCAGGTCAAAGTTAAAGTTTTTTTTCTCAACTTTCAAAACCACAGTGTGAAATCGATAGCCTTGGAAAACACATTCATCATACACGAGCTTAACAAATGGTCTTAAAAATGTTTCTACCTCCAAAACTGTTCAAACATTTTGACATTGCCAGTGCGGCATAAATCGAAGGGACGTCTCGAGGTGTGGGTGTGCACATTACAGAACGTTAACGTTTTTATTGCTAGTCTACAAATTGTTGGGTTGTTGATGATACATTTAGATATTACAACTTTGGCACCGAAATCCCATCTTATATTTCAGCACTGTCCTGTGGAGACCAAGTAATTAACGAGCAGCAGTAAATCTTAAACATCAGCTCTCTAAACCCGCCAAGATACATCCATAATATATCTACTGCAGATTGCACTATGTGACTTTTGCTCTCCTGGGAGATAATCCATTCCAAAGATGTCCAGCAGTTATTTAGTCCCACCACCATTCGAAACCCATGCACACTCAGCCAAGCCGAGCGGGCATGGAAATGGGGGTCTAAGCGGTAACGTTTCTCCTCGTGGAGAGTGACAATCCATGCATGCTCCTCTGGGAAATTAGATATGCAAATTGCCTCTTCAGAGAGGAAGAGGACTTGAACTCTAGTGCCACCGATTGGAAGTAGCAATCCTAAAAGTCAATATCGACCCTTTAATGAGCCTTGCCATATGACTTACAAACATTACCCCATAGAGCCCAGTCTTAAGCCTCTCCAAATCAGATTTCATACTTTGCACTGATGAGGGGCAACAACCCAAAACACCATGTCTGCAAATTGAGATTCTGGTTTGGCTTTTATCGACTTGTTAAAGTGTCGATATTGACTTTAAGGATTGCTACTTCAATAGGTGGCGCTAGAGTTTAAGTCCTCTTCCTCTCTGAAGAGGTAATTTGCACATTTAATTGGGGGGAGACAGCTTCCTGCCAAACGGTTTTCTAAGTTGTATGAGCCAAGATGCCAAAGATGGATGAGCACTAGTGTTGAGCGAGCACTAAAATGCTCGGGTGCTCGAAGCTCGGGCCGAGCTCGCCGTGATACTCGGGTGCTCGACCTGAGCAACGAGCCCAATGTTTGTCTATGGGAGACCCGAGCATTTTTGCGGCGGCACCCCCGGCAGTCTGTAGAAAGCCTAAAAAGTGCCCAAAACGATAGTGACAGTGCTCAAAAGACATGGGGAGAGCATGGGTATCGCCCCAGGAAGCATTTCTGACCCCCAGGTCACTGCTGTCAACAACGTGGTCAGAGGTATTAAGCCACTTTTACGGGCTCACAATAAAACGTTCAAAAACGAAACTGAAACGGTTTTCCTGTGAAATATGTTAAGGAACTTCATTTCCAGGGTAAAGACTTGTGTATAAGGTAAAATAAATAGCCAAAAACAAAAATACTCCTCCACACCTTGGGCTATGTTCACAAGTAGCATTTTTTATGCATTTTTGCACTTTTGTATTGCTTTCAACCGTGACAAATGCATTCACCGGGAAATGTCATTTTAACATTTTACAATCTTATCTGGCCATGTGCTGTGTGACACATGCATACAGTGCTGAAAAGACATGAGAACAGCATGGGGAAGACCCCTGGAAGCATCTGTGACACCTAGGTCACTGCCTAAAAGTGTGCCCATCAGAAGTGATCCTTTACGCATCAGAAGATGTTGACTTGCAGCTATCCCCGTGCAAGTCCTTGTCCCAGGGCAGTGTTCAATTGTACCTCCCCCATTCCTTGCAATGCAAGCGCAAGTATGCAGCCTGCCACCCACCCACCCCCAGGCTGCAATACCATACTGCTAGCTTGCTTGCACTTGCAATCGGGCCTTTTAGTTTGGAGGAGTCCGAAGCTGGCCACTACCTCATGGCTGCTTCGGCAGCAAGGTATCCATACTCAGTCCCCAGCTGCCCGGTGGCCGGGTGTCCACGCTCGGTCCCCAGCCGCCAGGGGGCTGCCGGGTGTCCATACTCGGTCCCCAGCTGCCCCGCGGCCGGGTGTCCACACACGGTCCCCAGCCGCCTGGGGGCGGCCGGGTGTCCATAAACGGTCCCCAGCCACCCCTATTTCTCCTGTCAACTTCCCCCACACTTTTCTTAGCCTGGCCTGCTTTAGGGCAGCATTGGACGAGCCCACCAGAGAACCAGACTCCTCCGGTAGACCCTCGCTTCTCCATCAGGGGAGTTGAGAGTGCCAAGGTGAGGAGCATGATGATGATGATAGAAGTTAGCATCTGCTTTGTTTTCTTGGAATGCAAGCGTAAGTGTGCAACCTGCCACCCACCCACCCCCAGGCTGCAATACCATACTGCTAGCTTGCTTGCACTTGAAATGGGGCCTTTTAGTTTGGAGGAGGCCGAAGCTGGCCACTTCCTCATGGCTGCTTCGGCAGCGAGGTATCCATACTCAGTCCCCAGCCGCCCGGTGGCCGGGTGTCCACGCTCGGTCCCCAGCCGCCAGGGGGCGGCCGGGTGTCCATACTCGGTCCCCAGCCGCCCCGCGGCCGGGTGTCCACACACGGTCCCCAGCCGCCTGGGGGTGGCCGGGTGTCCATAAACGGTCCCCAGCCGCCCCTATTTCTCCTTGGAACATCCCCCCACACTTTTCTTAGCCCAGCCTGTTAAGGGCAGCATTAGACGAGCCCACCAGAGAACCAGACTCCTCCGGTGGGCCCTGGCTTCTCCATCAGGGTAGTTGAGAGTGCCAAGATGAGGAGCATGATGATGATGATAGAAGTTAGCATCTGCTTTGTTTTCTTAGAATGCAAGCGCATATATGTATTAGCGGCTAGGTCTGAGGTGGTCAGCATTTTGGCGCATATCCTACCTCCTCCGAGGATTGCTGGATGTTTTCCTGCTACTATCCCAGTTCTATGACTCCCGTTAAAACAAAGCTTCAGGTGATGAATGATGGATGAGGTGGTGGCAAAGGAGAAAGAGCAGTAGGAACAGGGACCATTCATGAACAGGGACCATTCACATCAATATCAGGCCAGTCAACCACACATGTCTAGTAGGATATGTTTCTGTACCAAAAGGAGAGGTTCGGCTACACAGTTATAGGGCATGCAGTGATTGCAATGCCTACCAAAAATTTCGAGGCACTTCAATGCCCCTTGGAAGTGACATGGAGGTCAGAGGGCCTTAACTAAACCGTTTTTTCCATTTATAGCAACTGGGTCTCCTGTGCACTGTTGGCCTAAGCAGTGAATAGAAGGCTTTCCAAAAATTATGAGGAACTGCAATGCCCCTTGAAACAGACTAAAATTACAGCATACTAAAAACCTTCTACCCATTATTGGGGAGTGGGTCTCCCTTAGTGTTCGCCTACGCATTGAAAAGGAAAAGCTGACTAAAATTAGGAGGAAATGCAATGCCCGTTGGAAGAATGGTGGAGTTCGCAGTGGAATAAAAAGACAATATCAATGCCCCTTGAAAAAGTGGTGGAGGTCGCAGAAGCTTAACAAGACGGTTTTAATGCCGCTGAGAAAAGTGGTGGAGGTCGCAGTAGCTTAACCAGATGGTTTTAATGCCCCTTGGAAGAGACGTGGAGGTTGCAGTAGCTTAACAAGACGGTTTAAATGCCCCTTGGAAGAGTGGTGGAGGTTACAGTAGCTTAACAAGACGGTTTTAATGCCCCTTGGAAGAGACGTGGAGGTTGCAGTAGCTTAACAAGACGGTTTTAATGCCCCTTGGAAGAGACGTGGAGGTCAGAGTGGTTTAACAAGACGGTTTTAATGCCCCTTGGAAGAGCGGTGGAGGTCGCAGTAGCTTAACAAGATGGTTTTAATGCCCCTTGGAAGTGACGTGGAGGTCGCAGTGGAATAAAAAGACAATATCAATGCCCCTGGGAAAAGTGGTGGAGGTGGCATTAGCTTAACAAGACGGTTTTAATGCCCCTTGGAAGAGACGTGGAGGTTGCAGTAGCTTAACAAGACGGTTTAAATGCCCCTTGGAAGAGTGGTGGAGGTTACAGTAGCTTAACAAGACTGTTTTAATGCCCCTTGGAGAAGTGGTGGAGGTCACAGTAGCTTAAGAAGACGGTTTTAATGCCCCTTGGAAGAGACGTGGAGGTCAGAGTGGTTTAACAAGACTGTTTTAATGCCCCTTGGAAGAGCGGTGGAGGTCACAGTAGCTTAAAAATATGGTTTTAATGCCCCTTGGAAGAGACGTGGAGGTCGCAGTTGAATAAAAAGACAATATCAATGCCCCTGGAAAAGTGGTGGAGGTCGCAGTAGCTTAACAAGATGGTTTTAATGCCCCTGGGAAAAGTGGTGGAGGTCGCAGTAGCTTAACAAGATGGTTTTAATGCCCCTTGGAAGAGACGTGGAGGTTGCAGTAGCTTAACAAGACGGTTTAAATGCCCCTTGGAAGAGTGGTGGAGGTTACAGTAGCTTAAAAAGACGGTTTTAATGCCCCTTGGAAGAGACGTGGAGGTTGCAGTAGCTTAACAAGACTGTTTTAATGCCCCTTGGAGAAGTGGTGGAGGTCGCAGTAGCTTATCAAGACGGTTTTAATGCCCCTTGGAAGAGACGTGGAGGTCAGAGTGGTTTAACAAGACGGTTTTAATGCCCCTTGGAAGAGCGGTGGAGGTCGCAGTAGCTTAACAAGACGGTTTTAATGCCCCTTGGAAGTGACGTGGAGGTCGCAGTGGAATAAAAAGACAATATCAATGCCCCTGGGAAAAGTGGTGGAGGTCGTATTAGCTTAACAAGACGGTTTTAATGCCCCTTGGAAGAGACGTGGAGGTTGCAGTAGCTTAACAAGACGGTTTAAATGCCCCTTGGAAGAGTGGTGAAGGTTACAGTAGTTTAACAAGACTGTTTAAATGCCCCTTGGAGAAGTGGTGGAGGTCACAGTAGCTTAAGAAGACGGTTTTAATGCCCCTTGGAAGAGCGGTGGAGGTCGCAGTAGCGTAACAAGACGGTTTTAATGCCCCTTGGAAGAGCGGTGGAGGTCACAGTAGGTTAAAAATATGGTTTTAATGCCCCTTGGAAGAGACGTGGAGGTCGCAGTGGAATAAAAAGACAATATCAATGCCCCTGGGAAAAGTGGTGGAGGTCGCAGTAGCTTAAGAAGACTGTTTTAATGCCCCTTGGAAGAGTGGTGGAGGTCACAATAGCTTAACAAGATGGTTTTATTGCCCCTTGGAAGAGACGTGGAGGTTGCAGTAGCTTAACAAGACAGTTTAAATGCCCCTTGGAAAAGACGTGGAGGCTGCAGTAGCTTAACAAGACGGTTTAAATGCCCCTTGGAAGAGGGGTGGAAAGATGCTTTAATGCCCCTTGGAAGAGAAGCGGAGGTTGCAGTGGAATAAAAAGACAAAATCAATGCCCCTGGGAAAAGTGGTGGAGGTCGCAGTAGCTTAACAAGACGGTTTTAATGCCCCTTGGGAGAGTGGTGGAGGTCACAGTAGCTTAACAAGATGGTTTTAATGCCCTTTGGAAGAGACGTGGAGGTTGCAGTAGCTTAACAAGACGGTTTAAATGCCCCTTGGAAGAGTGGTGGAGGTTACAGTAGCTTAACAAGACGGTTTTAATGCCCCTTGGAGAAGTGGTGGAGGTCGCAGTAGCTTAACAAGACGGTTTTAATGCCCCTTGGAAGAGACTTGGAGGTCGCAGTGGAATAAAAAGACAATATCAATGCCCCTGGGAAAAGTGGTGGAGGTCGCAGTAGCTTAACAAGACGGTTTTAATGCCCCTTGGAAGAGCGGTGGAGGTCGCAGTAGCTTAACAAGACAGCTTTAATGCCCCTTGGAAAAGTGGTGGAGGTCGCGGTAGCTTAACAAGACGGTTTTAATGCCCCTTGGAAAAGTGGTGGAGGTCGCAGTAGCTTAACAAGACGGTTTTAATGCCCCTTGGAAGAGACGTGGAGATCACAGTAGCTAAACAAGATGATTTTAATGCCCCTTACAAGAGCCATGCAGTACAGCATATTAAAAACATTATTCCCATTATTGGGGAGTGGATCTCCCATAGTCTTTGCCTATGCCTTCCAAGCAAAAGCTGCCAAAAATTAGGATGGAGGAACTTGCAATGCTGGCAACACTGACCACGGTCACCCTGATGGTATAGTGGTGGTGGAGGCTGAGGATAAGGAGAAGAGCAAAAAAAAGCCAAAATGAGGAAGCGTATACCCATGTGTGGTTGTGAAGCGGTGCATGGGAATACACCTCCCGAAATAACACAGTGGATTTGACTTTGTTACTCTGCTGTCATTTGGTGGTGAGAAGTCTGGCCCAATCCAGCCCTTGTTCATTTTGATAAGGGTCAGCTTGTCAGCATTGTCAGTTGACAGGCGAGTGCACTTATCAGTTATAATTCCCCCAGCGGCACTAAAAACACGCTCCGATAACACGCTAACAGCAGGGCAGGCCAGGACCTCCAAGGTGTACAGAGCGAGTTGATTCCAAGTGTCCAGCTTGGATACCCAATAATTAAAAGGCACAGAGGAATCAGGGAGGATGCTGGTACGGTCGGCAAGGTACTCCCTCACCATCTTTTGAAACTTTCCACTCCTTGTGAGAGTACCCCGCGCCTCAGGGCCTGTAAGCTGGGCGGGTCTCAGAAAACTGTCCCAGAATTTTTGACAGTGTTCCCCTGCCTCTGCTGGATTGGAGTTGCATCTCTCTCGCCTGTACGCCTTGGTTGGTCAACGAACTGTGACCTCTGCCGCTAGCGTGTTCAGATGGGAATTTTTTTAACAGTTCTGCAGCAAGGGCCTTCTGGTACTGCCCCTTTTTTGTAGACCTCTCCACCTCAGGAATAAGAGAGTGAAAGTTCTCCTTGTAGAGGGGGTCTAAAAGTGTCACCATCCAGTAATGACTGTCACCCAACATTTTGGCAACGCGAGGGTCACGGTTAAGGCAGCGTAACATAAAGTCAGCCATGCGTGCCAGACTGGTAACGGGCAAGACTTCTGTGTCCTCACCAAGATGACGACTGATCATGCTCTCCTCCTCCTCCTCCTCCCTGTCCTCAGGCCACCCACACTGAACCGACTGTATGACAGTTGTACAGGTACTACCGTCTACAGCGCATGATACCAGCTCCTGTTCTGCCTCCTCCTCCTCCTCCTCCTCTCCCTCATTGTCCCCCAATGCACGTTGGGATGAGATGAGGCTGGGCAGTGTGTAATCGCCCATTACGGGTTCTTGATCCATCTCATCATACTCTGGCTGCAACGCCTCCTCTTTAATTCTCTGCAGAGAGCATTGCAAAAGACAGACAAGTTGGATGCTGATGCTAATGATGGTGTCATAGCCACTCACCATCTTGGTGGACTCCTCAAAGTTTGTCAGGATGGTAAATATGTCAGACATCCAGGTCCACTCCTGAAGTCTTATGTGTGGAGTCTGACCTGAATATCGAGGGCCTTGTTGCAGCTGGTACTCCACAACTGCTCTCTTCTGCTCACAAATCCTTTGCAACATGTGGAGGGTAGAGTTCCAACGTGTGGGGAGATCACACACCAGTCAGTGTGCCGGAAGCTGCAAACGCTGCTGCAACACAGCAAGGGTGGCGGAAGCTGTAGCCGACTTGCGAAAATGAGCTGACAGGCGGCGTACTTTGACGAGCAGATCTGGAAACTCTGGGTACAATTTAAGAAACCGCTGAACCACGAGGTTAAGCACATGAGCCAGGCATGGTACGTGTGTGATCTCGCCTCGCCTCAGAGCCGCCACCAGGTTACGGCCATTGTCACACACGACCATGCCTGGATGTAGGTTCAGCGGTCTCAGCCACAGATCTGCCTGCTCTTTCACAGCTGTCCACAACTCACAAGCAGTGTGAAGTTTATCACCTAAGCTTATGAGTTTCAGCACAGCCTGTTGCCGCTTGGCGGAGGCAGTACTGCAGTGCTTCCAGCTTGTAACTGATGTGATATCTGAGATGGAGGCTGAACATGAGGAGGAGAAGGATGATGCGCAGGAGCTGTACACTGTGGGGGCAACTCTGACTGACATAGGGCCCGCAATCCTCGGTGTGGGGAGGATGTGTTCCGTCCCAAGGTCCGACTTGGTCCCGGCTTCCACTATGTTTACCCCGTGTGCCGTCAGGGAGATGTACCATCCCTGGCCACAAGCACTTGTCCACGTGTCCGTTGTCAGGTGGACTCTCCCAGTAACTGCGTTGTTGAGGGCACGGCAGATGTTTTGGGACATGTGCTTGTGTAGTGCGGGG
This sequence comes from Phyllobates terribilis, assembly GCF_046119375.1. NCBI lineage: Eukaryota > Metazoa > Chordata > Amphibia > Anura > Dendrobatidae > Phyllobates > Phyllobates terribilis. The sequence goes on from NW_027362764.1 coordinate 83,438,919, forward strand.
ATGGCACACCGGGCAAAATAGTGTCGGCTGGGGACCGAGTACCGAGGGATGGCCACCGCCATAAGGTTGCGGAAGGATTCCGTCTCCACCAGCCTAAAAGGCAGCATTTCCAACGCAAGCAGTCGTGAAATGTGCGAATTTAGGACTGCGGCCTGTGGGGCGTTGGCTGCGAATTTGCGCTTTCGTTCAAAGCTCTGGGATACAGAGATTTGACCCGTGGAACTGCAAAACCACAGTTATAGTTATGTGGCATACAGCAGACTCTTTTAAACAGATATATTGGTGTCTGACCAGTCAGGGAGACACTATTACAGCTTTTTTACGGCAAAAAATGCCAAAAACAGGATAATACAGAGATTTGACCCGTGGAACTGCAAAACCACAGTTATAGTTATGTGGCGTACACCAGACTCTTTTAAACAGATATATTGGTGTCTGACCAGTCACGGAGACACTATTACTGTTTTTTTACGGCAAAAAGTGCCGAAAACAGGATAATACAGAGATTTGACCCGTGGAACTGCAAAACCACAGTTATAGTTATGTGGCGTACACCAGACTCTTTTAACCAGATATATTGGTGTCTGACCAGTCAGGGAGACACTATTACAGGTTTTTTTTATGGCAAAAAATGCCAAAAACAGGATAATACACAGATTTGACCTGTGTAACTGCAAAACCACAGTACTATTTTTCTGGCCTACACCAGACTCTTTTAAACAGATATATTGGTGTCTGACCAGTCAGGGAGACACTATTACAGTTTTTTTTACAGCAAAATATGCCGAAAACAGGATAATGCAGAGATTTGACCCATGGAACTGCATAACCACAGTTATAGTTATGTGGCGTACACCAGACTCTTTTAAACAGATATATTGGTGTCTGACCAGTCAGGGAGACACTATTACAGATTTTTTTACGGCAAAAAAATGCCAAAAACAGGATAATACAGAGATTTGACCCGTGGAACTGCAAAACCACAGTTCTATTTTTCTGGCCTACACCAGACTCTTTTAACCGGTTCCCGACCGCCTACTGTACATAAACGTCGGCGCTGCCTGGGCTCTGTGCAGCGCCGACGTTTAAAAACGGTGGGTGGTCCCGCAGCGCTCAGGACCCCCAGGGTCCTGCTAGCGCTGCGGTGCCAGTTCAGAGCGATAGCTCTGACATGTGGTATCATGGGGACCTGATTGGATCAGGTCCCCATGATGTTAACCTGTTCCTATCTTCTAGATGCCGCGATCCATAGCGATCGCGGCATTTAAAAGATAGTGACAGCCGGTGGTCGGCGATCGGGACCCCCCACATACCTGCCAGCAGCGGGGATCCCGGTGCTGTGACCTCTGACATCATCGAGACCTGATTGGCTCAGGTCTCGATGATGTCAGCGTCACACCAGCCAATCAGAGAGATCACCAGGGAAGTTTGTTTTAGCAACAAACTTTCCCGGGCGATCTGCCTGATAAATACATTGTTTCTCCTCCGATCTCAGTGAGAGAGCAGAGGAGAAACACTGTGACAAGAGCTGTCAGCCTTGCCACAGTAAAAGTGAAAAAAATAAAATAAAAAAGAAAGTAAGAGTTAGGGTTAGTCAGTCCTGTCAGATCAGTCAGTTAGTCAGTCCTGTCAGATCAGTCAGTCAGTCCTGTCAGATCAGTCAGTCAGTCCTGTCAGATCTGTCAGTCAGTCAGTCCTGTCAGATCTGTCAGTCAGTCAGTCCTGTCAGATCAGTCAGTCCTGTCAGTCAGTCAGTCCTGTCAGATCAGTCCAGTCAGTCAGTCCTGTCAGATCAGTCAGTCCTGTCAGATCAGTCCAGTCAGTCCTGTCAGATCAGTCAGTCAGTCCTGTCAGATCAGTCAGTCCTGTCAGGTCAGTCAGTCCTGTCAGGTCAGTCAGTCCTGTCAGATCAGTCAGTCCTGTCAAGTCAGTCAGTCCTGTCAGATCAGTCCGGTCAGTCCAGTCCGGTCAGTCCAGTCCAGTCAGTCCAGTCCGGTCCGTTCAATCCGGTCCGTTCAGTCCAGTCAAAAAACATAAAAATAAAATGGCCCGTCAGACTTCTACCGCAGAAGAGGTGTATGCCCTGCTATGTTCTGACACTGATGACAGTGCAATCTCAGATGGAGATATGGATTTTGAGGGTTTTAGTAGCGGCGACACTGAGAGCTCAGAAATGAGCAGTGATTCTGTTCCATCCTCAAGCCCAAGGACCAGTACAGCAATAGGGGCAAATAGCGCTACTGGAGAAACGTCTCCAAATCAGGGAACACTGCCCAGTACAAGCGCTGTCCCTGCTACTAGTGAATTGGCGCATGCCAGTGTACAAGGGGCTTTGCCACATGATCTAGCATTTCCCAGATGGGAGGCTTCTGATTCGGCTGCTCCATTCAGCCCTAATTTCAACGCCATTCCTGGTATAAATGTGGAGGTGGAAGATTTTGGACCAATTCATTTTTTTAATTTGTTTTTTACAGACAGCTTGCTAGAGCATATTGTCGTGCAAACAAATTTATATGCATCCCAATTCATAAGCCAGAATCCCCGATCTTACTATGCTAGGGCAAATTTATGGACACCAACTAATGTCCCGGAAATAAAAAATTTTTTAGGACTTACATTTGCCATGGGGCTTGTTAAAAAACAGAGCATTTGATCCTACTGGTCCAACCACCCTGTTCAAGCCACCCCTATGTTTTCAGTCGTTCTGCCTAGGACCCGTTATGAAATGCTCATGCGGTTTTGGCATTTTAACGACAATAGTCAATGCCTGCCCAGAAATGCCCCAGAACATGACAGGTTACATAAAATTAGACCCATCATTGAAAATTTGTCAGAAAAATTCTTAAGCCTCTACACCCCAACACAAAATATTTCTATAGATGAGTCCCTTGTAAAATTCAAAGGAAGACTGCACCTCAAGCAATTTATCCCATCTAAAAGGGCAAGGTTTGGAATAAAGCTCTATAAAATGTGCGAAAGTTCAACCGCATACACATCCGCTTTTCGCATATATGAGGGGAAAGATAGCCAACTAAACCCACCAGGATGCCCTACTTATCTGGGGACATCTGGAAAAATTGTTTGGGAGCTGATAAGTCCATTTTTTCAAAAAGGCTACAATCTATATGTGGACAATTATTACACCAGCATACCCCTATTTAAAAGTCTGGTTGAACACAACATCGGGGCTTGTGGGACCATCCGTAAAAACCGTCAGGGGTTTCCACAGCCATTGGTCAACCAAAAGTTCCAAAAGGGGCTGTACGCAACGGAGAGCTGCTTGCCCTGAAATATAGGGATAAGAGGGATATTTTTGTCCTCAGCTCGATCCACACAGATGCCACAAGGGCCACTGTAGAACTAGGATCCACCACTCCGAAGCAAAAACCTGTGTCAGTCATTGACTACAACAAACACATGGGGGGTGTGGACCTTGCAGACCAGGTTCTACAGCCATACCAGGTATCCAGAAAGTCCTATACCTGGTATAAAAAGTTGGTTATTTATTTGTTTCAGGTGGCCACATACAATTATTTTGTGTTGTACAAAAAAGCAGGAAATTCAGATCCTTTTCTTGATTATCAAGAAAAGGTAATTGAAAATCTTGTCTTTCAAAGTGTTAGCCCCGCTCATCCATTAGAATCTGAGGATGTGAAAAGACTCACTGAGCGACATTTTATTGCACTTATTCCAGCAACGGAAACAAGAAGGAACACCCAGAAAAGATGTCGTGTATGTACTAAGAGAGGAATGAGGCGTGATACCCGCTACTATTGCCCACAATGCCCATCATTGCCAGCCTTATGCGTCACTGACTGCTTTAAAATCTTCCACACAGAACCACGTTTTTAAACTGTAAAAATGTATCCCAATTTGTCATTCAAACATTTGGTTCATTTAGTGAATGACACATTCGAGTAGAGCTCACTTAATTTCCAGGGGGGGGTTCTCCAGAATCTAAACCTTCCATTGCGTGCTTGTTTCTGGAAATCATCCATTGAGTTAAAATGGTCACTAAACCCATAGATGAATTCCCAGAGGGGTGTCATTTCCAAAATGGGGTCACTTCAGGGGGGATTCTTTAGCTCTGGAACTCTGGAAAGTGCCAGAACAGCATAATCCCCCCTGAAGTGACCCCATTATGGAAATGACACCTCTGTGGGAATTCATCTATGGGTTTAGTGACCATTTACCTATCTACTTATTTTCCCACCACTAGATTAATTTATACAGAGGAGTAGATTTTAAAATTCGGTCACTTGTTGTGGGTTTCCTCTGTTTAGGCACCTCAGGGGCTCTCCAAATGCAACATGGTGTCCGCTATCGATTCCAGTCAAATTTCCATTCCAAAAGTCAAATGGCGCTCCTTACCTTCCGAGCCATGCCGTGCGCCCAAACAGTGGCTTTGCACCACATATGGGGTATCAGCGTGCTCAGGAGAAATTGCACAACACATTTTGGGGCCCATTTTTTCTGGCTGCCCTTGTGAAAATTAAAAATTTGAGGCTAAAGTAGCAGTTTTGTGTTAAAAATGTGTTTTTTTATTTTCACACTTCAACATTATAAAATTCTGTGAAGCCCCTGGGGGTTCAAGGTGCTCACCACACATCTAGATAAGTTACTTGAGGGGTCTAGTTTCCAAAATGGGGTCACTTGTTGGGGGTTTCCTCTCATTAGGCACCTCAGGGGCTCTCCAAATGCAACATGGCGTCCGCTATCGATTCCAGTCAAATTTCCATTCCAAAAGTCAAATGGCGCTCCTTACCTTCCGAGCCATGCCGTGCGCCCAAACAGTGGCTTTGCACCACATATGGGGTATCAGCGTGCTCAGGAGAAATTGCACAACACATTTTGGGGTCCATTTTTTCTGGCTGCCCTTGTGAAAATTAAAAATTTGAGGCTAAAGTAGCAGTTTTGTGTTAAAAATGTGTTTTTTTATTTTCACACTTCAACATTATAAAATTCTGTGAAGCCCCTGGGGGTTCATGGTGCTCACTACACATCTAGATAAGTTCCTTGAGGGGTCTAGTTTCCAAAATGGGGTGACTTGTTGGGGGTTTCCTCTGTTTAGGCACCTCAGGGGCTCTCCAAATGCAACATGGCGTCCGCTATCGATTCCAGTCAAATTTCCATTCCAAAAGTCAAATGGCGCTCCTTACCTTCCGAGCCATGCCGTGCGCCCAAACTGTGGTTTTGCACCACATATGGGGTATCAGAGTGCTCAGGAGAAATTGCACAACACATTTTGGGGTCCATTTTTTCTGGCTGCCCTTGTGAAAATTAAAAATTTGAGGCTAAAGTAGCAGTTTTGTGTTAAAAATGTGTTTTTTTATTTTCACACTTCAACATTATAAAATTCTGTGAAGCTCCTGGGGGTTCAAGGTGCTCACCACACATCTAGATAAGTTCCTTGAGGGGTCTAGTTTCCAAAATGGGGTCACTTGTTGGGGGTTTCCTCTGTTTAGGCACCTCAGGGGCTCTCCAAATGCAACATGGCGTCCGCTATCGATTCCAGTCAAATTTCCATTCCAAAAGTCAAATAGCGCTCCTTACCTTCCGAGCCATGCCGTGCGCCCAAACAGTGGTTTTGTACCACATATGGGGTATCAGCGTGCTCAGGAGAAATTGCACAACACATTTTAGGGTCCATTTTTTCTGGCTGCCCTTGTGAAAATTAAAAATTTGAGGCTAAAGTAGCAGTTTTGTGAAAAAAAGTTAAATGTTCATTGTTTTCTTCCACATTCCAAAAATTCCTGTGAAGCACCTGAAGGGTTAATAAACTTCTTGAATGTGGTTTTGAGCACCTTGAGGGGTGCAGTTTTTAGAATGGTATCACTTTTGGGTATTTTCTGTCATAAAGGCTCCTCAAAGTCACTTCAAATAAGATGTGGTCCCAAAAAAAATGTTTTTGTAAATTTTGTTGTAAAAATGAGAAATCGCTGGTCAACTTTTAACCCTTATAGCTTCCTAACAAAAAAAAATTTTGGTTCCAAAATTGTGCTGATGTGAAGTAGACATGTGGGAAATGTTATTTATTAACTATTTTGTGTGACATATATCTCTGATTAAAGGGCATGAAAATTCAAAGTTTGAAAATTGCAAAATTTTCAAAATTTTCGCCAAATTTCCGATTTTTTCACAAATAAACGCAAGTGATATCGAAGAAATTTTACCACTATCATGAAGTACAATATGTCACAAAAAATCAATCTCAGAATCAGGGGGATCCGTTGAAGCGTTCCAGAGTAATTACCTCATAAAGTGACAGTGGTCAGAATTGAAAAAATTGGCCCGGTCACGAAGGCAAAAACAGGCTCTGGCGCGAAGTGGTTAAACAGATATATTGGTGTCTGAACAGTCACAGACACACTCAATTTTTTGGGGGAGGGGAAAAAATACCAAAAGGTTAGTAAGACGGGTATTTGTACAGTCTGACTGAGGAAAAAAAGAAAAATACAGGATTTAGATGAAAAAAAAAATTTTTTTTCCTGGCCCCTGAGACCGGGGTGATAAGTCTAGCAATTTGACCAACAGGAGCACACAGGACTGTAATGCAGCGTTTGCTGGTATAACCACTGCGTCTCCTATACAGTCTGCCTGCCTGCCTGATATCTTGGATGGATATTAGTCCTGAGAAGGACTGTTTGTTTGATTTGGCAGGCTTTAGAGACCCTACACTACCTATTTCGCACTATATATCTCTCCCTAACTCAGCAGCACTGACCCTACACTGGCTGATCCGGAGCGACTGTGTCCAAGATGGTGGGGCCCGGTTTTAAATACTCGAGGTGACGCTGTGCGGCCAGCCAATCACTGTAATGCCCACAAACAACATGGCTGCGGCATTACAGTAACTGGCTGGCAATCCCTGCATGTTCATTGGCTCTGTAAAGAGCGCCAAACGTGCAGGGTGGAGACCCGAGCTCCCGCCCGAGTAACCCGGAAATGCTCGGTGCTCGCCGAACATCCCGAGTAGCGTGATGCTCGGGCGAGTAACGAGCAGTGTCGAGCATGATCGCCCAACACTAATGAGCACCTTTAGACTCGTAAAGTGAGCTTGTACTTTAAATTCTTGTATAGGACACTGAGGCTCCGATCTCTGTGAGGGATATCTGTCAGTATCAGAAACTCACTGAGGGAAACCTAGGAGATTGCCAGAGTTCAATCCTAGGTGCCGATGGCTTAAAGGGGTTTTCCCATTCAATACATTTATCATCTATCCACAAAATAAGTAATAAATGTATGATCACTGGAGAGATCCATCAGTTGGGACCACTACTGATTCAGGATTTCCGAGGTCCTCAGTGTGAATAGAGCAGCAGTGCACATGTGCAGCTATCTGCACTCAAAAAGATCTTTGGAACAGCTGATCTCTGGATCATAGCGGTCCCAGCGATTAGACCTACAGTCATCTTGCATTTATTACCTATTTTCTGACCTCTGTGGGAGCTATGGCAACCCAACGAACACTGGTGGACACAGACAGAAGAGGGCCCTTGTGTGACCGCACAGGTTGCACCAAGATGTCCATCTATGCCAAAAAGTGTCAGCCGCAATGACCCCCCTTGTAACCACAGTCCCCTAAAACCAGCACTGTATTTGCACACTTGTAACGTCACCTTCTCGTGCTGAAACATAACCAGTTGCTTGATAAAAAGTTTTGCTGTTTTGTTAAATAAACCAAATGGAGCAAAAGAAAGTCTCGTTTTTGCGCCGGAGTCTTTTTTCGTGAATTTTAAATATAACTAGTGGAAGCTGCCCAAAGAATGAAAATTCTACTTCTTTTAACTGCTTCACAGTTTCCAATCCTTGAAGAGGTCAAAAAGAAGTAACAAAAGATTGAACATGTGCACAGCAATGACTTTTGTACATTGCTGTGCATTATGTACTTTTGCGGTGGTTTTGCATTGCTTTTTCAGACAGAATCTGCCTGAGAAAGACATCGTGTGCTCATACCCTACTGATGTTCTGTTTATCCAAGACTTATCTAAGGCTAAGTCCACATTTCTGTTTGCACATACTCTTTGAAATCATAGGCAGTGTCGACTATTAAAAAGCTACGCTGCTGGATGTAAATATACCTTAAAAAGTGAAAATGGTAACTTAGATACATGCAGTTTAATTGGTCGACGCGTTTTAAAGTTGCACCGTCTCTTTTTTCAAGATGTAAAACCACAAATCACATGCACATAACTCTTTGTTTTTTGCGTTTACAGGAACAAACTAACCAAAATCATGTGCAAAAGGGATCCATTGCATAACTGTTGTAGACGGAAGCATTGTGAATCCATTGATTATTATGGGGTCCAATTGGGTGCCTTTTTGTGTCGCTTTTTTAGAAACTTTTTCTTCTATTCTAAGCTGACATAAAACGGGAACCAGATAGGCCCCAAAATAATCAATGGGCCCCTCTGCTTGTGTTTACAATGGATGCATTTTGCACAGGAATTCCATTTGTCTGTTCCTCTTAACGAAACATGCAAACGGAAATGTGAACTTTGCCTAAGACCACTCGAAAATATGTCATCTCCATCCCTGGGAAGACTGAACATAATTTAATGTTGTTTGTTACTTGTTTTACTTAGACATAATAAGTAGTTGTCCCACGAGCAGAAACAATAGTAATATAAAAGTCATGCATGTCTCGCTTGACATTTGAAAAGGAGCTGGAACGCCTGGAAGCCTTGTCTTTTCGGAGGGTTTTATTGCCAGCAATGTATAAGCAAGATTAATATTTTCCATTGTGTTACAGATGTTAGCTGAGGTTATTGCTTGACCTAAATGACTTTTCTGACCTGATTAGCCAATGATATCACATTGCACACCGAGCATAATTAGCGGGGGATCTATTACAGATTTGTCCTTTGCGGTCCGCATTGTTCGCTCTTGGAATCGTCACTCGTCTTGATGTCCAGGTTAGAATGCGCCACCTGAAAACAAGCGGTGTTTATGTAAAGCTCGAAAACTTGAAACAAATGGTAAACAAAAAATGTGGCAAAGTCGAATCCAATAACATCTTGATCTTGTAACTATCTCTGTGTTGTCTTTCAAGCATTAATAAAATCCACATTGGAGATGTGGCTTTGATACTGAGGAAAGGAAGCAAACACATCTGTATTTGCTAAACCTTGGCCCACTTTTATGTTTGTTACTTTTGTCTTTCCCCTTTTGATGACATCTTTTGGATGGTGTTTTAAACTTAATATTTTATTACATTTTATTATGCGGGGGGCATGGAATAATCTAATTTCATTTTAACTTTTTTTTTTGTTGTTTTATTTTTTACCGAGAATGCTCTGTATGTTTCTACTGGCTTATTGTACTTAAGGGTTACCTGAAGTATAGGATTCATTTTTGTTTTTTTTTATTTCACTATCTGTTAGCTGTCAATGTATTTTCAGTGTGTACATTGAAATACTTACCAGTCAGTGTCTGCTGCTGTTTCCAGCAGTGCTCCACTTCTCTGCTTGACCACGTGACCGCAATTGTGACCAACCTGTTCACTCCAGTGTTTGCTGTGTGACCGGAAGTCACTTTCTCAATGTAAATCTATGAGACTTAGAACAAGGCTCTCAGACTTACGTTAAGGCCTCGCTCACATGAGCGTATGCATCGTACGAGTGCTATCAGCTGTTTTATCAGATGCACTCGAATCAATATTATTCTATGGGGCAGTGCAGATCTGCATTTTTTTTTCTCATGCCGATTCGAGCCTGCAAATCGGATGACATGCACCCATTCAAGTCTGTGGGTGCTTGTAAAACAACTAACTGCACTCAGGTGTCATCCGATTTCCACAGATTCAGACAATGGAGTAGATGGAGAAATTAGGTTCTCCATCTTTTCTACACCTGTGCTCCGGTTTTCTCATGAGAGAATCGGATCACACTAAGCTGTGATCAAACTAGGAGTAGAGTTTGAGCAGAGTGTTATTAGCACTCTCTGAACACACATTTCTGATGGATAACAAATGCTGAAATAAAATACAAAGGAAATTAAAAAAATTCTGCTGTTGGATTTTAATTGTTGATAGTATCTTGTTTACGAAATTGGATACATTAAAGAAAGCTGACTTGTAGGTTGACTGCATTAAGCTTATGGGAACCAACCACCCCAGACCACCATTATAGCATTCAGTATGGTGATTATAGTTTTCTAATAATCACAACCAGTTTCAGTTAGGTAAGCTCAGAGACCTGTAACGGGCGGGGCAGCCAAGGCCGAGGGTCGCATCCGCACCCTACCATACTAGAGAAAAAAGGGGGGTTCATGCGGCTGCTTGACATGGCAGGCCAGAACTCGATGAGGTAGAGATAAATGAGGGAGACTACTCTCCAAAAATAATTTTTTTTTTACTGAACAAATTAATTAGAAATATATTCATCACATAGCAGGCACAACACTTAAAGAACACTTCTTCTGGACAATCCAGAGGCAGGAACTTCACAGATAAATGTGGCAGTACATTACTTCTGTTACATGTTACATTAGACCAGCAAACCACTATGGGAACCTCCATCTTCCTTTCATGTGAGGACCTCATTGGCTAGAGCGCTGCTACGGATTCTCACTACTATTCTCAAAGTCCATTTGATGTGAGCCACATGCTCCTGGTTGCGCCACTGCATCTTCAGTTCCTCATAGGAGAACACATGTCCCAGCCTGGCCATCTTCTACTCTGTGACCCTCAGGTCTGGCTACACTTAGACTTTTTATCTAGTGTAGATAATGTTTGCTTTTGGCCCCCATTTGCCTGAGATAAGGGATCCTGCTGCCACTTAATCCTTGCTTACTTCAGAACATGCTATCCCAGTCTGGTCTTCCTTGTTCACACACAACACCTATTTCAGTGCAGGTCTGGAAACATGAGGACCATAGGTCCTTCTCCTTTCGACAATCTTCTCTATCTGCCTAACAGGAACCAAGTTTCTTTTACTCACTTAACTCCAACATTCATGGGCTGGCCCTAATGGTTAATCCCATTTGTAGTTACCCAACGCTTACAGGCCACAAAATGGATAAAAAAACATTTAAAACACAGGAATGCATTATATAACCATGGGTTCTTCAAGGGGGGTGTCTACCGCTTCTCCACTCCTTTACAGACCTCTGTGGACATAACACACATACTAACATATTAGCAGGTGGAAATCAAGGAGGCCATAAACTGTTCTTGCCGAGGAGCCTTCTGTTGTTGATGTCCACTGGCTTTATGACAACAAGCTCTTTCCATACTCCTTTATTTGTGCATTTGGACATTGCACATATAGACTCCTGCTGGAGAAGTGCACTGGCAGACAACTGCTCCCATAACACCTCAGCAGTGCCACAGGCTGATCGGCTCCATGCCACGCCACATTGATGCAGTAATTGATGCAAAAGGAGCCCCGACCAAGTATTGAGGGCATTTACTGAACATGCATTTCAGTAGGCCAACATTTTGGATTTTAAAAACATTTTTCAAGCTGTTGTTATAACGTATTCTAATTTACTGAGATAATGACTTGTGTGTTTTCATTGGCTGTAAGCCATAATCATCAACATTAACAGAAATAAACACTTGAAATAGATCACTATTTGTAATGACTCTATATAATATATGGGTTTCACTTTTTGTATTGAAGAACTGAAATAAATTAACTTTTTGATGATATTCTAATTTAGTGAGACGCACCTGTACAGTCATGGCCAAAAGTTTTGAGAATGACACCAAAATTATATTTTCTCATGATCTGCTGGCCTCTGGCTTTTATTAGTATTTGTCTGATGTTTATATCACATACAGAAATATAATTGCAATCATATTATGAGTACCAATAGGTTATATTGACAGTTAGAATGAGTTAATGCAGCAAGTCAATATTTGCAGTGTTGCCCCTTCTTCTTCAAGACCTCTGTAATTCTCCCTGGCATGCTCTCAATCAACTTTTGGACCAAATCCTGATTGATAGCAGTCCATTCTTGCATAATCAATGCTTGCATTTTGCCAGAATTTGTTGGTTTTTGTTTGTCCACCCGTCTCTTGATGATTGACCACAAGTTCTCAATGGGATTAAGATCTGGGGAGTTTCCAGGCCATGGACCCAAAATCTCTATGTTTTGTTCCATGAGCCATTTAGTTATCACCTTTGCTTTATGGCAAGGTGCTCCATCATGCTGGAAAAGGCATTGTTGGGCGCCAAACTGCTCTTGGACGGTTGGGAGAAGTTGCTCTTGGAGGACATTCTGGTACCATTCTTTATTCATGGCTGTGTTTTTAGGCAAGACTGTGAGTGAGCCGATTCCCTTGGCTGAGAAGCAATCCCACACATGAATGGTTTCAGGATGCTTTACAGTTGGCATGAGACAAGACTGGTGGTAGCGCTCACCTCTTCTTCTCCGAATAAGCTGTTTTCCAGATGTCCCAAACAATCGAAAAGGGGATTCATCAGAGAAAATGACTTTGCCCCAGTCCTCAGCAGTCCACTCCCTGTACCTTTTGCAGAATATCAGTCGGTCCCTGATGTTTTTTCTGGAGAGAAGTGGCTTCTTTGCTGCCCTCCTTGAAACCAGCCCTTGCTCAAAGAGTCTCCGCCTCACAGTGCGTGCAGAAGCACTCACACCAGCCTGCTGCCATTCCTGAGCAAGCTCGGCACTGCTGGTAGTCCGATCCCGCAGCTGAAACAGTTTTAAGATACGGTCCTGGCGCTTGCTGGTCTTTCTTGGGCGCCCTGGAGCCTTTTTGACAACAATGGAAGCTCTCTCCTTGAAGTTCTTGATGATGCGATAGATTGTTGACTGAGGTGCAATCTTTGTAGCTGCGATACTCTTCCCTGTTATGCCATTTTTGTGCAGTTCAATGATGGCTGCACGTGTTTCTTTGGAGATAACCATGGTTAGCTGAAGAGAAACAATGATACCAAGAACCAGCCTCCTTTTAAAGTGTCCAGTGATGTCATTCTTACTTAATCATGACTGATTGATCGCCAGCCCTGTCCTCATCAACACCCACACCTGTGTTAATGGATCAATCACTAAAACGATGTTAGCTGCTCCTTTTAAGGCAGGACTGCAATGATGTTGAAATGTGTTTTGGGGGTTAAAGTTCATTTTCTGGGCAAATATTGACTTTGCAAGTACAGTAATTGCTGTTAAGCTGATCACTCTTTGACATTCAGGAGTATATGCAAATTGCCATTACAAAAAATGAAGCAGTAAACTTTGGAAAAATTACTATTTGTCTCATTCTCAATACTTTTGGCCATGACTGTATATGGCAAATATCCAAAGGCTATCAGACTTTCTTTTCTAATGACTATGGACAAATATTATCGTCTTTGCCTTTTAAACTAGATGAGATCTTCTATAAAAGGCGTGCAACGCTTCATGTTCGACTTCTGCTATCCTGTAGAGTTTTTAAACTTTTCCACATTTATTTTATGCAACTAGATTCCACGGTGGTTCTATGATCTTTTACTAAAGCACATTATTTTTATAAGTAAATTCATTATATTTCTTTTAGCTTGAATTCCCAGTTCCTTTCTTTTGTTGTCTTTAACATTAATAACTTTATTCTCCTTGACCGGACTCTTTATTCTCACAAAACTTCCCTTCTCGCCGCCCGTCATTTCTTCTGCATATACTGTAGTATCAGGAATTACCATTAGTTTCAGGTTTAATGTTAAAATAACACAGCAGTCGGCCACCTGAGACATTATTATTCCAAATGGTTTGAAACACTGTATTTGTAACTCTGCCCCTAGATTCTACTCAAGTCTTTGACATTAGACCACATCAACCACACGTCTTATGCAGTACAAATTGTTTCTCGTTGCAACAGCTGAATTGCAATCAGCAAATCACAAGCGACTAAGGAAAAAATGACCCTAAAGTACATTTAAGTAAAGTTATATATTAAGGTATTGTGGATAATGTACCTCCAAGGAAAACTTACAATTAGGGTTTGCTTACAATTGCTTAAAAAAAAAATCAGTCTCATTCACATCCAGGAAAGTGGGATTATTTTTTCTCACTTGTCGTCCGTGTGCTGTCCTTATGCCCTTATGCAATACATTTTATTTACTCAGCAGCTATTAATCTTTTACAGAACCATTTACATGTTTTCTATACTAGTAATGTATCCGTAAAAATTGGATGCTTATTGATGGTCCATAGGCCATGCAATTTTTTTTCTCACCCTGTCCGATTTCGCAGCATGCTGCAATTTTTTTCCCCATGCCGAATACAGCTGAGAAAAAATCTGCAGATCTGCAATGCATCATTGAATACCATTGGTCCAAGTGCAGTCCGATTTTTTATCGGATTGCACTAATCTGATTTATACGCAAGTGTGAGCGAACCCTAACCAATATTATATGGAATGTGCTCTTATAGTTAGATATGAAATTGTGAGTAAAGCACAAAGTGTTCACAAAATGAGAAGAACTACTAGGAGATAGAGTAGGGGAAACAATGTGGCAGAAGATTTACATTAATGTGAATAAGTAAGGTTACCACTTGTGAGTTGTGACATTTTAATTTTTTTTTATATAAGGTTACAATTAAAATTATTCAACCCCAATCGCAAACTAGCAAAATTTACAAACTTTGTGCTGTTTGTAATAAACCAATCAACCAACACAAGTAATATCAAATTGGTTTCTCGAAAGTGAACACAAATTTTCACTTTTACTGACTACTGCAGTCTCAGAATTATTCAACCCCTTAATGACAAGCATCTTTAGTACTTAGTGCAGCCCCTCTGATTGGTGTGACCTGCTACAGAAATTATGCATAGCCAGACAACAGCTTTTGGTCACATTCCTGAGGAATCTTAGCCCTATCCTTATGGGCAATGGCCTATAGTTCACTAATATTAAGTTTCTGTGCAGCAACCGCCTTCTTCAAATTCCATTAAGGATCAGATGACTTTGAAGAGTACTACAGGATCAACAAGGACTTCTTCTGAGACCAAGACTTTTTGGACTTTAAGGTATGCTTGTTGGAACATCCAGTTCTCTATTTTAGTTTTTTCACAAAAGGCATGATGTTTTCTCTTAGGATTCCCTCATTCGTCTTGGTCTCCACATGTTGCACATTTCCAGAGCCAGAAGTAGCAAAACAGCACCAGAGCATCACCAAACTTCCACCATGCTTCACAGTAGACCTCACCAAGCCACCGCCATGCTTCATTATAAACATCACCAAGCCACTTCCATGCTTCACCGCAGACATCAGTGAGCCACCACCATGCTTCACTGTAGACACCACTAAGCCACAGCCATGCTGCACTGTTGACATCACCTAGTTACAGCCATTCTGCACTGTAGACATCACCAAGCCACAGCCATGCTTCACTGTAGACATCACCAAGCCACAGCCATGCTTCACTGTAGACATCACCAAGCCACAGCCATGCTTCACTGTAGACACCACTAAGCCACAGCCATGCTGCACTGTTGACATCACCTAGTTACAGCCATTCTGCACTGTAGACATCACCAAGCCACAGCCATGCTTCACTGTAGACATCACCAAGCCACAGCCATGCTTCACTGTAGACATCACCAAGCCACAGCCATGCTTCACTGTAGACATCATCAAGATACAGCCATGCTTCACTGTAGACATCACCTAGCCATTGTTATGCTTCACCGTAAACAGCCACAGCCATGCTGCACTGTAGACAACACTAAGCCAAAGCGATGCTTCACTGTAGATGTTACCGAGCCACCACAATGCTACACTGTAGACATCACCAATCCACAGCCAAGCTTCACTGTGAACATCACTGTGCCACTGCTAAGCTTCACTGTAGACATGGTATTATTTTCAGTGCTTCTTCTTCCTCTGGACATACCGCTGATCCATAGGCCTGAAAAGCTCCAGTTTTGTTTCATTGCTCCACAGAATGGAATCCCCAAACTTCTGTGGCTCATTCATAAGCTTTTTAACATATCTGAACTGACTTTTCTTTTGTTTTTTGACTCAGTAGAGATGTACGTTTTGGAGTCTAGGCATGGAAACCTTCTGCCTTTAGGACTGTATGTGTCTTAGGCTATGTGCCCACGATGCAGAAATGCTCCGGATTTTTCCTGAGCGTTTCTGCATCTCCCTGGCAGAAAAAAACGTATGCGGATTGTACATGCGAATTGTACATGCGGATTGTACATGCGTTTTCCTGCCAGGGACATGCGGAAGTGAAGCGTTCTTCACATGCATTTCTGCATGCGGGTTGACAAGCGCTTTCCAAGCGATTTTAGCATCACTTGGAAAGTGCTTGTCAACTTGGTCACACTGTATAAATCCATGCAAATGGCATGGATTTATATACTGTGACCGAAAGAATGTTTAAAAATAAAAAATAAATCTATACTTACCTTCTGATGGCCCCCGGTGTCTTGCTGCGCTCCGTCCTGGCTGCCAGCAGATCGCGGTACACTGAAGGACCTGCTGACGTCAGCGTAGTGTGACCCGTCACATGACTATGACGTCAGTGCAGGTCCTCCAGTCCATCACGATCTGCCGGCAAGGGAGGACAAGGTCACCGGGGGCCATCAGAAGGTAACTATAATATTTATTTTTTATTTTATTATTTTTTTTACAGTTTTCTATGGTACCCGGGTTCGGAGGAGAGTCTCCTGTCCTCCACACCTGGGTACCATCCGCACATTGAACGCATGTATTCTGCATGTGCTTATCTAGTGAAGCGGAATCCATGCGTTCTAATGCAAGTCAATGGCGACAAAAACGCAGCACTTGCGCAAAATAATTGTTAGTGCTGCGTTTTTTTCCGCAATGATAATCCGCAGCAGAAATTTCCGCAGCATGTGCACAGCACATGCGGATTATCATTGGGGAACATGGCAGGCCTTCTACCAAGCGTTTTTTAAACGTTTCTGCAGCGTTTTTGCCACTGCGGAAACGCTTAAAAAACGCATCATGGGCACACAGCCTTACTGTGCAAACTAAAGTCTGAGTGACCCTTGCCACCAAATCTTGCTTTAGGCGTTTTGCAATCACTACAGGGCTTTTGACCACCCGCCTTCTGAGGAATGTAGTGGCAGTGGGATGATAGCTTTTTCTTTCTGCCATGTGCAGGAAGTGGAACAAATATCCAACTTGTGAATTCTGTTTTCAGCTGTATCTGTAGGAACCTTATGTGTTTGCTATCTCTTATCATTTCCTTGTTTGTGCAAAGTGTAGGAAAGTGTACAATGAAAGGTAAGTTTTCTCAGCGGTGTGCTCCATTTGTGATTGAAGACTGCCATGTACTGCTCAGACAGAACCCTGCAGAACGAGAAGAAAGAGGAAGAGTTGCAGGGAGGACAAGTCTACATGAAGCACCGGGTCAGGTGACCCTGATAATCTAGTTCCTTGGTATAAGAAGCCAGTGCACCAAAACAGGAGCAGATTTGGCGCCTGCAGAGGGGACGATCAGGACATGTGTTGAGGAAGACGCTGAGGCCGGGTTGCCAGGCCGTGGCAAGAAGCGTGAACCAGCGGGCTGTCGTGCACCTGGAAGCAGAACCAGGTGGTGCCAGACAAGTTCCTGAGTTCAGAAGACGCCAGTTAAAGCCCGAAGATCAGACATGTGCCGATAAATGACCCGGCGTCCAGACAACGCTAGTGAAGAGCCGAGGTCCAGCTCTCATCCCACTGGGTACGAGAGCCATCCGCCATCGGTCAAGCACCGAAGATCCGTGAGGAAACTCCTGAATGGGAGACGCGAATGAGTCGAGCTGTTACTTCTTATACTGCCGTACGGTACAGGGGTCAGTTGGGGGTGTTGCAACAGACGAGGTGCAGATCATTTAGAGTGCGAGAGGCACAGAGAGCATTGATTGACTTTGTCAAAAGGACTTGCGGCCTAGCAGGAAGAACTGGAGACCCCCGCTAGGGCCTAATATATAAAGGGGATCGTTATAGTGGTACCTCTAGGACTATGGACATTGCTCTCATAAGAAACGGGATATATGTAATGTAGTGAAATCCCTCTGCAAGAGTTACAGTGTGTTGATATCAACTGGGATATTATTGCATATTGAATATTGTACTATGTAATTACCCTGATATCCCTGAATTACTCTTTGTTCAAATCACCCCTTTCCTATATTCACACTCGGAGAATAAATAGATAAGTTGGTTACTTCCGCCTTGTCCTTGTCTGGGTGTTACATTCCAGTCACCTGCTTTACAAAGGCAATGATCCTTTCTATTATATTTTTGGGCAACTCTCTTGACAACCCAAGAATATTAGTGAACTGGAGGCCATTTTAATGAGGTATGGGCTAAGATTCCTCAGGAACGCTGCCAGAAGCTAAGGTCTGGCTATGTATCAGGTCATAACAACAAAAGGGGCTCTATTGACTACTCAAGTAGCCTGTCATAAAGGGGTTAAATAATTCAGAGACTGCAGTAGTCAAGTGGCATTTTGTGTTGAATTTCCAGAGACCACTTGTTATTATAGGATTTCCCCCTTTAGAATTCCTCATATCTTTCTACCAGTCTGATATCACCTGGGGGAATTTTCCCACACCTCCATGGAAATCTGCAATGTTTGAGGGGTTTATTGCATGCATAGATGGACTCGAATCTTTTCATTACATTGCCACGGGACTTACATTCAGGCTTTGACTTGTCCATTCAAGAACCACCCCATAAGGTGTTGGCTTTGTGTCCTTCCTCTTTGGCTGGTTTCCTTTACACTAGTCTATGCCAATACCATTGACATTATCAACCAAGGCCTATTACTACGGACTTAGGCAGCCTTGTGCTTTTTGAGTATTGAGATAGCATTGCATTTAGCCAGTTGAAAAATTATATTCTGCTCCTTATAACTTCCATTCAATTACCATTGATTATTTCTAAGCTCAGTCCACGCTTATCCCTGCAATCAAGTTTCCAGAATACCACTTTCTTGTAATTTCAGTTTGTTAATGTATTTCTGCTAATTATTGGGGAATCACACCTCTGCAAGCAAGTTTTCTAATACTTCACTGTTATCCTGTGGTTAACCATTTATTTGCTGCAAGTTCTTGTGTACATTCATCTATGCCATAAACCATAACTCTGCAAGCAAGTTATCAGATTGCCCATTCATCTATTTATCCTACATGTTAGCCCCACCTCAACAAGCAAGAACCAGTTGCTAATACATCAATAATAACCTGCTATCAACCATTTGACTGCTTCTAGTTCCCGATTGTCCATATATCTACTGTTCTCGTGTGAATCCTCACATCTGACTCTGCTTCATCTTGTGCTTCCTGGTCCATTTATCTGTTTACTATCCTGCATACACTGCTGTCCTGGTCCTCATTCATCTATGTGCTATCCAGCCAGACCCGCTCTGCTGCTCCTTTGCTTTTGGTCCGTGCTGCTTACTTTGTACCACAGCTTTTGTATTGTCATATAATGGCCAGAAATAATGTTAGACTTAATGTACATACATATGACAGCTTATTATGAAAGGTTACCTGAAAAGACAATTAGACTTACAGTTTTCTGACAGCTGCTGACTTTATTCTCAAGCAACTTCTGGTCCAATGAGAAATACATGAAGGATTCTATTATGATGAGCAGCCCATATCCTCATGCAGTAAAGTAGTCCCAAACATTACATTTCCACCAACACTTGATATTAGGTTCTTATGGCCAATTTCTGTCTTGGTTTTCATTCAACATATTTTCCGGTACATTATTATCCCACTTAAAAATAGTCTGGGTGATATGGTGGATGAGGATGAGGAAAAAGCCAATATGCTAAATGATTTTTTTTCAACCATATTTACACAAGAAAATCGCATGACAGAAAACATGATTAGTGATGACAAAAATTCTCCATTAAATGTCACTTGCTTAACCCAGCAGGAAGTACGGCGGCGTCTAAAAATCACTAAAGTTGACAAATCCCCAGGCCCGGATGGGATACACCCGCGAGTACTGCAGGAATTAAGTAAAGTCATAGATAGACCATTATTTTTAATCTTTAAAGATTCCATAATAACATGGTCTGTACCACAGGACTGGCGTATAGCAAATGTGGTGCCAATATTCAAAAAGGGGACAAAAACTGAACTTGGAAATTATAGGCCAGTAAGCTTAACCTCTACTGTGGGTAAAATCCTGGAGGATTTCCTAAGAGATGCTATACTAGAGCATCTGAAGAAGAATAACCTCATGACCCAATATCAACATGGGTTTACGAGGGACCGTTCCTGTCAAACTAATCTGATCAACTTTTATGAGGAGGCAAGTTCCGGACTGGACCAAGGAAATGCAGTGGATGTTGTGTATATGGACTTTTCAAAAGCTTTTGATACGGTTCCACACAAAAGGTTGATACATAAAATGAGAGCAATGGGGATATATGTATGTGGGTTAAGAACTGGCTCAGTGATAGGAAACAAAGGGTGGTTATCAATGGAACACACTCAGACTGGGTTCAGTTAACAGTGGGGTACCACAGGGGTCAGTATTGTGCCCTCTTCTTTTTAACATATTTATTAATGACCTTGTAGGGGGCATACAGAGTAGTATTTCAATATTTGCAGATGACACTACACTCTGCAGGGTAATCAATACAGAGGAGGACAATTTTATATTACATGAGGAGCTATGTAAACTAGAAGCTTGGGCTGATAAATGGCAAATGAGCTTTAATGGGGATAAATGTAAGGTAATGCACTTGGGCAGAGGAAATCAAATGTATAATTATATGCTTAATTGTAAAACACTGGGCAAAACTGTCACTGAAAAGACCTGGGTGTATTGGTGGACGACAAGCTCACGTTTGGTGGCCAGTGTCAGGCAGCTGCTGCAAAGGCAAATAAAATAATGGGATGCATTAAAAGAGGCATAGATGCTCATGAGGAGAACATAATTTTACCTCTATACAAGTCACTATGGCGACCACACTTAGAATACTGTGAACAGTTCTGGTCTCCGGTGTATAAGAAAGACATAGCTGAACTAGAGAGGGTGCAGAGAAGAGCGACCAAGGTTATTAGAGGACAGGGGGGTCTGCAATACCAAGACAGGTTATTACACTTGGGGTTATTTAGTTTGGAAAAACGAAGGCTTAGGAGTGATCTTATTACTATGTACAAATATACAGTGGTGGCCAAAAGTATTGGCACCCCTGCAATTCTGTCAGATAATACTCAGTTTCTTCCTGAAAATGATTTCAATCACAAATTCTTTGGTATTATTATCTTCATTTAATTTGTCTTCAATGAAAAAACACAAAAAGAATTGTCCTCAAGCCAAATTGGATACAATTCCACACCAAACCTAAAAAAGGGGGTGGACAAAAGTATTGGCACTGTTTGAAAAATCATGTGATGCTTCTCTAATTCGTGTAATTAACAGCACCTGTAACTTGCCTGTGGCACCTAACAGGTGTTGGCAATAACTAAATCACACTTGCAGCCAGTTAACATGGATTAAAGTTGACTCAACCTCTGTCCTGTGTCCTTGTGTGTACCACATTGAGCATGGAGAAAAGAAAGAAGACCAAAGAACTGTCTGAGGACTTGAGAAACCAAATTGTGAGGAAGCATGAGCAATCTCAAGGCTACAAGTCCATCTCCAAAGACCTGAATGTTCCTGTGTCTTCCGTGCGCAGTGTCATCAAGAAGTTTAAAGCCCATGGCACTGTGGCTAACCTCCCTAGATGTGGACGGAAAAGAAAAATTGACGAGAGATTTCAACGCAAGATTGTGCGGATGGTGGATAAAGAACTTCGACTAACATCCAAACAAGTTAAAGCTGCCCTGCAGTCCCAGGGTACAACAGTGTCAACCCGTACTAAAAAAAAAAAAAGAGGCATTCAAAGAAAAGAACACGGTCCCTACAGTCAAACATGGCGGAGGTTCCCTGATGTTTTGGGGTTGCTTTGCTGCCTCTGGCACTGGACTGCTTGACCGTGTGCATGGCATTATGAAGTCTGAAGACTACCAACAAATTTTGCAGCATAATGTAGGGCCCAGTGTGAGAAAGCTGGGTCTCCCTCAGAGGTCATGGGTCTTCCAGCAGGACAATGACCCAAAACACACTTCCAAAAGCACTATAAAATGGTTTGAGAGAAAGCACTGGAGACTTCTAAGGTGGCCAGCAATGAGTCCAGACCTGAATCCCATAGAACACCTGTCGAGAGATCTCAAAATGGCAGTTTGAAGAAGGCACCCTTCAAATATCAGCGACCTGGAGCAGTTTGCCAAAGAAGAATGGTCTTCAATTCCAGCAGAGCATTGTAAGAAACTCATTGATGGTTACCGGAAGCGGTTGTTCGCAGTTATTTTGGCTAAAGGTTGTGCAACCAAGTATTAGGCTGAGGGTGCCAATACTTTTGTCTGGCCCATTTTTGGAGTTTTGTGTGAAATGATCAATGATTTGATTTTTGCTTCATTCTCTTTTGTGTTTTTTCCTTGCAAGCAAATTAAATGAAGATAATAAGACCAAAGAATTTGTGATTGCAATCATTTTCAGGAAGAAACTGAGTATTATCTGACAGAATTGCAGGGGTGCCAATACTTTTGGCCACCACTGTATGAGGGGACAGTACAAAGACCTGTCTACTGATCTTTTTACTCTGAGGCAGAGTCGGCTCCAGGTTTTTGTGGGCCCCGGGCGAAAGAGTCTCAGTGGGCCCCTTTAGTACATACCACGATTCATGATGCACAGATATGACGGAGAAATCCTTCATATATGCAAACATGCACGCACACACAGTATGCAGACATGCACGCACACACAGTACGCAGACATGCACACACACACACACAGTATTCAGACACGCATGTACACACACAGTACGCACACACACACAATACGCAGACACGCACACACACAATTCGCAGACACGCACACACACAATACGCAGACACGCACACACACAATACGCAGACACACACACAATACGCAGACACGCACACACACAATACGCAGACACGCACACAATACGCAGACATGCAAACACACACAATACGCAGACACACACAATATACGCAGACACGCACACACAATACGCAGACACACACACAATATACGCAGACACACACACACACTACGCAGACACACACAATATACGCAGACACGCACACACAATACGCAGACACGCACACACACACAATACGCAGACACACACACAATACGCAGACACGCACACACAGTGCACAGACATGTGCATGCACACAGTATGCAGGCATGCACACACATACACACATGAACATGGTACACAGATATACACACACAATACGCAGACACGCACAGATACATACACATACATATTTGAACACACTCTTAAAAACACATATAAAACAGACATAAATATATATACAAAGTCATACACACTGACATACACAGACATTCACATCATACATGCACACACACATAAGAAATATTTTTTATATGGGGATTGGGGAAGCTCGCTCACCTGCCCTCGGCCTGTGTCCCGTTTAGCTCCTCAGTCATGTGGCAGTGCAGGGCCTCCGGCATGTCACATGGCCCTGGACCATCAGGGGGGCCCACTTGCCGTCAGGGCCTGGGCCGCTTCCCCGGCATCTGTGCAGGGCCGCCGGTGTTGTCCGAGCCCTGCTCTGCTAAACGCAGCAGCAGCAGTATGCGGTCAGTGTGCTGCTGATCCACCAATCAGGCCTAGTGCTGTCACTTTCCAGACATGGCCGTGCGCTGTGTGATGTGCGGCTGTGTCTGGTTGTAATGACACAGCAGGTGCGACACACAAGCACAATTAAAGGCGCAGTGTTGCCCCTGCGTGTCATTACTACCAGACACAGCCTCACAGTCGCACAGCGCACAACGCGCGGCCATGTCTGGAAAGTGACAGCACTGGGCCTGATTGGTGGAGCAGCAGCACACTGACCGTACACTGAACGCTTGAACAGCACTGGCGGCCCTGCACAGATGCCGGGGAAGAGGCCCGGGCCCCGATAACGAGTGGGCCCCCCTGACGGTCCAGGGCCCCGGCACTTGCCAGGGTACACCGGCTGCTGACGCCGGCCCTGCTTTGAGGCCTGAGACGGGGACAAGGGGGCATCTTCTACGTCTGGAGGAAAGAAGGTTTAATCATAATCACAGACGGGGATTCTTTACTATAAGAGCAGTGAGACTATGGAACTCTCTGCCGCATGATGTTGTAATGAGTGATTCACTACTAAAATTTAAGAAGGGCCTGGACGCCTTTCTTGAAAAGTATAATATTACAGGCTATATATACTAGATTCCTTGATAGGGTGTTGATCCAGGGAACTAGTCTGATTGTCGTATGGAGTCAGGAAGGAATTTTTTTCCCCAATGTGGAGCTTAGTGTTTGCCACATGTTTTTTTTTTGCCTTCCTCTGGATCAACATGTTAGACTATGGGTTGAACTAGATGGACTTAGTCTTCCTTCAACCTTAAAAACTATGTTACTATGTATTATTATTAGCACAATAAGTCAAGGTGTTTGTCAAGCTGTTTGTGGAAAAACTTTAGTCTTGATACTGCCTCGTTATAGAAGCAATGGCAAAAAAAATACATTTAACACAAAAATTTGATTTTAAACAATAGGTAATTTTTGACGATGGCTTCTAAAAAATCCAGATGGGTATAGTAAGGCTCTGTAATAAGAAGTCTTACTGGCTCCTCCCATTTGGATTTTCAATGAACTTAAGCCATTCTTCTCTTCGTTAATCCTGGGCACACATACAGTACAGACCAAAAGTTTGGACACACCTTCTCATTTAAAGATTTTTCTGTATTTTCATGACTTTGAAAATTGTACATTCACACTGAAGGCATCAAAACTATGAATTAACACATGTGGAATTATATACTTAACAAAAAAAGTGTGAAACAACTGAAAATATGTCATATTCTAGGTTCTTCAAAGTAGCCACCTTTTGCTTAGATGATTGCTTCGCACACTCTTGGCATTCTCTTGATGAGCTTCAAGACGTAGTCACCGGAAATGGTCTTCCAACAATCTTGAAGGAGTTCCCAGAGATGCTTAGCACTTGTTGGCCCTTTTGCCTTCACTCTGCGGTCCAGCTCACCTAAAACCATCTCGATTGGGTTCAGGTCTGGTGACTGTGGAGGCCAATAGCACCCCATCACTCTCCTTCTTGGTCAAATAGCCCTTACACAGCTTGGAGGTGTGTTTGGGGTCATTGTCCTGTTGAAAAATAAATGATGGTCCAACTAAACGCAAACCGGATTGAATAGCATGCCGCTGCAAGATGCTGTGGTAGCCATGCTGGTTCAGTATGCCTTCAATTTTGAATAAATCCCCAACAGTGTCACCAGCAAAGCACCCCCACACCATCACACCTCCTCCTCCATGCTTCACGGTGGGAACCAGCCATGTAGAGTCCATCCGTTCACCTTTTCGGCGTCGCACAAAGACTCGGTGGTTGGAACCAAAGATCTCAAATTTGGACTCATCAGACCAAAACACAGATTTCCACTGGTCTAATATTCATTCCTTGTGTTCTTTAGCCCAAACAAGTCTCTTCTGCTTGTTCCCTGTCCTTAGCAGTGGTTTCCTAGCAGCTATTTTACCATGAAGGCCTGCTGCACAAAGTCTCCTCTTAACAGTTGTTGTAGAGATGTGTCTGCTGCTAGAACTCTGTGTGGCATTGACCTGGTCTCTAATCTGAGCTGCTGTTAACCTGCGATTTCTGAGGCTGGTGACTCGGATAAACTTATCCTCAGAAGCAGAGGTGACTCTTGGTCTTCCTTTCCTGGAGCGGTCCTCATGTGAGCCAGTTTCTTTGTAGAACTTGATGGTTTTTGCAACTGCACTTGGGGACACTTTCAAAGTTTGCCCAATTTTTCGGACTGACCTTCATTTCTTAAAGTAATGATGGCCTCTCGTTTTTCTTTACTTAGCTGCTTTTTTCTTGCCATAATACAAATTCTAACAGTCTATTCAGTAGGACTATCAGCTGTGTATCCACCTGACTTCTGCACAACACAACTGATGGTCTCAACCCCATTTATAAGGCAAGAAATCCCACTTATTAAACCTGACAGGGCACACCTGTGAAGTGAAAACCATTTCTGGTGACTACCTCTTGAAGCTCATCAAGAGAATGCCAAGAGTGTGCAAAGCAGTCATCAAAGCAAAAGGTGGCTACTTTGAAGAACCTAGAATATAAGACATATTTTCAGTTGTTTCACACTTTTTTGTTAAGTATATAATTCCACATGTGTTAATTCATAGTTTTGATGCCTTCAGTGTGAATGTACAATTTTCAAAGTCATTAAAATACAGAAAAATCTTTAAATGAGAAGGTGTGTCCAAACTTTTGGTCTGTACTGTATAGCTGACAATTATTCCATCCGCCCTCCTGCCCAGCATACACATGTATGCTCCACTCGCCAACTGTGCATGTGTGGTACAAGGAAAGTATCAGACATGTGCACAACCCCATAAAATAACATTGATCCGACTTTTCGGATTGCACTTGGTTGCGTATACAGTCATGTGCCTGAGCCCTTATATAGCACCACATATTCTGCTGAGCATTTACAGGCATCACTTGCTGTGCCCATTGGGGCTCACAATCTAAATTCCCTATCAGTATATCTTTTGCATGTGGGAAGAATCTAGAGTAAACCAGCGCAAACACAAACTCCTTGCAGATGTTGTCCTTGGTGCTATTTGAACACAGAACATCATCACCACAAGACGACAATGCTAACCACTGAGCCACCACGCTGCTATCCTGGAAAAATCAGGACATCCCCATACACTGAGCTCCCAGAAATTGACGGGTCAAGCTGACAAAAACAGCTGAAGAACATAAGTCCACAGAGACCAGGAATACTTTAGAATTAAAATCTGGACTTCCATATCATATGTATTTACAAAAATATTTTCATATGACTTTATTGTAATTTAATAAATTCACATTTCAAACATGTTGTATAGCTAATTAGAACAGAGTAACAGAGTGTTGGATCATGTCCCTGAAATCTCTCAAGACAATAAGAATCATGTGGGCAATAGTAAGGGACCATAGAGGAAAAAGAAATATATGTTATTCCCCTTTAGCACCACTAGGTGTCAATGTAGCACTCTCTACATCCACTGGGTATATATATTTTTTGGAATATATTATGCAAATGAGCTCTCTCCCATGGGAAAGAAAATTATCTTGCTAATCCATGGTCATGTGATAAGGTTTCTTATGGGGTGAGGCAGAGACTTCTCACCGAAAAGGATGTAAAATTCAAAAAACAAGACAGAAAGAAGGCGGCTGTATTTGCCAACACTAGGTCACAATACTAATGCACTACTGGATGCAGCAGACCCCATGATAAAGGCAGAGGTAACGCTGGTGCAAAATGCCTATGAACAACCGCTCACATCTTTTTTCATAGTGCAGTCCTCCTGATCTAGTAGTATGGGTGAGACCAAAAGGCTGTAAGCACATCCCACCACTTTGATTGACAGCTCACTCTGCACAGATGTGCTGCAGAGCTGATTGCCACAAAATGCCACAGCATGCTTACAGCTACTACTCACACTATAGTGAGTGGTGCTGCGAGCCGTGACTGAAGCTGTGCTGCCCGCTCCTCTAGAAAGCCAGTGGCTCCCGAAAGTAATGAATTTACTTCCGGTAGCTGTGCTTTCAATAAGGCAGCTGGACAGCTTTGGTAAGCTAATAACCTATAGGTTAACCCTATATCTGCAGGTTAATAGCGTTATCCGATGTGACAAGTTCCCTTTAAGGTTTACTTTTCTTGGGAATAAGGGGTCTAGGCCGACCCCTGAAAATCAACTCCATAACTTTAGCCTTCCCCCCCCTCCACCAAACCTGACAGTTGGCACAATGCAGTCAGGCAGGTAACGTTCTCATGGTAGTTACCAAATCTAGACTTGTACATAAGGTGCCAGATAGAGAAGTGCGATTTGTCACTGCACCGAACAAGTTTCCACTGCTCCAGAGTCCAGTGGTGGCGGCTCAACATCACTTCATTTGACGATTTGCATTGTGCTTGGTGACGTAAGGCTCCATCCAACTGCTTGGCCATGAAGCTCCCGGTGGGGGTGCAGTGTTTGTGCTGATGGTAATATCAAAGGAGGTTGTTACTGCAGTTATGGGGTCAGCTGAGTGTTGGTGACTTTTCTGCCCTCTGCTCCTCAGCACTCGGCCCTCCGTTCGGTAACGTAAGTGGTCTCCACTTTGTGGCAGAGTTGCTCCGATTCCTTCCTCTTCTCAATAATACCACTGATAGGTGATGGGTGAAGATTTAGGAGGGAAGATATGTTATGAATGGACTTGTTACCCTGGTGGCTCCGCGCTGGTATCAGTGAGCTCACACCATTCATTCTGTCACACGTGTTAGTAAAGAGAGACAGCACGGTGAAGGATGTTATACTTTGTCGACAGTGGGACTGAATGAAAAGCCCAAATTCAATAAATAAAAAGTAATGATAGTTTATTACTTTTTTTAATATACAAGTGGCCTTTTAATTGCAAACAGATCATTGGGTGTTCTGGTCCTGAGACCCCCCCCCCCCACCAATCAATCAAAAAGTCCCTCAAGAGATTTGCTGCTCAGATACCAGGGGTGCACAGCCAAGCCTGAGCGCACCTAGAGACCATGCCACGGATTCAATGGAAAATATTGGCCACGTAGCCCATGCTTTCTATTGCATCTGTGCTCTGGTCTGTGCTCAGGTGGAGTTGTGCACCCCTGTTGTCTGACCTGCCCATCGGGGAAGGGCTTATGAGGGACCATTGGGGTCTCAGGACGCTTGCTAAAAGGGCACTCAAATATGAAAAAGGGATAAAGGTTTAGTTACTCTTTAAGCGGTATGTCACAATACTTTTTTCCATAAAGTATATGTACAACATAACGTAGTTATAGTCACCACCAAATACCAAAACCCCTTATGCTGCTCACATACTGGCAGAATTTAATGATTTTTCTCTATGACTGGAAACTTTGGGGAATAAAGAACTCATATCCCTATGGAACAATATGGTGCAGTTCAACCGTGTGTCCCCCAATGCTCAGAACCCTTGAGTAGCGCTCAGTTTTCCAAATAATCGGAGACACCTGCTAAGTAATAAAAGTGCTGCTATGTGCCATCTTCTCAATTACCAATTAGATATTGTTCTGTATATCTGCCGCTTACTTAAACCGGCGCATGGAATGAAAATGTTTAATCCTCACGTAATCTTCGAGTCCCCTCCGCGCTGAGGTGCCAGTGACGCCATGTATCATCCCAGATGAGATTCATTTCAATTTAATATTAATTTTACAGTCCATATATTTAGAAAGCCCAATTATGTTTCTACGATGGAAAAGGAAACCTGGTCCTTGGCACCATTAATTTTTAAAAGGGAATATAAGCCAGGTACATTTTTAAAAGTATGTGTTCTACATGAGCCAGGACATTTTTTTTTTCAGGCACAGAGAGAAAGTGATTGGACTTGCTGACACAGGAACCATTGACCTACATCAAGGATTATGGCAAAATATATTAAACACATTTTACTGCTACCTAGGTATTGTCTAAGCGTTTTCTCAGCATTTTTTTGGCTTAGCGTCTTGAGTCCAGGTTACTTATATTGGAACGAAGAATTTGATTTGATTCTTTTTCAAAAAATATTTTTTTTTGCTTTTCAAAGAAAGAAAGACAGAAAGAAAGAAAGAAAAGGAGAGAACATTAAAATGTAGGGAGATCATTTATTTATATGGTTTCCTGTCTGAATTTGGAAATTAGGGGAATTAATTGTTCCCGATCAAGATATATAAACTGATTTAAAAGATCCAACTGGGATACCAATTGATGTTCAAAAAAAGTGGGCCACCGTGCTCTTTTCCTTTGCAGTTTTACCCGCACAGCAGCGCTCCTGGCCACCTGCACAGCAGCGCTCCTGGCCACCTGCACAATGGTGCTCCTGGCTACCTGCACATCAGCGCTCCTGGCCACCTGCACAAAGGAGCTGCTGGCCACCTGCACAGCGGCGCTCCTGACCACCTGCACAGCGGCGCTCCTGGCCACCTGCACAGCGGTGCTCATGGCCAACTGCACAGCAGCGCTCCTGGCCGCCCGCACAGTGGCTCTCCTGGCCAACCGCACAGCGGTGCTCCTGGTCACCTGCACAATGGTGCTCCTGGCTGCCTGCACATCGGCACTCCTGGTCACCTGCACAAAGGAGCTGCTGGCCACCTGCACAGCTGCGCTCCTGGCCACCTGCACAGCGGCGCTCCTGGCCAACTGCACCACGGCGCTCCTGGCCACCCGCACAGTAGCACTCCTGGCCACCTGTACAGAGGAGCTGCTGGTCACCTGCACAGCGGCTCTCCTGGCCACCTGCACAGTGGCGCTCCTGGCCAACCGCACAGAGGAGCTTCTGGCCAACTGCACAGCGGCACTCCTGGCCACTTGCACATCGGCACTCCTGGCCATCTGCACAGCAGCGCTCCTGGCCACCTGCACAGCAGTGCTCCTGGCCACTTGTACAGTGGCGTTCCTGGCCACCTGCACATCAGCACTCCTGGCCACCTGCTGTGTAGAGGACTTGCAGCATGGTCCTGTTCACTTGAATAGAGTTGTGTTGCCATTTCTTATATTTTGGATTTCCAGAAGTGTCGCTGTTCAGGGTAAAACCTGAAGAGACTCTTATGGCTTGTTCACATGCAGGCCAGTTTACTCTGAGTAGAAGAAAAGCACATTGGGCAGGAGATTTCTATAAATCCCATCCACTTTGCTGGAACTGTGAGACGTTGCGTTTCTAACTCAGGGAAAATACATAGTGTCAAAAGCGTACCAAAAACTCATAATGGGAACGTAGCCTAAAACACTCATATACACATTGCAGAAATTTTCTGAGCTTAAATTGACCTGTGTTGCATATTAGGAACTCATTGTTTTCATTGTGATTTTACCCTTTGCAATGCCATTCTGCTCCTCGTCGTCAGATTTCATATGGAGTTTGGTACTTTACTTTGTACAGTTTGTGCAGATTTGCTGCAGAAAATCCAAAAGAAAACTTTTACATGTGTATTTACCCTATGAGACAAGGGGGCAGATTGATCAAAAACTTTTCAGAAGTGACACTTTATTTGTTGGCTATTGCAACCAATCATAGTGCAGATTTCATTTTATCAGAGTAGTTTAACCAGTTCCAGACCAGGCCATTTATCCCTTTTTCTGACCAGGCACACTTTTGGGTTACTTCATACATTCAGTTTAAAGAGATGTAACATTTTTTTGTCTTTCGGATATTCAAATAATTTGTGCATTTTTTTTCATTATACAAAGGGGTGTAATATTTATGTTATTTTCATACGCTCTACTTTTATCTTTCGGTGGGAAAATAAAGGAAATACGTTTGCTTTTAACATTTTTTTTTTTAAATAATCACAAAGTACCAGTGAAATACATTTTAAATGTTGTTCCCCTTTCCACAACAATTACTCTTGAAAATATAGGACACTTTTTTATGGGGATAGAGCTATTTGAATTGGCAGCAACTTTCATTTATTTATTTTTTAATTTATTTATTTATTTTTTTTAGTATTTATTTATTTTTCCTTTTTTTTCACATAATATGCCCCTCATAAGCTCATAAAAGAACTTTGGGGGCATTTCAACATTTAAATACTTTTTGTAAACCTGATTTTCCCTGTAACTGGGCCTAGTATATTAGCCCTAGTTACAGAGGTAATTTTGCCTCCTGCTTGCATAGCAGAGCTGTCTCGGTCTCATAGGACTCAGCAGCTCCTCCTTTCTCTCTACTCCTAGCAATCACATGACCACTGGGTCAAGAGGAGGAGGAGGTGCCAGCAACACTTCCTATGTACTATGTACACAGTGCTTTGTTTATACCTGTGTATACAACAAACAAGAAGGCAGAAATGGTTTCAAACCATCTCTGCCTTCTCTATCCGGCTGTGTCTGACAGCCAGCTCCACGCTCTCGCATCTGCATGTTCTTGTGCCGCTCTTATAATATGCAGTGTAGTTTTAGAACATCACTACAGAAAAGGACGTGAATCGGGCAAATGTTTATTATCTTTGGGTGGGCCAGAAGTGGTTAAAAAAGTAAAACTGAACTCTGATTAATTTAGCATAAGCAGCAAATACAGTTTTTCTTCTAGACTCTATTGATAAATGTGGCTCGATGGTCTTCTTGCTGTCTAATTGCTTTCTAAGATTATGGATAGAAATGGGCTCCACATGTGATGATGGAAAAATATCAAAATATTTAAAAAATGGAACATATTAACAAACAGGTTAAATAAT
Source organism: Phyllobates terribilis (assembly GCF_046119375.1). Lineage (NCBI taxonomy): Eukaryota > Metazoa > Chordata > Amphibia > Anura > Dendrobatidae > Phyllobates > Phyllobates terribilis. The sequence continues at coordinate 83,471,169 of NW_027362764.1, forward strand.
TTAAAATATTCATTATTGTCATGAATATTCCATGGTTACCAACAGTCCTGAATTTTAAAAAAAAAATTCTGGCAAATTTGGGTATCTTCCGGGTTGAAAAATAGGCAGAGTTTTCATAAAAAAGGGAAAACATTCAAAAGTGGATGTTTCCTCCTTATTTTGGTTTGTTCCTGGGACATGGGCTTAAAAGTTCCTGTTTTACCAATGGGCATGTTGGATGAGAAGGATATTCCCATCTCTCTCACTGTATAGATACGGCATTGTTGTTTATGTAAGTTAAATATATTAGAAAATTACAATAAATGTTTTTATTATTATTATTATTTACTTATTATTTATGTATTATTATTTATTATTTATTACTGTTTTAATTATCACCTAGCCAAATCAGATCTCATACTTTGCACTGATGAGGGGCAGCACCCTGAAATACCGTGTCTGCAAATTGAGATTTTGATTTGGCTTTTATCCTAAGTTATATTGCAAGGCTTGTAAAAGGGTCGATAGTGACGTGCAGGATCGCTGCTTCCAACAGGTGGCGCTACAGAGTTCAAGTCCTCTTTCTCTTTGAAGAAGCAATTTGCATAATAAATGTTTTTGTCTTTTTTCATTTATTAGCTTGGCTGTAACCTCCATTAGGATTAGAAATAAGTTGTGTCCAACTACAATATGGTATCAGCGGTGCCTGGTAAACTTTTCTTTGGCAACCTTAAGAAAAAAAAATGTCATTTAGGAATTTGGACTGGTCCATTAAGTTCTGACGGTAAAATGGGACAATCAAAAGCAGAATTTTATGCTGATTACTTACTACTAGGGACAATTTTTACAGGTTGAACACAAAAAAAACCTTATAAAGAGAGTACTGTTTCTCCTTATGGAGACAATCAGCTGGTGTAGAGAGGATTCTAGGTCAGGCAATGCTCCCTGGGAAAAAGTATGCAAATTAGCTTTCTCCGAGCAGGAAGAAAGTCGGTAAAGGATCAGAAATTGACATATGAGATCTCTCTTGCTTTTTCCTCCAAGGGAGAGTTAATTATCATTATTAAAGATTAATTATTATCTGACTTATGTGCCCAGTATAATATATGCAAAAATTTTATTACATTTTTTTTTATGGGCGTAATGTAAAGCTTATGGAACCCAAGCAAAAGCTCTAATGGGGCTCCTAATTATTGCAAATCTTTAATAGTATTGGTCTTTTCATACAGGTCAAAGGGACTTTTTGGGCCCCTTAGGCTCCAGGGCCCAGGTGTGATTGCAACCTCTGCACCTATTGTAGTTACACTCTTGCTACTTATGTAAAATGGCCATATTTAACCGGATGCTGAAATGTTAGAGTTATTCTCCCCCCATAACATTGCTTCTGTACAGTACAGACTAATTACAGGCTCCATACAAATTACCTTTACACATAGACGGCATAGAAAAACCAGCACCTTTCTCCTCTGAACTGTTATTATTATTATAGCGCCATTTATTCCATGGCGCTTTACATGTGATAGGGATATACATAACAAAAACATTTACATAATCTTAACAAAACGAGTCAGCGACTGGTACAGGAGGAGCGAGGACCCTGCCCGCGAGGGCTCACATTCTAGAAGGGATGGGTGAGGATACATTAGGTGAGGGTAGAGCTGGTCGTGCAGCGGTGGTTACTGCAGGTTGTAGGCTTGTCGGAAGAGGTGGGTCTTCAGGTTTCTTTTGAAGGTTTCCACGGTCGGCGAGAGTCTGATGTGTTGGGGTAGAGAGTTCCAGAGTAGGGGGGATGCACGGGAGAAATCTTGTATACGATTGTGGGAGGAGGAGATAAGAGGGGAGTAGAGAAGGAGATCTTGTGAGGATCGGAGGTTGCGTGCAGGTAGGTAACGGGAGACTAGGTCACAGATGTATGGGGGAGACAGGTTGTGGATGGCTTTGTATGCTATGGTTAGAGTTTTGAACTGAATTCTCTGGGCAATGGAGAGCCAGTGAAGAGATTGACAGAGAGGAGAGGCTGGGGAATAGCGGGGGGACAGGTGGATTAGTCGAGCAGCAGAGTTTAGGATAGATTGGAAGGGGTGCAAGAGTGTTGGAAGGGAGGCCACGGAGCAGGAGGTTGCAGTAGTCGAGGCGGGATATGATGAGGGCATGCACTAGTGTTTTTGCATTGTCTTTGCTGAGGAATGCACGGATCCAGGAGATGTTTTTGAGTTGGAGTCGGCAGGAAGTGGAAAGGGCTTGGATATGTGGCTTGAAGGAGAGATCAGAGTCCAGGGTTACTCCAAGGCAGCGAGCTTGTGGGACTGGGGAGAGTGAACAGTCATTGACGTTGATGGCTAGGTCAGATGGGGGATGTGAATGAGAGGGTGGAAAGATGATGAACTCTGTTTTATCCATATTGAGTTTTATAAATCTGTCAGAGAAGAAGGATGAGATGGCAGACAGACATTGTGGGATTTTGGTTATTAGGGAGGAGATATCGGGTCCAGAGAGGTAGATCTGTGTGTCGTCAGCATAGAGGTGATACTGAAAACCGTGAGACTCTATGAGCTGTCCCAGGCCAAAGGTGTAGATGGAGAAGAGCAGAGGTCCTAGAACTGAACCTTGGGGGACACCGACAGATAGGGGGCAAGATGAGGAGGTGGTGCGTGAGTGGGAGACGCTGAATGTCCTGTCTGTTAAGTATGAGGAGATCCAAGATAGAGCCAAGTCCGTGATGCCAAGAGATGAGAGAATCTGGAGTAAGAGGGAATGGTCCACTTTGTCAAAGGCAGATGACAGGTCCAGAAGGAGGAGGATGGAGTAGGGTCGCTTGGATTTGGCATTTAGTAGGTCGTTGGTGACTTTGGTCAGGGCAGTTTCAGTCGAGTGATGCAGTCGGAAGCCAGATTGCAGGGGGTCAAAGAGGGAGCAGGAGGAGAGGTGGGAGGACAGTTCAAGGTGGACATGTTGTTCTAGTAGTTTTGAGGCAAGGGGGAGGAGTGATATGGGGCGGTAGCTAGTCAGAGAGGAAGGGTCAAGGGAGGGCTTTTTGAGGATAGGTGTGATTGCGGCATGTTTGAAACATGAGGGGAAGACACCGGTTGTTAGTGACAGATTGAAGAGGTGGGTTAGGGTTGGGATGAAGACTGTGGTAAGGTTAGTGATGAGGTGGGATGGGATTGGGTCAAGTTTGCAGGTGGTGAGGTGTGATTTGGAGAGTAAAGAGGAGACTTGACCTTCTGTAATGGTGGAGAAGTGGGGTTTGGAGGAGGAGGGTTGAGTAGATATGAGGAGGGGTTGTGTGGACTTTAGGCAAAAGTTTTGTCTGATGGTGTCAATCTTCTGTTTGAAGAATGAGGCAAAGTCGTCGGCTGAGATGAGAGAAGAGGGAGGAGGTGCTGGGGGACGAAGGAGAGAGTTGAAAGTGTTAAATAGCTGTTTAGGGTTGTGAGATAGGGAGGATATGAGAGATGAGAAGTAGGTTTGTTTTGCTGTAGTGAGTGCGGACTTGAAATTAGTGAGGGATTGCTTGAATGCGATGAAGTGCTCGATGGAGTGAGACCTTTTCCATCTCCGCTCCGCAACCCTGGAGGCCCGGCGCAGTTCTTTAGTAAGTTTAGTGTGCCAGGGTTGCCTGTTGAATGTGCGAGATGTGGTGTGTGTGAGAGGGGCGATCGAGTCTAGAGCTGCAGCTATTGTGGTGTTATATGAAGCAGCAGCAACGTCTGCATCGTGTAAGGAATTTAGGTCTGTAAGAGGGAGGAGGGATTCAGAGAGTGAGTGTAGGTCAAGGTGTTTGAGATTTCTGCGAGGGTGTGTAAGTTTGTGGAGTGGGGATTGTGCGCCTGGAGAGGAGAGGGTATAGAATGTGAGGAGGTTATGGTCAGAGAGAGGGAGTGGTGAGTTAGAGAGGTTAGATAGGGAACAGAGGCGGGTGAAGATGAGGTCCAGTGTGTGGCCATCTTTGTGGGTGGGTGTGGAAGACCATTGAGTGAGTCCGAAGGAGGAAGTGAGAGATAGGAACTTAGAGACAGGCGAGTGGGAAGTGTTAATGGGGATGTTGAAGTCACCCATTATGATAGTGGGGATGTCAGTGGAGAGGAAGTGAAGCAGCCAGGTGGTGAAGTGGTCTAAGAAGGTGGTGGCTTACCCTGGGGTTCGGTAAACGACGGCCAGTTGGAGGTTGGAGGGGGAATAGATGCGCACACAGTGCACCTCAAAAGAGGGGAGTGTAATGGAGGGTGGCAGTGGGATTTGGGTGAAAGCGCAGTGTTCTGATAGGAGAAAACCTACGCCTCCGCCATGTTTGCCGTTGGGGCTGGGGGTGTGGGAAAGGTGGAATCCGCCATATGAAAGTGCAGCTGGGGAGGCTGTGTCAGAGGGGGTGAGCCAGGTTTCAGTGATGGCGAGGAAGGAAAGTTTGTGTGTAATGAAAAGATCGTGGATGAAGGAAAGTTTGTTGCAGACAGAGCGAGCGTTCCATAGAGCTCCTGTTAGAGAAACTGAGGAAGTGGGGATTAGTTGGATGGATATGAGGTTAGAAGGGATGCGACAGTTTGTGGAAGGTAGTGGACAGGAGGTAGAAGTAACTGTGGGAATATGGCGAGGAGGACCAGGATTTGGAGAGATATCTCCAGCAGTGAGGAGGAGCAGAGAAAGTGTTAGCAGGTGGGAGCAAGAGAGAGCATGAGGTGGCTGTCTGTGTTTGTTCCAAAAAATACTTTACTTAAATTGCTTCCATTTGGCAGAAATTAAACCTTTATATTGAATCCTCAATTTAGTGCATCTATTATAAAAATGTTCTGCCTTTTTAAAGCTACCGCCATATAATGTGTATTGGGATTAGAAAGTCCGCAATATCAGGAATAACTCACGGAATATTGTGTCGTCTACAGACTGAATGATATTTCAATAATGTAATATTTTACTGCTATTTCCATAATGGATTTTTTACATCGGATTTGGCCCCTCTGGAATGAAAGCTGAACATTTACAGTGGTGTATTGAATAAAAAAAAAAATGGAAAATTATTTTCAGACATACATGTGTATGTAACAATGCAGTCTTTTTGTTCTTTACAGTAAATCCCTATATGCCGTACATTATCGAGAACACTGGTTATGTTCGTAAATGTCTATATAATTCTGCTATATTAGGAAATATCTGTTTCTCATAACCGGAATATGTTCAACTATAACAATCTGTTTTCCTTCAATGTCCATTTGGTTTCTATACACATCTGTATGCAGCCTTTGATAACTTGTTCTTTAGTATTCTCTTGGCCGTCATCCATTTCATACGGAAAAAAATATTGTAAGCCGCACCTTGTCCATACGTGCTGTAGAAATCAAGCGTCATAGTTAATAGGACATTCAGTATTTTTGCTTTATTCAAATGTCTTCATTAGGACCCCGTCGCCGCCATCTTGGTCCTTCTCTGAAGCACATCTGTATGCAGAGCTTCAGAGGAGACAGATTTACACTATATACTGCAATATTACAGTATTGCAGTATATAGTGCAGGTTTAAGTCCCCTAAGGGGACTTAATGAAGTGAAAAATTGAAGTAAAAAATGTAAAAAACAAGTAAAATTGAAGTAAAAAATGTAAAAACATATTTTTAAAAAAATATATATAAAAAAGAAAAAAAAATAGAAAAGTTTAAATCCCCCCTCCTTCTCTCCAAATGAAAATAAAACGTATGTGGTTTTCATAAAAGTCAGATCTATCAAAATATAAAATTGATCCACCCGATTGGTAAACACTAATTAGAGAAAAAAAAATCAAAATGACAGAAATGTGTTTTTCTGGCTACTACTCCTTCATTAAAAATTCAATAAAAACAGATAAACTCGTTGTATATAGACGAAAATGGTATCAATAAAATTGGCAGACCGTCATGCAAAACACAAGCCCTCTCTGAGCTCAATCGATGGGAAAACAAAAATGACACAAGTCTTGGAAAACGTCAACACAAACCCCCCAATTTTTTTCAGATTTTTTTTCTCCACTTAAATAAAAAAAATCTATACAATTTCTGTATTGGCATAATTGTACTGACCTTGAGAATCCCGATTTAGAGTAACTTTTACCACGAAATGTACGCAGTAAAAATAAAACATAACAAAAATGGCAGAATTGCATTTTTTTTCAAAATTTCACCACACTAGTAATTTTTTTCAGAATACTGAATGGTGAAATGGTGTCATTCAAAAGTATGATTCAACCCACAAATAATAAGCCATCATACAGCCGTGTGGATGGAAAAATAAAAAAGTTGTGCCTTTTGGAAGAGGGAAAGAAAAAGAAAAAGTACAAAATGAAAATTGGCTGCGGAGAGGAGTTATAAAGAGTAACCATCATTTTCATTTTTATTACATAAATAAATAGTACACATAGCAATTAGAAACTTTGTAATATATCTTATCAGTAAATTCGCTTTTTTTTTCCTTCTGGACTGATTATTAATCCTCAAAATTCTCAGTTCATGGGTAAAATCTATATTCAGTAAAGTGACATCTGTTTTGGGAACAGGGCTGGTTATTTTGTTACAATGTGCACTGACAGTGCGCACTGTTGCAGGCTCGTCACTTCTAATGAGAGTCGCATGGGAGTGCACTGTCACTGTGCAATAAGGAGAATATTACACAGTAAGAAGGGAGCTCGTATAGAGTATATACAAAACAAAAAAGACTGACCATCACTTCTAAAACAAGAAATAGGTGTGTACAGATGTTACTAAGAGCAGCCATCTCCATATACAACTAACAATTCATGTGTACCCGGTAGCCACAATAAGGCGTTTCTCGTTACCAGGACCCTGCCAATGTGAATCCTCTCTTAGAGACTAAAGTCTGCATGTGTGGCTACCGGGTACACATGAATTGGCCAATTTATGTGCTAAGATTTGTCAGTTATTTCTATTTTCTAGAGCAGTAATGCAATTCAAATTTCATATATTTCATGTTCGCATACTTAGCGTTGCAGAGTGCTACTTTATTTGTTAGTCATATAGAGTATATGTCAGAATTAAAAAACTATGCATGCTCAGTAGAGCAGGGACTAGCCCAGCACAGAAAAAAAGATGCAGCCTTACCAACACCAGGTCAGATTACCAATGCACCAGCAGGATGCAGCAGACCCCCATGATAAAGGCGGGGGCAGCACAGGTGCAAAATACTTTATCATGGGGGTCTGCTGCATCCTGCTGGTGCATTAGTAATCTGACCTGGTGTTGGTAAGGCTGCAACTTTTTTTCTGTGATGTTATTTGAAATGTTGTTCTATGTTAGTAATTTTTCATTTTAGTGTTAGGACTCGCAAACATGAGGACCCTTGACGTGGGTTGCGAGCTTACCTATTTTGGCCACAATATCGACCAATGCCTCATTTCATATATTTATCTTATACATTTTTATTGCACTTTTTTCCATTTTTATGCAGGATGCAGCCGGGACCTTTAGTGCTGGTTGGTAAATTGGGGTGTCTGTCCTTGTGGGGTGCACTCATATAGTGTTGGGCAGCCCACCTAATCTAAAAATATGGGCGTCATTAATAGGCTATAAAGCCAGACACTGTACATCACACGTATCTGTGTGACTGGCGTCCTATGCAAGTGACTCGCTCCCTGGGCCGTGGGGCACCCGGAATCGGGCTTCAGTGCAATGTTGGGGGTAGTAGTGGCAACCCGATCCCATGGCTCAGGGTGGTCAGACCAAGTGCTGTGGCAGTCTATTTGTATGGTTTTGAATGTCCGACTACGCCACCCGTGGATCTGCAAGGCAGACCGCTGAGGCTGTTGGTGCGTGCAGCAGAGATAGTATAACTCCCCACGGGAGGAGTGTAGCCTCAGGGCAGCGTGATAGGATGCTGGGGGTGATGGTGCAGGCGCAGCATAAATCACACAGAGTCAGTGATGCAGTCCAGGGTCTTTTACTCACAGTTGTTATCCGAGTCACTTCTGCGGGGAATGACTGCCCAAGCCGTGCTGCGTCCACCAGGTGAGGAGCTCGGTCAACCCCCAGGCAATTCAGGAGTATAGCACAGGACCCCCTTCTGTCCTTTATCCGGCCTCTCGTGCCCCACCAGTGACCACACTTCTGTCCAGCTGCCTCGGGCCTTCTCTTGGTGAAACCTGTCGCCGGTTTCCCTGACCCTATGTGGTGCCTTCCTAATGGGTGTAGCAGGGGGTTGCACCAATAGATGATCAAGACCTCCGGTCTTTGGCTGAGGGATAATTTACCTCCACCAACTTGGGAATCCGGTACCCTTCTGCGGCCTGACCCTTCACCCGATATCTCGTGGGTTCTTAGGGTCCCTTCTGCCTTCTTGTCTCTGGAGCCTTTCTACTCCTCTTTCTCTCCACCTTTCTTCCTTCCTTTTCCTCTTCTCCCTTCTGGCTCCGGCCTTCACCCTAGACCTGCCTCGTGGAGCTGAGCTCAGACTGAGCCTCAGCTCCCTGTCAGCTCTCTCTCCTGCTCTGACTGAACTCCCTCCTAAGATGGCCCCCACCTTTTTATTTGCTTCTCTGTGTCTGAGCTCAGGTGACCTGCACCCAATGAGCTCCTTCCTATGCTCCAGAAACCGTCCCCTTCTGCTCCTACATCACTGGGTTCTCTCCCCCCTCCCCACTCCAGCCAGGGACATGGTCAGTTGTGCCTGCATATATATAAATGGGAGCACCGTCGAGCTGTCCCCCGGAAATGGGGTGAGTGTGTGTATGCAGCTAACTGAGCCCTGGTCCACACTCCATCCTTACCTGGGAGTGGAATATCACACCTCTGGTTGAGGTGCAATACCCCTGTAGCAACCGAACCCTCGGGGCGCTACACAAACCCCATCTGTGTGCATATTTAATACTACACAGTGAAAGAACTCTCCTGTTAGGTTTTTTCTATCTTGCTGGTCACATGACCTTTTTTGCCTATTTAATCCTGCTCCGCCCTCCTGACCTTGCTGGACTTCATTGTAATTTCTACTCTTAAGTTAGCCTGGTGCTTAGTTACCTTTCTCAGTCAGTTTAGCTAGGTCTTCGGACCTTTATGTTCTATTTTGTGTGTTTGTCTTTTACTGCTACAATTTCTGCTAGGAGGTGTCCAACTTTATCCCAGTCCCTAGTTCTTGTAGGGATCCCTCCCTTGCATCTATAGGTCTTCGTACAGACTAGCTGAGGACTTTAGCGGGTCTGATCGCAGGATCAGGTTCCCCGTTACATCGTAGGGATCTAGCTTAGTTCTATTGTAGGGACAGATCTCCTTTCTTTCCTTAGTGCTTGTAGCAGATCATAACACACAGCCACCTCCTCCATGAATTGGTAGGTTAGTGAGTGGTTGTTGCATCAGTATTTTGCACCTGTGCTGCCCCCTCCTTTATCATGGGGGTCTGCTGCAACCACCTGATGCATTGGTAAATTGACCTTTTGTTGGTAAGGTGACATCTTTTTTTTCTGTGATGTTTTTTGAAATGTTGCTCTATGTTAGCCAGGGACTAGCCCAGCCCCAGAAATGGAGGTCACTGACGGCGCTTCATTTCAGGGGGAGTGAAAAGTCTGCAGCAGTGACCACAACCTCAGCCCCCTGTTGACGCCTCATTTGACTATCCCAGCATGTACTGGGGGTTCTCAAATGAAACGTCATCAAAATGGAAAATAGTTGCAAAAAAATTAAAGCAGAGGGAATGGAAGGGACTTTTTAATTAAAGCATATTATAAAAACTATTAAATTTAGGATGAAAATCAATATTGGATTTCCACCCCTTTAAAGGAAATCTGTCAGTAGGATCAACCCTCCTAAACCGCCTATACTGTATGGGCATGTAGGTCATAGGAAGCAGAATAAAATGATACATTGATAGATTAATCTGGAACAGAGATCTTTCTAGCTCTTTTACATATAAAAAATGTGCATTTCTAGGGAACTATTCATTGGATTGCAGATAACAAAGTATAAGTTTATTCAGTTTCCTATGACCTACATGCTTAGGGGCTTGATCCTACTGACAGATGCCCTTAAAGAGCAGGCACAAAGCGCTGTTGGAATTATAGCTACTAAATCACTGTAGAAGCTCACCCAAAAAATTGGATATGGGGAATAAAATAGATGGAATGACCATGATGCGTAGGTTGGATAAGGAAGCAAAAGAAAAACTGTGATTGCAATATCTTAATTTCAGTAGTATTTTGAAGGGTGGTAAAGTTTCTCCTGGTGGAGATCAACATGTTGGCACAGGGAAACTTAGGCTATGTGCCCACGATGCAGAAATGCTCCGGATTTTTCCTGAGCGTTTCTGCATCTCCCTGGCAGAAAAAATGCATGCGGATTGTACATGCGGATTGTACATGCGTTTTCCAAGCGATTTTAGCATCACTTTGGAAAGTGCTTGACAACTTGGTCACACTATATAAATCCATGCAACTGGCATGGATTTATATAGTGTGACCAAGTTATAGTAAAAGAATGGTAAAAAATAAAAAATAAATATTATACTTACCTTCTGATGGCTCCCGGTCTCCTCCGATGCGTCCGGTGTGTTCGGCGGCTCGCGGTGGTCTAAAAGGACCTTCCATGACGTCACGTGACCGCCGACGTCAGCGGTCATGTGACCTGTCACATGACTAAATGACATCATGGAAGGTCCTTTTAGACCATCGCGAGCCGCTGGGAAGCCAGGACGCATCGCTATGGAGACCGGGGGACATCAGAAGGTAAGTATAATGTATTTTTTCATTTTAAATTCTTTTTTTTACAGGTACTATGGTACCCGGGTTCGGAGGAGAGTCTCCTCTTCTCCAGACCCGGGTACCATCCGCACATTGAATCACTTAATATCCGCATGTGTACATGTAGTCATGCGAATATTAAGTGATTCAATGCAAGTCAATGGCGGCGAAAACGCTGCGATTACGCAAACTAATTGGTAGTGCTGCGTTTTTTTCCGCAATGATAATCCGCAGTGGAAATTTCCGCAGCATGTGAACAGCACATGCGGATTATCATTGGGGAACATGGCAGACCTTCTACCAAGCGTTTTTTAAGCGTTTCTGCGGCGGAAATGCCGCTGTGGAAACACTTAAAAAACGCATAGTGGGCACACAGCCTTAGAGGCCATGCAATACTTCCCTCGGAAATTGATTAAGCTGATAGCATCTTCACAGAGAAAGAGAAGGGGTTTCTAAAGACTAGTGTTGAGCGAGCATGCTCGACACTGCTCGGTACTCGCCCGAGGATCACGCTACTCGGGATGTTCGGCGAGCACCAAGCATTTCCGGGTTACTCGGGCGGGAGCTCGGGTCTCCGCCCTGCATGTTTGGCGCTCTTTACAGAGCCAATAAACATGCAGGGATTGCCAGCCAGTCACTGTAATGCCGCAGCCATGTTGTTTGTGGGCATTACAGTGATTAGCTGGCCGCACAGCGTCACCTCGAGTATTTAAAACCGGGCGCCGCCATCTTGGACACAGTCGCTCCGGATCAGACAGTGTAGGGACAGCGCTGCTGATTTAGGGAGAGATATATCCTGCGAAATAGTTAGTGTAGGGTCTGTAAAGGCTGCCAGATCAAACAAACAGTCCTTCTCAGGACTAATATCCATCCCAGATATCAGGCAGGCAGGCAGGCAGGCTGTATAAGAGATGCAGTGGTTATACCAGCAAACGCTGCATTACAGTCCTGTGTGCTCCTGTTGCTGAAATTGCTGGACTTAGCTCCAGGTCTCGGGGGCCAGGAACAATCATTTTTTTTCCATCTAAATCCTCTTTTTTTTCCTCCTTCACACTGTACAAATACCCGTCTTATTAAATATATCTGTTGAAAATAGTCTGGTGTAGGCCCGAGAAATACAAGTGTGGTTTTGCAGTTCCACGGTTCAAACCTCTGTATTATCCACTTTTGGGCCATTTGTATCTAAAAAAAACAGTTTGAGTGTGTCGCTCACTGTTCAGCCGCAAATATATATATTTAAAAAAGTCTGGTATACACCAGTAAATTATAACTGCGGTTTTGCTGTTCCACGGTAAGAAATCTCTATTATTCAGCTTTTGGTATTTGTTCCGTAAAGAAAAACAGTAATAGTTTCTCCCTGATTGTTCAGATTGTTTAAAAGAGTCGGGTGTAGGCCAAAGAAATAGAACTGTGGTTTTCCTCTTCCACGGTTCTAATCTACTTTTTATTACCCTTTTTCCATTAATAGTGTGAGTGTAAGCTATTTTACTTCCTTTACAATGGGCAAGGTGCGTGGCAAGGGACGTGGAACTGGACGTTCTGGTGATGGTGCGTGCAGAGGACGGGACCGAGGCCAAGGTGAAAATGTGCCACAACCAACAGCCACATCTTCTCGCTCCCACTCCTTGACCGAATTACTAGGGAAGCACAGAACAACACTAGTATTGCGAACTGATCAGTGTGAACAGGTTATTAATTGGATAGCAGATAATACTTCCAGTTACCTGGGCACCACCACCTCCGGCCTGTTTTCCACACGGTCGACTCTTAGTAGCCGTGAGTCTCGACCGCATACTCCTCCTCACCCTGATGCTCCTTCCTCCCTCCATGCCGAGTGTCGTCAGACAGCAACTGATCCCACACTTGGACACTCTGAAGAGCTGTTCACTGGTCCATTTCCAGATTTGTGCCCCTCGCCTGCTCCGCTTGAAGTGGTGGAAGAGGAGATCCCATGTAGCGATGCCCAAATATTTGAACAGCCACGGCCACAGGAAGTCGACGCTGGCAATTTGTCACAAGAGGTGAACGATGACGAGACACAATTGCCAGGAAGTGAGGAGGAGCATTGTGGTGTGCAAGTGGAAGAGGAGGAGGTGGTGGATGATCTAGTAACTGACCCAACGTGGCAGGAGGACATGCAGAGTGAGACCAGCAGCACACAGGGGGAGGGAGGCAGAGTACCTCAACAGGCAGGAAGAAGCAGTGTGGTGGCCGCAGACAGAAGGCAGGCAACCGTTCCCCATAACACCAACACGAGGGACGTTGCCAGTACAAGCGGTAGGTCTTCCATAGTCTGGAATTTTTTTAAAGACTCTGCTGATAACCCCAAAAAGGCCATTTGTACCACCTGCCATGCCAGCATCAGCAGGGGTGACAAAACTACCAGCCTGACCACCACTAGCATGATCAGGCACATGGCAGCAAAACACCCGACTTTGTGGGGCGAACCCCAGGGTCCAAGACCAGTGTCAGCGGGTGTCACCACTGCTTCTTCCGCTGTTGTGCGTGCAATAGAACTCCCTGTTGTGTGTGCAAGGCAATCCGCTGTCCATACTGTATGCAAAGATGCCCCCTCCTCTCAGTCTTCACTTGCTATGGCAGTTTCTCAAGAAACAGCATCAACATCCACGTCCACGTCCCACCGCAGCATTCAATTGTCCATATCCCAGACCTTTGAACGAAAGCGGAAATTCGCAGCTAACGCCCCACAGGCCACAGTCCTATATTCGCACATTTCACGACTGCTTGCGTTGGAAATGCTGCCTTTTAGGCTGGTGGAGACGGAATCCTTCTGCAACCTTATGGCGGTGGCCGTCCCTCGGTACTCGGTCCCCAGCCGACACTATTTTGCCCGGTGTGCCATCCCCGCACTACACAAGCAAGTGTCCCAAAACATCTGCCGTGCCCTCAACAACGCAGTTACTGGGAGAGTCCATCTGACAACGGACACGTGGACAAGTGCTTGTGGCCAGGGACGGTACATCTCCCTGACGGCACACTGGGTAAACATAGTGGAAGCCGGGACCAAGTCGGACCTTGGGACGTAACACATCCTCCCCACACCGAGGATTGCGGGCCCTATTTCAGTCATAGTTGCCCCCACAGTGTACAGCTCCTGCGCATCATCATCCTCCTCCTCCTCATGTTCAGCCTCCATCTAAGATATCAACACATCAGTTACAAGCTTGAAGCACTGCAGTACTGCCTCCGCCAAGCGGCAACAGGCTGTGCTGAAAACTCACACTGCTTGTGAGTTGTGGACAGCTGTGAAAGAGCAGGCAGATCTGTGGCTGAGACAGCTGAACCTACATCCAGGCATGGTCGTGTGTGACAATGGCCGTAACCTGGTGGCGGCTCTGAGGCGAGGCGAGATCACACACGTACCATGCCTGGCTCATGTGCTTAACCTCGTGGTTCAGCGGTTTCTTAAATCGTAACCCGAGTTGCCAGATCTGCTCTTCAAAGTACGCCGCCTGTCAGCTCATTTTCGCAAGTCGGCTACAGCTTCCGCCGCCCTTGCTGTGTTGCAGCAGCGTTTGCAGCTTCCGGCACACCGACTGGTGTGTGATGTCCCCACACGTTGAACTCTACCCTCCACATGTTGCAAAGGATTTGTGAGCAGAAGAGAGCAGTTGTGGAGTACCAGCTGCAACAAGGCCGTCGATATTCAAGTCAGACTCCACACATAAGACCTCAGGAGTGGACCTGGATGTCTGACATCTGTACCATCTTGACAAATTTTGAGGAGTCCACCCAGATGGTGAGTGGCGATGACGCCATCATTAGCGTCAGCATTCCACTTGTCTGTCTTTTGCAACGCTCTCTGCAGAGAATTAAAGAGGAGGCATTGCAGCCAGAGTATGATGAGATGGATCAAGAAGCCGTAGCGGTCGATTACACACAGCCCAGCCTCATCTCATTCCAATGTGCATTTGGGGACAATGAGGGAGAGGAGGAGGAGGAGGAGGAAGAACAGGAGCTTGTATCATGCGCTGCAGACGGTAGTACCTGTACAACTGTCATATCGTCAGTTCAGCGTGGGTGGCCTGAGGACAGGGGGGAGGAGGAGAGCATGGTCAGTCATCATCTTGGTGAGGACATGGAAGTCTTGCCCGTTACCAGTCTGGCACGCATGGCTGACTTTATGTTACGCTGCCTTAACCGTGACCCTCGTGTTGTCAAAATGTTGGGTGACAGTCATTTCTGGTTGGTGACACTTTTAGACCCCTGCTACAAGGAGAACTTTCACTCTCTTATTCCTGAGGTGGAGAGGTCTACAAAAATGGGGCAGTACCAGAAGGCCCTTGCTGCACAACTGTTAAAAAAGTTCCCATCTGAACATGCTAGCGGCAGAGGTCACAGTTCGTTGACCAACGCTTGCATTCCAAGAAAACAAAGCAGATGCTAACTTCTATCATCATCATCATGCTCCTCACCTTGGCACTCTCAACTCCCCTGATGGAGAAGCCAGGGCCCACTGGAGGAGTCTGGTTCTCTGGTGGGCTCATCCAATGCTGCCCTAAAGCATGCCGGGCTAAGAAAAGTGTGTGGGGGGAAGTTGACAGGAGAAATAGGGGCGTCTGGGGACCGTTTATGGACACCCGCCTGCCCCCAGGCGGCTGGGGACCGTGTGTGGACACCCGACCGCGGGCGGCTGGGGACCGAGTATGGACACCCGGCCGCCGCCTGGCGGCTGGGGACCGAGTGTGGACACCTGGCTGCCGGGCGGCTGGGGACTGAGTATGGATACCAGGCCACCAACGCAGCCATGACGTGGTGGCCAGATTCCGCCTCCACATGCCTAAAAGGCCCCATTTCAAGTGCAAGCTAGCAGTATGGTATTGCAGCCTGGGGGTGGGTGGGTGGTTGGCTGCATATTTGTGCTTGCATTGCAAGGAATGGGGGAGGTACAATTGAACACTGCCCTGGGACAAGAGCTTGCACGGGGATAGTTGCAAGTCTGCATCTTCTGATGCAGCAAGGATGACTTCTGATGGGCACACTTTTAGGCAGTGACCTGGGTGTCAGAGATGCTTCCAGGGGTCTTCCCCATGCTGTCCCCATGTCTTTTCAGCACTGTATGCATGTGTCACACAGCACATGGCCAGATAAGGTTGTAAAATGTTAAAATGACATTTCCCGGTGAATGCATTTGTCACGGTTGAAAGCAATACAAAAGTGCAAAAACGCATAAAAAATGCTACTTGTGAACATAGCCCAAGGTGTGGAGGAGTATTTTTTTGGGGTTATTTATTTTACCTTATACACAAGTCTTTACCCTGGAAAGGAACTTCCTTAACATATTTCACAGGAAAGCAGTTTCAGTTTCGTTTTTAAATGTTTTATTGTGAGCCCTTAACAGTGGCTTAATACCTCTGACCACGTTGTTGACAGCAGTGACCTGGGGGTCAGAAATGCTTCCTGGGGCGATCCCCATGCTGTCCCCATGTCATTTGAGCACTGTCACTATCGTTTTGGGCACTTGTTAGGCTTTTAAAAGACTGCCGGGGGTGCCGCCGCAAAAATGCTCGGGTCTCCCATAGACTAACATTGGGCTCGTTGCTTGGGTCGAGCACCCTAGTATCACGGCGAGCTCGGCCCGAGCAACGAGCACCCAAGCATTTTAGTGCTCACTCAACACTACTAAAGACCCTTTCTTCCTCCGGAAAGATGCTATGTGTTTTGTTAGACATTCTTGGACAACTGCCAGAAAACCCCTTTAATATTAATGACATATTATTCTCCTCTAAACCATGTACAGAATGTGTATAGTAAAGATTGACTATAACCTATACTAATATTATTTTTCCTCTGAAGGCTCGATCATTCCGTTCTTGGTCCATTTCAGAATGCAATAAGCTTTGGCACCTACCACCCGTCCACGGTTAGCTCTGCACTTCTGCCCAGTATCAATACTCGGATTTCTGCCTGAAGCTATTTTCTCATTAAGTCCTTCTTTCAGGATCAACAGGTTCTCATCACCCCTGATGTGTTTTAGAGATATGTAGCACTTCAGTTGGAATGCCCTCAAATTCTTTCAGATTGTTGACACAGAAGAAGACACCCCTCTCTCTCTGGGCTTCAGAAACGACCTAATCTCATTTTAGTATTGTTCCACAGGTTGCAGTGAAGGTACTTCTTTGCCGGGAGAGGTTTCAAAAATCAGTCACTTGAAAATATAGAATGGTGGATGTTTTCAAGACATATACATTTTACTATTACATTTCAGAACTTTAGTGGGATTTTTTTTTTTTTTTTGGGACGAAACATAAATTGGAGTCAGACAAGGAGGTGTGCAAAAAGTGTTCCAACAAAACTAAATTTAGACATTTTCCAGACCAATCTCCAGAAAACGAGGGTTGATAATGCAGTGCTATTGAGTCAAGGTTGCCAAAGATTTTAGGAGGCATTGTAACCTAATATGAAAATGGAAAGTCAAATGCGTCACAGAGTATTGAGGATATGGAAAGAGGGCACAGTATTAGTAAAATAGTAGCAGGCGGAGGGGGGGTTATGACTCAAATCTCTAAGTTGTTCAAATGAGACTATTAATGTGGCGCCGCTGGGAGTCGGGATAATGCACTCGGGTGAGATAATCATGTGAACCCTGGTATATTATGATCAGTTAGAATTTAGTACTTAATATGCATTGCTATTATTTAAGGGATATACTAACCAAATAAAAGATTACTGAGTATCTGCAGTACAAACCCCACCAGGGTTTAGCAATTATGATGCGCCTGAATAACTTAAGTCTTCCTAATTCTAGCCTCATGGTTAGAAATGAGGGGATCGCTTAAAATTCGACCAAATTTTCCCCGAAAAATTCAATCAATAGAAAAGAGACAAGAATAATAGATATTGCTTCAGTATGATCTGTATTCATGTCTTCACATGTCCGTGTACGTGTGGCATCTGTTTTTTTTCACGGATACCACTCATACCCATTATAACCAATGGTGATTTTCACATGTCCGTACTCAAAACTCATGAAAATGCAAAAAAATATTAAAATATCGTCTGCCTCTCCTGTCATACAAAGCCTTCAGAAAAGCATGATCTAGCTGCCTTCACCACTCACAAGAATAAAAAACTGCTTTTGGTGCCCTAACAAGCCTAATAAGTTCATGATTTGTCTTTATTCTCATGCTTTGTAAATTTCTGAGTGCATCCACTCTTTTTTCTTTTTGCTTAGGTGGTTACTCTTCATTGGCATGCTGCAAGCCCTATAAGTGCTGGAACTTACTTTTTCCTGGCATGCATTTTTTCTGCCATTATACAATAACTTACCTGCCCTTAAATGAAAGTATACCTCACTGGTTTGCCTATATGCAGTTTGACAGAGGCAGGATGGCAGGGGAAAAGTGAACAGACCCGTCCCTACTTCCTGTAATGTGTCTGAGACTCTGCTGATACAGATTATACTTGACAACAGGCAGTGGACAGAAAATTACACAGAATGAGTCACTTTGTACTTATCTTTCAGGGATAAGACAACATGATTATTACATAAAACAATTTTCAGATGAAAATGTCTGAAAGTACTATGATTATTTAACTTTTACTTACTATATATTAAAAATCCATTATTGGTACCTCCTTCCTAAAGAAGACAGATACTGGGGAGAGAGGTGCGCACAGCTTATCAGTGCTAAGTTTATTGCCTGCAATGTACAGAAAGTAAGCTTAGTGCTGATAAGCTAAGCAAAGAAACACATCCCCCTTCCAGCAAATAGTGACTGAAGTTGACCTATCCTAGATACTACACTATATCTTCTTTAAGAAGTAATAGCCAGACTTGGGCCACCAATCCAGCTCTAAACATCAACAAGGAAACCAGCCGAGGGGGCAATGTCACCTTTTTCCAGGCACAGCTACACTGCTCAGTACTGCAGTATAATGTCGTAACATACTTACCTGGCTGTGGTCCAGTAACATCTATCTCCAATATCTTCATCGCCGGGCAAAATGTTTCCATTCAGCTCTGATACTTTGCATAGCCTGCCTAATGTTCTACCAGCATTCACCAAACCTAGACTCATATCAGATGCCAGATAGAAAAGTGTGATCTGTCACTTTGCAGAACACCCGGGGTCCAATTGCTGCTGCTTCACACCACTCCATCAAATGCTTGGCATTGTGCTTGGTGATGTAAGGCTGCATGCAGCTGCTTGTCCATGAATCTCCAGGCGGGGGCGCAGTGTTTGTGCTGATGTTAATACCAAAGGAGGTTTGGACTCAGTTATGGAGTCAGCAGAACGTTGGTGACTTTTCTGCCCTCTGCTCCTCAGCTCCTGGTGACCCCGTTCTGTAACGTTACGTGGTCTCCACTTCGTGGCTGAGTTGCTTCGGTTCCTTACATTTCTCGATAATATCACTCACAGGTGAAGATTTAGGTTGGGAGGAAATGTCATGAATGGACTTGTTATACCCATGGCCCCTATTACAAGACCGCGCTGGTATCAGTGAGCTCTTCACCACCAGCCATTCTGTCACATGATAATAAAGGCAGTAAAACATGGTAAGGGGCCAGATGTTATACCCTGTGGGTGAGTGTCTGGATGTTATTCACTGGGGGGCAATGAGACATAATTAGTGCAAGCTTATAAATTAATTTGCACACAAATGTAGACCTATTTAGCAAAAAATAGCAATATACTCTTGCAAAACTACTGTTAGCACATTACATCCATAGTTTTTAATGTATACATATGGTTTTCTATGTACTGTATATTTAACTGGTGGAAGAAAGCCAAAAAGATTTTTACGCCCAGTGACAACCCCACTTGTACATTTAGTAAATCTGCCTAAATATCTTAAGCCTTGTCTGAATCACAGTTAATCATTTGCAAGGCTGTGAATTCATGACGACTATCCAGCAGAATTATCCCCTGCTCTGTCTTATATCATCTCCTTACAAATCCCCCTGTTAACATACACTTGGCGTTAACCTTGTAGCCTTTACAATACTACATGATCCCCAAACTAATTCTCGTCAATGTGTGATCAAGCAAGTGAATGAGTTGTCATCTTGCACCTACTTTCAGAAGATGGTTCTTGTTCGAGTTTTGCCTTGGCAAGGTCACCTCACATCATCGTTGCCTCCAACTCCCCCAGTGTTAATAAAAAGCTCCAAGTGTTTTCCATATGTGTAAACAGCATCTTAAAGTAAAACAAACATGGTTCTTTAACATTCCATGGCATCGTTGTAGCCTACAGTAATTAATAAAACATGGCCTCTCCTCCCCAAAAAAAGCTTTTTAAAATTAATTGACAGAAACAGCTTTGGTTACTCAGCAAGAACATCTGAACAACTGTCATCCATGAACTGTTTTTCTGTAATTTTTGGAAGCCGAAATGTATTGAGGAACCTCATCCAGAAGATCGAAATGTTTCTGATCTGGACACAATGTAAACTTGCTTTATTGCAGCACATTGTAGTTACTGTCAGAACTTAATATCCTACAGGTTCACGCTTACTGTAAACGAACGGGAATGGAGAAGTTGCATGGTACAAGACAAGACGAGAAACACACGAAACACATCGAAAAATAGCACCAAGTTACCCACCATCATTTGCCACCAATGCGTACACATGCATACACATTCATCACAGGTTTTAAGGCCAAAAAATTTCATAAAAGCTTTGAAATCTCAGAGAGATTTTCATGGCAAAATGGGTAGAGATGGGGAGCAACAGGGTCACAGTGGGAGTGTCACGCCACAGCTCATCTAATTCATGACCAGCTCTGGTGTTCCATACGCCAGAAATCTCTCTCCAGTCCCTGATTGGAGTAAGATTTCTGGTGTGGCGCACATAGGCACACCCCACTTATCAGACGTTCCAGATTCATGAAGAGGAGTGCACCTACAGTTATATGAAAAAGTTTGGGCACCCCTATTAATCTTAAGCTTAATGTTTTATAAAAATTGGTGTTTTTGCAACAGCTATTTCAGTTTGATATATGTAATAACTGTTGGACGCAGTAATGTTTCTGCCTTGAAATGAGGTTTATTGTACTAACAGAAAATGTACAATCTGCATTCAAACAAAATTTGACAGGTGCATAAGTATGGGCACCTCACCAGAAAAGTGACATTTAGTAGATCCTCCTTTTGCAAAAATAACAGCCTCTAGTCGCTTCCTGTAGCTTTTAATAAATTTCTGGATCCTGGATGAAGGTATTTTTGACCATTCCTCTTTACAAAACAATTCCAGTTCAGTAAAGTTTGATGGTCGCTGAGCATGGACAGCCCTCTTCAAATGATCCCACAGATGTTCAATGATATTCAGGTCTGAGGACTGCGATGGCCATTCCAGAACATTGTAATTGTTCCTCTGCATGAATGCCTGAGTAGATTTGGAGCGGTGTTCTGGATCATTGTCTTGCTGAAAGATCCATCCCCTGCGTAACTTCAACTTTGTCACTGATTCTTGAACATTATTGTCAAGAATCTGCTGATACTGAGTGGAATCCATGCGTCCCTCAACTTTGGCCACACAGCCCCAAAGCATGATGGAACCTCCACCAAATTTTACTGTGGGTAGCAAGTGTTTTTCTTGGAATGCTGTGTTTTTTTGCCGCCATGCATAACGCCTTTTGTATAACCAAACAACTCAATCTTGGTTTCATCAGTCCACAGGACCTTCTTCCAAAAAGAAATTGGCTTCTCCAAATGTGCTTTTGCATACCTCAGCCGACTCTGTTTGTGGCGTGCTTGCAGAAACGGCTTCTTTCGCATCACTCTCCCATACAGCTTCTCCTTGTGCAAAGTGCATTGTATAGTTGACCGATGCACAGTGACACCATCTGCAGCAAGTTGATGCTGCAGCTCTCTGGAGGTGGTCTGAGGATTGTCCTTGACTGATCTCACCATTCTTCTTCTCTGCCTTTCTGATGTTTTTCTTGGCCTGCCACTTCTGGCCTTAACAAGAACTGTCCCTGTGTTCTTCCATTTCCTTACTATGTTCCTCACAGTGGAAACTGACAGGTTAAATCTCTGAGACAGCTTTTTGTATCCTTCCCCTGAACAACTATGTTGAATAATCTTAGTTTTCAGATCATTTGATAGTTGTTTTGAGGAGCCCATGATGCCACTCTTCAGAAGAGATTCAAACAGGAGAACAACTTGCAAGTGGCTTTTCTCATGATTGCATACACCTGTCTATGAAGTTCAAAGCTCAATGAGGTTACAAAACCAAAAAAAGTGCTTTAGTAAGTCAGTAAAAAGTAGGTAGGAGTATTTAAAACAAGAAAATGATAAGGGTGCCCATACTTATGCACCTGTCAAATTTTGTTTGAA
Source organism: Phyllobates terribilis (assembly GCF_046119375.1). Taxonomy (NCBI): domain Eukaryota; kingdom Metazoa; phylum Chordata; class Amphibia; order Anura; family Dendrobatidae; genus Phyllobates; species Phyllobates terribilis. Next base: position 83,493,151 of record NW_027362764.1, read on the forward strand.
TGCAGATTGCACATTTTCTGTTAGTACAATAAACCTCATTTCAAGGCAGAAACATTACTGTGTTCAAAAGTTATTACATATATCAAACTGAAATAGCTGTTGCAAAAACACCAATTTTTTATAAAACATTAAGCTTAAGATTAATAGGGGTGCCCAAACTTTTTCATATAACTGTATTCATGAATCAGGAACGTCTGACTCCACTACTTCTCCTCGAAATTGGGGCCATACTTTTTAACTTTTACTGCTATCTTTTTTGGATGTCTCCTCAAGGTGTCTCAAGGAATATTTCTGTTTTCCACCCCTTTAAAGGGAACCTATCAACTCAGAGATCAGCTCCATTATTGCAACCATGTATGTTTTACTTTGAAACTCTGTGGCGTTTGATAGATACATTAAAGCAAGAACTGGAGATGAGGTGACTCAAGTGACTAGTCCCAGAGGTTTGAACACATCGGCTTTTCCCTCCCCAGTCACCTAGATTAGCAGGCTTCTCCCTATGTGTGTGTATGTATAGGGAGAAACTTATCAGTCTAGCTGAGTGGGCAGGGAGAAGCCAGCGGGGACATTACCCCTCTGGCCGATGCTTTAACCCCTTCACTCCACGACCATTTTCCGTTCTTTCATTTTATTTATTTTTTCTCCACTTTTTCCAAGAGCCATAACTTTTTTACTTTTCCATCAATATAGCCCTATGAGGGCTTGTTTTTTTTGTGGGACAAGTTGTACTTGCGCCATTAATTTTATTATGTGACGCACTAGAAAGCAGGAAAAAAATTCCAAATGCATTGAAATTGAAAAAAAAGTGCAATTTCATATTTTTTTTTATTTACTATAGTTCACTGTACGGTAAAACTGACCTGGCAGTATGATTCTCCAGGTCAGTACGAGTATGCAGGCACCAAAAATGTTTAGTTTTTTTATTTAAGTGGTGAAAAAAAATGTGAAAATTTTGAAAAAAACAACTTTCCTGTGTCGCCATAAACCGAGACCCGTAATGTATTCATTTTTCGGGATATGGAACTGAGTGATGGCTTATTTTTTGCGTCCTGAGCTTTATTTTTAATGGGGCAAAAGGGGGGTGATTTGAACTTTTGTATTTTTATTTTTTTTTTCATATTTTTAAAACATTTTTTTTATTTTTTATTGTATTTAATAGTCCCCTTATGGAACTTGAACCTGCGATTCTCTGATCGCTTGTGCTGTACATAGCAGTGCATCAGCAACTGGAACATCCTGTAAGGAAACTTCTGGAATTACAGCTCAGAGCAAGATGGCTGACTCATAATCATGTACAGAAAATAAAAAGCAATTGCAAATTAATGATTATGTTTCAGCATATGTCAATGAGAAAAATAAGAGTTTAACATTTTACATAACAAATTAATATTTTGTGAAATTACAACAATGTATCCAAATACGAGTCTAAAAAACTACTTTTCCTTGAAAATAAGACAGGGTCTTATTCTTTTACTCTGAAAGATAGTTTTCCTTAGACAGCTCTTTGGTCTTGGCCATGGTGGAGAGGTTGGAGTGTGATTGAGTGTGTGGACAGATGTCTTTTATACAGGTAACAAGTTCAAACATGTGCAATTAATGCAGGTAATGAGTGCAGAGTAGGAGGGCTTCTTAAAGAAAAACTAACAGGTCTGTGAGAGCCAGAGTTCTTGTTGGTTGGTAGGTGATCAAATACTTTTTTCATGCAAAAAAAGGTAATTTAATTATTAAAGAATCATACAATGTGATTTACTGGTTTTGATTTTTAGATTCTGTCTCTCACAGGTGAAGTGTACCTACGTTAAAAATTACAGACCTCTCCATTCTTTGTAGGTGGGAAAACTTGTAAAATCGGCAGTGTATCCAATACCGTATTTTTCGGACTATAAGACGCACCTAGGTTTTAGAGTAGGAAAAAAAAAATTAAGCAAAAAATGTGGTCATGATGCACTGTTATGGGGGAGAGAGACTGCTGCTGACACTGGTATTGGAGTAATGTCCTCCAATTCTATTAATATCCTCCATCCTGGTATGTATGGCCCCTCCTTCCTGGTATACGTGGCCCTCATCCCCATCCTGGTATACGTGGCCCTCATCCCCATCCTGGTATACGTGGCTCCCCCCTCATCTCCCCCTGGGGTGCATGGCACCCCTTGATCCCCCATCCTGGTATGCATGGCACTCCTTGATCCCCCATCCTGGTATGCAAGGCACCCCTTGATTCCCCATCATGGTATTCATGGTACCCCTTGATTCCTCATCCTGGTATGCATGGCACTCCTTGATCCAGGTATGCATGACACCCCTTGATCCTGGTATGCATGGCACCCCTTGATTATGGTATGCATGGCACCCCTTGATCCTGGTATGCTTGGCACCCCTTGATCCTGGTATGCTTGGCACCCCCTGATCCCCATCATGCTGCCTGCAAAAAAAATAAACAATCATACTCACCTCCTCTCTCCTCCAGTGCTGCGTCCCGCTCTGCTGACGACACTCTCACTGTGTGAGAGGCACATTCCGTCCCTGCCATGTGCCCTCACACAGTAAAGTGCTGTGCTAGAATAGTCACTACTCCCCTCGCCAGGACTGTGTGCGTGGGGAGCAGTGACCATTCACTCTCTTCAATAGCGTGCACTGTAGCCGCATGGGCGTGGGGAGCAGTGAATATTCATTTTCTTTAGCAGCAGGCACAGCGTAGGCTGCAGCAGGCGGCTGCTGCCTCCTGTGCCCCGCTCATCCCCTGCTGCCCCCGCCCCACAGCCCCCCACCATCCACAGCCACAGTACATATGTATATATGTTTGGACTATAAGACGCACCCCCCACTTTCCTCCAAAATTTTGGAGGAAAAAAGTGCGTCTTATAGTCCGAAAAATACGGTACTTCTTTTCCCCATTGTATATACAAACACATTGTACATACACATGTATATACATACACACTGCACATACACATGTATATACATACACACTGCACATACACATGTATATATACACTCACACTGACATACTGTACACATGTACAGTACAGACCAAAAGTTTGGACACACCTTCTCATTTAAGGATTTTTCTGTATTTTCATGACTATGAAAATTGTACATTCACACTGAAGGCATCAAAACTATGAATTAACACATGTGGAATTATATACTTAACAAAAAAGTGTGAAACAACTGAAAATATGTCTTATATTCTAGGTTCTTCAAAGTAGCCACCTTTTGCATTGATGACTGCTTTGCACACTCTTGGCATTCTCTTGATGAGCTTCAAGAGGTAGTCACCGGAAATGGTTTTCACTTCACAGGTGTGCCCTGTCAGGTTTAATAAGTGGGATTTCTTGCCTTATAAATGGGGTTGGAACCATCAGTTGTGTTTTGCAGAAGTCTGGTGGATACACAGCTGATAGTCCTACTGAATAGACTGTTAGAATTTGTATTATGGCAAGAAAAAAGCAGCTAAGTAAAGAAAAAAGAGAGGCAATCATTACTTTAAGAAATGAAGGTCAGTCAGTCCAAAAAATTGGGCAAACTTTGAAAGTGTCCCCAAGTGCAGTTGCAAAAATCATCAAGTGCTACAAAGAAACTGGCTCACATGAGGACCGCCCCAGGAAAGGAAGACCAAGAGTCACCTCTGCTTCTGAGGATAAGTTTATCCGAGTCACCAGCCTCAGAAATCGCAGGTTAACAGCAGCTCAGATTAGAGACCAGGTCAATGCCACACAGAGTTCTAGCAGAAGACACATCTCTACAACAACTGTTAAGAGGAGACTTTGTGCAGCAGGCCTTCATGGTAAAATAGCTGCTAGGAAACCACTGCTAAGGACAGGGAACAAGCAGAAGAGACTTGTTTGGGCTAAAGAACACAAGGAATGGACATTAGACCAGTGGAAATCTGTGCTTTGGTCTGATGAGTCCAAATTTGAGATCTTTGGTTCCAACCACCGTGTCTTTGTGCGACGCAGAAAAGGTGAACGGATGGACTCTACATGCCTGGTTCCCACCGTGAAGCATGGAGGAGGAGGTGTGATGGTGTGGGGGTGCTTTGCTGGTGACACTGTTGGGGATTTATTCAAAATTGAAGGCATACTGAACCAGCATGGCTACCACAGCATCTTGCAGCGGCATGCTATTCCATCCGGTTTGCGTTTAGTTGGACCATCATTTATTTTTCAACAGGACAATGACTCCAAACACACCTCCAGGCTGTGTAAGGTCTATTTCACCAAGAAGGAGAGTGATGGGGTGCTACGCCAGACGACCTGGCCTCCACAGTCACCAGACCTGAACCCAATCGAGATGGTTTGGGGTGAGCTGGACAGCAGAATGAAGGCAAAAGGGCCAACAAGTGCTAAGCACCTCTGGGAACTCCTTCAAGATTGTTGGAAGACCATTTCCGGTGACTACCTCTTGAAGCTCATCAAGAGAATGTCAAGAGTGTGGAAAGCAGTCATCAAAGCAAAAGGTGGCTACTTTGAAGAACCTAGAATATAAGACATATTTTCAGTTGTTTCACACTTTTTTGTTAAGTATATAATTCCACATGTGTTAATTCATAGTTTTGATGCCTTCAGTGTGAATGTACAATTTTCATAGTCATGAAAATACAGAAAAATCTTTAAATGAGAAGGTGTGTCCAAACTTTTGGTCTGTACTGTGTATACACACACTGCACATGTATACACACACTGCACATACACATGTGTATACACACATACTGCACATACATATGTATATACACACATACTGCACATACACATGTATATGCATACACTACCCATACATGCACATATATACACACACTGCACATACACTTGTATACACACACTGCACATACACTGGTATACACACACTGCACATAGACGTGTATACACACATACTGCACATACACACATATATACACACATTACACATACATGCACATGTATATACACACTGCACATATACATGTGTATACACACACTGCACATATACATGTATATACACACTTACTGCACATACCCATGTATATACATAAACAACCCATACATGCACATGTATACACACACTGCAAACACACATGTATACACACACTGCACATACATGCACATGTATATACACACTGCACATAGACGTGTATACACACACTGCACATACACATAAAAATATGCACACACTGCACATATACTTGTATCTACATATATACACACACTGCACATATATATAAATGCCTATACACACATGTATACCCACACACTGCACATACTGTACATAAACATGTATATAAACACACTGCACATACATATGACTCGCCCCCTGGGCCGTGGGGCACTCGGATCCAGGCAATAGGGGAACGCTGGGGGTAGTAGTGGCGACCAGGTCCGTGTCTCAGGGTGGTCAGACCAGTGGTAGTCCCCTTATAAGTTTTAAATGATGTCCGACTACGCCACCTGTGGATTTGCGGTCATTAGGAACCGCCGCTGCAGGGCAGACCGCTGGGGCTGATGGTGGGTGCAGCTGAGGTGGTGTGACTCCCCACGGGAAGAGTGCATCCCCAGGGCAGTGTAGTGAATGGTGGGAGTGATGGTGGTGAGAGTCCCAGTACCGGTAGTGCTGGAGGCGCGAAGGAGCACACAGACAACAAGTTACAGTCCAGGGTCTTTACTCACAGTTCATTTGTTCCGGGTCACTTCTGACAGCAGTGACCGCCCGAGCCGTGCTACGTCCACCAGGTGTGGGGCTCGGTCAACTCCCAGGCAGCTCAGAAGTATGGCTCAGGACCCCCTTCAATCCTTCCTCTGGCCTGCCTCACCAGTGACCGACTTTTGTCCAGCTGCCGCGGACCTGCGCGGGTAAACGTGGGCCCCGTTCCCCACTGTTCTATATGGTGCCTTCCTAGCAGGTTTGATGAGGTGCTGTACCAATAAATGGTCACAGCCTCCGGTCTTTGGCTGAGGGTTGTTTCTCCTCCACCAACTTGGGATCCGGTACCCTTAATCTGCCTGACCCTTCACCCGGTATTCTCGTGGGTTCTTAGGGTCCCTTCCACCTTCTTGTTCCTGAGCCCCTCTGTTCCTCTGTCTCTTCTTCTCCTCTTTTCTGTTCCTCCTTCTTCTCCTTTCTCGTGGAGCTGGGCTGAGAAGGAACCACAGCTCCCCTTCACCTCCTCTCTCTCTCCATTCTCCTCCTCGGCCTTTCTCTAGGCCCACTCTAGAGTAGAGCTCCTACAGAGCCTCTACTCCCTGTCTTCTCCTCTCTCTGCACAGACTGACTGACTGTCCTAAGATGGTGCCCACCTTTTATACCTCCCTCTAGCAATGAGCCCAGGTGACCAGCAACCAATGGGCTCCTACCTACGCTCAGGAACCAACCCCTATCTGCTCCTACATCACTGGGTATTCCTCCCCCCTCCCCACTCCAGCCAGGGACATGGTCTGTCGTACCTGCATTTCTGTCTAATGGGAGCACCGTTGAGCTGTCCCTCGGAAATGGGGTGAGTGTGCTGTATGCAGCTAACTAAGCCCTGGTCCACACTCCATCCTTACCTGGGAGTGGAATATCATACCTCTGGCAGAGGTGCAATACCCCTGTAGCGGCCGAACCCTCGGGGCGCTACACATACACATATATACACACTGCATATATGGTACATACCAGCCTGCCTCCTCTTCAGTTCTTCTAGACTCCCGCAGTTATAGGACCTTTGGTGACATCATGGTCACATCACCGTGATGTCACCAAAAGTCCTTAAGCAGTCTTAACCTCAGAATAGAAATGCTGGGGCCCCTAAGAGAGTTGGGACCCCGAGCAATTACCCTATTCCCCCCTTTTCCTACCTCTTCCTAACACCGGTCCTGACTGTAAATATGGCTTATTTTTGGAGTAGGGCTTATATTTCAAGCATACTGCAAAAATCCTGTAAAATCATGGTAAGGGAAACAGAGCTCTGAAGAGTATACATAAAACACGCTGTACGTACAGTCCAGTAACAGCATCCCACAACAATCACACACAAAACATTATCTATGTGCTGCTAACAGATTTATTAATATAACATACAATACGAAACCAAACATTGTCACCCAAAGAACATAGAAACCACAAATGTTCTGCTGTCAATTAAAAACATTTGCATTTCTTGTCCTTAAGCCAAGGCAACTGAAGAGAAGAAAAGACACTGGATAATTGAATCCATGCTGTCGACTTGGAATTGTGATTTACATTGTTTTCTGTCACAGTGATACTCGCTTTATGTTACTTACACTTGTGGCGTATGAGAAGGTCCTTATATACATTACAGGTTATTGCTTATGAAATTATTTAGCCCCTTAAAGACTGGACTATCTTCCATTTTGCTCCTTCTTTTTCCCCCTTTTTCTTCCAAGAGTCATTTTATTTTTCCATCTACAAAGCCATATGAGGGCTTGATCTTTGTGGGACAAGTTGTAATTTTTAATGGCATCATGCAGTTTAACATACAATGTATTAGGAAATAGAAAAAAATCCAAACGCGCTGAAATCACGTAAAAAATGCAATTCTGCAGTTATTTTGGGGGATTTGTTTATTGTATGGGAGAAATCATCTGTCAATATGATTTTATAGATCATGGTGACTGCGGTGATACCAAAACTTGTAAAGTTTTTTTTTTATTTAAATAGTGAAAATAAATTCTAAAATTGGTAAAAAAAAAATGGTTTGTGTCGTTTTATTCTGAGATCCATATAGTTTTCATTTTTAAGTCGATTGAGCTGTGTGATAATTTGCTTTTCAGCGTAGCAAGCTGACGTTTTTATTGATACCATTTTTAGGTAGATATGACATTTTGTTCGCTTCCTATTGCACTTTTTGGGAGCGTTGCAAAGAACAAAAAAATAAGATATATTTCAAAATTGCTTATTTTCATGTGTATTATTGATTTATAAAACAAAAATTTAAAAGACAGTTATTCTGTATAATTTCAGTTGAATTTTGGTAATAGAAAGTTATTAGTTGTTCATTCTTTTGCAAAAACTTTTATAATACCTATTTAAAAGTTTTTAGCTGTAGCCAGATAGATTAGTCTCCTTTTCTGTCAAAGAAGTCATTGCACTAGACCAGAGGTCTCCAGCCTTTTGTACCTTGTAAGCCAAATTTAACCCCGCTGACCATAAGAACTTATACTCTACAGAAGAGAGAGGACCTCACTGACCATAAGAACTTACACTTTACATGAGAGCGAGAGAAAGGACCCTGCTTATCATAATAATTTACACACTACAGGAGAGAGAGAGGACCCTGCTGACCATAAGAGCTTATGTGGCGCCCCTGAGGGTTCAGTCGCCACAGAGGTACTGCACCTCACCCAGAGGTGTGGTGTCTCCTTCTCTCAGGTAAGGAGGGAGTGCTGCCTGGAACCCCAACACCCACATTCAACACTACACTACTCTAGGCTGGCTGGAAGGGCAAGATGCACTGTGTTTCTGTTGAGCCCTGTCCCTGGCTGGAGTGGGGGGAACCAAAGAGAGGGGGAACCAGTAGTGGGTGAGGGTGGAGGATGCAGAACAGGGGAGCCCCATAATAGGAGGTATATAAAGGGAAGCCATCTTAGGGTGGCAGGGATAGTGCAGAGGACAGAGTGGGTAGCAAGGAGAGGAGGGGATCAGAGTCTCTTTAAGAGCTCTGCTCCATAAGGGGCCTAGTAACAGAGGCCCAGGAGGGGAGCAGAGGAGGAAGGCTCCGTCGACAGAAGGTATCCCAGGGGGTACGGTGAGTGCAGGACAGCACCCGTACACCCAAATCTGCCAGGTGTCAGAGGGATCAGGCCGCAAGAAGGGAAACGGTCCCTGGACCAGCCGTGTTACTCCAGGTCTCGGCTGGAAAACCGGAGGCTTCTGCACTTCCATGGTGCAGTTGCCACAGTCTCACCCTAGTCACCGTGAAGGGCATCGTGAGTAGGTCCGGGAACTCCAGGTTGCCCAGAGGGACTTCAGAGCATCCGATCGGGACTGTGTGTGGGAAAGCGCAGGGCAGGAGGGAGAAGACCCGGCGCGAGAAGTCGGTCTAGTAAGGAACATAAAGAAAGCGGGGTTCCGTCAAGCGCTCCTGATATACCTGAGAAAGTGCTGGACCCCTTGTTTGGTGGACGCAGTGCGACGTGGGAGGCTGACACCCGTACAGTGTTCCTGAGGAACTTGAACAGAACTGTGAGTAATCTCGGATGACTGCACTCCACTGCCTCCGTCAGTTATTTCCGCTGTGCCATATCTCCTGCACCACAAACCCCAGCATCACCATCATCTGCACCTACACTGCCCTGGGGCCCGCTCCACCTGTGGGGCCGTTCCAACTCAGCTGCCCTACCAACCGCCCCAGACGTCTGAAGCAGCGCTGGTATCTATTACCAGAAACCACAGGTGGCGTCACGAACACTTTCTAAGAATTACAAATCCCACAAAAATATATTCAATCCCTATTTTTGTTGACCGCCCTGGGTCACAGACCGGGCCGCCGCCACTGTGACATATCCCTTACCTCAGCATCTACAGGCCCGGCACCGAGTACCCCACGGCCCTCGGGGCGCATCACTTACACTCTACCGCTGACCATAAGAGCTTGCACTTTACAGGAGAGAAAGAGAGGACCCTGCTGACTATAAGAGCTTACACTCTACAGGAGAGAGAGATGACCCCGCTGACCATAAGAGCTTACACTCTACAGGAGAGAGAGAGGATCCCGCTGACCATAAGAGCTTACACGCTACAGGAGAGAGAGGACCCTGCTTACCATAAGAGCTTACACGCTACAGGAGAGAGAGGACCCAACGGACCATAAGAGCTTACACTCTACAGGAGAGAGAGAGGACCCTGCTGACCATAAGAGCTTACACTCTACAGGAGAGAGGACCCTGCTTACCATAAGAGCTTACACTCTACAGGAGAGAGAGAGGACCCTGCTAACCATAAGAGCTTACACTCTACAGGAGAGAGAGAGGACCCTGCTGACCATAAGAGCTTACACTCTACAGGAGAGAGAGAGGACCCTGCTTACCATAAGAGCTTACACGCTACAGGAGAGAGAGAGGACCCTGCTTACCATAAGAGCTTACACTCTACAGGAGAGAGAGAGGACCCTGCTTACCATAAGAGCTTACACTCTGCAGGAGAGAGAGAGGACCCTGCTGACTATAAGAGCATACACTCTACAGGAGAGAGAGGACCCTGCTTACCATAAGAGCTTACACTGTACTGGAGAGAGTGGACCTCACTGATCATAAGAGCTTACACTCTACAGGAGAGAGACTAACCCACTGACTCTGGAGATAGAAACAGACTCTGCTGTACAAACTGTGCTCCACTGGGAACACTGATCTATGATGGCCCAGGTACCAATGGAAAATGACGTTAGCCATCTCTCTGATGCTTCGGCAGTATGAGAAATGGTGGCGGGCAAGTTTTTTTTTTTTGAGAACCGCGAATCGAATTTCAACGTAAATTTGACTCGTACCCGATCCTCCAGGGGTTGATTCGCTCATCTCTAATATTAATAATAAAGTGCAGGGACAAAAAATTGTGAATTTACAAATAGATATTCCAGTCTGAAATATGACACTGACAGTATACCATCCAAACTGGCATGGGTATTGGGATTTTCATACGTCTGCAATATTGTCATTGTGGATGTTTTATTGTAGCCAGTACATACAGTCATAACTCAGGGCTGCTTGGTGCTGCGAGCCACATGTGAGGTTAGGCACCAATGCAATAAACAAAGCCTTGTTGATCCTCTTAGACATTTTTGAATCCAAAATGGCAATAAAATGTATCATTGGCAATCATTTCCATTATGTATTTATTTAATGAATTATATTTGTCTTAGAGCCTTGGCTTCTTCGAGTATATGCCATGGTGATTGATGGAGTTGTGACCTATGCAGGGCCGCCATAAGAAATATATTGCCCACATATAGGCAAATGTTCATGACTCATGACTTTCTAATATGTCCACCAACTTGCATCCATCACCCCTCATTTACATCCATTTGGTTGACACCTGAGTAAGGCTTTTCCACTCAAGCATAAGGACACAAATGAACATTTTATATTTAGTAACTTACTTCGGTGAAGAAATAAAATATTAATTGCACCGCATACATTTAAAGATGCTAAATTAAACGGATTTCCACTTTCCACTTGAACTTTTAAATACTCAGAAACTTCTTACTGCTTACCACTGCACTGTATTTCTAGACTGTTTGCTGCCCTTATATCAGCTTTGTAAACAGTGGATGGCGACAGTAATCCCATTCATAACATTCAAGATGGTGGTGATCACATACAGTAATTGACCCATGTGATCACCTGCCTGGCTGCCTGCTCTTCTTCTGGTATGACTGAATGTATTGTTTTGATATTGTAGAAACTCACCCGGGAAAATAGGTAACACTCTAAAAACTGCAACTGACCCTGCCGGTTGCTGTACAGACTAGAGATCCTGATCCTGCCGTCTCTAGTGGTTCCTGCGTGAGCTGAGATAGCCCTAACCACAGACTAGATGATGGCAAGTCAGACCTATGCTGCCTGAAAGGCTGTCATGAGCTTCATGTTCCTCCTAAAGAACCAGAGGGCAGAGCAGAGTGCAAATTATCTACAGAAGGGAGAGTGTGCTGAAATAGAAAGAGATTCCAGAGTGAGTAAAACAAACCATGAAATACAAAATAAAGGATTAAGTACGTACTGTTAGAGTATATGCTGCCCACTTCCTAAAAAGAAACAGAAGAAAGGTGGAGGGTAAAGAACATATACCGCAGAAAGATAAACCCTGTTAGTTTTTTTTAGTTTGCTGGTCACATGACCATTTTTGCCTATTTAATCCGGCTCCACCCTTCTGGCCTTGCTGGACTTCATTGTATTTACTACTCTTGAGCTAGCTTGGTGCTCTGTTGCCGTTCTCTGTTAGTTTTGCTAGGTCTTCTGACCTCTATGCTTTTTGTTGTGTGTTTGTCTTTGACTGCTACTATTTCTGCTAGGAGGTGTCCAACTTATCCCAGTCCCTAGTTCTTGTAGGGATCCCTCCCTCACATCTATAGGTCTTCGTACAGACTAGCCGAGGACTTTAGCGGGTCTGATCGCAGGATCAGGTTCCCCGTTACATCGTAGGGATCTAGTTTAGTTCTATGGTAGGGACAGATCTCCTGTCTTTCCTTAGTCCCTGTAGCAGATCATAACAGTAAGTCAAAAAAAAAAAAAAAATTTTCTCTGAGGAAAGACCTCCAGTTTTCCATCATGGTCTCGGTTCAAGATTTGGCTCAACGCTTGCAGGGACTCTCTCTGGAGGTGGCCAAGCTCCAACAACACGTGAGTAGCTGTTCTGGAGCACATTTTGTGGAACCAAAGATACGTCTGCCTGATTTATTTTTTGGCGAACAACAAGATTTTTTTTCTTTTAAAAATGCTTGTTTATTGTATTTTCGTTTGAGACCCGGTTCCTCTGGTGATGAATCACAGCGCATAGGGTTCATAATGTCACTTTTGCGCAAAGATCCTCAGGGATGGGCCTTCTCTCTCCAACCTAGTGATTCGTGCTTTAGATCAGTGGATAGTTTTTTTTCTGCTTTGGGTTTGTTGTACGATGATCCTGATCGTGTCTCATCTGCTGAGTCTGAATTGAGACGTTTGAGGCAGGCATCAGGTAATGTGGAAAAATATTGTTCTCACTTCCGTCGGTGGTCTGCCCAGGTGGGGTGGAACGATTCAGCTTTGAAAAGCTTGTTTCTTGCAGGGCTAGGTGAAAGGGTTAAGGATTTACTGATTGCTTATCCCACACCTGGAAACTTGCAGGAGGCAATGCAATTAGCTATACGGGTGGACAGGAGACTGCGTGCAAGGGTTAATGAGAGCAAATCCTCTACTATGTCAGCTCCGAGTCCTGAGAGGGTCTGTGCTGACAATGGTGAGCTGATGGAGATTGGGGCGATGGCACCCCGCTCTCAGGAAAAAGACCGCAGGCTTTCTGAAGGCTTGTGCTTCTATTGCGGAAATTCTGGTCATTTTATTAAGAACTGTGTGCTTCGTATGAAGAAAGAAAAAAAAATGGTCAGTCATGCACGTATTGCCTGTTTAAATTCTAAGTTAGTATTCCTATCTGCTACTACCGCTGCTCAGGATGAATTAATTGAATTTCGGGTATTTGTGGATTGTGGTTCTACTCTGAATGTGATTGATGGGGGATTCTTGGAAAAACTTAGATTAGAACCTAAAACTTTGTCATCCCCTATTGCTGTGGTTTCTGTTGATGGCTCTCCCTTGAAGAGTGTTACTCATAAGGTCTGTGAATTTCCCCTCACTATTAATGGTATTCATCAAGAGAATTTGGATTTGGTGGTATTGGATAATTTGCCGTCTCCAGTAATATTGGGGTTACCCTGGTTAAAATTGCACAATCCTGTACTGGATTGGTCTACCAATGAAATTAAGTCCTGGAGCCCTAAGTGTTATGACAAGTGTTGTAACGGACGTATTGCTGCGGTGGAAAAAGGGGAATTACCTGTACCTATTCAGGATTTTTGGAGAGTTTTTTCTGAGGAGGAGTCACAAATTTTGCCTTCCCATAGAGACTATGATTGTACCATTGAATTTGTCCCTGGAGCGACTCTTCCTAAAAGTCGCTTATTTAATCTTACTATTCCTGAGAGAAAGGCTTTGGAGGAATACATACAGACAAGCTTGGCCGCCGGTCACATTAGGCCTTCCAAGTCTCCTGTGGCTGTTGGATTTTTTTTTGTAAAAAAAAAAAGATGGCGGTTTACGTCCTTGTCTGGACTTTCGTGAGATTAATAAAATTACTGTACGCAATCCTTACCCACTGCCATTGATTTCTGATTTATTCGCCTGATCTGGAGTCTCATTGGCGGAGCGTAGGTGAGGTTTTACAGTTATTAATGGACAATTCGCTTTTTGCTAAGCTGGAGAAATGTGAGTTCGCTGTACAGAGAATTAGTTTTTTGGGCTACATTATCTCCAGTGAAGGTTTTGAGATGGACCCGGTTAAAGTTCAAGCTGTGCAGGAATGGCCTAGGCCTATTGGTTTGAAATCGATACAGAGGTTTGGGGGTTTCGCCAATTATTACAGAAAATTCATAAAAAAAATTTCTATTATTGTCAAACCGCTGACCGATCCCACCAGGAAAGGTGCTAATGCGGTTCAGTGGACTTCTGAGGCCATTGAAGCTTTTGTGTTTCTAAAGGAGAGGTTCACCTCTGCTCCCATCCTTATGCAGTCTGATGTGACTAAGCCGTTTTTGGTTGAGGTTGATGCTTCTTCGGTGGGGGTCGGTGCGGTGTTGTCTCAGAAAAACAAGGATGGAGTACATCCCTGTGCCTTTTTCTCAAAAAAATTTTCTGAGACTGAACTTAATTACGATATTGGGAATCGGGAATTGCTGGCGATTAAACTCGCATTTGAACACTGGCGTCACCTCTTGGAAGGTGCTGAATTTCCCATTCAGGTTTTCACTGATCATAAAAATCTGATCTATCTTGATGCTGCCAAACGCTTGAATGCCCGTCAGGCTAGGTGGGCACTTTTTTTCTCGCGGTTTAATTTTTCCGTTACTTACATCCCGGGTACCAAGAATGTAAAAGCGGATGCTTTGTCTCGCAGCTTTTCTCCCATGGTCGGTGTTGAGGAGGAAGAGGAGATCATTTTATAAGAAGGTGTTGTGATTGCTGCTTTGGACTCCGTTTTGGAGGATGAGATTCTTAAAGCTCAGGAGAATGCCCCATCTAACACTCCCCATGGGAGGTTGTTTGTGCCTAGGACCTTTAGGAGAGATTTGTTTGTTGAGTGTCATGAGTCTCGGTTGGCAGGTCATCCAGGAATTTCTGAGACCAAGAGACTTGTGGGTCGCAGTTTTTGGTGGCCTGGATGGCAGAAGGAAGTCATTAAGTGGGTGCGCCAATGTACTGTGTGTGCTAGATCCAAGTCTTCGCATGCTCCTGCTGCGGGGTTGCTTTGCCTTCTGGAGGTTCCTAGTGCACCTTGGACACATCTGGCTATGGACTTTATTACTGACCTTCCCCCCTCTGAAGGTTTCACGGTCATCTGGGTGGTCGTGGACCGTTTTAGCAAGATGTGTCACTTGGTTCCCTTCATCAAACTGCCTTGCGCTAAGACACTCGCTAAGGCCTTTGTCAAGGAAATTGTCAGACTACATGGTGTTCCTACTGACATTGTTTCTGATAGGGGACCTCAGTTCGTGGCTCGTTTTTGGCGTGCCTTTTGTGACAGGTTGGGAGTTCATTTGTCGTTTTCATCCGGATATCATCCTGAGTCTAATGGCCAGACAGAAAGGAAGAACCAGGATGTTGAGCAGTTCTTGCATTGTTTTGTGGCAGACAATCAAGAGGGGTGGTCTGAGTTTCTGCCACTTGCTGAATTTGCTCTTAACAACCATACATCCTCTTCTGCTGGGTGTTCGCCTTTTTTTTGTTGTTCTGGGAGACATCCGTCTTTTGGGTCATTCTCCAAATTGGTTTCGGCTGTGCCTGAGGAGGAGAGTTTTTCCGGTGATTTGGAGAGAGTTTGGACGGATGTGCGTGGTAATCTTCAGGAGGCTAACAAAAAATCTAAGAGGTACTTTGATAGGAAACGGCAAGAGGTTTTGTTTGCTGTTGGTGACATGGTTTGGTTGTCCTCTAAGAATCTGCGATTGAGGATTCCTTCTAAAAAATTGGGTCCCAAGTTCGTAGGGCCCTTTAAGGTGCTTCAGATAGTTAACCAATCTGCTGTTAGGTTGGAGGTTCCTACGTCCTGGAAGATTAACCCGGTGTTTCATGTTTCTCTGTTGAAAAAAGCTGATGTGTCGGATGGTGACGCCTCTGCTACTGTTCCTCCGGTGGTGGAGGACGGGGAATATGAAATTTCCCGCATCCTAAATTCTAGACGGTATAGAGGGAGTTTGCAGTATCTCGTCACTTGGAAGGGTTTCGGACCTGAGGATAACTCATGGGTGAGGGCGGATGATGTTTCTGCTTCCAGACTTGTCAGAGCTTTTCACAGGAGGTTTCCTGGTAAGCCTGGGCCTAGGGGATCCGGAGGATCCTCTTAGAAGAGGGGGTACTGTTAGAACTCTCCTGTTAGTTTTTTTTTTGTTTGCTGGTCACATGACCATTTTTGCCTATTAAATCCGGCTCCGCCCTTCTGGCCTTGCTGGACTTCATTGTATTTACTACTCTTGAGCTAGCTTGGTGCTCTGTTGCCGTTCTCTGTTAGTTTTGCTAGGTCTTCTGACCTCTATGCTTTTTGTTGTGTGTTTGTCTTTGACTGCTACTATTTCTGCTAGGAGGTGTCCAACTTATCCCAGTCCCTAGTTCTTGTAGGGATCCCTCCCTCACATCTATAGGTCTTCGTACAGACTAGCCGAGGACTTTAGCGGGTCTGATCGCAGGATCAGGTTCCCCGTTACATCGTAGGGATCTAGTTTAGTTCTATTGTAGGGACAGATCTCCTGTCTTTCCTTAGTCCCTGTAGCAGATCATAACACCTGCACATGCTCAGAATGCTTTCATAGAGTGTCAGATACCAAATGAAGCAGAATAAATTCCAAGAGAATATATTTTTCAAGGAACATACGTGCCCTTATCAACTCACCCAACTTTGAAATCTAATCAAAATTGTGCTCATTGGTTCAATCAACTTTTTAACATTGACATTGAAGTGCACCACCCTAAAGGCAAAGGGAGATCGATGATAATCTGCTAATAAGTATCATATTGACTGCTAATGTAGACTACTGTAATACTGTGAGACTGGCATAACTGGCATATGTGGTTATCTTCCCCAATTTCCATCCTAGGAAGGAAAGGGTGCCATTTATTTTGTGCCTTTACCTAAAAAGTTACCTTGGCGGTGTGTTCTTAGTTGATTGACACTTCACACTAGTGGCATCTTTGAGCCAGTGGCCCAAACTGTTCTCTCTCCGATGGTGTTAGCAAAGGCTACTTAGCCTCTGCAGCATCAAAAGAGCACAATGACTCTGCAATATCAAAAGAGTGTCTCTGAAACTGGCCAGATCCAGGAATTCAGACAGCTTCAGAGCAGCACTTACAAGCTCTTTTAGAGAGAGCTTTTATGCGCTATATTCCTTGCCTAGGAGATTGGCCACCACTGCTTTGAAGTTAGCTGGATCGCTGGCTAATAAAATAAAACAATCCCTCTATTCCTGAGAACAGAGAGGATTTCCAAGCAAGAGCATTGCAAAGTGGCCATAATTGTACAAGAACTTTGCAATTGTACCAATTTAAAGGGGTTGAATGAACACTTGTCACTCGTCATGTTTTGCCCCATTAAAATAAAAACACTTATACTCACCTTCTGTGCCCGTGTTATTCCAGCTGTTTCAGCATTCCCGTTCCTGGGGCTCACATGACGTTGTTATGTCACGTCAGCCCTGCTCTCTGACTTCCTCTTGATAGTCTATTTGTCCGAAAGTGGGGAGAGTGAAACCAGTGCTGATTGGTCCGCTGGGCTCGTGTGACATAAAATCCTCATGTGAGCCCCAGGAATGCTAATGCGTACACTGCTGGAACGGCAGTACGAGAGCGGAGTATACTTGTTTTTATTTCAATTTGGCAAAACATGAGGAATGAGAAGGGGTTGTCCTAGTAGTGGACACCCCCTTTAAAGGGAACCTGTCACAAGTTATTTGGATTATAAACCATGCCCATCACCTTTAAAATCATGTAAATGGGGTTCCTACAACCCCTTTATATTTTCATAGGTGCCCCTGCAAACCTCTAAAAAAGTGTTTTATACATATCTGCATGTATATTGTGTGGTCCAGTCCAATGGGCGAATCCAGAATGCAATCAATGCTGCCCTGGACCCTTCAAACATCGCGCCTTCTATCTGGATGGAAGTGGATGACATGCCTACGTTACCTACACGGTGCTCGAAGTCTTGCGTGTAATCAGTGGAATTTATAAGCCAAAGAACTGGTGACAGGTTCCCTTTAAAATGATGAGACAACCTGTTTTAACAGCTCTTCTTCTGTACAATGATGAAAACAGAGATAAGAGGAAAGGATGGAGTGGATAATGTTACACTCCATCCCGGTCATTTTGTGAAACTCGTGCTGTGAGAGGGGAGAGGGAGCAGTAGGGACAGGATTCTTATTGGTCAGAGCACACAGCTCCCCGCCAGGAAAAACAGCATATATATAGAGAGAATGTACATAAATGATTCAGATGGGTAGAAATGGCCGAAAAGATGAAGGTTACACATATTTCTGGCTTCACTACACCTCATATATATCTACAGCTGCCTATTGTGGGATTGGGATCTTACATTTTGATGTCCGGCCCATCAGTCTAAACTTAATAACTCATTCAAAATCAACACCATGAGTTATAAGCAATAACCATATTTGTATAATCCGCATATTACAAAAAAAATATATATATAAAAAGGAGAATTTGTTCTGACGTGAAGTTATACCTCTCGCTGACATCTGGCTGGAATACATTGTCTGGAAAAAGCAAAGTTTAGTTTTGTTAAAAAAAAAAAAATATTCTAAACTGATTCAGGCTGTGAGTGAAATGTTACGGCCAAGTATGCTAGAACATAATAATAAAAGCCCTATAATGATTTATGGCCTCGGTATCGTTTTTGCATTGTACTGGAGCTTGATTTCATGTCGGTAAAGATAAAATACATCTTCTTGAACATTAGACAAATGTTCCGACTTACCTCCTATAAATTAACCTTGTGTCACTTCTTAGGATACTAGGGGCTACTTTAGTACACCTCGTTCACTGCACTTAATCATGTTTGTTTTTTTTACAGGTTTTCCTTTTTTTGGGGGATGTAGCCTAAGCGCGCCCATCAGTATTGGTTTACATATAGTACCGTTTCCACATGTTTCCATCCATTTTCCAGTTGTAAATTTACACGCTCCTAAAACCGTGTCATGGACTTGTCCACACTCCAGTGAAATAGATACCAGATATATTTCATTTTAGAAATTGTGTACTGAAGTCCCACCTTAGTTGCAAAATAGGAAATTGTGCAAAAGTGCGTGATCCCATAGTAAACGGATTTCATCCATGTGTTATTAAGTAATACTTTATGGGAAATGTGAAAGAAGCAGGAGATTAAATCATTTTTTATCAATTTTTAAGGGTGGAGTCATTTTTTTAAGCTCCGCAAAATAAAAAGTACTAAAGAAAGTGTATAAAGTGAACAAAGGATAAAAATGTGTAGTAATCTTCTGTTTATGAGGCTACTTCCCAAGATGAGTATTTGTTTAGTTTTTGACGTTGCAGATTTTCTGATGCATTGCTTCACCTATTAGGTAAATTAAGCTAATTGTGTTTTTTCGCTGTGTTTTTTAGTGCATTTTTTACACGCTTGTTTTTTAAGCTGTAATTTTTGCCTTTTTTTGGTGTCTCTTGTTGAAAAATAAAGCTTCTTTGTTTTAGATACATCCTGGTATTTGGCTTTGACAAAACTTTATCATAGCTCCCAACCATCCCAGATTTGGGGACACTGTCCAGACAGTCCAGATTTGGGGATACTGTTCACTGTCCCGGGAGGTCAGGGCAATGTCCCATCTTCCACTCACTCTGTGCAATGTCTCTCTCCTGCCGTTTGATGTCTTCACAGTTCTAAGTTCCTCTTCCCCTGACTCTGGGTGGCGAGGCTGGCATCTCTCTGCTCTCTACATACTTAAATTCAATTATTCAGTCTTCTCATTCATTCATTATTCATTCAATTTGAATTATTATTCATTCTCATTCTTCTCTTTTCTTGAGATCTGTTCTCTCTAGTGATTGAACACCCAACCTCTATCGTTGCAGGCAGCAGCAAAAGCTATAAACTACAATCTGTGAAGTGTAGTTGAATTTTTTCTTCTTGAATATGTAGTGTATTGTCCTAAATTTCAGGCAAATTGTACTGGTATGTAAGATATATCTCTATATACCAGTACATTTTTATCTACCTGTATTCTAGAGGTAAAATAAAAGTCAGATCTTTTTATTTTACCTCTTTGTATTACAGCGGTCCTATCTTTTACTTCTTACGGTCGACATAGCTGTTTGAGGCTTCGTTTTTGCAGGATGACTTGTAGGTGTAATTCATGTTTCATTTACATAAATGTTAATTTCAGGATAAATGCTGAAAAAGGTAATTCCGACACAGATGTTACATTTTTTTCATCTATTTTATAAATGATGCTATACAGTTTTAACTGAGTGATTATTATTATACAAAATACGTCTATAGAATTAATTGCCTTGGGTCTTTAATCAGTTTTATTTATTGTAAAAAAAATATATATATTTATAACTTTTTTTGATTTGTTTTGCTTAGCTTGATATTTTAATACAACATAGTTTTTATTTATTCATAAATCTTTTTAAAATTTCTCAAGTAATTTTCTATACATATATATATAAATATATTAGTATATTTGCCAATACATTAGCCTGTGCACTTCACAATCTGTTGTTCAGTAATAACTATGTATTATGCCAACAAGTAATATGTCCAGGGCCCTTAAAATTATTTATAGATGATTTCTGCCCATAGATGACATGAACACTAATTGTGTCACAGAAGTTTCATCACTGTGTCAAAGGAGCTTGTCGTGATGCATCTACTGCCACTCATCGTATGTCTTATGTTAATGGGGTCAATGGCACTCCAATCAGTTTTGATGGAGACCTGAAACTGTATCATTCTTACCATTTAAAATGACAAAAACCCTGAAGGAATTTACAAATGTAGATGTTAATTGACTGACACATCCTTATAGAATTCCCTAAAAGTGCTTTTCAATGAGTTCAGAATATAGAAAAATGGAGACATGCGTGTAGCGACGTGCACCAGGATGTAGAAAAGACAAATTAGGTTTGATTTATTTTATTCAGATAAATTGATATGCACTTTAAGGTATAAACCCTTTCCTTAGATAAATAAATCATAAAGTTTGCATGTTAAAAATATTTTTAAAGGGTATGTCCAGAGGGTAAAAAAAATAAAAATACAAGTGGCTCAGAATGGGTTATAAAACAGGCTGACACTCCCTTGTTAAAATGGTACTTTTATATAGATAACACAGGACCCACCTATAACAATAGATAATGGACACAGCTCACCTCCTCCCCCTCCCTGCATAATGACCTCTGTACAGAGCATGCCCACAACACTCTCCCGTAAAAATTAATGAACATATGTAGCTGCTGTAATGTATATATATATATATATATATATATATACCTCTTGAAGCTCATCAAGAGAATGCCAAGAGTGTGCAAAGCAGTCATCAAAGCAAAAGGTGGCTACTTTGAAGAACCTAGAATATAAGACATATTTTCAGTTGTTTCACACTTTTTTGTTAAGTATATAATTCCATATGTGTTAATTCATAGTTTTGATGCCTTCAGTGTGAATGTACAATTTTCATCGTCGTGAAAATACAGAAAAATCTTTAAATGAGAAGGTGTGTCCAAACTTTTGGTCTGTACTGTATATATATATATATATATATATAACTACTGTTAACAGTTGCACAAGCAAGATAGTGGCCCCACAATCACATACAGAAAATATAGTTAAATCTACATTTGGAAAATAAAAACAGATAAGAAAAAAATAATATTTATTACTCTGGTCTTAATTAGTAAAGAAAGAATTGTGATACATTTCCTTTAATCACCAACCAACTTTTTTTTTTTATAGAAAGTTTAGTTTATTAGATAGCTGGGTTCATATTTAGATCGTCAGATGTCTCCTTAGTTCTTAGACAATCAACACAGGTTTCTTTGAAGTCGTTTACTATGGAAATTCCTGCACAAGTTATGGCATTAATTTGTATTTTACAAAACACGAAATACCAAACCACATCAAAGGTCCAGTACACATCAGCTCCGTGTTTCTTTGTTTCCCGTAACATTGTTCACCGAAGATGTGTAATGTTTCCTCATCATTTTAATATATCAAGGTGACTTGCTGTCTTATCTTTTTCCGTTAATCCAAAGAGGTAAGAAACTTTATAATATGTCATATTACAGAAAAATACTTTTCTCCACTCATTAGACTCCTCTTCTCTTCCTTTTACTGGTAAAATCTTTAAAGAGGCAAGTATGACTATTATCAGCTTGAGGGCTTGCCCACACTGGCGTATATTCTCTCATGCAAGAGAATTGGGCCGATTATGCTAATGACACTTGGCTCAAACTCTGTCAAAGTTTGAGCCAAGTGTCAGTTAATGTGGTGCGGGGCGATAGTCATGGGCGAGGTACTTGTCTTTCACACTCCAGGCACGCTACATGAAGATGGGGGTCCTGGCTGGGTGTGTGGGCTTCATCCATAGAGGCGCTTGATGCCGGTGACTATGGCTGACCAGGAACAGGCGTTGAGCAGTTCAATGAGGGAGACCACCAGCCAACAATAAATAGTTTTTTACTGAACAATAACTTGGTGTGGTGGGAATTATGTACAACAGATAGCAGGTGGGTAACTTCCCAAACGTGAAGAACACGGAGCATCTTCACACACATTTTCTGCTTTCCTTCTCTAAACTCATTTGCCTCTGCCTCAGCTAGCATCTCTACCTTCACCACCACCCAGCGCAGCACTTTGGGAGTCTCTCTGGTCCCCAATAACGGCACCACTGTACAGTAAGTGTGAGTCCTGTCCTCAACCCACGGTTCTGCGTCCTCCTTTTCCTTATGGGACTATGGCTGTTACTTAACTTCTTTACTTGCTATACCTTGGAACTCCCACCCAGGGCTCACTCTTCATTTCAAGTTTCCTGTTCCATTCTGGCCCGTTACCTCTCTGTCTTGCGAACTTGATCCCGTACTGCTAGGTGTCCTGTCCCAAGACCCGTCTCCGGTGCATCACTCTGTCCTTCTGTCACTTTTTCTTTCTCTTCTCCAGATCTCAATATCAACTGCCTCGATCTCCACTCACTTTGGGGACACCCGACTCTGCTGAGTAGTCAGACCAAAGATCTGCTTCAGCTGCAAGCAAGGCCCTGTCTGACTCACTACCAGG
Organism: Phyllobates terribilis; assembly: GCF_046119375.1. Lineage (NCBI taxonomy): Eukaryota > Metazoa > Chordata > Amphibia > Anura > Dendrobatidae > Phyllobates > Phyllobates terribilis. Next base: position 83,516,161 of record NW_027362764.1, read on the forward strand.
AAGTCCTCTCTGATCTTGCTGCATAGCCCCTCCCTCTCTGGGCTAGTCTCAACTCTTAACTCTATCCATACTTACTCACTACCGGTTGCTGAGCAGAACACAACTCTATCATCTAACAATGTAAAACATTATAATGCATCACATCACAGCAAATATCAACAATATTCTTACATCATCTGAGTGTGATCTGATTCTCTCACATGCATAAGTGAGGAGAAGATGGAGAACTTAATTTCTCCATCTTCTCCATTGTCTCTGCGCATGTACATTTGACTGCACTTAGATGTTTCACATGCTCCCATAGACTAGTATGGGTGTGTGTGATCCGAATATGGGAACCACTCACAGCATGCTGCGATTGCTTTCTTATGCCAGATCAGTATGGGAAGAGAATCACATATCGGCACTGCCCCATAGTATAACATTAGGCCTCGTGCTATCCGATAAAACATTGGATAACACTTGGCCATGTTATACACCAGTGTGAGAGTATAGCTGCTACCCTAATGAGTGAGGAGGAGAGAGGAAGAGAAAGCTGAAGAGAGAGCCACACACACAGAGACAATTTTTGCATCAAGTATGGACTCTACTGTGTCGCACCAGAGCTGGATTTATAGCTACACTGCTTTACTACTTCTCTAATATGTCTTACATGCTGCTGTTGTTTGTGATTGTGTGTGAGAGAGATAGGGGAGCAGAATCTTCCATTTTTTGTGTGTACTTTCTGTATGTGATATCATTGCAGCTAGTCTCTCCAATTCTGGAGCTAATTTTAGGAAAAATATTAATTACAACTGTAGCATACATAGAGGAAAACTGTCATAAAATGGTAATATATGCTAATAGTAAAGTATATTCTATGATCAGTGCAGTGCAGCAAGAGAAAACTGTACATCGGCTCATAGCTGCACAGTTCCTTCTCTCCCTGTACAGTTCCATCTGTATGATTGTTGCAAGAAAAGAAAGGAAACTCAATGTGATGTGCACATCATGTAAAGCTTCCTGTCCAGACACAACATAATGGACTTACATTAACAGGAACTCGTAACAATCTTTACTTTCCCTCTAGACACGTTTAAGCACTTGTATGGTTTTACAATAATATTGCTAAAAGACCTAATCTTTTTGAAAATAACAAAATCAGTCTTACATACCTACTGCCATTCCATCGCTGCCTGTCTGCTGCTGCAATGCAGACATTCAAATAGCTACAGTGGTGACATCACGTCTACAGTACGTGACCACTGCAGAAAATCAGTGGTTTCATGCTGTCTATATTTGGCTTAATTTTTCAATTAAATTAGAAAACCCCTTTAGGACTTTATGACATAAAAAGCACAAAAGCTTTTTGATATTTATGGCAAGAAAAAATTTCAGACATGACCAAATTAATTTTTTTTACATATGCTAAAGTCTGTTCAAATTGCTAAGTTATTGCAACTCCATTTTTCTTTAGCCACTGTGGTTATGTTTACAAAGCATTTTTCATCCATGTTCAGTGCATGCCAAAAGAGTGTCTTTTTGACGAATATTCAAGAGGTGTCGGCTAGAATATCTTTTTTTAAATTTTTAATCTTTTCAATGCAGATGCATCCTCCAAAAAAACGTAAACCACACAGTTTTTGTTTCTTCTGCAAGGGATTCTATGGGCGTAGTGTGCCAATTCATGCATGCCTAGCAGAAAACGACAAGGCTTGAACAGGAGAACGCCTTGTCATTGGCTGCTGGGCATGCATGAATTGGCCAAATTATGTGCTAAGTGTCTTCAATTTTTCCTATTATCTAGAGCAGTAATGCAATTCATATTTCATATTTTTCATGTTTATATGCTATAGCACTACAGGGTGCAACTTTATTTGTTAATTATGTTTAGAGATGGATACTTTGCACCTGTACACTCCAGTTTTCTGTTTGGAAGCGACAGTCAGTCTTTTGTTATTGACTAAGGAGAACAGCTAGCCTGGTTATATGCAGGGCTAGCCAGGTGATCCGATAAGTAGTAGTGCTGTAGTGCTAGGATTTAACCCTAGCCTACCTTGCTTTGAAACACAACATAGAACCATGCACTTAAAAGGAGTTGTCCAGCTCTATATAATTTTTTTCCTATGGGCCTGTTGTACCAGGCACCGATCTTTGCCAGCACAGAGCAGTCACAGACCGCTCCTGCCAGCGATTCAGCAACTTCTGCTGACATCATGTCAATGGAATAGCGCCTTCTTTTCTGCTTTGCTCTGTTGATGGGGCATGACTGTTGACGTCATGGTGATTGACAGTTGGCTCCCTGTTGCGTAAATGCAGGGAGCCGGCTGTCAATTAGCATGATGGTCGACAGTCATACCCTGTCGACAGAGCCACCCGGAAGAGCTGCTTTGTTGATGTTGAGCAGCTGAATCGCTGGCAGGAGGAACAGTTGGTGTCGGGTAGAACAGGCAGGTAGTTAGGAACTGTCTGTTAGTCTTTACACCCAAAGTAAAAAAAAAAATCCCTTTAAACCCTTTTAAACCCTTTAAAATTTCATGGGTTGCATAGAAGGAGGCAGGTTGTATTTCAACCCATACAATCCTAGAATTTGCAAAAAATATGTGGTGGTGTCAGTTGTGTCTGACCATCACTTACATCTACTTTCACTATAAAAATTACATGTCTGCTTAGCCAACCAAAAAGGGCATGTTAATGTTCAAGTCGGGAAAGATTGCTCTCAGCATCTCAAGTCTATGGCCAGCATTATTTAGCATTTATTATTACTAGTGTTGAGCCACCCCCGTAGTGTTCGAGTTCGGTTCGGTTCGTCGAACACCCGTGTGTTCGCCGAACTGTTCGTCGAACTGTTCGTCGAACACCTTCGAACACCGTTAAAACCAATGGCAGGCAAACAAAAACACATAGAAACACATAGAAAACACCTTCAAAGGTGTCCAAAAGCTGACAAACTGCTCAGAAGACATAACTAACACATGGAAAAGTGACAAGTACATATAGTCATGCGAAAATAAAAGAGGTGGAGGAGTAAAAGGAGGGGGAGACACAGATATAGGCATGTCATGCCCTTCTAAAATCCAAAAAGTGAGAAGCCGAGACGGCCAGTCCGCTCCTGCCCGTGCCACCTCCGTGTCGCCGGGTTTGTGCCAGAGCCGCGGTGAACCCTGACGGCCAGCCCCCCTCTCCCAATACTGGTGCCTGTCCGCTGGTGGGTTGAGCGAGCCCCCCTGTGGTGGAGGCAGCTCTAAGCTTTTTAATTTAAATTGTCTCTCTAATTTGAATGAATACACTTTAAATCCATTTACAAGGATCTATTGGAGGGCAAGTCTCATGCCAGCAGCCGCGGTAATTCCAGCTCCAGTAGCGTCCACTAAAGCTGCTGCAGTTAAAAAGCTTTTATAAGGATCGAGCTCGGCTGTCCACCGCAAGGCATCCTACTGCCAGTCCCAGCCCCTATGCCTTGGGGTGCCTCCTGATGCTCTTCACTAAGTATCCCATGGTCCCGAAGCATTTCCTTTGAAAAAATTAAGTGTCTAAACTACAGGTGGTGTAGCTTGCTTAACAGCCGGGATAATCCGCTGACTAGCAGACACTGCTACTAGGCACAAAGTATTTCCTGGGCTAGATGCAGTTAAAAATTTGTAATTAGATACTCTCGTTGGATGCTGAGAAAGCATTCCATAGAGTCTCCTGGCACGCCATATATGATTCTCTTAAAAAGCTTGGGGTAGGGGTCTAGGGGACCCTTTTATAGCCAAAATCACGGCCCTGTATCGCAATACGTCACCTAGGCTGAAGATAAATGGAACTGTAGCACCCTGAGGGCTCGGTTGCTACAGACGTATTGCACCTCACCCAGAGGTGTGATATCTCACTCTCAGGTAAGGATGGAGTGTGGATCAGGACCCGACACCTGCATGCATTACACCACATTGCCGTGGGGCAGGGCGACCAATATGCCCCTGAGATGGGCACGACAGTCCCTGTCCCTGGCTGGAGTGGGGGGAGGGAACACTGAGGAAGGGGAACCCTGTAGTGCAGGAGCAGGGAGGAAGCAGTTCCTGGGTGCATTGAGAAGGGAGTATAAAAGGTGGGCACCATCTTAGTTCAGTGCAGAGAAGTCTGAGCAGAAGTGGCAGGCAGCAGGGGCTCTGCATGAGCTCTGCTCCGGAGGCGGGCCTAGTAACAGAGGCCCAGGCCTGGAAGAGGGAGAAGGAAGGAAGAGGAGCGGAGAAGGCTCCAGGAACGAGGAATGAAGGGATCCCAGGGGTGCGGACGGGCGAGTCACCACCGCACGCCCGAATCCACCTGCGTGGAGGGGTCAGGCCAAAGGGGGAGACCGGTCCCCGAACTAGTGGAGGCAGGAAACGACCCTCAGCTAGAAACCGGAGGCTCTGACATTTTATGTGGCGCAGCCCCTCGCTACACCCGCTAGGAAGGCACCACATAGGGTCAGGGAAACTGGCGCCAAGTTTACCAAGAGGAGGCCCGAGGCAGCCGGACAGAAGTGTTGGTAAGAAAGGCCAGACAAAGGACACACAAAGGGGGTCCTGTGAAGTGCTCCAAAGTTATCTGGGAGTTGTCTGAGCCCCTCACCTGGTGAGCACAGTACGACGTGGGCAGCCGTTACCTGCAGACGTGGTCTGGATAATAAGAACTGTGAGTAAAGGCCCTGGACTGCATCACTGACTCCGTGTCGTTACTGCTGCTGCCCTGCACCATCACCCCCATCCTCCGCATACACTGCCCTGAGGCTATACTCCTCCCGTGGGGAGTTATGCTACGCTCTGCTGCACCCACAACACCAGCCTCAGCGGTCTGCCCTGTAGCGGCGGTTCACTCTGACCGCAATCCACGGGTGGCGTAGTCGGACATTTAAACATCAAAACCACATAAATAGTTCCGCCACTGGTTTGACCGCCCTGAGCCACGGAACCGGGTCGCCGCCACGAAGACTACAACCACCAGCATCCACCAAAAAGGGTCCGGCTCCGGGTGTCCCAAGGCCCAGGGGGTGCGTCAGAACATTTTCATCACCTTTCACAATCACCAATGGGACAAGGCAGGGATGTCCTCTGTCCCCTCTCTTATACATCCTAGTGACGGAGCACCTGCTCTCATCAATTCGCCATAACCCCAATATTAGGTGGATTGAGGTGGGAGGCACCGAGTACAAGTGCTCTCTATTTGCTGATGATGTCCTAGTATATATCACTCAATCACATATATCCATCCCTGCTGTTATGGCTGAAATAGATCACTTTGTTACATGGTAAAATTTTAAAATCAATGCAGCGAAGTCTGAGGCCCTCGATGTCTCCCTCCCCAAATCCATATAGGATTCCATCCAGTCCAACTTTCCCTTTGCCTGGCCCTCACAGGGTATCAAATACTTAGGAATTCCTATTCATAGAGACCTCTCCCATCTATGTTATCTTAATTTTGGGCCCTTTATTGAACAATTTCATACAGACCACGGTTGGCAAGTTAGAACTGTAAGATTCACTACGTGAACCACTGGTGTTTTGTGGAAAAGCACATGTACACTGCGTTCCAAATTATTATGCAAAAAGTGTTTAGGAGTGATAAGGGAAGAATTTGTTTGTTTGTCAGTTAAACTCATTGATGGTGACGTGTGTCAGGGCTCTTTATATCACTGTAAGCAATTGCAGACACCTGTGCTAATTAGTTTGGCAGGTGTGTCCAATGAAAGGCAAGACTACTTAAGAAGGCTCTCTCACATTATTAAGCAGCCTACATTTTCTGCCAAAATGGGAAAGAAAAAGGATGTGTCGGCTGCTGAGAAGCAACAAATTGTGGAGTGTTTAGGTCAAGGCATGACTACAATCAACATTGTGCGATGATCAGGATGAAGTGTCTTGGCAATCAAGAAGTATGTAGCTGATTCACAGTACACAAGTGTGCGTGCTGATAAGGGCAAATTGAGGACTCTTTCCTACAGGCAATTACGTCAGGTTGAAAGAGCAGCGGCAAAAAAGCCTTGTCATAGCAGCAGACAAGTTTTTGAAGCTGCTTGTGCCTCCAACGTCCCCCGAACAACAAGATGCAGGGTCCTTCAGAGGTTTGCAGCTGTGCATACGCCATCCTGTCGACCTCCTCTATCCACTTCACACAAGCAGAAACGGCTCCAGTGGGCCAAACATTACATGAAGACTGATTTCAAAACTGTTTTGTTCACGGATGAGTGCCGTGCAGCGCTCGATGGTCCAGATGGATGGAGTGGAGGATGGCTAGTTGATGGACACCCCACGCAAACACGGCTACAGCGCCAACAAGGAGGAGGTGGAGTAATGTTTTGGGCTGGAATCATGGGGAGAGAGATTGTCGGCCCCTTTAGGATCCCTGAAGGCGCTAAAGATGAACTCCATAATGTATGTGGATTTTCTCAAACAGCACTTCCTGCCATGGTTCAAGAAGAAGAACCGTGTATTTCACAGCAAGATCATTTTTCTGCATGATAATGCACCATCTCATGCTGCACATAAAACATCTGCATCTCTGGCTGATATGGGCATAAAAGGGGACAAACTTATGGTGTGACCCCCATGCTCCCCTGACCTCTACCCCATTCAGAACCTTTGGAGCATCATTAAAAGGAGTGTCTATGATGGCGGGAGGCAGTTCACATCTAAGCAACAGCTCTGGGAGGGTATTCTGTCCTCATGCAAAACAATTGAAGCAGAAACCATCCAAAACCTGACAAATTCAATGGACGAGAGAGTTCAGAAGCTCCTTTCGAACAAGGGGTCCTATGTGAAAATGTAACATCACCTAGAATAAAGTTTTGAGTTGAAAACTGTTTGATTTCAGTTTCTAACAACCTGCTAATGCTTATAATTTCAAAAATGACCATTTTTTTGGTCTTTATTAAAATGAAAAGGTTGATCGAAAAGTGTGGGGGATCTAAGAGTGTGGCAACCCAGTAGTCATGATTACTTCGAATTCTGACAATATGAGGGTCATGCTGCAGGTAGTGCAGCAAGAAGGCACTTATGTGTCTTGCGCATCTCGGAGCCCCAAAATTATTTTCCGGGCTAGATGCAGCTAAAAATTATTTTTAATTTTAAATCTGGTGGAGCTTATTATAGATGGCCTAATAGGATCAGTGCTGCACACTGCTACAAAGCCCAAATTATTTTCCAGTCAAGATACAGATAAACATGATTAGTAATTTGAAAGCTTAAAACGGTTGGTAGGGTGATTTTAACCAATCATCAAGCTTTTACTCTCCCCAGGATGACACAGGGGTAGAAAAGTCGTTTCGGATCCATGATTTGTTCATCTTTATGAACGTGAGTCTGTCTACATTATCAGTGGAGAGTCGCGTGCGCTTATCTGTCAGCACACCACCAGCAGCGCTGAACACACGTTCAGACAGAACGCTGGCTGCGGGGCATGACAAGATCTCCAAGGCGTAAGTGGCTAGCTCCGGCCATTTATCCAGATTGGAAGCCCAAAAAGAGCAAGGGTCCAGTGACACAGTCGTGGCTTCAATGTTTACTTGGACATACTCCTGTACCATCGTCTCTAGGCGTTGACTATGTGTCAGACTTCTTGTCTCCTGTGGCCTTGCAAAGGATGGGCTAAAAATGTGGTGAAATGATTCCGCAAAATTGATGTTACCAGCAGATACTGTGGTTCTGTTACGGTTTGAGTGCTGAACACTTGACGGTCCCACGGTTGGCAAGTTGGAACTGTGAGATTCACTACATGCACCACTGGTGTTTTGTGGAAAAGCACATGTAAGATTCTGCAACAGTCTCTGCTGATACTCCTGCATGCGTGCATCCCTTTCTATGGCAGGAATAATTTCGGCAAATTTACTTTTGTACCGGGGATCTAACAGTGTGGCAACCCAGTAGTCAGGATTATCTCTAATTCTCACAATTCGAGGGTCATGTTGCAGGTAGTGCAGCAAGAAGGCACTCATGTGTGTTGCGCATCCAGGAGCACCAAGTCCCTGTTGTGTTGGTGGCGAGGTAACAATCATGCTTCCTTCCTCTGTCCTCTCCCCCCAACCTCGCACAACAGAAATGTGATCAATGTCTCCCTCATCTGATGAGTCTTCCATCAGTTCGTCCACCACTTCTTCCTGGGCTCCTGCACCTTCCTCACTAGTTTGGCTGCTACCATGCGCCCTGGTAAAACCATCTCCCCCACCCTCACATGCCTGCCGCCTTGGTGCTGCCGACCGTCTGGACCTTGCAGATGTTAGCCCTTCCGCATACAACTCCTCCTCCTCTACTTCCTCCACCTCCTCTTGTGCCACCACCTGACTCCGAATTCTGTTTAACATGTGCTCCAGCATGTAAATCACCGGAATAGTCATGCTGATAATGGCATCATCAGCACTAAACATCTTCGTCGCCATTTCAAAACTGTGCAGAAGGGTGCATAGGTCCCTGATCTGAGACCACTCCTCCAGCGTGATTTGCCCCACCTCTGGATCTCATTGGCCCAGGCTATACGTCAGAACGTATTGCACCAGGGCTTGTCGGTGCTGCCACAGTCGCTGCAACATGTGCAGAGTTGAATTCCACCGGGTAGGCACATCGCATTTTAGCCGGTGAAGTGGCAGGCCCAACGACTTCTGTAGAGATGTAAGTCGCTGAGCTGCGGGATGCGAACGGCGGAAGTGAGCACACAGCGACCGTGCCCTCTGCAGAAGGCCATCTAGTCTGGGATAGTGGGCTAAAAAGTTGCTGGACAACCAGGTTCAACACGTGAGCCATACAAGGCACGTGTGTGACATTGGCCCGGCGAAGGGCCGCACCCAGGTTTGCAGCATTGTCGCACACGGCCTTCCCTGGTTTCAGGTCCAGTGGAGACAGCCATTCATGAAATTGGTTCTCCAGAGCTGACCACAACTCCTCAGCTGTGTGACTCACATTTCCCAGACATTTCAAAGTAAAAACCGCCTGATGACGTTGAGCCCTACTGCCAGCATAGTAAGGAGGTGTGCAGGATCCCTTCTGCGCAGTTAGAAAGCTTGTAGCATGACCAGACAGGCTTTGGGTGCAGGTGGAAGACCGAGAGGAGGTTGAGGAGGCAGAAGCAGTGGAGGAACTTTGACATAAAGAGGATTGACGCACAACTCGTGGGGACGGCAAGACTTGGACAGCAGCCCCTTGTCCTGCTGTCACCATAGTTACCCAGTGCCCAGTCAGCGACATGTAACGCCCCTGTCCATGCCTACTCGTCCAAGTGTCTGTGGTGAAATGCACCCTGTCACACACAGAGTTTCTCAAAGAAGCGGTGATGTTGTGTGCGACATGCTGGTGGAGCGCAGGCACACCTTTCTTTGAGAAGTAGTGCCGACTGGGCATCTGGTACTGGGGCACTGCGACGGACATAAGGTCTCGAAAATCCTCTGTGTCCACCAGGCGGAAAGGCAGCATTTCTGTAGCCAAGAGCTTGCAGATGGTGAAATTCAACCTCTTAGCTTTCTCATGGCTAGGAGGAAATGGTCTTTTACTTGTCCACATCTGAGGGACCGAGGGCTGGCTATTGTGCTTAGACGGGGTTGATAAGGGTGTCCCCGGCAAACTGCCGGTCTGTGAGGAAGATGCAGGCGGACATGTTAGGTTGCCTTGATCCAAAGGTGGTGCTATCGATGTCGGACAGCGCTCAACACCAGCTGGTGTTACCACCTCCAAAGAAAATGATGACCTGCCAATCACGCTGGCTGTTGCGGGTAAAGAGGTGGCAGGTCTGCGCCCCAAAACAGGTGTGACTGCTGTCCCCCCAGTCACAGAGGATGAAGAGGCCGCGGATGCACAAGATATGGCAGACGGTGGTTGGCCCGGTCGGCTAGGCCGCATTGTAGCACACTGAGCTTCCCACTGCAACTTATGCTTCATGTCCATGTGCCAGTTCATGCATGAAGTACTCAAACTATGTATTTTTTGGCCTCTACTTAGCTTTTGCTGACAAATGTTACAGATAACACGAGTTGGGTCATCTTTATCGATCTGAAAAAATGCCCAGGCTATGCAAGGCTTAGCACCCATGCGACCTGAAGAGCCACCACGACTTGTGGTGAGAGGCAGAGTTGTGTTTGAGGATGCAGTTGTTGACGTGCTTCCAGTACTACGTCTCTGTCCAGGAAGGCGCAACCTGACCTCGTCGTCACTAGCATCTTCCTCCACCTCCTCTGCTGACCTCATCTCTTGGCTGACTGTGGGTTGACAGTAAGTGGGATCTCCAACCTCATCATCATCACCCTGTGTGTTATCACACCCGTTGTCCTCAGAGCCAACCTGTTCCTGCCCTGACAAAAAACTAAAGTTGTCGCTCCAATCAGGTATTTGAGTCTTATCATCGTCTTCCTCATTGTCTCCACCAACAGGAGTTACAGTTTGGGAATGAGGGTCTACATTATGGTCAGAACCTTCTGCGTCTGGTCCTGGATCCGACTCATAAAGATTCTGGGCATCAGTGCAGATCATTTCCTCGTCTGGATTCACAGAAGCGCTGGAGTCGACCTCTGATTCCCAGGCTATAGTATGAGTAAACAGCTCTGCAGACTCAACCATCTGTTCTACCTCATACTCAGACGGGCAGCTGGAGATTTGGGAGCTGTGAGGAAGCAAGTGCGATTTGGGTGACACCTTTGAGGACTGGAGTATTTGTGATGTTGAAGTTGATGTGGAGGAGAGCCCACTTAAAGGAGCACTTGATATCCGTTGAAGCACCTGCTGTTTTTGTGCCTCATCTGGAATTTGTAGCGATTGGCGTGGCCGTAAGAAAGGGATCTTATCACATTGTCCGCTAAAAGAAGTAGACATTTTAGTTTGGCTGGAAGATGGTCTTTCTTCTGCAGATGTTACTGTTGCTTTAACACCTACCCCACGGACACAACCTTTTTTCCCCTTCCCAACACGCCTATTCCCCTTTCCACCAGCAGCAGGCCTTTTTCCACTCATTTTGGTGGTTAACTAATTCACAACTCTGGAGTTGTTTGCACAAAAAAACAATGGATGGTAACCGAGCAGAGCTGAGTGGCCAAACTGTGGTATTAGGCCAAAACTATTGGCTGGGTTAGATGCAGAAAAAATTATATTCAATTTGCAACCTGATGGAGGTCAGTATAGATGAACTAATACAACAAGTCCCACACACAGCTAGAAGCCCAATATTTTTTCAGAGGTAGATGCAGAAAAAAATTATATTCAGTTTGCAACCTGATGGAGGTCTGTATAGATGGATTAATAGAACAAGACCCACACACAGCTAGAAGCCCAATATTTTTTCAGAGGTAGATGCAGAAAAAAATATATTCAGTTTGCAACCTGATGGAGGTCAGTATAGATGGACTAATACAACAAGTCCCACACACAGCTAGAAGCCCAAATATTTTTTCAGAGGTACTGTAGATGCAGATAAAAATTATTTTTAATTTGCAACCTGATGGAGGTCAGTATAGATGGACTAATAGAGAAAGTCCGACACACTACTAGAAGGCCAAATATTTTTTCAGAGCTAGATGCAGAAAAAAATTAGATTCAGTTTGCAACCTGATGGAGGTCAGTATAGATGGATTAATAGAACAAGACCCACACACAGCTAGAAGCCCAATATTTTTTCAGAGGTAGATGCAGAAAAAAATATATTCAGTTTGCAACCTGATGGAGGTCAGTATAGGTGGACTAATAGAACAAGTCCCACACACTGCTAGAAGGCCAAATATTTTTTCAGAGCTAGATGCAGAAAAAAATTAGATTCAGTTTGCAACCTGATGGAGGTCAGTATAGATGGACTAATAGAATGATGCTATGCCCAAAAGATTTTACTTCACTAGGTGCAGTAAAAAAATTGGTATTCTATACACAGGTATATCTTGCAACACAGATAGGCTGCTCCACTGACTAACACACTCTGCAATAGGCCAAAAAGGATTAGCTTTGCTAGATTCAGCCAAATGCTGTGAAAAAAACTTGCACAGCACTGGCACAGACCTGCCTGGCAAAAACTGATATGAACTGATGTAACCTAGTCCTGAAAAGGACTCCAATTACAATTAGTCTTTACTCCCACAATCTATCTATTTAAGAGCACAGACCTGCCTGATAAAAGTCGTAGGAAATGCTGTAACCTAGTCCTTAAAAGGACTGCAATCACAACTATTCCCTACTCCCAAGCTATCTGTATATTTGTGCGAAAATTGGCTTGAAATTAACAAGGTATAGCGCACACAGCAACAGCGGTGCCGTCTAACACGCAGCTGCAGCAGTGAGAAAATGGTGGCGACGGGGAAAATGGCTTGGTCTTATAGGGCAAGGACATGTGACATACACTGCCAATGACACATGCCCTTGCTTGTGTGAAAAAAAGCACTTCGCTCCGTGTGTGCGCTGCTGATAGGCTGACAGATTGCACCTCCCCACTGTAAATGCGGGAAAGAGAAAAAAAAATGGAGATCTTCATTGTTCCTGCAGAGATCCATCCCCTGCCCCTCCCCCCACCCCGCTGTACACTCAAACTGCGTATTAACATTAATTTTCATCATTACTGAGAAAAAATCCAGTTGTGATTTTGGTGCACGAACAGTTATCGAACATAACCTCGAACAGCCGAATTTTTCTCAAATTGTTCGTGTTCGCCGAACGGCTCGAACACCGCCCAAAACAGCTCGAATTTGAGATTGGCGAACAGTTCGAGTAGAACAACGCTCATCTCTAATTATTACATCTAAGATGGAAGACAGGTCCAACATCTCCCACACTCGTGGCAAATAACTAATTTTGTCAAGGGAAGTTTCTCTCAGTTTCCAAGAAAGTCCAGAACTACAGGCATTCAATCAAAAAAAGCAAGATTGGGAACTACTGATTGTTAGCAGAGGATCCCCCTCCTCTATAAAGTCCATATGCCATAAAAGCATATGGACAGGCCTTGTCTTTTTAGGAAAACCCCATTAGGCCTAAATGATATGTTTCATTAAAACTGACTGCTAAACTACCTCCAACCTTACCCTTCATGTTACTGTTTTTTTTCTCTTAATTGATGTCGTTAATATTTTATTTTTTAAGGAGCAAAAATCTCATAAATCTGACCATTAACTGGCCAAATGTAACAACATAAAGACGCGACTGAACATCAGTTTCTCCATAAAACTGACGAGCCCTGAAAGGAGAATGTCCAGTGTTCATTGGTTTAGAGTCTAAGTGAAATGTAGAAGAAAACTTTTCGAGAACAATTTGAAATCCCATTAACCAGATTAAAATGCATTAGAGCCAACCGCAAAAGCTCCCTGGCAGTTCATTTGGCTGATCTGAGGTTCTCAATCCCTCTGTTTGTGGTTTGCTAGAAAACTGTAAATCTATCAGTATACAATAAATGGACAATCCTATTAGAACATGAATTGCGTTGAACAGATTGTAACTTTATGTTGTATTACAAATTTAATAGAACTACTGAACAGTACCGAAGCCTAGTAGGGAATCAACTCCATGGCCTTCACACAGTAACCTTGGCTGGGGCAGAGTTGACTCCTCTGCACTAATTCACCTGTAACAAGGAATGATCTGATTCCCTGCCACATGTCTCTATTGGTCTCCTTTATTCAAATAATATAAACACTATCTCGCACAATTACATGTCACCTATATTTACAGTATGTCTTGTACTGTCCCCCATACCGCCACTAGGTGACTAATGTCATCATGTTGATTAATTTGCTAATATAATTAGGGTTATTCTCCAAAAAATCGAAGTTTCCCCTATTCATAGGATAGGGGATTAATTGCTTAATGCAAGGGGTCCGACCAGTGGGACCACCAGAGATCCTAAAATCGGGACTCCGGAACACCAAGTTTTGCGCTCTACAGCTCCATTCCGATTGGAGAGGAGGTGCACATACTTGGCCTCCTCTACATTCATTGTCTATGGGACTTCCAGACATAACCAAAAGCTGTACTCAGCAGTCCCATAGACAATGCATAGATCGAGAGCTCTATATTAGCACCTCTTCTTCATTCAGGATAGGGTTGCAAAGATCAGTTCTCAAGGTGTTAGAGCCCAAATCTCTGTTTTTTTCTGCCTATCCCAGAGGTTAGATGCTCCAGCAATCAGCAAGTTTATCAATTATCCCCTATCCATAACTTGATTTTTTGGATGTATCCCGTTAATACAAAGCCAGTTTGGACGTGACACTATTGTTCAGTATTTTTCTAGTTGGATATGTTGGAAAAACTTTATAGATGTGTTACATTTGACTCATTCATAAGTGTTGGAAAAATAGTAAAAAGGTATTCATAAATTTGTTGTTGAAAGAGAAGTATCGATCCAGGAGGAGAAAGAAGATTTCTTTGATAGGATACATTACAAAGTTGCTTATTTTCATGTGTAATGTTGATTTATAAATACATGACTCTCTACCTCCTCAAATCTGTCACACAAATACTGCTTTATAAGTCTTCCTGTAAATCTCCACCAGCAGAAACCGTACCCCCAAAGTATGACAATATGCAGACTACTTTACAAAATGTGATCTATTCTGAAGCTCCAGGTCATAGTACGGAAATCTGATTAGAGATGTGAATTTTGTGCATTTATGTGTTTTACGCACTAAATATACAGTTTCGTTATCCTCGTTGATATGTTTCCCACCCACTGAAATGATGTGCTTTTTGACATAAAAATGAGAACATTGTAATAAATCTATCACATGTCATTATTTCATTATTTGCAAATACAATGACAAAAGGGAGAATGATTTTACGTCAAAATCATTTCTACACAAATCTAGGAGCCTTGGTCCTGTTATTGTGCCCCGGGGTTCAGCACTTACAACCATTGCCCAGATAGAGTCTGGACAGTTTACAACAACCCTCTGGGCACCATCCTCCAGCGAGCTTTCTTTCCAGACGCACAGTCTTTACCTTATATATTAAGTGCCTGAGGCTCAGTGTCAAGCACTTTTGAAAAATCTGAATAAACTACACACATTGCCAACCCTCTGTCCAATATCTTACTCACTTCTTCAGAAAAAAACTAAGTAGATTTGTTTAACAAGATTGGACTTTTATGAAGCTAGGCTGGCTGCCGCTTATTGGAGTTGTATTTTTACTACGTTCCTTCCAGTATCCTATGAGCCGTTGATAATGCAGTTACTAATTTCTAATTCTTCCTGTCCTCGTACAATATTACCAGTTTTTTATTCTTCATGAGAATAGGGGCCTTTAGGACTCTAAAAGCTAAAGCCAAGAGCCACATCCAACTCAGGCCTTTGCACTTTAGGCCCTAATAAAACTATAAATGTCATCTAACACCTTTGTTTCTAGGTTTGCCTATTATTATTTTACTGAATTTACAATAATGTCTCTTTTAAATGTATTGGTTCTTTTACAGATAATAACGGTTTGTTGGTATCTGTTGCATAATGTCTCACTTTGAGTGCATTATAGTTGTGATATATGTCCCCCTAACATATTCCAGTATACTGCTTAAGAAAGTTTTATTGAAACTAGCTGAATGGCCAGACATTCCTTGGGTGACTTTCCAAATATATGTAACTGATGCGCCCCCGGGGCCATGGGGTACTCGGCAGCCGGGCCTCTGGTTGCCGGGGGATATCACGGTGGCTGGCCTGGTCCGTGACCCTGGGCGGTCAGTAAAAAGGGGGATAGGTATAGGGGATTTAAGTGTTCGTGACGCCACCTGTGGATTGCGGCCAAAAGGAGCCGCCGCTGTGGAGCAGTCCTCTGGAGCTGGTGTTATGGCAGCAGGGATGGTGTGGCTCTCCACAGGCAGAGCAAGCTCCAGGGCAGTGTAAGAAGATGGTGGGTGTGCTGGGCGTTGTAGTGCAGTAAGGGAAAGGAGGCGCAGATAAAAATGGACGGAGGCAGTGCGGTGCAGTCATCCGGGTCTTTACTCACAGTTCTTATTGCAGTTTCACTGGTGCACTGTACGGGTGCCAGCCTCCCACGTCGCGCTGCGTTCACCAGGCAGGGGTTCAGCACTTCCTCAGGCAGATTAGGAGTACCGGACAGCACCCCACTTTCTTGTGTTCCTAGCTAGACGACTTCACGCTGGGTCTTTCTCCCTCCTGCCCTGCGCTTCCCACTCTCAATCCTGCTCAGGTACTCTGGGATTAGAATGAGGCTTCGGCAACTGACTATATAAGCCAGGAGCCTCCGGTTTTTCCAGCCGGGACTTGAAGTACAGGACTGGGCCAGGGGCCGGTCCCCTTCTTGCGGCATACGATCCCTCTGTCTTCTGACAGATGCGGGGCGTACGGGTGCCTTCCTGCACTCGCCGTACCCCCTAGGATCCCTTCTTAGAACAGAGCCTACTCCCTGATTCCCTCCTGGGCCTGTGACACTAGGCCCTACTGGTGGAGCAGAGCTCCTACTGAGACTCTGCTCCCGGACTGTTCTTCTGAACTGTCCTCTCACTGATCTACTCTTCTGCTGAACTGCCACCCTAAGATGACTTCCCTATTTTATACTCCTACCAAAGTGCTCCCCCTAACTACTTCCTCCACCCACACCCACTACCGGTTCCCCCTACCTTTGGGTTCCCCCCACTCGAGCCAGGGTCAGGGCTCAGCAGAAAACATACATTGCGTCTTGCCCCTCCTGCTGGCCTGGAGCAGTGTAGTATTGGATGCATGTGTGGGGGTTCCAGGCAGCACTCCCTCCTTACCTGAGAGAAGGAGACACCACACCTCTGGGTGAGGTGCAGTACCTCTGTGGTGACTGAACCCTCGGGGGCGCCACACTCCCCCCTGGTAAAACACAGCACGTCTGCGGGCTGGAACAGAGTAAAGACAGGGTATATTAGACATGCAAAATTTTAAGAATACATTCGCATATAAGGTCATAAAACTTTCTTCCCTTTATGGGAGGCACATCACTTTATCGTTACAGGTAACATTATCACACATTATAAAACATTTTTTTATAAACGACTCTTGTAATAGGTTACAGTTCATGCTGTAACCGGGTGTCCATTTTACTTTAAAACAGGTGCAACAAGTAGCAGCATGAAGGACCCGTCCGCAAACCCTCAACGTAGGCCCTGGGCGTGGCTGCAGGGCATGGGTGATCCTGGAGTTGGACCACGGCTTCTGCCACTCCAAACGGGTTTTTGTTCTGTGGTCATGGTTACTAATATAAAACCAATAGGGTGCACTTTAAGAAGTGCAGAACTATTTACACAGTCAGTCTTTGGCTGTTCACAGTCCCCAGCCTGGACTCTATATAGCCTGACGGGTAATCCTATAAACACACACTGCAAGTCATATAAATACACTCTAAGAAAATATTATTGCAACCTCAACTACTGCACCCTTCTGGGCGACTATTTACAGTTAGTCCCACCTGCTGGACTAATAGTGGGGTCCCTGCCTGGGGTACGGCTGATTTTTACCTGACCCAGCCAGGTCATACGGTATGTCCTGTGGGGGGTGTCCTCGATGAGGCGGTACACATGCAGGGCGTACCACCCGCGTTCCCTGTGGTGATGTGTGTAGGTGACTTTATCACCAGGGTATAGATTCCGGTCGGGATGGCCCTCTTCCAGCTCGGGCTCAACATCCCGCCGGTTAACAAAGATGTCCCGTGCAAAATTGGGATCTCTAATGAAGCCCCACCGAGCTTTCAGATCAAACTTTACCACGACTCCCTCGGCGCGGGGGGCTGGGGTGGGCTGACACCGCCTGGCGAACTTGGGCCTTGGCGGCCTTCTCCCGGGCCTCCAGGCATTCACAGCGCTCCCGCCGAGCGCGCCGCTCCTTCTCCAGCTGCTGGAGCTCCTGCCTGCAGAACTCCTTCCTCTGCAGGGCTTCGGCCTGGGTCTCCCGCGGGAACCTCATCAGGTCCCCCCCCTGGTTGTCCCAGCAAAACTCCTCTCCGCCAGAATAGGCAACCAGGGGTGCTAGTATCGGGAGTAGCATGCTCGGCTGCTGGTCCTCGATGCGGGGGGACCAGTCGAAGACCGGCGCGCCGTACACCCACTCGGGTGTCGGCGGTGGAGGCGCTGGAAAGGAACCAAGTAGCAGGCTCCCTGTTTCCGTGCCCGGGAGGGAACTTAGTGGAGGCTCCTCAGGGTCAGCACCCGGGGGTGGAGGTTCCGGGCTGAGCAGCTGCTCCAGGGATGGCATGGCGGTATACGGGGAGTGCTGATGAAAGAGACCCAGGAGTAGGTCGGCGCTTGCAGCGCCCGGGACAGGGTACTCTTTCCTACCTGCTCCTGTGCTGCATCCGGCCTCCTGGTACTCAGTGGGCTCCGCTGGGGATGGGGTGCCGCTGCTGGCTTCTGGTACTGCCTTCCGCCGTGCTGCCATCTTCTCCAACAGCTCGCTCCTCCATCTGGTGACCGCTGCCTGCTGAGACTGTTCCACTTTCCGGCTCAGCTCCAGGACTTCACTTTGGAGGAACTCCGCGTCTTCCTGGGACAATTTTCCAACTTCCCCCTCCTGGGTGAGGGGAGTCACTTGCCACTCGAGCAGGCCAGAGGCGGAGGCTTGGTCTTGGCGTCCGTCCATACTGGCTGCCGGGTGCGGTCTGTCTAGACTGGTTAAGACCACACCCTGTCTCCATTCCTTTTCTCCTCCTACTCTCTTCTTTCGGGGGCGGTCCCATGGCAATCTGCTGTCGGTCACTGCCTGTGATGGCCTCCCTGCCTTGACGGACACATCTATGCGGATAGTCACTGTTGCAAGGGGCAGGGCTGGCTTTTGGCGCCATTCTGGGACCCGGCCCACGATGGGAGGTTCCATTTTGTTGTCTTTGAGCACGCACATAAGGGCGCCCGTTCTTCTGGGGCGGGCGCCACATTCAGTAACATAACACAGTTCTTTAGGCATGCTTCACCCGCTGGTACGGGCTGGTCACGTATCCTGTTCATGACGCGCCAAAACATGACGCGCCCCCCGGGCCTCTGTGGATGCCGGTGGGGGATATCACGGTGGCTGGCCCGGTCCGTGATCCAGGGCGGTCAGTAAAAGATGGGGATAGGTATAGGGGATTTAAGTGTTCGTGAAGCCACCTGTGGATTGCGGCCAAAAGGAGCCGCCACTGCGGAGCAGTTCTCTGGAGCTGGTGTTACGGCAGTTCCACTGGTGCACTGTGCAGGTGCTAGCCTCCCACATCGCGCTGCGTTCACCAGGCAGGGGTTCAGCAATTCCTCAGGCAGATTAGGAGTACCGGACAGCACCCCACTTTCTTGTGTTCCTAGCTAGACCGACTTCACGCTGGGTCTTTCTCCCTCCTGCCCTGCGCTTCCCACTCTCAATCTTGCTCGGGTACTCTTAAGTCCCTCCTGTCCGTCGGAGTTCACAGATCTGCTTGACCCTCACCGGGATTAGAATGAGGCTTCAGCAACTGACTATATAAGCCAGGAGCCTCCGGTTTTTCCAGCCGGGACTTGAAGTACACGACTGGGCCAAGGGCCGGTCCCCTTCTTGCAGCCTACGATCCCTCTGTCTTCTGACAGATGCGGTGTTAGAACCCTCCTGTTAGTTTTTTCTATTTTGCTGGTCACATGACTTTTTGCCTATTTAATCCAGCTCCGCCCTTCTGGCCTTGCTGGACTTCAGTGTTACATTTACTCTTAAGCTAGCCAGGTGCCTTGTACCTTACTCTGTAGTTTGCTTGGTCTTTTGACCACTAGTACTTCTGTTTGTTTGTCTTTGCTCTGCTGCAATTTCTGCTAGGAGGTGTCCAACTATATCCCAGTCCTTAGTTCTTGTAGGGACCCCTCCCTTATATCTATAGGTCTGCGTTCAGACTAGCCGAGGACTTAGGCGGGTCTGTTCACAAGGAACAGGTCCCCCGCTGCATCGTAGGGAATCAGCTTAGTCGTATTGTAGGGACAGTTTTCCTATCTTTTCCTTAGTGTTTGTAGCAGTTCATAACAGTAAGTCCAGCCCAAAAATAAAACACTCTAAGGAAAGAAATCCTGATTTCAGCATGGTGTCGGTTCAGGAGTTGGCTCAACGCCTGCAGGGACTGTCTTTGGAGGTGGCCGAGCTCCAGCAACACGTGAGTAGCTGTCCTGGAGCGCATTTTGTCGAACCGAAGGTAGGACTGCCAGATTTTTTTTATGGTAAACGGCAAGATTTTTTTTCCTTTAAAAACGCTTGTTTATTATATTTTCGTTTAAGACCCAGATCCTCGGGGAATGAATCACAGCGCATTGGGTTTATAATGTCACTTTTGCGCAAAGAACCACAGGGATGGGCCTTTTCTCTACAACCTAATGATCCGTGTTTTAGATCTGTGGAAGATTTTTCTTCTGCTATGGGGTTGTTGTATGATGATCCTGATCGAGTCTCATCTGCTGAAACTGAATTAAGACGTTTGTAGCAGGGATCAGGTGATGTGGAAAATTATTGTACATACTTCAGAAGATGGTCGGCTGAAGTGGAATGGAATGACTCAGCATTAAAATGTTTGTTTCTTGATGGTCTAGGTGAAAGGGTTAAGGATCTGCTGATTGCCTTCCCAAAACCTGGAACCTTGCAGGAGGCAATGCAATTAGCCATACGTGTGGACAGGAGGCTGCGTGCTAGGAATAATGAAGAGAAATCTACTGCTATGGCAGCTCCTAGTTTTCAGAGGGTCTGTTCAGAGGGTGGAGAACCGATGGAGATTGGGGCGATGTCACCCTGCTCTCAGGAAAAAGACCGCAGGTTTGCTAAAGGATTGTGTTTTTATTGCGGTAAATCTGACCACTTTATTAAGAACTGTGTGCTTCGTTTGAACAAAGAAAAAAAAAAAGAGGTCAGTTACGCCCGCATAGCTTGTTTAAACTCAAAAGGAGTATTTCTTTCTGGAAGCACCTCATTCCAGGAGGAGTTGATTGAATTTCGGGTTTTTGTGGATTGTGGTTCTACACTCAATGTGATTGATGAGGGTTTTTTGGAAAAATTTTAATTAGAATCCAAACTTTTGTCATCTCCTATTTCTGTGGTTGCTGTTGATGGCTCTCCCTTGAAAGGTATTACTCACAAGGTTTTTGAATTTCCCCTCACCATTAATGGTATCCTCCAAGAGAATTTGGATTTGGCGGTATTAAATAATTTGCCTGCTGCAGTGGTTTTGGGGTTACCTTGGTTAAAATTGCACAATCCTGTACTAGACTGGTCTACCAATGAAATTAAGTCTTGGAGTCCTAAGTTATGATAGATGTTGCAACGGTCACATTGCTGCTGTGGAAAGAGGGGAATTACCTGTACCTATTCAGGATTTTTGGAAGGTTTTTTCTGAGGAGGAGTCGCAAGTTTTGCCTTCTCATAGGGACTATGATTGTACTATTGAGTTTGTCCCTGGAGCAACTCTTCCCAAGAGTCGCTTATTTAATCTTACTATCCCTGAGAGAAAGGCCTTGGAGGAATACATACAGACAAGCTTGGCCGCCGGTCACATTAGACCTTCTAAGTCACCTGTGGCTGTTGGATTCTTTTTGGTAAAAAAAAAAGGACGGCGGTTTACGTCCATGTCTGGACTTTCGCAAAATTAATAAAATTACAGTACGCAATTCCTACCCACTGCCATTAATTCCTGACTTGTTCAACCAGTTAGTGGGGGCCAAGTGGTTCTCTAAGATTGATCTCCGGGGGGCATACAATTTGTTACGTATTGTTAAAGGACGAGAGTTTCCCTCCAAAAATATCAGTAATTAATGGGGGAACTCTCCTACTCCTCCATTGAGGTCCAATATTAAATATTAACATCAAACTTGATTATTAATAATTAATATCCACTAACGTTATCTGTGCCTTATACTATACACCAACTGAGACAAAACTGTGTGCTAATAAAAGGTATTTATTACACAAAAGTCTGCAGTTAATATACTACTATTTATCCCATTAACACAGTACACAATAATAACAATATACAATTCCCAATTACCTATTTTCCACCCATGTTTCCTAATCACTCATGCAATATCAGCCCACCCAATTATACTAACTTTCCCTATATATATTGTGTATAGATACAAGGATAGTAAGGTTAGTACAATGTATGTAGGGCTAGTAAGTAAAGAGTTACAGGGGAAGAGAGATACTCAGCCATGTGTTAGGTCCATCTCTCCATGTCTCCAACTCAGTTCAAAAAGCAAAAAAAAAAGGCAGCAAATGAGTGCTCTGGGGTTTTTTAGTCCTGCACAGGAAATGAGGTGGTATTCCCCGCCCACTGGCTAAGGTCTTTGTACATGTCCAGCCATACTCGCAAAACCTGTTTTAGTACATGGCTGGACAGTTTGTTGATCCTGCCCCCAACAGCAGCAAACAGACTGAAACACATAAGGAGATGGGGGCCAATATATACATGTACACTTATCTGCAAGCATGGCTAGCATACAGATACATATATACATGTACAACCTAGGACACTTCCCTTTACAATCCCCCTGTTGTCGAGAACACGACAATGAAATTTGAGGGAAGTGTTGTACTGGGATATATTTGCCTACTCAAGCCCCATTTATAAGTTGTGACAGTTCAGGATGAAATGAAGTATAATACTGCACTTAGGTACCTAGACATCAGCCATTACGGCCATCAACTCTTCCCTGCCTTTCACCGTAATCCAACGCATCCCTCCACAGAATACACTCTGCTTCTTTCTTGGATCTTTAATCAAAGTCTTTTTGTTGTTAAAGTCTTTTTGCTGTGGTCCTGTCGTTGCCAGTCTTCAGGTATCTGCCTACCCCAAAGTCGTCTTGCTGGTCAGACTCTGGAATGGCTTTACCCTCAGTGTATAGGTTGGCCCGAGTCACTATCCTGTGTACACCCCTCACCCTGACAGTCTTTCTAGTCCTCTCCCGCAGCTTGCTTCTGCAGGGTTATGAGTTCTCCTGGCGTGATGAGACTGCTGGGTGTCACAGTGTGTAGTTGGGCCTCACCACGTGGTTTCTTTGAGCACCTCCTTCTTTTTGGGGTACGGTCAATCGTGATCTTTCAGCAGAGGCACGACATCCCTTAGGCACGACTTTCGTCAGGCAATTTTCCTGTAGTCTTGATTGAAGATCGTTGATGAGTTTCTTCCATGGATAGATACGCAGATCTTTACTAGGCAGGTCAGAGTTTCTCGAGTAGGGATTGATGTCACAATACCTAAGTTGACTGCGGGAAGAAACACCGTCTGATTCTAACAGACATTCAATCCATCCCTTACGAACTTCACAATAGCTAGGGTTGAAGTGGCAAATACCTTATAAAGTGAGGGGACCTGTCCCTAGAGAAACCTAACTCTATTCCCCCATTCACACAGAACACACATTACAATTCCATTCCAAAATAAGCTTTTGGTTTGAATGCATATAGAGACTTGAGCTAAAATAGCATGTATTCTAACTGATCCACAGAGCACATGCAGATCATTGACCCATGTGCAATTGGAGTTCACTACCGTCTGCAAATGCATGAACACCGTCACATGAACACACTTAATGTGGACTGAGTATGTCCATGCACAGGTAGTTCTGCACTTACACCAAAAGTGTCTATATGCACACATATGGAATTTCAGTATACAGTAAAACTCATAAATTTACATTAAATTATATATATACACAATATATATTGGATTCGGGGTAAAGGACTGTGTTTGTCTTATGTCCTTAACCCCCCTCTCTGGCTGAGCTCATGGTGCTCAGCCTGACTTCTGTGCAGTTGGGCAGACAGTCTTTTGATCCTCCTGCAAATAAGAAACAGTCCAATATATAAGATCGCGACCAGGAGGCAATGACAGGAAGAGGCAGATTTGGGGCTTTATTACAGTCTCCTCATGGCTAAAATCAAAGTGGAGATGTTTCAGCTCTGTGACAAACACAAGAGGGGTCTTCTGGCATCTCTCAGGGGTATCTGGGTGAAGGTCAAGACTTCTCTCAGGAGTGATAGGTGTTCTTCAGCATTATGCTCTGCTACATCGATACCTAAAATGGGATTAAGGGAACAATACGCTCCTGGGAGTTCTCCCGGTGCAGTTATTCAACATCCTGGCACTGGATAACCTCCCTTATTTTGATCTTCCCTGTCCCATCAAACTCCCGTTCCTTCAGGGTGACCTCCCCTTGTTAACCTTTCTTGAGCTGCCTAGCAAGTTCCTATTGCATAGGCAATGCCTTGACTCTCTTGAACCCCACAAAATGAACGCAATTTTTCTTTAGTATGCTCCTAGTCAATTGCCTCTGTTTCCTATACAGACACCCCTTCCAGTTTTTCACAATACAAAAGAGTAACACACAGCCCTCGCAGCTACTTATTCTCCTGTACATAGCTTCAAACAGACTACACAGAGACAAAGGCTCATCGTGTATAGTTGGCTTGAACTAATTCAGGATTTCTGGAGTAACATCCCAGTTTGCCAACCTCATGCCTCATCATGAAACTGCCCATCCCTGGGTTCGGTACTCCCCGTTGCCACATACTACCTATTAAGATATGTAGGCAACCACAACCAGCTGGAACTTCAAGGCCTAGGTGCACAATATATACCTATCCACACCACACCTATCTTAGTCCATGCTGAAAAACCAGCTCACTCGTGGATATGGCTCTATTATCAAAGGAAATATGTTCAAACTAAGGTTCACTGTTTTAAGTTGTATCCTGCATCAAGATTTAAACAAAAACCAGGTTATCCGTCCAAACTTCAAGGTCTAAGCACACAGTATAACACGACACTCCATTGTGTACGTCAGTTACCTGTCCATGCTTCTCTGCCTGTCTTAGCTCACGTAATACACCCTTTATTCAATCCAAAATGCACAGAAAACAAAAAAAAAACAAACCATTAACAAATTATCCGCCTGAACTTCAAGGCCTAGGTGCACAATGTATACCTGTCCGCACCTTTCTACCTATCTTAGTCCATGCCGAAAAAAACAGCTCATCCACGCATGTGGCTCTATTACCAAATGAAAACAAAAAAAAAAAAAATAAACATTCCTGCGATCTGTGCTACTCTTCACCTTATGAATCCTATGGAAAAACTGGAGCTAAAAATAAAAGTACCAGCAAATAAACCTCATTTACTTGACAGGGGGTCTGATAGAAAACAGAAAACAACCAGCATACTAACAAATTCTGTTATACATTGCATACACATTGAGCCTCCTATAAAGCCTTTCTGCCACCTGCCGGAGCCTCACAGGTCTAACTATAAAAGAACAAACGTAGTAAACAACAGAACAGCAAAGTAAACTAATAAAGAACAGTACAGGTCTGTTAGAAACTCTGCTGATAGAGTTTAAATCAAGGCCTTACTAGGGAGCAAAATTTACCCTTTCATCCTTTGCTTGCAGTCGGCCATTTTGACACATCTGCACATGGTGGGGCACATGAGACTGAGAGAAAATACTATTTTGTCTCTGTAAATTTCTGTTCTCCATGCTGGACTTCTCACAATTAATTGTGCAATGACAATTCCTTGCAATGTGCCCAAAGTGACCACATTTAAAACACTTAACAGAGCAATATTTCCTCTCTCTCCTTGTACCTGACAATTTGCAGTACCTGGCAATATGACCTGAGCCAGCACATGCATAACATCTAATGGATGCCATGCTTGATGTAGGGCCCCTAACAGAACATACTTCCTTTTGTCTGGATATTTTAAACTGTTCCATCACTAGGGATGCACTTTTAACAATTTTACGTTTGCATTTTCTCATTTTTTTACATTTGTCGTTACATTTATTGATTGGATCAAAATTTGATGAAATAATTGATCCATCACTCCCCCCTTTTTGCCCTGCACAGGGCACAATTGGTAGGGAATCTGGCCTTGGTCTCAGAGACAAAGAGAAGGCCGGCACCATGTTTGAAAAATCATTGATGATATTTTGCAAATTTTTAATCAGTTGGGATCTAGTATCAAGATCAACACTCAACTGGTTGATTATGGCATCACTAGCTGCTGCCTTGTCCTTAAAAGCTTTGATCTCAGCCCCAGACCGAGACAGCTGTGCCTCAATATCAATACAATGATTTTTCATCTCAAGCAGTTGCAATTCAAGCATGCAGATCTGCTTATCTCTATCCATATCACATTTACCATTCTCTGCCAGTTGTGTCTGTAAGGCACAAACTCTCTGCAAATTTGTTACACAACACTGGCAGTGAAACTTAGGGGGATCTTCCTTACACAGTGAGTCCTCATATACGCAAATCAATTTTGCTAGCATGTGGAGCCGTTTGCTTGTTTTATTCAAAACAGACCGTCTGTCTATACACATACTATCATGAGCACATGCTTGCTCCAATAGAGCAGACCACAGCAATTCTGCAGATTTGGGTGTACTGGGGTGCACTGGGTTAAATTTACTGTGTTTTGCCAAGCATTTCAGGGTGGATAAATCCATACTCACTCTTCCTGGAGCCATCACGGTCATCCTCCTTGTCCCTTCTGTGCTGCTTGAAAAAGGTCCTTTTTCCTCCGGAACGCCTTTTCCTGACCAGCTGGACTTTCCCTTGAGAACGACTATGCCTCTTTGGAAGAATGCCTTGGTATAGATCACCCCAAATGCTCAAAGATTGTAAAGCAAACAGAAAAACGTTAAAATTCAGAAGAAAACAAAAGATTGGGTTCTCTGTTATAGATTTTGTCCTGTGTACAGCTCATGCTGGAAAGCTGTGTCATTCGTCTGAACTTTCAGCGCTCTGAACACACAGAATTACACAACAGTTCACTCTGTATCAATGTAATCTGTCCATGTTCCCCTGGCCTGATCAGTTCACAAACAATAACGACAGATAATCACAGAGCAAAACACAAAAAACAAAATCACAACAGTTGGGCCTGGCTCGCCATTGTTAAAGGACGAGAGTTTCCCTCCAAAAATATCAGTAATTAATGGGGGAACTCTCCTACTCCTCCATTGAGGTCCAATATTAAATATTAACATCAAACTTGATTATTAATAATTAATATCCACTAACGTTATCTGTGCCTTATACTATACACCAACTGAGACAAAACCGTGTGCTAATAAAAGGTATTTATTACACAAAAGTCTGCAGTTAATATACTACTATTTATCCCATTAACACAGTACACAATAATAACAATATACAATTCCCAATTACCTATTTTCCACCCATGTTTCCTAATCACTCATGCAATATCAGCCCACCCAATTATACTAACTTTCCCTATATATATTGTGTATAGATACAAGGATAGTAAGGTTAGTACAATGTATGTAGGGCTAGTAAGTAAAGAGTTACAGGGGAAGAGAGATACTCAGCCATGTGTTAGGTCCATCTCTCCATGTCTCCAACTCAGTCCAAAAAGCAAAAAAAAAAAGGCAGCACATGAGTGCTCTGGGGTTTTTTAGTCCTGCACAGGAAATGAGGTGGTATTCCCCGCCCACTGGCTAAGGTCTTTGTACATGTCCAGCCATACTCGCAAAACCTGTTTTAGTACATGGCTGGACAGTTTGTTGATCCTGCCCCCAACAGCAGCAAACAGACTGAAACACATAAGGAGATGGGGGCCAATATATACATGTACACTTATCTGCAAGCATGGCTAGCATACAGATACATATATACATGTACAACCTAGGACACTTCCCTTTACACGTATGAAGGAAGGTGATGAGTGGAAAACTGCTTTTAACACTCCAGTGGGTCATTTTGAGAATCTGGTTATGCCCTTTGGTCTTACCAACGTACCAGCGTTTTTTCAGAACCTTATTAATGGCATCCTAAGACCGTTGATCGGTAAGAATATGGTGGTGTATTTGGATGACATTTTGATTTTTGCTCCGGATCTGGAGTCTCATTGGCAGAGCGTACGTGAGGTATTGCAGTTGTTAAGCGACAATTCACTTTTTGCTAAGCTGGAGAAATGTGAGTTCGCTGTGCAGAGAATTAGTTTTTTGGGCTACATTATCTCCAGCGAGGGCTTTGAGATGGACCCGGTGAAGGTTCAGGCGGTTCAGGAATGGCCTAGGCCTATTGGTTTGAAACCAATACAGAGATTTTTGGGTTTCGCCAATTATTACAGAAAATTCATTAGGAATTTTTCTATAATTGTTAAGCCGCTGACCGATCTCACCAGGAAAGGTGCGAATACGGTCCAATGGACTACTGAGGCCATTGAAGCTTTTGTGTATCTCAAGGAGAGGTTCAGTTCTGCCCCCATCCTTATGCAGCCTGATGAGACCAAGCCTTTTTTGGTCGAGATTGATGCTTCTTCGGTGGGGTCGGTGCTGTTTTGTCTCAGGAAAACAAGGATGGAGTACATCCCTGTGCTTTTTTTTCAAAAAAAATTTCTGAGACTGAACTTAATTACGATGTCGGTAATCGGGAATTGCTGGCGATTAAACTCGCATTTGAACATTGGCGTCATCTCTTGGAAGGTGCTAAATTTCCCATTCAGGTTTTTACTGATCATAAGAATCTGATCTATCTTGATGCTGCCAAGCGCTTGAATGCCCTTCAAGCTAGGTGGGCACTTTTTTTTTCGCGGTTTAATTTTTCTGTTACTTACATTCCGGGTACCAAGAATGTAAAAGCTGATGCTTTATCTCGCAGTTTTTCTCCCATGGTTGGTACCGAGAAGGAGGAGAGCATTTTACAGGAAGGTGTTGTGATAGCAGCATTGGACTCCGTTTTGGAAGATGGGATTCTGAAAGCCCAGGAGGATGCCCCATCTAACACTCCCCATGGGAGGTTGTTTGTGCCTAGGAACTTTAGGAGAGATTTGTTTGTGGAGTGTCATGAGTCTCGGTTGGCAGGTCATCCAGGAATTTCGGAGACTAAGAGACTTGTAGGTCGCAGTTTTTGGTGGCCTGGGTGGCAGAAGGAAGTCATTAAGTGGGTGCGTCAATGTACTGTGTGTGTTAGATCTAAGTCTTCACATGCTCCTGCTGCGGGGTTGCTTTGCCCTCTGGAGGTTCCTAGTGCTCCTTGGACGCATCTTGCTATGGATTTTATTACTGACCTTCCTGCCTCTGAGGGTTTCACTGTTATCTGGGTGGTCGTGGACCGTTTTAGCAAGATGTGTCACTTGGTTCCCTTCATCAAACTGCCCTGCGCCAAGACACTCGCTAAGGCTTTTGTTAAAGAAATTGTTAGGCTCCATGGCGTTCCTACCGACATTGTTTCCGATAGGGGACCTCAGTTCGTGGCTCGTTTTTGGCGTGCCTTTTGTGACAGGTTGGGAGTCCATTTGTCATTTTCATCTGGTTATCATCCTGAGTCTAATGGACAGACAGAAAGAAACAACCAGGATGTTGAACAGTTTTTGTATTGTTTTGTGGCTGACAATCAAGAGGGGTGGTCTGAGTTTCTGCCACTGGCAAAATTTGCTCTTAACAACCATACATCCTCTTCTGCTGGGTGTTCTCCTTTTTTTTGTTGTACTGGGAGACATCCGTCATTTGGGTCATTCTCCAAATTGGTATCGGCTGTGCCGGAGGAGGAGAATTTTTCTGGTGATTTGGAGAGAGTTTGGACTGATGTACGTCTTAACCTTCAAGAGGCTAACAAAAAATCCAAGAGGTACTTTGACAGGAAACGTCAAGAGGTTTTGTTTACTGTTGGTGACATGGTTTGGTTGTCCTCTAGGAATCTGCGGTTGAGGATTCCTTCTAAGAAATTGGGCCCGAAGTTTGTGGGTCCGTTTAAGGTGCTTCAGGTAGTTAACCAATCTGCTGTTAGGTTGGTTCCTACCTCCTGGAAGATTAATCCGGTGTTTCATGTTTCCTTATTGAAAAAAGCTGATGTTTCTGATAGGGACGCCACTGTCTCTGTTCCTCCGGTGGAGGAAGACGGTGAATATGAAATTTCTCGCATTCTTAATTCTAGATGGCATAGAGGGAGATTGCAGTATCTCGTCGCTTGGAAAGGTTTCGGTCCCGAGGATAACTCCTGGGTAAGGGAGGATGATGTCTCTGCTCCTAGACTTGTCGGAGCGTTTCACAGGAGATTTCCTGATAGACCTGGGCCTGGATGCCGCCTGTTAGTTTTTTCTATTTTGCTGGTCACATGACTTTTTGCCTATTTAATCCAGCTCCGCCCTCCTGGGCTTGCTGGACTT
This sequence comes from Phyllobates terribilis, assembly GCF_046119375.1. Classification (NCBI taxonomy): domain Eukaryota; kingdom Metazoa; phylum Chordata; class Amphibia; order Anura; family Dendrobatidae; genus Phyllobates; species Phyllobates terribilis. The sequence continues at coordinate 83,546,166 of NW_027362764.1, forward strand.
CAGTGTTACGTTTACTCTTAAGCTAGCCAGGTGCCTTGTACCTTACTCTGTAGTTTGCTTGGTCTTTTGACCACTAGTACTTCTGTTTGTTTGTTTGTCTTTGCTCTGCTACAATTTCTGCTAGGAGATGTCCAACTATATCCCAGTCTTTAGTTCTTGTAGGGACTCCTCCCTTATATCTATAGGTCTGCGTTCAGACTAGCCGAGGACTTAGGCGGGTCTGTTCACAAGGAACAGGTCCCCCGCTGCATCGTAGGGAATCAGCTTAGTCCTATTGTAGGGACAGTTTTCCTATCTTTTCCTTAGTTTTTGTAGGTGTTCATAACATGCGGGGCGTGCGGGTGCCTTCCTGCACTCGCCGTACCCCCTAGGATCCCTTCTTAGAACGGAGCCTATTTCCTGCTCCCATCCTGGGCCTCTGACACTAGGCCCTACTTGTGGAGCAGAGCTCCTACTGAGACTCTGCTCCCGGACTGTTCTTCTGAACTGTCCTCTCACTGATCTACTCTTCTGCTGAACTGCCACCCTAAGATGACTTCCCTATTTTATACTCCTACCAAAGTGCTCCCCCTAACTACTTCCTCCACCCACACCCACTACTGGTTTCCCCTACCTTTGGGTTCCCCCCACTCCAGCCAGGGTCAGGGCTCAGCAGAAAACATACATTGCATCTTGCCCCTCCTGCTGGCCTGGAGCAGTGTAGTGTTGGATGCATGTGTTGGGGTTCCGGGCAGCACTCCCTACTTACCTGAGAGAAGGAGACACCACACCTCTGGGTGAGGTGCAGTACCTCTGTGATGACTGAACCCTCAGGGGCGCCACATAACCTCTTTCAGGATAAGTGTCTTGGAGATGAAGATGTAAGGTCTGCCTTTAGTTGCCTGATTAATGAATTGGGCCTGGAAGATACAGTGGTGTGAAAAACTGTTTTTCCCCTTCCTGATTTCTTATCCTTTTGCATGTTTGTCATTTAAATGTTTCAGATCACAAAACAAATTTAAATATTAGACAAAGATAACAAAAGTAAACACAAAACGCAGTTTTTAAATGAAGGTCTTTATTATTAAGGGAAAAATAAATCCAAACCTACAGGGCCCTGTGTGAAAAAGTGATTGCCCTCTAAACCTAATAACTGGTTGGCCCACACTTAGCAGCAACAACTGCAATCAAGCGTTTGCGACAACTGGCAATGAGTCTTTTCCAATGCTCTGGAGGAATTCTGGCCACTCATCTATGCAACATTTGAATTCAGCCACATTGGAGGGTTTCCGAGCATGAACCGCTTTTTTAAGGTCATGTGTAATGCTAGGTAAGGGGAGGACCAAGTGTACAAAGATGGGAAAAGGGGGTAAGCTCAACAAGTAGGGAAAGGGAGAGTGGAGACCCCTAGGCAAATTTTACAACACCCTGACTCCCTTACCTTCCTTAAATAGGTTCCACACCTATTGCCAAGCAGGATACCTAATCCCTAACTGACCCTAGAGCTAGGCCCTAGGTAGGGAGGGGAAGGGGTGAGCACTAATCAGCCCCCACTGCAATTAAAGACAAACAAGGAAAACATAAGGAGATACACTTAGCTTTGAGAAGACACCAGAGAGAAGACAACAACAATCCACGAAGAAACTCTAAGAAGAAACTAGCCAACAGCTAGAGCTCCAGTCCTGAACAGAGGAAAATAGTTCTATCACCGGCGACTCTCTGGAGACACTGAGGGTTTTTAAATATAAAACAAGGATGTCTAAATTAGCAGCAGAAGGTGGAGATCACTGCTGGGTCCTAGCGAAAGAAGCATACCACTACACTACGGAGATGAAAGGATCAATAAGGTGTCTGCAAAGCCAAGCGCAGCGACCTTCTACAGCCAGATCCAGAACGACTGTCTGTAAAACCTGATACACCCGTGACATCATGCCACAGCATGTCAATCGGATTAAGATCAGGACTTTGACTAGGCCACTTCAAAGTCTTAATTTTGTGTTTCTTAAGCCATTCTGAGGTGGACTTACTGGTGTGTTTTGGATCATTGTCCTGCTGCATAACCCAAGTGCACTTCAGCTTGAGGTCACAAACAGAAGGCAAGACATTCTCCTTCAGGATTTTTTGGTAGACAGCAGAATTCATGGTTCCATTTACCACAGCAAGTCTTCCAGGTCCTAAAGAAGCAAAACAGCCCCAGACCATCACACTACCACCACCACACTTTAGTGTTTGATGCTCTTTTTTATAAAATGCTGTGTTACTTCTATGCCAGAAGTATTGAGAAATACACCTTTCAAAAAGTTCAACTTTTGTCTCGTCAATCCACAGAATATTCTCCCAAAAGTCTTGGTGATCATCAATATGTTTTCTGGCAAAACTGTTCTTTTTGGTCAGCAGTGGTTTTCATCTTGTAACTCTGTCATGCATGCCATTTTTGTCCAGTCTCTTTCTCATGGTGGAGTCATTAAGAATGACCTTAACTGAGGCAAGTGAGGCCTGCAGTTCTTTGGATGTTGTTGTGGGGTCTTTTGTGACCTCTTGGATGAGTCATCGCTGCGCTCTTGGGGTAATTTTGAACGGCAGGTCACTCATGGGAAGGTTCACCACTGTTCCATGTTTTCGCCATTTGTGGATAATGACTCTCTCTGGGGTTCGCTGGAGTCCCAAAGTTTTAGAAATGCATTTATAACCTTTTCCAGACTGATAGATCTCAATTATTTTGCTTCTCATTTGTTACTGAATTTTTTGGATCACTGCATGATGTCAAGCTTTTGAGGATCTTTTGGTCTACTTTACTTTGTCAGGCAGGTCCTATTTAAGTGATTTCTTGATTGAGAACAGGTGTGGCAGTAAACAGGCCTGTATGTGGCTAGGGAAATTGAACTCAGCTTCCCAAAGATGTGATAAACCACAGTTAATTTATGTTTTAAGGAAGGGGGGAGGCAAACACTTTTTCACACAGGCCCTGTAAGTTTGAATTTCTTTTTCCCTTAATAATGAAGACCTTCATTTAAAAACTGCATTTTGTGTTTACTTGTGTTATCTTTGTCTAATATTTAAATTTGTTTTGCGATCTGAAACATTTAAGTGTGACAAACATGCAAAAGAATAAGAAATCAGGAATAGGCAAACAGTTTTTCACACCACTGTATATGGAGAGAGAGGTTTTTCATCTCAAGGGTTTTCTCATGGTTTTCTCATACCGATTCCTTTCGAGAATTGACATGGTTCTCTGTAATTCTCTCATGGTTCCATTTTTATCTAACATTGAACACACTCCCAGATCTTTATAAGAAAAATGCAAACATCTGGGGCTACCACCGATGGGGTAGGACATATGGTGTAGAAATAATTTTTTCTCCAAGGTGGCTTTGATTGGATTAATTTAAACAATAAAATGCATATAAAACAATAAAATATGTAAGATAAAAATACATAAAACGCACTTTCGGCTGAGTGCAGCCTTCGTCAGGTGTCTACACCCCAACCGCTAGGGTAAGGGCCAATGGGGATATTTCTGATAATTTTAAACTTTACAGGGGTACAAGACAAGGGTGCCCGCTGTCGCCCCTACTTTTTGCACTTACAATAGAACCTTTAGCATTGTTTATCAGAGGGCATCCAGGGGTAGAGAATTTTAAATACTGCAATAATGAGGAAAGAATTGCATTGTACGCCGACGGCCTGTTATTATTTGTTAGCTCTAATATTTCCCTTCCAGTTATAATGGAAACAATATAGAGATTTGGGTCCCTTCCCAGCCTAAGTATAAATTGGTCAAAATCTGCTCTGGATAATATATCAAATATCCCAGTGATTCAGAAATTCAAATATCTTGGTATCCACATTACTAGGAAGACACAGGATTATATTTCCCTAAATTTGGACCCTTTGGTGATTAAGTTGAGGTATAAAATATGTGCTCGGGGAAAATTGCCTTTGTCAGCTCTGGGTAGAACAAACCTCATTAAAATGTGCCTTATGCCCTATATCCTATATACACTGCACAACTCCCCCATTAGGATTCCCAAATTTCAGTTCAGGAAAATACATAACATCTTTAGAGAACTGGTATGGAAAAGAGGAATCCCTAGAATCATACTTGAAAAGCTACATCTGCCCAAAGATCAGGGGGGAATCAGCACTGCAGCATACATGAGGGTACTTCTTGGCCACGCCAATTTCAGGATTTTAGTGCCTGGGCTCTGGAGGGAACAAAGGAGGCAGGGATGCTAGTGTTGAATTTTTTGGGGGGAGGTTACAACTTGCTAGAACTCTTGGAATCTCATAAATTTAAAAGCAATTTAAGATGCTACCCCACTCTTCTCCTGATACATAAAATCTGGTGGACCTGTAAAAAGTGGTGGGGAATGTGAGATTGCTACAGGTGTACTCCTATTTGGACATTTTATAGCCTTTATCATAGGGCCTGATTAGCTTGGATAGGGATGTATAGACTTATCTATATATGTTTTGTATGTGTTTTTTGCACTATATCACTTGTTCTGCACTTAATCACTTTGTTCTGAGGACACTCAACATCCATTGTTGCCATTAGTGAGATTGTTATCTGTATTGATTGGCAGAGCATTTGATCCGTGCGTTCTGATCTCACTATATAAGCATGCATAAGAATTGAGTGACCAGATATGGCTTTTTGTGTCCTCTAGGTTGGATATTGGTTTGTCAGTCCGTATTTTAAAATTATCTAATAAAGTATAGATTTCATTTTTTTGCGGGTTCATGTTAACCTTATTCTATTCCTCAAGACTAGTTATAGAAATTGTTTATTTACTATAATTCAAGTATGATCACAAATTGTTCTGAAATGTATTTTGCCAGTTCTGTCAATAAAAGCTGTTTGATTAAAATAAAAAGAATTTGCAATAATGTATTAGACAAAAAAATATGTTTTTGGGGGTAAAAAGTATGTTCTTGCAAATATATGGCATGGAAAGAGACAAACTCCAGCAGTTATCTCAATCCTGTGTAACTATGACATCTCTTAGGAGCTGTTTCACATCTACCCACAGAATCAATAAGATTGACATAGACTTCAAAACCCTCAAAAGCAGAAGTCCTTTGGACAAACACCACTTTTCAATCTAGATCCGACCCAGTGTACACTTCACAAGTTCTGAGTTCTGAGACAACAATGATTGACCTTTTTAAAAGGTAACTGTCGTTTCAAGTAACTTTTTAGAATAAGCTGTCCAGTGTGTACATGAGGAATGACAACATTTCTGGCCATTACATGACTTATATCCTGCATTTTCACCAGTTTTCCCTTGTCCACGCTCTATATGTAATTTGCAGTCCAGTGGTAGCTGTGGGGGGAAGACGAGCTACAGTGATTTCTCCCATAGACAACATAGCACAGACATGAGGAATTTCTGCTCTTCATTCACTTTTTAGTTCATAGAGACAAGCTGCAGCAATATAGAAAATATTATACAGCAGAGCTGAGCTGCCTTAATCTGATCGAAGCTCTGATGTGAGGTAAAACCACTTGTTTTTTCAGTCTCCATCTCCCTGTCCCATTCCCTGCTCCTCACTCCTCCTCCCCATAGAGAATAATGAGCTGTGGCACATGAGACCTTCAATACATCTCCGCTGAGAAAAATGAACTTGAGCTGCTTTTTCACAGTGGATGGGGAGTTCAGGTGGCAGAGTGAAGATGTATGTAACAAGTGGGGAAGAAAGCTGAAGTTTCTTATAATCGCCTATGCTATTGAGTTATACAAAGCTTCTTGAAATTACACACCAAGTCCTTATTCTTTCAGTATCAAATAATACACAGCTCTTCAATGTAATATGAAACAAACATAGCCTGGAAATAATGAGATTCCAGGACAGAAGAAGAGGACTACAGGCTAGTATTCATTAAATATAAGTTTATAAGTACATAAAGTTTGTTAAAATTCAAATAAGAATGCCTCAAAAAGGACACGGCACATGCTTGGAATAATGTTTATAAAGATTGGACCAATAGGCTTAGTCTTATATGCGGAGAGGAAACATCAAGTGGAACAATAATCCAATCCACTAATAGTATTACCTGCTAGGTCCATCATCAGTAGTAAATGGAGCAGTCACAATATACAATAGTAAATGAATAAGGGTATCTGTACCTTGTAAACTGAAATGACTTCTGCCCAAGAGGTGTCTGGCGCTATGTTCCTGTACCCTGACACACGTTTCACCCAGCTTCTTCTGGGAGCACCCAAACCTGGAAACACATAGGTTTGCATAGGAGCTGTATATACAAAAAGGTATAACTTTTTTTTATAGCAATTCTTTTTGAAAAAATACTTATTTTTTTTTTTACATTTCAGATGCCTTTGTTCATAGCCTTACATTTGTCCTATACTAAAATTATTAAATTGAAAAAACAAGAAAAAAACTTCGAATACAGGTCCATTGTGACAAAAACACGGTGGATATGGACACTCAATACTGTCCAACCCCTAGGTCTAAATGAAAATATCAGTTATGCCCCTTTTCTCTGATTGTCTTTTGTGTTCTCATCATTTTAGCTTATTAATCCAGTGGTCCTTTGATCATATGGATTAGGTTTTATATTTATGTAGGTTGTATTTTAATTCTTTTTAATTCTCTATCTAGATATTTCCCATGACTGCCTATCTACCACACAGTGAGTTCATTTCTGCACACAAGATACAAGAATCATCACGCTTGATAAAACTGCAAACAACAATATCCCTGGATATATATATTTTTCTTGCCCCTCCCCCACGCCCCCCCCTCCTTTTTCCTTGGCCAGCCGTTGAATTAAGTCATATTTGTGTATATTTCTAATATCTAATCAGTATATATAATTGAAATATTAGTATTGTAGACCATAATGACTAATGCTTATTCTATGTTAATCTAGGGTCTTACATATTTTTTCTATTTTTTCTATGATTATAATTCTCTGGTACCTATTCTATTCTTGGAAATTTGGAATTATGCTTTTACAGGAATCGTATATAATTTATTGTTTATACTGTTGACAGTATACTGTAGTTAATACAGATAAGGACAGGGCACAGCTACAGGAGGATTTAGAAAAATTGGGGAGTTGGGCCAAAAAATGGCAAATGGGGTTCAATGCCGATAAATGTAAGGTCATGCACATGGGAAAGAAAAACAGCAGTCACCCATACATATTAAATGGGAAACCGTTGGGGAAATCTGACATGGTGAAGGACCTGGGCGTCTTGGTTAATAGCAAATTAAATTGGAGTGCCCAGTGTCAGGCAGCAGCTGCGAAGGCAAATAGAGTCATGGCATGCATCAGAAGAGGAATAGGGGCATATGATGAGAACATTGTTCTTCCTCTGTATAAAGCGTTGGTAAGGCCGCACTTAGAATATTGTGCACAGTTCTGGGCTCCGGAGCTCAGGAAAGACATATTGGAGCTAGAGAGGGTACAAAGGAGGGCGACTAAGGTAATAAAGGGAATGGAGGGACTAGAATACCCAGAGAGGTTGTCAAAATTAGGCCTATTTACATTGGAAAAGAGAAGGCTTAGGGGAGACCTCATAAACATGTATAAATACATCAGGGGGCAGTACAGAGATCTCTCCCATGACCTGTTTATACCAAGGATGGTGACAAAGACGAGGGGGCACACTATGCGTCTGGAGGAAAGGAGGTTCCTGCACCAGTATAGAAGGGGATTCTTTACGGTCAGAGCCGTGAGACTCTGGAACTCTCTGGGAGAGGAAGTGGTGATGTCCAACTCACTTAATGAGTTCAAGAGAGGCCTGGACGCCTTTCTTGAGAACAATAAAATTACATCTTATGCTTAGTTAATTAATCCAGGGATTTAATCTTACTGCCAGATTGGTGTCGGGAAGTGAATTTTTCCTCAGTGATGTAAATTGGCCTATACCTCATGGTTTTTGTTGCCTTCCCCTGGATCAACGCTGCGGAATAGCTGCAGTGCACAAGAAATAGGCTGAACTGGATGGACGCTTGTCTTTTTTTGGCCTTATAAACTATGTAACTATATGTAATATGGGGCTTGTGGTATGCCGTATCGATATAAGGTGGATATACACATAATGTGTGCATTCAGTGATAACATCTATTACAACTCTCGTGGTCAGTTATCAGGGCAAGCTTTCTTGATACTTAGTGCCTCTGCTGGCTTGATGGGTGGTGCGCATGACTGTCGCTCCTCCTCTGGGCATGCCTCGCCGGCCGTGTCTCAACTTGGCCCGGGGTGTCGGACCGCGTGACCGGTCATGTGACGGGTCACGTGTTCGCGGCGCCCCGGGTCGGGTGACGCGGCTGCCGTGGCGGCCTGTGGATGTTGCGGCGCGTCATGCGCCGAGCCACACCCCTCAATACCCCATTGGCAGTTATGGGACACACCTGCGTTTTCCTATTGGTTAACGCTTATTTTTAATGATGGACACTAGGCAATGACGCTACCCCCAGACGAAGGCTTCAGCCAAAACGCGCGTCGAAGTGGGAGCCATCGCAGACCAGTTATATACCATCCACGTGTGAGTATACTCATTTTGCCATCATGATAGTTCCAGCTTATGAACATGTTCGCTTTTCCATGCAATACTAGCGCTTTTCTCTCTAGTGTATTCGGAGCTGTGCACGTTCTCAGGTTAATTTGTTGCTGTTTATGACGGTGTTCACATGTATTCATATATTCTATCTATATATTCTACCTATATGGTAATAATTGTAATAAATACACAATAATGTGAACGGTGTCATGAGCTAGCACTATGGTGTTTAATCTGCATGGTATACTATTTTTTGGAAAATACATGAGTATTAATTGATATGCAGAATAAGCCTTTGAGCAAGGCATACATTAGTGCGCAGTAATTTTTTAAGCGAACAATGTAACTCTGGCATTACTATAGAGGCTTGATACGACAAATATATAATTGAGCATATCCCACGTATGGGTCTGCTGTGGCGCCCTCTTTCTTGTATGTTGCTTTTATTCTATTTCTCGTTCACGCACTACATTGTGTCAATCGTGTTATTTTTTGAACAAATAAAGTTTGTTTTTGTCACAATTGACCTGTATTCGAAGTTTTTTTCTTGTTTTTTCAATATTATTTTTCGATGGTCCTCTCCTTATACAAGTCTATATACGGGTTATCATTAATACAGGACACATATATGGGTGTCTTTAATGATATTTACTTACCTTGTTTTTCTCTTGTTTGTATAGTTTCTTCTAAAATTATTAAATTGCCTGATTACATGGTACCATAGTAATAACGGAATATATATGAGTTTTGCTTTATATAGGCTCAGGTTCGATCTAAGCAAGCTGAAACATAGAGAAAGGTCATCAGATAGCACAGAATATTTAGACAAAGTGGAATGGAATCAACGCCTAAAGGTACAGTGTATTGACTGCATTTTGTTCGAGGTAACGTGAACTATTCCCACATATTCCCCCAATTAATTTCTGTAACATAATCTAGTTGTAAATCTCTAGTCAGGCATATTATATAATATATTATTAGTTTCCTTAAACTAGGTGTAGCTTATGGCTTGTCTTTCTAGCAGTTCCCCTTTAAAACTGGTAGAACCTTAGTTTTCTCCACTTTGGCGTTGATGAGTATTTTATTTCCAAAATTGGTAGAGCTGATGAAGAGAGATTGAAAGCTCCAAACCTTCAATGAAAAATGAACTGTTACGAAAAATAAAAAATGACATTAAAAACTTGAGTACTCAGCAGTGAATAGGTGACAGTCAAATGTATTTTAGCTGGTAAACCATTTTTTTTGTGTGTGGGGGGGTAATATTTATAGAGCAGCATAGTCAATTATATATGTCAAGCTTAGGCTTTGTTCATATTAATTTTAGTTCCTATGTTCAGAGTACATTTTTTAACTGTGACACCTTAGACTGCAGACATATATAACAGTATGCCCTCATATACCTGATATTGATTCTCAATGTAAAAAATATATACGGTGCAAGATTTTGGGGGGATCCAGTTGTTTAGAAAACCATGCTTTACGACACAGTTGTAAAAAAACATGTGCTCCAGTCAGATGCATGTCTAAAGGTCAAAAAGGTCAAGCAAAAGGTGAAAATAGAAGTAGGCACGTTAGATATATATAATTGTAACAGCAATGTAACAGTATATAAGCAGTCGGAGTAAGTTACAGCAGTGAAATCACGAGGGCAAAGGAAATTGAAATTGTCATTTCATACTGTTCGCTGACCTTAAAGGGAACCTGTCATGTCACTTTTATAAGTTAAACTGTCCCCAGGTTCATGTTAGTGATGCAATGTGCATCACTAACATGCTTTTTCCCATGCAAATCACTGCTATAGTCACTTGTTAAAATCACTTTATACACTTATAACTTAGTTGCTCATTCAGTCATAAGGGTGTTCTTTCTTGTATTTAGTCATCCTGGTCGCCGCCCACTCAATATGAATCCGAAATCGCGCTTGTGCACTTTTAATGTACTATCCAGGTTGCTTTGGGTGTTTGTGACATTGCGCAAGCGCAGGTAATGTGTCAGCTCAATTCGCGCTTGCGCATTGTGCTTGTGGTCCCAGCGCAAGTCCCGAGACGCGCGGCTCTTCAACATGCACACAGTCAGTGAAGCTGTGAACTCAACACAGCTTCACTGCGCAAATGCGGGGAGACGCGCGTCACGGCGCACGCACGGAGACCCCAGGCACAATGCGCAAGCATTGCAAATTTTCACACCTACAAAGAATGGAGAGGTCTATAATTTTTAGCGTAGGTACACTTAAACTGTGAGAGAAAAAACAGAAAATCACATTGTATGATTTTTAAATAATTAAATTGCATTTTATTACATTAAATAAGTATCTAATAACCTACCAACCAGCAAGAACTCTAGCTGACATGGACCTGTTAGTTTTTCTTTAAGAAGCCCTCCTAGTCTACACTCATTACCTGTATTAATTGCACCTGTTGGAACTCGTTACCTGTATAAAATACACTTGTCCACACACTGAATCAATCAGACTCCAACCTCTTCACCATGGCCAAGACTAAAGAGCTGTCTAAGGATACCAGGGATAGAATTGTAGACCTGCACAAGGCTGGGATGGGCTACAAGACAATAGGCAAGCAGCTTGGTGAGAAGGCAACAATTGTTGGCACAATTATTAGAAAATAGAAAAAACACAAGAGGACTATCAATCTTCCTTGGTCTGGGGCTTCATGCAAGATCTCGCCTCGTGGGGTAAGGATGATTCTGAGAAAGGTCAAGAATCAGCCCACAACTACACAGGAGGACCTGGTCAATGGCCTGAGAAGAGCTGGAGACCACAGTCTCAAACATTACCGTTAGTAACACACTACGCCATCATGGATTAAAATCCTGCAGTGCACGCAAGGTCCCCCTGCTCAAGCCAGCACATTGCCAGGCCTGTTTTTAGGTTCGCCAATGACCATCTGGATGATCCAAAAGAGACACGGGAGAAGGTCATGTAAATACAACTTTTTGGTATCAACTCCACTCGTTGTGTTTGTAGGAAGAAGAAGGATGAGTACAACCCCAAGAATACTGTCCCAACCATGAAGCATGGTGGGGGGAGATATCATACTTTGTGGGGTGCTTTTCGGCAAAGCGGACAGGAAAACTGCATCGTATTGAAGGGAGGATGGATGGGGTAATATCGCAAAACTTTGGCCAACAACCTCCTTCCCTCAGTAAGAGCACTGAAGATGGCTCATGGCTGTGTCTTCCAGCATGACAATGACCCAAAACACACAGCCAGAGTAACTTCGTAAGAAGCATTTCAAGGTCTTAGAGTGGCCTAGCCAGTCTCCAGACCTGAACCCAATAGAAAATCTTGGGAGGGAGCAGAAACTCAATTTTGCCCAGCGACAGCCCTGAAACCTGAAAGATCTGGAGAAGATCTGTATGGAGGAGTGGGCCAAAGGTTTCTGTACCAGATATTAAGTTCTGTTTTTCTATTGTATCAAATACTTATTTCATGCAATAAAATGCAGATTAATTATGTAAAAATCATACAATGTGATTTTCTGGATTTTTTTTAAGATTCTGTCTCTCACAGGTGAAGTGTACCTATGATAAAAAATACAGACCTCTCCATTCTTTGTAGGTTGAAAAACTTGCAAAATCGGCAGGCATCAAACAGTTATTTTCCCCACTGTACCTCCCCTTGTTGACCTCAGATGGGGCTGGTCAATGGGATACGGCTTAGGTCCCCAAAAAATTAGGAGATACCCAACCTTCATGATATCTTCCCCCCTGGATGAGATATTAATGCCATATTTGCCATCATGATTTTAGCTTTCTACAGATAGGAAACATGGCATGTTCAGCTTTGTCCATCTGGTCGATATTAATTTAGGACTGATGTGCAGATTGCACAGTGATGTAATTAAATGTGTTACATTTGCCACTTCGTCACAACGCCGAAAATATGTCTCCCATAACTATAGGACCTGAGTCTGTCCCAAAAAAAATATTCATAACAGGATACCGGTGACAGAGCGTCTGCCTATATTTTTTTGAAAATAGGTAGCTTTATCTCCACAGGTACTAAAAGTATAGCCTCACATCCTGTTGTACATACTGTGCCTAGACATTCGTGTCTGCTCTCCATCAGTTAACCTACTTCAATTACCTGTCCACAGCAGGGGGTCGTAACTGAACAGGGATCATGTGGCGTATTTAGAGTGCCAGCTTTGGTTCCTTTCCAAGTTATGATGAAGCCATCTTTCAATGCGCAATATGAGGGTGACACTTCCACTATCAAGACATGGCTTTATAGATTGGTCCTATTTTACCATTACGTTATTGACGCTCGCCCTGGGCCATGGGGTACCCGGTGCTGGGCTGGTAAATGCTGGGGGATGTCACAGTGGCGGTGACCCGGACCGTGACCCAGGGCGGTCAATAAAAAGGGGTTATTGATAGGGGATTTATAGTGATTGTATAAAGTTTGTGACGCCAGCTGTGGTATGCGGCTAGGGGAGCTGCCGCTGCGTAGCAGGTCCTCTGGAGCTGATGTTACTGCAGCAGGGATGGTGTGGCTCTCCACAGGTAGAGCTTAGCTCCAGGGCAGTGTAGAAGTTATGGGTTATACTGGGCGTTGTAGTTCAGGGTTTGATGGCGCAGCAATAATCAGTCCACAACTTAATGGCGGTTTCCCCTTATCTTTACTGGCGGTGATTAGGCAAACCGGGACTAGGGTACTGGCCAGAGGTGGAAGTCCGGGCAGCCTGGAAGCAAGTAAAGGATCCTCCTTGCCAGGTGAAGTTGGAGGCCTTCCCTTTCCACTAAACTCTTTGGCCCTGCTGCTTGTAGCTGTGTGGTGGCCCTCATCCCTGAGTGCAACGTTTCTGTGCTCACCCGTCTGGCAGGCAGCTCGGGCCTTGCTGGTGCATCGCTCCCACGTGGCAGTGCTGGGCCCTCTGTGCTGCTGAGTCTCCGGGCATCTGATGGGGCCAGGAGACCTGCAGTCTCCTGCCCTCCGGTTTCTACTGCTTGGCCTTCGGTGCCCCACAGCCTCGGACTCCCGTGTCCGGTTCTTCTGTGCTGGTTCTTCTGGGGTGAGCTGCCGCACAGCTCCAGTCCCCAGCTCCTCTCTCCTCAACGTCCTGACTTCAACTCCTCACACTAAGTCTAACTAACCCCGCCCCCAGATCCCAGTTGCTAAGGGGAGGAACTCCCCTTGCTGGTCTGGAGCCAGGAAAGTGTTGCATGCTTAGTAAAACCTGATTAGGGGACCCCTGCTTGCTTCCAGGCATGGCATCACCTCTTGTGAGGGAGGCAATGTCACTATGGCAACCGGACCCCTGGGGTGCCACATTCCCCACTTGTTAACTTCAGTACGCCCGGACTGAGGATACCTTTCAAAATTAACAAATGACAAGAACAATTCACATTACAAAATAGTTCACAAAGTCAAAAATTACAAAAACCCAACAAAAACGTACAGCAGTCACTGCGGCAATTAGTCTTTACGCCACAATCCGGGGATTGTCTTTTTCCTGATAACTGAAATTTGTCTGGTGGGAACCACATCAACCCACTTTGTGCATCGTCCCTGGGCGTGGCTTCAGGGCACTCTTTCGTTGGGCCTGCGGTTTATTTTCTAGGCCAATTAGTAACTATTTTCAATATTGTCCTGACCACACCTAGTCCTGTGGTCCAATTGTCCATAAATTCAAATTCAACAAATATACTTTTCCAAGACTATTTAACGGGTACAACTATAAACAGCATACACTTTAGTTCTTCTATACTTTATACTTTAGTTTCTCCAGCGAGCAGGGAGCTGACCTTTTGTACTCCTGGTCGATCTACGTAGTACGTTAGTTGTCACTGTCCTACCCTGGTCCCTAGTGTCTACCCCTGGTGCGGTGGGTTCAGTGTGAACTACACTACAGGTAGTCTGAGGTAACACCGGTAGGCTGGGTAATCTCCTACGAATTCTTTGGCTCACCATGGGTACGACAGGTTCACTGCTAGCAGAGGGTCGATTCTCCTGGTCTGCTGATGATGAAACCTCTGGTCTGGAGCCAACTGGTCTTCCAGCTGTCCTGGGACTTCTGCAGCTTCCGGTGAGACCACTAGGAGAAAGGTCAAGACCGGTACTACAATCGCTTTGTTCACCTGCGTCCAAGACCAGGGAAATTCTCCGAGGACTGTCTGAACCGTTTCCTCCACTTTTTCTGTGGGCCGAGGGCTGTCTGGATCTTCTTCTGTGTGTTTCAACTGTTCAGGACATATCTTCAAGTGATCTCTTGAGACTGCCGCTGAAGTTTCCCCTCCATCTTTGCTGATGAGGCACACTTTGGTGTTGTCGTAATTCGAGGGTAGGACGGTGTATGGCTCAACCTCCCACTGGTCATCTAATTTATGGACTCGTCTCTTCCTCTTAAGTACCTGTACTCCAGGTGATAAGGGGACGGCAAGTGCGTGCTGATTGTAAGTCTTCTCTTGCTTCTGTCTCGCCTGGGACAAACTTCTCTCAACACACTCTTGCACATTGCTGTATTGTTGCTGCCGCTCGGTATCCCAATCTGCATCTGGTGATGCTGTCTCTGGTGTCAAGACTCCCATGTCCAAGTCAATGGGTAACTTACCAGGTCTTGCTCTCATCAGGTAAGCGGGTGTACAGTTGGTGGAGTTCACCGGGATGTGGTTATACAGGTCCACCAAATCTGGTAACTTCTCTGGCCACAGGCTGTGCTCTTCAAGGGGCAACGTCTTTAACAAGTCTATCACCACCTGGTTCATCTTTTCACACAACCCATTGGTCTGGGGATGATATGGCGTCGTCCTTATTTTCTTGCAGCCGTACAAGTTACAGAATTCCTTGAACACCTCTGCTTCAAAGGCTGGACCTTGATCAGTAAGCACCCGTTCAGGGTAACCGTGCGGACGACAAAAGTGCTGTTGGAACGCTTTGGCTGCCATCTGAGCCATCTGGTCTTTCACTGGCACTACTACCAAGAACCTGGAGTAGTGGTCTACTATGGCGAGAGCGTAGATATAGCCTGAGCGGCTTGGGGCTAGCTTCATGTGGTCCAAGGCTACCAGTTCTAGTGGCTGTTTGGTGATGATGGGCTGCAGGGGAGCCCTCTGGCTGCCACGGTCTTTTCGTCTCAGGTTGCATGGACCACATTCTCTACACCATCTCTCGATTGCTTTCCTCATGCCAGCCCAGTAGAATCGCTCACATAGAAGGACTTGCAACTTCTTCCACCCAAAGTGTCCTGCTCCATCGTGGTACGCTTCTAAGACCATTGACGCATCCCGCCTCGGGACTACCACCTGCCAGACCAGTTCATGTGTCCGGGAGTTGATGCTTCTTCGACACAGCTTTCCTTCGTAGATGAACAGTTTGCCCTTCTTCCATAACTGTTGGGTCTCCTGTGGGGCATCTGGATCAGGGTACGAGTCAGCTTGCGTCAGCAACTCCTTGACTAGGCGGACAGCCGGGTTGCTATCCTGCGTTTCTGCCCATCCATGGTGGGGCAATGGGTTGAACGTGGCCTCTCTGTTGGGAGCACTGGGTCACCCCGTGACGATGGAAAGCGGGTAGCTCTATCTCCTCCAGCTCTTCCGGGTCTTCTCCCCCATCTGGCAAGTTGGGCATCCTGGACAGCGCATCAGCATTTGCATTTTTATGCCCCGCACGATACTTGATGGTAAACTCGTAGTTAGACAGTCTGGCCATCCATCGTTGCTCTAGGGCACCAAGTTTTGCAGTCTCCTGGTGCGTCAGCGGGTGGTTATCTGTGAAGACTGTAAATCTGGAGGAGGCGAGGTAGTGTTTGAAGTGCTCTGTTACAGCCCAGACTATGGCGAGAAACTCCAACTTGAAGGAACTGTAGTTGTCGGGGTTCCTTTCCATGGGCCGGAGCTTCCTGTTGGCGTAGGCAATCACTCTCTCTCTGCCTTGCTGTACCTGGGACAGCACCGCTCCCAATCCCACGTTGCTGGCATCTGTATGAAGTATAAAGGGTTGGCCATAGTCGGGGTAGGCCAGGACTTCGTCTCCGGTCAGAGCCATCTTCAGTCGGGTGAAAGATTCGCCTTCTGGTTTACCCCATTTGAACGGAGGTTTCGGGTTCTTCGCCTTCTTGGACTGGCCTACCAGGAGGTCCTGCATGGGTGCTGCTATCTTGGTGAAACCCTTGATAAATCTCCTGTAGTAGCCTACCAGCCCGAGGAACTGCCGCACTTCCTTGATAGTGGAGGGTCTTGGCCAGTCCTTGATTATGGTGACTTTTTCTGGGTCTGGTGCTACACCTTCGGCGCTTACCACATGACCTAGGTACTGCACCTTGGGCTTCAGCAGGTGGCACTTGGACGGCTTTACCTTCAGGCCAAAACCAGATAGGGCTTCGAACATCTCGGCCAGGTGCTCCAGGTGGTCTTTATATGTCTTCGAGTAGACAAATACGTCGTCCAGGTACAGCAGGACAGTTTTTAAGTTCTTGTGTCCTTCCTAGGCAGCACTCCATTAACCACTGGAAGGTTCCTGGGGCGTTGCAGAGCCCGAATGGCATGCAGTTGAACTCGCTGAGGCCCATTGGTGTTGTAAACGCGGTCTTTTCTTTGTCCACCTCTGCCACAGGAACCTGCCAGTACCCACTGGTGAGATCCAAAGTGGCGAAATAATTAGCAGATCTTAGTGCAGCTAATGACTCCTCAATCCTGGGTAATGGGTAGGCGTCTTTATGTGTAATGCGGTTAATCAGCCTGTAAACAACACACATCCTCATTGTACCATCCTTCTTTCTAACGAGAACTAATGGAGCAACCCAGGGGCTACAACTATCTCTGATCACCCCAGCCTCCTTCATCTCCCGTAACATTCCTTTGGCACATTGATAGTGAGCTGGGGGTACAGGCCGGTACCTCTCTTTAATGGGCGGATGATCTCCTGTGGGGATATGATGTTGGACCCCTTTTACCTGCCCAAAGTCTAGTGGGTGTTTGCTGAAGACTCGCTCATATTCTTGGACCACCCGGTATACTCCATGCTTTTGGTGCAAAGGGGTGGAGTCAGTGCCTACTTGTAGCTTCTGACACCAATCCTCCATATGCCCCTTGGAGCCGTTATCCTCCGCTGGTTTGGACGGAAGCAAGGGTTCTACTGTCTTTATTGAGTTGTTACTGACAGTGAATAGCTTAGCAAGGGTAGCATACCAGGGTAAATGGACCTCTTTCTCCCCACAATTCAGGATGCGTATTGGTACTCTTCCCTTGCGGACATCGACCACCCCCCTGGCTGTCAAGATGGTGGGCCTACTGTCAGAGGACACAGGTTCTACCAGGGCCTGATAATCTTGACCCCTGAGACCGATTGCTGCTCGACACCATATCAACATTTCACTCCTAGGGGGCATTGCAATGGGGAACGGATCACTCATCCTGACACTGCCAACTTCTCCACCAGACAGCTCTACCTGTTGTCTTTTCATCAGGGCTCTGATCTCCTTCTGCAGAACTTGTTGCTGACTGGAACTGGCAGTCTCTGCGACCTGTTGCAACAAAACACTAATGTCTCCAAGACAATTTTCTATCACATTAGTGCCTAAGGTTATCATGGGATGACTTTCTCGGTGATCAATATTAACAATAATCATTCCTTGTGATGGCAATTCTACTTTGCCAACTTTTATGGTCACCTCTTTATACCCCACCTGAGGCAAGGGCTGACCATTGCTGGCATAGATGCTAAGATGTTCATCTGAATGGCAGGTAATGTCTGAATCAGTCCAGTATTGTTTATAAAGGATATATGGCATCGTGGTCACCTGGGACCCAGTGTCCAGCAACGCGTTCATTTGGATGCCATCAAACATGACAGGTAGGACTGGGCGTCCTCCCACGTACTTGTCTCGCCAGCTTTGTGGGCCTGGTCGTCTTACTTCTGGAGGTTGGCCCTCCTGGTCGTAGCGATCGCTGTCCCTCCCTCAGGTCGGTGGAATTCTTCTCTGTCGTCGCCACGGGACGTCATCTAGACTGGAAGCCAGCTGGATCTTTTCCTTGGGAGACACTTACATGGCCTGCATGGTTTTAGTTAGTGTAGCCACACTTTTGGTCTGCTCCTGGACCTGTCTTTAAATTGCGCAAAGTCCAGATCAGGATTTTGCAGAGCCATAATGCGCAGCTGTGTCCTGTGAGCGCTGGACAGGAGCCCCTCAATAAACTACTCGGTTAGCAATCTGTCCTCATCATGCACACTGTCAGGGTCTACCTGTTTGATGGCCCGCAGCGCCTCCTGCAGGTTTAGAGCATAGTCCCGTACACTGTCCTGCACCCTTTGTTTGCACCCGTAAAATTTCATTTTAATTTCTGCTGCGGTGCGGGTGTCAAAGGTATCCTTCAATCGGGCCAGTATTTCTTTTACAGTGCCTTTGTCTCTGCCCGGCCAGGACTTCACCTCTCTCTGGGCTGCACCAATTAGCTGGCCTATGAGGATGCTGACTTTATGCTCCTCAGACAGGGGGTATACTTTAAACAAACTGCGCAGTCTCTCCTCAAAGTCGTTCAGGGTGTGCGACTCCCCTGAGTACTGGGGCAACCACGCCGCCCTCGGTATATATGGCATTGATAACGGCATCACAGTGGCAGCGGTCGCGCTGGCAGCTGAACCCTCCTCCATGTTGGGCATCTTCCTCACCCCTAGTGAACCTCAGCCAAGTCCTGGGCGTCTGCTGACGTACCAGTATGCTGCTCTGCAGGCGGAGGGATCTCTTACCCGGCGGTTCCGGATCGGGGCTTCTTTCTTCCCCCTCGGCGGGCGGCAAACCATATGATAACACAGTTCAATAAAGTCTATGGCACACAGGACCCGGTTATACCGGGCTTTGTGAATCCTGTTCGTGACGCCAAGTTGACGCGCCCCCTGGGCCGTGGGGTACCCTGTGCCGAGCCGGTAAATGCTGGGGGATGTCACAGTGGCGGTGACCCGGTCCGTGACCCAGGGCGGTCAATAAAAAGGGGTTATTGATAGGGGATTTATAGTGATTGTATAAAGTTTGTGACGCCACCTGTGGTATGCGGCTAGGGGAGCCGCAGCTGCGTAGCGGGTCCTCTGGAGCTGAGGTTACTGCAGCAGGGATGGTGTGGCTCTCCACAGGTAGAGCTTAGCTCCAGGGCAGTGTAGATGTTATGGGTTATGCTGGGCATTGTAGTGCAGGGTTTGCTGGCGCAGCAATAATCAGTCCACAACTTAATGGCGGTTTCCTCTTATCTTTACTGGCGGTGATTAGGCAAAAGGGACTAGGGTACTGGCCAGAGGTGGAAGTCCGGGCAGCCTGGAAGCAAGTAAAGGATCCTCCTTGCCAGGTGAAGTTGGAGGCCTTCCCTTTCCACTAAACTCTTTGGCCCTGCTGCTTGTAGCTGTGCGGTGGCCCTCGTCCCTGAGTGCAACGCTTCTGTGCTCACCCGTATGGCAGGCAGCTCGGGCCTTGCTGGTGCGTCGCTCCCACGTGGCAGTGCTGGGCCCTCTGTGCTGCTGAGCCTCTGAGCATCTGATGGGGCCTGGAGACCTGCAGTCTCCTGCCCTCCGGTTTCTACTGCTGGGCCTTCAGTGCCCCACAGCCTCGGACTCCCATGTTCGGTTCTTCTGTGCTGGTTCTTCTGGGGTGAGCTGCCGCGCAGCTCCAGTCCCCAGCTCCTCTCTCCTCGACGTCCTGACTTCAACTCCTCACACTAAGTCTAACTAACCCCGCCCCCAGATCCCAGTTGCTAAGGGGAGGAACTCCCTTTGCTGGTCTGGAGCCAGGAAAGTGTTGCATGCTTAGTAAAACCTGATTAGGGGACCCCTGCTTGCTTCCTGGCATGGCATCACCTCTTGTGAGGGAGGCAATGCCATTGTGGCAACCGGACCCCTGGGGTGCCACATTATGACATCATCCAGTACCAAAGCCTCATGTTCTTCCATTTAGCTTGTAAGACTCCTGGTATTTTTGAGTATACACTTTTGGTTTCCATCTATTTTCCCACTTTCCTACTTTTAGAAAGGAATGCTAATTCTTGACATTTTTTGGGCACATTTGTCTTCACAGCACATGGATCTTCCTATCAACTGACATAATCATCCTCCTCAGTAAACTTTTCCACCCTCAAATAAAATATGACCATCTCTAACAAATCTACTCCATTTATTCTACCTCGTCCTCCCCTCCTCATCTCAATTTCAAGTATTCTACCATGCCTGCTAGAATTCTCTTCCCCAGAAAAACAGACCCCCCTTTCATTCAGGTGCAACTTATATGCAGAATAAAAATTAAAAAATTGCACCCCAATGAAAAGTTAGCCCAGTGCTCTAGGAACCCAAATCCTTCTGCTCCGTACCAAGACTTAAACCATGCATTTAACTCTCTAATTCCCCACTGTCCCTCCTGTGTCATGTGTGTATTGTGCATGGCACAGGCAGTATTCCAGAGAATACCACCTTGAAGGTCCTTCCCTTCAGCTTGCAGCTAATTCTTTAAAATTATTCTTAAGGATCCCTCACCTAATACTTATTCTGCTATTGGTTTCCACATGGACCACAACAGCTGGTTCATCAGCAGCCCTCGCAGTAATATATCAACTCGTGCCACCACATGCCGAACCCTGGCACCAGAGAGACAGCAAACAGTTCAGTTGAGGTGATCTTGACAACAAATTATTCTATCCGTCTTCCAAATTATAGAATCCAATTTAACCGCCAACTGCCTATATTATCCTCCCCCGGTTACTAACTGGGCTGTTCTCTTGGCTGTTAGGGAGAGCAGTATCCATTCAGATTTCCATTTCTGAGACTGACACTCTTGCACCATCACCTAATTTGAAAACTATGCTTGCCTGTACAGAAAGAAGAAAACACTTGCCAAATGCAAAATTCAAACAGCTAGGGTATATAAAGAATCAAACAAAAATGAGAAAAAAAACCTAAAGTAAGATATAACTTGTAATAGATATTTTAAAAGACCAAACAGTAGTCATATAAATGGACACAGACCATAAACAGTGTCAGTGCAACAAGGGGTAAGGGTAAGGGGTATAATCAAATAATGTCATTCAGGCTAGCCCTAAATGTCCCTCAAAAAACTGAGAACCTGCCTGACAGCGGACGTTTATCACCCTAGTGAGACGGTTTGTTGTCCCCGCTCCACGTCGGCTTTCCCTTGGTTGCCCTATTGTACCCTTGCACCAAACACACAATAAATTTAAGATAAATAAGATCAAAGCTATGATCCTTTGCAGTGGTACAGCCTAAGCCACAGACAAGAACTTAAACAAATATGACAAGTGCTCAATGAATTTTAGTATCTCTTAAAGTAAAATTAGAGAGATGATTCTCTCAAAAAAGGTCAAAAACCAGTGAGCTCAAAAAAGCAATAAACAAAAACCTAGAGCATGCTACAAGAGAGAAGTGAACTTATCTGAGGGAAGTAGTAGAATGCTTTCAAGTAGGAACCGGATAGTTCAATTCAAAGTGATTGTTCTGTAGGTTGTGACGCGCCCCCTGGGCCGTGGAGTACTCGGTGCCGAGCCAGTCGTTGCTTGGGGAGATGTCACAGTGGCGGTGACCCGGTCCGTGACCCAGGGCGGTCAGTAAAAAGGGGATTTTATAGTTTTTATGTGTATAGTTTGTGACGCCACCTGTGGTGTGCGGCTGTATGTAGCCGCCGCTGCAGCACTGGTCTTCTGGAGCTGGTGTTTAATGCAGCAGAGTTGGTTTGGCTCTCCACAGGTAGAGCTTAGCTGCAGGGCAGTGTAGATGTTGTAGTGAAGTAGATGATGCTGGGCGTTGTATTGCAGGGGTGATGGCGCAGTAAATAATCAGTCCACAACTCAATGGCGGTTTCCTCTTATGTTTACTTGCGGTTATTAGGCAGATCGGACCACGGGTACTGGCTAGAAATGGAAGCCCGGGCACCCTGGAAGCAAGTAAGGAATCCACCTCACCAGGTGGAGTTGTAGGCCTTCCCTTTTGCACTAATCTCTCTGGCCCTGCCGCTTGTAGCTGTGCTGTGGCCCTCGTCCCTGAGTACAATGTCCTTGTGCTCACTCAGGCAGCTCGGGCCTTGCTGAAGCGTCGCTCCCATGTGGCGGTGCTGGGCCTTGCGGTGCTGCTGAGCCTCCGGGCGTCTGGTGGGGCCAGGAGACCTGCAGTCTCCTGCCCTCCGGTTTCTGCTGCTGGGCCTTCAGTGCCCCACAGCCTCGGACTCCGGTGTCCGGTTCATCTGTGCTGATTTCCTCTGGGGTGAACTGCCGCGCAGCTCCACTCCACAGCTCCTCTCTCGTCGACGTCCTGACTTCAACTCCTCACACTAAGTCTAACTAACCCCGTCCCCAGATCCCAGTTGCCAAGGGGAGGGGCTCCCCTTGCTGGTCTGGAGCCAGCACAGTGTTGCATGCTTAGCAAAACCTAATTAAGGGACCCCTGCTAGCTTCCAGGCATGGCATCACCTCTTGTGAGGGAGGCAATGCCACTGTGGCAGCCGGACCCCTGGGGTGCCACAGTTGCACCAGTGCACAGGAAAAAGTCCCAAAACTATGGCACAAGGAGTGCCAATAGCTATCCCAACGCGTTTCACCCTCTCCTCATTCAGGGCTCATCAGGGGACAGATCAGGAGACACACCATAATAGGAGCATGGGCAGTAATGATGTACTTGCCGTGGACCATCAGAGTCAATGCCCAAGTCACCATTGAAACGGAAATCCCCATTCATATAGCTGCATTTACGCACCAAAGGCCACCCACCAGTCAGAGCCAGGTGTCTTCACATCATGTCCGGGAAGATCCGTCATACTCGTGTGCCCAGTAAGATGATTGGCGTACTTCCGCCGCGTCCTGGTGGAACGCACCTGCGTTCCAGTGACGTCACTTCCGTTCATGCCCCAACTGACGTAAACCACTGTGCTGTTCGCTATATCCGAATGGAACGCAAGTGCGTTCCAGTGACATCGCTTCCGCTAGATGGGGGTAAAAGACTCCGCTCCCAGAGTGACGTCACAACCTTAAAAGGTCCTACTGGCAAGTACCATCGTAAGTGGAACGCAATCATGCGCTCCACCCAAATGGCAGGGCCTAGCAACTTAGCTATGTAAAATATAATAATAATAATAATAATAATAAATAATAACATAGCGGCACAATATTGGGGTCGAAGACTTCTACCCTTAACTTAATTAGGTAAGGGGAACAAAAGGGGGCAGAAGTAAATGCAGAAAAGAAGGTAAGTACAAAGAAGCCCATATTTAATATTTTATTAATGGTTATGTAATGTCCATATTTAAACACATCTGATTTGATGTCACAGATGGTTAGAGGATAAATCATAAACGGTCAGAAATGACCTAAGAAAAGGCTGATGTTCGTGCAGATCCTCTTGGAGGAGGAGAAGGTCACTTTTGAGAAATCTTCTAATATTTTGAAGACCCAGATTGATGAGGCATTGATATTTAAGACCTCCCCTGACTTTACCACAAGGGAAGAGAATCTGAAGGTGGCTATTGATAAATATCAAACCACTCTTAAAGATCGTAAGCACAAACGATTTGTCAGGGATTTGACTGACTTTAGAGAAAAGAAGGCATTCCCAGTTTATACTGACAAACCACCTCTACCAACCAATATTTCATCGTCAGAACTTGACTCCTCTGATAACGAATATCACCAAAGGGATTCATATAGATCCTTTGGAAGACCAAGAGGTCGTGGTAGAAGAGGTCATTAAAAAAGATGGCAGGGTGGGACACATGCACATCAGGGACAATCAAATTTGTTTGTGGCCTCTGCTGCCTCCTCTTTTGCCCCATCTTCTTCCTCTTTTTTAGAGAACAGGGATATTCGATACCACCTACGAGGCAGGACAATAACACACGACAACTGAAGGGAGATCATGCAGCTATGCCTAGTTTGAGATGTCCACATGGGACACAGGACCAAACTAATCGGATTATTAATTTGTCTTCACATACTTTTACAAACAGTGAATGTAGAGTTCTTGGATATGGTCTCTCCTTTGTACCTCTTACTCGTTTTGATCCTTTTGTTTGGATTAAGGACATTAATCTATTTCTCAGGAAACTGCGATGGAGGAAATTCTTCGCTCACAATGATAAAACAAAATGTCAACAACTGGGGATCGATCTGGTGGATCTTCCGGATGTCCAGTTGCTGGCAGGATTGACTGAAGAGGGGGCGAGATCACTAGGGGAGGGCCTCTTTTCAAACCTTAAACTTAAGAGCATAAAAATGCCACCAGTTGGTGAGATTAATAGTGTGGATATTTTCTCCAAGCTTGTTGGCGAGGAGATCAAGAAAATTAATCCCATGACTAACGTTATATCACCTAATCTCTCCTTTGAAGAACTTACGGCTTTAAGGAATCTAAGTCAGGATGCCTCCCTCATTGTTAAACCATCAGACAAGGGGGGGAATACAGTACTCCTTGATAGAGAACAGTATGTTGAGATGTGTCGAGCCATCCTATCTGACACTTCTACTTATCAAATGCTTCGGTCAGATCCCACTGTTATGTATATGAAAACTCTCTCTAATATTTTACACCAGGCGAAAACAACTGGACTCATTTCCACAAGTGAGCATAATTATTTGCTACCGAAATATCCTGTAATTTCCACCTTTTATGCGCTTCCCAAAGTGAATAAGGGATACCCTCCCCTTAAAGGTAGACCGATCGTGTCGGGGGTCGATGCCTTGAGTCAGAACTGCAGTGTATACCTGGATCAAATACTGAGACCGTTTGTTACTGCCCTACCCTCATATCTTAGAGATACCACGGATCTTATAACTAAACTGGATGGTATCATGGTAGATCCAGGTACTATCCCAGTCTCTATAGACGTCAAGGCACTGTACTCCAGAATACATCATGAGGCTGGCTTGGCAGCAGTTGAGCTTTTCTTGAACATCTTATCCCCTATAATAAATTTATTCTACAACTGCTTGATTACATCCTATGACACAACTATTACCTGTTTAATGGGAAGTTTTACCACCAGCTCAGGGGCACATCGATGGGGAGCCCTTGTGCCCCCACATATGCTAATCTGCTCCTGGGCTGGTGCGAAGACAGGATAGTATTTGGGGACGGGGATGTCGTCGGTGCCCCCCATATTAAATTCTGGGGAAGATACATCGACGATATCCTCGTCCTCTGGTCTGGCGACTCTGCTTCTTTTTTGACATTTATTGATCATCTTAATGACAATAGTCTTGGTCTGAAATTCACACACGAAATAGGGGGTGACAGAATAGCTTTTCTGGATGTTACGATCAGTATTGATAAGAAAGGCTACCTGAGGACATCAATTTATAGGAAACCTACCGTAGCAAATAGTCTACTATGGTGGGAAAGTCATCATCCGACCCTGCGACGAGGTATCCCTAAGGGTCAATTCTTGAGATTGAGGAGAAATTGTTCCTCCCCCCTGGATTTTCGAAAAAAGACCATTGACCTGAAAAGAAGATTCCACAACCGAGGCTATCCCAAAACTATAGTCAAGCGAGCATATAACAATGACTTATAGGGACTTATGATAACCAGCAGGCTAAGGTTATGGGAATTCTCAGGAGATACTGGGACGTTTTAAAAACTGATATGAGATATTAAGTGGATTTCCCCATATCCATCGGTCACCTATAGACGAGGTAAATCAATAAAGGACCATCTAATGCATAGTCACTATACTCCACCTCCCCGAGAAGGGACGTGGCTTGAGAGGAGGTCCCTAGGTACGTTCAGATGCGGACGCTATAGTTGTTGCCAATATGTCACACCTTCCGATATCTTTACCAGTGCCACCACTAAGAGGACTTATTAGAACATATCATTTGCCAACTGTAAGACCGCTGGGGTTATCTATATGTGTACATGTACATGCCCCAAGGACTATATTGGCAAAACAAAAAGGCAGCTACGTGTCTGAATTGGGGAACACATTGGTGACATCAGAAATGGCAGGGCTTGCCTAACATATGAGCTCAGTCCACCACGGTGATCTAAAATCCCTCTCTTTTCATACTATTGAAATGGTTCCCACCTCCAATCACAGGGAGACTGGGATAGAAAAATTCTGTAGCAGGAGTGCATATGGATATTTTGGATGGAATCAATGAGCCCTCTGGGCCTAAATGAACAACTGAATTTCTCTAGCTTCATTGAACCTAATCGGTAGTTGTCCACATGACATGAAACCTATTCAAGCCTTTTCTTAGGTCATTTCTGACCGTTTATGATTTATCATCTAACCATCTGTGACATCAAATCAGATGTGTTTAAATATGGACATTACATAACCATTAATAAGATATTAAATATGGGCTTCTTTGTACTTACCTTGTTTTCTGCATTTACTTCTGCCACTTCTTGTTCCCCTTACCTAATTAAGTTAAGGGTAGAAGTCTCCGACCCCAATATTGTGCCGCTATGTTATTATTTATTATTATTATTTTTTACATAGCTAACTTGCTAGGACCTGCTATTTGGGTGGAGCGCATGATTGCATTCCACTTACGATGGTATTTGCCAGTAGGACCTTTTAGAGGATGTGACGTCACTGGGGGCAGAGTCTTTTACCCCCATCTAGAGGAAGTGATGTCACTGGAAGACACTTGCGTTCTATTCAGATATAGCGAACAGCACAGTGGTTTACGTCAGTTGGGACGTGAACGGAAGTGACGTCACTGGAACGCATGTGCGTTCGACCGGAACGCATGTGCGTTCGACCGGGACGAGGCGGAAGTACGCCAATCATCTTACTGGGCACACGAGTATGACGGCTCTTCCCGGACACGATGTGAAAACACCTGGCTCTGACTGGTGGGTGGCCTTTGGTACGTAAATGCGGCCATATGAACGGGGATGTCCGTTCCAATGGTGACTTGGGCATTGACTCTGATGGTCCATGGCAAGTACATCATTACTGTTCATGCTCCTATTATGGTGTGTCTCCTGATCTGTCCCCTGATGAGTCCTGAATGAGGAGAGGGTGAAACGGGTTGGGATAGCTATTGGCACTCCTTGTGCCATACCTTTGAGACTATTTCCTGTGCACTGGTACAACTTACAGAACAATCACTTTGAATTGAATGATCCGGTTCCTACTTGAAAGCATTCTACTACTTCCCTCAGATAAGTTCACTTCTCTCTTGTAGCATGCTCTATGTTTTTGTTTATTGCTTTTTTGAGCTCACTGCTTTTTGACCTTTTTTGAGAGACCATGAATCATCTCTATAATTTTACTTTAAGAGATACTAAAATTCATGGAGCACTTGTCATATTTGTTTAAGTGCTTGTCTGTGGCTTAGGCGGTACCACTGCAAAGAATCATAGCTTTGATCTTATCTATCTTAAATTTATTGTGTGTTTGGTGCAAGGGTACAATAGGGCAAATAAGGGAAAGCTGTCAGGCAGGTTCTCTGAGGGACATTTAGTGCCAGCCTGAATGACATTATTTGATTATACCCCTTACCCTTACCCCTTGTTGCACGGACACTGTTTATGGTCTTTGTCCATTTATATGACTACTATTTGGTCTTTTAAAATATCTATTAAAAGTTATATCTTATTTTAGTTTTTTTTTCTCTTTTTGTTTGATTCTTTATATACCCTAGCTGTTTGAATTTTGCATTTGGCAAGCGTTTTCTTCTTTTTGTAGCATGGCCGGATTCTTGTCCGGACCATTAAATAAATAGATGGCTTGATGAGGCTAGAGAGGATTTCTCTGATCTTGGTGGTGAAGACACACATGCCACAGGGCCAAATCTGAAAGATATCTTTTCTACTCTATTGGAAGCTTACAAAAACAACATCAAATCTTGATGTTATACCACCACCCCGGACCAGATCCACCACATTACTTGGCAAGTGGTAGAAAGAGTCCCTGGCCTCGTCATTGAGGCTCATGCAGATCCTCTTGGACGAGGAGAAGGTCACTTTTGAGAAATCTTCTAATATTTTGAAGAAGCCAGATTGATGAGGCATTGAAATTTAAGACCTCCCCTGACTTTACCACAAGGGAAGAGAATCTGAAGGTGGCTATTGATAAATATCAAACCACTCTTAAAGACCGTAAGCACAAACGATTTGTCAGGGATTTGACTGACTTTAGAGAAAAGAAGACATTCCCAGTTTATACTGATAAACCACCTCTACCAACCGATATTTCATCTTCAGAACTTGACTCCTCTGATAACGAATATCACCAAAGGGATTCATATAGATCTTTGGAAGACCAAGAGGTCGTGGTAGAAGAGGTCATTCAAAAAGATGGCAGGGTGGGACACATGCACATCGGTACCACTGCAAAGGATCATAGCTTTGATCTTATCTATCTTAAATTTATTGTGTGTTTGGTGCACGGGTACAATAGGGCAACCAAGGGAAAGCCGACGTGGAGCGGGGACACCAAACCGTCTCGCTAGGGTGATAAACGTCCGCTGTCAGGCAGGTTCTCAGTTTTTTGAGGGACGTTTAGGGCTAGCCTGAATGACATTATTTGATCACCCCTTACCCTTACCCTTTGTTGCACGGATACTGTTTATGGTCTTTGTCCATTTATATGACTACTAATTTGGTCTTTTAAAATATCTATTAAAAGTTATATCTTATTTTAGTTTTTTTTTCTCTTTTTGTTGGATGTACAGAAACAGGAGCGGCCTTCTTTTTCTTTGACCCCTTTCCACTCCCCCTTATTAAATTAACCCAGCTACTTGCCTGCTCCCCCTGACCCACTTCTCCACCCTCCATGTCTGTGTGGCACCCCTGCGGGTTCAGTCGCCACAGAGGTACTGCATCTCACCCAGAGGTGTGGTACCCCACTCTCAGGTAAGGAGGGAGTACTACCCGGGACCCACACACCCACATCCAATACACTCCACTTCAGTAGGAAAGGGCGAGATTGCTCCTAAGGGAGAGCAGAGTCCCTGGTCCCTAGCTGGAGGGTGGAACTAGGTAGAGGAGGTGGGTGGAGGAAGTAGATCAGGGGAGCACAGACAGGAAGAGTATAAGAAGAAGGGGAACCCTCTAGAAGCAGTCAGTATGAGGAGACAGTACAGAGGAGAGAGAGCTGGGAGCAGGAGTTCAGGAGGAGCTCTGCTCAGGAGGAGTGGAGAAAGGAGCAGGGCCCAGTCAGAGAGGCCCAGGAGAAAGAGTGAAGAGAGGAGTGCTCCAGGAGGAACAGAGCGGATCCCAGGGGCACGGTGAGTGCAGGAAGCCACCCGTGTGCCCAAATTCACACGGACGTGGAGGGATCAGGCCGCAGAGAGGGGACCGGCCCCTAAACTAGTGGAGAACAACCAGGCTCAGCTAGACAACCAGAGGCTGCTGCATTTTCAAGGTGCTGCAGCCAACAGCCACAATTACATCGCCGAAAAGGTGGCCGCATAGGGTCCAGGGGACTGCAGATCGCCCAACAAGGCCCAAGGCCACTGGCTTGGGACACTAATTGTGAGGCACAGGGCAGGAGGGTGAGAGCCAGCGTAGTGAGACGACCAAGAAAGGTACATAGAACGGGGTCTCGTTTAAGTGCTCCTGAGATATCTGAGAGTTTGCTGGATAACTACCCCGGAGGACACAGGACGACGTTGGCGGTTATAATGCGGAAAGTGTAACCTGAGGAACTTAACAACTGTGAGTAAAACCTGAAGACTGCACCCCACTGTGTCCTTGAATAATTGCTGCGCCATCACCAGCCCTGCACTACACAGCACCAGCAACATCTACCTCATAACATCACTATTTCCTGCCCTGGAGCTTAGCTCCACCTGTGGAGAGCTGAACCAACTCTCCTGTGTCACGATCATCTCCAGTGGATCTGCACCGCAGCGGCGGCCCCATATAGCCGCATACCACAGGTGGCGTCACGGACATTATCTCTAAAAACTTTATACCCGCTTTACTTTCCCTTTAATTGACCGCCCTGGGTCACGGACCGGGTCACTGCCACTGTGACATCCCCCAGCACCGACCGGCCTGGCTACCAAGTATCCCACGGCCCAGGGGCCGCGTCATCTGCCTCACTAATTGATTTCTCAATGAGCAGCTTACTCTTCTCAAGATTGTCAATCGCCCTTAAGCTATGTGTCCACGATGCAGAAATGCTCCAGATTTTTCCTGAGCGTTTCTGCATCTCCCTGGCAGAAAAAACATATGCGGATTGTACATGCGGATTGTACATGCATTTTTCCTGCCAGGGACAAGCGGAAGTGAAGCGTTTAGATCATGCGATTTCGCATGCGGGTTGTCAAGCTCTTTCCAAGCAATTTTAGCATCACTTGGAAAGTGCTTGACAGCTTGGTCACGCTGTATAAATCCATGCAAACGGCATGGATTTATATAGTGTAACCATAAAAGAATGGTAAAAAATAAAAAATATACATTATACTTACCTTCTGATGGCCCCCGGTCTCCATAGCTATCCGTCCTGGCTTGCCGGCAGCCCGCGGTGGACTAAAAGGACCTGTGGTGACGTAATTTAGTCATGCGACGGGTCACGAGACCGCCGACGTCTGCTGTCGTGTGACCCGTCACATGACTAAATGACGTCAACGCAGGTCCTTTTAGTCCACCGCGAGCTGCCGGCAAGCCAGGACGGATCGCTATGGAGACCGGGGGCCATCAGAAGGTAAGAATAATGTATATTTTTTATTCTTTTTTTTACAGGTACTATGGTACCCGGGTCTGGAGGAGAGTCTCCTCTTCTCTAAACCTGGGGACCATTCGCACATTGAATCCGCATGATATCCGCATGTACAGATGCAGTGATGCGGATGTCAAGCGGTCCAATGCAAATCAATGGCGGCGAAAAAGCCGCAATTCTGCAAAATAATTGGTAGTGTTGCGGATTTTTCCGCAATGATAATCTGCAGCGGAAATTTCCACAGCATGTGCACAGCACATGCGGATTATCATTCGGGAACATGTCAGGCCTTCTAACATGCATTTTTTTAAACGTTTCTGCAGCAGAATTGCCGCTGCGGAAATGCTTAAAAATGCATAGTGGGCACACAGCCTTAATGTTGCTTTTTTCTGCACCAGATCTCTAATACAAGCATTCGGGTGGAAAACATGGTCACATCTGCCACAGAGGTACTGCCCCTGTAATTCCAACTCCAGTTGTGCACACATGGCAAACTGTGCACTGAAGGAAACCTCAAATTCTGGTATCCATCATGCAAGCAAACAAGTAGTAAAGAATAATAAAAGATTTGGAAAAAATTAAGTACTTACAGGACATTAACTCAGTTTTTCAACACCTGTTTTTTAACTCCACTTGTTCCTAACCTACTTTTTGATCAAGGCTCAGGATGTGACAAAGCAAATCACATAAAAAAATGAACAAAAAAAACACATATTGGCCACTGGGCCACTAACTATTCACTGGGGCAAGCTTTCCCATCAGGTCCACAATACTTGATTATCTTTGTCTAACCTGTCTGTACTAATTACAAATTTTATATAGTTTATTAATGAGGTCAGCAGCTTTATCTCGTCCTAATGGGATCTTCCCCAAAAGCTGTACTGGAGGAAGAGGGAGTGATAGGTCCCACTACCAACATATCTGCCACTTCATAAAAAGGCTTAGAAACTATACCAAAAACTCGGTAAATTAGCTTTACTTTCATACGTAAGCTCTACTTTCCTTCCCTTACTCGTGCTGTAGACTCACACTGCATATATGCATATGTATATATTGTAGCAAAGCCAGGTAGCACAGGGTTAAATCCTAGTTCTGCAGGGTTTGATTAGAGGCACCTGCACAGTTTTTTTACTAGAAGCAGGAAGTAGGTTCACTTGGTGTGTGTAGTGTGCTGGGGAACTGAGCAGTGTGGATTCTTCTGGGAGCTACAGAGTATTGTTTGTTGCAGAATAAACTGAGCCAGGGGAAGTGCCAGGATTGCAGCATGGATGAGGGACTGTGGTCTGTGTCTGGGAGGAGAGGTAAAAAGACCTCTTGGTGTTGGTCTCTCTGACAGAGCTTGAGAGATAGCTGGACATACAGTATAGACCAAAAGTTTGGACACACCTTCTCATTTAAAGATTTTTCTGTATTTTCATGACTATGAAAATTGTACATTATCACTGAAGGCATCAAAACTATGAATTAACACATATGGAATTATATACTTAACAAAAAAGTATGAAACAACTGAAAATATGTCTTATATTCTAGGTTCTTCAAAGTAACCACCTTTTGCTTTGATGACTGCTTTGCACACTCTTGGCATTCTCTTGATGAGCTACAAGAGGTAGTCACTGGAAATGGTTTTCACTTCACAGGTGTGCCCTGTCAGGTTTAATAAGTGGGATTTCTTGCCTTATAAATGGGGTTGGGACCATCAGTTGTGTTGTGCAGAAGTCTGGTGGATACACAGCTGATAGTCCTACTGAATAGACTGTTAGAATTTGTATTATGGCAAGAAAAAAGCAGCTAAGTAAAGAAAAACGAGTGGTCATCATTACTTTAAGAAATGAAGGACAGTCAGTCCGAAAAATTGGGCAAACTTTGAAAGTGTCCCCAAGTGCAGTTGCAAAAACCATCAAGTGCTACAAAGAAACTGGCTCACATGAGGACCGCCCCAGGAAAGGAAGACCAAGAGTCACCTTTGCTTCTGAGGATAAGTTTATCCAAGTCACCAGCCTCAGAAATTGCAGGTTAACAGCAGCTCAGATTAGAGACCAGGTCAATGCCACACAGAGTTCTAGCAGCAGACACATCTCTTCAACAACTGTTAAGAGGAGACTTTGTACAGCAGGCCTTCATGGTAAAATAGCTGCTAGGAAACCACTGCTAAGGACAGGCAACAAGCAGAAGAGACTTGTTTGGGGTAAAGAACACAAGGAATGGACATTAGACCAGTGGAAATCTGTGCTTTGGTCTGATGAGTCCAAACTTGAGATCTTTGGTTCCAACCACCGTGTCTTTGTGCGACGCAGAAAAGGTGAACGGACGGACTCTACATGCCTGGTTCCCGCCGTGAAGCATGGAGGAGGATGTGTGATGGTGTGGGGGTGCTTTGCTGGTGACACTGTTGGGGATTTATTCAAAATTGAAGGCATATTGAACCAGCATGGCTACCACAGCATCTTGCAGCGGCATGCTATTCCATCCGGTTTGCGTTTAGTTGGACCATCATTTATTTTTCAACAGGACAATGACCCCAAACACACCTCCAGGCTGTGTAAGGGCTATTTGACCAAAGAGGAGAGTGATGGGGTGCTACGCCAGATGACCTGGCCTCCACAGTCATCAGACCTGAACCCAATCGAGATGGTTTGGGGTGAGCTGGACCGCAGAGTGAAGGCAAAAGGGCCAACAAGTGCTAAGCATCTCGGGGAACTCCTTCAAGATTGTTGGAAGACCATTTCCGCTGACTACCTCTTGAAGCTCATCAAGAGAATGCCAAGAGTGTGCAAAGCAGTCATCAAAGCAAAAGGTGGCTACTTTGAAGAACCTAGAATATAAGACATATTTTCAGTTGTTTCACACTTTTTTGTTAAGTATATAATTCCACATGTGTTAATTCATAGTTTTGATGCCTTCAGTGTGAATGTACAATTTTCATAGTCATGAAAATACAGAAAAATCTTTAAATGAGAAGCTGTGTCCAAACTTTTAGTCTGTACTGTACATCTGAACAGCTGAGCCCGCATGTGCCTGTATATGGACTGTTTATTTTCCGTTCTGCTGCAAGTTTATGTACTTCAATTTACCTCCCTGTTTGACCAAGAAACTACTGGGCCTGTGTGAATGCTGCCAGCTGCCTAAAAGCGAGTAAATCCCTACTACATATATATGTGAGAAAAAGGAGTGTGTGGTATAAACAATCAAATAATTTGTATTAAGTACAGAAGATATACATCTAGTAAAATAATTTAAGAACCGGACAGATGAAAAGAGAATAATAGCCCAGCAAAGTTTGCCAATTTATCAGATGTATAGGCAATGTTCCTTAATCCAGTACACAAAAAATTAGACTACATGTCGTTATAATTTAAATGTATCATGAATCAGTACGGGGAAGACTGCAAGCAAGCTAGCCACCGAGTAAGTAGTGCTCAAAACTTACTCCTGATAAATGTGGTGTATTATGCCAAGTGGCAATTAAAGAAAATGTCAGAGCATTCTTACCAGGGTACAGGCTGGAAGAGACTGGAAAAATCATGTGTTGAAAAGCCCCCACAGGACTCCGAGGAGCGTTTCGAATGCTTCTTCAAGGGGGAGGTGTTTTGTGTTTGGCCAGAAAAGGATCTTTATGTATTCATAGCTCCCGGACATGTGGCGTCCCACGTGACCGTCAGCCATCCAATCACACTGTGTCTTCAGTGCACTTAAATTATAACTTGACATGTATTCTAATTCTTTGTGTACTGGATTAAGGAACACTGCCTATACATCTGCTTAAACTGGCAAACCTTGCTGAGCTATTATTCTGTTTTCATCTGTCCGGTTCTTAAATCATTTTACTAGATGTATGTCTTTTGTACTTAATAAAAATATTTGATTGTTCATACCACACACTCCTTTTTCTCCTTTTTTCTCATATAGCCATCGAGTGGTATTTTTTTACGGGTCACAGCATCCATTCATGATGCTGTGGACCAATAATCATGTTATGGGTTATTTTGTTCCTCATATAAATATATACACATGACATTAGCCCACAGCATGAATATATATTTCTGTGTTTAAAAAATAAGTAAATAATAGGCCCAATTAAAAGTTTAAGAAATAGCTGTCACTCCCCCATGCATCTGAGGGCCGTCATATTCAGTGATAATACCCTAAACAACCATAATTGCATAGTTACAAATATAAAATATCTGTCACAAATACAGAATGTATTAGCTGCCAGTTTTAATTGTTACCTTCAAAATCAGCGCTCAACCACATAAAGAGACTATTTCAAGATGGCCCCTGGAAACATCATGTTAGTGCTCAGTCCCTGGATTCATTGTCTGGGCCGTTGTGGCTAGTTACGCCCTACTGGTACACACACTGAATCCTATGAACTGTATTAGAAGGTTTGTGAGAACTTAACACCCTTTGGCTAGGAAGCATTTTTTTTATTTTATTGTAGATATTGTACAAGGTCTGAAATTTCATCTCAGCTCAAGAAAATTGAGTAATTGTGGTAATTTTCTGGCCAGGATTCCTATGAAGCCGATATGGATCAATATGAAAATCAAGTAACTTCAGTGGACAGAAAATGTGAATCCAAAATTATTTAGAAATGTGTTACAGTTTAGCATACCTACTTGGCTCCCGGCTGACTCCCGAGATTTACCTTGAATACTTTCCACAACCACAATATCTAAAGCTTGGTCTGATATCATGCTGAATGTATCTTGTTTCAATAGCTATCCCAACACGTTTCACCTTCTCCTCATTCAGGGCTCATCAGGGGACAGATCAGGAGACACACCATAATAGGAGCATGGGCAGTAATGATGTACTTGCCGTGGACCATCAGACTCAATGCCCAAGTCACCATTGAAACGGAAATCCCCATTCATATAGCTGCATTTACGCACCAAAGGCCACCCACCAGTCAGAGCCAGGTGTCTTCACATCATGTCCGGGAAGATCCATCATACTCGTGTGCCCAGTAAGATGATTGGCGTACTTCCGCCGCGTCCTGGTGGAACGCACCTGCGTTCCAGTGACGTCACTTCCGTTCATGCCCCAACTGACGTAAACCACTGTGCTGTTCGCTATATCCGAATGGAACGCAAGTGCGTTCCAGTGACATCGCTTCCGCTAGATGGGGGTAAAAGACTCCGCTCCCAGAGTGACGTCACAACCTTAAAAGGTCCTACTGGCAAGTACCATCGTAAGTGGAACGCAATCATGCGCTCCACCCAAATGGCAGGGCCTAGCAACTTAGCTATGTAAAAAATAATAATAATAATAATAAATAATAACATAGCGGCACAGTATTGGGGTCGAAGACTTCTACCCTTAACTTAATTAGGTAAGGGGAACAAGAGGGGGCAGAAGTAAATGCAGAAAAGAAGGTAAGTACAAAGAAGCCCATATTTAATATTTTATTAATGGTTATGTAATGTCCATATTTAAACACATCTGATTTGATGTCACAGATGGTTAGAGGATAAATCATAAACGGTCAGAAATGACCTAAGAAAAGGCTGATATTCATGCAGATCCTCTTGGAGGAGGAGAAGGTCACTTTTGAGAAATCTTCTAATATTTTGAAGACCCAGATTGATGAGGCATTGAAATTTAAGACCTCCCCTGACTTTACCACAAGGGAAGAAAATCTGAAGGTGGCTACTGATAAATATCAAACCACTCTTAAAGATCGTAAGCACAAACGATTTGTCAGGGATTTGACTGACTTTAGAGAAAAGAAGGCATTCCCAGTTTAAACTGACAAACCACCTCTACCAACCAATATTTCATCGTCAGAACTTGACTCCTCTGATAACGAATATCACCAAAGGGATTCATATAGATCCTTTGGAAGACCAAGAGGTCGTGGTAGAAGAGGTCATTAAAAAAGATGGCAGGGTGGGACACATGCACATCAGGGACAATCAAATTTGTTTGTGGCCTCAGCTGCCTCCTCTTTTGCCCCATCTTCTTCCTCTTTTTTAGAGAACAGGGATATTCAATACCACCTACGAGGCAGGACAATAACACACAACTGAAGGGAGATCATGCAGCTATGCCTAGTTTGAGATGTCCACATGGGACACAGGACCAAACTAATCGGATTATTAATTTGTCTTCACATACTTTTACAAACAGTGAATGTAGAGTTCTTGGATATGGTCTCTCCTTTGTACCTGTTACTCGTTTTGATCCTTTTGTTTGGATTAAGGACATTAATCTATTTCTCAGGAAACTGCGATGGAGGAAATTCTTCGCTCACAATGATAAAACAAAATGTCAACAACTGGGGATCGATCTGGAGGATCTTCCGGATGTCCAGTTGCTGGCAGGATTGACTGAAGAGGGGGCGAGATCACTAGGGGAGGGCCTCTTTTCAAACCTTAAACTTAAGAGTATAAAAATGCCACCAGTTGGTGAGATTAATAGTGTGGATATTTTCTCCAAGCTTGTTAGCGAGGAGATCAAGAAAATTAATCCCATGACTAACGTTATATCACCTAATCTCTCCTTTGAAGAACTTATGGCTTTAAGGAATCTAAGTCAGGATTCCTCCCTCATTGTTAAACCATCAGACAAGGGGGGGAATACAGTACTCCTTGAAAGAGAACAGTATGTTGAGATGTGTCGAGCCATCCTATCTGACACTTCTACTTATCAAATGCTTCGGTCAGATCCCACTGTTATGTATATGAAAACTCTCTCTAATATTTTACGCCAGGCGAAAACAACTGGACTCATTTCCACAAGTGAGCATAATTATTTGCTACCGAAATATCCTGTAATTTCCACCTTTTATGCGCTTCCCAAAGTGAATAAGGGATACCCTCCCCTTAAAGGTAGACCGATCGTGTCGGGGGTCGATGCCTTGAGTCAGAACTGCAGTGTATACCTGGATCAAATACTGAGACCGTTTGTTACTGCCCTACCCTCATATCTTAGAGATACCACGGATCTTATAACTAAACTGGATGGTATCATGGTAGATCCAGGTACTATCCTAGTCTCTATAGACGTCAAGGCACTGTACTCCAGAATACATCATGAGGCTGGCTTGGCAGCAGTTGAGTTTTTCTTGAACATCTTATCCCCTATAATAAATTTATTCTACAACTGCTTGATTACATCCTATGACACAACTATTACCTGTTTAATGGGAAGTTTTACCACCAGCTCAGGGGCACATCGATGGGGAGCCCTTGTGCCCCCACATATGCTAATCTGCTCCTGGGCTGGTGGGAAGACAGGATAGTATTTGGGGACGGGGATGTCGTCGGTGCCCCCCATATTAAATTCTGGGGAAGATACATCGACGATATCCTCGTCCTTTGGTCTGGCGACTCTGCTTCTTTTTTGACATTTATTGATCATCTTAATGACAATAGTCTTGGTCTGAAATTCACACACAAAATAGGGGGTGACAGAATAGCTTTTTTGGATGTTACGATCAGTATTGATAAGAAAGGCTACCTGAGGACATCAATTTATAGGAAACCTACCGTAGCAAATAGTCTACTATGGTGGGAAAGTCATCATCCGACCCTGCGACGAGGTATCCCTAAGGGTCAATTCTTGAGATTGAGGAGAAATTGTTCCTCCCCCCTGGATTTTCGAAAAAAGGCCATTGACCTGAAAAGACCTGAAAAGAAGATTCCACAACCGAGGCTATCCCAAAACTATAGTCAAGCGAGCATATAACAATGACTTATAGGGACTTATGATAACCAGCAGGCTAAGGTTATGGGAATTCTCAGGAGATACTGGGACGTTTTAAAAACTGATATGAGATATTAAGTGGATTTCCCCATATCCATCGGTCACCTATAGACGAGGTAAATCAATGAAGGACCATCTAATGCATAGTCACTATACTCCACCTCCCCGAGAAGGGACGTGTCTTGAGAGGAGGTCCCTAGGTACGTTCAGATGCGGACGCTATAGTTGTTGCCAATATGTCACACCTTCCGATATCTTTACCAGTGCCACCACTAAGAGGACTTATTAGAACATGTCATTTGCCAACTGTAAGACCGCTGGGGTTATCTATATGTGTACATGTACATGCCCCAAGGACTATATTGGCAAAACAAAAAGGCAGCTACGTGTCTGAATTGGGGAACACATTGATGACATCAGAAATGGCAGGGCTTGCCTAACATATGAGCTCAGTCCACCACGGTGATCTAAAATCCCTCTCTTTTCATACTATTGAAACGGTTCCCACCTCCAATCGCCAGGGAGACTGGGATAGAAAAATTCTGCAGCAGGAGTGCATATGGATATTTTGGATGGAATCAATGAGCCCTCTGGGCCTAAATGAACAACTGAATTTCTCTAGCTTCATTGAACCTAATCGGTAGTTGTCCACATGACATGAAACCTATTCAAGCCTTTTCTTAGGTCATTTCTGACCGTTTATGATTTATCCTCTAACCATCTGTGACATCAAATCAGATGTGTTTAAATATGGACATTACATAACCATTAATAAGATATTAAATATGGGCTTCTTTGTACTTACCTTGTTTTCTGCATTTACTTCTGCCACTTCTTGTTCCCCTTACCTAATTAAGTTAAGGGTAGAAGTCTCCGACCCCAATATTGTGCCGCTATGTTATTGTTTATTATTATTATTTTTTACATAGCTAACTTGCTAGGACCTGCTATTTGGGTGGAGGGCATGATTGCATTCCACTTACGATGGTATTTGCCAGTAGGACCTTTTAGAGGATGTGACGTCACTCTGGGGGCATCCGCACATTGAATCCGCATGATATCCGCATGTACAGATGCAGTGATGCGGATGTCAAACGGTCCAATGCAAGTCAATGGCGGCGAAAAAGCCGCAATTCTGCAAAATAATTGGTAGTGTTGCGGATTTTTCCGCAATGATAATCTGCAGCGGAAATTTCCACAGCATGTGCACAGCACATGCGGATTATCATTCGGGAACATATCAGGCCTTCTACCATGTGTTTTTTTAAACGTTTCTGCAGCAGAATTGCCGCTGCGGAAATGCTTAAAAATGCATAGTGGGCACACAGCCTTAATGTTGCTTTTTTCTGCACCAGATCTCTAATACAAGCATTCGGGTGGACAACATGGTCACATCTGCCGATCCTCACAAGATCTCCTTCTCTACTCCCCTCTTATCTCCTCCTCCCACAATCGTATACAAGATTTCTCCCGTGCTTCCCCCCTACTCTGGAACTCTCTACCCCAACATATCAGACTCTCGCCGACCGTGGAAACCTTCAAAAGGAACCTGAAGACCTACCTCTTCCGACAAGCCTACAACCTGCAGTAAACACCACTGCACGACCAGCTCTACCCTCACCTACTGTATCCTCACCCATCCCTTCTAGAATGTGAGCCCTCGCGGGCAGGGTCCTCGCTCCTCCTGTACCAGTCGCTGACTCGTCTTGTTAAGATTATGTAAATGCTTTTGTTATGTACATCCCTATCACATGTAAAACGCCATGGAATAAATGGCGCTATAATAATAAATAATAATAATAATCTGCCACAGAGGTACTGCCCCTGTAATTCCAACTCCAGTTGTGTACACATGGCAAACTGTGCACTGAAGGAAACCTCAAATTCTGGTATCCATCATGCAAGCAAACAAGTAGTAAAGAATAATAAAAGGTTTGGAAAAAATTAAGTACTTACAGGACATTAACTCAGTTTTTCAACACCTGTTTTTTAACTCCACTTGTTCCTAACCTACTTTTTGATCAAGGCTCAGAATGTGACAAAGCAAATCACATAAAAAAATGAACAAAAAAAACACATATTGGCCACTGGGCCACTAACTATTCAGTGGGGCAAGCTTTCCCATCAGGTCCACAATACTTGATTATCTTTGTCTAACCTGTCTGTACTAATTACAAATTTTATATAGTTTATTAATGAGGTCAGCAGCTTTATCTCGTCCTAATGGGATCTTCCCCAAAAGCTGTACTGGAGGAAGAGGGAGTGATAGGTCCCACTACCAACATATCTGCCACTTCATAAAAAGGCTTAGAAACTATACCAAAAACTCGGTAAATTAGCTTTGCTTTCATACGTAAGCTGTACTTTCCTTCCCTTACTCGTGCTGTAGACTCACACTGCATATATGCATATGTATATATTGTAGCAAAGCCAGGTAGCACAGGGTTAAATCCTAGTTCTGCAGGGTTTGATTAGAGGCACCTGCACAGTTTTTTACTAGAAGCAGGAAGTAGGTTCACTTGGTGTGTGTAGTGTGCTGGGGAACTGAGCAGTATGGATTCTTCTGGGAGCTGCAGAGTACTGTTTGTTGCAGAATAAACTGAGCCAGGGGAAGTGCCAGGATTGCAGCATGGATGAGAGACTGTGGTCTGTGTCTGGGAGGAGAGGTGAAAAGACCTCTTGGTGTTGGTCTCTCTGACAGAACTTGAGAGATTGCTGGACATACAGTATAGACCAAAAGTTTGGACACACCTCCTCATTTAAAGATTTTTCTGTATTTTCATGACTATGAAAATTGTACATTATCACTGAAGGCATCAAAACTATGAATTAACACATGTGGAATTATATACTTAACAAAAAAGTGTGAAACAACTGAAAATATGTCTTATATTCTAGGTGCTTCAAAGTAACCACCTTTTGCTTTGATGACTGCTTTGCACACTCTTGGCATTCTCTTACTCAGCTACAAGAGGTAGTCAACGGAAATGGTTTTCACTTCACAGGTGTGCCCTGTCAGGTTTAATAAGTGGGATTTCTTGCCTTATAAATGGGGTTGGGACCATCAGTTGTGTTGTGCAGAAGTCTGGTGGATACACAGCTGATAGTCCTACTGAATAGACTGTTAGAATTTGTATTATGGCAAGAAAAAAGCAGCTAAGTAAAGAAAAACGAGTGGTCATCATTACTTTAACAAATGAAGGTCAGTCAGTCCGAAAAATTGGGCAAACTTTGAAAGTTCCCAAGTGCAGTTGCAAAAACCATCAAGCGCTACAAAGAAACTGGCTCACATGAGGACCGCCCCAGGAAAGGAAGACCAAGAGTCACCTTTGCTTCTGAGGATAAGTTTATCCGAGTCACCAGCCTCAGAAATTGCAGGTTAACAGCAGCTCAGATTAGAGACCAGGTCAATGCCACACAGAGTTCTAGCAGCAGACACATCTCTACAACAACTGTTAAGAGGAGACTTTGTGCAGCAGGCCTTCATGGTAAAATAGCTGCTAGGAAACCACTGCTAAGAACAGGCAACAAGCAGAAGAGACTTGTTTGGGATAAAGAACACAAGGAATGGACATTAGACCAGTGGAAATCTGTGCTTTGGTCTGCTGAGTCCAAATTTGAGATCTTTGGTTCCAACCACCGTGTCTTTGTGCGACGTAGAAAAGGTGAACGGATGGACTCTACATGCCTGGTTCCCGCCATGAAGCATGGAGGAGGAGGTGTGATGGTGTGGGGGTGCTTTGCTGGTGACACTGTTGGGGATTTATTCAAAATTGAAGGCATATTGAACCAGCATGGCTACCACAGCATCTTGCAGCGGCATGCTATTCCATCCGGTTTGCGTTTAGTTGGACCATCATTTATTTTTCAACAGGACAATGACCCCAAACACACCTCCAGGCTGTGTAAGGGCTATTTGACCAAGAGGGAGAGTGATGGGGTGCTACGCCAGATGACCTGGCCTCCACAGTCATCAGACCTGAACCCAATTGAGATGGTTTGGGGTGAGCTGGACTGCAGAGTGAAGGCAAAAGGGCCAACAAGTGCTAAGCATCTCGGGGAACTCCTTCAAGATTGTTGGAAGACCATTTCCGGTGACTACCTCTTGAAGCTCATCAAGAGAATGCCAAGAGTGTGAAAAGCAGTCATCAAAGCAAAAGGTGGCTACTTTGAAGAACCTAGAATATAAGACATATTTTCAGTTGTTTCACACTTTTTTGTTAACTATATAATTCCACATGTGTTAATTCATAGTTTTGATGCCTTCAGTGTGAATGTACAATTTTCATAGGCATGAAAATACAGAAAAATCTTTAAATGAGAAGCTGTGTCCAAACTTTTAGTCTGTACTGTACATCTGAACAGCTGAGCCCGCATGTGCCTGTATATGGACTGTTTATTTTCCGTTCTGCTGCAAGTTTATGTACTTCAATTTACCTCCCTGTTTGACCAAGAAACTACTGGGCCTGTGTGAATGCTGCCAGCTGCCTAAAAGCGAGTAAATCCCTACTACATATATATGTGAGAAAAAGGAGTGTGTGGTATAAACAATCAAATAATTTGTATTAAGTACAGAAGATATACATCTAGTAAAATAATTTAAGAACCGGACAGATGAAAAGAGAATAATAGCCCAGCAAAGTTTGCCAATTTATCAGATGTATAGGCAATGTTCCTTAATCCAGTACACAAAAAATTAGACTACATGTCGTTATAATTTAAATGTATCATGAATCAGTACGGGGAAGACTGCAAGCAAGCTAGCCACCGAGTAAGTAGTGCTCAAAACTTACTCCTGATAAATGTGGTGTATTATGCCAAGTGGCAATTAAAGAAAATGTCAGAGCATTCTTACCAGGGTACAGGCTGGAAGAGACTGGAAAAATCATGTGTTGAAAAGCCCCCACAGGACTCCGAGGAGCGTTTCGAATGCTTCTTCAAGGGGGAGGTGTTTTGTGTTTGGCCAGAAAAGGATCTTTATGTATTCATAGCTCCTGGACATGTGGCGTCCCACGTGACCGTCAGCCATCCAATCACACTGTGTCTTCAGTGCACTTAAATTATAACTTGACATGTATTCTAATTCTTTGTGTACTGGATTAAGGAACACTGCCTATACATCTGCTTAAACTGGCAAACCTTGCTGAGCTATTATTCTGTTTTCATCTGTCCGGTTCTTAAATCATTTTACTAGATGTATGTCTTTTGTACTTAATAAAAATATTTGATTGTTCATACCACACACTCCTTTTTCTCCTTTTTTTCTCATATAGCCATCGAGTGGTATTTTTTTACGGGTCACAGCATCCATTCATGATGCTGTGGACCAATAATCATGTTATGGGTTATTTTGTTCCTCATATAAATATATACACATGACATTAGCCCACAGCATGAATATATATTTCTGTGTTTAAAAAATAAGTAAATAATAGGCCCAATTAAAAGTTTAAGAAATAGCTGTCACTCCCCCATGCATCTGAGGGCCGTCATATTCAGTGATAATACCCTAAACAACCATAATTGCATAGTTACAAATATAAAATATCTGTCACAAATACAGAATGTATTAGCTGCCAGTTTTGTTACCTTCAAAATCAGCGCTCAACCACATAAAGAGACTAT
This sequence comes from Phyllobates terribilis, assembly GCF_046119375.1. Taxonomy (NCBI): domain Eukaryota; kingdom Metazoa; phylum Chordata; class Amphibia; order Anura; family Dendrobatidae; genus Phyllobates; species Phyllobates terribilis. The sequence goes on from NW_027362764.1 coordinate 83,590,630, forward strand.
TTCAAGATGGCCCCTGGAAACATCATGTTAGTGCTCAGTCCCTGGATTCATTGTCTGGGCCGTTGTGGCTAGTTACGCCCTACTGGTACACACATTGAATCCTATGAACTGTATTAGAAGGTTTGTGAGAACTTAACACCCTTTGGCTAGGAAGCATTTTTTTTATTTTATTGTAGATATTGTACAAGGTCTGAAATTTCATCTCAGCTCAAGAAAATTTAGTAATTGTGGTAATTTTCTGGCCAGGATTCCTATGAAGCCGATATGGATCAATATGAAAATCAAGTAACTTCAGTGGACAGAAAATGTGAATCCAAAATTATTTAGAAATGTGTTACAGTTTAGCATACCTACTTGGCTCCCGGCTGACTCCCGAGATTTACCTTGAATACTTTCCACAACCACAATATCTAAAGCTTGGTCTGATATCATGCTGAATGTATCTTGTTTCAATAGTCTATATTCAGACATAATGATTTTCATTGTTCCGTTTTCTCTCTTGATAAATGCAGCAATCACTGAATTCTCTCATCTGTTATGCTTGGAAAATATAATTTATTGTCACGGAATTCTGTACGGTAAAGTAACTTATCATAGTACAAAGAGTAGTAAAGTATTCCTTTATTTTATGGTGATAGAACCTAAGCTGATATATGTAATGTTCCAGGAATGCATTACAACAATGAAGAGATTTCTGAAAAGAAACTTAAAGGGCTTGTCCAGTCCAAATCGATAAGTCTGCTGTCACTCTGTGTGACTGCAGACTTATGAATCCCCCCAGCGCACGCACTGTGTGCTGCGGGGATTTGCCGGTTTCTGACACGGGTCCGGAGGGTAAGTATGAGTTATACATACTCCCGGCCAGTGGGTGTGACCTCACTTCCATACACTTGCATGGAGCAAGGCTGCGCCCTCTACTAGGCCATGCCCACTGGCCAGTCGCATCACTAGACGGGACGTGGCCTTGCTCAATACCAGTGTATGGGGAGAGGCCATGCCCACTAGATGGGCCCTGGCAGGCAGTATGTATAATGCATACATACTATCCGGTCCTGGGTCAGAAACCAGCAAATCTCCGCAGCGCACAGTGCGTGCGTATAAGTCTGCAGTTGCACAGAGTGACTACAGACTTATTGATTTGGACTGGGCAACCCCTTTAAAGTGTACCTGTAAGGGACGACACAGGCTAACCTTTATTTCTGCATCTCAAACACGCTACATAGGGAGGGGTCCCTGGGTGTATGCTTGTATTTCTGATTCAACTGCTGACTAGGGATAAGAGGACCTGTGGAAGTTTGGGTTCTAGTACCCGACCCAAACTTTATTCCAAAGCTCAGTTCGGGTAGCAGAATTGTATCCCAACTTGAACTGGAACCCGAACCCCATTGAAAAGAATGGGGACCCAAACTTTTGAGCTGGAAATTTCTTTCTCTCTCATTCCCAGGAGAAGTCCGTGTTCAGCGTTTAGCACTGGACACTAACTGTCTGGTATGAATCCCGACCGTTAGCTCATCTCTACTGCTAACACCTTCAGACTAGGTTCTGCCACCATTTGTAAGTCACTGGGACACTTTAACTCCGCGATGAAGAAGACAGACAGGTTTAAAAAAATAAACTTGTTTACGAGGTAAAGCATACAGTTGTGCTCAAAAGTTTACATACCTCGGCAGAATTTTTGTTTCTTGGCCTTGTTTCAGAGAATATGAATGATGACAAAAAAACTTTTTCTCCACTCATGGTTATTGGTTGGGTGAAGCCATTTATGTTATGATCTGCTACAGGGACTAAGGAAAGACAGGAGAACTGTCCCTACAATAGAACTAAACTAGATCCCTACGATGTAACGGGGAACCTGATCCTGCGATCAGACCCGCTAAAGTCCTCGGCTAGTCTGAACGAAGACCTATAGATGTGAGGGAGGGATCCCTACAAGAACTAGGGACTGGGATAAGTTGGACACCTCCTAGCAGAAACAGTAGCAGTCAAAGACAAACACACAACAAAAAGCATAGAGGTCAGAAGACCTAGCAAAACTAACAGAGAACGGCAACAGAGCACCAAGCTAGCTCAAGAGTAGTAAATACAATGAAGTCCAGCAAGACCAGGAGGGCGGAGCCGGATTAAATAGGCAAAAATGGTCATGTGACCAGCAAACTAAAAAAAACCTAACAGGAGAGTTCTAACAGTACCCCCTCTTCTAAGAGGATCCTCCGGATCCCCTAGGCCCAGGCTTACCAGGAAAACTCCTGTGAAACGCTCTGACAAGTCTGGAAGCAGAAACATCATCCGCCCTCACCCATGAGTTATCCTCAGGTCCGAAACCCTTCCAAGCGACGAGATACTGCAAACTCCCTCTATACCGTCTAGAATTTAGGATGCGGGAAATTTCATATTCCCCGTCCTCCACCACCGGAGGAACAGTGGCAGAGGCGTCACCATCAGACACATCAGCTTTTTTCAACAGAGAAACATGAAACACCGGGTTAATCTTCCAGGACGTAGGAACCTCCAACCTAACAGCAGATTGGTTAACTATCTGAAGCACCTTAAAGGGCCCTACGAACTTGGGACCCAATTTTTTAGAAGGAATCCTCAATCGCAGATTCTTAGAGGACAACCAAACCATGTCACCAACAGCAAATAAAACCTCTTGCCGTTTCCTATCAAAGTACCTCTTAGATTTTTTGTTAGCCTCCTGAAGATTACCACGCACATCCGTCCAAACTCTCTCCAAATCACCGGAAAAACTCTCCTCCTCAGGCACAGCCGAAACCAATTTGGAAAATGACCCAAAAGACGGATGTCTCCCAGAACAACAAAAAAAAGGCGAACACCCAGCAGAAGAGGATGTATGGTTGTTAAGAGCAAATTCAGCAAGTGGCAGAAACTCAGACCACCCCTCTTGATTGTCTGCCACAAAACAACGCAAGAACTGCTCAACATCCTGGTTCTTCCTTTCTGTCTGGCCATTAGACTCAGGATGATATCCAGATGAAAACGACAAATGAACTCCCAACCTGTCACAAAAGGCACGCCAAAAACGAGCCACGAACTGAGGTCCCCTATCAGAAACAATGTCAGTAGGAACACCATGTAGTCTGACAATTTCCTTGACAAAGGCCTTAGCGAGTGTCTTAGCGCAAGGCAGTTTGATGAAGGGAACCAAGTGACACATCTTGCTAAAACGGTCCACGACCACCCTGATGACCGTGAAACCTTCAGAGGGGGGAAGGTCAGTAATAAAGTCCATAGCCAGATGTGTCCAAGGTGCACTAGGAACCTCCAGAGGGCAAAGCAACCCCGCAGCAGGAGCATGCGAAGACTTGGATCTAGCACACACAGTACATTGGCGCACCCACTTAATGACTTCCTTCTGCCATCCAGGCCACCAAAAATTGCGACCCACAAGTCTCTTGGTCTCAGAAATTCCTGGATGACCTGCCAACCGAGACTCATGACACTCAACAAACAAATCTCTCCTAAAGGTCCTAGGCACAAACAACCTCCCATGGGGAGTGTTAGATGGGGCATTCTCCTGAGCTTTAAGAATCTCATCCTCCAAAACGGAGTCCAAAGCAGCAATCACAACACCTTCTTGTAAAATGCTCTCCTCTTCCTCCTCAACACCGACCATGGGAGAAAAGCTGCGAGACAAAGCATCCGCTTTAACATTCTTGTACCCGGGATGTAAGTAACGGAAAAATTAAACCGCGAGAAAAAAAGTGCCCACCTAGCCTGACGGGCATTCAAGCGCTTGGCAGCATCAAGATAGATCAGATTTTTATGATCAGTGAAAACCTGAATGGGAAATTCAGCACCTTCCAAGAGGTGACGCCAGTGTTCAAATGCGAGTTTAATCGCCAGCAATTCCCGATTACCAATATCGTAATTAAGTTCAGTCTCAGAAAAATTTTTTTAAAAAAAGGCACAGGGATGTACTCCATCCTTGTTTTCCTGAGACAACACCGCACCGACCCCCACCGAAGAAGCATCAACCTCAACCAAAAACGGCTTAGTCACATCAGGCTGCATAAGGATGGGAGCAGAGGTGAACCTCTCCTTTAGAAACACAAAAGCTTCAATGGCCTCAGAAGTCCACTGAACCGCATTAGCACCTTTCCTGGTGAGATCGGTCAGCGGTTTGACAATAATAGAAATTTTTTTTATGAATTTTCTGTAATAATTGGCAAAACCCAAAAACCTCTGTATCGATTTCAAACCAATAGGCCTAGGCCATTCCTGCACAGCTTGAACTTTAACCGGGTCCATCTCAAAACCTTCACTGGAGATAATGTAGCCCAAAAAACTAATTCTCTGTACAGCGAACTCACATTTCTCCAGCTTAGCAAAAAGCGAATTGTCCATTAATAACTGTAATACCTCACGTGCGCTCCGCCAATGAGACTCCAGATCAGGCGAATAAATCAGAATGTCATCCAAATACACAACCACATTTTTGCCGATTAAAAGTCTAACGATGTCATTAATAAGATTCTGAAAAAATGCTGGAGCATTGGTAAGACCAAAAGGCATAACCAGATTCTCAAAATGACCCACAGGAGTGTTAAAAGCAGTCTTCCATTCATCACCCTCCTTCATGCGCAACAAATTGTATGCCCCCCGGAGATCAATTTTAGAGAACCACTTGGCCCCCACTAACTGGTTAAATAAATCAGGAATCAATGGCAGTGGGTAAGGATTGCGTACAGTAATTTTATTAATCTCACGAAAGTCCAGACAAGGACGTAAACCGCCATGTTATTTTTTTACAAAAAAAAATCTAACAGCCACAGGAGACTTGGAAGGCCTAATGTGACCGGCGGCCAAGCTTGTCTGTATGTATTCCTCCAAAGCCTTTCTCTCAGGAATAGTAAGATTAAGTAAACGACTTTTAGGAAGAGTCGCTCCAGGGACAAATTCAATGGTACAATCATAGTCTCTATGGGGAGGCAAAATTTGTGACTCCTCCTCAGAAAAAACTCTCCAAAAATCCTGAATAGGTACAGGCAATTCCCCTTTATCCACAGCAGCAATACGTCCGTTACAACACTTGGCATAACACTTAGGGCTCCAGGACTTAATTTCATTGGTAGACCAATCCAGTACAGGATTGTGCAATTTTAACCAGGGTAACCCCAATATTACTGGAGAAGGCAAATTATCCAATACCACCAAATCCAAATTTTCTTGGTGAATACCATTAATAGTGAGGGGAAATTCACAGACCTTATGAGTAACACTCTTCAAGGGAGAGCCATCAACAGAAACCACAGCAATAGGGGATGACAAAGTTTTAGGTTCTAATCTAAGTTTTTCCAAGAATCCCCCATCAATCACATTCAGAGTAGAACCACAATCCACAAATACCCGAAATTCAATTAATTCATCCTGAGCAGCAGTAGTGGCAGATAGGAATACTCCCTTAAAATTTAAACAGGCAATACGGGCATAACTGACCATTTTTTTTCTTTCTTCAAACGAAGCACACAGTTCTTATTAAAATGACCAGAATTTCCGCAATAGAAGCACAAGCCTTCAGAAAGCCTGCGATCTTTTTCCTGAGAGCGGGGTGTCATCGCTCCAATCTCCATCGGCTCTCCATTGTCAGCACAGACCCTCTCAAGACTCGGAGCTGACATAGAAGAGGATTTGCTCTCATTAACCCTTGCACGCAGTCTCCTGTCCACCCGTATAGCTAATTGCATAGCCTCCTGCAAGTTTCCAGGTGTGGGATAAGCAATCAGTAAATCCTTAACCCTTTCACCTAGCCCTGCAAGAAACAAGCTTTTCACAGCTGAATCGTTCCACCCCACCTGGGCAGACCACCGACGGAAGTGAGAACAATATTTTTCCACATTACCTGATCCCTGCCTCAAACGTCTCAATTCAGACTTAGCAGATGAGACACGATCAGGATCATCATACAACAAACCCAAAGCAGAAAAAAAACTATCCACTGATCTAAAGCACGGATCACTAGGTTGGAGAGAGAAGGCCCATCCCTGAGGATCTTTGCGCAAAAGTGACATTATGAACCCTATGCGCTGTGATTCATCACCAGAGGATCCGGGTCTGAAACGAAAATACAATAAACAAGCATTTTTAAAAGAAAAAAAATCTTGTTGTTCGCCAAAAAATAAATCAGACAGACGTACCTTTGGTTCCACAAAATGTGCTCCAGAACAGCTACTCACGTGTTGTTGGAACTTGGCCACCTCCAGAGAGAGTCCCTGCAAGCGTTGAGCCAAATCTTGAACCGAGACCATGATGGAAAACTGGAGGTCTTTCCTTAGAGAAATTTTTTTTTTTATTTTAGGGCTGGACTTACTGTTATGATCTGCTACAGGGACTAAGGAAAGACAGGAGAACTGTCCCTACAATAGAACTAAACTAGATCCCTACGATGTAACAGGGAACCTGATCCTGCGATCAGACCCGCTAAAGTCTTCGGCTAGTCTGAACGAAGACCTATAGATGTGAGGGAGGGATCCCTACAAGAACTAGGGACTGGGATAAGTTGGACACCTCCTAGCAGAAACAGTAGCAGTCAAAGACAAACACACAACAAAAAGCATAGAGGTCAGAAGACCTAGCAAAACTAACAGAGAACGGCAACAGAGCACCAAGCTAGCTCAAGAGTAGTAAATACAATGAAGTCCAGCAAGACCAGGAGGGCGGAGCCGGATTAAATAGGCAAAAATGGTCATGTGACCAGCAAACTAAAAAAAACCTAACAGGAGAGTTCTAACAATTTATTGTCAAACTACTGTGTTTTCTCTTTTTAAATCTTAATGACAACCAAAAACATCCAAATGACCTGATCAAAAGTTCACATACCCCAGTTTTTAATACTGTGTATTGCACCCTCTAACATCAATGACAGCTTGAAGTATTTTGTGGTAGTTGTGGATGAGGTTCTTGAATTTCTCAGATGGTAAAGCTGCCCATTCTTTTTGGAAAAAAGCCTCCAGTTCCTGTAAATTCCTGGGCTGTCTAGCATGAACTGCGCTCTTGAGATCTCTCCAGAGTGGCTCAATGATATTGAGGTCAGGAGACTGAGATGGCCACTCCAGAACCTTCACTTTGTTCTGCTGTAGCCAATGACAGGACGACTTGGGTTTTGGATTGTTGTAATGTTGGAATGTCCAAGTACGTCCCAGGGGCAGCTTCCGGGCTGATAAGTGCAAATTTGCCTCCAGTATTTACTGATAACGTGCTTCATTCATCTTTCCTTCAACTTTTACCAAGTTTCCTGTGCCTTTGTAGCTCACACATCCCCAAAACATCAGTGATCCACCTCCGTGCTTTACTGTAGGAATGGTGTTCCTTTCAAAATAGGCCTTGTTGACCTTTCTCCAAATGTAACGTTTATGGTTGTGGTCAAAAAGTTACATTTTGGTCTCATCACTCCAAATTACCTTGTTCCAGAAGTTTTGAGGCTTGTCTCTTTGTTGTTTGGTGTATAGAAGGCGAGATACTTTGTGGCATTTGCGCAGTAATGGCTTTCTCCTGGCGACTTGACCATGCAGCCCATTTTTCTTCAAGTGAATCCTTAATTGTGCATCTTGAAACAGCCACACCACTAGTTTTCAGAGAGTCCTGAATTTCTGCTGATATTATTTGTGGGTTTTTTTTGCATCCTGAACAATTTTCTTGCCAGTTGTGGCTAAAAATTTGCTGGTCTACCTGACCATGATTTGGTTTCTGCAGAGCCCCTGATTTTCCATTTGTTAATCACAATTTGAACGCTGCTGACTGGCATTATCAATTCCTTGAATATTTTTTTGTATCCCTTTCCTGTGTTATATAGTTCAACTACCTTTTCCCGTAGATCCATTGACAATTCTCTTGCTTTCTCCATGACTCACAATTCAGAAACCTTAATGGCTGGATGAAAGATGCAAGAGTCTGTCTGGATCCCAGAAACTCACTCAGCTTTTATGCACACACACTGATTACAAGCCAACAGGTCACAGGTGAGGATTTTACCTTAAGTAGCCATTCAAACCCATTTGTGACAAATTCTGTGCATGTTATCAAGCCAAAATCACCAGGGTATGTGAACTTTTGATCAGCGTCATTTGGATGTTTTTGGTTGTCATTAAGATTTAAAAAGAGAAAACAAAGTAGTTTGACAATAAATGGCTTCACCCAACCAATAACCATGAGTGGAGAATAAGATTTTTTGTTATCATTCATATTCTCTGAAACAAGGCCAAGAAAGCAAAAATTCTGCCGGGGTATATAAACATTTGAGCACAACTGTATGTATAATGGGTAGTAGGAATAATGTTTTTCATCTGTACAGTGTGACAGAGGTTCACACTTGATGATTGCAGATGGTGACATATTACTTGTGCAGATTGTTGCAAATGAATAACTGGCTATGCTAGGGGCCTCCATCTTCACAGTACAGGGCCACAAGTGTCGATGTGTTGTGCTGTGACCACTGCACCCAAAGTGCACTCTGTGAACTGTGTAAGGGAGCTTTCCCAGCTACCATGCTATGGACATGCTCCAGCCTGGCTGATCCCATATTTATTCACAACAACCCCATGTCTGGCTAGCACTGAGACTTGCTTAAGATCCACTTCCAGTAAGTCCCCAACTTGCCTGCTATGAGGAGAGGCTGCCGCCACTGTTACTTGCTTGCTGAAAATGTGCTCTCTTGCAGGTCTGCTCTTCGCACACACCTGATTATGGCCAGAACTGACTGAGGGTGTATTTTCTTCTCTCTAGCTCAACCAAGACTAACTATATAAAAACAGGAACTAATACACTAGCGCCCATTACTCCTTCCAAACTATGGGCTGGCACTACAGTTAACCCTGACTAACAGGAAACTTCAGCCTACATGAGGATAGATCACATAATAATAAACACATCACGTTAGATATGATAGTGTCACGGGTGTGTCGCCACGAAGATCGTCACGATTACACAGCCTGACTTCTCGCAGCTGACTTTTTGGTGCTTTGTGTTTTTCGGCAGTGAGGGAGTTAATTCTCTCTCTCTCTGTGCTAGACGAGGTCCAGCCTCGCCCAGCTACAATCAATGCTGCTGTAGTGAGACTCCTTCAAATGCCTGCTGGTCTGTTAGGGAAGTGTCGGTGAAAGCATTTCATGCAGACTAACAGAGCGGATCGTGGTATTTGGAGTTTCAGAGATAAGTGCATTTGGAGTGTTTTTTCCCTTCCTCGCTTTATCATTTATCTCCTTTCCCGTTGGTGTTCCCTCTGTTGTAGTTGTGTAGTTTTTGTATGCAAGGTGGTTTTGGTTTTTCCCTTGTACTGTCTCGTTCGTCTAAGTACTGTGTGTGGGCATATTATTACTTGTCCCCTTTTGTTGTGATCGGGGTCCTTCTCAGGACTAGATTACTTAGGTGCAGGGATCCTCAGGAGGTAGGGGTTACGCTGGCGGCCTGGACCTCTGTACCTTTAACAGTACCTCCAGGTTGAGGGATTAGTCAGGGCCCCAGCTTAGGGTCAGCTTAGGCCCCCTACCTCCAGTATACAGAGACAGCGTGACATTTTCACCGACCACTTAGTTTTTCTCCAGCTACCATGGATCCAGTAGCCGGTCTAGCTTGGCAGTTGCAGAGTTTGTCCATGGAGCTGGCGGACGTTAGGTCCAAGGTTTTGTATCCTCAGGAGCAAGCCGGACCAGAACCTAAAGTAGCTCTCGCTGACAGCTTCACTGGGGGGCGGGACAAGTTTTTTGTTTTCCGGGAGGCATGCAAGTTGTACTTTCGGCTGCGGCCTCGGTCATCGGGGAGTGAAGAACAAAGGGTGGGAATTGTCATCTCGCTCCTACAAGGGGACCCACAATCTTGGGCGTTCTCTCTTCCCCCGGGCTCCCCGGCTCTCCAGTCAGTGGATAGGTTTTTCGCTGCTCTGGGACTCGTATATGATGACCCAGATCGGATCTCCCTTGCTGAGTCTAAGTTACGTAGGATTCAGCAGGGAGATCGTCCGGCGGAGGAATTCTGTTCGGAATTCCGTAGGTGGGCCACGGACACCCAGTGGAATGACCCGGCTCTTAGGAGCCAGTTTTGTCAAGGTTTATCCGACAAATTACAGGATGTGTTGGCACAGTATGACTCTCCCGCGTCACTGGAAGCCGCTATGGCCCTTGCTATTCGCGTTGACAGACGGCTTCGGGAGAGGTGCGGGATAACTCTACCCCCTGTGATGACTCCACCTCCTACAAGGTCCCCTCATATGGTGGTTCCCCTGGTCAGTCCAGAGGAGCCTATGCAATTAGGAGGGACATCATTTCGGGGGAGGGGACCGGTGGTGCGCCATAAGACAGGAAGGTGTTTATTCTGCGGGAGAAAGGGACATTTTATTGGAGGGTGTCCATCCCGTCCCTTGCAGAGTGAAGAGTCGTCGGAAAACTGTTGATCCCAGGTTGTGTGGTGGACGGCAATCTGGGAGTAGGTATTTCGTCCCTAGGTTCGTCTCAGTTTCTCGTACCGGCGGAGGTGGTGGTGGGTACGAGAACTGAGAGGATATCTGTTCTTCTGGATAGTGGGGCCGGGGCTAATCTGGTTGATGCTCGGTTTGCCCGGGTTCAAGGTATGCGATTGAGTGAGTTGTCTAAACCCATCCCCATATTCTCGATCGATGCCAGGCCTCTCGGTCAGGGAAGTTTTTTGCAAGCTGTGCATGACGTAAAACTTCAAGTGGGGGCGATACATAAAGAACTGTTCTCTTGCTACGTGTTGGAGGGTCTTCCCACTCCTATAGTGTTGGGCCTTCCTTGGTTAACTAAGCATAACCTGGTTATTAATTGGCAAACCAGAGAGATAAGCCAATGGAGTAAATTCTGTAATAAAAACTGCATGAACACGGTCATCGGTGCGGTTACTCCTTGGGTCTTACCTCCATTTCTGGCGGACTTTGAGGATGTATTCTCGGAGAAAGGGTGTCAGGAACTACCTCCTCATCGCGAGTATGACTGTTCTGTAAAACTGCTCCCTGAGGCCAAGTTACCTAAAGCTAGGTTGTATAACCTTTCTGGTCCTGAGAGGCAGGCCATGAAGGATTATATTTCAGAAAGTCTGGCTAAGGGGCATATTAGACCTTCATCTTCACCGGTGGCTGCGGGGTTCTTCTTTGTTAAGAAGAAAGATGGAGGCCTACGCCCTTGCCTGGATTTCCGTGAACTTAATCGGATTACGGTCCGAGATCCGTATCCGCTCCCACTTATTCCCGATCTCTTTAATCAGATCGTGGGCGCCAAATGGTTCTCTAAGTTGGATCTCAGGGGGGCGTACAATCTGATTAGGATGAAGGAGGGGGATGAGTGGAAGAAGGCGTTTAACACTCCGGAGGGGCATTATGAGAACCTTGTCATGCCATTCGGTCTGACTAATGCCCCGGCGGTGTTCCAACACTTTGTTAATGACATTTTTCGCCGCCTGGTGGGACAGTTTGTTGTCATATATCTGGATGATATCTTAATTTACTCGCCGGATCTGGTGTCTCATCAGGAGCACGTTAGGCAGGTGTTACAGATCTTGCGGGATAATAAACTGTATGCCAAATGGGAAAAGTGTGTGTTCGCCGTACAGGAACTCCAGTTTTTAGGCTTCCTGGTTTCAGCGTCCGGTTTTCGTATGGACCCTGGGAAAGTGCGGGCAGTTCTTGAGTGGGATCGGCCAGAGAATCTTAAGGCACTACAACGTTTCCTGGGGTTTGCTAATTATTACCGGAAGTTCATTCGTAATTTCTCGTCCATGGTTAAGCCTCTCACAGACATGACTAAAAAGGGGACGGATTTTTCTAGGTGGTCTGACAAGGCTTGTCAAGCATTCTCCTCCTTGAAAAAATGCTTTGCCTCGGCACCCATACTCATTCAACCTGATGCGTCACAGCCATTCATTGTAGAGGTAGACGCTTCCGAGGTAGGGGTGGGAGCAGTATTGTCACAAGGTTCGTCCCCTGGTAAGTGGCATCCGTGCGCCTTTTTCTCTAAAAAATTGTCGTCCGCTGAGAGGAATTACGATGTCGGCAATAGGGAACTCTTGGCCATTAAGTTAGCTTTTGAGGAGTGGCGCCATTTTTTGGAGGGGGCAGTCCATCCGGTCACCGTCATCACCGATCACAAGAACCTGCTATATCTGGAGTCCGCGAAACGTCTGAATCCCAGACAAGCTAGGTGGTCATTGTTTTTTACCAGGTTTAATTTTGTCGTTACATATCGTCCTGGGACAAAAAATGTAAAGGCGGATGCCTTATCTCGTAGTTTCCCTGGGGCCGGGAATACGGACGACCCGATTCCTATCCTTCAGGAGGGGGTGGTGGTTTCGGCAGTATGCTCTGAGCTGGAGGAGGAGGTATTGGAGGCTCAGGGGGACGCCCCTGTTGGACCTCCGGGGAGACTGTTTGTTCCAGATCAGTTGCGACAAAAGGTGATCGAGGCACACCATAACTCAGTTTTTGCAGGACACCCGGGGAGTAGAGCAACTGTGGATCTCCTCTCGCGTCGGTTTTGGTGGCCTAACTTACATAAGGAGGTGGTAACTTTTGTCGCGTCCTGTGGGGTTTGTGCGCGCTCTAAGACCTCACATACCCGTCCGTCTGGGGCCCTCTTACCTTTGAAGATCCCGGAGCGTCCTTGGACTCATCTGTCTATGGACTTTATTACGGACCTCCCTCCGTCTTCGGGTAAAACGGTCATACTCGTTGTAGTGGACAGGTTCAGCAAGATGGCACATTTTATCGCTCTTCCGGCTCTCCCTAATGCTAAAACTCTTGCGCAGGTGTTCATTGGGGAGATTGTGAGGCTTCACGGGGTACCCTCCGAGGTGGTGTCTGATCGGGGGTCTCAGTTTGTGTCCAAGTTCTGGAAGGCGTTTTGTGCACGGCGGGGGATGCATTTGTCGTTCTCATCGGCTTTTCATCCTCAGACCAATGGTCAGACGGAACGTATGAACCAGAGCTTGGAGACATATCTCCGGTGTTTTGTGTCAGAGAACCAGGAGGACTGGGCTTCTTTCTTACCTCTGGCAGAGTTTGCTCTTAATAATAGGCGGAGCGAGTCCACTGGTAAGTCCCCGTTTTTTGGGGCATATGGTTTTCACCCCCAGTTTTGTACTTTCAGTAGGGGGGGCTCTTCGGGGGTTCCTGAGGAGGAACGATTTTCCTCATCACTCGCTTCAGTATGGAGAGGGGTGCTGAAGAATCTGAATACTATGGGGAACCGATACAAACGTATGGCTGATAGGAAGAGAGTGTCTGGTCCGGACCTAAGTGTGAACGATCTGGTATGGTTGTCTACCAGGAATATAAAACTTAAGGTTCCCTCCTGGAAACTGGGTCCCAGGTTCATCGGGCCGTACAGAATCAGTTCTATTATTAATCCGGTGGCATTCTGTCTTGACCTCCCCCCTACGTTTAAAATTCACAACGTGTTCCACAGATCGTTGCTTAAGAGGTATGTGGCGCCGGTGGTACCGTCACCTTTACCTCCCCCTCCAGTGGTGGTCAAGGGTAACTTGGAGTTCCAGGTATCGAGGGTCATCGATTCACGCTTTAATCGCCGGTCCCTTCAGTACCTGGTTCATTGGAAAGGGTATGGTCCTGAGGAGAGGATGTGGGTTCCTGCGTCGGATATTAACGCAGACCGATTAGTTCGGGCCTTCCACACGACTCACCCGGATAAACCTGGCCCTGAGGGTCCGGAGGCCCCTCGTAGAAGGGGGGGTACTGTCACGGGTGTGTCGCCACGAAGATCGTCACGATTACACAGCCTGACTTCTCGCAGCTGACTTTTTGGTGCTTTGTGTTTTTCGGCAGTGAGGGAGTTAATTCTCTCTCTCTCTGTGCTAGACGAGGTCCAGCCTCGCCCAGCTGCAATCAATGCTGCTGTAGTGAGACTCCTTCAAATGCCTGCTGGTCTGTTAGGGAAGTGTCGGTGAAAGCATTTCATGCAGACTAACAGAGCGGATCGTGGTATTTGGAGTTTCAGAGATAAGTGCATTTGGAGTGTTTTTTCCCTTCCTCGCTTTATCATTTATCTCCTTTCCCGTTGGTGTTCCCTCTGTTGTAGTTGTGTAGTTTTTGTATGCAAGGTGGTTTTGGTTTTTCCCTTGTACTGTCTCGTTCGTCTAAGTACTGTGTGTGGGCATATTATTACTTGTCCCCTTTTGTTGTGATCGGGGTCCTTCTCAGGACTAGATTACTTAGGTGCAGGGATCCTCAGGAGGTAGTGGTTACGCTGGCGGCCTGGACCTCTGTACCTTTAACAGTACCTCCAGGTTGAGGGATTAGTCAGGACCCCAGCTTAGGGTCAGCTTAGGCCCCCTACCTCCAGTATACAGAGACAGCGTGACAGATAGTGCCCTTCAGAGAGGGTGTTCAACCATCTTCTCCACCTTTACATACCTACCCTTGTACACAAAATCTGTAAAAAATGGTAGTCTGGCTGCCCTCATTCCCCATTACAACTTAAAACTACTTTTGGTGAACATACCAGTCTATTATGTCCCTGGACTGTTTCCAATCTCATGTTGCCACTCTTTTCAACTGGGTGATTCCTCTTCATTGGCATTCTTCCAGCATCATAGGTGCTGGGATTTCCTTTCTCTTACTTCCTAGCATACATTGCTCATGTACTTGTCCAATGGCTTGACTGCCCTGAACTGAAGGATGTCTCTCAGTTATGAATGTATTTTTTTAACAGATAGAGCAGGAGCTGACGAAGACCAGCACCCATTTCCTGTAGAAAAATATACCTCTGCCCCACTTCCCGTAGTCTATCTCAGTGTCTCTGCAGATAGAGACAGATTACACTTGGCAACAGCGAGCTGACAGCTAGTTAGAAGGGATCTGCACTTTTGGAGTCATCTCAGAGGTGAAATGACATAACTTTTAAATAACTTGATTTTCAGATTTTCTATTTCAATATTGTCTATTAGTGTTGAGCGAGCACTAAAATGCTTGGGTGCTCGAAGCTCGGGCCGAGCTCGCCGTGATACTCGGGTGCTCGACCCAAGCAACAAGCCCAATGTTAGTCTATGGGAGACCCGAGCATTTTTGCGGTGGCACCCCCGGCAGTCTGTAGAAAGCCTAAAAAGTGCCGAAAATGATAGTGACAGTGCTCAAAAGACATGGGGACAGCATGGGCATCGCCCCAGGAAGCATTTCTGACCCCCAGGTCACTGCTGTCAACAACGTGGTCAGAGGTATTAAGCCACTTTTACGGGCTCACAATAAAATGTTCAAAAACGAAACTGAAACGATTTTCCTGTGAAATATGTTAAGGAACTTCCTTTCCAGGGTAAAGACTTGTGTATAAGGTAAAATAAATAACCAAAAACAAAAAGACTCCTCCACACCTTGGGCTATGTTCACAAGTAGCATTTTTTATGCGTTTTTGCACTTTTGTATTGCTTTCAACCGTGACAAATGCATTCACCGGGAAATGTCATTTTAACATTTTACAATCTTATCTGGCCATGTGCTTTGTGACACATGCATACAGTACTGAAAAGACATGGGAACAGCATGGGGAAGACCCCTGGAAGCATCTCTGACACCCAGGTCACTGCCTAAAAGTGTGTCCATCAGAAGTGATCCTTGCCGCATCATAAGATGCAGAGTTGCAACTATCCCCATGCAAGTCCTTGTCTCAGGGCAGTGTTCAATTGTACCTCCCCCATTCCTTGCAATGCAAGCGCAAGTATGCAACCTGCCACCCACCCACCCCCAGGCTGCAATACCATACTGCTAGCTTGCTTGCACTTGAAATTGGGCCTTTTAGGCATGTTAGTCGGAATCTGGCCACCTTGTCATGGCTGCGTCAGTGGCCTGGTATCCATACTCAGTCCCCAGCCGCCCGGCGGCCGGGTGTCCACACATGGTCCCCTGCCGCCAGGGGGCGGCCGGGTGTCCATAAACGGTCCCCAGCCACCCCTATTTCTCCTGTCAACTTCCCCCCACACACTTTTCTTAGCCCGGCCTGCTTTAGGGCAGCATTGGACGAGCCCACCAGAGAACCAGACTCCTCCGGTGGGCCCTGGCTTCTCCATCAGGGGAGTTGAGAGTGCCAAGGTGAGGCATATGTTTCTGTACCAAAAGAAGTGGTTCGGCTACACAGTTATAGGGCATACAGTGAGTGCAATGCCTACCAAAAATTTTGAGCCACTCCAATGCCCCCTTGGAAGTGACATGGAGGTCAGAGGGCCTTAACTAAACCGTTTTTTCCATTTATAGCAACTGGGTCTCCTGTGCACTGTTGGCCTAAACAGTGAATGGAAGGCTTTCCAAAAATTATGAGGAACTACAGCCCTTGAAATAGACGTGGATTACAGCATACTAAAAAACTTCTACCCATTATTGGGGAGTGGGTTTCCCTTAGTGTTCGCCTATGCATTGAAAAGCAAAAGCTGACTAAAATTAGGAGGAAATGCAATGCCCGTTCGAAGAGTCATGGAGGTTAGAGTTAATTAAAAAGAACATTTCAATGCCCATTGGAAGAGCTGTGGAGTTCAGAATGGTTTAACAAGATGGTTTTAATGCCCCTTGGAAGAGACGTGGAGGTCACAGTAGCTTAACAAGATGGTTTTAATGCCCCTTGGAAGAGACGTGGAGGTCGCAGTTGTCGCAGAGTGCATCTTCTTACAGTCACCACTGTACTTACGAGAGCTTCAATCAGCAAGATATCTTGAGTAAACAGTATTTACTTCATACTAGATAAACATGAGATACAATTCAGTGTCACACAGTCCGTGTGCTGCTAACATAGCACATTCAGGAAAGAAAGGAAAACACGGGAAGTAAAAACAACCAACAATTGAGAGCTTTCCTTCCCCATCACAGCAAGCATACACCTCCACACACCATCGCCATCTGCTGTCTGGCCAGCACAAAGTCCTCCTTTCACTTATAATAAGTCCTAATCTGTTGCATATGCCAACAGCAGTAGCTTAACAAGATGGTTTTAATACCCCTTGGAAGAGACGTGGAGGTCGCAGTAGCTTAATAAGACGGTTTTAATGCCCCTTGGAAGAGACGTGAAGGTCGCAGTAGCTTAACAAGACGGTTTTAATGCCTCTTGGAAGAGACGTGGAGGTTGCAATAGCTTAACAAGACGGTTTTAATGCCCCTTGGAAGAGACGTGGAAATCGCAGTAGCTTAACAAGATGGTTTTAATGCCCCTTGGAAGAGATGTGGAGGTCGCAGTAGCTTAACAAGACGCTTTTAATGCCCCTTGGAAGAGACGTGGAGGCCGCAGTAGCTTAACAAGACGGATTTAATGCCCCTTGGAAGAGACGTGGAGGTCGCAGTAGCTTAATAAGACGGTTTTAATGCCCCTTGGAAGAGACGTGGAGGTCGCAGTAGCTTAACAAGACGGTTTTAATGCCCCTTGGAAGAGACGTGGAGGTTGCAGTAGCTTAACAAGACGGTTTTAATGCCCCTTGGAAGAGACGTGGAGATCGCAGTAGCTTAACAAGACGGTTTTAATGCCCCTTGGAAGAGACGTGGAGGTCGCAGTAGCTTAACAAGACGGTTTTAATGCCCCTTGGAAGAGACGTGGAGGTCGCAGTAGCTTAACAAGACAGTTTTAATGCCCCTTGGAAGAGACGTGGAGGTCGCAGTAGCTTAGCAAGACGGTTTGAATGCCCCTTGGAAGAAACGTGGAGGTCGCAGTAGCTTAACAAGACGGTTTTAATGCCCCTTGGAAGAGACATGGAGGTCGCAGTAGCTTAACAAAACGGTTTTAATTCCCCTTGGAAGAGATGTGGAGGCCGCAGTAGCTTAACAAGATGGTTTTAATGCCCCTTGGAAGAGACGTGGAGGTTGCAGTAGCTTAAAAAGACAGTTTTAATGCCCCTTGGAAGAAACGTGGAGGTCGCAGTAGCTTAACCAGACGCTTTTAATGCCCCTTGGAAGAGACGTGGAGGTCGCAGTAGCTTAACAAGATGCTTTTAATGCCCCTTGGAAGAGACGTGGAGGTCACAGTAGCTTAACAAGACGGTTTTAATGCCCCTTGGAAGAGACGTGGAGGTCGCAGTAGCTTAACAAGACGGTTTTAATGCCCCTTGGAAGAGACATGGAGGTCACAGTAGCTTAAAAAGACGGTTTTAATGCCCCTTGGAAGAGACGTGGAGGTCGCAGTAGCTTAACAAGATGCTTTTAATGCCCCTTGGAAGAAACGTGGAGGTCGCAGTATCTTAACAAGACGGTTTTAATGCCCCTTGGAAAAGTGGTGGAGGTCGCAGTAGCTTAACAAGACGGTTTTAATGCCCCTTGGAAGAGCGGTGGAGGTCGCAGTAGCTTAAAAAGACGGTTTTAATGCCCCTTGGAAGAGACGTAGAGGTCACAGTGGAATACAAAGACAATATCAATGCCCCTTGAAAATGTGGTGGAGGTCGCAGTAGCTTAACAAGACGGTTTTAATGCCCCTGGGAAAAGTGGTGGAGGTCACAGTAGCTTAACAAGGCGGTTTTAATTCCCCTTGGAAGAGTGGTGGAGGTCGCAGTAGCTTAACAAGAGGGTTTTAATGCCCCTTGGAAAGTGGTGGAGGTCGCAGTAGCTTAACAAGAGGGTTTTAATGCCCCTTGGAAGAGCGGTGGAGGTCGCAGTAGCTTAAAAAGATGGTTTTATTGCCCCTTGGAAGAGACGTAGAGGTCACAGTGGAATACAAAGACAATATCAATGCCCCTTGAAAATGTGGTGGAGGTCGCAGTAGCTTAACAGGACGGTTTTAATGCCCCTGGGAAAAGTGGTGGAGGTCACAGTAGCTTAACAAGGCGGTTTTAATGCCCCTTGGAAGATTGGTGGAGGTCACAGTAGCTTAACAAGACGGTTTTAATGCCCCTTGGAAGAATGGTGGAGGTCGCAGTAGCTTAACAAGACAGTTTTAATACCCCTTAGAAGAGCCATGCAGTACAGCATCTTAAAAACATTATTCCCATTATTGGTGAGTGGGTCTTTGCCTATGCCTTCCAAGCAAAAGCTGCCAAAAATTAGGAGGGAGCAACTTGCAATGCTGGCAACACGGACCAAGGTCACCCTGGTGGTATAGTGGTGGTGGACGCTGAGGATAAGGAGAAGAGCAAAATACAGCCGAAATGAGGAAGCGTATACCCATGTGTGGGTGTGAAGCGGTGCATGGGAATACACCTCCTAAAATAACACAGTGGATTTGACTTTATGTTACTCTGCTGTCATTTGGTGGTGATGAGAAATCTGGCCCAATCCAGCCCTTGTTCATTTTGATAAGGGTCAGCTTGTCAGCATTGTCAGTTGACAGGTAAGTGCTCTTATCTGTTATAATTCCCCCAGCGTCACTAAAAACACGCTCCGATAACACGCTAGCGGCAGGGCAGGCCAGGACCTCCAAGGCATACAGAGCGAGTTCATTCCAAGTGTCCAGCTTGGATACCCATTAATTAAAAGGCACAGAGGAATCACGGAGGACGCTGGTATGGTCGGCAAGGTACTCCCTCACCATCTTTTGAAACTTTCCACTCCTTGTGAGAGTACCCCGCGCCTCAGGGCCTGTAAGCTGGGCTGGTCTCAGAAAACTGTCCCAGAATGTTGACAGTGTTCCCCTGCCTCTGCTGGATTGGAGTTGCGTCTCTCTCGCCTGTACGCCTTGGTTGGTCAACGAACTGTGACCTCTGCCGCTAGCGTGTTTAGATGGGAATTTTTTTAACAGTTCTGCAGCAAAGGCCTTCTGGTACTGCCCCATTTTTGTAGACCTCTCCACCTCAGGAATAAGAGAGTGAAAGTTCTCCTTGTAGCAGGGGTATAAAAGTGTCACCAATCAGTAATGACTGTCACCCAACATTTTTACAACGCGAGGGTCACGGTTAAGGCAGCGTAACATAAAGTCAGCCATGCGTGCCAGACTGGTAACGGGCAAGACCTCACCAAGATGACGACTGACCATGCTCTCCTCCTCCTCCTCCTCCCACCTGTCATCAGGCCACCCACGCTGAACCGACGGTATGACAGTTGTACAGGTACTACCGTCTACAGCGCTTGATACCAGCTCCTGTTCTTCCTCTTCCTCTCCCTCATTGTCCCCCAATGCACGTTGGGATGAGATGAGGCTGGGCTGTGTGTAATCGCCTGCTACGGCTTCTTGATTCATCTCATCATACTCTGGCTGCAATGCCTCCTCTTTAATTCTCTGCAGAGAACGTTGCAAAAGACAGACAAGTGGAATGCTGACGCTAATGATGGCGTCAGCGCCACTCACCATCTTGGTGGACTCCTCAAAGTTTGTCAGGATGGTACATATGTCAGACATCCAGGTCCACTCCTGAGGTCTTATGGGTGGAGTCTGACCTGAATATCAACGGCCTTGTTCCAGCTGGTACTCCACAACTGCTCTCTTCTGCTCACAAATCCTTTGCAATATGTGGAGAGTAGAGTTCCAACGTGTGGGGACATCACACACCAGTCGGTGTGCCGGAAGCTGCAAACGCCGCTGCAACACAGCAAGGGCGGCGGAAGCTGTAGCCGACTTGCAAAAATGAGCTGACAGGTGGCGTACTTTGACGAGCAGATCTGGCAACGATTTAAGAAACCCCTGAACCACGGGGTTAAGCACATGAGACAGGCATGGTACGTGTGTGATCTCGCCTCGCCTCAGAGCCGCCACCATGTTACGGCCATTGTCACACACGACCATGCCTGGATGTAGGTTCAGCGGTCTCAGCCACAGATCTGCCTGCTCTTTCACAGCTGTCCACAACTCACAAGCAGTGTAAGATTTATCACCTAAGCTTATGAGTTTCAGCACAGCCTCTTGCTGCTTGGCTGAGGCAGTACTGCAGTGCTTCCAGCTTGTAACTGATGTCGTGATATCTGAGATGGAGGCTGAACATGAGGAGGAGGAGGAGGAGGAGGATGAGGTGCAGGAGCTCTACACTGTCGGGGAAACTCTGACTGACATAGGGCCCGCAATCCTCGGTGTGGGGAGGATGTGTTCCGTCCCAAGGTCCGACTGGGTCCCGGCTTCCACTATGTTTACCCAGTATGCCGTCAGGGAGATGTACCGTCCATGGCCACAAGCACTTGTCCACGTGTCCGTTTTCAGATGGACTCTCCCAGTAACTGCGTTGTTGAGGGCACGGCAGATGTTTTGGGACACGTGCTTGTGTAGTGCGGGGATGGCACACCGGGCAAAATAGTGTCGGCTTGGGACCGAGTACCGAGGGACGGCCACCGCTATAAGGTTGCGGAAGGATTCCGTCTCCACCAGCCTAAAAGGTAGCATTTCCAATGCAAGCAGTCGTGAAATGTGCAAATTTAGGACTGTGGCCTGTGGGGCGTTGGCTTCGAATTTGCGCTTTCGTTCAAAGGTCTGGGATATGGACAATTGAATGCTGCGGTGGGACGTGGATGCTGTTTCTTGAGAAACTGCCATAACAAGTGAAGACTGAGAGGAGGGGGCATCTTTGCATGCAGTATGGGCAGGGGATTGCTTTGCACGCACAACAGGGGGTTCTATTACACGCACAACAGCGGTAGAAGCAGTGGTGACACCCGCTGACACTGATCGTGGACCCTGGGGTTCGCCCCACAAAGTCGGGTGCTTTGCTGCCATGTGCCGGATCATGCTTGTGGTGGTCAGGCTGGTAGTTTTGTCACCCCTGCTGATGCTGGCATGGCTGGTGGTACAAATGGCCTTTTTGGGGTTATCAGCAGAGTCTTTAAAAAAATTCCAGACTCTGGAAGACCTACCGGTTGTACTGGCAACGTCCCTCGTGTTGGTGTTACGGGTAACTGTTGCCCGCCTTCTGTGTGTGGCCACCACACTGCTTTTTCCTGCCTGTTGGGGTACTCTGCCTCCCTCCCCATGTGTGCTGCTGGCCTCGCTCTGCGGGTCCTCCTGCCACGTTGGGTCAGTTCATCCACCACCTCCTCTTCTTCCACTTGCGCACCACGATCCTCCTCCTCACTTCCTGGCAATTGTGTCTCGTCATCGTCCACCTCTTGTGACAAATTGCCAGCGTCGACTTCCTCTGGCCGTGGCTGTTCAAATATTTGGGCATCGCTACATGGGATCTCCTCTTCCACCACTTCAAGCGGAGCAGGCGAGGGGCACAAATATGGAAATGGACCAGTGAACAGCTCTTCAGAGTGTCAAAGTGTGGGATCAGTTGCTGTCAGGCGATACTCGGCATGGTTGGAGGAAGGAGCATCAGGGTGAGGAGTATGCGGTCGAGACTCACGGCTACTAAGAGTTGACCGTGTGGTAGACAGACCGGAGGTGGTGGTGCCCAGGTAACTGGAAGTATTATCTGCTATCCAATTAATAACCTGTTCACACTGATCAGTTCACAATACTGGTGTTGTAGTGTGGTTCCCTAGTAATTCGGTCAAGAAGTGGGAGCGAGAAGATGTGGCTGTTGGTTGTGGCACATTTTCACCTTGGCCATGGCCCCGTCCTCTACACGCACCATCACCAGAACGTCCAGTTCCACGTCCCTTGCCACGCGCCCTGCCCATTGTAAATTAAGTAAAATAGCTTACACTCGCACTATCAATGGAAAAAGGGTAATAAAAAGGAGATTAGAACCGTGGAAGAGGAAAACCACAATTCTATTTCTCTGGCCTACACCAGAATCTTTTAAACAGATATATTTGTGACTGAACAAACAGGGAGACACTATTTTTTTTTTCTTACGTAAAACAGGCAAAAAGCTGGATAATACAGAGATTTGAACCGTGGAACTGCAAAACTACAGTTCTAATTTACTGGCGTATACCAGACTTTTTTTTAATAGATATATTTGGGGCTGAACAGTCAGCCACACACTCAAACTGTTTTTTTTATGTAAAAAAGGCCCAAAAGTGGATAATACAGAGATTTGAACCATGGAACTGCAAAACCACCCTTTTATTTTTCTCGCCTACACCAGAATCTTTCAAACAGATATATTTGTGTCTGAACAATCAGGGAGACACTATTACTGTTTTTCTTTAGGGAAAAAATACCAAAAGCTGGATAATACAGAGATTTGAACCGTGGAACTGCAAAACCACAGTTATATTTTTCTGGCCTACACCAGACTCTTTTAAACAGATATATTGATGTCTGACCAGTCAAGGAGACACTATTACAGCTTTTTTTTACGGCAAAAAAATGCCAAAAACAGGATAATACAGAGATTTGACCCGTGGCACTGCAAAACCACAGTTATATTTTTCTGGCCTACACCAGACTCTTTTAAACAGATATATTGATGTCTGACCAGTCAAGGAGACACTATTACAGCTTTTTTTTTCGGCAAAAAATGCGAAAAACAGGATAATACAGAGATTTGACCCGTGGAACTGCAAAACCACAGTTATATTTTTCTGGCCTACACCAGACTCTTTTAAACAGATATATTGATGTCTGACCAGTCAAGGAGACACTATTACAGCTTTTTTTTACGGCAAAAAAATGCCAAAAACAGGATAATACAGAGATTTGACCCGTGGCACTGCAAAACCACAGTTATATTTTTCTGGCCTACACCAGAATCTTTTAAACAGATATATTGGTGTCTGACCAGTCAAGGAGACACTATTACAGTCTTTTTTTACGGCAAAAAATGCCAAAAACAAGATAATACAGAGATTTGACCCGTGGAACTGCAAAACCACAGTTATATTTTTCTGGCCTACACCAGAATCTTTCAAACAGATATATTTGTGTCTGAACAATCAGGGAGACACTATTACAGTTTTTCTTTACGGAAAAAATACCAAAAACCTGGATAACACAGAGATTTGACCCGTGGAACTGCAAAACCACAGTTATATTTTTCTGGCCTACACCAGACTCTTTTAAGCAGATATATTGGTGTCTGAACAGTCACAGACACACTCAATTTTTTTTTTTGGGGGGGGGGGATAACAAAAGGTTAATAAGACCCATATTTGGACAGTCTGACTGAGGAAAAAAAAACTACAGGATTTAGATGAAAAAAAAAAAAAATTTCCTGGCCCCTGAGACCAGGATGATAAGTCTAGCAATTTGACCAACAGGAGCACACAGGACTGTAATGCAGCGTTTTCTGGTATAACCACTGCGTCTCCTATACAGCCTGCCTGCCTGCCTGATATCTGGGATGGATATTAGTCCTGAGAAGGACTGTTTGTTTGATTTGGCAGGCTTTAGAGACCCTACACGAACTATTTCGGAGTATAAATCACTCTCTAGCTCAGCAGCACTGACCCTACACTGTCTGATCCAGAGCGACTGTGCACAAGATGGCGGCGCCTGGTTTTAAATACTCGAGGTGACGCTGTGCGGCCAGCCAATCACTGTAATGCCCACAAACAACATGGCTGCGGCATTACAGTGACTGGCTGGCAATCCCTGCATGTTCATTGGCTCTTTAAAGAGCGCCAAACGTGCAGGGGGGAGACCCGAGCTCCCGCCCGAGTAACCTGGAAATGCTCGGTGCTCGCCGAACATCCCGAGTAGTGAGATGCTCGGGTGAGTACCGAGCAGTGTCGAGCATGATCGCCCAACACTATTTTCTATCAAGTATAGTATATCAAGTGCGATCAAGTTGATTGACCGTAGAGTCACTATTTATTATTTACATAATGAGAGATAGATAGATAGATAGAAACACTATTTCTTTTGCATGGAATTTGCTATAGATTGGTACCCACTTTCTTTGTTTTTTTATGTACCAAAGGTTGGTGTGTTGCAACCTGTTGGCTATTACCTATACCTGCAGTTTAGGTTGATTTTTTTTCGGTTAAGTTTCAGGTTTCTGCACTTACTGCAGGTAAAGGTGTGGCCTTCCTTTGAGCTGGACATAATGTTTATATAGCTTCCCATTTGCTGTGTATTCATATTCGGGACCCGGTCCTGCTCGGCCCTTAAAAAAGGATGTTTTCTGGTGATGAGCGAGCACTAAAATGCTCGGGTACTCGTTGTTTGAGTCAAGAAAATTGGAATGCTCACATGCTCGGACCGAGTAATGAGCCCAATGTAAGTGTATGGGTAACTCAAGCATTTTTTCGGTAGCCCCCCTGGCGGTCTGCAGAAGGCCTAAAAATTGCCCAGATTGATGGGAACAGTGATCAAATGACATGGGAACAGCATGGGGAAGACCCCTGAAAACATCTCTGACTCCCAGGTCACTGCTGTCAACAATGTTGTCAGAGGTATAACACGACTTTTACGGACTCACAATAAAACATACAAAAACAAAAACAAAATGGATTTTCCTGGGAAATATGTTAAGGAACATCCTTTCCAGGGTAATGACTTGTATGTAAAGCAAAATAAATAATCAAAAACAAAAATGCTCCTCCACACCTCGGGCTATGTTCACACGTAGCGTTTTTGATGCGTTTTTGCACTTTTGCATTGCTTTCAACCAAGACAAATGCATTCACAGGGAAATGTCGTTTTAACATTTTACAACCTTATCTGGCCATGTGGTGTGTGAAACATCATCAGACACATCCTGTTTCATTTATGATGGAGGGACTCTGAAAGTCACAAAGATTATTTTTATAGGGCCATCAGGCGGCCCTTACTATTCTTAAAGGGCCAGCAGACGGCTATGCTTTGTTGTTCCCATTATTAAAGAGTGGGTATGCAATGACTGCAACGGCTGCCAAAAATTTGGAGGAACTCCAATGCCCCTTGCAAGAGACGTAGAGGTCGGAGGGCCTCCTGCAAAAAATGTTCCCATTATTAGGAAGTGTGTCTCCCATACTGTTTGCCTATGCAGTGAACCAACAGCTGCCAAAATTTGAAGGAACTCCAATGCCCCTTGCAAGAGACGGAGAGGTCGGAGGGCCTCCTGCAAAAAATGCTCCCATTATTAGAAAGTGTGTCTCCCATACTGTTTGCCTATGCAGTGAAGCAACAGCTGCCAAAATTTGAAGGAACTCCAATGCCCCTTGCAAGAGACGGAGAGGTCGGAGGGCCTCCTGCAAAAAATGCTCCCATTATTAGAAAGTGTGTCTCCCATACTGTTTGCCTATGCAGTGAAGCAACAGCTGCCAAAAATTTGGAGGAACTCCAATGCCCTTTGAAAGACACGTAGATATGTTGATATGGTACATATGGTGGTGGAAGATGAGGATGCGGAGAAGGAGGAGGACAAGAGCAAATAGACAAATTCAGGAAGCGTATACCCATGTCTGGGTGTGAAGACAGAGGTGCATGGGAATAGAGTTAGACCTCCTAAAAAAAGACACTGTATTTGAGTTTATGTTTCCCTGCTATCATTCGGTGGTGTTGAGAAGTCTGGCCTAATTCAGCTCTCGTTCATTTTTATAAGAGTCAGACTGGCAGCATTTTCAGTTGACAGGAGGATGCGCCTATCGGTTATAATTCCACTAGCGGCACTAAAAACCCGTTCTGACAAAACGCTATAGGAATCACAGAGGCCGTTGGTACGGTCGGCAAGGTATACCCTCACCATCTTCCGAAACTTTTCCTTCCTTGGGAGAATACCTTGCGCTTCAGGGCCTGTGCGATGGGAGGGTCTGAAAAAACTGTCCCAGAACTTTGACAGTGTTCCCCTGCCTCTGCTGGATTGCATTTTATGTCTCTCTTGCCTGTACTCCTTGGTTGTCCAACGAACTGTGACCTCTGCCGCCAGCTTTTTCAGATCGGAATTTTTTAAATAATTCTGCAACAAGGGCCTTCTTGTACTGCCCAATTTTATTAGGCCTGTCCAGCAAGGGAATAAGAGACAGAAAGTTCTCCTTGTAGCGTGGGTCTAGAAGTATCACCAACCAGTAATGACTGTCATCCAAAATTTGGACAACGCGAGGGTCACGGGAAAGGCAGCATAACATAAACTCAGCCATGTGTGCCAGACTGCAAAGAGGCAAGACTCCCGTGTCCTCACCAAGAGGACGACTGACCATGCTCTCCTCCTCATCCTCCTCCCTGCCCTCAGGCCATCCACGCTAAACAGACGGTATGACAGTTGTGCAGGTAGTACTGTCTATATGTCACGCTGTCTCTGTATACTGGAGGTAGGGGGCCTAAGCTGACCCTAAGCTGGGGCCCTGACTAATCCCTCAACCTGGAGGTACTGTTAAAGGTACAGAGGTCCAGGCCGCCAGCGTAACCCCTACCTCCTGAGGATCCCTGCACCTAAGTAATAAAAGTCCTGAGAAGGACCCCGATCACAACAAAAGGGGACAAGTAATAATATGCCCACACACAGTACTAAGACGAACGAGACAGTACAAGGGAAAAACCAAAACCACCTTGCATACAAAAACTACACAACTACAACAGAGGGAACACCAACGGGAAAGGAGATAAATGATAAAGCGAGGAAGGGAAAAAACACTCCAAATACACTTATCTCTGAAACTCCAAATACCACGATCCGCTCTGTTAGTCTGCATGAAATGCTTTCACCGACACTTCCCTAACAGACCAGCAGGCATTTGAAGGAGTCTCACTACAGCAGCATTGATTGCAGCTGGGCGAGGCTGGACCTCGTCTAGCACAGAGAGAGAGAGAATTAACTCCCTCACTGCCGAAAAACACAAAGCACCAAAAAGTCAGCTGCGAGAAGTCAGGCTGTGTAATCGTGACGATCTTCGTGGCGACACACCCGTGACAGTACCCCCCCTTCTACGAGGGGCCTCCGGACCCTCAGGGCCAGGTTTATCCGGGTGAGTCGTGTGGAAGGCCCGAACTAATCGGTCTGCGTTAATATCCGACGCAGGAACCCACATCCTCTCCTCAGGACCATACCCTTTCCAATGAACCAGGTACTGAAGGGACCGGCGATTAAAGCGTAAATCGATGACCCTCGATACCTGGAACTCCAAGTTACCCTTGACCACCACTGGAGGGGGAGGTAAAGGTGACGGTACCACCGGCGCCACATACCTCTTAAGCAACGATCTGTGGAACACGTTGTGAATTTTAAACGTAGGGGGGAGGTCAAGACGGAATGCCACCGGATTAATAATAGAACTGATTCTGTACGGCCCGATGAACCTGGGACCCAGTTTCCAGGAGGGAACCTTAAGTTTTATATTCCTGGTAGACAACCATACCCGATCGTTCACACTTAGGTCCGGACCAGACACTCTCCTCCTATCAGCCATACGTTTGTATCGGTTCCCCATAGTATTCAGATTCTTCAGCACCCCTCTCCATACTGAAGCGAGTGATGAGGAAAATCGTTCCTCCTCAGGAACCCCCGAAGAGCCCCCCCTACTGAAAGTACAAAACTGGGGGTGAAAACCATATGCCCCAAAAAACGGGGACTTACCAGTGGACTCGCTCCGCCTATTATTAAGAGCAAACTCTGCCAGAGGTAAGAAAGAAGCCCAGTCCTCCTGGTTCTCTGACACAAAACACCGGAGATATGTCTCCAAGCTCTGGTTCATACGTTCCGTCTGACCATTGGTCTGAGGATGAAAAGCCGATGAGAACGACAAATGCATCCCCCGCCGTGCACAAAACGCCTTCCAGAACTTGGACACAAACTGAGACCCCCGATCAGACACCACCTCGGAGGGTACCCCGTGAAGCCTCACAATCTCCCCAATGAACACCTGCGCAAGAGTTTTAGCATTAGGGAGAGCCGGAAGAGCGATAAAATGTGCCATCTTGCTGAACCTGTCCACTACAACGAGTATGACCGTTTTACCCGAAGACGGAGGGAGGTCCGTAATAAAGTCCATAGACAGATGAGTCCAAGGACGCTCCGGGATCTTCAAAGGTAAGAGGGCCCCAGACGGACGGGTATGTGAGGTCTTAAAGCGCGCACAAACCCCACAGGACGCGACAAAAGTTACCACCTCCTTATGTAAGTTAGGCCACCAAAACCGACGCGAGAGGAGATCCACAGTTGCTCTACTCCCCGGGTGTCCTGCAAAAACTGAGTTATGGTGTGCCTTGATCACCTTTTGTCGCAACTGATCTGGAACAAACAGTCTCCCCGGAGGTCCAACAGGGGCGTCCCCCTGAGCCTCCAATACCTCCTCCTCCAGCTCAGAGCATACTGCCGAAACCACCACCCCCTCCTGAAGGATAGGAATCGGGTCGTCCGTATTCCCGGCCCCAGGGAAACTACGAGATAAGGCATCCGCCTTTACATTTTTTGACCCAGGACGATATGTAACGACAAAATTAAACCTGGTAAAAAACAATGACCACCTAGCTTGTCTGGGATTCAGACGTTTTGCGGACTCCAGATATAGCAGGTTCTTGTGATCGGTGATGACGGTGACCGGATGGACTGCCCCCTCCAAAAAATGGCGCCACTCCTCAAAAGCTAACTTAATGGCCAAGAGTTCCCTATTGCCGACATCGTAATTGCTCTCAGCGGACGACAATTTTTTAGAGAAAAAGGCGCACGGATGCCACTTACCAGGGGACGAACCTTGTGACAATACTGCTCCCACCCCTACCTCGGAAGCGTCTACCTCTACAATGAATGGCTGTGACGCATCAGGTTGAATGAGTATGGGTGCCGAGGCAAAACATTTTTTCAAGGAGGAGAATGCTTGACAAGCCTTGTCAGACCACCTAGAAAAATCCGTCCCCTTTTTAGTCATGTCTGTGAGAGGCTTAACCATGGACGAGAAATTACGAATGAACTTCCGGTAATAATTAGCAAACCCCAGGAAACGTTGTAGTGCCTTAAGATTCTCTGGCCGATCCCACTCAAGAACTGCCCGCACTTTCCCAGGGTCCATACGAAAACCGGACGCTGAAACCAGGAAGCCTAAAAACTGGAGTTCCTGTACGGCGAAAACACACTTTTCCCATTTGGCATACAGTTTATTATCCCGCAAGATCTGTAACACCTGCCTAACGTGCTCCTGATGAGACACCAGATCCGGCGAGTAAATTAAGATATCATCCAGATATATGACAACAAACTGTCCCACCAGGCGGCGAAAAATGTCATTAACAAAGTGTTGGAACACCGCCGGGGCATTAGTCAGACCGAATGGCATGACAAGGTTCTCATAATGCCCCTCCGGAGTGTTAAACGCCGTCTTCCACTCATCCCCCTCCTTCATCCTAATCAGATTGTACGCCCCCCTGAGATCCAACTTAGAGAACCATTTGGCGCCCACGATCTGATTAAAGAGATCGGGAATAAGTGGGAGCGGATACGGATCTCGGACCGTAATCCGATTAAGTTCACGGAAATCCAGGCAAGGGCGTAAGCCTCCATCTTTCTTCTTAACAAAGAAGAACCCCACAGCCACCGGTGAAGATGAAGGTCTAATATGCCCCTTAGCCAGACTTTCTGAAATATAATCCTTCATGGCCTGCCTCTCAGGACCAGAAAGGTTATACAACCTAGCTTTAGGTAACTTGGCCTCAGGGAGCAGTTTTACAGAACAGTCATACTCGCGATGAGGAGGTAGTTCCTGACACCCTTTCTCCGAGAATACATCCTCAAAGTCCGCCAGAAATGGAGGTAAGACCCAAGGAGTAACCGCACCGATGACCGTGTTCATGCAGTTTTTATTACAGAATTTACTCCATTGGCTTATCTCTCTGGTTTGCCAATTAATAACCGGGTTATGCTTAGTTAACCAAGGAAGGCCCAACACTATAGGAGTGGGAAGACCCTCCAACACGTAGCAAGACAACAGTTCTTTATGTATCGCCCCCACTTGAAGTTTTACGTCATGCACAGCTTGCAAAAAACTTCCCTGACCGAGAGGCCTGGCATCGATCGAGAATATGGGGATGGGTTTAGCCAACTCACTCAATCGCATACCTTGAACCCGGGCAAACCGAGCATCAACCAGATTAGCCCCGGCCCCACTATCCAGAAGAACAGATATCCTCTCAGTTCTCGTACCCACCACCACCTCCGCCGGTACGAGAAACTGAGACGAACCTAGGGACGAAATACCTACTCCCAGATTGCCGTCCACCACACAACCTGGGATCAACAGTTTTCCGACGACTCTTCACTCTGCAAGGGATGGGATGGACACCCCCCAATAAAATGTCCCTTTCTCCCGCAGAAGAAACACCTTCCTGTCTTATGGCGCACCACCGGTCCCCTCCCCCGAAATGATGTCCCTCCTAATTGCATAGGCTCCTCTGGACTGACCAGGGGAACCAGCATATGAGGGGACCATGTAGGAGGTGGAGTCATCACAGGGGGTAGAGTTATCCCGCACCTCTCCCGAAGCCATCTGTCAACGCGAATAGCAAGGGCCATAGCGGCTTCCAGTGACGCGGGAGAGTCATACTGTGCCAACACATCCTGTAATTTGTCCGATAAACCTTGACAAAACTGGCTCCTAAGAGCCGGGTCATTCCACTGGGTGTCCGTGGCCCACCTACGGAACTCCGAACAGAATTCCTCCGCCGGACGATCTCCCTGCTGGATCCTACGTAACTTAGACTCAGCAAGGGAGATCCGATCTGGGTCATCATATACGAGTCCCAGAGCAGCGAAAAACCTATCCACTGACTGGAGAGCCGGGGAGCCCGGGGGAAGAGAGAACGGCCAAGATTGTGGGTCCCCTTGTAGGAGCGAGATGACAATTCCCACCCTTTGTTCTTCACTCCCCGATGACCGAGGCCGCAGCCGAAAGTACAACTTGCATGCCTCCCGGAAAACAAAAAACTTGTCCCGCCCCCCAGTGAACCTGTCAGGGAGAGCTACTTTAGGTTCTGGTCCAGCTTGCTCCCGAGGATACAAAACCTTGGACCTAACGTCCGCCAGCTCCATGGACAAACTCTGCAACTGCCGAGCTAGACCGGCTACTGGATCCATGGTAGCTGGAGAAAAACTAAGTGGGTCGGTGAAAATGTCACGCTGTCTCTGTATACTGGAGGTAGGGGGCCTAAGCTGACCCTAAGCTGGGGCCCTGACTAATCCCTCAACCTGGAGGTACTGTTAAAGGTACAGAGGTCCAGGCCGCCAGCGTAACCCCTACCTCCTGAGGATCCCTGCACCTAAGTAATCTAGTCCTGAGAAGGACCCCGATCACAACAAAAGGGGACAAGTAATAATATGCCCACACACAGTACTAAGACGAACGAGACAGTACAAGGGAAAAACCAAAACCACCTTGCATACAAAAACTACACAACTACAACAGAGGGAACACCAACGGGAAAGGAGATAAATGATAAAGCGAGGAAGGGAAAAAACACTCCAAATACACTTATCTCTGAAACTCCAAATACCACGATCCGCTCTGTTAGTCTGCATGAAATGCTTTCACCGACACTTCCCTAACAGACCAGCAGGCATTTGAAGGAGTCTCACTACAGCAGCATTGATTGCAGCTGGGCGAGGCTGGACCTCGTCTAGCACAGAGAGAGAGAGAATTAACTCCCTCACTGCCGAAAAGCACAAAGCACCAAAAAGTCAGCTGCGAGAAGTCAGGCTGTGTAATCGTGACGATCTTCGTGGCGACACACCCGTGACACTATAGCACAGGAAACTGGCTCCTGTTCTTCCTCCACCTCCTCTTCCTCATTGTCACCCAATCCACGTAGGGATGAGATGAGGCTGTGCTATGTGTAATCACCCTGTATGGTTCCTTGCTTCATCTCATCGTGGTCCGCCTGCAATGCATCCTCTGTTATTGTGAGCAGAGAGCGTTTCAGAAGACATAGAAGCGGGATGGTGATGCTAATTATGGCATCATCGCTGCTCACCATCTTGATGAAGTCCTCAAAGTTTTGGAGGATGGTACATATGTCTGACATCCATGTCCACTCCTGAGGTTTTATGTGTGGCGTCTGACCTGAATACCGACGGCCTTGTTGATGCTGGTAGTCAACAACTGCCCTCTTCTGCTCACAAATCCTTCCCAACATCTGCATTGTAGAGTTCCAACGCTTGGGGACATTGCAGATCAGTTGGTGAGCTGGAAGCTGCAAACGCTGCTGAAGCACGGCAAGGGCGGCGGAAGCTGTAGCTAACTTTCTAAAATGGGCACACAAGTGGCGTACTTTGACAAGCAGATCCAACAGATCCGGGTAGGTTTTGAGAAACCGCTGAACCACGAGGTTAAGCACATGGGCCAGGCATGGTATGTATATGAGCTCGCCTCAGAGCCGCCACCAGGTTCTGGCCATTGTCACACATGACCATGCCTGGCTGTAGGGTCAGCGGTGTCAACCACAGATCTGCCTGCTCATTCAGAGCTGTCCACAACTCTTCAGCGTTGTGCGGTTTGCCATCTAAGCATATTAGCTTCAGCACAGCCTGTTGCCGCATGGCCTAGGCAGTACTGCAGTGCTTTCAGCTTGCGACTGATGTGGCCATTTCAGAGATGGAGGCTGAAGAGGAGGAGAAAGTGTAGGAGCTGTATCATGTGGGGGCAATCCTGATTGACACAGGGCCCGCAATCCTTGGCGTCGGGAGGACGTGTTCCGTCCCTAGGTCTGACTGGGTCCCGGCTTCCAGTATATTATCCCAGTGTGCTGACAGCGAGATGCCCACAAGCACTTGTCCACGTGTCCGTGGTTAGGTGAACTTTCCCGGTAACTGCATTGTTGAGGGCACATCTAATGTTGTGGGACATGTGCTCGTGTAATGCGGGGATGGCACACTGGGAGAAATGGTGGCGGCTGGGGACCGAGTACCGAGGGACGGCCGTCGCAATCAGGTTGCAGAAAGCTTCCATCTCCACGAGCCTAAAAGGCAACATTTCGAGCGCAAGCATTCGCGAAATGTGCGAATTTAGTAGTGTGGACTGTCGGGCGTTGACTGCGTATTTGCAATTGTGTTCCAAGGACTGGGGTAGGTTCAACTGAACGCTGCGCTGGAACAAGGATGTGCTTGCTGATGTTGCTAGTTGAGAGTGTGCAATGACAAGTGCAGGGTGAGTGGCATCTTGGCATGCGCCATGGACAGGAGACTGGCATGCAGGCACAACAGCGGAACAAGCAGTGGTGTCACCCGCAGACACTGTTGCTGGACCCTGGGGTTTGGCCCACTTAGTCAAGTGCTTTGCTGCCATGTGCCTGATCATTCTAGTGGTGGTCAGGCTGCTAGTTTTGCTACCCCTGCTGATGCTGGCCTGGCATGTGGTACAAATGGCCTTTTTGTGGTTATATGCAGAGTCTTTAAAAAATAACCAGCAAAATGAAGAAATCCCGGCACTCACGTGTATTCGATCAGTTCATTTATTCTACATGTAGGAAAACTACTACAAGACGTTTCAGCCCCTTGCAGGCTCTTTTCAATTGTCACAATTGACACAATTTCTTCATTTTGCTTGTAATCTCTCCACGTGCACCACTATTACTAACGAGGACTACGGAGTGCCGACTATTTCTCTGTATTTAAAAAATAACCAGACTTGGGAAGACCTAACAGTTGTCCTGGCAACTTCGTCGTGTTGGCATTACGAGGAACACTTTCCCGCCTTGTGTCTGCGGCCACCACACTGCTTCTTCCTGCCTGTTGTGGTGTTACGCCTCCCTCCCCCTGTGTGCTGTTGTCCTCGCTCTGTATGTCCCCCTGCCAGGTTGGGTCGGTTCATCCACCACCTCGTCTTCCACTTCCGCACCCTGGTCCTCCTCCTGACTTTCTGGATATTGTGTCTCATCATCATCATCATCATCATCATCATCCATCTTTTGCAACAGTAATTGCACTTTCCCACCATCACCTTTGTGTGACCGTGGCTGCTCCAATATTTGGGCATCGCTACACGTGTTCTCCTCTTGACTCTTTTGAAGCTGTCCGGGCGAGAGGCCCGAATCTACAAATGTAAAAGTGAACAGCTCTTCTGAGTGTCCAAGTGTGAGATCAGTTGTCTCTAGGCACTCGGCAAGGTTGGAGGAAGGAGGATCAGGGTGAGGAATATGCGGTCCAGACTCACGGCTACTGAGATTTGACCATGTGGAAGACGGGGTGGTGGTGGCTAAGTGGTTGGAAGCATTATCTGCTATCCAATCAATAACCTTTTGAAACTGCTCTGTGTTCAATAGTGGTGTTCTGAGGTCCCCTAGTTTGTTGTGAAGCAATTTCAGCTTGCCCACGGCCACGTCCTCGGCCATAGCCTCTGCATGCACCATCACACTTCCCAATCCCTTGCCATGCACCTTGCCCATTTTTAATGGAGGACAATATTTTCCACGTTCACGAGAAATGGCTGATTTTGGAACGCAGTTATATGTGATACGTCTAACAGAGAATCACAATTTTAAATAGCAGGCCTGTAGTTTACTAATACTATCCTTCACAGACACCTAGTGTGAATAGCTTGACCGATAAACTGCAACAGAATGAAAATGGAAGAAATGTCTGATTTTGGAACACTCTTATAGGTGTTATGTCTGACCTGACAGAGAACCATGGATACCTAAGGTCCTGCAATGCCTGCACATAAGGTAAGAGTGATAGCAAATCAGAAAAACTATGCTACATTTCTAATTGGAGGTATTTGCTAATATTATTAATATTACACCTACTAGATATTGGGATAGGATCTTGGAGATGGGAATACCCCTTTAATGCAGTTTACATTTCCTATATTCAATGTTTGTACATATCTTAGCGTACACAGTGGTTATGCACTTTTTGGTATGTAGACAGATAGATAAATAGATGGATAAAGATAAGAAGAGGCAGCACTCCATTATTAGGCAAAAAGTGTGGACTTCATTAGCCCATGTGGCGAGGTTTTGGTCCTATCACAGAACCTTTCTCAAGCCAAGAGTGCTGCCTCTTCTTATCTTTATATAACTGACGGATGGGATTTTTAGTCCAGGAGGACATTTGCATTATGTGCTGCTTACATTTTTCTATTTAGATAAATAGATATATACATATGGGATAGATAGATAGATACCGTGGTGGCCAAAAGTATTGGCACCCCTGCAATTCAGTCAGATAATACTCAGTTTCTTCCTGAAAATGATTGCAATCACAAATTCTTTGGTATTATTATCTTCATTTAATTTGCTTGCAAGGAAAAAACACAAAAGAGAACGAAGCAAAAATCAAATTATTGATCATTTCACACAAAACTCCAAAAATGGGCCAGACAAAAGTATTGACACCCTCAGCCTAATACTTGGTTGCACAACCTTTAGCCAAAATAACTGCGAACAACCGCTTCCGGTAACCATCAATGAGTTTCTTACAATGCTCTGCTGGAATTGTAGACCATTCTTCTTGGCAAACTGCTCCAGGTCGCTGATATTTGAAGGGTGCCTTCTCCAAACTGCCATTTTGAGATCTCTCCACAGGTGTTCTATGGGATTCAGGTCTGGACTCATTGCTGGCCACCTTAGAAGTCTCCAGTGCTTTCTCTCAAACCATTTTATAGTGCTTTTGGAAGTGTGTTTTGGGTCATTGTCCTGCTGGAAGACCCATGACCTCTGAGGGAGACCCAGCTTTCTCACACTGGGCCCTACATTATTCTGCAAAATTTGCTGGTAGTCTTCAGACTTCATAATGCCATGCACACGGTCAAGCAGTCCAGTGCCAGAGGCAGCAAAGCAACCCCAAAACACCAGGGAACCTCCGCCATGTTTGACTGTAGGGACCGTGTTCTTTTCTTTGAATTCCTCTTTTTTTTTCCTGTACACTCTATGTTGATGCTTTTTGCCAAAAAGCTCTACTTTTGTCTCATCTGACCAGAGAATATTCTTCCAAAATGTTTTAGGCTTTCTCAGGTAAGTTTTGGCAAACTCCAGCCTGGCTTTTTTATGACTCGGGGTAAGAAGTGGGGTCTTCCTGGGTATCCTACCATACAGTCCCTTTTCATTCAGATGCCGACGGATAGTACGGGTTGACACTGTTGTACCCTCGGACTGCAGGGCAGCTTGAATTTGTTTGGATGTTAGTCGAGGTTCTTTATCCACCATCCACACAATCTTGCGTTGAAATCTCTCGTCAATTTTTCTTTTCCGTCCACATCTAGGGAGGTTAGCCACAGTGCCATGGGCTTTAAACTTCTTGATGACACTGCGCACGGAAGACACAGGAACATTCAGGTCTTTGGAGATGGACTTGTAGCCTTGAGATTGCTCATGCTTCCTCACAATTTGGTTTCTCAAGTCCTCAGACAGTTCTTTGGTCTTCTTTCTTTTCTCCATGCTCAATGTGGTACACACAAGGACACAGGACAGAGGTTGAGTCAACTTTAATCCATGTTAACTGGCTGCAAGTGTGATTTAGTTATTGCCAACACCTGTTAGGTGCCACAGGCAAGTTACAGGTGCTGTTAATTACACGAATTAGAGAAGCATCACATGATTTTTCAAACAGTGCCAATACTTTTGTTCACCCCCTTTTTTAGGTTTGGTGTGGAATTGTATCCAATTTGGCTTTAGGACAATTCTTTTTGTGTTTTTTCATTGAAGACAAATTAAATGAAGATAATAATACCAAAGAATTTGTGATTGAAATCATTTTCAGGAAGAAACTGAGTATTATCTGACAGAATTGCAGGGGTACCAATACTTTTGGCCACCACTGTAGATAGATACAGTGCTGCTCACCATTATTGACACCCCTTTAATTTTTTCATAGACTGTACAATATCTTCAGAAATAAATGGAAATGTTCCAAAATTATATCCTCAGGATTTTTTAATTAGTGGTTCAAAGTAATACAACAATAAAACATAGTTTTTCAACTTCCATGTTGCAATTTCAAAGAAAAAACAGAATAAACATCATGTGCAGCAATAAAGGCACCCCTAATTAATACTTGGTTGCACACCCTTTGGCATTGCTGACAGCCTCCAAACGTTTCTTATAGCCATCTATAAGCTTCTTGCACTTCTCAGCTGGAATTCTCTCACACTCTTCCTTTGCAGTTTGTTCAAGCTCTTGAATGTTTGCAGGTTTCTTTTTCCCAATGGCAGATTTCTGCTCACCCCAAAGATTTTCAATAGGATTGAGGTCAGGACTCATTGCTGGCCATTTTAACAGTCCATTTTTTCTTTTTCAACCATTCCTGTGTACTTTTGGCTGTGTTCTTTGGGTCATTGTCTTGCTGCAGGATTCAAACCAAGTTTTCTTACACTGGGTAGGACATTTTGCTCTAAAATCTCTTGATAATTCTCTGATTTCATGATTCCTGTGATACGGTCAAGGCCTCTAGTACTAGTAGGAGCAAAGTAGCCCCACAGTATTATGGATCCTCCACCATGTTTAACTGTTGGTAAGGTGTACTTTTCCTCAGAGGCTTCATTGCACCATCTGTTGCTTTGCATTGCCAAAAAGCTCTATTTTTGTTTCATCTGTCTACACAACATTTTCCAGAAGGATTGTGGTTTGTCAAGAATCAAGATACTCTTTCGAAAAGATCAGTCGTTCCTTTTTAGGTCTTTTCTTCAGCAATGGTTTCTTCCTTTGCCTTTGCTAATAAAGCTCTGCTTGGTTTAGTGTGCGGCGTATGATACTTGTTGAAACCATGACCTCAGACTGTTCCAGGTTGGCTTTCATGTTTTTGGATGTTTGCCATGTTGTCTTTTCCACCATTCGCACCAACCTTCGAATACATCTCTTGTCAATTTTCCTCTTTCCCCCACGTACAGGGAGGTTCTTGACGGTTCCATACTTGGCAAACTTATTAATAACATTGTGCACTGTTGAAACTGGGATACCAAGGTCTTTGGAGATGGCCTTATACCCTTTGGAAGTCTTGTGTTTGCTAATAATAGCAGTTCTGATGTCTTCAGACAGTTCCTTTGTCTTCATCAATGCGTTTTTTTTAAAACACTGAAGTGATCATTCATTGGCTAATTCATGTCACATGGGCACCAACAATTAATCACAGGTGAATCTCTTTTGTGATTTACCACAAGCGAGTCAAATTGTGTTTCCATACTAAATTAATGCAAAGGGTACCAATACCAGTGACACAGCAAGCTTTAGGTTTTTCTATTTTTCCCTCCATTGTTTTCTGTTTTACATTATTGTTTATCATTTGCTCTTTTGTATTTAACACGAGGGCTCTATACAGAAAACTGTTTCACTTGATTTTTGAGATATTCCACATTACGTACTTAAACTTCATGGGTGCCAATAACGATGAGCAGGACTGTATGGGATAGGTAGATAGATAGAATGAATAATGACAGCACTCCCATTTCAAAAAAGTGAAAAATTATACAAATTGTTCCAATTCTGGCAATGAGCCTTTTTCAAGTTCATTGCCAGTGCCAAAACATTGTGTACATGGGCTTTGAATAAATAAAATGTTTCACTTTTTTGAATGGGAGAGCTGCCATTCTTCATTTTCTGTATTTTATAGTCCAGTGGTCCGGACTCTGTGGCTTGCACCCACATCTATTGATTGTTACTGCTTTACCCTCCTTTTTTGGAATCGTAGATAGATAAGATAGATAGACATAGCACCCGTATGCTGTAAATAACATGGCATATTCTCATAAGGAAGAGGAGTTTGTAGAACCCTGGAGAAACCGAGACCTGAATACAACTGCTGGCTTTCCATACCATAGAGCCCTTGGTTCCATAGAAATATGAAAGAACACAGGAGTATAGAACAGGCAGTAGGCATAAACACTGTTACCTGTAATGTAAAAAGCACATTAGAAATGAAGTATGACAGCAACTCATTACGATGATGCATGAATGATGTTTGCACTAGTCAGAGAAGACAATGAATAATACAATATAGAGCACCAACAGATAATAATATTAATATTTCTTGAACTGAATTGTAAATGTTGGACATATAGAAATACAGCCCCATTACTTTTCTTGACACGGGCTCCCATGGCTTCACTATTCAGTTGAATTAGCATTTATGTTTGGGCAAAAATATTTATTATTCTTATTATATAAAGCCATCATACTTCACAGCCACCCTTTACAGACACCATCACTGTCCCCATTGGGGCTCACAATCTACATTCCCTATCAGTATGTCTTTGGAGTGTGGGAGGAAACCAGAGAACCTGGAGGAAACCCACACAAACATGGGGAGAACATACAAACTCCTTGCAGATGTTGTCCTTGGTGGGATTTGAACCCAGGACCCCAATGCTGCAAAGCAACAGTGCTAACCACTGAGCCACCGTGCTGCCCAAAATGAACGTCAATGACAATGTGGAAACAGGGACTTATAATTGTTACCTAAAGGAGGTATAAATGCGGTTCATATCTATGACCGACCTTACATGGACCATTGTTGTTGGTGTTGGTCCATGTGTTAGCAGTGCTCACCCTTCTGTCTGCTCAGCCTTCTCTTCTGCATAGTCCATATACTACAGCTAATAAAACAATAACCAAAAGGAAGAAAAAACAGATATCTTTTTTTATGATAATTTCTGACACATATGAATTAAAAAACGGAGACATTGACACAAGGCAAATAGAGAAATGAAAGCCAAGCAGGGCGTCCCCTGTTCAGGACCCTCATCTACTAACCAGAGTGAAGAGCAGCTACAAAGGGTGAATCTCGTTCTGTATGACGTGTTGTGTCCAGGCAGTACTTGGGAAACTCATTGATTTCAATGAGAATTATCCAATAACTAATTTTTCCTGTGGTGGCGCTACAAGTAAATTGAACATTTGCTAACAGTTTCCTAATTCTCTATTATTTTGTTTTTCGCACCAAATGTTTATTAAACCTCATTGTCTACTAATTGGGCTACTATGGATAACTTTGGAGAACTATCAGGTAGTGAAGGAGGTTTGTAAATTAAAGAAGGGCTTAAAAGGTTCCCTTTAAGGCTGGAGATCTTCTTTAGAATTTTTGCTGATACAGAATACTCAAACAAACTTGAAAGAAGTAATGTACAACCATCAAAGAAGCCGTGAAACTAAATTTGGCACTTTGCAAAGATTTCACAAAACATATTGAGGATCATGTAAAAACGGGTCATGTCCTGATCCGCCTCAATAAACAACTTGTTATATATTGGAAAGCCTTCACGTTGTATGCCAGAATGATTTCATTCCTTGCAGAAAAGGCAAATAAACATTCTAGATTTTTTTTTGTATCCAAAGCTTTGTGGCAATGTGGATTATGCTTACTCAGACAACATCTAAATTTTATTTAGAATTTTAATACAAAAAATATCAGAATTTTTCAGTATTATAAAGATCTCAACTGTAACAAGTTAGTTAAAGAGATTGGATAAAGCCATTAGCACACGCATGTTCATTGTCAGCTACACACAGTTCCATTTATCTGGCCATGTGGGGGTGGGGGTGGTGCGAGTAGTGGCTGCCCCTTTTGGCATCATTAAAAAAAAAAGGATAGACAGCAAAGAACTCTGCTTTTTCCTATCAACAAACAGAGCAACTATTATACTTGGGTTGTGCCTAGTATTGTAGCTCAGCCTCATTCACTTAAAGGGAACCTGTCACCAGGTTTGTCCCATATGAGGTAAGGCCAGTACCTGTAAGGCCTCATATAGAGCATTCTAATATGCTGTGTATATATGCCCCAATCTGGCCTTCAAAACAAGAAAAAGACCTTTTATTATACTCACCTACTGGGCGGTCTGGTCCGATGGGCGTCGCTGTCCTTGATCCATTGCCTCCTCTCTTCTTGCAATTGCCGTCCTCCTACTTGCTCTGTCTGACAAGTCCTATGTCATCCACACAGTATCCAGCATTGCGCAGCTACACAGGCGCACTTCACTGCCCTGTCGAGGGCAGAGCAAAGTACCACAGTGCACATGCGCCGGCGCACTTTGGCCTTTTCCTGCACATGCGCACTGCAGTACTTTGCTCTGCTCTCGACAGGGCAGAGAAGTGCGCCTGTACAGGAGTGCAATGCTCTACATTGTGTGGTTGACATAGGATGCGTCATCCACATGAAGCTGGGAAGGAGGATGACGATCGCAAGAAATGAGGAGGCACCGGATCAAGACCAGTGACACCCATCGGACCGAACCACCCTGTAAGTGAGTAGAATAAAAGGTCTCTTTCTTGTCTTGTAGGCCAGATTTGGGGCATATATACAGCATATTAGAATGCTGTATATGAGGACTTACAGATACTGGCCTTATCTCATATGGGACAAACCTGGTGACAGGTTCCGTTTAAATGGCACTGGGCTACAACATGAATCACAGTCAAAGAGTGAAACTGTTTTTGGTTAAAAAAAGCACTTTTTTCCTCTTGAAACACTACTTTTTTGTGAGGAAAGTGTTGTAGTGTTTGCCCTCAGTAATGTCACTCATTACAAAAAGGAGCTACAGAGTATATGAGGTATGATAGTGCTCTCACAACAGCTTTCTGAGCTTCAAAAATCAAAAAAGTTTTCTTGCCAATCAATAACCCTGTTAGATAAAGAGGGCATGCATGGAAATGAATTGCTCTGTAATTGTATTACATTTAAGTACAATGGTATAATCGACGACTTTGAAATGTGATCCTGAACAAGGATGTTATCAATACTATGGATAGCAAGAAGAACAAACAAATTTTGTAACAAATCAAGCCAGACATGTCACTCGAAGCAAGAATCACCAAGCTACGACTTGCCTACTTTGGACACATCATATGAAGAGAGCAATCACTGGAGAAGGACATTATGGTGGGAAGAATAGAAGGACAAGGCGAAGAGGGAGGCCAGCAACCCAATGGTTTGATACAATCAAGAAAATGGTGGAGAAGACCCTGGTGGACCTATCTAGGCTTGCACAAGATCCGTCTTCCTACAATTGGTTGATCCATCGAGTCGCCATGGCTCAAGATTAAGATGAAGGCCGTTAAATAATAGTAATTTTCCAAAGAGGCAGGATTTGCCACTGACATGAGGGCTGGG
Source organism: Phyllobates terribilis (assembly GCF_046119375.1). NCBI lineage: Eukaryota > Metazoa > Chordata > Amphibia > Anura > Dendrobatidae > Phyllobates > Phyllobates terribilis. The sequence goes on from NW_027362764.1 coordinate 83,633,308, forward strand.
AACCTGGCACTTCTTCTTCAAGTGCCAAAATCGGCGGTTAGGCAAAAGATATGTCAACTCAAGCTCATCTTCCCATAAGGGCCTATTCACTTGTCCGATTATTCCATTTACGAGAAAAAAGGAACAATTATTCTGATCAGACATTGATCAGAGTTTGATCACAGTGTGGTCCGAGTTTCTCCACCTTCTCCATTCTGACAGTCCATGAAAATTGGACTACACTCGGATGTCATCTAAGTGCGGTCTGATTTTTTCATGGACCCATTGACTTGCATTGACGATTTTCATCCAACCCCGGGATAAGAATCGTACATTTCCCCACAAATTTCTGCGGACTTCTGGCTCTACGAAAAATCACAGACATGTGAATGGCCCCATAGACTATCACAGTTATTAGTGCTTTCCATGAAAGACAAGGACAGCGCTCGTTAGCAAATACCGGATGTCTGAATGAGCACTAAAGCTATGTAACACTATATTACTAAACAACACTGGTGATTTTCAGCTTAGGATCTTCTTTCCAAACAAAAGCCAATGATGAATGAAGAGGTGAAAACCACTGATGGCTCGGAAAGGTGTTATTTAGACTATTTGGAGTGTGTACGGACAGCTAAAGAGGAATTGATTGGTAGGTTTAGAGATGATTGCTATTGTGGTCAGTCCTGGCTGCTGAGCTCTTGCTGAAGGTATGACAGTTTATAATTGTAAGGCTGTGTGACCACGATGCAGATTTAATGCGTTTCCGCAATGCCATTTCCGCCGTGAAAACGCATTAAAAACGCTTGTTAAGTTGTCTGCCATGTTTCCCAATGATAATCTGCACGTGCTGTGCACATGTTGCGTAAATTTCCAATGCGGATTATCATTGCGGAAATATCCGCAGCACAACCATTAATTTTGCGGAATCACGGTGAAATCGCCGCCATTGACTTGCATTGGACTGCATAAAATCTGCATGACTACATGTACACATGCGGATATTATGTGATTTAATGCGCGGATGGTAGCCGGGTCTGCAGAAGAGGAGACTCTCCTCCAGACCCGGGTACCATAGTACCTGTAGTTAAAAAAGAATTAAAATAAAAAAAAGCATATCCTTACCTTCTGATGGCCCCGTCTGCTCCCGGCGGCGCTGCTGGCTCTTCGGCTGCTCACGGTGGTGTAAAAGGACCTTCCATAACTTCATTTAGTCATGTGACAGGTCACGCGACCTCTGCTGACGTCGGCGGTCGCGTGACCTGTCACATGACTAAATCTTGTCATGGAAGGTCCTTTTTAGAGCACCGCGAGCCGCCGAAGACACCGGGCACACCGTAGTGAAGACCGGGGGTCACCAGGAGGTGAGTATAATGTTTTTTTAATTTTTCAACATTTTTATTTTTTTTTTTAATATTGATACAGCATCGTAACTTGGTCACACTATATAAAATCCATGCCGGTTGCATGGATTTATATAGTGTGACCAAGTTGTCAAGCACTTTCCAAGTGATGCTAAAATCACTTGGAAAAGCGCTTGACAACCTGCATGTGAAATCGCATGTTAAAAACGCTTCAAAAACTCTTCTACCTGGCAGAAAAAACGCATATAAAATCCGCATGCGTTTTTTTCTGCCAGGGAGATGCAGAAACACTCCGCAGCATTTGTGCATCGTGGGCACTTAGCCTAAGACTTTTAGGGTATGTCCACACAGTGTCTTTTCCACAAAAGCGCCTCAAAAAATGAACATAGTGCACAGCAATCTCAATACAACATTGCTGTGCACATGTTCTGTCTTATGCCGCTTGTTTTAACCACTTCAGGGTACAGAAACCTAGAAAAGGTTAAAAGAAGTGACATGCTCATTCTTTTGGTGGCTCCTCTTAATAGTATATAGAGAAACAGTTGGTAGAGTTGCTGGCAGTGAAGCCACCTAAGGAAAACCATTGCCAGCATCTTCCGTAAGTGGCTTTGCCAGGGAAAACTCGGCGGCTGTGCTGGTGTCTAAATGATGGCATGTGCACGTAGACTTGCATGGCTTTTTCTGAGCTTTTCTAAGATAATTTATGACCCTAAGCCACATCAAACTTGAATGTTTAGGAAAATAAAGAGCCGGCAAAAGCCAAACAGTGCAAAATTTGGGCTGTTTGGATCCAAATGCTCAATCTTTTTTATTTTCGTAGGAGATAAGCTGCCGCCAGATGTATTTCACCACTGGAAACACATGAACGCTCAGTCAAGCCAAACATTCACGTGGACGGTGGAGTCAGTAGAAATTGCTTTCAACAAATATCTAAGATGTATGTGAAAACTTAGAGTTGGTTCACCATTATTTTGCTACAAAGCTCCAAAATAATTTTTATTTGGGATTAACCATTATTAGAATTCAATAATGTTCTTTCAACATCATAAAAACTACTTAGTAAATGGGGGGTAGTGTTATAAATGATGAATTATATACAGAAAGCATGTATTACCTATTAAACGACTGCCCTGAAAATAAACTGAAATGCACTGACTGGAGTAATAGGATTTATCAAACTTGTCCAGAATCACCAGTAAAATGTAAAAATGTAAAATTCTGAAAGTTTTATCAACTTTTAATTTTATTGCGAAATTTTTTTATTTATTATAAAAAAAAAGACTTTTTGAATTTTCTGATAGTCTTATCTCATGAAGATATCTCATCACTGGTAATTTACATTATCTGACAGTACAAAACAACAAGGCATATCAATAATTGCCAATCGGCCATTGGAATGAATGCATCATTTCTGTGTTTGGCAAAATTTTAGTTCAGGTTACCTGCATACAAAAAGTCCAAGACTAAATATATATAAAAGAAAAACATTACGGCATTCATAATTTAAGGCATAAATATTTCATATCATGCCCACGTTCTAGCTTATTACTGAAAGGCAAGGCACATATGGTAGAAGCAAGGCAAACAGTTTTACTTATAAGCTGAGTATTTATGCTCCTTAGCATAAAATAAGTTAGTATTTTGGTTAAAAAAAAAACATAAGACGTAAAAATGTACATGTCCTGGGAAGAAGATATTATACATGGAAGTCCAAGGCTGGTGGAACTGGTTTCAAAAAGTCTACAAAATATCCTAAGGCAGAAACATGCTTGTGGTTGTGATCACCAGTCCCGAGTGCTTCATTGTAGGTTGGAAGCCGAGTCCCATTCATTGATATTGCTGAATTAGTGGCACTTTGACAGTCTTAACTTCTGATATATGTGACGATTTCTGAATGATGCAGCTAGTGGTCCCCTGCTGTTTGTCTTTCCCTTGTGCCAGGTTCGTTAAGGCCATCGCTGCATTGATCTCCCTCCAGTACGTCTCATCCTTGCTGGCCCCTTTTTTATTAACTGCACTAGATTAAGTGAAAGAAACACAATTGCATCAGCTCATCTATTAAAAAAGTATAAGTCAATTAATAAAATATGAACTTTTTTATGATTTTATAATAACTTCACATGGTAGTCATTGGAATAATTACAATGCTGCAGAGCTGGGCAAAAAGATTTGCAGAAGCCTGGTCCATTGGCCATGTCAGTAGTCTATGGCTGCAAGACCAGAGCCCTTTGAACCTCCTCTTGCCTATCAGCATCTCTGGTTCTTCTGATTAGTCCAGTGCAACATCATGCTTCACGCTACATTCTCTAATCCAGGGTTATCATACTCAAATACACAAAGGGCCAAAATGAAAAACTTGGACAAAGTCGTGGGCCGACCAGTATACAGTATAATGGGCCCCACACAGTCCTCCATACAGAATAGCAAGCCCCACAGAGTCGTACATACAGAATAATGGGCCCCACATAATCCTCCATACAGAATAATGGGCCCCACATAGTCCTCCATACAGAATAATGGCCCCACATAGTATAGTCCTCCATACAGAATAATGGGCCCCCCATTGTTTTCCATACAGAATAATGGCCCTACATAGACCTCCATACAGAATAATGGCCCCACATAGTCCTCCATACAGTGTAATGGGCCCCACATAGTCCTCCATACTGAATAATGGGCCCCACATAGTCCTCCATACAGAATAATGGGCCCCACATAGTCCTCCATACAGAATAATGGGCCCCACATAGTCCTCCATACAGAATAATGGGCCCCACATAGTCCTCCATACAGAATAATGGGCCCCACATAGTCCTCCATACAGAATAATGGCCCCACATAGTGATGGTGGTTTTCGTGTCGAGGGCCAAATAAAACCACCCTGTGGGACAGATTTGGCCCATGGGCCAGAGTTTAACATGTATGCTCTAATCAAATGAGGTGCCATGGATGTTAGAGGTTAGCAGAGTTCTGGTCCTTCAGTAGTCCATGGCCACTGGATTAGGCTCCAGCAAACTTTTTACTCAACTCTAGAGGGCAATCTACTGTATGCAATATGTCAACTAGACGATCCCTTTAGAGGACCGATCTCGATTCGTTGCACCCCACAAATGTAAAGCAGCTGACTCACCTTTGACATTTATTTGGTCCAGACTCCAAAGTTTCTAAAATAAAAACAAAGTTGATTATTAGTTATTTCAGTAAATTAACATCCTGCCTAGCATATATCTTGTTGTTGACCAGATGTAGCAGAGACACCTTTTTACATTGCTTTACTTAATAATTAACATGACATAGCTAATTGTTAATTGACAAGACATTTACAATTGCCCAGACCCATAAGGTCTCATAATCAGGGATGAGCGGACCCGTGGAAGTTTGGGTTCTGGTACCTGACCCAAACTTTATTGTAGAGTTCAGTTTGGGTACCAGAACTGTACCCAAAATTGAGCCAGAGCCAGAATCTCATTGAAAACAACGGAGACCCGAACCTTGGGTCTTGGTAAGAAAAAAATTCTTTCTCGTTCTCTTTTTCTCTCTCTCTCAGGCTCCTCCGGGACCTCCATGTTCGACATTTAGTACTGGACACTACTGTCCGGTACGAACATCGAACTTTTAAGTTCAGGTTCGCTCATCTCTACTCATCATTACAAAATTCTCTCTGGGTGATGTCGCTGCCCTACAGTGTCCCACTCCAACACTTGCTGGAAGGAAGTAAGTGTTGGCGTTTCCTATTTTTACAACCTTTTTCATTTGAAATCTAGATAGGCAGCTTTGGGAAACTACCCTACCACACTCTGCCCCATTGGCTTTTCTCTCAACTGGCCATAGCTCATTGTCGTCTCTCAAGAAAAATGTCAACCATTACCTTGGTGTTATCCAATGGCAATCTGTGACCCCCTCCTGTATAGTGCAGTGAAAAGTAGTGATCACTTTTTATGCATCCAGTCTGCATGGATAGGTCCTTCAATGATTTCGCTACCCCCTTTTAATGTGCATGGTTCCTGTTCTCCCTCCCCTACCTTCACTTTATATTTACATTTTTGTTATTTGTTTTTTATTGTTGTTTTGACCTTTTTATTTTGTGGAGTCTTTCAGGTTTTTTCTTATTAGCTAAGTTTTAACTTGAACAGATCACATTGTGCTTTTGTGTCAGATATTATGATGATGATTGTTACAGACATATTTGTGCTTTGTTGCACAGGATGGTTTTTTTTATTACAGGTGATAACATGATTTCTGTATTATTATCTCCACTATTACAGCCCTTGTTATCTTACATCCTGCTTAGTTGCATATATATATTGCATGGTTTTCTAATGTGTGTTTGTGCTTTATTACATATATTAAAGTTTAATAATAACAGATAAAACATAGAGATCAAATTAGATGGGTACGTGCACACGTTAAGTATTTGGTGCAGCAATTTTTGCATATCTTGGCAGGAAAAATGCAGCGGCAAAAACGAGAGTTTTTGCTGCATTTGTTACGTGTTTTTGGTGCAGATTTTTCCCCACTCATTACTATGGGTGAAATCGGCAGCAAAGACGCTGAAAGAACGGACATGTGTCAAATTTAAATCTGCACCAAATCTGCTAGGAAAAAATAAGCAACGTCTGCATGAGACGTCAGGATAATCTTTCACTTTGCTGGCATCAGGAAACCCTTCAGGTATTGTGACAAATCTGCACTGAAAAAACGCAGCAAAGACGCAACGTGTGCACACAGCCTAAAGGGGTTATCAGTTTTAATTTTTTCTTTCATTTTCTATTGGGTTGCAGATCTATAACATAACAAAGAGAGAAGTTACTCATTCTCCCCATATCCAGCCCTGACTCTCCATCGCTGCTCCAGTCATTGTTGATAGGCTGCATGGGACAGCTGCAGCCAATCACTAGGCTCAGAAGCTCTAGCCGTCTTCACCGAGGACCCAAAGAGAGGATGAATAACATCTATCTATTGTTCAATTTATCAATTTAAAAGTTTGGAACCCAAAAGAAAAAGAAAAATTGTAAAATGGACAACCCCTTTAACTAAAGCAATCTGTGCACAACATTTTTCAACACTTTACATACAACAGTTTTTCCCGTTTAAAGCAGTTTACATTGTTGTGGTACAAGTATTTTATATACAGTTATATGAAAAAGTTTGGGCACCCCTATTAATCTTAAGCTTATTGTTTTATAAAAATTGGTGTTTTTGCAACAGCTATTTCAGTTTGATATATGTAATAACTGTTGGACACAGTAATGTTTCTGCCTTGAAATGAGGTTTATTGTACTAACAGAAAATGTGCAATCTGCATTCAAACAAAATTTGACAGGTGCATAAGTATGGGCACCTCACCAGAAAAGTGACATTAATATTTAGTAGATCCTCCTTTTGCAAAAATAACAGCCTCTAGTCGCTTCCTGTAGCTTTTAATGATTTCCTGGATCCTGGATGAAGGTATTTTTGACCATTCCTCTTTACAAAACAATTCCAGTTCAGTTAAGTTTGATGGTCGCCGAGCATGGACAGCCCTCTTCAAATGATCCTACAGATGTTCAATGATATTCAGGTCTGGGGACTGGGATGGCCATTCCAGAACCTTGTAATTGTTCCTCTGCATGAATGCCTGAGTAGATTTGGAGCTGTGTTTTGGATCATTGTCTTGCTGAAAGATCCATCCCCTGTGTAACTTCAACTTTATCACTGATTCTTGAACATTATTGTCAAGAATCTGCTGATACTGAGTGGAATCCATGCGTCCCTCAACTTTAACAAGATTTCCGGAGCCGGCATTGTCCACACAGCCCCAAAGCATGATGGAACCTCCACCAAATTTTACTGTGGGTAGCAAGTGTTTTTCTTGGAATGCTGTGTTTTTTTGCCGCCATGCATAACGCCTTTTTGTATGACCAAACAACTCAATCTTGGTTTCATCAGTCCACAGGACCTTTTCCAAAAAGAAATTGGCTTCTCCAAATGTGCTTTTGCATACCTCAGCCGACTCTGTTTGTGGCGTGCTTGCAGAAACGGCTTCTTTCACATCACTCTCCCATACAGCTTCTCCTTGTGCAAAGTGCATTGTATAGTTGACCGATGAACAGTGACACCATCTGCAGCAAGTTGATGCTGCAGCTCTCTGGAGGTGGTCTGAGGATTGTCCTTGACTGATCTCACCATTCTTCTTCTCTGCCTTTCTGATGTTTTTCTTGGCCTGACACTTCTGGCCTTAACAAGAACTGTCCCTGTGTTTTTCCATTTCCTTACTATGTTCCTCACAGTGGAAACTGACAGGTTAAATCTCTGAGACAGCTTTTTGTATCCTTCCCCTGAACAACTATGTTGAATAATCTTTGTTTTCAGATCATTTGACAGTTGTTTTGAGGAGCCCATGATGCCACTCTTCAGAGGAGATTCAAACAGGAGAACAACTTGCAAGTGGCCACTTTAAGTAGCTTTTCTCATGATTGCATACACCTGGCTATGAAGTTCAAAGCTCAATGAGGTTACAAAACCAAAAAAAGTGCTTTAGTAAATCAGTAAAAAGTAGGTAGGAGTATTTAAAACAAGAAAATGATAAGGGTGCCCATACTTATGCACCTGTCAAATTTTGTTTGAATGCAGATTGCACATTTTCTGTTAGTACAGTAAACCTCATTTCAAGGCAGAAACATTACTGTGTCCAACAGTTATTACATATATCAAACTGAAATAGCTGTTGCAAAAACACCAATTTTTATAAAACATTAAGCTTAAGATTAATAGGGGTGCCCAAACTTTTTCATATAACTGTACTTCTGTGGTTTATCCTGATGAAGATGCCGGTATGCTTCGAAACGCGTTGATAAATAAAAAACACATTTATGCTTTCAAGATTTTTCTACTGCCTTTTTACTACTGGCAGTGCGGTTTCATCTCCACTTTCTCCAGTTGCACATGAAATATTGGAGGGATAAGTAGACATGTGTGACACATAGCAATTGGCTACTGGATATTATTGACAGCCAGTTGGACCCCTTGCATACATCATATCCGCTGCAGCATAGTCCCATCTAACTTGAAGTGTTCATTCACAGCACAAAGAAAAATAATATAAGCTGCAACAACAGTTATGAGCCACAAACCATTGTGTTTGCTGTGTGGTTATGGGTATGTGGAATGCACCATCATCGATTTTAATCTTTTTGCTTGAGAAACTTTTGAAGTTATAACCAGGGTTACACTTTAAAAATTCCTTATTTAAAAATAAGCCTTCTGAAATAAAATTGCAATCCTACTAATTCAGTATGAACATTGTTCTCCAACCTCGTTTCCTTCTAGATATTTGTGAAAGGAAGTGACTCTTGATACAACATGATGATCACAAGACTACAGAATGTCGGGTCTATGTGTCACTATAACCAGCACCTACTATTTTACTGCAAGAAAAGCCACATGCAGGTAATTACTGACATATATAATTCCAGAGTTTAGTTTGGCTTGTGGTAAAAATATAAGAACCGCAAAGATTTCACAATAGAACCATCTGGTTCAAAAAAAAAAAAGAAAGATTTTCTGAGGAACACTGCTTTTATCATTCTCAATTGCTTCCTGCATAGAAATGTTTCCAAGAAATCTGAATTTAGGATCAGTAATACGCAAAATGACTACTGAAGACACTCTCAAATGAATGTAGGATGGTTATGAAAGAGTTTTCCATGCAAGATATTGAAAGAAGGGTACAGCTTACAGATAGCTACTAACTGTCCAGCATTTGCCTCGACTGTCGACTTCTGGGGAACAATACCAGCATATTAAAGAGGTTGTCTTTCTTACTTAAATGCATATAATTGGAGCTATCATTTATTTTTTCCATTGGGATTGATTAAAATTTTTGCACGATTGCTTTATATAGCCTCTGTTGCACTGTTTTTGCTGCCTGCAGAAAGAGTTAAAAGAGTATTTGCAAGTGATTAAAGTGTTTTAATTAGTTAGCATGAAAATAAGCAAGTTTGCCATTGATATGTTTTTTTCTATCTGTTGCCATTTTCCTGCAAGTAGCTTTTATCTTTCATAGTGTAGAGCTTATTTTCAAGGAGCTCCGCCACTAGTGCCTGCTAGACGCTGGCAACAAATGTGCCAAGTGGATACATTCCAGGAAAGACGTTAACATACCAAACACCTCTCTCCAGCCAATTAATTGCTATACAGCAGTTATCTGTTCACCTCCATCTCCTCCCTCTCAGATTCTGACAAGCTTCTTTATAAATCTTGCAAAATCACTTGCTCGCAGCATTGCTTCTTCCAGAGCAGGTCTAGAAATCATGGATCTCACTGTCCCCAAGTGTGTGCTTGTTTTAATGTCCTGTTATCTCTATATGTAAATACAGTGATAGCAGTGTACACCAACAAACCACTGGTAGTTGAATGTGTTACAGTAGAAGTTGGGCTCCACTTCATAGTTGTACTTATACTACTGCTCTGCTACTCACCAGAACTGTCAGTCAATGAGGAGAGCCCACCCTGCCAGAAACCAGGAAGTAAGGAAACTGTAAGGAGATTACACAGCTTTGAACTGCTCAAGAGACAACTTGAGAATACCCCTTTAATTGAGAATCTATCAAAAACTATTCTTAGTCCCCAAATACATGCATTTATGCTAAATAAAAAAAATACTTAAAAGCTGGACAACCCCTTGCTTGGATTTGGACATGTTGGTAAGTGTGCTTATAGAAAGTACTTGTTTTAAAAAAAATAGTTGTAAATAAGAGCAGGCAATCAGGTCCAAAATCAATTAGTTAAGAAGGTGGAGTGGCCCACAAGCTTCTTTTGAATCGTGTATATACACTGGGCTGCGGCCAAGAAACTTACAAGAATGCATACGGACTAAATATGCCGCCTACAGGCTTTGTCATGTATATAAAGTCTCACTTGTAACGGCTGCAGGACAACTGATTGATGCAGTATCTCAGTGTGGTAGTGCCCAGGACAATGTGCATGCAAACCTAGCTATAAATGTTTTAAAGATCTAAAAAAAATACAGCCAAATAATTATTATGCAATTTTATCATAAGGAGCATGATGAAAAAAAGAAACTATTGATTCCTATAAATGTATTCACATATTTTACTTTGGGCAACCCAAGCTTAAAATGATGCCTTCTTTAAGATAAGTTGATCATGGGTGGCGTCTTGGTGCTTAGAACTTCATGTGATCAGCTGGAGCGAAGACTTTCTTTGAATACAAAATTACAACGATTCAAGGTGACTACTTAATGGGGTAGTCCAGCAAAGCAAAAATTTTGGGATAGGCTAGACTGGGTGTAAAAAAAACCCCAATACCTACACTCTCTCACCAATATCTTTTGTTCTAACGCTCATCTGGACCTCAATGGTCTTTATTCCTACTCAAAATACAGAAAATATTAGGAAACGTCTTGCATTGATTGCAGTAAGTTACTGCTGCGGACAGGGACGGGCTGAGAGTGCATTTTCTATGCTTCAAGACAACAAAGAAGTAAAGACCAAGGGGAATAGATAAGCATCTGAGAACTAGAGGAGCTTTGGAAAAGAAGCTGAAGATCTTTGAGGATGAACCTCTCTTGATTTACCTTTTTAAACCAGTATGAGACCTTTCTCAAAAATGGACAATCTCTTTAAATCAATGGACATTTATTACTTTAACTGGATATTGTTGAATTTAATCCAAAACCAACATGATATGTGTGTGTCAATTCTGACTTTGACTATAAAAAATGCGTATAGGGGGGGCGTGGCCAGCTATGGATCTGTGAAGACACACACACCAGAGCTCCTCCACATCAGTTGTGAAAAGATCTGATTAACCGGCTCTACAAGGCATGGGAAAAGCCAAAAAAGGCAGGAGTACTGTCTCTGCATCACCAACAGCCATTGTGCAGGGAAATATCCAAGCTTATCTCCTGCGCAGCAGCTTATCAGCACCTGTAACAGCTACCACAACAACAGAGACCTGGACACACGGAGGTAATATGCAATCAGTTCCTGCCTCCCCCTCCCAAATGCTTGCTTTGGAGACTCACTCCAGCCACAGTATGAACTCTGCTGAAGATCGTGGCTTCTGCAGGGTAATCACTACTGCAGTTACATCTCCTACAAGTACACGTTATGTCCAAGATGGCGCTGGCCTCCTGTGTGGAGTCAGAGACAGACAGGCACAGAGGGGGCAGGGCACAGGAGGGAGTGAATGCACACCAGCCCCTACACAGAGATACAGTGGAAAGTGAAAGTGGAGTCTGTGCATCTGAAACAGAACAGGATCTTGCAGCTCCTCATAGAAGATTAATTAACCCTATCCCTCCTGATAACATACCTCCACAGAGGGCCCTTTTGAGTCAACTATCCACACAGGGAAATACAGCTGGCTTACAAAAAGCATTTAATCACAGCTCACGGTGTGCTCATGATCATATATTAACCCCTTTGGAGCCTGCTCAGAATCTCATGGATCTCTCTTCAGAGCCTCTAACAGGGGTTCCACAACTTCTAAGAACACAAACCGAACAATCCATGGTTGATGCCACTAAATATCCTACTTCCACAGAACCCTCAATTGCACCACAACCAGCACCATCATGGGCCGCGAGCTCACGACCAGTGACTTTGGCTGACATTCAACCACTTTTGCAATCTTTCCCAACTAAAGAGGATATGACCTCATTTGCAAAATACATTGTAGAGGAGTGCAAACAGGAATTTGCAAAACTGCAATCTGATGTGGTTACCCTGACAACGAGAGTGGACACCATAGAACAGAACATGACTATTACCTCTGCCACTATCACAGCGCTCCAGGATACAATACACGTCCAATCTGCCCATATCATCAACCTCCAATCTCACCTGGACGACTTGGAGAACAGCGGAAGACGAAACAATCTACGCATCAGGGGCTTGCCGGAATCGGTGGTTACTGCGGACATACCCTCCACTCTTAATCACATATTCAATAAAATACTAGGGCCCCCCCCTTCCTCCGTGATAGAGCTAGACAGAGCTCACAGGGCATTACGCCCTATGGACTTAGACCCCAATAAACCAAGAGATGTCATCTGTCGAGTCCACTACTACAAAGCTAAGGAGGAGATCCTGCTCAAATCCAGGGACAGCTCTGCAACAATGTACAAAGGCAAGCAGTTGATGATCCTCCCTGACTTGTCTAGGCGGACATTATCAATGAGAGCAGCTTTGAAACCACTCACAGACGCACTCAGGGAACGGGATATCCCCTACCGTTGGGGTTTCCCGTTCTCCCTTCAAGTTAGACACAATGGACGCTCGGCGAGACTACTCACCCCGGGAGACCTGCCGGAGTTTTTAAAACAACTCAATCTCCCACAAATATCAATCCCACAGTGCTTCCAGTTTTTCACACTGTCTTCGGCTTTAGAGGGCGGCGGAACTCGCTGTGGGCGGGACAGAGAGGCTTCATCTTCTATTAATCTCCCCCAGAGAGTCACCAAGCGCTCCCAGCGACCGCCGCAGATGCCCAGAAAAGGACCCTGAACCTGGAGGCCCATGTTTAGTGGTGTACTTCATTTGAACTGCCTGTTAGTCTTAAGATAGCCTAACGTCTTCTCTTGAAAGGAGTCAGGAGGGAAAAACGGGTAGCTCCACTGGGGAGCACATACAAATATCTGATTAAATGTATAGGTCTTAATGCCTTAACCTTGCTAGCACCTATCAACAGAATATTCACCTAGATTTGTTGACCCCACTGTAACCCTGCCTTTCAGTAAGTTTCAGTAATGTTTTTCATAGTCGGTTGGTTAGTCTTTTTTCCTGCAACGCAATTCTCAAAAGGAGTGTTAGTGTTCACGATGCTTAGCTGTCACTTTCCCCCTGAAGGGACACCACCAGGCGATCGGGTACCCTCATACGCTTGGTTCTACTTAAAATGGTTACTTATACCCCGAACAGTAGTTCTTTACTTACTGTTTCTTTTGTTATGTTTGTTTCACCCTGTTGTCTTTTTCCCACAGTTGCTTCAAATGTCCATCGATGCTTGCAATCATTTCACTCTGAGGGGAGCGGACCGCCGAGAGATTCAACCCAATGGCGACACTTAAGTATGCCTCCTTCAATGTGAAGGGGTTTAACATCCCGGAAAAAAGGGCCCAAATTCTTAGATTACTTCACAAAAAAAAGGTACAGATTGCGTGCTTACAAGAAACACACTTTAAAGAACATCATACCCCTACCCCTAAAAAAAAATATTATACCCACTGGCACCTGTGTAATAACACCCAATCTAAGAGTAAGGGAGTTGCTATCCTCATTCACAAAAGCCTGACACACGAGTTTGTCGAATGCATTAAAGATCCAAATGCAAGGTATATGCTCCTAATTTTAAAAATTGAAGGCAGACTTTTCACAATCATCAATGCTTATACCCCTAACCAGGGTCAAACTCAGTTCATTCTCGACCTAATAGACAAAGCCATTCCCATTGTCCAGGGTACAGTCATTCTGTGTGGAGACCTCAATTTAACACTAGATCCTACATTAGATAATTCAACAGGAAAAGCATCTCTATCTTATTCAGCTATCAAAAAAGTAAAGAGGGCATTTCTCCAACTACAGCTCTGTGACGTTTGGCGCCTCACACACCCGACTGTCAAAGATTATACCTTTTATTCCTCCCCTCATGATTCTTACAGCAGAATTGACTTTATCCTGGTGCAACACCGAGCCCTATCTTGGCAGCCGGAGACGGAGATAGGGACTATGCTTTGGTCTGACCATGCTCCCATATTCTGTTCTCTCGTTATTCCCAATCTACCCAAGCTTTCAGGGTCGTGGAAACTAAACGAATCCTTGTTACTGGACCCGGTGTGCACCCAGGATGTAACCAACACAATATCAAACTTTGAGGAAGACCACAAATTTGACGTATCTCCCCCCACAATCAAATGGGAGGCACTGAAAAGCGTTCTTAGGGGTCTATTTATTAAACATGGCTCCCGATTGAAGCGAGAGAAGGCACATAACCTCAATCTCGCTCTGCGTAAAGTAGAAACCCTTGAGGTAGCCCACAAACATGCCCTCTCCACAGCAACACTCCAAGACCTATTAGCAGCCAGACAGGAAGCCAAAAAACTATTAGACTTGGGATATAGACGCTATCTCCAGGTCTGTAGCAGTAAGTTCTATGAATATAGCAATAAATGTGGACGCATGCTAGCGAGAGCTCTAAAATCCCAACAAGCCCAAAATCACATCCCAAAAATAAAAGACAACTCGGGTCAAATGCTAAACAAAACGGAAGATATTACAACTGAATTCCATAAATATTATACTCAACTATACAATCTCGATGGTATACCAAACAACACATCCCCTGTTAATACTTCCTTGATTGGGACAGACACGCCTGAGACACAAGCACAGAACCCTTTAAAAATGTCTCCCGCCACATCTCTAGATGAACCCTTAACAGAGTCGGAATTGCAGTTAGCTACCCAGTCGTTAGCGAGTGGAAAAAGTCCAGGCCCAGATGGAAATACAGTCAAATTCTATAAAACATTCCTTCCGCTCCTTTCACCTCTCCTGCTGGGAGGATTTAATCACGCATCCTGCACAAACGCCTTCCCTCCCCAAACTACAGAGGCACATATCACTGTTCTCCCAAAAAAGGGTGGGGACCCACACTTATGTTCTAGCTATAGACCAATCTCTCTGCTGAACGTGGATCTGAAGATCTACGCGAAAATATTGGCGAATAGGCTGCAACCTTTCTTAACCGCACACATACACTTGGATCAGGTGGGATTCCTCCCTGGACGGGAAGCTCGGGACAACACTTTAAAGACAATTGACATTATTCATCATGCCCAATCAAGAGGTATCCCTCTACTGATACTCTCTTTGGATGCTGAGAAAGCATTCGATAGAGTCTCCTGGCACGCCATATATTACTCTCTTAAAAAGCTTGGGGTAGGGGACCCTTTTATAGCCAAAATCATGGCCCTGTATCGCAATCCGTCAGCTAGACTGAAGATAAATGGAACATTATCATCACCTTTCATAATCACCAATGGGACAATGGGACAAGGCAGGGATGTCCTCTGTCCCCTCTCTTATACATCCTAGTGATGGAGCACCTGCTCTCATCAATCCGCGATAATCCCAATATTAGGGGGATTGGGGTGGGAGGCACCGAGTACAAGTGCTCTGCATTTGCTGATGATGTCCTGCTATATATCACTCAACCACATATATCCATCCCTGCTGTTATGGCTGAAATAGATCACTTTGGTACATGGTCAAATTTTAAAATCAATGCAGCGAAGTCTGAGGCCCTCGATGTCTCCCTTCCCAAATCCATACAGGATTCCATCCAGTCCAACTTTCCCTTTGCCTGGCCCTCACAGGGTATCAAATACTTAGGAATTCGTATTCATAGAGACCTCTCCCGTCTATTTTATCTTAATTTTGGGCCCTTTATTGAACAACTCCATAGAGATCTTACTTCTTGGACGGTGAAGGATTTTTCCTGGCTCGGCAGAATAAATATACTAAAAATGAACGTCCTACCTAAACTCTTATACCTCTTCCAAACCATTCCCGTGGTAATTCCCTCAAATTTTTGGAAAAGACTGCGCAGTAGCTTTTACAGATTTATCTGGGCAAGTGGGCGTCCACGCATTCGGGGAGATGTTCTGATCAGACACAAACAAAAGGGAGGCCTTAGCCTTCCGGATTGTAGAAGGTATTACATGGCAGCAGTACACGCTAGAATCCTGGACTTCTTCCATCATTCGGAGGGGAAGTTATGGGTCAAAATAGCTCAATCCATTTGTCCTAAAGCTCTTACCACTCTCCCATGGTGCGCCCATTTAACTGTCCCCTCTCTTGGCCTTATGTCATATAGTACTTATGCCACTGCTCTGGCTTTGAGATCCCATAAAAAAAGCTTATCCTTAATCGACCCCCAGGGCCCCTTGCTCCCGATTTCAGATAATCCGTATTTCCCACCAGGACTATCTGCAAATAGATTTCTCGGTTCAAACAAATCCCATCCGATATTCTTTTCTCATGTCATCTCCAACACTTCGCTGCTCCCCCTCAATGAATTGTTACAGGGAAGAGCCACTTCCCCGAAGGCTAATTTTGAATATAGTCAATTACAACACTTCTATTCAACTGTGACGAAGCGCACACATCTTCATAGAGATCTCACAAACTTTGAAAAATTGTGCCTATCATTGTCACCCCCTACACACTCCATCTCCCTACTGTATAATCTCCTCATTGCCCAGGTAACTGACAATAGGCCAGGATTCTGCGGTGCATGGGAAAGGGAACTGGGGAAGTCCTTCTCTGACTCACAATGGGATAAATGTTTCTTCCTAACACATAAAACCTCAATAGGGTCCAAAGCTCAGGAAACCTCCTTCAAAATTATCTCTAGATGGTACCGGGTACCAGCAGTCCTTCATAGATGGTACCCAGTGGTCTCAGACAGATGTTGGAGATGTGGGGAGGGGGAAGGGACAATGTCACACATATGGTGGGGGAGCCCTATAATAAATGCATTTTGGGCAAAGGTGGTTCCCATGATTGAGAAAATGACTGGTTTGACTATCCCTAATACGCCAGAAACCCTCCTTTTATCAATGTTACCAATAAGTAAACGTAGTTATAAAAGGTCATCAATAGGCTACCTAATACAGGCGGCTAAGAATGTCATTCCACGACACTGGAAAAGCAGAGACCCACCCACTGTGGAGGAATGGTTTGCGGAGATCTCCCTCCTTAATAGGATGGAGCATCTGATTGCCATCTCACCGGCTGATGTTGATAGATACTGTGTGATTTGGAGGGATTGGATGGATTTCCAAAACTCTGACGCCTACCATCTAGCCCCCAACTAAAGTTATCCGGGATGTCGTCACAACAATGATCATAATCGCACTCTATTGATTGGTGGTCTGCCGTGGTCCGCTCCCTCTCTCTCTATCTTTCATACGGAAAAATACATGCTTGATCTGGATATTGATGGAAAACCCTCCCTGTACCCCCCAAATGTACTGTAGTTATGCATAGATTTATAGTTACGTTACCCCTTTTACTATGTATATTGTATTTTCTTGGACTTTTTCAACACAAAAAATAAAAAACTTGAATTTGAAAAAATGCGTAGAATTGGTTCAACACTGTTTGATGCTTCCACTCAATGCCTGCTTTGTAAACAGCTCACTTCTATGACACTTCTCAGATTTTATTTTCGCACATGTTTACTTTTTCCTCAGCCGATGCATGTCATTCGAAATATTTGCGATCCCAATAAAAAGCCACTTTTTGTTTAATAGAACACGGATATTTAATTTTTGTGTGTTAAAAACTGGTCATATCTTCGCAGCATGCCTCTTATAAAACAAACTGCATTGGTAATTGATTCATGAAAACCACACGTAAGTCTGTTTTTGATCAAAAGGAATGTAATAGGGAAATAAAATAAGGCAATAAGTTTAACATTATCACAGTCTGCATGCTGGCATTGGTTTCCAGAGGTCAGAAAGTTCTTTATGAGGCCTGGACATAATATTACTTGAATAAACTTTCAGAATCCCCCACACTTTGTGATCGGTGCAGAAAAGTCCCATAAACTTTTATGATCGGGGCCGATAGAAGTGTGCCACGTGCCAGCCCCTGCAATGTATAAGCCTTCTACTCTGATATATATATTTTTGGTGATATTTTTCTACTGACACATGAAAGCTACATAATGTGTTTTCCATATATATTGGGTTTTTTTTTATTTCTGATCTAAAGCAGTAACACCTTTTGTCTTAAGCATATAAATTGTGCGTTCTCACGAAATAAACACGGCAAATGGAAAACTTTGTATACTAGTCTAAAACAGAAGAACACAAGGCACAGAGAGACAAACTACACAAAAGCTGAATGTACGTCTGGCAGAGGTCTGGGACTAAGGCTATGTGCCCACGATGCAGAAATGAAGCAGAAAATTTCTGCAGCGTTTCTGCATCTCCCTTGCCAGAAAAAACGCATGCGGATTGTACATGCGGATTGTACATGCAGATTGTGCATGCGTTTTTCCTGCAGAATACATGCGGATTCACATGCGTTAACGCATGCGTTTCTGCATGTGGACTGACAAGCACTTTCCAGGCGATAGCATCACTTGGAAAGTGCTTGACAACTAGGTCACACTATATAAATCTATGCAAACGGCATGGATTTATATAGTGTGACCGTAAAAATAAAAAAATAAAGCTATACTTACCTCCGATGCCCCGCCGCGTGTGCTGTCGCGCTCGTCCTGGCTTCTTCCTGGTTGCCGGGCTCTCGCGAGACAGCCTGCGGTCACATGACCGCGACGTCATCTCAGGTCCTGGAAGATAAGCGCTGCCGGCAGAGAGAAGCCGCCGGACAGGTGAATATAAACTTTATTTATTATTTTATTCTTTTTTTTACAGGTACAATGGTACCCAGGTCTGGATGAGAGTCTTCTCTCCTCCAGAACTGGGTACCATAAGAACATTTAACCGCATATAATCCGCGTGTACAAATGTACAGACACGGATTATATGCGTCTCAATGCAAGTCAATGGCGGCAATTCCGCTGCGCTTCCGCAAAATTAATGAACATGCTGCGGATTTATGAGCGCTGCAGAAACGCTGCAGAAAAATCCGCAGCATGTGCATTGACATTGCAGAATGCCATTGGGGACCATGGGGTGCGGATTACCAAGCGTTTTTGATGCGTTTCCGCTGCGGAGATTCCGCAGCGGAAACGCATGAAAAACGCATTGTGAGCACGCAGCCTAACAGCTCAGTTAAGTAGCTGGGCAATCCCCTGGGACAATGAACACCTGGAGACAGCCAGCACCTCCCAGTCTCAGATTGTACAGCCAAGCTGTCAATCAAAACACTGACAGTTCAGCACACCCCTACAACCAGACTGGACACTGAGCTGTCAATTAAAGTACTGGCAACTTCCGCACGCCCCTGTACCAGATTATACGGCTGAGCCGTCAGTAACTGCATCCCAGACACACTGAGAGGTGTAATTGTGACAGAGGGTTTATAAGGAACTCTATGCAGATGATACAACATTTCTAGCAACAATCGTAAATGGAATGAAGAACTTATTACGGAGGGTCAAGATGGAAAGCTCGAACATGGAACTGCTACTCAACACAAAGAAGACAAAGATATTGACTACTGCCAGGTACGACCGGGACACATTTGAGATGGACGGCGATGAACTGGAAGTTGTGAAGGACTTCAAGCTACTCGCATCGATGATCACTCAAGATGCAGACACGACACTGGAAATCAATAGGAGAATAGCTATGGGCAAATCAATAATGAAGTCACTGGACAAGGTCTTCAAATCAAGGAACATTTCACTGGCGACAAAGACATGGCTCGTACATAGTTTGGTCCTTTCTGTGGTTACATACAGATGCAAAACTTGGACGATAAAGAAGCAAGACAGAAGAAGAATCGACACATTTGAAATGTGGTGCTGGAGAAGGATGTTATCAATACCATGGATGGCAAGAAGAACAAACAAATCAATATTGGAACAAATCAAGCCAGACATGTCACTCGAAGCGAGAATCACCAAGCTACGACTTGCCCACTTTGGACACATCATACGAAGAGAGCAATCACTGGGAAGGACATCATGATCTGAAGAATAGACTGAACAAGGCAAAAATGAAGACCAGAAACTGGATGGCTTGATACTATACTAAATTTGTACTGAGCTGGGCATTGTATTTGTATAGCTTCCAACGGCTGGGTGTCCACAGTCGGGCTCCAGTCTTGCTCTGCCCTTATTTACATTGAGGTCATTTTTGACACATGATAAGGTTTTAACATTAGAGATAGTATAGAATGTCCCGATTTGGGTACACCTTGTCACGGTGGGATGGCCTTTACGCTATTTTTTATCAAAAACAGTGTTTACTAAGTATCCTATGTTATTTATATGTACTATTACATTTTACTTACTACAGGGTTTTTGCTTATTTTTGTTTCTATATTAGGTTTTGTTGTACAAGAGGAGTTAAAGATGATGGCTTTAGTTTATATTGGGAAAACCTGCCGACAGTTTCCCTTTTAATATTTTGTTTTGGACAAAAGGATATGGACTATGGGTGAAGAAAGGACACCTGACAAGTTTAATCAAAATTGGAAAAAGAAAAGATTAAATTTTATTAGTAGTGAAGAACAATACATCTTTTTATTAGAAAAAGGCCCAGAAACATGGAACATTAATATGGCTGTACATTTTCATTGTACTCAAATAATCTATGGAGGCCCATTGTGCCTGGTATTGTCCCTGTGTGCACTATTTTATTAAATATCCTCTAATTCACTTTAAGGAAAGCATACAAAATCTAGAACTGTATCAAATAAAGCAAATTAATTTCCTAAAAACAATCCATTCACTATAGCTCACACTTCAGAGCTATATAATCTAATGAGAAGCACATGCCATCATAGCAAATCATAACAACCAATCCTAAGGTGACCAAACCACAGAGCGATGCTTTTCTAAAATTTCTGCCCGTATCGAAATTACCAGATACAGAATATTGAACGCGTGTGACCACATAGCTGCCATAATGCTACAGCATCATGGCGGACTGTGATATTTGAAATAATGGATTTAGACAGCTTTCTCTAAAACATTTTAACAGGGAAAGATAATCACCATTGTGATAATATTAGAATAATATTACCAACAAATCATATCAAAATAAAATATTTTTGGGTAAAAAAAATATTCACTAGAAACAACAATATAAAGATATCTCATCAGTAAGGTGTAATAGATTAATAATGAATCTAACTATAGAAAATAAACACTAGTGACAAAATCACTTGTTTTTTTGCTCAACCTTTGGAGGTAATGACTGTCAGAGCCGTCGTATCAATGGATCCTCTGATACTCTGGCAGGCAAGTCCAATGTAGCCAAAAAAATGGCTGTTATAAAATGTCATTGGGATCTTTTGCGAACATAAATTAATTTAACTTTTATATTTACTTTCAATATGAAATTGGCACTAATTTCAGCTTCCTCTTTCACATCTCCAGTCGCCCTACTTCTGCCAGTATCTATCTATCTATCTATCTATCTATCTATCTATCTATCTATCTATCTATCTATCTATCTATCTATCTATCTATCTTTCAGGAGGGTCTGTACTTCAAGTCCCATACATTTCTTATGAATACCCTAAAACCTGATTAATTGTCAATATTACAAGTCATGCCCTACAGCAATTCTATAGTTTCCCCCTTTAATTTTGCCATTCTTAAGCCTGGGTGGGGCTTATTCCTGAGCTTGGGTGTGGCTTGTTCCTGAGCTTGGGTGTGGCTTGTTCCTGAGCCTGTGTGGGGCTTGTTCCTGAGCCTGGGTGGGCTTGTTCCTGAGCCTGGGTGGGGTTTGTTCCTGAGCCTGGGTGGGGCTTGTTCCTGAACTTGGGTATGGCTTGTTCCTGAGCCTAGGTGTGGCTTGTTCCTGAGCCTGGGTGGTGCTTGTTCCTGAGCCTGGGTGGGTCTTGTTCATGACTCTGGGTGGGACTGTATTTTGTACTTCACTCCTTATCCCATCATGTAAAACAACATAGAGAGGTAAGTGGAGTCATCACTTCTGTATTGTGAACTAAGATAAACGTACTAAGCATACGTCGATTTTAGAACATGAGCAGCACAATACTTGCGCTGATAATCTTGCTCATATGCCAGCCCAGCCCATATTGATATGATCTAAGGACTGTGTGGTCATAAAAAAATATGTGCCACGCAGAGAAGAAGCATAGCTGATAACGTGCTGTTCGCTTGGGGGGGGGGGTCCAACGTTCAGGTTGAATGATACTGCTCTACTGAACGTCTATGAGACAACTGAAGATTCGGGAATCTCTGCTGCAGATCTAGCAGTTCTCTGAATGCTGATCTCTATGTAACTCCAGCCACACCACTGATTGTGTGTACATTGCGCATAGGCAGAAAGCTACCAATCAGTGGTGGGGGTCAGAATTATACAAAGCTGATTAATATGGTGGACTACATGGCAGCAGGACAGGTAGTCCTCTAGAGATATACTCCCGATAAAACAGTGATTTTACAAAAACTACACTAACAAGCCCAGTAAGTGACACATTGTTGGAATCAGGGGCTCTGACCCTACACAATGCTGCTCTCAGATTAGTTAGCAAAAATCTGGTTACAGATTCCCTTTTAAAGAGAATCTTCTCCAAATAAACATGCCATCCCTTTTATGTCCAGAATTCTGTGCTGATGTATTTCTTAATATAAAGTTATAGTGGCTGAAGACCTGTTTTTCTGATACAGAGCTCCAAATGGTGCAACACAGAAATGCAATTTAAACATCCTAGACATACACAGCCACCACTAGAGGGAGCTGCCTGGTTACTGTGTTATTATTGACATCAATCAATAAACAGCAACAAGCTCCCTCTGTGGTGAAAATGAGAACATTATTTTAAGCCTACAGTATATCACAAAAGTGAGTACACCCCTCACAATTTTGTAAATATTTTATTATATTTTTTTCATGGGACAACACTGAAGATATGACACTTTTATACAATGTAAAGTAGTCAGTGTACAGCTTGTATAACAGTATAAATTTGGGGTGCCCTCTAAACAGCTCAACACACAGCCAATAATGTCTAAACCACTGGCAACCAAAGTGAGTACACACCTATGTGAAAATGGCCAAATTGTGCCCAAATTATCCATTTTCCCTCCCCGGTGTCATGTGACTTATTAGTGTTACAAGTTCTCAGGTGTGATTGGGGAGCAGGTGTGGTAAATGTGGTGTTATCGCTCTCACTCTCTCTCATACTGGTCACTGGAAGCTCAACATGGCACCTCATGGAAAAGAACTCTCTAAAGATCTGAAAAAAATAATTGCTGCTCTACATAAAGATGGCCTAGGCTATAAGAAGATTGCCAACACCCTAACACTGAGTTGCAGCACGGTGAGCAAGACTATACAGCGGTGTAACAAGACAGGTTCTGCTCAGAACACGCCTCACAATGGTCGACCAGAGAAGTTGAGTGCACATGCTCAGCATCATATCCAGAGGTCGACTTTTCAAAATAGATGTATTAGTGCTGCCAGCATTGCTGCAAAGGTTACAGGGGTGGGGGATCAGTCTGTCAGTGCTCAGACCATATGCCGTACACTGCATCAAATTGGTCTGCATAGCTGTTGTCCAAGAAGGAAACCTCTTCTAAAGATGATGCACAAGAAAGCCTGGAAACACTTTGCTGAAGAAAAGCAGACTAAGGACACGGATTACTGGAACCATGTCCTGTGGTCTGATGAGACCAAGATAAACTTATTTAGTTCAGGTAGTGTCAAGCGTGTGTGGCCACAACCAGGTGAGGAGTACAAAGACAAGTGTGTCTTGCCTACAGTCAAGCATGGTGGTGGGAGTGTCATGGTTTGAGGCTGCATGAGTGTTGCCTGTTGTGGGGAGCTTACAGTTCATTGAGTGAACCATGAATGCCAACATGTACTATGACATACTGAAGCAGAGCATCATACCCTCCCTTCGGAAACTGGGCAGCAGGGCATTATTCCAACATGATAACGACCCCAAGACGACCACTGCATTGCTAAAAAAAAACTGAAGGTAGAGGTACTGGACTGGCCAAGCATGTCTCCAGACCTAAACCCTATTGATCATCTGTGAGGCATCCTCAAATGTAATGTGGAGGAGCGCAAGGTCTCTAACATCCACCAGCTCTGTGATGTCGTCATGGAGGAGAGGAAGAGGATTCCAGTGGCCACTGGTGAAGCTCTAGTGACCTCCATTCCCAAGAGAGTTAAGGCAGCGCTTGAAAATAATGGTGGCATTTCAAATTCGTGTTCGGGGTTCCGACATGTTCGCGCCAAAAAATCAGCTCCGCCCATGAACTTCCCTGATTTGCCACGCTGTCACGCAGATGACATCAACACTAGTGGCCACATAAAATATTGACACTTTGGGCACAATTTGGTCATTTTCAATTAGGGGTGTACTCACTTTTGTTGCCTGCGGTTTAGACATTAATGGCTGTGTGTTGAGTTATTTAGAGGCCACACCAAATTTACACAGTTATACAAGCTGTACACTGACTGCTTTACATTGTATCAAAGTGTCATATCTTCTGTGTTGTCCCATCAAAAAATATAATAAAAGAGTTACAAAAACGTGAGGGGTGTACTCACTTTTGTGATATACTGTATGTCTATTCTGTATCTTTGTTTATTTTTACTGCTATAAATATATAATAGTAAATTAACCAGCAGAAAATGTTGATTATATTTAAAGTAAAAGAAGAAAATAATATTCAAGGGTAGAAATGTATTTATAAGTTTGGACATTCGGGTTTATTGTTTTATTTAAAGCAGCTGTTTTCTTTTATACTCTCTTTTTTTTATAGTTTTTTTGCCACCTCCTAACTGGCAATATCTCTAAATACTGAGTAAAATACAGACGTGTTTAATGGTAACAGATGCAGCGTAAAGTAGGATTTGTGTCCGCAGCTCGTTAGAAGCTCCTGTCGCACAGCGGGAAGCATCCATACATATAGTCCAGTCCATCTGTTCCAGGCTTCAGAGTTTCTATTGTTGCCGCATTGCAATAAAAAAAAGAACAAAAAAAATTCTCCGGGAACAGTAAATGAGGAAAATATGTCTTTTACACACTTGCTGCATCACTCAAGTAACCAAACAAGTTTGTCAGCAACTTTCTCCCTCATTAGAAGCAGACGCTGGAGAAAACTTTTCCAAGGTCAGCGGGTGTTGGCGCAGGTTGAAAAAAACAAATCTCCAGCCCAACTAGCCATGTTTACGTAGATGAAACTTGACAAAATCTGCCTCTCATTATGAGCGACACTCATCTGGGAACCAAAGGACTGATATTACACCGGCTGCTAACGAGCTTGTTATAGATGGAAAATTAGAGCAAAATCACACATCGTTCCTGGTCCACAACATTGTAGAGGATCGTACTCAAAGCACGGAGAAAAAACTATTTCTAATTATCTTATAAATAGCCCGTCATACCACTAATAAGTGCCGAGAGCCAGGTCTGCGCGGCTCGGCTCACACCACATTTCTGGCCTCCATTTAAAGAATGCGTCGGGAAACGTTCCCGGTAAACTGCAACTGTGACTACTCTATTTTTTTTGTGTGATATTGGTGATCGGCATTTATCATTTACTTTTCAATAGCTTTCATGACGCATCCATTAAACAGATGCTTAAGGTTGCGTATTTGGTGCGGATTTTACACATGGATTTTAAGCATGCAAAATCAGCACCAACAAATTAAATGCTGTTGGGTTTTTGTGGTGCAGAAAATGACTTTTGCTGCTTTTTAAATCCTCAGGATGTCAATTTCTGTTGCAGAAATGTACCAACTGGTGCTGCAGCTTTGACTCAATTCAGTGGGTTCCCAAAGGATATGCGCACACTGTGTGTTTTAGATGCCAGCGTACTCGCATTTTTAAAGCAGAAGATGCTTCAGGGTAATGCCAAAATATAACGCAAGAGGAATTCGGAACTCTTTTTGTGATGTAATTTATTGTATTCAATAGATATGTCGTGTATGAAAAAAATTACGTTTCGGTCTCATTGACCTTCATCAGAGAAAGACAAAGAACATATTCAATCCAGGTATTTTTAAAGCAAATAAACAGAACGTTTTTAAGACACAACCGATATGGATATGCAGCCAGGAGTATTCGTGACCAGGGATGAGTGGACCCGTGGAAGTTCGGGTTTGTCGGATTCAACAGAGGGTTCGGGTACCAGAGCTACAGTATACCCGAACTTGAACCTGAGCCCGAACAGCATAGGAATCAGCGAGGATCCGAACTTTGGAACTGGAATAATCTACAGTTTGGGCTCGCTCATCTCTATTGAATCGACATGACGTGAATCGACGGGGGAGTTGTGCCTTTTTTCATACACGCTTTATCTATTGAATACAATAAATTTCATCATAAAAAGAGTGCCGGATTCCTCTTGTATTACATTCCGGATTGGGACCCTATCTGTGCACCTGCCACTAGGAGTGATGTGCTTCCCATATTGTCACGAAAATGCCGACAGTGTTTTTACTGTTTATTTTTTTGTTGCTGTTTTTATGTTGATTTTTTTTCTAATTTTATACCTGAAAAAATTGTGCCTGAAGAATGGACCGGTCACTTCTTTTAGCCACTTCACAGTTTTTAAAGCCTGAAATGGTTAAAAGAAATGAATAAAGATCTAACGTGCACAAGTCATTTGACATTGTTATGCATTATGTTCATTCTTTTTGGGGGTTTTTAGCGTTTTTTAGACATGTTCCAGGTGGAATCCGCACGGAAAAAGGCATACGGGCTGATTCATTAAGACTGGTGTTGCGCACACCAGTCTTAAAGGGCTCAAGGGAGTACAATGCACCTAACTCTTTAAAAGGCGCATACTGCTTAATGAACTTGGCACATCTACTCAGTAGTGTGCGCCTCTGTGCACCTCGTCAGAAAGGCTACTCCGAGTAGCATTCCTAGCCTAAAAAGCGCCTGCACTCTTGGTTTATCTGACGTGCGGGCGTAGCCATGCTCTATCCCACCATGACTCCTCCCAGCTCTACCAATATTGGGTGGAGCTACTTCCAGTTGAAAAAGCCAAAAGTGGCAACATTTTTGCAAAACTCCCAAGTTGCACAAAAATGTTTGGACTTTGCATATTGGTTTACGCGTAAACCTTCGATAAATTGGGGCCATTGTGTGCACACACAATTAAACCACTAATGAAATCACTGGCCTGCCATTATCTTCATGGATTTTTTTGGGCATTCAGCAATAAAAAAACACACATGAAAACGTGTGGAAAATATGTGAAGATTGCTGATGCAGTTTAGAAATCCACTCATAAAATTCATACCAAATGGTATGGGATAGCCTGATGTGCCAGTGGCATCTGTCACTCATATTTTATACTGACATCCCTTTAACTGCTATTAAAAGTTATTTAATATATGCTTGGATAGTGGGTGGATGTCATATAGAGGCAACACCCATATTCTACTATGTTAAAAAAGTACAAGTTTATTACATCTTGTTTACTAGTCTTTGACAAGTTTAGCAAGTATGTCCGGAGTTTCCTGGCATACACATCACTAAATGTAAATGAAAAAACTCGATGTGAATTGGGAAATTATAGATATTATTTTACAGAAATGATTTCTTGTATAAATTATTTTAGCAAATGGCCTGCACCTGCAAGGCCCCTGATCTCCAACACTGTGAGCAGGGCTTTCTTTTTAATTTTCTTTTCTGAGAGAGAGGGGGAAGGTACATATTTACAAAAAGAAATAAAAAGTTGATCTTGATCTGTCATATTCTGTTTGTCGTAATAATGTAATTTTAAACGATGAATTTGTAAAAAAAAAAATTACTACTATTTGGGTGCAACATTTTTTAAGTTAAAACAAACAATATTCAATTCTGACAATTAAATTATCGTTTAAAGATGGTGGTCAACGTTTTACAGAAAGGTTTTTAATCTTGATATTTTTTAAACGTTGTTAAGCTGAAAACTTAAAACCAAATGTGCAAGAATGTATTCTATACTTTGGGCTTCGGTTGCTCTAAGCAAACAAATGTGTCTTCTGCGACTCATTTCTGGCCAGAAGAACATAAAATCTTTCCATAGTTACAATGTAATAAAAGACTGAAATTCACCGTCCTTATTATTTTACAAATAAGCGCGTGTGCCATTTTATATACCAATATTTTACATTATATACCACTGAGTTGCTGTCTGAAATGTTACAAAGGCAAAATGAGCAATTGTAAGTACACAGTGCTATATAGTATGATGACTGCAATATATTACGAAGATAAAAATTTTGATGGGAGGAGGAGGAGTGCTTCTTTAATAAGCGACAAAAAAAATAAAAAAAATAGTACAGTAACATGTATCAGCCAAATAGATGGCAAAAAGACAATTGTTTAGCATACATCGATTCAACAGGGGTCCATAGGAATTGTTAGATATACAGTGGTATGAAAAAGTGTTTGCCCCCTTCCTGATTTCTTATTCTTTTGCTTGT
Source organism: Phyllobates terribilis (assembly GCF_046119375.1). Classification (NCBI taxonomy): domain Eukaryota; kingdom Metazoa; phylum Chordata; class Amphibia; order Anura; family Dendrobatidae; genus Phyllobates; species Phyllobates terribilis. The sequence goes on from NW_027362764.1 coordinate 83,661,760, forward strand.
TTGTCACACTTAAATGTTTCAGATCACAAAGCAAATTTAAATATTAGAAAAAGATAACACAAGTAAACACAAAATGCAGTTTTTAATATAAGGTCTTTATTATTAAGGGAAAAAGAAATACAAACCTAGAGGGCCCTGTGTGAAAAAGTGATTGCCCCCCTAAACCTAAAAACTGGTTGGGCCATCCTTAGCAGCAACAACTGCAATCAAGCGTTTGCGATAACTGGCAATGAGTCTTTTACAATGCTTTGGAGGAATTTTGGCTCACTCATCTTTGCAAAATTGTTGTAATTCAGCCACATTGGAGGGTTTCTGTGCATGAACCACCTTTTTAAGGTCATGCCACAGCATGTCAATCGGATTAAGATCAGGACATTTACTATGCCACTCCAAAGTCTTAATTTTGTTTTTCTTAAGCCATTCAGAGGTGGACTTGCTGGTGTGTTTTGGATCATTGTCCTGCTGCAAAACTCAAGTGCGCTTCAGCTTCAGGTCACAAATAGAAGGCTGGACATTCTCCTTCAGGATTTTTTGGTAGACAGCAGAATTCATGGTTCCATTTACCACAGCAAGTCTTCCAGGTCCAGAAGCAGCAAAACAGCCCTAGACCATCACACTACCACCAGATTTTACTGTTGGTATGATGTTCCTTTGCTGTGGTACTTCTACACCAGATGTAATGGGACATATGTGGCACCCCAGGGGTCCGGTTGCCACAGTGGCATTGCCTCCCTCACAAGAGGTGATGCCATGCCTGGAAGCAAGCAGGGGTCCCCTAATCAGGTTTTACTAAGCACGCAACACTTTCCTGGCTCCAGACCAGCAAGGGGAGCTCCTCCCCTTGGCAACTGGGATCTGGAGGCGGGGTTAGTAAGACTTAGTGTGTGAGGAGTTGAAGTCAGGACGTCGAGGAGAGAGGAGCTGGGGACTGGAGCTGCGCGGCAGCTCACCCCAGAAGAACCAGCACAGAAGAACCGGACACGGGAGTCCGAGGCTGTGGGGCACCGAAGGCCCAGCAGTAGAAACCGGAGGGCAGGAGACTGCAGGTCTCCTGGCCCCATCAGACGTCCGGAGGCTCAGCAGCACAGAGGGCCCAGCACCGCCACGTGGGAGCAACGCACCAGCAAGGCCCGAGCTGCCTGCCTTACGGGTGAGCACAGAAACGTTGCGCTCAGGGACGAGGGCCACCGCACAGCTACAAGCAGCAGGGCCAAAGAGTTTAGTGGAAAGGGAAGGCCTCCAACTTCACCTGGCAAGGAGGATCCTTTACTTGCTTCCAGGCTGCCCGGACTTCCACCTCTGGCCAGTACCCTAGTCCCGGTTCGCCTAATCACCGCCAGTAAAGATAAGAGGAAATCGCCATTAAGTTGTGGACTGATTATTGCTGCGCCATCAAACCCTGCACTACAACGCCCAGCATAACCCATAACATCTACACTGCCCTGGAGCTAAGCTCTACCTGTGGAGAGCCACACCATCCCTGCTGCAGTAACATCAGCTCCAGAGGACCTGCTCCGCAGCGGCGGCTCCCCTAGCCGCATACCACAGGTGGCGTCACGAACTTTATACAATCACTATAAATCCCCTATCAATAACCCCTTTTTATTGACCGCCCTGGGTCACGGACCAGGTCACCACCACTGTGACATCCCCCAGCATTTACCGGCCTGGCACCGGGTACCCCACGGCCCAGGGGGCGCGTCACATACACCTTCCAAAAAGTTCAGCTTTTGTCTCGTCAGTCCACAGAGTATTGTCCCAAAAGTCTTGGTGATCATCAAGATGTTTTCTGGCAAAAATGAGATGAGCCTTTATGTTCTTTTTGCTCAGTAGTGGTTTTCGTCTTGGAACTCTGCCATGCATGCCGTTTTTGCCCAGTCTCTTTCTTATGGTGGAGCCATGAATACTGACCTTAACATAGGCAAGTGAGGCCTGCAGTTGTTTGGATGTTGTTGTGGGGTCTTTTGTGACCTCTTGGATGAGTCGTCGCTGCACCTTTGGGGTAATTTTGGTTGGCCGACCACTCCTGGGAAGGTTCACCACAGTTCCATGTTTTCGCCATTTGTGGATAATGGCTCTCACTGTGGTTCGTTGGAGTCCCAAAGCCTTAGACATTGCTTTATAACCTGTCAAGACTGATAAGTCTCAATTATTTTGTTTCTCATTTGTTCCTGAATTTTTTGGATTGCAGCATGATGTCTAGCTTTTGAGGATCTTTTGGTCTACTTCACTTTGTCAGGCAGGCCCTATTTAAGTGATTTCTTGATTGAGAACAGTTTTGGCAGTAATCAGGCCTGTGTGTGGCTAGGGAAATTGAACTCAGCTTCCCAATGATGTGATAAACCACAGTTAATTTATGTTTTAAGGGGGAGCAATCATTTTTTCACACAGGGCCCTGTAAGTTTGGATTTCTTTTTCCCTTAATAATAAAGACCTTCATTTAAAAACTGCATTTTATATTACTTGTGTTATCTTTGTCTAATATTTAAATTTGTTTTGCAATCTGAAACATTTAAGTGTGACAGACATGCAAAAGAATAAGAAATCAGGAAGCGGGCAAACAGTTTTCCACACCACTATATATATCTTATGCAGAATGCACACTTAAAAAGTCATATGAAAGGATCCATAAAAGTGAATGTAGAATAGTAGTGAAAACAATTATATACATATTTTAAACTAATATTCTCATTGCTAATGGGGGAAAAATACCCAGCAGTACAAATTGTAGATGTTTAGTACCTTTGTCATTTCCTGGCTTCTATTAAATGAGTCCCAGGATCGGTTAAAGAATCTCGCTTTGGTTCCAGTTATTTTACGTGTTATGAATGACTATGATGTTACTTTCTAAACCATCCAAAAAATGTTTCAATACTGCTTTTCTGCCTGAATTAAACACTCTTACACTTTTTCGTTTTATGTGTATCTTGCATTCATTTAGACGCCATGATTGCCAACACATAACCGGCTGGCACCAAAAACATTCAACCTAAATGCTGTGGCCAAAAAGAAGACTCATGTATTGTATTATTCTCTGCATGTGTTTTATTACATTAGTTATTCAGCTTTTATTAATGCGATGATTGAATTGTAAAATGTGAAAACCTTGAAGTGGTGGAAAAGTCCTAAAAATCTGTTTACGCTTAACCTCTCATGCAACTGACCACTTTCCAGATATAGATGGGAATTAATAGTATAAGATTTGTCTTCATTGTGGGAAAGCATTACATACTTATTAATGTTATAATGAATATTATCCCTATAAAAAGTCAGATTACCAATTGGTTTAAGGGCTAAATTATTTTGATATTTTGCATTGTTAGGTATTTTGAGTGATTTTTTCATTTTTGGTATCATAAATGGATATGACTTTTTGGTATTTATTGTATTATTGGCTTTTTAGTGTGAAAAAAATAGTAGATCAATATACACTTTTGTACATTTTCCATCAATATAATTGGATAGTAGATCTTCAAGAGAAGTTTAAATTGTGTTTGCAACGTAATTGTATTAAGTTCATTATAACATCATGTGATGTCTTTGGTGCGTCGGCTCAGATTGAGACCGTGATATGGTTGGTCACGATCCTGTGATTTGATTTAATTATTTTCCGTTTTTTTGTTTGTTTGTTTTTCAACATGTAATTTCTTATTTTCCTAAAAATTAATTAATTCAAGGTGCATTAAAATCACTTACTGCAGAGTTTGATCAAAGTGCGATCTGATTCTCTCGGATGAGGAAAAGATGGACAACGAAATATCTCCTTCTTCTTCATTCCGTCAGTACCCGGAAATCCAATGTCGTCGGAGTGCAGTCCAGTGTTTCCCACGTACTCATTGATTTGTCCAAGGAAAAAAATTGCTGCATATCGGGGATGATCATTTGGCCGACGGCTATCTCTCCCATACACAGATGCTTGGCTCAATTTTATTTTACTGCCCAGATATGAAAATCTCTAGTTCTCAAAACATATGTGGGCTGTCATGGGGACATTTCTACATCAGTGTATCCGTGCCGTCATTGTTAATTTAAGAAAGCACATTCCTCTGATATACAAGATTGCCAGATATGGAAGGATCAGAGAAGCATCTGATCACGTGTGGCTTATTAAAATATTAATCCATAATTTATATCAATGAAAACCTTTTTTTTTATTTTTTAAATTTCATTCGAAATAAGAACAACGCTTCACAGCCAGTGGGCCAACAGTGCTGACATTACGTTAAATCACATAAAAAAGATTTCTTTGTCACAGTACATTGGACAATGGCAACTAACGTAGGCTTCTGCAATGTCACGTTCTGAAGCTATGAAACGAACACTCTTTATGATAGTGTCAAAAGGAAATTTTTTAAGACATCTGCTATAGACAGATTCAGTGCAGGAACATAGACATCAAAGGAACATAACAAAAGCCAAACTTCTTGATCAAGCTACTGATGAATTCTCCTGCCAATCTGATAAAGATAACGCCTGCAAAACATCTTCCCAGCATGACGCTCCGTGGAATTGTGACTGTCATCCAAATAAAACTGGGTGTTCTGATACCGCAGAGTACAGGGAAACCTGACCGTGACCCCGCAAGAGTTATTCATCGGACAGCCACCTATTTTAGCTACCGTCAAGGAAGATGTCACGGGTGTGTCAGAGTTGACAGACAGTCGCCCTGCAGTTGGTTGCAGGACATCTCTACATTTGGCATTACATTATCTTCTTAGAGGCTGGCTGTCTCTAGGACCCAGTGGCTACCTCCCTCTGACTAATTAGTTCCCTGGCCTGAGTGTATAAATACCTGGTGTGTCTGAGATGGAGGTGCCGGTGATATTCATTATTACTTGTGAGGCTTTAGTAAGAGCAGTACTTTGTCCTCTCTGGAGTTTGAGGCCGTGTGCGCATTTAGCTGGAATCGTCTAAAGCTAAGCAATCCCCCCCTGTTTGTCTACCCTTGTTGTCTATAGAGTTTAGTGGAGATTGACTAGTGCTCATCTCAACTACCATCCCTATATTGGCTCTTCACAAATCTCAGCACGCGTACCTCGCCCTGACTTTCCCTGGCGTAAGGCTAAGGCTATGGAAGGGAGGAGATGAGCACTAGTCGATCTCCACTAAACTCTATAGACAATAAGGGTAGAAAAACAAGGGGGGGGATTGCTTAGCTTTAGACAACTCCAGCCAAATGCACACTCTAACGATGCCTCTCCGCCCCAGTCTTTGTTGACCAGCTGATGCTGTGACATCATAACTATAGCACATGTGACCGTAGCAGCCAGTCTGGGCTCAGTGGCTCATGCCGTCTACATCGGCATCATTTATTTGACTGGTGCATTCGGCTACATCTGCATTCTGCCAGAACTATTCTTTCCCTCATTTCCCAGGCATTATCAGTCACAATCAATTGAATTGAGGGATGACAGTAAGGGCTCGTGCAGACGACTTTGTTTTTGGTCCCAGTGCGATCCGACAAAAACATGTCCCATTTTTTCCTTGGACCAAGTCGGTTCGAGGAAAAAATCATAGCATGCCTGAGATGCATCCGATTATCGGATCACATTTAACAATTCATGTTGAGCCCATGGAAAAAATCGGACTCAGATGACATGTGAGCATGGTCTGATTTACTTGGACTGACGGAGTGGAGAAGTTGGAGAATTTTTTTTTTTCTTCTCCATATCTGAGAAGATCAGGACACACAATCTTTGCACTCTGATCAAACTCTGATCAGAGTGTGATTAGTATAATCGGACCAATTTTCTCGATGAAATGTAGCTTATCAACCCTCTTTGTGAATTTTAACCCCTTACTAGCTCCAAGACATGTGCGCCATCCGCTGCATACTAAAGATTCCACAACTAGCGATGAGTGAACCCAAACTTAAAAGTTCAGGGTTCATACCGGACAGTTAGTGTTTGGTGCTAAACTCCGAACATGGACTTTTACTGGAAGTCCATTGCGGAGAGAGAGAGAATTTAATTCCAGATCTAAAGTTCGGGTCCCCATTGTTGTCAATGGGGTTCGGGTTCTGGTTCAAGTTTGGGTACAGTTCTGGTTCCCAAACCAAACTTTCGACTAAAGTTCAGGTCAGGTACCAGAACCCAAACTTCCACTGATCCATCAGCTCATCCCTATCCACAACCATCTTCCAATAAGCAGGCAAATCTGGATGGTTGTTCATCCACCTCTTGCCTGTAAGGGAGGACTTATGTTGAACCACTAAGGGTATACTCACACTAAATTTTCATGTGGATTTTGGGGCCAATTCTGCTTCAAAATCCATATGAAAAACTGCCTCCGATACTTTTTGAAAAAGCCTCCTCATGATTTCTATAGGAAAACATGTCTACAGTGCACACAGTGCTGTTTTTCTCCATGTGTTTTTTTTTCACATGGAAAAATAAGCAACATGTCAACCTTTGTGGAGTTTCTGCTAGAAAAATGCTCCAAGTTTGAATACTTCATTAACAGATGCAGAATAAAAATGCATCATACACAAAAACCTCATGATAATTCACACCAAAAGTTCAACCAGAAAAATGAACTTAAAAAATCTCAACGTGAACAATATCTTTAGCGCATAAAAAGCCTCAAGGCAGTTACTATCTATAAAAATATACGGCTGAGGCTACACGACGAACATGTGTTGAGGGACAGCAATTCTCTGAAAAGTGATGCGACAAAAACATTGGCACTGAAGTCTATGGCAAGTGTGTCGCATGCGACTTACGACCAGTGACAAAAAATCCAACACGTTTGGAAACATTTCCATCACGACACATAGGAAGTCATTACATCCAATTTTGCAATGCGTCCTCTAGATTTCAGTGTGATGTGACAGGGAAAGGGCCCAGTCAGATGGCTGTATAAATCGGAACAAGATCGGAACGCATTGCATGGACTGGCTGGCAGCTCTCCCAACCCGAGAGTGACACCTGTGTAGAAATAATGGGAATCTGTCACCAGGTTAATCTGAGAGCAGCATAATGTAAGGGAAGTGACACTGATTCCAGTGATGTATCACTTACTGAGCTGCTTAGTGGAGCTTTGATAAAATAAGGAGATTATCACTAGAGGACTAGTAAACCTGTATAACCCTGCCCACACCACTGATTGGCAGCTTTCTGCCTATTCACAGTGTACATAGAAAGCAGCCAATCAGTGGTGTGGGCGGGGTTATACAGCGCTCAGCATTGAGAGCTCTGCTCAATCTGCAGCAAATAAAACTGTGATTTTGTCAAGCAGCCCAGTAAGTGATACATCACTGCAATCAAGGTTCCTACATCATGCTGCTCTCAGATGGGGTAGCAAAAACCCGGTGACAGATTCTCTTTAACTATATTTCTATGCAAGTATTTGGAATTCTGTATTTAAAAAAAAAATAAAATCTGCTCCTCTTTTTTTTTTTGTTGGACTACACTGCCCATAATCCTTAGCCAATGACTGAAGAATTGGAGCCTGACCATATCTGGACTCAGTATTCTCACACCTGGTGACTAGAAACAGCACTGGTGGCTTAATTATTCCAAGTATTAATTCATATGAAACATCGCCCATCCACGTTCTCAATAAAAACATCCACTGCACACATTTTTGGAGCAGTCTGGCACTACATTGTTTTTCAACACTAAGGTTGCTTTGTTTTAAGCACGAGTAATTTGCCCCTTTAGATTTATAAAACCCGGCAATAAATCAACTTTCTCAATTTTCCAGTAGAAGCTTTTTCACTGTCTGCGATTTGCTGGCAGGGCTCGTCCCTCTCACGGTCGTCGGCATGTGCAATTCACTCGCTCTATATATAGAAGTGGGAAGTCAAGGCAAATTCCACAGACAGAACCAAAGAAATTCTTTAGGGAGACCGAAGGAAAAAATGTGAGCAGCATCACAATTACTCCCTTTTCTTGAGCAGCGTACCGCCAGCCAAATAATCCCACATCCATTAGACTTTATGTCGTAACGTAATTTCCTTTTAATGAGTGTGGAATTCCAGGCAGAATCTTAATTTCCTTCCCCTAAGAAGTTTACACAGCGACAGGTGTATTCCTCCTCGTAATTACCTAGTTGCCAAACAGCCTTGACTTTCATTAGATCTACGCACATTCCTGCCACCACCTGAGATTTCTGCCTCTGTATCGGGCTCTATTTGGAAATGCTGAAGAACAACGAACAAAATAGTAAACAAATGAATCAAAAATTTTCTGATTCACCGCAAGTTCACACGAGCATATAAAAAAATTGGCCGATTTTCATCCAGAATAAAAAATTTACATCTATATTGGAATCCGCTTTATACATGAGCAGTGAACCAGACCAAAAGCAATTTCCTGTGTTTAGGCCTTAGGATTCACACCTCAGTTTTTTTCACGTAGGAGATAAAACGGACCAAGTTTTATTAGTGATTTTCATCAGAGTTACATCAAAGTTTGGTCCGAGTGTCATCAGGAAAGAAAATAATATCCTTTCTAACAGTTCGTGAAAATCGGAACGTGCTCTGGTGTCATCCGAGGGCTGTTAGATTTTTTCATGGACCCATAGACTTGCGTTGCCAATTTTGATCTGACACTCGGATCAAAATTGGACATATCTCTGTCATTTAGCACGGACCACTCGGTCCAAGGAAAAAAAATCGGACATGTGAACAGCCCCATTGGTGTTACAGGTACGAGTGCTATCAATGAAATACAGATAGCATAGAAAAATGAATGTCTGAATGAGGCCTTAAAGAGCCTTCTCCTCCCCGCCTCCTGTCAAAATGAACATGAAGAGGAAGTCCGGAATCAGCTGCAGCCCTGGCTTCCGCTAGAGTTCGTACTAAGTCAGGGACAGTGACACCAGCACTGATTGGACGCTGGGCACAATGTGTCATTCCACCCCACCAGAGTTCCGGGACCGCGAGTCCCGTCACCGCTGGAAGGGAGCCGGCACGGGAGGTGACCATAGGTTTATTTTATCGGGGCCGATCATTTAGTTTAAGAAGGGGTTGTCCTAGTAGTGGAAAACCCCTTTAATAATGGCAATGTATCAGTAAAAATCAGATGCAATATGGATGATCGATATTGGATGTGATTTTTTTCTTGGGCAGCCGTCAACTTGAAAAGGCGAAACTCATCCTAAATACGAAAGTCACTGGAGAAAGCTGCAATTTTCTTCACATGGACATTCGGTCAGTGTAAAAAAATAAAATAGTCATTTTGATGGCCCCATTCAATAACATTGGTCTGAGTGCTGTCAGATCTTTCAACAGACATCGCTCTAAAAATACGGTTGTGTGAATGTAGGCTTACATGAAATGGAATGGGACTGTGCTGCAATACTACATGCAACATGTGGACAAATGTCCACTACCTGAACAACCCCTTTTTAAAGGAAGTAGTCCCCTTGTAAAGTAAAAAAAACATATACTCATTCATTGTATCAGCACCATTCCACCAAGGTCGTTGTCGATTCTCTTGGGGTTCAAATGTCATTGTAATGCCGTGCGAATGCTGCAGCCAATCAGCAGCCGCTATTAGGCTCCTGTGCTCCCTTTTCCACTAGAAGAACCTCAGATAAGGGGAAGTCCAGACAAGTGATTGTGCTTTATGACAGTTGCCCTCGAAGCCCACCATACAGTCCTCTGCGCCTCTTCTTTTCCCTTCCCCCTTCACAGGCATCCTCATTGGCTCAACTAGGCCTCTGACATTACGACACATGTCGCCCGAGTGGTGGCATGGTCCACAGTGATGTCATGGGACCTCGTTAAGTGGGAAGTTGCCGCCTGGACTGACGATGGCCAAAGTGAATGGACATGATTTGGGAAGCAAAAAAAGAAGAGGCATGGAGGACCACATGGTGGGACAGGTCAGTGGTGATGTAAGTATTTTTCTTATTGTGCTCAAGGACATTATAAGGGACATTCACTCATCAAATAACTTTGCTGCAAATCTGATTCCCCTGTAAAATCCATTTGGCAAATTAGTATATTAGCAGATTTGATTATCTCTAAATAGGAGACAACTGACATTGAAATATGATAGATTATTAATTTCCAGGAATTGTTGACGTGATACTGAGGTGACTCTACCCATTTTGTCCCAATCTACACAGCAAAGCTGACAGGTGAGCTACAGTGGACATGTCAGCTTATTGTGCATGCTCTAGTATGCGTTGTGGAAACCGCAATATTTCAAGATTTTATTACATGTCTATAATAATAAAAAAAATAGCACCCAAATTTGTAAAACTTTAAATGTAGAATTGTTTTATCCGTTCCAAAAATTTTAAATTTTCCCTGAAATTGCTCTTTACCTGGGAGGAAGTAATTATGATTTTATAACTTTGCTTCTCTATTTTTAGGCAAAAGTATTTATTGCTTTCCATGTATTTCCACATGTGATTGAAAACAATTGGAAGTGGTGCATGTGTTATAAAGTGGCCTTACCTTATAAAAAAAAAAGAATGCATTAACTAGACCCGCGTGCATCATCACTGCATCCAGAAATATATATGTTGCATCGTAGAAGTGTGGATCTGTCCCACATGTGTCTGACTGAGATGAGCCATAAAGACTATATAGATGGTACGGTGCTCGTGCTAAGAAAACGGGGCAATAAGCCGTTGTTTTCATAGCCAAATGTTCACTGCTCAGACAGAGCCTCAGAAGTCTTGTTAATGTGGAATGAGAGCAGAGACAGACAAGGCTCATAGCATAAAACAAGGTGTGCCTTCATTGCTAATAGAGAAAGAATGACATGTTGTGTTAGCCTGATCCCAATTGTCCACCAGGGAGATGTTATTATAAAGTATTTGGGATTTTTATGTCCATTCTTTCTAAATCGGCTCTTTAGTTTAAAAAAAAAGTTATTTGGAGATTCTTGGAAAGGGGAAATTATGTTGTGCAGATGGATCTACACTGGATGCTGACAATTTATAGCAACTAAACTTGGAAAGTTGTGGCATGTTTGCATATTTACAGTGCTGCTCACCATTATTGGCATCCCTTCATTTTTTCATACACTGTACAATATCTTCAAAAATAAATGGAAATGTACCAAAGTTATATCCTCAGGATTTTTTAATTAGTGATCCAAAGTAATACGACAATAAAATATTGTTTTTCAACTTCCATATTGCAATTTCAAAGAAAAAACAGAATAAATAGCATGTGCATCAACAAAGGCACCCCTACTTAATACTTGGTTGCACACCCTTTGGCATTGCTGACAGCCTTCAAACGTTTCTTGCAGCCATCTATAAGCTTCTTACACTTCTCAGTTGGAATATTCTCCCACTCTTACTTTGCAGTTTGTTCAAGCTCTTGAATGTTTGCAGGGTTCTTTATCCCAATGGCAGATTTCAGCTCACCTCAAAGATTTTCAAAGGCATTGAAGTCAGGACTCATTACTGGCCATTTTAAAACAGTCAGTTTTTTCGTTTTCAACCATGCCTATGTAAGGTGCCCCAGCGAGGTAGTCGTGGGAGAGTTGTGGCCCCTGCTCGCTTTTGCATCTTACAAACAATTTGTGTCCTCCCTCTGACTGTGCATGTGACATTCTTCACTTACTTCACACCATCCGGTCGAGGCTGTCTCCAGACATTTCTCTTCTGGGAACAGTGTAGTAATAATTTCAGAGGACACAAAGTTATTAACAATAACTGGGGTTTTACTTGGGGGAAAGGAGTAATTACAATATTTACAGTCTGGTAGATTGGATAAGGCACAACAGGTTCTTGTCTCCCATACAGGTGCTAAAATCATCTTCAGCCCTGGTGCCCTCTTTAGGTGAAGCATCTCTCTGTTTCTATTCCTTAGCCTAAGAGATGGTTCCTCACCAGCGACAGTGTGCCCAGATCCTTTATCTCCCTCACGGCTTATCCTGGAGTCCTATTTTGCTCTGCTACCGGCAGACTAGAAGTGCCCCGGGTCCTCAATACCTCCGTTGAGTTTCTCTGGCCGGCTAATGGGACTCATTCGTGAAGAGATATTCACACTATGGATTCACTGTCTGAGGGTAGAGAGCCCCCGTCTACCCTAGAAGCCAATTTCCCTGGACGTCCGCACGTAACAGTTCCTGTCACGTCCCTGTCAGGGCTTCAACTGACTCAAAAATAACGGCTGCAGCTATTTTTAGCACACCCACAGGCTCCACCCACTAAGCCATCTGCTTAGCAACTGACTTGCCTCTCACTGACAACTGTGCCCAGCAGAGGCATCTTGTGGTTGATAAAACGTACTGCAGCCCCACAAGGAATTATATTTAACCTCTAGACATGCCCAATGTCTATCCCTGTCACTACATTTCCCCCTTACTCCACTGACTGCGCCACTGAAATTAACCCCGTAACTTGACCTAATAGCAGTTCAGAGAGTGCCTAACTATGGGGATATGTAGTTCTAACTACTTCAGTCCCAGGGGAAGGTTACACCCTTCCTCACTATTACACCTGTGTACTTTTGGATGTGTGCTTTGGGCCATTGTCTTGCCAGAGGACCCATGATCTTCAACTCAAATTAAGTATTCTAACACTGGGTGGAACATTTCGCTCTAAAATCTCTTGATAATTCTCTGATTTCATGATTCCTGTGATACGATCAAGGCTTCCAGTACCAGACACAGAAAAGCAACCTCACAGCATTATGGATCCTTCACTGTGGTTAACTGTTGGTAAAGTGTTCTTTTCCTTTTGAGCACCATTGCGCCGTCTGTAAACAAACTGTTGCTTTGCATTGCCAAAAAGTTCTATTTTTATTTCATCTATCCACAGAACAATTTCCCAGAAGGATTGTGGTTTGTGAAGGTACTCTTTGGCAAAGATCAGTTGTTCCTTTTTGTGTCTTTTCTTCAGCAATGGTTTCTTCCTTGGCCTTCACTCATAAAACTCTGCATGGTTTAGTGTATAGCATACGGTACTTGCTGAAACCATGACCCCAGACTGTTCCAGGTTGGCCTTCAGGTGTTTGGATGTTTGACACGGTGTTTTTTCCACTATTTGCACCAACCTTCTAAGACATGGCTTGTCAATTTTCCTCTTTTCCCCACATCCAGGGAGGTTCTTGATGGTTCCATGCTTAGAAAACTTCTTAATAACACTGTGCACTGTTGAAACTGGGATACCAAGGTCTTTGGAGATGGCTTTATACCTTTTGGAAATCTTGTGTTTGCTAATAATAGGAGTTCTGATGTCCTCATACAGCTCCTTTGTCTTCACCATTGTGACAAAGTGTCACAATACTGGCATAATACTGCTGGAAACCAGTGGCCAAAGGAGCACAAGCATGAACAGCAAGCGGTAGTAAAAGTTCTTGGAGATAGCAAGGAGTTGTAGGAAACAATCTGCAGATGAATTAGAACAGTCTGGGTAAGAATGTTCAGGAGCTGGAGACTGAAGCTAGACTAACAGCTACACACAATACTCAAGCAATAAGCGAGAGATGCATGCGGTTTTAAATAGGCCCAAACAGGAACCAAGATGGATTCCATAGAATCAGAATCTGCCATCTTGGAAAAGGGCAATTGTAGAACAGAACAGGAGCCTCCAGTGGTAAGGAGTGAAACTGCAGAACATTTATTAAAGTGAACAATAGTGGCCACTAGTTGTTAAACTGTATAAGGCAACATAATTCCTGACACAAAGGAACAGGGGCTACCATGTGGCTTTTTAAAAAACTAGTCATCATTCATTGGCTAATTCATGTCACATGGGCACCGACAATTAACCACAGGTGAATCTCTTTTGTGATTTACCACAGGCGAGTCAAAATGTGTTTCCATACTAAATTAATGTAAAGGGTGCCAATACCAGTGACACAGCAAGCTTTAGGTTTTTCTATTTTTCCCTCCATTGTTTTTGGTTTTAAATTATTGTTTATCATTTGCTCTTTTGTATTTAACACGAGGGCTCTATACAGAAAACTGTTTCACTTGATTCATTTTTTTATGGAGATATTCCACATTATGTACTTAAACTTCATGAGTACCAATAACGATGAGCAGGACTGTAAAAGGATTGTCCACAACTGATTAAAAATAATCATATTCCCCTTACCGTTCCCTCGCCATTTATTTCATAATGGTGCCCAGGTTCTTGCAAGTCTCAGAGCCTTATCTTTTGGCAAAATGTGCATGATTGCTGCAGAAAATCTGGTTAAGTTCTGTACATCCATCTCCTTTTATATAGACATGGGACCACTGCAGCTGTTACATGCCCCACCCTGTGGCAGTGATTGGCTGCAGCAGTAGGATACCCATCCCTTCAGAGAGAAGATGCACAGAGTTGGGTGGGGACCTGTGTAGCACTATGAAATGATGGGGTTAAAAAGGTTATTACATACATAATTGAATTGTTTGTTAGCTGGATAAAGGGTATGTACTAAGACTTAAAGTTATCTGCTGTCATTAGTTAGGATAGGGGATAAGTTCCCGATTGCTGGGGGTCCAACTGTTGGGACCTCCATCAATCTCTTTGAAGAGCCCTGTATGAACGGAGACCGAGCATGTGCACCTCTACTCCATTCAGGTGTACCTCTACTCCATTCATGTGTACCTCTACTCCATTCTTGTGCACCTCTACTCCATTCATGTGCACCTCTACTCCCTTCATGTGTACCTCTACTCCATTCTTGTGCACCTCTACTCCATTCTTGTGCACCTTTACTCCATTCTTGTGCACCTCTACTCCATTCTTGTGCATCTCTACTCCATTCTTGTGCACCTCTACTCCATTCATTCTCATGTGACCGCCGGTGATGGCTGAGCTCTGCGATCCCTTTGAGAATGCTCGACCTCCGCTCCATTCAGACAGGGCTCTTCAGAGTTAGATCCCCAGCAATCAAGAATTTATCGCTTTTTCTATGGATATGGGATAACTTCTATTCTTGGTACGTACCTATTAAGCAATTAGTGTCAAAATAAAAATGAAGAAAAATTATTTTATTCTGAAATTTTTACACTTTTTTTGGTGCATTTGGTATCTAATTTAAGTTCTTACTGTACTGTAAATGCAGAATTACATATCTGACAGATATTATCAGGAGTCGAATTTTCTTTTTATATTTCCATTCCAGCCAATATTTTGATCATTTTCAGTTCATATTACATTTTACCATTTAAGTGATTTATTAATTGCAAAAAAAAATCTCCAAATGCAGCTGTCAGCTCCCCATCTTTCACTCACTATACTATTTCATAATAACCTTCCAATTAAATAAATTTTCATGGATTGAATATCTCTGCCATAATGTCTTTAATAAATGTTAAAAAGATGAAAATAACTGACAGCATTGATGACAGTAGGCATTTCAACAAAGATGTTAACACACACTTGCCAACTGTCTTAGAATATCCAGGAAAAAAGGGAGACCTCCCAGACTCCCGGATTAGTTGTCAAAGCTGTAAAGTGCCACAGAAGACTCCCAAAGCCTCGCTATTCAGTGCGCCTGAAAGTTTCCTGAGAGATCCTATCGATAAGCCATAAATGTCACAGATGGGAAAAAATACCTCTATAAAATCTTTTTTGTTGACTCTGTTCCGGTCTACACATCAAAGGTGAATATTGAGCTACAGCGAACAGGATGTGTCAGCCTATTTTATGAACTCTAATGGATATTTTCATAGGAAAACTTAAAAAAAAAAAAAAAAACAGAAATAAAAAAACGTAAATAAAATATAGGTTTGAAGAATAACTAAATTATGAATTTCTGTAATATTACCTTATTTTGCTTCTGTTTCAAAACCATTATACTGCAGTGCTGTTTCAATGCCCAGTTCACGCTTGTTACTCACCTGTCCCAGGTATCCTGATTTCCGCTCCCTTCACCTCGGTCCGCTGTCCTCTGCTGAGCTCCACGTCGGGTTTTGTAGGTCACCCGGCATGGATCTATGACATCACCTCCTAGATCTATTCAAGGTAAATTGACACACACCTGTGTCTTTGGATTGTGTTTCGCGTACTCCACCTCCGATGAACACTGTGCTAACCTGCTTCTTTCCTTGCTGACTTCACTGCATCCGTCCAGCTGCTCCCTAGATTCCTGAGCGTACGTCTTTGCTCCCCACTGCATCCTGCCAGCTGCACTGACACCCCGTGACCGTGCACCCACCCGGTCCTGGGCTTAGTGGGTCCACTTCATAAAGTCAGTCTAACAATGCTCCTTCAGAAGCTCCTTTAAACTGCTGTAGGTCAAGATCCGTACTCTATATCCAAACAATAAGAGTATAGGACTTTCCCTGTCTGAGCCTCTCTGCTCCTCACCCACCCACGCTTTGATTGTTTGCAAACAGTGTAGGCACCTTTGCTAAGCAGCAGTTGAAAGCAGCTTCTAAAAGGAGCATGGACTGGATACTGAAACATCACTGCAGCAATGCTTGGGAGAAAAGGAGATGAAATTAAGTAATATTATAAAATATATTGCAAATATTCATAACTTTGCAAAGTCTGGAGAATAATAATAATAAAAAAAAAATTTACTTACTATTTAAACAATATGACATTTACTGATGGTATATTGACTTAAAATTAGGTCATTTGTACAATCTTTTCTATCAAATCACAAATAATGAGTAAACTTGTACTTATTTTATAGGATAATACCTGTAGACCAGAAAATAAAGGTATTCCAATGAGATTTCTAATGAGGTCACAACTGCAGGATAGTGCATTTTGTGACCCGCAATCCACTCTAATTAATGGCTGAAAGTAATTAATAAGGGGTAAGGCATATGTGGGAAATCAGTTACCATCTTTTGTATTTTTAATATTCATTCATGTACAGTCCTGCTCATTGTTATTGGCACCCATGAAGTTTAAGTACATAATGTGGAATATCTTCTGAAAAATATGAATGAAGTGAAACAGTTTTTTTGTATAGAGCTCTCGTATTAAATACAAAAAAGCAAATGATAAAAAATAATTTAAAAACAAAAACAATGGGAGGAAAAAATAGAAAAACCTAAAGCTTGCTGTGTCACTGGTATTGGCACCCTTTACATTCATTTAGTATGGAAACACATGTTGATTCACCTGTGGTAAATCACAAAAGAGATTCTCCTGTCATTAATTATCGGTGCCCATGCGACATGAATTAGCCAATGAATGATGACTTCAATGTTTGAAAAAGCCACATGGTAGGCCCTTTTGCTTTGTCACAATGGTGAAGACAAAGGAGCTGTCTGAGGACATTAGAACTGCTATTAGCAAACACAAGACTTCCAAAGGGTATAAGGCCATCTCCAAAGACCTTGGTATCCCAGTTTCAACAGTGCACAATGTTATTAAAAAGTTTGCCAAGCATGGAACCGTCAATAACCACCCTGTACGTGGGGGAAAGAGAAAAATTGACAAGCAATGTCTTCGAAGGTTGGTGCGAATGGTGGAAAAAAACACCATGTCAAACATCCAAAGACCTGAAGGCCAACCTGGGACAGTCTGGGGTCATGGGGGTACCATATGCCACACATTAAACCAAGCAGAGCTTTATGGGTGAAGGCCAAGGAAGAAACCATTGCTGAAGAAAAGACATAAAAAGGAACAACTGATCTTTGCCAAAGAGTACCTTGACAAGCCACAATCCTTCTGGGAAAATGTTCTGTGAACAGATAAAACAAAAATAGAGCTTTTTGGCAGTGCAAAGCAACAGTTTGTTTACAGACGGTGAAATGAAGCTTATAAGGAAAAGAACACCATGCCAACAGTTAAGCATGGTGGGGGATCCATAATGCTGTGGGGTTACTTTGCTGCATCGGGTACTGGAGTCCTTGACCGTATTACAGGAGCAAAATGCCTTACCCAGTGTAAGAGAACTTGGCTTGAGTTGAAGATAATGGGTTCTCCAGCAAGACAATGACCCAAAGCACACATCCAAAAGTACACAGACATGGTTGAAAAAGAAAAAATGGACTGTTTTAAAATGGCCAGCAATGAGTCCTGACCTCAATGTTTGGGGTGAGCAGAAATCTGCCATTGGGAAAAAGAACCCTGCAAACATTCAAGAGCTTGAACAAACTGCAAAGAAAGAGTGGGAGAAAATTCCAGCTGAGAAGTGCAAGGAGCTTATAGATGGCTACAAGAAACAATTGGAGGCTGTCAGCAATGCCAAAGGGTGTGCAGCCAAGTATTACTTAGGGGTGTCTTTATAGCTGCACATGCTGTTTATTTTGTTTCTTCTTTGAAACTGCAACATGGAAGTTGAAAAACAATGTTTTATTGTGGTATTACTTTGGACCACTAATTAAAAAATCCTGAGGATATAACTTTGCTACATTTCCATTTATTTCCATTGCTAATATGATTACTGATATAAAGCATCTTTTCATTTGTTGTATTGTGGATACTGGGTCCTATGAGAGAGGAAAGAGTTAAAAATGTCATTTAAATGGGCGTTTTGTCATGTAGGTATAACACAGATGTTCTTCATCTACTGTACTCTTGCTTCCAAACCAATAACTATTGATTTAACCTCTGACTGGAGGGTAAAAAAACACCTTTGCTGCATTTGCTGTGAGATGCCCCATTAATCGATAATTTGGTTTGCGAGGGAATAAAAAAGAAGCTGAAAAAAAAATTCTTGGCATGGAAAATGGAATTATTTCACTCTTTTTACTTCAAAAAATTCCCACAAGGGTTCAGTTAACAAAAAAAAAGTTAGTTTTCCACTGGAAAAGACAAAGAGAGGTCTAGCATACACCGCCACATGTTAAAGAACACAGTAAAATAGTCTATACTTTCCAGTCACGTTTGTGGAGTGGGCAATTTATTAGCTGTTTGGCTGCCAAGTTCCACTATTATCATAAGTATAGAACATTTTTACTAAAACCAAATTATATTTAGCTTTTCAGTCTGAGAACTGCCGCTTTTAACCATGAAAAAAAAAAAATGTTCAATGGAGTGTCATAATAAGTTAAATGTCCGTGGCGGACCGTATATCACAGAGAAGTGCTTCCTACACTTTTCAATCTTGCGTTCCGCTACGTTCTGCAATTTATTCTGATCGTAAGATATTTTGTATGTGAACGTGGTGTATAATGAGGTGGCAGAGATCAGATATTTTACTAGCAGAATTTGAGGATCACAGCCTACAGTATTTGGAACTGGATAAAGTTTAGCACGTTAAATGTACCATGTAATAAAAGGACAGTAACACTCCGAAACATAAAGGAACGGTATTTATTTGAAATGTCTGCTGTTACCAGCCAGAAGACATTAACTAGGCTGTAAATGTTACTTGGTGGAGAACTGTAGAAGGTCATGTCTCACCGCTGACTGGGGTTTGTGTGCACCATTGGTGACAGGGGTATTTGGCTCGAAAAAAAAGTCATAAAGGGACAAATGTGAACATAAGTTAAATTAAAAAATGTGACTAAATGAAAAAAATGATACAAGTAGAGCAATGGCTTTCTCCACTTTATATTAGGGTATGTCATAAATAGAAATTCTCTGATACATTGGTTTTTAAAAAATGAAAAGCCGTCCCTAAACATCTTCATTTTCTCTTTGCTAATGTCAAACTTTTTGAACTCACATTGTTTGGGCATTTATATAAAACAGGAGCCTTAGCTACGAAGTTTGTCTCCGACATTTATCGAATACTGATAGACAGTGGAGTAACTTGAAGTTCATGGACCCCAATGCAAAATCTCCATCAGGGCACCCAACTATTACAGGTCTTTAATAGTAATAGTCTTTTCATAAAGGCAAATGGGAGCTTTTGGGCCCCCCTAGGCTCCAAAGCCCGGATCTGATTGCAACCCCTTGCACCTATTATAGTTATGCCCCTGCTGATACACCCTAATCCCAGTGTTCACCCAAAAGCATTTTTATATGATGAAATGGAAATTCTTTCAAGGAATGGAACTGTATTCAGAGACATTTTAAGTAATCTATTGAAAGGATGTAAAATTCTTCTTGTGTTCTACACATAAGGAAATCCAATATAAAACCAATATAAAGTATTAAAGTGGTTGTCCGGTCTTAAGCAACGAGTCTGCAGTCACTCTATGTGACTGAAGTCTTGTGAATCCTCACATTGCACACACTGCATACTACGAGGATTCTCGGAAATGTAAGCAGAATAGTAAGGAGGAAAACCAGGAATAAGTGAGTAGTAACTTGCAGAAACTGGATGGTTGATCATGGTGTGCTGAGATCGCTATTTTTGTTAATTGAGTGTTATTAAAACTTACTTCAAGGACTATAGAACTGATAGCTGATACTGTTGTATTGATGCCTCATATCTTTTTCCCCTTTGCTTAATGCCACTGGCCACAGATGTAGTGCCAATCTAAGCCCATTGCTTATTGTCTGTGCATGCCATTTGTATCTCTTCTGATACAACATAAATGACTCCACGTGACCTGCATCTCTTAGAATGAAGAGTGAGCACTTCACCCGAAGTGACGTAGGTCGCCTTTTTTACCTGTGCTACTTCTTCTGAACTCCCTACTCTTACAGCACAATCCGTTTATCTAATGAAGGTCACATTGACCAAAACATCACGTATTTTAGATGGCTGAACTAATAAATCATACATTCTTATTTGACACACTAATTTGGAGTGTCGGGTTTTTCTTCATATTTGGAACGGAGGATTGGTACTCTACCTGCGCATCCTATAAAAAATGTGGTGTGCCATGTATCTCATTTATTAATATAAGCTCTGTTAAAATAAAAGAATCACAGATTTACACAGCGCTGCTCTCCCACTGCATGTCCAGACCCATCTGACGCTGAAACATTTAGGTGACAAACATAATAGTAGCTCTAATATTGGCCATGTTTGTTGTCACCGAACTGCCTCAGAAACAGATGTAACTAAGAATTTATACTTTTTACAACTTTATTAAAGATAACCTCTTAAAGACTCACATGCCCTTATAATTCTTTTTATATTTTATGGTTGATTGCACTTTAAATAAAAAGCAGTTATAAAAACGAATACGCTACAGTAAAAAAAAAATTGGGCATTGGCACTTACTTGAACCCTATAAAGTACAATTATATTTTTTTAGAGGTGCTTCTGTTTTTAATATTTTTCCATTTCCATCGTGCATACCTAAAATGAACCAAGGTTACGCCATCATCACTGCGGCACAAAACGACCTGTTAAAGTGTCTCGTTATAAGGCTCGGTGTCTAGGGGTTATAGTAATGAGACCATTTCAATGACATCTTGAAAGTAAGCCATATGAAAAGATTTATGACTGTCGTTTTAGCAAGATCATAATTAATACCGTTACCTGAAATGCAAAAATAAAGAAAATACGGTGAAATAGGAAATCTAACACCGTGCTGAGTTTTTCTAACCTTCTAACAAAGGTTACAACAATAATTAGTGGTTGGTACCGTAAGTACAGTCGATGAAGCACAGCTGTCTAGTGCGACCTGGCACAGGACCAAATTACTGCATTATTAGCCGGTTTTCTGTAGAAGTCTGAGTCACTGGGAGCAGATGTTTTTTGCCAAATACTGAACACACAAATAGAGTACACCATGTGTTTTACCAATGAAGGGTCATTTGGTGTCTATAATGCAGAGAGTGCTACTCACCACAGGTGCCAAATGATGATGATCCATAATACACTATCAATGTGTAAGGCAGTGTTCCCCAACTCTATGTCACGATTCCACCTATTGGTGTGTCTGGAAGCAGTGACAGTTCAGCCGTCCATTCTAGAACAGGGGCGTGCTGAGTTGTCAGTGTGTTGAGTGACAGTTCAGCCATCCAATCAGGACCAGAGCGTGCCGGGACTTCCTCCATGTGTCCGCTATTCGAGTGATTACCTGGCTATTTAGCTACAGTAGCTCTCTGCCTCCAATTACTGACAATTGTAGCTTAGCTCAAGTGGTGTGCTCTTGTTCTGTACTCTGTGTTCCTGTGTTTGATCTTTGTTGCCGAACCAGGAAACTTTTCTTTTACCATTCGTTTGTCTTGCCCTTTTGTCTTTATCCGCTACCTTCCTGGAATTCTGACCTCGGACTGTGACCTGACTACGCCTTTGCCTTACCCTTTTGTTTATGACGAGCCCTCTTGGTATTTGACCCTAGCCCTCTTGACCACCAAGCTTCATGGCTCGTCCATGAGTAGTGACTAGTGTCACATTCTAGTCCTCAAGAGTCACCAACAGATCACGTTTTCCAGATTTCCTTAGTATTGCACAGGTGATGGAATTATCATCTGGTCAATACTATCAATTCTGAAAACATGATCTGTTGGTGGCTCTTGAAGACTGGAGTTGGGGAACACTGGTCTAACGAGTGGAGTCTGACTACTAGGATAGCACAATGAGTACTAGAATAAACTTTGTTTTTTTTTGCTCAAACGATGTCACTCCCAACTTTGTGATTTCCAAAGAATAGTTGCAAGTTCGCCACATCCCATGGTCAACCAATCTTAGGGACAAATCAGTCTTAAGGGACATTTACACTGCACAATAATAGTGAACGAGTATTGTTAAAAACGCTCATTACGTGACTATCTTGACATGTAAACAAGCTGCCAATCACCCGATGAACGCGCAAAATCCTCATTCATCAGGTGAAATGATTTTTTATGCAGCATAAAAGATTCATTATTCTCAGCGGCACAACGTACTGTACAAACAGGACTCTTACAGCCTATGTGCCATTGTGTTAATGGTATAGATCGCTCAGTGTGCACCGTTTACTTTTTCTGCCAGTGTAAACAGGCATTCAAATGACCGCTGATCGGTAAAAATTTACCAATCGGTGGTCGTATCGTACAACCGATCAGTTTGCGTAAATGGACCCTTACAGCTTCAAGCAGAAAACCAGTACACATAAAAGGGCATTTTGTGAATAGCTAAGCCTATAATAACTGTTTTAAGCATAAATATCCTTTCACACAAAGCCTATAGAAAAGCATGGTTCTGCTCTCCTCATTGCAACACAAGTTTAAATTGCTTATGGTACAAATATGTCTAATATGTCCAGGAACTTTACTGATTCTTACGCTTTGTAAGTTTCCATCCATTCATTTTTAGTGGGCTGTTCCTCTTCATCAGCATTCTGCCACCTCTATATGTGCTGGAACTTCCTTTCTCTCAGTTCTCAGCATGCATTGAATTTGATTTGCCATTGATGAATAATTTCCCTGCCCTCTGAAAACCCATCTCTTTTTTGCCTCTATACAACTTAACAGACAGGAGAGCATGAGCGGTCAGACAAAGCTCCATCATCACGTCCTGTCATCATTCTCGGCGTCTCTGCTGCTACAGAAGGATTACACTTGACAACAAGCAGTTGACAGCAAAAAAGTCAGAAAGGAGACACTTAATGGATGTAACTTTCGAGTGACTTTTTAGCCGCAGGAAAACTTATTTTATATGAAGTGGTATGTATATTGTCTATTTATCACATTATACATCACCTGATGTCAAGTTGCCTGACAGTAAAGTGACCATTTTAAGACATTAATGTGGATTTTACTACTACTGGTGTTGGTAGCCTCTCAACACAATATTCTGCAGCTCAAAGTCTCTATGAAATGCCAAATGCAGCACGATACTATGAATTAATATTACATCTCTCCCATGGATAAGGGTGAATGTTTAAGTCTCCTACACTGATGATACTGATACATATAATGTGTACTACTAGATACATTATCATGAGAAAGGTAGATCTTCAAAACATTTTAGGGCTACAAAATTTTTCGATTTGTGAAAATGTTTACTGAAAAAACAAATGCACCAGTTAAGACCAAAGAAAGAGGATGATAATCTGCCCTCTATCTCTAGCTATCTCGGGACACTTGGTTCATTTTTAGAGTCTATTGGCTTGATTGGAAAGCATCCAACCGATACAGTGAAAAACCGATACAGTGAAAAATTGTGGTGGAAGGGGGTCACATTGAGAACCACCTTAATCCAATCAGCACAGTATACTATAAAATAAAAAAAATAATTAAAAGAACAATTTTTTCAACACTGTGATAATTACTGGGTACAAACGTCATTGTTCTTTATCCATCTTCGACTGAACATCACTCCCATACACATACAGGAACAGTTCGGCAGAGAGTAGATGTGCTTTCTTCCGGCAGGGGCTTATCTCTTGTGAGGGAATAAACAGATTAAGAATTGAAATTTAGCATGCCCTGTCCTTTTTTCTCCCATCAACACCTGCTTGGGTGAAAATAAGGAAGCCCCCATACATATTCGTAGGTCAGTCGGTCCCACTGAAATCGGTTGGTCTATCTGACATAGTTGTAAGGTACATGGGGGGTTTATACGACACATAGGTCAATGTCAGTCAATGACTTTCTCATTATTGCTAGTGCACAGAGATGAGCTCACACGCACAGTGATTCATTATTTCACGCCCTTTCGTTTATTTTTGGAAATATGATTCACAGTTTGAATAACTGTAATAAAACTGTACAGTAGTTTTACAAGTGGAAAGCTTACTTTTAAAAAAAACGACTCAAAAACATTAAAAAAGAGAAGTCAAAAAATTGAGTTAATTATTAATATTATTTATTATTATTGCGCCATTTATTCCATGGGGCTTTACATATGAACCTTCAAAGATCCCTGAACTCCCCTGATTCTGCCACTCTTTTCCACTTTCCACTGTGTCACGCCATTGCAGAGGTATTCACATTTTCACAATTGTTTCTTCTGAGAATTGATGGGGGTTCGACCAATGGAACCCTACTGATCCCACGAATGGGGCCCTGATATGCCTGGTTGAAATGCGTTGCACCATTCTATTCATTTATTGAGGGTTCATCGGAGGTAACAGGGCACAGTCCCTGACTATTTCCAGCAGTCCCATCAAGAATGAACGGAGCAGCATGTGCATGTGCAGCAGTTGCGCCATAACCTAGAAATCTCTACTCTTAATCCACATCTAACTTCCCTATCTGAAACACACACATACACATTAGACTAAGGTTGGCTAAACCTGCCTATATCAATGGGTTTTACTGACAGTGTAATGTGTATGGGAGCTCCGGACAGATGATTGCTGGGGGAGTTAAAAATCCACCATGTCCGATCTGGGACTACTGGTCCTCCTGATAACAGTGGCTTTCTTGGGGAGAGCATAGGAGTGCTCAGCAGAGTGAGTATGTATGGGAGAGATTATTATGCTTTGCTTATATAGCACCATCATATTCCACTGCGTATCACAGACATTGTTATCACTGTCCCCATTGGGGCTCACTATCTAAATTCCCTATCAGTATATCTTTGGAGTGTGAGAGAAAACCGGAGACTCTGGAAGAAACCCACACAAACACGGGGAGAACATGCAAACTCCTTGCAGATGTTGTTCTTCATAGGATTAGATCCCAGGACCCCAACACTGCAAAGCAACACTGATAACCACTGAACCAGCATGCTGCTGGCCGAAATAGCTGCGGGGTGAACGAGCGACAGAACCATTGTTTGGCTGACAACCATCTAAGGTGTTTAGGGGGCTTAAGTACGTTTCAAATAACATGTCATTATGTTTTGGGACTTCACAAGGCTTCTACATGGACTGATTACATGCACAGGGCAAGAGGACATGGCATACCCTGGGTGTAAAATCTCACCTCCCTGCAACATTTTAGAAAAATCAACAGCACGCTGTTATGCGCTAAACGTAGAGAGACCAAGCAAGACTGGCACCAAACCAGCAAAGGTGCAGCCATAGATGCAGTTGGTACAAGCTGCCCAGCTAGTAGATCCCTTGAGGGCCAGGAATACTCTTCACTCAGCTCCCAGTAAATGGAATTGAGACTTTGGCAGAGCCCTTCCCAGGCCCACTGTCGCCGGACAGCTGGTGATGCGGCCATGTCTAGTGAAGAACTAGGTGAGTACCTCTGCAAGAACCCCAGGAAGTGTAGCAAGAAGAGAGAAGAAAAACCCTAAGAAACTCCTGAAAAGATAACAACCACTACAGCTAGCACCACTCACCACCACAGCACATAGGAACGGCAATAAACAGCAAAGGCCAGAGCTAGGAGCAGGATTATATAACCCGCCTAATGCTGAAGGAAATGATAAGGTTTTGAATACCTCCCAATCAATCCCCAGACAACCACTCCATGCTAACCTGCACAGCAGAATGGACACAATCACACCACTGCCTAGTGCTAGACACAGAAGCGTCCTGCATTGCCTGGCAACCGGGGAACACAGTGTCCCATCTTCCCCGTGCAGTGAAATCCGTAGGAGACACAGCGTCCTCCGTCCTCACACATCCTACTACTCCCTAGCACAATGCTCCATAAGATTGGGACAGTTTCCCTGCGTGCATCGTAGCTCCGTCTTCAGGGTCAGGACAATGGTGGCATTTGCGACCGGAGTAGCACTGGACCCGATATATGCCCAGGTGGGAGTGTGGCACCCCAGGGGTCTGGTTACCACAGTAATAGAGATATTATGTCTGAGAGCAAGTGGGAGGTTTCTCTGGTCAGGAGCCCTAACCATGCAACACGGCCCACCCAGACCTGGGAGGGGAGGAATCTGCCCTTATAAACTGGGTCTGGGGCGGGATTAGGGAGTGTAGTTCCAGACACAGGGAAAGTTACAACAGGAGCTCTGTAGGGGCAGGAGCGAGTGCCAGAGGCTGGAAGCTAGAAAGCTCGCCTTGGCTGAAGACACTAAACCCGGACACGGAGTCCGAGGCTGTGGGGACATCCAGGTCCAGCAGCAGAATCCAACCGGAAGGGGATTCCATGTCCTCTGGCCTTAGAAACCCGAAGGCACGGTCACAAGCAAGGGACCAGCACCGCCATCGTGAAGCGGAGGCTAACGGAAGGCCCCAAGTCACCGACCATACGGGTGAGCACCACACGGTATACTCAGGGACGTGTGCTACTTCTACCCGCATAGAGCAAGGTAGCCAGGAAAGAGTGCAGATAGTCGGGGAGGCCTACAACTCCACCTGGCCAGGGGAGATCCTGCTTTCTCACAGACTGACCAGGCCCCTACTGCTAACCAGTACTCCCGGGAGGGTCTGCTTTATACCATCAGTAAAGACCCTGAACTGCACCACACGTCTCTGTGTTTCATCGCCGCACCAGCACCATTACTACTGGGACGCTCACACCATCACTCCCATCATCTCTCACATTAGCTGCCCTGAGGCAATACTTCTCCCGTGGGGAGTTATCCCATACTCGGCTGCGCAAATTACATCATCCTCAGCGGTCTGCAGAGCAGTGGCGGTCCCCACTGACCGCAATCCACGGGTGGCGTAGTCGGACATTGTTATTACCTAAGACTGCCACTGGTTTGACCGCCCTGGGCACGGACCGGGTCACCGCCACGGAGGACTACAACCCCCAGCGATCCGGCTCCGGGTATCCCCCTGCACAGCACAGGCCCAGGGGGCGCGTCAGGAGCACAGAGCCACAATTCCTAACACACGCAGCAATATCTAACTACAACACTGAACAGAAACTCGGAGCTCAAAAATTCCCAGAAGATGCAGACGACGCGTAATCTCCCAGTAAACAATACAACGTACCAGCAAATTATTCCCAGCCTCTAGGCACATAATTGGATTTAAGGCAAAATAAAATAAATCACTGTCATAAGTTCTATTTACCAGTATAACTAAATAAAAACGCGGAATATGCCAAATAAGACTGCACCACAGGTTTATGCGCGCCAAGGGGTTAATGGCCATCCAGATTTTATTTCACAATAGCCTGGACTAGAGAAATTAATAAGAACAAGTATTGTTTTGAGCAAAGGGCAAGAAAGGGGTAGCAGACAGAAAGCAGAAACATCCAACCACAATAATGAGAGCTTGGAATTCTACCCTCACTGAGCTTTCTCTATTTGAAACAGATTTCAAAGATATTTAGGAACAGAACATCAATGTTTCCACGTCATTTGGTATTTATACTGCTGGTTATGTGCTATTATTGAGTGGTACCATTTGTGTTTTCCGCATGCAAACAATTATACAATGGCTCAACGGTGTCAAGTGTCAGCGCTAAACTCTACCATTAGTACAGATGACAAAATCAAGTGATGTCAGAATTCTCAGGAACTCTCAGTAATCAGGGAATGCATAGATAACCCTCAACAAGGATTAGGTCATCATATTGGACTTTTACTGTTTGTCAACTAACTATAACAACCAGCCAGAATCCAGTGAAATTCATAATTAGGGATGGGCGGATCACTGGAAGTTCGGATTCTGGTACCTGAACCGAATTTTTTAAAAAGTTTGATTCGGGTGCCGGAACAATACCCGAACTTCCACCAGAACTCAAAATCCATTGAAAATAATGAAGACCTGAACTTGTAAGAAAAGAAAAAAATTTTTTCTCTCTTTCTCCCTTCCGCGACCACGTACTTACCCCGAACACTGCACTGGATTTCAGAAGAAAGTCCATGTTCGGCGATCAGAACCGAACAGTGACTGTCCGGTACGAACGCCGAACATTTTTGTTCGGCTTCGCCCATCTCTATTCATAAACATAATGCATAAGAATATAAACAGAAAAAAATAGAATTTATAATTAGTGTTGAGCCACCCCCATAGTGTTCGGGTTCGGTTCGGTTCGTCGAACACCGGGATGTTCGAGGAACTGTTCGTCGAACTGTTCGTCGAACACCTTAGAACACCGTCGAACACCGTTAAAACCAATGGCAGGCAAACAAAAACACATAGAAACACATAGAAAACACCTGCAAAGGTGTCCAAAAGCTGACAAACTGCTCAGAAGACACTCTCTTTAAAAAAGCCGGCCGGCAAATTCAGCAGCGGCATACACCGGTACCCGACAATTTAGACAAGAAGGAATAGAGCATCACACATAGATTAGATAGATAGAAACATGTCAGTCACACATATAAGAAGCACAGTGACAGTGTTGGTTACTGCACTTGTCATTTAGTGTAAAGGATTTATTAAAAAAAATATTAGTGTTTTCATGCACCGTCTCTTTAAAAAAGCCGGCCGGCAATTCAGCATCTGTACCCGACAATTTAGAACAGAAAGAATAGAGCTTCACACATAGATTAGATAGATAGAAACATGTCAGTCACATATATAATAAGTACAGTGATAGTGTTGCTTACTGTACTTGTCATTTAGTGTAAAGGATTTATTTAAAAAAATAATAGTGTTTTCATGCACTGTCTCTTTAAAAAAGCCGGCCGGCAATTCAGCAGCGGTACCCGACAATTTAGAACAGAAAGATAGAGCATCACACATAGATTAGATAGATAGAAACATGTCAGTCACATATATATGAAGTACAGTGATAGTGTTGGTTACTGTACTTGTCATTTAGTATTAAAATAAAGGATTTATTATTAAAAAAATTGGCGTGGGGTTCCCCTTAATTTTAGGCTCTAGCGGAGGTTAAGCAGACGGCTGGGGCAGATGTTTGAAGCCTGGGAAGGGGGTAATACCCACGGAGCTTCCCAGGCTACTAATATCAGCCCCCAGCTGAATACATAGCCTTTACTAGCTATTAAAATGGGGGACCCCCCAAAAAAAATGACGTGGGGTCCCCCCTAATTTAATAGCTAGCAAAGGCTAGGCAGACAGCTGGGGGCTGATATTAATAGCCCAGGAAGGGAGCCATGAATATTGGCCCCCTCCCCATCAACCCCAACCCTATTACCCCCTGCCACCGCACCAGGGCAGCGTGGAAGAGCGAGGCTAAGTGCCAGAATTGGCGCATCCTATGAATGCGCCATTTCTGGGGCGGCTGACGGCTGGTGTTTCTAGCCTGGGAGGGGGCCAATATTCATGGCTCCCTTCCTGGGCTATTAATATCAGCCCCCAGCTGTCTGCCTAGCCTTTGCTAGCTATTAAATTAGGGGGGACCCCACGTCATTTTTTTGGGGGGGTCCCCCATTTTAATAGCTAGTAAAGGCTATGTATTCAGCAGGGGGCTGATATTAGTAGCCTGGGAAGCTCCGTGGGTATTACCCCCTTCCCAGGCTTCAAACATCTGCCCCAGCCGTCTGCTTAACCTCCGCTAGAGCCTAAAATTAAGGGGAACCCCACGCCAATTTTTTTAATAATAAATCCTTTATTTTAATACTAAATGACAAGTACAGTAACCAACACTATCACTGTACTTCATATATATGTGACTGACATGTTTCTATCTATCTAATCTATGTGTGAAGCTCTATTCTGTCTGTTATAAATTGTCGGGTACCGCTGCTGAATTGCCGGCCGGCTTTTTTAAAGAGACGGTGCATGAAAACACTATTATTTTTTTGATAAATCCTTTACGCTAAATGACAAGTACAGTAAGCAACACTGTCACTGTACTTCGTATATATGTGGCTGACATGTTTCTATCTATCTAATCTATGTGTGAAGCTCTATTCTGTCTGTTATAAATTGTCGGGTACCGCTGCTGAATTGCCGGCCGGCTTTTTTAAAGAGACGGTGCACGAAAACACTAATATTTTTTTTGATAAATCCTTTACGCTAAATGACAAGTACAGTAAGCAGCACTTTCACTGTACTTCGTATATATGTGGCTGACATGTTTATATCTATCTAATCTATGTGTGAAGCTCTATTCTTTCGGTTCTAAATTGTCGGGTACCAGTGTATGCCGCTGCTGAATTGCCGGCTTTTCATGTTTCACTGTTGGCACTGTTCCCATCGATTTGGGCAATCACTGTAATGCCACAACCACCATGGCTGTGGCATTACAGTGAGTGGCAGACAATCCCTGCATGATTGGTGCTCTAAATAGCGCCAGACATGCAGGACACGCTTTTGGTGCACGAACAGTTATCGAACATAACCTCGAACAGCCGAATTTTTTGCAAATCGTTCGGGTTCGTCGAACAACTCGAACACCGCCCAAAACAGCTCGAATTTGAGATTGGCGAACAGTTCTAGTCGAACACCGCTCATCTCTATTTATAATATATGGAATTGATTTAACCCCTTTCCGACATGGTCAGTAATAGTACGCACCAGGTCGGAAAGGCTGGTTCAGCGGGGGCTCCGACGGTGAGCCCGCACTGAACCGGACACATGTCAGCTGATTCTTACAGTTGACATGTGCCCGCAACAGCCGCGGGTGGAATCGCGATCCACCCGCGGCTGTTAACATGTTAAATGCCGCTGTCAATCTCTGACAGCGGCATTTAACATCGCCGCACCAGAAGTGCGGCATTGGCCCTGCCCATCGGTGACCCCGTCACATGATCGCGGGTCACCGATGGGTGGGCATGACAACCCAGGGTCTGCAGCAGACCCCTGTGGTTGTCATTAGAGATGAGCGTTGTTCTACTCGAACTGTTCGCCAATCTCAAATTCGAGCTGTTTTGGGCGGTGTTCGAGCCGTTCGGCGAACACGAACAATTTGAGAAAAATTCGGCTGTTCGAGGTTATGTTCGATAACTGTTCGTGCACCAAAATCATAACTGGATTTTTTCTCAGTAATGATGAAAATTAATGTTAATACGCAGTTTGAGTGTACAGCGGGGTGGGGGGAGGGGCAGGGGATGGA
This sequence comes from Phyllobates terribilis, assembly GCF_046119375.1. Classification (NCBI taxonomy): domain Eukaryota; kingdom Metazoa; phylum Chordata; class Amphibia; order Anura; family Dendrobatidae; genus Phyllobates; species Phyllobates terribilis. The sequence continues at coordinate 83,693,185 of NW_027362764.1, forward strand.
TCTCTGCAGGAACAATGAAGATCTCCATTTTTTTTTCTCTTTCCCGCATTTGCAGTGGGGAGGTGCAATCTGTCAGCCTATCAGCAGCGCACACACGGAGCGAAGTGCTTTTTTTCACACAAGCAAGGGCATGTGTCATTGGCAGTGTATGTCACATGTCCTTGCCCTATAAGACCAAGCCATTTTCCCCGTCGCCACCATTTTCTCACTGCTGCAGCTGCGTGTTAGACGGCACCGCTGTTCCTGTGTGCGCTATACCTTGTTAATTTCAAGCCAATTTTCGCACAAATATACAGATAGCTTGGGAGTAGGGAATAGTTGTGATTGCAGTCCTTTTAAGGACTAGGTTACAGCATTTCCTACGACTTTTATCAGGGAGGTCTGTGCTCTTAAATAGATAGGTTGTGGGAGTAAAGACTAATTGTAATTGGAGTCCTTTTCAGGACTAGGTTACATGAGTTCCTATCAGTTTTTGCCAGGCAGGTCTGTGCCAGTGCTGTGCAAGTTTTTTTCACAGCATTTGGCTGAATCTAGCAAAGCTAATCCTTTTTGGCCTATTGCAGAGTGTGTTAGTCAGTGGAGTAGCCTATCTGTGTTGCAAGATATAACACCTGTGTATAGAATACCAATTTTTTTACTGCACCTAGTGAAGTAAAATCTTTTGGGCATAGCATCATTCTATTAGTCCATCTATACTGACCTCCATCAGGTTGCAAACTGAATATAATTTTTTTCTGCATCTAGCTCTGAAAAAATATTTGGGCTTCTAGCGGTGTGTGGGACTTGGTCTATTAGTCCATCTATACTGACCTCCATCAGGTTGCAAATTAAAAATAATTTTTTTCTGCATCTAGCTCTGAAAAAATATTTGGGCTTCTAGCAGTGTGTGGGACTTGGTCTATTAGTCCATCTATACTGACCTCCATCAGGTTGCAAATTAAAAATAATTTTTTTCTGCATCTAGCTCTGAAAAAATATTTGGGCTTCTAGCGGTGTGTGGGACTTGGTCTATTAGTCCATCTATACTGACCTCCATCAGGTTGCAAATTAAAAATAATTTTTTTCTGCATCTAGCTCTGAAAAAATATTTGGGCTTCTAGCAGTGTGTGGGACTTGGTCTATTAGTCCATCTATACTGACCTCCATCAGGTTGCAAATTAAAAATAATTTTTTTCTGCATCTAGCTCTGAAAAAATATTTGGGCTTCTAGCAGTGTGTGGGACTTGGTCTATTAGTCCATCTATACTGACCTCCATCAGGTTGCAAATTAAAAATAATTTTTTTCTGCATCTAGCTCTGAAAAAATATTTGGGCTTCTAGCAGTGTGTGGGACTTGGTCTATTAGTCCATCTATACTGACCTCCATCAGGTTGCAAATTAAAAATAATTTTTTTCTTCATTTAGCTCTGAAAAAATATTTGGGCTTCTAGCAGTGTGTGGGACTTGTTCTATTAGTCCTTCTATACTGACCTCCAGCAGGTTGCAAATTGAATATAATTTTTTTCTGCATCTAGCTCTGAAAAAATAGTTGGGCTTCTAGCGGTGTGTGGGACTTGGTCTATTAGTCCATCTATACTGACCTCCATCAGGTTGCAAATTAAAAATAATTTTTTTCTGCATCTAGCTCTGAAAAAATATTTGGGCTTCTAGCAGTGTGTGGGACTTGGTCTATTAGTCCATCTATACTGACCTCCATCAGGTTGCAAATTAAAAATAATTTTTTTCTGCATCTAGCTCTGAAAAAATATTTGGGCTTCTAGCGGTGTGTGGGACTTGGTCTATTAGTCCATCTATACTGACCTCCATCAGGTTGCAAATTAAAAATAATTTTTTTCTGCATCTAGCTCTGAAAAAATATTTGGGCTTCTAGCAGTGTGCGGGACTTGGTCTATTAGTCCATCTATACTGACCTCCATCAGGTTGCAAATTAAAAATAATTTTTTTCTGCATCTAGCTCTGAAAAAATATTTGGGCTTCTAGCAGTGTGTGGGACTTGGTCTATTAGTCCATCTATACTGACCTCCATCAGGTTGCAAATTAAAAATAATTTTTTTCTGCATCTAGCTCTGAAAAAATATTTGGGCTTCTAGCAGTGTGTGGGACTTGGTCTATTAGTCCATCTATACTGACCTCCATCAGGTTGCAAATTAAAAATAATTTTTTTCTTCATTTAGCTCTGAAAAAATATTTGGGCTTCTAGCAGTGTGTGGGACTTGTTCTATTAGTCCTTCTATACTGACCTCCAGCAGGTTGCAAATTGAATATAATTTTTTTCTGCATCTAGCTCTGAAAAAATAGTTGGGCTTCTAGCGGTGTGTGGGACTTGGTCTATTAGTCCATCTATACTGACCTCCATCAGGTTGCAAATTAAAAATAATTTTTTTCTGCATCTAGCTCTGAAAAAATATTTGGGCTTCTAGCAGTGTGTGGGACTTGGTCTATTAGTCCATCTATACTGACCTCCATCAGGTTGCAAATTAAAAATAATTTTTTTCTGCATCTAGCTCTGAAAAAATATTTGGGCTTCTAGCGGTGTGTGGGACTTGGTCTATTAGTCCATCTATACTGACCTCCATCAGGTTGCAAATTAAAAATAATTTTTTTCTGCATCTAGCTCTGAAAAAATATTTGAGCTTCTAGCAGTGTGTGGGACTTGGTCTATTAGTCCATCTATACTGACCTCCATCAGGTTGCAAATTAAAAATAATTTTTTTCTGCATCTAGCTCTGAAAAAATATTTGGGCTTCTAGCAGTGTGTGGGACTTGGTCTATTAGTCCATCTATACTGACCTCCATCAGGTTGCAAATTAAAAATAATTTTTTTCTGCATCTAGCTCTGAAAAAATATTTGGGCTTCTAGCAGTGTGTGGGACTTGGTCTATTAGTCCATCTATACTGACCTCCATCAGGTTGCAAATTAAAAATAATTTTTTTCTTCATTTAGCTCTGAAAAAATATTTGGGCTTCTAGCAGTGTGTGGGACTTGTTCTATTAGTCCTTCTATACTGACCTCCAGCAGGTTGCAAATTGAATATAATTTTTTTCTGCATCTAGCTCTGAAAAAATAGTTGGGCTTCTAGCGGTGTGTGGGACTTGGTCTATTAGTCCATCTATACTGACCTCCATCAGGTTGCAAATTAAAAATAATTTTTTTCTGCATCTAGCTCTGAAAAAATATTTGGGCTTCTAGCAGTGTGTGGGACTTGGTCTATTAGTCCATCTATACTGACCTCCATCAGGTTGCAAATTAAAAATAATTTTTTTCTGCATCTAGCTCTGAAAAAATATTTGGGCTTCTAGCGGTGTGTGGGACTTGGTCTATTAGTCCATCTATACTGACCTCCATCAGGTTGCAAATTAAAAATAATTTTTTTCTGCATCTAGCTCTGAAAAAATATTTGGGCTTCTAGCAGTGTGTGGGACTTGGTCTATTAGTCCATCTATACTGACCTCCATCAGGTTGCAAATTAAAAATAATTTTTTTCTGCATCTAGCTCTGAAAATATATTTGGGCTTCTAGCGGTGTGTGGGACTTGGTCTATTAGTCCATCTATACTGACCTCCATCAGGTTGCAAATTAAAAATATTTTTTTTCTGCATCTAGCTCTGAAAAAATATTTGGGCTTCTAGCAGTGTGTGGGACTTGGTCTATTAGTCCATCTATACTGACCTCCATCAGGTTGCAAATTAAAAATAATTTTTTTCTTCATTTAGCTCTGAAAAAATATTTGGGCTTCTAGCAGTGTGTGGGACTTGTTCTATTAGTCCTTCTATACTGACCTCCAGCAGGTTGCAAATTGAATATAATTTTTTTCTGCATCTAGCTCTGAAAAAATAGTTGGGCTTCTAGCGGTGTGTGGGACTTGGTCTATTAGTCCATCTATACTGACCTCCATCAGGTTGCAAATTAAAAATAATTTTTTTCTGCATCTAGCTCTGAAAAAATATTTGGGCTTCTAGCAGTGTGTGGGACTTGGTCTATTAGTCCATCTATACTGACCTCCATCAGGTTGCAAATTAAAAATAATTTTTATCTGCATCTACAGTACCTCTGAAAAAATATTTGGGCTTCTAGCAGTGTGTGGGACTATTTGTATTAGTCCATCTATACTGACCTCCATCAGGTTGCAAATTCAAAATAATTTTTTTCTGCATCTAACCCAGCCAATAGTTTTGGCCTAATACCACAGTTTGGCCACTCAGCTCTGCTCGGTTACCATCCATTGTTTTTTTTGTGCAAACAACTCCAGAGTTGTGAATTAGTTAACCACCAAAATGAGTGGAAAAAGGCCTGCTGCTGGTGGAAAGGGGAATAGGCGTGTTGGGAAGGGGAAAAAAGGTTGTGTCCGTGGGGTAGGTGTTAAAGCAACAGTAACATCTGCAGAAGAAAGACCATCTTCCAGCCAAACTAAAATGTCTACTTCTTTTAGCGGACAATGTGATAAGATCCCTTTCTTACGGCCACGCCAATCGCTACAAATTCCAGATGAGGCACAAAAACAGCAGGTGCTTCAACGGATATCAAGTGCTCCTTTAAGTGGGCTCTCCTCCACATCAACTTCAACATCACAAATACTCCAGTCCTCAAAGGTGTCACCCAAATCGCACTTGCTTCCTCACAGCTCCCAAATCTCCAGCTGCCCGTCTGAGTATGAGGTAGAACAGATGGTTGAGTCTGCAGAGCTGTTTACTCATACTATAGCCTGGGAATCAGAGGTCGACTCCAGCGCTTCTGTGAATCCAGACGAGGAAATGATCTGCACTGATGCCCAGAATCTTTATGAGTCGGATCCAGGACCAGACGCAGAAGGTTCTGACCATAATGTAGACCCTCATTCCCAAACTGTAACTCCTGTTGGTGGAGACAATGAGGAAGACGATGATAAGACTCAAATACCTGATTGGAGCGACAACTTTAGTTTTTTGTCAGGGCAGGAACAGGTTGGCTCTGAGGACGACGGGTGTGATAACGCACAGGGTGATGATGATGAGGTCGGAGATCCCACTTACTGTCAACCCACAGTCAGCCAAGAGATGAGGTCAGCAGAGGAGGTGGAGGAAGATGCTAGTGACGACGAGGTCAGGTTGCGCCTTCCTGGACAGAGACGTAGTACTGGAAGCACGTCAACAACTGCATCCTCAAACACAACTCTGCCTCTCACCACAAGTCGTGGTGGCTCTTCAGGTCGCATGGGTGCTAAGCCTTGCATAGCCTGGGCATTTTTTCAGATCGATAAAGATGACCCAACTCGTGTTATCTGTAACATTTGTCAGCAAAAGCTAAGTAGAGGCCAAAAAATACATAGTTTGAGTACTTCATGCATGAACCGGCACATGGACATGAAGCATAAGTTGCAGTGGGAAGCTCAGTGTGCTACAATGCGGCCTAGCCGGCCGGGCCAATCACCGTCTGCCATATCTTGTGCATCCGCGGCCTCTTCATCCTCTGTGACTGGGGGGACAGCAGTCACACCTGTTTTGGGGCGCAGACCTGCCACCTCTTTACCCGCAACAGCCAGCGTGATTGGCAGGTCATCATTTTCTTTGGAGGTGGTAACACCAGCTGGTGTTGAGCGCTGTCCGACATCGATAGCACCACCTTTGGATCAAGGCAACCTAACATGTCCGCCTGCATCTTCCTCACAGACCGGCAGTTTGCCGGGGACACCCTTATCAACCCCGTCTAAGCACAATAGCCAGCCCTCGGTCCCTCAGATGTGGACAAGTAAAAGACCATTTCCTCCTAGCCATGAGAAAGCTAAGAGGTTGAATTTCACCATCTGCAAGCTCTTGGCTACAGAAATGCTGTCTTTCCGCCTGGTGGACACAGAGGATTTTCGAGACCTTATGTCCGTCGCAGTGCCCCAGTACCAGATGCCCAGTCGGCACTACTTCTCAAAGAAAGGTGTGCCTGCGCTCCACCAGCATGTCGCACACAACATCACCGCTTCTTTGAGAAACTCTGTGTGTGACAGGGTGCATTTCACCACAGACACTTGGACGAGTAGGCATGGACAGGGGCGTTACATGTCACTGACTGGGCACTGGGTAACTATGGTGACAGCAGGACAAGGGGCTGCTGTCCAAGTCTTGCCGTCCCCACGAGTTGTGCGTCAATCCTCTTTATGTCAAAGTTCCTCCACTGCTTCTGCCTCCTCAACCTCCTCTCGGTCTTCCACCTGCACCCAAAGCCTGTCTGGTCATGCCACAAGCTTTCTAACTGCGCAGAAGGGATCCTGCACACCTCCTTACTATGCTGGCAGTAGGGCTCAACGTCATCAGGCGGTTTTTACATTGAAATGTCTGGGAAATGTGAGTCACACAGCTGAGGAGTTGTGGTCAGCTCTGGAGAACCAATTTCATGAATGGTTGTCTCCACTGGACCTGAAACCAGGGAAGGCCGTGTGCGACAATGCTGCAAACCTGGGTGCGGCCCTTCGCCGGGGCAATGTCACACACGTGCCTTGTATGGCTCACGTGTTGAACCTGGTTGTCCAGCAATTTTTAGCCCACTATCCCAGACTAGATGGCCTTCTGCAGAGGGCACGGTCGCTGTGTGCTCACTTCCGCCGTTCGCATCCCGCAGCTCAGCGACTTACATCTCTACAGAAGTCGTTGGGCCTGCCACTTCACCGGCTAAAATGCGATGTGCCTACCCGGTGGAATTCAACTCTGCACATGTTGCAGCGACTGTGGCAGCACCGACAAGCCCTGGTGCAATACGTTCTGACGTGGGGTAAATCACGCTGGAGGAGTGGTCTCAGATCAGGGACCTATGCACCCTTCTGCACAGTTTTGAAATGGCGACGAAGATGTTTAGTGCTGACGATGCCATTATCAGCATGACTATTCCGGTGATTTACATGCTGGAGCACATGTTAAACAGAATTCGGAGTCAGGTGGTGGCACAAGAGGAGGTGGAGGAAGTAGAGGAGGAGGAGTTGTATGCGGAAGGGCTAACATCTGCAAGGTCCAGACGGTCGGCAGCACCAAGGCGGCAGGCATGTGAGGGTGGGGGAGATGGTTTTACCAGGGCGCATGGTAGCAGCCAAACTAGTGAGGAAGGTGCAGGAGCCCAGGAAGAAGTGGAGGACGAACTGATGGAAGACTCATCAGATGAGGGAGATCTTGATCACATTTCTGTTGTGCGAGGTTGGGGGGAGAGGACAGAGGAAGGAAGCATGATTGTTACCTCGCCACCAACACAACAGGGACTTGGTGCTCCTGGATGCGCAACACACATGAGTGCCTTCTTGCTGCACTACCTGCAACATGACCCTCGAATTGTGAGAATTAGAAATAATCCTGACTACTGGGTTGCCACACTGTTAGATCCCCGGTACAAAAGTAAATTTGCAGAAATTATTCCTGCCATAGAAAGGGATGCACGCATGCAGGAGTATCAGCAGAAACTGTTGCAGAATCTTACATGTGCTTTTCCACAAAATACCAGTGGTGCACGTAGTGAATCTCACAGTTCCAACTTGCCAACCGTGGGACCGTCAAGTGTTCAGCACTCAAACCGTAACAGAACCACAGTATCTGCTGGTAACATCAATTTTGCGGAATCATTTCACCACTTTTTTAGCCCATCCTTTGCAAGGCCACAGGAGACAAGAAGTCTGACACATAGTCAACGCCTAGAGACGATGGTACAGGAGTATCTCCAAGTAAACATTGAAGCCACGACTGTGTCACTGGACCCTTGCTCTTTTTGGGCTTCCAATCTGGATAAATGGCCGGAGCTAGCCACTTACGCCTTGGAGATCTTGTCATGCCCCGCAGCCAGCGTTCTGTCTGAACGTGTGTTCAGCGCTGCTGGTGGTGTGCTGACAGATAAGCGCACGCGGCTCTCCACTGATAATGTAGACAGACTCACGTTCATAAAGATGAACAAATCATGGATCCGAAACGACTTTTCTACCCCTGTGTCATCCTGGGGAGAGTAAAAGCTTGATGATTGGTTAAAATCACCCTACCAACCGTTTTAAGCTTTCAAATTACTAATCATGTTTATCTGTATCTTGACTGGAAAATAATTTGGGCTTTGTAGCAGTGTGCAGCACTGATCCTATTAGGCCATCTATAATAAGCTTCACCAGATTTAAAATTAAAAATAATTTTTAGCTGCATCTAGCCCGGAAAATAATTTTGGGGCTCCGAGATGCGCAAGGCACATAAGTGCCTTCTTGCTGCACTACCTGCAGCATGACCCTCATATTGTCAGAATTCGAAGTAATCATGACTACTGGGTTGCCACACTCTTAGATCCCCCAAACTTTTCGATCAACCTTTTCATTTTAATAAAGACCAAAAAAATGGTCATTTTTGAAATTATAAGCATTAGCAGGTTGTTAGAAACTGAAATCAAACAGTTTTCAACTCAAAACTTTATTCTAGGTGATGTTACATTTTCACATAGGACCCCTTGTTCGAAAGGAGCTTCTGAACTCTCTCGTCCATTGAATTTGTCAGGTTTTGGATGGTTTCTGCTTCAATTGTTTTGCATGAAGACAGAATACCCTCCCAGAGCTGTTGCTTAGATGTGAACTGCCTCCCGCCATCATAGACACTCCTTTTAATGATGCTCCAAAGGTTCTGAATGGGGTAGAGGTCAGGGGAGCATGGGGGTCACACCATAAGTTTGTCCCCTTTTATGCCCATATCAGCCAGAGATGCAGATGTTTTATGTGCAGCATGAGATGGTGCATTATCATGCAGAAAAATGATCTTGCTGTGAAATACACGGTTCTTCTTCTTGAACCATGGCAGGAAGTGCTGTTTGAGAAAATCCACATACATTATGGAGTTCATCTTTAGCGCCTTCAGGGATCCTAAAGGGGCCGACAATCTCTCTCCCCATGATTCCAGCCCAAAACATTACTCCACCTCCTCCTTGTTGGCGCTGTAGCCGTGTTTGCGTGGGGTGTCCATCAACCAGCCATCCTCCACTCCATCCATCTGGACCATCGAGCGCTGCACGGCACTCATCCGTGAACAAAACAGTTTTGAAATCAGTCTTCATGTAATGTTTGGCCCACTGGAGCCGTTTCTGCTTGTGTGAAGTGGATAGAGGAGGTCGACAGGATGGCGCATGCACAGCTGCAAACCTCTGAATGACCCTGCATCTTGTTGTTCGGGGGACGTTGGAGGCACAAGCAGCTTCAAAAACTTGTCTGCTGCTATGACAAGGCTTTTTTGCCGCTGCTCTTTCAACCTGACGTAATTGCCTGTAGGAAAGAGTCCTCAATTTGCCCTTATCAGCACGCACACGTGTGTACTGTGAATCAGCTACATACTTCTTAATTGCCAAGACACTTCATCCTGATCATCGCACAATGTTGATTGTAGTCATGCCTTGACCTAAACACTCCACAATTTGTTGCTTCTCAGCAGCCGACACATCCTTTTTCTTTCCCATTTTGGCAGAAAATGTAGGCTGCTTAATAATGTGAGAGAGCCTTCTTAAGTAGTCTTGCCTTTCATTGGACACACCTGCCAAACTAATTAGCACAGGTGTCTGCAATTGCTTACAGTGATATAAAGAGCCCTGACACACATCACCATCAATGAGTTTAACTGACAAACAAACAAATTCTTCCCTTATCACTCCTAAACACTTTTTGTATAATAATTTGGAACGCAGTGTACATGTGCTTTTCCACAAAACACCAGTGGTTCACGTAGTGAATCTTACAGTTCTAACTTGCCAACCGTGGTCTGTATGGAGTTGTTCAATAAAGGGCCCAAAATTAAGATAACATAGATGGGAGAGGTCTCTATGAATAGGAATTCCTAAGTATTTGATACCCTGTGAGGGCCAGGCAAAGGGAAAGTTGGACTGGATGGAATCCTATATGGATTTGGGGAGGGAGACATCGAGGGCCTCAGACTTCGCTGCATTGATTTTAAAATTTTACCATGTAACAAAGTGATCTATTTCAGCCATAACAGCAGGGATGGATATATGTGATTGAGTGATATATACTAGGACATCATCAGCAAATAGAGAGCACTTGTACTCGGTGCCTCCCACCTCAATCCACCTAATATTGGGGTTATGGCGAATTGATGAGAGCAGGTGCTCCGTCACTAGGATGTATAAGAGAGGGGACAGAGGACATCACTGCCTTGTCCCATTGGTGATTGTGAAAGGTGATGAAAATGTTCTGACGCACCCCCTGGGCCTTGGGACACCCGGAGCCGGACCCTTTTTGGTGGATGCTGGTGGTTGTAGTCTTCGTGGCGGCGACCCAGTTCCGTGGCTCAGGGCGGTCAAACCAGTGGCGGAACTATTTATGTGGTTTTCAAGTTTAAATGTCCGACTACGCCACCCGTGGATTGCGGTCAGAGTGAACCGCCGCTACAGGGCAGACCACTGAGGCTGGTGTTGTGGGTGCAGCAGAGCGTAGCATAACTCCCCACGGGAGGAGTATAGCCTCAGGGCAGTGTATGCGGAGGATGGGGGTGATGGTGCAGGGCAGCAGCAGTAACGACACGGAGTCAGTGATGCAGTTCAGGGCCTTTACTCACAGTTCTTATTATCCAGACCACGTCTGCAGGTAACGGCTGCCCACGTCGTACTGTGCTCACCAGGTGAGGGGCTCAGACAACTCCCAGATAACTTTGGAGCACTTCACAGGACCCCCTTTGTGTGTCCTTTGTCTGGCCTTTCTTACCAACACTTCTGTCCGGCTGCCTCGGGCCTCCTCTTGGTAAACTTGGCGCCAGTTTCCCTGACCCTATGTGGTGCCTTCCTAGCGGGTGTAGCGAGGGGCTGCGCCACATAAAATGTCAGAGCCTCCGGTTTCTAGCTGAGGGTCGTTTCCTGCCTCCACTAGTTCGGGGACCGGTCTCCCCCTTTGGCCTGACCCCTCCACGCAGGTGGATTCGGGCGTGCGGTGGCGACTCGCCCGTCCGCACCCCTGGGATCCCTTCATTCCTCGTTCCTGGAGCCTTCTCCGCTCCTCTTCCTTCCTTCTCCCTCTTCCAGGCCTGGGCCTCTGTTACTAGGCCCGCCTCCGGAGCACAGCTCATGCAGAGCCCCTGCTCCCTGCCACTTCTGCTCAGACTTCTCTGCACTGAACTAAGATGGTGCCCACCTTTTATACTCCCTTCTCAATGCACCCAGGAACTGCTTCCTCCCTGCTCCTGCACTACAGGGTTCCCCTTCCTCAGTGTTCCCTCCCCCCACTCCAGCCAGGGACAGGGACTGTCGTGCCCATCTCAGGGGCATATTGGTCGCCCTGCCCCACGGCAATGTGGTGTAATGCATGCAGGTGTCGGGTCCTGATCCACACTCCATCCTTACCTGAGAGTGAGATATCACACCTCTGGGTGAGGTGCAATACGTCTGTAGCAACCGAGCCCTCAGGGTGCTACAGTTCCATTTATCTTCAGCCTAGGTGACGTATTGCGATACAGGGCCGTGATTTTGGCTATAAAAGGGTCCCCTAGACCCCTACCCCAAGCTTTTTAAGAGAATCATATATGGCGTGCCAGGAGACTCTATGGAATGCTTTCTCAGCATCCAACGAGAGTATCTAATTACAAATTTTTAACTGCATCTAGCCCAGGAAATACTTTGTGCCTAGTAGCAGTGTCTGCTAGTGAGCGGATTATCCCGGCTGTTAAGCAAGCTGCACCACCTGTAGTTTAGACACTTAATTTTTTCAAAGGAAATGCTTCGGGACCATGGGATACTTAGTGAAGAGCATCAGGAGGCACCCCAAGGCATAGGGGCTGGGACTGGCAGTAGGATGCCTTGCGGTGGACAGCCGAGCTCGATCCTTATAAAAGCTTTTTAACTGCAGCAGCTTTAGTGGACGCTACTGGAGCTGGAATTACCGCGGCTGCTGGCATGAGACTTGCCCTCCAATAGATCCTTGTAAATGGATTTAAAGTGTATTCATTCAAATTAGAGAGACAATTTAAATTAAAAAGCTTAGAGCTGCCTCCACCACAGGGGGGCTCGCTCGACCCACCAGCGGACAGGCACCAGTATTGGGAGAGGGGGGCTGGCCGTCAGGGTTCACCGCGGCTCTGGCACAAACCCGGCGACACGGAGGTGGCACGGGCAGGAGCGGACTGGCCGTGTCGGCTTCTCACTTTTTGGATTTCAGAAGGGCATGACATGCCTATATCTGTGTCTCCCCCTCCTTTTACTCCTCCACCTCTTTTATTTTCGCATGACTATATGTACTTGTCACTTTTCCATGTGTTAGTTATGTCTTCTGAGCAGTTTGTCAGCTTTTGGACACCTTTGAAGGTGTTTTCTATGTGTTTCTATGTGTTTTTGTTTGCCTGCCATTGGTTTTAACGGTGTTCGAAGGTGTTCGACGAACAGTTCGACGAACAGTTCGGCGAACACACGGGTGTTCGATGAACCGAACCGAACTCGAACACTACGGGGGTGGCTCAACACTAGTTGTCATGTCTCAATTGCTATGAGCGCCACCTAGTGGTCGGCGCTCATAGCACAGGATCATTTCTACTGCATACAGGCAATCTGCTCACCGCCTGTATGAAGTAGAAGCAATCAGACAACTGCTGCTTCTAGTCTCATATGAAGACTACTGAAGCAAGCAGTAAGTGTAAAAAAAATGTTTTTAAAAATATTAAAAAAATAAAAAATATATAAAAGTTTAAATCACCCCCCTTTCGCCCCATTCAAAATAAAATAAAAATTAAAAAAAAAACACATACACATATTTGGTATCGCCGCATTCAGAATCGCCCGATCTATCAATATAAAAAAATAATTAATCCGATCGGTAAACGGCGTAATGAGAAAAAAATTCTAAACTCCAGAATTACGTTTTCTTGGTCACCGCAACATTGCAATAAAATGCAATAACGGGAGATCAAAACATCGGATCTACCCCTAAATGATATCAATAAAAATGTCAGCTTGACATACAAAAAATAAGCCCTCACCCGGCCCCAGATCCCGAAAAATGGAGACGCTACGGGTCTCGGAAAATGGTGCCATTTTTTTTTCTTTTATCAAATTTTGTTGGTTTTTTTTCACCACTTAAATAAAAAAGAACCTTTACATGTTTGGTGTCTATGAACTCGTAATGACCTGGAGAATAATAATGGCAGGTCAGTTTTAGCAATCAGTGAACGTGGTAAAAAAAGAACCCAGAAAACAAATGTGGAATTGCATTTTTTTTGCAATTTCCCCGCACTTGGAATTTTTTCCCCATTTTCCAGCACATGATATGGTAAAATCAGTGATGTTGTTCAAAAGTACAACTCGTCCCGCAAAAAATAAGCCCTCACATGGCCATATTGAACAAAAAATACAAATGTTCTGGCTCTGGGAAGAAGGGGAGCAAAAAATGAAAATGCAAAAACAGAAAGACCCAAGTTCATGAAGGGGTTGTTATGTTGCTAAAGTCTAGGGGTACCATCGAAAAAAATGATTTTCGATTTTAGTGGTTACCTTTAATTATCATAAGCCTCAGTTGGCAATCTTCATTCCTTCTTTCAATTTCAGTTTACTGCCTGACCTAAGTTTCAGTTTTTTTTCTCTTGAGAGCATCCCTCTCAGTAATATAGGCTGGATGTAAGGTCTGTGTTTATCCAAAGTGCTGCGGTATTTCCTTGCTTTTATATTTAGCATTGCCCTAATACTTCACTACTATCCTCCTTGTTTTCTTTTCTTAGACTCATACTTTATGTTGTTTCAGGTAGAGATTTCAGCAGGCTCCTTATCAGCAGAGTGAGGATTACAATGACAAGTAACCCCTCTATATACAGCTGATAACACGGGATCCACCAATTATAAGATGTGATGTCACAGCTGTCCCTGCTCCCCTTTCCTTCCCAATGATCTTTTAACAAGCTCAATATAAAAAAAAGCTTGGGGTCTGTTCATTGTGGCTATGTACATGTGTTTTTTACTAGAACAACAGGAAGTTAGAGTCTAAAGAAAGAACCAGTGGCCAGTGTGAAAATTGAAAGATTTTTATTTTTTATTTTTAATACAGTTTGCAATATTAAAAAAATTGCCAAAAATTAAAAAAAAAATACAAAACAAAAACCTTATTTAAGCAATTGGTAATTTTCTGATGATAGCTTCATTTTAAATATAAAATAATTATATATATTTAGTATGAGACAAAGTAAATTCACAGAACACAATATTTTTTGGGACCGTAAATCGGTCCTACATTGTGCAGCATGTGTCTGGCTTTCTGCAGGATCCATTCAGACGTATGGAACAGTCACATACATTTCTGCCACTAATCTGCCTTGTGGAGAAAGATGATTTTTGAGCTTTTCTACCTAAAATAGAATAGTTTTTATTGGTCACAGCCTAAGGCCTCATTCAGATGTCCATTTTTGATGTACGTTTTCTAACTGTGCTTTCACGTATCGAACACATACCCAGGCTACTATCAAGATAGTACAGCTAGTACTGCAGTATGGGGGCCAGGAATTTCACAAAGTAGACATAGAAGTCCCAGATTTAACAACAACTTTAAAGGTCTTTTGCAAGTTAATAATTTGGCAGTATATGGTGAGAGACCACAAGTATGGCCATGTAAACAAGACTTAACTATACTTTTGTCTTGGCCCTTGTTGATCACATGTAGCATGTTGATGGAGTCAAGAGCTGATTTTGTAATAACAAATTACCCATCGGGTAAGTAAGCCCAATTTAATGGATATTGTGATTAAAACTTGACTTTTGTTAGAATTATTTAATAAACATGGCTTAACAAATTAAAGATTAAAAATACTAGAGTGGTATTGCTGTATGAAATTTCTTTAGGATTCCTCTATGGGATATCACTATCCCATAGCTAACAATTCTCCTACCTAGATTAATGGGGTTAGCCTCAGTCCACTGATGAAGCCTGTCATGGCGAAACATGTTGAGGAGGCTATGAGCAAATCTTAAATTAGCTTTAGTGGTCTTGCAATTGGTACCTATGAATTATCCTTAGAAAGCTGCCCTAGCTAGTGGACTGCAGTCATTAATCTAGGTAGGAGAATTGGAGAATTTGCAGTCCACTAGCTAGGGTAGCTTTCTAAGGATAATTCATAGGTGACATGTTTCACCATGACAGGCTTCATCAGGGGACTGAGGCTATCACAATTAATCTAGGTAAGAGAATTGTTAGCTATGGGATAGTGATATCCCATAGAGGAATGCTAAAGAAATTTCATACCGCAATACCACTCTAGTATCTTTAATTTGTTCGGCCATGTTTATTAACTAATTCTAACAAAAGTTTTCATCACAATATCCCTTAAGTTGGGTATACTTACCCTCTGGGTAATTTGTTATTACGATTTTTCATCCCTAAAAGAGTGTTGTTAGACACTTAGTTTTTTTGAAGAGCTGCTTTTGGGGACCCCATTATATATCAAGTTGATTTCTTTTTCACTATACTACAAAAGCCAGAATTGCAAAGCAGAAGGGATTCTACGAGTTAAGGTACTGTTCTTAAAATGTGCAGAAGCTTTTCTATAACCCCCTTGTGATCATTTTCCTCTACATATCCATGTTCCCTTGGTGCATTCAATAGTCATAAATACACAGTAAGAACATAGCTAAATGGCCTTTATGTAATCATTATGTTTGAAATATTCCACAATCCTTGTTTCCTTGCGGTAATGTGAATACACTTTACCTTCTATAGCTATATTTATTTTAGCTGACCTCATTCCAGTTTCTGTTCTGCCTCCGCCCGTTGTTGGATCCATTTTCTCTCTTCTTCTTTTTTTTTTGTTTTAGTCACACTCACAAATCCAAATACAGCACATCCACTTCTGCACCCACATCCAAACCACACCATCCATTCCACCCATAGTGGAGAGCCAAAGACAATCTCCGTCTGGAACAGCGCACCTTCCCAGAACTGCCTGGGATCTATGTTTTCACTTAGCCATTCTAAACTAATTTGCTAGAGTCGTCCATCCTACGGTTTGGAACAGGTGGGGATGGATTTGCTTATGTGCTTCTGTCAAGAGCATTGTTGTAACATTTTAACTTGCTTGTGATGTCCCTCGGACATTCCTCACATCCTTCTATTGTTTAGAACAGTCTTCTAATACATCAGATTGTTAATGTTAAGGATTTTTTCACTGCAGGAATACATGTCTGGCTTGAACATTTGCTGCAAATCACATTTGTTTAGTTTCATTATGTCCTGATGAATTACTGGGTTCTCAAAAGATCAAAGACCTGGACCTACAGCCAAGCTGACCACACTCATAGTCATGGCAGCCATGAACAAACAGTAAATGCTACCATATCACAGGTAAACTATACTTAATTTTTTCTTTGCAAAGCTTCTTTTCTTTACTGTTTCTTACATATTTATCTAAGCAATAAAAATGGTCAATTTTAAAGGGAGTCTGTCAGCACAGGTGCCTGGTACACCATTGGTAAGACTAAACATCTCAGTGCACCTTCCCACCTGATTGTTTTGTACTATCTCTGCTTCCCTCTACCTTGATGGACAATTCTGGCCTTAGAGGGTCCAGAGAAAGGTGGAGAATGATGGCAGTATAATTTTCAGCAGTATCCACCTATTTGGGGCAAGCAACAAAACTCAATTACAATTTGGTGCCCACCTCAAATAGGCAGATACTGTCGAAAATGGTGTTCGACAGAGTACACAGTGACTTTCTCTACAATCGTCAGCTCAAACATCTGAATCCTGTTTTTCAGGGCTTCAGATGTAAGCATCAACGGAGCCACTGATGAGTGAACGAAACGTGATATGAAACCCATCTTAGTCCACCGCATATAGACAGATATTTCTATTTTAACCATAAAACTGCAAATAAGTGTTTGAAAAACAATTTTTCAAATATTCTCCTGACTCAAAAATTGAAAACTAAAAGGAGGAGTCCATGGCATGAAATTAAAGTTGGTGTCCGGAACGTTAACACTGATGGCCTATCCTTAGTACAGGTCATCAATGTCTGATCGGTGGGGGTGCGACACACTACATCCCCGCTGATCAGCTGTTCTGGGAATTGCTGATTGGTGTTGGCGGGGGCGTCATGTGTAACACCCCCACCGATCAAACATTAATGTCCCATCCTAACAGTAGGCCGTCAATAGGGATGAGTGGACCCGTGGAAGTTCGGGTTCTGGTACCTGACCGGAAATTTATTCTAAAGTTCGGTTCGGGAACCAGGACTATAACCGAACTTGGAACCCCATTGAAAACAATGGGGACCCGAACTTTTGATGTGGAAAATTCTCTCTCTCTCGTCCCAAACTTACTCCGCAACTCCGAACATTGCAACGGACTTCCGGGAGAAGTCCGTGTTCGTTAGTTAGCACCGGACACTAACTGTACGATATGAACCCCAAACGTTTAAGTTCGGGTTCGCTCATCTCTAGCCATCAATGTTAAAGTCCCAAATAACCTCTTTAATACTCCATAACAAGAAAACTAATAAAAATGACTTACCCACCCCCCCAAAAAAATTGCCACTAAATTCTTTTTAAGGAGGAAACTGTTTTCCAAACTGAAAATTTTTGGGAGAAAATCATGTAAAAAAACCATAAGACAACATTCTCATCTCTATCTTTCTAGATTTGCTGTGCTGGAAAGATGCCTGAGTCTCCCACTGGCTTAGAATAAGGTCCGTCATGGTTCTTTCATGGTTGCATGGCTACTTTTGCTGTCAAATCTGATGGAACTTCTGATGTTACATGCAGTGTATTATTTTACTGGCATCAATTATAACAGATCCCCGCCGTGACATTGCAAACTTATACACGTCGCTATTCTATGTATACTTATTTAATCAGTACCTTTCACTGTGCTATTTCCAACCATTGTTTTTAGACATATTCTGTATAATTCAATCTGTGCATTTCTTATAATAATTGCTTGGAACAGATTACACTTTGTTTCTTCAAGGCAGACATACTGGACCTGGGAGAATTTAACATTAAATTAAATTATAGTTATTTGACTTGAAACAACTTTGCGATCTCCAAACTTTGAACTACTGGAATTTGTAACAGATTTAGTCCCTTTTTTAAATGCAAATGTTCATTGGATATTAAGCTTGTAACAATTATAAAAACAAAGGCGTGCCCGACCAGAATTATTATATAGTATATAAATATTATTACTACTAACATGAAATACTCAGACTTTATTAACCAGGTTTTGCCCCCTTAAATGACTGTTTAACATGCAGTAGCTATTTCATTTACAGAGAAAAATCTGTAAACCTTCCAGAGCAAACATTTCTTAGAAGCTGAGGCACATTCACAAGTAACTGAGTGTTCAACGCGGTCGGTGTTTTGCATTTTGCGATGGCAAAGTTAATAAAGCGTAAAATGGAGCCATGTTTTAAAATAAAGTTGAAAACAGAGTTTGGCCGGTTATAATTCTCTAAGGCAGAAAAAATTACAAGTCAACTCTACGGCCATTTAGACAACTGTGTAATGGAAAATGGTTTGCGTGGCATTGCAGCAGGTAATGCCTATCACTCATCCATTGAATAAGTGATAAATGTTAGACTGGTTAAAATATGAACACTGGGATCACAATGGATCACTAGAATAAGGAGCTCCAGAAAAGGGAAAGGATGTTCATCGAAGACCATTGGGATGAACTAGAACAGCAATTGTAAGCCAGGTCTTTGGTCCACAATCAGTGTTCGATGAAAATCCTTTTCTGTCCCCCTACCATCAATAGATAGACTTGGGCAAAAGACAAAAAAAAAGAAAAACTGAAACAAATATATTTGTTAATATTTTTTAAAAGTAAACCAGTAATACTAAAAAAAAAACTACAAAAAAATATTGTGTGTGAAATAAAAAATAAGCCAAATTATTTGAAAGTTGATGGTAAGATTTGCTTGTAGCGCTATTCTTCTCAATCCAATCAACAGACCTCACTTTAAGGTCTCACGCAGATGTCCAAGCAAATTGGTCCGATCTTGGACTGCAATACACGGACTGGCCGTGGCTCTCCCGACCTGAGCATATGTCTATGAAGCTGTCACACTCGGGTCGGAATAGCCGCGGCCAGTTCCTGCATTGTAGTCCGACATTGGGCCAATTTGCACGGACATCTGCAGTAGACCTAAGGCAATGAAGTCTGTTGTAGAAAAGATCTGGCGCTACACTCTGACTCTTATTGCCACAATAGCCTTAATGGGGATGTCTGGTTTAAACAAATTATCACTCATCCATAGGATAGGTGATAACTTGTTGATTGTGGGGGTCCGACTACTGAGACCAGTACTGAACAGCAGAACAGGAAACCTTTATTTTCGTAAAAATGGAGCAGCAATGTGAAAGTGAAATCTGTGCTCCACTAATGGGGCTGTCAAGCGCTGCACATGGCTTTCTCTTGCAGCTCCATAGGGAATGAATGGACCATCAGTCAGTCATCTGACCTGTCACGCCATCTTGTAACAGGGATAAAAGTTCCCTGATTTGCTGATTGGTGCAGGTCCCAGCAGTGGGACACCCACTGATTAACAAGTTATAACAGGCAACCACCTTAAACTTTAAAAAGTATCT
The DNA here is from genome assembly GCF_046119375.1 of Phyllobates terribilis. Classification (NCBI taxonomy): domain Eukaryota; kingdom Metazoa; phylum Chordata; class Amphibia; order Anura; family Dendrobatidae; genus Phyllobates; species Phyllobates terribilis. Next base: position 83,712,707 of record NW_027362764.1, read on the forward strand.
AAGGCTTTTATTTCCAGGTTAACAAATATGATATTCATAAGATATAACTTGCATTTTATATGTACAAAGCAAGATGATAGGTTCTAGGCAATTGGGCAAATCGGACAGCAGTAGAAAGACACTCAAATATAAGGGGAGCTAAGTGAGATTTTAAGTATCTTTGAGATTGAGGTCTTTTCTCAGGATTGACTATTGCAATGAAGTTATTGAAGAACCCCAGATTACTAGATCTTAGACTGTTGTACTGGTGGACCTTAAATGGTCGTCCCATCATCCCCGTCATCATATGTCTTATTAATGAGGGTCCTGTGCTCAGACCCTCTCCAAAAGTGAGAGAAGGAGCCATTACAAAGCAGCAGATCTCTCTATGTCAGACTGAGGCTGACCAAGGATTTACCAGAAAGCCGGATATCTGAGTGGTTGGCACGTAATACTACATTCCAGCACAATTGCATAACATAAAGTAATTATCCAAGCCAATCACTTCAGTAACAAGAACAACCCGATAATACAAATCCAAGGATGTGAGGAATTTCAAATTCCCCGCTGTTCCCCAGCAAATCCATCAGTAGAAAGCCAAAGGACTACAGCCAGTGGATTTCACCCAACAAAGTAGAGCAAAAGTTGAAGTCCAACATCCCAGCCATGGACCACATTCTTTACTTACACTCCCTACAGGAAAAGCTGGACCCAAACTCTAATTTTTACAGGACCTATGACAAGTAATACAGTGACCAAAATCCCGCTCCTGCCACCAAAAAGCTTGTCGGACAGAAGGTCGTAAATACCAAAGGAAATACATGGCCTGAAAATAAACTTTCCGTTGGAAAGATGACTTCTCTGATCTGGTTCTAACTAAAAGTGAAACTTTATGAAGTAACAACCGGGCTGAGTGATGTCCTAAATAATTGATTAAGACAGTGGCTGTATTATTCCCAAGGATTTTCTGGGCAAAGAAATCTAAAGTGTTTTCCCAAAAAATTCATATTTATACTTGATGCATTTTATTTTTTGTAAATCTGAATTTCAAATGGATTTTATCTAAATATAATTAATTCCTTGGAAGAAAAAGAAAACATTTTTATACTGTAGAACTGACAATGTTGGTTAGAAGGTCATTATAGTGTATGGATGTTCTGTAGTGTTGAGCGAACATGCTCGACACTGCTCGGTACTCGCCCGAGCATCACGCTACTCGGGATGTTCGGCGAGCACCGAGCATTTCCGGGTTACTCGGGCGGGAGCTCGGGTCTCTGCCCTGCACGTTTGGCGCTCAATGAACATGCAGGGATTGCCAGCCAGTCACTGTAATGCTGCAGCCATGTTGGTTGTGGGCATTACAGTGATTGGCTGGCCGCACAGAGTCACCTCGAGTATTTAAAACGGGGCGCCGCCATCTTGGACACAGTCGCTCCGGATTAGACAGTGTAGGGACAGCGCTGCTGATTTAGGGAGAGATATAAACTGCGAAATAGTTAGTGTAGGGTCTGTAAAGGCTGCCAGAACAAACAAACAGTCCTTTTCAGGACTAATATCCATCCCAGATACCAGGCAGGCAGGCTGTATAGGAGACACAGTGGTTATACCAGCAAACGCGGCATTACAGTCCTGTGTGCTCCTGTTGCTGAAATTGCTGGACTTAGCACCAGGTGTCGGGGGCCAGGAAAAATCCTTTTTTTTTCATCTAAATCCTCCTTTTTTTTTCCTCCTTCACACTATACAAATGCCCGTCTTATTAACCTTTTGGTGTGTCCCCGCTCCCCACCAAAAAAAAAAAGCGTGTCTCTGATTTTTCAGACACAAATATAACTGTTGAAAATAGACTGGTGTAGGCTAGAGAAACAGAAGTGTTGTTTTGCACTTCCACAGTTCAAACCTCTGTATTATCCATTTTGGGCCATTTGTATCTAAAAAACAAACAGTTTGAGTGTGTCGCTCACTGTTCAGCCGCAAATATCTCTATTTAAAAAAGTGTGGTATACCCCAGTAAACAATAACTCTGGTTTTGCCATCCCACGGTAAAAAATCTCTATTATTCAGGTTTTGGTAGTTTTTTCCGTAAAGAAAAACAGTAGTGTCTCCTGACTGTTGTGACACAAAAATATATCTGTTGAAAATAGTCTTGTGTAGGCCCGACATCCCAGTGTGGTTTCGCAGTTCCACGGGTCAAATCGCTGTACTATCCAGTTTTGGGCCTTTGGTTACCAAAAAAAAAGCAGTTTGAGTGTGTCGCTCACTGTTCAGCTGCAAATATCTCTATTTAAAAAAGTGTGGTATACCCCAGTAAACAATAACTGTGGTTTTGCCATCCCACGGTAAAAAAATCTCTATTATTCAGCTTTTGGTAGTTTTTTCCATAAAGAAAAACAGTAGTGTCTCCTGACTGTTGTGACACAAAAATATATCTGTTGAAAATAGTCTTGTGTAGGCCCGACATCCCAGTGTGGTTTCGCAGTTCCACGGGTCAAATCGCTGTACTATCCAGTTTTGGGCCTTTGGTATCTAAAAAAAAAGCAGTTTGAGTGTGTCGCTCACTGTTCAGCCGCAAATATCTCTATTTAAAAAAGTGTGGTATACCCCAGTAAACAATAACTGTGGTTTTGCCATCCCACGGTAAAAAATCTCTATTATTCAGCTTTTGGTAGTTTTTTCCGTAAAGAAAAACAGTAGTGTCTCCTGACTGTTGTGACACAAAAATATATCTGTTGAAAATAGTCTTGTGTAGGCCCGACATCCCAGTGTGGTTTCGCAGTTCCACGGGTCAAATCGCTGTACTATCCAGTTTTGGGCCTTTGGTATCTAAAAAAAAAGCAGTTTGAGTGTGTCGCTCACTGTTCAGCCGCAATTATCTCTATTTAAAAAAGTGTGGTATACCCCAGTAAACAATAACTGTGGTTTTGCCATCCCACGGTAAAAAATCTCTATTATTCAGCTTTTGGTAGTTTTTTCCGTAAAGAAAAACAGTAGTGTCTCCTGACTGTTGTGACACAAAAATATATCTGTTGAAAATAGTCTTGTGTAGGCCCGACATCCCAGTGTGGTTTCGCAGTTCCACGGGTCAAATCGCTGTACTATCCAGTTTTGGGCCTTTGGTATCTAAAAAAAAAGCAGTTTGAGTGTGTCGCTCACTGTTCAGCCGCAAATATCTCTATTTAAAAAAGTGTGGTATACCCCAGTAAACAATAACTGTGGTTTTCCTCTTCCACGGTTCTAATCTACTCTTTATTACCCTTTTTCCATTGATAGTGCAAGTGTAAGCTATTTTACTTCATTTACAATGGGCAAGGCGCGTGGCAAGGGACGTGGAAGTGGACGTTCTGGTGATGGTTCGTGCAGAGGACGGGGCCGTGGCCAAGGTGAAAATGTGCCACAACCAACAGCCACATCTTCTCGCTCCCACTTCTTGACCGAATTACTAGGGAAGCACAGAACAACACCAGTATTGAGAACTGATCAGTGTGAACAGGTTATTAATTGGATAGCAGATAATACTTCCAGTTACCTGGGCACCACCACCTCCGGTCTGTCTTCCACACGGTCAACTCTTAGTAGCCGTGAGTCACGACCGCATACTCCTCCTGACCCTGATGCTCCTTCCTCCCACCATGCCGAGTGTCGTCAGACAGGAAGTGATCCCACACTTGGACACTCTGAAGAGCTGTTCACTGGTCCATTTCCATATTTGGGCCCCTCGCCTGATACGCTTGAAGTGGTGGAAGAGGAGATCCCATGTTGCGATGCCCAAATATTTGAACAGCCACGGCCACAGGAAGTCGACGTTGGCAATCTGTCACAAGAGGTGGACGATGACGAGACACAATTGCCAGGAAGTGAGGAGGAGGATTGTGGTGCGCAAGTGGAAGAGGAGGAGGTGGTGGATGATCTAGTAACTGACCCAACGTGGAAGGAGGACATGCAGAGTGAGGCCAGCAGCACACAGGGGGAGGGAGGCAGAGTACCCCAACAGGCAGGAAGAAGCAGTGTGGTGGCCGCAGACAGAAGGCGGGCAATAGTTCCCCGTAACACCAACACGAGGGACGTTGCCAGTACAACCGGTAGGTCTTCCAGAGTCTGCAATTTTTTTAAAGACTCTGCTGATAACCCCAAAAAGGCCATATGTTCCACCTGCCATGCCAGCATCAGCAGGGGTGACAAAACTACCAGCCTGACCACCACCAGCATGATCAGGCACATGGCAGCAAAGCACCCGACTTTGTGTGGCGAAACCCAGGGTCCACGACCAGTGTCAGCGGGTGTCACCACTGCTTCTTCCACTGTTGTGCGTGCAATAGAACCCCCTGTTGTGTGTGCAAGGCAATCCCCTGTCCATACTGCATGTAAAGATGCCCCCTCCTCTCAGTCGTCACTTGTTATGGCAGTTTCTCAAGAAACAGTATAAACGTCCACGTCCACGTCTCACCGCAGCGTTCAATTGTCCATATCCCAGACCTTTGAACGAAAGCGGAAATTCGCAGCTAACGCCCCACAGGCCACAGTCCTAAATTCGCACATTTCACGACTGCTTGCATTGGAAATGCTGCCTTTTAGGCTGGTGGAGACGGAATCCTTCCACAATCTTATGGCGGTGGCCGTCCCTCGGTACTCGGTCCCCAGCCGACACTATTTTGCCCGGTGTGCCATCCCCGCACTACACAAGCACGTGTCCCAAAGAATCTGCCGTGCCCTCAACAACGCAGTTACTGGGAGAGTCCACCTGACAACGGACACGTGGACAAGTGCTTGTGGCCAGAGACAGTACATCTCTCTGACGGCACACTGGGTAAACATAGTGGAAGCCGGGACCCAGTCGGACCTTGGGACGGAACACATCCTCCCCACACCGAGGATTGCGGGCCCTATGTCTGTCAGAGTTGCCCCCACAGTGTACAGCTCCTGCGCATCCTCCTTCTCCTCCTCCTCCTCATGTTCAGCCTCCATCTCAGTTATCACCACATCAGTTACAAGCTGGAAGCATTGCAGTACTGCCTCCGCCAAGCGGCAACAGGCTGTGCTGAAACTCATAAGCTTAGGTGATAAACCTCACACTGCTTGTGAGTTGTGGACAGCTGTGAAAGAGCAGGCAGATCTGTGGCTGAGACCGCTGAACCTACATCCCGGCATGGTCGTGTGTGACAATGGCCGTAACCTGGTGGCGGCTCTGAGGCGAGGTGAGATCACACACGTACAATGCCTGGCTCATGTGCTTAACCTCGTGGTTCAGCGGTTTCTTAAATCGTACCCCGAGTTGCCAGATCTGCTCGTGAAAGTACACCGCCTGTCAGCTCATTTACGCAAGTCGGCTACAGCTTCCGCCGCCCTTGCTGTGTTGCAGCAGCGTTTGCAGCTTCCGGCACACTGACTGGTGTGTGATGTCCCCACATGTTGGAACTCTACCCTCCACATGTTGCAAAGGATTTGTGAGCAGAAGAGAGCAGTTGTGGAGTACCAGCTGCAACAAGGCCGTCGATATTCAGGTCAGACTCCACACATAAGACCTCAGGAGTGGACCTGGATGTCTGACATATGTACCATCCTGACAAACTTTGAGGAGGCCACCAAGATGGTGAGTGGCGATGACGCCATCATTAGTGTCAGCATCCCACTTGTCTGTCTTTTGCAACGCTCTCTGCAGAGAATTAAAGAGGAGGCATAAAGCCAGAGTATGATGAGATGGATCAACAAGCCGTAGCGGGCGATTACACACAGCCCAGCCTCATCTCATCCCAACGTGCATTGGGGGACAATGAGGGAGAGGAGGAGGAGGAGGAGGAAGAACAGGAGCTGCTATCATGCGTTGTAGACGGTAGTACCTGTACAAGTGTCATACCGTCGGTTCATCGTGGGTGGCCTGAGGACAGGGGGGAGGAGGAAGAGGAGGAGGAGGAGAGCATCAGTCGTCATCTTGGTGAGGACACGGAAATCTTGCCCGTTACCAGTCTGGCACGCATGGCTGACTTTATCTTACGCTGCCTTAACCGTGACCCTCGCGTTGTCAAAATGTTGGGTGACAGTCATTACTGGTTGGTGACACTTGTAGACCCCCGCTACAAGGAGAACTTTCACTCTCTTATTCCTGAGGTGGAGAGGTCTACAAAAATGGGGCAATACCAGAAGGCCCTTGCTGCAGAACTCTTAAAAAAATTCCCATCTGAACACACTAGCGGCAGAGGTCACAGTTCGTTGCCCAACCAAGGCGTACAGGCGAGAGAGATGCAACTCCAATCCAGCAGAGGCAGGAGAACACTGTCAACGTTCTGGGACAGTTTTCTGACACCCGCCCAGCTGGCAGGCCCTGAGGCGCGGGGTACTCTCACAAGGAGTGGAAAGTTTCAAAAGATGGTGAGGGAGTACCTTGCCGATCGTACCAGCGTCCTCCGTGATTCCTCTGTGCCTTTTAATTATTGGGTATCCAAGCTGGACACTTGGAATGAACTCGCTCTGTACGCCTTGGAGGTCCTGGCCTGCCCTGCCGCTAGCGTGTTATCGGAGCGTGTTTTTAGTGCCGCTGGGGGAATTATAACTGATAAGCGCACTCGCCTGTCAACTGACAATGCTGACAAGCTGACCCTTATCAAAATGAACAAGGGCTGGATTGGGCCAGACTTCTCATCACCACCAAATGACAGCAGAGTAACATAAAGTCAAATCCACTGTGTTATTTCGGGAGGTGTATTCACATGCACCGCTTCACACCCACACATGGGTATACGCTTCCTCGTTTCGGCTGTTTAATCTTCTTCTCCTTATCCTCAGCCTCCACCACCACTATACCACCAGGGTGCCAGCATTGCAAGTTCCTCCGTCCTTATTTTTGGCAGCTTTTGCTTGCAAGGCATAAGCAAATACTATGGGACACCCACTCCCCAATAATGGGACTTATGTTTGTAATATGCTGTACTGCATGGCTCTTGTAAGGGGCATTGCAAGTTGCTCCGTCCTAATTTTTGGCAGCTTTTGCTGGGAAAGCATAAGCAAATACCATGGGACACCCACTCCCCAATAATGGGACTTATGTTTGTAATATGCTGTACTGCATGGCTCTTGTAAGTGGCATTGCAAGTTGCTCCATCCTAATTTTTGGCAGCTTTTGCTGGGAAAGCATAAGCAAATGCTATGGGACACCCACTCCCCAATAATGGGACTTATGTTTGTAATATGCTGTACTGCATGGCTCTTGTAAGGGGCATTGCAAGTTGCTCCGTCCTAATTTTTGGCAGCTTTTGCTGGGAAAGCATAAGCAAATACTATGGGACACCCACTCCCCAATAATGGGACTTATGTTTGTAATATGCTGTACTGCATGGCTCTTGTAAGGGGCATTGCAAGTTGCTCCGTCCTAATTTTTGGCAGCTTTTGCTGGGAAAGCATAAGCAAATACTATGGAACACCCACTCCCCAATAATGGGACTTATGTTTGTAATATGCTGTACTGCATGGCTTTTGTAAGGGGCATTGCAAGTTGCTCCGTCCTAATTTTTGGCAGCTTTTGCTGGGAAAGCATAAGCAAATACTATGGGACACCCACTCCCCAATAATGGGACTTATGTTTGTAATATGCTGTACTCCATGGCTCTTGTAAGGGGCATTGCAAGTTGCTCCGTCCTAATTTTTGGCAGCTTTTGCTGGGAAAGCATAAGCAAATACCATGGGACACCCACTCCCCAATAATGGGACTTATGTTTGTAATATGCTGTACTGCATGGCTCTTGTAAGGGGCATTGCAAGTTGCTCCGTCCTAATTTTTGGCAGCTTTTGCTGGGAAAGCATAAGCAAATACTATGGGACACCCACTCCCCAATAATGGGACTTATGTTTGTAATATGCTGTACTGCATGGCTCTTGTAAGGGGCATTGCAAGTTGCTCCGTCCTAATTTTTGGCAGCTTTTGCTGGGAAAGCATAAGCAAATACTATGGGACACCCACTCCCCAATAATGGGACTTATGTTTGTAATATGCTATACTGCATGGCTCTTGTAAGGGGCATTGCAAGTTGCTCCGTCCTAATTTTTGGCAGCTTTTGCTTGGAAAGCATAAGCAAATACCATGGGACACCCACTCCCCAATAATGGGACTTATGCTTGTAATATGCTGTACTGCATGTGACGCGCCCCCTGGGCCGTGTGTACACGTGTGTGGGATACCCGGTGCCGGGTCTCTGGGGTCTGTAGTCTCCGTGGCGGTGACCCGGTCCCGTGGCTCAGGCTGGTCAAACCAGTGGCAGTCTTTCTTAGGTTTTGAGGTTAATTGTCCGACTGCGCCACCCGTGGATTGCGGTCAGGGAGTACCACCGCTGCGAGGTTGACCGCTGAGGCTGGTGTTGTGTGCGCAGCATAGAATGGGATAACTCCCCTCGGGAGGAGTATAGCCTCAGGGCAGTGAGTGTGGATGATGGGGGTGATGGTGCACGAGCGCAGCAGGAATGACTCAGAGTCTTTGCAGTGCAGTTCAGGGTCTTTACTGATGATTATAAGGTAGACCCTCCCGGGAGTACTGGCTAGCATAAGAGGCCTGGTCAGTCTGTGAGCAAGCAGGAGTTCCCCTGGCCAGGTGGAGTTGTAGGCCTCCCCGTCTGTCTGCACTCTTCCTGGCTACCTTGCTGTAAGCGGGTAGAAGTAGCCCACGTCCCTGAGTGTACCGTGTAGTGCTCACCCGTATGGCTGGTGACTTGGGGCCTTCTGTTAGCCTCCGCTCCACGACGGCGGTGCTGGTCCCTTACTTGTGACTGAGCCTCCGGGCTTCTATGGCCAGAGGACCTGAAATCCCCTGCCGGCTGGTTTCTGCTGCTGGATATATAAGTCCTCACAGCTTCGGACTCCTGTGTCCGGTTCCTAAAGTCTTCTGCCAGGGCAAGCTCTGCTCAGCTTCCAGCCCCTGATCTTTAGCTCCTAGCTCCTACAGAGCTCCTTGCTGTTACTTTCCCTTGCTCTCACTCTGACTCTGATTGTTCTCTGACTCACTCAACCCCGCCCCAGATCCAGTTTATAAGGGCAGAATTCTCCCCTCCCAGGATTGGGGCAGGAGGATGTTGCATGTTTAAGGGATCCTGACCAGGAAACCTCCCACTTGCTCTCCGACGTAATATCTCTATTACTGTGGTGACCAGACCCCTGGGGTGCCACACATGGCTCTTGTAAGGGGCATTGCAGTTCCTCATAATTTTTGGAAAGCCTTCCATTCACTGCTTAGGCCAACAGTGCACGGGAGACCCAGTTGCTATAAATGGAAAAAAAGGTTTAGTTAATGCCCTCTGACCTCCATGTTATTTCCAAGGGGCATTGGAGTGGCTCGAAATTTTTGGTAGGCATTGCACTCACTGTATGCCTTATAACTGTGTAGCCGAACCGCTCCTTTTGTTACAGAAACATATCCTACAAGACATATCTGGTTGACTGGCCTGATATTGATGTGAATGGTCCCTGTTCCTCCTGCTCTTTCTCCTTTGCCACTACCTCATCCATCATTTATCACCTGAAGCTTTGTTTTAACGGGAGTCATAGAACTTGGATAGTAGCAGGAAAACATCCAGCAATCCTCGGAGGAGGTAGGATATGCGCCAAAACGCTGACCACCTCAGGCCTAGCCGCTACTACATACATGCGCTTGCATTACAACAAAACAAAGCAGATGCTAACTTCTATCATCCTCATCATGCTCCTCACCTTGGCACTCTCAACTCCCCTGATGGAGAAGCCAGGGCCCACCGGAGGAGTCTGATAGTCAGGTGGGCTCGGCCAATGCTGCCCTAAAGCAGGCCAGGCTAAGAAAAGTGTGGGAAAGGTTACCGGGACAAATAGGGGTGGCTGGGGACCGAGTATGGACACCCGGCCACCCCCTGGAGGCTGGGGAGCAAGCGGGGACACCCGGCCACCAGGCGGCTGGGGACTGAGTATGGATACCAGGCCGCCGACACAGCCATGGCGTGGTGGCCAGATTCCGCCTCCACATGCCTAAAAGGCCCAATTTAAAGTGCAAGCAAGCAAGCAGTATGGTATTGCAGCCTGGGGGTGGGTGGGTGGCAGGCTGCATACTTGCGCTTGCATTGCAAGGAATGGGAGAAGTACAATTGAACACTGCCCTGGGACAAGGACTTGAATGGGGATAGTTGCAAGTCTGCAACGACAGGTGCAAGGTGGGAGGCATCTTCGCATGTACCATGAACAGGGGTTTGGCATGCACACACTACAGCGGAATAGGCTCTCCTTCCCACTAAATGCACTGGGGAGGGCACAGGTAATGTTTTGGTATACGCGCTTAATCTTATGTATAAGGCACACCAGGACAAATATGGGCGGCTGGGGACTGAGTATGGATACCTCGCTGCCGAAGCAGCCATGAGGTAGTGGCCAGCTTCGGCCTCCTCCAAACTAAAAGGCCCCATTTCAAGTGCAAGCTAGCAGTATGGAATTGCAGTCTGGGGGTGGGTGGGTGGCTGGCTGCACACTTACACTTGCATTAAAAGAAAACATAGCAGATGCTAACTTCTGTCATCATCATCATGCTCCTCACCTTGGCACTCTCAACTCCACCGATGGAGAAGTCAGGGCCCACCGGAGGAGTCTGGTTCTCTGGTGGGCTCGTCCAATGCTGCCTAAAGCAGGCCGGGCTAAGAAAAGTGTGTGGGGGGATGTTCCAAGGAGAAATAGGGGCGGCTGGGGACCGTTTATGGACACCCGGCCGCCCCCAGGCGGCTGGGGACCGTGTGTCGACAACACAGCCATGACGTGGTGGCCAGATTCCGCCTCCACATGCCTAAAAGGCCCAATTTCAAGTTCAAGCAAGCAAGCAGTATGGTATTGCAGCCTGGGGGTGGGTGGGTGGCAGGCTGCATACTTGAGCTTGTATTGCAAGGAATGGGGGAGGTACAATTGAACACTGCCCTGGGACTAGAACTTGCATGGGGATAGTTGCAAGTCTGCATCTTCTGATGCGGTAAGGATCACTTATGATGGGCACACTTTTAGACAGTGACCCGGGAGTCAGAGATGCTTCCAGGGGTCTTCCCCATGCTGTTCCCTTGTCTTTTCAGCACTTTATGCATGTGTCACACAGCACATGGCCAGAAAAGGTTGTAAAATGTTAAAATGACATTTCACGGTGAATGCATTTGTCATAGTTGAAAGCAATACAAAAGTGCAAAAACGCATAAAAAATGCTACTTGTGAACATAGCCGAAGGTGTGGAGGAGTATTTTTGTTTTTGGTCATTTATTTTAACTTATACACGTCTTTACCCTGGATAGGATGTTCCTTAACATATTTCACAGGAAAAAAGTTTCACTTTCGTTTTTGAACGTTTTATTGTGAGCCTGTAAAAGTGGCTTAATACCTCTGACCACGTTGTTGACAGCAGTGACCTGGGGGTCAGAAATGCTTCCTGGGGCGATCCCCATGCTGTCCCCATGTCATTTGAGTACCGTCACTATCGTTTTGGGCACTTGTTAGGCTTTTAAAAGACTGCCGGGGGTGCCACCGCAAAAATGCTCGAGTCTCCCATAGACTAATATTGGGCTCGTTGCTCGGGTCGAGCACCCGAGTATCACGGCGAGCTCGGCCCGAGCTTCGAGCACCCGAGCATTTTAGTGCTCGCTCAACACTAATGTTCTGTCTTCACAATGCTATTTGAAAGCAGAATCTGCTATGTTCTGGATGAAAAAAACTATTACTGGGAAGAATCATATATACTATTATCATTTTTCTATATACTTGAAAGGACACTTTAATTACCGATGTCTACACATGTGATAACATATAATTAGACGTCATATATACAGGTACTAGAAAAAAGAAGGAAAAGGTGAAATCAAAGATTTTATGTATCAGGGCATAATAAAAAAAAAGATGTCGTCTTTACAAAGTTGGAAAATTAGCTAAATGCAGCCTCAGATGAAGAACAGCACATGACAAATTACACTGTGCCATTATTTGTTTACAAAAAACTTTGCTAGAATGCAGAAGCAGTGTGTGAAAAATTAAGTACACCCTATGAATCAATAGCTTTAGCAGCAATAAGTTGAAGTAACCATTTTCTGTATGACTTAATCAGTCTCTCACATAGTTCTAACAGAATTTTTGCCCGTTCTTCTTCACAACATTGCTTGAGTTGATTGAGGTTTGTGACATTCGTTTGGGCTCAGATCTCTTAAGGTCCTGCCACGGCATTTCATTTGGGTTGAGGTCTGGATTTTGACTGCCATCTGAATCACGGGCATCTATGAATCAGAGTCCGGTTTTGTTATTTCATCCACATCGATTTTACTCTGAAACGTTGAGGTGCTTTAGAGAAGACATACTTAGAAAATCTGTCCGGGGGACTATGTGTCTTGGCTAACCAGTCCGAGGCAGGTCTCTGGAGGCTTCTGCCAGCCCCAGTCCCCTAGACTGACAGGTCTCTCCCTATGTGCGTTCATAGAAAGAGACCCGACAGTCAAAAGCATCAGCGTGGGGATAACCTGTCTTGGATTTGTCAGCTGAGACACTAAGGGGACAATTCATCAAAGCTTTTTTGCCACATTTCTGGTAAAAAAAAAAAAGCTTTGAAAAGTCACAGTTTTTTGCACTATGTGAGGTTGAGCAAAAAAATTCTACTTCAGGCTGTTTCACGTGATTGTCGTCCCAGTTCCGAAAAAGTAGTCAAAGCAGGGGTGGGATGTGGGCGGGAAAGGGGTATGGCGACCCCCTCTTGTCAAATTAATGCAAGCAGGGGATGGTGTAAGATTTGTGGCGAGGCTCACAAAGCGGGACACAGCACTACGCGCCTCGTCTGATTCATTAAGAGGCATGCGGCTCTTAATGAATCAAGAGCGTTCACTCCAACACGCCGCCTCATCAAAACCGGCGAGAAAATCACTGATCTTGATGAATTGCCCCAAAAGTCTCCAGCCAGCTTTTCAAAATATGTCTTCACTGAGCACTGGCGGACACAGACAAAAGAGGGCCCATGTGCAAGAACAATACACTGTGTGCCGAATTATTAGGCAAATGAGTATTTTGATCACATGATACTTTTTATACATGTTGTCCTACTCCAAGCTGCATAGGCTTGACAGCCAACTACCAATTAAGTAAATCTGGTGATGTGCATCTCTGTAATGAGGAGGGGTGTTGACTAATGACATCAACACCATATATAAGATGTGCTTAATTATTAGGCAACTTACTTTCCTTTGGCAAAATGGGTCAGAAGAGAGATTTGACGGGCTCTGAAAAGTCCAAAATTGTGAGATGTCTTGCAGAGGGATGCAGCAGTCTTGAAATTTCCAAACTTTTGAAGCGTGATCATCACCGAACAATCAAGCGTTTCATGGCAAATAGCCAACAGGGTCGCAAGAAGCGTGTTGGCCAAAAAAGGCGCAAAATAACTGCCCATGAATTGAGGAAAATCAAGCGTGAAGCTGCCAAGATGCCATTAGCCACCAGTTTTGCCATATGTCAGAGCTGCAACGTTACTGGAGTATCAAAAAGCACAAGGTGTGTGATACTCAGGGACATGGCCAAGGTAAGGAAGGCTGAAAAACGACCACTTTGAACAAGAAACATAAGATAAAACGTCAAGAATGGGCCAAGAAATATCTTAAGACTGATTTTTCAAAGGTTTTATAGACTGATAAAATGAGAGTGACTCTTGATGGGCCAGATGGATGGGCCAGAGGCTAGATCAGTAAAGGGAAGAGAGCTCCACTCCGACTCAGACGCCAGCATGGTGGAGGTGGGGTACTGGTATGGGCTGGTATCATCAAAGATGAACTTGTGGGACCTTTTCAGGTTGAGGATAGAGTGAAGCTCAACTCCCAGACCTACTGCCAGTTTCTGGAAGACAACTTCTTCAAGCAGTGGTACAGGAAGAAGTCGGTATCGTTCAAGAAAAACAAGATTTTCATGCAGGACAATGCTCCATCACATGCATCCAACTACTCCACAGCGTGGCTGGCCAGTAAAGATCTAAAAGAAGAAAAAATAATGACATGGCCCCCTTGTTCACCTGATCTGAGCCCCATAGAGAACCTGTGGTCCATCATAAAATGTGAGTTCTACAGGGAGGGAAAACAGTACACCTCTCGGAACAGTGTCTGGGAGGCTGTGGTGGCTGCTGCACGCAATGTTGATCGAGAACAGATCAAGCAACTGACAGAATCTATGGATGGAAGGCTGTTGAGTGTCATCATAAAGAAGGGTGGCTATATTGATCACTAATTTTTTTTTTTGTTTTTTTTACATGTCAGAAATGTTTATTTCTAAATTTTGTGCACTGATATTGGTTTACCTGGTGAAAATAAGCAAGTGAGATGGGATTATATTTGGTTTTTATTAAGTTGCCTAGTAATTCGGCACAGTAATAGTTACCTGCACAAACAGATATCCTCCTAAGATAGCCAAATCTAAAAAAAACCACTCCAACTTCCAAAAATATTAAGCTTGGATATTTATGAGTCTTTTGGGTTGATTGAGAACATAGTTGTTGATCAATAATAAAAAATAATCCTCTAAAATACAACTTGCCTAATAATTCTGCACACAGTGTATATGGGCCCTTTGAAGCCTAAGAGCTCCTAATGATGCATAATTACATCTGCTTTGGAGATAGAAATGGGCCCCCTTGTCTCTTGGGCCCCTGTGCAGCTGCACAGGTTGCACCAATGATATGTCCATCCCTGTCTCTGAGGTGCCTTAGTATTTCAGAGTAAAACATATATTGCTGCAAAAGCGCAGCTATACTTTGATTCATGCTGTCCATGGTTTGGGCAACATAAATCAAATGACAGGGCAGTACGGTAGCTCAGTGGTTAGCACTGCAGCCTTGCTGCACTGGGGTCCTGGGTTCAAACCCCTCCGAGGACAACGTCTGCAAGGAGTTTGTATGTTCTCCCCGTGTTTGCGTGGGTTTCCTCCAGGTTCTCTGGTTTCCTCCCACACTCCAAAGACATACTGATAGGGAATGTAGATTGAGCCCCAATGGGGACAGCAATGATAATGTATGTAAAGCGCTGCAGAACATGTTGATGCTATATAACAATAAGGATTATTATTTTTATTATAACAGGTTCCCTTTAAAGTGGATGTGTTGCCAGATTTTACAATACAAACTGTATACGTTGCTAAACAGATATGAGGTTGGTATATTTACTGTGAAAACATAAGTCTGTATGTCTTTTTGAAAGTTGCATCTCAATCTCCACCCACCAAACTAGATTGCTGATTCCCCGCTGTAACGGGTCTGGGAGACGGAACCTCTGAGCTACTATACAAGGGGGCGGTCCTTGTAAGGGAGCGGGTGGCGACCAGGGAAGACGGGCAGGCAGTCACAGCAGGTGACCGGGACAGTCTCTGAGTGAATGGGCTGGAGGTCACGGCAAGTGACCGGGGCAGTCTCTGGATGAACGGGCAGGAGGTCACGGCAAGTGACCGGGGCAGTCTCTGGATGAACGGGCAGGAGGTCACGGCAAGTGACCGGGGCAGTCTCTGGATGAACGGGCAGGAGGTCACGGCAAGTGACCGGGACAGTCTCTGGGTAAAGGGTAGGTACGACCTGTGATGGCAGAGCCTCCAGGTAGGCTAGCAGGCAGATGGTAGATGTGTGCTCCCAGGTGAGCGAGCGAGAGTCTCTGGAATGGCAGGTGGTCACAGCACGTGACGGCGGAGCCTCCAGGTAGGCTAGCAGGCAGGTAGCAGGTGTGCGCTCCCAGGTGAGCGGACAGGAGTCTCTGGAATGGCAGGTGGTCACAGCACGTGACGGCGGAGCCTCCAGGTAGGCTAGCAGGCAGGTAGCAGATGTGCGCTCCCAGGTGAGCGGGCAAGCTGGTCCATAGACAGACTGACAGGAGTTGGAGGGCAGACCGTCGGACCTCAGGCTAGCAGGCAGGTAGCAGAGGAGCGCTCCCAGGTGAGCGGGCAGGCTGGTCCTTAGACAGACTGACAGGAGTCGGTAGGCAGACCGTCGGACCTCAGGCTAGCAGGCAGGTAAGCAGAATATCAGGCAGGAATCAGACAGCAAACTGGCAGGAATCTGGCAGGTAACTGGCAACGGGACCTGAGGGCTGAAGCAGAGTAGTGAACAGTGCAACAACATTGCTCGGGCACCTCCATTTTGGAGGAGGTGCCTTATATATGGTGAAGTCCTCCGGCCATTGGCCGGGGACTCCTTAGGACGGCGCGCGCGGCCCCTTTAAGAGGGAGGGAGCGCGCGCGCGCCCTAAGCACAGTGGCCGGGAAGGAGCGCGCGCTGCCAGCAGAGCGGGAGGAGGACGCCGGGCTCGGAGCAGAGGGGTGAGGGGAACAGCGTCCCTGCCTAGCAGAGGGCAGGGACGCCGGCGCTACAGTACCTCCCCCTTTAGGCCCCCCCTTTTTTAGGCCAGAGAGAAATTTATCAAGGATGAGAGGGGCATGGATGTTCTCCCGGGGCTCCCACGTTCTCTCCTCAGGACCAAACCCCTTCCAATCTACTAGAAAAAAGGTCTTCCCTCTTACCCTTTTGGTGGCCAGAATGTTCTCTACCTCAAACTCGTTTTCAGCGGAAACCGGAGCAGGAGGCGTACCTGTAGACTTGGAAAAAGAGTTAAGTACCACAGGTTTGAGGAGAGATACATGGAAGGAGTTAGGGATCCGCAAGTTGGCCGGGAGTTTCAATTTATAGGCCACCGGGTTGATCTGACTGATGACCTCCAGAGGACCGATGAACCGAGGCCCTAACTTATAGGAAGGAATCTTGAGCCGGACATACTAGGACGAGAGCCAGACCTTATCCCCTGGACGGAATTGAGGAGGATCCAGACGTTTTTTGTCAGCATGTCTTTTCATACGCTCGGATGACAGAAGGAGTGCGGATCGGGTACTCTCCCATATGGAGGAAAATTTGTTAACAAGAGATTCCGCAGCCGGATTGTCCACCGAGGTGGAGACGGGAAAAGGGATCCGAGGATGCTGACCGAAGACAACAAAAAACGGGGATTTGGAGGAAGATTCGCTCTCGTGATTGTTGTAAGAAAATTCGGCCCATGGCAGGAGATCCACCCAGTCTGAATGGTGGGCATTAACGAAGTGCCGGAGGTAACTGGTCAGGTTCTGATTGATCCGCTCCACTTGACCATTAGACTGTGGGTGGTAAGCGGAGGAGAAGTCCAGGGTGACGTCTAGCAGTTTACAAGTGGCTCTCCAGAAGCGTGAGGTGAACTGTACCCCACGATCCGACACGATGTGGAGGGGCAGGCCATGAAGACGGAAGATGTGGCGGATAAAGTCTTTAGCCAGCTCGGGTGCAGACGGGAGACCTGGCAGGGGAACGAAATGAGCCATCTTGGAAAAGCGGTCAGCGACCACCCAAATGACCGTACAACCGGCAGAGACGGGGAGATCAGTTGTAAAGTCCATTGCTATATGCTGCCAGGGGGCAGCAGGTACTGGGAGCGGAAGGAGGCGACCGGCTGGCAGATGTCTCGGAACCTTGTTGCGGGCGCAGGACACACAGGCAGAAACAAAGTCTATTACGTCCTTGTGCAGGGTAGGCCACCAGTAGTGCCGGGTAATAAGCTGGAGGGTCTTTTTCTGACCGGCGTGGCCAGCTAGTTTAGACGAGTGACCCCAGTGTAGGATCTTCTCCCGATCAGGTACTGATACGAACGTCTTACCGGGAGGGAGACGATTTAGACTCACGGGAGCCACCTGCATTACTCTGGCGGGATCGATGATGTGTTTCGGTTCCTCCTCGAGATCAGACACCAGAAAGGATCGGGACAAGGCGTCCGCCTTGATGTTTTTGTCAGCCGGGCGAAAATGAAGAATAAAATCAAAGCGAGCAAAAAACAAGGACCACCGAGCTTGGCGCGGGTTAAGTCTCTGGGCATGCTGGAGGTAAGCCAAGTTCTTGTGGTCAGTGTAAATTATTACCGGGTGAAGAGCCCCTTCGAGCAGGTAAAGCCACTCCTCCAATGCCAGCTTGATGGCCAATAACTCTCGATCTCCTATGGAATAGTTACGCTCAGAAGAGGAGAAGAGTTTGGAGAAGAAGCCACAAGTTACCATTCTCCCGGAAGATGATTTTTGGGTAAGTACCGCTCCGGCTCCAGAGGAGGAGGCGTCAACCTCCAGGAAGAACTGCTTGTTGCCATCTGGGCGATGCAGCACCGGGGCGGAAGAGAAGGCCTGTTTTAAGGAAAGAAAGGCCTCCTCTGCTTCGGGCGGCCACTCTCTGGGATTAGTGCCCTTACGGGTGAGCGCGGAAATTGGGGCAGTACGGGAAGAGAAGTGCGGTATGAAGAGGCGGTAGTAGTTGGCGAAGCCCAGGAACCGCTGAATGGCCTTCAACCCCTCCGGTCGGGGCCATTACTCGATGGCAGACAGTTTCTCTGGATCCATTCGAAGGCCGGTCTGAGAAATAATGTAGCCCAAAAACGGAAGCGAGGTCTGCTCAAAGAGGCACTTCTCATATTTAGCGAAGAGGTGATTCTGCCGGAGCCTGAGCAGGACCTGAAGAACGTCTCTCCTGTGAGTCTGGAGATCCGGAGAGAAGACCAAGATGTCGTCCAGGTACACCACTACGCAGGAGTAGAGAAGGTCCTGGAAGATGTCATTGACCAACTCTTGAAAGACGGCAGGAGCGTTACAGAGACCAAAGGGCATTACCAGATATTCATAGTGGCCGTCCCGGGTGTTGAATGCAGTCTTCCATTCATCCCCTTGACGGATACGGACCAGGTTGTACGCCCCACGGAGGTCCAGTTTGGTGAAGATTCTAGCCCCCCTCAGACGATCAAATAATTCTGGAATGAGCGGAAGGGGGTACTTATTCTTCACCGTGATCTGGTTAAGGCCTCTATAGTCTATACAGGGACGGAGAGAGCCGTCCTTCTTTTTTACGAAAAAGAAGCCTGCTCCCGCCGGGGAGGTACATTTCCGGATGAATCCCCTGGCCAAATTCTCCTCAATATATTCGGACATCGACCGGGTCTCAGCAGCGGACAATGGGTAAATACGCCCACGGGGAGGCGTAGTACCGGGTAACAGGTCGATAGGACAGTCGTATGGTCTATGAGGGGGTAATGTCTCTGCCTCCTTTTTATTAAAGACATCAGCAAATGACCAATAGGGAATCGGAAGTCCAGGTACATTAGTTGGGGTAGGAGAAGGACGGGCGGGATGAACAGGAACCAAACAAGTCTTATGACAGTCCTGTCCCCAGCGAAGGACTTCTCCGGTCTGCCAGTCAAGCACGGGTGCATGTCTCTGGAGCCAAGGTAGACCTAGTAAGAGGGCGTGAGAGAGTCCAGGCAGAACATGAAAAGAGATGCTCTCAGAATGCAGCATTCCCACCTGCAGAGTTACGGATTCGGTGATGAGTTGGATGGGACGTGGTAAGAGGCCCCCATCCACAGCAGCGACAGATAATGGTATAGCCAGCGGTTTGGTGGGAATGCGGTATTTTTCTACCAGGGCCTGTGAAATAAGATTCCCGGCCGCTCCAGAGTCAAGTTGGGCTAGTTCGAAATAACAATTCTCCCCGCAGATAATTGAGACAGACAGCAGCAGAGATGGAGAGGATTTATTCTTGTCTAGGTCGACCTCTCTGAGCGAACCTAGACACAGGCGTTTCCCGACCTCTCCGGGCAGGTACGGATCCGGTGCTCTTTACTGCCACAGTAGAAGCAGCTCCCCTCGGCACGGCGTAAGTCCTGACGGGTTTTGACCATCTTGGTCTGGTCGACCTGCATAGGCTCAGGAGAGTGTACCTGGGGAGAAACGGAGGGAGTGACGGATTTCTGAAAAGTAGGAGCTAGACGTGGAAACCTCCTCTCACGGGTGACTTCTTTGGCACGCTCCTGGAACCGTAGGTCAATCCGGGTGGCAAGAGTTATTAGGTCATCGAGAGTGGTAGGAATGTCTCGACCGGCAAGTTCATCTTTAATACGGCCGGACAGACCCTCCCAGAAGACAGATACCAGAGCGTCGTTATCCCAGGCCAGCTCCGAGGCAAGGGTACGGAACCGTATGGCATATTGGCCCACGGTGAGACTTCCCTGACGGAGGCGTAGCAGAGATGATGCGGATGAGGTCTTCCGTCCAGGTTCGTCAAAGACTTTCCGGAAAGCCGTGAGAAAGGCAGGCAAGTCGGACACCAGGGGGTCTCCTCTCTCCCATAGAGGATTTAGCCAGGCCAGGGCCTCCCCAGTGAGATGGGACATGATGAAGTCAATTTTGGCCCGGTCGGAGTTAAACTGGTGGGACAGGAGTTCAAAGTGCAGGGTGCACTGATTTATAAAGCCCCGAGCCTGAGCGGAGTCGCCTTCGAAGCGAGGAGGTGCAGTAAGCCGGGGTCCGGGGTAGGATACCATAGTATTGGTGGGCAGCGGAGCTGCCGGATTGCGAGTCATGGCTCTGGCGGTGGTTGCTGGTGGAGCAGTCAGAGTGTCCAGGCGAGTATTGACATTCCGCAGGTGACCCAGGATGGACTCCTGTTGGGACCTCTGACGGGACAGTTCATGTCACAGGTCTGAGAGTGAGGGAGCTTGGGTGCCACCGGGTTCCATGGCCCAAGCAAACTGTAACGGGTCTGGGAGACGGAACCTCTGAGCTACTATACAAGGGGGCGGTCCTTGTAAGGGAGCGGGTGGCGACCAGGGAAGACGGGCAGGCAGTCACAGCAGGTGACCGGGACAGTCTCTGAGTGAACGGGCTGGAGGTCACGGCAAGTGACCGGGGCAGTCTCTGGATGAACGGGCAGGAGGTCACGGCAAGTGACCGGGGCAGTCTCTGGATGAACGGGCAGGAGGTCACGGCAAGTGACCGGGGCAGTCTCTGGATGAACGGGCAGGAGGTCACGGCAAGTGACCGGGACAGTCTCTGGGTAAAGGGTAGGTACGACCTGTGATGGCAGAGCCTCCAGGTAGGCTAGCATGCAGATGGTAGATGTGTGCTCCCAGGTGAGCGAGCGAGAGTCTCAGGAATGGCAGGTGGTCACAGCACGTGACGGCGGAGCCTCCAGGTAGGCTAGCAGGCAGGTAACAGGTGTGCGCTCCCAGGTGAGCGGGCAGGAGTCTCTGGAATGGCAGGTGGTCACAGCACGTGACGGCGGAGCCTCCAGGTAGGCTAGCAGGCAGGTAGCAGGTGTGCGCTCCCAGGTGAGCGGACAGGAGTCTCTGGAATGGCAGGTGGTCACAGCACGTGACGGCGGAGCCTCCAGGTAGGCTAGCAGGCAGGTAGCAGATGTGCGCTCCCAGGTGAGCGGGCAAGCTGGTCCATAGACAGACTGACAGGAGTTGGAGGGCAGACCGTCGGACCTCAGGCTAGCAGGCAGGTAGCAGAGGAGCGCTCCCAGGTGAGCGGGCAAGCTGGTCCTTAGACAGACTGACAGGAGTCGGTAGGCAGACCGTCGGACCTCAGGCTAGCAGGCAGGTAAGCAGAATATCAGGCAGGAATCAGACAGCAAACTGGCAGGAATCTGGCAGGTAACTGGCAACGGGACCTGAGGGCTGAAGCAGAGTAGTGAACAGTGCAACAACATTGCTCGGGCACCTCCATTTTGGAGGAGGTGCCTTATATATGGTGAAGTCCTCCGGCCATTGGCCGGGGACTCCTTAGGACGGCGCGCGCGGCCCCTTTAAGAGGGAGGGAGCGCGCGCGCGCCCTAACCACAGTGGCCGGGAAGGAGCGCGCGCTGCCAGCAGAGCGGGAGGAGGACGCCGGGCTCGGAGCAGAGGGGTGAGGGGAACAGCGTCCCTGCCTAGCAGAGGGCAGGGACGCCGGCGCTACACCCGCTTCTGAGATCTCACATTGCTCAGTACAAGCTGCAGCAGTTAATCAGGTTGAGTGGATGGAAACTGAATACACATGGACTCATGAGTTCTCTCAGGACACCTAAAATATTTAGGCTTTATTATCAGGATTATAAAGCAATTCAGTTCAACAGCCTCATCAGGTCTAAAAGATTGATTTTATAGTTTATGCAGCTGATAATTTGAAATCTAGTGACAGATCCACTTTAAAGTCTAAGGAACTGACAGAAACAAGTACTGCAAGTTAGATTTTGAATGGATAGCCGATTAACGTTATACCCCTTAATGGATCTTCATTTACGTATGTGTAGGAAAACATACTACTATGATGTAGGGAGACCAACTGATGGAAAATTATGAGCAGATTCATATAGCCCATGAGCAAATGACCTTCCCCTATGTTACACACAACCTTTTTCTGCCTCCAAACAAAATTCTTTCTATCAAGATATTGGCAATAAATGAATAACTACTCCAGAAAGTTCTGTTATAGTGGACGAGACAATAGCAAAAGCATTGCACTGAGTTTTGCACCTCTGTGATGGAGAGAAACATATATAGAGTCATTTTCTGAAAAAGTAAATACATTATACCATGAAGCAGAGATGCAATTTCCAGCATTAAGGAAGCAGCGGCCTTCCACAGGAATGTATTGGCTCAACTGTGTCATTCCAAGAGAGGGCTTTACCAAACATTGCTACCCATATTACCAAGTGTTATATCATCCCTAAATAATCAGTACAACTCTACACAAGAAATGAGTTACAGCTATTTATGGCGGGAGAAAAAGGAGGAGAAATGGAAAAACAAGTAATCATAAAAGCAAAGCACTCAAGTCTGATTTAGATGGGTATTTAATAGCATCAGGAGATATAGTAACCTAGTAACACTACACATTATATGGACGAAAGTGTTGGGACACACATCTTAATCACTGAATTAAGGCTTTTCATCCAGCCTCTCGCCCCAAGTGTATAACATCCAGCCCTATTGCTCCTGGTGTATAACATCCGGCCGCTCACCTCCGGTGTAAAAGATCTGGCCCCTTGTCCCCGGTGTATAACATCCAGCCCCATTGCTCCTGGTGTACAACATCCGACCCCTTACCTCCGGTGTAAAACATCCGAACACTCGCCCCTGGTGTATAACATCCGGCCCCTCATCCCCTGGTGTATAACATCCGGCCACTTGTCCCCGATGTATAACATCCAGACCCTTCTCCTCAGTGAATAATATCTATCCTCTCACCCCCCAGTGTATAACATCCAGCCCCTCACCCCCGGTATATAACATCTAGCACCTCTCCCTCGGTGTATAACATCCGGCCCTTGGCTTAAAACATCCAGCCCCTCGCCCCCTTGTGTATAGCATCTGGCCCATTGCTCCCGGTCTATAACATCCAGCCCCTCACCCCGATGTATAACATCCAGCCCCATTGCTCCTGGTGTATAACATCCAGCCCCTCGCCCCCGGTGTATAATATTCGGCCCCTCGGCCCCGGTGTATAACATCCAGCCCCTCAAATCCAGTGTATAACATCCAGCCCCATTACTCCCGGTGTATAACATCCAGCCCCCTCGCCCCTGATGTATAATATCCAGCCCCATTGCTCCCGGTGTATAACATCCAGCCCCTCGCCCCCAGTGTATAATATCCAGCCCCATTGCTCCTGGTGTATAACATCCAGCCCCCTCGCTCCTGATGTATAACATCCAGCCCCTCGCCCCCAGTGTATAATATCCAGCCCCATTGCTCCTGGTGTATAACATCCAGCCCCCTCGCTCCCGATGTATAACATCCAGCCCCTCGCCCCCAGTGTATAATATTCGGCCCCGGTGTATAACATCCAGCCCCTCAAATCCAGTGTATAATATCCAGCCCCATTGCTCCCGGTGTATAACATCCAGCCCCTCGCCCCCAGTGTATAATATCCAGCCCCATTGCTCCTGGTGTATAAATCCAGCCCCCTCGCCCCCGGTGTATAACATCCAGCCCCATTGCTCCTGGTGTATAACATCTGGCCCCTCGCCCCCGATGTATAACATCCAGCCCCATTGCTCCTGGTGTATAACATCCAGCCCCATTGCTCCTGGTGTATAACATCCAGCCCCTCGCCCCCGGTGTATAATATTCGGCCCCTTGGCCCCGGTGTATAACATCCGGCCCCTCAACTCCAGTGTATAACATCCAGTCCCATTGCTCCCGGTGTATAATAGCCAGCCCCATTGCTCCCGGTGTATAACATCCAGCCCCTCGCCCCCAATGTATAACATCCAGCCCCATTGCTCTTGGTGTATAACATCAAGCCCCCTCGCCCCCGATGTATAACATCCAGCCCCTCACCCCCAGTGTATAACATTCGGCCTCTTGGCCCCCGGTGTATAGCATCCAGTCCCATTGCTCCCGGTGTAAAACATCCAGCCCCCAGTGTATAACATCCAGCCCCATTGCTCCTGGTGTATAACATCCAGCCCCCTCACACCCGATGTATAACATCCAGCCCCTCACCCCCAGTGTATATCATTCGGCCCCCGGTGTGTAACAACCAGCCCCATTGCTCCTGGTGTTTAACATCCAGTCCACAGTGTATAACATCCAGCCCCATTGTTCCTGGTGTATAACATCCAGCCCCATTGCTCCGAGTGTATAACATCTAGCCCCTCAACCCCAGTGTATAACATCCAGCCCCATTGCTCCTGGTGTATAACATCTAGCCCCTCAACCCCAGTGTATAACATCCGGCCCCATTGCTCCTGGAGTATAACATCTAACCCCTCAACCCCAGTGTATAACATCCGGCCCCATTGCTCCTGGTGTATAACATCCAGTCCCTAGCTCCTGGTGCATAAAATGCGGCCCCTTGCCCTCAGTGTATAACATCCGGTCCCATTGCTCCCGGTGTAAAACATCCAGCCCCCAGTGTATAACATCCAGCCCCATTGCTCCTGGTGTATAACATCCAGCCCCCTCACACCCGATGTATAACATCCAGCCCCTCACCCCCAGTGTATAACATTCGGCCCCCGGTGTATAACAACCAGCCCCATTGCTCCTGGTGTTTAACATCCAGTCCACAGTGTATAACATCCAGCCCCATTGTTCCTGGTGTATAACATCCAGCCCCATTGCTCCGAGTGTATAACATCTAGCCCCTCAACCCCAGTGTATAACATCCAGCCCCATTGCTCCTGGTGTATAACATCTAGCCCCTCAACCCCAGTGTATAACATCCGGCCCCATTGCTCCTGGAGTATAACATCTAACCCCTCAACCCCAGTGTATAACATCCGGCCCCATTGCTCCTGGTGTATAACATCCAGTCCCTAGCTCCTGGTGCATAAAATGCGGCCCCTTGCCCTCAGTGTATAACATCCGGTCCCATTGCTCCCGGTGTAAAACATCAAGCCCCTCGCCCCCAGTGTATAACATCCAGCCCCATTGCTCCTGGTGTATAACATCCAGCCCCCTCGCCCCCAATGTATAACATCCAGCCCCTCACCCCCCGTGTATAACATTCGGCCCCAGTGTGTACCATCCAGCCCCATTGCTCCTGGTGTATAACATCCAGTCCACAGTGTATAACATCCAGCCCCATTGCTCCTGGTGTATAACATCCAGCCCCATTGCTCCGGGTGTATAACATCTAGCCCCTCAACCCCAGTGTATAACATCCGGCCCCATTGCTCCTGGTGTATAACATCTAGCCCCTCAACCCCAGTGTATAACATCCGGCCCCATTGCTCCTGGTGTATAACATCCAGTCCCTAGCTCCTGGTGCATAAAATGCGGCCCCTTGCCCTCAGTATATAACATCCGGTCCCTCGCCCCCGGTGTATAGCATCAAGCCCCATTGCTCCTGGTGTATAACATCCAGCCCCATTGCTCCTGGTGTATAACATCCAATCCCTAGCTCCTGGTGCATAACATGCGGCCCCTTGCCCTCAGTGTATAACATCCGGTCCCATTGCTCCCGATGTAAAACATCCAGCCCCTCGCCCCAAGTGTATAACGTCCAGCCCCATTGCTCCTGGTGTATAACATCCAGCCCCCTCGCTCCCGATGTATAACATCCAGCCCCTCACCCTGAGTGTATAGCATTCAGCCCCCGGTGTATAACATCCAGCCCCATTGCTCCTGGTGTATAACATCCAGTCCACAGTGTATAACATCCAGCCCCATTGCTCCTGATATATAACATCCAACCCCTCGCCCCCGTTGTATAACATCTGGCCCCTCGCCCCCGGTGTATAACATCCAGCGCCATTGCTCCTGGTGTATAACATCCAGCCCCATGGCTCCTGGTGTATAACATCCAGCCCCATTGCTCCGGGTGTATAACATCTAGCCCCATTGTTCTGGGTGTATAACATCTAGCCCCTCAACCCCAGTGTATAACATCCAGCCCCATTGCTCCTGGTGTATAACATCCAGTCCACAGTGTATAACATCCAGCCCCATTGTTCCTGGTGTATAACATCCAGCCCCATTGCTCCGGGTGTATAACATCTAGCCCCTCAACCCCAGTGTATAACATCCAGCCCCATTGATCCTGGTGTATAACATCTAGCCCCTCAACCCCAGTGTATAACATCCGGCCCCATTGCTCCTGGTGTATAACATCCAGTCCCTAGCTCCTGGTGCATAAAATGCGGCCCCTTGCCCTCAGTGTATAACATCCGGTCCCATTGCTCCCGGTGTAAAACATCCAGCCCCTCGCCCCCAGTGTATAACATCCAGCCCCAATGCTCCTGGTGTATAACATCCAGCCCTCTCGCCCCCAATGTATAACATTCAGCCCCTCACCCCCAGTGTATAACATTCGGCCCCCAGTGTGTAACATCCAGCCCCATTGCTCCTGATGTATAACATCCAGTCCACAGTGTATAACATCCAGCCCCATTGCTCCTGGTGTATAACATCCAGCCCCATTGCTCAGGGTGTATAACATCCAGCCCCTCAACCCCAGTGTATAACATCCGGCCCCATTGCTCCTGGTGTATAACATCCAGTCCCTAGCTCCTGGTGCATAAAATGCGGCCCTTTGTCCTCAGTATATAACATCCGGTCCCTCGCCCCCGGTGTATAGTATCAAGCCCCATTGCTCCTGGTGTATAACATCCAGCCCCATTGCTCCTGGTGTATAACATCCAATCCCTAGCTCCTGGTGCATAACATGCGGCCCCTTGCCCTCAGTCTATAACATCCGGTCCCATTGCTCCCGGTGTAAAACATCCAGCCCCTCGCCCCAAGTGTATAACGTCCAGCCCCATTGCTCCTGGTGTATAACATCCAGCCCCCTCGCTCCCGATGTATAACATCAAGCCCCTCACCCCCAGTGTATAACATTCGGCCCCCGGTGTATAACATCCAGCCCCATTGCTCCTGGTGTATAACATCCAGTCCACAGTGTATAACATCCAGCCCCATTGCTCCTGATATATAACATCCAACCCCTCGCCGCCGTTGTATAACATCTGGCCCCTCGCCCCCGGTGTATAACATCCAGCGCCATTGCTCCTGGTGTATAATATCCAGCCCCCTCGCTCCCGATGTATAACATCAAGCCCCTCACCCCCAGTGTATAACATTCGGCCCCCGGTGTATAACATCCAGCCCCATTGCTCCTGGTGTATAACATCCAGTCCACAGTGTATAACATCCAGCCCCATTGCTCCTGATATATAACATCCAACCCCTCGCCGCCGTTGTATAACATCTGGCCCCTTGCCCCCGGTGTATAACATCCAGCCCCATTGCTCCTGGTGTATAACATCCAGCCCCATTGCTCTGGGTGTATAACATCTAGCCCCTCAACCCCAGTGTATAACATCCGGCCCCATTGCTCCTGGTGTATAACATCCAATCCCTAGCTCCTGGTGCATAACATGCGGCCCCTTGCCCTCAGTGTATAACATCCGGTCCCTTACCCCCGGTGTATAGCATCCAGTCGCATTGCTCCAGGTGTAAAAAAATCTAGCCCCTCGCCCCTGATGTATAACATTTGTCCCCCGCTCTCGGTTTGTAACATCCAGCTCCATTGTTCCTGGTGTATGACATCCTGCTCCCCTTCCCCGGTGTATAACATTCATCCCCTTGCCATCCTGTCTCCCTTTACTAACATGTGAAAGAATAGCTCTTTCTAGAGAACTCATTGATACCAGCGTGGTTCTGTAATAGGAGCCACCAGTGCTAATATGCATAACACTCACCAAAGCAGTGTTAATTCAATAACTGCAAAGTCTAACCCTCCACCCTAACATCAGCACAAAATCACCAAAAGCTTTATGGCATGGGTTTCCATGGTCAAGCAACTGCATGCAAGCTTTACATCACCAAGCACAATGCCAAATGTCGGGTAAAGTGGTATAAAGCATGGAGCACTCTGGAGCAATAGCAATGTGTTCTGTGGAGTGACGGATCACTCTTCTCTATCTGGCATCTGATTGATGAGTGTGGATGAAGGTCAGGAGAACGTTACCTGCCTTACTGCATTGTGCCAGCTGTAAATTTTGGTGTAGGAGGGATAATGATATGAGCTTGTTTTTCAGGGATTGGCCTAGCCCTCTTAGTTCCAGTGATGGTGAATCTTAACGCATCAGAATACAAGACATTTTGGACAATTGCAGTTTGGGGAAGGCCCTTATCTGTTCCCCATGACTGTGCTCAAGGTCCATAAAGGCATGGTTGGGGGAGTTTGGTGTGGAAGAACATGACCGGCTACACTGAGCCCTGACCTCAACACCATTAAACACCTTTAGGATGACCTAAAACGGAGATTGTGTGCCTGGCCCTCTCCTCCAATATCAGTATATGACCTCAAAAATGCTCTTCTGGATGAAGGGGCAAAAAATTCTTAACAGATACACCTTAAAATCTTGAAGAAAACCTTTCTAGGAAAGTGAAAGCTTTAATAACTGCAAAGGAGGAACATCTCCATATTAATGCCTATGGATTTAAGATTGGATATCATGAGAACTCCTGTTGGTGCAATGTGTAATGTCCAAATAATTTTATCAACATAGTATATTTTTAATGGCTTCAAAGTATTGTTTTTTAATAAAATTCTCCAAATACCCTATGCTATCTGCCGGCAATCACCACCAAGTTAAAAAAGAATTAAAATTAGAAACCTCAACACCTGACGCGTTTCTGACGTACCAAGACGCCCTTAGCCATAGGAGGACTAAAGGCATCTTGGTAATACAGAAAAGCGTCATTTTTTCTAGTGGGTTATGCCGGAAACCACCCTCATTTTTCTCTCTGTTCTATAGGTGGTTGTTCGTTCGATCAATTTCTTTAAAAAAAAAAAAAAAGGCTCCCAGTGCCATTAAAGAAAAACAAGCATTATTTTCAAGCGTTGTGTATTTCCCGACTACATTTTTGCATTATCTTGTCATATTCTGTACTATGGAGCTGGGTGGTTGAAGTGGCTCCTAGTGTGCAGGGATTCTTCATTACACTGGAGCTGAAGACTTCAATTCTCAAAATCGCCCATCTTTGGAAACAAACTTTGGACGACGAGGGGAGAAACCAGGGGCAGGTAATTTTTTAGTTTGATGGAATTTATATTACAATGTTTCTTATCTACACATAATTTATGAAATTTGAAATTTAAAATGTAGCTACTGTTTAAACATTCAAACGTGTTGCGTAAATGCTGCGTTTATTCCCATCGTGGTTTTGTGCAGAAAATCTGCTGCATTTAACAGTTCAAGCAAAGTATACAGTACAGACCAAAAGTTTGGACACACCTTCTCATTTAAAGATTTTTCTGTATTTTCATGACTATGAAAATTGTACATTCACACTGAAGGCATCAAAACTATGAATTAACACATGTGGAATTATATACTTAACAAAAAAGTGTGAAACAACTGAAAATATGTCTTATATTCTAGGTTCTTCAAAGTAACCACCTTTTGCTTTGATGACTGCTTTGCACACTCTTGGCATTCTCTTGATGAGCTTCAAGAGGTAGTCACCGGAAATGGTCTTCCAACAATCTTGAAGGAGTTCCCAGAGATGCTTAGCACTTGTTGGCCCTTTTGCCTTCACTCTGCGGTCCAGCTCACCCCAAACCATCTCGATTGGGTTCAGGTCTGGTGACTGTGGAGGCCAGGTCATCTGGCGTAGCACCCCATCACTCTCCTTCTTCATCAAATAGCCCTTACACAGCCTGGAGGTGTGTTTGGGGTCATTGTCCTGTTGAAAAATAAATGATGGTCCAACTAAAAGCAAACCGGATGGAATAGCATGCCGCTGCAAGATACTGTGGTAGCCATGCTGGTTCAGTATGCCTTCAATTTTGAATAAATCCCCAACAATGTCACCAGCAAAGCACCCCCACACCATCACACCTCCTCCTCCATGCTTCACGGTGGGAACCAGGCATGTAGAGTCCATCCGTTCACCTTTTCTGCGTCGCACAAAGACATGGTGGTTGGAACCAAAGATCTCAAATTTGGACTCATCAGACCAAAGCACAGATTTCCACTGGTCTAATGTCCATTCCTTGTGTTCTTTAGCCCAAACAAGTCTCTTCTGCTTGTTGCCTGTCCTTAGCAGTGGTTTCCTAGCAGCTATTTTACCATGAAGGCCTGCTGCACAAAGTCTCCTCTTAACAGTTGTTGTAGAGATGTGTCTGCTGCTAGAACTCTGTGTGGCATTGACCTGGTCTCTAATCTGAGCTGCTGTTAACCTGCGATTTCTGAGGCTGGTGACTCGGATAAACTTATCCTCAGAAGCAGAGGTGACTCTTGGTCTTCCTTTCCTGGGGCGGTCCTCATGTGAGCCAGTTTCTTTGTAGTGCTTGATGGTTTTTGCAACTGCACTTGGGGACACTTTCAAAGTCTGCCCAATTTTTCGGACTGACTGACCTTCATTTCTTAAAGTAATGATGGCCACTCGTTTTTCTTTACTTAGCGGCTTTTTTCTTGCCATAATACAAATTCTAACAGTCTATTCAGTAGGACTATCAGATGTGTATCCTCCTGACTTCTGCACAACACAACTGATGGTCCCAACCCCATTTATAAGGCAAGAAATCCCACTTATTAAACCTGACAGGGCACACCTGTGAAGTGAAAACCATTTCTGGTGACTACCTCTTAAAGCTCATCAAGAGAATGCCAAGAGTGTGCAAAGCAGTCATCAAAGCAAAAGGTGGCTACTTTGAAGAACCTAGAATATAAGACATATTTTCAGTTGTTTCACACTTTTTTTGCTAAGTATAGAATTCCACTTGTGTTAATTCATAGTTTTGATGCCTTCAGTGTGAATGTACAATTTTCAAAGTCATGAAAATATAGAAAAATCTTTAAATGAGAAGGTGTGTCCAAACTTTTGGTCTGTACTGTATATATTTTCATCACATGCTCAGTGTGCATTCATGGGCACAGTTGAATTGTGTGCTTTTTGGTGCTTTTATTTCCATATAGGCTTCTATGAGTAGCCTGAAAAAAAAAGCATATGAAAAACTCTTTAAAAAAAGCTTTACTTTTTAAGTGCGAAATACCAGTGTTTCTACTGTCAAATCTGAGCGAAAAAAAATAAAATTTGGGAAACATATAAAATAAAAGTGCAGTAGAAATTCAATAATCAGAGCAGATTTCTATTATATAGTTTTTTGCAGACACCTATTGAAAAAACATAGCGGAAAAAGCGAAAAATGGGAATATGGCCTGAGGCTGGATCCACACAGGACTGATCCGCTGCTAACTTTCAAGGCTACGTTCCCACGATGAGTTTTTGATGTTGCAAATTTTCTGCATTGTTTCTACACCTATTAAGTAAATTAGGTTACTTGTATTTTTGAGTGCGTTTTTTTTACATAAGTTTTTATCTCATTTTAGATGCTGCATTTTTTTGTCTCTTTTGTTATGTCGTGTTTTAAACAAATTTGCTTTGTGTTTGATACTTCCTGGTAATTGACAAAATTTTATTGATAAAGTCATTTGGAGATTATATGTGTTTTTTACCTGTGGAATTTCAGCATCTAATGAAATTCTATGGGGAAAATCTGCACATAAAACTCAGCGTACCCGCAAGAGAAGTTGACATGCTGCAGATTTGAAACACGCACTGTGGGTCAGTTCACGCTGCATTAAAAAAGCATAATGGCCATGAGATTTCTATGAATCCCATCCACTTTGCTGGAACTGTAAGATTCTGCACTTTTGATGCAGCGAAAATAACCAGCATAAAAAAATGCACCAAAGACTCAGCCCTAGAGTGGAAAATTTGCAGCAATGTCCTGTTTGGGAAAAAAAAGCTGCAGATTTTGTTGTGGAAATGCTGCACATTTCTTGATGATTTTACCCTTTTCATTCCAAAAGGTGAAATTGGACAAGAAAATCTACTTGTATTAAACTAAAAATAAAAAATAAGAACAATATTGCACAGCAAATAGGACAAGTGGCTGTACATACATATGTTATTTCAACAGAGGAACATTATAGAGATGATCTAGGCATTGACATGACAATGGTTTATACTATAGAAAATATTATTCTAATATGCATTTGATACATTCCTCTAAACACAGTGTCAGATTTGTCACCTTTCTCTGTAAGTTTCTTTCCAGCGCCACATTAGTAAATTTTCTTCTATGTGGTTAAGGCTGGTTTCAACAGATCGTAAAACCGTGTTTGCGAGGCCAGGAAGAGGCGAAAGGTGGAACTTTCCGCTGGGTGATAATGATCTTAGAAATTAGGTTTGCAATAATGCCGAACAGTTTGCAAATCAGATGTGTTGTACAACAGTGAGTGTTTCTGTACATCGTTCCTGTGAGCTCACTGTCCAGACTCCAGACTTCAGTAACAAGTCCCAGATGAATTTACTTCTACTAGAACTCGCTGGCTTCGCTTTGTGTCGTACGAACCACACCTATGTAATATTGTGTGCAAGCTCAGAAGTGAGGAGTTAAGCTTTCACTCCAGACTGGAATCTTCGTCAGGCTCTATCAGGGTGATGGCATTTAATTCTGCAGGAGTCGCTCACATCAAAAAATGAGCGAAGCCAATTATTTCCACTGGAATATCTGCTGAAATAATGTTATTAAAGATAATAATAACCTATTTCACAATGTTTTTATACCCCTTACTGGTATGAGGAATCTGCAACTAGTCTGTGAAGCTGTCAGATCTCCTGAAGAGTACAAGGGTGAAACTATATAAGATACCAATATGGAAACATTCCCAACATACAATCAGAGCCTATTCCAGGTAGATGTGAGCCCTAGGGCAACATACTCACAGCGTCTGCCACATTCTCAGTTTTAAAGGGGATGTCCAGTGAAAACAAGTTATCATCTATCCATATGGCTCATGCACATGGCTGTATTTTTGGTCTGAGTGCGATCCAACAAAACATCAGATCACACTCAGACCAATGTTTTACTATGGGGCCAAGCACGTCAGTATTTTTCTGATAGAGCCGATCAGAGGAAAACATCGCTGTATGTCCGAGTTGGATCCGATATTCAGATCGCACTTGTCCATGCAAGTCAATGAGTGCGTGGAAAACACCAGACTGCACTCGAATGTCACCTGCATTCAGTCCAATTTCTGCGGACTGACAGAATGGAGAAGATGGAGACATTTTTATTTTCATCTTCTCCTCATCCGAGAGAATCAGATGGCACTATGCTCACACTCTGATCAAACTTTGATCTGAGTGTGATTTGCATAATCGACCCAATACTCTCGAATGAGAGAATACACAGTCGTCTGTATGAGTCCACAGAATAAGTGATAACTTACTAATCAGGGGATGTTCCACAGCTGGAATCCACACCTATCAGTAGATCAAATAATTTTTTTATCACCGACAGGGATCTTTTATCCCCATTACAAAAATGGTTCTCTTAGGGGCCTCCAGAAATAGACAAAAGCAGCCCCATAGGGAATGAATGGAACACAGGTCTAAAATGTGCATTGTCCCGTTCTTTAGATCGGTCCAGGTCCCAGCAGTCGGCACCACCCACCAATCAACTAGTTATCACCTACCCTGAGTGATAATTTGTTTTCACCCTTTAATAAGAAAAGATCAGGTTTGCCGAAATCCATAAGGAGCCCCACTAACCCATGGGCCCTAGAACATGGCAAGATTTGTCAAGTGATGACAACCCTGATTAGAATCAAATCCCTTCTAATCAGTGAACACAGTAACTAATTAAAGGCCTGCATGACCTTAAAGAGATTGTCCACCTTTCTGGATATTATTTTTAATTAAATTAATGTATTTTGGGCTAAAAATTATTTTAGCAATGAGGTTTCATTAAAAAAATTTGCAGCGTTTGCCCTTTACTGCGGAGAGCATTGTGTTGTGAGAGATACTCCTTAGATTCCCTGTGAATGGGAAAAAAGTTTTAAGGAGTATTTCTTTTTAACCGTGATCTGAACGTGTGTGTTTCATCCATGTGGGTATGTACTGAATATTGATTCTGCTTAGCCCTCTTTTCAATGGTATCTTAGACAAATACTAATCCATTAATCACTACCCTGGTCCAGACTTCATGGGAAGTGTGTGTGTAGACCAGTCCTTCCAAAATGTACTATAAAAAGAGGATTCTGCAAGTACTAACTGAAGCCACATTATTCAACAAGAAACATCTCTGGCACACTTAACAATATCGACATGCTTAGGCCTTATAGAATTGTTACCCAAGCCAAAAGACAGGCAGAAATGGAAAGCGGCATCTGTAGGCGCACTCACCTGTACGGTAAACAAAATTGCCTTCAGTTTCTGAAGATGAAGGGGACACAAGCTCTTCTTCAAACTCGTTCGAGCTGAATGATCCTGAGTGGTTTCTCTGTCTTGTGTTTTCTCTCATGACTGAATTAGTGGCCATGACGTGTCTTAAGGAGTCATTGAGATAACGATGCAATAAACTGCTTTTGTATTTCGGAGGTGAGACGTAGTCTTCATTGGTACTAGCTTCTGCCCTCATCCCTGACTTGATGACCGAGTTCTCAGTATTTATCACAGTATGGTGGATGGGTTTATCATAGACTTCTTCATTAGCATGACCCATGGGAGCATTTTCACCCTCTGAAAAAAAAAAGTTTTACGGATTTAGATGGAAGAAAAAAAAGATGTATCACACTGAGGTGATGAGTGTACACTTCCTCTAAATAATATACTGTTTATTCCTCTAAATAATAGTACCTAAAGGGGTTGTCCAACAGGATAAGTGATAAGTGTCTGATCACTGGAGGTACCACCACCAATTCAGTAATAATAGTTCCAATTCAGTAATAGTAGTTCTGTGCCCCCTTTTTTGGAGCTAAGCAATGCCCTTCAATGTCCATGAGATTGGTGGAGATAACCATGTGTGTCATTTTTTGGGCAGTCCCAAAAACAAAAAATGGAGTGGCATAACTCACCCCTAACTGCTTCTTCATGTAATTAGTGACCATAGGACTTCCGTTCGTTAGATGACTCCTTGACTTAGGGTTCACTCACATGAGCGTATAACTCGGACGAGTGCTATCCGATGTTTTACTGGATAGCACGTGGACCCATGTTATTCTATGGGGCAATGCTGATCAGCATTTTTTTCTCTTATCGATTTTACATGCGAAAAAATTCACAGCATGCTGCAATTTTCAGAGCAAATCGGATGGCACGCACCCATTCAAATCTATGGGTGCGTGGAAAACATCTGACAGCACTCGGATGATTTCTGCTGATTCACACAATGGAGAAGATGAAGAAATTTTGTTCTCCATCTTCTCACTTGTGCTAAACACCCAAACAGAATATCACATGAGGGGCCTAATAAACAGAGACAACCAGCAGACACAAAGCCCCCCTAAAAAATACCTTTTAATAATTTACTCTAAAAAGGACTCAAAAATTCCATAGACAAACAGCAATAATACTCCTAATGGTAGGACATCAATCACTTGTGCTACTCAGTGTTTGATCTGAGTGTCATTACCATAATCAATCCGATTTTCTCCTCAGAGAAGAGAATATATGCTCGTGTGACCCTACCCTTAGATTGTTTTCATCAGTGACGCATCCTATTTTCATCCATTTTGGTCCATGTGTCCACTTTTGCCAAAATTGTAGCTTCTATTTTTTTTAGTTTGCAAAAAACTAAATTCCAAGCTTCTCCTACCTATTAAATAGTGAAAAGCAGATAGCACTCAATTAATACACATATGGAATCTGAGTGCTATCCTTTTTTTAAAAAACTGAACTGAACTGTAAAGTTTGGGGGTTCGTACTGGACACCTAGTGTCGGGTGCTGAACTCCAAACATGGACTTCTCCCTGATGTCCGTTTTAGTGTTTGGAGTTCCAGGAGAAGAGAGACAGCCCTTTTAGAGCACCAAAGTTTGGGTCCCCATTGACTTCTATGGGGTTTGGGTTCAAGCTCAGGTAGAGTTTTGGTACCCAAACCAAACTTTGGACTAAAGTTCGGTCAAACTCGACGAACCTGAACATCCACGGGTCCGCTCATTAGAGATGAGCGAACCTGAACTTAACAGTTCATACTGGACAGTTAGTGTCTGGTGCTAATCGATGAACATGGACTTCTCTTGGAAGTCCATTGCAATGTTCGAAGTTCCGGAGGGAGAGAGAGAGAATATTTTCCGGCTCAAAAGTTCGGCTCCTCATTGTTTTCAATGGTGTTCAGGTTTTGGTTGAAGTTCAGTTAAAGTTCTGGTAACAGAACTGAACTTTGGACTAAACTTCAGGTTGGGTGCCAGAACCACAACTTCCATGAGTCCGCTCATCCCTACCAATAGACCATAATGAGTGTGTTTTATCTGTGAAAAACACAGATATAACAGAGATATAAAGGTTGAACTTGATGGACCTTGGTCTTTTTTTCAACCTATGTAACACATATGTGCAACATAGATGTCTGAATAAAGACTGAAAATATTTTTTTTTGTGGCTTTAATATTGATGGCTAATCCCTAGGATGGGCCATGAATATATGTTCAGTGGTGGTCCGTTTGTACAATGTACCTGTGCTCGTTCTGCTATCACTAGTTATCCCAGAATAGGCCATTAAAATTCAAGTGCCAGATAATCACATTAAATGGTCTTTTGGAATTAAAACATTTCACCATATTAAGCATTTAACTATATAGATTTAAGACTCTGGTCCGTTTTACAGATAGAATTTGTCCATCACCAAAGTGAATGGATCCATGAAAAAAATTGACAGAAAGACGGCATCCATGTGTTGTTAGTTTTATTATGGATTGGTTGCAAGGACACGCTTGAGAAACCTCCATCCAATGCTTATTTGCAAGTGAGAAAAACGGCCCACGGATGCTAAAAATGGACACAAAGAACTCAAAGGGTTGAAAAAACAAACATCACAGGGATTCATTTTTTTGCTAACAGAAAATGACATGAAAAGGGCCTACATGTGTCATTTTCCATGTAATGGTCATTTCATAGAAATATTTTACTTAAAGTGAGCCTGTCACCCGCAAAATGGCAATTAAATTGGCTAAACATTTATACAGCGGAGTTAGCCCCTATTCAAATCATACTAAGCACGTACAGTTCAACTTAATATTTTATTAAAAAGCAACTTTTATTTGATATGAAAATGAAAGCGCTTTGGTACACCCTTGGCGTGGCCCATGCCTTGGCGCACCGTCGCCCCCCTATTTGCATAATAATGCCTGTACCATAGTGACTGATATGTCTCTGAGCACGCTCGCAGCCACTTTGTCAGCACGCCACCATGCTTGTCAAGTGTCAGTGCACAGGCTCTGGCACTCAAAATGATACGACAGAGTGTTCGATCTCCGCTTCAGAGACATGTCAATCACTATAAGGTACCAGCTTTATTATGCAAATAGGAGGGGATGACCAAGGCATAAGCCACGCCAAAGGTGCACTGAAGTGCCTTCATTTGCATATCAAATAAAAATAGATTTTTAATAATTTTATAAGTTAAACTATATATGCTTAGTATGATTTAAATAGCACATACATATACATACCATAGGTGATAACTTTCTGATCTACCACTAATCTTTTGGTACTGCCTGAAAAACATATGACCACCACCAATATCTTGGTACTGCCTGAAAAAGCTATGAATACCACCAAAATCTTGGTACTGCCTGAAAAAGCTATGACCACCACCAATATCTTGGTACTGTCTGAAAAAGCTATGACCACCACCAAACTTTTGGTACTGCCTGAAAAGCTATGACCACCACCAATATCTTGGTACTGCCTGAAAAAGCTATGACCACCACCAATATCTTCGTACTGCCTGAAAAAGCTATGACCACCACCAATATCTTGGTATTGCCTGAAAAAGCTATGACCACCACCATCTTTTGGTACTGCCTGAAAAAGCTATGACCACCACCAATCTTTTGGTACTGCCTAAGAAAGCTATGACCACCACCAATCTTTTGCCGCTGCCTGCAAAAGCTTTGACCACCGCCAATCTTTTGCTACTGCCTGCAAAACTAAGTGCAGCCCTCAGCCCGTCCCATATTCAATGAATGAAACAGAGATCCGCAGGCCCAACCTCTGCAACGTCGAGACACGGCTCTGTAGAGTCTCATTCATGGAGTTTGTAGAGGGCTCAATAATCCAATTTATACCAATTTGGTAAAAAAGAAAACTTGAAATGCTTAAAATTTGAAAACTGTAAATGTTGGTGATTGAAATGATTAGGTAACAACTTAATTTTTGTGGGGGTTTTTTTGTTAGTGAAGAGAGTAACATTTGCGGAATCCCTTTTTAATAATATCAAATTATGTTTATTATCCCTTCTGCTGTAACAATGAACAACTGAACTTGAGAGCACGTAATACTGAATAAATCTATCCAGATTTATTGTTTTAAGACTAGTGTGAAAGGGGAGACAGGGGTCACCAGCTCAGGAGGTACAGACTGGGTAATAAACACATGTATTTCAATCATAGGTATGGTCATGACCTTTTAAGCCATTCTGCTCTGTATTCTTGTATTACAAACCATCCTTTAAAAAAAAAAAATTCTGTACCAATAAACATTCCCCGTTGAATCGGTGGAACTGTTCTATTTAGACTGATCTGCAACTTATTCTTCGCAGGAATAGTCCTTCTTTTCTTAGAAAGTCTGGCTAGTGTCCAGCATAAATATAAATTCACCATATAGGCTACCTCTGCGTAACCCACATGTAAGGGATCAGATATCGCTCCTTGTTTTATTTCATTTATGACACGTTCCTCATCTTTACGCTACCGCTGCTCTGTCTCAAGACATAAATAATATGAAGAATGTTCTCACTGAAGAAATAATTCAAGGTTGTGTAAATCTAGATGTTGCTTAGGATAACACTTCAGCCATGTGGAAGGTCCTACAATATCTTCTAGTCACCCCTGTCTGCTCAAACATCGGGAAGCATTGACAAGATGCTGACGGTTTAGGCATCGTATGGTAGACCGCTCTATTTCTTTAGAATATTTCTCTATGGTAACATGAAAGAACTTGTGGATCCATGCAGAAGAGCAGCAAAAGAGTACAGAAGGTCGGGCCATACATCCTAAGGCTGTCCACACATCTGCGTTGGAGTTTGTCAGTAGTTCTGTTAGATTTGGCAACCAGAACCCCAACAGATACCACTGTAGGTCATCAGAATCCATCAGGAATCTTTTTGATGATGGATCTGACACTGAATCATGGATTCCACTGTAAACGGAAGTCATGACTAGAGATGAGCCAATAAATGTGCGTGGAATAGAATTCTACCAAAAATCCGTATTTACCAAAATGCAGATTTTTTGTAATTAGTTTATATATTTTTTTGAACAGTTAAAGGCCATGAAAATGTTGAAAAAATTCTTATTTTCATTTCTACAACTCCTCTGTGTCACTCGTCCGGTCATCATCGCATCTTCAGATTGCCTCCACTCGTGCTGAATTTCTCAAGCCTTTCACGCTTTGATGAGGGCCCGGGAGGATTTCATACAAGGTCACGGTGTCATGTCATGGACATGAATGTGCAGAACCCTCTTCCAGAGCCCCATGAAAGCTGGAAGTCCCGGGCCATCGCGCGTGGTGGTGATCTGAAGATGTGATGAGGTCCGGACGGTGACGCAGAGGGTCCGGAGAGGTGTGAGGATTTTATTTATGTTTTACATCTTGCGTTTATTAGGCTATGTTTTCATTTGCGCCTTGACTAGAGATGAGCGGATCAGGCAAAATTCACAAGACAGACTTCACACTATTTATTTTTACTGTTTTTTGGAATAAGGGTGAACAAAAAATAGCAATTCTGACACTGTTTTCATGGTATTTTTTGTTTTTATGTCATACAATGTGCAGGATAAAAACCATAATAATTTTATAGTTTCGGTTCTTACGGATGTGGCAATAACATTTAAAAATATTTTTATATATTTTACTTTATCATAATAAAATATTTTGTAAGGTAAAAAGTTTTTTCTTCTTCATTTAACTTGAGATTTTCTTTTTATAAACCTCATTGATCTTTTTAATACCATTTGTTTTGTTCCACAGTAGAAGTCGGACCTTGCGATCATTTGGTAGACTTCACACCAGGAAATTTTTTTCTTTGGGATCAGGCTTTACGTTGGGCTAATATACTTAAAGGTGAAGTATGGATGGTCAGCAGATAGCAGGTCAATATATGTGATAATGTCATTAAAAAATATGGTGGTGCAAATTGTTGAAAGCTTGTCCAAGTGATCTTAAGTTAGCTTATTAATGGGATGATGAAAATCCCCCATTAATAGGACGACCTATTCTACTGATAGTTCATGAGTACCTAAGTCCCAAATAACCAAATAAGGTGGTCTTATTCTGGACTGTTTGAACAAACTATTACCGAACCAGATAATACAGTAAAAACTTCTTGAGACAACCACCCAAAATTGGTGGTCTTTTGGAGATGTTTTACTGTATATATTTTAAGGGAACTTGTCACCATGAAAATGCTGTCTAATCTGCAGACACCAGGTTTAGAGCAGGGGGAGCGGAGTAGATTAATATATAGTTTAATGAAAAAAGATGCTCTGTAATCTGCAATTTACTCATTTAATCCTCTGCTCTTTCTGGGATTTTCAGTCCAGTGGGCGGTCCTATCTGTGACTGACAGCTTTATTTGTATACATTGATAGCCGTCAGTCACTAATCGGACCGCCCACTGGACTGAAAATCCCAGAAACAGCAGAGAATTAAATGAGTAAAATGCAGGTTATACTGACTTTTTTTCATTAAACTATATATTAATCTACTCAGCGCTATAAGATGATGTCTGCTGATTGGACTGCATTTTGATGTTAACATGTTCCCTTAAAATAAATTTGATAGTTTATATTTAAAGGGGCTGTCCAGACCTTAGGCTACTAGTCTGCAGTCACTCTATGTGACTGCAGACTTGTAAATCTTCACATCACCCACTGCGCCCAATGAGGATTTTCCAGTGCCGGCGCTGAAAGAGGGCGTTCATATGACCATAAGTATGCAATTTGCATACTTCCAGCCACATTCCGACTAGACTGTATCCAGCCTCGCTCACTACACTTGCATTG
This sequence comes from Phyllobates terribilis, assembly GCF_046119375.1. NCBI lineage: Eukaryota > Metazoa > Chordata > Amphibia > Anura > Dendrobatidae > Phyllobates > Phyllobates terribilis. The sequence continues at coordinate 83,753,999 of NW_027362764.1, forward strand.
AACAAGGCCGCGCCCATCTAGTTAGCAGGTGACTGCAAGTATCCAAATCACGCGCCCACCGCTCCTGGCACCAGAGAATCCTCACAATGTGGGCATCCACAAGTCTGCAGTGACATGGACAACCCCTTTAAGGAGATTATTTAGGTTCTTAGTAGATTTAGGGATATAAAGCTGTAATATTCCTTTCAATGCGGAGTTCAGTGTAATTATAGGGGATGCATTATTGTGTTGATACATATGTTTTGTAGAACTCTAGTGAAATCTATTAATGTCATTCAAGAGAGAACACAAATCACACAAAATTCTGACCACTAGGTGTCTCCCTGTCACCTTGTAGATGTTTACTTCCTGTTGTCAACTGTAATCCTTCTCTGGCAGTAGAGACGCTGAGACAGATTACAGGTAGTGGGGGAAGAGTTTTGTCTTTCTGTACCTGAGAGTCTGTCAAGCTGCATGCAGGCAATACATAGAGGTGGGATTGTAGTTCAGTGCAGACAAGCTAGTGGACACTAGCAAGAGCAAAGTGAGAAAACGGAAGCTATTGCACCTATAGTGCTGGCAGAATGCTGATGAAGAGGACTTGGTCACTCAAAAAGAGTGTATTGCAGGATACAAAGCATTAGAATCGGGACAGTTACTAGAAATATCAGACTGGTATGGACACCAACTTGGGGGCAATGAGGGTAGTAAGATCATACTTTTGTGAGAAAAGGCATATAACATCGACAAAGACTTGTCAGCAACAAGGGCCAATTAGAATAAATGAATTTGGATTATTCTGCACCTAATACAGGTGCATCTCACAAAATTAGAATATCATCAAAAAGTTAATTTATTTCAATTCTTCAATCCAAAAAGTGAAACTCATATATTATATAGAGTCATTACAAACAGAGTGATCTATTTCTAGTGTTTATTTCTGTTAATGTTGATGATTATGGCTTACAGCCAATGAAAACACAAAAGTCATTACAAACTAGACCTCAAGCAGTTTGGATTGTGGCCTCTCCACTCTTCCTCCAGACTCTGGGACCTTGATTTCCAAATGAAAATTGGGACTCTGGGACCTTGTGGAGTGGGTCAATGACTGCCTTCTGGACATTTGTCAAGTCAGCAGTCTTCACCATGATTGTGGAGCCTACTGAAACAGACTAAGGGACCTTTTTAAACACTTAGGAAGCCTTTGCAGGTGTTTTTTGTTAATTATTCTCATTTACTGAGATAATGACTTTTGTGTTTTTATTGTCTGAAAGCCATAATCATCAACATTAACAGAAATAAACACTTGAAATAGATCACTCTGTTTGTAATGACTCTATATAATATAGGAGTTTCACTTTTTGTATTGAAGAACTGAAATAAATCAACTTTTTGCTGATATTCTAATTTTGTGAGATGCACCTGTACGTCAGTGCGGCCTCGACTTCTTACTGTCTAATCAGAGCCACTATCACAATACAGAAAAACAAACCTTCTGAACAGGAGTCTTCACTGCTGACACTTAGCCGCTCAGCGTTGCCTTGAACGTATTTGTTATACAACTTTATCCTCAAAGCCCAGCTCAGATCTGGTTGTCTCACAGTGTTTTTGAGGCGTCGTCTTGCATTTGCAAACCAGTTTGACACCTGGAATGAAAAAAAAATAAATTTCATTATTAACATCATTTATATGCTGAAACCTGGAAATACTAAACACATTGTTGAGCGCAACATCAACGTTCCAAGAGAAAAGGACAGAATGATGGACATGTCAGTGTGCAAAAGGGAATCTAGAGCTGCCATGGATAATGGATTTAGCTCTCTCTCTTACATCCATTGCTCTTGGATTAGTACAAAACAATGGAGGTATATGGGAGAAAAAACACACCACTTAAAGGGACTCTCACCAGGTTTTTGCTACCCTATCTGAGAGCAGCATAATGTAGGGGTAGACACCCTGATTCCAGCGATGTGTCACTTACTGGGCTTCTTACTGTCATTTTGATAAAATCCCTGTTTTATCTCCTACAGATCTAGCAGTTCTCTGAATGCTGAGCTCTGTATAACCCCGTCCACACCACTGAATTGCCGGCAGGAGTGGCCTGAGTCGGCGCCGGGTAGAACAGGCAGGTAATTGCCTCTGTTAGCAACTACCTGCCTGTTAGTTTTTAGGCTCATCTTAAAAAAAATAGTCCTGGACAATCCCTTTAATGTAGTGTACTGTCTACACCACAATACATATTGTGAAAAAAAAAATGTTTTTCACATGTTTAAAAATTAGTAAAAAAATACTATTTTTCCCAATCTGGGAAAAAAAAAACAGCAATGAAATATGTTTTAAAAAAATGCCATTTTTATTTTTGTTTATTCCAACTCCAAAAAAAGTGAAATAAAAACTGATAAAGAAGTCAAATGCATCGTAAAATGAGCAGTAAAAAATTAAAACTACAGCTCGTCACACAAAAAATAAGCCTTCATACAGCTCAATTGACAGAAGAAGAAAAGTTTATTACTCTCAAAATACAAATCTGCCTTTTTTTATTTTTAATAATTGTACTTTTCAACAGGATAAAGTTTTCACTTTATGAGTGCTGCGCATGAATAGCGTTACATTTAAAACCGAGTTGATGGGCTTTTTGTTTTGTTTTTCCAATAAAAAGTGTATAAAAGTTAGGTGATACGTTGTTTACACTCCCATATGTTGTCACTGGCAAATGCAATTCATCTCGCAAAAAAACAAGCCCTAATTAAGCTACATTCATGAAAAAAATGTAAAAAAATATATGAAAAATTAGGTGAAAAAATATATTTGGTCATAAAGAAGTTTAGAGGAGTTATGCAGAATTAAAATGTCTGAAAGAAGGGAATATTCTAAAATAAAAAAAAATAACCAATACTCACCTGTTAAATCCAAACACCTTCACAACAGAGTTCTCACAACTTTTTGAATCGAACAGAAAAATATTCCATGTGTCTATGTAATTAGAGGAACACAAGTACAAAATAAGCCCATAGACTTCAAAGGGTGCAGTACAACAGGAATCTAAAATACGTCCCTGCTCATGAGGTCTTAGACCACTCACAGCCTGCATCGGGGAAAGTCATAATTAAATACAAGACCCCTTACTTCACTAAGAAAACACTGCCACAATGATTCAGAGTAGGGTAATTTGTAGTGACATATGCCCTTTATAAGACCTCAAACATGTTAAAACCGCACAAGTAAAAGCAAACGGCCTTTTTAAATTGTCTCCAGATTCAGATAATGTCCCAAATTATCAATGCAAGAGAACCAGTAAATGTCTCATCCACCTGACACATCTGTATCTGCTATGGTTATCTTACACCAGATTGCTCAAATTACCCCCAGCCTCAATTAGTACTTGTTATACGGCATCATAAAATAGATCAATTTGTAGCAATAAACACTTTTAGAGTTGACTTATATTTAGGTATGTGATCCCCATATGCAAGCTGGCACTAAAACAAGCTTGTTGGGATTAACCCTTTACACAATGTGTTGACATTTGATACATCTTTAGGGGTATATTCCCTGTGACAAAGTCACTGGTAAAGTGCTGGAGGGGAGATACAGTGGGGAAAAAAAGTATTTAGTCAGCCACCAATTGTGCAAGTTCTCCCACTTAAAAAGATGAGAGAGGCCTGTAATGGACATCATAGGTAGACCTCAACTATGAGAGACAAAATGAGAAAACAAATCCTATAAATCACATTGTCTGATTTGGAAAGAATTTTTTTTTAAATTTTGGTGAAAAATAAGTATTTGGTCAATTACAAACAAGCAAGATTTCTGGCTCTCACAGACCTGTAACTTCTTAAGAAGCTCCTCTGTCCTCCACTCATTACCTGTCCGCAACCTCAAACAATCACACTCCAAACTCCACTATGGTGAAGACCAAAGAGCTGTCAAAGGACACCAGAAACAAAATTGTAGCCCTGCACCAGGCTGGGAAGACTGAATCTGCAATAGGCAAGCAGCTTGGTGTGAGCAAATCAACTGCAGGAATAATAATTAGAAAATAGAAGACATACTAGACCACTGATAATCTCCCTCGATCTGGGGCTCCACACAAGATCTCAACCCGTGGGGTCAAAATCATCTCAAGAACGGTGAGCAAAAATCCCAGAACCACACGGGGGGACCTAGTGAATGACCTGCAGAGAGCTGGGACCAATGTTACACAGGCTACCATCAGTAACACACTACGCCGCCAGGGACTCAAATCCTGCAGTGCCAGACGTGTCCCCCTGCTGAAGCAATTACATGTCCGGGCCCGTCTGAAGTTTTCTACTGAGCATTTGGATGATCCAGAAGAGTATTGGGAGAATGTCATATGGGCAGATGAAACCAAAGTAGAACTGTTTGGTAGAAACACAACTCGGCGTCTTTGAAGGAGAAAGAATGCTGAATTGCATCCAAAGAACACCATACCTACTGTGAAGCATGGGGGTGGCAACATGGTGTTTTGGTGCTGTTTCTCTGCCAAGGGACCAGGACGACTGATCCGTTAGATGAAAGTATGAATGGGGCCATGTATCGTGAAATTTTGAGCGTAAACCTCCTTCCATCAGCAAGGGCATTGAAAATGAAAGATGGCTGGGTCTTTCAGCATGAAATTGATCCCAAGCATACCGCCAGGGCAATGAAGGAGTGGCTTCGTAAGAAGCGTTTCAAGGTCCTGGAGTGGCTTAGCTAGTCTCCAGATCTAAACTCTATAGAAAACCTTTGGAGGGAGTTGAAAGTCCGTGTTGTCCAGCGACAGCCCCAAAACATCACTGCTCTAGAGGAGATCTGCATGGAGGAATGGGCCAACATACCAGCAACAGTGTGTGCCAACCTTGTGAAGAATTACAGAAAACGATTGACCTCTGTCATTGACAACAAAGGATATATAACAAAGTATTGAGATGAACTTTTGTAATTGACCAAATACTTATTTACCACCAAAGTTAGAAAAAAAATTCTTTCCAAATCAGACAATGTGATTTTCAGGATTTGTATGTTTCCCTAAGGCTGTTAGCTTCAGTGAACAAAAACCATTAAGTTTCCTTCAGCATGTTATTGAGAGGGATTAAGTCCATAATAAAAGGGAGTGGTTTTTGTGAATGGCCATTGTGAAGAGTGGGAGGCCATTCACCATATCTCCGCCTCAGGGTGTGGTCTGGGAGAGTTTAAATACTCGGCCAGTTGAGGCATTCAGAGTTCAATTTCTGGGAAAGCTAGCTCCAGAAGGGAGATTGAGTTTGTCTATGTAGCGTCGGCGTCTCTGCCTCCTGGCGGGCAGAGACGCCGTTCCCCTCATCGCCGCGGTCCCGGTCCGGCGTCCTCCAGCTCCCCTGCTGCTGCTCGGGGTGCGTACACCGCGCGCAGCTTCCCGGGCACTGTGTTTAGGGCGCGCACTCCCTCCCTCTTAAAGGGGCCGCGCACGCCGTCCTAAAGAGTCCCCGGCCAATGGCCGGAGGACTACTCCTATTTAAAGCACCTCCTCCAAAATGGATGTGCCTGTGCAAGGTTGTTGTTTGTGTGCTAACACTCTCCTCAGCCCTCCGGTTCCAGTGCCCGCCAGCCTGTCTATCAGCCGTGCCCGCCAGCCTGTCTACCTGCCGTGCCCGCCGGCTTGCCTACTCAGATCACCTGACAGGCTACCTGCCGTGCCCGCCTGCTTGCCTACCCGGATCACCTGTCAGGCTACCTGCCGTGCCCGCCTGCTTGCCTACCCGGATCACCTGTCAGGCCACCTGCCTGCTCATCCGCTGTACCTGTCAGCTTCAGTTATCTGACCAGTGGGAGTCGCCTGCTCTCACTGAAGGTTGGTCCCAGAGTGGCACCTGGTTCACCTTCCCGGTCCCTCATTGGTTCACGGAGTCGACTAAGCCACCATGTGACCAGGGTCGGTCCGGGTTGGCACTTAGTTACGCCCTTCTGGTCCCTCCTTTCATCTTAGCACAGAGGTTCCACCACCTGGATCCGTAACAGCCTGTTTCTGAACCATATGGAGTTTCTGAACTCTCAGCAGATGGACCCCTGATACTACAAAGACGGTGTTCTTGGTGCTTTCCATTTCAGCTTTGTTTTCCTGTTTTGCCCAGTGGGCTGTGTTTATTTTCATGGACTAACTGTTAGTCTATGCCACACTATAATAAACCAACAAAAGTTTTAAAGAGACAGCGTACCTGAGTCTACCTCCATGTGCAGTTGAGTGAGCGATCTACCACATCACATCTTAGATTGTTATGGCACATCAGTAGGATATACCATAACCGTCTAATTCTACATCAGGGACCCCTTACTAATTCTGAAAATGTAGAAAGTGAGGTCTCTTTATCAGTTCTCCTGCACAGTAATGCTCCAACTGTGCAGGAGAACAGCAACACAGCTCTAGTCGAGTGAATGCAATGATTCTCATCAATCAATAAGTCATGGCATATCCTAGACAAGAACGTAAAGAAAACCCTCAGGCCACATTCACACGTTCAGTATTTGGTCAGTATTGTCGACCATGAAACATGTGGATGAGTGGGATGAGAATGAGTGAGAGCTGCTCTTTATCAGTGCACGACCGCAGGTCTAAGAACCCGAAATGACTGTTTAATACGGGGGGGGGACCTCAGGCCCATGGGCCATTTGCGGCCCTCAATGACCTTTTATTCGGCCCCCTGCCAGATTCCCAGGGAATGCAATCCTAGGGCCGGCAGCTGTACTTTGCCGGTCGACAGCCCATTAATTTCTTCTTGCTCTGTGTGCACGCGCATACAATGTTCACTACTGAACGCTGAGGCGCATGAAATGAAAGATTACCTTCCGACACCAGTGCCAGGACGTACCTTGTGGGAGGAGTTAGAGTTAGCGCAATTTGTACGGCCCCCGAAGAATGGTATAAATATTCAAATGCCCCTTGGCAGATAAATGATTCTCCACCCCAGGTTTAATAGATCCCTTTGCCTTCTCCCCCTTCAAGGGTTTAGAAGGTGTTAGGGAAAAAAAATCACCAAGCTAGCCCCACATATGGTTTTAGGGTATTACCAGAAACAATATAGTTGGGTGGTCTGTTTTGATTTTCACTATTCATCATCTTTGCTCCATGAACAAATTACATGAATAAAATACTGTACAGTTCAGGAGCCGATGCAGTAAGTCAGAAGTTCCTTTTTTACTGCCCTATTGGCTCTGAACACGTGTCCAGCCCTTCAATGTCTATACAATCTTCTTTGAGACTAACTATGGTTATAAAAGACTTTGCCATATGGGAATTCAACCATATATAGTTTTTAGAGAATTATAAAGATTTTCCTTACTGTGTGTTGTGGATACTTTTAATCCCTTTAGCCTCATACCGGCCTGTGTCTATATTCATAGTGACAATTTAATAGGCCAATACTTGTGGTTCTGTCATTTTCATTCTACTCTCTAACGACAAGCTTAGATTAGTCAGAAATGGCAAGTCCCCTAAGAGATATTAGCCGAGAAGGATTCTCTGGAATTCTTCCATCCTTTAATGCACCATGGATGCCGATTTCTTTCCAAGTCCTCCTGTGATCTATGGCCGGCTTGTGTAGGATTTAGAATGACACAACAATAACATGGTGGGATTAGTTTAATATCTGCCTAGATAATCCGCTAAAGGCTGTAGTGCTTCAACCTCCTTCAAGTAAGAACCTGAAAAGAAATAACAGTACATACGGTATTTATTCATCAACTGTTCATTCCCGATCCAGTGGCTGCTGGGTTTTATTTCAATGTGTACTGTATTGGGACTTTAGCCAACTCAACTCTCAATACTGTACTTTTCAGCACTTCTGAAAGCCACGAAGGAATACTTAAAGGTTGATATAAGAAGTGTCAAATAATTTCATACCATCCACATACTCTTTTGTAGTCTTTTTAAGAGAACCTGTCATCACGATTTTGCATGTTAGAGTAAAGGCATGACCATGACCCATCTCTTCCGACAAACCTACAACCTGCAATAACCACCGCTCCACCATACCGCTGCACGACCAGATCTACCCTCACCTACTGTATCCTCACCCATCCCTTGTACAGTCATGGCCAAAAGTTTTGAGAATGACACCAAAATTATATTTTCACATGATCTGCTGGCCTCTGGTTTTTATTAGTGTTTGTCTGATGTTTATATCACATAGAGAAATATAATTGCAATCATATTATGAGTACCAATAGGTTATATTGACAGTTAGAATGAGTTAATGCAGCAAGTCAATATTTGCAGTGTTGCCCCTTCTTCTTCAAGACCTCTGTAATTCTCCCTGGCATGCTTTCAATCAACTTTTGGACCAAATCCTGACTGATAGCAGTCCATTCTTGCATAATCAATGCTTGCATTTTGCCAGAATTTGTTGGTTTTTGTTTGTCCACCCGTCTCTTGATGATTGACCACAAGTTCTCAATGGGATTAAGATCTGGGGAGTTTCCAGGCCATGGACCCAAAATCTCTATGTTTTGTTCCATGAGCCATTTAGTTATCACCTTTGCTTTATGGCAAGGTGCTCCATCATGCTGGAAAAGGCATTTATGGGCGCCAAACTGCTCTTGGACAGTTGGGAGAAGTTGCTCTTGGAGGACATTCTGGTACCATTCTTTATTCATGGCTGTGTTTTTAGGCAAGACTGTGAGTGAGCCGATTCCCTTGGCTGAGAAGCAACCCCACACATGAATGGTTTCAGGATGCTTTACAGTTGGCATGAGACAAGACTGGTGGTAGCGCTCACCTCTTCTTCTCCGAATAAGCTGTTTTCCAGATGTCCCAAACAATCCAAAAGGGGATTCATCAGAGAAAATGACTTTGCCCCAGTCCTCAGCAGTCCACTCCCTGTACCTTTTGCAGAATATCAGTCGGTCCCTGATGTTTTTTCTGGAGAGAAGTGGCTTCTTTGCTGCTCTCCTTGAAACCAGCCCTTGCTCAAAGAGTCTCCGCCTCACAGTGCGTGCAGAAGCACTCACACCAGCCTGCTGCCATTCCTGAGCAAGCTCGGCACTGCTGGTAGTCCGATCCCGCAGCTGAAACAGTTTTAAGATACGGTCCTGGCGCTTGCTGGTCTTTCCTGGGCGCCCTGGAGCCTTTTTGACAACAATGGAAGCTCTCTCCTTGAAGTTCTTGATGATGCGATAGATTGTTGACTGAGGTGCAATCTTTGTAGCTGCGATACTCTTCCCTGTTAGGCCATTTTTGTGCAGTGCAATGATGGCTGCACGTGTTTCTTTAGAGATAACCATGGTTAACTGAAGAGAAACAATGATACCAAGAACCAGCCTCCTTTTAAAGTGTCCAGTGATGTCATTCTTACTTAATCATGACTGATTGATCGCCAGCCCTGTCCTCCTCAACACCCACACCTGTGTTAATGGATCAATCACTAAAACGATGTTAGCTGCTCCTTTTAAGGCAGGACTGCAATGATGTTGAAATGTGTTTTGGGGGTTAAAGTTCATTTTCTGGGCAAATATTGACTTTGCAAGTACAGTAATTGCTGTTAAGCTGATCACTCTTTGACATTCAGGAGTATATGCAAATTGCCATTACAAAAAATGAAGCAGTAAACTTTGGAAAAATTACTATTTGTCTCATTCTCAATACTTTTGGCCATGACTGTAGATTGTGAGCCTTCGCGGGCAGGGTCCTCTCTCCTCCTGTACCCATCACAGTCGCGTTTTTGTTCAAGATTATTGTAATTGTTTTTGCTATGTATACCCCTTTATCACATGTAAAGCGCCATGGAATAAATGGCGCTATAATAATTAATAATAATAATGGCACTGTCACACAGATTCAATAGATGCATTTAATGAAGAAAGCTGCATCCTGGTTGTTCTTTAATCTGCTTTTGAAGTTTGGGTGTAATAAACTCTTGATGTATATTGGCGGGACTGCGGGTAGGGTCTTCGTCTGCCTCCGGTCTCTGTTTTGGTCTCTTTTTCTAAAGTTCACACTGGTGCTGTCCTCGCCGCGGGTGGCCTTTGCACAGATTCACCTCCCGGTTGTCTTCAGTAAAATGCCGGCAATGCATGCGCAGATGTGCACATGCGCAGCCACTGGTGGCATTTTACTGAAGACCACTTGAAGGGCAATCTGTGTATGCGCTGCCGCGGCACCATTTTACTGAAAGCCGACAGAAGATGAATCTGTGCTAGCTCCACCAGTGATGAGGAAGGCACCAGCACAAACTTTAGAAAAGGGGCTTGATACAGACACCAAAGCCAGTCAGAGGGGCAGAGCCAGAGACCCCACCCACAGTCCCAACCCTATGCACCAAAAGGTTATTACACCCAAACTTCAAATGCTGATTAAAGAACAACCAAGAAGCGGATTTCTTTACTAAATGTATCTATTGAATCTGTATGACAGCGCCATTATGGCCATGTTTTTACTTTAACATGCAAAATATTAAATATGCATGTATATTCTCATTAGTCATACATATATAGAATATGTACATACTAATAAATTACACATTACGCACATTGTACATGTGGCACCCCAGGGGTCTGGTTCCCACAGTAATAGCAATATTACGTCTGTGAGCAGGTGGGATGTTTCCTGGTCAGACATCCTATGCATGCCACACCTCCTGCCCAGTCCTGGGAGGGGAAGAACTTCCCCTATATAAAGCTGGGGCTGAGGCAGGGTTAGGGGGAAAGAGCAGAGAACACAGACAGAGACACAGTCTGGTCTGGAGTGGAGCAGCTTTAGGAAAAAGAAAGATCAGGAGCTCAGTGGGAGCAGTGCTAAAAAGAGATCAGGGGCTGGAAGCTGTAGAGCTCGCCCTGATTGAAGAGTTCTTACCGGACCCGGAGTCCGAGGCTGTGGGGACTAATCCTTACCCCGCAGCAGAAACCGCCCGTCAGGGGATTTCAGGTCCTCTGGCCAAGAAACCCGAAGGCACGGTCACACGCAAGGGACCAGCACCGCGACGTGGAGCGGAAGCTACCAAAAGGCCCCGAGTCACCGGCCATACGGGTGAGCACCACACGGTACACTCAGGGACGTGGGCTACTTTTACCAGCCTCTAGCAAGGTAGCCAGAAGAGTACGATTAGTTGGGGAGGCCTACAACTCCGCCTGGCCAGGGGAGATCCCATCTGCTCGCGGACTGACCAGGCCCCGATCGCTAGCCAGTACTCCGGGAGGGTCTACCTTTGCCACCAGTAAAGACCCTGAACTACACCGCACCGTCTCCGAGTGTTTCATCATCCACGTCCGCTGCCCTGAGGCCATACCCCTCCCGTTGGGGGTTATACCATCCCCGCTGCACAACCGTATCACCGGCCTCAGCGGTCTGCCCTGCAGCGGCGGTCTCATGACCGCATTCAACGGGTGGCGTAGTCGAACATTCTAACATCTACTGCTAAATACTGCCGCTCAGTTTGACTCCCTGGGCACGGACCGGGTCACCGCCACGAAACTACTACCCCTCTCAGATCCGGCTCCGGGTAGGCCCCCGCGTGCGCAACGCTACTCAGCACAGGCCCAGGGGCGCGTCATACACACATGCACACAAGGCTGATATACCACATGCATATTTGATGATGAATATTTTGATGATGCATACGTTCAGGCGATCAGACAATTTTTTTTGTTCATTCATTCATAGTTAATCCATCATAACTTTTTCATTTTAGGTAAACTTCACTATATAAGGCATTGCTTCACTATATGTATGTACGGTAAGTGTTACAATTATTTTACTTTTATCATGGGTTTAACTCCATTTACAAATCACCATAAATAATCTGTTAAATGTATTGTATGAGTTGTTACAATTATAGGGATACCAAATATGTCTTTGTTATTTATTGATTTGAAGTGTATTAAAATGTTATAATTATAAATGTTTATGTTTTTTACTAATTTTATAGGATAAAAATCTCTGTATTTATATTGTCTCTGAAATACTGGTATATAGAGATGCAATGGCATGTAGACATGTGTTTCTATGTATCAGAACAAGAAGAATACTATTTAGATCTTTAAGCAGAGAAAATGATCTTATAATTATTACAGTGCAGCTTGTGACTCACTTTAGAAATGTTTAAGTTTCTGCCTACCATGCTACAGGTGTTGAGTTTGAACCCAGGGAAAGACCAAAGTTTATAATAAATAACTATATATAAAGGCATCCACGGTGAATAAAAAAAAAATCATATTTTTTATTATCCGTATTTAAAATTACATCTATGGTAAGGTCCCCGCTACTGTAAATTATTACAATAGCAGAAGACACCAAATAGACCGTGTAGAAGTAGAAGGCCATAAGGTCAAGGGATTAGTGCACCATTATGCCCTCAAATTTGCATATCGAGCACTTTAACTCTGCCTGATCTTGATTGACATCTGTTGCTTGCCCACAGCGAACAATGCGTGAACTCAATCTGCTCACACATACACAGAAGTTGCCCACTTATGACAAGGGAGTGTTGTCAATCAAGATAAAAAAAATGCTTGAAATGCAAATTGGAGGGCGTAAAGGTGTACTGACAGAGCACTTGACATGCCAAGAGTGTACTGAAGCGCGCTCATTTGCATATGAAATAAAAGTTAATTTCTCTGCCACTAAACTATTGCTGATTTTTACTTTTTATTTTACTTTTTTGGGGTGACTCACTCTTTTTAATATTCTTTTTAATTTATAGTAAAGGGTACATTATTATACTAAATATTATATTACATCTCATCTGCTCCTCCTCTTTTTGAATAGTAAAATATTAAGAAAAAATGTCCCCATAATTGTAAAGCGCTTTGATGCATCTGATGGGGTTGCATTATATTATTTTGGTTAGGGCATATTAGTAATTATTACAGTCCTATTTTATAACTATAGAAGGCACTGCCAGTAAAATGTGCAAAACACAACAAAAGCTTAATAAAATAACCGCAAAGTCATTAACACCAACGAGTACAGTGCATTCAGCTTCTGACAAAAGAAAACAGACACAATTATATCCAAAATAAACACATTATAAGTACGTAAAGCTAAGTAAGACAGCATACAAACGTTTATTATCTTCTGTAGTGTCAGAAAATTTTCTTCATTTAATAAGAAGTAATTTAGTTACTTGCTATTTTCTGTTTCCATACATAATATACCCAAAAAAACTCTTTATCCGAGGTTCAGAAAGTAAAACAAGATACTGATTTCCTTAACGTTAAGCGTATTGTCCAGGATCGGGGTTCAAGTCTGCAGTCACTCTCAGTGTGCACCCTGCGCGCTGTCAGGATTCTTCGGTGCTGGGGTTGGGAGAGGGCATGCGTGTGACCATAAGTGTGCGATTTGCATACACGCAGTCACGTGCTGACTAGACGTGCACGATGTCGCTCAATACAAGTGAATTGAGCAAGGCCATGCGCATCTAGTCGAAATGTGGCCGAAAGTATGCAAATCACATACTTGCGCTTACATGACTGTCTACTCTCGGCGTCAGCACCAGAGAATCCTGACAGTGCTCAGTGTGCGTGCTGAGGGGATCCATAAGTTTGACTGATTGCAGACTTGAACCCCAAGCCTGGACAATCCCTTAAATGATGCCATTACATAACCAGAAAATACATTTGTACGGAGGGTGAATGAATTCACAATCCAGAATACTTTATCACCAATACTAATAGATGTATTTTTCCTTCTTAAAGACAATGATACCTGACAAAGAGTTTTTGGATCTTTCTCTATATGATAAGAGCATATGGACCTAATTGGGTTGGTCCTGACACTAGGAAACCCTCGCTATTAGGGCTTATTCAGACTTAATTTTTTTGCGTATGTGTTCTATTCCTAATTTTCCCAGGCAGAACTCATACATATGGTCTATGGGGCTGTTCACATGTGCTGACTACTTGGTTCCCAAAAATACAAAGCGACATGTCCGATTTTGATCGAGTCATAGACCAAAACCTCCAATGCAAACTCACAGGTCCGTGAAAAAAATCGGACAGTACTTGGATGCCATCCATGTGTCATCAGTTTTTCAAGGACTGCTGATAGCCGAAGCTTGAGAAAGCCCCATTTTTTTTCCATTCGAGAAAAAATGATGAAACTCTGATAGTAAAAACTGACACCATGACTAAAGTCTGATGAAAATCATATCAAAAACACTGATGAAACTAGTATTTTTTTTTTTAGTACGAGAAAAATCACTGACATCTGACTAGAGAGAATGACTCAGAGTGACCATGAACACGCTTGTCCATCCATCTGAATGGGCATCATGTAATGTGATAACATTAGAGATCAGCGAACCCGAATGTAAAAGTTCAGGGTTCGTACCAGACAGTTAGTGTCCGATCCTAAACACCGAACACAGACTTCTCCCGGAAGTCCATTGCAAAGTTCGGCGTTCCGGGGAGAGAGAGAATTTTTTTCCAGATCTAAAGTTCGTGTCTCCATTGTTTTCAATGGGAGTTCAAGTTCGGGTATAGTTCTGGTAAGCGAACCGAACTTTGGACTAAAGCTCAGGTCGGGTACCAGAAACCAAACTTCCACAGGTCCTCTCATCCCTAGATATCATCTGATCGGCAGAGATTTTTACGGTCAGACCTGAGACAATCAGCTGATCTCCGTTGGGTCTTCAGTTAAAGAAGGGAGTTTGTAGATGGGAAGACTCCGTTAAACTTGTGAATAATTTGATGGATGCCAAAGCAGCAGGTAGAGCCAGATAATTGGACGCCATTCTAAAATTATTATTTTATTGCAACCCTTTTGTTATATCCCGGAGAAATGAAGTAAACCTCCAGCGTGTGTGACTATTACAACTTGCTATTCCATGCTCTTTTCCCTCATTTTATATATTGCAAAACCGTTTTGCCTGAGAGGTCACGTACTTGGGAATGGTTAAGTGACAGCTCAGGGATTTAATGTGTCCACATGTGAAGAAAAAAAATAAAATGTTTTGCCAATGAGTTGAATTTTAAGCGTCTAGCAATGAAATGCTGTTAGGTAACACTATACACATAATCTATAAAATCATCTCATTTTCCACTGCAAATGATTTACTCCAACAGAGAAGCCGGAATTATACAATACGTCTCACCAGATCCATTCTGAAGAGGCTCCAAATGATGATTTAGTTTATTAATTGAGGCCATCAATGAAAACCTCTCTATTGTTATACTACGAGAAGGTGGGGAACTAAGTGAACAGTAAAACAAAAAAGTTAAGAACTTGGAGGAAAGATGTTGTTTTCATGTTCTCACGTAAGCCCATCTTGGATTTCAGATGCCCAAATGAACAGAAAAGGTTGTAAATCAATATCTGGAGATATTGTGAGCAAATGAGTACCTTCAGTACTTTAGAGAATTTATAAACAAGACATATTTTAAGAGATTCGATGTTAAGGCTTCAAAAAAGTTTCTCAAGAATTTTGAAGAGTTAACATTGAGTCCCAACATGTCTTACACTTTACTCTACAAAAACATGGATCAAATATTTTAATAAGAATAGCCTTATGACATTTTGATAGTCAATCAGGGGATGCCATACTCAAAGAAGGTTTTTTTCAAATTAAAATGTGCCCCTTTTTCAATGTGAACTATAGCGTAGGATCAGGATGACACTCAATGGAGCCTAGAAGAACAGCATGGCAACATTCAGAATTTGTGATAAAATAGGTAACGTTTCTTCATCCAGCCAAAGATTCAGCTCTGTCTTTATACACCCTAGCTTGTTGGTGCCAACCCTCTCTTTGCCAAGAACCTACCAACTTCCATCTATTGATGCCGCTCTATAATTGTTAAAATGTTTGAACCAATGTTACATGTCATTGTTGATGTAAGCAGAAATATGTCTTTCTTAGGGAGCAGTCAGACCGACATATAAATCGGACCGAGTTCGGAATGCAGTTGCATAGAAATAGATGAAGCTGTCACATTCAGGTCAGCAGAGTCACCGGCCACTCCATGCACTGCTTTCCGATCTTGGTCCCATTTATATCGCCATCTGCGCCCTTAGACGGTGTGTGATCAACCTTATTGCCAATCCTTCCAATAAATCCCATCAATAAATGACTGATGGTTCTTCAGTTCAAATATTTCTCATAGTGGTTTAAGTATCTGTCCCAGGTTACACAATAAAGTGGAGTGTTTCCACTTAATAACAATTTGCCTACACAACAAGAAAGTAACCAAAAAACTTCTTTCCACCTTATATAAAACTTATCATTTATTATTTTATAAAAATTGGTATTAACTGGTATTCCACCATTAATAAGAGAATAAATGTTAATGCTTTATATAAGGTGTAGGGAAATGTATTCATTTTTTGGTTATTTTCTAGTTGCCGTATTAAGCCGAAACAACGCACCAACCCTCCATTATTTTATTTATTTATCTTACTCACTTATACTGTATAGCGCCATTAACTCCATCATACTGTACAGACATTATCACCACTGTCCCCATTGGGACTCACAATCTATATTCCCTATCGGTATGTCTTTGGGGTGTGGGAGGAAACCGGAGAACCCGGAGGAAACCCACACAAACACGGGGAGAACATACAAACTCCTTGCAGATGTTGTCCTTGGTGGGATTTGAACCCAGGACCCCAGCGCTGCAAGGCTATAGCGTCATTCTTTGCTGTAAAGGTCAAACAGATTCAATTCTC
This sequence comes from Phyllobates terribilis, assembly GCF_046119375.1. Classification (NCBI taxonomy): domain Eukaryota; kingdom Metazoa; phylum Chordata; class Amphibia; order Anura; family Dendrobatidae; genus Phyllobates; species Phyllobates terribilis. Next base: position 83,770,608 of record NW_027362764.1, read on the forward strand.
CAAATCATAAATGTAAACTAATGCAAAAAAAAATGTTTTTTTATAGTTATAGAAAGTATAGCAAAATAAAGTGGAGTAACAGACTATGAAAAAATAATGTACGGTATGTAAAATGAAAAAAAATTACCACCATTTATTTAAAAACCCAAAGGTTTTAGCATTCTTGTTTTTTACAACTTCAGTTCCTTAAAGGGGTTATCCAGGACTTTTTTTTTCTTTACTATGGACTTAAAAATTAACAGGCATGTAGTTGCTAACTACCTGACTGTTCTATCTGGCGCCGGCAAAGAGTGGTCATTGACCGCTCCTGCGGATGATTCAGCTGATCAATGTCAACAGAGCAGCTCTTCCGGGCTGCTCTGTCGACAGGATATGACTGCATACGTCATGTTGATTGACAGCCGGCTCCCCGCAGTGAGGAAGCAGGGAGCCGACTGTCAATCAGCATGACGTCGGCAGTCACGCCCAGTCAACAGAGCAGTGTGGAAAAGAAGTGACGTGACGTTAGCAGAAGCCGTTGAATCGCTGGCAGGAGTGGTCAGTGACCGCTCTGTGCTGCCAGAGATTTGCACCAGGCATAACAGCCAGGTAGATAGCACCTGCCATCCTGTTAGTTTTTAGGCACATAGTATAAAAAATAGTCTTGGATAGACCCTTTAAGTTTCCTATACATATTAGAAAAAAAGTAAAGATACTGATTTCGACAAGACTGACCAACTATGTGTACGAGGGTGTCCCAAATCTTCCCTGACAGATGATTTAGGGGAAGAGAACATTTTTCAATGTCCGATTCTTTTTTTTATCCGAGCCACACACGCATGTGTATGGGAGAAGGTCAGGAGAGAAAGATATTGCCCAAACGAGAGCTTGGCCAATAGCTACCTATTGTGTATGACCAATTGGCCACCTGTACTGACCACAGCCACCAATGAGCGCCATGAAAGTGTCTTCACAGTAGTTTGACCTTCTGAACTCTCAACAGAGAATAATATGATTTCTCCAGGCACAATAACCGAATCCACGTGTACACATGAAATGTCCTGTAATTTTACATAAGCCGGGGTGCAGAGGGAAATGTTTTACAACAAGAGTATTTCATAGACACAATTCAGAAGCTAGTCATTATACTTCATAAGGTCAACTCCGAAATATTAAACCAAGAAAAAAAAAAATCTACAGCTAAAAGATGATTTTTACCAAATGTAAAGGATTAGACTTTGCTGGGCGTAGTCTGCCATCTGTCCTTCTACAAAGTACCTTACACTCTCATAGGCTCATCACTACTTTGTACAAACGCATATGGGAACATTTTAGTGGAAGCTAGTATGATAGATTTTACTTTAAAAAAAAAAAGAGCAAAACTCAAGCAGGTTGTGGCAGATAGCCATATTAATTTACTCTACAAAGGCTATAGTGAAAGTCAATTACTTTGCAAAGACCCCTCCCCATTATAAGACTTTGGCTCATCTATAACACCTGTTCATATGTTTTCGCCAAGAGATGTTATCAATGCCAAATCTTCCAGCATTGTATATCTCCTACGGCTGGACGCTGACAGTGAGGAGCTCAAACACCCCTTACTTTCCTTTTTCTCTCTCTTCTTCTTAAGGTTAACAACATCAGAGGTATATAATCTAATATCTGTACCCCAAATCTCGCCCCATACAACCAAATGTATCCCCATACAACCAAATAAATCCCCATACAACCAAATATAACACCATACAACCAAATGTATCCCCATACAACCAAATGTATCCCCATACAACCAAATATATCCCTATACAACCAAATCTATCCCCAGACAACCAAATATAACACCATACAACCAAATCTTTCCCTATACAACCAAATCTATCCCAATACAACCAAATCTATCCCCATACAACCAAATCTATCACAACCACATCTATCCCAATACAACCAAATCTATTGTTAGAACCCTCCTGTTTATTTTTTTCCATCTTGTGTTTTGCTGTCACGTGACCATCTGCCTTTATATTCCAGCTCCGCCCTTTTGGCTGTGCTGGACTTCAGTGTTTGACTGTTTCTCAAGCCAGGAGCTTCGGTGCCTTTCTCTGTCAGTTCGCTTGGTCCTTCTGGGACCTCTAGTACCTTTTTGTCAGTTTGTCTTTTTGTGTTCCGCAACAACTTCTCAGTTTAGGAGGTGTCCCATTTTTGTCTCAGTCCTTAGTTCTTTTAGGGACCCCTCCCTTAATTCTATAGGTCTTCGTTCAGACTAGCCAAGGACAAAGGCAGGTCTATTCGCTAGGAACAAGCAGCCCGCTACATTGTAGGGATTCAGCTTAGTCTTACTGTAGGGACAGCTTTCCCCTATCTTTCCTTAGTACTTGTTGCAGATCATAACATCTATCCCCACACAACCAAATCTATCCCCACACAACCAAATCTATCCCCACACAACCAAATAAATCCCCATACAACCAAATCTATCCCCACACAACCAAATCTCTCCCCATACAACTAAATCTCTTCCCATACAACCACATCTATCCCCACACAACCAAATCTGTCCCCACACAACCAAATCTATCCCCATACAATCAAATCTATCACAGCAAAATCTATCCCCACACAACCAAATCTATCCCCATACAACCAAATCTATCCCCATGCAACTAAATCTATCCCGACAAAACTGCAAAATGGAATATTTTTAAATATACATTCCAATAATAATGTGATGAATATGCCATGTGCAAATCACTTTATTTAAGAAGTTCCCCCCACTCCGTATTTCCCCTCTGTCTTCTGCCTGTTGTCAAGTGTCATCCATCTCTAACAGCAGAGATGCCGAGATGGATTAGCGGAAGTGGTGGGAGAGCTTTTATCAATCTGCTGCTGCTTTCCTATCTGTCAAACTGCAGACGGGCATAACAGAGAGGTGTTTTTTATTTCAGGGCAGCCAAGCCACTGGACAATAGCAGAATGAATACCATCCACAGAGTAAGGGAAAGGAAGTTACAAAACCTATGGTGCTGGCAGAATGTTAATGAAAATAAATTGAAAATGCAAAGCCACACTAAAAAGAATTAAAATTCCCCCAAGATTCAAGGAAAAATACAGCAAAAAAATGGCAGCAATGTTTACCTGCCCAGATCTCAGAACTAATGGACTACCAGGGTGCAGCAAACCCACATAAAAATGGCGGCTACACAGGTGCAATGGTACAGTTGCACCTACCAATGGTAGGTTGTGAGTGATTGTCTCATCAGTATTTTGCACCTGTGTAGTTTCGTATTTTGTATGTGATAAGAATGTTTCCATTCATTGATGGCCATGATCAACCTTGAAATGGGGAAGAATTGAAAAAATATAATTAAAACCCCAACTTGAGGACCTTGGGCTTATGTCTCCTCCTGTTGTGTCTGCTGCACTTTTCTGTGTGACTCATCTGTTTTTAAACTAATTACATATTTCTCAATAAAGAAAGATATATTTTAATACATTTTTGTCGGTTTCCATTTTTCAATATTCTTTGTTTATTAAGTAAAAAATCTGCATTGCTGATTACTATACAACTATTCTTGGTAATCCTCTTCTATGTACCCTTTAAAGAGTAAATAAACTCTTTTTATTTTGTTATTATTATTATTATTATTATTATTATCTTCCAGACAATGCAAGGTTATGATTTTTATGCAATTTATTAGGTTATTTTACTGTCTTTTTTCCCAAACACTGTGCTGCAGTGCTAGTTGAGTGGCCAATTCATGCTCCTTTAAAAGCTACTTTCAACTGCTGTTAAGCATAAATTGGTACAATATATTCAAACAGTTTATGTACAGGAATTCCTGTCTGAGTACAGGCATAGAGAACAGAAAGGCTCAGGCAGAGAAAGTCCCATACACAGACTGATTCAATATAGTGCACAGAAATTTGCAGAGCAGTAGTTGAAAGAAGTAGTAGTTGAGTAGTAGTTGAAAGAAGCTTCTAAAGAAGCATGAACTGGGCTTTGAAACAACCCTGCAGCATAGTGTTTTGAAGAGAAGGAAGAAAAATTATATAATGGGGCAACATGGTGGCTCAATAGCTAGCACTGTAGTCTTACAGCGTGAGGTCCTGGGTACAAATCTCACCAAGGACGACATCTGCAAGGAGTTTGTATGTTGTCGCCGTGTTTGCGTGGGTTTCCTCCGGGTTCTCCGGTTTCCTCCCACACTCCAAACACATACTGATAGGGAATCTAGATTGTGAGCCCCAATGGGGACAATGATGATGTCTGTAAAGCGCTATGGAATCAATAGTGAAAGACCCATCAATTAGCTCTAAGAGCGCTGGGAAGAGCCGGCTATGGGCAGCACCAGACTAGACTTGGTGGTGCTTCGTCTAAATAATCTATATAACATTAGGGGCATTGCAAGGTGAACAAGGCATCTGGTCCCAAGCACTGAAGAGTTAAAAAAGGGTACTTTTCATTTTTACTAGCGCCTGTCAGTATTTTATGTAAGAATGGCCCATAATTTGCCTACTAATGTCTTTCAAAAGAATATAAATATAATAACTATGTTTTAGATTCATTTACCTGTACAAGGGTCATCTGCGACCCAAGTGCTAATAGTATCTTCTCTGTCTTGGTGGGGTAGGGATTGTCCCGGTGCTTGTACAACCACTGCTTCAATGGGCGTGCCATGTCCTGTAGCGCCTGCCGTTTGTGTCGCACTTTACCGCTTGCACTTCTTGAGCTGCTTGAACAGAAAATAGATAAAGTGACATAAATTACCGAAGTTATTGAGACAAAATAAAAGACAAATCAAATGGTAAATATTTATTGTAGATCAACGAGTGATGTTTTCCTTGTGTCACAGAAGGTAAAGCCTAAGTTTACCACCATTTGTGACACCATTTCACATTTTTTAGACATTATTGATCTATAGGCGACGTGGGTAAATATATTAGATTAGCTACACGTTATCTACAGCTAATTTGGTGGCATCGATTTCCTTCATTTAGAAATGTATAAATATTGTCTCAATTCACAATCATGATAGTTCTGAAACTGGCATAAAGTGTGGATATTGAATCCGCATCATGTCAACTTATACTGTGGATTTTCACAGCATATTACCCCTTTGCAATGCAGAACATGAAATATGTGACAAATGTGCAGCAAAATGTGAGAAATTTGTGTGTAACTCATGCAGATATTGCTGCAAATTCTTCAACACGGATATTTTCTTTACACTTTGGCCTCAATTCATCAATGACTTTGCGCCTTTTTTTCTGGAGTTCTGGTTCTATTAGTGACTATTTTATTTGTGCTTTATTCGTAATTTAAAGGGGTTTTCCAGGTTTGACAGAAAAGTTCGAAGTCACTCTATGTAACTGCAGACTTGTGAATCCTCACATCGCACACAGCACTAACTGTCAGGATTCTCTGGTGCCGGCGCCAGGAGTGGGCGGTCATGTGATTAGAAGTATGCGATATCCATACTCCCGATCACATTCCGACTAGACATGTGCGGCCTCGATCAGTACAGATGAACTGTGCGAGGCCAGGCACATCTACTCAGAATGTGGTCAGAAGTATGCAAATCGCATACTTGGGATCATAGAACCGCTCAGTCTTGCTGCTGATACCAGAGAATCCTGACAGCACGCACTGTGCGCAATGTCAGGATTCACAAGTCTGCAGTCACATAGATTGACTGCAGACCTTCAAGCAAACCTGGACAACCACTTTAATTTGCACCTTGTTAAGTTAACTTGGTTACGGCAGATTTTTATTTTTTGGTTTGGCATTATGGACATGGTTTATCTCATCTAAATGTTTTAACCTAATTCGCCATATATGAGACTTTTCGAAATGTTGCAATTTACTGTCTAATCTGTCTAATTTTATTTTTGCACACTTGAAGACTTATGTGCGACATTTTAAAGGAGCCTTCATCTCTTTGCTTTAAAAAGGAGCAAAAAAGGGTAAAAGAAAAGTAAAAAAGAGCATCTTTGATTTTGCGCAAACTTTCGAAACCTGCATACCTCATTTAGAAGAATTTGGCGCAAAAAAATGCCAATACATCCTCACATCCTCAAAACAAAAAAGGAAAGTCACTTTAAAAAAATGCAAATTATGAATCCAGGCCTAAAAAGTAAAAAAAAAATTGCCTTATATGTTTTGCACTCTTCTCCACTCACCTTATATTTTCAATAGAGTACCCTATAAATGAAAGTGATAGAAAGAAGAGACCATGTCTTTGTCTACAACTTCTATACATTTATTCTCTCTGCTCCAGCATTTGGATCTGATGATCTCGGCCGTTCTCGCTGTAGAACAGATGTGTTACAAATTACATTTTCAACAGTCTGACTGCTCCAATTTACCACATTAAGGTTTTGGCTGATGTTGGAGAATTTATGCAGATATGACAGCCTGTCACACACCTCATTTACTTATAATTGGACCTAGTTAAATCAGTCATTATTGAAAAAGTTTACACAGTAAACCGCACAAAAAGGGATGTGGTCGAGATTTCCACATCGCCGGCAGAAGGCCGGAGCTTGAAGCAGTCAGAGCAAGTATTTGAATCTTTTAATTTGTGATTCTGATCCATAGGAGGTTAATTATTGTATATAATTATTTGATATTTATTACTTTTTAGAATATTTTTGCTGCATTTTTTACACCTTTTTTTTTTTTTAAATAATAGAAAAATAGAGCAAAAAAACAACAGAAAACACTACAAGAATGGCAGCTTTGAAGTGTTAAAATTTATATAATTTAGTAATATTTTATTTCAATTTGAAAAGAGTTTAAGAGCATAACATAGCACAAGAAAAACAAACCAAAAAAAACCCAAGAAGAAACATAAACTAAAAGAGTGTCAGACTGGTACCAAGGTAAAGAGAACCCTGCCCAATTAGGTTTTCATGGATAGTGCTCGAACCTCTGATATTCTATTGAACTGTGCTCATGTCCGACTTTTTCCTAGGACTGAGTGGTCCGCGGAAAATATCGGAGACACGTCCGATTTTGACCCTAATGTGGGATTAAAATCGGTGATGCAAGTCTATGGGTCTGTGAAAAAAGTCAGATCGCACTCGGATGACATCCAAGTACGGTCCGATTTTCACGGACTGACAGAATGGAGAAGACGGAGAAACTTTTTTTGTTTCTCTCCACATCCAAGAAAAATTGATGCCACTCTGATTAGAATAATAGGCCTGTTTTTCAATACCATATTGGTAATGTATATTAGTATAGTGTAATATCCATAAGACATTGCCATTTCCATGTTGTACGGTGATAATGTCTCATGTCTTTTACAATATTATTATAGTAACAGTTTTTACAAGATAAGCAGGTGTGACCAGGAAAAAAAAAAACTTAAAACTTTTGTCAGTTTGACTTTTTCCTTTTTTTTTATTACAGTTTTTTGCATTATTTATATTGTTTTATATCATATCAAACTTTTACACATCTTTTACCATTTTACATTCCTACACTTAAATAGAATTACACTCTATATTACACGTATACTCAGATATTGATTAGATATTATTTTACTTATTTGCATAGTTTACTATATTATTAGATATTGTAGAACCAACAAAGAAAAAAAGGATTTTCCAGCACTTCCATCCATAAAATTAATATTTATTTATTAGAAATTTATTTAAAAACAGGAGGATCAATCATGAGGATAAAACCCTTAAGCGTTTCTGGCGTACACTACTCCCTTAGTCATAGGAATATTCCCATATAGCCATATTCTTATGACTTAAGGGAGTAGTGTACGCCAGAAACACGTAAGGTTTTATCCTGATGATGGATCCTCCTGTTTTTAAATTATTTACTAATAAAAATATTAATTTTATGGATAGAAGTGCCAGAAAATCCTTTTTTCTTCATTGCTCCTACAATAGCTGAGCCTCACCAGCAGGAATTGACATCCATTTATCAACTTTACGGTGTATCCCGGACAATATTGGCGTGGTGAGATTCTTTATTTTTATTTTTTCTATATTATTACATATTGTTGTTGGGTTTCTTTTTGGCATGTTATTACAAAATATATAACATTCTATGTTTATTTCAGGGCAACATACACTAGCATATAGGTCTAAGCAATATGCAATTGTAATAGTATACTTGTGTTGTTCATAGATTACTATGCTTATATTATATCAAATTATTAGATATGGTAACACATTATTTCTAACTTTTATGGCATCATACTGTGAGCAGGGTCGCCAACTTGATTTTTTATTTTTTCTGGACAATTTATCAAAAAATCACGGGCAGACTATCTTTTACGGATACATTGGAAAACCATAATAAATCATTGTGATTATAAGTGATCCGTGTCTACCGCCCATAATTCTGATATGAAAACATCAGGTGCAGTCACTGTGAGCTGTAAAATGATGATAATTACAGTCAAAATAATCTGTATAAGTTTCTTTATCTTCAAAAAAATAAATCACAGGCGCCTTAATTTTTTTTCCGGACAGAGGAAAAAAAAAAGTCCTATATTTATTTTCTAAATATCCATAGCTCTAATAATTATTAATAAAAAAACTATTCTAAACTGAATTACATTACTTAGATAACGAAAACAGATAATAAACTCATTTTCATCCAATTAATTAAGATAATATTCGTTAAAATTATGTTAAAAAAAGGTTCGTTTTTTTTAAAGGGGTTGTCCACCTTTGGGGGCAATTTTTTTTTTCTTACTTAAATGCATGCAATATGGGATAAAAATCATTTTTGCAATTGGGTTTCATTAATAATTTTGTACAACTTGCCTCCTATAGCCGCTGTATTACACTGTCTCTTGCAGGCTGCAGAATGAATTACTGGGGTCGGCCACGGGGTCTACGCCTGCTCTTGTTAGTGCAGCCTTACTTACATACGGCACAGCTCTCTGGCCCATACAATGGCTGCTGATGGAGGAGCATGTGACCGGACCTGCCTCTTCCAATAGAAAACCTCACATGGGAAAGCTGCTTTTCTATTGGAGGAGACTGATCTGTGTAATACAGCGGCTATAAGAGGCAAACTGTGCAAAAATTTTAATGAAACCCAATTGCAAAAATTATTTTTAGCCCCAATTGCATGTATTAAGTAAGAAAAAAAAATGTCCCCAAAGGTTAACAACCCCTGTAAATCAGGGAGCATGTGATGTCATATACTACGTGCAGTAGCTTGTAAAAAAAAATGGAATTAGTTTAATTTTTCTACAAGCCATTTTTCTTTCTTTTTATTCCCATATGCATTTTTTTCAAAAAACATCTAAAAAAAACATGCATGATTCATTTGGAACCAACACCAGATTTACATTTACAATTTTTTGGGCTAAAAGTCATTCTTGTTTTTTGGATTTCTCTAAACATTTTGCACTTTGTTCTATTTCTGGTTGCTGAATGAGTTAACTGAGAATCCATCAGTGAGTTCATTCCAACAAGAAAGTTTATAATAGTATACTGTATATCATCTGATCTCCTTATCAAACCATATGAAAGTTGAACTGAACTTTGTGGTCATAAATCAGCTGGGAGGATCTCACAAAAAGGGACCTAAGAATTTAAGATGCGTTCACACATAATGGTCACTCTGTGGCGGAAAACTGTAACAGTCCTGCGCCATTGTGATCTTTCCATTGTTTACCTGCACAATCATTTACAAGGTTCAAAACTACATGGCCGATAGTAATCGCCCAATAGTTTTGCAGGTGAAATAGCAGTTTCCATGCAAGATTAAATGATTTTGTGGGGAAAGAGTGGAAAGACTGCAGTAGCACTGGGTTGTTGCAGTTTTCAGCTGCAGCATGTGAAGACAGCATTAAACTCTCCCATCAAAATGAGCTCACTGATGGATCCTCAGTTGACTCATTCTACAGCAAGCAACAGTGCAAACAGGAGTTATAGACTGCAAAGGGTGAGGTGCAAAATATTTAAAGGCAGTCTGTCACTCCCAAAATACATTTTAAATTAGCAATACAGTGATTTAGGGGACTAAATAAAAATCATACATGTTACTGGTACAGTGCCTTTTAATTTGTATGCAGATGAGGGAGCTTTGGTGCACCCTGAGAGTGGCCAAGAGTGAGAAGTCAATGTTGCTGACGTGCACGCATGCGCACTGGCACTGCCAGTTCTCTGCGTCACAGCGCACACAGAGCATTCTCCTCCCTGTCTTCTTTCTGCAGACGCTGCTCTCTACACTAATATACTCAGAAAAGTGTATGTGGCTTCAAGAGAAGAGAAAAGGAGAGGACCATGAGCAAATACACATGGCGTCATCAGCAGAAAGCAGACAGGGAGGAAAAAGCGCTCAGTCGTTGTGTCGGTGAGCAGCCTGGCACAGGCAGTGTCAGTGTGCATGCGCACACGCTGGCAACATTAAGACAAGTGCTTTCTCTGGGAAGTAGACACTGTTCATCAGAACAAGGGGAAAGGCCCCAATATGTAAATGAGGAGGCATAACGGTGCACCAAACTCTTGGTCACACCAAGGGTGCACCAAAGCCTCCTCGCTTATATAAGATTTTGCAGGCACGGTATCATTGCTAGTAGGATATTTATAACGGCTAAATGGAAATTGCAATGATTTTGAGCACAAAATACATGCATTTAAGTAAAAAAAGAATTGCTCCAAAAGGTGGCCATATACTGATTAGTGAAGGAGGCAAGAATCAGACGCAAACTAATTTGAGATTGATGGCCTAACCTAAAGAAAGGACATCAATATTGGAATCCCAGAAAAAAAAACATGCTTCATGAATTTTGCACAAAATCAAACATTGCGTTTCTTTGACCCGTTTTTAAATTTTTTGAGAGCAAAAAGTCACACTTTTTTTTTTTTTGCAAAATGGTGCAAGAATTTGTGACAAAATAACTGGCATACATAAAATCACCCCAGGTGGGACTGGAGTACGTGCGCAGTTTTTAAAAAGTTGCATTTGATGAATGAGTCTAAAGCATCTGAAGGAGCCAAAATTACGTAAAAATCAGAAAACTAACTAAACAAGAAAAAACAAATAAAAAAAAAAGGCACAAATCGTGTGATGAATTAATTGAGACGTATTCACACCAAAAAGCTTGGGAAAATGCAATGATAAATCAGGGCCTTTAAGTATGCAGTTTGATGACTGATTGATTTTACTACGGCCAGGCTATTATGGTGATATTTATCCCACTAATGTGATAAAAAGAACAAAAATAATACCAGTAAGCACAATAAACCAACAAACATGGTGCAGAATTTAAGCACAATCTGACTCAGTGTGTACCCAGCTGTTTTACACCCATGTACAGTATAGCATGCTAATTAAAGGGAATCTATCAGCAGGTTTTTTGCTATGTAAAGCAGCAAAATATAGGGACAAAGACCCTGATTACAGTGATGTGTCACTTACTAGACTGTGTTTCCTGTTTCAACAAAATCAGTGTTTTATCAGCAGGAGATTATCACTGCAGGACTAAGTGTCTCCACCAGTGATTAGCAGCTTTCTGCCTATAAACAGTGTACACAGGAAGCTGCCAATCAGTGATGTGGGCGAGGTTATACACAGCTCAGCATTCAGAGCACTGCTAGATCTGCTGCAGAGAAAACTGTGATTCTATAACAACTGCTGCACCCAGTAATCTAAGTGATACATTGCTGGAATCAGTGTCTCTGTCCCCACATCATACAGATTCCCCTTAAGGGGACAGACTTAAATCCTTAAAAGAGTTAAGAGTTATCCACCACTGAACAACTTCTTAAATGCTAAAGTGCCTCAGATAAAATAAATAAATGCATACTCACCTCCCAGACCATTCCAGTGATGTCAGCGTTTTTTCTCCCAGTGGTCTCATGACATTCATGGCTGCAGCACTCACTTGACATAACAATGTCACATGGCCGCTGGGAGAAACAGCACTGACATTGCTGCAACGGTGCCCGTATGGGAGGTGAATATGTGGTTTTTATTTTCAGTTTTTTTTCTGGGTTTCTTTACATTTATGAAGGGGTTGTTGTGTTCAGTAACAGAAAATACCTGGGATTTTTTTTTGGACTGTAAAGTCGTCATCTGGCGACTATTGATATGGATGTAGATGGTGTCAATATACTTTGGATAATGAGAATTAGCAGATGGTAAACGTCATTGATTATACCAACTAGGTTAGAGTACAGGAGATAAGAATGAAGGAAAAAAAATGTTTTAAACTTTCTACAATTATCCCAATGTAATACCATCCAGCCTATAATATGATAGTTGTATTTTAATTCCGATATGTTCAAAATATTAGTAGACTATTAACATAAAGGATTAGTATTGAAACGGTTAATACGGTTCTCAGGGAGACAAAGGTCCTAGTTTGGAGAATCCCAAAATCCTTACAATGAAGGGTTTAAAGGGGTGGTCCGACAAAAAAAAATAATTTTCATCCTAAATCCCTATCTATTTAATGCAGTAATCAAATCTATTTTCTATTAATCTTTAAATAAAAATTCCCTATCCAAATAAACAAAGTTTTTTTTACAATTTACTTTTTGATGATGCTTCATTTAAGAATCCTAGAGCATGCTGGGATACTTAAACGAAGCGTCATCAGGGGTCAGAGGCCACTGTCACTGCCGCAGCCCCCTCCCTGAAACAAAGCGCCATAGGTGACCTACATTTCAGGGGCTAGGCTAGTCACTGCTTTGACACACTGTGATGTGGACAATGAAGTGGGCTCTCTCGCCGACTCAGATCAGTAGTAATGAGCTGACAACAGAGTGCACTGTCAGCACCCGGTGTGCAGAGAACAGAGCTGCCCCCGCAAGTCACTGCTGGCTATGTTATTCAAGTCAAAGATTTTAAAAATTCTGATGGAAAGTCAAAATTATAAATCTGAAAAATGTCTGCTGCATTTTGTGCACTCTTGGCAGGGGCTAAATATCCATGTGTCGCACAACCACAATTCTCAGACAAGTTGTGCAACCAAAAATATTTTTGCGACTTCTTATAACTTTCTATCATGTGTCTATTTTAGAACTGTGATTTTGCTGTAAAAAAAAGCATCACAGGTGAGTTTTCCATATAGCTTAACATAAAAATGCTGAAAAATAACACCTGGTCTTTATGCATATACTAGGACAGATTTTCTCCATGTAGACAGCAAATCATAAAGGCAGTCAACAGATGTGCAACATTTTTTCATGTTAGTGCAAATCATTAAAGAGGTTGTCCACTACTTTTACATTGATAACCTGCATTTGGATAGGTCATCAATGTCTGATCGGCCGGGGGTCGACATCCGGCACCCCCGCTAATCAGCTGTTATCGATGTCAGCGGCGGCCACCAGCCGAAAGTGCTCACTCGCCAAGCTGCTCCATCTTTTGGTAGTGGCCAAGCCGTGGTACTGCACATCCGCCTCCTATTCAAATCAATAGGAGACTGATGTACAGTACCCTGCGGTGGTCATCAGAAGACTGAGCAGCTCGGCAAGTGAGCACTTCGGCCGGCGGCCACCTTCGCAGGGGTGCCGGCCGATCAGACACTGATGACCTATCCTAAGGATAAGCCATCAATGTAAAAGTAGTGGACAACCTCTTTAATAAATGTGTCTAAAATGATTTGCAATTAATGTTAAAAACTGTGGTGTAGTGGAAATGGTTTGTCCATATGTGATAAAAAAAAAATTGTGCATTTTGTTTTCTTATGGATTTTTTTGCGTTTTTCACCCCTATGCGTTACAAAGGGAGAAATCCACAGGAAAAATCAGAAAGCAAACTGTTAAGATTCAGATTTAAAGGGAATCTGTCAGCAGGTTTTCGCTATATAATCTGACAGCAGTGTAAGATAGGGACAAAGACACAGATTCTAGCGATGAATCTCTTATTATACTGGGTGCAGCAATTATGATAGAGTCACAGTTTTTTCTGCTGCAGGCTCAATTGTTGAGCTGTGTATAACCCCGCACACATCACAGCTTTCTATGTTCATTGTTTAGTAACAAAGAGTTACTTATCAGTGCTGGAGGCGTGGCTGGATTACCTGCATATGTCAAGTTGTCCTGTAATGATAATCTCCTGCTGATAAAACATTTATTGTATTGAAACCGCAAAACACAGCCCAGTAAGTGATACATTATTGGAATTAGGGTCTCTGCCCCTATATCATGCTGCTCTCAGATTACATAGCAACAACTTGGTGACAGTTTCCCTTTAACAATCTGCCCTGAAAATATACACAGTGCGTCGATAAGATTTTTTTTTTATTATTTCATTTACTTCGCTTACAGCAAATCTGCAATATGTGAACAAGCCTGAATATTTATTCTGCATTCTTCAAGATTTGGAAGTGTCAAAAAAAAAAAGCACAGTCATTAGTATTACTGAAAAAGTTATTTCCATTAATTCTATAAAAGTCCAGGTCTTGGCGTGGACGCTACCTTGTGTTATTTGACAAAGGGTTGTCTTTTTTATTTAAATAAAAGACTCTTTAAAACGCTTTCACTACCTGGAATTTGTTACTGACATCAATTTTTCCTTGGCAGCAGATCTTCGAAAGCATCTTTAGAAATTTCTGGCACGGCCCCAAATACACATTCAGATGCCCAGACGTGAGTAATAGAATTCAGCAGAGTACTAATAGGATTCCAGCAGATGTCACTGCAAGTCAACATGAGCCCTGCAGTAAATGTGTTCGAGCCCAGCCATGGCAGACATCGTCACAAATGTTTAGAATTTCTGAGAACATCAGACGAGAAAAGGCTGGATACAAGCGCAGCTAATGACAAGCCTCTCCGCTCACAATTACCATAGTTATTTATCAAGCCTCGTGTCTGCAAAACAGATTAACTAATAGAAAATATGAAATACGTTTCATCTGCTGGCAATGAGGAGCCGAAATGGTATTTTAATGACGTCTTATTTTACATTGTTTTTCTCCTTCCTCATTTATTTTTTGATTGGTGTGACCACCCGAGACTTTATCCCACCAAATGACGTCACATTAGTATTTTAAAAGGCATGAATACAAGTATTAACACACAGGATCGGCTTGGACTGGCAGATTGGGGGAACGGGTAAATTCCCCGGTGGGCCACTCATGCAGGAGTAAGCTACCCCCACCCAACATGAGCAGTAGTTGGTCCATTACATTTGATTAACTATTTACATACAAAAGGAACATATCAGCAATTACTAAACTTCCTAGTTTATTAATATATAGAAGAATAGGTAAAGTCCTCTTTTTTTCTGAAGAGGCAATTTGCATAGAAGAATAGGTAAATTTATAAATGAGGGTAATGTAATATTTACATATAGCTGAATAATTGCCCCCAGATGGCCCTTGTCTGACACTGGTAACACATACCAAACACTGACATACTATTAATATGTCCAAATGAAGCAAAAATCAATGAGAACGTGAAGCAAAATGCATAAAATGCTCCATTCATAACGCACTAATACAGATATAGCAGAGCTGAGTTTGTCACATCAGTAAGATGACATATGTCATCCTCAAGATAAACCTACGTAATGATCTTTACGATGGTTACATAGTATGAAAAGACACAGGTTTAATAATTTTACACTTTCTCCATTAAATAATATATAATTTTATAGGGTATGTCCACACTCAAAAAAATGCATAAAAAATAAGCTAATAAAGCGAACAAAAGATTGATCCTATTAATTTGCTGTTCAGGCTTTTGAACATCTTTTAAATGTTTCAGGCTTTCACAGACACCAAGAGTTTAGAAATCCAATGAGGAGGCAATGTTATGCCCAAGAGATGCCTTTTTGAGCATTTTCTCAGTGTTATTGCTTTAAAAAACACTAGTATTTATTTCATTGTTTAATAGATTGAAAAAAAAAAAAAACGCCCAAAAAATGCGGAAAAAAAATTATAGAAAAAATGCTCAAGAAACAACCAAAGAATGCTAATAAAAAAATGCTTCAGGTTTACAAAACTCCTAAAAAAGGAGCGATTCTTGAAATGTCTTCTGCTTGAAAAACAGACGTTTTTGATCACTGGAAAAAGAAGCAGTGTGAACTAGGCTAAGTTCACACCGAGTTTTTTGAGGAGTCTTTTGGAGAGGGTGAACTCCAAAAAATATCTGAAAAATTGCTTGAAAGATTGCTTACTATTTGTTTTTATTGAAAAACAACTTGCTATTCATACGTTCAGGCTTTTGAGCGTTTTTTATTTAGCTTCAGGTTTTCATAAGTTTTAAAGTTTTAAAAGTGACCAGACCAGTCTTCAGGAGTTTTCCATGTGGCAAGGCTACAAAAATGCCACAAAGATGCCTGGGAGTTTCTTTGAGCATTTTGTAAGTGTTTTTGAGGCGGTTTTGCCTTATTAAATGCTAGTGTTTTATTCATTGCTTGATCGATTTCCAAAGACGTTAGAAAAAAAAAGTTTAAAAACGCAATAAGATGTGTTAATATAACATTCACAGAAGATGCTTCAGGAAAATGTTAACAAAACAGTAACAAAAAAACTGAACGGCATAAAAAAAAAAACAGAAAAAAACAAAGATTGCCACACAGGAGTGTTTTCTGAAGTGGTTTCAACTTTAAAGACATGTCATTATTGACAGCTTTAAAAAAAACTTTGGGGGCAATTCATCAAAGTGTCTTTGCCAAAAAAAGTCGTAAAATGTTTGAACAACATGGAGCTACACAAAAAATTTGTGATTTTTGGCATTTTCACGCCAGATTGCAGGAAGAGCCGAGGCTTGGGGTGCACCACTTAGGGAATTCAGCTCATTGTACGCCAGCAAGCCCTGCATTAAGTCTGTTGTGCACAACAACAGTTTTAATGAATTGGCCCCAGCATTAGCAAATAGGCCTCAATTCATCAAGACTGATGTTGTTCATGGTCTTGCTGAGGCGGTGTGCTGGAGCCCGACTCTCCTGATTCATTAAGAGGTGCACATCTCTTAATTCTTTAGGTGAGATTGAAAAGAGATGTGCGGCTCCTTGCACCTCACCTCAAATCTTACTCTAGTCATAGACTGGAGTAAAGAAAGCGGCTATGTATTTCTAATCCTAAACAATCCCCTTTAATGTTATTATCTAGCTCCTTTTTAACCACCTACTCCAGCGTTTTTGTTTATTGCAGTGCTGATGTGGTGCTTCTAATGTAAGGTCCCTGCACCTAGTATTATACTTGTTAGCTGCCATCTTCATCTTTTATTCAGTCTCCAGCAGTTTGTGACCAGAATTTGCTGGAGCGAGGCGGAGGTCACTTTTCAATGTTAGTCTATGAGAATCAGTACAAGGCTTAAGCTTGTGACTTCTGGTCAGTCAGGAGCTGTGGTCAGAAGATGGTGGCGAGGGACCGAAGCAGCACCGGGATGAGCTGAAGATGGTGGGTGGTGAGTATAATACTAGGCTCAGTGAATACTCAGACAAGCGTAATACATGTAATGTGTGTGGGCGGCTACGCAGGCATCCCATAGCCAAGGCAGCAGACCATCACAATATAATAATCCCCCTACTGTATGCTTGATTGTACATAATGGACCGTGCTTCTCTTGTCCCACAATTATTCTTGATGTGGTGGTTGATGATGGCCACTGTTGACAACTGGAGTCTCAGGAGTGACCCTGGTGCTAGAGACTTCATCAGGTTCAAGACTAGCCAGTTACAGATCAATGTTTACAATCTCTATTAAAAACAGCTTTTAAGCACTGCTTGGCCACTTTACTAGAGTGCGGTGGTGACCGGTAACTCCTAGACAATGAGCACTAAACAATAAAATTAGCAGAAAGGTTTTTAAATATGATTAAAATTGCTTGTTTGCAATTTGAACCATCACTGATGTTGAGACTGACCCTTTAACATATGCACAAATATATGTGTGTGTGTGTTAAAGGACTATTCTCAACATCAATGATGGTTAAATCTTCAGAGTGTAAGTATATGGAGACTTGCGGAATACTGGGAACACCCCCACAAGACTTTCCATATAAAGGGAACACCCCCTAAGACCTGCAATATAATGGGGACACGCCACAAGACCTGACATATACTGGGAACACCTCAAAAGACCTGCCATACACTGGGAGCACCTTACATTGCCTGCCGTACGGTGGGAACAACTCAATATAATGGAGGCACCCCACAAAACCTGACATACAGTGGGTGCATCTCATAAGATCTGCCATATACTGGGAATATCCCACATTGCCTGCCGTTTACTTGGAACACCCTACAAGACCTACCGTATAAAGGGAACATTGCACAAGATCTGCTGTATGCTGGGAACACCACCACTAGACCTGCCATATGATGGGAATATTCCACGAGGCTTGCCATATACTGGGAATACCTCCACAAGATCTGCTGTATAATGAGAACATCCCATAAGACCTGCTATATAACGGCAAAACCCCTCAAGATCTGACATAAACTGGGACCACCTGACATTACCTGCCATTTTGAAGATGCTCTCATCCAGTCATTTAGCTATCATAATTCGTCCCTTGTCACAGTTGCTGAGATCCTTAGGCTTGCCCATTTTTCCAGCGTTCAACACATCAGTTTCTAAACTGTATATTCATTTGATGCCTAATATATCACACCCCTTGTCAGAAATTATCAAAAGTTAATTATAGTGTTGTACAAAAATGTAAGGTAAAAGAAAAAGGGGCAATGGCAATGGATGGGTAAGTGTAAAAGATAAAAACATATCACATCAAGCAAAAGCCCCACTTTGACCACTGACACCAGCCATATCAGCAGTTACGCTACCAAACACAGGTCACACTTGGCCTCTTTTTTATCTAGCAAGGATATTAGGAGGAGAAAGAAGTGGAGGGTGCTACCGAATATATTGCACATCACTCATCTCAGTCACAATTAATGTTACCTCTGACAGCGACACTGTCAGTTTGCATCAGTGTTCTGCAATGGTCTGTTTGATCACAAATGACTGGGATGGATAATGTTTTTACCACTTTTTAATTAAAAAAAACTTGAAAAGGCTGTCAGTGCACTGAGGTATTAAAAGAGTTGTTGATTACGTCCGGGTCACCTTGACATTGCTAAGGCTATTTTGATTTAAAAGAGCTTGGAAAGGGTTGTATGTAGTCCTAGGGGACCTCAGAGAGGTGCACATGTCTTTCCAGGCCAGTTGGAGACATTGCAGTATTGCGTGTCACTGTGAAACTAATTTAGGGGAAAATTTCATTGAACATGGCAAATTTGAATTTTAAAAGATTTGATCATCTGTCACTGATATTAGACCTCTATACATGTACTCACTATACAGTTAAGCTAACATTACATGCAACAACTGGTTTTAACTTCTCTTTACATATTTCACTGATCTGTATTATAACCTACATATACAGACAGAGCACACCCTGAACACATTCTGTAGTATGTACAGAAATATACTTTGATGTACAAAGGAATTACTTTCGGTCTTATGATTGATAAGTCTGTAACACAGCATATATTCATGTATTACACCCAGACTCAAACAAATCGCTTCCTCCAAGCAGCAAATGGAAAATCCAATTGATGAGCAGATGGTAAAGATGCTTTGCATCATATGATACATTTCTTCTGCGGATAAATCCGGTAATTCCAAACCCACAAACTCTCTAATGTTTCATATTCATAGTTTACACAGTGACCACTAATCTGCTGGTAATTTTGCCACCATAGACAATTGAGTCAGATGAGCCTCCAATAGGGCAGAAGACGCATATAATGTTTATAATGATTATCCCTAGAAAAATTATATTTTTAACCTTATTTTTATAGAACTGGATTAAACACTATAAAAAAGAAGTAAAGAAGACACAGTTACAATCCGAGATCTCAAGCACATGGCCGAGTTATGGATCAATGCTTTTTACATCTATAAAACACAATCCATAGGGTCTTGGGTTATGTTGTGCCTCCAATCTTATATGTGTCAGGCCTATAGTGAATTGGTACAAGAAAAGTGCTGGGGGCTAGGTGGGCATTAGTCACGGGCTATGAAAGAACATGAGTACACTGGTAAACATGATGAAATGACAAAAGGGATGGTGGAAAGCGCAAATATTAGGAGAACGCTGAATTGCTATGATGAGTATTGATTCCTCAGACAATAGAATATTTCATCAGTAAAACATGATTGGGTATTTTCAACTAAGACATTTATTATATTATTATGTAACTTTACAATAATGCCTGATATGGGAACATCCCTTTTTAACCCCTTAATGACACAGCCAATTTTAATTTTTGCAACAAAAAAAAAACACTTGCGTCAACACCATTCATTTTACCATATAATGTACTTAAAAATGGAAAAAAAAATTTTAAGGGAGGTGAAATGGTGAAAAATTTGCAATTCCGCCATTTTTGGGGGGTTTTCTTTACGACATTCATTGTCCCGTGAAAATGACCTCGCGACATGATTCTTTAGGTCCATATGATTACGACAATACCAAACTTAGGGTTTTTATTATTTATTAATAAAATAACTTTTATTTTATTTTTTTAAACAGTGGAACTGTGTGAAAGCTTGTTTTTTCTATGCCAAGCTATAGTATTTATTGGCACCATTTTGCGGTACATAAGACGTTTTGATTGTTTTTATGTATTCCATTTTGGATTTTTTGGGGGAGGTACGACAATTCTGGTGTTTCTATATTTTTTTTCTTTACGGCATCTATCTTATGGGTTAAATGGTTTTATGGATTTTTCTTTTTTGCAATTTCTTTATTTTTGGAAGGCTCAATGATAACCCCTTAGATCCCAGTCTAAAGCCTCTCACCTAGCCATATCAGATCTCATATTTTGCACTGATGAGGGGCAATACACCGAAACACCGTGTCTGCAAATTGAGATTTTGGTTTGGCTTTTATCCTAAGTCATGTGACAAGGCTCGTTAAAAGGTCGATATTGAAAATACCCACAGAATCTGATGGACCTCATGATAAATCAATGGGTTCCACCTGGTACCAGTGCAGTCTGCCATGCGATGTTTTTTTGATTTTCTGCACCTTTGACCGAACAGAAAATACCAGAAAATTAGTGAATCGAGAAGGCAAATTTATTCCTGGGTAGATAGTTTATAAAAATCTACTTTTTTATAGCTTCCTTAAAAATATATATGAAATTTAATGGAATTGCTGAAAGGGTTCGAAGGTTTTTTTCAGATACAACCTCAGAAATTCAATATATCTGTATTGAATATGGATCACATACACAGACTTCTTTGCTGCCCAAAGCAACCAATCACAGCACAGCTTTCATTTTTCAAGAACACAATAAAAAAAAAAAAGCTGAGCTGTCATTGGTTGCTAAGGACAACAAACACAGTTTAACTTCATGCTGGCTTCAGAAATCTCCCATATAGTGTAGGCCTCAGCAAAACAACAGCAATTTAACCTAATATTGGAGCTCTGTATACAACCGTACTGTATACTGACATCTTGAAACACCACTAAAACATCGAGTACTATCAGAATACGTAATGAACTCAAAAATAGTATTACTGATAAAGCGTTCTCATGAAAGGGGCATCATAATTGTTGTCTTATAAAAATAGCCATAGCAGGATCTGATTTACCTCATTCATAAGTGAATGTCGGTATATGTCCAATTGGGACAAAGAGACGTCATGAGGGGGGTTCCATTCCAGTGGATTCAAATTGTCCATATAATAATACTTTCCCCCTGCAATGGACAAAGAAGGCTTCCAACACCCAGGAAAATCAGCTATTTTCCGCTATAGAGCATGGCTACAATGTAAAAGGGGTTGAATTTGATAAAGACAACCCCTTTGAAAGATTAAGGAGACGAATAAAAATAATGTAAAAAAAAGGAAAATATTTGTAAAAAAAAAAAAAGTTACTACAAACCCCTTTTCCCCATACCGTTATTAAAACAAAAAATTTTTTTTACTGCCATACATTGAACACCCCAAAAAAATCTAAATATTACTATTGCTCGTTTATGGTCAATTTGCCTCCCCCTAAAAAATGGAATAGAAAAATGTATGGGTGCCAAAATCGTAAATGATAAAAGCAATAGCTTGTACAGTAAAAAAAACAAGCCCTCATACAAAGCTATAGACTAAAAAGTAAAAAAAAGTTATAGGTTTTGGAAAGTAAGGAGGAAAAATATGGGTGTCGAGTTGTGATCCCTCACGTGAGAATCACAAAAAATCGAACACTATTGGGGGGGGGGGGGTTTATATCACCAGACACACACAATTTCAATGAAAATAGACTTTGGCATGTCTGTGGTTTTAACTTATTTTTTCACAACCTAATCCATCACCGAGACACAAACAAGTCATACAAATATTTCAGATCACACTACTTCTTTGCGATTTGTTTTCATATCACCAGTGTCGCTACGAAGCCCCTGCCTTACTGGTTGACCAAGCGGACTTTCCACCTGCTGTGTCATCACTTACTTGAAGTACAATCAGATTATACACAGCCTATCATGAGTCCCTTAGACACCAGTGGATCAGTAGAGTCATCCTGAAGCTATTATCATATGAGATACACCAAAAAAAATGCCGCACTCAATAAGAGACACATGTAGAACTCAAGAGAAACAATAAAAGCAGTTCAGCCATAACTTCTGTTGGCTTTAATAATGGCTCGATAGTCCAAGAAGACCTATGGAAAGTATATGTTCTCTAAATTAGGAAATATATTATATATTACATATTTAAAGAGCACCTATCAGGATGACTTTATGACTGAAGCTAGTAGTATGGGTTTATAGGTCCAAGCACAATAATAAAAATGATACCTGTCTTGAAGTAATCTGATGTTCCATCATTGAGAAATCAAAGTTTGAAGCCATATGCGAATTAGCCTGGAAGTGCGGTGGGGTCAAGTCGAGCTCTCAGAGTTTATGGACATGCCCCCAAAGCACTTCCATTCTAATTTTCATGAGTACTGAAAGCTTGATTTCTCAGGAAGGGTACATCAGATTACTACGAGACAGGTATTATTTTGTTATTTTGTATTGTTGTACTAGGATCTATACAGCCATATACCTAATCTCAGTAGTAAAATCATCTTATCAGATTCCCTTTATAAAGTACAAAAATATCATCCCTCAATTCAATACTAATATAATGATAATGTAGCTGAAGTGAACGTTCTTACCCAGGGCGCCTATGTCTAATGCTGGCATTGTCCTTTACTGACACACTGTCTTGAAGGCCAATATCAGGATTGGGGCTCTCCATTCCTACGACATATGGCCGAATTACCCTTTCACGGTCACTTGTGGCGTCCTCAAACAGGACTTGACCGCTGAGCTTGTTGAACATGATGGTGTTCATGGTAAGAAGTCTTGGAGCTTCTCTCTCGACTCCTATAGAAAATGTAGTTCTGTAGTGCAGAAAAATAGGATCCTACAAGAAAGAAACAAATATTATAGATCAGTTCTGTCATTGACATACACAGTACAACGTAACACAGCTGGGGCATGGAGTTTCTCCAACTTTCCTAAATGAAATTATCGCCATCTCCTACAAAGATCTTCTCATTGTAATTACAAGCAGTTATAAAGATTCTACATTTTACTGAGTAAAATGTAGAAATATCCAAAACTTGAAAATCAAATGTTTGACATCTTTAATATAGATATACAAAATGTATTACATACAGTAGAACTTTAGCTCCATCAGAACTCGCATGGAGAAATATTGAGCACTTGAGTCCATTGCAAGACTTAAAATCACATATTGACCCCTCCAAGAATCATGTGTACTGTTCATGTCCAAGAATCATGTGTACTGTTCATGTGCCACTGGCACGAGTCATGATGTCTTGCTGGTGGTACAAAGGGTCCCTTGGCACTTTTTAGGACAGTTGTATGCCACAACGCTAGTCAGTGACGGAGTTATGAACCTGTATACAATCTGGCTTAGTCAATTCTTACTTGACTATCCAGGAGTATAATGAAATGATCACATAATTATATCCTTAGACTCTGCTTTGACCACTCTGATGGATCCAGTTTCCATCATATCCAAACGGCCATTGAAGGCTCCTTTTGACTATAATTGTTGCAGAATGTGAAGTCAAAAATATCAGAAAGATCTATAATCTTATGAAAAGTGACACAAATTCATGGAGTATCTTCTTACTCCGTCTACCTCCCCTGTGTCTGAGGATTGCACCGCCAGCTCATTATGATGATGGAAGGTTTTGGTATATTAAATAAATCATAGTCCCGGAGAATTAAGTCAATGATAAGATAATGGATAGAAGGAGAGAGTGGCTTATCCTGTCTGGAACAAGTTGACAATTTGGGATTTGTAAAGATTTGTCTGGGTATTTCGTAAATTGAGGTCCATTCGCAAATACAAGGCGTTGCTGTGGAAAAACTAGTAAAATGCAATCATCCATGTTTAGGAATGCACTATTTATATCACCGCCTGTCTTCGAATGACTGTAATGTGGCACAGAGGAACCACAGTGAAAGGAAGAAACGGACGATGCAAATGGAACACAAATGGTTGAATATAACGATATCATTTGGCATTTGTTCCGCTCAATTTCCACCTTCTTCCTATTTATAATTTGATGGATTCAAAATTTTGGGGATTTGCATTGTAATGAAATTAAAAAGATGTGCAGTCAACCGCCCGCTCCTCCGTCTATTCCATCGAAATTTATGTAATTAATCACAGACCCTTTTACTCAGTTTCATAGGAAAGGAGCAGAATTACAGCAAAGGGGAAAAATAAGGATTCATATACACCATAAATATGGAGAATAAAAAATAATGAAGGGCTCATTCATCGGTAGCTATCTATCTATTGATAGAATATCTTGTTTTCTCCATATTTATGGAATACAACATTTTTTCCCTACATAATATCACAGTATGATACCTACGGTTTTACATAGGACTCTAGGTAAACCTACTACATAACCATATCGCAATCCACAAAAACTGCAGCCCCAAAAAGTAAAATGACACACTCAGCTCTGCTACATCAGTTTAACATTGTACAGTGTCTGTTGTTTAAATACCACTGAACATGTAAATATATTTACTATGGGATTAGTATAATAGATCGCTTATGGTCACAAAAATAAGCAAAAAAGGTCATAAAATTTCAATATATTCTATTATATCTAAGGAAAATATTTCCTTTTTGATTCAGTTTCGTAAAAGATTACTAAAATTATGTAGTACAAATATTCTAAACACATTATTATGTGATTTTTTTAACATATTTATTCAGGTAACTTTTGATTTTTCTTAGTAACCAGACACTAAGAACTTCCATGGATGTCACAAAAAATCAATCCAAAATGTTAGATTCCAGAAGCAATATCCATGTACCCCGGCTACCTATTCAGCCCCAATATGCATATTTATTCCCACATACATACTATATTATTTCAGGTTCCTAAAGACAACTGCAAGTAATATGTATACCAAACATATGTTAACATAAAATCAATATTGTAACAAGCCAATATTGAGAAGGATGATATGGATGGAAGCGTATGTGCTTGGAGATCAAGACTTCACAACATTATCCAGGACTCGGCTATTTTTTTCTAATATCCAGTCTATAATATCTCTGATAAACATCAATAAAAAGAAAATGAAAGCTTAGCCGCCAGCAACACATTTGTATGAGCACTGGCCATCTGATTTTTTTTTTTTAGGAGTTGTCCGGTCCTGTTGTAAACAGATTGGTACCAATAGTTACATGAATGACTTTAGTTCCATCAACATCATTTATTCTAATAAAGTATCATATTTATGTAGCGCCAATATCTTCCACAGAGGTGTACAATTAGCTACTTGAAAGTGAGTGGTTTACATAGACAGCACAGTATTAGACAATGTCAGCTGCAAATCTAGTTGTCGTCCATCCCCATCACCCACGTACACAAGAAGCCATCACTGCTGCTATTTAAAATGTATGTAACCATATACAGAACATACAATCTATGACAGTTTTCCCAATATAGTGCACTTATAAAAATTTTTCCTTAATTTTTGTTTGTTAGAATACTGTACCTTATGGGACTATATATACAATGTGTCCAATGGTTCTTGCTTTTGTAGATTACACACATATAATGCTGGTAATTGAGGAACTCTCTAGTCTTAATTAGAGATGAGCGAACCTGAACTTTAAAATTCGGGGTTTGTACCGGACACTTAGTGTTCAGTGCTGAACTCGGAACACTGACTTCTGCTGGAAGTCAGGTTTAATGTTCGGAGTTACGGGGGAGGTTTCCAACTCCGAAAGTTCGGGTCCCCATACAATTCAATGAGGTTCAGGTTCATGTTCAAGTTTGGGTAAAGTTCTGGTACGAACTTTGGACATAAAATTTGGTCGGGTACCAGAACCCGAAAAAATATGCTTATATATATTAGTAAACATGTATTGCGAAAGTATGTAAATGCAAGTTTGTATACTGTGTTATTTGTATGCGAGCCACATATGTGTGTATAAATATATACATTAAATAGAATTATATATCTATTTATATAGAGGGAGACAGACGCATATGTATATATCTCTGTGTGCATGTATATGTTAATGTGTGCGTGTGTTTATATTATGTGTGTATGTCATATATGGATGCACATATGTATGCATTTCTGTATATACATAGTGTTTTTTACTGCATTAGATAAGTGTACAGATAGATAGATAGATAGATAGATAGATAGATAGATAGATAGATAGATAGATAGATAGATAGATAGAAATATATATGTACATGTAGTGTGTACACATCTGTGTATATAATATATAATGAATACACATTTTTTATGTTTTGGGGTAAGAATATATATGCAAATATACTGTACATATATCTATATATATATTTATATATATTTATATGTCTGTTTTTAAGTTTCGCACGTGTTTATGTATATTTTTATACATTATTACTCAATCGTTGCATGTCGCAAGCATATTCTGCAGCACAGTACAGAGATTTTGCATATGTAATAAATCAGTGGAATTTATTCTAAGAATATGTAGCATTCTCAATAGAACGGAACCCCCTCTCGACACTTCTACATCCCCATCTAAGAGACAATGTTCCATATTAGCCTACGTTCACACATTCAGTATTTGGTCAGTATTTTTCATCAGTATTTGTAAGCCAAAACCAGGAGTGGGTGATAAATGCAGAATTGGTGACGTGTTTCTATTACTTTGTTCCTCTGATTGTTACACTCCTGATTTTGGCTTCCAAATACTGATGTAAAATACTGACCAAATACTGAACATGTGAACGTGGCCTTCAGTACCCGCACCCCCCTTTCCTCCCCATCCTGCTCTACAAAACTTTCCTTAGTTACCCAAATCCCTGGGCGCTCCGTGCAAGGCTCAGACCCATGTCTTGAGTAGATCCATGGGTTAGAAGACTCTGCATGAAGCTTGGGTTTCCTACACTCCAGATGAGCCTGCGCTGCCTTTGATCATTCCACCGCCTGGGAAGAGCATAACAGTATTTCCAGTGTAACATGCATTGATATATTACAGTGACCTTCCTTCATCCACTACCATCAACAACCTGCTGCAACGTCAGCCCCCGGATCTCAGTGTGGTTTTACTGTGTTTAGATTGAAGTGGAGCAACATGAAAGGGTGGCCACTATAAATATTTGCAGGGATGTAATTCAGACGTTATTTGTCTGTTCTACATAAAATATGAGCAGCTGTCTGAATTCCCTAGACTGTTCTACTGTATACTACAATAATATCAACATGCCTCATTTGTGTACCCGTCCTACACTACAGCAATGTGTGACCTCTATTTATAGCCCACTACTTCTAGTGCTGGCCAAACTTACTGGCACTGCCCAAATCTATTCACCCATCATCTTACAAGACACTGGGCATGCCCCAAGTACTGCACATCTCCCCATGATGTCACCATGTGCTGCTACCTGTGGCTTTACATAGGACTGCAAGTAAGCCTATATTAACATCTGAACTCAAAACACTACCCCACTGCTTCATACAGCCCTAAATAATTAAAAGACACATTTAGCTCTGCTACATCTGTATTCTACATCCCTAATAACACAGATACAAATCATACACATTCTAAGCAGATTAGACCTCCTTGCCTTTGCCAAATATCACTCATCATATGATTTACTGCACGCCCCTAGATACAAGTCACAGGTTACTTCTACATATGACAAGTGTATGTTATATATATTATATACTGTAGGATCTGAAGGATGGTAGTGTCGCAGATGTGGTGAACTACAAAGTTCAGCATAATAGTAACTGAACTACTAAATATCTGACTGTTCCCATATAAATAGATCAATGTAAATGTAGGTCACATACTTAGCATAGACATAGCAGAGCAGAATGGACATTTAGCTATTTAGAGCTAAAATGAAGCAGAACCTGGTGAACTATGTAACACTCAGCCCTGCAATATCTACCAGGCTTAACACCTACTACCTGCATATACATAATCCTTAATGCTAAATTTCCTATGAAATTGGCTCTACAGTATGTATTTCTATACCAGAAATTAGGGAATTAAATTGTAAGCTCTTTGGAGAACATGGACTGGTGAAAGCAAATGCATTCTGGCTGCAGAATATAATGGGACTACATAACAAGTGATTCAACCATGTAGTAATATTATAAGAAATGACATTACATCTATTACAGGAGTCATTGTGACTGAATGACCTTGTAAAATAAACTTCCTACACTAATAGACACCAATAGAAAGATTTGCCACCTGGTTCATGGGTTCTGACCTACAATGGAGACATAGATAGATAGATAGATAGATAGATAGATAGATAGATAGATAGATAGATAGATAGATAGATAGATTATAGATAGATAGATAAGTAGATAGATAGATAGATAGATAGATACAGAGATAGATAGATAGATACAGAGATAGATAGATAGATAGATAGATAGATAGATAGATAGATAGATAGATAGATATGGGATAGATAGATAGATATGGGATAGATAGATGGGATAGATAGATAGATAGATAGATACAGAGATAGATAGATAGATACAGAGATAGATAGATAGATAGATAGATAGATAGATAGATAGATAGATAGATAGATACAGAGATATGGATATAGATAGATGGGATAGATAGATAGATACAGAGATAGATAGATAGATAGATAGATAGATAGATAGATAGATAGATAGATAGATAGATAGATAGATAGATACAGAGATATGGATATAGATAGATGGGATAGATAGATACAGAGATAGATAGATAGATAGATAGATAGATAGATAGATAGATAGATAGATAGATAGATCGATAGATACATAGATATGGATATAGATAGATGGGATAGATAGATAGATAGATAGATAGATAGATAGATAGATAGATAGATAGATACAGAGATATGGATATAGATAGATGGGATAGATAGATAGATAGATAGATACAGAGATAGATAGATAGATAGATAGATAGATATGGGATAGATGCTAGATAGATAGATAGATAGATAGATAGATAGATACAGAGATAGATAGATAGATAGATAGATAGATAGATAGAGAGATAGATAGATATGGGATAGATAGATAGATAATTAATAGATAGATAATAGATAGATATAGTAATGAATGACCCTTCCATGCCAGCCATGCCGCTCATATACAAGTCATGCATTACCTAGTTAGGGTTTTGGTTTCGTCCACTTGTATATAAGTTTCTGGGATGAGGACCAGTCATTGACAGAAGTGTGAGATTCCGGTGTAGTCCTGTGTGCGCCAGTTTAGCGCCGGGCGCAGTGCAGGAGCAGCAGCAGCGGCGCAGGGGTCAGTGATCCGCCGGGCGCTGCGCGGTCCATCCCCAGTGTGAGCCGCACATGTCTCCTGCGCTGTCCTATCCTCAGCTCTAACCACACGAACCGCGGCAGCCTCGGCTCTATCCTATTTACTAAGCCTGAGGCTGCGCGCCCTGCACTGCGTATACACCAAGCGCCCCATGTTATCCAGCTGCGCAGAGCAGACTGTGAACATCCAGTGCTGCGGGAATACAGGGTCCGGGGCGGGAGGAGGAGGAGGAGGCTGGGAGGGGATGAGTTCTGTTACTCGCTCTTATTCACTGCAGACCTCTCTTGTTTTGGGCACAGAACACTGGTATAGCCCTAAATACACTGACTGGACTACAACCAGTGAAGTGTGTATGACTGTGCAAGCACTACTACATACTACTGACACTGTATATAGCCTGTATACAGTACTATGTATGTGACTGTGCCTGGTACTACTATATATTACTGACACTGTATATAGCCTGTATACAGTACTATGTATGAGACTGTGCCTGGTACTACTATATATTACTGACACTATATATAGCCTGTATACAGTACTATGTATGTGACTGTGCCTGGTACTACTATATATTACTGACACTATATATAGCCTGTATACAGTACTATGTATGAGACTGTGCCTGGTACTACTATATATTACTGACACTGTATATAGCCTGTATACAGTACTATGTATGTGACTGTGCCTGGTACTACTATATATTACTGACACTGTATATAGCCTGTATACAGTACTATGTATGAGACTGTGCCTGGTACTACTATATATTACTGACACTATATATAGCCTGTATACAGTACTATGTATGTGACTGTGCCTGGTACTACTATATATTACTGACACTGTATATAGCCTGTATACAGTACTATGTATGTGACTGTGCCTGGTACTACTATATATTACTGACACTGTATATAGCCTGTATATAGTACTATGTATGTGACTGTGCCTGGTACTACTATATATTACTGACACTGTATATAGCCTGTATACAGTACTATGTATGTGACTGTGCCTGGTACTACTATATATTACTGACACTATATATAGCCTGTATATAGTACTATGTATGTGACTGTGCCTGGTACTACTATATATTACTGACTCTGTATATAGCCTGTATACAGTACTATGTATGTGACTGTGCCTGGTACCACTATATATTACTGACACTGTATATAACCTGTATACAGTACTATGTATGAGACTGCGCCTGGTACTACTATATATTACTGACACTGTATATAGCCTGTATACAGTACTATGTATGAGACTGTGCCTGGTACTACTATATATTACTGACACTGTATATAGTCTGTATACAGTACTACAGTATGTATGAGACTGTGCCTGGCACTACTATATATTACTGACACTGTATATAGCCTGTATACAGTACTATGTATGAGACTGTGCCTGGTACTACTATATATTACTGACACTGTATATAGCCTGTATAAAGTACTATGTATGAGACTGTGCCTGGCACTACTATATATTACTGACACTGTATATAGCCTGTATACAGTACTATGTATGAGACTGTGCCTGGTACTACTATATATTACTGACACTGTATATAGCCTGTATACAGTACTATGTATGAGACTGTGCCTGGTACTACTATATATTACTGACACTGTATATAGTCTGTATACAGTACTACAGTATGTATGAGACTGTGCCTGGCACTACTATATATTACTGACACTGTATATAGCCTGTATACAGTACTATGTATGAGACTGTGCCTGGTACTACTATATATTACTGACACTGTATATAGCCTGTATAAAGTACTATGTATGAGACTGTGCCTGGCACTACTATATATTACTGACACTGTATATAGCCTGTATACAGTACTATGTACGAGACTGTGCCTGGTACTACTATATATTACTGACACTGTATATAGCCTGTATACAGTACTATGTACGAGACTGTGCCTGGTACTACTATATATTACTGACACTGTATATAGCCTGTATACAGTACTATGTATGAGACTGTGCCTGGTACTACTATATATTACTGACACTGTATATAGCCTGTATACAGTACTATGTATGAGACTGTGCCTGGTACTACTATATATTGCTGACACTGTATATAGCCTGTATACAGTACTATGTATGAGACTGCGCCTGGTACTACTATATATTACTGACAGTGTATATAGCCTGTATACAGTACTATGTATGAGACTGTGCCTGGTACTACTATATATTACTGACACTGTATATAGCCTGTATACAGTACTATGTATGAGACTGTGCCTGGTACTACTATATATTACTGACACTGTATATAGTCTGTATACAGTACTACAGTATGTATGAGACTGTGCCTGGCACTACTATATATTACTGACACTGTATATAGCCTGTATACAGTGCTATGTATGAGACTGTGCCTGGTACTACTATATATTACTGACACTGTATATAGCCTGTATAAAGTACTATGTATGAGACTGTGCCTGGCACTACTATATATTACTGACACTGTATATAGCCTGTATACAGTACTATGTACGAGACTGTGCCTGGTACTACTATATATTACTGACACTGTATATAGCCTGTATACAGTACTATGTACGAGACTGTGCCTGGTACTACTATATATTACTGACACTGTATATAGCCTGTATACAGTACTATGTAAGAGACTGTGCCTGGTACTACTATATATTACTGACACTGTATATAGCCTGTATACAGTACTATGTACGAGACTGTGCCTGGTACTACTATATATTACTGACACTGTATATAGCCTGTATACAGTACTATGTATGAGACTGTGCCTGGCACTACAATATATTACTGACACTGTGTATAGCCTGTATACAGTACTATGTATGTGACTGTGCCTGGTACTACTATATATTACTGACACTGTATATAGCCTGTATAAAGTACTATGTATGAGACTGTGCCTGGCACTACTATATATTACTGACACTGTATATAGCCTGTATACAGTACTATGTACGAGACTGTGCCTGGTACTACTATATATTACTGACACTGTATATAGCCTGTATACAGTACTATGTACGAGACTGTGCCTGGTACTACTATATATTACTGACACTGTATATAGCCTGTATACAGTACTATGTATGAGACTGTGCCTGGTACTACTATATATTACTGACACTGTATATAGCCTGTATACAGTACTATGTATGAGACTGTGCCTGGTACTACTATATATTACTGGCACTGTATATAGCCTGTATACAGTACTATGTACGAGACTGTGCCTGGTACTACTATATATTACTGACACTGTATATAGCCTGTATACAGTACTATGTACGAGATTGTGCCTGGTACTACTCTATATTACTGACACTGTATATAGCCTGTATACAGTACTATGTACGAGACTGTGCCTGGTACTACTATATATTACTGACACTGTATATAGCCTGTATACAGTACTATGTATGAGACTGTGCCTGGTACTACTATATATTACTGGCACTGTATATAGCCTGTATACAGTACTATGTACGAGACTGTGCCTGGTACTACTATATATTACTGACACTGTATATAGCCTGTATACAGTACTATGTACGAGATTGTGCCTGGTACTACTATATATTACTGACACTGTATATAGCCTGTATACAGTACTATGTACGAGACTGTGCCTGGCACTACTATATATTACTGACACTGTATATAGCCTGTATACAGTACTATGTATGAGACTGTGCCTGGCACTACAATACATTACTGACACTGTATATAGCCTGTATACAGTACTATGTATGAGACTGTGCCTGGCACTACAATATATTACTGACACTGTATATAGCCTGTATACAGTACTATGTATGAGACTGTGCCTGGTACTACTATATATTACTAACACTGTATATAGCCTGTATACAGTACTATGTACGAGACTGTGCCTGGTACTACTATATACTACTGACACTGTATATAGCCTGTATACAGTACTATGTATGTGACTGTGCCTGGCACTACAATATATTACTGACACTGTATATAGCCTGTATACAGTACTATGTATGAGACTGTGCCTGGTACTACTATATATTACTGACACTGTATATAGCCTGTATACAGTACTATGTACGAGACTGTGCCTGGTACTACTATATATTACTGACACTGTATATAGCCTGTATACAGTACTATGTATGTGACTGTGCCTGGCACTACAATATATTACTGACACTGTATATAGCCTGTATACAGTACTATGTATGAGACTGTGCCTGGCACTACTATATATTACTGACACTGTATATAGCCTGTATACAGTAATATGTACAAGACTGTGCCTGGTACTACTATATATTACTGACACTGTATATATACAGTACTATGTATGAGACTGTGCCTGGTACTACTATATATTACTGACACTGTATATAGCCTGTATACAGTACTATGTACAAGACTGTGCCTGGTACTACTATATATTACTGACACTGTATATAGCCTGTATACAGTACTATGTATGAGACTGTGCCTGGTACTACTATATATTACTGACACTGTATATAGCCTGTATACAGTACTATGTATGAGACTGTGCCTGGCACTACAATATATTACTGACACTGTATATAGCCTGTATACAGTACTATGTATGAGACTGTGCCTGGCACTACAATATATTACTGACACTGTATATAGCCTGTATACAGTACTATGTATGAGACTGCGCCTGGTACTACTATATATTACTGACACTGTATATAGCCTGTATACAGTACTATGTACGAGACTGTGCCTGGTACTACTATATATTACTGACACTGTATATAGCCTGTATACAGTACTATGTACAAGACTGTGCCTGGTACTACTATAAATTACTGACACTGTATATAGCCTGTATACAGTACTATGTATGAGACTGCGCCTGGTACTACTATATATTACTGACACTGTATATAGCCTGTATACAGTACTATGTATGAGACTGTGCCTGGTACTACTATATATTACTGACACTGTATATAGCCTGTATACAGTACTATGTATGAGACTGTGCCTGGCACTACAATATATTACTGACACTGTATATAGCCTGTATACAGTACTATGTACGAGACTGTGCCTGGTACTACTATATATTACTGACACTGTATATAGCCTGTATACAGTACTATGTATGAGACTGTGCCTGGTACTACTATATATTACTGACACTGTATATAGCCTGTATACAGTACTATGTATGAGACTGTGCAAGCACTACTACATACTGCTGACACTGTATATAGCCTGTATACAGTACTATGTACGAGACTGTGCCTGGTACTACTATATATTACTGACACTGTATATAGCCTGTATACAGTACTATGTACGAGACTGTGCCTGGTACTACTATATATTACTGACACTGTATATAGCCTGTATACAGTACTATGTATGAGACTGTGCCTGGCACTACAATATATTACTGACACTGTATATAGCCTGTATACAGTACTATGTATGAGACTGTGCCTGGCACTACTATATATTACTGACACTGTATATAGCCTGTATACAGTACTATGTACGAGACTGTGCCTGGTACTACTATATATTACTGACACTGTATATAGCCTGTATACAGTACTATGTATGAGACTGTGCCTGGCACTACAATATATTACTGACACTGTATATAGCCTGTATACAGTACTATGTATGAGACTGTGCCTGGCACTACAATATATTACTGACACTGTATATAGCCTGTATACAGTACTATGTACGAGACTGTGCCTGGTACTACTATATATTACTGACACTGTATATAGCCTGTATACAGTACTATGTATGAGACTGTGCCTGGCACTACAATATATTACTGACACTGTATATAGCCTGTATACAGTACTATGTATGAGACTGTGCCTGGTACTACTATATATTACTGACACTGTATATAGCCTGTATACAGTACTATGTATGAGACTGTGCCTGGTACTACTATATATTACTGACACTGTATATAGCCTGTATACAGTACTATGTACGAGACTGTGCCTGGTACTACTATATATTACTGACACTGTATATAGCCTGTATACAGTACTATGTATGAGACTGTGCCTGGTACTACTATATATTACTGACACTGTATATAGCTTGTATACAGTACTATGTATGAGACTGTGCAAGCACTACTACATACTGCTGACACTGTATATAGCCTGTATACAGTACTATGTATGAGACTGTGCCTGGTACTACTATATATTACTGACACTGTATATAGCCTGTATACAGTACTATGTACGAGACTGTGCCTGGTACTACTATATATTACTGACACTGTATATAGCCTGTATACAGTACTATGTATGAGACTGTGCCTGGTACTACTATATATTACTGACACTGTATATAGCCTGTATACAGTACTATGTATGAGACTGTGCCTGGTACTACTATATATTACTGACACTGTATATAGCCTGTATACAGTACTATGTACGAGACTGTGCCTGGTACTACTATATATTACTGACACTGTATATAGCCTGTATACAGTACTATGTATGAGACTGTGCCTGGTACTACTATATATTACTGACACTGTATATAGCCTGTATACAGTACTATGCATGAGACT
Organism: Phyllobates terribilis; assembly: GCF_046119375.1. Lineage (NCBI taxonomy): Eukaryota > Metazoa > Chordata > Amphibia > Anura > Dendrobatidae > Phyllobates > Phyllobates terribilis. The sequence goes on from NW_027362764.1 coordinate 83,807,023, forward strand.
GTGCAAGCACTACTACATACTGCTGACACTGTATATAGCCTGTATACAGTACTATGTATGAGACTGTGCCTGGTACTACTATATATTACAGACACTGTATATAGCCTGTATACAGTACTATGTACGAGACTGTGCCTGGTACTACTATATATTACTGACACTGTATATAGCCTGTATACAGTACTATGTATGAGACTGTGCAAGCACTACTACATACTGCTGACACTGTATATAGCCTGTATACAGTACTATGTATGAGACTGTGCCTGGTACTACTATATATTACTGACACTGTATATAGCCTGTATACAGTACTATGTACGAGACTGTGCCTGGTACTACTATATATTACTGACACTGTATATAGCCTGTATACAGTACTATGTATGAGACTGTGCCTGGTACTACTATATATTACTGACACTGTATATAGCCTGTATACAGTACTATTTATGAGACTGTGCAAGCACTACTACATACTGCTGACACTGTATATAGCCTGTATACAGTACTATGTATGAGACTGTGCCTGGTACTACTATATATTACAGACACTGTATATAGCCTGTATACAGTACTATGTACGAGACTGTGCCTGGTACTACTATATATTACTGACACTGTATATAGCCTGTATACAGTACTATGTATGAGACTGTGCCTGGTACTACTATATATTACTGACACTGTATATAGCCTGTATACAGTACTATGTACGAGACTGTGCCTGGTACTACTATATATTACTGACACTGTATATAGCCTGTATACAGTACTATGTACGAGACTGTGCCTGGCACTACAATATATTACTGACACTGTATATAGCCTGTATACAGTACTATGTATGAGACTGTGCCTGGCACTACAATATATTACTGACACTGTATATAGCCTGTATACAGTACTATGTATGAGACTGCGCCTGGTACTACTATATATTACTGACACTGTATATAGCCTGTATACAGTACTATGTACGAGACTGTGCCTGGTACTACTATATATTACTGACACTGCATATAGCCTGTATACAGTACTATGTACGAGACTGTGCCTGGTACTACTATATATTACTGACACTGTATATAGCCTGTATACAGTACTATGTATGAGACTGTGCAAGCACTACTACATACTGCTGACACTGTATATAGCCTGTATACAGTACTATGTATGAGACTGTGCCTGGTACTACGATATATTACTGACACTGTATATAGCCTGTATACAGTACTATGTACGAGACTGTGCCTGGTACTACTATATATTACTGACACTGTATATAGCCTGTATACAGTACTATGTATGAGACTGTGCCTGGTACTACTATATATTACTGACACTGTATATAGCCTGTATACAGTACTATTTATGAGACTGTGCAAGCACTACTACATACTGCTGACACTGTATATAGCCTGTATACAGTACTATGTATGAGACTGTGCCTGGTACTACTATATATTACAGACACTGTATATAGCCTGTATACAGTACTATGTACGAGACTGTGCCTGGTACTACTATATATTACTGACACTGTATATAGCCTGTATACAGTACTATGTATGAGACTGTGCCTGGTACTACTATATATTACTGACACTGTATATAGCCTGTATACAGTACTATGTACGAGACTGTGCCTGGTACTACTATATATTACTGACACTGTATATAGCCTGTATACAGTACTATGTACGAGACTGTGCCTGGCACTACAATATATTACTGACACTGTATATAGCCTGTATACAGTGCTATGTATGAGACTGTGCCTGGCACTACAATATATTACTGACACTGTATATAGCCTGTATACAGTACTATGTATGAGACTGCGCCTGGTACTACTATATATTACTGACACTGTATATAGCCTGTATACAGTACTATGTACGAGACTGTGCCTGGTACTACTATATATTACTGACACTGCATATAGCCTGTATACAGTACTATGTACGAGACTGTGCCTGGTACTACTATATATTACTGACACTGTATATAGCCTGTATACAGTACTATGTACGAGACTGTGCCTGGTACTACTATATATTACTGACACTGTATATAGCCTGTATACAGTACTATGTATGAGACTGCGCCTGGTACTACTATATATTACTGACACTGTATATAGCCTGTATACAGTACTATGTACGAGACTGTGCCTGGCACTACTATATATTACTGACACTGTATATAGCCTGTATACAGTACTATGTATGAGACTGTCCCTGGCACTACAATATATTACTGACACTGTATATAGCCTGTATACAGTACTATGTATGAGACTGTGCCTGGCACTACAATATATTACTGACACTGTATATAGCCTGTATACAGTACTATGTACGAGACTGTGCCTGGTACTACTATATATTACTGACACTGTATATAGCCTGTATACAGTACTATGTATGAGACTGTGCCTGGCACTACAATATATTACTGACACTGTATATAGCCTGTATACAGTACTATGTATGAGACTGTGCCTGGTACTACTATATATTACTGACACTGTATATAGCCTGTATACAGTACTATGTACGAGACTGTGCCTGGTACTACTATATATTACTGACACTGTATATAGCCTGTATACAGTACTATGTACGAGACTGTGCCTGGTACTACTATATATTACTGACACTGTATATAGCCTGTATACAGTACTATGTATGAGACTGTGCCTGGCACTACAATATATTACTGACACTGTATATAGCCTGTATACAGTACTATGTATGAGACTGTGCCTGGCACTACAATATATTACTGACACTGTATATAGCCTGTATACAGTACTATGTACGAGACTGTGCCTGGTACTACTATATATTACTGACACTGTATATAGCCTGTATACAGTACTATGTATGAGACTGTGCCTGGCACTACAATATATTACTGACACTGTATATAGCCTGTATACAGTACTATGTATGAGACTGTGCCTGGTACTACTATATATTACTGACACTGTATATAGCCTGTATACACTACTATGTACGAGACTGTGCCTGGTACTACTATATATTACTGACACTGTATATAGCCTGTATACAGTACTATGTATGAGACTGTGCCTGGTACTACTATATATTACTGACACTGTATATAGCCTGTATACAGTACTATGTATGAGACTGTGCAAGCACTACTACATACTGCTGACACTGTATATAGCCTGTATACAGTACTATGTATGAGACTGTGCCTGGTACTACTATATATTACTGACACTGTATATAGCCTGTATACAGTACTATGTATGAGACTGTGCCTGGTACTACTATATTTTACAGACACTGTATATAGCCTGTATACAGTACTATGTACGAGACTGTGCCTGGTATTGCTATATATTACTGACAGTGTATATAGCCTGTATACAGTACTATGTATGAGACTGTGCCTGGTACTACTATATATTACTGACACTGTATATAGCCTGTATACAGTACTATGTATGAGACTGTGCCTGGTACTACTATATATTACTGACACTGTATATAGCCTGTATACAGTACTATGTATGAGACTGTGCCTGGTACTACTATATATTACTGACACTGTATATAGCCTGTATACAGTACTATGTATGAGACTGTGCCTGGTACTACTATATATTACTGACACTGTATATAGCCTGTATACAGTACTATGTATGAGACTGTGCCTGGTACTACTATATTTTACAGACACTGTATATAGCCTGTATACAGTACTATGTACGAGACTGTGCCTGGTACTGCTATATATTACTGACAGTGTATATAGCCTGTATTCAGTACTATGTATGAGACTGTGCCTGGTACTACTATATATTACTGACACTGTATATAGCCTGTATACAGTACTATGTATGAGACTGTGCCTGGTACTACTATATATTGCTGACACTGTATATAGCCTGTATACAGTACTATGTATGAGACTGTGCCTGGTACTACTATATATTACTGACACTGTATATAGCCTGTATACAGTACTATGTATGAGACTGTGCCTGGTACTACTATATATTACTGACACTGTATATAGCCTGTATACAGTACTATGTACGAGACTGTGCCTGGTACTACTATATATTACTGACACTGTATATAGCCTGTATACAGTACTATGTATGAGACTGTGCCTGGTACTACTATATATTACTGACACTGTATATAGCCTGTATACAGTACTATGTATGAGACTGTGCCTGGCACTACAATATATTGCTGACACTGTATATAGCCTATATACAGTACTATGTACGAGACTGTGCCTGGTACTACTATATATTACTGACACTGTATATAGCCTGTATACAGTACTATGTATGAGACTGTGCCTGGTACTACTATATATTACTGACACTGTATATAGCCTGTATACAGTACTATGTACGAGACTGTGCCTGGTACTACTATATATTACTGACACTGTATATAGCCTGTATACAGTACTATGTACGAGACTGTGCCTGGTACTACTATATATTACTGACACTGTATATAGCCTGCATACAGTACTATGTATGAGACTGTGCCTGGTACTACTATATATTACTGACACTGTATATAGCCTGTATACAGTACTATGTATGTGACTGTGCCTGGTACTACTATATATTACTGACACTGTATATAGCCTGTATACAGTACTACAGTATGTATGAGACTGTGCCTGGCACTACTATATATTACTGACACTGTATATAGCCTGTATACAGTATTATGTATGAGACTGTGCCTGGCACTACAATATATTACTGACACTGTATATAGCCTGTATACAGTACTATGTATGAGACTGTGCCTGGTACTACTATATATTACTGACACTGTATATAGCCTGTATACAGTACTATGTACGAGACTGTGCCTGGTACTACTATATATTACTGACACTGTATATAACCTGTATACAGTACTATGTATGAGACTGTGCCTGGTACTACTATATATTACTGACACTGTATATAGCCTGTATACAGTACTATATGAGACTGTGCCTGGCACTACTATATATTACTGACACTGTATATAGCCTGTATACAGTACTATGTATGAGACTGTGCCTGGTACTACTATATATTACTGACACTGTATATAGCCTGTATACAGTACTATGTATGTGACTGTGCCTGGTACTACTATATATTACTGACACTGTATATAGCCTGTATACAGTACTATGTATGTGACTGTGCCTGGTACTACTATATATTGCTGACACTGTATATAGCCTGTATACAGTACTATGTACGAGACTGTGCCTGGTACTACTATATATTACTGACACTGTATATAGCCTGTATACAGTACTATGTATGAGACTGTGCCTGGTACTACTATATATTACTGACACTGTATATAGCCTGTATACAGTACTATGTATGAGACTGTGCCTGGTACTACTATATATTACTGACACTGTATATAGCCTGTATACAGTACTATGTACGAGACTGTGCCTGGTACTACTATATATTACTGACACTGTATATAGCCTGTATACAGTACTATGTACGAGACTGTGCCTGGTACTACTATATATTACTGACACTGTATATAGCCTGTATACAGTACTATGTACGAGACTGTGCCTGGTACTACTATATATTACTGACACTGTATATAGCCTGTATACAGTACTATGTACGAGACTGTGCCTGGTACTACTATATATTACTGACACTGTATATAGCCTGTATACAGTATTATGTATGTGACTGTGCCTGGTACTACTATATATTACTGACACAGTATATAGCCTGTATACAGTACTATGTATGAGACTGTGCCTGGTACTACTATATATTACTGACACTGTATATAGCCTGTATACAGTACTACAGTATGTATGAGACTGTGCCTGGCACTACTATATATTACTGAGACTGTATATAGCCTGTATACAGTACTATGTATGTGACTGTGCCTGGTACTACTATATATTACTGACACAGTATATAGCCTGTATACAGTACTATGTATGAGACTGTGCCTGGCACTACTATATATTACTGACACTGTATATAGCCTGTATACAGTACTATGTATGTGACTGTGCCTGGTACTACTATATATTACTGACACTGTATATAGCCTGTATACAGTACTATGTATGAGACTGTGCCTGGCACTACAATATATTACTGACACTGTATATAGCCTGTATACAGTACTATGTATGAGACTGTGCCTGGTACTACTATATATTACTGACACTGTATATAGCCTGTATACAGTACTATGTATGTGACTGTGCCTGGTACTACTATATATTACTGACACTGTATATAGCCTGTATACAGTACTATGTATGAGACTGTGCCTGGTACTACTATATATTACTGACACTGTATATAGCCTGTATACAGTACTATGTATGTGACTGTGCCTGGTACTACTATATATTACTGACACTGTATATAGCCTGTATACAGTACTACAGTAGGTATGAGACTGTGCTGGCACTACTATATATTACTGACACTGTATATAGCCTGTATACAGTACTATGTATGTGACTGTGCCTGGTACTACTATATATTACTGACACAGTATATAGCCTGTATACAGTACTATGTATGAGACTGTGCCTGGTACTGCTATATATTACTGACACTGTATATAGCCTGTATACAGTACTACAGTATGTATGAGACTGTGCCTGGTACTACTATATATTACTGACACTGTATATAGCCTATATACAGTACTATGTACGAGACTGTGCCTGGTACTACTATATATTACTGACACTGTATATAGCCTGTATACAGTACTATGTATGAGACTGTGCCTGGTACTACTATATATTACTGACACTGTATATAGCCTGTATACAGTACTATGTACGAGACTGTGCCTGGTACTACTATATATTACTGACACTGTATATAGCCTGTATACAGTACTACAGTATGTATGAGACTGTGCCTGGCACTACTATATATTACTGACACTGTATATAGCCTGTATACAGTATTATGTATGAGACTGTGCCTGGTACTACTATATATTACTGACACTGTATATAGCCTGTATACAGTACTATGTATGAGACTGTGCCTGGTACTACTATATATTACTGACACTGTATATAGCCTGTATACAGTACTATGTACGAGACTGTGCCTGGTACTACTATATATTACTGACACTGTATATAGCCTGTATACAGTACTATGTATGAGACTGTGCCTGGTACTACTATATATTACTGACACTGTATATAGCCTGTATACAGTACTATGTATGTGACTGTGCCTGGTACTACTATATATTACTGACACTGTATATAGCCTGTATACAGTACTACAGTATGTATGAGACTGTGCCTGGCACTACTATATATTACTGACACTGTATATAGCCTGTATACAGTACTATGTATGAGACTGTGCCTGGCACTACAATATATTACTGACACTGTATATAGCCTGTATACAGTACTATGTATGAGACTGTGCCTGGTACTACTATATATTACTGACACTGTATATAGCCTGTATACAGTACTATGTACGAGACTGTGCCTGGTACTACTATATATTACTGACACTGTATATAACCTGTATACAGTACTATGTATGAGACTGTGCCTGGTACTACTATATATTACTGACACTGTATATAGCCTGTATACAGTACTATGTACGAGACTGTGCCTGGTACTACTATATATTACTGACACTGTATATAGCCTGTATACAGTACTATGTATGAGACTGTGCCTGGCACTACTATATATTACTGACACTGTATATAGCCTGTATACAGTACTATGTATGAGACTGTGCCTGGTACTACTATATATTACTGACACTGTATATAGCCTGTATACAGTACTATGTATGTGACTGTGCCTGGTACTACTATATATTACTGACACTGTATATAGCCTGTATACAGTACTATGTATGTGACTGTGCCTGGTACTACTATATATTGCTGACACTGTATATAGCCTGTATACAGTACTATGTACGAGACTGTGCCTGGTACTACTATATATTACTGACACTGTATATAGCCTGTATACAGTACTATGTATGAGACTGTGCCTGGTACTACTATATATTACTGACACTGTATATAGCCTGTATACAGTACTATGTATGAGACTGTGCCTGGTACTACTATATATTACTGACACTGTATATAGCCTGTATACAGTACTATGTACGAGACTGTGCCTGGTACTACTATATATTACTGACACTGTATATAGCCTGTATACAGTACTATGTACGAGACTGTGCCTGGTACTACTATATATTACTGACACTGTATATAGCCTGTATACAGTACTATGTACGAGACTGTGCCTGGTACTACTATATATTACTGACACTGTATATAGCCTGTATACAGTACTATGTACGAGACTGTGCCTGGTACTACTATATATTACTGACACTGTATATAGCCTGTATACAGTATTATGTATGTGACTGTGCCTGGTACTACTATATATTACTGACACAGTATATAGCCTGTATACAGTACTATGTATGAGACTGTGCCTGGTACTACTATATATTACTGACACTGTATATAGCCTGTATACAGTACTACAGTATGTATGAGACTGTGCCTGGCACTACTATATATTACTGACACTGTATATAGCCTGTATACAGTACTATGTATGTGACTGTGCCTGGTACTACTATATATTACTGACACAGTTTATAGCCTGTATACAGTACTATGTATGAGACTGTGCCTGGCACTACTATATATTACTGACACTGTATATAGCCTGTATACAGTACTATATATGTGACTGTGCCTGGTACTACTATATATTACTGACACTGTATATAGCCTGTATACAGTACTATGTATGAGACTGTGCCTGGCACTACAATATATTACTGACACTGTATATAGCCTGTATACAGTACTATGTATGAGACTGTGCCTGGTACTACTATATATTACTGACACTGTATATAGCCTGTATACAGTACTATGTATGTGACTGTGCCTGGTACTACTATATATTACTGACACTGTATATAGCCTGTATACAGTACTATGTATGAGACTGTGCCTGGTACTACTATATATTACTGACACTGTATATAGCCTGTATACAGTACTATGTATGTGACTGTGCCTGGTACTACTATATATTACTGACACTGTATATAGCCTGTATACAGTACTACAGTATGTATGAGACTGTGCCTGGCACTACTATATATTAATGACACTGTATATAGCCTGTATACAGTACTATGTATGTGACTGTGCCTGGTACTACTATATATTACTGACACAGTATATAGCCTGTATACAGTACTATGTATGAGACTGTGCCTGGTACTGCTATATATTACTGACACTGTATATAGCCTGTATACAGTACTATGTATGAGACTGTGCCTGGCACTACTATATATTACTGACACTGTATATAGCCTGTATACAGTACTATGTATGAGACTGTGCCTGGCACTACAATATATTGCTGACACTGTATATAGCCTGTATACAGTACTATGTATGAGACTGTGCCTGGTACAACTATATATTACTGACACTGTATATAGCCTGTATACAGTACTATGTATGAGACTGTGCCTGGCACTACAATATATTACTGACACTGTATATAGCCTGTATACAGTACTATGTATGAGACTGTGCCTGGTACTACTATATATTACTGACACTGTATATAGCCTGTATACAGTACTATGTATGAGACTGTGCCTGATACTACTATATATTACTGACACAGTATATAGCATGTATACAGTACTATGTACGAGACTGTGCCTGGTACTACTATATATTACTGACACTGTATATAGCCTGTATACAGTACTATGTATGAGACTGTGCCTGGCACTACAATATATTACTGACACTGTATGTAGCCTGTATACAGTACTATGTATGAGACTGTGCCTGGTACTACTATATATTACTGACACTGTATATAGCCTGTATACAGTACTATGTATGAGACTGTGCCTGGTACTACTATATATTACTGACACTGTATATAGCCTGTATACAGTACTATGTACGAGACTGTGCCTGGTACTACTATATATTACTGACACTGTATATAGCCTGTATACAGTACTATGTATGAGACTGTGCCTGGTACTACTATATATTACTGACACTGTATATAGCCTGTATACAGTACTATGTATGTGACTGTGCCTTGTACTACTATATATTACTGACACTGTATATAGCCTGTATACAGTACTTTGTACGAGACTGTGCCTGGTACTACTATATATTACTGACACTGTATATAGCCTGTATACAGTACTATGTATGTGACTGTGCCTGGTACTACTATATATTACTGACACTGTATATAGCCTGTATACAGTACTACAGTATGTATGAGACTGTGCCTGGCACTACTATATATTACTGACACTGTATATAGCCTGTATACAGTACTATGTATGTGACTGTGCCTGGTACTACTATATATTACTGACACAGTATATAGCCTGTATACAGTACTATGTATGAGACTGTGCCTGGTACTACTATATATTACTGACACTGTATATAGCCTGTATACAGTACTACAGTATGTATGAGACTGTGCCTGGCACTACTATATATTACTGACACTGTATATAGCCTGTATACAGTACTATGTACGAGACTGTGCCTGGTACTACTATATATTACTGACACTGTATATAGCCTGTATACAGTAATATGTATGAGACTGTGCCTGGCACTACAATATATTACTGACACTGTATATAGCCTGTATACAGTACTATGTATGAGACTGTGCCTGGTACTACTATATATTACTGACACTGTATATAGCCTGTATACAGTACTATGTATGTGACTGTGCCTGGTACTACTATATATTACTGACACTGTATATAGCCTGTATACAGTACTATGTATGAGACTGTGCCTGGTACTACTATATATTACTGACACTGTATATAGCCTGTATACAGTACTATATATGTGACTGTGCCTGGTACTACTATATATTACTGACACTGTATATAGCCTGTATACAGTACTACAGTATGTATGAGATTGTGCCTGGCACTACTATATATTACTGACACTGTATATAGCCTGTATACAGTACTATGTATGTGACTGTGCCTGGTACTACTATATATTACTGACACAGTATATAGCCTGTATACAGTACTATGTATGAGACTGTGCCTGGTACTGCTATATATTACTGACACTGTATATAGCCTGTATACAGTACTACAGTATGTATGAGACTGTGCCTGGCACTACTATATATTACTGACACTGTATATAGCCTGTATACAGTACTATGTATGAGACTGTGCCTGGCACTACTATATATTACTGACACTGTATATAGCCTGTATACAGTACAATGTATGAGACTGTGCCTGGCACTACAATATATTGCTGACACTGTATATAGCCTGTATACAGTACTATGTATGAGACTGTGCCTGGTACAACTATATATTACTGACACTGTATATAGCCTGTATACAGTACTATGTATGAGACTGTGCCTGGCACTACAATATATTACTGACACTGTATATAGCCTGTATACAGTACTATGTATGAGACTGTGCCTGGTACTACTATATATTACTGACACTGTATATAGCCTGTATACAGTACTATGTATGAGACTGTGCCTGATACTACTATATATTACTGACACAGTATATAGCATGTATACAGTACTATGTACGAGACTGTGCCTGGTACTACTATATATTACTGACACTGTATATAGCCTGTATACAGTACTATGTATGAGACTGTGCCTGGCACTACAATATATTACTGACACTGTATATAGCCTGTATACAGTACTATGTATGAGACTGTGCCTGGTACTACTATATATTACTAACACTGTATATAGCCTGTATACAGTACTATGTATGAGACTGTGCCTGGTACTACTATATATTACTGACACTGTATATAGCCTGTATACAGTACTATGTACGAGACTGTGCCTGGTACTACTATATATTACTGACACTGTATATAGCCTGTATACAGTACTATGTATGAGACTGTGCCTGGTACTACTATATATTACTGACACTGTATATAGCCTGTATACAGTACTATGTATGTGACTGTGCCTGGTACTACTATATATTACTGACACTGTATATAGCCTGTATACAGTACTGTGTACGAGACTGTGCCTGGTACTACTATATATTACTGACACTGTATATAGCCTGTATACAGTACTATGTATGTGACTGTGCCTGGTACTACTATATATTACTGACACTGTATATAGCCTGTATACAGTACTACAGTATGTATGAGACTGTGCCTGGCACTACTATATATTACTGACACTGTATATAGCCTGTATACAGTACTATGTATGTGACTGTGCCTGGTACTACTATATATTACTGACACAGTATATAGCCTGTATACAGTACTATGTATGAGACTGTGCCTGGTACTACTATATATTACTGACACAGTATATAGCCTGTATACAGTACTATGTATGAGACTGTGCCTGGCACTACTATATATTACTGACACTGTATATAGCCTGTATACAGTACTATGTATGTGACTGTGCCTGGTACTACTATATATTACTGACACAGTATATAGCCTGTATACAGTGCTATGTATGTGACTGTGCCTGGTACTACTATATATTACTGACACTGTATATAGCCTGTATACAGTACTATGTATGTGACTGTGCTTGGTACTACTATATATTACTGACACTGTATATAGCCTGTATACAGTACTATGTACGAGACTGTGCCTGGTACTACTATATATTACTGACACTGTATATAGCCTGTATACAGTACTATGTACGAGACTGTGCCTGGTACTACTATATATTACTGACATTGTATATAGCCTGTATACAGTACTATGTATGAGACTGTGCCTGGCACTACAATATATTACTGACACAGTATATAGCCTGTATACAGTGCTATGTATGAGACTGTGCCTGGTACTACTATATATTACTGACACTGTATATAGCCTGTATACAGTACTATGTATGTGACTGTGCCTGGTACTACTATATATTACTGACACTGTATATAGCCTGTATACAGTACTATGTATGTGACTGTGCCTGGTACTACTATATATTGCTGACACTGTATATAGCCTGTATACAGTACTATGTATGAGACTGTGCCTGGTACTACTATATATTGCTGACACTGTATATAGCCTGTATACAGTACTATGTACGAGACTGTGCCTGGTACTACTATATATTACTGACACTGTATATAGCCTGTATACAGTACTATGTATGTGACTGTGCCTGGTACTACTATATAATGCTGACACTGTATATAGCCTGTATACAGTACTATGTACGAGACTGTGCCTGGTACTACTATATATTGCTGACACTGTATATAGCCTGTATACAGTACTATGTATGTGATTGTGCCTGGTACTACTATATATTACTGACACTGTATATAGCCTGTATACAGTACTATGTACGAGACTGTGCCTGGTACTACTATATATTACTGACACTGTATATAGCCTGTATACAGTACTATGTATGAGACTTTGCCTGGCACTACAATATATTACTGACACTGTATATATCCTGTATACAGTACTATGTACGAGACTGTGCCTGGTACTACTATATATTACTGACATTGTATATAGCCTGTATACAGTACTATGTACGAGACTGTGCCTGGTACTACTATATATTACTGACACTGTATATAGCCTGTATACAGTACTATGTATGTGACTGTGCCTGGTACTACTATATATTACTGACACTGTATATAGCCTGTATACAGTACTATGTACGAGACTGTGCCTGGTACTACTATATATTACTGACATTGTATATAGCCTGTATACAGTACTATGTACGAGACTGTGCCTGGTACTACTATATATAGCTGACACTGTATATAGCCTGTATACAGTACTATGTATGTGACTGTGCCTGGTACTACTATATATTACTGACACTGTATATAGCCTGTATACAGTACTATGTACGAGACTGTGCCTGGTACTACTATATATTACTGACACTGTATATAGCCTGTATACAGTACTATGTATGAGACTGTGCCTGGCACTACAATATATTACTGACACTGTATATAGCCTGTATACAGTACTATGTACGAGACTGTGCCTGGTACTACTATATATTACTGACACTGTATATAGCCTGTATACAGTACTATGTACGAGACTGTGCCTGGTACTACTATATATTACTGACACTGTATATAGCCTGTCTACAGTACTATGTATGAGACTGTGCCTGGTACTACTATATATTACTGACACTGTATATAGCCTGTATACAGTACTATGTATGTGACTGTGCCTGGTACTACTATATATTACTGACACTGTATATAGCCTGTATACAGTACTATGTATGAGACTGTGCCTGGTACTACTATATATTACTGACATTGTATATAGCCTGTATACAGTACTATGTACGAGACTGTGCCTGGTACTACTATATATTACTGACACTGTATATAGCCTGTATACAGTACTATGTACGAGACTGTGCCTAGTACTACTATATATTACTGACATTGTATATAGCCTGTATACAGTACTATGTACGAGACTGTGCCTGGTACTACTATATATTGCTGACACTGTATATAGCCTGTATACAGTACTATGTATGTGACTGTGCCTGGTACTACTATATATTACTGACACTGTATATAGCCTGTATACAGTGCTATGTACGAGACTGTGCCTGGTACTACTATATATTACTGACACTGTATATAACCTGTATACAGTACTATGTATGAGACTGTGCCTGGCACTACAATATATTACTGACACTGTATATAGCCTGTATACAGTACTATGTACGAGACTGTGCCTGGTACTACTATATATTACTGACATTGTATATAGCCTGTATACAGTACTATGTACAAGACTGTGCCTGGTACTACTATATATTACTGACACTGTATATAGCCTGTATACAGTACTATGTATGTGACTGTGCCTGGTACTACTATATATTACTGACACTGTATATAGCCTGTATACAGTACTATGTACGAGACTGTGCCTGGTACTACTATATATTACTGACATTGTATATAGCCTGTATACAGTACTATGTACGAGACTGTGCCTGGTACTACTATATATTGCTGACACTGTATATAGTCTGTATACAGTACTATGTACGAGACTGTGCCTGGTACTACTATATATTGCTGACACTGTATATAGTCTGTATACAGTACTATGTACGAGACTGTGCCTGGTACTACTATATATTACTGACATTGTATATAGCCTGTATACAGTACTACAGTATGTATGAGACTGTGCCTGGTACTACTATATATTGCTGACACTGTATATAGCCTGTATACAGTACTATGTACGAGACTGTGCCTGGTACTACTATATATTACTGACATTGTATATAGCCTGTATACAGTACTACAGTATGTATGAGACTGTGCCTGGTACTACTATATATTGCTGACACTGTATATAGCCTGTATACAGTACTATGTACGAGACTGTGCCTGGTACTACTATATATTACTGACACTGTATATAGCCTGTATACAGTACTACAGTATGTATGAGACTGTGCCTGGTACTACTATATATTGCTGACACTGTATATAGCCTGTATACAGTACTATGTACGAGACTGTGCCTGGTACTACTATATATTGCTGACACTGTATATAGCCTGTATACAGTACTATGTACGAGACTGTGCCTGGTACTACTATATATTACTGACATTGTATATAGCCTGTATACAGTACTATGTATGAGACTGTGCCTGGTACTACTATATATTGCTGACACTGTATATAGCCTGTATACAGTACTATGTACGAGACTGTGCCTGGTACTACTATATATTGCTGACACTGTATATAGCCTGTATACAGTACTACAGTATGTATGAGACTGTGCCTGGTACTACTATATATTACTGACACTGTATATAGCCTGTATACAGTACTATGTATGAGACTGTGCCTGGTACTACTATATATTACTGACACTGTATATAGCCTGTATAAAGTACTATGTATGTGACTGTGCCTGGTACTACTATATATTACTGACACTGTATATAGCCTGTATACAGTACTATACAGTACTATGAGATGTTTTGATCTCATTCTTTATTCATAGCAGTGTTCTTAAGTAAAATTGTGAGTTATCCCTCTACATGGATATAAATCAACCCCACATATGAATGGTCTCAGGATGCTTTACTGTTGGCATGACACAGGATTCATGGTACCGACCACCTTTTCTACTCACGTCAGTCATTCCTTTAGATGTTCTAAACAGTATGAAAGGGGCTTCATCAGAGAATGGGATCTAAACATCCTCCAAGAGCAACTTCTCCCAACGTTCCAGGAGCAATTTGCTGATGAACAATGCTTTCTCCAGCATGATGGAGACCATGTCATAAGGCAAAACTGATAACCAGGTGAACAAAACATTGAGATTTTGGAGCCATGGCCAGAAAACTGCCCAGATGTCAATCCCATTGAGAACCTGTGGTCAATTCTTAAAAAATGGATGGACAAACAAAAACCACAAAAATTTGTGTTCATCTCCAAGCACTAATTAGACAAAAATGGGTTGTCATCAGCCAGGCTTTTGTCCAGAAGCTGATATCAAGGTGAAAGGGGCGAAGGACAGAAGTCTTGAAAAATAAGAGTCCACACTGTAAATATTGAGTCTTTAGATATTTCGATGATGTATTTGTCAATAAAAGTTTCAAAACTTATGAAATCATACAACGGTACTTTAGTAACCATAGAAACATATGTCTAAAAGATCTAAAAACAATGAAGCAGCAAACTTTGTGAAAACCAAAATTTGTGTCAATGTCAAAATTTTTGGCCATAATTGTACTGCTGAAACTGTATATAGCCTGTATACAGTACTGTGTATGTGACTATTCCTGGTACCAGTGGTAGACACAGACAGAAGAGGGTCCCTGTGCAAGAATAGTTTATGGCCCCTTACTTCTTGGGCCCCTGTGCGGCTGCACATGTTGCACCAATGATATGTCAGCCTCTGCCTGGTACTGCTAGATATTAATGACACTGTGCATTGTCTATGAACAGTACTATGTATGTGACTGTGCCTGGTGCTACTATACAGTATATTTACTAAAACAAACAGACAACACTAAAAATGAAACAGCAACATCTACACAAAAAAAAGGTCTGCATAAGTAAACTGTACACGTGTAGTGCAAGGAAAGTTAATGCAAATACCCCTACAGAAACATACACATCTACAAAGTAAAGGGATTTTCTGTATTCATAAAATTCCTTTTCACTTGGCGCAGTTTGTAAAAAAAAAAAGCACTTTATTCACCCTTCCCAGGTCCAGCGCCGAGTCTCCACCTCTGCTCCCTGTGTCTGTTATTGTCTGCAATGCTGATGTCACATCGTCAGCTCTGCAGCCAATAACTAAGCTCAGGGGTTCTGCCCAAGTTGACGCCACAAGCTGCTCAGAGCCGCCCATCTCACTGATTGGCTGCAGAGGTGTCAATGTGGTGTCAGCGCTGTAGACAATTAAAGACACCAGGAGCAGCTGCAGAGACTCAGCGCTGGACGGAGGGAGGTTGAGTAAATCCCAGTTTAGTTGTTTTTTTTAAACAAACTGCAGCTGGGGGACAGGGGTTTAAACCACCTTTAAAGGCAAAAATTCAAAAGTATAGGGGTTAAATTTTATATTTTGTAAATGACAGAAAATGGCAACATCACCAGAGAGAGAAATAAAAATATAAATACAATAGAAAATCCAATTAGAAAAATATATCACATGATAAATCCCAATAGCGGTATCAGGGTAAAGCAGGGTACAACTGCAGTATAACAATCGCTATAGAGGATAGACAAGAGCTGTAAAAGCTATCCGGAAATACAGAAGCAACAGTAAAATGACCTGTACCACTCTGTGTACTTTTCTTATTAACATGGGTACCAATGTACTACGGATGCTGCTGTAAATTTTGTTATAGATATGTGTGAAAGGTATACATTCGAGGTTTCCTTTGGGAAATTTTCCCAATGGAAACCTCCAACAGACACCCCAAGCGAGGTACTGTATGCAGGATAGGTGTATGTGTAGCACCCTGAGGATTCGGCTGCTACAGGGGTATTACACCTCAAGCCAGAGGTGTGGTATTCCACTCCCGGGTAAGGATGGAGTGTGGAACTGAGCTCAGTTAGCTGCATGCACTACACACATCCCATTTCCGGGGAACAGACCGATGGTACTCCCACTAGAGAAATGTGCAGGTACGACAGTGTCTGTTCCTGGCTGGAGTGGGAGGGGGGTGGAACATCCCAGTAGTGTAGGGGCAGATAGGGGGAGCAGTCTGGGTAGTGCTAGGAGCTCATTGGGTGCTGGTCACCTGAGCTCACACATAGAGGGAGTATATAAGGTGGGAACCATCTTAGATCAGGGTCAGTCTTTTGCAGAGTGAGGTCAGTCTGTCAGAGCAGAGGAGAAGAGCAGCTCCAAGGCCAAGAGAGAGAGAGAGGAGAAAGAAAGACCCAGAGGGGGAGAAAGAAGGAACTCCAAGAGCCCAAATTAGACCAGAGGGTGAAGAGTTGGCAACAGGGTACCGGATCCCAAGCTGGCAGAGGCTACAGCACACCTTAGCCAGGAACCGGAGGTCGTGGGCAGGATCGATCTGCCACGATCACCCACTAAATCCACCCGGAAGGCAGACCAGGAATAGGGTCAGGGAACCCAGAGACAAGGGTTTACCACCAAGAGGCCCGAGGGAGCCGGACATAGGTGGATCCCTAGTGGGGAAGGCCAGAGAAGAGGACAGGACAGAAAGGGAGCTCAGGACCACGCTCCAGAATCACCTGGGGGTTGGCTGAGTCCAGGACCTGGTGGACGCAGCACGGCTCGGGTGGTCACTTAAGGCCGGAGTGACCAGAACAACTGCAGTAAGTAAACAAACCCTGAACTGCACAGCCCGACTCTGAGTCTCATTTCCATCCTCGCTGCACCACCACAACCCCCATCCTCTGCAACTGACCCCCTGAGGCTATACCCCTCCCGTTGGGGGTTATACTGCCTGAGCTGCACATACATCACCAGCCTCAGCGGACCCTGCTGCAGCGGCGGCCGTATTGACCGCAATTCAACGGGTGGCGTAGTCGACACAAAAGAACATCTAGTAACATCATAAGGACTGCCACACACTGAGCTTGACACCTTGGGCACGGACCGGGTCACAGCCACTCGGAGACTACAACCCCCATCTGATCCGGCTCCGGGTATTCCCAACAACACTGGCCCAGGGGGCGCGTCAACTATGGCGTAGTCGGCAGGATTACGTGCCCGCAACAACCGGGTACTGCGTGCCTGAAGAAAAGTTCATCGTTACCTTAAAAAGAAGTCTCCTGCCGGTTCCGGAGGGTCCCCGCCATCGGACCCCATCACAGGTCGTTTCCCGCCGGTTGTCCGCCATTTGCAGCTTTTTCCCGCCATCCATGGAGTTTCCCGCCACTGGGAGACGATTCCCGCCATTTCCAAAGATTTCCCGCCTTGGGGGAGCGGACGCCATTATGGGCGTGCCAGAGGGTGGCAAAAGGCCACCTCCCATCGTGGGCCAGGTCGAAGAATGGCGCCAAAAGCGGAAACCGCGCCCACCAACAGAGACTGTGATGCTGGAAGTGTCCATCAGCGTGAGAGAACTGCCCCTGGAACTGAAGTTGCCCCGGGACCACCCTCGATGTGGGCGGAGACAGAAGAAGAGAACAAAGATGGGTGTTGCCTGGAGCAGTTTGGAGAGAGCACACCCGGAGACAAGACGTCTGGAAGAGAGTCCAGAGAAAGCGTACCCGGAGATGGAGGGAGAGTCAGGCAGCACCGACCCAGTGGTCAGGAGCCTGTTGCAGGTCGCCACTCCAGAAGGCCTGCTGGAGATCCTAGCACAGCTCCCCCGAGACCGGGAGTGTGCACAGACCGCGCTGGAGAGCCTCGCACGGAGGATGGCCCGGGTGCAGCGAGAGACGTTGGCGGAGTGGAGCCGAGAGATGGCCCAGCAGACCGGCACCCGTCAGCGGAGCACGCCACCCGAGACGAGGAGACAGACCGCCTCTGAGGATGGCGCAGGAGGAATGAAGGCAGGAGACGGTGCCGAGAAGGGAGCTGAACGGACGGAGGCAGGTAAAGGGGACGTCTCTACCCCGAACCGGGAAACCGCGTGCCTGCCCCAGCTCCCCGTCGCAGAGCCCGAAATTCCCCCTGCCGTGCCCGTCGCTGCATCGTCACCGCCGCCGATTAGGCCTCAACCGGAAACCGCGGCCGCGACCCCTGTGACGTCACACGCCTCGACCTCGAGCGTGGCCAAGCAGGAAATACCACCGGCCTGGTCGCAAGGCCTAGTACCCCCGGGCGCCGCAATACCAACAGCGCCCCCTACCTCCGCGGAGCCACCGGCCTGGTCGCAGGGCCGAGTAACCCAGGGCGCCGCCGTTCTTACGGTGCCCTTTTCCTTTAGCGTGCCCCAAGCCTGGTCGCAAGGCCTGGTCAACCCGGGCGCCGCTACCACCACAGCGCCCATAACACCTAAAGTACCGCACCTGGGTGAGGATCTATTCGCCCAGCATACGTGCCCGGATGGGCAGCCCTTCATATGGCCACCGGAGTTTCACCATCCCCGACTCCGGAAAGAAAGACCCCTAGATGAGCCCCTGGTTCCGGCTCCGAGGCCCGTGGGGGGGGCCTCGCCCCCGCTGGAGGAGGCGCAGTTTGAGTGGGACCCCACCGGAGAAGACCTCATGGGGTTCACTCAGGAGACTCGGGCGGCCGCAGCAGAGCGTGCGGAGTGCTGCCGGCGGCGGCTCGGGGTCTTCGGGAGGGAGCGGAGAGAGAGGCGGGTCCGGGAACAGCAAGCGCAGATGGGGAGCGCGGAGCAGAAGAGCCGGACCAGGAGGAATCCCCGTGCAGCACATGGTCCCCCTTCCACCGGGACTGTGATAAAATTCAACATTCAGCACGGATGGGGCTTTATTAGAGACCATCATACCCCCGGCGACGTCTTTGTGACCCGCGGAGACGTAGAGGGCCATCTGCCGGAGGGACACGGAGGTCGTGGCCTGTGTGTGGGGGACGAGGTCGCCTTCACCCGGCGCGGGTGTGCCGGGGGACCCTGCGCCCTCCGTGTGCATCGCCTGACGGAGGAGGAGCAAGAGGACCCGGACGGGTCTGAAACTGAAACCAACCAACAAGAAGGAGCAGGAGGACGCCGTCGTTGAAGTACGGTAGAGAGAGACTGTGTAAAGTTACCCGTCGGGGTATGGGAACTGTTCTAGTTGGAATGTAGTCCCCATTGGGACCAGCCAATTGAACTGATGCCCGTGTGTCCCTAGTTCCTAATACCTGGCCGAGGACTGAGAGCGGCCATATTCCCTTTGTATGTAGTTGCTCTTCCTAGGGCGCCCCCTACCGGTTTTATAGGAAACCGTGTTTTCTTCAAGAGACTGTGGCACTTTGCCCGGTCACGGGTTGCGCCGTGACCGGAGGAACCAGAAACAAGAGTGTTATTTATGATAAGTTTTATATGAAAAGTTTATGCTGATAATATGTGATGTTTTATATGTTTATGTTTTATAAAAAAAAAATGTATGTTTGTGGATGTTTATATCTTACAGCCCGAGGACGTGCTGTGATTTACCAGGGGGGAATGTAGCACCCTGAGGATTCGGCTGCTACAGGGGTATTACACCTCAAGCCAGAGGTGTGGTATTCCACTCCCGGGTAAGGATGGAGTGTGGAACTGAGCTCAGTTAGCTGCATGCACTACACACATCCCATTTCCGGGGAACAGACCGATGGTACTCCCACTAGAGAAATGTGCAGGTACGACAGTGTCTGTTCCTGGCTGGAGTGGGAGGGGGGTGGAACATCCCAGTAGTGTAGGGGCAGATAGGGGGAGCAGTCTGGGTAGTGCTAGGAGCTCATTGGGTGCTGGTCACCTGAGCTCACACATAGAGGGAGTATATAAGGTGGGAACCATCTTAGATCAGGGTCAGTCTTTTGCAGAGTGAGGTCAGTCTGTCAGAGCAGAGGAGAAGAGCAGCTCCAAGGCCAAGAGAGAGAGAGAGGAGAAAGAAAGACCCAGAGGGGGAGAAAGAAGGAACTCCAAAAGCCCAAATTAGACCAGAGGGTGAAGAGTTGGCAACAGGGTACCGGATCCCAAGCTGGCAGAGGCTACAGCACACCTTAGCCAGGAACCGGAGGTCGTGGGCAGGATCGATCTGCCACGATCACCCACTAAATCCACCCGGAAGGCAGACCAGGAATAGGGT
Organism: Phyllobates terribilis; assembly: GCF_046119375.1. NCBI lineage: Eukaryota > Metazoa > Chordata > Amphibia > Anura > Dendrobatidae > Phyllobates > Phyllobates terribilis. Next base: position 83,829,404 of record NW_027362764.1, read on the forward strand.
CAGGGAACCCAGAGACAAGGGTTTACCACCAAGAGGCCCGAGGGAGCCGGACATAGGTGGATCCCTAGTGGGGAAGGCCAGAGAAGAGGACAGGACAGAAAGGGAGCTCAGGACCACGCTCCAGAATCACCTGGGGGTTGGCTGAGTCCAGGACCTGGTGGACGCAGCACGGCTCGGGTGGTCACTTAAGGCCGGAGTGACCAGAACAACTGCAGTAAGTAAACAAACCCTGAACTGCACAGCCCGACTCTGAGTCTCATTTCCATCCTCGCTGCACCACCACAACCCCCATCCTCTGCAACTGACCCCCTGAGGCTATACCCCTCCCGTTGGGGGTTATACTACCTGAGCTGCACATACATCACCAGCCTCAGCGGACCCTGCTGCAGCGGCGGCCGTATTGACCGCAATTCAACGGGTGGCGTAGTCGACACAAAAGAACATCTAGTAACATCATAAGGACTGCCACACACTGAGCTTGACACCTTGGGCACGGACCGGGTCACAGCCACTCGGAGACTACAACCCCCATCTGATCCGGCTCCGGGTATTCCCAACAACACTGGCCCAGGGGGCGCGTCATATGAGCGGCAGGAATCGAGCCCCTATCCTATTCATTAAAGTAGGAGAGATTCACGATACCAGTTGCTTGCGCCTGTGAGCTGGTAGATATCTATAGATGTGAGTTCATTGTCCCCGATCTCCTCCCGAAGTGGAAGTGAATGATGCCAGATTATCATCCCTAGTCAAACCACCTAGACACATAAATGATATAAAAGTACCCCCAAATGTACTGTATAATCCGACACTTCTCTGCCTATTAATGCACAACATGAGGGCAGTACATAGAGAAATATGGGAGTTAATAACTGGTGTAAAAAAATGCAGTAAAACAGTTGCACATTTTGGCAGATGCCATGTTTGCAACTTTTTTAGCTTTTCAACACTTTTTAAAAGTGCTCAAAAAACTATTTGTGATTAAATGGGTATTATTAATTTGCTTTAATTAGCATGAAAATATGCAGGTTTACAATTGAATTGTTTTTTTTTCTATCTACTGTCATTCTACTGTATTGAGAGCTTTTATCTTACATAGTGTACAGCTTGTTTCTAAGGAGCTTGGCCACCACAGCCTAACTCCTAATATACCAGTCACCTCTCTCTAGACCATTTATCTCTATATACAGTGGGGGAAATAAGTATTTGATCCCTTGCTGTTTTTGTAAGTTTGCCCACTGACAAAGACATGAACAGTCTATAATTTTAAGGGTAGGTTAATTTTAACATTGAGAGATAGAATATCCCCCCCAAAAAATCAAGAAAATCACATTGTATTAATTTTTTTTGCATTTTGCAGTGACAAATAAGTATTTGATCCCTCTGGCAAACAATACTGGAGTCAGGAAGGAATTTTTTTCCCCGATGTGGAGCTTAGAGTTTGCCACATGTTTTTTTTTGCCTTCCTCTGGATCAACATGTTAGGCAATGGGTTGAACTAGATGGACTTAGTCTTCCTTCAACCTTAAAAACTATGTTACTATGTTACTTAATACTTGGTGGCATAACCCTTGTTGGCAAGCACAGCAGTCAGATGTTTTTTGTAGTTGATGATGAGGTTTGCGCACATGTTGGAAGGAATTTTGGTCCACTCCTCTTTGCAGATCATCTCTAAATCATTAAGATTTTGAGGCTGTCGCTTGGCAACTCGGAGCTTCCACTCCCTCCATAACTTTTCTATGGGATTAAGGTCTGGAGACTGGCCACTCCATGACCTTACTGTGCTTCTTTTTGAGCCACGCCCCTGTTGCCTTGGCTGTATGGTTTGGGTCATTGTCTTGGTGGAAGACCCAGCCACGACCCATCTTTAATGCTCTTACTGAGGGAAGGAGGTTGTTGGCCAAAATCTCGCGATACATGACCCCATCCATCTTCCCTTCAGTAAGGTGCAGTCATCATGTCTTTGCAGAAAAGCACCCCCAAAGTGTAATGTTTCCCCCCACCATGATTCACGGTTGGGACGATGTTCTTAGGGTTGTACTCATCCTTCTTCTTCCTCCAAACACGGTGAGTTGAGTTAATGCCAAAGAACTACATTTTTTTCTCATCTGACTACAGCACCTTCTCCCAATAACTCACAGAATCATCCAGGTGTTCACTTCAGACGGGCCTGCACATGCGCCTTCTTGAGCAGGGGGACCTTGCGGGCACTACAGGATTTTAAACCTTTAAGGCGTAATATGTTACCAATGGTTTTCTTGGTGACTGTGGTCCCAGCTGCCTGGAGATCATTAACAAGTTCTCCCCGTGTAGTTTTAGGCTGATCTCTCACCTTCCTCATGATCAAGGATATCCCACGAGGTGAGATTTTGCATGGTGCCCCAGATCGATGTCGATTGACAGTCAGTCAACAGTTGTCTCCTTCTCACCCAGCATCTTACTTATGGTTTTGTAGCCCATTCCAGCCTTGTGCAGGTCTATGATCTTGTCCCTGACATCCTTAGAAAGCTTTTTGGTCTTGCCCATGTTGTAGAAGTTAGAGTCTGACTGATTAATTGAGTCTGTGGACAGGAGTCTTTTATACAGGTGACTATGTAAGACAGCTGTCTTTAATGCAGGTAATGAGTTGATTATGAGCGTCTAACAGGTCTGTAGGAGCCAGAACTCATAATGGCTTGTAGGGGATCAAATACTTATTTCTCACTGCAAAATGGAAAAAAATTATCTAATTTACACAATGTGATTTTCTTGATTTTTTGGGGATATTCTATCTCTCAATGTTAAAATTAACCTATCCTTAAAATTATAGACTATTCATGTCTTTGTCAGTGGGCAAACTTACAAAAACAGCAAGGGATCAAATACTTATTCCCCCCACTGTAGCAGTTAGCAGCTCATCTCCATCTCCCTCTTAGCTTCTGACCAAGGTGCTATTTTCGGTCCTGCAGAATCACAATTCTCCCCATATACACACACAAATACACACATACATACACACACACACACATGCATGCGCGGACCCCATCAACAGCAGTTTCCATGGCAGTTCTCCAAATCATGGCTCTCACTTTCCTGAGCCAAGTGTTTTTCAAAGGCCCTGGTATCTCTATATGCAAATATGGTGATAACATGGTAGACTCAGAACAAAAAATGACAGACCTGCTTAATGTGTAGTAGAAGGATGAATCTCTTGATCAGAACTGTCACTCAAGGAGGAGCACCAACCCCCAATCAACCAGAAAGTAAGGAGAATGCGTGGCTCTGAACTGCTGAAGAGACAACTTGCGAATACCCCTCCATCCAGGACTTAGGATAGGCCATCAATATCAGATTAGTTGGGGTCTGACATTATACTGTCCCACCTCTATATGCTGTGTACATCCAGCAGGTGGAGGTGACAGATAACGGACCCACACTGAACCAAGGATAGGTCATCATTATTTAAGTTATGGGTAACCCCTTTATAACTTGCACAAGAAATTGGTGGAAATTGCAGTACAGATTTCAAGTTTCTGGCGCAAATTTATACTGCAAGCTTTTTGATTAATTTGGTGACCTTTATTCCAGCACTAATGAGTTTAAAGAAAATTTGTTATGTTAAAAATTGATCTGCCGGCAGGATGTTGTAGACCAGGAGGAGCTGATCAGATTGATAGACATTTTTGTGGGAAAAGTTTCATTTTATTCATGTAAATCCCTGATGCTTGCATGCATTCGAATCCAGTGGGCAATCATATTCAGTGACTGTAAAATGCCAATTTTAGTAAATCTCAGCCTATAACATATACCCCTTGGGATATACCTACCTCAGGTTGAGAGCTTGTCATCCAAATTATTCATATAGCTTTGCCACTTACAAACAATACAACACATTTCACAATTATATGTTCATAAAATGAACAGAACACCATTGAAATGAACCTATGCCAAACATTTCCTGAGATGTATATATCATTAGCTGTGTGCTGGTGCCAGAGAACAGAATATTGTTATGTTGTTTCATGATAGTATGATGAGAACAATTAACATATATTAGACATTACTTAATAAAATTGAATAAAACTTCCATACAAACATGGTGCTTCAAATTATCACCTATTAAAACATCTCCTCTGGTTTGTATCAAGAATAGGGATGAGCGGACTCGTGGAAGTTCGAGTCCTGGTACCCGACCTGAATTTTGTTCCAAAGTTCTGTTGGGGTACCAGAACTGTACTAGAACTTGAACCAGAACCCGAACCCCATTGAAAACAATTGAGACCTGAACTTTTGAGCTGGAAAATCTCTGTCCTCTCTACAACGGACTTCCCACGGAACTCCGAACACTGCAACGGACTTACGGGAGAAGTCCGTGTTCAGCGTATAGCACCGGACACTACTGTCTGGTACGAACGCCAAACTTTTAAGTTCGGGTTCGCTCATCTATATTCAAGAAGCTTTTGTAAACTATGCTATGTCTATTGGTTATGATCACATCTTGTACAGGACAACATATGATGTATACAAGAATATTTTAATTTCTTCACAGTAAGCAGGACTTTTTAAAATGGTGAAGAATAGATATACAGAGTATATTAGAACATTGTATAACTTTTTACTATAGAATGTATACTGTATTGCTGGAAATGAAGAATGGCCAGCAGAATCAAACCTGACCTGCTAACTTTTCAGTAGGTATCGGCCTGGTGTCAGACTATAGGGCAATATTTCCACACGACCATTATTCGCACTTATGCCATGAGCATAACCGGCTATAGGAATGCTTGTAAAAATTCCAGGTGATAGATGAAACTGCCTAAATGATTATGGAAAACTTTCCAGCACCTATAAATTTCACGGTAATGATCCAGTTTTCTTAAAGGAATGCAACCTTTCCAATCCATTTGTCTGGCTCCCATGGGCATGGCTGGAGGGCATGGGCGTAAATATATCCGTAGCAGCCATAGCAACTGCTATGAGACCCTGGGGTTGAGGAGGCCAACACATGTGCAAGAATATTGTATCTTTTTGTAGGATCCATATCCATGGTTCTGTTTTAGTTTTCTGCCATTAGATTGTGGTGGCCCATCTCATTTCGCTACGGGGTACTTTGTAATCTAGTTACACCTGTGCTGGCAGGGATGTGTCCCAGGTGCTGGGGGACAATGGGAGCCACCAACAATTCACTGAGCCCTGGCCAAAGGGTTAGGACAAACAATGACATTATTGCCCCAAGCTGAAGAGAAGCCTTACTAATACTCTAATAACTAGCCCTAACTGCCAGATAACACTGTTTGAAAACAATAATATTAATATATTTGGTGGTCCAATTTTTGAGAAACTCTCAGCATGCCCAGATAGTGTGTAACTATGGAGGTATGGTGGGATTTGTAGTTTGGCAATAGCAGGAGGACCACAGGCTGGAGATGACTTATCTCTGAGCACCTGTAATGCGCATTTCTCCACTGTACTCCGCCTGTCAATCATCCTTCCCCCATTCACTCTGCTTTGTCTGTATCTGGGTAACTGAACTCATTCAACTACTGGGAGACCTATAGAGAACAGAGCGATTCTGACATAAAGAAATGTACATTGTTTTCTCAGTGAACCTGAGATCCTTCAGCTCCTTCCAAAATAAACTCCAAACTCAACTCTAACAACAATGGCTGAAGATTAGCAAAATCCCCGGCCGCTCAGCGCTGGATATACCTTTATTATTAGGAGCAGTCATTCTCTGGCGGGCGTTATGTATACAAATTATATAAAAGAATTACATTACAGCTTCACGGATACATTACGTTTTCATGTGGCCAACACAAAACTCTGTATACACATGGGAACCATATTCATGTTTCTCATTTTAATAGCTCCCTGGCAGTGCCCAGATTATATACATATAGTATGTTTAAAAGAATTTCCTAATGAATGACAGGTTCCTCACAATCATATAGGTAACAGGTCTATTATTTGTTTCCCTTTTTTTTTTGCATATCTTGTCTGTTATGTCAATGAGATTAAAACCTAATTATTGTATAATTAAAAGTTCTGCAACTTTCTAATTTGCTTTGTGTTTCAATAACTCATCATTTTCAAGACCTGTGCTTGCTGTCACTCAAGGAGAATCATTCTGTATTGGCAAGGGCAGTAATTCCCAAACCTTTTTGCCATTACTGTGACAAAAAAGGAACCCCTATAATTACCCTGTACATACTATACTGTAAAAGTGACATATCTGGCTATTGCGGAACCCATAACTAGGAACACATGGGTTTTTACTGAACCCTGCTTGGGAAACACTGGTCTAGAGAATCCACTATGAGCTCAATCAATCTCTGCCCTGATTACTACAATGTATCAGTCTGGATTGTCTAGACTAGACACAATTATATCCCCTTGTCTGTTATGAATAATATTAGTTCTGTGTTCTTCATAGTTTTTTTATTAGCCTTTGGAGATAAACAAGAATTTTTTGTATAGATTGCCAACAAGCAGAGAACCTTAAAAATGGATAAATATTGAAACCAAAACTATATTAGAAAGTTGCAAATTATCAAACAGTCAATAACTTTTATTTACAATGAAACCATTTTTAATGAAAAATCCATTTCTGAACTCCTTCAACCATTAGGAAGGGGCATTTATATTTGTAATATGTGAGAATTCCATGGTCATAGAATATAATTTAATGTAAAGAATTGCTTATAATGCTATTTGCCAGTACTTCATTTACTGTGCAATGACTATTTTGCAGAGAAAACAATGATGCACTATAGTACATTAAATCAAATAATTAGGAGTTGTAGTTTTTCAACAGCTGGATTGCTACAGATTGGAGACCACAGTGTTTCAAAAGGATAGAAAATGAATTATTGCTTGTATTTTATGCTGTTGTGTCTGATATTATAGTCTCACATGTCACTACAAACTAGTTACATGATGGTAATAGATGGTATCAGGTGGTTGTATGTAGTTTAAAAAATATTACATGTGTTGAATTATTATGTAGATCAAAAAGGTTTGGTAAACTATAAATGGGAGTCATTCTGTTCTTAAATATTATGTTAATGAGATGTTAAAGAATCTAAAGATGTATTAATTAGAAAAAGCAGATGATAATAATAATAGAAAAATATTAGTAGTACTAGTACTAGTAATCATAATAATAATAATAATTAAATAAGAATAACCAAATTGTATTTGTACTAAAAATAATATTTATGTAATAATCTAGTTAATATAACACTATAATAATATACCAATATAATAATATATTATAAAATAGTAGAATATTTTATATAATATAATACTAATAATAACGATAATAATATTAATGGGATTATACATGAGTAATTAGTTTTATACACACAAGAAGGGTTATTAATGTTATGTGCACAGATATAAAGATATATAGACAGACAATGCACATATATGTGTGTGTATATATATAAACTCTTTACTTTATAGCTTGCTTTTAACATCACAAATACATATATCTGATATTTCGTTATATCTACAACGATATTTATACGATTTATTAAACAATTTGATTGAATCGGTTCAGATGACACCAGATTCGTTTACATCGAAAATCAGCGAGTGTCTCTCATCATCAGCACTACCACCCTCATCATCAGCACTACCACCCTCATCATCAGCACTACCACCCTCATCATCAGCACCACTGCCATAGTGGAATTTCATTCATTTCAGCTTTCAGAGATTGTAGTGAATACTCTTCTATTAGATTTGTGCAAATGTTTCACTCCCAGAACTGATTAGATAAATTTATAAATTGCAGATAAAATATAAATAATTCCAGCACTAGCAGATGAGTAGATCTAGAGGACCGTAGTGATTACTGCAGACTTTCATGCCACTCTTTTCTAATTATCGCCACCGCATCTAGTGTGCTAGATTACTAATGCCCGTCGCTGCGCGACACGGGTTAATAGCGATGGATCAGGTGAGTTGTGCATAATGGCTATAATTGCATCGATTCAGGAGGGAGGACTGATAATAACACTGATTGTCATGGTACTGATTCAGGGGTACACTCACCCGGGATGAGGCGGGCGCTGCGCACATCGGAAACTCCTGGAGGCTGCACTGTCTGCTCCTCCGCTGCTCCACACTGCACCCTGCTAGAATCAGAGCCCTGCTGGAATCGGAGCCCTGCTAGAATCAGAGCCCTGCTGGAATCAGAGCCCTGCTGGAATCAGAGCCCTGCTAGAATCAGAGCCCCGCTGGAATCAGAGCCCCGCTAGAATCAGAGCCCCGCTAGAATCAGAGCCCTGCTGGAATCAGAGCCCCCTAGAATCAGAGCCCCGCTAGAATCAGAGCCCTGCTGGAATCAGAGCCCCGCTGGAATCAGAGCCCCGCTGGAATCAGAGCCCTGCTAGAATCAGAGCCCCGCTGGAATCAGAGCCCAGCTGGAATCAGAGCCCCGCTGGAATCAGAGCCCCGCTAGAATCAGAGCCCCGCTAGAATCAGAGCCCCGCTAGAATCAGAGTCCTGCTGGAATCAGAGCCCTGCTGGAATCAGAGCCCTGCTAGAATCAGAGCCCTGCTGGAATCAGAGCCCCGCTGGAATCAGAGCCCCGCTAGAATCAGAGCCCCGCTAGAATCAGAGCCCTGCTGGAATCAGAGCCCTGCTTGAATCAGAGCCCCGCTAGAATCAGAGCCCCGCTGGAATCAGAGCCCTGCTGGAATCAGAGCCCCGCTAGAATCAGAGCCCCGCTAGAATCAGAGCCCCGCTAGAATCAGAGCCCTGCTAGAATCAGAGCCCCGCTAGAATCAGAGCCCTGCTGGAATCAGAGCCCCCTAGAATCAAAGCCCCGCTAGAATCAGAGCCCTGCTGGAATCAGAGCCCCGCTGGAATCAGAGCCCCGCTGGAATCAGAGCCCTGCAAGAATCAGAGCCCCGCTGGAATCAGAGCCCAGCTGGAATCAGAGCCCTGCTGGAATCAGAGCCCCGCTAGAATCAGAGCCCGCTAGAATCAGAGTCCTGCTTTAATCAGAGCCCTGCTGGAATCAGAGCCCTGCTAGAATCAGAGCCCTGCTGGAATCAGAGCCCCGCTGGAATCAGAGCCCCGCTAGAATCAGAGCCCCGCTAGAATCAGAGCCCTGCTAGAATCAGAGCCCCGCTAGAATCAGAGCCCTGCTGGAATCAGAGCCCTGCTGGAATCAGAGCCCCGCTAGAATCAGAGCCCCGCTAGAATCAGAGCCCTGCTGGAATCAGAGCCCCGCTTGAATCAGAGCCCCGCTAGAATCAGAGCCCCGCTGGAATCAGAGCCCCGCTGGAATCAGAGCCCCGCTAGAATCAGAGCCCCGCTAGAATCAGAGCCCTGCTAGAATCAGAGCCCCGCTGGAATCAGAGCCCCGCTGGAATCAGAGCACGCTAGAATCAGAGCCCCGCTAGAATCAGAGCCCCGCTGGAATCAGAGCCCCGCTAGAATCAGAGCACTGCTAGAATCAGAGCCCCGCTGGAATCAGAGCCCTGCTAGAATCAGAGCCCCGCTGGAATCAGAGCCCCGCTAGAATCAGAGCCCCGCTAGAATCAGAGCCCCGCTAGAATCAGAGCCCCGCTAGAATCAGAGCCCCGCTGGAATCAGAGCCCCGCTGGAATCAGAGCCCCGCTAGAATCAGAGCCCCGCTAGAATCAGAGCCCCGCTAGAATCAGAGCCCTGCTAGAATCAGAGCCCCGCTGGAATTAGAGCCCCGCTGGAATCAGAACCCCGCTAGAATCAGAGCCCCGCTGGAATCAGAGCCCTGCTAGAATCAGAGCACTGCTAGAATTAGAGCCCCGCTGGAATCAGAGCCCTGCTAGAATCAGAGCACTGCTAGAATTAGAGCCCCGCTGGAATCAGAGCCCTGCTGGAATCAGAGCCCTGCAAGAATCAGAGCCCTGCTGGAATCAGAGCCCCGCTAGAATCAGAGTCCTGCTAGAATCAGAGCCCCACTGGAATCAGAGCCCCGCTAGAATCAGAGCCCCGCTAGAATCAGAGCCCCGCTAGAATCAGAGCCCCGCTAGAATCAGAGCCCCGCTGGAATCAGAGCCCCGCTAGAATCAGAGCCCCGCTGGAATCAGAGCCCCGCTAGAATCAGAGCCCCGCTAGAATCAGAGCCCCGCTAGAATCAGAGCCCTGCTGGAATCAGCGCACTGCTAGAATCAGAGCCCCGCTGGAATCAGAGCCCTGCTGGAATCATAGCCCTGCTAGAATCAGAGCCCTGCTGGAATCAGAGCCCTGCTGGAATCAAAGTCCGGCTAGAATCAGAGCCCTGCTAGAATCAGAGCCCTGCTGGAATCAGAGCCCCGCTAGAATCAGAGCCCCGCTAGAATCAGAGCACTGCTGGAATCAGAGCCCTATTGGAATCAGAGCCCCGCTAGAATCAGAGCCCCGCTGGAATCAGAGCCCCGCTAGAATCAGAGACCCGCTGGAATCAGAGCCCTGCTAGAATCAGAGCCCTGCTAGAATCAGAGCCCTGTTGGAATCAGAGCCCCGCTAGAATCAGAGCCCCGCTGGAATCAGAGTCCTGCTGGAATCAGAGCCCTGCTAGAATCAGAGCCCCGCTGGAATCAGAGCCCTGCTGGAATCAGAGCCCTGCTGGAAGCAGAGCCCCACTAGAATCAGAGCCCCGCTGGAATCAGAGCCCTGCTAGAATCAGAGCCCTGCTGGAATCAGAGCCCCGCTGGGATCAGAGCCCCGCTAGAATCAGAGCCCCGCTGGAATCAGAGCCCCGCTAGAATCAGAGCCCCGCTGGAATCAGAGTCCTGCTAGAATCAGAGCCCCGCTAGAATCAGAGCCCCGCTAGAATCAGAGCCCTGCTGGAATCAGAGCCCCGCTGGAATCAGAGCCCCGCTAGAATCAGAGCCCTGCTGGAATCAGAGCCCCGCTGGAATCATAGCCCCGCTAGAATCAGAGCCCTGCTGGAATCAGAGCCCCGCTAGAATCAGAGCCCCGCTTGAATCAGAGCCCTTCTAGAATCAGAGCCCCGCTAGAATCAGAGCCCCGCTAGAATCAGAGCCCTGCTGGAATCAGAGCTTCGCTGGAATCAGAGCCACGCTAGAATCAGAGCCCTGCTGGAATCAGAGCCCCGCTGGAATCAGAGCCCCGCTAGAATCAGAGCCCTGCTGGAATCAGAGCCCCGCTGGAATCAGAACCCCGGTAGAATCAGAGCCTCGCTGGAATCAGAGCCCCGCTGGAATCAGAGTCCTGCTGGAATCAGAGCCCCGCTAGAATCAGAGCCCCGCTGGAATCAGAGCCCTGCTGGAATCAGAGCCCCGCTGGAATCAGAGCCCCGCTAGAATCAGAGCCCCGCTGGAATCAGAGCCCTGCTAGAATCAGAGCCCCGCTAGAATCATAGCCCTGCTGGGATCAGAGCCCCGCTAGAATCAGAGCCCTGCTGGAATCAGAGCCCCGCTAGAATCAGAGCCCTGCTGGAATCAGAGCCCCGCTAGAATCAGAGCCCTGCTGGAATCAGAGCCCCGCTGGAATCAGAGCCCCACTAGAATCAGAGCCCCGCTGGAATCAGAGTCCTGCTGGAATCAGAGCCCCGCTAGAATCAGAGCCCCGCTGGAATTAGAGCCCTGCTGGAATCAGAGCCCCGCTAGAATCAGAGCCCTGCTGGAATCAGAGCCCTGCTGGGATCCGAGCCCCGCTAGAATCAGAGCCCTGCTGGAATCAGAGCCCCGCTAGAATCAGAGCCCCGCTGGAATCAGAGCCCTGCTAGAATCAGAGCCCCGCTAGAATCAGGGCCCCGATAGAATCAGAGCCCTGCTGGAATCAGAGCCCTGCTGGAATCAGAGCCCCGCTAGAATCAGAGCCCTGCTGGAATCAGAGCCCCGCTGGAATCAGAGCCCCGCTAGAATCAGAGCCCCGCTGGAATCAGAGCCCCGCTGGAATCAGAGTCCTGCTGGAATCAGAGCCCCGCTAGAATCAGAGCCCCGCTGGAATCAGAGCCCTGCTGGAATCAGAGCCATGCTGGAATCAGAGCCCTGCTAGTATCAGAGCCCTGCTGGAATCAGAGCTCTGCTGGAATCAGAGTCCTGTTAGAATCAGAGCCCCACTGGAATCAGAGCCCTGCTAGAATCAGAGCCCCGCTAGAATCAGAGCCCCGCTGGAATCAGACCCCCGCTAGAATCAGAGCCCCGCTGGAATCAGAGCCCCGCTGGAATCAGAGCCATGCTGGTATCAGAGCCCTGCTGGAATCAGAGCCCCGCTGAAATCAGAGCCCTGCTAGAATCAGAGCCCTGCTGGAATCAGAGCCCCGCTGAAATCAGAGCCCCACTGGAATCAGAGCCCCGCTGGAATCAGAGCCCTGCTGGAATCAGTGCCCCGCTGGAATCAGAGCCCTGCTGGAATCAGAGCCCCGCTGGAATCAGAGCCAGGCTCAAGTGAGCAAGAATCCTGAGACTGCAGCACCAGATAAGAAGACTACACCGAGGGCAGAAGTAGTGCACACCCCTGTGTACATCTATATATTGTGTATATGTCTACAGTGTGTGTGTAGTATATATTATGTGTGTGTGTAGTATATATTATGTGTATGTTATATATGTATTGTTAGTGTATAGAATTTATGTAGTGTGTATATATATGTACATAGGCACATGTAATATGTACTGTATTATGAATGTGTGCTATATATGTATGTGTTATGTCTGTAGTATATATGTATAATGTTAGTGTATAGAATTTATGTAGTTTATATATTTATAAATCACAGGCACGTGGAATACGTACTGTATTATGAGTGTATGGTATATATGTAGTATGTGTCTAAGTAGAGTGTATTATGTCTGTAGTATATATGTATTAAGTTAGTGTGTAGAATTAATGTAGCATTTATATAGATTGTGTTTGTATATATGGTTGTGTGTGTATATATACGTGTGCGTGTATGATGTGTGCATGTAGTATATATTATGTGTGTGGTATATACAGTATGTATTAGGTTAGTGTGTATAATTTATGTACTGTGTACATATGTTTTATAGGCACATGGAATATGTAACGTATTATGAGTGTGTGGTATATATGTAGTATGTGTGTAAGGAGTATGTGTTATATCTGTAGTATACATGTCTTATGTTAGTGTGCAGAATTTATGTAGCATGTACGTAGACTGTGTGTATATGTATCCTGTGTGCATGGAATATGTACTGTATGATTGTGCAGTATATATGTATTATGTGTGTATGGAATATGTAGTGCGACAGTATAATGCACAGTGGGGAAAATAAATATTTGATACACTGTTGATTTTGCAAGCTTTCCCACTTAAAAAGATTGGAGCGGTCTGCAATTTCTATCGCAGGTACACTTCACCTGTGAGAGACAGAATGTTAAAAAAAATCAAAAAATTACATTGTATGATTTTTACATATTTATCAGTTCATAGAAAAAACAAACACTGGCACCATTGCACCTACACAATCTCTGATTCAGCAGCACAAACACCTCTCCCTTGTGAACCGGATGCTTCGCTTGAAAACAGAGTCCAGGCACATCATATGAAAGAATATAGCGTGCACTCACCGGTAAATAAAAATTTCATCACTTTAAAACAGCAAGGCGGGGAGTCAGTGGAACACTTAATTGACGACGGCCGTTTCGTGTGTATAAGCGCTTCAACAGTTCACTGCACCCACTGCACAACAGTGACCTCTTGAAGCGCTTATACGCTCGAAAAGGCCGTCGTCTATTAAGTGTTCCACTGACTCCCCGCTTTGCTGTTTTAAAGTGATGAAATAAAGAAGAAATTTTTATTTACCGGTGAGTGCACGCTATATTCTTTCATATGATGTTTTTACATAATTAATTTGCATTTTATTGATTGAAATAAGTATTTGATACAATAGAAAAACAGAACTTAATATTTGGTCCAGAAACTTTGTTTGCAATTACAGAGGTCAGACGTTTCCTGTAGTTCTTGACTAAGTTTGCACACACTGCAGCAGTGATTTTGTCCACGCCTCCATACAGATCTTCTCCAGATCTTTGAGGTTTCGGGGCTGTCGCTAGGCAACATTGAATTTCAGCTCCCTCCAAAGATTTTCTACTGGGATCAGATCTGGAGACTGGCTGGGCCACTCCAGGACCTGGAAATGCTTCTTACATAGCCACTCCTTTGTTGCCCTGGCTGTGTGTCTTAGGTCATTGTCATGCTGGAAGACCCAGCCACAACCCATCTTCAATGCTCTCACTGAGGGAAGGAGGTTGTTGGCCAAAATCTCACAATATATGACCCCATCCATCCAGCCTTCAATACGGTGCAGTCGTCCTGTCCCCTTTGCAGAAAAGCACCCCCAAAGTACAATGTTTCCCCCACCATGCTTTACAGTTGGGACGGTTTTCTTGGGCTTGTACTCATCCTTTTTCTTCCTCCAAACACGGCGAGTGGAGTGGATGCCATAAAGTTCTATTTTGATCTTATCTGACCACATTACCTTCTCTTTAGACCAAAATGTGATGGGGTACTACTTTAACTTGTAGCAAATTAGGTGGATAAGGTGATATGCAGGTATAGATACGAGGATAAATGGATAAATAGATAAATATATATAAATAGATGACTAAAGATATAAAAAGGTATATATAAAAAAAAATATATATAAAAAATAGACCAGCTGTGATTAAATTAGTATAAAAACCCAAAAGGGAGTAAATGGACACTGTCAAGTCTCAATGAAAATAATTTTATTAAGTATCTTATAAAAGAAGCGGGGGGTAAATTGATAAAATCAAGAGGGGTCTTGGGCACAGTTAAAATAAGGTTAAAATTAAATTTAAACAATGGGAGGACTCCAAAGAAAAATCCTGGTGGAGTCCGCTGTATGGATTAGTCAGGGTGCATCAAGAAGGGGTTCTTCTGCAAAAGTAGAGAAGGAGAGGAATGAGTGTCTATGTGGGATAGTAATGGTGTGAACTAGGGCTAGTAATAGTTACCTGTTGGTAGAGTGGAGTGGAGTGGATTCTCAGGTGGCGAAGACGTCCCTGGAGTCACAGTGGAATCCGCTGTTTGAATGGCTTTAGCAAAAAGGTGGTGGTTCTGTGGGGAATAGAGGGAGGGGTGAGTGAATACTATAATGGAAGTGGTGGTAGGAGTAAAGAATGACAGCAGTTACCTGATTTCAGATATGATCTGGAATGGGCTCATAGGTGGCGGGTGGTACACATTTATAGCAGCAGGAGGCTGATGGAGACCAGTGGATGTGTGTAGAAACTGTATAAAGTCCTAAATGAAAGGGTTAATGGTATAGTGGATGGTCAGAGCAGGTCGATGGAGAAGAAATAGCTAGAAGGTACCTGAGTCCAGGAGCAGTATCTATGGGTCCCAAGGTGTGGTAATTCCAGTTAGCCAAGGGGTGATGAAAGAGGTCTGTGCATCTGCAGGTGTGAGTAGGTCTGTACTGTCAATAGGTAGAGACTAATCGATAAACCTACTGGAGGAAAGAGGGCATAAAATTAGAAGGTGCAGTAGAGGTTTAATAGAGGTGAGTTCTTTCTGAATACAGCTCTGCACAGCGTGGCTGGAAAGTGTATGGAGCTGTAACTGATGCTTTCTAATATCTGGTCACTGCTGATACATGGGGAGGTGTAGAGATTACCTCCGTTCTAAAGTCCGATGATCCGTGTGGTGGAGAGGGCTCTCTTACCTTCTTGTATATCTACCGTATATGCAGGAGGTATCCTTAGGCTGGAAAGTGCAGAAGTGCGGGAGGGCGCGCTGAGGCAGGGGAGTGGAGTCCCGGCCGGTGACTCTGACTCCGCAATACCTGTAGTAGCGGTGCAGGGCCTTACAGGACCTGGCGTGACGTCACGGTCACGTGTGAGGCACGTGATTAGGCTTGTACGGTGTGGCAGAAGGACCAGTTCCTACGCGTTTCGAAAGGCTACGGCTTTCTTCATCAGGGATGGTCCTTTTCTGCCAATGGTCCCTTTTGTAGTTGCAGACTTTGAAGTTTGATTGTTTGATTAGTCCATATTGATTAGATAGAGCGCGAGGTTATCCTTCATAGGTCATTAAAGGCAAAGAGTTCTATTTCGGTGTTGAGTCCCTTTGGTTTCAGGGTATCCATTTCAAAAATCCAGAAACTTTCTCTTCTGGACATCTTTTTTATATAGTTGCCCCTTCTCCAACTTTTTGGTACAGTTTGTATTCCTGTTATCTTGGTGCCTGTAATTTTTCCCCCATGTTTTTCTGCATAATGTGCAGAAAGGGGGTGTCCGGGAAATTGGTTCTTGATATTTCTTAAATGTTCATTAATGCGTTTGGACATAGGGCATATAGTGCGCCCTATGTATAACTTTTCACATGGGCATTTCAGGCAATAAATGACACCCGATGTGGAACATGTAAGAAAGTCTTTGATGGGGTATTCTTTTTGTGGTGTTGTAATTGTGCATTGTTTTGATGTTAATGCCTGTTTGCAGGCTTTACACTTCTTGCATGGAAAAAAACCTTTCAGGTTTTTTGTGAATATGTTAGAGGAATTGTGAGTTTTTGGTGGATTTCTCACTGATGGGGCAATTAGATTACCCAAATTCTGGGCCTTTCTGAACACAAATCTAGGGTTTCGTGCTAGTTTGTCCCCTATGGTCTTATCATCCTTTAGTATATCCCAATGTTTTTTCACAATTTTTCGAATTAGATGGATGTTTGAGTTGTATTGCAGGATGATGGGGACATCTATGGTGGTGTCATTCCATGTATGGTTGGGTTTTAATTTTTTGTCTGTCAGTAGCCTATTCCTGGGAGTTTTACAGACTTTATTTTTTGCTGATTCCATTGTGAAAAAACATTGGGATATACTAAAGGATGATAAGACCATAGAGGACAAACTAGCACGAAACCCTAGATTTGTGTTCAGAAAGGCCCAGAATTTGGGTAATCTAATTGCCCCATCAGTGAGAAATCCACCAAAAACTCACAATTCCTCTAACATATTCACAAAAAACCTGAAAGGTTTTTTTCCATGCAAGAAGTGTAAAGCCTGCAAACAGGCATTAACATCAAAACAATGCACAATTACAACACCACAAAAAGAATACCCCATCAAAGACTTTCTTACATGTTCCACATCGGGTGTCATTTATTGCCTGAAATGCCCATGTGAAAAGTTATACATAGGGCGCACTATATGCCCTATGTCCAAACGCATTAATGAACATTTAAGAAATATCAAGAACCAATTTCCCGGACACCCCCTTTCTGCACATTATGCAGAAAAACATGGGGGAAAAATTACAGGCACCAAGATAATAGGAATACAAACTGTACCAAAAAGTTGGAGAAGGGGCAACTATATAAAAAAGATGTCCAGAAGAGAAAGTTTCTGGATTTTTGAAATGGATACCCTGAAACCAAAGGGACTCAACACCGAAATAGAACTCTTTGCCTTTAATGACCTATGAAGGATAACCTCGCGCTCTATCTAATCAATATGGACTAATCAAACAATCAAACTTCAAAGTCTGCAACTACAAAAGGGACCATTGGCAGAAAAGGACCATCCCTGATGAAGAAAGCCGTAGCCTTTCGAAACGCGTAGGAACTGGTCCTTCTGCCACACCGTACAAGCCTAATCACGTGCCTCACACGTGACCGTGACGTCACGCCAGGTCCTGTAAGGCCCTGCACCGCTACTACAGGTATTGCGGAGTCAGAGTCACCGGCCGGGACTCCACTCCCCTGCCTCAGCGCGCCCTCCCGCACTTCTGCACTTTCCAGCCTAAGGATACCTCCTGCATATACGGTAGATATACAAGAAGGTAAGAGAGCCCTCTCCACCACACGGATCATCGGACTTTAGAACGGAGGTAATCTCTACACCTCCCCATGTATCAGCAGTGACCAGATATTAGAAAGCATCAGTTACAGCTCCATACACTTTCCAGCCACGCTGTGCAGAGCTATATTCAGAAAGAACTCACCTCTATTAAACCTCTACTGCACCTTCTAATTTTATGCCCTCTTTCCTCCAGTAGGTTTATCGATTAGTCTCTACCTATTGACAGTACAGACCTACTCACACCTGCAGATGCACAGACCTCTTTCATCACCCCTTGGCTAACTGGAATTACCACACCTTGGGACCCATAGATACTGCTCCTGGACTCAGGTACCTTCTAGCTATTTCTTCTCCATCGACCTGCTCTGACCATCCACTATACCATTAACCCTTTCATTTAGGACTTTATACAGTTTCTACACACATCCACTGGTCTCCATCAGCCTCCTGCTGCTATAAATGTGTACCACCCGCCACCTATGAGCCCATTCCAGATCATATCTGAAATCAGGTAACTGCTGTCATTCTTTACTCCTACCACCACTTCCATTATAGTATTCACTCACCCCTCCCTCTATTCCCCACAGAACCACCACCTTTTTGCTAAAGCCATTCAAACAGCGGATTCCACTGTGACTCCAGGGACGTCTTCGCCACCTGAGAATCCACTCCACTCCACTCTACCAACAGGTAACTATTACTAGCCCTAGTTCACACCATTACTATCCCACATAGACACTCATTCCTCTCCTTCTCTACTTTTGCAGAAAAACCCCTTCTTGATGCACCCTGACTAATCCATACAGCGGACTCCACCAGGATTTTTCTTTGGAGTCCTCCCATTGTTTAAATTTAATTTTAACCTTATTTTAACTGTGCCCAAGACCCCTCTTGATTTTATCAATTTACCCCCCGCTTCTTTTATAAGATACTTAATAAAATTATTTTCATTGAGACTTGACAGTGTCCATTTACTCCCTTTTGGGTTTTTATACTAATTTAATCACAGCTGGTCTATTTTTTATATATATTTTTTTTTATATATACCTTTTTATATCTTTAGTCATCTATTTATATATATTTATCTATTTATCCATTTATCCTCGTATCTATACCTGCATATCACCTTATCCACCTAATTTGCTACAAGTTAACGTAGTACCCCATCACATTTTGGTCTAAAGGGAAGCGCGAATTTACTTTATTTTATACACTTTCCGGTACCAGTTTCTGATACTTTGGACAAGTAGTGGCTCTTGTTCCAGATTTGCTGCAAGCCCAACTGACCACCTACCAGCGCCACTGCTTCTTTTATTATTTACACATTACCTTCTCCCATACCTCCTCTGCATCATCCAAATGGTCATTGGCGACCTTCAAATGGGCCTGAACATCTGCTGGCGTGAGCAGGGGGACCTTGCGTGTCCTGTAGGATTTTAATCCATAACGGCGTAGTGTGTTACTAACGGTAATGTTTGATACTGTGGTCCCAGGTCATTGATCAGGTCCTCCCGTGTAGTTCTGGGATGATTCCTGACCTTTCTCAGAATCATCCTTACCCCACGAGGCAAGATCTTGCATGGACAGTGCCGATATAGTCTATGAAGCGCTGTGGAATTAAAGGCGCTATGTAAGTGAGTAAAATAAATAAATAACTAATTAAATTGAGCCCCAGACCGAGGTAGATTGACAGTCATCTTGTGTTTCTTCCATTTTCTAATAATTGTGCCAACAGTTGTTGCCTTCTCACCAAGCTGCTTGCCTATGGTCCTGTAGCCCATCTCGGCATTGTGCAAGTCTACAAATTTGTCCCTGGTGTCCTTAGACAGCTTTTTGGTTTTTGCCATGGTGGAGAGGTTGGAGTGTGATTGATTGTGTGGACAGGTGTCTTTTATACAGGTAGTGAGTTCAAACAGGTGTAATTAATACAGGTAATGAGTGCAGAGTAGGAGGGCTTCTTAAAGAAAAATTAACAGGTCTGTGAGAGCCAGAATTCTTGCTGGTTGGTATGTGATCAAATATTTACTTCATGCAATAAAATGCAATTTAATTATGTAAAATCATATAATGTGACTGGTTTTTATTTTTAGATTCAGTCTCTACAACGTACATGCCAAACTCTGGACCATGGGCCAGATCTGGCCCGCAAGGTGGTTATATTTGGCCTGCGACACCAGAACCGCCACCCCTATGTAGGGCCATTATTCTGTATGGAGGACTATGTGGGGGCCATTATTCTGTATGGAGGACTATGTGGGGCCCATTATTCTTTATGGAAGACTATGTGGGGCCCATTATTCTGTATGGAAGACTATGTGGGGTCCATTATTCTGTATGGAAGACTATGTGGGGCCATTATACTGTATGGAAGACTATGTGGGGCCCATTATTCTGTATGGAGGACTATGTGGGGCCCATTATACTGTATACTAGTTGGCCCATGACATTGTCCAAGATTTTAATATTGGTCCTCTGTGTGTGTGTGTGTGTGTTTGAGTTTGACATCCCTGCTCTACAATAAAAATTACAGACCTTTCCATTCTTTGTAGGTGCGAAAACTTGCAAAATCGGCAGTGTATCAAATACTTATTTTCCCCAGGTGTTATAGCTGTTAGGCTGCGTGCCCACTATGCGTTTTTCAAGCATTTTTGATGTGGAATTTCAGCAGCGTAAACGCTTTAAAAACGCTTGGTAATCCATGCCCCATGGTCCCCAATGAAAATCCGCATGTTCTGTGTACATGCTGCGGAATTTCCCACAGCGTGTTTTCCTTGCGGAAAAATCTGCAGCATGTCCATTATTTGTGCGTTTCCGCATGAGGATTTAAGGACTCAATGCATTTGAAAAATGCAAGTCAAATCCGCATGTAAAGAACACTGCAAAAACGCTTAAAAAACACGTGTAAAATCCGCAAGCGTTTTTACTGCCAAGGACATGCAGAAACGCTGCGGAAATTTTCTGTTTGAGATATACAGTATAAACAAGTGTCTTTTATGAGGATGATGATTATTATAGGAGTAAAGGTGTATATATACAGAAATTGCTAGAAATTCCCAGACAATTTTTTTTATACAAGTATATGTTTTGTCAGAATAATTTAAAAGAAAATCAGATTAATATATTTTGTTTTCTTAAAGCAGTTTCCCAGCTATAACTTCTTTTCACCCTATCAGATTATTTGTGGCAAAAACAATAAAATCAGCTGTAACTCACTCTCCCCAAATCCCGGGATGCATCTCTGCTATTGCTCTGGTATGTTTTGACAGGCTGCAGCAGTGATGTCACAACTACAACACAAGTAACTGCTGCAACCAATCACTGGCTTTGCTGTTGAAGACTGAATGAGAAAACAGAGCCCAATGATTGGCTTCAGCAGTCAAATGTGCTGTATTTTTTATGTTTCAGTCTGTCAAAAATGACCAGATAGGTTACTGAGACAAACTGCTGGAACTGGGGATGGTGAGTAACTTCGATTTTTAATACTGACAAACTGATAGGGGAAAAAGAAGTTATAGCTAGACAACGCTATGGTGGTAGTCACCTTGCCTTTACATGGCCACAGGCTGTTGCTGTGAACTTTATTTACAGCACAGTGCTCCATTCTCTTAGGGTGCTTTCACACTGCATTCAGGCACCCATTCGTTGCCCCCGTCAGGGCTTGTGTCCAAACCCTCCTCAAATCGGGATTCGGTCATATGCTCCGAAATGGCTGTAGACTAGAATGGTGCCGACAGAGCAAACATGAGCTGTGTCGTGTATCATTTTTGGGAGTGTACGTCTGCGTCTGAGTGTTCGTCTCCAGTAGGTGTACATTCCCAAAAATGATGCACGACAGAGCACACGTTCGCTCTGTCAGCACCATTACAGTCTATGACTCCGTCGGCAACATATGCCCAAATACCATGTTGCAAAGGGTTCGGACACAAGCCCCGACTGGGCCAACGAATGGGTGCCTGAACGCAATGTGAAAGCACCCTTAGGCAAAGTTCACGTCTGCATTGGAGCTTCTGGTCAGAAGGCTCCCTTGCAGATTCCATCATTTTTACTAGAATACATTTTTTCCACAAAATGATAGGCACCGAAATGGATACTTGACAGACCCCATTGTAAGACAATGGGTTATTTCAGGCACCAATGATGTTCTCCATGTGAAAACAGATTTCAGAACATTGATGTGAAACCAGCTTTAGATTGTAGAATGTAATCAGGGCTGCCACTAGAAATTTCAGGGCCCCATACTGACAAAATTTTCGGGCCCCTTGAGACTCTGCCCAGGCTCTACCCCAGTTCCGCCCCCACCCCTCAAACCTTCCACAGTCCCACCGCCCACTCTTGGAAAACTCCACTTCTGCACCACGTCCTCACCAATCACACATTAACAGTTTACATTGAACACCAGATCACATACACAGCCAGCAGCTTTTGTTTGGGCTAAAAAAAATTTTAAGCCGCCATCACAACAAGGAGACTCTCCTGGCCAGGACATACTCTACTCTAACCTTTTAAGCATTTCTTAAAATATCCAGTACTCTTTTTAGATATATTTTTCTTTATTTTTCTTTAAGGGAATGTGTCACATACATTTTTTAAAATGACCTATAATATCACGTACAAGGGACAAATACCATCACACCATGGCCAGACCACATATTACCACCACATAGTGACCGAATAATATCACATACAAGGAATAAAGACTAGACCACATATTACCACCACAGTGACTGAATAATACCACATAAAAGGAACAAATAGCTCCACACCGTGACCAGACCACATATTGCCACCACATAGTGACCGAATACTACAATACTGATCATAAATAAAAGACACAATAGTAATATTACCATAAGTGCCATTATTCACAGGAGCTCTGTACATAGTATACAGTGTATATTGTACAAATAATACAGGGATCACCAGTGACATTATACACAGGAGCTCTGTACATGGTATATAGTGTATAGTGTCAGTGTACAGATAACACACTGACTCACCAGTGACGTCTCTAGTTGAAGTCCTTCATCTTCGCTTTTCTCCTTCATCCAGCACAGATCACCATCACTTCATCCAGCCAGGAATCATCTCTACAGAAAATAACACACAGTTATCTAGAGCACATTCCCCAACTTCTACACTATGCAGATGAATACAGACGTGCACCCACCATTAATATATAATTAGTTATTATACAACTCACCATTTCAAATATAAATTGTAATCCACCACTGTGCCCCCACTAACTATAAATAGCCACTTTCCCCACCTAATAAATATATAAATTAATTAGAACCTGTACTCTTTCCCCCAATTCATTACCAGTCACACTCCTGCATCCTCAATGCCCCTAATTCTCCTGATTCATTATATTTACATGCCCACCCTCAAGTCATCATTATTTGCGCTCCCCCACCCTCAATTCATTATTTGCTCTCCCCACCCTCACTTTGTCATATGCTCTTTCCACCCCCCACTCCCAATTCATCATTAGCTCTCCCCACCCGCACTTCTAGTTCATCATGTGCTCTCCCCATCCCCACTCTCAATTGATCATTAGCTCTCCCTACCTCCACTCCCAATTCATCATTAGCTCTCCCTCCCACCACTCCCAATTCATCATTAGCTTTCCCTACCCCCACTCCCAATTCATCATTAGCTCTCCACACCCCCACTCCCAGTTCATCATTAGCTCTCCACACCCCCACTCCCATTTCATCATTAGCTCTCCCCACCCCCCACTCCCGGTTCATCATAAGCTCCCCTCTACTCCCAGTTCATCATTAGCCCCTCCCACTCACAGTTCATCATTAACTCTCCCCCCCACTCCCAGTTCATAATTAGCTCCCCCTACTCCCAGTTCATCATTAGCTCCCCCCCTACTCCCAGTTCATCATTAGCTCCCCCCATTCCCAGTTCATCATTAGCCCCCCACTCCCAGTTCATCATAAGCCCCCCCACTCCCAGTTCATCATTAGCTCCCCCCTACTCCCAATTCATCATTAACTCTCCCCCTACTCCCAGTTCATCATTAGATCCCCCCTACTCTCAGTTCATCATCAGCTCTCCCCCCTACTCCCAGTTCATCATTAGCTCCCCCCCTACTCCCAGTACATCATTAGCTCTCCCCCCTACTTCCACTTTGTTATTAGCTCTCCCCCCTACTCCCAGTTCATCATTAGCTCTCCCCCTACTCCCAGTACATCATTAGCTCTCCCCCCTACTTCCACTTTCTTATTAGCTCTCCCCCCTACTCCCAGTTCATCATTAGCTCCCTCCTACTCCCAGTTCATCATTAGCTCCTTAGCTCCCCCCACTCCCAGTTCATCATTAGCTTCCCCACTCCCAGTTCATCATTAGCTCCCCCCACTCCCAGTTCATCATTAGCTCTCCCCCACTCCCAGTTCATCATTAGCTCTCCCACCCACTCCCAGTTCATCAGTGTACAGGTAATACAGTGATCACCAGTGACAACATACACAGGGGCTCTGTATATAGTGTCAGTGTACAGATAATACAGGGATCATCAGTGACATTATTAACAGGAGCTCTGTATCATTAGCCCCCCCATTCCCAGTTCATCATTAGCTCTCCCCCACTTCCAGTTCATCATTAGCTCTCCCCCACTCCCAGTTCATCATTAGCTCCCCCCCACTCCCAGTTCATCTCATTAGCTCCTCCCACTCCCAGTTCATCGATAACACTGCCCCCCTACTCCCAGTTCATCATTAGCTCCCCCCCCACTGCCATTTCATCATTAGCTCTCCCCCTACTCCCAATTCATCATTAACTCTCCCCCCTATTCCCAGTTCATCATTAGCTCTCCCCCCTACTCCCAGTTCATCATTACCTCTCCCCCCTACTCACAGTTCATCATTTGCTCTCCCCCCTACTCCCAGTTCATTATTAGCTCCCCCCACTCCCATTTGATCATTAGCTCTCCCCAACTCCCAGTTCATCATTAGCCCCCCCCATTCCCAGTTCATCATTAACTTCCCCCCACTTCCTGTTCATCATTAGCTCCCCTTACTCCCAGTTCATCATTAGCTCCCCCCAACTCCCAGTTCAACATTCGCTCTCCCCTACTCCCAGTTCATCATTAGCTCTCCCCCTACTCCCACTTCATTATTAGCTCTCCACCCTACTCCCAGTTCATCATTAGCTCTCCCCCACTCCCAATTCATCATTAGCTCTCCCCCCTCTCCCAGTTCATCAGTGTACAGGTAATACAGTGATCACCAATGACAACATACACAGGGGCTCTGTATATAGTGTTAGTGTAGAGATAATACAGGGATCATCAGTGACATTATTCACAGGAGCACTGTATCATTAGCTCTCCCCCACTCCCAGTTTATCATTAGCCCCCCCCACTCCCAGTTCATCATTAGCTCTCCCCCATTCCCAGTTCATCATTAGCTCTCCCCCACTCCCAGCTCATCATGTACCATTTAATTCTATAAAAAAATAAAGTTTTCATACTTACCTCTTATATGATCCCTGTAGCTCCACTTCTGAACTGGCAGCATCCTTGTGCTGGATGCCGGCGAGTACGCGATGACGTTATTGCGTACGGCTGTCTCCAGTGCATTATTGAAGGGGAGGAGGGACTCCCCTGGAGCTGCACGGCCGTTCGGTTTTGACAGCCGTGCAGCTCCAAGGCTACCTGGAGGAGACGGCGGTGGCGGCACGCAGGCACACTATACCCCAGGGCCCTGTGAGTAGAAGCACAAGCCCTGCTCTTTACTGCTGTTCACCGGGCCCCATACAACAGTAAGGGCAGTAATGCCCTGATGGCGGCCGTGCATGTAATGCACATACACTACTAGTTGATTTACCTCCTTAAAAACCATGTAATAATGCATATATATATCTATTCAAACTTGAAGTCAGTTTTGTCAAGTATATCAATCAGTAGTTAACCATTTTTTATCTCCCACAACAACAGTAATAGTTTCCACTCCCCAGTTGTTTTCACCTCTCGATGTCGGGAGGAGAGGAGTCTTTGTCCCTACACCCTGTTTAAGGCCTCAATCACAAATAAGTATTTTTGATCAGTATTTTTGATCAGTATTTGTATGCCAAAACCAGGAGAATCTCCAAAACACAGAACAGATGTAAATCTTTCAATTGTAGTTTTTCTCTGTTTCTTCCACTCCTGGCTTTGGCATACAAACACTAATACAAAACACTGACCAAATACTGACATGTGAATGAGGCCTAAGACTGAAAATAATACTTCCTTTCCTCTTAGTCCAACTCAGCACCATCATATCGATACACACTTGTCTCCAATCCACTCCACTGTAATGAACCATCTCCAAATCGCTGTTGCAACCATATCTATAGCTGTAGATTATAAGTAGACCATACTGGGCTTAGGATAGACAAAAAGATATGCGCTGTGTAAATACTGATTCAAAGTTACTTCTCCACATTTTAATGTTATACTTACAGGGTATACAGTTAAAACCAACTCATCGAATAAAACATCAATTGCACATAGCCTGACCAGTTTCGCCTCATTAGGCTTCCTCGAGGGTCTCCTCTCTCATTGATTGAACACCAGACATATACATGGTTATGTTTCATTTAATCTGATACACGTAGTTAGTTGATGACTGTGCAACCATCAAGTGAATGTTCATTTGCCGAATGATTGTTACAATGATGCGACAGTTCACATTCTTGTCCATGTTGGTTATTACATTCGATCAAACCAGTGCAAATGGTGAAGATCAATCGCTAAATATAAATACAAGTTTTTACTCCATTCATGAATGATCATTTGGGTAACAATAAAATTGACTCCTTTTCTAGATGATAGCTATCAGTCATCCGTTGGCTAAAACCGTTCCTTCTTAGATTGCACCTGGTGATTGTTCTTTATGGTTGTCCATTTTCATTAATGGGTGGGTACTTTTAATGCCTGCAGTAAGGCTTCACTTCCCGTTCAAGAGTCACAGACTGACAAACCTGGCAATAAAGTGCACTATGTTGTATTGTTAAGACATTTAATACATGACCCTCATTAGTTATTACAGGAAATAATGAGTTGATATAAATGACTGTGATCTTTAATCTAAAAAAAAAAGGGGTAACATAAGCCATCTTGATGGGTGGTAAAAACAACTTGTTAGTGAGTAATGAGAAATAGGGTAAGAGTAAATGTGGGGGTGATAATGGAATAGATGTATCCTTCATGTGATACAAAGAATTTGTTGCTTTTTAGTGATATGCACAGGAAGGAGGAGCGGAAAAAGAATACGTTGTAGCTGTCAAGACCGGATATTATATATTAGCACAATACAGAATGTCATGTCTGTCGTTCTGGGGGTTACACAACTATGGAGACCTTCAGAAAAATGTCTCCTGAGATTACAAGTCTTATTAAACTTGTCTTACTACAAGTCACAAATCCTAAATATTCAGCCTAAAGTGATATTTATCCAAACATGAATGAAAGAATATAGCACATCTAAACCATACAATGAAAAAGTCATCTAATATCTTCCATGCAGTGATAGTTACCAGGAGCTATCTGTTAATTTAAAATTGTTAAACAAATGGTTGTATATCAGCAATATGGAAAGCAAACTGCTGACAGCACTAGATGGGGATGTGTAGAGGTGATTAAACATACTTTATTATTTACCAGCAGCAATAATGAGAAAATTAATTATGTTTTTGGCATGCGCTGCTTCTTCAAGTGCCATGAAGGTCGCTGTTCTCATGAATCTGTCATTGTTTTTCTTTTATTCCTGCTCCTTTCCATTCTTGAAAGGTGGCACCTTCTTCCTTCTATGTAAATCTAATCTTGTTAGCCAAGTGGGCATAGTCCTTGACTCTTATCTGTAGTAGTCTTCTTGATGACCATGCCCAGTTGGCTAAAAGACTAGATTTATGTTCATGAAAGAGTGGGCCATATTTCATGAACAGAGAGGTGCAAGAACAAAAATAACGCGAGATGCAGGAGAACAGCTTAATTTACACCAGGTAAAAAAAAATTACATATTTATGTCAAGTGACAGGTCTTCTTCGATGCAGGAAACTTAGATCATTGTATTTTCTTATTAATTATGTTCCTAAAACAGTCAAAATAGAGATGGAGTGATTTCTAGCTCACCGTTAAATGTTCCTATTGAGTCTGGATCAAGGAGTCGGCTCTGCCACAACATGGGAGATAAGTAAAAAAAAGGAAGCTCCAGCCCAAAGGTGCTACGGCACCTGAAACGCGTGCTAAAGCTAACACTAGCACTGAAGCCACACCATTTGTCTTCTGTCTATACTTGAGAACACCATTAACATCCGACGCGCATTTCGCAGGAAGGAAGAACAAAGCATTTCCTGTGAAACGCGCGTCGGGTTCGGTGGGACTCTTTTCTCTACCTTGTCTTATCCTTGGAGCCATGTGGGTATTTATTGTAGATGGTTGCCATATGACTTTGATATAGATGTCGGTGTCCTTTTGGGATGCTTACTTTGATTAATATGTTTGTTTGCCTTACTTCCTAAATCATTCGCATGTCTCTCTCTACCTTTTTGCTATTCACAATTAGGTATATCTCCTTTAGATATACAAGAAGAAAAAATCCAAAAACAGCACAAAATATATATTTAGGTGCACATGGCCCCCCAGGCATATACCAAACCTCAGAATATCCGAAAAAATTGGAGGCAGCACTCAAGCATAAAGTGAAAAATCGTTGTTTTAATAGCCCATGTGGCTGTGGCGATGTTTCGGTCCCAAACTGGGGACCTTTCTCAAGCTCTTTTGGTATACAATATATTACCTATTCAGCAAGGTTCCCACTATGGTTTAATTTTTGTTCTTCGTTGTCCCCTGTCTTTTATTCATTACCTGTGGTGTCTCATTCTTTCCATGTTTTTTTTTTACTATAACTGTTTGTTGTATACATTAATAAAAATCTAAGCGTGATTTTAATGGCTTGCATTCTTTCTGTTATTGGTGATCTTGTGTATCTAATGCATATAAGTCTTACCGTTTGGATTGTAAGTATAGGTGTTTATTCTCTGTTTATACTTACCTACTTAAAGAAAATTTCACGTCCATCGGGCTGGAGATTCCTTTCTAGTTCCTAAAACAATACAGATTCCAGTGGCTCATTCAGACCTGTATTTATTCCAAATTTACTCCTTCATTGTTCTGATGTTGCAGAAACACAATTATTAATTCTTCCTGGTTCTGATCTCTATTTTACGTTGAAGCCTGTGATTTAAAGAAGTTGTCCAGAATTAGTAAAACATGTCTGCTTTTTATTTTCCAGAAACAGTGCCACACCTGTCCACAGGTTGTATATGGTATTGCAACTCAATCCTATTCACTTCAATATCAGACATAACTTATGGACAGCTGTGGCAAAACGGGTCTGGAAAAAAAAAAAACATTTAAAGCCAGATAGTAATAAATATTATTTTTTTCTAATCTGGTTTTATTTTGTAATTGTACATTTTTTATTCTATTTTTTCATCAAATTATTTTTATTGAGTTTTTCAAGATTATAAAGTCAAACATTTAGACCAGGGATAGTAAAATGACACTCTCCAAAAATACTGAGTCAAATGGTATCTCTGGAATAAAAAAATTCAATCCAAGGCCAATACCGCCACTAATACAAATGTTTAAGATGGTCAGAATCTTGAAAACCAAATTTTGATTTTATTTTCTCAGTTATTTGTAGCAATAATTTCAATTCACAGCATATCCTCATGTTTTTCTATAATGTAGTAACGCTCGGAGACCTACCCCCAACCCTTTCCTTCCCTTTTTTATCTCCCTCCCCTGTTTTCCTGCCCAATAAAGTTTGTTTCTTATTCTATTTTTTTATACATTTAGAGAGATGTTTTACAGCAGCTAGATGGTCCATAAAATAGTCCAGGTATGTTTATTGAAGAGTGTTGTGGACATGCTCTTTGATCTGTGCAGAGGTAACTGTGCAGGGATGAGGAGGAGAAGAGCTGTGTCCATTACTTATTGTAAATGCTGGTCCTGTGTTATCGCTCTCTATCTATACATATTTGATATAAAAACTTATTTTATTAAGTAGAACATTTTTTTATTACATAGACTCTTTAATCCCAGCTAGGTCCGTCAGGCATTGCCTAAGTATCAGTGTCCAATTCACAGAGCAGATCTTGATACACTTCCATCCACCAGCTTGTCTTGTGCATGCTTCCTCATGCTGACTTGTTACTTTTTTAAAAAAACTTCTGATACTTGTAGTGCTTCACCCAGACCTTGACTTTTGGCTATTTCTTGCTACTTTTCTGTCTAGATATTACAGCTTGAACTGACTTCTTGGTTCTGATCCAGTTCTGTCTTATCACACTTCTGTTCTGGCACCCGGTTCCAGTCTTGTCACCACATTCCAGTCTGGTACCTAGACTCCATTTCTGGTCCTGTTTCTGTCTTGTCCTGGTTTGACACAGTCTGTCTCGTCCTGTCCTGTGATCACTGATCGGTCCAGTTGCCAACTCATATTTTTGATCTTGGGATCATTCTGAAGCAAAGACCAAAACTCTTTGCATTGTGAAAAACAGTGTATTAAAAATTTGCACCAAATAAAGATTTTGTGCTTCTCTTTAATTCCTTTAAATTTTGTCACAAGAAACATTTTATGTTTTTGATAAACAATGTAGCCACTAGGGGCAGTGTTCTCCTGTCATTTTCAGGCTATGCTGGCCAGACAGGCAATATAGCATCTTTGGTAGAAGTTCTAATAAATCCCGGTCTGGGAATAAATAAACCTCTCTCTGTGCAGAACGCATTAAGCCAAAATGTTTTACAGAATGTTTATAGAAAACTAAAAGTGAAAATAACCCTGTATAAATAGGAGCCATTTCCATGTAGCAACAATCCGGACACAGTTCCTTGAAAAGTGTTTGACTGTGACTCATTCTGAGGAACGGTCCAAAAATGTAAATAAATAAACTCATGTTGATTCTAAGCACCTTCTTTTTCTAGAAAATCTTTCCCGAATAATTTTGTTTGTTGGTTTTACACATAGGCACTTCTTATTTCGGCTCTTACTCGCTCCTTGGATCACATCCATATCTGGATGTTGCTGATGCTATTGGTGTATGTGTGGCTCCTCGATTCTTACTTCTAAAAATATAGTGTTGTGTGCCTGTATATAGTGTGTCCCCAGTAGAGATGAGCGTTGTTCTACTCGAACTGTTCGCCAATCTCAAATTCGAGCTGTTTTGGGCGGTGTTCGAGCCGGTCGGCGAACACGAACAATTTGAGAAAAATTCGGCTGTTCGAGGTTATGTTCGATAACTGTTCGTGCACCAAAATCATAACTGGATTTTTTCTCAGTAATGATGAAAATTAATGTTAATACGCAGTTTGAGTGTACAGCGGGGCGGGGGGAGGGGCAGGGGATGGATCTCTGCAGGAACAATGAAGATCACCATTTTTTTTTCTCTTTCCCGCATTTGCAGTGGGGAGGTGCAATCTGTCAGCCTATCAGCAGCGCACACACGGAGCGAAGTGCTTTTTTTCACACAAGCAAGGGCATGTGTGATTGGCAGTGTATGTCACATGTCCTTGCCCTATAAGACCAAGCCATTTTCCCCGTCGCCACCATTTTCTCACTGCTGCAGCTGCGTGTTAGACGGCACCGCTGTTGCTGTGTGCGCTATACCTTGTTAATTTCAAGCCAATTTTCGCACAAATATACAGATAGCTTGGGAGTAGGGAATAGTTGTGATTGCAGTCCTTTTAAGGACTAGGTTACAGCATTTCCTACGACTTTTATCAGGGAGGTCTGTGCTCTTAAATAGATAGGTTGTGGGAGTAAAGACTAATTGTAATTGGAGTCCTTTTCAGGACTAGGTTACATCAGTTCCTATCAGTTTTTGCCAGGCAGGTCTGTGCCAGTGCTGTGCAAGTTTTTTTCACAGCATTTGGCTGAATCTAGCAAAGCTAATCCTTTTTGGCCTATTGCAGAGTGTGTTAGTCAGTGGAGTAGCCTATCTGTGTTGCAAGATATAACACCTGTGTATAGAATACCAATTTTTTTACTGCACCTAGTGAAGTAAAATCTTTTGGGCATAGCATCATTCTATTAGTCCATCTATACTGACCTCCATCAGGTTGCAAACTGAATATAATTTTTTTCTGCATCTAGCTCTGAAAAAATATTTGGGCTTCTAGCAGTGTGTGGGACTTGGTCTATTAGTCCATCTATACTGACCTCCATCAGGTTGCAAATTAAAAATAATTTTTATCTGCATCTACAGTACCTCTGAAAAAATATTTGGGCTTCTAGCAGTGTGTGGGACTTGGTCTATTAGTCCATCTATACTGACCTCCATCAGGTTGCAAATTAAAAATAATTTTTATCTGCATCTACAGTACCTCTGAAAAAATATTTGGGCTTCTAGCAGTGTGTGGGACTATTTGTATTAGTCCATCTATACTGACCTCCATCAGGTTGCAAATTCAAAATAATTTTTTTCTGCATCTAACCCAGCCAATAGTTTTGGCCTAATACCACAGTTTGGCCACTCAGCTCTGCTCGGTTACCATCCATTGTTTTTTTGTGCAAACAACTCCAGAGTTGTGAATTAGTTAACCACCAAAATGAGTGGAAAAAGGCCTGCTGCTGGTGGAAAGGGGAATAGGCGTGTTGGGAAGGGGAAAAAAGGTTGTGTCCGTGGGGTAGGTGTTAAAGCAACAGTAACATCTGCAGAAGAAAGACCATCTTCCAGCCAAACTAAAATGTCTACTTCTTTTAGCGGACAATGTGATAAGATCCCTTTCTTACGGCCACGCCAATCGCTACAAATTCCAGATGAGGCACAAAAACAGCAGGTGCTTCAACGGATATCAAGTGCTCCTTTAAGTGGGCTCTCCTCCACATCAACTTCAACATCACAAATACTCCAGCCCTCAAAGGTGTCACCCAAATCGCACTTGCTTCCTCACAGCTCCCAAATCTCCAGCTGCCCGTCTGAGTATGAGGTAGAACAGATGGTTGAGTCTGCAGAGCTGTTTACTCATACTATAGCCTGGGAATCAGAGGTCGACTCCAGCGCTTGTGTGAATCCAGACGAGGAAATGATCTGCACTGATGCCCAGAATCTTTATGAGTCGGATCCAGGACCAGACGCAGAAGGTTCTGACCATAATGTAGACCCTCATTCCCAAACTGTAACTCCTGTTGGTGGAGACAATGAGGAAGACGATGATAAGACTCAAATACCTGATTGGAGCGACAACTTTAGTTTTTTGTCAGGGCAGGAACAGGTTGGCTCTGAGGACGACGGGTGTGATAACGCACAGGGTGATGATGATGAGGTCGGAGATCCCACTTACTGTCAACCCACAGTCAGCCAAGAGATGAGGTCAGCAGAGGAGGTGGAGGAAGATGCTAGTGACGACGAGGTCAGGTTGCGCCTTCCTGGACAGAGACGTAGTACTGGAAGCACGTCAACAACTGCATCCTCAAACACAACTCTGCCTCTCACCACAAGTCGTGGTGGCTCTTCAGGTCGCATGGGTGCTAAGCCTTGCATAGCCTGGGCATTTTTTCAGATCGATAAAGATGACCCAACTCGTGTTATCTGTAACATTTGTCAGCAAAACTAAGTAGAGGCCAAAAAATACATAGTTTGAGTACTTCATGCATGAACCGGCACATGGACATGAAGCATAAGTTGCAGTGGGAAGCTCAGTGTGCTACAATGCGGCCTAGCCGGCCGGGCCAATCACCGTCTGCCATATCTTGTGCATCCGCGGCCTCTTCATCCTCTGTGACTGGGGGGGACAGCAGTCACACCTGTTTTGGGGCGCAGACCTGCCACCTCTTTACCCGCAACAGCCAGCGTGATTGGCAGGTCATCATTTTCTTTGGAGGTGGTAACACCAGCTGGTGTTGAGCGCTGTCCGACATCGATAGCACCACCTTTGGATCAAGGCAACCTAACATGTCCGCCTGCATCTTCCTCACAGACCGGCAGTTTGCCGGGGACACCCTTATCAACCCCGTCTAAGCACAATAGCCAGCCCTCGGTCCCTCAGATGTGGACAAGTAAAAGACCATTTCCTCCTAGCCATGAGAAAGCTAAGAGGTTGAATTTCACCATCTGCAAGCTCTTGGCTACAGAAATGCTGCCTTTCCGCCTGGTGGACACAGAGGATTTTCGAGACCTTATGTCCGTCGCAGTGCCCCAGTACCAGATGCCCAGTCGGCACTACTTCTCAAAGAAAGGTGTGCCTGCGCTCCACCAGCATGTCGCACACAACATCACCGCTTCTTTGAGAAACTCTGTGTGTGACAGGGTGCATTTCACCACAGACACTTGGACGAGTAGGCATGGACAGGGGCGTTACATGTCGCTGACTGGGCACTGGGTAACTATGGTGACAGCAGGACAAGGGGCTGCTGTCCAAGTCTTGCCGTCCCCACGAGTTGTGCGTCAATCCTCTTTATGTCATTTTTCCTCCACTGCTTCTGCCTCCTCAACCTCCTCTCGGTCTTCCACCTGCACCCAAAGCCTGTCTGGTCATGCCACAAGCTTTCTAACTGCGCAGAAGGGATCCTGCACACCTCCTTACTATGCTGGCAGTAGGGCTCAACGTCATCAGGCGGTTTTTACATTGAAATGTCTGGGAAATGTGAGTCACACAGCTGAGGAGTTGTGGTCAGCTCTGGAGAACCAATTTCATGAATGGTTGTCTCCACTGGACCTGAAACCAGGGAAGGCCGTGTGCGACAATGCTGCAAACCTGGGTGCGGCCCTTCGCCGGGGCAATGTCACACACGTGCCTTGTATGGCTCACGTGTTGAACCTGGTTGTCCAGCAATTTTTAGCCCACTATCCCAGACTAGATGGCCTTCTGCAGAGGGCATGGTCGCTGTGTGCTCACTTCCGCCGTTCGCATCCCGCAGCTCAGCGACTTACATCTCTACAGAAGTCGTTGGGCCTGCCACTTCACCGGCTAAAATGCGATGTGCCTACCCGGTGGAATTCAACTCTGCACATGTTGCAGCGACTGTGGCAGCACCGACAAGCCCTGGTGCAATACGTTCTGACGTATAGCCTGGGCCAACGAGATTCAGAGGTGGGGCAAATCACGCTGGAGGAGTGGTCTCAGATCAGGGACCTATGCACCCTTCTGCACAGTTTTGAAATGGCGACGAAGATGTTTAGTGCTGACGATGCCATTATCAGCATGACTATTCCGGTGATTTACATGCTGGAGCACATGTTAAACAGAATTCGGAGTCAGGTGGTGGCACAAGAGGAGGTGGAGGAAGTAGAGGAGGAGGAGTTGTATGCGGAAGGGCTAACATCTGCAAGGTCCAGACGGTCGGCAGCACCAAGGCGGCAGGCATGTGAGGGTGGGGGAGATGATTTTACCAGGGCGCATGGTAGCAGCCAAACTAGTGAGGAAGGTGCAGGAGCCCAGGAAGAAGTGGAGGACGAACTGATGGAAGACTCATCAGATGAGGGAGACCTTGATCACATTTCTGTTGTGCGAGGTTGGGGGGAGAGGACAGAGGAAGGAAGCATGATTGCTACCTCGCCACCAACACAACAGGGACTTGGTGCTCCTGGATGCGCAACACACATGAGTGCCTTCTTGCTGCACTACCTGCAACATGACCCTCGAATTGTGAGAATTAGAAATAATCCTGACTACTGGGTTGCCACACTGTTAGATCCCCGGTACAAAAGTAAATTTGCAGAAATTATTCCTGCCATAGAAAGGGATGCACGCATGCAGGAGTATCAGCAGAGACTGTTGCAGAATCTTACATGTGCTTTTCCACAAAATACCAGTGGTGCACGTAGTGAATCTCACAGTTCCAACTTGCCAACCGTGGGACCGTCAAGTGTTCAGCACTTGTGACACCCCAGGGGTCTGGTTGTCACAGTGATAGAGATATTACGTCTGAGAGCAGGTGGGAGGTCCTTTGGTCAGGGATCCTGTGCATGCCACACCTCCTGCCCAGCCTTGGGAGGGGAAGAACTTCCCCTGTATAAACCCGGGGCTGAGGCAGGGTGAGTGAGTCCAGGAAGAGTAGAGACAAGAGCAGCATAGGAAGCAGCAGAGTCACAAGGAGTCAGGGGCTGGCAGCTAAAGAGCTCGCCCTGACTAAGAAGATTCTTTACCGGACCCGGAGTCCGAGGCTGTGGGGACTAACTTCTACCCAGCAGCAGAATCCGTCAGGCAGGGGATTTCAGGTCCCCTGGCCCAGAAGCCCGAAGGCCCGGTCACACGCGTGGGACCAGCACCGCCATCGTGGAGCGGAAGCCATTAGAAGGCCCCGAGTCACCGGCCATACGGGTGAGCACCACACGGTACACTCAGGGACGTGGGCTACTTACATCAGCTTCTAGCAAGGTAGCCAGAAGAGTACAGTCAGCTTGGGAGGCCTACAACTACGCCTGGCCAGGGGAGATCCCATCTGCTCAAGGACTGACCAGGCCCCGTTCGCTAGCAAGTACTCCGGGAGGGTCTATCGTTGTTACCAGTAAAGACCCTGAACGCTACCATACCGTCTCTGAGTGGTTCCTGCTACCCCCATCATCCACGTCGGCTGCCCTGAGGCCATACCCCTCCCGTTGGGGGTTATACTATCACGCTGCACCATCCTTCCACCGGCCTCAGCGGTCTGCCCTGCAGCAGCAGCCCCCTGGCTGCATTCAACGGGTGGAGTAGTCATCAACCATTTTCTACCGCTAACAGACTGCCGTCCAGTTTGACTCCCTGGGCACGGACCGGGTCACCGCCACGAGACTACAACCCTAAACAGATCCGGCTCCGGGTAAGCTCCCGCGTGCGCAACGCAGCGCGACACAGGCCCAGGGGCGCGTCAACTTTGGCGTAGTCGGCAGGATCACGTGCCCGCAACCACCGGGTACTGCGTGCCTGAAAAGCAAAGACTGTTCAAACTTACCAGTGGTGAAGATTCCCGCCATCGGTGAAGATTCCCGCCATCCGGCGCCATCTTCAGCCTTCTTCCCGCCATCGGTGAAGTTTCCCGCCATCCGGCGCCATCTTCAGCCTTCTTCCCGCCATCCGTGGAGTTTTCCCGCCATTGGACGCCATCTTGAGGACGCCGCGCGGGAAGAAGAGGGGCGTGGACTCCGAAAGCGCGCGAGAACTGAAGCCCCGCCTCACGTCCGGACGTTGCGTAAGGTCCTGGAAGGAGCCCAGCAGACGCCGACGTCACAGGAGCGCGACGGAAGGTCCTCAACCCTGACGATCCACTGCGGAGCCGCGGCCTACGGAACAGGATCATCGCAAGGTAGGCCACGGTCCACTAGGGGGGAGGAAGATGTCGGATACGGAGGAGAGCTCCACTGCCTCAACCCCCGCCAGCGCTACTGCTGTTGCAGTTATGCCCTTCACCATGCCCTATATCCCGGGAGCAGCTTGGCTACCCCAGTACTCAGGGGAGTCACATACCCTGCATGACTTTAGAGAAAAGCTGGATAGCCTCTTCCAGGTGTACCCCCTCACAGAAGAGCAAAAAGTGAGCATCCTGGTGGCCCAACTAACTGGGGCAGCCAAAAGGGAAGTAAAATCCTGGCCACCTGGGAGGAAGACTGTCGCAGGGATACTAACCCGGCTGAAGGACACTTTTGATACCCGCACCTCAGCCGAGATTAAACTTAGATTCTACGGGTGCAAGCAGCGAGCGCATGAGAGTATAAGGGACTATGCACTCAACCTACAAGAGGCCCTGAGGGCCATTAAGCAGACCGACCCTAATGGAGTGGGAAACGAGGACAGGCTGTTGACCGAACAATTTATAGAGGGTTTATATTGCAATGCCCACCGCACCCAGTTGCGGGCAATGGCCTTACAGGACCCTCATCTAGAATTTGCACAGTTCAAGGACAGAGCCATCCGGGTGCTCCGAGAACCGGCACCAGGTGGCGTTGTGACCCACAGACGCCCCACTACCACTTACTACCAGGAGGCGGCGCCCTTGTCAGCAGGGCCTGTGGGAGCTGATGCGCAGGCTTTGGACAATGACCCGGCTCCAGACCTACACCATCAGGTCCAAGAGCTAGCTAAAAGCGTTGCTGCGCTAACCCGAACTGTGCAGTCTTTACAGGTTTCCACTCCAGGGAAGATCCAGCTGGCATCCGGACCGGAGGATATCCCGTGGCGTCGACCAAGGAGGACCCCACCGGCCAGAGGAAGACCCAGTGACCGATACAGCGAGGACGGACGACCCATCTGCCGCCGCTGCAATCAACCCGGACATATGGAAAGGTACTGTTCTTTAAACGGGCACAACCTGGGGTAGAGGGCCAACCCCCAGGAAAAAGATCACCAGGCCCATCGAACTGGCGCGACAGATATGTGGGAGGACGTCCAGTTTTGCCTGTGGTACTGGATGGCATTCCCATGAGTGCCCTACTGGACACCGGGTCACAGGTCACCACCATCCCGTACGTGCTCTTCAAGCAGTACTGGAATGACTCGGATATTACCCGCTACCCTGACGACGACTTGAGTATCATCGCCAGCAATGGTCAGCCCGTGCCACAGATCGGATTTAAAGAGGTGACCATCAAAATTGGTAGAGTCGAACTGGCCGCACAGGGACTGATCATTGTAGATATTGACAAACATGAGAGTCACCCAAAAATAACTCTAGGAACTAATGTAATTGAAAATTGTCTTGCAGAGGTGATTTTCCTTTTACAGCAGGTTGCCAAGAATGCCAGCTCCGGCGAGCAGCGGGTGCTCCAGAAAGAGATCCGGGCACTGATGCAACGGCAACAAGTGGAACTCTCCGGCGGTGAGATTGGTAGCGTAAGAATGTGTGACCCTTTTCCTATTGCCATGCCCCCAAAAAGTGAAATGATGATTTGGTGCCGGGCAGCTATTGGTCTGAGAGGTAGAGATTACCAGGCAATGGTAGAACCAGTTTACTCAGACAGTAGGCCCACCATTTTGACAGCACGGGGGGTGGTCAATGTACGCCATGGGAGGGTGCCCGTTCGCATAATAAATATCGGGGAGAGGGAAGTGTACCTGCCCCGGTATGCCACGCTAGCCAAATTATATACCACTAATCAAAATTCTATACAATCTGTGGAACCCTTGCCTCCATCTCACCCGGAGGAAGGTAACGGCTCTAAGAAAGACATGGAGGACTGGTGTCAGCAACTACATCTGGGTACTGACTCCACTCCCTCACACCAGAAACAAGGAGTCTATCGGGTGGTTCAAGAGTATGAGAGAGTGTTTAGTAAACACCCGTTAGACTTCGGGCGAGTCAAGGGGGTAGAACACCGCATCCCCACGTGAGATCATCCTCCCATAAAAGAGAGGTATCGACCCGTACCCCCTGCACATTACCAACACGCCAAGGGGATGCTTAGAGACATGAAGGAGGCTGGGGTAATCCGGGATAGCTGTAGCCCCTGGGCAGCCCCACTAGTTTTAGTCAAAAAGAAA
Source organism: Phyllobates terribilis (assembly GCF_046119375.1). Taxonomy (NCBI): domain Eukaryota; kingdom Metazoa; phylum Chordata; class Amphibia; order Anura; family Dendrobatidae; genus Phyllobates; species Phyllobates terribilis. Next base: position 83,868,626 of record NW_027362764.1, read on the forward strand.
GACAACACCATGAGGATGTGTGTAGATTACCGGAAAATCAACCGTATCACACACAAGGATGCGTACCCCTTACCAAGGATAGAGGAGTCATTGGCTGCTTTAAGATCTGCTAACTTCTTCTCTACCTTGGATCTCACTAGCGGGTACTGGCAGGTTCCTGTAGCAGAGGCGGACCGGGAGAAGACCGCATTCACCACCCCGATGGGACTTAGCGAGTTCACCTGCATGCCGTTCGGACTCTGCAACGCCCCAGGAACCTTCCAACGATTAATGGAGTGCTGTCTGGGCCACAGAAACTTCGAGACGGTCCTGTTGTACCTGGACGATGTCATCGTATACTCCAAAACTTATGAGGACCACCTGAAACACCTGGCGGAGGTGTTCGAAGCTCTGGCGAGTTACGGCCTAAAGGTGAAACCCTCCAAGTGTCACCTCCTGAAACCAAAGGTGCAATACCTGGGACACGTGGTGAGCGCTGACGGAGTGGCTCCCGACCCCGATAAGATCACCGCAATCAAAGGATGGCCAAGCCCTTCCAGCGTAAAAGAAGTGCGGCAGTTCCTAGGGTTGGTAGGCTACTACCGAAGGTTTATTCCCGGTTTCACCAAAAAGGCGGCGCCTATGCAGGACCTCCTGATAGGCCAGTCCCGGAAGGCCAAGAACCAGAAGCCGCCCTTCAAATGGGAAGAGCTAGAGGAAGAGTCCTTCCGCCAGCTGAAGATGGCCCTCACGGGGGATGAAATCTTGGCGTATCCGGACTATAGCCAGCCCTTCATCCTCTACACCGACGCCAGTAACGTCGGGCTAGGAGCCGTACTGTCCCAGATTCAGCAGGGGAAAGAGCGAGTAATCGCCTATGCCAGCCGAAAACTGCGACCCACCGAAAGGAATCCCGAGAATTATAGCTCATTTAAGCTAGAGTTCCTGGCCGTGGTATGGGCAGTCACCGAGCGCTTTAAGCATTACCTCGCTTCTTCCCGGTTCACCGTATACACGGATAACAACCCGCTGACACACCTGGACACGGCAAGACTCGGTGCCCTGGAGCAGAGGTGGATGGCCCGTCTGTCCAACTACGAGTTCACAATTAAATACCGGGCAGGGCGCTCCAATACCAACGCGGACGCCCTGTCCAGGATGCCCAACCTGCCGGACGGAGGAGAAGATCCGGAGGGACTGGAAGAAGTTGAACTCCCTGCGTTCCACCGTCATGGGACTATCCAGTATTCCCACCGGGTAAGGAGTAAGCAGGCTGCTACGTTGAACCCCTTACCTCACTACAACTGGGCGGAAACGCAAGACAGCGACCCTGCCGTCCGACTGGTGAAGGAGATGCTGACTCGCCCGGAGGCTAGCCTGGAATCAGACGCTCCAGAGGAAGCCAAACAACTATGGGCAGAGAAGAGTCGACTGTTCCTTTACAAGGGGAAGTTGTGCCGCAGAATGGTTAACTCCAGGACGCATGAACTACTCTGGCAAGTAGTGGTGCCACGAAGAGACGCAGCCATGGTGATGGAGGCATACCACGACGGAGCTGGACACTTCGGGTGGAAAAAGCTGGAGTTCCTGCTGCGCGAGCGGTTCCACTGGGTAGGCATGAGGGGAACCATCGAGAAGTGGTGCAGAGACTGTGGCCCGTGCAATCTGAGAAGGAAGGACCGGGCCAGCCAGAAGACTCCCCTGCAGTCCATCGTCACCCGGCAACCGTTGGAACTGGTAGCCTTGGATCATGTAAAACTTACCCCCAGCAGAAGTGGCTACGTCTACGCGTTAACCATCGTGGATCATTACTCCCGGTTTCTGGTTGTCGTCCCCGTCAAGGACTTAACGGCTCGAACAGCAGCTAGAGCCTTCCAGCAGCACTTTTGCCGTCCACACGGGTACCCGGACCAAGTGCTGACGGACCAGGGACCTGCCTTTGAAGCGGAGGTCTTCCAGGAATTCTGCAATCTGTATGGCTGCCGGAAGATAAGGACGACACCCTACCATCCGCAAACTAATGGACTTTGTGAGAAAATGAACCAGGTGGTAATGGATCTTCTAAAAACGTTGCCCCTGGAAGAACGCAGTCTGTGGCCTGAGAAGTTGCCCGATCTGGTGGACCTATACAACCACATCCCGGTAGGTTCCACCAACTGTACCCCGGCTTACCTAATGAGGGCAAGACCTGGTAAGTTACCTGTTGACCTGGAAATGGGAGTCCTGACGCCCGAGGACACTTCACCAGAAACAGACTGGGACACAGAGAGGCAGCAGCAGTACCGGAAAGTACAGGAGAGCGTGGAGCGAAGTCTCTGTCAGGCTAGGGAAAGACAAGAGAAGACTTACAACCAGTATGCTCCCGCTGTTCCCCTGGTACCCGGAGAGCAGGTCTTGAAGAGGAAGAGACGGCTCCACAAGTTGGACGACCAGTGGGAGAAGGACCCGTACACCGTACTGCCCTCAAGCCACGAGAACCCGAAGGTCTGTACCATCAGTAAAGACGGAGGGGAAACCACAGCCATTGTATCCCGGGACCACCTGAAGAAGTGCCCCGAACAACTGAGGAACCCTGAGGAGGAACAGGAAGACCATCGACCCGTGGAAGAAAGGGAAGATATGGTTAGTACCGTGCTCGGGGACTTCCCTCGGTCTTGGACTCAAGTCAATGGTGCAGTTGTGGTACCCGTACTCACCTTCCTCCAACCATCATCCCAAGAACCTACGGAGCAACGGGTAGAGCTGGAAGAGCAGCCGGTCCAGGAGGCAGAAGACTCCACCCAAGCGGAACAGGAGAATCCACCCTCTGCTTATAGTGAGCCTGCCGTACCCCTAGTGAGACAAAGAGCCGGTAGACAGCTGCCCAGTTTACCCTTGACAGCTCCTACACCCTGTAGTTCAGGGCCAGACAGTCAGCTCCGTAGGTCCACTAGGGCCACTAGAGGCCAGTTACCCGCACGTTGGAGGATCTAAATGTTTAAGTTGTTTTACAATGTTTACCTGTTTATTGTTGCTTGTGTATAATTTTGTGTTTCTAGTTATTTTTAGGAAACCTTGGTGGATTTACCGGGAATCCTTTGTATATAGTTGGAGCGTAACCCAGGATGGACTAGAGACTGTTAAGGACTCGGGGTAGGACAGACCCCTACCTGGTTACGTCTCCCTGTGTTGGTGAAATGGACACCTTTGCTTTTCTTCAAAGACTGCACCCGGTTGCGGACATCCGTGACCATCTTATTGTGTTTCCTTATTGTATTTTATTGTTCTTTGATATACCTTGTTATATTTTTCTAAAAAGTGTTTAGTCCCGGAGTACTAAATTTCACTAGGGGGGAGTGTGACACCCCAGGGGTCTGGTTGTCACAGTGATAGAGATATTACGTCTGAGAGCAGGTGGGAGGTCCTTTGGTCAGGGATCCTGTGCATGCCACACCTCCTGCCCAGCCTTGGGAGGGGAAGAACTTCCCCTGTATAAACCCGGGGCTGAGGCAGGGTGAGTGAGTCCAGGAAGAGTAGAGACAAGAGCAGCATAGGAAGCAGCAGAGTCACAAGGAGTCAGGGGCTGGCAGCTAAAGAGCTCGCCCTGACTAAGAAGATTCTTTACCGGACCCGGAGTCCGAGGCTGTGGGGACTAACTTCTACCCAGCAGCAGAATCCGTCAGGCAGGGGATTTCAGGTCCCCTGGCCCAGAAGCCCGAAGGCCCGGTCACACGCGTGGGACCAGCACTGCCATCGTGGAGCGGAAGCCATTAGAAGGCCCCGAGTCACCGGCCATACGGGTGAGCACCACACGGTACACTCAGGGACGTGGGCTACTTACATCAGCTTCTAGCAAGGTAGCCAGAAGAGTACAGTCAGCTTGGGAGGCCTACAACTACGCCTGGCCAGGGGAGATCCCATCTGCTCAAGGACTGACCAGGCCCCGTTCGCTAGCAAGTACTCCGGGAGGGTCTATCGTTGTTACCAGTAAAGACCCTGAACGCTACCATACCGTCTCTGAGTGGTTCCTGCTACCCCCATCATCCACGTCGGCTGCCCTGAGGCCATACCCCTCCCGTTGGGGGTTATACTATCACGCTGCACCATCCTTCCACCGGCCTCAGCGGTCTGCCCTGCAGCAGCAGCCCCCTGGCTGCATTCAACGGGTGGCGTAGTCATCAACCATTTTCTACCGCTAACAGACTGCCGTCCAGTTTGACTCCCTGGGCACGGACCGGGTCACCGCCACGAGACTACAACCCTAAACAGATCCGGCTCCGGGTAAGCTCCCGCGTGCGCAACGCAGCGCGACACAGGCCCAGGGGCGCGTCACACTCAAACCGTAACAGAACCACAGTATCTGCTGGTAACATCAATTTTGCGGAATCATTTCACCACTTTTTTAGCCCATACTTTGCAAGGCCACAGGAGACAAGAAGTCTGACACATAGTCAACGCCTAGAGACGATGGTACAGGAGTATCTCCAAGTAAACATTGAAGCCACGACTGTGTCACTGGACCCTTGCTCTTTTTGGGCTTCCAATCTGGATAAATGGCCGGAGCTAGCCACTTACGCCTTGGAGATCTTGTCATGCCCCGCAGCCAGCGTTCTGTCTGAACGTGTGTTCAGCGCTGCTGGTGGTGTGCTGACAGATAAGCGCACGCGGCTCTCCACTGATAATGTAGACAGACTCACGTTCATAAAGATGAACAAATCATGGATCCGAAACGACTTTTCTACCCCTGTGTCATCCTGGGGAGAGTAAAAGCTTGATGATTGGTTAAAATCACCCTACCAACCATTTTAAGCTTTCAAATTACTAATCATGTTTATCTGTATCTTGACTGGAAAATAATTTGGGCTTTGTAGCAGTGTGCAGCACTGATCCTATTAGGCCATCTATAATAAGCTTCACCAGATTTAAAATTAAAAATAATTTTTAGCTGCATCTAGCCCGGAAAATAATTTTGGGGCTCCGAGATGCGCAAGACACATAAGTGCCTTCTTGCTGCACTACCTGCAGCATGACCCTCATATTGTCAGAATTCGAAGTAATCATGACTACTGGGTTGCCACACTCTTAGATCCCCCAAACTTTTCGATCAACCTTTTCATTTTAATAAAGACCAAAAAAATGGTCATTTTTGAAATTATAAGCATTAGCAGGTTGTTAGAAACTGAAATCAAACAGTTTTCAACTCAAAACTTTATTCTAGGTGATGTTACATTTTCACATAGGACCCCTTGTTCGAAAGGAGCTTCTGAACTCTCTCGTCCATTGAATTTGTCAGGTTTTGGATGGTTTCTGCTTCAATTGTTTTGCATGAGGACAGAATACCCTCCCAGAGCTGTTGCTTAGATGTGAACTGCCTCCCGCCATCATAGACACTCCTTTTAATGATGCTCCAAAGGTTCTGAATGGGGTAGAGGTCAGGGGAGCATGGGGGTCACACCATAAGTTTGTCCCCTTTTATGCCCATATCAGCCAGAGATGCAGATGTTTTATGTGCAGCATGAGATGGTGCATTATCATGCAGAAAAATGATCTTGCTGTGAAATACACGGTTCTTCTTCTTGAACCATGGCAGGAAGTGCTGTTTGAGAAAATCCACATACATTATGGAGTTCATCTTTAGCGCCTTCAGGGATCCTAAAGGGGCCGACAATCTCTCTCCCCATGATTCCAGCCCAAAACATTACTCCACCTCCTCCTTGTTGGCGATGTAGCCGTGTTTGCGTGGGGTGTCCATCAACCAGCCATCCTCCACTCCATTCATCTGGACCATCGAGCGCTGCACGGCACTCATCCGTGAACAAAACAGTTTTGAAATCAGTCTTCATGTAATGTTTGGCCCACTGGAGCCGTTTCTGCTTGTGTGAAGTGGATAGAGGAGGTCGACAGGATGGCATATGCACAGCTGCAAACCTCTGAAGGACCCTGCATCTTGTTGTTCGGGGGACGTTGGAGGCACAAGCAGCTTCAAAAACTTGTCTGCTGCTATGACAAGGCTTTTTTGCCGCTGCTGTTTCAACCTGACGTAATTGCCTGTAGGAAAGAGTCCTCAATTTGCCCTTATCAGCACGCACACGTGTGTACTGTGAATCAGCTACATACTTCTTGATTGCCAAGACACTTCATCCTGATCATCGCACAATGTTGATTGTAGTCATGCCTTGACCTAAACACTCCACAATTTGTTGCTTCTCAGCAGCCGACACATCCTTTTTCTTTCCCATTTTGGCAGAAAATGTAGGCTGCTTAATAATGTGAGAGAGCCTTCTTAAGTAGTCTTGCCTTTCATTGGACACACCTGCCAAACTAATTAGCACAGGTGTCTGCAATTGCTTACAGTGATATAAAGAGCCCTGACACACATCACCATCAATGAGTTTAACTGACAAACAAACAAATTCTTCCCTTATCACTCCTAAACACTTTTTGCATAATAATTTGGAACGCGGTGTACATGTGCTTTTCCACAAAACACCAGTGGTTCACGTAGTGAATCTTACAGTTCTAACTTGCCAACCGTGGTCTGTATGGAATTGTTCAATAAAGGGCCCAAAATTAAGATAACATAGATGGGAGAGGTCTCTATGAATAGGAATTCCTAAGTATTTGATACCCTGTGAGGGCCAGGCAAAGGGAAAGTTGGACTGGATGGAATCCTATATGGATTTAGGGAGGGAGACATCGAGGGCCTCAGACTTCGCTGCATTGATTTTAAAATTTTACCATGTAACAAAGTGATCTATTTCAGCCATAACAGCAGGGATGGATATATGTGATTGAGTGATATATACTAGGACATCATCAGCAAATAGAGAGCACTTGTACTCGGTGCCTCCCACCTCAATCCACCTAATATTGGGGTTATGGCGAATTGATGAGAGCAGGTGCTCCGTCACTAGGATGTATAAGAGAGGGGACAGAGGACATCCCTGCCTTGTCCCATTGGTGATTGTGAAAGGTGATGAAAATGTTCTGACGCACCCCCTGGGCCTTGGGACACCCGGAGCCAGACCCTTTTTGGTGGATGCTGGTGGTTGTAGTCTTCGTGGCGGCGATCCGGTTCCGTGGCTCAGGGCGGTCAAGCCAGTGGCGGAACTATTTATGTGGTTTTGATGTTTAAATGTCCGACTACGCCACCCGTGGATTGCGGTCAGAGTGAACCGCCGCTACAGGGCAGACCGCTAAGGCTGGTGTTGTGGGTGCAGCAGAGCGTAGCATAACTCCCCACGGGAGGAGTATAGCCTCAGGGCAGTGTATGCGGAGGATGGGGGTGATGGTGCAGGGCAGCAGCAGTAACGACACGGAGTCAGTGATGCAGTTCAGGGCCTTTACTCACAGTTCTTATTATCCAGACCACGTCTGCAGGTAACGGCTGCCCACGTCGTACTGTGCTCACCAGGTGAGGGGCTCAGACAACTCCCAGATAACTTTGGAGCGCTTCACAGGACCCCCTTTGTGTGTCCTTTGTCTGGCCTTTCTTACCAACACTTCTGTCCGGCTGCCTCGGGCCTCCTCTTGGTAAACTTGGCGCCAGTTTCCCTGACCCTATGTGGTGCCTTCCTAGCGGGTGGAGCAAGGGGCTGCGCCACATAAAATGTCAGAGCCTCCGGTTTCTAGCTGAGGGTCGTTTCCTGCCTCCACTAGTTCGGGGACCGGTCTCCCCCTTTGGCCTGACCCCTCCACGCAGGTGGATTCGGGCGTGCGGTGGCGACTCGCCCGTCCGCACCCCTGGGATCCCTTCATTCCTCGTTCCTGGAGCCTTCTCCGCTCCTCTTCCTTCCTTCTCCCTCTTGCAGGCCTGGGCCTCTGTTACTAGGCCCGCCTCCGGAGCAGAGCTCATGCAGAGCCCCTGCTCCCTGCCACTTCTGCTCAGACTTCTCTGCACTGAACTAAGATGGTGCCCACCTTTTATACTCCCTTCTCAATGCACCCAGGAACTGCTTCCTCCCTGCTCCTGCACTGCAGGGTTCCCCTTCCTCAGTGTTCCCTCCCCCCACTCCAGCCAGGGACAGGGACTGTCGTGCCCATCTCAGGGGCATATTGGTCGCCCTGCCCCACGGCAATGTGGTGTAATGCATGCAGGTGTCGGGTCCTGATCCACACTCCATCCTTATCTGAGAGTGAGATATCACACCTCTGGGTGAGGTGCAATACGTCTGTAGCAACCGAGCCCTCGGTGCTACAGTTCCATTTATCTTCAGCCTAGGTGACGTATTGTGATACAGGGCCGTGATTTTGGCTATAAAAGGGTCCCCTAGACCCCTACCCCAAGCTTTTTAAGAGAATCATATATGGCGTGCCAGGAGACTCTATGGAATGCTTTCTCAGCATCCAACGAGAGTATCTACTTACAAATTTTTAACTGCATCTAGCCCAGGAAATACTTTGTGCCTAGTAGCAGTGTCTGCTAGTCAGCGGATTATCCCGGCTGTTAAGCAAGCTACACCACCTGTAGTTTGGACACTTAATTTTTTCAAAGGAAATGCTTCGGGACAACGTGATACTTAGTGAAGAGCATCAGGAGGCACCCCAAGGCATAGGGGCTGGGACTGGCACTAGGATGCCTTGCGGTGGACAGCCGAGCTCGATCCTTATAAAAGCTTTTTAACTGCAGCAGCTTTAGTGGACGCTACTGGAGCTGGAATTACGCGGCTGCTGGCATGAGACTTGCCCTCCAATAGATCCTTGTAAATGGATTTAAAGTGTATTCATTCAAATTAGAGGGACAATTTAAATTAAAAAGCTTAGAGCTGCCTCCACCACAGGGGGGCTCTCTCGACCCACCAGCGGACAGGCACCAGTATTGGGAGAGGGGGGCTGGCCGTCAGGGTTCACCGCGGCTCTGGCACAAACCCGGCGACACGGAGGTGGCACGGGCAGGAGCGGACTGGCCGTCTCGGCTTCTCACTTTTTGGATTTTAGAAGGGCATGACATGCCTATATCTGTGTCTCCCCCTCCTTTTACTCCTCCACCTCTTTTCTTTTCGCATGACTATATGTACTTGTCACTTTTCCATGTGTTAGTTGTGTCTTCTGAGCAGTTTGTCAGCTTTTGGACACCTTTGAAGGTGTTTTCTATGTGTTTCTATGTGTTTTTGTTTGCCTGCCATTGGTTTTAATGGTGTTCGAAGATGTTCGACGAACAGTTCGACGAACAGTTCGGCGAACACACGGGTGTTCGACGAACCGAACCGAACTCGAACACTACGGGGGTGGCTCAACACTAGTCCCCAGGTCTGAGCACACAATCCTGTCTGTTGACATGGGCGATACAGTTCAGGAAATATTACTGTAGTGTAACAGTGTAACCTTTGGCAAACCTACTTTAATTCATTAAGACCTTGCACACGTAGTGATATCTAATATCCTCCTTTTATAAGAAAAAGTTCATAATAAATCCTGGGGTTAAGAAAAAACACGATATAATACTCTTTCAGTGAATTCTGAGATTTTTCTATAAGTTATTAGAAAGAGCCGTTGCAATCAACATCTTCTATTCTGGAGGACAAGGATTGATTTGAAATGGGTATCATGTAAAGCTTCATTTGTCCTATGGTGGCACTGTTGGGAAATTGGACACTAGATCTTGGTTTCCCCGCAAACTGCAGTTGACACTCTTTGATTAGCAAATACGGTACATTGGGGTTCAATCTACCAAAATAGGATTGATCAAAGTGGACAGCGGTTATTGGAACACCAAAGGGGCATAACTTTAATGGGTGCAGGCATTGCAGTTGTGCCTGGGCTCTGGAGTCTCAGGAGGGACAATAAGTGACCGTTGACCCATATGAGAAGACCAATACTATTTGAGATCGTTGATAGTTGTCCTTATTCCTTATTGGAGATTTTGGACTAGGATTCCCTTCACAACCTTTAAGTTACACCTCTAATAAAAGATTCTTTGATCTGAGAAGGGGCTGCCATGTTCTTAGAATGTTTCACCTTTGGGAAATAGATATGAAGGGTTTGTCTATTTTTACTAAAACCTTTTTGTTAATAGGACCATCTAAAAACCAGCTGAGAACAGGGTGACCTGTAGCTAGAACCCCTAGTGATCACCTGTAATGTGCAAAGGAACCTATCAGCAAGTGTTAAATTCTCCCACAGCGCTATCGTAGGGGAAATGAAGTATTACATAGTACTCATTAAAAAGCCATAGGCTGCTGGGTCCTCCAGAGAAAGAAATGTTCTGTTTAGCCACTGTCTACCTGAGGCTGTAGTCTCAAAAAGGCGACCTAAGACAGACTTGGCACTAACCAATTAGCAGGACCCTGGCATTCACACTTTAATCCTTATACAGATATCTGGATTTACAATGGAGTCCCTTAGGTTGTGTCCACAGAGTAGCTGCTGGGTAGAGGAGTAAGCCTGAGGCAAGTGAAGTTAAAATATCTGGGTCAGTAACTGGAGAGACAGAATCAGAAGACAAAACTGTAGCCAGAGAAATAGCCAAGATCATGTAAAAAGAAGTCAATCAAAACAGGGTCAACTAGTTGAGGATCAGGAACAGAACACTACAAAAGCACACCAGCAGTATAGGGAAGGAAATACAATAACTGGCAACTCCAGACTGCCGGGAGTTTAAATAGAGTGTGGTGCTGTCTCATAGGCCACAGAAAGGGGCTGATTACACCTGTTGAGCAGCTGAACAGCACGCACTTATTCCTATGGTGGTGCGCCACCACAAGACCCAGCCAAACCAGTATTCCTAGTTGGACAACCCCCGCTGTCCACTGGTATCAGCAATGCCGCATCTTCCATCACTAGCAAAGAGGGAATATAGTGGCTCCTGGGGACCCAGGTAGATGTCACTGGAGAAGTTCCAGATGAGGATATAACAGCCACCCACTGCTTTTGTTGAGAGTCTTGATTAGGGTCAGCCCTATATTAACTCAGAATTTCCTACTAGAATAGTAGATGACCCCGTTATTGTACAGCCACAAAGTATTAATACTGTATCTTTGCTAGCAGGTTTTATTCTTTGCCACTATAACTGTATTTTAGATCATATTAAAGAGTCTTAATTTCTTTTCAAACAGAAAAGCAGAGACTCCATGTGCAGCCTGATTTACGGTATATTCTGCAGGGATTTGGCAATTATGTTCAGTGAACACATTGTGGTGAAGTGAGAACCGGTGTCCTTCTTTTGACCTTAAAAGGGAAATAAGTTGTTAGAGTCCTGCTTATACTCTATTTGCCAGCTGCTAAAAACAATATTTGTCCACCACTGACCACAAGAAAGTCACTGGCCATGCTCTTAGTACTGTACCTTGCTAAAATATATTAGAAATGTATATTTATGTGATATACTGCCAATTGTGGGTTACTTCTCTCCTAAGGTTACTTCGATGCATATTTTATAACAATCTTATTGAATTTAAAGTTTTAATCCAGGTCTCCAAATTTTGTGATCTGTTCCGCTGGACACTTATGGGCTGATATTGATGGCTTTTCCTAAGGAGGCCCATACTTGGGCAGGAGTAAAGTTGGACATCGATAATCAAGGGGAAGACTTCACGAAATGGGACTATTTAGTAGGCACTAAATATCAAGTGCTCTGTCCAATGACATAGCTATTATTCAATGAGGGCCATAGCAAAATCAAGGATGTGACCCAAACATCTTGTTTACTGCAAACTGAGTTGTCATCTAGAAGGTACTCTAACACAAATGAGAGCCTACATGAAAGTCCAAAGAAGTTACATTTTGTTTGTCCCTCAAAAAAGTACAATGGGCAGATTAACGAATTCTATCCAATATTTATATAGTGTAAACTTTGACTAGACTGTTTGAAATGCACCAAACTTATTCCATTGGCTCATGCTGGATGATGCATTTGGTGCATCATTATACACTTGTCTAGCTTTAACTACATCACTTCTTGGTTGACTTATAAGAATGAGCAATTAAATTTGTGCTGCCCTGGTCTGGCATTCAGTACTCTACTCAGTGGCAACCGGTTTTCACCTTTGCACTTAGCATCCTTGGGAGGCATCCTGGGCGCCTTTTGTGCTTATTAGGCCTTGCGACGTCCTGACATCACACGAGGCCTAGGTAACAGAGCCTCGTAAGCACTGACAACGCCCATGATGTCTGGCCAGGGATGCCATGAAGGACCAGATTCGAAGCTGGGCAAAGGCTGTGTGGATCAAATTGCTCATCTCCATCGGCTTACTTTGAGGCACTGTTGGGCACCTAACATTATGCACAATTTGGCACACCCCTTTCTGGGTAAGCCATGCCCTCACTGCAAAACCACACATCTAGTCAAAAACTTGAGATAACGATTTGTAACAACATCTGCTACGGTTTCTGTCAAATTTGAGATAGACACGTTTACAATAGTAAATCTGCCTCAATGCTCGAACACTTGATTAAGTGCCTTGAACCTCTGGGCCTTTGAAAAAGAGGCTTGATATTCAAGGACAAAATTATTGTTATGTAAATATAGATAAGACTAGATATCCAGGATATAGTTCGGAAGACAATCTGGGCATTGGGGGTAAGTTTGCTGAGCAACTCCCTCTGGCTTCTCCCTACTTGGCTTGCAATTTGGGCATTGGGGGGGATCTGCTGGGAAATTCCCTCTGGCTTCTCCCTACTTGGCTTGCAATCTGGACATGGAGGGAAAAGTCTGCTGGGCAACTCCCTCTGGCTTCTCCCTACTTGGCTTGCAGTCTGGGTATGGGGGTGGGAGTATGCTGGGCAACTCCCTCTGGCTTCTCCCTACTTGGCTTACAGTCTGGGTATGGGGGTGGGAGTATGCTGGGCAACTCCCTCTGGCTTCTCCCTACTTGGCTTGCCTTGATTGCCAGTTCTCTCTTTATTTGTATATTGAAGAGGGTTGAAGCCAGAGGGAGCCACCCAGTGGAGACTTGTCCCCCTGCTTGGCACATTGGTCAAACAGCATATTTATTTGTAAGGGGCGATGATGTCTGTATTTCATGCTGCCCGTGGTTCAGAAGAAGGTAGCGATAGAGAAGGCAATTTACTGTATTATGAGCAAGTATGGGATCAGTGAACTTCTATATGTTTGGAAGTTCTTCCAGCTGTGAACCTCCATCAATGCGCAGAATAAACAATGACTGAACTTGTGTTCTGTGGGCTCTGATAGTTTAATGTTGTATTTAAGCAAAGTCTAAGCTTTGTAATGTGAATATTGCTCTGACACCTGCATTTTAGTGTTCTCATGGTAATAGAGTTTGTACGTAAAGACAGGTCAGACTTACATAATATCCTATACAGCTCACATTTGCATATTTCCTACCAGGGGTGTGAAATACTTCCCTTTAAGTCATCGGGAACATGTGCACTATAAAGATGTTCTGTAATTTACAAGGATTTAGAAGACCTTGAAAAAATAGCCTGCTGTGGGGTCGATGTGACAGATTTGTGAGGCCTTCATGTAGTTCTTGAGCTGCTAAATGAAATTTTTTTCAATGGATGAAAACAATCCCGACCCAAGATGGCTATAAAGTTGCCAACTACAACATGAAAAATAGGGTTTCACCATGAATGAGTCAGCAACCGATATACCTACAGCAGCTCCGCACACAAAACACGTATTCACACTGTAAGTTCATTATTCTAGAATATTCAGGAGGCTCCTTGTTTTATTGAAATATCTACACGCAAATTTAAGTTCTACAGTACGTATTAGTATGGGAATGATGATATTTTCAATCGCTACCGTATATACCAGTATAAGGGAACCACCGGGTTTCAGTCATGGGGGTGTGCACAGAGCAGCTACAGTCACCGCTCACAGCATCACTCATTACACTATGAGAGGCGGCTGTAAGCATGCCATGGCACAATGATTGACTGCTCGCTCTGCACAGGTGCACTGTAAAGCCTGATGTCAATCAAAGTGCTGGGACATGCTTACAGTATAATGAGAAATAACTGTAATCGCATCATGGCTAAAAGTGCTCCCGCGAGGAAAAAAATTGCAGCACTCCACAAATTGCAAAAAGTGTTGGGGATTGTGATGAATGGCACCAGAGAGATCCCGCAGAATCCCACTGCTGCCACCACTTGTGAAGGATCCACACCTCGCCACCCGCCTGACGTCACAATTACGTCAGACGGATTACGTGATACGGATCTGCCCTTTGCACCAACGTAACTTTCCACACCCCCTCGGGGACGCGTAAGGTCAGATTGGTACAGTTCTACACAGACACCCCCTGTCCACACGGGTACAGGAAGGCACCGGGAGTGAGAAGAGGTTGCCCACTCAGTCACTGACATGGCACCACACTCGCTCACACCCCTGACAGGCTGAGAGGCCCCTTCACTAACCCCAGTGAAGCATAACCTTGTCAGCCTGGTACAGCTGCCACCAGTTCCTATTAAATATAATTCCCGCTAGTGGACCGGAGATTATATCGGGCCAGGAACCAGCCCCGGTAGCGTGTTCGTTGGACCCAACAACTGACATGAGAGTTCGTGGATCAAGATAAAAGAGCAGCCCAAGGTTAAATTATTTACTTAATCGCCTTAAGGGCACACTGAACAATACACTATATACACAAGGGTTATACATACATAATGGTCAGAGATGCAAACACAATAGTAGTGATACAAAAGATGTAAGCAGATATTAAGAGTCAGTTACCAGTCAGATGGAAGGCCTGGCTTGCAGGGGAGGGGCTGTCACATGGGAGGCTTGTGGTCCCCATTGTTGCCGGGACTTCTCCCACACGATGTATCGTCGCGACCTCCCAGGAAAAAGACACTGAACTATGGCTGCTGGAGCTCTTAACACCTCTGGGTCACTCCCCCTCCCGCCGCCTGACTGGACGTAAATCTCCACCCCTGGTCTCTCTCAGCTAAAATGCCTAAAAACTAAAATAGGCTATACTTTTTTAATGGACGGTCCTAGGGAGCCGGTCCTGGTGTCATTGGATCCAGCCGAGCCCCTTCTACGCGTGGAGACCAAACATAGTGGCCCTAGGGGTTTCTGAAAGGCTGTGCCGTGTATCTCCCTATCCCTGCGCGCTAGACTGTGCTGGAAGCTAGGGTGACATTCTTCATGTTCGGGTGGTTCCAAAAATCTATTTGGTGTATCACTGGGATGTATCGTATTCCCATAACTCGGTATTGAATTATACTTGTCTGACACAAAGGATATGCCGCATGGCTGGGGTCTACAAGGGGCCTTCCTGTAGCAGCTCCACAGCTGCTGGTGGGGAGTTTTGTCACTCACTATCCCTCAGCCTCCTCCCTTCTGCTTACTGCAAAAGTGTCCGGTTATAGCTGTACATTGTAGATCTGTATAATCCCCCGCCAAACAGAGCACAATGATTGACATGGGATTATATTTTCAGTATTCTTCACAGGGATATTTTATCCACCCATGTAACAATGTGACGTTTCACTCTATCTATCTATCTATCTATCTATCTATCTATTTATCGATCTATCTGTCTATCATAGAGGCAGGCAAGGATAATATTTTTATGTTCTATTTCAGTTTATTAATCTACAGTGTCTATCTATCTATTGATCATCTATCTACAATAAAAGCAAAAATCTGATCAGCACCTCGTGACACAGGGGTGGGGAACCTCCGATCCACGGGCCATTTACAGCGAGCGATGTCACCTTATCCGATCCTTGAGCAGATCCTTTGTGGGTGTTGGAATATGTTTAGTGCAACAACTCCATTCCTGTGTATGTAAATGCTCTATTGCTAGGTTTGTGTATTGTCTATAAAGTAAAAAAAAAAACTCCCAGAGGCTCACACACAGAAAAGACCATGTGACGGTGTTCAGTTTCCTGTGTCTGTGCATGAGAGGAGAAGCACCCTGCTGATGCTGCACAGAGACACATAAGATATGTATATTCCTGATTCCACAAAGCCGATCATATCTGTACCTGTTTATAGCTAATTAAAGCTTTGTTCTGTTGTCAACACGCTTTGAGAGTATCCTGAATGATCCGCTGCCAGCAGGTTATGGGTCCAGCGTGACACAGAACCCCAGCGTGACACAGAACCACAGAAGTGACACAGAAGAGTAATACAGCAACAGAAGCCCAAAGCTAAAGCAGCACAGAGCAACAGAGAAGAGGTCTACAAGCAGGGATCACTGCAAGTTCTCAGTGCAAAGTCTCACCAATCAGAATTATCAATCTTGGAAATTTAAAGTGAAAATGCTGCTTATAAGAGAAGGTACGTGGACATATACACAGGAACAAGTGCCTCATCCATTACCAGATGATTGGCTAGAGAAGGATCAGAAAGCACTATCTCCCTCAGTGTAGATGATGATCAGATTGTGCATACAGTACAGACCAAAAGTTTGGACACACCTCATTTAAAGATTTTTCTATATTTTCATAACTATGAAAATTGTACATTCACACTGAAGGCATCAAAACTATGAATTAACACATGTGGAATTATATACTTAACAAAAAAGTGTGAAACAACTGAAAATATGTCTTATATTCTAGGTTCTTCAAAGTAGCCACCTTTTTCTTTGATGACTTTTGCACACTCTTGGCATTCTCTTGATGAGCTTCAAGAGGTAGTCACCGGAAATGGTTTTCACTTCACATTTTAGTCCTATATGTACTAAAGCATTACTTCAGGTTTATCTCCCATCCACTATGTGTCTAATAGCCACCTTACAACATATACAGTACAGACCAAAAGTTTGGACACACCTTCTCATTTAAAGATTTTTCTGTATTTTCATGGCTATGAAAATTGTACATTCACACTGAAGGCATCAAAACTATGAATTACCACATGTGGAATTATATTCTTAACAAAAAAGTGTGAAACAACTGAAAATATGTCTTATATTCTAGGTTCTTCAAAGTAGCCTCCTTTTGCTTTGATGACTGCTTTGCACACTCTTGGCATTCTCTTGATGAGCTTCAAGAGGTAGTCACCGGAAATGGTTTTCACTTCACAGGTGTGCCCTGTCAGGTTTAATAAGTGGGATTTCTTGCCTTATAAATGGGGTTGGGACCATCAGTTGTGTTGTGCAGAAGTCAGGTGGATACACAGCTGATAGTCCTACTGAATAGACTGTTAGAATTTGTATTATGGCAAGAAAAAAGCAGCTAAGGAAAGAAAAACGAGTGGCCATCATTACTTTAAGAAATGAAGGTCAGTCAGTCTGAAAAATTGGGCAAACTTTGAAAGTGTCTCCAAGTGCAGTTGCAAAAACCATCAAGCGCTACAAAGAAACTGGCTCACATGAGGACCACCCCGGGAAAGGAAGACCAAGAGTCACCTCTGCTTCTGAGGATAAGTTTATCCGAGTCACCAGCCTCAGAAATCGCAGGTTAACAGCAGCTCAGATTAGAGACCAGGTCAATGCCACACAGAGTTCTAGCAGCAGACACATCTCTACAACAACTGTTAAGAGGAGACTTTGTGCAGCAGGCCTTCATGGTAAAATAGCTGCTAGGAAACCACTGCTAAGGACAGGCAACAAGCAGAAGAGATTTGTTTGGGCTAAAGAACACAAGGAATGGACATTAGACCAGTGGAAATCTGTGCTTTGGTCTGATGAGTCCAAATTTGAGATCTTTGGTTCCAACCACCGGGTCTTTGTGCGACGTAGAAAAGGTGAATGGATGGACTCTACATGCCTGGTTCCCACCGTGAAGCATGGAGGAGGAGGTGTGATGGTGTGGGGGTGCTCTGCTGGTGACACTGTTGGGGATTTATTCAAAACTGAAGGCATACTGAACCAGAGTGGCTACCACAGCATCTTGCAGCGGCATGCTATTCCATCCGGTTTGCGTTTAGTTGGACCATCATTTATTTTTCAACAGGACAATGACCCCAAACACACCTCCAGGCTGTGTAAGGGCTATTTGACCAAGAAGGAGAGTGATGAGGTGCTGCGCCAGATGACCTGGCCTCCACAGTCACCAGACCTGAAACCAATCGAGATGGTTTTGGGTGAGCTGGACCGCAGAGTGAAGGCAAAAGGGCCAACAAGTGCTAAGCATCTCTGGGAACTCCTTCAAGATTGTTGGAAGACCATTTCCGGTGACTACCTCTTGAAGCTCATCAAGAGAATGCCAAGAGTGTGCAAAGCAGTCATCAAAGCAAAAGGTGGCTACTTTGAAGAACCTAGAATATAAGACATATTTTCAGTTGTTTCACACTTTTTTGTTAAGTATATAATTCCACATGTGTTAATTCATAGTTTTGATGCCTTCAGTGTGAATGTACAATTTTCATAGTCATGAAAATACCGAAAAATCTTTAAATGAGAAGGTGTGTCCAAACTTTTGGTCTGTACTGTACACATACAAACACACACACTGCATTTCACACTTTACTTGTTACTAAAGACACATTACACACACTGCATGATATCCACACTGGATTTTACACACACTCGTTGCTAGTGCTGCACACATGCACTGCATGTTACACACACCATGCTAGTACATACTGTCTGTTACATCCACACAACACACATTCCATGCTAAACACAAACTATGTTACACACAGACTGTTCATGTTGCACAAACACATACAAAATGTATGTAACACATGTACTGCATATTACAAATAGAGATGAGCGAACCTTTTGGTGTTCGGGTACATCGAATTTACCTAAACATCAAAAAAGGTTTGTGTTCAGGCACCCGATCCCAAACACGAACCTGAATAGGGCCTTGAACAACTGTGGTTTCACGCACTGTCATCTGCGTGACAGCGCGGGAAGCGGGCTCTGATCGGCAGTAACATTGTTACCGCCGATCAGAGCGCTGCGGGATCATGCTGTCAGATGTCATCGTGATCCCGCCACTGTGACTGTGACCCGCGGTAAAAAGCTCACCGCAGGTCACAAGCGCTGGCTAATGAGACTACTACCCCAATTCAGCCGACTCCTGCTGTCACTGTAAATAGTAAGCACAGGCGCCAGCTGATGGGAGGAATAGTCTCTCATCAGCTGGCGGCTGTGCTGCAAGTAAAAAAATTTTTTTAAAATTAATAAATAGAAAAATAAAAAACACATTATACTCACATACACCTAATTGCTGATGCCCTTGTCAAAAAACAAAAAACCATAACGCTTAATCCCCGATGTGCATGTCACCTGTAAAAAATAAAAACTACTAAACCACCATAGTCCTCACCTATCTGCCATAATACCGAGTGTCCCATGGTGATCTCACTTCTAGAACAGTCACATTGAGAGATTTCACTGCTCTATTACAGCGGTGGTGCTGTAAGAGAGGTCACAGAAGTTCACCAGCTGATGAACTCGTGTGAACTCTCTCATGGCAGCTCAGCGATATACACTTCAGGAGCGATGACGCTCCTGTCAGTGTATCGCTGGCTGACAGAGCAGTCACATCTCTGGAGGTGACTGTTCTATCAATGATCCAATCGCCATGGTACAATCTGAATTACTTGGATTAAATAGGTGAGGATAATGGTTTTTTATTATTTTTGCTTTTTTTTAGGTGACATGGGCATCGGTGGTTAGGCGCTAGGGTGGGTATATGTTTTTTAAAATTTTTTACAGGGGACAAGGGCATTGCCGATTGGGTGTAGGTGAGTATAATGTGTTTTTTATTTAAATAGTTATTTATATAAAAAAAAAATTTTAATTTCAGCACAGGCACCGGCTGATGAGAGACTACTTCTCCCAGCGTTTACGCTCGCTGTTAACAGTGACAGCAGGCACGAGCTAATGGGAGAATTAGTCTCATCAGCCGGTGCTTGTGACTCGTGGTAGTAAGTTTTTTACCGCGGGTCACAGCTGTGGGATCATGCTGACATCGGACAGAATGATCCCGCAGCGCTGTGACCGGCGGTAACTATGTTACCGTCGATCAAAGCCCCGGTTTCCTGCGCTGTCATACAGATAACAGCGTGGGAAACCAGAAATGTTCGGGTTTGGGCTTGGCCAACTTTTGCCGATTTTGAGCAAAATGCTCTGGAATCCAAACACGAATCCAAATGTGCAATGTTCATGCTGACTTTGAGATTGGCGAATGTTTTCCGAACATGTTCGCTCATCTCTGATTACAAACAATCATTGAATGTTTCACACACTTTACATGATACATATACATGTATGTACACACTCGAAAGCCACACACTGCATAAAGAACACCATAAATGCGAAACAAAAACAATGGCAAAATGTTGCTAGTTAATTATTACTGCACAATGAACACTATACAAACAAACCCCCCCCCCAAAAAAGGAAGTTCCTTATTTTTCACCATTTCACCACAGTTTTTTCAGAAAATTATATGGTAAAGTAATAATATAATTCAAAAATTTGATTCGCCCCAAAAAACAGAAAGCCCTCATATGGCTATGTTGATGCAAAATTAAAAAAGCTATGGCTCTTAGAAAAATAGGAGGAAGAAACTAATGGCCCAGTCTCGGCGGGTTAAAAAGGGACTCTTTTACTAATAAGGTGTTGGATTGGGACTTTGTACCCTCTACTGTTTTGAACCGCTAAGTGTAACCTGCAACCATGGAGTTTACTATGCTGCTCCATACGTTTGTAACAATGAAGTGATACTGTTATGAAGAAAATGTGCTGGTTTCTGGTTTTTCTCATACATGATGGATGCAGCAGTCAAAGTGTATCCTATGTGATGTATACACTGCAGTCACACTGTCTCCTTTG
Organism: Phyllobates terribilis; assembly: GCF_046119375.1. Lineage (NCBI taxonomy): Eukaryota > Metazoa > Chordata > Amphibia > Anura > Dendrobatidae > Phyllobates > Phyllobates terribilis. Next base: position 83,889,235 of record NW_027362764.1, read on the forward strand.
TAATTAAACAGCAGCCTCAGTGTCTCCTATGTGAAGTATACAGTAGTCTCTATATCTCCTGTAGACAGCACTCTCAGTGTATCATATGTGATTTATGTAGCAGTCTCACTAAATCTTAGGTGATGTATATACAGCAGAGTCTCAGTGTTTCCTATGTCATGTACTCAGCAGTCACAGTTTCTCCTATGTGATGTATGTACAGCAGTCTCAGTGTCTAATATGTGCTGTATACAGCAGTCTCAATGCATCCTATGTGGTATATACAGCAGAGTCTCACTGTCTCTTATGTGATGTATACAGAGCAGTCTCAGTATCTCCTAATGTATATACAGCAGTCTCTGTGTATCCTATTTGATGTATGTATAGCAGTCTCAGTGTATCCTATGCGATGTATACAGCAGTCTCAGTGTATCCTAAGTGATGTATACAGCAGAGTCTGTGTCTCCTCAATGATGTATACAGCAGTCTCAGTGAACCCTATGTGATGTATACAGCAAAGTCTGTGTTTCCTATGTGATGTATACAGAAATCTCGGAGTATCCTATGAGATGTATAAAGCAGTCTCAGTGTGTCCTCTGTGATGAATACATCAGAGTCTCAATGTGCCCTATGTGAAATATACAGCAAAGTCTCAGAGTCTCCTATATGATGTATATAGCAGTCTTGGTGACTACTATGTGATATATGTAAACTGCAGACCTCCCACTGCTTGAGTTTTATAAACAATGATGAATTTCCCACTTTGAGGAGACATTCATTGAAATATGCATCTTTATTCGGAACAACTTATCTGCTGTTAGCAGTTTTTTCAAAACTTACCATCATAAAGGGTCTACTGTGCTGGTAGCTATGAATGTATAATATATAAACAAAGTAATACAGCAGCACTCTGTAAGCGCTAAGATGTATGCAAACATTGAATATATGCCATTTGGACTGCATTACTGCTATATAGCATCTAATATTATTGTGCATTATTATCTGTTCATTTATCTGTCTAGCCATCCATCTATCTAACCTATCTGTCTGTCTGTCTCTCTATCTATTTAGATTCTAGAATATAACAAAAAAACTCACTTGAGTGGCACCAAAAGTGAAGATGCATGCTCATATACAGTGGCATGGGAAAGTTTGGGCACCCCTTTAGCATTGGCTTATTTTCCTTGGTGTATTTTTTAAAATGTAAAAAATGACTCTCTCTCTCTCTCTCTCTCTCTCTATATATATATATATATATATATTTTTTTTTATATATATATATATATATATATATATAAATATATAAACATACACTGCTCAAAAAAATAAAGGGAACAGTCAAATAACACATCCTATATCTGAATGAAATGCCACAGAACACCAGGATTGGCAAGGTCGCCACTGGCGCCCTGTGCTCTTCACAGATGAAAGCAGATTCACCCTGGGCACATGTGACAGACGTGACAGAGTCTGGAGACGCCGTGGAGAGCGATCTGCTGTCTGCAACATCCTTCAGCATGACTGGTTTGGCAGTGGGTCAGTAATGGTGTGGGGTGGCATTTCTTTGGAGGGCCGCACAGCCCTCCATGTGCTCACCAGAGGTAGCCTGACTGCCATTAGGTACCAAGATGAGATCCTCAGACCCCTTGTGAGACCATATGCTGGTGCGGTTGACCCTGGGTTCCTCCTAATGCAGGACAATGCCAGACCTCATGCTTCTGGAGTGTGTCAGCAGTTCCTGCAAGATGAAGGCATTGAAGCTATGGACTGGCCCGCCTGTTCCCCAGACCTGAATCCGATTGAGCACATCTGGGACATCATGTCTCGCTCCTTCCACCAACTTCACATTGCACCACAGACTGTCCAGGAGTTGGCGGATGCTTTAGTCCAGGTCTGGGAGGAGATCCCACAGGAGACCATCCACAACCTCATCAGGAGCATTCCCAGGCATTGTAGGGAGGTCATACAGGCACGTGGAGGCCACACACAATACTGAGCCTCATTTTGACTTGTTTTAAGGACAATACATCAAAGTTGGATCAGCCTGTAGTGTGTTTTTCCACTTTAATTTTGGGGGTGACTCCAAATCCAGTCCTCTATTGGTTAATAAATTTCACTTCCATTGATGATTTTTGTGTGATTTTGTTGTCAGCACATTCAACTTTGTACAGAACAAAGTATTCAATGAGAATATTTCATTCATTCAGATCTAGGATGTGTTATTTGACTGTTCCCTTTATTTTTTTGAGCAGTGTATATATATATATATATATATATATATATATATATATATATATATATATATATACAGTACAGACCAAAAGTTTGGACACACCTTCTCATTTAAAGACTTTTCTGTATTTTCATGACTATGAAAATTGTACATTCACACTGAAGGCATCAAAACTATGAATTAACACATGTGGAATTATATAGTTAACAAAAAAGTGTGAAACAAGTGAAAATATGTCTTATATTCTAGGTTCTTCAAAGTAGCCACCTTTTACTTTGATGACTGCTTTGCACATTCTTGGCATTCTCTTGAAGAGCTTCAAGAGCTAGTCACCGGAAATGATCTTCCAACAATCTTGAAGGAGTTCCCAGAGATGCTTAGCACTTGTTGTCCCTTTTGCCTTCACTCTGCGGTCCAGCTCACCCCAAACCATCTCGTCTGGTGACTGTGGAGGCCAGGTCATCTGGCGTAGCACCTCATCACTCTGCTTCTTGGTCAAATGGTACCTTACACAGCCTGAAGGTGTGTTTGGGGTCATTGTCCTGTTGAAAAATAAATGATGGTCCAACTAAACGCAAACCAGATGGAATAGCATGCCGCTACAAGATGCTGTGGTAGCCATGCTGGTTCAGTATGCTTTCAATTTTGAATAAATCCCCAACAGTGTCACCAGCAAAGCACCCCCACACCATCACACCTCCTCCTCCATGCTTCACGGTGGGAACTGGGCATGTAGAGCCCATCCGTTCACCTTTTCTGCGTCGCACAAAGACACGGTGGTTGGAACCAAAGATCTCAAATTTGGACTCATCAGACCAAAGCACAGATTTCCACTGGTCTAATGTCCATTCCTTGTGTTCTTTAGCCCAAACAAGTCTCATCTGCTTGTTGCCTGTCCTTAGCAGTGGTTTCCTAGCAGCTATTTTACCATGAAGGCCTGCTGCACAAAGTCTCCTCTTAATAGTTGTTGAAGAGATGTGTCTGCTGCTAGAACTCTGTGTGGCATTGACCTGGTCTCTAATCTGAGCTGCTGTTAACCTGTAATTTCTGAGGCTGGTGACTTGGATAAACTTATCCTCAGAAGCAGAGGTGACTCTTGGTCTTCCTTTCCCGGGGTGGTCCTCATGTGAGCCAGTTTTTTTGTAGCGCTTGATGGTTTCTGCAACTGCACTTGGGGACACTTTCAAAGTTTTCCCAATTTTTCGCACTGACTGACCTTCATTTCTTAAAGTAATGATGGCCACTCGTTTTTCTTTACTTAGAATTTGTATTATTGCAAGAAAAAAGCAGCTAACAGTCTATTCAGTAGGACTATCAGCTGTGTATCCACCAGACCATCCAACACAACTGATGGTCCCAACCCCATTTATAAGGCAAGAAATCCCACTTATTAAACTTGGCAGGGCACACCTGTGAAGTGAAAACCATTTCCGGTGACTACCTCTTGAAGCTCATCAAGAGAATGCCAAGAGTGTGCAAAGCAGTCATCAAAGCAAAAGGTGGCTACTTTGAAGAACCTAGAATATAAGACATATTTTCAGTTGTTTCACACTTTTTTGTTAAGTATATAATTCCACATGTGTTAAATCATAGTTTTGATGCCTTCAGTGTGAATGTACAATTTTCATGGTCATGAAAAGACAGAAAAATCTTTAAATGAGAAGGTGTGTCCAAACTTTTGGTCTGTACTGGATATATATATACAGTATATATATATATATATATATATATATATATATATATATATATATATATATATATTGCCTAAAAGACAAAGAAAATGTGTTATCTTTTAGAGAGCATTTAATCTTCAACTTGCTTAACTCTTCACAGTGATTTTGACCAGGGGTGCCCAAACTAACTTTTACATGCCACTGTCTACAGCTTGTAGCTATACGTCGTCACACCCAAGTCATGGTATGTACAGCTTGTCCTTGGAGCCACATACACAGATCCAAAATCCTCTCCTTTCTGCAAAACAGAGAATCATTGATTTTGAGGCTGAACTCTTGTAATTATAATTAAAATAATAAACCTAAAATGTAAAATACCTTTTCTCTGTAAGAGCCTAAGGAAATCAGTAATGAACTAAATCAAACTTACAAATTTTCTGTCTGGAAGAGTCAGATGTAAAATCATCTCTGAAGTTTTCAAAACTTAATTTCTCCATCTCATTCAGTTGTCAAAATTAATTTACTTTAAAAAAAAGAAAGAAAAAAAAAGTTAAACCAACAGAGAACTGGATTTTATGATTTGACCATGAACAGGGAAAATGCCAAAGAAGATTACATCAGGAATGGCTCCGCTACGGACCAGGATTGTACAGGCGTTGTCAGAATAAGGTTTGTATAATTTCATATAGAAATGTTACTATTGTTTTTCTAATGGAAGTAAGAAGTTTGTACAACCCCTGGCAACAATTATGGAATCACCAGGCTCGGACGATGTTCATTTAGTTGTTTAATGTTGTTGAAAAAAAGCAGATAACAGACATGGCACAAAACTAAAGTCATTTCAAATGGCAATTTTAGGGCTTTAAGAAACACTAAAAGAAATCAAGATTAAAAATGTGGTACTCAGTAAGGGTAATTTTTTCAGACCAAGCAGAGGGAAAAAATTATGGAATCACTCAATTCTGAGGAAAAAATTATGGAATCACCCTGTAAATTTTCATTTCCAAAACTAACACCTGCATCAAATTAGATCTGCTCGTTAGGTGTGATCACACCTTGGAGAGCTGTTGCACCAGTGGACTGACATGAATCATGGCTCCAACACGAGAGGATTATCAAACTCTTAAAAGAAGGTAAATCATCACGCAATGTTGCAAAAGATGTTGGTTGTTCACAGCCAGCTGTGTCTAAAATCTAGACCAAATACAAACAACATGGGAAGGTTGTTAAAGTCAAACATACTGCTAGACCAAGGAAGACATCAAAGCGTCAAGACCGGAAACTTAAAGCAATATGTCTCCAAAACAGGAAATGCACAACAAAACAAATGAGGAACGAATGGAAGGAAACTGGAGTCAATGTCTGTGACCGAACTGTAAGAAACCGCCTAAAGGAAATGGGATTTACATACATAAAAGCTAAACATAAGCCATCTTTAACACCGAAACAGAAAAAAACAAGGTTACAATGGGCTAAGGAAAAGCAATCGTGGACTGTGGATGACTGGATGAAAGTCATATTCAATGATGAATCGCGAATCTGCATTGGGCTAGGTGATGATGCTGGAACTTTTGTTTGATGCCGTTCCAATGAGATTTATAAAGATGACTGCATGAAGAGAACATGCAAATTTCCACAGTCATTGATGATATGGGGCTACATGTCAGGTAAAGGCACTGGGATGATGGCTGTCATTACATCTTCAATAAATGCCCAAGTTTACATTGATATTTTGGACAGTTTTCTTATCCCATCAATTGAAAGGATGTTTGGGGATGATGACATCATTTTTCAAGATGATAATGCATCCTGCCATAGAGCAAAAACTGTGAAAACATTCCTTGAAAGAAGACACATAAGGTCAATGTCATAGCCTGCAATTAGTTTGGATCTCAATCCAATTGAAAATCTTTGGTGGAAGTTGAAGAAAATGGTCCATGACAAGGCTCCAACCTGCAAAGCTGATCTGGCAACAGCAATCAGAGAAAGTTGGAGCCAGATTTATGAAGAGTACTGTTTGTCCATGCCTCAGAGACTGCAAGCTGTTATTAAAGCCAGAGATGGTGCAACAAAATACTAGTGATGTATTGGAGTGTTCTTTTGTGTGTTTGTTTTTCATGATTCCATAATTTTTTCCCTCTGCTTGCTCTGAAAAAAATTACCCTTACTGAGTACCACATTTTTTATCTTGATTTCTTTTAGTGTTGCTTAAAGCCCTAAAGTTGCCATTTGAAATGACTTTAGTTTTGTGCCATGTCTGTGAACTGCTTTTTTTCAACAACATTAAACAACTGAATGAACATCCTCCGAGCCCGGTTATTCCATAATTTTTTCCAGGGGTTGTAGTCAGTATGACTATTTATCAGCTCACTAATCAGGGCGAGAGGCAAAATATTAAAGGGGTTGTCTGGTCTTGTGGTGAAAGTATGCAGTCACTCTATACACCTGCAGACTTCTGAATCCTTACAGTGCGCACACTGTATGCTGTTAGGATTCTATAAGATTCTATGAACACTGAAGGTAGGAGCTTTGCCTCTAGATCCTCTCTCTCATCCCCTCGACATAGAATCTTACCAGTAGTAACTGCCATCTTCTATCTCAATAATGAAAAATTCTGTCTTCAATGAAGACAGATTTTACCCAGGAATTCAGGTCTAAGGGGTAACGTTTCTCCTTGTGGAGAGTGACGAGCCAAGCTTGGCATGCCAGAGTGAGGAGACTTATAAGTCATGCATGCTCCTCTGGGAAATTAAATATGCATATTGTCTCTTCAGAGTGGAAGAGAACTAAAACTCTAGCACCATCTATTGGAAGCAGCGATTCTAGGAATTGAGATTTTTGAGATCAAAGATCAGTCCAGTAGGAGAAAGAAGCAGATTTCACTGATAAGATATATTACAAGTTTTTCATGTGTACTATTGAATTCTGAAATAAAAATTAAAATGACTTGTACTCTTTAACCCCTTCCAGACATGCGCTGTATGGAGCTGCGTTCCCGCAAAGTGCCGTATATGGCGCTGTGATCACGCAGGCTCACGATGAGCACCACAACGATCTAATGCAGGTGTCAGCTATGTGTGAGAGCTGACAACCCGCAGCAACGCTGACGATCGGTGCTAGCACCGATCGCTAGCATTTAACCCCTGTGATGCCGCTGTCAATAGTGACAGCGAAATCACGGGGCATCGCAGAGGGAATGGGCTCCCTCTGTGCTTCCATCAGCTTAACAAAATGCGATTGCGTTGTGCTGATGGTCTCCATTGTAACCCCTGCTCCCAAGATGGCCGCGGGGTCCTTCAGGAAAGTGGCCTGTCACAGGCGCTGAGACGCTGATCTGATGCTCTGAGTGCAGAACCATTGCATAGTGTTAGCGATCAGGGCAGGGAAAGTTGATGTCCCATAGTGGAACAATGTAAAAAAATAAAAACAAAATTAATATAAATTATAAAAATCAAAAAAAAAAAATCACAAAATAAAGAACAACAAGAAAGAAAAAATATTAATCCATACATTTATCTGTGTAAAAAAAAAAAAGTACACAAATTTGGAATCGCCGCATCCTGAACGACCTGACCTATAAAAGTGTCCCGCTAGTTAACCCCTTCAGTGAACAGCGTAAAAAAAAAAAAAAAAAAAAAAAACAAGGCAAAAAACTATGCTTCATCATCATACCACCGAACAAAAAGTGGAATAAAACGCAATCAATATGACAAATTTAAATAAAAATGGTGTAGCTGAAAATGTAATCTTGTCCTGCAAAAATCAAGCTGTCATACATCTCCGTCAGCAGAAAAATAAAAAAGTTACAGCTCTCAGAATAATGTGATGGAAAAATAATATTTTTTTCTATAAAATAGTTTTTATTGTGTAAAACATAAAAAATATATATAAATGTGGTATCACTGTAATCATATTGACCCGAAGAATGAATCTGCCTTATCAATTTTACCCCACGCAGAATGGCATAAGAAAAATCTCCAAAAAACAATTCCTGAATTGCTGGTTTTTGCTCATTCTGCCTCCCAAAAATTGGAATAGAAAGCGATCAAAAGATGTAATTTGCCCAAAAATGGTACCAATAAAAACGACAACTCGTCCCACAAAAAACAAGCCACACATGACTCTGTCGGCCGAAAAATGGAAAAATTATAGCTATCAAAATATGGTGATGCAAAAACTTGTTTTTACAATTAAAAGCGTCTTTTAGTGTGTGACAGCTGTCAGTCATAAAAACCCGATATAAATCTGGTATCGCAGTAATCGCACCGACCCGAAGAATAAAGTTGTCTAATCACTTATACCGCATGAGGAATGGCGTAAAAAATAAATAAAACCAATTCTTCACCTGCTCATTTGTTCATTCTAACTCCCAAAGATCGCAGTATGGCTCGGCACACATTTATCCTGCAGTCTACGCTAAGCGCTTACACCAGGGTTTCCATGTAAATCTCTGAAATACGTGATTCAGATGGACCCCTGGCAGAAGATTCCCTGTAATGAAATGAGGCAGATGGAGGCAGTGTGGACGCCGTAGGACATGTGATCCAGCAGTGTCTGTCTTTTTAGGCGTGCATAAAAGTGCCGTCGGCCACAGTTTTGTGCACCTCTGAAAAGAAGGACACCGCTGAATAAAGGCAAGATGGAGTCCAGAGTAACGCTGCTGCCTCATTATAGTGAATGGATCCCTCGGGGGTTTCATCTGAAACACGTTACTCAGAGATTTAAATGAAAACTCCGATATACAGTAAGTGCTCAGTATAGAGCACAGGATAAATGTGATCCAAAATGTTATGTAAAATGTTCCCAATAAAAGCTTCAACTTCTTTCACAAAAAAACAAGTCCTCACTCAGGTACATAATCTGTTAACGGATATATAGGGGCTACCATGTTACTGGTAGCACAAAGGCTCTGGAAAAGCGAAATAGATCCTCACCCTCCAAAAGAAATCCAGCGAATTCTGCGCTCCCAAATGCCCTTCTCCCTTCTGAGCTCCACAGTGTGCCTAAACTACATTTAGCATCCACATGTTTGGCATTTCTGTAGCAATGAGAGTCTGCCTAATTTACAGGTGCATGTCTCCAGAAGCATGAGCTGGGCACAACGTACTGGTCACTACAACGTACTGGTCACTATAACGGCCGTTTGCAATTTTCACTCAGCAACATCCACTGCTGCTTGTTTCTGGAAAACACCAATGGAGCCAAAATTGCACTACACCAGTAGATAAATTCATAAATGGGTATAATTTCCAAAATGGGGTCACTTGAGGGGGATTCTGCTCTTCTAGCAAGTAGGGGCTCTATATATGGAGTACGCAAACTATTCTAGAAAAATCTGTGCTCCAGGAGGCAAAAAGCACACCGTCACTCCTGAGTCTCGCCTTGTGGCTAAGCAGTACTGCACAGCCATATATGGGGTATTTCTACCTTCAGCAGAAATTGTAGGACAAATTTTGGTGCCATTTTTACCCATTTCCAAGTGTGAAAATATAAAATGTGGGGCTAGAACAAAATTTTGGTTTTAAAAATGTAATTATTTTTTGTTCACTGAGCAATGGAATAAAATGCTGTGACACACCTGTGGTGTCAATATGATCACTGCACCCCTAGATTAATTTATTGAGAGATGTAGTTTGTAAAATGAGGTCATTTATGGGGGGTTCGGCTGATCTGGCACCTCAGGGGCTCTACCAATGTGACATGGCACCCTCAAACCAGTCCAGCGAAATCTGAACTTCAATATGGTGCTACTTCCCTTCTGAGCTTTGCACTGTGCCTCAAAAGTAGTTATCACATATGGGTTTTCTGCATACTGAGCAGAAATTGCACAACAAATTGTGGAGTCCATTTTCTCTTGTTACCCTTGTGAAAATGAAAAATTTGGGGTTAATAAACATTTTTGTGGGAACATTTTTTATTTGTATTTTCACGACTCAACGTTATAAACTTCTATGAAGCACCTGGGGGTTCAAGGTGTTCACCTCACATGTAGATAAGTTCCCTGAGGGGTCTAGTTTCCAAAATGGTGTCACTTGTGGGGGGTTTCCACTGTTTACGCACATCAGGGGCTCTCCAAATGTGACATGGCGTCTGCTAATTATTACAGAAAATTTTGCATTCAAAAAGTCAAATGGCGCTCCTTCACTTCCGAGCCCTGCCGTGCGCCCAAACAGTAGTTTTCCTACACATATTAGTTATCTGTGTACTCAGGAGAAATTGCACAACAAATTGTATGCTGCAATTTCTCCTCTTACCCTAGTGAAAATGCAAAATTTGGGGCTAAAAAACATTTTTGTGGGAAAAATTAGATTTTTTTTTGTATTGTCATGGCTCATCAGTATAAACTTTAATTAAATAAATTTTGCATTCAAAAAGTCAAATGGCACTCCTTTACTTCCAAGCCCTGCTGTGCACCCAAACAGTAGTTTTCCTCCACATATTGGGTATCTGCGTACTCAGGAGATTGTATGGTGCAATTTCTCCTGTTACCTTAGTGAAAATGCAAAATTTGGGGCTAAACAGAACATTTTTGTGGAAAAATGTGATTTTTTTATTTTCATGGCTCAACGTTATAAACTTTTGTGAATCACCTGGGGGTTCAAGGTGCTCACTACACATCTATACAAGTTCCCCGAGGGTTCTAGTTTACAGAATGGTGTCACTTGTGGGGGGTTTCCGTTGTTTAGGCACATCAGGGGTTCTCCAAACGCGACATGGCATCCACTACTTATGCCAGCAAATTTTACATTCAAAAAGTTTAATGGTGTTCCTTCTCTTCCAAACCCTACCGTACGATCAAACAGTGTTTTTTCCCCACATATCGGTGTGCTCAGAAGAAATTGCACAACAAATTTTGGGTCCATTTTCTAATGTTGCCCTTGTGAAAGTAAAAAAAAATTGGGTCTAAAGTAAAAAATTTTGGAAAAAAAGTTCTAAGGGGTAACGTTTCTCCTTATGGAGAGTGACACACCAACTCTGGCACGTCAAGGTAAGGAGGCTTATTCGCCATGCAATGCTCCTCGGGGAAATTTAATATGCAAATTGCCTCTTCAGAGAAAAAGAGGACTTGTACTCTACAGCGCCACCTATTGGAAGCAGCAATCCTACAAGTCACAATCAACCTTTTAACGAGTTGTGCAATATGACCTAGGATAAAAGCCAAATCAGAATCTCAATTTGCAGACACGGTGTTTCGGGCTGTTGGCCCTCATCAGTGCAAAGTATGAGGTCTGATTTGGTTAGGTGAGAGGCTCTGGACTGAGGTCTAAGGGGTAGCGTTTCTCCTTATGGAGAGTGACACACCAACTCTGGCATGTCAAGGTAAGGAGGCTTATTCGCCATGCAATGCTCCTCTGGGAAATTTAATATGCAAATTGCCTCTTCAGAGAAAAAGAGGACTTGTACTCTATAGCGCCACCTATTGGAAGCAGCAATCCTACAAGTCACAATCAACCCTTTAACGAGTCATGCAATATGACTTAGGATAAAAGCCAAATCAGAATCTCAATTTGCAGACACGGTGTTTCGGCTGTTGGCCCTCGTCAGTGCAAAGTATGAGGTCTGATTTGGCTAGGTGAGAGGCTCTGGACTGAGGTCTAAAAGTTAAATGTTTATTTTTTTTTTCAACATTCCTTTAATTCCTGTGAAACACCTGAGTGGTTAATAAAGTTCTTGAATGTGGTTTTGAGCACCTTGAGGGGTGCAGTTTTTATAATGGGGTTACTTTTAGGTATTTTCTGTCATAAAGGCCCCTCAAAGACACTTCAAATGTGATGTGGTACCTAAAAAAATTGTTTTGTAAATTTTGTTGGAAAATTGAGAAATCGCTGGACAACTTTTAATCCTTATAACTTCCTAACAAAAAAATTGATGTTTCAAAAATTGTGCTGATGTAAAGTAGACATGTGGGAAATGTTATTTTGTGTGACATAACTCTCTGATTTAAGGACATATAAATTAAAACTTTGAAAATTGCTACATTTTTTAAATTCTTACCAAATTTCCGATTTTTTCACAAATAAGCAAGTCATATCAAAGAAATTTTACCACTATCATGAAGTACAATATGTCACGAAAAAACAATCTCAGAATCACCAGGATCCGTTGAAGCGTTCCAGAGTTGTCACCTCAAAAGTGACACTGGTCAGAATAAAAAAAAATCGGCCTGGTCAGGAACAGGCTTCGGGTGAAAGGGTTAAATTAATTACTGGGCAAATTACATTAATGCTGACTAAAGTTTAGGAGTGCTGAAATATTAATTTGTCATGCGACAAATTCAGAGGATGAGTATTAATATCTTTCACAAACTTTAGTTGGCCATGTCAAAAGCTGCATGAAATAACAAACAATGCTGTTCTGACTTCAAACTGATGGAATAAAATTCAATTTAAAGGCTTTGTCTCATCTTCTTCAATGGGTAAAATTGCAAAGTAACTTTGCAATTTACCTTTTATTAAAAATCCTCTCCATTCTCAAGAAGGGATTTTTAATGGAATACTGTACTGCTATACCTCTGCATTTTATCAGTGGTGGCCACTTCCTAGGCAAGCAGTGCAGCACTTTCAAGCTCTTTACTATAGAGCTTGCGAGCGTAAGTCTGAAACTGGCAGAATCACTGGATCCAGCCAGCTTCAGTGACTGTGCTCTTCTCTGATGCTGCAGAGACAAAGGTGCTTCTTGCAACATTAGGGAGTGCACATTTCAGGTAAGCGGCACAACCATGCTGCTGGCCCAACCTCAGTAATGCACTGCCCTCTCTCTAGTGGGCTGGGGAATGCTGCACTACTAACATTTTTTAGAATGTAGTTTAAACTTGGCAATACACCCTAAACAGCTGTATGCTTTTGGCCAGATTGTCTGTCAATTAAAACCATTCAATAATTTCCTATAGTATTTCACTGATATCAATCTTTAGGATTGGAGCTCAATGTATGATTATTAGGAGTCCAACATAATGGTCACCCCCATGATCAGAGGCCCCTTCATTGTTTATCCCAGCGGCTCATATGTGCACCATCTGTGCCTGGTACTGCAGCTCAGCCCTATTCACTTCAATGTAGTGACCCCTTCATAAAGAGGTTGTCCACTACTTTTTCATTGATGATCTATCCTTGGTAGGGATAAGCGGACCCGTTTGGTCCGTCAGGTTTGACCGAGCTTTAGTCTAAACTTCGATTCGGGTACCAGAACCGTACCCGAAAATGAACCTGAACCCGTACCCCATAGAAATCAATGAAGACCTGAACTTTGGATCTCCCTCTCTTCTCTTCGGACTCCTGAACTGTAAAACGGACTTCAGGGAGAAGTCTGTGTTCAGAGTTCAGCATCGGACACTAGGTGTCTGGTACAAACCTCGAGTTCGCTCATCTCTAATCTTTTAGATAGGTGATCAATGTCTGATAAGTCGGGGTTTGACACCCGGCACACCTGCCGATCAGCTTGTTATCGTGGTCGCGGTCGCTGCCAACCGGAACTGCTCAATTGCAGAGCTCCTCCGTCTTCAGGTAGTGGCCACGGCAGGGTACTACACATTTGCCTCTTATTCTATAAAAAGGAGGCGGATGTGCAGTACCCGACTGCGACCACTATCAGAAGACGGAGCAGCTCTGCAATCGAGCAATTCCGGCTGACACCACTAACAGCTGGCGGGTGTCCTGGGTTTCGGACTCCGACCGATCAGACATTGATAACCTACCCTAAGGATAGGTCATCAATGAAAAAGTAGTGGACAACCTGTTTAATGATCCGTGGCATAGACCATCCCAGATAAATAGCCCATGTCTACATTTAATGATTCAATATTCAGATTTAAGCATAGTCTCCAATTGCTTACCTAATACTTTAGAACAAATGCAGGTAATGAATGAACATATTTTGCTCATATTATGCAACAGCAAAACATTCCATAACTAGTCTAGAGCAAAATCTCATATTATTATTTCTATGTCAAATTGGAGAGCCCGTAATTTAGTCATTTACTTGAAAAATGTGGTAGTTAATGTTAAGCATGTGACACGACTTTGAAAATACTGCCAAGTAAAACATATATGGGAATACATACGTATTTATATAAAAACATGTGATAAATCATATAAGCATTGCCCTTTGAGGAACTGATCACAAAAATATTGTGATTTCTGTAAGTGATATGTATTTCTGCAGAGTGGGAACCTTGGATTTCACTTTATGAAGTGTAGTGTTTTCTTCTATACTTACTTTGTAGTTAAAAATGTCATCTAAACAATTGAAAATTAATAAGAACTGCTGACCATATAGCTGGAGAGCAAGCCCAGTACAGGTTACTTCATCCTTTTCTGTAGGTGGTAAGAACCTGTTTAGGGTTTCCATCTCCTTAGGCCTTACAATGTTCTCAAACAACGGTGGAATCAACCCAAGGATCATGTAAAGGAGATGGAAGCCAACAAACTCCTTGTCCTCCTGCTCCAGGTGGTTCGAAGCGTAACTGTCTTAATCATATGTGACAAATTCACCTAAAACATTTGGAAGAGTCATAGGATAAAGGGAAGACCTTCTGGACTCCCGGAAAACTTGGTAAGTCTCCCAAAAACTGCACTCAGAAGGCAGCAGTTAGTTGTGATGCCGAGACATTGCATTAAGGCATAAACATTTAGGGGGCAGGAACTGGGCGTGCGTTAACTGGGTATAGCCTTAAAGAAGGACAGGTTTGTGCCAAAAAAAAGAAGAAGAAGAAAAAAACAAGAAACATTACATTAATTACCCAAAAGAAGCCACTGAAGAGTTTTATAGGATTAATAGTGCAGGAGATTAAATTACAATGCAAATTACTCCTGATCTTCCAGGTTGTATATGATATACATACTAGAGCAGACTATGAAAACTAGTGTGATAAAACTTACAAACTAAAAAATCAAAAACAGCCTAATACTTTATAGAGTAAGTAGTAAGCTCCCTCTATCAGTTACCAAATAGTGAACACAAGTCATCTTGCACTGGAGATAAGTTTAATTCTAGCAAAACACTCAAAGGTGTAAAATAGTAGTCAGAATATCCATACAGACTACGTGGAGGTGAAATTATGTTGAATTTGATTATTTGCTAGTGTAGAGCCCTCCATACAACTTAGATGGTTCTTGGCCGAACGAACACTCGGCCGATCCTTTCTCAGCTGACTCTGCCATGCACAAGAACGCTCAATCGGCCGATTATTCCTGTGCTCTGTATGAGAGAGGCTCTGCAAGACATCTGTCAGCAGCATATCTGAGGGAGAAAAAAAGGATTGGCCATCCGAAACTGGACATGCTGGATACGTATCCCCCCCATAATTTTCTGTCAGGAGCCCCCATACACATTAGACTGCTGGCCGAACCCGTTGATATAGGTGTTAATGTGTATGAGGACTTCAACCCGGCTATTTTCAGTGCCAGGTGACTTGTGTGCACTATTTGGTATCTGATATAATGATTCATTACCTAACTTATAGAACATTAGGTTGGTTATTTGTCTTTTTAAACTTAAGGCCCCGTCACACATAACGAGATCGCTAGCGAGATCGCTGATGAGTCACGGTTTGGTGACGCAATAGCGATCTCGCTAGCGATCTTGTTATGTCTGACAGGTAGCAACGATCAGGCCCCTGCTGTGAGATCGCTGATCGTTACAAAGCTTCCTGGACCATTCCTGGGTCGTTGCGCTCCCGCTGGGCAGTGTGCATCGCTGTATTTGACACCTTGTCAACGACCTCGCTAGCGATTCAGAACTGAGACACATTGAGGTGCATAAATTGGACTTTTCTGCGTTCATCGTCCCTGATTGGTGGTCGCTACTGCGTCCTTGTTTTTTCAGATCCCACCAGCGTTCTCCGGCTGTGACTCCACTTTGAACAAATCAGACATCTTTAGCGAAGTAGGTATTGTTTGGGGTCTCAAATGAGTTTCCATTTTTAATTCATTTATAGGACATCTACCAATTATCTGCTATCATTGCTCTTCAGGGAGGGAGGGCTTGGCTTCAATAGCGATCTCGTTATGTGTGACGGGGCACCAGGACCGTTAAAATACTGGCAGCAGTTGTCGCGGCAGGTCTTCGCATCATGGGTGTTTCTGCCATGTCCCACTGGTTGAAGGCCTGCAATTGCAGGATCGTTTGCACGCTATTCACCGAGCTCCACTTCCCCATTGGCTCGGTCCACAGAGTCCACAAAGCCAGGCGGACAGTACGTAATTGCATCACGTCGACGAAGAAAGTTCTGAAGCGTGCAACAGGCCAAAAGAACAGTCTATTGATTTAAGCTTCATGTTAATTGGCGTATGAAAAACTCTGAAGCGGTTGGCCACGACAGCGTGTCAGAAAACGTGCTGTGTGTGTGTGTGTGCACGAGACCCCTAAAATATCTGCCCATGCAAAAGCATATATATACAGATAGAAGCCAAGCCCTCCCTCCCTCCCTGAAGAGCAATGATAGCAGATAATTGGTAGATGTCCTATAAATGAATTAAAAATGGAAACTCATTTGAGACCCCAAACAATACCTACTTCGCTAAAGATGTCTGATTTGTTCAAAGTGGAGTCACAGCCGGAGAACGCTGGTGGGATCTGAAAAAACAAGGACGCAGTAGCGACCACCAATCAGGGACGATGAACGCAGAAAAGTCCAATTTATGCACCTCAATGTGTCTCAGTTCTGAATCGCTAGCGAGGTCGTTGACAAGGTGTCAAATACAGCGATGCACACTGCCCAGCGGGAGCGCAACGACCCAGGAATGGTCCAGGAAGCTTTGTAACGATCAGCGATCTCACAGCAGGGGCCTGATCGTTGCTACCTGTCAGACATAACGAGATCGCTAGCGAGATCGCTATTGCGTCACCAAACCGTGACTCATCAGCGATCTCGCTAGCGATCTCGTTATGTGTGACGGGGCCTTTAATCCCACTAATCTTCTTAATTACCTACTGTAGTGTGCACATAATATATAACCTGGTAATAAGGGTCAGTTTGCACTGTAATTTAATCCCCTTCATTATCAATCCTATTCAACTCTTTAGTGGCTTCTTTTGTAATGTATGTAATGTTTTTTTTATATTATACACTAATAGATATAAGACCAGTCTACATATATCTTCATATATTCCAGTTCTACTATTTTTTTTATATATAGAATAATAGTCCTGAGGCAGACACATGAGATATATTTTTGTCTTTTGTCTTTTGCAGGTTTTGCTTCTTTTTGCTAGTGTGAACATGCTCCTAATTCTTGCATGTCTACCATCTTAGACCTCAGTTCACATTGCTTGGTTTTTTATCTTGTTTGCATTCTGTGCAATTTAAGGGTGTGGCATTCCCTTTTGTTGAGCTGACTGGTATATATGTAGCTTACCACGGGCCTGGGTGGTCTGGAGTTGGGACCCGGTCCTATTTGTCTACCCTTTCATATGCATTGCTTCAACTTTGATATACAGTAAGGTTTTTAATATAGGCAGTATAGGTACCGTCCCAATTTAGGGTCACCTTGCCGCTGGTGGGACGGCTTGTATACTTTTTTTGATCAAAAATAGTTCACTAAGTACCCTATATTTATTATGCAACTTTGCTTTACATTTATATATAATGATGGTAGGGTATGAGATATATTTTTGTCTTTTGTCTTTTGCAGGTTTTGCTTCTTTTTGCTAGTGTGAACATGCTCCTAATTCTTGCATGTCTACCATCTTAGACCTCAATTCACATTGCTTGGTTTTTTTTTCTGAGGCAGACACAGCAGCCATTGGCTATCTCTCTTAAAGGTGCTTGGTTATTTATCGTTTTGTTATTTTTTTTCATTTTTGCAATCATTTTAGATGTTCTACAATTTTAAGAATTAATATTTCTATTTGTGTAGAAAAACTATCCACAAAGAGTCCGAACAGTAACTTTTAAGGATTTGTTCATTTTTTGTTCCATTGTCCATGTTAAACAGAAGATACGACAAATGAAAGGGATTAAAACTTGGCTTCAGGATCAGACTACACAGGTATTCTTTGTAGTCTGTAACCATAGAGACACATAAGTCTGATAGGAGCTATAGACACAAGTCTGTAGCACATTTCAACTAGTAAAATTTTTGATTATTAAAATATTTTTTATTCATACATTGGGAAAATATAAAAATTGTTTACTCAGCATTTCATTCCTTGATTGTGCTGGTATCTAATTAAAGATGTCAACACAATGAATGTAAACATCTCTGATTACTGCGCCCCCACATATCCCCAGAAGTAAGCAGATACAGTGCCTTGAAAAGGTGTTCATACCTCATGAACTTTTCCACATTTTTTCACATTACACCTACAAACTTGAATGTATTTTATTGGGATTTTATGTGATATACCAACACTAGATAGAAAGTATTTGTAAAGTGTAAAGGAAATGATACATGGTTTTATATGTACAGTGGTGTGATAAAGTGTTTGTGACTCGCCCAGGGGAGAATGGGGGATGACTCGGTACCCGGGCCTTTAGCCTGGCCTTGTAGGGATGTCGCGGTGGTCGGATCCCGGGCCCGTACCCTGGGGTCGCTCCTTAAAAAGGGGTGGATAATTTGTTAAGTTTATAAAAGAGTTTGTGACGCCACCTGTGGCTTCTGGTGAGATTCACCAGCGCTGCGCAGTCCACTGAGGCTGATGATAAGGCAGCTCGGTGGTATAGCTCCCCACAGGTGGAGCTAGGCCTCAGGGCAGTGTATGAAGGGGGATGCAGGACAGGCGAGACCCAGCCGGGTCAGAGCAAGAACAGGGACAGACACGATAGTCACTTCAGTACCTTTTACTGATGGAAATTCAGGCACGTCCCGGAGCACTGTAGGGTGAAGGGTGCATATCAGGATCCTCCCCAATGAGCGGGTTTTGTGCCTCCTGTTTCTTGCTTCTGCGTAATAAGTTTCTGACCTGCCTGGAGCTAGGTCTAACTTTGTCTCTGTCCTGCGCTGGCTGACCTTGTGGTAGGGCTTTTTCTTGGAGTACATGCACCTTAGCTGCGGGCCTATGTGTCTCCTGGCTCTGTTATGTATCAGCACTTTAGCGATCCTGGGACTTATAGTTCTCCAGGGATTCCGGTTTGCCTTACTGGGTCGTAGAGATCCCGGTAAGCTTCGGACCCGGTGTCCGGTAACTGCTTCGGGGTGAGCCAGTTAAGCTCCTCTGCCCCCTATGTACTAACTCTCCACTCGCCTTCGGCCTGCTTGGGGCCCTCACTAGGCTACTCACACTGCAGCCGGAACACTGCTCTTCTTCGCTGCTCTCAGAGCGTCGGCACACTCCTAGCTCTCTATCCTGAGCTCTGTGAGTTCTAGTCTGGACTCACTCTACAGACTATACTGAACTCTTTCTGCAGGAACTGCTAGGCTCTGGCTCGACTGCACTGAGTCATTCCGTGTCTAAGCAGGAAACTGCTGAATCACTTTCTCGGCTGCCTGGCTCTACCTTCCCTTTATATATCCCTAACGGGCTCCCTCTGGTGGTCTGAGGTGGAAGATGGAGGTGTGTGAATGCTTATGAGGGCCTTTTGTGGAGGAATCCGGTAATGCACCCCTTTAGGATCTGTGATACCAAGCGCAGCTGGGCGTCATATTTGTCCCCTTCATGATTTCTGATTCTTTTGCATGTCTGTCACACTTAAATGTTTCAGATTGCAAAACAAATTTAAATATTAGACAAAGATAACACAAGTAAACACAAAATGCAGTTTTTAATTGAATGTCTTTATTATTAAGGGAAAAAGAAATCCAAACCTACAGGGCCCTGTAAGAAAAGTGTTTGCCCCTAAACCTAATAACTGGTTGGGCCACCCTTAGCAGCAACAACTGCAATCAAGCATTTGCGATAACTTTCAGTAAGTCTTTTCCAACGCACTGGAGGAATTTTGGCCACTCATCGTTGCAAAATTGTTGTAATTCAGCCACATTGGAGGGTTTACGGGCATGATCTGCCTTTTTAAGGTCATGCCACAGCATCTCAATCGGATTAAGATCAGGACTTTGACTAGGCCTCTCCTTTCTTGGGATGCCAGGTTAGGAGGACAGCCCGGTCTTGGAAAGTTTGCCGTTGTGCCATAATCCTTCCATTTTTGGATGATGGATTGAACAGTGCTCCGTGAGATGTTCAGAGTTTGGGCTATTTTTTATAACCTAGCCCTGCTTTACTCTTCTTCAAAACTTTATCCCTGACCTATCACGTGTGTTCCTTGGTTTTCATGATGCTGTTTGATCTAATGTTCTTAAACAAACCTCTGAGACCTTCACAGAACAGCTGTAGTTATACTGAGAGTAAATTACACACAGGTGGACTCAATTTACTAATTATGCAATTTCTGGAGGCAATTGGTCACTAAGGATTTTATTTAGGGGTATCTGACTACAGGGGGACTGTTACGGGTCCGGGTGGTGGAACCTCTGTGCTTCGGTGCAAGGAGGGACCAGAGGGGCATGACTAAGTGCCTACTCGAACCGATCCAGGTCTCATGGCGGCTTAGTCGACTCCGTGAACCAGGGAGGGACTGGGCAGGTGAACCAGGTGCCACTCTAGGACCGACCTTGTGTGAGAGCAGGTGACTCCCACGGGTCAGATGACAGGAGCTGACTGGTACAGCGGATGAGTACGGCTGGAAGGCTGATGGGTGGTCCAGGTAGATAAGCAGGCAGGTACGACAGATAGTCAGACAGGTGCTCCAGGTAGGCAAGCAGGCGGTTACTGCGCATAGCCAGAAAGGAGCTCTGGGTTGGCCAGCTGGCGGGCACTGCAGGTAACTGACAGGTGCTCCAGGTAAGCAGGCTGGCGGGCACGGCAGGTTACTGGTAGGTGCTCCAGGTAGGCAGGCTGGCGGGCATGGCAGGTTACTGGCAGGTGCTCCAGGTAGGTAGGATGGCGGGCACGGCAGGTAACTGGCACGTGCTCCAGGTAGACAGGCTGGCGGGCACTGCAGGTAACTAGCAGGTGCTCCAGGTAGGCAGGCTGACGGGCACGGCAGGTTACTGGCAGGCTGGCGGGCAGAACTGTTAGACAGACTGGTGGGCAGGACTGTAAGACAGACTGGAGGACAGGACTGACAGGTAGCGGGACCTGAGGGCTGAAGAAAGTGTTAGCACACAAAACAACAACCTTGCACAGGCACCTCCATTTTGGAGGAGGTGCCTTACATAGGACAAGTCCTCAGGCCATTGGCCGGGGACTCTTTAGGACGGCGCGTGCAGCCCCATTAAGAGGGAGGGAGCGCGCCCTAAGCACAGTGCCCGGGAAGCTGCGTGCGGTGCGTGCCACAGCAGCTGGGTAGCAGGAAGACGCTGGACCGGGACCGCGGCGGTGAGGGGAACGGCGTCTCTGCTCGGCAAGAGGCAGAGATGCCAATGCTACAGGGCCGAATACAAATGCACATCATTTTCAGATTTATATATTTTTAAGTAATTAGAAAACCATGTATCATTTCCATTACATTTCACAAATACTTTGTGTTGGTATATCTCCTAAAATCTTAATAAAATACATTTAAGTTTTTGGGTGTAATGTGAAAAAATTAGGAAAATTTCACGTGGAATGTATGCTTCTTCAAGGCACTGTAAGTCCTCATGACATCTACAGTTATTTTGTTAATGGCAAAAAAATAAAATAAAACTATGTCATGATCTTATTGAAGAATGAAGATTGGACCTAAATACAGCTCTTCAGCATGACATTATATACAAAGTTACTGTCATACTAGAAAGTCACAATAAGTTGTCTCTCTTATGCTTCTGATACATACTTGGCTACCCAATGGAAATGTCTTGGAGGTTCCTGGAAAAAGGGAGACCTCCTGCACTCCCGGGAGTGTTGTCAAATTTCATGGGTGCTGTTTAAAGGAATCTAAGAGCAGGCTTTTCTATGTAATCTGAGAGCAGCATAATGTAGGAGCTTGATTCGTGCAATGTATCTCTTACTGGACTTTTTGGTGCAGTTTTGATAAAATTCCTATTTTGTCTGCTGTAGAGGTAGCAGTTCTCTGAATGCTGAGCTCTGTATAACCCCGCCCACACCACTGATTGGCAGCCTCTGTGTACAGTGTTAGAAAGCTGCCAATCAGTGGGGTGGGCGGGGTTACACAGACTAGCCAGCCTGCTTTGCACGTGACACCTAGTCCTCTATGATAATCTGCTGCTTGTGGTAGAATGGTTCACTCTGCTGCACATAGAGGTAGACACAGGAACACTGTCTCTTTAAATCTTCCGATGGTTTATTAAGAGTACTGCATAAACCACGGAAATGTTAGCAAAACAAACATGGCCTTCCTGGCCTAACAGGAAAAACAAAACATAACCTTACGCACAGTCCTTGTTGCTACGGGTCACCACCCGCTTCAGGAACAAACAACTCAAGGCTTAGCTTTCCTCCAGAGCTTGTGCCTCCAGACCCATCCCACACCAAATGCTCTAAAAGGCTGGGAATTTATCCTTTGAACTCCTCCCTCTCTACAGGTGTTTAGTCACCCTAGCACTAAACATGGCTGATTAACCCCCCTCACCACTTCGTGTGCTGAAACATTTTTTCTATGTTTATATTACTGGAGCTAATAATCTCAGTGCTAAATATCTCCCCTCCAGTATTTTGCCAGTAACTTTGTCACATGCTGATAAAGCAATGACTAAATTGAAACTGCAGCAAGCTGATGACCATGTGCCACATCTCTGCTCTTAGATTAACTAGTAAAAACCTACTAAAATGTTCCCTTTAAAGTCTCCCAAATCTGCATTTCTATTAAGGCTTATCGTGCGTGGCTTTCTTTAATTGGAAGGAACCCCAGTATCACAAATTCAGGTGGTGGGAAATGGGGGCATGAAGGTGTGTGTAAAAAAGGGGCCATGGTTACAGTGGGAAATTTTTGAAATACTCTTGAAAGATAAGCAGTAAAAGTTATCAAGAGTGTTATGATACTGTGCTGGGATTTCATTGTACACAACGACTTTACTGTCTTATCCTGGTATAAGGTATTCTTACTCCTGTTGTAACCTGCTCCATTTCATGTCACTGATATCATGCGGAGAACTGTACCTGAAATATATTGGTATAATTATTTTGTTCGCTCTGTGTAGCATGTGGTAGAACTTATGTAAAAGTAAATCAGCACTTTTTTGTGGTTGGAACTGCTTGGTTTGTGTAATGATCTCATAAACCTGCTCTTTTCAAGAATGGTAATAAAACATAGACTTTAGGAAAATAAAAATGTGTGGGACTCCAGTGGATGTATTCTGAGGGAATTCTGGATTTCAAAGAGTAAGCATTTTTGTATATCATTTATTATAGTCCTGCGTTTGGGTATTTTACTTGGATTACTTTTTACGTGATATGGAAATTGTCTTTATTCACTGTTAAATCAAGAACTTGATGTCATAATTAATTTTAGGGAGTTTTGAAAATAGTACAGCTTTATGGACCTTCAAAGTTACAAAGGATATAGTTTCTAACTAGTGTTGAGCGAGCACTAAAATGCTCGGGTGCTCGAAGCTCGGGCCGAGCTCGCCGTGATACTCGGGTGCTCGACCCAAGCAACGAGCCCAATGTTAGTCTATGGGAGACTCTAGCATTTTTGCGGTGGCACCCCCGGCAGTCTTTTAAAAACCTAACAAGTGCCCAAAACGATAGTGACAGTGCTCAAATGACATGGGGACAGCATGGGGATCGCCCCAGGAAGCATATCTGACCCCCAAGTCACTGCTGTCAACAACGTGGTCAGAGGTATTAAGCCACTTTTACGGGCTCACAATAAAACGTTCAAAAACGAAAGTGAAACTTTTTTCCTGTGAAATATGTTAAGGAACATCCTTTCCAGGGAAAAGACTTGTGTATAAGTTAAAATAAATGACCAAAAACAAAAACACTCCTCCACACCTTCGGCTATGTTCACAAGTAGCATTTTTTATGCGTTTTTGCACTTTTGTATTGCTTTCAACTATGACAAATGCATTCACCGGGAAATGTCATTTTAACATTTTACAACCTTATCTGGCCATGTGCTGTGTGACACATGCATAAAGTGCTGAAAAGACATGGGAACAGCATAGGGAAGACCCATGGAAGCATCTCTGACTCCCAGGTCACTGTCTAAAAGTGTGCCCATCATAAGTGATCCTTGCCGCATCAGAAGATGCAAACTTGCAACTATCCCCATTCAAGTTCTAGTCCCAGGGCAGTGTTCAATTGTACCTCCCCCTTTCCTTGCAATACAAGCGCAAGTATGCAGCCTGCCACCCACCCACCCCCAGGCTGCAATACCATACTGCTTGCTTGCTTGAACTTGAAATTGGGCCTTTTAGGCATGTGGAGGCGGAATCTGGCCACCACGTCAAGGCTGTGTTGGCGGCCTGGAATCCATACTCAGTCCCCAGCCGCCCGGCGGCCGGGTGTCCATACTCGGTCCCCAGCCGCCCCGCGGCCGGGTGTCCACACACGGTCCCCAGCCGCCTGGGGGCAGCCGGGTGTCCATAAACGGTCCCCAGCCGCCCCTATTTCTCCTTGGAACATCCCCCCACACACTTTTCTTAGCCCGGCCTGCTTTAGGCAGCATTGGACGAGCCCACCAGAGAACCAGACTCCTCCGGTGGGCCCTGACTTCTCCATCGGTGGAGTTGAGAGTGCCAAGGTGAGGAGCATGATGATGATGACAGAAGTTAGCATCTGCTATGTTTTCTTTTAATGCAAGTGTAAGTGTGCAGCCTGCCACTCACCCACCCCAGACTGCAATTCCATACTGCTAGCTTGCACTTGAAATGGGGCCTTTTAGTTTGGAGGAGGCCGAAGCTGGCCACTACCTCATGGCTGCTTCGGCAGCGAGGTATCCATACTCAGTCTCCAGCCGCCCCTATTTTTCCTGGTGTGCCTTATACATAAGATTAAGTGCGTATACCAAAACATTACCTGTGCCCTCCCCAGTGCATTTAGTGGGAAGGAGAGCCTATTCCGCTGTAGTGTGTGCATGCCAAACCCCTGTTCATGGTACATGCGAAGATGCCTCCCACCTTGCACCTGTCGTTGCCGACTTGCAACTATCCCCAATCAAGTCCTTGTCCCAGGGCAGTGTTCAATTGTACTTCTCCCATTCCTTGCAATGCAAGTGCAAGTATGCAGCCTGCCACCCACCCACCTCCAGGCTGCAATACCATACTGCTTGCTTGCTTGCACTTTAAATTGTGCCTTTTAGGCATGTGGAGGCGGAAGCTGGCCACCACGCCATGGCTGTGTCGGCGGCCTGGTATCCATACTCAGTCCCCAGCCGCCTGGTGGCCGGGTGTCCCCGCTTGCTCCCCAGCCTCCAGGGGGTGGCCGGGTGTCCATACTCGGTTCCCAGCCACCCCTATTTGTCCCGGTAACCTTTCCCACACTTTTCTTAGCCTGGCCTGCTTTAGGGCAGCATTGGCCGAGCCCACCGGACTATCAGACTCCTCCGGTGGGCCCTGGCTTCTCCATCAGGGGAGTTGAGAGTGCCAAGGTGAGGAGCATGATGAGGATGATAGAAGTTAGCATCTGCTTTGTTTTGTTGTAATGCAAGCGCATGTATGTAGTAGCGGCTAGGCCTGAGGTGGTCAGCGTTTTGGCGCATATCCTACCTCCTCCGAGGATTGCTGGATGTTTTCCTACTAATATCCAAGTTCTATGACTCCCGTTAAAACAAAGCTTCAGGTGATAAATGATGGATGAGGTAGTGGCAAAGGAGAAAGAGCAGGAGGAACAGGGACCATTCACATCAATATCAGGCCAGTCAACCAGATATGTCTTGTAGGATATGTTTCTGTAACAAAAGGAGCGGTTCGGCTACACAGTTATAGGGCATACAGTGAGTGCAATGCCTACCAAAAATTTCGAGGCACTCCAATGCCCCTTGGAAATGACATGGAGGTCAGAGGGCGTTAACTAAACCTTTTTTTCCATTTATAGCAACTGGGTCTCCTGTGCACTGTTGGCCTAAGCAGTGAATGGAAGGCTTTCCAAAAATTATGAGGAACTGCAATGCCCCTTACAAGAGCCATGTGTGGCACCCCAGGGGTCTGGTCACCACAGTAATAGAGATATTACGTCGGAGAGCAAGTGGGAGGTTTCCTGGTCAGGATCCCTTAAACATGCAACATCCTCCTGCCCCAGTCCTGGGAGGGGAGAATTCTGCCCTTATAAACTGGATCTGGGGCGGGGTTGAGTGAGTCAGAGAACAGAGAACAGTCAGAGTCAGAGTGAGAGCAAGGGAAAGTAACAGCAAGGAGCTCTGTAGGAGCTAGGAGCTAAAGACCAGGGGCTGGAAGCTGAGCAGAGCTCGCCCTGGCAGAAGACAATAGGAACCGGACACAGGAGTCCGAGGCTGTGAGGACTTATATATCCAGCAGCAGAAACCAGCCGGCAGGGGATTTCAGGTCCTCTGGCCATAGAAGCCCGGAGGCTCAGTCACAAGCAAGGGACCAGCACCGCCGTCGTGGAGCGGAGGCTAACAGAAGGCCCCAAGTCACCAGCCATACGGGTGAGCACTACACGGTACACTCCTGCTTGCTCACAGACTGACCAGGCCTCTTAAGCTAGCCAGTACTCCCGGGAGGGTCTACCTTATAATCATCAGTAAAGACCCTGAACTGCACTGCAAAGACTCTGAGTCGTTCCTGCTGCGCTCGTGCACCATCACCCCCATCATCCACACTCACAGCCCTGAGGCTATACTCCTCCCGTGGGGAGTTATCCCATTCTCTGCTGCGCACACAACACCAGCCTCAGCGGTCTGCCTTGCAGCGGTGGTACTCCCTGACTGCAATCCACGGGTGGCGCAGTCGGACAATTAATCTCAAAACTTAAGAAAGACTGTCACTGGTTTGACCAGCCTGAGCCACGGGACCGGGTCACCGCCACGGAGACTACAGACCCCAGAGACCCGGCACCGGGTATCCCACACACGTGTACACACGGCCCAGGGGGCGCGTCACATGCCGTACAGCATATTACAAACATAAGTCCCATTATTGGGGAGTGGGTCTCCCATAGTATTTGCTTATGCCTTGCAAGCAAAAGCTGCCAAAAATTAGGACGGAGCAACTTGCAATGCCCCTTACAAGAGCCATGCAGTACAGCATATTACAAACATAAGTCCCATTATTGGGGAGTGGGTCTCCCATAGTATTTGCTTATGCCTTGCAAGCAAAAGCTGCCAAAAATTAGGACGGAGCAACTTGCAACGCCCCTTACAAGAGCCATGCAGTACAGCATATTACAAACATAAGTTCCATTATTGGGGAGTGGGTCTCCCATAGTATTTGCTTATGCCTTGCAAGCAAAAGCTGCCAAAAATTAGGACGGAGCAACTTGCAATGCCCCTTACAAGAGCCATGCAGTACAGCATATTACAAACATAAGTCCCATTATTAGGGAGTAGGTCTCCCATAGTATTTGCTTATGCCTTGCAAGCAAAAGCTGCCAAAAATTAGGACGGAGCAACTTGCAATGCCCCTTACAAGAGCCATGCAGTACAGCATATTACAAACATAAGTCCCATTATTGGGGAGTGGGTCTCCCATAGTATTTGCTTATGCTTTCCAAGCAAAAGCTGCCAAAAATTAGGACGGAGCAACTTGCAATGCCCCTTACAAGAGCCATGCAGTACAGCATATTACAAACATAAGTCCCATTATTGGGGAGTGGGTCTCCCATAGTATTTGCTTATGCCTTGCAAGCAAAAGCTGCCAAAAATTAGGACGGAGCAACTTGCAATGCCCCTTACAAGAGCCATGCAGTACAGCATATTACAAACATAAGTCCCATTATTAGGGAGTGGGTCTCCCATAGTATTTGCTTATGCCTTGCAAGCAAAAGCTGCCAAAAATTAGGACGGAGCAACTTGCAATGCCCCTTACAAGAGCCATGCAGTACAGCATATTACAAACATAAGTCCCATTATTGGGGAGTGGGTCTCCCATAGTATTTGCTTATGCTTTCCAAGCAAAAGCTGCCAAAAATTAGGACGGAGCAACTTGCAATGCCCCTTACAAGAGCCATGCAGTACAGCATATTACAAACATAAGTCCCATTATTGGGGAGTGGGTCTCCCATAGTATTTGCTTATGCTTTCCAAGCAAAAGCTGCCAAAAATTAGGACGGAGCAACTTGCAATGCCCCTTACAAGAGCCATGCAGTACAGCATATTACAAACATAAGTCCCATTATTGGGGAGTGGGTGTCCCATAGTATTTGCTTATGCCTTGCAAGCAAAAGCTGCCAAAAATTAGGACGGAGCAGCTTGCAATGCCCCATACAAGAGCCATGCAGTACAGCATATTACAAACATAAGTCCCATTATTGGGGAGTGGGTCTCCCATAGTATTTGCTTATGCCTTGCAAGCAAAAGCTGCCAAAAATTAGGATGGAGCAACTTGCAATGCCCCTTACAAGAGCCATGCAGTACAGCATATTACAAACATAAGTCCCATTATTGGGGAGTGGGTCTCCCATAGTATTTGCTTATGCCTTGCAAGCAAAAGCTGCCAAAAATTAGGACGGAGCAACTTGCAATGCCCCTTACAAGAGCCATGCAGTACAGCATATTACAAACATACGTCCCATTATTAGGGAGTTGGTCTCCCATAGTATTTGCTTATGCCTTGCAAGCAAAAGCTGACAAAAAATTAGGACGGAGCAACTTGCAATGCCCCTTACAAGAGCCATGCAGTACAGCATATTACAAACATAAGTCCCATTATTGGGGAGTGGGTCTCCCATAGTATTTGCTTACGCTTTCCAAGCAAAAGCTGCCAAAAATTAGGACGGAGCAACTTGCAATGCCCCTTATAAGAGCCATGCAGTACAGCATATTACAAACATAAGTCCCATTATTGGGTTGTGGGTGTCCCATAGCATTTGCTTATGCCTTGCAAGCAAAAGCTGCCAAAAATTAGGACGGAGCAACTTGCAATGCCCCTTACAAGAGCCATGCAGTACAGCATATTACAAACATAAGTCCCATTATTGGGGAGTGGGTGTCCCATAGTATTTGCTTATGCCTTGCAAGCAAAAGCTGCCAAAAATTAGGATGGAGCAACTTGCAATGCCCCTTACAAGAGCCATGCAGTACAGTATATTACAAACATAAGTCCCATTATTGGGGAGTGGGTCTCCCATAGTATTTGCTTACGCTTTCCAAGCAAAAGCTGCCAAAAATTAGGACGGAGCAACTTGCAATGCCCCTTATAAGAGCCATGCAGTACAGCATATTACAAACATAAGTCCCATTATTGGGTTGTGGGTGTCCCATAGCATTTGCTTATGCCTTGCAAGCAAAAGCTGCCAAAAATTAGGACGGAGCAACTTGCAATGCCCTTACAAGATCCATGCAGTACAGCATATTATAAACATAAGTCCCATTATTGGGGAGTGGGTCTCCCATAGTATTTGCTTACGCTTTCCAAGCAAAAGCTGCCAAAAATTAGGACGGAGCAACTTGCAATGCCCCTTATAAGAGCCATGCAGTACAGCATATTACAAACATAAGTCCCATTATTGGGTTGTGGGTGTCCCATAGCATTTGCTTATGCCTTGCAAGCAAAAGCTGCCAAAAATTAGGATGGAGCAACTTGCAATGCCCCTTACAAGAGCCATGCAGTACAGCATATTACAAACATAAGTCCCATTATTGGGGAGTGGGTGTCCCATAGTATTTGCTTATGCCTTGCAAGCAAAAGCTGCCAAAAATTAGGATGGAGCAACTTGCAATGCCCCTTACAAGAGCCATGCAGTACAGTATATTACAAACATAAGTCCCATTATTGGGGAGTGGGTCTCCCATAGTATTTGCTTATGCCTTGCAAGCAAAAGCTGCCAAAAATTAGGACGGAGCAACTTGCAATGCCCCTTACAAGAGCCATGCAGTACAGCATATTACAAACATAAGTCCCATTATTGGGGAGTAGGTCTCCCATAGTATTTGCTTATGCTTTCCAAGCAAAAGCTGCCAAAAATTAGGACGGAGCAACTTGCAATGCCCCTTATAAGAGCCATGCAGTACAGCATATTACAAACATAAGTCCCATTATTGGGGAGTGGGTGTCCCATAGTATTTGCTTATGCCTTGCAAGCAAAAGCTGCCAAAAATTAGGACGGAGCAACTTGCAATGCCCCTTACAAGAGCCATGCAGTACAGCATATTACAAACCTAAGTCCCATTATTGGGGAGTGGGTGTCCCATAGTATTTGCTTATGCCTTGCAAGCAAAAGCTGCCAAAAATTAGGATGGAGCAACTTGCAATGCCCCTTACAAGAGCCATGCAGTACAGTATATTACAAACATAAGTCCCATTATTGGGGAGTGGGTCTCCCATAGTATTTGCTTATGCTTTCCAAGCAAAAGCTGCCAAAAATTAGGACGGAGCAACTTGCAATGCCCCTTATAAGAGCCATGCAGTACAACATATTACAAACATAAGTCCCATTATTGGGGAGTGGGTGTCCCATAGTATTTACTTATGCCTTGCAAGCAAAAGCTGCCAAAAATAAGGACGGAGGAACTTGCAATGCTGGCACCCTGGTGGTATAGTGGTGGTGGAGGCTGAGGATAAGGAGAAGAAGATAAAACAGCCGAAACGAGGAAGAGTATACCCATGTGTGGGTGTGAAGCGGTGCATGTGAATACACCTCCCGAAATAACACAGTGGATTTGACTTTATGTTACTCTGCTGTCATTTGGTGGTGATGAGAAGTCTGGCCCAATCCAGCCCTTGTTCATTTTGATAAGGGTCAGCTTGTCAGCATTGTCAGTTGACAGGCGAGTGCACTTATCAGTTATAATTCCCCCAGCGGCACTAAAAACACGCTCCGATAACACGCTAGCGGCAGGGCAGGCCAGGACCTCCAAGGCGTACAGAGCGAGTTCATTCCAAGTGTCCAGCTTGGATACCCAATAATTAAAAGGCACAGAGGAATCACGGAGGACGCTGGTACGGTCAGCAAGGTACTCCCTCACCATCTTTTGAAACTTTCCACTCCTTGTGAGAGTACCCCGCTCCTCAGGGCCTGTAAGCTGGGCGGGTGTCAGAAAACTGTCCCAGAACGTTGACAGTGTTCCCCTGCCTCTGCTGGATTGGAGTTGCATCTCTCTCGCCTGTACGCCTTGGTTGGGCAACGAACTGTGACCTCTGCCGCTAGCGTGTTCAGATGGGAATTTTTTTAAGAGTTCTGCAGCAAGGGCCTTCTGGTACTGCCCCATTTTTGTAGACCTCTCCACCTCAGGAATAAGAGAGTGAAAGTTCTCCTTGTAGCGGGGGTCTACAAGTGTCACCAAATAGTAATGACTGTCACCCAACATTTTGACAACGCGAGGGTCACGGTTAAGGCAGCGTATCGTAAAGTCAGCCATGCGTGCCAGACTGGTAACGGGCAAGATTTCCGTGTCCTCACCAAGATGACGACTGACCATGCTCTCCTCCTCCTCCTCCTCTTCCTCCTCCCCCCTGTCCTCAGGCCACCCACGCTGAACCGACGGTATGACACTTGTACAGGTACTACCATCTACAACGCATGATAGCAGCTCCTGTTCTTCCTCCTCCTCCTCCTCCTCCTCCTCCTCTCCCTCATTGTCCCCCAATGCACGTTGGGATGAGATGAGGCTGGGCTGTGTGTAATCGCCCGCTACGGCTTCTTGATCCATCTCATCATACTCTGGCTGCAATGCCTCCTCTTTAATTCTCTGCAGAGAGCGTTGCAAAAGACAGACAAGTGGGATGCTGACACTAATGATGGCGTCATCGCCACTCACCATCTTGGTGGCCTCCTCAAAGTTTGTCAGGATGGTACATATGTCAGACATCCAGGTCCACTCCTGAGGTCTTATGTGTGGAGTCTGACCTGAATACGGCCTTGTTGCAGCTGGTACTCCACAACTGCTCTCTTCTGCTCACAAATCCTTTGCAACATGTGGAGGGTAGAGTTCCAACGTGTGGGGACATCACACACCAGTCGGTGTGCCGGAAGCTGCAAACGCTGCTGCAACACAGCAAGCGTGGCGGAAGCTGTAGCCGACTTGCGTAAATGAGCTGACAGGCGGCGTACTTTGACGAGCAGATCTGGCAACTCGGGGTATGATTTAAGAAACCGCTGAACCACGAGGTTAAGCACATGAGTCAGGCATGGTACGTGTGTGATCTCACCTCGCCTCAGAGCCGCCACCAGGTTACGGCCATTGTCACACACGACCATGCCGGGATGTAGGTTCAGTGGTCTCAGCCACAGATCTGCCTGCTCTTTCACAGCTGTCCACAACTCACAAGCAGTGTGAGGTTTATCACCTAAGCTTATGAGTTTCAGCACAGCCTGTTGCCGCTTGGCGGAGGCAGTACTGCAATGCTTCCAGCTTGTAACTGATGTGGTGATATCTGAGATGGAGGCTGAACATGAGGAGGAGGAGGAGGAGGAGGATGCGCAGGAGCTGTACACTGTGGGGGCAACTCTGACTGACATAGGGCCCACAATCCTCGGTGTGGGGAGGATGTGTTCCGTCCCAAGGTCCGACTGGGTCCCGGCTTCCACTATGTTTACCCAGTGTGCCGTCAAAGAGATGTACCGTCCCTGGCCACAAGCACTTGTCCACGTGTCCGTTGTCAGGTGGACTCTCCCAGTAACTGCGTTGTTGAGGGTACGGCAGATTCTTTGGGACACGTGCTTGTGTAGTGCGGGGATGGCACACCGGGCAAAATAGTGTCGGCTGGAGACCGAGTACCGAGGGACGGCCACCGCCATAAGATTGCGGAAGGATTCTGTCTCCACCAGCCTAAAAGGCAGCATTTCCAACGCAAGCAGTCGTGAAATGTGGGAATTTAGGACAGTGGCCTGTGGGGCGTTAGCTGCGAATTTCCGCTTTCGTTCAAAGGTTTGGGATATGGACAATTGAACGCTGCGGTGGGACGTGGACGTGGACGTTGATGCTGTTTCTTGAGAAACTGCCATAACAAGTGAAGACTGAGAGGAGGGGGCATCTTTACATGCAGTATGGACAGGGGATTGCCTTGCACACACAACAAGGGGTTCTATTGCACGCACAACAGTGGAAGAAGC
Organism: Phyllobates terribilis; assembly: GCF_046119375.1. Lineage (NCBI taxonomy): Eukaryota > Metazoa > Chordata > Amphibia > Anura > Dendrobatidae > Phyllobates > Phyllobates terribilis. The sequence goes on from NW_027362764.1 coordinate 83,922,166, forward strand.
AGTGGTGACACCCGCTGACACTGGTCGTGGACCCTGGGTTTCGCCCCACAAAGTCGGGTGCTTTGCTGCCATGTGCCTGATCATGCTGGTGGTGGTCAGGCTGGTAGTTTTGTCACCCCTGCTGATGCTGGCATGGCAGGTGGAACATATGGCCTTTCTGGGGTTATCAGCAGAGTCTTTAAAAAAATTCCAGACTCTGGAAGACCTACCGCTTGTACTGGCAACGTCCCTCATGTTGGTGTTACGGGGAACGATTGCCTGCCTTCTGTCTGCGGCCACCACACTGCTTCTTCCTGCCTGTTGGGGTACTCTGCCTCCCTCCCCCTGTGTGCTGCTGACCTCACTCTGCATGTCCTCGTTCCACGTTGGGTCATTTACTAGATCATCCACCACCTCCTCCTCTTCCACTTGCGCACCACGATCCGCCTCCTCACTTCCTGGCAATTGTGTCTCGTCATCGTCCACCTCTTGTGACAGATTGCCAACGTCGACTTCCTGTGGCTGTGGCTGTTCAAATATATGGGCATCGCAACATGGGATCTCCTCTTCCACCACTTCAAGCGTATCAGGCGAGGGGCCCAAATATGGAAATGGACCAGTGAACAGCTCTTCAGAGTGTCCAAGTGTGGGATCACTTGCTGTCTGACGACACTCGGCATGGTGGGAGGAAGGAGCATCAGGGTGAGGAGGAGTATGCGGTCGAGACTCACGGCTACTAAGAGTTGACCGTGTGGAAGACAGACCAGAGGTGGTGGTGCCCAGGTAACTGGAAGTATTATCTGCTATCCAATTAATAACCTGTTCACAATGATCAGTTCCCAATACTGGTGTTGTTCTGTGCTTCCCTAGTAATTCGGTCAAGAAGTGGGAGTGAGGAGATGTGGCTGTTGGTTGTGGCACATTTTCACCTTGGCCACGGCCCCGTCCTCTGCACGAACCATCACCAGAACGTCCACTTCCACGTCCCTTGCCACACGCCTTGCCCATTGTAAATGAAGTAAAATAGCTTACACTTGCACTATCAATGGAAAAAGGGTAATAAAGAGTAGATTAGAACCGTGGAAGAGGAAAACCACAGTTATTGTTTACTGGGGTGTACCACACTTTTTTAAATAGAGATATTTGCGGCTGAACAGTGAGCGACACACTCAAACTGCTTTTTTTTTAGATACCAAAGGCCCAAAACTGGATAGTACAGCGATTTGACCCGTGGAACTGCAAAACCACACTGGGATGTGGGGCCTACACAAGACTATTTTCAACAGATATATTTTTGTGTCACAACAGTCAGGAGACACTACTGATTTTCTTTACGGAAAAAACTACCAAAAGTTGAATAATAGAGATTTTTTACCGTGGGATGGCAAAACCACAGTTATTGTTTACTGGGGTATACCACACTTTTTTAAGTAGAGATATTTGCGGCTGAACAGTGAGCGACACACTCAAACTGCTTTTTTTTTAGATACCAATGGCCCAAAATTGGATAGTACAGCGATTTGACCTGTGGAACTGCGAAACCACACTGGGATGTCGGGCCTACACAAGACTATTTTCAACAGATATATTTTTGTGTCACAACAGTCAGGAGACACTACTGTTTTACTTAATGGAAAAAACTACCAAAAGCTGAATAATAGAGATTTTCTACCGTGGGATGGCAAAACCACAGTTATTGTTTACTGGGGTATACCACACTTTTTTAAATAGAGATATTTGAGGCTGAACAGTGAGCGACACACTCAAACTGCTTTTTTTTAGATACCAAAGGCCCAAAACTGGATAGTACAGCGATTTGACCCGTGGAACTGCGAAACCACACTGGGATGTCGGGCCTATACAAGACTATTTTCAACAGATATATTTTTGTGTCACAACAGTCAGGAGACACTACTGTTTTTCTTTACGGAAAAAACTACCAAAAGCTGAATAATAGAGATTTTTTACCGTGGGATGGCAAAACCACAGTTATTGTTTACTGGGGTATACCACACTTTTTTAAATAGAGATATTTGCGGCTGAACAGTGAGCGACACACTCAAACTGCTTTTTTTTTTAGATACCAAAGGCCCAAAACTGGATAGTACAGCGATTTGACCCGTGGAACTGCGAAACCACACAGGGATGTCGGGCCTACACAAGACTATTTTCAACAGATATATTTTTGTGTCACAACAGTCCGGAGACACTACTGTTTTTCTTTATGGAAAAAGCTACCAAAAGTTGAATAATAGAGATTTTTTACCGTGGGATGGCAAAACCACAGTTATTGTTTACTGGGGTATACCACACTTTTTTAAGTAGAGATATTTGCGGCTGAACAGTGAGCGACACACTCAAACTGCTTTTTTTTAGATACCAAAGGCCCAAAACTGGATAGTACAGCGATTTGACCCGTGGAACTGTGAAACCACACTGGGATGTCGGGCCTACACAAGACTATTTTCAACAGATATATTTTTGTGTCACAACAGTCAGGAGACACTACTGTTTTTCTTTACGGAAAAAAACTACCAAAAGCTAAATAATAGAGATTTTTTACCGTGGGATGGCAAAACCACAGTTATTGTTTACTGGGGTATACCACACTTTTTTAAATAGAGATATTTGCGGCTGAACAGTGAGCGACACACTCAAACTGCTTTTTTTTTAGATACCAAAGGCCCAAAACTGGATAGTACAGCGATTTGACCCGTGGAACTGCGAAACCACACAGGGATGTCGGGCCTACACAAGACTATTTTCAACAGATATATTTTTGTGTCACAACAGTCAGGAGACACTACTGTTTTTCTTTACGGAAAAAACTACCAAAAGTTGAATAATAGAGATTTTTTACCGTGGGATGGCAAAACCACAGTTATTGTTTACTGGGGTATACCACACTTTTTTAAAAAGAGATATTTGAGGCTGAACAGTGAGCGACACACTCAAACTGCTTTTTTTTAGATACCAAAGGCCCAAAACTGGATAGCACAGCGATTTGACCCGTGGAACTGCGAAACCACACTGGGATGTCGGGCCTACACAAGACTATTTTCAACAGATATATTTTTGTGTCACAACAGTCAGGAGACACTACTGTTTTTCTTTATGGAAAAAACTACCAAAAGTTGAATAATAGAGGTTTTCTACCGTGGGATGGCAAAACCACAGTTATTGTTTACTGGGGTATACCACACTTTTTTAAATAGAGATATTTGCGGCTGAACAGTGAGCGACACCCTCAAACTGCTTTTTTTTTAGATACCAAAGGCCCAAAACTGGATAGTACAGCGATTTGACCCGTGGAACTGCGAAACCACACAGGGATGTCGGGCCTACACAAGACTATTTTCAACAGATATATTTTTGTGTCACAACAGTCAGGAGACACTACTGTTTTTCTTTACGGAAAAAACTACCAAAAGTTGAATAATAGAGATTTTTTACCGTGGGATGGCAAAACCACAGTTATTGTTTACTGGGGTATACCACACTTTTTTAAAAAGAGATATTTGAGGCTGAACAGTGAGCGACACACTCAAACTGCTTTTTTTTAGATACCAAAGGCCCAAAACTGGATAGCACAGCGATTTGACCCGTGGAACTGCGAAACCACACTTGGATGTCGGGCCTACACAAGACTATTTTCAACAGATATATTTTTGTGTCACAACAGTCAGGAGATACTACTGTTTTTCTTTATGGAAAAAAACTACCAAAAGCTAAATAATAGAGATTTTTACCGTGGGATGGCAAAACCACAGTTATTGTTTACTGGGGTATACCACACTTTTTTAAATAGAGATATTTGCGGCTGAACAGTGAGCGACACCCTCAAACTGCTTTTTTTTTAGATACCAAAGGCCCAAAACTGGATAGTACAGCGATTTGACCCGTGGAACTGCGAAACCACACAGGGATGTCGGGCCTACACAAGACTATTTTCAACAGATATATTTTTGTGTCACAACAGTCAGGAGACACTACTGTTTTTCTTTACGGAAAAAACTACCAAAAGTTGAATAATAGAGATTTTTTACCGTGGGATGGCAAAACCACAGTTATTGTTTACTGGGGTATACCACACTTTTTTAAAAAGAGATATTTGAGGCTGAACAGTGAGCGACACACTCAAACTGCTTTTTTTTAGATACCAAAGGCCCAAAGCTGGATAGCACAGCGATTTGACCCGTGGAACTGCGAAACCACACTGGGATGTCGGGCCTACACAAGACTATTTTCAACAGATATATTTTTGTGTCACAACAGTCAGGAGACACTACTGTTTTTCTTTATGGAAAAAACTACCAAAAGTTGAATAATAGAGGTTTTCTACCGTGGGATGGCAAAACCACAGTTATTGTTTACTGGGGTATACCACACTTTTTTAAATAGAGATATTTGCGGCTGAACAGTGAGCGACACCCTCAAACTGCTTTTTTTTTAGATACCAAAGGCCCAAAACTGGATAGTACAGCGATTTGACCCGTGGAACTGCGAAACCACACAGGGATGTCGGGCCTACACAAGACTATTTTCAACAGATATATTTTTGTGTCACAACAGTCAGGAGACACTACTGTTTTTCTTTACGGAAAAAACTACCAAAAGTTGAATAATAGAGATTTTTTTACCGTGGGATGGCAAAACCACAGTTATTGTTTACTGGGGTATACCACACTTTTTTAAAAAGAGATATTTGAGGCTGAACAGTGAGCGACACACTCAAACTGCTTTTTTTTAGATACCAAAGGCCCAAAACTGGATAGCACAGCGATTTGACCCGTGGAACTGCGAAACCACACTTGGATGTCGGGCCTACACAAGACTATTTTCAACAGATATATTTTTCTGTCACAACAGTCAGGAGACACTACTGTTTTTCTTTACGGAAAAAACTACCAAAAGCTGAATAATAGAGATTTTTTACCGTGGGATGGCAAAACCACAGTTATTGTTTACTGGGGTATACCACACTTTTTTAAATAGAGATATTTGAGGCTGAACAGTGAGCGACACACTCAAACTGCTTTTTTTTATATACCAAAGGCCCAAAACTGGATAGTACAGCGATTTGACCCGTGGAACTGTGAAACCACACTGGGATGTCGGGCCTACACAAGACTATTTTCAACAGATATATTTTTGTGTCACAACAGTCAGGAGACACTACTGTTTTTCTTTACGGAAAATATACCAAAAGCTGAATAATAGAGATTTTTTACCATGGGATGGCAAAACCACAGTTATTGTTTACTGGGGTATACCAGACTTTTTTAAATATATAGATTTGCGGCTGAACAGTGAGCGACACACTCAAACTGTTTTTTTTTTAGATACCAATGGCCCAAAATGGATTATACAGAGGTTTGAACCGTGGAAGTGCAAAACAACACTTCTGTTTCTCTAGCCTACACCAGACTATTTTCAACAGTTATATTTGTGTCTGAAAAATCAGAGACACGCTTTTTTTTGGGGGGGGGACACACCAAAAGGTTAATAAGATGGGTATTTGTACAGTGTGAAGGAGGAAAAAAAAAGGAGGATTTAGATGAAAAAAAAAGGATTTTTCCTGGCCCCCGACACCTGGTGGTAAGTCCAGCAATTTCAGCAACAGGAGCACACAGGACTGTAATGCAGCGTTTGCTGGTATAACCACTGTGTCTCCTATACAGCCTGCCTGCCTGGTATCTGGGATGGATATTAGTCTTGTAAAGGACTGTTTGTTTGCTCTGGCAGCCTTTACTGACCCTACACTAACTATTTCGCAGTTTATATCTCTCCCTAAATCAGCAGCGCTGTCCCTACACTGTCTAATCCGGAGCGACTGTGTCCAAGATGGCAGCGCCCGGTTTTAAATACTCGAGGTGACGCTGTGCGGCCAGCCAATCACTGTAATGCCCACAACCAACATGGCTGCAGCATTACAGTGACTGGCTGGCAATCCCTGCATGTTCATTGGCTCTGTAAAGAGCGCCAAACGTGCAAGGCGGAGACCCGAGCTCCCGCCCGAGTAACCTGGAAATGCTCGGTGCTCGCCGAACATCCCGAGTAGCGTGATGCTCGGGCGAGTACCGAGCAGTGTCGAGCATGTTCGCTCAACACTATTTCTAACCCATTAGCCCTCGCTATGGCCTTTCTACAGTTAGCAAGATGTTGACCAGATTCAGACATTGACCATATTATTTTTTTTTGCCAAGCCAGCTCTTGTTTATGATGCAGATCTAGTGTTCAATCTGACATGTGTTCAAATCTATTGCATCGTGAATAGCAAAGATCAATCTGCAAATTGTCACCAATTTACAATTTAATCTTATGTACAGTGCCTTGAAAATGTATTCATACCCCGTGAACGTTTCCACATTTTTTCATGTTACATGCACTAACTTAAATGTATTTTATTTACATTTTATGTGATATAACAACACAAAGTAGCAAGTATTTGTGATGTGTAATAGAAATTATACATGGTTTTCTAAATATTTTAAAAACATAAATCTGAAAATTGTGGCGTGCATTTGTATTCAGCCCCCTGAAGTCACATAATTAGTAAATTGAGTCCACCTGTGTGAAACTTATTCTCAGTATAATTACAGCTGTTCTGTGAAGGCCTCAGAAGTTTGCTTGAGAACATAAGAGATCAAACAACATCATGAAAACCAAGGAACAGACCAGACAGGTCAGGGATAAAGTTGTGAAGAAGAGTAAAGCAGGGTTAGGTTATAAAAAAAATAGCCCAAGCTCTGAGCATCTCACGGAGCACTGTTCAATCCATCATCCAAAAATAGAAGGAGTATGGCACAACTGAAAACCTACCAAGACATGGCTGTCCAGCTAAACTTACATCCCAAAGAAGGAGAGCACTAATTACAGAAGCAACCAAGAGGCCCTTGGTCACTCTGGGGGGGGGGGGGGCGGAGGGGGGTTGCAGAGATCCACAGCTTAGGTGGGAGTATCTGTCCACAGGACAACTATTAGGGCATGGCCCCACTATAAGTATTTGGTCAGTATTCGGTCAGTATTTTTTCTCAGGAGTGGGAGCCAAAACCAGGTGAGGAACAATCAGAGAAAAGATATAATTGAAACAAGTGCATCAAATCTGCATTTATCACCCACTCCTAGTTTTGGCTCCCACTCCTGACAAAAAATACTGACCGAATATTGACGAAATACTGATAGTGGGGCCGTGGGCTTTGTTGTATACTCCACAAACCTGGCATTCATGGAAGAGTGGAAGAAAGCAAGCCATAAAAAGTCCAGTTTGCAAAAAGTCATATGAGGGACACAGCAAGCATATGGAAGAAGGTGCTCTGGTCAGATGACACCAAAGAAAAACTTTTTGTGCTAAGTGAAAAATGCTATATTTGATGCGAAACTAACACTATCAGCCAGAAAACATCATCCCCACCATCAAACATGGTTTTGGCAGCATCATGTTGTGGGGATGTTTTTCTTCAGCAGGCACAGGAAAGCTGGTCAGAGTTGATGGGAAGATGTTAAATACAGGACAACCCTGGAGGAAAACCTGATAGAGGCTGCAAAAACTTGAGACTGAAGGTTCACCTCCAGCAGGACACTGACTTTAAACATACTACCAGAGCTACGAAGGATGGTTTAGATCAAAGCATATTTATGTGTTTGAATGGCCCAGTCACAGTCCAGGCCTAAATCCCATCTGTGGCAAGATTTGGAAATTGCTGTTCACAGATGCAATCTCTCGGAGCTAAAGCTAGTTTGCAAAGAAGAATGGACAAACTTTTAAGCCTCTAGATGTGCTAAGCTGGTAGAGACATACCCAAAAAACTTGCAGCAGTAATGGAACCAAAAGGTGGTCCTACAAAGTATTCACTCAGGGGGGCTGAATAGAAAAGCACGTCGCAATTTTCAGATTTACATTTTAAAATATTTCGAAAACCATGTATCTTCTCCCATACACTTCACAAATACTTGCTACTTTGTGTTGGTACATCACATGAAATCCCAATAAAAACAATTTAGTTTGTGGGTGTAATGTCAGAAAATGTGGAAAAGTTCATGGGGTATGAATACTTTTTCAAGGCACTGTATTTGCTGTCTAGATAACAACCTCTAGAGACTAAGTGACTGCCTTAAAGGGAATCTATCAGCAGGTTTTGCTATCTCATCTGAGAGCAGCATAATGTAGGGAAAGAGACCCTGAATCCAACAGTGTATCACTTAATTTACTGGGTGCAGCGGCTCTGATCCAATTAGAGCTTTTAGATTTAGCAATAAAGCAGAGCTGAGAAAGCTAACCCCACCCACAGCACATCTAACCCTGCCACACCAGACTCTCCATATACAATGACTATAGACCCTGAGCGACCTGTCACAGGAGGCGGCGTGACAGACCCAGAGGCACTGCTGATGTATCCCAAAAATGATAATCTCTGGTAATGAAGCAATCATTACAAGTAAACAAAACCTCAGAGCTTGATAAGAGAGGCATTGCTGAAATCTGTGTTTTAACCATGACAGCATACTATCTTCAAATTACATAGCAAAAACGGGCAGACGGATTCCCTTTGATTCTCTAAAGCAGAGGTCCCCAACCTTTTTTGCACCAGGGACCGGCTTTAAGCAAGACCAGTTTTCCACGGCCCGGTGGGGGTGGGGGCGGGGCTTTGGTCATATGGGGGTGGGGTTATGGAGGGGTGGAGCTGTATGGGGAGGATGCTGGCGGGACCTCGGTGTACAGCGCTGCTAAGTAGCAGCATTGTACATTGAGCGTCAGTGTATACAGCGCTGCTGCTTAGCAGCGCTACACACTGAACACCGGTACCGGGAGCCGCGTCACTGAAGCCAGTCTGCTGCCCCAGCACGCCCCACATAACATGTTCTGCCGGGGGCGTGTCAGTGAGGAGAGCCTGCCGCCCCACCCCGTCAGGAACACACCATGCTGTGCAGGAGGGCCGCGTCACTAAGACCCGCACGACGCCCCACCCCGTCCTGCATAATGTTCTCTGCCGGGAGCTGCGAGCTGTCACGGCTATGGCAGAAAACATTATAAATCCACACAGAGCGAGCTCTGACCAGGCGCAGGGCCGCGGAGCTAGCTGTCAGCGGCGCCGCGGACCGGCTGAAAAACCCCAACGGCCCGGTCCTGGTCCGCGGACCGGCGGTTGGGGACCTCTGCTCTAAAGTATGACCAGCTACAACTTTATTGCTATTCATTTTATGTACATGACAACACTAGTGTAGTGCTCTCCAAGTCCAACCTACGTGAAGGTCTGTAGCTATAGAGGGAGCTGGGGGTACCCAGGAAATGGCGGATGAAGGGGTCAAAAAGGCTATCAGAATTATGAATTCTAGATGGGGGGGGGCAAAATTAGAGAATTTTCACTGGTTACACCGCTGCTGGGTCCATAGCTAGTGAAATCTCTATTCATTGACAACGTGAATAGCTTCATTTTTACATCCATTCCAATACACAGTAAATAAAAGTTAACCAATAAGTTAGTGTGTACTTCAAAATGGTTAAAAAAAAGTTATGGCTCTTGGATTGCGATGATGAATAAAAGAAAAAAGTTTTGTCCTGAAGGCACAAAATAGACCAGTCTTACAAGAGGACGTGTCACTTGCTAACAAAATGTAATGAAATAACTTATAAAAAATCGCTGAGCTCCACTGATTCTGCTGCTTTTTCTGTTTTGCGCTGCTTTGCTCCATTGTGGAGATATTCACATTTCTTGCTTTTGATGATCAATAGATGAAATCTCTGTTTGCAGCTCAACTATGCGTTTCTTCAGAGTCTTCTCTAGGGATGTGCACTTTCACCCTTCCCTCCCAGTCGCTACGAATCACAGCTTGGCAGCTGATCTAGCAGTCTCAGACACTGGCGAGCTGTGAATGGCAGCGTCTGGAAGAGATGGGGGACAGCACACGCCCCCGGAGAAAACTCTGAAGAAACGCTCAATTGGACCACAAGCAGAGATTTCACATACTGCGCACCAAGAGCAACAAATGAGAATATCTCTGCAATGGAGCGACGCAGTACAAAATAGAAAAAAACTGCAGAATCAGGAGAGTGTAGCATCGGCGTCTCTGCCCCGTACTAGGCAGAGACGCCGTCCCTCTCACCTCCCCGCTCCTGGCGCGGCGTCCTCCAGCGCTTCTCTCCCCGCTACTTCCGGCACGCGCTCCTTCCCCGGCAGTGTGCTTAGGGCGCGCGCGCGCGCGCTCCCCCTCTCTTAAAGGGACCGTGCGCGCCGTCCTAAGGAGTCCCCGGCCAATTGCCGGAGGACCTCCCATATATAAGGCACCTTCTCCAAAATGGAGGTGCCCGAGCAATGTTGTTGCAAAGCCTTCACTCTGCTTCAGTCCTCAGGTCCCGTTACCAGTTACCTGCCAGTCACCTGCCAGATTCCTGCTTGTTACCTGCCAGTCACCTGTCAGATTCCTGCCTGTTACCTGCCAGTCACCTGCCAGATTTCTGCTTGATACCTGCCTGATATCCGCTTACCTGCTTGCAAGCCTGCGGTCCGACGGTCTGCCTTCCGACACCTGTCAGTCTGTCTATGGACCAGCCTGCCCGCTCACCTGGGAGCGCTCACCTACTACCTGTCTGCTAGCCTACCTGGAGGCTCCGCCGTCACGTGCTGTGACTGTTAGAACCTTGCTGTTAGGTTTTTTTTCCTTTGCTGGTCACATGACCTTGTTGGCCTATTTAGTCCTGCTCCGCCCTTCTGGCTTTGCTGGACTTCATTGTATATCTACTTTCTAGCTAGCCTGTGCTCTGTATCTAACTCTGTTAGTTTGCTTGGTCTTCAGACCTCTATGTTCTATCTATTTTGTTTGTTCGTCTGTCTGCTACTATTTCTGTTAGGAGGTGTCCCATATTCCTCCCAGTCCTTAGTACTTGTAGGGATTCCCTCCCCACATCTATAGGTCTTCGTACAGACTAGATTAGGACTTTAGCAGGTCTGATCGCAGGATCAGGTTCCCTGTTACATCGTAGGGATTCAGCTGAGTCTCATAGTAGGGACAGATCTCCTCTCTTTCCTTAGCTTTGGTAGCAGAACATAACAGTAAGTCCAGCCAGCAAATTCTCTAAGGAAAGATTTTTCTGTTCCATCATGGTGTCGGTTCAGGATTTGGCTCATCGCCTGCAGGGACTCTCTCTGGAGGTGGCCGAGCTCCGTCAGCACGTGAGTAACTGTCCTGGAGCACATTTCTTGGAGCCTAAGGTATGTTTGCCGGATTTGTTTTTTGGTGAACACCGAGAATTTTTTTCATTTAAAAATGCTTGCTTATTGTATTTTCGTTTGAGACCTAAGTCCTCTGGGGATGAATCCCAGCGCGTAGGGTTCATAATGTCACTTTTGCGCAAAGAGCCTCAGGAATGGGCCTTTTCTTTGCAACCTAGTGATTCATGCTTCAGATCAGTGGATAGTTTTTTTTCTGCTTTGGGACTATTATATGATGATCCTGACCGTGTCGCATCAGCTGAGACTGAGTTGAGACGTCTAAAACAAGGATCGGGTAATGTGGAAAAATATTGTACACATTTTCGTCGTTGGTCCACTCAAACAGGGTGGAACGATTCTGCTCTGAAAAGTCTATTTCTTGCTGGGCTCAGTGAAAGGGTTAAAGACCTGCTAATTGCTTATCCTACACCTGAGGATTTGCAACAGGCTATGCAATTAGCTATACGGGTGGATAGAAGACTGCGTGCTAGGGTTAATGAGAGCAAATCCTCTGCTATGTCAGTTTCTGGTTATGATAATGTGTGTACTAACAGTGGTGAACCGATGGAGATTGGATCGGTGGCACCTCGCTCTCAAGAAAAAGACCGTCGTTTTTCGCAAGGCTTGTGTTTCTACTGCGGAAAATCTGGTCATTTGATTAAAGGCTGTGAGCTTCGTATGAAGAAAGAAAAAAAAATGGTCAGTCACGCCCGTATTGCCTGTTTAAATTCCAAGGGTATATTTTTAGCTGCTTCCACGATTGCTCAGGAAAAATTAATGGAATTTCGGGTGTTTGTTGATTGCGGGTCTACACTGAATGTAATTGATGGGGGATTCGTGGAAAAACTCAATTTAAAACCTGAACCTTTGTCATCCCCCATTGCTGTGGTTTCTGTGGATGGCTCCCCTTTGAAGAATATTACTCTCAAGGTCAGTGAATTTCCTCTCACTATTAATGGTGTTCACCATGAGAAATTGGATTTGGTAGTGTTGAATAACTTGCCTTCTCCAGTAATATTGGGTTTGCCCTGGTTAAAATTTCACAATCCTGTACTGGATTGGTCTACCAGTGAAATTAAATCCTGGAGCCATAAATGTTATGACAAGTGTTGTAACGGGCGTATTGCAGCTTTGGATAGGGGAGAATTGCCTGTTCCTATTCAGGATTTTTGGAGAGTTTTTTCTGAGAAGGAATCGCAGGTTTTGCCTCCCCATAGAGACTATGATTGTTCTATTGAATTTGTCCCTGGAGCGACTCTTCCTAAGAGTCGTTTATTTAACCTTACTATTCCTGAGAGGAAGGCTTTGGAGGAATACATACAGACAAGCTTGGCCGCCGGTCACATTAGGCCCTCTAAGTCTCCTGTGGCGGTTGGATTTTTTTTTGTAAAAAAAAAGGACGGCGGTTTACGTCCTTGTCTGGATTTTCGTGAGATTAACAAAATTACGGTACGCAATCCTTACCCACTGCCATTGATTCCTGATCTGTTTAACCAGTTATTGGGGGCCAAGTGGTTCTCTAAAATTGACCTTAAGGGGGCATACAATCTGTTGCGCATGAAGGAGGGTGATGAATGGAAGACTGCTTTTAACACTCCTGTGGGTCATTTTGAGAATCTGGTTATGCCTTTTGGTCTCACTAATGCTCCTGCATTTTTTCAGAATCTGATTAATGACATCCTTAGGCCTTTGATCGGTAAAAATGTGGTTGTGTATTTGGATGACATTTTGATTTATTCGCCAGATCTGGAGTCTCATTGGCGGAGCGTGCGTGAGGTATTACAGTTATTAATGGACAATTCGCTTTTTGCTAAGCTGGAGAAATGTGAGTTCGCTGTACAGAGAATTAGTTTTTTGGGCTACATTATCTCCAGCAAAGGTTTTGAGATGGATCCGGTTAAGGTTCAGGCTGTGCAGGAATGGCCTAGGCCTATTGGTTTGAAATCGATACAGAGGTTTTTGGGTTTCGCCAATTACTATAGAAAGTTCATAAAAAATTTTTCTAGTATTGTCAAACCTCTGACTGATCTCACCAGGAAAGGTGCTGATGCGGTTCAGTGGTCTTCTGAGGCCATTGAAGCTTTTGTGTATCTCAAGGAGAGGTTCACCTCTGCTCCCATCCTTATGCAGCCTGATGTTACTAGGCCGTTTTTGGTTGAGGTTGATGCTTCCTCTGTGGGGGTTGGCGCAGTATTGTCTCAGGATAACGGGGATGGATTACATCCCTGTGCCTTTTTTTCAAAAAAATTTTCGGAGACTGAATTGAATTACGATATTGGTAATCGGGAATTATTGGCTATTAAACTCGCATTTGAACACTGGCGCCACTTCTTGGAAGGTGCGGAATTTCCCGTTCAGGTTCTTACGGATCATAAAAATCTGATATATCTTGATGCTGCCAAGCGCCTGAATGCCCGTCAGGCTAGGTGGGCACTGTTTTTCTCGCGGTTTAATTTCTCCGTTACTTACATCCCTGGTACTAAGAATGTTAAGGCGGATGCCTTGTCTCGCAGTTTTTCTCCCATAGTCGGTGCTGAGAAAGAGGAAAACATTTTACAAGAAGGTGTTGTGATAGCTGCTTTAGACTCCGTTTTGGAAGATGAGATTCTTAAAGCTCAGGAGAATGCCCCATCTAACACTCCTCATGGGAGGTTGTTTGTGCCTGAGACCTTTAGGAGAGATTTGTTTGTTGAGTGTCACGAATCTCGGTTGGCAGGTCATCCCGGAATCTCTGAGACCAAGAGACTGGTGGGTCGCAGTTTTTGGTGGCCTGGTTGGCAGAAGGAAGTCATTAAGTGGGTGCGCCAATGTACTATATGTGCTAGATCTAAGTCCTCACATACTCCTGCTGCGGGGTTGCTTTGTCCTTTGGAGGTCCCCAGTGCTCCTTGGACACATTTGGCTATGGACTTTATAACTGACCTTCCCCCCTCTGAGGGTTTTACTGTCATCTGGGTGGTCGTGGACCCCTTTAGCAAGATGTGTCACTTGGTTCCCTTCGTCAAACTGCCCTGCGCTAAAACTCTCGCTAAGGCCTTTGTCAAGGAAATTGTCAGACTTCATGGCGTTCCTACTGACATTGTTTCTGATAGGGGTCCTCAGTTCGTGGCTCGTTTTTGGCGTGCCTTTTGTGACAGGTTGGGAATTCATTTGTCGTTTTCGTCCGGATATCATCCTGAATCTAATGGCCAGACAGAAAGGAAAAACCAGGATGTTGAGCAGTTCTTGCGTTGTTTTGTGGCAGACAATCAAGAGGGGTGGTCTGAGTTTCTGCCACTTGCCGAATTTGCTCTGAACAATCATACATCTTCTTCTGCTGGTTGTTCGCCTTTTTTTTGTTGTTCTGGGAGACATCCGTCGTTTGGGTCGTTCTCCAAGTTGGGATCTGCCGTGCCTGAGGAGGAGAATTTTTCCGGTGATTTGGAAAGAGTTTGGACGGATGTGCGTGGTAATCTTCAGGAGGCCAACAGAAAATCTAAAGACTACTTTGATAGGAAACGACAGGAGGTTTTGTTCGCTGTTGGTGACATGGTTTGGTTGTCCTCTAGGAATCTGCGGTTGAGGATTCCTTCTAAAAAATTGGGTCCCAAGTTTGTAGGGCCCTTTAAGGTGCTTCAGGTTGTCAACCAATCTGCTGTTAGGTTGGAGGTTCCTACCTCCTGGAGAATTAATCCGGTCTTTCATGTCTCTCTGTTAAAAAAAGCTGTTGTGTCGGATGGTGACGCCTCTGCCTCTGTTCCTCCGGTGGTGGAGGACGGGGAATATGAAATTTCTCGCATCCTTGACTCTAGACGGTATAGAGGTAGTTTGCAGTATCTTGTGGCCTGGAAAGGTTTCGGACCCGAGGATAACTCTTGGGTGAGGTCAGATGATGTTTCCGCGTCCAGACTTATCAGAGCGTTTCACAGGAGATTTCCTGATAAGCCTGGTCCTAGGGGATCCGGAGGATCCTCTTAGAAGGGGGGGTACTGTTAGAACCTTGCTGTTAGGTTTTTTTTCCTTTGCTGGTCACATGACCTTGTTGGCCTATTTAGTCCTGCTCCGCCCTTCTGGCTTTGCTGGACTTCATTGTATATCTACTTTCTAGCTAGCCTGTGCTCTGTATCTAACTCTGTTAGTTTGCTTGGTCTTCGGACCTCTATGTTCTATCTATTTTGTTTGTTCGTCTGTCTGCTACTATTTCTGTTAGGAGGTGTCCCATATTCCTCCCAGTCCTTAGTACTTGTAGGGATTCCCTCCCCACATCTATAGGTCTTCGTACAGACTAGATTAGGACTTTAGCAGGTCTGATCGCAGGATCAGGTTCCCTGTTACATCGTAGGGATTCAGCTGAGTCTCATAGTAGGGACAGATCTCCTCTCTTTCCTTAGCTTTGGTAGCAGAACATAACAGTGACCACCTGCCTGTCCAGAGACTCTTGCCCGCTCACCTGGGAGCGCTCACCTGCTACCTGCCTGCTAGCCTACCTGGAGGCTCCGCCGTCACGTGCTGTGACCACCTGCCTGTCCAGAGACTCTTGCCCGCTCACCTGGGAGAGTCCACCTGCTACCTGCCTGCTAGCCTACCTGGAGGCTCCGCTGTCACGTGCTGTGACCACCTGCCTGTCCAGAGACTCTTGCCCGCTCACCTGGGAGCGTCCACCTGCTACCTGCCTGCTAGCCTACCTGGAGGCTCTGCCGTCACTTGCCGTGACCACCCGCCTGTCAAGAGACTGTCCCCGTCACTTGCCGTGACCTCCTGCCCTTCTACCCAGAGACAGTCCCCGTCACTAGCCGTGACTACCTGCCCGCCTTCCCTGGGAGCCACCCGCTTCCTTACAAGGACTGCCCCCTTGTATAGTTGCTCAGAGGTTCCACCTCCCAGACCCGTTACAGTTTGCTCGGGCCATGGAACCCGGTGGTCCCCAGATCTCCGATCTACACCAGGAAGTCTTACGTCAGAAAACTCAGCAGGAGGTGGTACTGTCCTATCTACGGTCCGTTAACTCTCGTCTAGGCGCATTGTGTGACTCGTCTTTGTCTACCTCTGGTCCAGCCGTGCCCATTCCTGCGGTACCGCAATCCAGTCCCTTCATGGTACCCGACTATGGACCTCGGCTTCTGGCACCTCCACGCTTTGCCGGCGAACCTACTTTAGCTCGGGGTTTCATAAACCAGTGCACCCTGCACTTTGAGCTATTGGCATACCAGTTCATCTCCGACCGGGCCAAGGTAGCCTTCATCATGTCCCATCTCACTGGGGAGGCACTGGCATGGCTAAATCCCCTGTGGGAGAGAGGGGATCCCCTGGTGTCCGACCTGCCGTCTTTCCTCGCTGCTTTCCGGAAAGTCTTCGATGAACCTGGACGGAAAACCTCTTCTGCCTCCTGTCTGCTACGTCTCCGCCAAGGGAGTCTCACCGTGGGCCAATATGCCATACGGTTCCGCACCCTCGCTTCTGAGCTTGCCTGGGAAAATGAGGCTCTGGTGTCCGTCTTCTGGGAGGGTCTTTCCGGTCGGATTAAGGACGAGTTAGCTGGTCGGGACATTCCTACCACTCTGGATGACCTGGTGTCACTAGCTACCCGGATTGGCATCTGGTTCCAAGAACGTGCCAAAGAGACTGCCTGGGAGAAAGACTTTTCTTGCTTTGCTCCTACTTCCCTGAGACCTGCCTCTCAACCAGTCACTCCGCGGGCGCTCTCGCCTGAACCTATGCAGATCGACCAGACCAAGATGGTCAGATCTCGCCAAGAATCTCGCCGAGCCGAGGGAAGCTGTTTCTATTGTGGCAGTGTGGAGCACTTCATCCGTTCCTGCCCAGAAAAGCCAGGAAACGCCAGTGTCTAGGACCGCTCGGAGAGGTCGTCCTAGACAAAAGTAAGCCCTCTCCGTCTCTGACTTTACCGGTCTCTATTGCTTGGGGAGAAAACCGTCACTTTGAACTCGCCCACCTGGATTCTGGAGCTGCTGGAAACCTCATCTCCCAGTCTCTGGTAGAGAGATACCGTATTCCCACCAAGTCCCTGGCTGAACCATTGTCAGTCGCCTCCGTGGATGGAAGACTTCTCTCGGAGACCCTCCTGCTCGTCACTGAACCCATAACCCTGCAGGTGGGAATGCTGCACTCTGCGGAAATCTCATTCCATGTGCTGTCCGGACTTTCTCACTCCCTGTTGCTAGGTCTACCTTGGCTCCAGACACACGAACCCGTATTGAACTGGCGATCCGGTGAAGTACTCCGATGGGGTCCAGACTGCCATAGAATCTGCCTGGTTCCGGTCCGCCCAGCTCGCCCTTCGCCTACTCCAGCTAATTTACCAGGTCTCCCGGCTCCTTACTGGCCCTATGCGGACGTCTTCGGTAAGAAGGAAGCAGAGACGTTGCCACCCCATAGGCCATATGACTGCCCGATCGACCTGGTACCTGGCACCACTCCTCCCCGTGGGCGTATCTACCCATTGTCTGCAGCCGAGACCCGGGCCATGTCTGAGTACATTGAAGAGAATCTGGCTAGGGGATTTATCCGAAAATCTACCTCCCCGGCTGGAGCCGGATTCTTCTTTGTCAAAAAGAAAGACGGCTCGCTACGTCCCTGTATTGACTACAGAGGACTCAATCTCATCACAGTAAAAAACAAATACCCCCTGCCGCTCATCTCCGAATTGTTTGACCGTCTCAAGGGCGCCAGGATCTTCTCCAAGCTGGATCTACGAGGAGCATATAACCTGGTCCGTATCCGTCAAGGAGACGAGTGGAAGACGGCATTCAATACCCGGGACGGTCACTATGAGTACCTTGTGATGCCCTTCGGTCTCTGTAATGCTCCCGCTGTCTTTTAAGAACTAGTCAACGACATCTTCCGTGACCTCCTGTACTCCT
Source organism: Phyllobates terribilis (assembly GCF_046119375.1). Classification (NCBI taxonomy): domain Eukaryota; kingdom Metazoa; phylum Chordata; class Amphibia; order Anura; family Dendrobatidae; genus Phyllobates; species Phyllobates terribilis. The sequence continues at coordinate 83,940,215 of NW_027362764.1, forward strand.
GCGTAGTGGTATACCCGGACGATATCTTGGTCTTCTCTCCGGATCTCCCCACACACCGAAGGGATGTTCGTCAGGTCCTGCTTAGGCTTCGGCAGAACCACCTCTATGCCAAATATGAGAAGTGCCTCTTCGACCAGACCTCCCTACCGTTCTTGGGCTATGTCATCTCCCAGACAGGTCTGCAAATGGATCCCGAGAAGCTCTCTTCCGTTCTAAAATGGCCTCGTCCTGAAGGTTTGAAGGCGATACAGCGATTCCTGGGCTTCGCTAATTACTATCGTCTTTTCATCCCACACTTCTCGTCTCGGACTGCTCCCATATCTGCACTTACCCGTAAGGGGGCTAATCCCAGGACATGGTCGCCTGAAGCCGAGGAGGCCTTCCTTTCCTTAAAGAAAGCCTTCGCCTCTGCTCCCGTCCTGCACCGTCCGGACTGTAATAAACAATTCTACCTGGAGGTTGATGCCTCCTCCTCCTCCTCCGGAGCGGTACTCACCCAAAAATCTTCTACCGGGAGAATGGTAACCTGCGGCTTCTTCTCCAAAATCTTCTCCTCGTCTGAGCGCAACTACTCCATAGGAGACCGTGAATTGCTAGCCATCAAATTGGCACTGGGGGAGTGGCGCTATCTGCTTGAAGGGGCTCTCTACCCGGTAATTATCTACACGGATCACAAAAACCTGGCATATCTCCAAAATGCCCAGAGACTCAATCCTCGCCAGGCCCGGTGGTCGTTGTTTTTTGCCCGCTTCGACTTCATTCTTCATTTCCGTCCGGCGGACAAGAACGTCAAAGCTGATGCCTTGTCCCGGTCCTTCCTGTCCTCCGATCAAGAGGAGGAGCCTATGCACATCATCGACTCCTCCAAGGTGATGAATGTGGCCCCCTTGGATCTGACTCGTCTCCCACCCGGTAAGACGTTTGTGTTAGAACCTTGCTGTTAGTTTTTTTTTCCTTTGCTGGTCACATGACCTTGTTGGCCTATTTAGTCCTGCTCCGCCCTTCTGGCTTTGCTGGACTTCATTGTATATCTACTTTCTAGCTAGCCTGTGCGCTGTATCTAACTCTGTTAGTTTGCTTGGTCTACGGACCTTTATGTTCTATCTATTTTGTTTGTTCGTCTGTCTGCTACTATTTCTGTTAGGAGGTGTCCCATATTCCTCCCAGTCCTTAGTACTTGTAGGGATTCCCTCCCCACATCTATAGGTCTCCGTACAGACTAGATTAGGACTTTAGCAGGTCTGATCGCAGGATCAGGTTCCCTGTTACATCGTAGGGATTCAGCTGAGTCCTATAGTAGGGACAGATCTCCTCTCTTTCCTTAGCTTTGGTAGCAGAACATAACAGTAAGTCCAGCCAGCAAATTCTCTAAGGAAAGATTTTTCTGTTCCATCATGGTGTCGGTTCAGGATTTGGCTCATCGGCTGCAGGGACTCTCTCTGGAGGTGGCCGAGCTCCGTCAGCACGTGAGTAACTGTCCTGGAGCACATTTCTTGGAGCCTAAGGTATGTTTGCCGGATTTATTTTTTGGTGAACACCGAGAATTTTTTTCATTTAAAAATGCTTGCTTATTGTATTTTCGTTTGAGACCTAAGTCCTCTGGGGATGAATCCCAGCGCGTAGGGTTCATAATGTCACTTTTGCGCAAAGAGCCTCAGGAGTGGGCCTTTTCTTTGCAACCTAGTGATTCATGCTTCAGATCAGTGGATAGTTTTTTTTCTGCTTTGGGACTATTATATGATGATCCTGACAGTGTCGCATCAGCTGAGACTGAGTTGAGACGTTTAAAACAAGGATCGGGTAATGTGGAAAAATATTGTACACATTTTCGTCGTTGGTCCACTCAAACAGGGTGGAACGATTCTGCTCTGAAAAGTCTATTTCTTGCTGGGCTCAGTGAAAGGGTTAAAGACCTGCTAATTGCTTATCCTACACCTGAGGATTTGCAACAGGCTATGCAATTAGCTATACGGGTGGATAGAAGACTGCGTGCTAGGGTTAATGAGAGCAAATCCTCTGCTATGTCAGTTTCTGGTTATGATAATGTGTGTATTAACAGTGGTGAACCGATGGAGATTGGATCGGTGGCACCTCGCTCTCAAGAAAAAGACCGTCATTTTTCGGAAGGCTTGTGTTTCTATTGCGGAAAATCTGGTCATTTGATTAAAGGCTGTGAGCTTCGTATGAAGAAAGAAAAAAAAATGGTCAGTCACGCCCGTATTGCCTGTTTAAATTCCAAGGGTGTATTTTTAGCTGCTTCCACGATTGCTCAGAAAAAATTGATGGAATTTCAGGTGTTTGTTGATTGCGGGTCTACACTGAATGTTATTGATGGGGGATTCGTGGAAAAACTCAATTTAAAACCTGAACCTTTATCATCCCCCATTGCTGTGGTTTCTGTGGATGGCTCCCCTTTGAAGAATATTACTCTCAAGGTCAGTGAATTTCCTCTCACTATTAATGGTGTTCACCATGAGAAATTGGATTTGGTAGTGTTGAATAACTTGCCTTCTCCAGTAATATTGGGTTTGCCCTGGTTAAAATTTCACAATCCTGTACTGGATTGGTCTACCAGTGAAATTAAATCCTGGAGCCATAAATGTTATGACAAGTGTTGTAACGGGGGTATTGCAGCTTTGGATAGGGGAGAATTGCCTGTTCCTATTCAGGATTTTTGGAGAGTTTTTTCTGAGAAAGAATCGCAGGTTTTGCCTCCCCATAGAGACTATGATTGTTCTATTGAATTTGTCCCTGGAGCGACTCTTCCTAAGAGTCGTTTATTTAACCTTACTATTCCTGAGAGGAAGGCTTTGGAGGAATACATACAGACAAGCTTGGCCGCCGGTCACATTAGGCCCTCTAAGTCTCCTGTGGCGGTTGGATTGTTTTTTGTAAAAAAAAAGGACGGCGGTTTACGTCCTTGTCTGGATTTTCGTGAGATTAACAAAATTACGGTACGCAATCCTTACCCACTGCCATTGATTCCTGATCTGTTTAACCAGTTATTGGGGGCCAAGTGGTTCTCTAAAATTGACCTTAAGGGGGCATACAATCTGTTGCGCATGAAGGAGGGTGATGAATGGAAGACTGCTTTTAACACTCCTGTGGGTCATTTTGAGAATCTGGTTATGCCTTTTGGTCTTACTAATGCTCCTGCATTTTTTCAGAATCTGATTAATGACATCCTTAGACCTTTGATCGGTAAAAATGTGGTTGTGTATTTGGATGACATTTTGATTTATTCGCCAGATCTGGAGTCTCATTGGCGGAGCGTGCGTGAGGTATTACAGTTATTAATGGACAATTCGCTTTTTGCTAAGCTGGAGAAATGTGAGTTCGCTGTACAGAGAATTAGTTTTTTGGGCTACATTATCTCCAGCAAAGGTTTTGAGATGGATCCGGTTAAGGTTCAGGCTGTGCAGGAATGGCCTAGGCCTATTGGTTTGAAATCGATACAGAGGTTTTTGGGTTTCGCCAATTACTATAGAAAGTTCATAAAAAATTTTTCTAGTATTGTCAAACCTCTGACTGATCTCACCAGGAAAGGTGCTGATGCGGTTCAGTGGTCTTCTGAGGCCATTGAAGCTTTTGTGTATCTCAAGGAGAGGTTCACCTCTGCTCCCATCCTTATGCAGCCTGATGTTACTAGGCCGTTTTTGGTTGAGGTTGATGCTTCCTCTGTGGGGGTTGGCGCAGTATTGTCTCAGGATAACGGGGATGGATTACATCCCTGTGCCTTTTTTTCAAAAAAATTTTCGGAGACTGAATTGAATTACGATATTGGTAATCGGGAATTATTGGCTATTAAACTCGCATTTGAACACTGGCGCCACTTCTTGGAAGGTGCGGAATTTCCCGTTCAGGTTCTTACGGATCATAAAAATCTGATATATCTTGATGCTGCCAAGCGCCTGAATGCCCGTCAGGCTAGGTGGGCACTGTTTTTCTCGCGGTTTAATTTCTCCGTTACTTACATCCCTGGTACTAAGAATGTTAAGGCGGATGCCTTGTCTCGCAGTTTTTCTCCCATAGTCGGTGCTGAGAAAGAGGAAAACATTTTACAAGAAGGTGTTGTGATAGCTGCTTTAGACTCCGTTTTGGAAGATGAGATTCTTAAAGCTGAGGAGAATGCCCCATCTAACACTCCTCATGGGAGGTTGTTTGTGCCTGGGACCTTTAGGAGAGATTTGTTTGTTGAGTGTCACGAATCTCGGTTGGCAGGTCATCCCGGAATCTCTGAGACCAAGAGACTGGTGGGTCGCAGTTTTTGGTGGCCTGGATGGCAGAAGGAAGTCATTAAGTGGGTGCGCCAATGTACTATATGTGCTAGATCTAAGTCCTCACATACTCCTGCTGCGGGGTTGCTTTGTCCTTTGGAGGTCCCCAGTGCTCCTTGGACACATTTGGCTATGGACTTTATAACTGACCTTCCCCCCTCTGAGGGTTTTAATGTCATCTGGGTGGTCGTGGACCGTTTTAGCAAGATGTGTCACTTGGTTCCCTTCGTCAAACTGCCCTGCGCTAAAACTCTCGCTAAGGCCTTTGTCAAGGAAATTGTCAGACTTCATGGCGTTCCTACTGACATTGTTTCTGATAGGGGTCCTCAGTTCGTGGCTCGTTTTTGGCGTGCCTTTTGTGACAGGTTGGGAATTCATTTGTCGTTTTCGTCCGGATATCATCCTGAATCTAATGGCCAGACAGAAAGGAAAAACCAGGATGTTGAGCAGTTCTTGCGTTGTTTTGTGGCAGACAATCAAGAGGGGTGGTCTGAGTTTCTGCCACTTGCCGAATTTGCTCTGAACAATCATACATCTTCTTCTGCTGGTTGTTCGCCTTTTTTTTGTTGTTCTGGGAGACATCCGTCGTTTGGGTCGTTCTCCAAGTTGGGATCTGCCGTGCCTGAGGAGGAGAATTTTTCCGGTGATTTGGAAAGAGTTTGGACGGATGTGCGTGGTAATCTTCAGGAGGCCAACAGAAAATCTAAAGACTACTTTGATAGGAAACGACAGGAGGTTTTGTTCGCTGTTGGTGACATGGTTTGGTTGTCCTCTAGGAATCTGCGGTTGAGGATTCCTTCTAAGAAATTGGGTCCGAAGTTTGTAGGGCCCTTTAAGGTGCTTCAGGTTGTCAACCAATCTGCTGTTAGGTTGGAGGTTCCTACCTCCTGGAGAATTAATCCGGTCTTTCATGTCTCTCTGTTAAAAAAAGCTGTTGTGTCGGATGGTGACGCCTCTGCCTCTGTTCCTCCGGTGGTGGAGGACGGGGAATATGAAATTTCTCGCATCCTTGACTCTAGACGGTATAGAGGTAGTTTGCAGTATCTTGTGGCCTGGAAAGGTTTCGGACCCGAGGATAACTCTTGGGTGAGGTCAGATGATGTTTCCGCGTCCAGACTTATCAGAGCGTTTCACAGGAGATTTCCTGATAAGCCTGGTCCTAGGGGATCCGGAGGATCCTCTTAGAAGGGGGGGTACTGTTAGAACCTTGCTGTTAGGTTTTTTTTCCTTTGCTGGTCACATGACCTTGTTGGACTATTTAGTCCTGCTCTGCCCTTCTGGCTTTGCTGGACTTCATTGTATATCTACTTTCTAGCTAGCCTGTGCTCTGTATCTAACTCTGTTAGTTTGCTTGGTCTACGGACCTCTATGTTCTATCTATTTTGTTTGTTCGTCTGTCTGCTACTATTTCTGTTAGGAGGTGTCCCATATTCCTCCCAGTCCTTAGTACTTGTAGGGATTCCCTCCCCACATCTATAGGTCTCCGTACAGACTAGATTAGGACTTTAGCAGGTCTGATCGCAGGATCAGGTTCCCTGTTACATCGTAGGGATTCAGCTGAGTCCTATAATAGGGACAGATCTCCTCTCTTTCCTTAGCTTTGGTAGCAGAACATAACAGTTTGTAGCTGTACCAGATCGGGAGAGGGTTCTTCGCTGGGGACATTCTTCTAAACTAGCTGGCCATGCTGGCCAAAAGAAGAACTTCCAACTCATTACCCGGCATTACTGGTGGCCTACCCTGCGTAAGGACGTGGTAGACTTCGTCACGGCCTGCTCATCCTGTGCCCGTAACAAAGTTCCCAGACATCTACCAGCCGGCCATCTCCTGCCCCTTCCCGTACCTGCTGCTCCTTGGCAGCACATTGCTATGGACTTTATCACCGATCTTCCTATTTCTGCCGGTTGTACAGTCATTTGGGTTGTCGCTGACCGCTTTTCTAAGATGGCCCACTTCATTCCCCTGCCTGGCCTCCCATCTGCACCCGAGCTGGCTAAAGACTTTATCCCCCACATCTTCCGTCTCCATGGCCTGCCCCTCCACATCGTGTCGGATCGTGGGGTTCAGTTCACCTCACGCTTCTGGAGAGCCACATGTAAGCTGCTAGACATCACCCTAGACTTCTCCTCCGCTTACCACCCACAGTCCAATGGTCAAGTGGAGCGGATCAATCAGATCCTGACCAGTTACCTCCGGCACTTCGTTAATACACACCATTCGGACTGGGTGGATCTCCTACCATGGGCCGAGTTCTCTTACAATAACCATGAGAGCGAATCCTCTTCCAAATCCCCGTTCTTTATAGTCGGTGGCCAACATCCCCGGATTCCACTTCCTGTCTCCGTTTCTGTGGACAACCCTGCTGCGGAGTCTCTTGTCAGCGAATTTTCTACTATTTGGGAGAGTACCAGGTCCGCTCTTCTTCTGTCCTCTGAGCGGATGAAGAGATATGCTGATAAGAGACGTCTGGATCCGCCTCAATTCCGTCCGGGAGACAAGGTTTGGCTCTCGTCCAAACATGTGCGGCTCAAAGTACCCTCCTTCAAGTTGGGCCCTCGATTCATTGGTCCCTTCGAAGTCCTTAGGCAAATTAACCCTGTGGCCTACAAATTAAAACTCCCGGCCACCCTACGGATTCCCAACTCCTTCCACGTATCTCTCCTCAAACCCGTTGTCTTTAACTCTTTTTCCAATAATTCATGTGCCCCTCCTGCTCCGGTTTCCGCTGATGACGTCCTTGAGGTAGAGAGTATTCTGGCCTCCAAGAGGGTAAGAGGAAAAACCTTTTTTCTGGTAGATTGGAAGGGGTTTGGTCCTGAGGAGAGAACTTGGGAACCCAGGGAGAACATCAACGCCCCGCTTCTCCTTGAAAAATTTCTTTCTGGCCAAAAAAAGAGGGGGCCTAAAGGGGGGGGTACTGTAGCATCGACGTCTCTGCCCCGTACAAGGCAGAGACGCCGTCCCTCTCACCTCCCCGCTCCTGGCGTGGCGTCCTCCAGCGCTTCTCTCCCCGCTACTTCCGGCACGCGCTCCTTCCCTGGCAGTGTGCTTAGGGCGCGCGCGCGCTCCCCCTCTCTTAAAGGGACCGCGCGCGCCGTCCTAAGGAGTCCCCGGCCAATTGCCGGAGGACCTCCCATATATAAGGCACCTCCTCCAAAATGGAGGTGCCCGAGCAATGTTGTTGCAAAGCCTTCACTCTGCTTCAGCCCTCAGGTCCCGTTACCAGTTACCTGCCAGTCACCTGCCAGATTCCTGCTTGTTACCTGCCAGTCACCTGTCAGATTCCTGCCTGTTACCTGCCAGTCACCTGCCAGATTCCTGCTTGATACCTGCCTGATATCCGCTTACCTGCTTGCAAGCCTGCGGTCCGACGGTCTGCCTTCCGACACCTGTCAGTCTGTCTATGGACCAGCCTGCCCGCTCACCTGGGAGCGCTCACCTACTACCTGTCTGCTAGCCTACCTGGAGGCTCCGCCGTCACGTGCTGTGACCACCTGCCTGTCCAGAGACTCTTGCCCGCTCACCTGGGAGCGCTCACCTGCTACCTGCCTGCTAGCCTACCTGGAGGCTCCGCCGTCACGTGCTGTGACCACCTGCCTGTCCAGAGACTCTTGCCCGCTCACCTGGGAGCGTCCACCTGCTACCTGCCTGCTAGCCTACCTGGAGGCTCCGCCGTCACGTGCTGTGACCACCTGCCTGTCCAGAGACTCTTGCCCGCTCACCTGGGAGCATCCACCTGCTACCTGCCTGCTAGCCTACCTGGAGGCTCTGCCGTCACTTGCCGTGACCACCCGCCTGTCAAGAGACTGTCCTCGTCACTTGCCGTGACCTCCTGCCCTTCTACCCAGAGACTGTCCCCGTCACTAGCCGTGACTACCTGCCCGCCTTCCCTGGGAGCCACCCGCTTCCTTACAAGGACTGCCCCCTTGTATAGTTGCTCAGAGGTTCCACCTCCCAGACCCGTTACAGTTTGCTCGGGCCATGGAACCCGGTGGTCCCCAGATCTCCGATCTACACCAGGAAGTCTTACGTCAGAAAACTCAGCAGGAGGTGGTACTGTCCTATCTACGGTCCGTTAACTCTCGTCTAGGCGCATTGTGTGACTCGTCTTTGTCTACCTCTGGTCCAGCCGTGCCCATTCCTGCGGTACCGCAATCCAGTCCCTTCATGGTACCCGACTATGGACCTCGGCTTCTGGCACCTCCACGCTTTGCCGGCGAACCTACTTTAGCTCGGGGTTTCATAAACCAGTGCACCCTGCACTTTGAGCTATTGGCATACCAGTTCATCTCCGACCGGGCCAAGGTGGCCTTCATCATGTCCCATCTCACTGGGGAGGCACTGGCATGGCTAAATCCCCTGTGGGAGAGAGGGGATCCCCTGGTGTCCGACCTGCCGTCTTTCCTCGCTGCTTTCCGGAAAGTCTTCGATGAACCTGGACGGAAAACCTCTTCTGCCTCCTGTCTGCTACGTCTTCGCCAAGGGAGTCTCACCGTGGGCCAATATGCCATACGGTTCCGCACCCTCGCTTCTGAGCTTGCCTGGGAAAATGAGGCTCTGGTGTCCGTCTTCTGGGAGGGTCTTTCCGGTCGGATTAAGGACGAGTTAGCTGGTCGGGACATTCCTACCACTCTGGATGACCTGGTGTCACTAGCTACCCGGATTGGCATCTGGTTCCAAGAACGTGCCAAAGAGACTGCCTGGGAGAAAGACTTTTCTTGCTCTGCTCCTACTTCCCTGAGACCTGCCTCTCAACCAGTCACTCCGCGGGCGCTCTCGCCTGAACCTATGCAGATCGACCAGACCAAGATGGTCAGATCTCGCCAAGAATCTCGCCGAGCCGAGGGAAGCTGTTTCTATTGTGGCAGTGTGGAGCACTTCATCCGTTCCTGCCCAGAAAAGCCAGGAAACGCCAGTGTCTAGGACCGCTCGGAGAGGTCGTCCTAGACAAAAGTAAGCCCTCTCCGTCTCTGACTTTACCGGTCTCTATTGCTTGGGGAGAAAACCGTCACTTTGAACTCGCCCACCTGTATTCTGGAGCTGCTGGAAACCTCATCTCCCAGTCTCTGGTAGAGAGATACCGTATTCCCACCAAGTCCCTGGCTGAACCATTGTCAGTCGCCTCCGTGGATGGAAGACTTCTCTCGGAGACCCTCCTGCTCGTCACTGAACCCATAACCCTGCAGGTGGGAATGCTGCACTCTGCGGAAATCTCATTCCATGTGCTGTCCGGACTTTCTCACTCCCTGTTGCTAGGTCTACCTTGGCTCCAGACACACGAACCCGTATTGAACTGGCGATCCGGTGAAGTACTCCGATGGGGTCCAGACTGCCATAGGACCTGCCTGGTTCTGGTCCGCCCAGCTCGCCCTTCGCCTACTCCAGCTAATTTACCAGGTCTCCCGGCTCCTTACTGGCCCTATGCGGACGTCTTCGGTAAGAAGGAAGCAGAGACGTTGCCACCCCATAGGCCATATGACTGCCCGATCGACCTGGTACCTGGCACCACTCCTCCCCGTGGGCGTATCTACCCATTGTCTGCAGCCGAGACCCGGGCCATGTATGAGTACATTGAAGAGAATCTGGCTAGGGGATTTATCCGAAAATCTACCTCCCCGGCTGGAGCCGGATTCTTCTTTGTCAAAAAGAAAGACGGCTCGCTACGTCCCTGTATTGACTACAGAGGACTCAATCTCATCACAGTAAAAAACAAATACCCCCTGCCGCTCATCTCCGAATTGTTTGACCGTCTCAAGGGCGCCAGGATCTTCTCCAAGCTGGATCTACGAGGAGCATATAACCTGGTCCGTATCCGTCAAGGAGACGAGTGGAAGACGGCATTCAATACCCGGGACGGTCACTATGAGTACCTTGTGATGCCCTTCGGTCTCTGTAATGCTCCCGCTGTCTTTTAAGAACTAGTCAACGACATCTTCCGTGACCTCCTGTACTCCTGCGTAGTGGTATACCCGGACGATATCTTGGTCTTCTCTCCGGATCTCCCCACACACCGAAGGGATGTTCGTCAGGTCCTGCTTAGGCTTCGGCAGAACCACCTCTATGCCAAATACGAGAAGTGCCTCTTCGACCAGACCTCCCTACCGTTCTTGGGCTATGTCATCTCCCAGACAGGTCTGCAAATGGATCCCGAGAAGCTCTCTTCCGTTCTAAAATGGCCTCGTCCTGAAGGTTTGAAGGCGATACAGCGATTCCTGGGCTTCGCTAATTACTATCGTCTTTTCATCCCACACTTCTCGTCTCGGACTGCTCCCATATCTGCACTTACCCGTAAGGGGGCTAATCCCAGGACATGGTCGCCTGAAGCCGAGGAGGCCTTCCTTTCCTTAAAGAAAGCCTTCGCCTCTGCTCCCGTCCTGCACCGTCCGGACTGCAATAAACAATTCTACCTGGAGGTTGATGCCTCCTCCTCCTCCTCCGGAGCGGTACTCACCCAAAAATCTTCTACCGGGAGAATGGTAACCTGCGGCTTCTTCTCCAAAATCTTCTCCTCGTCTGAGCGCAACTACTCCATAGGAGACCGTGAATTGCTAGCCATCAAATTGGCACTGGGGGAGTGGCGCTATCTGCTTGAAGGGGCTCTCTACCCGGTAATTATCTACACGGATCACAAAAACCTGGCATATCTCCAAAATGCCCAGAGACTCAATCCTCGCCAGGCCCGGTGGTCGTTGTTTTTTGCCCGCTTCGACTTCATTCTTCATTTCCGTCCGGCGGACAAGAACGTCAAAGCTGATGCCTTGTCCCGGTCCTTCCTGTCCTCCGATCAAGAGGAGGAGCCTATGCACATCATCGACTCCTCCAAGGTGATGAATGTGGCCCCCTTGGATCTGACTCGTCTCCCACCCGGTAAGACGTTTGTAGCTGTACCAGATCGGGAGAGGGTTCTTCGCTGGGGACATTCTTCTAAACTAGCTGGCCATGCTGGCCAAAAGAAGAACTTCCAACTCATTACCCGGCATTACTGGTGGCCTACCCTGCGTAAGGACGTGGTAGACTTCGTCACGGCCTTCTCATCCTGTGACCGTAACAAAGTTCCCAGACATCTACCAGCCGGCCATCTCCTGCCCCTTCCCGTACCTGCTGCTCCTTGGCAGCACATTGCTATGGACTTTATCACCGATCTTCCTATTTCTGCCGGTTGTACAGTCATTTGGGTTGTCGCTGACCGCTTTTCTAAGATGGCCCACTTCATTCCCCTGCCTGGCCTCCCATCTGCACCCGAGCTGGCTAAAGACTTTATCCCCCACATCTTCCGTCTCCATGGCCTGCCCCTCCACATCGTGTCGGATCGTGGGGTTCAGTTCACCTCACGCTTCTGGAGAGCCACATGTAAGCTGCTAGACATCACCCTAGACTTCTCCTCCGCTTACCACCCACAGTCCAATGGTCAAGTGGAGCGGATCAATCAGATCCTGACCAGTTACCTCCGGCACTTCGTTAATACACACCATTCGGACTGGGTGGATCTCCTACCATGGGCCGAGTTCTCTTACAATAACCATGAGAGCGAATCCTCTTCCAAATCCCCGTTCTTTATAGTCGGTGGCCAACATCCCCGGATTCCACTTCCTGTCTCCGTTTCTGTGGACAACCCTGCTGCGGAGTCTCTTGTCAGCGAATTTTCTACTATTTGGGAGAGTACCAGGTCCGCTCTTCTTCTGTCCTCTGAGCGGATGAAGAGATATGCTGATAAGAGACGTCTGGATCCGCCTCAATTCCGTCCGGGAGACAAGGTTTGGCTCTCGTCCAAACATGTGCGGCTCAAAGTACCCTCCTTCAAGTTGGGCCCTCGATTCATTGGTCCCTTCGAAGTCCTTAGGCAAATTAACCCTGTGGCCTACAAATTAAAACTCCCGGCCACCCTACGGATTCCCAACTCCTTCCACGTATCTCTCCTCAAACCCGTTGTCTTTAACTCTTTTTCCAATAATTCATGTGCCCCTCCTGCTCCGGTTTCCGCTGATGACGTCCTTGAGGTAGAGAGTATTCTGGCCTCCAAGAGGGTAAGAGGAAAAACCTTTTTTCTGGTAGATTGGAAGGGGTTTGGTCCTGAGGAGAGAACTTGGGAACCCAGGGAGAACATCAACGCCCCGCTTCTCCTTGAAAAATTTCTTTCTGGCCAAAAAAAGAGGGGGCCTAAAGGGGGGGGTACTGTAGCATCGACGTCTCTGCCCCGTACAAGGCAGAGACGCCGTCCCTCTCACCTCCCCGCTCCTGGCGTGGCGTCCTCCAGCGCTTCTCTCCCCGCTACTTCCGGCACGCGCTCCTTCCCTGGCAGTGTGCTTAGGGCGCGCGCGCGCTCCCCCTCTCTTAAAGGGACCACGCGCGCCGTCCTAAGGAGTCCCCGGCCAATTGCTGGAGGACCTCCCATATATAAGGCACCTCCTCCAAAATGGAGGTGCCCGAGCAATGTTGTTGCAAAGCCTTCACTCTGCTTCAGCCCTCAGGTCCCGTTACCAGTTACCTGCCAGTCACCTGCCAGATTCCTGCTTGTTACCTGCCAGTCACCTGTCAGATTCCTGCCTGTTACCTGCCAGTCACCTGCCAGATTCCTGCTTGATACCTGCCTGATATCCGCTTACCTGCTTGCAAGCCTGCGGTCCGACGGTCTGCCTTCCGACACCTGTCAGTCTGTCTATGGACCAGCCTGCCCGCTCACCTGGGAGCGCTCACCTACTACCTGTCTGCTAGCCTACCTGGAGGCTCCGCCGTCACGTGCTGTGAGCACCTGCCTGTCCAGAGACTCTTGCCCGCTCACCTGGGAGCGCTCACCTGCTACCTGCCTGCTAGCCTACCTGGAGGCTCCGCCGTCACGTGCTGTGACCACCTGCCTGTCCAGAGACTCTTGCCCGCTCACCTGGGAGCGTCCACCTGCTACCTGCCTGCTAGCCTACCTGGAGGCTCCGCCGTCACGTGCTGTGACCACCTGCCTGTCCAGAGACTCTTGCCCGCTCACCTGGGAGCATCCACCTGCTACCTGCCTGCTAGCCTACCTGGAGGCTCTGCCGTCACTTGCCGTGACCACCCGCCTGTCAAGAGACTGTCCTCGTCACTTGCCGTGACCTCCTGCCCTTCTACCCAGAGACTGTCCCCGTCACTAGCCGTGACTACCTGCCCGCCTTCCCTGGGAGCCACCCGCTTCCTTACAAGGACTGCCCCCTTGTATAGTTGCTCAGAGGTTCCACCTCCCAGACCCGTTACAGTTTGCTCGGGCCATGGAACCCGGTGGTCCCCAGATCTCCGATCTACACCAGGAAGTCTTACGTCAGAAAACTCAGCAGGAGGTGGTACTGTCCTATCTACGGTCCGTTAACTCTCGTCTAGGCGCATTGTGTGACTCGTCTTTGTCTACCTCTGGTCCAGCCGTGCCCATTCCTGCGGTACCGCAATCCAGTCCCTTCATGGTACCCGACTATGGACCTCGGCTTCTGGCACCTCCACGCTTTGCCGGCGAACCTACTTTAGCTCGGGGTTTCATAAACCAGTGCACCCTGCACTTTGAGCTATTGGCATACCAGTTCATCTCCGACCGGGCCAAGGTGGCCTTCATCATGTCCCATCTCACTGGGGAGGCACTGGCATGGCTAAATCCCCTGTGGGAGAGAGGGGATCCCCTGGTGTCCGACCTGCCGTCTTTCCTCGCTGCTTTCCGGAAAGTCTTCGATGAACCTGGACGGAAAACCTCTTCTGCCTCCTGTCTGCTACGTCTCCGCCAAGGGAGTCTCACCGTGGGCCAATATGCCATACGGTTCCGCACCCTCGCTTCTGAGCTTGCCTGGGAAAATGAGGCTCTGGTGTCCGTCTTCTGGGAGGGTCTTTCCGGTCGGATTAAGGACGAGTTAGCTGGTCGGGACATTCCTACCACTCTGGATGACCTGGTGTCACTAGCTACCCGGATTGGCATCTGGTTCCAAGAACGTGCCAAAGAGACTGCCTGGGAGAAAGACTTTTCTTGCTCTGCTCCTACTTCCCTGAGACCTGCCTCTCAACCAGTCACTCCGCGGGCGCTCTCGCCTGAACCTATGCAGATCGACCAGACCAAGATGGTCAGATCTCGCCAAGAATCTCGCCGAGCCGAGGGAAGCTGTTTCTATTGTGGCAGTGTGGAGCACTTCATCCGTTCCTGCCCAGAAAAGCCAGGAAACGCCAGTGTCTAGGACCGCTCGGAGAGGTCATCCTAGACAAAAGTAAGCCCTCTCCGTCTCTGACTTTACCGGTCTCTATTGCTTGGGGAGAAAACCGTCACTTTGAACTCGCCCACCTGGATTCTGGAGCTGCTGGAAACCTCATCTCCCAGTCTCTGGTAGAGAGATACCGTATTCCCACCAAGTCCCTGGCTGAACCATTGTCAGTCGCCTCCGTGGATGGAAGACTTCTCTCGGAGACCCTCCTGCTCGTCACTGAACCCATAACCCTGCAGGTGGGAATGCTGCACTCTGCGGAAATCTCATTCCATGTGCTGTCCGGACTTTCTCACTCCCTGTTGCTAGGTCTACCTTGGCTCCAGACACACGAACCCGTATTGAACTGGCGATCCGGTGAAGTACTCCGATGGGGTCCAGACTGCCATAGGACCTGCCTGGTTCTGGTCCGCCCAGCTCGCCCTTCGCCTACTCCAGCTAATTTACCAGGTCTCCCGGCTCCTTACTGGCCCTATGCGGACGTCTTCGGTAAGAAGGAAGCAGAGACGTTGCCACCCCATAGGCCATATGACTGCCCGATCGACCTGGTACCTGGCACCACTCCTCCCCGTGGGCGTATCTACCCATTGTCTGCAGCCGAGACCCGGGCCATGTATGAGTACATTGAAGAGAATCTGGCTAGGGGATTTATCCGAAAATCTACCTCCCCGGCTGGAGCCGGATTCTTCTTTGTCAAAAAGAAAGACGGCTCGCTACGTCCCTGTATTGACTACAGAGGACTCAATCTCATCACAGTAAAAAACAAATACCCCCTGCCGCTCATCTCCGAATTGTTTGACCGTCTCAAGGGCGCCAGGATCTTCTCCAAGCTGGATCTACGAGGAGCATATAACCTGGTCCGTATCCGTCAAGGAGACGAGTGGAAGACGGCATTCAATACCCGGGACGGTCACTATGAGTACCTTGTGATGCCCTTCGGTCTCTGTAATGCTCCCGCTGTCTTTTAAGAACTAGTCAACGACATCTTCCGTGACCTCCTGTACTCCTGCGTAGTGGTATACCCGGACGATATCTTGGTCTTCTCTCCGGATCTCCCCACACACCGAAGGGATGTTCGTCAGGTCCTGCTTAGGCTTCGGCAGAACCACCTCTATGCCAAATACGAGAAGTGCCTCTTCGACCAGACCTCCCTACCGTTCTTGGGCTATGTCATCTCCCAGACAGGTCTGCAAATGGATCCCGAGAAGCTCTCTTCCGTTCTAAAATGGCCTCGTCCTGAAGGTTTGAAGGCGATACAGCGATTCCTGGGCTTCGCTAATTACTATCGTCTTTTCATCCCACACTTCTCGTCTCGGACTGCTCCCATATCTGCACTTACCCGTAAGGGGGCTAATCCCAGGACATGGTCGCCTGAAGCCGAGGAGGCCTTCCTTTCCTTAAAGAAAGCCTTCGCCTCTGCTCCCGTCCTGCACCGTCCGGACTGCAATAAACAATTCTACCTGGAGGTTGATGCCTCCTCCTCCTCCTCCGGAGCGGTACTCACCCAAAAATCTTCTACCGGGACAATGGTAACCTGCGGCTTCTTCTCCAAAATCTTCTCCTCGTCTGAGCGCAACTACTCCATAGGAGACCGTGAATTGCTAGCCATCAAATTGGCACTGGGGGAGTGGCGCTATCTGCTTGAAGGGGCTCTCTACCCGGTAATTATCTACACGGATCACAAAAACCTGGCATATCTCCAAAATGCCCAGAGACTCAATCCTCGCCAGGCCCGGTGGTCGTTGTTTTTTGCCCGCTTCGACTTCATTCTTCATTTCCGTCCGGCGGACAAGAACGTCAAAGCTGATGCCTTGTCCCGGTCCTTCCTGTCCTCCGATCAAGAGGAGGAGCCTATGCACATCATCGACTCCTCCAAGGTGATGAATGCGGCCCCCTTGGATCTGACTCGTCTCCCACCCGGTAAGACGTTTGTAGCTGTACCAGATCGGGAGAGGGTTCTTCGCTGGGGACATTCTTCTAAACTAGCTGGCCATGCTGGCCAAAAGAAGAACTTCCAACTCATTACCTGGCATTACTGGTGGCCTACCCTGCGTAAGGACGTGGTAGACTTCGTCACGGCCTGCTCATCCTGTGCCCGTAACAAAGTTCCCAGACATCTACCAGCCGGCCATCTCCTGCCCCTTCCCGTACCTGCTGCTCCTTGGCAGCACATTGCTATGGACTTTATCACCGATCTTCCTATTTCTGCCGGTTGTACAGTCATTTGGGTTGTCGCTGACCGCTTTTCTAAGATGGCCCACTTCATTCCCCTGCCTGGCCTCCCATCTGCACCCGAGCTGGCTAAAGACTTTATCCCCCACATCTTCCGTCTCCATGGCCTGCCCCTCCACATCGTGTCGGATCGTGGGGTTCAGTTCACCTCACGCTTCTGGAGAGCCACATGTAAGCTGCTAGACATCACCCTAGACTTCTCCTCCGCTTACCACCCACAGTCCAATGGTCAAGTGGAGCGGATCAATCAGATCCTGACCAGTTACCTCCGGCACTTCGTTAATACACACCATTCGGACTGGGTGGATCTCCTGCCATGGGCCGAGTTCTCTTACAATAACCATGAGAGCGAATCCTCTTCCAAATCCCCGTTCTTTATAGTCGGTGGCCAACATCCCCGGATTCCACTTCCTGTCTCCGTTTCTGTGGACAACCCTGCTGCGGAGTCTCTTGTCAGCGAATTTTCTACTATTTGGGAGAGTACCAGGTCCGCTCTTCTTCTGTCCTCTGAGCGGATGAAGAGATATGCTGATAAGAGACATCTGGATCCGCCTCAATTCCGTCCGGGAGACAAGGTTTGGCTCTCGTCCAAACATGTGCGGCTCAAAGTACCCTCCTTCAAGTTGGGCCCTCGATTCATTGGTCCCTTCGAAGTCCTTAAGCAAATTAACCCTGTGGCCTACAAATTAAAACTCCCGGCCACCCTACGGATTCCCAACTCCTTCCACGTATCTCTCCTCAAACCCGTTGTCTTTAACTCTTTTTCCAATAATTCATGTGCCCCTCCTGCTCCGGTTTCCGCTGATGACGTCTTTGAGGTAGAGAGTATTCTGGCCTCCAAGAGGGTAAGAGGAAAAACCTTTTTTCTGGTAGATTGGAAGGGGTTTGGTCCTGAGGAGAGAACTTGGGAACCCAGGGAGAACATCAACGCCCCGCTTCTCCTTGAAAAATTTCTTTCTGGCCAAAAAAAGAGGGGGCCTAAAGGGGGGGTACTGTAGCATCGACGTCTCTGCCCCGTACACGGCAGAGACGCCGTCCCTCTCACCTCCCCGCTCCTGGCGTGGCGTCCTCCAGCGCTTCTCTCCCCGCTACTTCCGGCACGCGCTCCTTCCCCGGCAGTGTGCTTAGGGCGCGCGCGCGCTCCCCCTCTCTTAAAGGGACCGCGCGCGCCGTCCTAAGGAGTCCCCGGCCAATTACCGGAGGACCTCCCATATATAAGGCACCTCCTCCAAAATGGAAGTGCCCGAGCAATGTTGTTGCAAAGCCTTCACTCTGCTTCAGCCCTCAGGTCCCGTTACCAGTTACCTGCCAGTCACCTGCCAGATTCCTGCTTGTTACCTGCCAGTCACCTGTCAGATTCCTGCCTGTTACCTGCCAGTCACCTGCCAGATTCCTGCTTGATACCTGCCTGATATCCGCTTACCTGCTTGCAAGCCTGCGGTCCGACGGTCTGCCTTCCGACACCTGTCAGTCTGTCTATGGACCAGCCTGCCCGCTCACCTGGGAGCGCTCACCTACTACCTGTCTGCTAGCCTACCTGGAGGCTCCGCCGTCACGTGCTGTGACCACCTGCCTGTCCAGAGACTCTTGCCCGCTCACCTGGGAGCCCTCACCTGCTACCTGCCTGCTAGCCTACCTGGAGGCTCCGCCGTCACGTGCTGTGACCACCTGCCTGTCCAGAGACTCTTGCCCGCTCACCTGGGAGCGTCCACCTGCTACCTGCCTGCTAGCCTACCTGGAGGCTCCGCCGTCACGTGCTGTGACCACCTGCCTGTCCAGAGACTCTTGCCCGCTCACCTGGGAGCATCCACCTGCTACCTGCCTGCTAGCCTACCTGGAGGCTCTGCCGTCACTTGCCGTGACCACCCGCCTGTCAAGAGACTGTCCCCGTCACTTGCCGTGACCTCCTGCCCTTCTACCCAGAGACTGTCCCCGTCACTAGCCGTGACTACCTGCCCGCCTTCCCTGGGAGCCACCCGCTTCCTTACAAGGACTGCCCCCTTGTATAGTTGCTCAGAGGTTCCACCTCCCAGACCCGTTACAGTTTGCTCGGGCCATGGAACCCGGTGGTCCCCAGATCTCCGATCTACACCAGGAAGTCTTACGTCAGAAAACTCAGCAGGAGGTGGTACTGTCCTATCTACGGTCCGTTAACTCTCGTCTAGGCGCATTGTGTGACTCGTCTTTGTCTACCTCTGGTCCAGCCGTGCCCATTCCTGCGGTACCGCAATCCAGTCCCTTCATGGTACCCGACTATGGACCTCGGCTTCTGGCACCTCCACGCTTTGCCGGCGAACCTACTTTAGCTCGGGGTTTCATAAACCAGTGCACCCTGCACTTTGAGCTATTGGCATACCAGTTCATCTCCGACAGGGCCAAGGTGGCCTTCATCATGTCCCATCTCACTGGGGAGGCACTGGCATGGCTAAATCCCCTGTGGGAGAGAGGGGATCCCCTGGTGTCCGACCTGCCGTCTTTCCTCGCTGCTTTCCGGAAAGTCTTCGATGAACCTGGACGGAAAACCTCTTCTGCCTCCTGTCTGCTACGTCTCCGCCAAGGGAGTCTCACCGTGGGCCAATATGCCATACGGTTCCGCACCCTCGCTTCTGAGCTTGCCTGGGAAAATGAGGCTCTGGTGTCCGTCTTCTGGGAGGGTCTTTCCGGTCGGATTAAGGACGAGTTAGCTGGTCGGGACATTCCTACCACTCTGGATGACCTGGTGTCACTAGCTACCCGGATTGGCATCTGGTTCCAAGAACGTGCCAAAGAGACTGCCTGGGAGAAAGACTTTTCTTGCTCTGCTCCTACTTCCCTGAGACCTGCCTCTCAACCAGTCACTCCGCGGGCGCTCTCGCCTGAAC
Source organism: Phyllobates terribilis (assembly GCF_046119375.1). Taxonomy (NCBI): domain Eukaryota; kingdom Metazoa; phylum Chordata; class Amphibia; order Anura; family Dendrobatidae; genus Phyllobates; species Phyllobates terribilis. The sequence continues at coordinate 83,959,787 of NW_027362764.1, forward strand.
CTATGCAGATCGACCAGACCAAGATGGTCAGATCTCGCCAAGAATCTCGCCGAGCCGAGGGAAGCTGTTTCTATTGTGGCAGTGTGGAGCACTTCATCCGTTCCTGCCCAGAAAAGCCAGGAAACGCCAGTGTCTAGGACCGCTCGGAGAGGTCGTCCTAGACAAAAGTAAGCCCTCTCCGTCTCTGACTTTACCGGTCTCTATTGCTTGGGGAGAAAACCGTCACTTTGAACTCGCCCACCTGGATTCTGGAGCTGCTGGAAACCTCATCTCCCAGTCTCTGGTAGAGAGATACCGTATTCCCACCAAGTCCCTGGCTGAACCATTGTCAGTCGCCTCCGTGGATGGAAGACTTCTCTCGGAGACCCTCCTGCTCGTCACTGAACCCATAACCCTGCAGGTGGGAATGCTGCACTCTGCGGAAATCTCATTCCATGTGCTGTCCGGACTTTATCACTCCCTGTTGCTAGGTCTACCTTGGCTCCAGACACACGAACCCGTATTGAACTGGCGATCCGGTGAAGTACTCCGATGGGGTCCAGACTGCCATAGGACCTGCCTGGTTCCGGTCCGCCCAGCTCGCCCTTCGCCTACTCCAGCTAATTTACCAGGTCTCCCGGCTCCTTACTGGCCCTATGCGGACGTCTTCAGTAAGAAGGAAGCAGAGACGTTGCCACCCCATAGGCCATATGACTGCCCGATCGACCTGGTACCTGGCACCACTCCTCCCCGTGGGCGTATCTACCCATTGTCTGCAGCCGAGACCCGGGCCATGTCTGAGTACATTGAAGAGAATCTGGCTAGGGGATTTATCCGAAAATCTACCTCCCCGGCTGGAGCCGGATTCTTCTTTGTCAAAAAGAAAGACGGCTCGCTACGTCCCTGTATTGACTACAGCGGACTCAATCTCATCACAGTAAAAAACAAATACCCCCTGCCGCTCATCTCCGAATTGTTTGACCGTCTCAAGGGCGCCAGGATCTTCTCCAAGCTGGATCTACGAGGAGCATATAACCTGGTCCGTATCCATCAAGGAGACGAGTGGAAGACGGCATTCAATACCCGGGACGGTCACTATGAGTACCTTGTGATGCCCTTCGGTCTCTGTAATGCTCCCGCTGTCTTTTAAGAACTAGTCAACGACATCTTCCGTGACCTCCTGTACTCCTGCGTAGTGGTATACCCGGACGATATCTTGGTCTTCTCTCCGGATCTCCCCACACACCGAAGGGATGTTCGTCAGGTCCTGCTTAGGCTTCGGCAGAACCACCTCTATGCCAAATACGAGAAGTGCCTCTTTGACCAGACCTCCCTACCGTTCTTGGGCTATGTCATCTCCCAGACAGGTCTGCAAATGGATCCCGAGAAGCTCTCTTCCGTTCTAAAATGGCCTCGTCCTGAAGGTTTGAAGGCGATACAGCGATTCCTGGGCTTCGCTAATTACTATCGTCTTTTCATCCCACACTTCTCGTCTCAGACTGCTCCCATATCTGCACTTACCCGTAAGGGGGCTAATCCCAGGACATGGTCGCCTGAAGCCGAGGAGGCCTTCCTTTCCTTAAAGAAAGCCTTCGCCTCTGCTCCCGTCCTGCACCGTCCGGACTGTAATAAACAATTCTACCTGGAGGTTGATGCCTCCTCCTCCTCCTCCGGAGCGGTACTCACCCAAAAATCTTCTACCGGGAGAATGGTAACCTGCGGCTTCTTCTCCAAAATCTTCTCCTCGTCTGAGCGCAACTACTCCATAGGAGACCGTGAATTGCTAGCCATCAAATTGGCACTGGGGGAGTGGCGCTATCTGCTTGAAGGGGCTCTCTACCCGGTAATTATCTACACGGATCACAAAAACCTGGCATATCTCCAAAATGCCCAGAGACTCAATCCTCGCCAGGCCCGGTGGTCGTTGTTTTTTGCCCGCTTCGACTTCATTCTTCATTTCCGTCCGGCGGACAAGAACGTCAAAGCTGATGCCTTGTCCCGGTCCTTCCTGTCCTCCGATCAAGAGGAGGAGCCTATGCACATCATCGACTCCTCCAAGGTGATGAATGTGGCCCCCTTGGATCTGACTCGTCTCCCACCCGGTAAGACGTTTGTAGCTGTACCAGATCGGGAGAGGGCTCTTCGCTGGGGACATTTTTCTAAACTAGCTGGCCATGCTGGCCAAAAGAAGAACTTCCAACTCATTACCCGGCATTACTGGTGGCCTACCCTGCGTAAGGACGTGGTAGAGTTCGTCACGGCCTGCTCATCCTGTGCCCGTAACAAAGTTCCCAGACATCTACCAGCCGGCCATCTCCTGCCCCTTCCCGTACCTGCTGCTCCTTGGCAGCACATTGCTATGGACTTTATCACCGATCTTCCTATTTCTGCCGGTTGTACAGTCATTTGGGTTGTCGCTGACCGCTTTTCTAAGATGGCCCACTTCATTCCCCTGCCTGGCCTCCCATCTGCACCCGAGCTGGCTAAAGACTTTATCCCCCACATCTTCCGTCTCCATGGCCTGCCCCTCCACATCGTGTCGGATCGTGGGGTTCAGTTCACCTCACGCTTCTGGAGAGCCACATGTAAGCTGCTAGACATCACCCTAGACTTCTCCTCCGCTTACCACCCACAGTCCAATGGTCAAGTGGAGCGGATCAATCAGATCCTGACCAGTTACCTCCGGCACTTCGTTAATACACACCATTCGGACTGGGTGGATCTCCTACCATGGGCCGAGTTCTCTTACAATAACCATGAGAGCGAATCCTCTTCCAAATCCCCGTTCTTTATAGTCGGTGGCCAACATCCCCGGATTCCACTTCCTGTCTCCGTTTCTGTGGACAACCCTGCTGCGGAGTCTCTTGTCAGCGAATTTTCTACTATTTGGGAGAGTACCAGGTCCGCTCTTCTTCTGTCCTCTGAGCGGATGAAGAGATATGCTGATAAGAGACATCTGGATCCGCCTCAATTCCGTCCGGGAGACAAGGTTTGGCTCTCGTCCAAACATGTGTGGCTGAAAGTACCCTCCTTCAAGTTGGGCCCTCGATTCATTGGTCCCTTCGAAGTCCTTAGGCAAATTAACCCTGTGGCCTACAAATTAAAACTCCTGGCCACCCTACGGATTCCCAACTCCTTCCACGTATCTCTCCTCAAACCCGTTGTCTTTAACTCTTTTTCCAATAATTCATGTGCCCCTCCTGCTCCGGTTTCCGCTGATGACGTCTTTGAGGTAGAGAGTATTCTGGCCTCCAAGAGGGTAAGAGGAAAAACCTTTTTTCTGGTAGATTGGAAGGGGTTTGGTCCTGAGGAGAGAACTTGGGAACCCAGGGAGAACATCAACGCCCCGCTTCTCCTTGAAAAATTTCTTTCTGGCCAAAAAAAGAGGGGGCCTAAAGGGGGGGGTACTGTAGCATCGACGTCTCTGCCCCGTACAAGGCAGAGACGCCGTCCCTCTCACCTCCCAGCTCCTGGCGTGGCGTCCTCCAACGCTTCTCTCCCCGCTACTTCCGGCACGCGCTCCTTCCCCGGCAGTGTGCTTAGGGCGCGCGCGCGCTCCCCCTCTCTTAAAGGGACCGTGCGCGCCGTCCTAAGGAGTCCCCGGCCAATTGCCGGAGGACCTCCCATATATAAGGCAACTCCTCCAAAATGGAGGTGCCCGAGCAATGTTGTTGCAAAGCCTTCACTCTGCTTCAGCCCTCAGGTCCCGTTACCAGTTACCTGCCAGTCACCTGCCAGATTCCTGCTTGTTACCTGCCAGTCACCTGTCAGATTCCTGCCTGTTACCTGCCAGTCACCTGCCAGATTCCTGCTTGATACCTGCCTGATATCCGCTTACCTGCTTGCAAGCCTGCGGTCCGACGGTCTGCCTTCCGACACCTGTCAGTCTGTCTATGGACCAGCCTGCCCGCTCACCTGGGAGCGCTCACCTACTACCTGTCTGCTAGCCTACCTGGAGGCTCCGCCGTCATGTGCTGTGACCACCTGCCTGTCCAGAGACTCTTGCCCGCTCACCTGCTACCTGCCTGCTAGCCTACCTGGAGGCTCCGCCGTCACGTGCTGTGACCACCTGCCTGTCCAGAGACTCTTGCCCGCTCACCTGGGAGCGTCCACCTGCTACCTGCCTGCTAGCCTACCTGGAGGCTCCGCCGTCACGTGCTGTGACCACCTGCCTGTCCAGAGACTCTTGCCCGCTCACCTGGGAGCATCCACCTGCTACCTGCCTGCTAGCCTACCTGGAGGCTCTGCCGTCACTTGCCGTGACCACCCGCCTGTCAAGAGACTGTCCCCGTCACTTGCCGTGACCTCCTGCCCTTCTACCCAGAGACTGTCCCCGTCACTAGCCGTGACTACCTGCCCGCCTTCCCTGGGAGCCACCCGCTTCCTTACAAGGACTGCCCCCTTGTATAGTTGCTCAGAGGTTCCACCTCCCAGACCCGTTACAGTTTGCTCGGGCCATGGAACCCGGTGGTCCCCAGATCTCCGATCTACACCAGGAAGTCTTACGTCAGAAAACTCAGCAGGAGGTGGTACTGTCCTATCTACGGTCCGTTAACTCTCGTCTAGGCGCATTGTGTGACTCGTCTTTGTCTACCTCTGGTCCAGCCGTGCCCATTCCTGCGGTACCGCAATCCAGTCCCTTCATGGTACCCGACTATGGACCTCGGCTTCTGGCACCTCCACGCTTTGCCGGCGAACCTACTTTAGCTCGGGGTTTCATAAACCAGTGCACCCTGCACTTTGAGCTATTGGCATACCAGTTCATCTCCGACCGGGCCAAGGTGGCCTTCATCATGTCCCATCTCACTGGGGAGGCACTGGCATGGCTAAATCCCCTGTGGGAGAGAGGGGATCCCCTGGTGTCCGACCTGCCGTCTTTCCTCACTGCTTTCCGGAAAGTCTTCGATGAACCTGGACGGAAAACCTCTTCTGCCTCCTGTCTGCTACGTCTCCGCCAAGGGAGTCTCACCGTGGGCCAATATGCCATACGGTTCCGCACCCTCGCTTCTGAGCTTGCCTGGGAAAATGAGGCTCTGGTGTCCGTCTTCTGGGAGGGTCTTTCCGGTCGGATTAAGGACGAGTTAGCTGGTCGGGACATTCCTACCACTCTGGATGACCTGGTGTCACTAGCTACCCGGATTGGCATCTGGTTCCAAGAACGTGCCAAAGAGACTGCCTGGGAGAAAGACTTTTCTTGCTCTGCTCCTACTTCCCTGAGACCTGCCTCTCAACCAGTCACTCCGCGGGCGCTCTCGCCTGAACCTATGCAGATCGACCAGACCAAGATGATCAGATCTCGCCAAGAATCTTGCCGAGCCGAGGGAAGCTGTTTCTATTGTGGCAGTGTGGAGCACTTCATCCGTTCCTGCCCAGAAAAGCCAGGAAACGCCAGTGTCTAGGACCGCTCGGAGAGGTCATCCTAGACAAAAGTAAGCCCTCTCCGTCTCTGACTTTACCGGTCTCTATTGCTTGGGGAGAAAACCGTCACTTTGAACTCGCCCACCTGGATTCTGGAGCTGCTGGAAACCTCATCTCCCAGTCTCTGGTAGAGAGATACCGTATTCCCACCAAGTCCCTGGCTGAACCATTGTCAGTCGCCTCCGTGGATGGAAGACTTCTCTCGGAGACCCTCCTGCTCGTCACTGAACCCATAACCCTGCAGGTGGGAATGCTGCACTCTGCGGAAATCTCATTCCATGTGCTGTCCGGACTTTCTCACTCCCTGTTGCTAGGTCTACCTTGGCTCCAGACACACGAACCCGTATTGAACTGGCGATCCGGTGAAGTACTCCGATGGGGTCCAGACTGCCATAGGACCTGCCTGGTTCCGGTCCGCCCAGCTCGCCCTTCGCCTACTCCAGCTAATTTACCAGGTCTCCCGGCTCCTTACTGGCCCTATGCGGACGTCTTCGGTAAGAAGGAAGCAGAGACATTGCCACCCCATAGGCCATATGACTGCCCGATCGACCTGGTACCTGGCACCACTCCTCCCCGTGGGCGTATCTACCCATTGTCTGCAGCCGAGACCCGGGCCATGTCTGAGTACATTGAAGAGAATCTGGCTAGGGGATTTATCCGAAAATCTACCTCCCCGGCTGGAGCCGGATTCTTCTTTGTCAAAAAGAAAGACGGCTCGCTACGTCCCTGTATTGACTACAGAGGACTCAATCTCATCACAGTAAAAAACAAATACCCCCTGCCGCTCATCTCCGAATTGTTTGACCGTCTCAAGGGTGCCAGGATCTTCTCCAAGCTGGATCTACGAGGAGCATATAACCTGGTCCGTATCCGTCAAGGAGACGAGTGGAAGACGGCATTCAATACCCAGGACGGTCACTATGAGTACCTTGTGATGCCCTTCGGTCTCTGTAATGCTCCCGCTGTCTTTTAAGAACTAGTCAACGACATCTTCCGTGACCTCCTGTACTCCTGCGTAGTGGTATACCCGGACGATATCTTGGTCTTCTCTCCGGATCTCCCCACACACCGAAGGGATGTTCGTCAGGTCCTGCTTAGGCTTCGGCAGAACCACCTCTATGCCAAATACGAGAAGTGCCTCTTCGACCAGACCTCCCTACCGTTCTTGGGCTATGTCATCTCCCAGACAGGTCTGCAAATGGATCCCGAGAAGCTCTCTTCCGTTCTAAAATGGCCTCGTCCTGAAGGTTTGAAGGCGATACAGCGATTCCTGGGCTTCGCTAATTACTATCGTCTTTTCATCCCACACTTCTCGTCTCGGACTGCTCCCATATCTGCACTTACCCGTAAGGGGGCTAATCCCAGGACATGGTCGCCTGAAGCCGAGGAGGCCTTCCTTTCCTTAAAGAAAGCCTTCGCCTCTGCTCCCGTCCTGCACCGTCCGGACTGTAATAAACAATTCTACCTGGAGGTTGATGCCTCCTCCTCCTCCTCCGGAGCGGTACTCACCCAAAAATCTTCTACCGGGAGAATGGTAACCTGCGGCTTCTTCTCCAAAATCTTCTCCTCGTCTGAGCGCAACTACTCCATAGGAGACCGTGAATTGCTAGCCATCAAATTGGCACTGGGGGAGTGGCGCTATCTGCTTGAAGGGGCTCTCTACCCGGTAATTATCTACACGGATCACAAAAACCTGGCATATCTCCAAAATGCCCAGAGACTCAATCCTCGCCAGGCCCGGTGGTCGTTGTTTTTTGCCCGCTTCGACTTCATTCTTCATTTCCGTCCGGCGGACAAGAACGTCAAAGCTGATGCCTTGTCCCGGTCCTTCCTGTCCTCCGATCAAGAGGAGGAGCCTATGCACATCATCGACTCCTCCAAGGTGATGAATGTGGCCCCCTTGGATCTGACTCGTCTCCCACCCGGTAAGACGTTTGTAGCTGTACCAGATCGGGAGAGGGTTCTTCGCTGGGGACATTCTTCTAAACTAGCTGGCCATGCTGGCCAAAAGAAGAACTTCCAACTCATTACCCGGCATTACTGGTGGCCTACCCTGCGTAAGGACGTGGTAGACTTCGTCACGGCCTGCTCATCCTGTGCCCGTAACAAAGTTCCCAGACATCTACCAGCCGGCCATCTCCTGCCCCTTCCCGTACCTGCTGCTCCTTGGCAGCACATTGCTATGGACTTTATCACCGATCTTCCTATTTCTGCCGGTTGTACAGTCATTTGGGTTGTCGCTGACCGCTTTTCTAAGATGGCCCACTTCATTCCCCTGCCTGGCCTCCCATCTGCACCCGAGCTGGCTAAAGACTTTATCCCCCACATCTTCCGTCTCCATGGCCTGCCCCTCCACATCGTGTCGGATCGTGGGGTTCAGTTCACCTCACGCTTCTGGAGAGCCACATGTAAGCTGCTAGACATCACCCTAGACTTCTCCTCCGCTTACCACCCACAGTCCAATGGTCAAGTGGAGCGGATCAATCAGATCCTGACCAGTTACCTCGGGCACTTCGTTAATACACACCATTCGGACTGGGTGGATCTCCTACCATGGACCGAGTTCTCTTACAATAACCATGAGAGCGAATCCTCTTCCAAATCCCCGTTCTTTATAGTCGGTGGCCAACATCCCCGGATTCCACTTCCTGTCTCCGTTTCTGTGGACAACCCTGCTGCGGAGTCTCTTGTCAGTGAATTTTCTACTATTTGGGAGAGTACCAGGTCCGCTCTTCTTCTGTCCTCTGAGCGGATGAAGAGATATGCTGATAAGAGACGTCTGGATCCGCCTCAATTCCGTCCGGGAGACAAGGTTTGGCTCTCGTCCAAACATGTGCGGCTCAAAGTACCCTCCTTCAAGTTGGGCCCTCGATTCATTGGTCCCTTCGAAGTCCTTAGGCAAATTAACCCTGTGGCCTACAAATTAAAACTCCCGGCCACCCTACGGATTCCCAACTCCTTCCACGTATCTCTCCTCAAACCCGTTGTCTTTAACTCTTTTTCCAATAATTCATGTGCCCCTCCTGCTCCGGTTTCCGCTGATGACGTCTTTGAGGTAGAGAGTATTCTGGCCTCCAAGAGGGTAAGAGGAAAAACCTTTTTTCTGGTAGATTGGAAGGGGTTTGGTCCTGAGGAGAGAACTTGGGAACCCAGGGAGAACATCAACGCCCCGCTTCTCCTTGAAAAATTTCTTTCTGGCCAAAAAAAGAGGGGGCCTAAAGGGGGGGGTACTGTAGCATCGACGTCTCTGCCCCGTACAAGGCAGAGACGCCGTCCCTCTCACCTCCCCGCTCCTGGCGTGGCGTCCTCCAGCGCTTCTCTCCCCGCTACTTCCGGCACGCGCTCCTTCCCCGGCAGTGTGCTTAGGGCGCGCGCGCGCTCCCCCTCTCTTAAAGGGACCGCGCGCGCCGTCCTAAGGAGTCCCCGGCCAATTGCCGGAGGACCTCCCATATATAAGGCACCTCCTCCAAAATGGAGGTGCCCGAGCAATGTTGTTGCAAAGCCTTCACTCTGCTTCAGCCCTCAGGTCCCGTTACCAGTTACCTGCCAGTCACCTGCCAGATTCCTGCTTGTTACCTGCCAGTCACCTGTCAGATTCCTGCCTGTTACCTGCCAGTCACCTGCCAGATTCCTGCTTGATAACTGCCTGATATCCGCTTACCTGCTTGCAAGCCTGCGGTCCGACGGTCTGCCTTCCGACACCTGTCAGTCTGTCTATGGAGCAGCCTGCCCGCTCACCTGGGAGCGCTCACCTACTACCTGTCTGCTAGCCTACCTGGAGGCTCCGCCGTCACGTGCTGTGACCACCTGCCTGTCCAGAGACTCTTGCCCGCTCACCTGGGAGCGTCCACCTGCTACCTGCCTGCTAGCCTACCTGGAGGCTCCGCCGTCACGTGCTGTGACCACCTGCCTGTCCAGAGACTCTTGCCCGCTCACCTGGGAGCATCCACCTGCTACCTGCCTGCTAGCCTACCTGGAGGCTCTGCCGTCACTTGCCGTGACCACCCGCCTGTCAAGAGACTGTCCCCGTCACTTGCCGTGACCTCCTGCCCTTCTACCCAGAGACTGTCCCCGTCACTAGCCGTGACTACCTGCCCGCCTTCCCTGGGAGCCACCCGCTTCCTTACAAGGACTGCCCCCTTGTATAGTTGCTCAGAGGTTCCACCTCCCAGACCCGTTACAGAGAGCTCAGGGATTTTTACAAGATATTAACTCAATTTTTTTGAGCAAGTGATTGAATTTAAATATAACATGCTATAAATGCCATGTTGATATGGTTATCAATATTCCTTTATAGAGGGAGGGGGTACGACATCACAACTTTTTTTTTTTTACTTGTGTCATTACTTAGGAGGTAGCGATACTATATATTATACTCTTGTGACAGAGTCACCGGTGTGATATATGATGGGAGGTATGTGTCACTCATGTTGCTAGCCTGTGTGAACTGAAACCTGCAAAATTTCTGACAGCATGTTATATGTTGGGGGTTAACTCACTAAAGGGTGTGTTTTTTTTGTGAATGGCAAAGAGGGTGGGAAGCCATTCACACTACCTCCCATCAGGGTGAGGCTGAGCAAGGTTTAAATGCTCAGTCCCTATTTTTTTGCTGTTGTGGAGTTTGGAGAGGCAAGGACTCCGGACCGGAAGGTCACAGCTCAGAGAGGAGCTGAAAGCTGGGACTACAACTTGTGCGGGCGAACCCCACACTCTTATGGACTGTGCTATCGTTTATCCTTGGTTTTGTTGTTTTGCCAGTAAGGCCGTGTTTATTCTTACTGGAGCTGCAGGACTTTATACCACATAATAAAGCCCGCAGAGAAAACACGGTTCCTGAGTCTACTTCCGGAAGCGGCCAAGTGAGGCGTCTTACCACACTATATATAGCCTTTTAAATATAGTTATCATTATACTGACCTATAAATTAATAATGTCTGATAGGCATTGATCACATGAATGGGAGGAGGAGACTGGGTTGTTCCCTGAGTGGTCGTCTGGCTATACAGGGCTCTCACCATTCAAATCTATGAAAAAAGTAGAGCAAGGGACCATAAATGTCTGAAATAAGAAACTATTATTGAGTAATTTAAGGGGAAGCTATCATCAGAAATTAACCTATTGTGTTAATCAATTTTTCAGATGCAGGCTGCTGCTCCCCATCAGTGCCCATCTGCAGGAACCTCTAGTGCTGACTCCTGGCCTTCCAGACAAAAATCTTAAGCAATGTACTGCCAATCCATGATTCCTAAAGGGTCGCTTTCCCTAGTGCTCAATGTATGAACAATAAGCTTGTAAAGATCCTGTAGTAGCAAAGGTTTAGGTCTTGATTTGTTTTCATTGGTTATCACCTGGGTACATTTCTGATCACAATGCCTTGTCTGTGGCCTGTCCTATCCAATCACCTGTTAGACTTCAAGCTGGAAATAAATTAGTTGTGAATTATCCCAAACAAAATAGACTCTGATGATGGCCCCAAGGCCAACTTCAAATGTGGCTGATGTTTACTGGTCTGACTATTGGATACATTGGTACTCTGGTGGGCTTGCCTTATCCTCATCAGATAACATACATTGCTCTGTTTTATGGTGCATTCGGTATTATTGCTTTGAAGCTCAGATAATTATAATGTGTGTCTTTCTGACTTAGAGACAAGCTATATCCTCATTGAATATCTTCATTGACATAATGACTAAGGATCACAATAAGACTGTTGTTTAAATGCCAGGATAACATAGACAGATCTTTAACAGATTGCTCAGTGCACACAGGCTACCATGGGTCTCAGCAGTGCGAGTCCTGATTACACAGGATGAATCACTGATGCGAACGATGATCTTTTGCGTTGCGTAAAAGATCATTTCACTTGATGAACATGCATTTTGCTAGTTCATCAGGCGATCGGCAGCTTGTTTATGCTGCAAGATAATTGTGAAACAAGCATTTTTAAGAGCGTTCGTTCATGATTATCTTTCAGTGCTAATGCAGCTTAAGGGTTTGTTTACACAAGCAGATAATCGTTTAAATGATGAACGACGCAATCATAACTCATGACTAGCAAACGATGTCAAACAAGTGTTCATACAGGACAAGAATCAAGAATGAAATGGTTGAATAGTGAGATTGTTCCTCTCCTTCTTTTTGCCGGTCTAATTGTTGAACGAGCAATCTCCATTTACAAGACATGACCTTCAAAAGATGAATAATTTTTTCGATAACCTATACAATTTTATTCATCATGATATGCATACAGCATTTTTGGACACATCGTTTAGTCACTCAACCCATTCACATTAGACCATTATCGCGAACAATGGGTCATTACTATTAAAATTTGAGGGATTATCGACCAGTGTAAATGGCGCTTAACTTTGGGGTCCTCATAACTTGCTGATCTCCCATACTCTTTCATTTTTAACGATTGAGTGCGGAAAATACGTTTTCAGTGCAAACGTCAAAGACTAAAATTACGGCAAATTTAGTTTTCTGGTCATTGAAACTTCGTCAAACTTTACCTAATTGTGATTGAAATTAAAGTACTCATGATTTTGGTCATCCATGACTATAAAGCCAGGCTTGCAAGAGTAAAAAAGCAACCGGAAAAATCCTGGATGGGAGGTGTGTCACTGAGGTGGTGTAGGACCCGGAGACGAAGGCTCCACCAGCGGTAAGTTGCTGAGAGGTTTTTTTCTGAGCTTGGATTTTGGGACCGGGTTCTAGAAGCGGCCGGAAGAGCTGGTGGGACTGGCCATTTCCATACCTTCATTCCAGGTTTTGATAGGACTATTGAAGACAGATGAACGCTTTCTGTGAGTGGAGGTAGAAAGACTTGGTATGCTGGTCAGTCTGCCAGAAGCTGACTAAAGCCCCCGTCTCACATAGCGAGATCGCTAGCGAGATCGCTGCTGAGTCACGGTTTTTGTGATGTAACAGCGACCTCACCAGCGATGTCGCTATGTGTGACACTTTGCAGCGATCAGGCCCCTGCTGTGAGGTCGCTGATCGCTGCAGAATGTCCTGGACCATTTTTTGGTCTTTGCCCTCCCGCTGGTCAGCACACATCGCTGTGTGTGACCAGCGGGACCAACGATCAGGCTGGTAACCATGATAAACAGCGGGTTACTAGGGGAGCACGCGCACTTAGTAACCCGCTGTTTATCATGGTTACCACTCTGCTACGTGAGCGGTAGCCTCCCGCTCACCGTAGCAGAGTGGTAACCATGATAAACAGCGGGTTACTAGGTGCGCGTGTGCCCCTAGTAACCCGATGTTTATCATGGTTACCAGCCTGCTCCTGCTTCAGCAGGCTGGTAACCAGGAGCAGGACATAGTGGAAAGATTCTTTCCACGATGTCGCTGCTCCCCTGATCGTTGGTGAGCCTGCCTGTTTGACAGCTCACCAGCGACCACATAGCGACGCAGCAACGATCCTTGACAGGTCGTATCGTTGTCGGGATCGTTGTAGCGTCGCTAAGTGTGACGGGGCCTTAAGTGTGGACCTAGTGTGAAAAAGGGTGAACCCGTATTTGCTGTGGGAGTTGCTTTGTTTATTTTTGTCACACTCTTTGTATGCCGATGCAAGACTATTTCCATCTTTGTGCCTTGATAATTTGTGGACTTTTTAGTAAACTGTACACTGTTTGACACAAGAACTAGATCCCTGTGTGTAAAGTACCGGCTGCCAAAGAGCCCGAACCCCTCACACAAGGTATACAATTTTAGATAGGTATTTAGGCCTGTTATATCTGTCCAGAAGGCATAAGAAAGTTATGTTTAGCCGCATATTTGTAGAATGTAATGACTCAGGAGGAGTATGTATTCGCTTATATTAACTATCTTGCCACAATTATATGTTATGTTGCTGCAGGAGGCTGTTAACATTGTAAGACATGACAGCACGATATTGGAATGATGTGGACATTCCAGCTGGTCACTTCTATTTTCTCAATGCCGCCATACGTCAGTTCTGATCTATAATTACTTTATTTTTTTTTTGTAGATCTCAAAATATGAGACCTAGACCAATGACAGGTTTATAAGATCCAGGTTTGGAACACGTTGTGAAGCAGTCAACACTTTTTGACACAAGGACGTGTAAGACTTCCAGAGTTTTAAGACTTTTACTGGTGATTTCAGAATAATATCTACATGTTTTGCATAGTCAACATTTCAGACCAGACTTCCAATCAAATCTATTATAAAAGTGGCATCGGCCTAAACCGAGGACAGTAAAACGATTTGTACAGGGAGCAGAATGAATATCCCTATTGTTACAATTATTGAGTGACATTACTGAGGAAAAGGCTGCTGTGATATCAGTTGATTAAGTCTCCAGAAGCTAGGAGTCAGACCACAAAATGTCCGGTGAGCATGGCTCCAGAGTAATCCAGTTAGTGATTTTCTTTCTTTGTTCTAGGTTAGCCATATCTTGCTTTTTCATTGGCCAGAGCAAGTCGACGTATATTGGCTATACACCCGGCAGCAGCCTCTTGGAGAACAGCATCTGCAGAGCCAACCATGTCTATAAGAAGCTAAAGACAAGAAAAAAAGTGTGCAAACCATTAGTATAATAGATATTACATTCAGAATAGTAAACGCTACTGTTCTGAGAAACCTAAAGATACCAGAATTCACAAAAGAAACTGTATACATTACTAAATTATCATAGTCCTGATGAGCCTAGACTAGAGTACATAGTACTATGCCAGGACTAGTGTATAATAATATAGTACAGTATATACAGAACAAGGTATACTAGTATGGGCACTGCACAATGTACACCAGTACTGGCGCTGCACAAGGTATACTAGTACTTTCGCTGCACAAGGTATACTAGTACCGGCACTGCACAAGGTATACTAGTACTGGCACTGCACAAGGTATACTAGTACCGGCACTGCACAAGGTATACTAGTATGGGCGCTGCACAATGTACACCAGTACTGGCGCTGCACAAGGTATACTAGTACTGGCACTGCACAAGGTATACTAGTACCGGCACTGCACAAGGTATACTAGTACTGGCACTGCACAAGGTATACTAGTACCGGCACTGCACAAGGTATACTAGTACCGGCACTGCACAAGGTATACTAGTACCGGCACTGCACAAGGTATACTAGTACCGGCACTGCACAAGGTATACTAGTACTGGCACTGCACAAGGTATACTAGTACCGGCACTGCACAAGGTATACTAGTACCGGCACTGCACAAGGTATACTAGTACCGGCACTGCACAAGGTATACTAGTACTGGCACTGCACAAGGTATACTAGTACCGGCACTGCACAAGGTATACTAGTACCGGCACTGCACAAGGTATACTAGTAATGGCACTGCACAAGGTATACTAGTACTGGCACTGCACAAGGTATACTAGTACCGGCACTGCACAAGGTATACTAGTACCGGCACTGTACAAGGTATACTAGTAATGGCACTGCACAAGGTATACTAGTACTGGCACTGCACAAGGTATACTAGTACTGGCACTGCACAAGGTATACTAGTACTGGCACTGCACAAGGTATACAGTACTAGTACTGGCACTGTACAAGGTATACTAGTACTGGCACTGCACAAGGTATACTAGTACTGGCACAATGTACGCTAGCACTGCAAAGTGTACACTAGTACTGGCACTGCACAATATATACCAGTACTAGAACTGCACAGGGTATACTAGTAAACAATGTATATTTAGTAACAGTTTTAACTGCTTTATATGAAACTTTATTCACTATAGTCAGGGCAACCCCTTAAATGATTCACAGAACTATGAAAAAGTGAATAATTAGGTATCTGGCTCTGGAGTATATTGTGTTCCTCTACCTTCTGTGGCTCCTCCACAGGCAATAATACTACAATAGTTCCTTTATGAATAGCAGCAGCCATAAGTACGTCTTAATGGTCTGTTTTAGCTCGCCGGCTATGTTACCATGTAAATATGCACTATGCACGCTTTTCTACCACAAAATTACTGAGCGCAGAGACTGTAAAAAAGCAACTAAAATGTAACTCAAGGCAAAGTGGTCTAATGAGATTAAGTATATGGGAGCAGAATTACTACTCGCATACTTCATCTCAGTATATGAAATCCATCTTCTTATATTTACAGTTTACACAATGATACTGTTATTGCTCATAGCTTGCATCGGTTAATAAAATATCCTGTTTCTAGGATGTTATAATGATATTAAGGCACTACTAGAAAATCGGCATAATGCATATTCATCAGCATGGAGTTCCATCCATCTATCTATATTTTCCTGTACAAGAAAAACGGACCGAGTTTCCTCAGTGATTTTCATCTAAGTTTCATCATATTTTCAGCAGATTGTCATCCAATTTTCAGCAGATTTTGGTCTGATTTTCAGTTTTTCTTGTTTGGAGAAAAAAAATGTTTCTCCGCCTTCTCCTACCTGTTTGTGAAAAACTGACAGCACTCAGGAGGCATCTAATTTTTTCACGCACCTATAGACTTTGATTGCCGAGTTTGATCGGATACCCGGATCAATATCGGAAAAAGTCGCAGACATGTGAACAGACCCATAGATCATATTTAAGAGTGCTATCCATAAAAACACGAATAGTACTCGTACATGAAAAACCGATGTGTGAATGAACCCTAATGGTGAAAAATATACTCCTTTACAATACCAGTGATATCCTCTTTATAGTGTCAAGGATGCCCCTTTACATTTCCAGAAACGCCCTCATACAGGGCCAAGGTTGCCTCAGTGCAGTGCCAGAGATACTTTATGGCAGTGCCAGAGAGGCCCCAATGCAGTGCCTGTCACTCTCTGTGCCAGTGACTGTCACAGCCTGCTCGCACATCCCAAACTTCACCATGCCTCTCAGCATCTGATATGTGGCGTTTACAAATTATAGTGAGGTTGATCGACTGAGATGGCACCACAGATTATGGCACTGTAGACTAGGGATGAGCAGACCCGTGGAAGTTCGGGTTTTGGTACCCGACCCGAACTTTAGTCCAAAGTCCAGTTCGTGTAAAAGAACTGTAACCGAACTTAAACCACAACCTGAACTTTGGATCTGGAAAAAAAATCTCTCTCTCTGCAACAGACTTTCCCCAGAACTCCGAACTTTGCAAAGGACTTTTGAGAGAAGTCGATGTTCAGCGCCAGACACTAACTGTCCGGTATGAACCCCAAACTTTTAAGTTCACGTTTGCTCATCTTTACTCTAGACACATTGGGTGCTTTAAAAAAAAACTTTACTATTGGAGGGTATGATAATCTCTGCCATATTTCTCATCAATTCTGGCACAGTTGACAGTGGGGAGTCACATTTCAGTAAAGGCTATAATAATGTACTGGAATACTCCATAAATATTTAAAAAAAATAGGGTAAGTTTTGGAACATTTTGAAAAGAAATCAGTCAGGAATGATTTCACTATGGAAACTAATGGTATTACTGTATATCCTAGTACAACAATAAAAATAATACTGGTGTTATATTAATACGATATGCCAGCCCTGAGAAATCAAGCTTTTAATCCACACTCAAATTAAGTGCATTGGGGCGTGTCGATGCATTCTGAGGGTTTCAAAACGCCCCAATACACTCCCAGGCTAATTTTCCATGTAGACTCACATCTTGATTTCTTGGCACATTACTACAAAACAGGAATTTGTATTGCTGTACAAGGATCTATATAGCAATATATCTAGTTTCAGTAACAAAATTGTCCTGACGGGTTCCCTTTAATAGCTCGGCATAGACCTTTCTAGAATGGGTGGAAATTAGGCAACAAAATAATTGCTATAAATAATGGGAGGATAGTAGATGATGAGGATCTGGTTTGTACTTGGTACTCGGACAGCTGCTTTTCATCTTCCAGTACAACTCATGGCACAGAATCGCAGATAGTGGTTAGTGTTCTCACAAAGGCAGGATCTATTCGATTAGATCCCAGGTGGCACTCAGCACAGTAGGCAACCATAAAGTCAAGTCAGGAGATAAAAAAGTAATCCAGATAGTTCTCTATTGAGGGTTTTAATGGAATGTTCTGAGACTGTCCAAAACGGTATTATTTGGCCTGTGTCTGACAAAGACAGGTCTGCTGAACGGCGCAGTAAACATTCTTTCATGTTAAGTGCTCCACTGAAATCCATCCCCTCCGATAAAATATAGCAGATCTTCTACTCATACTGACAATGTGGCTGATAACCACAAGGAAATCTGTTATCACTCATCCCAGCTGCATAGTTTCCTTATGGCTAAAACACAGCTCAGTGTTCTGAATTGCTGAATATTGGCATAAATTGAAGGCAGACACTGACATCCAGTAACTTGTGAAGTGTAAGAGCAAACTGTAGTCGATGTTAACTAGTGAAGGCGCTACAGATAAGAGAGGCAGATCCATCATTTCTACATAATGGCGTATTAATGTGATAGGCAGTAGGTGCTTCATGTCTAACAAGATCTAAAGATGATGTCTGATTGCTGTGGTTTGATACAGAAGAAAGAACAAGTCCATTTCGATGGGATCTACTCCTTATCTAATGTACACGGAGGTCTCCTAACTCTCACCAGACAGCAAATGTCAAGGAAAAGAAGTGTTGGTATGTTGAAATGCCATGGGATTGTTTTCAGGGTGATAAGGTCTGCAAAATAGGGTCCGGTAATGGCATATTCTCCTCTTCTTCCCATGACGCTCAAGGAAGCCAACGGACACAATGTCTACTGAAGATGATGTGGGCCTTCTAGTGCTAATAGATTTTTAATTAGGGTTCAACTGGGTAGTGGAAATTGAGGGCTTTGAGCTCTGTGGATTCTCTAATTATCCACCAGTAAAGTCAGTAACGACTGGCATGTGGCTGGATTGGTGTCACCAAAATGTGGTAGCAAGGCAGCAGATAGAAATCGTAATCAGATAGGAAGAGGTCAGAGTTGGAGTTTTTTAGATAGACGAGGTTAGGAGACAAGTCGGGTCAATGCTAAAATATACAGAACTAACATATTTGAACAATACAGGAACAAAACGTACAATGTACAGGTCCAGAGCAATAAGGGATGGTCCCTCCTAGAAATCCAGGGCATCAGCCCTGGCTGACAAAAAATGAAAATTGGTTGTGAAGAGGAGCAATGTAGCGTGCCAGGAAAAAAAAGAGCAGTGACCAGGAAGAGGAGAGCAGCAACCAGGAGGGGATTGGTGCCATGTGCAAAGAGAGAAGCAGTGGGGTGGGGTTATGCGGAAATGGCTGATATTGCTGCCCTTCTTGGGTTTCAGATCATATTGACTCAAATGTAAACCAACTCTCTTACGTTCATTTAAAATGAGAGCATTAAATAAACAAGAAATACCGTATCTATGCATCAATTTAAGTAACATAATGGTAGCCATGTGGCTTTAAGGCAGCTCCTATGGTATGACCATCACTATCAATACGTCACAAGGCTTTTAGTAGAGGTGTTTGTTCTCAAAAATAACCAGACTAGATATGGTATGGTTTTGGAAAACTCCAAGTTTTATGAATTAGTGCGCATCCGTTAGGTCAGCCCGACTTTCCCCTTTCCACAATGTTTACGGTCCATGCACTACAATAAGCAACGATGAGATGATATGTAGGGTGACCCGAGAGACCTGCACTTAGGACCATTTCTTATATTAGAAGTGAAAAAAGGGTCTTCCTACTTCTTGGTCCTGAACAATATAACAAGTGTTTTTAAAGTGGTTGTCTCCATTTTCAAATAAGCAATTAGAGAATTGTGAGTCTCTCATTTAGGACATTCATCTATTTGTCATTCCTTAAAGGAGCTACAAGGAGTGTGTCTCTCAGGAGGAGTGGGCACATATGTGCATTACATAGACAATAACAATGGTGTAAAACTATATTTCTCCTATGTAGGCAGTACAGCAAAATACAACACCTATTATTGGGACCAAAGGGCTAGTTAAAAACCTAAGCAAAGCCATACTTACCCTGATCAATCCCCCTCAGCTCCCATTCCAATTACTCTGATCTGGTCTAGACTTTCTAGTGCCTTCTCAGCACATAGTAAATCATATTTCCCAGGAAGGAAAGTATCCATTGGCATTTTTTTAACTAGTTTATGCCCTTCGGTAAAATAAAATTACCAGTTGGACAACCTCTTTAAGCTACTTACTCAGCTAATACAATTTTAAATGGGTTCTTCACTATTATACAACCCCTGAATAATGGGTTCAGGGAGGTGGAAAATATCAAAAAATTGATACTCACCTCCTTGACCTGCGAAGCTCCTTCATAGTCATTGATGTGTCCCCCACCAGTATGCTGGTATCAACACCCACCGGAGGCATCATAAGAGCGCTGCAGTCAATCTATGGCCTTTAATCCACTGCACCATGCCCACTTTATCCAAGCATAAGAAACATTGTTCCTTCCAATCTGACAAAATGTGAACAGTGTTTCTTTCGCCTTGTCAAAATGTGAAAGCTGTAGTGGATCACTGGCAGAGGACAGCTGTCCCCTTTGACCTATCTTTTGCCCACAGGCTGGTTCTTGATGAGATGAGTTTTACTTACCCTACCTGGGTCCAGCGCTGGTCTCTGGTAATGGGCTACATCGCTTAAGTCATGTCAACGGCGCTGCAGTCAATCACTGAGCTCATCCAATGTAGACAGCATGAGCTACTGAACTCTGTGATTGGCTGCAGCACTACTGATGTGACTTGACCACAGCAGCTGATCAGCAGAGACCAGGGCAGGGATGGAGAGTGAGCACTTTATCTGGGCTGGGTAAGTAAACCTCAGATTGTTTTACGTATCACTACACTTGTGGGCAAAAAATAGGTAAAAATAGACAACCCTTTTAAGACTAAATTGACGTAAGGAAAGGAAGTGATGTAAAAAGAGGAATCTAAGATAGCACGAGGGACCTGATTTTCCTTATTTGACCTTTATCCCAATGACTGACAATAAAAAAGTAGAAACAGAAGATAAAGTAAAGCTACCATGGACAAACGCTTTCATAGTGCGGGAGACAAGAACATCATGCTCACAGAAATAGGGTGGAACCACCACTGAGGATACCGGGTGAATACACTACATTTCCAAGCTCCAGATGCTTTCTATTTCACAGATAAGTACAGGCAGAATTACATGTGTCTGACCTCTAACCGAGAAACCCTGTCTGAAATACAAAGGCAATCTGTATATATTGCTCATATATAGTTATTTACATGTCATATACATAAAAAAAGGAATATTTTCAATAAAGGCAGAATTAAAGTCTCCCTGTCAAAATCCACTTCTGGCTCCTGTATTTAGCCAGATATTGAGATATTGCAATGCTAAAGGGTATGATAATGTTTTTATTAACATTAGAAAAACTGAAAATCATCTGGCTCCGAGCCCGAGAGTGAGGTCACCCAGAGTATGTCGATTTAAAACAGAGCGAAAAGGAAAACATATATGTAAAGTCGGAGGTTTACCGTGATTTTATGGTATACAAGACCGAGTCTTAAGTAGCGCTTTATCTTTTATTTTATTGGTGTCAAATTAAATATACATTTGTTATTTAGCAGAGCCCGGGAAATGTACTGTACACAGAGCCGAACAATTGCAAGATGTTGCTCCGAGTATTTCTGTGGTTTACGGAGAGAGCCAAGTCGGAAGGAAAAGACATTCTCTGAATTTTCTTGAAGCATGATAAATACAGAAGAGAAATACAGATGAAAGATGGAGTTGCTAACCGAGGACAGTGCCAGATTCCTCTTTTCTGGCTCGCTGAGGAACTGGCAGACCTAGTCAAGTAGCAATCTTTTCCATTAAATTGAGCTGCATATACTTAAGTTTGTTTGTTTAAACATTTACAATTTTTCAATCTCGATTTTTTTGTTTTCAAAAAGATTATTTTTTTTACAAGATGATCCATTGAAAGAAATAATAGCTAAATGAATAATGCGGAATGGTTCACATGCCCGTAAAAGAGGATACAAGGGAGCAGCCGATTCCAGAAACAAGGCGAAGGTACAAAAAAGGCTAAAAATCATCCTTGACGTTCGCCAAGTGAACCGTAGGGAATTCAAGCGATACTAGATTCACTGTGTTTGCGCAGTTAGGCAAAAGATATGCCAGTCTCCCTTGCCGAATCTTTCCTCCAAGATGGGATCAGACAGACTATAAAGCAGCACTCGTTGTATAACCCAAAAGTCAAGTAATGTGATAGCCTTACTGCAGTTTTCTTAAAAAATTTAACTCCAGTCGCACGGATCCTAAACTTCACTGACCGCAAAAGAAAAAAAACGAAGCCTTAGAAAAACTTTTCTCACTTTATAAAATAAGCTGCTGCCACATGAAGGTAACCCTCAATCTAAACAGCATGACGACAACAATGTGCGTAGATGCATCGGTTTGCCATTTCCGGCAGCTTCCTAGAGAATTTCGGCACCTAACGACACTTTTAAACACACTTTTACTTACACTTAAAGGGTTTTTTCAACGTGCAGCAGCCCCTTTCCTAAAATAAATAAAGACTGATGGAGTCTAATGTGTTCACCCTCCTTTTTGAACCCTTTCTCAGAGTGATATGATTGATGCAGTTGTAGACTCCGATGGCATGAAAAGTTGGATTTCCGTGTTTTTCTGGAGATGATGGATTATGCAGCGAACTTGTTTTTGGCGGAGTAAAGACTAACTAATTAATATCAAGTGACAGGCGTCACCTTAATCTGTGCCGTCTTTGCCACTGTGCTGTGGACGTCATCAACTTTAGCAATGGTAAAAAAAATAAATTGCAGCTACCTAATTGGGTGCAATTACTCCGTTTCTGGAAGACAAGACAACAATTCTTTCTCATTTCTGGTTCAATGGGTGTTTTTTTTCTGCTGCTTCTTCAGTATCTGGTAAATGGCCTATTCTACATCAGCGCCCTTACTACTGAATAGGGCTTTTATGGTATGCAATTAAGCTGTCCCTTTTTCATAACACTGTACTTCCAATAAAAACAAATATTAATATTAAAAGGAACAGGATAATAATATGCGCACCACCAGGAAATAACGAAGCACTGAATCCGATACATGAAGGGGGTCTTTGATGAGATGAATGTGGGGTTTATAGATACTCATTTGCCAGAGCACCATAAGGAGGATACATGACGGGAAGATGGGGCCATCTTTTAAGATGAAGAGGATATATTTCTATAGGAACTCAGGTTAATCTAGTATTACTAGAGGTTACTACTAGAAGTTAGGACCATTCCGAGTTGGGTTCACCTTGACGCTGGTGGGATGACTTTTACGCTTTTTTTTTAATCAAAAACTGTGTTTACTAAGTGCCCTATGTTATTCACATGCACTATTGCTTTTACTTATTTACTTACAGCAGGGTATATGTTCATTTCGTTTCTGTCATACCTTTGCACATGCAATTATAGTACATAGTTAGGACAGGCAGTAACTTATCGATGGGGGAGTTTAACCATTGGGAAGCATATGATTCCTAAAATAAAGGGATTTATGCAGTTTATTTGCCTGGTGCTGCTATCGAAAATAAACTGTTCAGAAAACTGCAAGACAGCCCTATACAAGTAGATGGGGTGATTAACAGTACCTGCATTCGGGAAAGAGTCACTTTGTTCTACAGCTATGAAAGCTGTGCCCTACTAATCCCATTAAATAGCTGAAAGCAGTAATATACTGTAAAAGAAAAAACGTTAAAAAAGGACCCAATCAACTCTCCTGGCATGTCAGCTTTAGTAAATACGATCCCATGAAATAACAATTCTGTACTGTGACAATTCCTCCAGGAAATGTATGAATAAATGGACAACTGGGTGTTATTCTTTCCCCTTGTCAAAGGGGTGTGTCACTGCATTGTCTGGCACTGCCAGCACTGATTGGACAGTATCAGACTGTGAAGGAGGGACAGGCACCCAAACTGCTAATTTATTCACAATGCAAAGTTCTAAGAAAAGATTCTCTAGAATTGTCATATTATGAGGAATGTAAGTGTTAGTAAAACAGAAATATTAGGAGAGCTTGCAGGTCTTCTTTAAGTCTTTATCCCGAGAAGTCTTGGCTAGTTTAGGTTTCCTCTTCTTAGTTTAGGTGTTTACATTTCTATTCAGCTTTATCTTTAGCTCTGGTCACACTACAGTTATTCTTAGGCTGTGTGCCCCCAATGCGTTTTTTAAGCGTTTCTGCAGTGGCAAAAACGCTGCAGAAACGCTTAAAAAAAGCATGGTAGAAGGCCTGCCATGTCCCCCAATGATAATCCGCATGTGCTGTGCACATGCTGCGGAAATTTCCGCTGCGGATTATCATTGTGGAAAAAACCGCAGCACTACCAATTATTTTGCGGAAGCGCTGCGTTTTCGCTGCCATTGACTTGCATTGGAACGCATGGAATCCGCATCACTGGATCTGTACATGCAGAATCCATGCGTTCTAATGTGCGGATGGTACCCGGGTCTGGAGGACAGGAGACTCTCCTCCGGACCCGGGTACCATAGAACCTGTAAAAAAAAGAATAAAATAAAAAATAAATATTATATTTACCTTCTGACGGCCCCCTCTGTGCTCGTCCTCCCATGCCAGCTGATGTCATAGTCATGTGACAGGTCATGCGATGCTGACGTCGGCAGGTCCTTCAGTGTCCCGCGATCTGCTGGCAGCCAGGACGGAGCGAAGCAAGACTCTGGGGGCCATCAGAAGGTAAGTATAGATTTATTTTTTTATTTTTAAACATTCTTTACGGTCACACTATATAAATCCATGCCAGTTGCATGGATTTATACAGTGTGACCAAGTTGACAAGCACTTTCCAAGTGATGCTAAAATCGCTAGGAAAGCGCTTGATAACCCGCATGCGGAAATGCATGTGAAGAACGCTTCACATCCGCATGCCCCTGGCAGGAAAACGCATGTACAATCCGCATGTACAATCCGCATGCGTTTTTTCTGCCAGGGAGATGCAGAAACGCTCAGGAAAAATCCGGAGCATTTCTGCATCGTGGGCACATAGCCTTAAAGAATGTTCTGTCTTTAAAGAGGTTGTACACTACTTTTTCATTGATGACCTATCTTCAGGATAGGTCATCAATGTCTGATCGCTAATGGTCGACACCCGGCACCCCTGTCAATCAGCTGTTCTCTTTGTCGGCCGGCACCGGAATTGCTCGATTGCGTAGCTGCTCCATCTTCTGATAGTGGCCGTGGCTGGGTACTACACATTCCGCCGCCGACATCAAGATCGGCGGAATTGCCAGGTGCCGGACCCCGACTGATAAGACATTGATGACCTATCCGAAAGATAGGTCATCAATGAAAAAGTAGTGGACAACCTCTTTAAGCTTCTTTAGCCTATAGGCTTGAGCAGCGTAAAAATAATAAAATCTGTGTTAGGGTATGTGCACACATTCAGTATTTGCAGTAGAAAAATCTGGAGTGCTGGCAGGAAAAAAAGTTGGGTAAAATACAAGTGTTTTTGCCACGTTTTTGTATGCAATTTTTTATTTGTTTGTTTCCCATTCACCTGCAAAACCACTAAAAGAATTGTCATGCTGCAGATGTGAAATGGCTTTAAATTTGCATGGAAAACATTTGCAGCATGTGCATGAGATTACAGAAATCTCATTTGCAGGTACTGTAAAAAGCTGTAAAGATGTGAATATACCCTTACTGCTTCCCTAGCTCCAGCACAGGCTCTCCTCCATCTCTTCTCCCTATGATTGTTTACAGGTTCTGGCAGTGATATCATGACTACATTGCCGGTGACCTCTGCAGCCAATCATCTGCCTCAGCAGCTCGTGTTGTCCACGTCGGCAGATCCATTTAAGTCATGACTGGCGTGACAGATTATTTTTCAGACAGATCAATAGAGTTCCTTATAGACACCGAAGACTTATATTTGGATCTGTCAGGTTCCTACTGAGTTTCTGATGTTTTTGATGGCAAAATTAGCATTGCGGACCACGGCATCCACTTAGCAGAAGCATCAGATATTGTGAAACTGACATCGCCTACCACACACCATGCTAGCTCCGTATGCACTGTTTTACCTAGAATATAATAAAGAAAATGTGTTTGACAGATGCGGAGTGCCACCAGTTTCTTTCTTATTAGGATTTAGCACTGCAGACTACTCTTCTTTCTATCAAAAACACTGGAAGCTTTCAGAATGAGAAATAAATGCAGATGTAAACCGAGGTTTCCTTTAACAAATGGCTGAACTGTTACGCACATGCCTCGGTCAGTTTGATTTTCTTGTGCTCCACATTGGTCTTTGCAAGTACTCCGGTGTGCTCCCGTGTGTTCTATTCCCTAGGCCTATATAAGGCCTCCCAATACGCACACCTGTGTCTTGGTATTGCTTCCAGACTTGCTAGTAACTTTTTTAGTTGTCTATGCACAGTTCCAGTCCACTGTCATCAGGACGTCTCCTTGTTGTCTGTGGTTTCCCGTCGATAGGTTAATTGTCTGTGGTTTCCAGTAACCTTGCTACATTTTAGTGGAGCACCTCACCTGTCTGTGGTCTCCAGTAACCTTGCTCA
Organism: Phyllobates terribilis; assembly: GCF_046119375.1. Taxonomy (NCBI): domain Eukaryota; kingdom Metazoa; phylum Chordata; class Amphibia; order Anura; family Dendrobatidae; genus Phyllobates; species Phyllobates terribilis. The sequence continues at coordinate 83,985,689 of NW_027362764.1, forward strand.
TCTGCTTATCTGCATTTTCCAGTACCTTGCTATCTGTCAGTAGAGGACCTGACCTACTTGTCTGCAGTTTCCAGCAGTCCTGCTCACTTGCTTGTTCCAGTATCGCAACATGCCTGCAGTTTCCAGGATGTCTTCTTCTCTGTCTGCAGCTTCCAAGGTTTTCAAACTTTCTAGTTTCTCCAGAGTACTGTCTGCTACATGTTCCCGGTCTTTAGGACCTCTTCAACACGTCCGCATGCAGTTTTCAGGACGTCTTCCTGGCTATGTGCAGTTTCCATGGTATTAGACTTTCTTGCTGCTCCTGAGTTTAGTCTGCTACCTGTCTGTGATCTCCTGGACATTCCCCACTTGCCAGAGATTTTCAGCATCCCACCTGCTTGCTTGTGGTCTCCTGGACGTCTCCTGCCTGCCAGTGGTTTCCAGCATCCCGTCTGCTTACCTGTGGTCTCCTGGATGTCTCCCACTTGCCAGCGGTTTCCAGCATCCCACCTGCAGTCTCCTGGACATCTCCCGCCTCTTAGTGGTTCCAGCATCCTTCTTGCTTGCCTGTGCTCTCTTGGACATTTCTTACTTGCCTGTGGCTTACAGCTTGTCTGTGGTTTCCAGAACTTTATTGTAACTTTTATTTTACCTCTACATGGGCGGCACGGAGGCGCAGTGGTTAGCACTGCAGCCTTGCAGCGCTGGGGTCCTGGGTTCAAATCCCACCAAGAACAACATCTGCAAGGAGTTTGTATGTTCTCCCCGTGTTTGCGTGGGTTTCCTCTGGGTTCTCCGGTTTCCTCCCACACTCCAAAGACATACTGATAGGGAATCTAGATTGTGAGCCCCGATGGGGACAGCGATGATAATGTATGTAAAGCGCTGCGGAATATGTTAGCGCTATATAAAAATAAAGATTATTATTATTATTACATGTCTGCCTGTGACTTCTAGTGACACTGCTTTTTGTTTCCACATGCTACACCCATCTGCTGCACCGACTCCAGTGTCCCGTGGCCCGTGTGCCCACCTGGACCTTGGGCTTAGAGTATCCATCCCACTATATGTAACATAATCATTATAAGATACTAATATATGTAGTAAGAATAATTATCTGGATATTATTTTTGCTGGAATCTGGCGGGTGTCACTTACTTTAACAACTCCATTCTCATGCATTGTTATGCAGTTGTTAGCGTCTTCCGAGAGCTGATACAGAGCTCGGGCCGTAGCACGGTGCACCGCAGGGTCGCTTGATTTCAGGTACCGTACCAGAGGAGCGACAGCGTTAGCCTCTCCGAATGCCATCCTATTATGCCCCCACGTACAGCACTGCGAGATGGCGTCGGCCAAGTGGCGCCTCAATTTATCATCCGTCTAGAGAAAACAAAGAAGATAATGTATTGTTTTTTTGTTAGTAAGGTTTGAAACTATACAAGTCATTTTTTTAATTTCCCTTTCAAAAAGTTATAATTTTCTTAATAGGTCCCTTGCTGGAGTAGGATAATGTGTAAAAAATATGGAAAGGTCTTCACGCTGTGGTAAAGAAGGTATTCACGTTATTGGCTTTCCATGACTAAGAAGAGAGTGGATGTCAAAGGCTTTAGGTGCCATCAAAATCTTATGAGTGAAATGTCATCTCAGGTTTTATTGCTGTATGCAACGTGCTGCTTTTCCGCACAGAGAGGGAGACATCGACTTGCTAAAAAAATGTTAACAGCCAGGTGTCATGGGAGTGATAGGAGAGAGACACAGGGCTAGCAGCTTGTGGCCGCCGTCTTACAAGCAGATCCTTTTTCAATTATAGACTCACATATTAACTTTTCATATTATGTAACAACCTACTAAAATATGATATAAACTCAGGACATTTTAGGAATTCATTTCTGCATGGTAATGTGCCAAAAACGACAATGGTGTCCCAAATCAGAAATGGCTGGCGGATTAGACACAATTAAATGGTTAATAATTGAATGGACGTGTGAGGAAATAGATTTTCCATAGCAAGTTTCCAAAAAGTCATATATGGGAACAGCATTTTTTTAATTATTAAAAATCATAGTAACTAATATACTATGTAGTACAGAATACAAAAACAATGAGACTCTGGACGAGCAGATGTGCCACTAAGTTAAACACTTGCATACAAGATATTTAAAGGGAATCTGTCACCAGGTTGCTTTTACCTAATCTGAGAGCAGTATAATGTATAGTCGGAGACCCTGATTCCAGTGGTGTGTCACTTGCCGGGCTGCTTGCTGCAGGTTTGATAAAATCACAGTTTTATCAGTAGGAGATTGGAAAGACTAGTTTTATTAACAGAAATCATGGAGGAGTGAGAAATCTGAAAGCAGATCACTACCTTGCTGTTACTGACCCATACTGGCTCAAGAACCGGCTCTTGGTTCTTCCTCCAGGTGCCAGTTCCCTTTGTGTAAGTCCACACCGGGTTTCTGCTGTTAGCCAGCAATTACCTATAACATCATCATCCAAAGCCTTTTATGGCAATGTGCTGTCTGAATATTCAGTAAGCTTTGCATTTAGTTAACACGCAAGTTTCTGGAGATTTCCTCACCATCCATTTACCTCACCGGGCTAATTATCTCTTCAGCAAACTCATGCTTATTTTTCAATGATCTGCATTTACTTCCTAGTTCAGACCTGCAGTTTACCACTTGTATGCTGTAAGGAATAACAAACTCGTCTCTGCTATTATTGGTGCTGTTCACACTACAATTCTGCTGTAACAGTGAGTTATCTTCTCTGCTATCAAGCATCTAGTTTTTCTTTTCATCATTGCTGCCTTATGGTTAACCATTTGTTTGTCGATTTTATATATCCCTGCGATTAACCATCTGTCTGGTGATAAGCCTACAACACTGCCACTGACCATTCATCTACTGCGAGACAGGATTGACTATATAGCTATCTATAGTTTCTGTGTATATCCACACTCCTACCTCTGTGTTTTCTGCTCTGCATGTCTGCCTGTGATCCCACATACTCTGCGGCCTGGTCCTCAGTGATCCATGTGCCGTACAGTAAGTCAGGTCCAGCTGCGCTATTGTCTTCGTTCCCTGTTGCTCAACCTGACCTACAGCTTGAAGAAATCCTTTTATTAATGTCTATATATTGACATTAGCTCCAAGATCTAACCCTTTATTGGGTGATCAGAGTCCTGATGGAGAGGTGGTTCTTCATCAGGTAAATAAGACTTTCTGATAAGTGGCATTGGATAGTAAAAGAAAAAGTTTGAGTATTTCTCTACAACATAAATAAGACAGAAATCATGACTACATTCAGTGTTTTAATTATTATGCAATGTCTTATTTGTATACCTCTGGCTATAAGTTGCTCAGCCATAACAATGCACTACATTCATGGAAAAAAAATTGTGGTTTGGAGAGGTAATAGAATTAAAATTTCTGATTTATCAGCAATTCTTTGAATATACAGTATTTTTATATTTTATGAGTTGTAATCTCAAAGATTTAAATCACTCTTCCAAGTATTACAATTGGTGCCCAGGACACGTCATTCTCGGGATTCCTTATTTTCATTGCAAATGTAGCTTAATTATAGAATAATGTATTAGAAATTTCCTACATTTCTGGATATTTCACATAGTTGGACTAGTGTCTTCCTTATACAATGATCCAGGACCCCTCCTGCTATAATAATATAAGTAGATTTTAAGAAAATCCAAATGGTTTCATGAGAACGTTGCTGATTGATCTAGTTTTTTATTCACATACCGTGTTTGCCAGGGCAGACAGCAATAGAACCACGCCGTGATCGGTTATGACTGCCAAATTCTCCTCATCTTTGGCTATGTTGGTGATGGCCGCGCAGACACTCGCCAGCACTTCTTTATTTTCAGACTTCAACAAGTTCACAATCAGTTCCAAGCCACCAACAAATGAACGAACCATTTCACCAGCGTCCTAAAATAAGAGTAGTGTTTATCAGGATTCCAATATTATATTAATATAATTAGGCTACATAAAGGGGGAATCCAAGTGTCTATGGTCATAGAACCTAATAGAGTCATTAGTAAAAGGATTTTGAAAGTCATCACATTACAAGTACAAGCAGAAAAAAAAAATCAATAAGGATTTCAATCATATCTGGGATTTTTAGCCTAAAAAATGGTTTAATGTCGTTATCAAGCTAGACAGATCTAACACTATTCATATAAATGATTTTTTTCTAGTGTATATTGATTTATAATGTGATCACTGATACTTGAGGGTGGATCTATAGTTTAGAAACCTGGCCAAGGTGATAGGCCCGAGAAAAAAAGAGCATGCATGTCCTGTTGAGTTTCAATGGGTGATAATGCATGCAATGAAGCCTTCCTCGAACTCGAGTTCAGGAGGAGTGGTGTTAAAATGGTGGTGTTAAAATGCTAATACTCTTGGCCACAACGGACTAGAGCACCAAATGGTCACACAAACAAAGACATCGAAAAACTGGAGCAAGTTCAGAGAAGAGCTACCAGGATGGTGAGCGGATTGCAAACTATGTCCTACAAGGAACGGTTAAAGGATCTGGGAATGTTTAGCTTGCAAAAAAGAAGGCTAAGATGAGACTTAATAGCTGTCTACAAATATCTGAAGGGCTGTCACAGTGTAGAGGGATCATCCTTATTCTCATTTGAACATTGAAACACAACAAGCAATGTAATGAAACTGAAAGGGAGACGATACAGACTAGATATTCGAAAAAACTTTTTGACTGTGAGGGTGATCAACGAGTGGATCAGGCGGCCACGAGAGGTGGTGAGTTCTCCTTCAATGGACGTCTTCAAACAGAGGATGGACAGACATCTGTCGGAGATGGTTTAGTGAATCCTGCATTGAGCAGGGGGTTGGACCAGATGACCCTGGAGGTCCCCTCCAACTCTAACATTCTAGGATTATATGGTCTTTGGGTAATCATGCTGGGATGCAGCAAAATAAACATTTGAAGTTTTGGGGTGCGGTTCAAAAGACCAAAGCATAAACAAATAGTAGCACCTCCCTGCCAGATTGGCTAAGACCAATCACCACCAGCACATGTCTGCGGCATTGACTGCTTTTGGCACATATAAGCCAAGACTTTAACCAAATCATGCCACTGACCAAAAGCTGCACCTATTAGTGTCTGATGTTGGTTAGTATTTTTTTGAAACAGTGGAATGTTTGTCCATGAACTGTGTCCATTATTTCAGCTTATTCCCTTTCATTGGATTAGGTCTGAGTTGTAAAACCCTATGCAATTCATGGACAAGATGGGTGCTATTACTAACAAAGTAAACAAAACCTTTTTCCTTTAAAGGAAATCAGTCACCAGATTTATGCTGCCCGAACAATGGGCAGCATGAATCAGATATTGGCTGCGCAATTGTAGCCAGGCATATATATAAAAAAAACATACTTTGAAAAGCCGAATGGGGACTGCATGTCTCAGCTGACAAGCCCAAGCAGGGCAGGAAGAAGATCAGCCTCGGACTAGTCAGCTGATAGTACCTGGTTGGCCATTCAAAGTGTGTTTCCTTTAAAACACAGGAGCAGTTCACATTAAAACATGCCTGGCTATAATTGTACAGCCAATATCTTATTCATGATGCCCTTTGTTGGGTCAGCATGAATCTGATGACAAGTTCCTTTTAAAAAGAGTCTGTTAGCACGAAATGACTGTTCAAACCAAGCACATGTGTTCGGTGTACCCATGGAATGGTCGAATAGTTCAGTGCACCTTCCCACATGCTTGTTTTCCATATATCTCTGTAAAGCCAGAGCTCTCATTAAAGAGGTTATCCAGGACTATATTCATTTTTTACTTTGGGCCTAAGAACTAGCAGGTAGGGAGTTCCTAACTACCTGCTTGTTGTTCCCGGTGCCAATTTCGGCCAGCACAGAGTGGTCACAGACCGCTTCTTACGGTGATCCCGCGGCTTACGACGACGTTACATCGACACAGCAGCGGTTTATATTCCGCTCTACTCTGTTGAAGGTACGTGGCTGCTGAGGTCATGCTGATTGTCATAACTGTGGCAAGCCAGCTATCAATCAGCATGATGTCGGCAGTCACGCCCTGTCGACAGAGCAGCCCGGAAGAAGAAGAGCCGCTCGGTTGAGGTGGAGCATCTGAATCACTGCCAGGAGAGGTCAATGACCACTCTGGATAGAACAGGCAGGTACTTGCTAACTAGTTACTGCCTGTTATTTTTTTACTATGAGCCAAAAAACTAAGTTAATCCTGGATAACCCCTTCAGGGAAGAGGGAGGCAGAGATACAGTATATGGAAAACAAGCAGGTGGGAAGGTGAACTGCTTGGCCATGCCATGGGTGCACCGAGAGCCTATGCTAGGTTTGAATAGTCATTTCGTGCTGACAGACTTCTTTTTTAATCCAGCTTTGGCAATCCCTCACTAAATGCCTGGAAAGACTACATCTTGTACTTGTTGTATTATTGTACTGTATGTACTGTGAGCATTTTCCCTATGGAGTGAAACAAAATCAATTCCAAACAGCATTGATGTTTGCATAAACCATGTGCTTCTGGGAACATAAAAACTATATACACACAACCTAATGATATTCTGGAGAATAATAATGTGGTAATATCAAAGCATATTTAGAATTGTGCAGAAATAAATGTCTTGTTACACATTCCATTTAGACATAACAAAGGCCATTACAGTATTCTGGTTGGGAACACTCATTTATTACTATAAACGAGCTGGTTTTATTTCTGAATGGCAATAATCTAAGACAGCTCTTCAAATGTCTTAAACAGATTAGAGGGTTTACATTTTCCAAATTAGATTTTGTTTGTAATGGCTAATTTTGCCACAGACTTGGTACAGAAATCTACTTAAGAACTTGTCCTAATTGGGTTATTATCAGCATATTTTTCCACTAAACTTACATGTGGGATTCTTAAACATTGTTTTATTTAGAGTGTTATCACCACCATCTAGAATTACATTTTTTGGGTCTGGATCTGAGGAACATTTCAAAACGAATCATGTTCTCTTGGGTGTTATGTTCCAGAACGTTCATGTTTCTGAGTGAATTAAGGCTCCCGGTCATTGGTTTTTATTTTCAACAACTGCATATTCTGAAAAACGCAACCTTGTGTAATTGATAATGTGCCCGACGGGTCTACAACTCTGTACTGCGGATTGTACATTCTTACGTTACTTATTCTCAGTTTATTGTCTAGGATTTTTTTCTTCTATTGGTCACAGAATGTATAAAGGTGTTCACCGGGACACATAGGACAACTATGTCACTCCATCTGGCCAGTAAAACTTCATATTTGATAAAATGAGATTTCCAATTCCGGGTTTCACATGGCTGCCCATAAAAGTTAAAACATTCAGAAGATATTTCCCTGTAAATCCAAGTTCAATGTCCTTAAGTGGCATCCTGACCTACCATCTATCTATTCATGGAAAATGAATTTACTTCATGACATTTTTGAGCAAAGAAACAACCAAAAACATATAGGTTAAGTATATTATTATTATGTGTATTTTTTGAGGTCTCGACCCATAACAATATATTGGTTGTGAGGGTACTATAGCTGTGCCCTGACAAAAAATTTAGAATAAACTATGCATGAGGAGTAACGTTATTTCTGGCCATTATATGACTTATAGCCTGCATTTTGCACCAGTTTTCCTTTCTGCAAGCTGCCTCTTTAATGTTCAGTTGTCTCTGAGCTAGAGGGTGGACACTAACTGCTATAATGTCACCCATACCCAGCACACACAGACATGAGGGATTCCTGCTTTCCTATTTCTATGTAGCACATCTTCAGAAAAAGCACCATGGAGGACATTATTCAGGTGTACTGAGCTGTATGGCTGTGAATCCAGCTCTGGGGGAAGAGACACTAGAAAGAAGCCGCATCACTATCTGTTTGTATCTGTACCTCCCTCCAAAGACTTCAATAGCCAGTTGCAATCGGATCCCTTAGCTGGAAGCCTGTCTTGTTTTGGCCAAAACAGATTTTAGTACTTTTTAAGACTAAATGATGTGTTCACGCGGATGGGGAGAGAAGTGGCTCATAAGTGGAGAAAGAAGTGTATTTCTCTGTCAAAATATATCACAAGGTTTTTACATTCCCCTATATTAGTGATTAATGCAGTTTGTTCAAAAGATAGTAACAATAGAATATGACCCATTTTTGCATCCAATTTTGTACAGTTTGAAAATGAATGTCCATCTTTACGGTGCTTCACAGAACCAGAATTTCTGATGTTTAATAGCCAACATCATTTTCTAGTGCAGAAAGATTAATGACACCCCAAAAAAGCATTCAGTTGAAATAGCCCTCTTCTTCTGGTGTTGAGGACTCATTGAGGTCTGTTTCATATCCACTGTGAAAAATATTGAAGATATAATCCCATGTCAATCATTGTGCCCTGTTTGGCGGGGGATTATAGAGGTTTACAATGTACAGCTGTAATCGGACAAGAATAAGAAGGGAGGGGGCTGAGGGGCAGTGAGTGACAAAACCCCCATCTTCTGCTGTGGAGCTTCTACAGGAAGACCCCCTGTGGACCCCAGCCATGCGGCATGTCCTTTGAGTCAGACAAGTATAATTCAATACCGAGTTATGGGAATATGATACATCCCAGCAATACAACAAATAGATTTTTGGAATCACACGAACAGGAGGAATGTCACCCTGGCTTCCAGCACAGTCTAGTGCTTAGGGATGAGGAGATACACGGCACAGCCTTTCGGAAACCACTAGGGCTACTGTGTTTGGTATCCTCGCATAGCAGGGGCCTGGCTGGATCCGATGACACCAGAATTGTCTCCCTAGGACCATCCATTAAGGAAGTATAGCCCATTTTAGCTTTCTGAGTTTTTAACTGAGAGAGACCAGGGGTGGAGATTTAGGTCCAGTCAGGGGGCAGGAAGGGGAGTGACCCAGAGGGGTTAAGAGCTCCAGCAGCCCTAGCTCAGTGTATTTTCCCTGGGAGGTCGTGACAACACATCGTGTGGGAGAAGTCCAGCAACAAAGGGGACCACAAGCCTCCCATGTGGCAGCCCCTCCCCCGCAAGCCCGGCCTTCCATATGACTGGCAACTGACTCTTACTATCTGCTTATGTCTTTTGTACCACTACTACAGTGTTTGCATCTTTTACCATTATGCATGTATAACCCTTATGTATATAGTGTATTGTCTAGTGTGCCCTAAAGGTGATTAAATATATAAGTTAATCTTGGGCTGCTCTTTTATCTTGATCCACAAATCCTCACGTCCATTGTTCGGTCCAACAAACACACTACCGGGGCTAGTTCCTGGCCCGATATAATCCCCCGATCCGTTAGCGGGAATTATATTTAATAGGAACTGGTGGCAGCCCTACCAGGCCGACAAGGTTATGCTTCACTGGGGCTAGTGAAGGGGCCTCTCAGCCTGTCAGAGGTGTGAGCGAGTGTGGTGTCACCTTAGTGACTGAGTGGGCCACCTCTTCTCACTGCCTTCCTGTACCCATGTGGACAGGGGGAGTCTGTGTAGAACCATACCAATCTGACTTTATGCGTCCCCAAGGGGGTGCGGAACGTCACGTTGGTGCAAAGGGCAGATCCATATCACGTGATCCGTCTGACGTAATCGTGACATCAGGCGGGTGGAGAGGTGTGGATCCTTCACATGTGGTGGCAGCGGTGGGATTCTGCGGAGTCCCTCTGGTGTGATTTGTCACAAGTGGTAGCAGCAGTGGGATTCTGCGGGATCCCTCTGGTGGCATTCATCACATCCACTTTTGGTGTGGATCTATTGGTCCCAGAATTGATATTGTAGCATGTAATCAGAGCAAGCATAGTGCAGGAAATGAAGACCAAATAGCAAAAAGCTGTTCTCTCATCATTGGGAACTAATTTGCTCCCCCCTAGTAGACATCATGACGCTGCATCACTTCTCACGGACAAGTCATGGGTCGGGATAGTCAAGGAGTCCGAGGTCAAAAGCCAGGATGGTACTTCATAAACAGAAGGAAAAGACAAAGGCGTAGTGCAGTAACGGTTCAAGGTCAAAATACCAGGAAGATAGCGGATCATAAGAAAGGGGTTAAACAGACGGATGGTCAGAACGAGGTCCAAGGTCAGGCAACGAAAGATCAACAAACAGAACACAAGGCACAGAGAGACAAACCACACAAAAGCTGAATGTATATCTGGCAGAGGTCTGGGACTAACAGCCCAATTAAGTAGCTGGGCAATCACCTGGGACAATGAACACATCGAGACAGCCAGCACCTCCGAGTGTCAGATTGGCTGGCTCAGCTGAAGATCAAAAGACTGACAGCTTAGCACGTTCCTGCACCAAACTGGACAGTGAGCTGTCAATCAAAGTACTGACAGCTTCAGCATGCCCCTGTACCAGATTGGACGGCTGAGCCATCAGTAACTGCATCCCAGACGCAATGAGGGGTGGAATCGTGACAGATATATGAGAAAGATGCAATAGTGCTAACAGAGAATATCAAGTATTTTTTAGCATTTAGTCTAATGGTCAAAAAGGCCCAAAGGAGACTAAGAGCATTTTAGATTAACTTTATATATGTCTAAATTCATTTGATTTTTTACATCCAATTACAGCTAAATTATTCTGTAATTATAATATGCCTTGTGGGGTAGCTTCAAGCAGACAAAAGCTTGACCAACCAGGTTGAGTAGAAAATCAGTCATGGAGATTAGGTTTGCTTCAGCAGTAGGTAGTTGTAGGTAGTTGTCACTGACAGCATCCAGCTCCATCTTTCCCTGCAAAAGTGGTCAGAGACTACCGCAATTTTAGCACTCCAGCTCCGAAGAGGGAACACGGAGCGACTGTGCCAAAATGACAAGTGTTGACATAGACAATTGTGTAGACTGCAGTTGTAAAAATCACAAGTTGGATAATCATCGACCATTGTAGAGTAGACTCGTAAGACATAACATTTTTTACAAAATCAAGTATTTTTAATTCTCTGGTTATAGTTTCAGGGCTCATTTTTCCCTAAAAATCAAGAATTGTTCAAAAATGTCAAAAATACATTTTTAGAAAAGCAGAGGCAGTTGAAAATAATCACAGCTGACAAGCAGAATTCTATCTTCATCTATGCCAAAATCACTTCATATCCAAAACCAGACTGAAAAAATTATGCCATAAAAAATGTTTGTCCTGACGATCCAAGATTTGCATGTTCTGATACAAAACCCGTAATTTAATTCCGTCAAGCTTCCAAAATTTCTCCTTCATTTATAGAACACCGGGAGGGATTATTCTGCTGTTATCGTTATGAACTATGTCTTTATTGTCATTGTGAGCTCTGCTTACTCTACATACTCAAAGTTTAATTACCGTATATGTTTTTGCACCCATTATTATCTGTGCATATTCATTCACTCATTGATAAACATCTTGTAATTCGGTATCGTTGTACAACTATTAAAGGGAATCTGACAGCAGGTTTTTGCTATGGAATCTGAGAACAGCATAATGTGGGGGCAGAGAGCCTGATTCCAGCGATGTGTCACCTATTAGGCTGTGTGTTGTAGTTTCAATATAATCAGTGTTTTATCAGCAGGACATTATCACTGCAGAACTAGATCTCAAGTGTAGGGCAGTCAGGCTAATCTGCGTAACCCCACCCCCACCCACCACTGATTGGCAGCTTGCTGGCAATGCACAGTGTACACAGGAAGCATCCAATCAGGGGTGTGGGCGGGGTTATACAGAGCTCAGCATTCTGAACATGGCTACATCTTCAGCAGAGAAAACATGGCTTCTATCAAAATTGCACTAAGCAGTCCAGTAAGGGAGACATCGCTGGAATCTGGGTCTCTACCCCTACATCATGCTGTTCTCAGATTCCATAGCAAAAATATCTGCTGACAGATTCCCTTCAAATGGACTGTTTGGAAAAAATTAAAAGGGACATGAAAAAATTAAAGCCCATCACAGGTTATCTGGCTTCTTGGACTAGCGATCAGTAGTCATGTTAACACTTTTGCTATAGCACTCCCACAGGATAAATTAAGCATTACAAGATGTCACTTACAATCACTGAGTTGTCCAAGTAATGCACACGTTACGCCGTCTTAGTGTGACGGGAATGTACTCTCTTTCTAGCTCAGTTAGGCTACAATGAGGGATTCCTTCTATTTCAAAGGCTAAGAATGCCCTAATAGAGTATGTGACAATGGTTTATCCAAAATACTCAAATATGTTTTACATTTTTAAGAAACACTAAAGTACTTTTTATATGTTTGTCTAAAATATCTCCTTTAAAGGGCTATACTTGTTGGTTGTCTGTGAGACCTTCTTTGTGATCTCTACTTAAAGGGGTTGTCCACAACTAGGACAACCTCTTCTTAAACTAAATGTTCGGCCCAGATAAAATAAAAAAACCTATACCCACCTCCCATGCTGGCTCCGTTCCAGCGGTGTCAGCACTTGTGGTCCCGGGCTGTGATGTCGGACGCCCAATCCGCACTGGAATTACTATCTCTGCCTTCGGACAAACTGAACATGAAGAGGAAGTCCAGAATCGGCTGCAGCCCTGTCTTCCGCTTCATGCTCAGTTTGTCCGAAGGCAGAGATAGTAATGCCAGTGCTGATTGGGCGCTGGGAATCACGTGTCATTCCACCGCATCACAGCCCCAGGACCGCGAGTGTCGACACCACTGGAACGGAGCCGGCACGGGAGGTGAGTATAGGTGTTTTTATTTTATCGGGGCAGAACATTTTGTTTAAGAAGGGGTTGTCCTCGTAATAGAAAGCCCCTTTAATGGCCTTGGTTCTGTCTTGTTTGTCTACTTTGTTTTTCTTTGGTTCCCAGGGTTTCTGGTCAGCAGCCATGGAATACTGACTTGGCCACTGCACCAAGGTTGTGCCAATCAATTCGCTAACGCCAACTATGATCCAACAGATTTACTATAATTTAAGTCAGATGTAGATTTCAAATTCTGGTTCATGGACAGCCAAGAATGCAGCAACTTAAATAATTTGGTGGATCTATTTCTACTGCACATTGGTGTTAGACTGGGGTATAAAAAGTAATTCTCAGTAAGTCTTCTCCAATGACTACATTTCAGAACCAGACAAAAAGTTGTTGGAGGCCAGGAGCCAAAAAGGTTTGGTGGGTGCTCTATCTCAGAGACCATGACTCCAATCAAACCTAATAGGGGTTTGACGCATATAGGAGTGGTAGCCATGAAAGTTTTACAATGCAATGAGCCCTCTGAATAACTGCTGTCACTAGGCCTAGTGTATAGGCCTAATGGATAAGCCATCAATGACTGCATCGGTAGAAGAAGTCCTCCTCTACTATTCATTGCAAATAAACTTACTCTTAGGAGCAATTACCCTTTACTAGCATCATGTTCCCTCTAAGTTCAATGTTTTATATTTTATTTCTGGAAGATGTAGAATCAGATATAATGTAATAACTCAGGAATTTATCCCTGGGAATAACATGACAGACTCTGGTACATGTTGAACTGAAGAAGTCTTAGATTTCTTGCTCGTAAATTTCTCAAGGTTTTAGATATACCAATTTCTTCATCCTCTACAATTCATAATGTGTTCATCTTCTTTATGTCTTTCTTTAAAGGCATGAACAAGGGATCGGCATGGCAAGATTTTATTTTCCCAGGAGAACAAGCAATAGATGATTTCTTTATTTGGGACTGTCATACATTCTTTCACAAAGGCTTGAAGGTGTTCATTGTCACAATGTAAATTTTGGTCAGGCTTCTCCGGTTTCTCTGTTTATTACCTCGACTACTTCAAGGTACATTTTTATTTTATTCTTTTCGCTGGTGTTACATGACAATTTTATACAGCTAAATTTTCCTTGTACATTATTTTAACTTCCATTAGATTACAAACTTTTACCATGTAAAATCGTTTCTTAAGAAAACATCTTACAAAGACTGACTATGTCGCTGCTCTAAATCAAAGTCACAATCATATTCTATGAGCATACCGTAAAGGTTGAGTGCTCAACAGCTGTTCTTTGTGGGTGGCAATATCTTTAAACCAAAGTTTTTGGAAATTTCTTCTTAAATTTCTACTCGCTGCTTTTGCAGGATAAATACAGTTTGTCTACCTATACTAGTCAAAAACCTAAATAGTTCAGTGCAAAGTCCAAAACTTTTCAGAACTTATTGTTAAGTTTCTATTAGAATTTGTGGGAACTCATTAAATACAGAGGAAAACAATTCACCAGAAATACAGCAAACAAAAAAGTTGCACAACTTGGATATGTGACGAGTAGTGTTGAGCATTCCGATACTGAAATATCGGGTATCGGCCGATATTCGCGGTATCGGAATTCCGATACTTAGTTCCGATACTTTTAGAATATCGGATACCGGAATCGGAAGTTCCCATAATGCAATGAGCCAGTTTCATTTTATTCAGCCAATGAGGATCCTAAGAAGTGTGGGCACATCCTGTTAGGCATGTAGGCATGTTAACTAATGGCATGGCTGTGATTGGCTGCTGAAATGATGTCATGATGCACTATAAAAGCCGCCGCCGCCATTTTGAGCTCACTCTGCTGTGAATTCAGTTAGGGATAGGATGCTGTTGTTCTGAGGGACAGTTTTAGCTACCTATTTGCTCTATTCTGCTTTACCCAAGCTACTTTATAAACCGCTGTGTCTTGCAGCGCTAGTGCACAGTTCTCTGTGCTGTTCACCGCTGTCTGCAAGGTCTCTGTGTGTGAGTGCAGCTCACGCTGTAGTGTGTGCTTCAGCCACGTCTGGTTGTAGTGTGCTCAGCATGCGTCACTGCCTCATACATTGTCCTTTTTTGCTAATTGCAAATTTTTCCTGATTTCTCCTATTAGTGTGGTGGTTCCATCCGTATCCAGCTACATTGGTTCCAAACACACTATATAGGAGTAGATAGAGAAGTTTTATTTTGTCTTACAGCGCTAGTGCACAGTGCTCTGCATCTGCACTGTTCACGGCTGTCTGCAAGGTCTTTGTGTGTGAGTGCAGCTCACGCTGTAGTGTGTGCTTCAGCCACGTCTGGTTGTAGTGCGCTCAGCGTGCGTCACTGCCTCATACATTGTCCTTTTTTGCTAATTGATCATTTTTCCTGATTTCTCCTATTAGTGTGGTGGTTCCATCCGTATACAGCTACATTGGTTCCAAACACACTATATAGGAGTAGAGGAGCCTTTCTGCAACCTTGTGCCCTGCAGCCCCAGCCAGATTAGTATTAGCCTATTTTTTGTAGCCTCATCTATTGCATTATAGGTTACCTTCCTGCATTGTAATAGCTACAAAAAGTTTGTGATACTATCGGTATTACATGTTTGGGCACATCCAGTGTCTTTTTGTGACAAAAAAACCCTAAATAAAGTTCACCAAACACTCCACTTTACAGTTGTGTAGGCCATATTAGCTCATATTAAAGTCTAGTCCACACTTTATAAAATTAGTGTTTCTTATACCTGTTAGCAGCTGTTCAGGAATAAGCACACTAAGCCCTTAGTACTTTTCTGCCTATCTTTATCAGTCTACCAAGATGAAGAAGGCAGGGAGTAAGGCATGTGGTCGTGGTCGTGGGCGTGGAGTTTCTGCAGGGAGAGGACGTGAGGATTCTGTGCCTGCAGGGAGAGGATGTGGGGATTCTGTGCCTGCTGCAGGCACCAGTGACTCAGCATCCCCCAGTTTTACCAGGGAACAGTCCATTATGCGCAGCTTTGTAGGAGCTAGCCGTACCCCACTGCTGCGGGAGGACCAAATTGAAGCCGTTGTCGGATGGATGGCAGCTAACGCATCGACTTCAATTAGTTCCAGATCCTCTCAGGTCCTGAGCACTGAAGAGCACCCATCTGTCTCTTCACCACCTGCCAAATTGCCCAGGCAGTCAGAGAGCCCTGGACAGGAGCCATCTCTACTTCTGTTCTCTGAATCTCTTGGCTTGGAAAGAGGGGGCCAGCCAAGCAGAATTCGAGAATTTGAAGAAGAGGTAGTATGCAGTGATGCGCAACCATTTTGTCTCTTTGAATCTGAAGAGGCGGGTGGGCCAGTGCCTATGGTCAGCAGCACACCTCAGTACGCATCTGATGATGAGACTCAGGTGCCACTTTCTGGTGCATACTGTGCTGTCGAGACTACCCAGGAGAAGCAGTTGTTTGAAGAGGGTGGTGTAAATGATGAGGTCCTTGATCCATCATGGCATGAGGGACAGGAAGATGGTGGGAGCAGCTCTGAGGAAGAGATTCCCCGAACGGCCCAAAAAGGAGGGAGAGGGAGGGGGCAGACTTGGTTGCCTGTAGGCTCCACTTCGGCACCCATTAGGAGCATGGCTCTTCCAAAAACCAAAGCGGGCGCTCCCAAGACTTGCAGTGCCTGGTCCTTTTTTGACACAGTTGCAGATGACATTTGCTTTGTCAAATGCAAGCTGTGTAAATCAGAAGGTGAAAAGAGGGAAAAGTGTCAGCAACCTCAATACCACAAATATGTGGAAACATGTGCGGACCAAGCACGTGGTGGAGTTACAAAGACACACTGAAGACCTAGGCCAACCTACAGCTCCACCTACCACCTCAGCTCGTGTTGTAGCCTCTTCCTCCAGCTCACACACAGCTGGTTCGGCTTCCTCACAGGATCGCCATGGAAGAATCTCTGGCACTGTTGTACAGAAACACAGTGTCATTCCACCCACAGCACCACGTTCCCTGTCATCCTCACACTCCCAGGCCAGTCTACAGCCATCGTTAGCACAGGCATGGTAGAAAAGGCGCCCATACTCGGCAAACCACCCCCGAGCACAGGCTCTGAATGCTGGCATTGCAAAACTACTGGCCCTTGAAATGCTATCATTCAGGCTGGTGGAGACTGACACCTTCCGTAACTTTATGGCATTGTCAGTCCCACAATACAACGTGCCCAGCCGCTTTTATTTCAGCAGGCAAGCCGTCCCTGCCCTGCAACAGCATGTGGAGGGAAAAATTAAACATGCGCTACAAAACGCCGTCAGTACCAAGGTCCACCTGACCACCGATGCGTGGACCAGTAAGCATGGACAGTGACGATACCTTTCCCTCACAGCCCATTGGGTAAATGTTGTGGAGCCGGGTACAGATCTTGAGAGTGGCACTGTACGTGTTCTGCCAACTCCAAGGATTGCAGGAATCCAGTCTGTACACATTGACTCCTCCTCATACTCCAGTTCCTCTGAATCAGCGCTACAGGAGCCATCACGGTCTACCTCCACATCGACCCGTGAACGGTTACCTGTTATGATGACCGATATGAGCACAGCCGTGGCCAAACGTCAACAGGCCGTGTTAAAATTAATTTCTTTGGGGAATCGAAGCCACAAAGGGCAGGAGCTCTGGAATGCCATCAAGCAGCAGAGCGACGTGTGGTTTGTGCCAGCGAATCTCCAGCCAGGCATGGTAGTGTGTGACAATGGCCGAAATCTGGTGGCAGCTCTGGGCCTAGGCAACCTCACTCACATCCCATGTCTGGCACATGTGCTCAACTTGGTCATGCAGAGTATTTTGAGGGACTATCCGGATCTTGATGCACTGCTGCACAAGGTCGGCATAGAGTGCGCTCACTTGCGTGGTTCCAGCAACGCAAGATCGCGCATTGCAGATCTGCAGCGCCGATTACGTCTTCCGGAACATCGCATCATATGTGACCTACCCACCAGGTGGAATTCAACGTTACATATGTTGGAGAGGTTGTGTGAGCAGCAGGCAGCAGTAATGGAGTACCAGCTGCAGCAGGCGCAAACAAGTCGCAGTGCGCGCCGTTCACACTTCACCACCACTGAGTGGGCCTCTATGAAGGACATTTGCCACGTTTTGCGTGCCTTCGATTATTCCACACGGATGGTTAGTGCAGATGATGCACTAGTCAGCATGACTATCCCCCTTATCTGCCTGCTTGAAAAAACACTGCAAGCACTAAGGGAGGAGGTTTTGGAAGAGGTGGAGGATGAGGAGTCACAAATGCCACCTGCTTCTATACAGTCTGCGCAACGTGGTTGCTCACAAAGGCCTAGGCAGGGGACACTTTGTGAGGAGGATGAGAAGGAGTCAATGGAGGAGGAAGACATCTGTCCAGAGGAGGGAGGTACACAATGTTCTAGTAGTCAGTATCTAGAGAGAGGGTGGGGTGATGCAGAGCAGGCAGAGATCACGCCTCAAGCAGGGGACAGCGTTTCTTGGCCAGTTGGCAGTCTGCAGCACATGGTTGATTTCATGCTGCAGTGCCTGAGAAACGACCGCCGCATCGCCCACATTCTCAACACGGCTAATTATTGGGTGTCCACCCTCCTAGATCCTCGCTACCGCGACAACTTACAAAGCCTCATAACACCGTTGAATCGGGAGCGTAAAATGCGGGAATACCAAGACGCACTGGTGCATTCCATCATGTTCTCCATTCCAACCGAGAGCAGTGCTGCTAGTGCTTTACAAAGCAGCTCAGTGCGTCGAGGTAGTGGAGGAAGCTCTGCACAAAGAGGGAGCAGAAGCAGCGCCTCAGCACAAGGCAAGACCAGTATGGCCCAAATGTGGCAAAGTTTTGTGTCGCCGCCACAAAACTCTACATCATCACAGACAGCTCCAGTCAGCAGGAGGCAACGTTTCCATCAGATGGTGACAGATAACATGTCTTGCCCTCTCAGTGTACTCCCAGACAGCTCTTCCCCCTTCAAGTTTGGGTCTCTAAGCTGGATACATGGCCAGAGCTTAGCCAGTATGCATTGGAGGTGCTGGCTTGCCCTGCTGCTAGTGAATTATCGGAACGCGTCTTTAGTGCCGCAGGTTGTGTACTAACAGACCGTCGCATGCGCCTATCCTCCGATAACGTTGACCGGCTTACTTTTCTGAAAATGAACAAGGCCTGGATCTCGCATGAATTTGCCAGTCCTCTTCCAGAATAAATAATTGGTTGGCAACAGTATCCAGGTCTCCTGTTGTGTTCATGTTTCTACCACCTGAACTGTAATCCCTTAGCTCCAACACCGCCAGTTGCTGCTCAGAAGTGCCGTCTGCACAGTCAACACTTGCTGCCGTGTTATTGGGGTTCAGTAACGTCAGCTGATCCCCAGCTGTGTGTCTGGCAAATTCTCCTGCTCTGTCCACATTCTCACTACTACTACAGATTTAAAACTTGCTCCAATTACACCTCTGGCTCCTCTCTGCTTTCAGTATTATTCCTGAGCTCCAACACCGCCATTTGCTGCTCAGAAGTGCCGTCTGCACAGTCAACACTTGCTGCCGTGTTATTGGGGTTCAGTAACGTCAGCTGATCCCCTGCTGTGTGTCCGGCAAATTCTCCTGCTCTGTCCACATCCACTGTACTACAGATTTAAAACTTGCTCCAATTACACCTCTGGTTCCTCTCTGTTTTCAGTATTATCCCTGAGCTCCAACACCGCCAGTTGCTGCTCAGAAGTGCCGTTGGCACAGTCAACACTTGCTCCAGTGTTATTGGGGTTCAGTAACGTCAGCTGATCCCCTGCTGTGTGTCCGGCAAATTCTCCTGCTCTGTCCACATCCACTGTACTACAGATTTAAAACTTGCTCCAATTAGACCTCTGCCTCCTCTCTGTTTTCAGTATTATCCCTGAGCTCCAACACCACCATTTGCTGCTCAGAAGTGCGGTCTGCACAGTCAACACTTGCTGCCGTGTTATTGGGGTTCAGTAACGTCAGCTGATCCCCAGCTGTGTGTCCGGCAAATTCTCCTGCTCTGTCCACATTCTCACTA
The DNA here is from genome assembly GCF_046119375.1 of Phyllobates terribilis. NCBI lineage: Eukaryota > Metazoa > Chordata > Amphibia > Anura > Dendrobatidae > Phyllobates > Phyllobates terribilis. The sequence continues at coordinate 84,005,418 of NW_027362764.1, forward strand.
CTACTACAGATTTAAAACTTGCTCCAATTACACCTCTGGCTCCTATCTGTTTTTAGTATTATTCCTGAGCTCCAACACCGCCAGTTGCTGCTCAGAAGTGCCGTCTGCACAGTCAACACTTGCTGCCGTGTTATTGGGGTTCAGTAACGTCAGCTGATCCCCTGCTGTGTGTCCGGCAAATTCTCCTGCTCTGTCCACATCCACTGTACTACAGATTTAAAACTTGCTACAATTACACCTCTGGCTCCTCTCTGTTTTCAGTATTATCCCTGAGCTCCAACACCGCCAGTTGCTGCTCAGAAGTGCTGTCTGCACAGTCAACACTTGCTGCCGTGTTATTGGGGTTCAGTAACGTCAGCTGATCCCCTGCTGTGTGTCCAGCAAATTCTCCTGCTCTGTCCACATCCACTCTACTACTAATTTAAAACTTGCTCCAATTACACCTCTGGCTCCTCTGTTTTCAGTATTTACTCTGAGCTCCAAAACCGCCAGTTGCTGCTCAGAAGTGCCGTCTGCACAGTCAACGCTTGGTCCAGTGTTATTGGGGTTCATTAACGTCAGCTGATCCCCTGCTGTGTGTCCGGCAAATTCTCCTGCTCTGTCCACATCCACTGTACTACAGATTTAAAACTTGCTCCAATTACACCTCTGGCTCCTCTCTGCTTTCAGTATTATCCCTGAGCTCCAACACCGCCAGTTGCTGCTCAGAAGTGCCGTCTGCACAGTCAACACTTGCTGCCGTGTTATTGGGGTTCAGTAACGTCAGCTGATCCCCAGCTGTGTGTCCGGCAAATTCTCCTGCTCTGTCCACATTCTCACTACTACTACAGATTTAAAACTTGCTCAAATTACACCTCTGGCTCCTCTCTGTTTTCAGTATTATTCCTGATCTCCAACACCGCCAGTTGCTGCTCAGAAGTGCTGTCTGCACAGTCACCACTTGCTGCCGTGTTATTGGGGTTCAGTAACGTCAGCTGATCCCCTGCTGTGTGTCCGGCAAATTCTCCTGCTCTGTCCACATCCACTGTACTACAGATTTAAAACTTGCTCCAATTACACCTCTGGTTCCTCTCTATTTTCAGTATTATCCCTGAGCTCCAACACCGCCAGTTGCTGCTCAGAAGTGCCATCTGCACAGTCAACACTTGCTCCAGTGTTATTGGGGTTCAGTAACGTCAGCTGATCCCCTGCTGTGTGTCCGGCAAATTCTCCTGCTCTGTCCACATCCATTGTACTACAGATTTAAAACTTGCTCCAATTACACCTCTGGTTCCTCTCTATTTTCAGTATTATCCCTGAGCTCCAACACCGCCAGTTGCTGCTCAGAAGTGCCATCTGCACAGTCAACACTTGCTCCAGTGTTATTGGGGTTCAGTAACGTCAGCTGATCCCCTGCTGTGTGTCCGGCAAATTCTCCTGCTCTGTCCACATCCACTGTACTACAGATTTAAAACTTGCTCCAATTTCACCTCTGGCTCCTCTCTGTTTTCAGTATTATCCCTGAGCTCCAACACCGCCAGTTGCTGCTCAGAAGTGCCGTCTGCACAGTCAACACTTGCTGCCGTGTTATTGGGGTTCAGTAACGTCAGCTGATCCCCAGCTGTGTGTCCGGCAAATTCTCTTGCTCTGTCCACATTCTCACTACTATTACAGATTTAAAACTTGCTCCAATTACACCTCTGGCTCCTCTCTGTTTTCAGTATTATTCCTGAGCTCCAACACCGCCAGTTGCTGCTCAGAAGTGCTGTCTGCACAGTCAACACTTGCTGCCGTGTTATTGGGGTTCAGTAACATCAGCTGATCCCCTGCTGTGTGTCCGGTGAATTCTCCTGCTCTGTCCACATTCTCACTACTACTACAGATTTAAAACTTGCTCCAATTACACCTCTGGCTCCTCTCTGTTTTTAGTATTATTCCAGAGCTCCAACACCGCTGTAGCGCCGGCGTCCCTGCCCTCTGCTAGGCAGGGACGCTGTTCCCCTCACCTCCCTGCTCCGTGCCCGGCATCCTCCTCCCGCTCTGCTGGCAGCGCGCGCTCCTTCCCGGCCACTGTGCTTAGGGCGCGCGCGCGCGCTCTCCCTCCCTCTTAAAGGGGCCGCGCGCCGTCCTAAGGAGTCCCCGGCCAATGGCCGGAGGACTTCACCATATATAAGGCACCTCCTCCAAAATGGAGGTGCCCGAGCAATGTTGTTGCACTGTTCACTACTCTGCTTCAGCCCTCAGGTCCCGTTGCCAGTTACCTGCCAGATACCTGCCAGATTCCTGCCAGCCTGCTGTCTTATTCCTGCCTGATATTCCGCTACCTGCCTGCTAGCCTGAGGTCCGACGGTCTGCCTTACAACTCCTGTCAGTCTGTCTAAGGACCAGCTTGCCCGCTCACCTAGGAGCGCACTTCAGCTACCTGCCTGCTTGCCTGAGGTCCGACGGTCTGCCTTCCAACTCCTGTCAGTCTGTCTATGGACCAGCTTGCCCGCTCACCTGGGAGCGCTCATCTGCTACCTGCCTGCTAGCCTACCTGGAGGCTCCGCCGTCACGTGCTGTGACCACCTGCCTGTCCAGTGACTCCTGTCCGCTCACCTGGGAGCACTCATCTGCTGCCTGTCCATTAGCCTACCTGGAGGCCCTGCCGTCACGTGCTGTGACCACCCGCTTATCCAGAGACTCTCGCCCGCTCATCTGGGAGCGCTCATCTGCCGCCTGTCTGTTGGTCTTCCTGGAGGCTCCGCCGTCACATGCTGTGACCACCCGTTTATCCAGAGACTCTCGCCTGCTCACCTGGGAGCTCAAGTCTACCATCAGCCGCCACAGGTCGTACCAACCCTTTACCCAGAGACTGCCCCGGTCACTTGCCGTGACCATCTGCCCGTTCTTCCAGAGACTGTCCCGGTCACTTGCCGTGATCATCTGCCCGTTCACCCAGAGACTGCCCCAGTCACTTGCCGTGATCTCCTGCCCGTTCTTCCAGAGACTGTCCCGGTCACCTGCTGTGACTGCCTGCCTGGTCGCCACCCGCTCCCTTACAAGGACCGCCCCCTTGTATAGTAGCTCAGAGGTTCCGCCTCCCAGACCCGTTACAGTTTGCTCGGGCCATGGAACCCGGTGGCACCCAAGCTCCCTCGCTCTCGGACCTCTGTCATGAACTGTCCCGTCAGAGGTCCCAACAGGAGTCCATCCTGGGTCACCTGCGGAATGTCAATTCTCGCCTGGACACTCTGACTGCTCCACCAGCAACCACCGCCAGTGCCATGACTCGCAACCCGGCAGCTCCGCTGCCCACCAATACCATGGTATCCTACCCCGGACCCCGGCTTTCTGCACCTCCTCGCTTCGGAGGCGACTCCGCCCAGGCTCGGGGCTTCATTAATCAGTGCACCCTGCACTTTGAACTATTGTCCCACCAGTTTAACTCCGACCGGGCCAAAATTGCCTTCATCATGTCCCATCTCACCGGGGAGGCCCTGGCCTGGCTAAATCCTCTATGGGAGAGAGGAGACCCCCTGGTGTCCGACTTGCCTGCCTTCCTCACGGCTTTCCGGAAAGTCTTCGACGAACCCGGACGGAAGACCTCATCCGCATCATCTCTGCTACGCCTCCGTCAGGGAAGTCTCACCGTGGGCCAATATGCCATATGGTTCCGTACCCTTGCCTCGGAGCTGGCCTGGGATAACGACGCTCTGGTATCCGTCTTCTGGGAGGGTCTGTCCGGCCGTATTAAAGATGAACTTGCCGGTCGGGACGTTCCTACCACTCTCGATGACCTAATAACTCTTGCCACCCGGATTGACCTACGGTTCCAGGAGCGTGCCAAAGAGGTCACCCGTGAGAGGAGGTTTCCACGTCTAGCTCCTACTTTTCAGAGACCCGTCACTCCCTCCGTCTCTCCCCAGGTACACTCTCCTGAGCCTATGCAGGTCGACCAGACCAAGATGGTCAAAACCCGTCAGGACTTACGCCGTGCCGAGGGGAGCTGCTTCTACTGTGGCAGTAAGGAGCACCGGATCCGTGCCTGCCCAGAGAGGTCGGGAAACGCCTGTGTCTAGGTTCGCTCAGAGAGGTCGACCTAGACAAGAATAAATCCTCTCCATCTCTGCTGCTGTCAGTTTCAATCGTCTGCGGGGAGAACCGTTATTTCGAACTAGCCCAACTGGACTCTGGAGCAGCCGGGAATCTTATTTCACAGTCCCTGGTAGAGAAATACCGCATCCCCACCAAACCTCTGGCTATACCCTTGTCTGTTGCTGCCGTGGATGGGGGTCTCTTACCACGCCCCATCCAACTCATCACCGAATCCATTACTCTGCAGGTGGGAATGCTGCATTCTGAGAGTATCTCCTTTCATGTTCTGCCTGGACTCTCTCACGCCCTCCTGCTAGGTCTACCTTGGCTCCAGAGACATGCACCCGTGCTTGACTGGCAGACCGGAGAAGTCCTTCGCTGGGGACAGGACTGCCATAAGACCTGTCTGGTTCCCGTCCATCCCGTCCGTCCTTCTCCTACCCCAGCTAATCTACCTGGACTTCCGATTCCTTATTGGTCTTATGCTGATGTCTTTAATAAAAAGGAAGCAGAGACACTACCCCCTCATAGACCATACGACTGCCCTATCGACTTGTTACCCGGTACTACTCCTCCCCGTGGGCGTATTTATCCATTATCCGCTGCTGAGACCCGGTCGATGTCCGAATATATTGAGGAGAATCTGGCCAGGGGATTCATCCGGAAATCTACCTCCCCGGCGGGAGCAGGCTTCTTCTTCGTAAAAAAGAAGGACAGCTCTCTCCGTCCCTGTATAGACTATAGAGGCCTTAACCAGATCACGGTGAAGAATAAGTACCCCCTTCCGCTCATTCCGGAGTTATTTGATCGTCTGAGAGGGGCTAGAATCTTCACCAAACTGGACCTCCGTGGGGCGTACAACCTGGTTCGTATCCGTCAGGGGGATGAATGGAAGACGGCATTCAACACCCAGGACGGCCACTATGAATATCTGGTAATGCCCTTTGGTCTCTGTAACGCTCCTGCCGTCTTTCAAGAGTTGGTCAATGACATCTTCCGGGACCTTCTCTACTCCTGCGTAGTGGTGTACCTGGACGACATCTTGGTCTTCTCTCCGGATCTCCAGACTCACCGGAGGGACGTTCGTCAGGTCCTGCTCAGGCTCAGGCAGATTCACCTCTTCGCTAAATACGAGAAGTGCCTCTTTGAGCAGACCTCGCTTCCGTTTTTGGGCTACATTATTTCTCAGACCGGCCTTCGAATGGATCCAGAGAAACTGTCTGCCATCAAGAAATGGCCTCGACCGGAGGGGTTGAAGGCCATTCAGCGGTTCCTGGGCTTCGCCAACTACTACCGCCTCTTCATACCACACTTCTCTTCCCGGACTGCCCCAATTTCCGCGCTCACCCGTAAGGGTACTAATCCCAAAGAGTGGCCGCCCGAAGCAGAGGAGGCCTTTCTTTCCTTAAAACAGGCCTTCTCTTCCGCCCCGATGCTGCATCGCCCGGACGGCAACAAGCAGTTCTTCCTGGAAGTTGACGCCTCCTCCTCTGGAGCCGGAGCGGTACTTACTCAAAAATCATCTTCCGGGAGGATGGTAACTTGCGGCTTCTTCTCTAAACTCTTCTCCTCCTCAGAACGCAATTATTCCATAGGAGACCGAGAGTTATTGGCCATCAAACTGGCATTGGAGGAGTGGCATTACCTGCTCGAGGGGGCTCTTCACCCGGTAATAATTTACACTGACCACAAGAACTTGGCTTACCTCCAGCATGCCCAGAGACTTAACCCGCGCCAAGCCCGGTGGTCCTTGTTTTTTGCTCACTTTGATTTTGTTCTTCATTTTCGCCCGGCTGACAAAAACGTCAAGGCGGACGCCTTGTCTCGATCCTTTCTGGTGTCTGATCTCGAGGAAGATCCGAAACACATCATCGATCCCGCCAGAGTAATGCAGGTGGCTCCCGTGAGTCTAAATCGTCTCCCTCCCGGAAAGACGTTCGTATCAGTACCTGATCGGGAGAAGATCCTTCACTGGGGTCACTCGTCTAAACTAGCTGGCCATGCCGGTCAGAAAAAGACCCTCCAGCTTATTACCCGGCACTACTGGTGGCCTACCCTGCACAAGGACGTAATAGACTTTGTTTCTGCCTGTGTGTCCTGCGCCCGTAACAAGGTTCCGAGACATCTGCCAGCCGGTCGCCTCCTTCCGCTCCCAGTACCTGCTGCCCCCTGGCAGCATATAGCAATGGACTTTATAACAGACCTCCCAGTCTCTGCCGGTTGTACGGTCATTTGGGTGGTCGCTGACCGCTTCTCCAAGATGGCTCATTTCGTTCCCCTGCCAGGCCTCCCGTCTGCACCCGAGCTAGCTAAAGACTTTATTCATCACATCTTTCGTCTTCATGGCCTGCCCCTCCACATCGTGTCGGATCGTGGGGTACAGTTCACCTCACGCTTCTGGAGAGCCACTTGTAAACTGCTAGATGTCACCCTGGACTTCTCTTCCGCTTACCACCCACAGTCCAAAGGTCAAGTGGAGCGGATCAATCAGAACCTGACCAGTTACCTCCGACACTTCGTTAATGCCCATCATTCTGATTGGGTGGATCTCCTACCATGGGTCGAGTTCTCTTATAATAATCACGAGAGCGAATCCTCCTCCAAATCCCCGTTTTTTGTAGTCTTCGGTCAGCATCCTCGGATTCCTTTTCCTGTCTCCACCTCTGTGGACAACCCGGCTGCGGAATCTCTCGTTAGCAAATTTTCCTCCATTTGGGAGAGTACCCGATCCGCACTCCTTCAGTCGTCCGAACGGATGAAAAGACACGCTGACAAAAAACGCCTGGATCCTCCACAATTTCGTCCCGGAGATAAAGTCTGGCTCTCATCTAAATATGTCCGACTCAAGATACCTTCTTACAAGTTAGGGCCTCGGTTCATCGGTCCCCTGGAGGTCATCAGTCAGATCAACCCGGTGGCCTATAAATTGAAACTCCCGGCCAACTTACGGATCCCTAACTCCTTCCATGTATCTCTCCTCAAACCTGTGGTACTTAACTCTTTTTCCAAGTCTACAGGTACGCCTCCTGCTCCGGTTTCTGCTGAGGATGAGTTTGAGGTAGAGAACATTCTTGCCACCAAAAGGGTAAGAGGAAAGACCTTTTTTCTAGTAGATTGGAAGGGGTTTGGTCCTAAGGAGAGAACGTGGGAGCCCCGGGAGAACATCCATGCCCCTCTTATCCTTGCTAAATTTCTGTCTGGCCTAAAAAAGGGGGGGCCTAAAGGGGGGGGTACTGTAGCGCCGGCGTCCCTGCCCTCTGCTAGGCAGGGACGCTGTTCCCCTCACCTCCCTGCTCCGTGCCCGGCGTCCTCCTCCCGCTCTGCTGGCAGCGCGCGCTCCTTCCCGGCCACTGTGCTTAGGGCGCGCGCGCGCGCTCTCCCTCCCTCTTAAAGGGGCCGCGCGCGCCGTCCTAAGGAGTCCCCGGCCAATGGCCGGAGGACTTCACCATATATAAGGCACCTCCTCCAAAATGGAGGTGCCCGAGCAATGTTGTTGCACTGTTCACTACTCTGCTTCAGCCCTCAGGTCCCGTTGCCAGTTACCTGCCAGATACCTGCCAGATTCCTGCCAGCCTGCTGTCTTATTCCTGCCTGATATTCCGCTACCTGCCTGCTAGCCTGAGGTCCGACGGTCTGCCTTCCAACTCCTGTCAGTCTGTCTAAGGACCAGCTTGCCCGCTCACCTGGGAGCGCTCATCTGCTACCTGCCTGCTAGCCTACCTGGAGGCTCCGCCGTCACGTGCTGTGACCACCTGCCTGTCCAGTGACTCCTGTCCGCTCACCTGGGAGCGCTCATCTGCTGCCTGTCCGTTAGCCTACCTGGAGGCCCTGCCGTCACGTGCTGTGACCACCCGCTTATCCAGAGACTCTCGCCCGCTCATCTGGGAGCGCTCATCTGCCGCCTGTCTGTTGGTCTTCCTGGAGGCTCCGCCGTCACATGCTGTGACCACCCGTTTATCCAGAGACTCTCGCCTGCTCACCTGGGAGCTCAAGTCTACCATCAGCCGCCACAGGTCGTACCAACCCTTTACCCAGAGACTGCCCCGGTCACTTGCCGTGACCATCTGCCCGTTCTTCCAGAGACTGTCCCGGTCACTTGCCGTGATCATCTGCCCATTCACCCAGAGACTGCCCCAGTCACTTGCCGTGATCTCCTGCCCGTTCTTCCAGAGACTGTCCCGGTCACCTGCTGTGACTGCCTGCCTGGTCGCCACCCGCTCCCTTACAAGGACCGCCCCCTTGTATAGTAGCTCAGAGGTTCCGACTCCCAGACCCGTTACAACCGCCAGTTGCTGCTCAGAAGTGCCGTCTGCACAGTCAACACTTGCTGCCGTGTTATTGGGGTTCAGTAACGTCAGCTGATCCCCTGCTGTGTGTCCGGCAAATTCTCCTGCTCTGTCCACATCCACTGTACTACAGATTTAAAACTTGCTCCAATTACACCTCTGGCTCCTCTCTGTTTTCAGTATTATCCCTGTTAGAACCTTGCTGTTAGGTTTTTTTTCCTTTGCTGGTCACATGACCTTGTTGGCCTATTTAATCCTGCTCCGCCCTTCTGGCTTTGCTGGACTTCATTGTATATCTACTTTCTAGCTAGCCTGTGCTCTGTGTCTTGCTCTGTTAGTTTGCTTGGTCTACTGACCTCTATGTTCTATATATTTTGTTTGTTCGTCTGTCTGCTACTATTTCTGTTAGGAGGTGTCCCATATTCCTCCCAGTCCTTAGTACTTGTAGGGATTCCCTCCCCACATCTATAGGTCTTCGTACAGACTAGCTTAGGACTTTAGCAGGTCTGATCGCAGGATCAGGTCCCCTGTTACATCGTAGGGATTCAGCTGAGTTTTATTGTAGGGACAGATCTCCTCTCTTTCCTTAGCTCTGGTAGCAGAACATAACAGTAAGTCCAGCCCGCAAATTCTCTAAGGAAAGATTTTTCTGTTCCATCATGGTGTCGGTTCAGGATTTGGTTCATCGCCTGCAGGGACTCTCTCTGGAGGTGGCCGAGCTCCGTCAGCACGTGAGTAACTGTCCTGGAGCACATTTCTTGGAGCCTAAGGTATGTTTGCCGGATTTATTTTTTGGTGAACATCGAGAATTTTTTTCATTCAAAAATGCTTGCTTATTGTATTTTCGTTTGAGACCCAAGTCCTCTGGGGATGAATCCCAGCGCGTAGGGTTCATAATGTCACTTTTGCGCAAAGAGCCTCAGGAGTGGGCCTTTTCTTTGCAACCTAGTGATACATGCTTCAGATCAGTGGATAGTTTTTTTTCTGCTTTGGGACTATTATATGATGATCCTGACCGTGTGGCATCAGCTGAGACTGAGTTGAGACGTTTAAAACAAGGATCAGGTAATGTCGAAAAATATTGTACACATTTTCGTCGTTGGTCCACTCAAACAGGGTGGAACGATTCTGCTCTGAAAAGTCTATTTCTTGCTGGGCTCAGTGAAAGGGTTAAAGACCTGCTAATTGCTTATCCTACACCTGAAGATTTGCAACAGGCTATGCAATTAGCTATACGGGTGGATAGGAGACTGCGTGCAAGGGTTAATGAGAGCAAATCCTCTGCTATGTCAGTTTCTGGTTATGAGAATGTGTGTACTAACAGTGGTGAACCGATGGAGATTGGATCGGTGGCACCTCGCTCTCAAGAAAAAAACCGTCGTTTTTCGGAAGGCTTGTGCTTCTATTGTGGAAAATCTGGTCATTTGATTAAAGGCTGTGAGCTTCGTATGAAGAAAGAAAAAAAAATGGTCAGTCACGCCCGTATTGCCTGTTTAAATTCCAAGGGTATATTTTTAGCTGCTTCCACGATTGCTCAGGAAAAATTAATGGAATTTCGGGTGTTTGTTGATTGCGGGTCTACACTGAATGTAATTGATGGGGGATTCGTGGAAAAACTCAATTTAAAACCTGAACCTTTATCATCCCCCATTGCTGTGGTTTCGGTGGATGGTTCCCCTTTGAAGAATATTACTCTCAAGGTCAGTGAATTTCCTCTCACTATTAATGGTGTTCACCATGAGAAATTGGATTTGGTAGTGTTGAATAACTTGCCTTCTCCAGTAATATTGGGTTTGCCCTGGTTAAAATTTCACAATCCTGTACTGGATTGGTCTACCAGTGAAATTAAATCCTGGAGCCATAAATGTTATGACAAGTGTTGTAACGGGCGTATTGCAGCTTTGGATAGGGGAGAATTGCCTGTTCCTATTCAGGATTTTTGGAGAGTTTTTTCTGAGAAGGAATCGCAGGTTTTGCCTCCCCATAGAGACTATGATTGTTCTATTGAATTTGTCCCTGGAGCGACTCTTCCTAAAAGTCGTTTATTTAATCTTACTATTCCTGAGAGGAAGGCTTTGCAGGAATACATACAGACAAGTTTGGCCGCCGGTCACATTAGGCCCTCTAAGTCTCCTGTGGCGGTTGGATTTTTTTTTGTAAAAAAAAAGGACGGCGGTTTACGTCCTTGTCTGGATTTTCGTGAGATTAACAAAATTACGGTACGCAATCCTTACCCACTGCCATTGATTCCTGATCTGTTTAACCAGTTATTGGGGGCCAAGTGGTTCTCTAAAATTGACCTTAAGGGGGCATACAATCTGTTGCGCATGAAGGAGGGTGATGAATGGAAGACTGCTTTTAACACTCCTGTGGGTCATTTTGAGAATCTGGTTATGCCTTTTGGTCTTACTAATGCTCCTGCATTTTTTCAGAATCTGATTAATGACATCCTTAGACCTTTGATCGGTAAAAATGTGGTTGTGTATTTGGATGACATTTTGATTTATTCGCCGGATCTGGAGTCTCATTGGCGGAGCGTGCGTGAGGTATTACAGTTATTAATGGACAATTCGCTTTTTGCTAAGCTGGAGAAATGTGAGTTCGCTGTACAGAGAATTAGTTTTTTGGGCTACATTATCTCCAGCAAAGGTTTTGAGATGGATCCGGTTAAGGTTCAGGCTGTGCAGGAATGGCCTAGGCCTATTGGTTTGAAATCGATACAGAGGTTTTTGGGTTTCGCCAATTACTATAGAAAATTCATAAAAAATTTTTCTAGTATTGTCAAACCTCTGACTGATCTCACCAGGAAAGGTGCTGATGCGGTTCAGTGGTCTTCTGAGGCCATTGAAGCTTTTGTGTATCTCAAGGAGAGGTTCACCTCTGCTCCCATCCTTATGCAGCCTGATGTTACTAGGCCGTTTTTGGTTGAGGTTGATGCTTCCTCTGTGGGGGTTGGCGCAGTATTGTCTCAGGATAACGGGGATGGGTTACATCCCTGTGCCTTTTTTTCAAAAAAATTTTCGGAGACTGAATTGAATTACGATATTGGTAATCGGGAATTATTGGCTATTAAACTCGCATTTGAACACTGGCGCCACTTCTTGGAAGGTGCGGAATTTCCCGTTCAGGTTCTTACGGATCATAAAAATCTGATATATCTTGATGCTGCCAAGCGCCTGAATGCCCGTCAGGCTAGGTGGGCACTGTTTTTCTCGCGGTTTAATTTCTCCGTTACTTACATCCCTGGTACTAAGAATGTTAAGGCGGATGCCTTGTCTCGCAGTTTTTCTCCCATAGTCGGTGCTGAGAAAGAGGAAAACATTTTACAAGAAGGTGTTGTGATAGCTGCTTTAGACTCCGTTTTGGAAGATGAGATTCTTAAAGCTCAGGAGAATGCCCCTTCTAACACTCCTCATGGGAGGTTGTTTGTGCCTGGGACCTTTAGGAGAGATTTGTTTGTTGAGTGTCACGAATCTCGGTTAGCAGGTCATCCCGGAATCTCTGAGACCAAGAGACTGGTGGGTCGCAGTTTTTGGTGGCCTGGATGGCAGAAGGAAGTCATTAAGTGGGTGCGCCAATGTACTGTATGTGCTAGATCTAAGTCCTCACATACTCCTGCTGCGGGGTTGCTTTGTCCTTTGGAGGTCCCCAGTGCTCCTTGGACACATTTGGCTATGGACTTTATAACTGACCTTCCCCCCTCTGAGGGTTTTACTGTCATCTGGGTGGTCGTGGACCGTTTTAGCAAGATGTGTCACTTGGTTCCCTTCGTCAAACTGCCCTGCGCTAAAACTCTCGCTAAGGCCTTTGTCAAGGAAATTGTCAGACTTCATGGCGTTCCTACTGACATTGTTTCTGATAGGGGTCCTCAGTTCGTGGCTCGTTTTTGGCGTGCCTTTTGTGACAGGTTGGGAATTCATTTGTCGTTTTCGTCCGGATATCATCCTGAATCTAATGGCCAGACAGAAAGGAAAAACCAGGATGTTGAGCAGTTCTTGCGTTGTTTTGTGGCAGACAATCAAGAGGGGTGGTCTGAGTTTCTGCCACTTGCCGAATTTGCTCTGAACAATCATACATCTTCTTCTGCTGGTTGTTCGCCTTTTTTTTGTTGTTCTGGGAGACATCCGTCGTTTGGGTCGTTCTCCAAGTTGGGATCTGCCGTGCCTGAGGAGGAGAATTTTTCCGGTGATTTGGAAAGAGTTTGGACGGATGTGCGTGGTAATCTTCAGGAGGCCAACAGAAAATCTAAAGACTACTTTGATAGGAAACGACAGGAGGTTTTGTTCGCTGTTGGTGACATGGTTTGGTTGTCCTCTAGGAATCTGCGGTTGAGGATTCCTTCTAAGAAATTGGGTCCCAAGTTTGTAGGGCCCTTTAAGGTGCTTCAGGTTGTCAACCAATCTGCTGTTAGGTTGGAGGTTCCTACCTCCTGGAGAATTAATCCGGTCTTTCATGTCTCTCTGTTAAAAAAAGCTGTTGTGTCGGATGGTGACGCCTCTGCCTCTGTTCCTCCGGTGGTGGAGGACGGGGAATATGAAATTTCTCGCATCCTTGACTCTAGACGGTATAGAGGTAGTTTGCAGTATCTTGTGGCCTGGAAAGGTTTCGGACCCGAGGATAACTCTTGGGTGAGGTCAGATGATGTTTCCGCGTCCAGACTTATCAGAGCGTTTCACAGGAGATTTCCTGATAAGCCTGGTCCTAGGGGATCCGGAGGATCCTCTTAGAAGGGGGGGTACTGTTAGAACCTTGCTGTTAGGTTTTTTTTCCTTTGCTGGTCACATGACCTTGTTGGCCTATTTAATCCTGCTCCGCCCTTCTGGCTTTGCTGGACTTCATTGTATATCTACTTTCTAGCTAGCCTGTGCTCTGTGTCTTGCTCTGTTAGTTTGCTTGGTCTACTGACCTCTATGTTCTATATATTTTGTTTGTTCGTCTGTCTGCTACTATTTCTGTTAGGAGGTGTCCCATATTCCTCCCAGTCCTTAGTACTTGTAGGGATTCCCTCCCCACATCTATAGGTCTTCGTACAGACTAGCTTAGGACTTTAGCAGGTCTGATCGCAGGATCAGGTCCCCTGTTACATCGTAGGGATTCAGCTGAGTTCTATTGTAGGGACAGATCTCCTCTCTTTCCTTAGCTCTGGTAGCAGAACATAACAATCCCTGAGCTCCAAAACCGCCAGTTGCTGCTCAGAAGTGCTGTCTGCACAGTCAAAACTTGCTGCCGTGTTATTGGGGTTCAGTAACGTCAGCTGATCCCCTGCTGTGTGTCCAGCAAATTCTCCTGCTCTGTCCACATCCACTCTACTACTAATTTAAAACTTGCTCCAATTACACCTCTGGCTCCTCTGTTTTCAGTATTTACCCTGAGCTCCAAAACCGCCAGTTGCTGCTCAGAAGTGCCGTCTGCACAGTCAACGCTTGGTCCAGTGTTATTGGGGTTCATTAACGTCAGCTGATCCCCTGCTGTGTGTCCGGCAAATTCTCCTGCTCTGTCCACATCCACTGTACTACAGATTTAAAACTTTCTCCAATTACACCTCTGGCTCCTCTCTGCTTTCAGTATTATCCCTGAGCTCCAACACCGCCAGTTGCTGCTCAGAATTGCCGTCTGCACAGTCAACACTTGCTGCTGTGTTATTGGGGTTCAGTAACGTCAGCTGATCCCCAGCTGTGTGTCCGGCAAATTCTCCTGCTCTGTCCACATTCTCACTACTACTACAGATTTAAAATTTGCTCAAATTACACCTCTGGCTCCTCTCTGTTTTCAGTATTATTCCTGATCTCCAACACCGCCAGTTGCTGCTGAGAAGTGCTGTCTGCACAGTCAACACTTGCTGCCGTGTTATTGGGGTTCAGTAACGTCAGCTGATCCCCTGCTGTGTGTCCGGCAAATTCTCCTGCTCTGTCCACATCCACTGTACTACAGATTTAAAACTTGCTCCAATTACACCTCTGGTTCCTCTCTATTTTCAGTATTATCCCTGAGCTCCAACACCGCCAGTTGCTGCTTAGAAGTGCCATCTGCACAGTCAACACTTGCTCCAGTGTTATTGGGGTTCAGTAACGTCAGCTGATCCCCTGCTGTGTGTCCGGCAAATTCTCCTGCTCTGTCCACATCCACTGTACTACAGATTTAAAACTTGCTCCAATTACACCTCTGGTTCCTCTCTATTTTCAGTATTATCCCTGAGCTCCAACACCGCCAGTTGCTGCTCAGAAGTGCCATCTGCACAGTCAACACTTGCTCCAGTGTTATTGGGGTTCAGTAACGTCAGCTGATCCCCTGCTGTGTGTCCGGCAAATTCTCCTGCTCTGTCCACATCCACTGTACTACAGATTTAAAACTTGCTCCAATTACACCTCTGGCTCCTCTCTGTTTTCAGTATTATCCCTGAGCTCCAACACCGCCAGTTGCTGCTCAGAAGTGCCGTCTGCACAGTCAACACTTGCTGCCGTGTTATTGGGGTTCAGTAACGTCAGCTGATCCCCAGCTGTGTGTCCGGCAAATTCTCTTGCTCTGTCCACATTCTCACTACTATTACAGATTTTAAACTTGCTCCAATTACACCTCTGGCTCCTCTCTGTTTTCAGTATTATTCCTGAGCTCCAACACCACCAGTTGCTGCTCAGAAGTGCTGTCTGCACAGTCAACACTTGCTGCCGTGTTATTGGGGTTCAGTAACATCAGCTGATCCCCTGCTGTGTGTCCGGCAAATTCTCCTGCTCTGTCCACATCCACTGTACTAGAGATTTAAAACTTGCTCCAATTACACCTCTGGCTCCTCTCTGTTTTCAGTATTATCCCTGAGCTCCAACACCGCCAGTTGCTGCTTAGAAGTGCCGTCTGCACAGTCAACACTTGCTGCCATGTTATTGGGGTTCAGTAACGTCAGCTGATCCCCTGCTGTGTGTCCGGCAAATTCTCCTGCTCTGTCCACATCCACTGTCCTACAGATTTAAAACTTGCTCCAATTACACCTCTGGCTCCTCTCTATTTTCAGTATTATCCCTGAGCTCCAACACCGCCAATTGCTGCTCAGAAGTGCCTTCTGCACAGTCAACACTTGCTCCAGTGGTATTGGGGTTCAGTAACGTCAGCTGATCCCCTGCTGTGTGTCCGGCAAATTCTCCTGCTCTGTCCACATCCACTGTACTACAGATTTAAAACTTGCTCCAATTACACCTCTGGTTCCTCTCTATTTTCAGTATTATCCCTGAGCTCCAACACCGCCAGTTGCTGCTCAGAAGTGCCATCTGCACAGTCAACACTTGCTCCAGTGTTATTGGGGTTCAGTAACGTCAGCTGGTCCCCTGCTGTGTGTCCGGCAAATTCTCCTGCTCTGTCCACATCCACTGTACTACAGATTTAAAACTTGCTCCAATTACACCTCTGGCTCCTCTCTGTTTTCAGTATTATCCCTGAGCTCCAACACCGCCAGTTGCTGCTCAGAAGTGCCGTCTGCACAGTCAACACTTGCTGCCGTGTTATTGGGGTTCAGTAACGTCAGCTGATCCCCAGCTGTGTGTCCGGCAAATTCTCTTGCTCTGTCCACATTCTCACTACTATTACAGATTTTAAACTTGCTCCAATTACACCTCTGGCTCCTCTCTGTTTTCAGTATTATTCCTGAGCTCCAACACCGCCAGTTGCTGCTCAGAAGTGCTGTCTGCACAGTCAACACTTGCTGCCGTGTTATTGGGGTTCAGTAATGTCAGCTGATCCCCTGCTGTGTGTCCGGCAAATTCTCCTGCTCTGTCCACATCCACTGTACTAGAGATTTAAAACTTGCTCCAATTACACCTCTGGCTCCTCTCTGTTTTCAGTATTATCCCTGAGCTCCAACACCGCCAGTTGCTGCTTAGAAGTGCCGTCTGCACAGTCAACACTTGCTGCCATGTTATTGGGGTTCAGTAACGTCAGCTGATCCCCTGCTGTGTGTCCGGCAAATTCTCCTGCTCTGTCCACATCCACTGTACTACAGATTTAAAACTTGCTCCAATTACGCCTCTGGCTCCTCTCTGTTTTCAGTATTATCCCTGAGCTCCATCACCGCCAGTTGCTGCTCAGAAGTGCCGTCCGCACAGTCAACACTTGCTGCCGTGTTATTGGGGTTCAGTAACGTCAGCTGATCCCCAGCTGTGTGTCTGGAAAATTCTCCTGCTCTGTCCACATTCTCACTACTACTACAGATTTAAAACTTGCTCCAATTACACCTCTGGCTCCTCTCTGTTTTCAGTATTATCCCTGAGCTCCAACACCGCCAGTTGCTGCTCAGAAGTGCTGTCTGCACAGTCAACACTTGCTGCCGTGTTATTGGGGTTCAGTAACGTCAGCTGATCCCCTGCTGTGTGTCCGGCAAATTCTCCTGCTCTGTCCACATCCACTCTACTACTAATTTAAAACTTGCTCCAATTACACCTCTGGCTCCTCTGTTTTCAGTATTTACCCTGAGCTCCAAAACCGCCAGTTACTGCTCAGAAGTACCGTCTGCACAGTCAACGCTAGGTCCAGTGTTATTGGGGTTCATTAACGTCAGCTGATCCCCTGCTGTGTGTCCGGCAAATTCTCCTGCTCTGTCCACATCCACTGTACTACAGATTTAAAACTTGCTCCAATTACACCTCTGGCTCCTCTCTGTTTTCAGTATTATCCCTGAGCTCCAACACCGCCAGTTGCTGCTTAGAAGTGCCGCCTGCACAGTCAACACTTGCTCCAGTGTTATTGGGGTTCAGTAACGTTAGCTGATCCCCAGCTGTGTGTCCGGCAAATTCTCCTGCTCTGTCCACATTCTCACTACTACTACAGATTTAAAACTTGCTCCAATTACGCCTCTGGCTCCTCTCTGTTTTCAGTATTATCCCTGAGCTCCAACACCGCCAGTTGCTGCTCAGAAGTGCCGTCTGCACAGTCAACATTTGCTGCCGTGTTATTGGGGTTCAGTAGCGTCAGCTGATCCCCAGCTGTATGTCCGGCAAATTCTCCTGCTCTGTCCACATTCTCACTACTACTACAGTTTTAAAACTTGCTCCAATTACACCTCTGGCTCCTCTCTGTTTTCAGTATTATTCCTGAGCTCCAACACCGCCAGTTGCTGCTCAGAAGTGCCGTCTGCACAGTCAACACTAGCTGCCGTGTTATTGGGTTTCAGTAACGTCAGCTGATCCCCAGCTGTGTGTCCGGCAAATTCTCCTGCTCTATCCACATCCACTGTACTACAGATTTAAAACTTGCTCCAATTACATCTCTGGCTCCACTCTTTTTTCAGTATTTACCCTGGGTTACAGCCCCGCCAGCTGTTTCCCGGCAGTGTCTTTGGCACGGGTACTCCCTCCTGCCCAGCCTGGTTCCAGCACGCCAGCTGTTTCCGGGTAGTGTCAACGTCACTTTGCCTACAATACGTTGTCCTGTCGTGTTGCGGTCGGGTTAGCCGACTCTATGGTGCCTGCAGTTTAGGTGACTCCTATGTGGGCTGCAGGATCTCGCAATGAAGGCTGCTTCCATAGTGCCAATAGGACAAGTACCCCCTGTAGGACTGTGGGTTTCAGTAACTCCGGCCGGCTAGCGGCCTTGCAACTTTCTGCTACTCATCCGGGTTCCAGTACCGTCAGCTGGTTCTCGGCAGTGCCTTTGGCTTAGGTGCCTCCTTCTCGGTATCCAAGTTCCACCAACGTCTGCTGGTCCTTGGTAGTGCTTTCTGGCACAGGTACCTCCTGCTTAGTAACCGGGTTCCAGTACTATCAGCTGGTCCTCGGTAGTTCCATCGGCTCTAGTGCCTTCTGCTACCCATCCGGGTTCCAGTACCGTCAGCTGGTTCTCAGCAGTTCCTCAGCCTTCTTGTACCTTCTGCTACATTTCCAAGTTCAAGCTTTTTGAAATGGTTCTTGGTAATCACTCTGGATCTCTGGATCTCCCTGACGATGACCCTGAAGACAAGGACCCTGAAGACCACCCCGAAGAAGACGAGGACCCTGAAGACGACGACCCTGAAGACGAGGACCCTGAAGACCACCCCAAAGAAGATGAGGACCCCGAAGACGAGGACCCCGAAGACGAGGACCCTGAAGACGAGGACCCTGAAGACCACCCCGAAGAAGACGAGGACCCCGAAGACGAGGACCCTGAAGACGACGACCCTGAAGACCACCCCGAAGAAGACGAGGACCCCGAAGACTACGACCCTGAAGACGAGGACCCTGAAGACCACCCGAAGAAGACGAGGACCCCGAAGACGACGACCCTACAGACGATGACCCTGAAGACCACCCCGAAGAAGACGAGGACCCCGAAGACGACAACCCTGAAGACAAGGACCCTGAAGACCACCCCGAAGAAGACGAGGACCCCGAAGACGAGGACCCTGAAGACGACCCTGAAGACCACCCCGAAGAAGACCAAGAAGATGACCCTGAAGAAGATGACCAAGAGGACAAAGAACAAGAAGACAACCACCAAGATACAGAAGAACAAAAGACAGAAAACCAAGAAGCAGAAGAACAAGAAGCTGCAGAACAAAAAGCAGAAGAACATTAAGCATAAGACTAAAAATCAGAGCAAAAGATATTATCTAAATTATAAGCAGAAGAAGACTAAGCAGTGTATGGGGGTGAGTCTGTTCCTGCTCGTGGTGCCCCTGGAAAAGACCTGCTGCTGCAGGCCAAACTGAACGCGGACAAATCCTGTTGTAAATCTTTTGTGACAGGCAGAACGAAAGGTGTAATCTTCAAACTTTTATAGATAACAACTACAGGAATGCCTGTCACAAATAAGAATATGATGAAGAAGAATATGAAGAAGATGAAGAAGTAGAATATGAAGAAGAATAATAGTTGAATAAGAAGAATATGAAGAATGTAAAAAAAAAGAATAATACGAAGAAGGTGAAGAAGAAGAAGATGAAGAAGGTGAAGAAGAAGTTGATGAAAAAGATGCTGATGCTGAGGATAATGAAGGAGAAAGTGTGGGAGAAGTAAAAAAGAAGGTGAAGAGCATGGAAGTAGTGAAACATAAATATCTGACAAAATCTAAAAAAACTTAACATAGTCAATATTTTTGTAACTCAGAACGTCTTAAAAAAAATATTAATTCCTGCTATTCCATTTGATTGGGCTAAACCTCTATGCCTTTATTGTCTCCCCTACCTCCCCCAATACATTCTACATTATTCTTAGTTTCTTAGTTGTTTTCCTTCATGTAGAATTAACCTACAAGGAAAGAAAGGGTTTATTTTCATTCCGATATTTGTGTCCCATTGACTTGCATTGGTTTCCGGTATCGGAATCGGCGATATCCGATATTTTTTGGGTATCGGTCCGATACAATCCGATCCGATATTTCTCGATATCGGAAGGTATCGCTCAACACTAGTGACAAGAGTTGCAGAGAAAATCTCCCCACAACTTTTTAGCTGCAGATGTTGTGTGAGTATGAGCAGCTCCTTCTGTCCTGGAATATCTGCTGTGTTAGCTTTTCCGACTCCTAAGGTATAATGACCTGTACATCACCACACTATGTCTCTGAATCCTTCCATCCATAAATGTATGACCAGCCCATAAAGCAACAGACGAAGTTGATTGTTAAAATGGCTCAAAACCATTAAAAAGGAAAAAAAAAATATCTAGAATATATACTCTCAGCAATCCATGGGCAGGACCTGTAACTGTGCTCAACCAGTTTCTGCTGATCTCTGCTTCCTAGCATTGTCTCAACTAAATGGAAATGGTAGGAATGGTAGCCAATCACAGGGGCGGGGCACCATGGCAGCCAGCGATTAGCGGAGCCGGCATTTTCATTGCATCATGCAAGGGTCCAGGAAGTAGAGGGCAGCACTAGGTAAGAATGTGAACAGGACATGTGGGGGATCACTAATAGTGAATAGCTATCCTTTTATTATTTTTATCTGTATGAGCCATTTTAACAATAAATATAATCACCTAGAAAACATCTTTAAAGAGATTGCACGGGAATTAAAAATTCAAAGTTGCTTTCTTCTGAAACACGGCCACACTTGTCCACAGTTTGTATTCGATATTGCAGCTCAGCTGTATTAAAGAAGTTGTCCACTACTTTTACATTGATGCCCTATCTGTAGGATAGAAAATCAAAGTATGATCAGCTGGGGTCCCGCACACGGCACCTCCGCCAATCAGCTGTTATTGGTGCTGGCGACGACGGCTGTCGGGTGGAAGTGGTTACCAGCGGGGCTCCACCGTCAAGTGATAGAGGCCGCCGCGGTGTACTGCACGTACACCTCCTATTCAATTGAATGGGAGGCGGATCTGCACTACCGCTTGACAGCGGAGCCCCGCAGGTGAGCACTTCCGGCCGGCGGCGGCCGCCGGCACCAATAACAGCTGATCAGCGGGGGTGCCGTGTGGGGAACCCCGGCCGATCATACATTGATTCCCTATCCTATGGATAGGGCATCAATGTAAAAGTAGTGGACAACCCCTTTAACCCCTTCACAACATAGAACATAGTGGTTTGATCTATGCCGGGTAACTGTGAATGGAGCGGTCTCAGGAGCTGAGCCTGTACTATACTTAGCAGATGCCTAAGTTCTGTGTTACTCAGCCAGTATCTGGCCATAACAACAGCGATCGAAGCTATGCTCTGATAATTGCTGTTAACCCCTTAAAAACTGCTGTCACTCTCTGATAGTGCCATTCATGGCATTCGGTTCTGGGGTCACGCTCCTTCCGAGCACTCATCACTCCCCAAATGGCTGCCATATTGGTACTGCTGTGAAGCCCAGCCTCAGGCTGTGAGTCATAGAAGACTATGATTTTAGTTATACTGTGATATTGCAGTCTATAGAACAAGTGATCAGACAATTGCAGGTTCAAGTCCCTTAAAGGGACTAAAGGTGGCTTAAAAACAAAGTTTGAAAAAAAAAAGTTTTCAAAAGTAAAAAAAAAAATAAAAATTCAAGTCACACCTCTTTTCACTCTTTAAAAACAAATAAAAAGGTCTTCTTTAGATGTTTTTTTGGCAACATCTAATCTGGCCTTTCTATGTTTAAGGCTGATTAATAGTTCGCACCTTGTTGTGAACCCTCTGTATTTGCTCTCATGAAGTCTTCTCTTTATGGTAGACTTAGAAACTGAAACACCTACTTCCTGGAGAGAGTTCTTCACTTGGGTGGATGTTGTGAAGGGTTTTTTCTTCACCATGGAAAGGATTCCATGATCATCCAATACTGTTGTCTTCCGTGGACATCCAGGTCTTTTTGAGTTCTCAAGCTCACCAGTGCGATTTGGCCACTCCTAACATTTCTGATGTCTCTCTGACGGATTTCTGTTTTTTCAGCCTAATGATGGTCTGTTTCTCTTTGTTTGACCGCATATTGTGGGTTCACAACAACAGCTTCCAAATGCAAATGTCATACCTGGACTCAGCTCCAGACCTTTTACCTGCTTTACTGATGATGGATTAACAAGGGAAAAAAACTTGAAGCCCATTAAAGAGCTTTTGAGATAATTGTCCAATTGCTTTTGGTCCTTTGAAAAAAGAGGTAGCTACATATTAAAGAGCTGTAATTCCTAAACCCTTACTCCAATTAGTATTGAATATCCTCAAATTAGAGCTGAGAGTCTACACTTTAACCGGTTCCCGACCGCCCACTGTACATAAACGTCGGCGCTTGCTGGGCTCTGTGCAGCGCCAACGTTTAAAAACGGTGGGTGGTCCCGCAGCGCTCAGGACCCCCAGGGTCCTGCTAGCGCTGCGGTACCGGTTCAGAGCGATAGCTCTGACATGTGGCATCATGGGGACCTGATTGGATCAGGTCCCCATGATGTTAACCTGTTCCTATCTTCTAGATGCCGTGATCCATAGCGATCGCGGCATTTAAAAGATAGTGACAGCCAGTGGTCGGCGAGCGGGACCCCCCACATACCTCAGGAGCAGCGGGGATCCCGGTGCTGTGACCTCTGACATCATCGAGACCTGATTGGCTCAGGTCTCGATGATGTCAGCGTCACACCAGCCAATCAGAGAGATCACCAGGGAAGTTTGTTTTAGCAACAAACTTTCCCGGGCGATCTGGCTGATAGAACACTGTTTCTCCTCCGATCTCAGTGAGAGAGCAGAGGAGAAACAGTGTGACAAGAGCTGTCAGCCTTGCCACTGTAAAATTGAAAAAAATAAAATAAAAAAGAAAGTAAGAGTTAGGGTTAGTCAGTCCTGTCAGATCAGTCAGTCCTGTCAGATCTGTCAGTCCTGTCAGATCAGTCAGTCAGTCAGTCAGTCAGTCCTGTCAGATCAGTCCGTCCTGTCAGACCTGTCAGTCAGTCAGTCCTGTCAGATCAGTCAGTCCTGTCAGATCAGTCAGTCCTGTCAGATCTGTCAGTCCTGTCAGATCAGTCAGTCAGTCAGTCCTGTCAGATCAGTCAGTCCTGTCAGATCTGTCAGTCCTGTTAGTCAGTCCTGTCAGATCAGTCAGTCCGTCAGTCCTGTCAGATCAGTCAGTCCTGTCAGATCAGTCAGTCCGTCAGTCCTGTCAGATCAGTCAGTCCTGTTAGATCAGTCAGTCCGTCAGTCCTGTCAGATCAGTCAGTCCTGTCAGATCAGTCAGTCAGTCGGTCCTGTCAGTCAGTCAGTCCTGTCAGATCAGTCTGTCCTGTCAGTCAGTCCTGTCAGATCAGTCAGTCCAGTCAGATCAGTCTGTCCAGTCAGTCAGTCCTGTCAGATCAGTCAGTCCTGTCAGATCAGTCAGTCCTGTCAGTCAGTCAGTCCTGTCAGATCAGTCAGTCAGTCAGTCCTGTCAGATCAGTCAGTCCTGTCAGATCAGTCAGTCCTGTCAGATCAGTCTGTCCTGTTAGTCAGTCCTGTCAGATCAGTCAGTCCTGTCAGATCAGTCTGTCCAGTCAGTCAGTCCTGTCAGATCAGTCAGTCCTGTCAGTCAGTCAGTCCTGTCAGTCAGTCAGTCCGGTCAGTCCAGTCAGTCCAGTCCGGTCCGTTCAGTCCAGTCAAAAAATATAAAAACAAAATGGCCCGTCAGACTTATACCGCAGAGGAGGTGTATGCCCTGCTATGTTCTGACACTGATGACAGTGCAATCTCAGATGGAGATGTGGATTTTGAGGGCTTTAGTAGCAGCGACACTGAGAGCTCAGAAATGAGCAGTGATTCTGGTCCATCCTCAAGCCCAAGGACCAGTACAGCAATAGGGGCAAATAGCGCTACTGGAGAAACGTCTCCAAATCAGGGAACACTGCCCAGTACAAGCGCTGTCCCTGCTACTAGTGAATTGGCGCATGCCAGTGTACAAGGGGCTTTGCCACATGATCTAGCATTTCCCAGATGGGAGGCTTCGGATTCGGCTGCTCCATTCAGCCCTGATTTCAACGCCACTCCTGGTATAAATGTGGAGGTGGAAGATTTTGGACCAATTCATTTTTTTAATTTGTTCTTTACAGACAGCTTGCTAGAGCATATTGTCGTGCAAACAAATTTATATGCATCCCAATTCATAAGCCAGAATCCCCGATCTTACTATGCTAGGGCAAATTTATGGACACCAACTAATGTCCCGGAAATAAAAAAAAATTTAGGACTTACATTTGCCATGGGGCTTGTTAAAAAACCGAGCATTCGATCCTACTGGTCCAACCACCCTGTTCAAGCCACCCCTATGTTTTCAGTCGTTCTGCCTAGGACCCGTTATGAAATGCTCATGCGGTTTTGGCATTTTAACGACAATAGTCAATGCCTGCCCAGAGATGCCCCAGAACATGACAGGTTATATAAAATTAGACCCATCATTGAAAATTTGTCAGAAAAATTCTTAAGGCTCTACACCTCAACACAAAATATTTCTATAGATGAGTCCCTTGTAAAATTCAAAGGAAGACTGCACCTCAAGCAATTTATCCCATCTAAAAGGGCAAGGTTTGGAATAAAGATCTATAAAATGTGCGAAAGTTCAACCGGATACACATCCGCTTTTCGCATATACGAGGGGAAAGATAGCCAACTAAACCCACCAGGATGCCCTACTTATCTGGGGACATCTGGAAAAATTGTTTGGGAGCTGATAAGTTCATTTTTTCAAAAAGGCTACAATCTATATGTGGACAATTATTACACCAGCATACCCCTATTTAAAAGTCTGGTTGAACACAACATCGGGGCTTGTGGGACCATTCGTAAAAACCGTCAGGGGTTTCCACAGCCATTGGTCAACCAAAAGTTCCAAAAGGGGCAGTCAGGGGCTGTACGCAACGGAGAGCTGCTTGCCCTGAAATATAGGGATAAGAGGGATATTTTTGTCCTCAGCTCGATCCACACAGATGCCACAAGGGCCATTGTAGAACTAGGATCCACCACTCCGAAGCAAAAACCTGTGTCAGTCATTGACTACAACAAACACATGGGGGGTGTGGACCTTGCAGACCAGGTTCTACAGCCATACCAGGTATCAAGAAAGTCCTATACCTGGTATAAAAAGTTGGTTATTTATTTGTTTCAGGTGGCCACATACAATTCTTTTGTGTTGTACAAAAAAGCAGGAAATTCAGATCCTTTTCTTGATTATCAAGAAAAGGTAATTGAAAATCTTGTCTTTCAAAGTGTTAGCCCCGCTCATCCATTAGAATATGAGGATGTGAAAAGACTCACTGAGCGACATTTTATTGCACTTATTCCAGCAACGGAAACAAGAAGGAACCCCCAGAAAAGATGTCGTGTATGTACTAAGAGAGGAATGAGGAGTGATACCCGCTACTATTGCCCACAATGCCCATCATTGCCAGCCTTATGCGTCACTGACTGCTTTAAAATCTTCCACACAGAACCACGTTTTTAAACTGTAAAAATGTATCCCAATTTGTCATTCAAACATTTGGTTCATTTAGTGAATGACACATTCGAGTAGAGCTCACTTAATTTCCAGGGGGGGTTCTCCAGAATCTAAACCTTCCATTGCGTGCTTGTTTCTGGAAATCATCCATTGAGTTAAAATGGTCACTAAACCCATAGATGAATTCCCAGGGGGTGTCATTTCCAAAATGGGGTCACTTGTTGGGGGTTTCCTCTGTTTAGGCACCTCAGGGGCTCTCCAAATGCAACATGGCGTCCGCTATCGATTACAGCCAAATTTCCATTCCAAAAGTCAAATGGCGCTCCTTACCTTCCGAGCCATGCCGTGCGCCCAAACAGTGGTTTTGCACCACATATGGGGTATCAGCGTGCTCAGGAGAAATTTCACAACACATTTTGGGGTCCATTTTTTCTGGCTGCCCTTGTGAAAATTAAAAATTTGAGGCTAAAGTAGCAGTTTTGTGTTAAAAACGTGTTTTTTTATTTTCACACTTCAACATTATAAAATTCTGTGAAGCCCCTGGGGGTTCAAGGTGCTCACCACACATCTAGATAAGTTCCTTGAGGGGTCTAGTTTCCAAAATGGGGTCACTTGTTAGGGGTTTCCACTGTTTAGGCACCTCAGGGGCTCTCCAAATGCAACATGGCGTCTGCTATCGATTCCAGTCAAATTTCCATTCCAAAAGTCAAATGGCGCTCCTTACCTTCCAAGCCATGCCGTGCGCCCAAACAGTGGTTTTGCACCACATATAGGGTATCAGCGTGCTCAGGAGAAATTGCACAACACATTTTGGGGTTCATTTTTTCTGGCTGCCCTTGTGAAAATTAAAAATTTGAGACTAAAGTAGCAGTTTTGTGTTAAAAATGTGTTTTTTTATTTTCACACTTCAACATTATAAAATTCTGTGAAGCCCCTGGGGGTTCAAGGTGCTCACCACACATCTAGATAAGTTCCTTGAGGGGTCTAGTTTCCAAAATGGGGTCACTTGTTGGGGGTTTCCACTGTTTAGGCACCTCAGGGGCTCTCCAAATGCAACATGGCGTCCGCTATCGATTCCAGTCAAATTTCCATTCCAAAAGTCAAATGGCGCTCCTTACCTTCCAAGCCATGCCGTGCGCCCAAACAGTGGCTTTGCACCACATATGGGGTATCAGCGTGCTCAGGAGAAATTGCACAACACATTTTGGGGTCCATTTTTTCTGGCTGCCCTTGTGAAAATTAAAAATTTGAGGTTAAAGTAGCAGTTTTGTGAAAAAAAGTTAAATGTTCATTGTTTTCTTCCACATTCCAAAAATTCCTGTGAAGGACCTGAAGGGTTAATAAACTTCTTGAATGTGGTTTTGAGCACCTTGAGGGGTGAAGTTTTTAGAATGGTGTCACTTTTGGGTATTTTCTGTCATAAAGGCCCCTCAAAGTCACTTCAAATAAGATGTGGTCCCTAAAAAAATGTTTTTGTAAATTTTGTTGTAAAAATGAGAAATCGCTGGTCAACTTTTAACCCTTATAGCTTCCTAACAAAAAAAAATTTTGGTTCCAAAATTGTGCTGATGTGAAGTAGACATGTGGGAAATGTTATTTATTAACTATTTTGTGTGACACTTCTTTCTGATTTAAGGGCATGAAAATTCAAAGTTTGAAAATTGCAAAATTTTCAAAATTTTCGCCAAATTTCCAATTTTTTCACAAATAAACGCAAGTGATATCGAAGAAATTTTACCACTATCATGAAGTACAATATGTCACGAAAAAACAGTCTCAGAATCAGGGGAATCCGTTGAAGCGTTCCAGAGTAATTACCTCATAAAGTGACAGTGGTCAGAATTGAAAAAATTGGTCACGAAGGCAAAAACAGGCTCTGGCGCGAAGTGGTTAAGCCCATATTGATTACATAACTGTATCTTGAATATATTTTGGTAAACACAAAAAAAACAAATCTTGTGTCACTGTCCAAATATTTCTGGACCTAACTATATGTGAATATACTATATATATACTTATATATATAAAAATACTACGCAAGTGTGCAATTGCCATAATAGTACTGGCTTAGATAATTATGTTGCCAGGTACTTAAAACCAAACAATAAATACCGTAAAAAAACTAAATTCTGAAATCAATGATGGAACAGAGTTTTTTCTTTTCACCATTTCACAGCACTTGTAATTTATTCCCCTGTAAATTGTAAAATAAATGGTGTAATTCAAAACTACAACTTGTCCTGCAAAAAACAAGCCCTGATATAGCTATTAGTGATGAGCGAGCATGCTCGTTACTCGAGATTTACGAGCATGCTCGGGTGTTTTCAGAGTATCTTGAGCGTGCTCGGGTGTTATGTTTTCGTCACTCCATGCTCATGATTTGCGACTGTTTGACAGCTTTAATACATGTGAGGAATGCCTGTTTCTTAACCCGAGCATGCTCACCAAAAGGGTTAACAGAACATACTCGCTCATCACTAATAGCTATATCAATGGAAAATCAAAAAGGTAAGGGAGGAAAAAAATGAACAAAAAATGGGGCACTGCCCGATCATGAAGGAGTAAGTGGCTGCTGATAAACAGTGATTTAATTGAAATCACTTTTCATGTGTCTCATTATTATGCAGATACCATGGCTCAGGTGCGACTGTCACCTGTGTACCCCCAACATTTATGCTCCGTTAATACAGTACCACACTGAAAAAGCGTGGTGTAGGCATTACAACTCACCTAGGGATACATAGAGATGAGCTGGAATACATGACACAACAGCTTGTTGGGGCTGGCGCTGTATAAGTGCTACATAAATATATACACCTATAGTAATCGGTCATAAAACTAGATAATATTTGTATAACTGCCCCCGACTCAAATGTCTACAAGACTATTTGGCTCAAATTAGGAAAAGTCAATGATGAACTGCCTATTCTTTAGTCTCGGTTGTGACAGCGCAAAAGCATCTCACATGGAAATGGTTCACAGATAAAATATCGATTTTGCTTCATACAATCTATGTTGTCATTGGCTTTATATTTTATATGAGCATCCATAACTCTAACTCTTTTTTGATTTCTCCGATGGTTTTTTATGTCTTTAGTACGTCTCAAATCTGAGATGTTCCGGCATCTGGAACAGGTTGAAAATGGACTGTATGTGGCATAGGGATAAGCAAAGAGACTTTATTCTGCATTAAAAAGTAAATTAAATTTAGCGAGATCTATTTTCCAGAAAGTAAAACCCTCTAGCTCTCTCCACAGAAAATCAGAGTTCATCAACTTAAGAAAAAAAAAGTAGCAAACAGAATTCAGCCAGGAAAAAATAATCCCAAAGCTAAATCAGGTTCCAAAACCAAGTCTTTTTCTTATTTCATAGATTACAACTAAATAAACACGGGGACAGTCAGCGTCGATACATTTCTGTTCAGACATTGCAGTAGTTGCTGGACACTTATGACTGTGCGATGTCAGAAACAATCAGTCGGTAAAACAAACATGTGCCTAAAATATAATGAATGTGCACATGAATGCCAATTACTAACCAAGACTATCCTCAAGTCTTCTACATTTTCTAATCGAGATAATTATTTTGCAGTTGACAGCAGCTACCGTTGGAAAGCCCCCCATACATTTTAGATAGTTGTCGAATAAACAATGGTTCAGCCAACTGTTCGGTCAGCAGCTATCCCCCCAACTCCTCCATACACAGGAACACTCGGCCGTGTGCTCCTGTGTTCTCCATGAGAGCCAGTGCCAGACATCTCTGGTGGTAGTTTACCTCTTAGGCCACGGCCCCACTATCAGTATTTGGTCAGTGTTTTTTTCTCAGAAGTGGGAGCCAAAACCAGGTGAGGAACAATCAGAGAAAAGATATAATAGAAACAAGTCACCAATTCTGCATTTATCACCCACTCCTGGTTTTGGTTCCCACTCCTGAGAAAAAGTACTGATCAAATACTGATAGTGGGGCTGTGGCCTTAGAGAAGAAAAGGATCAGCAGTCTGAGATCAAACATGGCGGATACTTGTCCCTCTCAAAAATAATCTGTTGGGGGAGAGTAGGGGGCCCCCATACACATTAGACTGTCCACCAAATGCTTTGATATTGGCAGATTTAGCTATCATAAATGTCTGATAAATATCAGTCTAACTTCGAGAAGTGGGCTTCACCTTGAGCTGCCATGAAGTGAGAGGTGGTCACTCATGCGAGTGGTCACTCATGTGCTGCCGGGCATACTAGTTATGGGACTAGTGAAAACTGCCAAACACGCATACTTTGTTATTTTTGGAGCTTCTATAGAAAGCACTTCAGAGTGCCACACATGGGCGGCATCTCTGCTATCAGGGGAACGAGATGAGGCCCTGTTCATGAGATAGGTTTGTGTTTAAGAGGAGGATATGCCGTAAAAAGGGATGAGTGGACCCGTGGAAGTTCGGGTTCTGTTACCCGACCAGAACTTTAGTCCAAAGTTTGGATCTGGAAAAAATCTCTCTCTGCAACGGACTTCCAGGAAAAGTTCGGTACGAACCCTGTTTAAGTTCGGGTTCGATCATCTCTAGCGATAAATGTTCAAAATGAAAATACTGCTATAAAAGCAGAAGTGTGCAGAATTCTGAAAAGACTCTGGCCCCGATTCACTAAGTCTGGCGTTTCATATGCATACATAATAAAGGGTATGCAGGAATAAAATGCGCCAAATTCATTAAGAGATTCGTCTCCGTTCGCCTTGCAAGAAATGTTATTCCAGCCAGGGACTGGAGTAACATTTCTGACGTAAGTAACGCTTTTCATGAATTTGATGGATGGGCGTAGCACCGCCCCGCCGTAGCCCCTCCCCAGCTCCAACCATTTTGGTGGAGCTGGCCGAAACTGGCATGAAAATGCCAAAATGTTGTGACTTTTCAAAGTGTTTCACGGCAGTTTTCTGGTGTAAACACTCTGATTATTCTCTGTCTTATATATTACTAATAATGTTAGCAGTTGTAGTGGCGAATTTTTCTTAAAAAAGCACTCCCATTACCTTTTTTTTTCACTAAATCTGTGTATGTGTGCATGTAATGTAGTGTGTGTTAATATACTCACCTACCGCCGCCTTCTCCAGTATCCAGCGCTGTTCCGCTCTTCTTCTGAGTGACGTCACCGCTCTTCAGACTCTCTGTATGAGCCTCTTATTACATAATATACCTTGTTTTTACTTCTTTATTATCTGTGCCTTTCTCTCCAACCTCTATTACACTGTGTTCCAAATTATTATGCAAATAATATTTTCTCAGATTTTCCCAAATTACCTATATGAATTGCAGTCATTGTAATTTTCCAGTCAAATAACTATTAGAGTACAATTGAAAGGTTTTTGTACAAACTGCCTATGATAACAGTATATTTTTAAAAAAAATAAAAAACTCAACTGCACTCAAAATGCATGTTCCAAATTATTATGCACAGCAGAGTTTTCAACCTTTTCATTTTAATAAAGAACAAAAAAATGGTCATTTTTGAAATTATAAGCATTAGCAGGTTATTACACACTGAAATCAAACAGTTTGCAACTCAAAACTTTATTCTAGGTGATGTTACATTTGCACATAGGACCGCTTGTTCGAAAGGAGCTTCTGAACTCTCTCGTCCATTGAATTTGTCAGGTTTTGGATGGTTTCTGCTTCAATTGTTTTGCATGAGGACAGAATACCCTCCCAGAGCTGTTGCTTAGATGTGAACTGCCTCCCGCCATCATAGACACTCCTTTTGATGATGCTCCAGAGGTTCTCAATGGGGTAGAGGTCAGGGGAGCATGGGGGCCACACCATAAGTTTGTCCCCTTTTATGCCCATAGCAGCCAGAGATGCAGATGTGTTATGTGCAGCATGAGACGGGGCATTATCATGCATGAAATGATCTCGATGGTCCAGATGGATGGAGTGGAGGATGGCTGGTTGATGGACACCCCATGCAAACACGGCTACGGCGCTAACAAGGAGGAGGTGGAGTAATGTTTTGGGCTGGAATCATGGAGAGAGAGATTGTCGGCCCTTTTAGGATCCCTGAAGGGGTAAAGATGAACTCCATAATGTATGTTGAGTTTCTCAAACAGAACTTCCTTACATGGTTCAAGAAGAAGAACCGTGCATTCCACAGCAAGATCATTTTCATGCATGATAATGCACCGTCTCATGCTGCACATAACACATCTGCATCTCTGGCTGCTATGGGCATAAAAGGGGACAAACTTATGGTGTGGCACCCATGCTCCCCTTACCTCAACCCCATTGAGAACCTCTGGAGCATCATCAAAAGGAGTGTCTATGATGGCAGTGGTGGGGGCAGGGTTATACAGAAATCAACAA
Organism: Phyllobates terribilis; assembly: GCF_046119375.1. Taxonomy (NCBI): domain Eukaryota; kingdom Metazoa; phylum Chordata; class Amphibia; order Anura; family Dendrobatidae; genus Phyllobates; species Phyllobates terribilis. The sequence continues at coordinate 84,036,904 of NW_027362764.1, forward strand.
TATGGAAGACTACATGGCAGCAAGTTTACTAGTCCTCTAGTGATAATCTCCTGCTGATAAAACAGTTATTCTTTTAAAACTACACAGTAAGTGACACATCACTGGAATCAGGGTCTCTGTCCCTAAATTATGCTGCTCTCAAATTAGGTAGGAAAAATCTAGTGACAGATCCCCTTTAACAGATCTATAGACTTTCCTTTTCGTGTTTGATCCGACACTCGGATCATCATTGTACATGTCTCAGACCACTCAGTCTGCAAAAAAACACCGAAATGCATGTGAAAAGACAAATATAATTGGTACACTAAAAACTAACATGTGAATGAGCAATTATTTCATGGGACTGAAAATTAGTTCATAGATAATAATTACATCTTTGGGATCTGTGTCTCTCCAACTTTTTACACTTTATATTTTCCTTTTTCGTGGTTGCACATTCTCTATAACAATGCAGCGATTAAAAATATTCCTTGAAAAATATTCTTTAATAAATGTTTTTGTCATCACAAAAACCGTTCCGGTTAAACAATAAAAGCAGTGATGGGCTCTTTAAGGTAATTGGCCTGACTAATGAATATGGAAGTGATCCACTTTGAAAACTAGGAAATGTTATTATTCATTACAGAAATTTGTGGAAGAAAGTACTGCTGGAATTTGAGCACAATGAACAGTACTGGTATATAAAAGTTATTATGTCTAGATATGTGTCTACCAGCTGTTTTATGTTAAATCTGTTTTGTAAATGCTCAGAACATTGAACCATTAAATTAGACTGTTTTGGTGAAAGACTGGAAAAAAAAAGAAAAAAATTTGGAAGAGGCTATTTTTTTTTCCCTTTAGACACGTGTTAGGGTGAAAGGGTATGTAAAGAACACTGAGATTCCATTTAATTAGTAGGCTTGGTGAACCTTAATGTGAAAAACACTTCAATCTAAGACTGTGAATTTGAGGAACTGCAAAGACTGACACAGAGAACCGCTACAAAAATTGGAGACAAAGCCTCGAAGTACCGGAATATCTAGGAAACCAAAGCAGGTGAAAACTGGAAATTCTGCTACATTCTAAGGTTTAACAACATCAAATCCTTCGTATAAAAGGCAGAGGACCAGTATTTTCATACTGAAGATGCAATAAATACAATAATACTGGAAAAAAGAAACCTTTTACCTTTCTAATTTCTATTATAAAGAAGATCTGCTATTTACTGATCAGATGTGAGTTATGAGAGGGGTCACATGAAGCGCCAAGGCTCAATGCAGGACCCATTACAGGACTCCCAAATTACATGTCACCTATGGGTGTCCACTTATGGGACCTTCTGGGCCCCATCAGGTTCAGTGGCACAGGTGCAGTTGCAAACTCGGCGTGTCCTTTGGTTACAACCCCGTGCGTCCATACATTATTTTATAAACCGTTTCATAATGTATAAAGGGGTTCTACAGACATAGAAAAAAAATTAAGGAAGAAAATTTCATTTTAAAAAGTTCCTAAATGCCTTTAATTAGCAAATCACTCTTGTCTAGGAAAGTAATCACTGTAGTACAGCAAATGATAGAAACCTGTCCTAGATTGTTTATCGATGAAGAAAGCAACTTGGGAGTTACACCAACAGAGTAGCTTGCTTAGCCACGCTGATTCCGTAACCCCCATTGATTTCTATGGGCGTCACGCTAAACTCAGCTGCTTTCGGAAACCTCACCTCCTACTAAAGAGACGGTGGCTGCAGATAGAAAAAATGTTTATGTAATGATTCCACCCCTCAGTGCTGAGCTGTCTGTGCAGTGATTGACAGCTCAGCCATCCAATCTGACACTGGGAGGTGCTGAGCTCTCGTCAGGTGCTCCCGATTCCCTTGATTACTCAGCTATTTAACTGAGCTGGCAGTCCCAGATAGCTGTCAGCCATAGTTTCAGCTAAGTGTGGCTAGTTTACTCTGTGCCTTGTATTTTGTTTGTTGATGTATCACTGCGTGACCTTGGACCTGGTTCTCACCATCCATCTGTAACCCCTTTGCTCTGATCCGCTTTCCTCCTGGTATTTTGACTTCGGACCGTTACCTGACTACGACTTTGGCTCTTCCCTCTGTTTATGACGTATCCTCCTGACTTTTGACTTCGGACTTCTCAACTATAATGACCCACAGCTAGTCCGTGAAAAGTGACTCAGCATCACAATTTATCATTTTACTCCACAAAGGAATCAAAGTGAAGTATTGGAAAAAAAAATGGGGGCCCAAGCCAAATAATTTATAAATTTAAGCAGAATTCCGGATCAGAAAATGGCATGAGGAAAAAATGTGACATTCACCTAATGCAAAAAAAGGAGAAAGCTGAAGTCTGATTGGTTGCTGTCAGCCAAAAGTTCAAGTTTTCATTTTGATAGTTGTGATACATGAAATGTATAATTTTGGATGAAATATTATACAGTAGTGCTGTTGAACTTAATATTGTGAAGCAGACTATTTAGACAGATCAGTTCAAAGATAAGGATAAGCAATGGATCGGCCCAGTGTTAAATATCAGAAAATAAAAATTTAGGTTAGTGCTCATTCAGACGTCAGTTTTTTGTGTATGAGTGATATCCATGTTTCTCATAGATAGCACTCGCACCTGTGCTAGTCTATAAGGCCATTCACCCGCCCGATTTTTCCCTTGGACCGAGTGATCCATGGAAAATATTGGAGACATGTCCAATTTTGATGGGAGGGTCGGATCAAAATTGGCAATGCAAGTCAATGGGTCTGTAAAAAAAATCAGATTGCACTCAAATGACATCTGAGTTTTGTCTAATTTTCACAGACTCTCAGAATGGAGAAGGGAGACATTTTTTTTTAAATTTCTCCACAGATGAGAAAATCGGATGACATTCGTACCACACTCTGATCAAACGCTAATCAGTCTGATCCGAATAATCGGTACGATTTTCTCATAAGCAAAAAAATCAGATCTTTGAATGAGCCCTTACAGTGAACGCAGCCGTTGAAATGTCTGTAATTTTTCGCAGCCCTGACGGTCCGTGCCAAATCAAAGAGACATGTCCAACATTGATCCGAGTGCCAGGTCAAAACCGGCAATGGAAGCCTATGGATCTGTGAAAAAAATCAGATGGCATTTGAATATCATCCGTTGTTCACTGACTGAAAACTAGAAAAAGATAAAGAAAGTTTTTTTTGTTCGTTTGTTTCTCTAGAAAAACTACTGAAACTTAGCCCAGGATCTGATGGTAAAAACTTGATACATTGACCAAACTTTGATTAAACTCTGATAAAAAAAAAACACTGATGAAACTGAAAAAAATCACTGACGTCTGAATGAGTCCGCACACAGTAATTTTTAATCCCTCCAACATATTTTGTGCCCACATGACGAGTGCCAACGTGGCATGGGAAAGGTAAAGTAAAAGAGATGGCAGTGCCCGCTTTAGTTTTACTAATGAGTGCCGGTAATACTATAAAAGTAAATCTAAAATGATAAAATGTAGCATCTCTCCACATTATTCAACGCACAAAGGGAGAATAACACAAGAAGTATAGATTTGGCATCAGCGGGAAATCTTGGCAGTTGGCAACAATGTGGCATTTTTAATGAATCTATTAACGTGCATATATTTCACATGTGTTATGCGGTCAATCAGCTTAATTGGTTTTATCAAAATTACCATTTTTTGTTCATTTCTATTTTAGATTTTATGTCAGTCCTAATGTCTAATTTTATATATAATAAGCTGGATACACAGCAATAAAGAAATAAAAGGATCCATATTGTTTTATGTATTGGAAATTATGTGACTTTTCAGCAATAATGCCGCCAGCTTTTTTCAATTTACATATGACAATAAAAGATTTTCTTCCCTTTGTAATTTTAGGCAATGGAATTGGAAAACAGAAGATCTAAATGTAATGTAGAATGGTCTTAAAGGGAATTTGTCAGTAGGATCAACCCTCCTAAGCCGTCCATATGGACATACAGGTCATAGGAAGCTGAATAAAATGATACTTTGATATCTGCGATCCGATGTCTCATTCCAGGGAAATCCACGTTTTTCACAGTGGCGAAAATAAGTATTTGATACACTGCCGATTTTGCAAGTTTTCCCACCTACAAAGAATGGAGAGGTCTGTAATTTTTTATCTTAGGTACACTTCATCTGTGAGAGATAGAATGTAAAAAAAAATCACATTGTATGATTTTTAAATAATAAAATTGCATTTTTTGCATGAAATAAATATTTTATCACCTACCAACCAGCAAGAATTCTGGGTCTCACAGACCTGTTAGTTTTAGCCCTTCTACTCTGCAATCATTACCTGTATTAATTGTACCTCTTTGAACTCGTTAACTGTATAAAAGACAACTGTCCACACACTCCAACCTCTCCACCATGGCCAGGACCAAAGAGCTGTCTAAGGACACCGGGGACAAAATTGTAGACCTGCACAAGGCTGGGATGGGCTACAGGACAATAGGCAAGCAGCTTGGTGGGAAGGCAACAACTGTTGGCACAATTATTAGAAAATGGAAGAAACACAAGATGACTGTTAATCTTCCTCGATCTCGGGCTCCATGCAAGATCTCGCCTTGTGGGGTAAGGATGATTCTGAGAAAGGTCAGGAATCAGCCCAGAACTACATGGGAGGACCTGGTCAATGACCTGAAGAAAACTGGGACCACAGTCTCAAACATTACCGCTAGTAACACACTACGCTGTCATGGACTAAAATCCTGCAGGGCACGCAAGGTCCCCCCCTGCTCACACCAGCACATGTCCAGGCCGATTGAAGTTTGCCAATGACCATCTGGATTATCCAGAGAAGGCATGGAAGAAGGTTATGTGGTCAGAGGAGACCGAAATAGAACTTTTTGGTATCAACTCCACTCGTCATGTTTGGAGGAAGAAGGACGAGTACAACCCCAAAAACACTGTCCCAACCGTGAAGCATGGTGGGGTAAACATCATACTTTGAATGTTCTTTTCTGCAAAAGGAACAGGACAACTGCACCGTATTGAAGGGAGGATGGATGCGGTCATGTATCCTGAGATTTTGGCCAACAACCTCTTTCACACACTAAGAGCATTGAATATGGGTCATGGCTGGGTCTGCCAGCATGACAATGAACCGAAACACAAAGCCAGCGAAACTAAGGAGTGGCTCCGTAAGAAGAATTTCAAGGTCTTGGAACGGCCTAGCCAGTCTCCAGACCTGAACCCAATAGAAAATCTCTGGAGGGAGCTGAAACTCTACGTTGCCCAGCGTCAGCCCCGAAACCTGGAGAAGACCTGTATGGATGAGTGGGCTAAAATCCCTGCTGCAGTGTGTGCAAACTTAGGAAACAAAGTTTTCTGTATCAAATAAAAGTTCTCTTTTTCAATTGTATTAAATACTTATTTCATGGTATAAAATGCTAATTAATTATCTAAAAATCATACAATGTGATTTTCTGGATTTTTTTAAAGATTCTGTCTCTCACAGTTGAATTGTACCTAAGATAAAAATTACAGACCTCTCCATTCTTTGTAGGTGGGAAAACTTGCAAAATTGGCAGTGTATCAAATACTTATTTTCCCCACGGGAGATCTCACTGAGAATTTGCCTCTAGAGCTTATGTTAAGTAAAAGGGGGCAATACCAGTGTGAGACATGTAATGACTGACAGTCTGCTCTCCTGATCTACATGTCTCACACTGGTATTGCTTCCTTTCCTTTACAATAAGGTCTGGAGTCAGATTCACAGGTGTTATGCGGTTTGCAGAGGGACCCAGCAAGACTGGCGCCAAACCAGCAAAGGCTAAGCAACAGACGCACTTGGCACAAGCTTCCCAAGGCGAGCCCTTGAGGGCCAGGAATACTCTTCACCCACCTCCCAGTAAATGGAAGGGGGACTTTGGCAGAGCCCTTCCCAGGCCCACTGTCCCTGGACAGCTGGCGTCTGGTGATGCGGCTGGTGTCTAGTGAAGAACCAGGTGAGTACCTCTGCAAGAACCACAGGAAGTGAAACCAGAAGAGAAAATGATAAAACCCTGAAAAGATAGCAACACTAATGCTAGCACTACTCACCTCCACATAGGAACTGCAATAAACAGCAAAGGACTGAGCAGGGAGCAGGATTAAATAGCCTGCCTAATGATCAGGTGTTGAATACCTCTCAATCATCCCCAGGCAGCCACTCCCTGCTAGTTTGAACAACAGAATGGACAACATTCCACCACTGCATAGTGTCAGACACAGCAGCGTCCTGCGTTGCCTGGCAACCGCAGAAATCAGGGAGACACATGGCGTCCCGCGTCCCCAGACATCCTACAACACCAGAACGCAATGTTCCATAATATTGGGACAGTCTCCGTGCACGCGTAGTAGCTCAGCCTCCAGGGTCAGGCCAATGGCGGTGCCTACGACCGTAGTAGTGTAGCACCGGACCTGCTCCATTCCCAGGTGGGAGCACAGAACCACGATTCCTAAAATCAGGGAGATTTATGTCCAGCCTAAAGATCTTTATAGCTCATTTACATATAAGAAAAACATGGATTTCTCAGGAATAAGACATCAGATCACAAATATCAAGGTATCATTTTACATTTTATTCAACTTTCTATGACCTGTACTGTATGCCCAGAAGGCTTAGGAGGGTTGATCCTACTGACAGATTCCTTTTACCACATATATAGAGTTATATATATGTAATGTGTCCTAAAAGGACACCATAAATAAAAGCTGAGCACATTTAGCAAACAATCTAAGATTACAACTGGCCATGATCCGAATTGCAAACTGAGAATCCATTCCTACAAGCCCTATATTGGTCTCCAGAGGATGCAGATCGCAGGATATGTTTAAGAACTACTCAACTAACAAGTCCCCAAAATAGCGAGTTCTGATAATAACACGCAGGGCTGATAGAGACGTCTGAGTGATGTCCATGAAAAAAACGGACCGCACTCGGACCAATGTTATTCAATGGGGCAGTGCAGATGAACTTTTTTTTCAGTGAACGAAGCTTCATGTGAAAAAAAAAAATTGCTGCGTGCACTAGTTTCTTCGGATGAGATTCGACCATACAAGTCTATGGATGCATAAAAAAAAATCAGATGCCGTATGGAGCCACAGTATAGCATTTCATTTTTACAGGTACATTGCTATTCTGAAACATAGGAGAATGTAAATTACAAGTGAGAAAAAAATTGTTCCACTTCTGGATAAAAGTCTGAAAAATATTTTATACACTCATGTGAACCTACACTCAAAGGGGTTGGCACTTAGAAGCTACTGGAAAGCCGCTGCACATGGGTGACACACGCCGTCCTTCAGCAGCCCTCTTCTTCCAGAGAGTCTGCATTTAGGAAGAGGGTTGAGCAGATAGGACCAAACCATTTAAAGCACCACTCCAGAATTTTTGTTTTTTTCAGAGCTGGAGTGGCGCTTTAAATGTAAGCCCCATGCCCCCGGTGATATACCCACCCTCCAGCGTCTTCACCGTTTTTCGGCACTGCTCTGGCCCCGCGACGAACCTACGACACAAGCTCTCAATGCAAGTCTATGTGAGCCAGAACAAAGATCTCATAGACTTGTATTGAAAAATGACCTCCATCGCGCTGCATGAAACACTGGAACTGCTGACAGATCGCTTTACGCTTGAGACCGACGGGAACAACGCTGGAAAACAAGGGCGGTGGCGGCAGGTGAGTATGAGACAGGGGAATTACATTTAAAGCACCACTCCAGCAGTGCAATAAAAAAAAAACGCTGGAGTGGTGCTTTAAGGGTGGTTTCACACACCACGATTTTTTGTTGCAAAAATACTGCTGTTAACTACATTACCATCAGTGACTTTTTTTATACAAGCCCAAAACAAATCAATCAGTTATCTACAATCTACCAATTATCTACAAATACAATTAGAATAAAATGTTAACCTTTAAATTCAACTATATTTAAAACCGATTTATAAAAAATAATTATAAATTATTAAATAATAATAAGATTATTAGATACCTAAGTATCTAATAATATTTTGATTATTAGATATTAGATATCTAGGTACAGTATCTATAGCTAATCTAGATTACATTTACATATGTTTTATCTTTCTATACACAACACATATAAATATGTGATAAAAAAATAATGTGTGTGTGTGATTCTTTACTAGTTTGTATAAAATCACCCATAAAAAATGATTTTCCACAGACCTTTGGGAAATCTGAGTACCAGAGCAGTGTATGGCCGTAGGACATGGCGCAGAGACTTGTCATTTATACCCACCTTTGCGTTCTCGATGCAGGGACAGATGGCCCACGCTGCACTTGCCTGTACATCTGGATGAGGATTTTTAAGCAACGACCACAGCAAACGAACTCCGTCTAATCGGTCAATTACCCTGTCGTGCAGCCAGGCAGTGAAGAAATAAACATCAATTATAGCAGCAGAAATATAAGATCCCGACTGTGAAGAATCGTATTTGACCAAGAAATGAGAGTAAAATCATTCTAGACTCTTGTGAATGTAACATGTCATTCCACATAATGTTGCATTTTTTCGGATAGAACTATTCTCCATTGCTTCTAAACAAGTTTTGTATTTTGTTTTTTTTTCTGAGCTGGAATCCAAATACAGTCAAGTGTAAGAATCTAGACTCCTAAACAAATATTTATTGCAGAACCTCATTACTTAAGGAGGATGTGTGTGTTTTTGAAATAACCTTTTTTTACGCAGCTTCCTATTCTGCACCGTAGACTGTCCGTGAAAGGAAAAGCATCTGTAATCCTGATACAGGTTTATACTTCTATACCACAGTGCATCCTTTGTTGGGAACGTATAAAGTTTAACTTGTTTTCCATGTGCGGCCAACTAAACATGACCGGCATTAAATCCCGCTGTCTAATTACTTAAACACACTCTAATCAAACTATCTTTATGACGAGCTGAAGAATGAATTATCATCAGAATCATCACGGCACCATCTGTCCAGTGTTTATACATCAATCAGAAGGAGAATCATAACTTTACATCAGGGTCCGTAGAGGACGTTAAACCGCGCCGCAGGCCAGACTAAACCGAATATCTCCTTACAATCCTATCTTTGTATGGAGACAATGTAAACCTAAATCTTGTGTAAAGATAGAAATACATCAACTTCCAAAGTACGAGACGATGTTATTATCTCCTGAGAACACGGAACTAAGTTCTGCAAAAACATATCATAGTGACACGAAGATGTCCATGTGCTTTACATCCAGGGTAAACTCAATGTTTAAAGCCCTCTACCAGATTTATTATGTGATTAAATAGATTATTATTTACATTCCTAATCTATACTAATTTGTAGAGGTTGATACTATCCCTACTTTTCTCTTTTGGCATAAGTAAGTACTGGTATTATATTCAATAAAAATAAAATGATACAAAATAAAAGAAATAAAATAATTCTAGAAAAAATAAATAATATAAATGATGCAAACTATTATTAATTATTTAAACAACATTACATTTAAATTATTGGTATTATATTCAATAAAAAAAATGATCTAAAATAATCATCTAAACATTTAAATAAATAATATAAAAACGCAAATTATAATTAATTATAATTGTTATTTAAATCATATTAAATTCAAACAACTGATATTCTATTCAATAAAAAGTAAAATAAAGAAATAAAATAATTCTAGAAATAAATAATATAAATTATGCAAAAGATAACTAATTCGAATTACCGTATTATTTAAATACTATTACCGTACATTTAAACAATTGGTATTATATTCAACAAAAATAAAATGATACAAAATAAAGAAATGCAATAATTATATATATATAAAAAAAATAATATAAATTATGCAAATTATAATTAATTCTAATTATTATTTAAATAATATCATATTTAAACAACTGGTATTCTATTCAATAAAAACAAAATTATACAAAATAAAGAAAGAAAATAATTATCTAACAAATAAATAAATAATATAAATTATGCAAAATATAATTAATTCTAATTATTATTCAAATAATATTACACTTAAACAATGTTATATTAAAAAAAAATGATAAAAAAAAAATATACAAAAATAAGTTATATAAATTATGCAAATATAATTCATTATAATTATTATATAAATGATATTACATTTAAAAAATATGTTTATTATATTATAATTGTATAATTATTTAAAATATAATAAAATAATAAATAAATAGAAAGGTTTAAATGTAACATGCAAAGATGGAGGTGGGCAAATAAAGTCTGATGTAGCATGTATTGGAATATAATATATTTTGTTTTTTTTCTATTGCTCGTGTAAGGCTGTGTGCCCACGATGCGTTTTTTAAGCGTTTCCGCAGCGGCAAAAACGCTGCAGAAACGCTTAAAAAACGCATGGTAGAAGGCCTGCCATGTTTCCCAATGATAATCCGCCTGTGCACATGCTGCGGAAATTTCCGCTGCGGATTATCATTGCGGAAAAAAACACAGCACTAACAATTATTTTGCAGAAGCGCTGCGTTTTCGCCTCCATTGACTTGCATTGAAACGCATGGATTACACATCACTGGATCTGTACATGCAGAATCCAAGCGTTTCAATATGCGGATGATACCCGGGTCTGGAGAAGAGGAGACTCTCCTCCGGACCCGGGTACCATAGAATCTGTGAAAAAAAGAATAAAATGAAACATAAATATTATATTTACCTTCTGATGGCCCCCGGTCTCCTTGTCTTCACTTGCCGGCAGCTCGCGGTGGACTGAAGGACCTGCGCTGACGTCATAGTCATGTGACGGCAGGTCCTTCAGTGTAGTGTACCGCGAGCTGTCGGCAAGCCAGAACGGAGTGAAGCAAGATTGCGGGGGCCATCAGAAAGTAAGTATAGATTTATTTATTTATTTTTACCATTCTTTCAGTCACACTATATAAATTAATGCCGCTTGCATGGATTTATATAGTGTGACCAAGTTGACAAGCACTTTCCAAGTGATGCTAAAATCGCTTGGAAAGCGCTTGACAACCCGCATGCGGAAATGCAAGTGAAGAACGCTTCACTTCCGCATGTCCCTGGCAGGAAAACGCATGTACAATCCGCATGTACAATCCGCATGTACAATCCGCATGCGTTTTTTCTGCCAGGGAGATGCAGAAGAGTGAAATATTGATTGCTAGAATCTTTTGTACAAAAATAGTAAAAAAATTATGACAACATTTTTAGGCTATAGAAATAAAATCTTTTTCACACAGTTCATTAGACTTGAGCCTCGATTCATCACTTGCGACTTTCTTGAAGTCACTTTTCTATTTTGTCTTGTGGTATTTGTTGCAGGGTTTTTTTTCGTGCTAAATTCTTCAAAATGGCGCAGTTCATGAATTTTGTGCAAAGTGAAAAAAAAAAAAACGTTTAGCACAGCAGTGCAAAAGTTGTGCCAAGATAACAGGTGTGCTTAAAATTATCCCAGAGCAGCCTGGAATACATTTGTTCCAAATTTTGCACCTTTTTAAAAATTCGCAAATGATGAATCAGGCAAGAATATCTGGAAATCCCAATTGCTGCCCTTAACGGCGAACATAAGAAAAAACATTCAAACACATATAAAATAGGCTTTAAAATAGACAAAAAAAGGAGCAAATGCAACAGTGAATCAGGGCCTGAGTGTTTTACGGATGCACGAATACTATTGTGATATCAGTGTAGAACAAAGCCGTACTTTAAAGAATTCTTTTTTTTTTTTGCATCTTTTTAGAAGAATTGACTATTTTGACTATTTGGCTTCTACATCCTCTACGTATCACAGTACTGTAATAGCAAATTCTAAGCCCACTTATGACAAAATGAAAGCCCTTAAATCAGTTTAGATGATCGTTCAGAAGAACAGGTATAAAAGTTACAGATCCTGCACCATCAGGAGCAGCTGATAGATTTGACATTGAAGTCCTTCCGCAATCAGCCATGTACTGCAATACATAGAGGATGTAGAAGCCAAATCCTAGGACAAAATACATCCATTAAAAAGAAAAAAATGCCCTGAAAGTTGTCCATATACTTTAAAATGTTTCCACCTAGTGAAATTATTACTGAAAAATGTGATACTTACGCCATATTTTCAGGCTCTGATGCAGCGGCACCCACAGCTCTGGTAACGTTCACCAGCAACGCTTGATTAGTGCTGGTTAGTAAATTGACCAGTGGATTGATGCCTCCACATTTACGGATAATGGCCCTATTGGCGGGCTCCTGGCCACATTCTCCCAGTGCTCCTACAGCATTAACGAGGACCTCTTCTGGCTGGTCAGTCAGGAAGGTAACAAGGGTTTCTATAACTTTGTATTCTTGAAACCTTTGAGAACAAAGCAACAAAATGGTTAGCTGATGAATTCCTATATTCCTACTTATAAGTCCTTTATAAACGTGAAATGCATTGTATTAGTTTTGGACACCACGAGGCCTCCTAACATTATAATTTACCTCTTCTACTAATTGGAATGATAGAAAAAAAGAAAAACCTGCCTGACTATTATACACAGGAACATATTTGCACATTGTATTTGATTGAATGTTTCCGATATCTCAATTCAAATAATCCATTTTTAAAAATAAATATCACTAAGGTTAAAATAAACTAAGTTTAAAACTAGAAGTACAAATTATAGGGGGAAATTATTACCGGCTTAATATAACAAAAACTGGTGTAAAGAAAAGTCACACATTTTGGTGCCAGTTTTGTTTCTGAAAAAATGTATACAATTTTTAACTTTTCTTATGACTTTTAAAAAGTGAGACTTAAAGGGGTTGTCCACTACTTTAATACATCCTTCTCAATTGCTATACTCTCCCCAATAAAATAATAAGACCTATACTCACCTCTGGCTCCAGCGTCGTTCCAGCGGTGATGGCACTGGCTCTCCCGCGGCTTCCGTGAGTTGTTAGGCCATACAAGCCGCCAATCAACGGCCGTTTAACCCGCACTTCCTTCGGATGAAAATGACATGCGGAAGAAATGAGAACTGCTGCTTCTACTCTCAAGGAAGGGAGTGTGAAGCGGCCGCTGATTGGCTGCAGGGTTTTTGTGTGACATAACAACTCTCAGGAGCTTTGGGAGAGCCACTGACGTTACTGCTGGAATGATGGCAGCGAATATAGGAAGTTATTTCATAAGGGGAACTATAGCAATTGAGAAGAATTTATCTGAGTAGAAGACAACCCCTTAATCTGTTGAGCGGCCAGAGACCCCATCCCCCACTTTTTAAAAGTCACGAGAAAAGTTCAAAATTGTGTAAATTTTTTTTTTACAAAACAAGACTTGTGCCAACATTTGTGACTTTTTATCACTATAGCAAATCTCTGTGAATCCCAAAACATCGGTCTCTGGGTTTTCAAATGGGCACAAAAACATAGTTGAGTACATTCTTACTCCAGTATGAAAAGACAGATACGGTTGAAAAAAAAACCACACAAATAGAGTCCATTGGAACCTCATTTGTTTCATTGCAGTCTATTGATCTATCGGAGATTTTATCTGAATTCTGCACCGTGTGAACAGGGCGTTACTAAGGGGGATGCAAAAATGGAAGAAAATCCCTCCACTAATATAGCTTTAACAAGTCGTTGCCAGAAATCTACTCTGCTGAGCAGCTCTCCTTAAAGAAGTTCTCTGATGATTTCATTAAAAGAAAGAAAAGGTAAATATTGTATTATGAAAATTTGAACATTTTCCTAATATACTTTCTACAGTGCCTTGAAAAAGTATTCATACCCTGTGAACTTTGCCACATTTTTTCATGTTACACCCACAAACTTAAATGTGTTTTATTTGGATTTTATGTGATATACCAATATTTAAATTTGTGGGTTTAATGTGAAAATATGTGGAAAAATTCAAGGGGTATGAATACTTTTTCAAGGAACTGTACATAACTTCTTCATAATTTTTAAAGGAAATCTGTCACCCTGAAAATGCATTTTATAGAGCATGTTATAGAGCAAAAGCAGAGGAGCAGACTGAGTCATAGATTTCGCAGAAAGGATACAGTATAAACTGTGTTTTAATTGTTTAAACTCCTTTTGGGGATTTTCGGTCCAGTGGGCGGTCGTAACAGCTTTTTTTGTATAAGATTGCATTTAGAGACAACTGTCACTCACTGATAGGACCACCCAGTGGACCAAAAACCCCAGAAACAACAGAGGTTTAAATAATTAAAACACAGGTTATACTGAATCTTTACTCAGCTCCCCCTGCTCTAGAACATGGTGGCTGCTGATTGGACTGTATTTTCACAGGGACAAGTTCCCTTTAAGAAATGAACCTGCTCAGAGAATGAAAGCCTGTTCTGTACCGAAGTCCTGACTTAATGTAGACGACAACCTCAGCACCGAAAAAGATGAAGGGTAGAAGTTCTTGCTGCAAAAAGTGAATTTTATTTTGATCCGGCAAGAAGTAGAAATGGTCCAACGTTTCGACCGACAACGGCCTGCACTTGGCCGCATCTATCTTAAACCCGGGTCTTCCATTGTCGGTCAGACTTTGGACCATTTCTACTTCTTGCAGGATCAAAATAAACTTCACTTATTGCAGCAAATACTTCTACCCTTTGTCATTTTCGTTTCTGAGGTTTTCGTCTATACTGTTCATGCGATGGATGGCATGTTAAAGCTATCCTAGCTCAGGCTTGTAACGAGACGTGCACCTGTGTGGTTATCACACGGCCAGGACAAATTTTATTTTTTTTTAAGCCAGAATACCCCTTTAATTGCCCCTAACTCTAAATTCATTATTTCCAGTGAACCTGTTGGCATGAATTTCTTGCAGTTCTCAAAGATGTCTAGTGACTCAGAAACCTCCTTGAGCAGTAGTCATAAAACACTCTATTATTAAGTCTTAGGGGCGATGGCTCCGATGAATATATATTCATCCAACACCCAGAATGAAGAAGAGTAAAAGCATGGAACAATACTATAAATCTTTGGGGTGTAAACTGATTTGTCTAAGTACGGATTATCTTTTTTTTTCTGATCTGCAATATACCACACTATAGATCAGCACCGGGCCAATTATGTGACATCTGGGCTAAGTCGTGCACCAGATGAAGCACGCGAGCTGTATATTTTTCTCAGCTAACGTGTAGTCTAGCAAGAAGTTATGGGCAGATTTGAGGATATATGGAGATATGTGTTGTCCTCACTATTTCGCCAGCAGCTGCTTATCACTGAGACTGATCTCTAAATGATCCCCTCCGAGACAGCTTGATGTATATAACTGCTCCAGAGAGGTGCTCATTGTGTCAATCTATCTGATATTTGCAGTCTAGGCACTTGTTAACTAAAGCCAAAGAACTCATTTAGGTTTCCAGCTACTTTCATTACTCATTGATCTTGTCCTCTTCATCTGCAAGAAATCCCTCACCCCTGCCTATGACCTTCCTTCAACTCTACCAGCTGGCCGGTTAGTGCCGAGAACCACTCTCGGATTGAACGTTATCGCTGTCTGGGATTGAGATCATGCGAAACACACATCAAGGACATTAGAATAATGGCTGAAATTGTTACTTTGTCACATTATCCCGGCTGATGGAACATTTCCAGATGGCTCCAGTCACCGCCGCCAAGAGTTCCTTATTGTCGGACTTGCCGAGGAGCATGGCTAAGGGTTGCAGTCCTCCATACTGTCGGACCAGATCTCGGGTCTCTTCGTCCTCGGCACACTTTTACATCACAAAAACGGAGAGAAATTTTAGAAACATCCGGCGCACAACATTATATATTTTCCAGGAGAAAACATTATCGTTTTTTTGTGTTTGCGAATCAACTGCATAAGTTAATAAGATTTGCAGGCTTGGGTAATGTGAATTGCCTTACGAGGTGGGAATTGGTGATTATGGTTTGCATGTGGCTGCTGTAACTCTGCCAAAACATCTCTGTGCATGTTATCCATTTCATAATACTTGGACATTCAATATGACATCAATTACAAAAAAAACACTGCTGCCACTTGAATTAGTTTTTTTTTTTCTTTGTCTAGTTATAGAGACAAAGTGGATGACTTAAACAGAGAAGAATGCTGGCAACGGGCTTAATCATAAAACCTGATGTCATAAACAATACCCAGGCAGCACAAATGGTAAGTACTAAGAAGCACAGCAATAAAATAAATACAAAAAAAAGACAGACAAACAAGGGAGTTTGCAGAAAAGTCTCGAGGAAAAAAAAAAGAAATAAAAAACGAGTGAAAAGCCTGTCGTCACTTAAACCACAAGATGTGCACGCTGCAAAATCAAATCAGAGTATAATGCGAGGAAATCATTACCGGAATGATCTGAAAAGAAAGGATGAGCCGAGGCCGTCCAGATGAAGAATCAGAAAAAAATTTTGAAGAATGCTTTGGTTTAGACCCAAAGAACTGGTAAAAAGTAGAAACAGAGTGGATGTGCGGGGGTGTTCTTTTTTGCCTTTTTTTTCTTTTTACATTTCAATAAAATGTGCTAAACAGGTTAAACGTTCTCTTAGATGTGTATTATAGGGCACCCATAGGCCATAACATAATATCCAGGGTTCATACAACATTGTAGAATGAGCTTAAAAAAAGAAAATCCCCAAAAAAGATATTTGAACAGCTTCAGTATCTGTTACGTTTATATATTTTTATGTTTTTGTGATGTGGATATTTTTATGTTCATATTTTCCTATAATTAAAAGGTGACTGAAAGTGCCCACTCTGGAAAGATACAGTACTCCTGGATAGAGCAGTTAAAGGATAGAAGAAAACTCCTAAAAATATATTTTTTTCAATCACAGAAACTGAGAGAAAAAGTGGAAAAAGACCTCTGGGAACTAAAGTATTTGGGACACGCCAATCTGCAAGTAAAAATTTCCAAAGATTACATGTATAAGCTAATCAGCAAGCAGACTGGAATAAACTAAGTATACTAAGAAATTAAAGGGAATCTGTCAGCAGAGTTTTGTTATGTAATCTGAGCGCTGCATGATGAGAGCCTGCTTCCAGAGATGTGTCACTTACTAGGCTGTGTTTTGCTGTTTCAATAAAATCAGTGTTTTTTTTCAGCAGGAGATTATCACTACAGGACTAGGTGACTGCTGCCTCCTAGTCAACCTCTGTGAAACCACGCCCCCTATGCACAGTGTACACAGAAATCTGCCAATCAGTGCTGTGGGCGGGGTTAGACAGAGCTCAGCATTCTGAGCACTGCTAGATCTGCAGTGGAGAAAACTGTGATCGTATCAAAATGACAGCAAGCAGCCCAGTAAGTGACACATTGTTCGAATCAGTGTCTCAACCCCTACACCATGCTTCTCTCAGAATACATGGCAAAAACCTGCTGACTGATTCCCTATTAGATGGAGAGCTGAGACAATGGCAAAGTAATGTAATAATTCAACGTCTGAAGTATAGTGAATAGACACCACAGTCCTATTTTCCAGTAAAGGGTCAAACCCTTCACGTATTAATATTATTATGTCACCAGTGTCCAAAAAATACAAAGACTTCAATACAAAGATCACTAGAGAAATAGGCGATGAGGAATTTTTTGATGTGGGTCCAGGAGCAGATTTCCACCAGTCAGTGGCAGTGTCTGCTTTTTCACTGGACACAATAGTGTACTCTACATTTACTATTGTGTCCGCTAAAAAAAAGATGGACACTGCCATAAAAGAGATTAAAACAAATCTTAAGTTTTGTATTTTGGGTTCATTTTTGTCAATAGCTCCATAAAGTCAAGTCCGAGATGTGGAGTGAGCCAATGCCTAACTAAGAATCATTATATTGTCACTTTTAAATCCCCGTTGTATCAAGTCTTATTAACATTATCGGCAGCATATTAAATGTATGTCAGAATGGACTAATTCTAATCACAGCAGGGCAGGATCTGATTGTCAGGATTAAGCTCCACAACCTTTTCCGGCTTTTATAACTTGCAGACTTTTCTGCACCTAAATCAGTGACATTTATATCTAAACACAATTTAGCCTCAATCACAAAGATGGAAGTGCATTTTTCTCATTATGCATTCTGATGTAGGTAAGGTTATCAAAGCTCACAATGCACCATCTTGATCATAAAAGAAGTGGCGTACTGTTAATAGAGGCAAATCACGCGGCTGTTATGGGGTCCGGGAGTCAGGGGGCCCTGTGCCAGTGCTTGGCCATACTCTACCCGGCATCGCACTTTCAACTGCATCGGCATCCTGAATGCCAATACCATTGATAATAATGATGGAAGCGGGAGCTGTCAGCTCCCTCCTCCATCATTCTCCCTGTGCATCTGAAGTCTCAGTACAGCAGGTGCGATGACATCAGGGGCAGCACGGTGGCTCAGTGGTTAGCACTGCAGCTTTGCAGCGCTGGGGTCCTGGGTTCAAATCCCACCAAGGACAACATCTGCAAGGAGTTTGTATGTTCTCCCTGTGTTTGTGTGGGTTTCCTCTGGGTTCTCCGGTTTCCTCCCACACTCCAAAGACATACTGATAGGGAATGTATGTTGTGAGCCCATAATGTCTGTAAATTGTCTGAATTGTAAAGCGCTGAGGAATATGTTGGAGCTATATAAATAAAAAAGATTATTATTATTATCACTACATCGTCCCCACTGCGCCGAGATGTGCAGAGCTTCAGACTACACACTGCAGAGACAGGAGCAGCGGGGGAACAGGGAGAAGTATATTAAAATCAATGTGCACTTTGTGGGGGCCATCATACCATTGGGAGGGATATTTTGGGGGCCATAATGCCACTTGGAGTCTCAGTGGGCCCCTTTAACACATACCACAATTCATGATGCAGAGATACCGCAGAGAAATATATATATATATAGTACAATGCCAAAAACTTCACTTCTTACATTACATGAGCGATATCTATTATAAATTCAGCAAATCCTCGCAGCGCACAGTGCAGATCGGACAGTATAGTCCTCCATACAGTATTATGGGCACCACTAAGTCCTCCATACAGAATAAAGAGTCCTATATAACGCTCCATACAGAATAATGGACCCAAAAAAATGCTCCATACAGAATAATGGACTCCATATAATGCTCCATACAGAATACTGGCCCCCATATAATGCTCCATACAGAATACTGGCCCCCATAAAATGCTCCATATAGAATACTGGCCCCCATATAATGCTCCATGCAGGCTGGGCCCCATATAATGCCCCATGCGTCCATACATAAAAAAATAAATAATAAAATACTCACCTCACCTGCTGCTGCTGCTCTCATCGCTGCCGCTGCTCGGCTCCAGACTCCTCAGCGTCGCCATCTTTCCGCTCTCTGCTGCACTGTGACTGCTCAACAGAGGGCGCGGTGGAAAGACGTCATCGCGGAAGTCAGTCAGGAGATGCTGGAGCTGCGGTGGCATGGGGAGAGGTAAGTATTGTGCCGTGGCCCTGATCAAGCGGGGGGGGGGGGGGGACTCGTGGGCGCTGACATCGGATTCCTCCGCTCATAGGCCCCATAGCACGCCAGGGTGCCCGACGGTGAGTGGGCCCCTCCATCTGCTCAGGGCCCCAGCACTTGCCCAGGTGCAGACGCCGGGCCTGTATGCGGGGGCTATTATACTGTTTGGAGGGATATGTGGGGAGCTATTATACTGTTTGGAGGGTTAGCGGGGGCTATTATATTCTATGCAGGCTATTTTGCAGTGTGGAGGGTTGTGTGGAGTCCATCATACTGTGTGGAGGGTATGGAGGGCTGCTATACTGTATGGAGGGCCACTATATTGTATGGACGGCCGGTATATTGTATTGAGGGCCATTATACTGCGATCAGGTCACTGTGGGAATATCTTAGTGTGTTGGGGGGGGGCACTTTTGTTGGTATCATACTTTATTGGGGCAATGAGAGAGATATCTTAGTGCATGGGAACACTAAGGGGCTCCAATAGGGGCACAATTACTTCGCAATTGCTGCAAAGTTGTGAGATATGCTTTTCTGTGACCCCACTGAATATTTTTTTTGGAGGGGGGTCAAATTTGACTTCTGCTATGGGTCCCCATGATTTCTATGTACGCCCCTGCACAAAAGATGAATCTCATTTAAGAGGATTAAGGTAACTTGATTTGCATTTTTAGGGGGCGGATGTGCAGTATTCAGTTGTCACAGATGTGATGGCAGCTCTGCAACTCAGCACATCCGGCTGCCACCGGCATCAAGAAAAGCTGATTGATGGGGATGCCAAGGTGTCGCACCCCCACCAATCAGATATTGATGACCTGTCCTAAGGAAAGGCCATCAATATAAAAGTCCCTGACAACCCTTTTACATGGAAATATACTATGGATTACAGGACAACGACTTGGGTACTCTAATTACATGTAAGTTAAGCAGCAGTACTCAATGCCAGGCAGCAGCTGCAAAAGATATGATACTAGAGTGTTTAACAAGAGAGATAAAATCTTGTGATCCCAATATATCATCACTCCTGTAGAAATCACTAGTAAGACCACATCTACAATATGGGATCCAGTTTTGGGCTCCACATTTTAAAAAAGGAGGTTAGAGTCAGTTGAAAAGCGGAAGCTAGATTATTACAAGGGATGGAGGCCTCTTACATGATGACAGGTTGGAAAAGTTGGGCTTGTTTAGCTTAGCAGTAAAGCACATATAGTAGTGATAGAGAGAAGTACAGCACATGCAGTACAGGTAGAACGTAGTACTGGTAGAGTGCAATACAGTACACATAGTACAGGTAGAGAGCAGTACAGTACATTTAGGACAGGTAGACAGCAGTACAGTACATATAGTACTGTTATAAAGCAGAATTGACATGTGATACAGATAGAGAGAAGTAAAGTATTAGCATTAGCGGAAAATTAGAGCAGATAGAAAGCAGTATAGTACATGTACAATAGATAGCAGTAGAGGACATAGGTAGGGAGCTGTACAGTACACGTAGTACGGTAGAGAGCTGTACAGTACATGTAGTACTGGAAGAGAGCAGTACAGTACATATAGCACAGGTAGTAAGTAGTTCTGTACATGTAGAAGAGGTAGATATTAGTACAGTACATATGGTACAGGTAGGAAACAGAGCAATACGGGTAGCATTGTCCACCAAAGAGACACTATTAGAGAACCAATCAGTAAATGTGCTCTCCTGATTGGCAGTTCACAGTGGACAATCAGAAGTGTGATACCAATGCAGTGCACATGCCGAATGTCTGTATCTTCAACTGCTTTTTTGTTTTAATGTAACATTTTGGCTTACAATAGACTAGACCCTGCTGTCATAGGCTCACCTGAGGGACTGATGCATATGGGTGCATTATATGTGGATGGAGCAAGCATCGTTCTTAGGGAGTCAACTGAACATTTCCCCTGCTGAGCTTCATCTGTCATTAATACACATACAGCACACAGAACCTGTATAAATGACTGACGCACAGCACTTTCTGCATCTACCTTGAATATGGCACTGGCGCAGTGCATTTGCAGCTCTTGATTTTCACTGTTTAGATTTTTTACAAGATCCTCAATCATCTTTTCCGTTTTAATTGCAACTTGGTAACTCGGCTGAAACAAAAGAAAAAAAAAGAAATGATGAAACAGTTGCAATCGGCGGATGATCTTTTCTTTATTAACCTGTCACAGCCTTGTGAGACATTAAACATATTTTATCTCTATTTTTATTATTTTAATCTTTCTCGCTCTTGGATACAATAAAGAATATGCGGTGCCAGTGGAAGAGCTGGTATGTGTTGTGTCTATGGGTCATAAAAATCCACAGCCGTGCCTGAATGGTATAGACACGTGTGGCGATACAGCCTAAAATCTTAATAAGTCAAACATTTAGATTTGTTAATCCAAGAGAAATACTCTATTATCTTTGTGTATTTGTGCCTGGTCAAAAAGAAGAGACCAGTATTTGTATAACCCTGAATGTTGAATTCTTTTCCTTTGGAAATATACAGTTTACTATGCTAATGGCCAATTGTACTAAAAGCCAGCTAGATGTTTATTTATAAGATCCCCTGTGATACCAACTATGTAAATAGATTAGCTCAAACAATGATAGCTGAGCCCTGCATCTTTACCTCTTACCTGTGACTGATGACCTTACACAGATGTAAGTATAAACAGGGATGTCTGTAGTGCTGCAGACAGAATCAAAGGAGAATCAAGGAGAATCAGAAAGATTTTACAAGGAGAATGAGAGACATCCTTCAGGGTGGATTGCATGGCATTACCCAAACAGACACAGATTTGTATTGTACATGATTATAGTCTAAGGGTATCGGTCTTGACTGGAAACATATGAATTTGCTCCATTTGACCATCAGAGAGACCATGGATATGTTGTTTAGGATTGCCAGGAGGGACCCATCGGTCGCCTGCAAACCACAGAGACATTCGGAAAAGCCAGATTGGGACCCGCCGGTCATCTGGCTACATGGAAATCCTAAGAGAGTCCAGGTTGGGACTCTCAGGTTTCCTTGCCTTGTAACTCGATGGACTGATAGCTTCCTAAGCCTGTCGCTACCTCCTCTCTGTGGGGGCCCGCCAGAAGCAAGGGGCCACTGGTTAAGGTAGTCGGCCCTGGAAGTATCCAAAGTCGCAGCTTTTCTATCCCAGGCGGGCAGAGAAGGAACGGTGAGACTGTGTAATGTACCATCTTGGGTATTTGCTGGGACTGTTCTATGTGTTTATTGTCCGCTTTGTAAAATGTACAGTAAAAGAAGGAATAGTCACATACATACATCACACATAGACATTGTTTTTTTTCTGTTTTTCTTGTGAGTTTTATGTTGGTCAGCGTCATTTCTTTCACAATGCAGAATGCTTTGCCATTTTTCTTCTAAGGTGACGGCCCCACTATCAGTATTCGGTCAGTATTCAGTCAGTATTTTTTCTCAGGAGTGGGTGATAAATGAAGAATTGGTGACTTGTTTCTATTATACCTTTTCTCTGATTGTTCCTCACCTGGTTTTGGCTCCCACTCCTGAGAAAAAATACTGACTAAATACTGATCAA
Source organism: Phyllobates terribilis (assembly GCF_046119375.1). NCBI lineage: Eukaryota > Metazoa > Chordata > Amphibia > Anura > Dendrobatidae > Phyllobates > Phyllobates terribilis. The sequence goes on from NW_027362764.1 coordinate 84,059,869, forward strand.
ATACTGATAGTGGGGCCGTGGCGGGTTCTACATGGGACTTTGAAAAAGTTAGAAAAAAATGTAACAAAAAAACCCACCAAAAAGTGTTATATAAAAAAAATATAAGGGAGGTGCTGACAAGGTGAGTAGAAAAGGACAGGATTGGTTTGCTTAAAGGGGTAACTTTAGATGTATTTTTAATTCAGTTGCATTAGAACTTTTATTTGCAAAGGTGCAAATATCTTCGGATATGTCCTAAGTCCCAGCAGCTCACTACCCAGCCCTGGATTTGAAACGGGAGAGTGCTTCTAAGGCCTCATTCACACATCTGTGTTGTATGTATGTGTTTTATCTGTTTTTTTTCACGGATACAACACATGCCCATTATAATCTATGGTGCTTTGCACATGTGCGTTTTTTTCTACCAGCACAGATGACAAGGGCCAATACAAGTCTATGGGTCTGTGAAAAACACGTACAGCACACGGATGTCATCAGTGTACCGTCTGTGTGCTGTCGGTGTTTAACATTGCAAAGTATCGAAGACTTGTCATTTTTTTCTTTTTTTATCAATCCGTGAAAAATACTGATGATACATTGATATTAAAAAAGGACACAGGGATGACACAATGGTGCAAAACACTGATGACACCGGTACCATTTTTTCATGCACATGTTTAAATACAGACACGTAAATGAGGTCTTAGGCCGAAACTAAAAAGTGCTGTGTCTGAAGGGGCTCGCGAAAGGCTAGTTTTGATGTCCCTTTTTTCACGTACAAATACTCTCCATGTTTTTCATGGATAGAACTTGTACCTATGATAGTCTATGGGGCTGTTCACATATCCAATTTTTTGGGTCAAAGTAAAATCGCAGAGACTTGGCCGATATTGATCCAAGTGTCGGATCAAAATCACCAACGCAAGTCTATGGATCCATGAAAAAAATTAGACAGTATTCGAGTGCCATCTGTATGCTATCCATTTTTCACAGACTGGTAGAAACTTTTTTATTTTCTTCATCAAAAGTGATAAAATTTGGGCCAAACTCTGCTGAAAGTCAGATGAACAAAAATACTGATGAAACTCGGTTCATTATTGGAAAAAAATGGATGTCTGATTGAGCCCTATCTGCTTATTTTAATAGCTAAGCCAGCCCCCTTCTCTGTTTTGACCAATATATAGACAGAGGGGCCACCAAAATGGGCTAGTAAGCCAGTCACCTCTCTCGCCACCACAATTCTCCTGCGAAGAACACAAACCAAAAATGGAGCTGCCCAAAACTAAGGCCGAGGTTGTTAATGGGAGATCAAGGCACCTTTACAAATAAAAATATATGAGTAAGTTCTACAAAACTATATTAGGACACATCAAAAGTTTATATTTTAATTTGAAGTGAAAAATCTCTAATTATTTTGTCACCCTTCTCACCCCTGCTCCACCATAATTTTAATTATTTTGTCACCCTTCTCACCCCTGCTCCACCATAATTTTAATTATTTTGTCACCCTTCTCACCCCTGCTCCACCATAATTTTCTTTCTTGATCAGCAAATGCCAGATTAAAGGAATTGCATAGATATTTCAAATTCTTATTTATCTTTTTTTCTATAAGTAATTATAAGTTAAATGATTGCATTTATCCATGCGAGTGGCTGTGTAATATACAGTATGTCGTATATACATATTTAATAAAAGTGATAAAACTTTTTAGAACTAATTTAGATAACATGCAAAAACAATGCAACAAAAATATTATTCTAACACATTTGGTAGAGTTTAATAATAAGCTTATAAGAAAAATTGGTATAGCAGCTTGAGATAGACTTTCCAAAGTATAAAACCGTATATTATGTATTTATTTGGGGGAGGTCGGATGATTTATCTATCGTTTACACAATCATGCGGATTTAATTATGAAACTACCAAACAAAATATTAATAACAAGACTATCGAAAAGCTAGACGGAAACATTATAACTAGCTATTCTGTAATAAACACTAATGGGGGATTTAACAGAAGACGTTTCAATTAGTTCACGCGCAGATGTTTTAGTCTCACGTTTCCAGGGACATTAATCTTCAGATGAACATATAGTATTCATATGGAAAAAAACAGAATAATGGCTCCTGATGTAAGGGCACTATTTTTATTCTATGCTCTTGCGGGAGGAATGAGATTCAACAACATAAAAAAGTATAAAACCGCAATTATACTAGTAAATTTGTGCCAAGACAGAATGACCGACGGGTCAGATTTTCACTAGATATTATACTGAAACAATATTATGAGTATAAACTGCAGGAACGCTATAGTATCAGTGCTCCCATCTGACTCCTCTAATCAAATTTAACCTTCTTGAATGTGCAAAATATTTGAAACTTTCTTTCTAGCCCACAAAAAAACGGCACATATCCACAGTAATAGTATGACTACATCATCTATCCACAGTAATAGTATGACTACATCATCTATCCACAGTAATAGTATGACTACATCATCTATTTTTAGGATGTGTTCGCATTTTGTTGCCTACACATCGCAGGTATACTATAAGAGTATGCTCCAATGTAAACCTCTGATGTGTTCATGCACCCAAAAGAGTGTACTTTGGCATACACTGGGACAGTATGTGTTGGCATGCATTTTATATACTTTCCTATGCAGAGGGACATAGCAAAAAAGGTATACCAAATTTTATACAGATCTGCCCTTACCTAACTTTCTTCTTGACTGGCAATTTCTTACCCTTGGCTCTAGATATCCCGATGAGTGGCACAAAATTACCAGATTTAAAAGAAAAAAAAGATTGCATTACTTGCAACGCTCTTAAAAGTAACACAAATCTTTTTTTTTCAAAGCTGATCGTTTCACACCACTCATTTCAGAAGATCTTGAGTCAAGAGGAAAGGTAAGGAAGAACAAATGTCAGACTAGGAGGAAAGGTAAGGAGAACAAATATCACACCAAGAAGAAAGGTAAGGAAGATCAAATGTCAGACTAGGAGGAAAGGTAAGGAGAACAAATATCACACCAAGAAGAAAGGTAAGGAAGAACAAATGTTGGACCAAGAGGAAAGGGTAAGGAAGAACAAATGTCAGGCCAAGAGGAAAGGGAAAGAAGAACAAATGTTGGACCAAGAGGAATGGTAAGGAAGAAAAAATGGCAGGCCAAGAGGAAAGGGAAAGAAGAGCAAATGCTGGACCAAGAGGAAAGGTGTGAAGAACAAATGTCAGACCAAAAGGAAAGGCAAAGAGAACAAATGTCAGACCAAGAGAAAGTGTCACGGGTTTACTGTGACAGGGAGAGGGCCAGAAGGCTGAGGTATCTGAATCCACATACTTCTGCACTGATTAGAAGCACTTCACCATCATATTAAATGGTGCAGGTTTCAGCTGTTCAGTGTTGGCCACTCCCCTCTGCTATTTATACTCGCCTCTGGCAATCAGGGTAGCCAGTGTGAGTTTCATACTGCTTGGTGTGGAGGTGTTGATTGTTTGAGGAGGCTTTTGGAGTGTTGTGCTAAAGACTGTTGCTTAGTTATTTGTCTGTGTGCTTATCCTCATCCTCTCCTATTTGGTTGTTCCTTCCTTTTACTTCCCGGTATTCCACTCTGTTGTTTGTGAGTGCATATTTGTATGATTGGTATTTTCATTTATCCCTGTACGTCTTCACTTGTTAGTCTGGTTTGTGTATTCTTACATACAACTACTCTCCACTTCCCTGGGTGGAGGAGGGGACAGATAAGGGCTGATTCAGGAGCTCAGCAAGGAAGGTACATAGCCCTAGCATCTTCACCATTAGAAGTAATCCAGGGAGCAGGAATAGCTAGGGACCTTAGCTTTAGGGATAGGAAGGTAAGGAAGAACAAAGGTTGGCCTAAGATGAAAGGTAAGGAAGAACAAATGTAAGACCAAGAGGAAAGGTAAGGAAGAACAAATGTCGGACCAAGAAGAAAAGTAAGGAGAACAAATGTCAGACCAAATGGAAAGGAAAGGAAGAACAAATGTTGGACCAAGAGGAAATGTAAGGAAGAACTAATGTCAGACCAAGTGGAAAGGAAAGGAAGAACAAATGTCGGACCAAGAAGAAAAGTAAGGAGAACAAATGTCAGACCAAGAGGAAAGGAAAGGAAGAACAAATGTCAGAACAAGACGAAAGGTAAGGAGAACAAATTTAAGACAAAAAGGAAAGGTAAGGAAGAAAAAATGTTCGACCAAGAGGAAAAGTAAGGAGAACAAATGTCGAATCAAGAAGAAAGGTAAGGAAGAACAAATGCTGGACCAATAGGAAAGGTAAGGAAGAACAAATGTCAGACCAAGAGGAAAGATAAAGAGAAGAAACGTCGGATCAAGAAGAAAGGTACAAATGTCAGACCAAGAAGGATAGTAAGTATGTGTTGTTTTTTTTCTTAATTTTACCTGAGGCTCTTTAGCATTTAGGAAGTGGTTATAAAGTACAGGGACAACCCCTTTAACAATCAACAAAAGCTGTTCCAATCTAAAGGACCACTTTCTCTGTTGATGACAGGAGATTTTTTTAGGGTCCTGTACATTGCAGACTGTATTCTTGAAAAATAACAAGTAGTCACTCTCAGCTGGTTCACAAAGGAGCGGCTGATCCCGGCACAGGTGAAGAACAGCACAGAATATGTAGATATATACTATACTGTAGTAAGCCAGTCAGTTTATGTAATTCCATAACACATGTGCGTTTACAGCTGTTACAGGCACAAGTACAGCTTAAAACTGACTCATATATACTGAGCCATTACTATATGTGTGGATGCACCCTGCCCTGCATGGATTGATGCTGATACCCACCTCTGAGGCACACTCCTGCAGGGTACCCACCACTGGTATGAGCATGTTTGAATGTGGAGATTTCAGCAGTCTTGCCAGTAATGGGATGCCACCTGCTCTACGGATCGCTTCCTTATTCCTTGTGCTCTTGGAACAGCTCCACAGTGCTAATGCTCCGCAGCGAGCAACCTCAATGTCCTTCTCTTGTTCGGCAGTCAGGTTGGTGGCTGTCATGGGAACACAGTCCAACAATCCAACCTAAAAGGCAACATATGTGGATTAATTATACGTCAGGACACAAAATGCATGAAAAAAAGGAATCACTTATGCCGATTACATTTATAAAACATGACTGGTGTTGGAATACCTGTACAACGTTTCTATATGATACCTTAGTGGCCTTAGAAATACCTTTTTGAATCAGGGCTACCATCTAAGAACAAATAAAAACCAGGTTGCAAGAGTCATCAGAATATCAAGGAATCATCTTCTACATTACAAAACTAAAGAAGAAAACAACCGGGTGCCTCTAGTAGTCACCTACAATCCAAATCTGGAAGTGCCTAAGGGGAGCAGCACAGAAACTACAACCTTTATTACAAAACGATGCCTGATTAAAATCTATATTTCTAGACCCCCACTTCTGTGTTTTAGGCAGCCCACTAACCTAAGAAACATCATTGTCAGAAGCTCCCTGTCCTCTCCAACAACAACAGGAACCTTTCCCCAGCTCACATCAGAACTACAAGATCCCAGGTACTTTCAGTTGCAGCACAACTAAAGTAGGGTACTTAATTATATGTACCAAATGTCCAACAGGGGGTCTGTATGTAGGGGAGACAAGACAAAAATTTAGAACAAGGATGAATTCTCATAGCCACACAATAAAAGAAAAAAAGAATAGATCTATTTTTGTAGCCCTGATCACAGCATCATGGAAATGAAATTGATGGTATTGAAAGGTAACCTCACATCCCATAGAGACAGAAGATTGTGGGAGTACAAACTTATGATGACACATTCAGAGCAGAAATGAATGTGTAGCATGAATTTATGTCTTTTTACATGAATTAAGAAACGTGCTCCTCAGACCTGTGGGGACATCACAACCCTGGACCAGACCTCACAGAGGACAATAAAACTTTCACACTCCTTATCTATGAACTTCTCCAATATTTACTGCCATGACTGTCTCTTCCCCTCCCACATTGATAGTTCTTCAAGTCACTTGTCTTATCTATTGCACTATTCTTGTGTCCTGTTGTGTACAAATATTTGACTCTTCAGATTTTGTGTTATTCTATGCCTAATGAAGACACCTGAGCAGTCTCGAAACTTGCTATTTGTTACTATCTTTTCAGTAAGCCATTAAAAGGTATCAACCACTGTGGACTCAGAAATTTTAATATTTTTCCATCTACTGGATAACACAATACAAATATACATTTTTCCTGTCCCCATTGGGGCTCACAATCTACATTCCCTATCAGTATGTCTTTGGAGTGTGAGAGAAAACCCGAGAACTTAGAGGAAACCCACACAAACACGGGGAGAACATACAAACTCCTTGTAGATGTTGTCCTTGGTGGGATTTCAACCCAGGACCCCAGCGCTGCAAGGTTACAGTGCTAACCACTGAGCCACCGTCAGTGTGAACATGCAGTAAAGTGGCACTGATCACAAGGGTCCAGTAATATACTGATATGTTCCTATGTGAAAAAGTATAATTGGCTGCACGTATAACTCCTATAAAAAGTTAATAGCCTCCAGTGACTGCAGTTGTGACTCGTACATGTGGCCACTTTTCCCCGTTCTTCAGCGTGAAGACTGTTTTTGTTTATTTTCCATACAATTGTCATCTCATCAGGCATCTATTAATTTTTTATTGACTGTCTTTGAAAACAAGTGGTATTTTCCAGATGTGGAACATACCCAGGATACTTGCATTCCAATCTCTTCCCCAATATTTTCGAAAAGATCTGAAATGGAATTATTATTATTTTTTTTTAATTTCTCCAAAAAGCTTTTCAGATTGAGTCAGTTTTAGAACTGGAAAATTACTTATTGAAGAGCAAGGCGGCCGAGCCAAGTGAGGAGGAGTCCATCGCTAATGCACTATACTGCCCTGCTGTCAATGATTAATTAATTCTGCTCATAAACTTTACAAGTTATAAATCTGCCTGCTATAAATCCCGGTATAATGAAATTCCCAGTAATTTTCAAAACTGGCAAAACATAATTATAAGACTGGACATATAGAGGTATTGTCAATTTTATGACTGCACACATAGGAGTGGTTTTGGGATATCAGGTTCCAAAATAAATTTTATCTTTCGTAGAATTTAGAAAAATAAAAATGTTCTTTTGAGGTTGTGGCAGATTTAGTTTTACTGCTTTTGATAAAGTAAAAACAACCAAGCCATTTTCACAGCTTGACAAATGTTTTGCCAGAGAAAATCTGGTTCTGCTAAAAAGCGAAAATATTCTCCTATGTCCATAGCCACAGCCCAAGCATGTACATGAGAGCGCCAAGCCGGGGCTCGGGACTTCTTTTCTGGTTGCTTATGGGTGGCTCTTTAGGGAGTGTTTCATCCACGTGTGGGTTATATAAGGGTACGGTCATTTTCTCCATTTTCCTCCTCCTTTTAAACTATCCTTCTGGAGACTGAGGACTGTAGTCAAGGTATTTGGCTGCGCTAATCCACTAATTTTAAGGGAAAATTCACATGCTGCAGAAATTTCAGAAAAGTGTATCCTCCCATAAGGGCTTGTTAATAGGGGGTCAAAGACACTGCTTATTCTCAAGAAGGAAAATTTGCACTATATCACAGTATGGGTAGGGTCACACGGCCGTTTTCTCCACATTCGAGGCTTTGATCAGAATTTGATCATAGTGGTATCAGTTTTTCTCAAACGTGGAGAGTTAAAAAAGTTTCTCAACCTTCTCTTATGTGACAGTCCATGAAAATCCGAGTGCGGTCTGATTATTTTCATGGACCCGTAGAATTGCATTGCCGATTTTGACAGTTGGGTCAAAATTGGACATGTCTCCGATTATTTCCGCGGACCACTTGGTCCAAGGAAAAAAATCAGACGTGAACAGCCCCGTAGAATATCACAGATATGAGTGCTATCCGTGAAAACCACAGATAACACTCAACCAAGAAAATCGGTCGTGTGCAGAAGCCCTACCAGCGTTGTGGATGAAATCTCTTCCACGTGCTGCAGAGAGAACCCACAGAATAAAATGACCAGCGCTGCGGATTTCATATCTGCAACATACAGATTTATGCTGAGGGTTGTCACTGAGGATTCACAGCCTTTGCACAGCAATGTCCACACAGTGATCTTCTTCCATGATGCACCGTAAGGGTATGTTTAAGAGTAATCGATATGCTGCAGACTTTTCTACAGCACATCTGCAGCAGAATTTGCATTTGTTACAAGGGGAATTAGCTGAAGTTTTCATATTTGGCATTTCTAGGCTACGTTCCCATGTAGCATCTTCACTGTGGACCTCATCATTGTAAAAAAGGAGCACATTTAGTCTTCTGTATTGCAAAGGGAAAAATTTGCACCTCCAACTGCAGCATAAATTGAAAAACTGCACATCTCACACCCACAGCTCTTGTAAATTTATGCTGCCAATAGTTTTTTCGGAATGTGATTTTTAAACATTTCACGCACTGTCCTGGGAATGTAAAATACTGATATTCCGCAGCTTACAATCTGCTGTGCATTCTCTATGTGGGATATCGCCCCCTTAAAGAGTGAAATCTGCCATGAATTCTGCACAAAGAATTAACACGCTCGAGATTTTAAAATATGCACGGCATCTCATTGGATTTTCTACACGCACATCTGCTTGGAAAATCTGCAGCATATATGCAATGTGTGACTATACCCCAGGAGAAGTTCTGCAGTGGGAAATCCACAGGTAAAAACCTGCGGTGGTAGAATATGTTGCGGGTTTTGTTGCAGAAATATTACAGATTTCACCCTTCGCTTTGCAAGGGAAGGAATCCGTGCATAGATTGTGTAGCTGTGACAATTTATATTGCAAATATTCTCTGCAGCAAAAACACGAGACTTCATAAAATCTTATACACAATTCTGGTACTGTTAAGGGCAGCGGATTTTCTTCTCCAAAAAATCTGCCCATAAAATCCACTGCATGAATATAGCACGTGGGAATTGTCTGCTAACAGATATTTGTTGCAAGCATCCAACTGACTGAATGATAAATCTGTTCCCAATCGCTCACCCACCCCTGTCTGAACAAGACACTTGGTTTGCAGGAGCATCGGTGAATAAGACATCCAGTACTGCTGGGAGGACCTTCGGGGTGAAATATGTTGAGGTCTGAGGTGGTGGCTTGTTCTCGGATAAAAACTTGCTGTTGATGACTCGGTGATTGTCCCCGCTGTATTGTGGTTTATGACCATTTAGTAAAGCTGCACTTTTTAATTTCTCATTTGACCCCAGACATCTGGATATATATTTTGTGTTGTTGCCGTATCTTAATGCACACTTTACAGTTTTACATTTAGTACAAACCACCAATTTTTAATGATCCTTTCAGTATTTTATACAGAGGTTCTGCTTTAGGTAAATTTCATACAAGAAAGTTTATCATATTTTGGTGTTTTATACGCTTTATATAGTTTGTAGAGATAGCAGATTTGCAGAATACTGGTTCAGTGGCCACATCGGTAATTCTATAGCCACACCAGACGGTAGCCTGTGACCCGACTCCTACCTGCTGGCATCCCCAGCTCCTCTTTCAGATTAGTCATCCCAACGCAACGTCATCATTGCGGCATGAGGCATACACGAAAGCTGGCTAATTAAAAGAAGAACCAGGGATGCTGGCTGGTAGAAGGTGGTTCGCAGGACTTCCAGCCGGCAGCCACAGAATACTGACCTGGGTTCTGTGAGTGGATTTGCTCATCTGCAGTAGTCTGCATTGCTGCTGACTGTTCCAGATTTCCCGGGACATTTGGGTTGAAAAAGGGATGGAGCACCATTCCTCTGCACAGTAAGATGGATATCTTGGTAATTATATGCTGCTTTGTTTTTTTTCTCCTAATACATTTTTACAAGGGGACATCAGAGAACATGATGTCTTCCCTTATTTCAGGAGGTGAAATATGAAAATAGAGATCTGTGATTTATAACTATCACACGGACAAGGTACTCACCAGTCTCTTGATGCCACCATGCTGTCTCACTGTTCGCCTGGCTCGCCGGAACTTGGCAACATTTGCAATCGTTTCTGCTGCCAGGCATTTTAGATCTTTGTCCCGGCAGTCAAGTATCTTGACCATGGTCTGAAGCCCCCCAAGATCGGCAATAGAACTTCTGATTTGTGAATTGTGGCTAATTTCCTTTAAAATCTTCAAAGCACCAATCTAATAAAAAAACAAGATATATCGTAAAAAAATGCATTCTTGTCAACTGCCCCACAAACCACATTGCAATTTACTTTTAAAAATAGAACTTAAAGTGTTCTTCCCATCTTTTGTAGTGAAGTGTGAATGTGCCGAAATTCAAATGAGAAGATTTGCTTTAATTTGTATAGTTAAATTTGCAATAAAGTTAATCAAATGTTCCTCACCATGCTCGGGGTTCTCTCCAGATTCCAGACCATAATTAACATAGGGAAGCAGAAAAAAATACCCACTTGTCCAACTGTCGCAGCTCTCCATCTACCTATCGGTCCTCTACAAAGCTCCATTTGGCCTCTTCTTTACTTCTGCACTGTGCGTGCAACGTCATCTTCAGTTTTTCTGGCACCTAGACTCTACGCTGGGGCTTCCGGTGATCTCGGGCAGAGTGAAGATGTCAGAAGCGCAGAAGAAGACATTGCATGTGAGGAGCTAAAAGAAATAAGAGTGTGGAGGGAGCTGCGCCGAGAACCGGATGGGGAGCTGTGAGCCGCGAGGCAAGCATGTTTTTTTCACCACTTTCCAAGCCCTCTATATCAGCATCAGAATACCATTTGGAGCTAATACCAAAAAAAATTCAGATTGAGGAGAGTCTGATTTTTTTGTAAGATCCAAGATTAGCTCATCTCTAATCTTTTACATTTATGGCCAATCCACAAAGTCACAGCTCTCTCCACTCATTTCTATCAGAGTTCCAAGGATTGTGAAGATGGATAGATCAATTTGCGTCTTACAAAATTGGCCCTTTTGCATGTGTCATGTATGACAATCTCTGTAGAGTGCTACAGGATATGTGCAAAAATCTAGGCAAAATAATAAGGTAATGAATGATTTAATAATTTACCCTAGCGAAACCTAAAATCGCTATAGAGGTGAATCCAGGACAATCCAATATTTTGTGTGGTTACGTTTTTATAAGCTTGTATGAGTTTTATGAAATATTTTATAATACTGCTGCACATTTATTAACCTTCCATACCTTACACTTGATTTCTTCTGTGTCCAGCAGATTAATGAGCACTTCAAGCCCTCCAACGTCTCTTATAGCCAGCTGACAAGTTTCTTGTGCAAGATTGAAATCTCTCATTGAGCAGAGAGCAATAACAGTAGCCGTCTGGTTACCACCCTGCAACACACATGGAAGAGGTACCATCATGGAACAATGTCTCCAGAATGTGCCCTACTGGGAGCGTTAATTACCAATGGCCATAGTTCACTCCTGGAAAAACAACAATACTCTATCCATCACTAAAAGATGTCAATGCTTTTGGACTCGTTTGTCCCCCAGTGCATTTCCAGCCTGATTTGTATTTGGCTTCTACAGTAGATTTCTCATGATTGGTACATTAGATCTCTTCGGAGACAAACGCCTATAAGGGCATATCACTATGAATAAGTATATGTAAAATGACATGGATATGAATACACATGTAAAATTAGGGCCACATAAGACACAGTATGGGACCATTTGCATGACGTCAAAAACCTAAAATATTCGTCATTATTTTTATGATCACAACATTTGGTAGGAACAGTAAGCACTTTTAAGGGGCTCTATAGTTTGTAACTGGCCCTTTTCAAATACCCTTTAAAGGCATGTTAAGCTGTAGTTGCCCTCTCAAGTAGTTTGGATAAGAAATGGGCAAAGGATTTTATTTTGCCTCAGGTACCGGCGGTCCAGTGCCTAGGGCGGCGCCAAGAAAAAGGCGCAAGCAGACATAAAAAAATATGGAGTTTTCTAAAATGCAAGCCCTAAACTCATGGGCCCTGGCACAGAAAGGTCAGCTTTTGAAAAATGTGTATAGCCTCGCATTCAAAGTCACAGGATTTTCTCTAATTTGAAGCCTGTGCTGCACCCAGCAAAGGCATGATAATGAGAATGACTGGGACCAGTTGCACAGCCATCCTGAGGGCTACGAGCACCAGCTTCGTTAAGGGCAAATGACTGGGACCAGTTGCACAGCCATCCTGAGGGTTACGAGTACCAGCTTCGCTAAGGGCAAATAACTGGGACCTGTTGCACTGCCATCCTGAGGGCTACGAGTACCAGCTTCGCTAAGGGCAAATAACTGGGACCAGTTGCACAGCCATCCTGAGGGCTACGAGTACCAGCTTCGTTAAGGGCAAATAACTGGGACCGGTTGCACAGCCATCCTGAGGGCTAAAAGCACTAGCTTTGTTAAGGGCAAATGACTGGGACCAGATGCATAGCCATCCTGAGGGCTACGAGCACCAGCTTCGTTAAGGGCAAATGACTGGGACCAGTTGCACAGCCATCCTGAGGGCTACGAGCACCAGCTTTGTTAAGGGCAAATGACTGGGACCAGTTGCACAGCCATCCTGAGGGCTACGAGCACCAGCTTCGCTAAGGGCAAATAACTGGGACTAGTTGCACAGCCATCCTGAGGGCTACGAGTACCAGCTTCGTTAAGGGCAAATAACTGGGACCGGTTGCACAGCCATCCTGAGGGCTAAAAGCACTAGCTTTGTTAAGGGCAAATGACTGGGACCAGTTGCATAGCCATCCTGAGGGCTAAGAGCACTAGCTTCGTTAAGTGCAAATGACTGGGACCAGTTGCACAGCCATCCTGAGGGCTACGAGCACCAGCTTCGTTAACGGCGAATAACTGGGACCAGTTGAACAGCCATCCTGAGGGTTAAGAGCACCAGCTTCGTTAAGGGCAACAGTGAGAAGAGGAGGCAGCTGAAAAGGAGGATTAAGAAGTAAGCGGCGTGACAGAGGAAGAGGAGACTAATAGATTAGTGACAAGCGATAGCATAACATCCCACAGCACACTACTCGCATACAGGGAGTGACGGTATATACAGTGGTGACCAAAAGTTTTGCTTTTTTTTTTTTAAAGTGTGATTACTTCTGTCTGGTTGTTGTGAGGCCATTTTCCTGGTGATTTTTGTAAACCGGAAGCAAATAGTTGTCAGCTATAAGGAAGAAAATTGTGTTTGACATTGTTTTATCCCTTTATGTGTTAGTTTTCAACATTTGCTTGGCCAAATGTTTTGCATATATTGTCATGGGTAGTCAAATTTTGCATATACATATATATATATTTTTTTTAATAATAATAATAATTTCTATTTATATAGCGCCAACATATTCCGCAGCACTTTACAATTAAGCGGGGACAAAAACAGACAATAAATTCAATACAAGGTAAGACAGTTTAAACAATGAGGTCCCTGCTCTCAAGCTTACAATCTACAAGAAAATGGGGAAACACAATAGGTGAAAAGTGCTTATTTCAGATCTAGCAATTATAATAAATAGGGATTTTCATATGAAGCTGCATGATCCGATCATTAGCCCGTATGTTTAAATGCAATAATCAAGTATCGAGTGTAGTTATCGCGTGCATGGAGGGTGTGGAGACAGATGAATAGTAGGGTGCAGATTCTGAATAATATTTAGAAGGAGGGAACAGGGGAAAGTTAGTTTACTGAGTAGTTGAGGTGGTAGGCTTGTTTAAAGAGAGAGGTTTTTAAAGCGCGCTTGAAGACGTGGGGTCTAGGCATCAGTCGGATCGTCTGGGGTAGTGCATTCCAGAGAACTGACGCAGCACGAGAGAAGTCTTTGAGACGGAGGTGCGAGGTTCGGATTATGGAGGATGTTAGTCTTAGGTCATTTGTAGAATGGAGGGCACGTGTAGGGTGATAGACTGAGATAAGAGAGGAGATATAAGGTGGTGCAGAATTGTGGAGAGCTTTGTGGGTGAGAGCGATGAGTTTATATTAGACCCTGTAGCGAATGGGTAACCAGTGTAATGACTGGCACAAGATGGAGGCATCGGTGAAGCGGCTGGACAGAAATACCGCCCTGGCTGCCGCATTCAGGATGGATTGGAGAGGAGAAAGTTTGATAAGAGGGAGACCGATCAGAAGAGAGCTGCAGTACTCCAAACGAGAGTGTATAAGAGCGACAGTATGCGTTTTAGCAGTTTCAAAGGTGAGAAAAGGTCAGATTCTGGAGATGTTTATGAGATGCAGGTGACAAGAGCAGATGAGTGATCGGATATAGGGAATAAAGGAAAGTTTAATGTCGAATATGACCCCAAGCCAGCAGGCGTGCGGCTTGGGAGTTATGGTTGAACCCCCCAAGGTAATGTCGATGTTAGGTAGAGTTAGGTTAGTAGAGGGGAGAAACACAAGAAGTTCAGTTTTGGAGAGATTCAGTTTAAGATAGAGGAAGGCCATGATGTTAGAGACAGCAGACAAACAATCCTTGGTATTCTGTATTAGGGTAGGGGTGGTGTCAGAGGAAGAAGTGTATAATTGGGTGTCGTCAGAGTAGAGATGATACTGGAACCCAAATCTATTGATTGCTTGTCCAATAGGGGCAGTGTATAGAGAGAAGAGGAGGGGGCCTAGGACTGAGCCCTGTGGAACCCCAATAGTAAGGGGACGAGGAAAAGAAGAGGAGCCAGCAAAAGATACAGTGAAGGTGCGGTCAGAGAGGTAGGAGGAGAACCAAGACAGAATGGTTTCCTTGAGGCCTATAGAGCAGAGCACAGTGAGGAGGAGCTGGTGATCCACAGTGTGAAATGCGGCAGAGAGATCCAGGAGAATCAGCAGAGAGCAGTGACCTTTGGATTTAGCTGTTAGTAGATCATTAGAGACTTTAGAGAGGGCAGTTTCAGTGGAGTGTAAAGAGCAGAAACGAGATTGTAGGTGGAGAAGAGAGTTCTCTGAGAGGAAGCGGATAAGACAGGAGTGGACCAAACATTCCAGGAGTTTAGAGATGAATGGAAGACTAGAGACAGGTCTGTAGTTAGCAGGGATGGCTTTTTAAGTAAAGGGCATGTTTAAATGAGGAGGGAAAGATACCTGAAGAAAGAGAGAGGTTAAATATTTTAGTCAGGTGAGTGGTGACCACCGGTGAGAGAGACTGCAGTAGATGTGAAGGAATGGGGTCACTGTTGCAGGTTATAAGCCGAGAAGAAGTGAGGAGCTGGGTAACTTCTTCTTCTGTAACAGGCTGAAAGATGGCAAGTGAGTTTGAAGTACAGCAAGGACGGGGATCCAGGCACTGAGGAGATTGGGCTGAGATGTCCTGATGGATGTGGTTGATTTTTTCTAGTAAATGAGTGACCAGATCCTCACTGCTGAGGTTGGTGATGGGGGCCTGTGATTTAGGGCTCAGGAGGGAGTTTAAGGTTTCAAAAAGTCGTTTTGGATTGTTGGATAGTGAAGTGATGAGGGTGGTGAAGTAGGATTGTTTGGCATAAACTTATAGTGAATGAAACCTCTGCTAAAAGAGATTTTCTCCACTGACGCTCAGCACACCTTGAGCAACGCTTAAGAAAACGTATTTGCATTGTGTGCCAGGGCTGTCGTTGTCTGTGTAGGGTCTTTCTGCATGTAGAAGGAGCTGCTTCATCTAGGGCACTCTTCAGTGTATTATTGTAGTGTGACAATGCTAAGTCTGGACAGGAGAGGGAGGAAATGGGGGCTAAAGATGTGTGTAGATTGTCCATAAGTTGCTGGGTATTGATGGTGTGTGTATTCCTATAAGTGTGGTCAGTGGGAGTGTCAGGAGGAGACAGCTCTTGACAGAAAAGGAAAGATGGTTGTGGTCCGAGAGTAGGAGAGGGGAGTTAGTAAAGTCATGCAGCGAGCAGGGACTGGAGAAGACCAGGTCCAGAGTATTCCCATCTTCATGCATAGGAGAGTTAGTAAACTGTGAGTGGTCGAATGAAGAGGTTAGCAGATGAGAGGCAGATTGGGAGAGGGGATCATCGATGGGGATGTTAAAGTCTCCCATGATGAGGGTGGGGATGTCACACGATAGAAAGTGAGGAAGCCAGGTGGCAAAGTGATTCAGGAACTGGCAAGGAGCAGCCTGGAGGGCGATACATAACTGCCACTCACAGGGAGAAGAGTTAAAGGGTCTGACGGTGTGGACTTCAAAGGAAGGAAACCGGGGGGGATGACCTGGAAAGCAAAGCCACACCTCCACCCTGTCTGTTCTCAGGTCTGGCGGCATGTGAAAATTTGAGCCCACCAAACAAGAGAGCAGCAGCGGCGGTGGTGTCTGACTGCTGGATCCAGGTTTCTTGTGTTTTTAGGTTAAAACATGGCAAAGACAAAGCCAAATTTATCACTAGATGTCAGGAAGCTTATTATTCTGACAGTGAAGTCAGGGAAAAGTCAAAAAGAGGTAGATATGGAATTCAATTGTTCTCAGAGTCAAGTGTCACGTATCGTATATTAAAGAAATAGAAGGTTATGGAACAGGTGACAAACCTAGAAGTGGGCGATCACGGAAAACTTCCTCCAGAGTTGATCACATTAATAAAAAAAGGCAATATCTGATATCCATAAAAGTGCTGTACAGATTTCCCGCAAAATGAACAAAGAATATGGGGTCAAAGTGAGTCGCCATACTGTGGTGCGATGGCTAAGAGCAGTAGGGTTGAATGCACGAGTTCCAGTCAAGAAGCCTTTCATCTCTGCAAAGAACCGGAAGGTCCGACTTGAGTTTGCCAAAAACACAGTCAATAGAAAGAGACAGATTGGTCTGAGGTGTTGTGGTCGGATGAATCCAAGTTCAATCTGTTTGGTAGTGATGGCAAGCACTATATATACTGTCCAATTGGAAAACATAATGGTGTAAGGTACCAAACACCTACAGTGAAACATGGTGGAGGCTATGTCATGGTTTGGGGCTGCTTTTCTGCATCTGCCATTGGCCCTCTGCATAGAATTGATGTAAATATGAATGTCACCATGTACAAGGATATACTGGAGAATGTAATGCTGCCACATGGTAAAACCAAACTAGGCAGGGGTGGACATTACAGCAAGACAATGATCCTAAGCACACATCCAATTTAGTCAGAAATTGGCTAGCAAAGAAAAATGTTTGCCTGTCGCAATGGCCAAGCCAATCACCTGATTTACACCCTATAGAGCACCTCCGGGATGAGTTAGGGCGATGAGTTGAGGACCGTACCCATAGCAATAAAGGTGAATTGTTTGCAGATTTGCAAATGGAATGGAGCAAGATCCCTCAAGATGTCTTGAATCCCCGAGTGTCTTCAATGCCCCATCAGTGGGGTGCAATAATTAAAGCCAGAGGTTATGATACAAAATACTAAGTTATGGCATTGTAAGCAATGAATTACTTTCTATGTTGTGATCAATAAATAGTATATGCAAAACGTTTGACCATACCTATATTCAAAACCATTTTGGTTAAAATTAAGGTCTTGCATGAAGACAACTTCATTCACTTTCAATTCATCACCAGGGAAATGGCGTCACAACAACCAGACAGAAGTAATCACACTTAAAAAAAAAAATTACTCCCCGTAAGGAGAAAAGCTACCCCTTAGACCTCAGTCCAGAGCCTCTCACCTAGCCAAATCAGTTCTCATACTTTGCACTGACGAGGGCCAACAGCCCGAAACACCGTGTCTGCAAATTGAGATTCTGATTTGGCTTTTATCCTAAGTCATATTGCACGACTCGTTAAAGGGTTGATTGTGACTTGTAAGATTGCTACTTCCAATAGGTGGCGCTATAGAGTACAAGTCCTCTTTTTCTCTGAAGAGGCAATTTGCATAAAAAAAATGAAAAACTTGTGGTCACCACTGTAGGAGGGGAGTGCCCAATATTTCTTGGGAAACAGAATCCGCACTACTGAACAGCAGGATCAGGCTTAGTACAAATGTTCCCACAAGCGGCATATACATTTATTATCACGCCACCAAAAGAAATGTGTTTTTTAATGGAATCCCACTATAAATGATAACTTTATGATTGATCTTTTTATTTTTACAATTGCTCAGAAGCAAGAGAATCATGATAAACAAATGGCAAGTGTTAATTGACTTTTAATGGGGTGCTTTGACACTTGGTGCCCCGGGCAGCGAGGATTGTATGTACGGTACTGCCATGGACATCTACCCCAGATGCTTGTAAAGAGTAGATAATAATGTTATAATTTCCAGGATACTGTACATTTGTTTTGGCTGCAGATTGGTTTTGCATGGTGGAAGAGAGGTTGATATTTTATTATATTGATCTTTGTCAATCATTTTTCAAGTTTTGGAAAAAGGTGCAAGTCATTGTATCCTGTATGTCAGGTAATTCCCCAAGTCATCAAGCACAAAAAAGAAGCAGATGAGTGATTATTGTGACCCAGCAGGAGACATATAGTGATACATAATGTTATTCCAAGGTATCTGGATAATGCTGCCAATGACCAATTTTTAAGCAGCTTTTGTAAACTATGGTGGAGCCATCAGGATAGAGTAATCAGGAAAACAAGCGTAAAAAAAAAAATAATCAAACCCTCCACTGCTTCTACACGGTTCTTCCTTTGCGTAAACTCCAGGCGACCTCAGGCCGTCTGGAACGGTAAAGTAAATTACTCTGCTCCTTCAACGCTCGCTGTCACCGAGGCTTCTGACCTCAACCCAATCAGACAGGTTATTTGTACCAGGCTGAGTGTAAATGGTCCGGAGATTGACCCCGACAAATTGTAACTTTGGGAGTTCAACTGCTAAACTCATTTGGTTTAATGAAAAGTAATTACTATTGAGACTAAATATGTAATGTTTTAAATGACTTGTTCTGACAGTGCGGCTACATAAATACCTACCGGAAGCTCAGAATACGGACAATCACTTCAGAATTGAAACTGAATTATACATTGAGAAATTATTCAGAAAGTTTATTTAAAAACTACCCCACTTTCCCGATATGTGCATGTAGGAAGGCTTGGACTGGCACACAGGAGAGCTGGAGAATTCCCAGGTAGGTCCCTATGCAGGAGTTTGACCCCAATCCCTTTTTATGAGCAGTATTTGGCACACAAAAATTGATTCACTATGTACTGATAAAAGTAGCATCTCAACATTCATTTAACAAACTACCTAGTATATTACTGCAGAAGTAAATTTGTGATTAAGGGTAATATTTCACTTAGATGAACAGTGGACCCTCAGAGCCAATATTACTGGTTGGCCCTTGACACCCCAATTTTTAAAATGTATTTAAAAACGACGCCACTTTCCCGATATGTGCATGTAGGAAGGCTTGGACTGGCACACAGGAGAGCTGGAGAATTCCAAGGTAGGCCCCTATGCAGTAGTTTGATCCCAATCCCCTTTTATGAGCAGTATTTGGCACAAAACACTTGATTCACTATGTACTGATAAAAGTAGCATCTCATCATTCATTTAACAAACTACCTGGTTTATTATTACACTGTGTTCCAAATTATTATGCAAATAATATTTTCTCAGATTTTCCCAAATTACCTATATGAATTGCAGTCATTGTAATTTTCCAGTCAAATAACTATTAGAGTACAATTGAAAGGTTTTTGTACAAACTGCCTATGACAACAGTATATTTAAAAAAAAAAAAAAACTCAAACTGCACTCAAAATGCATGTTCCAAATTATTATGCACAGCAGAGTTTTCAACCTTTTCATTTTAATAAAGAACAAAAAAATGGTCATTTTTGAAATTATAAGCATTAGCAGGTTATTACAAACTGAAATCAAACAGTTTTCAACTCAAAACTTTATTCTAGGTGATGTTACATTTGCACATAGGACCGCTTGTTCGAAAGGAGCTTCTGAACTCTCTCGTCCATTGAATTTGTCAGGTTTTGGATGGTTTCTGCTTCAATTGTTTTGCATGAGGACAGAATACCCTCCCAGAGCTGTTGCTTAGATGTGAACTGCCTCCCGCCATCATAGACACTCCTTTTGATGATGCTCCAGAGGTTCTCAATGGGGTTAAGGTCAGGGGAGCATGGGTGCCACACCATAAGTTTGTATCCTTTTATGCCCATAGCAGCCAGAGATGCAGATGTGTTATGTGCAGCATGAGACGGGGCATTATCATGCATGAAAATGATCTAAGCAACAGCTCTGGGAGGGTATTCTGTCCTCATGCAAAACAATTAAAGCAAAAACCATCCAAAACCTGACAAATTCAATGGACGAGAGAGTTCAGAAGCTCCTTTCGAACAAGCGGTCCTATGTGAAAATGTAACATCACCTAGAATAAAGTTTTGAGTTGCAAACTGTTTGATTTCAGTTTGTAATAACCTGCTAATGCTTAGAATTTCAAAAATGACCATTTTTTTGTTCTTTATTAAAATGAAAAGGTTGAAAACTCTGCTGTGCATAATAATTTGGAACATGCATTTTGAGTGCAGTTTGAGTGTTTTATTTTTTTAAAAATATACTGTTATCATAGGCAGTTTGCACAAAAACCTTTCAATTGTACTCTAATAGTTATTTGACTGGAAAATTACAATGACTGCAATTCATATAGGTAATTTGGGAAAATCTGAGAAAATATTATTTGCATAATAATTTGGAACACAGTGTATATAGAAGCAGAAGTAAATTAGTGAATGAGGGTAAAGTAATATTTTCATTTAGATGCACAGTGAACCCCCAGAGTCAATATTACTCAGTCTGACGATGCACATAGGTATATTAATAAAGAGGATGTCAGAGACGTGATGTGTGCAGCTAATCACTGAGGCTAGTAATTGGCTAAGCTGACATTTTCTGTAAGGCCGGTAAGTAGATACCAGCTGAGGATTCAGCAAACAGGGAGGGATCGTGAGTTGGATGCAAGACACACTTTGTTTTTTTATATGCTAATCTGACATTTAATTTAAAAAAAGTTGACCTCTATAACCCTTTTAGGGATTCAAGATTGTCCAGGTTTAGAAAAAAGGTTGTTTTTTTTTTACAGAGTGCCCACTCTTTCATATGGTCGTGTTGGGTATTGCAGTTCAGCTATATTCATCTGACTGAAGACTGTGAAGATCGGATGCAATGCCAAACACAGCCATGCACATGAACGGCACTGTTTCTTTAAAAAAAAACAAAAAAAAAACCCATTAAATATATTAGAGTTATCTTTATAGTCAGTAATCACTTTATGTTGTATTGTTCAGTACTGATGTCTGGATGCACAAAGTTTCTGTAAAAATGATGTGGGAACACTGGATGCAAACAGAAATGGAACAGAAATGTAAGAAACTTTCTCCACTTCAAATTATTTTCAGAAAAATCTAAATAATTCTGTAGCCATAGTTGGATAAAGCCATTCTTGGACTGTATAGAACTGATATTCACTTTTGTGAAAATAGAGTGTCAAATTGTTTCCAAAAGCAACCAGCTATGCCGAGTTCAGTCTACGAACTTTCAGACGGTCTCACCGGTAACGGCTTTCTGTACTTGAACTTCGATACTGCAGTGGGAGAGTTATTATACATCCTAAAAAAAAAGTTGCATGGGCAATATCTGCACAGATGTTAAGAGTACATTCAGACATCGTAGTTTTTGCCACGTAAAAAAAAACAAACAATAATAGTATTTTTCCACAATATCGGACTTTAAAGAGTAACCGTCATTTTAACTTTTATTTAAAAAAATCAATAGTACACACTGAAGAAATAAGTAACTTTGTAATAAATCTTTTCAGAAAAATCAGCTTCTTTCTCCTCTTGGACTGATCTTTCCAATTCCTGGGTAAAATCAGTATTCTGTGAAGACAGATTTGCCCATTACTGAGACAGGAGATGGCAGTTGGTGCTTTTAAAATTCTATGGCGAGGGGAGGAGCTAGAGGCTGACAGACATTCTGCTGCAAGTTCTCCTGAAATGACAGTTATTGTTCTCCATAGAACTTGATGAGCACCAACTGTCATCTCCTATATCAGTAATGGGAAAAATCTGCGTTCACTGAAAAATTTAGAATTTTGAGAGTGAATGATCAGTTCAGGAAGAGAAAGAAGCAGATTTCTCTGGTAAGATATATTACAAAGTTTCTTATTATCATGTGTTCTATTGATTTATGATATAACAATTAAAATGACTGTGACTCTTTAACTTCAATGTGTGAATGCTCTCCAAGGCAAGAATGGCTTAATGGCATTAAGTAAGTGCTAGTTTGGCTTAGAGGTGTCATTCACAATTCTGCAGCCGTCCGGCTAGCAATTTAGCTGATAATAGTAATATCTGATAATAAAGTCACGTTATAGTACCAGCTAAGTATTTCACACATTTCACCTGCACATTGCAATTTGTCCTGTGGCGCAGCATCAGATTCAGTGGATTGTATCCTTTGCAACAGAAAAGGTAAAATCTGCACCAAATCCACAGCAAAATTTGAAGAAATCAGCACATATTTTTCTGCAGATTTTGTTACCAATAAGTTATTTACATGCTGCAGAAAAATAAGCAATAAATATGCAGTGTGTGAATATAGCCTAAAGAGTTGGCTCCCAGGTTGCATATATGGTGCGTATTTTCCCACGTAGACTTCTAAACTGAAATATGTAGCACTTTTGCATCAAAATCTGCATATATTTTCTGAACTTATTCATGAATGTTTAAGTGTTTTTTTTTTTCAGAAATGCTTTTAAAAAATGCAACAAAAAAGAATGCCAGGCAAGTGATTTAACATCTAGATTTTAGGGTCTCAACTGAACTTTATGGGTAAAGTCGGCACAAAAAAAAAGTTAGCTTTCCACAAAGGATAATGACATGCTGAGGACGTGCCAAGTTGAGCAAGAAGATTCACAGCAGGATCCTGATCTACCAGCTACTTTGGGACACTGTGATTTCCGGACTAGAGCCCTACGAACCTTTCCACACCTGAAGGCATCCCCGACGCCTGTTATGATTAGTGGGTATGGTGCAACGTAATGCGTGTGGCGAGCCGCAACGATGACATTGTACTGGGGCTACTAATCAGAAGAGGCGAAGATGAAAGCATGTAGGAGGGTTCTGTGACCATAGACTATCACACGGCCGATGGACCAGGGCCCTGAGAATATTTAGTGCTCAACTCTAGGAAACTCATCCATTTTGCCAGTATTGAAAAATACAGCAGATTGTATGTGCGGAAAACATAGCCAAGGTAGAAATGAATGCTGAAAAAAAGAAAAATGCTACAGAGCCTCTAAAATATGGAAAAATGTCAAAAAAATACTGTACTTTATTTAAAAAAAAAGCAGATTAGGGGAGGAAACACAACAATAAATTGGCAACAAAAACCACACTTCTTACAGGGCTTTGTCAGTGAGTTCTTTTAATATACCAACTCTGAAAATTATTTATTTATTTATTTATTATTCTT
Source organism: Phyllobates terribilis (assembly GCF_046119375.1). Classification (NCBI taxonomy): domain Eukaryota; kingdom Metazoa; phylum Chordata; class Amphibia; order Anura; family Dendrobatidae; genus Phyllobates; species Phyllobates terribilis. Next base: position 84,083,231 of record NW_027362764.1, read on the forward strand.
ATTATTATATTATTATTTAATATTAAAATCAGCAGAATCGTGAATACAGCTCTGGGTTATAATGCAGGATCAGTAGAAGATAATTAATTAAATGTATTTACAAAGTCTCTCAGCTGACCATGATATATATTAAAATAATAAATGTAAAACTGTAACTAAAATGCATATCCTGCTACTATTATATCTTATTATAGTGAATGCGGGACATAAATCAGATTTGTTAGTGGGAAGGTAGTGGCAATGAGCATGTGATTTCTTCCTTTTTTGGTCAAATCATTAAAATTTCCAACGTGTCAGTAATTTTTTTTTTGTTATTTTTATGCGTAAATGGCATGAGCTATGTATCTTGGAGAAACATTTGTTTTAATTACCCATGGTATCAATGCTGCTAATGAGGCCTAACGCAAAGGAGATTACATGCTTGAGTGTTATTATATTAAAACATTTATAGTGTTACATTCATACACAGTCAGTTTATGTTATGGGACCTTAGAGAGCAACCTACTTGCTGAGGCTTGGACGCAGGCCGAGCGCTAGATCTGTAGCCGGGTCATGCGGCTAGAAAAGATTTATGAGGTAAGAGAGAGAGGAAGACTGTTGTTTCACAGTGCTGTGTTTGGGATGGCATTTAGGTCTGAAATATGCCCGTCTCCGAATAACAAACAATTTAAGTCATGAAAACATTTGTGGGGAAGTCTAAACTGCGCGAGCCTACCTAAACAGAACATGCTGTGCCCGCAGCGTGTCATGAGCTCATTCAGCAAATTCAATTACATGTGTACAGGAGGTTTATTTCACGTTTGTTGGGGATATATGCAGACATTCGGGTTACTAAGGTAAAGTAAAAAAACATAAAACTTTATGGCAGGACATATGTATCCAGCTGAAAACGATGACAGAGCCAGAATTAAACAAGGACGCGTCAAATGCTAACCAAAAGGGAAGGTAGAAATATACAAAAACAAAGTTTTCCATATCTAAAAAACAAAAACTCGGAGGAAGATGATAAAGTGAGAAGAAGGTCTCAAGTCTTTAATTTTGACCTTAAAGTGTGTGAGAACGGGCTGCAGTCTGATCAAACACAGACCTGGAGACCTGTGTCTCAACTGGCAGAAGTTGTATCGTAAGAATACATTTCTGTAAACTGACGAAAAATGGCTGTGACAGGAGAAGAAATAAATCTAGACTGAGTCTACAGAAAAAATCCTTTGTGCTCAGTCAGCAGAGAAGAAGATGCATTTCTCTCCTATCACAGCCATTCTTCATCAGTTTACTGATATGTGTGCTTACGATGCAACGTTTTTTGGCAGCTCACTGGTATTGAGATACAGCTCCTCTGTCAGTTGGAACACAGGTCTCGGGAGCTGTGTTTCTTCAGATTGCAGCCCATCCAGACACGTGACTAGGATGGGCTGCTGTTAGATTTACTTGACATTATATTTTTGGAGAGGAGCCATTATATTACATTTTTGGAAAACTCCTTCAATGACCAAACCCCATTTCAAATCTGACGTGTCACTATATGTGGTAATAATTCTGAAATGCTTTTTCCAATGATTCTGAGATTGTTTTTTTTTCATAACACATTGTACTTTATGTTAGTATTAAATTTGGGGCAGCATCAATATCTGATCGGTCGGGGCCCAACACTCGGCACCACAGCCGTTCAGCTGCTGTCGAGTCGGCGGCCTCCAGCCGGAAATGCTCAATTGCGGATCTGCTTCGTTTTCTGATAGTGGCCGTGGCCTATTCAAATCAATAGGAGGCGGATGTGCAGTACCCTGCCAAGGCCACTATCAGATGACGGTGCAGCTCCGCAATTGAGAATTTCCAGCTGGCAGCCACCGCTGCTGGGAACAACTGCCGGGGACACCGGGGACAACTGATCGGCGGGGATGCAGGGTGTCGGACCCCGATCGATCAAACATTGATGACCTATCCTAAGGATAAGTCGTCAATGATAAAGCAGTGGGCAACCTCTAATTTATGGAGCACAGACTTGACTGGAATAGAATGTGAATGCTAAGTTGCATTTGAAGAGCACCCGACACGGCAAAACTGCAGAAACCTCCAACAAGTGACCCCATTTTATAAACTAGAACCGACAAGAATTTCAACTAGGGGTGTGCTGAGCACTTCTAACCCACAGGTGCGTCACAGAACTTTGTCACATTTAAATGTGAAAACGAAAAATTATGGGTTTTTTTTACAAGGCCTCTGGCGAAAAGCGTGTTGGATCTGGTCACCTGGGTCAGTATAGGCTATTCTACTACCTTTCTGCATATATTCATTTGCCATAATCACCTTTTCAATGACAGTGTAACTATGTTTCTATCTTTATAGACTTTACAATCAGCACTATGCACTTTATTTTGTAATCTATTTAGGGACCCTGTTCCACATTTATGTCTTGTTCTGGTTTATGATTGATTGATTTTCTGTACGAACATAATGTAATAGCTACTACTCCTCCGTGCTACTTTTCCCGTACACACATAAATATATATATAAATAAATATATATATATATATATATATATATATATATATATATATACATATACAGTGGTGGCCAAAAGTATTGGCACCCCTGCAATTCTGTCAGATAATACTCAGTTTCTTCCTGAAAATGATTGCAATCACAAATTCTTTGGTATTATTATCTTCATTTAATTTGTCTTCAATGAAAAAACACAAAAAGAATTGTCCTAAAGCCAAATTGGATACAATTCCACACCAAACCTAAAAAAGGGGGTGGACAAAAGTATTGGCACTGTTTGAAAAATCATGTGATGCTTCTCTAATTCGTGTAATTAACAGCACCTGTAACTTACCTGTGGCACCTAACAGGTGTTGGCAATAACTAAATCACACTTGCAGCCAGTTAACATGGATTAAAGTTGACTCAACCTCTGTCCTGTGTCCTTGTGTGTACCACATTGAGCATGGAGAAAAGAAAGAAGACCAAAGAACTGTCTGAGGACTTGAGAAAGCAAATTGTGAGGAAGCATGAGCAATCTCAAGGCTACAAGTCCATCTCCAAAGACCTGAATGTTCCTGTGTCTTCCGTGCGCAGTGTCATCAAGAAGTTTAAAGCCCATGGCACTGTGGCTAACCTCCCTAGATGTGGACGGAAAAGAAAAATTGACGAGAGATTTCAACGCAAGATTGTGCGGATGGTGGATAAAGAACCTCGACTAACATCCAAACAAGTTCAAGCTGCCCTGCAGTCCGAGGGTACAACAGTGTCAACCCGTACTATCTGTCGGCGTCTGAATGAAAAGGGACTGTATGGTAGGATACCCAGGAAGACCCCACTTCTTACACCGAGAAATAAAAAAGCCAGGCTGGAGTTTGCCAAAACTTACCTGAGAAAGCCTAAAACGTTTGGAAGAATGTTCTTTGGTCAGATGAGACAAAAGTAGAGCTTTTTGGCAAAAAGCATCAACATAGAGTGTACAGGAAAAAAAAAAGAGGCATTCAAAGAAAAGAACACGGTCCCTACAGTCAAACATGGCGGAGGTTCCCTGATGTTTTGGGGTTGCTTTGCTGCCTCTGGCACTGGACTGCTTGACCATGTACATGGCATTATGAAGTCTGAAGACTACCAACAAATTTTGCAGCATAATGTAGGGCCCAGTGTGAGAAAGCTGGGTCTCCCTCAGAGGTCATGGGTCTTCCAGCAGGACAATGACCCAAAACACACTTCCAAAAGCACTATAAAATGATTTGAGAGAAAGCACTGGAGACTTCTAAGGTGGCCAGCAATGAGTCTAGACCTGAATCCCATAGAACACCTGTGGAGAGATCTCAAAATGGCAGTTTGGAGAAGGCACCCTTCAAATATCAGGGACCTGGAGCAGTTTGCCAAAGAAGAATGGTCTACAATTCCAGCAGAGCATTGTAAGAAACTCATTGATGGTTACCGGAAGCGGTTGTTCGCAGTTATTTTGGCTAAAGGTTGTGCAACCAAGTATTAGGCTGAGGGTGCCAATACTTTTGTCTGGCCCATTTTTGGAGTTTTGTGTGAAATGATCAATGATTTGATTTTTGCTTCATTCTCTTTTGTGTTTTTTCCTTGCAAGCAAATTAAATGAAGATAATAAGACCAAAGAATTTGTGATTGCAATCATTTTCAGGAAGAAACTGAGCATTATCTGACAGAATTGCAGGGGTGCCAATACTTTTGGCCACCACTGTATATATATATATATATATATTTTTTTTTTTTTATTTTTTTTTTATTGTCTTCATCTATCAATAAATGTTATATTTTATACTATCCTAGTTCCTGTGTCACATATGTAGGTCATTATAGTTGCAAACACATGAACGTCTGATTATAGCCATATATATATTTTGAGTAATTTGATATCCATATGTAGTCAAAAACAAATATTTGGGTACATGGCTTGGAAAGCAAAGAGCACAATTTGGTTTTTGAAGCGCAAATTTGGATGCCATGTTGCATTTACAGAGGCCCTGAGCTGCCAAAAAAGCATAAATGCACACAAGTGACCCCATTTAGGAACTAAACTCCACAAAGAATTTATCTAGCAGTGTGATGAGCATTTTTAACCCACAATCTACAATATTTACACTTTTGGTTTTCATGGCCCAATCGTATGAAATTCTAATAAGATTGGATTGCGAAAAAAAAATAAATATTTTTTTTTCCACTAAAATTTTACTTTTTAATTCACACAGGGGTAATAGGACAAAATGGGAAGGAAAATTTGTTATGCAATTTTTGCCAAATGTGGCAATACCCCATATGTGGTTGTACAATACTGTTTGTGCACATGGCGGGGATCAGATGGGAAGGAGCACTATTTTGGCTTTTGGAACACAGATTTTGTTTGATTAGACTGTGGGCTCCATTAGTCGAGCCCATGAGGCGCCAGAACAACAAAAATCCCCAACAAGTGATCACATTTTGTAAACTTCAATGCTCAAGTAATTCAGAATTCAGCTCTGGGTATAGGGAGCATTTTGAACCCACTGATGCCTTGCAGAATTTTACAACATTGGGCTGTGGAAAGATAACATTTTAGTGGTAAAAATTTATTTTTTTATTAGCTGCTCATTTTTCATTTACACAAGGCTAATAGGTGAAACTGTATATCACATTTTGTTGTGCAATTTCTCCACGGTGATACCCCATATGTTGTCAGATCCTACTGTTTGGCCACATGGCAGGGCTGTGAAGGAAGGAGCTCTATTTGGCTTTCAGAGCACAGATTTTGCTGGAATTGTTTGCGAGGCGACATTAGCGGAGCCCCTGAGGTGCAAGAACAGCAAATCAAAACAAAAGTGACCAAAATGACACCACTTGATGAATTCATCTGCAGCAGCAGTGACTAATTTGGCTTCATTGGTGTCTTCACTCTGCAACATCTTTGCCATACTTTTTTCTGAAAAATTGGACATATGACTGCTTTGTGCCCATACAGTGTGCCCAACTTGTGCTTATGGAGACAGAAACTCCATAAATTGTTAAGTGGCCCCCACTAATTCAATGCCAAACATGTCCTAATGTGTCTTTGCTGTAAACTCTGCAGATGAGTTATGGCTGGAGAAGTCGTCATGGAGGTCTGGGCCAGATGGAAAAGATGGGAAAAGTGCACGACTCCATCAGAAAGAACGTCAGCTGTAAGTCACTCTCTCTAACTTTACTCTATAGCTCTTTATATGTTCTGCATTGTATAATGATTTTTATTCTGAAACAACATGGTCATCTGCTGAAATTCCTCTTTGCCCGCTATGATTAGTATGTGCCACTGTAGCTGTAAGCATGATTACCCATGTAAGGGGCCCACTTAGATATGTTTTGCCCCCCCCCCCCTACGCTGAACCCCTACCTACGCAATGTATGTGACTTACATAGACAACCCATGGATTTAAAAGAACTCCATACTGCTTTATTTCCCCTATGCGGAAATACAGAGAATCTGAACACTTAGTGGAGACTTCTCCCACAGATCACGGTTGATCAACAGTACAAGGAGCAGGACACCCTGCGACTGTAGATTTCATCTGTAATGCTTTATTTCCTCTGTAGTGGCAGAACATTTGGTGACAGGTTCTCCAACAGACTACAACAGTCAGCAGCAGGATGCCCCCAAGATTTGTACATTGGATCCTTTCCAATCTCGTCCACCCGTGGTAGGTGGACTATCCTTTGCGGCAGGTAATCCAGGCCCACCTACCAGCGCCCACACACCACACTAGTGACATTTGCCCCCAAGATTATCCCATCATCGAAGGACCTTTCTAGGCGAAGCCACACCATGCCAAACAACCGTATACACAAGAAGCTGCAACTCTTCTCCCTAATGAAACCAGTCTTGCTCGTAACAGTATTTTTGGAAAAAAATTTGTATACCTGCAAGTCATTAATGTAAATCCATATTAGCTATGTGAATATAACTTGGCGAAATCTCACCATGGTTGGCAGACTTATTTGCAAAAGCGTCAATGCACGGATTGTGGACAATTACGGATCGGACCACCTGTTGGACTCCTAAGTACAAAGCAAGTAAGAATTTATATGATGCAGTTATACTGAATCTTTTCCTAAAAAAACTATCAATCATGTCAGCTCCTCCACTTCTATAATAGTCTGCTTGCACACTGGCCACCATGCATAAAGTGACAAGTTCATTTTATGTCGGTTTTATACGCCTAATATTTCTGACTCGCACTCAACAGCCTCATAGGCATAAAAAAAATGTCTTCGCCAAATAATTTAACAATTTTTGCCTCTTATTTTCAATACATGGGGCTTAAATTTATTTCAATTTTCTGTTCCTTTTTTGGGGGGGTTGATCATGGGCAAAATATAAAGAAAAATAGGAAATACATATCTATTTTTTACTTTTTTTATTTTTTTTTTACGACCACAAACAAACACATTTTAAATTTAGTTCCCCTTTTAGTAGAAATTCTTTTTATATATTGAGCATATTTTTTTCCTACAGGGGCAGAGCTTCAAACAGTGATTTGTATTGGCGGATTCTTTCTCTCTCTTTTTTTTTACTTTGGTTTTATTTTTTTCTTGCTTTTATATATTTATTTTTTTCACACACTGCACCATCCCCCTTAAGGACTTAAAGGGGTTGTGCCACAAACAAAAGTATATTTTAATCAATAGATCTTGGAATAATAATAAGTTCTACAATTGGATGTGTTTAAATAAAATGTTCCGGTGTTGAGATAATCTTATAAATGTGCCCCTGCTGTGTACTGTGTAATGGCTGTGTCTGACCGTACAGGAACATGGTCTGATCATACCACAGCTCCTGGGCAGGGGGGAAGAGAGAAGAATATATAGATATTACAGAAGGAGATCACAGCTGATTCTTTTTTGTGAGTAAAACATTTCCCTTTCTGTTTTAAAACAATGTTTTACCTCAAAGAAAGAATCAGCTGTGATCCCGTGCTGTAATGTCTGTATACTCTTTTCCTTCCTTCCCTGCCCAGGAGCTGTGGTATGATCAGACCATGTTCCTGCACGGTCAGACACAGCCATTACACAGTACACAGCAGGGGGACATTTATAAGATTATCTCAGCACAGGAACATTTTATTTAAACACATTCAATTGTGTAGTTTATTTTTATTCCAATATCTATTAATTAAAATATACTTTTGTTCGTGGCACAACCCCTTTAAAATAACTTTGGGGGGTATTTTAACCTATTAGTACATTCTTTTTATTGCCGGTTACTAATATTCCAGCCCCAGTTACAGGGTAAATTTGGCCTCTTTCCAGCTTAGCAGAACTGACTGGGTCTCCTAGAACCCAGCAGCTCCTGCTCTCCCTACACCCAACGATAAAATAATCATGGGGTTCTGAGGAGGAAGTGTTGTCAGTGTTTCTTATACATTATACAGAACATTTGTTCAGTACTATGAATACAGCAATCAGGAAGGCAGAGATGGTAATAAACATTATTTGTCTTCTCTTTGGGGAGTCAGGCTGTGTCTGACATCTGCATCTGTGCGATCGCGAGCAAGAAGTTACTCGGCAATGATGTTTTAGAAGTTTTTACTGCCATGCTTAAGTGTAGAAAAATTATTATCTATCTTATGGATTTCTTACAACCCTTACCCTCCGAAATGACTTACCCTAACCAAGAAGTCATGATTTCTGGCTGCAATGGTCACTTAGTTAACTGTTGTTACTTCTCCTTGTCTATGTCTATTGTATTGTCTACAAAACTCAACGGACTGATGACCAACAAAAGAACCTGAGTTTTAAGAAAAGCTTTCTACATTACTAATTCAAACAAGAGTATTTTTCTAATCAACCTCAATTTATTAATATGCAGATTAAGTGTTTATATAGCTGAAAACATGTTACGTTCTATGCCCAAACTAACCCAATTCCTAATGACCTGGACCATGGTTTCATTAATTTGGGGAACAGGATTTAGAGAGAAAGGTAAATTCATTGAATCATTTTGTATATTATATATATATACATATATATATATATATATATAATGTATTTTACATATTATAGAGTGTTATAAAAGGTCTCCTTATTTTACAGTAAGATACTGATTGGCAGATATAATACAGGTCATAGAGTGTAACATAGGAAAAGACGAGTAATGAGCCAGGAAAAGTATCTGGAGATACGCCGACTAATAGATCCTCAAGAGATAATTGCAAAGGGAAAGTTGATCGTTCTTTGTCTGGACAACAAATTACTGGAACATTTAAAGTATTTAAGTAATTTTGAGTTTCAGAAAATGGAAAGTCAGGGGGTCACGGTGTAATTCTGAGACCTGGTGGATGAAGAATGCTTTTTTGATAGCCGTTTTCATTAAGAGTATTCATCTTCTTAACTCTGCACAACTTCCAGATAAAGTGTGAGAGATAAAATGTGGTGGACTACAGCAGAATGCAGGAACGAAGGAAGATCTTCAGGTTCATCATATTTCCAGGGTTGGCACTTCCCACCAGCTGACTAATTTACACAATGGAGCCACAAGATTTCCCTAATTGCACAGTGATAGAATGCAGGGTGGAAACAAATGCTATTGTGGAGCCCCACCCTAAGTGGAATAATAGAGCCTCATATTTTGGAAATTGTCCCTTTTCTAACTAAACCTGCAAAATTGCCTCTTCAGAAAAAAAGAGGACTTGTACTCTATAGCGTCACCTATTGGAAGCAGCAATCCTACAAGTCACAATTAACCCTTTAACGAGTCGTGCAATGCTAACTAAACCTAAAATCAATCTTATCTCTAGTTTCTATACGATATAATGTCACCTAGGCCAGCAAGAAGATGAATTAATGTTGTTTTAATGGGACACAGTCTGTGAGATAAGGAGCAAAAATCAGTAGTCGAAAAAAGTCTACATTTCTCGTAACATATCACAGCAGAATGTACTCTATAAATTGACATACCTAGGAGGCCACACACAGTAAAATGCAAAATGAAAGACATACTGATAAAGAATTTAGATTGAGAGCCCCGGTGGGAACAGTGATGATGATGATGTTTGTAAAGTGCGGTGGAATTAATGGCGCTATATAAGCCAGTAAAATAAAAAAAGAAAATGAAGCCTAATAGGGATTCAGCAGATCTTTGAGTGGAGAGGAAGACATGATGTGACTCAAGATCACTGGATCCCTTCACAGTTTCTGCCTGCACAGAGACGCTCCCATCTTGAACTAGACAGGGAACTGCAGCCACCCCATTCATTGCCATGCTGCAGGAGGTTACTAACTCCCATGTGCAGCAGCCTCTTCATTCACAAGATCTGGAGGGTCCCAATGGTCAGACCTCCAGTATTTAGAGGTTGGACCCCCAATATTTATAGGTTGAACCCTCAGTAATTTGCCGGACCTGGGTCCAGTGGTCACGTCGACACTCTGTAGCATCTGGACCAGAGCATTGTGAACTTTCTACTACCTGTCAGCTTTTTGGGCTCTACTTCTGATTCGTAGGCCGTCGTAACATCAAAACTATATCATGATGTCTTGGGTAGTGTTGAGCGAATTTGTTCGGTATTTCAAATTCGGGTTCGTGTTTGGGGTTCCGGCTTGTTTGCGCAAAAAAATCTGCTACGCCCATGAACATCCCTGATTTGCCACCCTGTCACGCAGATGTTATCGTGGGCGGAGCTGATTTTTTGTCACGAACAAGCCGGAACCCCGAACACGAACTCGAATTTGAAATGTCGAACAAATTCGCTCAATACTAGTCTTGGGGCCTACTAGTCAGAAGAGGTACCCAGAATGGCAGCAGGTAATAGGAAGTTTGCAGTGCTCTGGACCACAGTCCTGCAAATCCTTTTATTCAACTCTACCAGTAATTAAGTGATGTCAAATCTTAGCTATATGCTATCACTTGCTGAGATGGAAATATCCCTTTAAATCAAGTATTGGCAGGGTCAGACTGGTTAATCAACGTATGAAGGATCTTCCTATGGATCCAATCTCCAATGCAACAATCAGCCCCCAAATCTCCAGCAGAAGACAACCCCTTTCAGAGTTGACTTTGTAGTCAATCATTGGCCACTGAGGTTTATTTCCTATAGAGTGAAATACAAGTATCCTATATTTAATAGCGCAGTTGATAAAAGGACAAAGCTTATAATGCAGTGCCTTAGAGTAAAAAATGCATATCTGCTTGTGTGCCTACAGTTACCCTATAATCATGTACACATCATTTCACATAAGTAGCATGGTGGCTCAGTGGTTAGAACTGTTTCTTTGCAGCTCTGGGCTCCTCGGTTCAAATCCCAAGTACAACATCTGCAAGGAGTTTGTATGTTCTCCCCGTGTTTGTGTGGGTTTCCTCTGGGTTCTCCGGTTCCTTACCCCACTCCAAAGACATAATGATAGGGAATGTAGATTGTGATAATGTCTGTAAAGCGCTGTGGAATATGATGGCGCTATATAAGTGAGTAAAATAAATAAAAAAAAATTAAAATAAATAAATAAGCATTTTTGTGAAATGCAGCGTTGCATCGTAGATCACCAATTTACGGCTTAAAATTGCCCATAGAATTGAATGGAGACCTAAAATAATTGCATCCCTTATACAGTGAAAAAAAGCTATCCATGTTAACTCCATACTAATCTGTATTCACTGTGTTTTTGGACCACGTATAAGAATGTTTGCAGAAGGTAACAACTGGATCCAAAGCAGATCTAATACAGACTAATGTACTAACTGATATCCATCTAATATGAAAAAACAGTTGTACCACGGACATGCTCATAGAACATGCTGTTATGATAGTTAAGCAACTTGAGAAAAAAGTTACACACTAAAAACTGCCACTGACCCTGACGGTTCCTGTACAGACTAGAGATCCTGACCCTGCAATTCCTAGAGGTTCCTGCATGATCTGAGATAGCACTAGCCACAAACTAGACGATAGCAACTCGGACCTACACTGCCTGAAAGGCCGGTCGAACGCTTCACGTACCTCCTAAAGAACCAAAGGGAAGAGTAGAGTGCAAATTACCTACAGTAAGGAGAGTGTGCTAAAAAGAAAAGATCCCAGAGTGAGTAAAACAAACCAAGAAATACAAAGGGATTAAATACGTACTATTAGAGAATAAGCCGCCTACTTCCCTAGGAACGAGAAGATAGGTGCAGAGTAAAGAAAATAAATAGCAAAAAGATAAACCCTAGCTGATCTTTCATTGTTTGACTTAAACTACAGCAGTATGGTAGAACATCAAAAAGAGACTATCACCAGCAGGAAATACCAGCAGGGAAAAAGTATATAAAGCCGCATCTAAAAGGTGATAGTGCAGACAAATAAGTAAATGAAAACACCTAAAAAGACTGCAGCAAGGATAACAGAAACTAAGCACCCGGAGAAAAGGTATATCTGCTGTGGCTCGGCAGACAGAGCGGCTGACCACAAAGCACAGGCTCAAGGGTTCAAACTCAGACGCATGACACATGTCTGTTCCACAACTACATCTTCGGGACCCAATACAGACATTTTTTTTAAGAAGTTCTTATCTGATTGACATTTTTACCTCTGGCAAATAAATAAATCTATTAAAACTGAGCAGTTAATTCTCAAAATATCATATTGCTTTCATTAAGTTCAACAAGTAGCTACTTTGTACGACAATCCTAATTTATTATAAAATCAGTGACATCAGAGCGAACTTTTAACCAGCGCTCCGAGTGGAAAAAGTTAAGAATTGTGTTGGCATGACATTACAAAACAAAAAAAAAGATAGAAACCTTTCGAAATCCCGCTCTGATAGTTTCTTCCTATGTACTGTAAGGCTGCGCTGATTTCTTATCCAAAACTGAATGAAGCCCTTAAAAACAGAAGGCCAAAATGTTGTCATCAACTCTTCATTAAGGCATTAGAACCAAAATATTATTTGGGCAAGTGTCCATAGTTTATCTTGTTTTCTAATGCTGTTCTCAGCTCCTACAGTGAATTAGCTATTACAGCAAAGACGGACATTGGAAGACGTGTTAACAAACCGAAGCGTGAACGCATGGTTCAAATTTCCTAGGAGCGAAACTGGAGGAGGGGGTAAAACAAAAAACCAAAACTAAAAAAATGAAAGAAGAAAAGTATCATAGGAAAATGTCATTTTGAATGGGTATTTGCATCCAAACACCACGATAGATGTAAACCAGGTGGCCATCCCGTATTTTTATTGCACACGGTCCAATAAGTCTTTTACAGCGGAGGAAAACTGTTCTCAGCGGCGGTTAGATGTTTGGTTCCATTTCTATCTATTGCCTGTCACATAGGATTAAAAAAAAATAAAAAAATAGTATCACAAGCCGTTCCCAACTAAGCATCCCTTATTTGTACCACGTTTTAATATCCGAATTACATATATAAAAGGCTAATTCTGTTTTTCCTTTGTTGCAAATTGCTTGCACAGCTTAATATTCGATATTCAAGCAGACCACAATAAAACAGTTTCATGTGTTCTCGAACATGAGGTCTACAGCGACGGCTTTAATACAAGAGGTTTCTGCTGGTGGGGCGCACATATTATTCAACATGGAAACCCTTCTGCTGTCAGTTCCCTTCACACAAAACCAGCATGTTGATGCTATTAAATACTTTGAAACGCGATCTTTGGAACATACGATTTTTGGAACGGGATCGTGGAATCAGGTTTATATTCAGTAGAAATTTTGTGGGTCGTGGTAGCTTGGTAAAGAACATGGACCGCTGCCATGGCATATGTATGCTGTGAAATACCGCAAGGAAGAAAGTATTTTCTGCTGCTTCTTAAAAAGATAGAAACTGCCATGTGTTAAGTTGAATATATATAATGTCGAAAAAGCTTATACCTATTAAACCTCACAAATAAGTTCTTCAGTTGCCTTCTTTTGTCAAGCTGCTGCAAATTCTATTATGTAATTTGCTATGTAAGAGGTGTCTCCTACCCCTTAGGCTTATGTGCATCTGACGTCTTTTTCAGGTGGATTGCGCCGGCAAGCTGCCGGAAATAGTGCAGCAAAATCACCGCAAAAAAATTGACATAATGCACATCAATGTAAAAACAACATTGCTGTGCACATGTTCCGGGTTATGTCACTTCCTTTAATCCACACATGTCAAACTCCGGCTCGTGGGCCAAATCTGGCCTGCAGTGTGGTTTTATTTGGCCCTCGGCACCAGAACTATCACCCCTATGTGGGGTCATTATACTGTATGGTGGATTATGTGGGACCCATTATTTTGTACTGTATGGAGGACAGTGGGGCACATTATTCTATATGGAGGACTATGAGGGGCCCATTATTCTGTATGGAGGACTATGTGGGGGTCATTATTCTGTATGGAGAACTATGTAGGGCCCATTATTCTGCACGGAGGACAATGTAGAGCCCATTATTCTGTATGGAGGCCTATGTGGAGCCCAATATTCTGTATGGAGGACTATGTGGGGCCCATTATTCTGTATGGAGGACTATGTAGGGCCCATTATTCTGTATGAAGGACTATGTGGAGCCCATTATTCTGTATGGAGGACTATGTGGAGCCCAATATTCTGTATGGAGGACTATGTGGGGCCCATTATTCTGTATGGAGGACTATGTGAGGCCCATTATTCTATATGGAGGAACTTTGTGGGGCCATTATACTATATACTGTTTGGCCTGCAACTTTGTCCAAGTTTTTCATTTTGGCCCTCTGTGTGTTTGAGTTTGACATCCCTGCTTTAATCGCTTCAGGGTTCGGAAACCTTGGAGCTGTTAAAAGAAGTAACAAGTTCATTCTTTAGGAGCCGCCTGCTCTCTATATTGAAAGTATATAGCGAATTACGTTGGCAAAGCCGCACTAGGAGACCAACGGTGTATTTCCGAAGCAGCTTCACCTGGGAAAACTAGGAAGCCGTGGCAGCGACTAATGGACATTTCACATACCCTTAATATTTTTTTGAGGGACGGAAACATCTGACAGGTTTTTCAAGAAGAATCCAATTCTGGAAAAGCTGCTTTTTATTTTTAGCGTTATTTTTTTTTCTAGAACTGGTTTTTGAAACATTATAAATATGTTTTTGAAGGGTTTGTGTCTCAGCCTTTTGAGTTACTCGAGGAATCCACCTCAAATAAGTGACGCCAATTCAGTGGCGAGGTTTTCAAAACTTAGTCGGAAAAAAAACGATAAGAAAAAAATCCCTGTATAAAAACCAAAGTGGGTTTTCCATTGAAATCAATAAGAAAAGTGTTAAAATTGTATTTGAAGAAGTTTTTGATGTGGCTCTCGGACTGATTCCGCTCAAAATCCTCATTGAAGAACTTTGTGCAAACATACCTTTAAAGCACAAAGAATTATGCAAAATAAGAAAAGAAGTACGGTAATACCTTGCCAATTCCTGCTGATCCTGTTCCGACTGTCCCTGCAATCCCTACAAATTCTCTGTATTTTCTGCTTTGCCACTACGGACGAGTGACCACTGCAGCCAATCATTGGGTGCAGCGTTAACCTACACATACATATATTCACTGATTAATAAACAAAGAAATAAGTACAGAGATTGGCGGGGGTCTTGGAAGCATTTAAAATGGAAATCTCCACTGGTGACCCTAGAAATATGGCTTCTACTGTCAGCAGGGAGGTTCCTTCCTGTCTTTGGTTTGCTGGCATGTTCACTACCTGAGCCAGCCCCCTTGTCTGTCTTTGAATCTACTGTGACAGAGAGAATGGGTCTGACTTAGTTAAAAAATTGAGCCAGAAAGACAACCCCCCTTTAAGCACATTAGCAACAGAGAGGCTAAAGAAGCTCTCTACTTGTGTTAAAACAGCCGTAGAAGCTAAACTTCTGGGACCACAAGAGCGGAGTCTGAAATCAGCTCATCGCTGAAGATATCAGAATTAAAGAACTAAAGTTTCTCCTTGTGGAGAGTAACAAGCCAAGCCTGGCATGTCAGAGTGAGGAGACTTATGAGGCAATCGATATTGACTTTTAGGATCGCTGCTTCCAGTAGGTGGCGCTAGAGTTCTAGTCCTCTTCCTCTCTGAAGAGACAATTTGCATATTTAATTTCCCAAAGAACCATGCATGGCATATAAGTCTCCTCACTTTGACATGCCAGGCTTGGCTTGTCACTCTCCACAAGGAGAAACGTTACCCCTTAGACCCCAGTCCAGAGCCTCTCACCTAGCCAAATCAGATCTCACACTTTGCACTGATGAGGGGGCAACACCCCGAAACACAGTGTCTGCAAATTGAAACTCTGGTTTGGCTTTTATCCTAAGTCATAGTGCAAGGCTAGTTAAAGAGTCGATACTGACTTGTAGGATTGCTGCTTCCAATAGGTGGCGCTAGAGTTCTAGTCCTCTTCCTCTCTGAAGAGACAATTTGCATATAAAATGAAAGAAAAGAACTGTTGTTTAAATAACTTTTTATGTCATCAGACAACCCTTCAAGAACATACTGCATACCACGTGTTCACATTTACCTCTATAATAAAATAGTAAGCATATAATAATAATAATAATAATAATAAAAAATAAAAAATCAGCACATAATTTTGGACATAAAAACGACATTAATCAAAAGGTGTTTACATAATAATGGTGGCTCACTCAACAAAGGGTGTGGGTTAGTGGAAAAGGGGTTTCGTTTGGAAAAATAGGGAGTGGCATCAGATGCAACACAATGACGTGAAATTGGTCTTAAACAAACCAACCAGTAGGTGGTATAAATATAAACAAGTGGCTGAAGAAAAGCCGGAAGAAAGTGTCTAAACTGAAAGCAATATTTAAAGCGTAACCATTGTTTTAATTCATATTACATAAATCAATAGCACATGTGAAAATAAGAAACTTTGTAAGAAATGTCTTTCTCTGCCTGGACAGATTATTAGTTCTCAGTTCTTGGGTAAAATCTGCATTCAGTGAAAACAGATGATTACATTACTGAGAAAGGCAATGACAGTTGGTGCTGATAAGATTCTATGTAGATGGGAGAGGAGGAGCAGGGAGGAGCTAGAGGCAGAGCTCCTCTCTTCTACATAGAATCTTATACATTTTAGATGTCAATTGAGAATTTTTACAAATAAATGATCAATCTAAGAGAAGAAAGAAGCAGATTTCTCTGATAAGATATATTATGAAGCTCCTTGTATTCAAATGTATTATTGATTTATAAAAAATAAAAATGAAAACGCCGGTTACTCTTTAAGCATTGCTGCATCTCAGGTGACTTTCCAGAATAAGCTGTGACATGTGTACATGAGGATTAACACTATTTATGGCCTTTAAATGGTTTGTATCCCGCCTGCTAT
The DNA here is from genome assembly GCF_046119375.1 of Phyllobates terribilis. Classification (NCBI taxonomy): domain Eukaryota; kingdom Metazoa; phylum Chordata; class Amphibia; order Anura; family Dendrobatidae; genus Phyllobates; species Phyllobates terribilis. The sequence continues at coordinate 84,099,992 of NW_027362764.1, forward strand.
GATGTCTCCCATACATAGCACACAGAGACATGACGGATTCTTTCTCCTTGTCTTTATGCAGCACATAAACACAATCAGCGTATCGTAAAGCAATACTGATCAGTGTAGTTGTGAATCCAGCTCTGAGTTAAGATAACACACTTACTACAAAGCAACAGCACCATCTGTGCGTGTCTCTCTGCTTCTTTCTCACACTCTGCTCCTCCAGCCCAGGAGCTGTGGTATGATCAGACCGTGTCCCTGTACGGTCAGACACAGCCATTACACAGTACACAGCAGGGGCACATTTATAAGATTATCTCAGCACAGGAACATTTTTTTTAGCACATCCAATTATGGAAATTATAATCATTTCAAGATGCATTGATTAAAATCAACTTTAAAATTAACTTTGTTCGTGGGAAAACCTTTTTAAGCTTTGGCTTGTGAGCGCAGATATCCACGCTGCTACTCTGAGGTAGCTCTTTGCAGACTTAAATTTTAACTTCATATATCATGAATACTTTTTTTTTTTCCAGCATCTAGCAAGCCAAACCTTTTTGTTAGCTTGGGCAAGTGTGCGTTACTTATTCTTCAGCGAATAATTAAAAGCATGTGCGAGCTGATATAACAGTTCATCAATACGGCGTGCCTGATTGCCTGTGGTATGGCACTATCTCTTTCCAGCTACATATGACACTTGTTAGGTATACTGGCTTCCATTTTTTCGAATGGGGCCAAATGCTTAAGTTATGTTTTCACTCTGGAAATTTTGGAAGCTACAATATTTAAAGCAGCTTATCACAACATGACACAAGCGGACAGCTTGATTTTCAATTAATCTGTCAATGTAAGAACAGTAAAAGAAAATACTGGAAGTTAATAAACTTCTGAATCTGCTCTTTTGTTCCAGACCCCAGCAGCCGCCTATCTGTAAGTCTATGTGAGATTCATGTGTCTGCGCCCTGCACCTGGCTGGGAAATATTTATGTACTGACAATTTACTGATCATCATCGGCTTTTTTACTGACGCATAGTAAATCAAAAGCTGTCCAGGATGAGAAGGCCGGTTTAGATGCTTAGAGGTGAAGGATATGTGAGCCATACCGGCAGTGGCGTAACTAGAGTCCAATGGGCCCTGGTGTAAGATTCGGACCGGGTCCATCCTCACATCCTGATAAATGTACCCTCATGCTGGCCCCATCCTAGTAAATATATTTATATACATACCCTCCATCCTGGTATACGTGTCCCTCATCCCATCCCCATCCTCGTATATATACACACACATCGTCAAAATTGTTGGTACCCCTCGTTTAATGAAAGAAAAACCCACAATGGTCACAGAAATAACTTGAATCCGACAAAAGTAATAATAAATTAAAAATCTATGAAAATGTCCAAATGAATGTCAGACATTGCTTTTCACCCCTGCTTCCACAGAATATAAAAAAAAAATAAACTCATGGAATAGGCCTGGACAGAAATGATGGTTCTTCTTAACTTAACATTTTGTTGAACAACCTTTTGAGGCAATCACTGCAATCAAACGATTCCTGTAACTGTCAATGAGACTTCTGCACCTCTCGACAGGTATTTTGGCCCACTCCTCATGAGCAAACTGCTCCAGTTGTCTCATGTTTGAAGGTTGCCTTTTCCAGACGGCATGTTTCAGCTCTTTCCAAAGATGCTCAATAGGATTTAGTTCAGGGCTCATAGAAGCCACTTCAGAATAGTCTAATGTTTCCCTCTTAGCCATTCTTGGATGTTTTTAGGTTTGTGTTTTGGGTTATTATCCTGTTGGAAGACCCATGAACTGCGACTGAGACCAAGCTTTCTGACTCTGGGCAGCACATTTCTCTCTAGAATCCCTTGATAGTCTTGAGATTTCATTGTACCCTGCACAGATTCAAGACACCCTGAGCCACATGCAGCAAAGCAGCCCCAGAACATAACAGAGCCTCCTCCATGTTTCACAGTAGGGACAGTGTTCTTTTCTTGATATGCTTCATTTTTCCGTCTGTGAACATAAAGCTGATGTGCCTTGCAAAAAACTTCCATTTCCGTCTCATCTGTCCATAGGACATTCTCCCAGAAGCTTTGTGGCTTTTCAACATGTAGTTTGGCAAATTCCAGTCTGGCTTTTTTATGATTTTTTTTCAATAATGGTGTTCTCCTTGGTTGTCTCCCATGAAGTCCACTTTGGATCAAACAACGACGGATGGTGCGATCTGACACTGATGTTCATTGAGCTTGAAGTTCACCTTTAATCTCTTTAGAAGTTATCCTGGGCTCTTCTGTTACCATTCATATTATCGGTCTCTTTGATTTGTCATCAATTTTCCTCCTGCGGCCACATCCAGGGAGGTTGGCTACAGTCCCATGGATCTTAAATTTCTGAATAATATGTGCAACTGTAGTCACAGGAACATCAAGCTGCTTGGAGATGGTCTTATAACCTTTACCTTTAACATGCTTGTCTGTAATTTTCTTTCTAATCTGCTGAGACAACTCTTTCCTATGCTTCCTCTGGTTCATGTTGAGTGTGGTACGCACCGTGTCACCAAATGGCACAGTGAGTATCTGTAGCCCTATATACAGGCCTACTGACTGATTACAAGATTGTAGACAACTTGATTAAACATGTCCCTTTTGTCACACTATTTTCAGGGGTACCATCATTTCTGTCCAGACCTATTTCGTGAGTTTAATTTTTTTTTAAATTCTGTGGAACAATGGTTGAAAAGCAATGTCTGACTTTCATTTGTTCATTTTCATTGAATTTTAATTTATTATTACTTTTGTCAGATTCAAGTTATTTCTGTGACCATTGTGGGTTTTCCATTCATTAAACGAAGGGTACCAACAATTTTGACGACGTGTGTATGTCCTCCATCCCTGGTATATATATCCCCGATCCTGGTATATATGTCCCTTATCCTAGTATATATGTCCTTTATCCTGGGTCCCATCCTGGTATATATGTTCCTTATCCTGGTATAAATGTCCCTTATCCTGGGCCCCATCCTGGTATATATGTCCCTTATCCTAGTATATATGTCCCTTATCCTGGGTCCCATCCTGGTATATATGTTCCTTATCCTGGGCCCCATCCTGGTATATATGTTCCTTATCCTGGGTCCCATCCTGGTATATATGTTCCTTATGCTGGGTCCCATCCTGGTATATATGTCCCCCATGTTGGAATATATGTCTCTTATCCTGGGTCCATTCTGGTATATATGTCCCTTATCCTGGGTCCATCTTGGTATATATGTCCCTTATCCTGGGCCCCATCCTGGTATATACGTCCCTTATCCTGGGTCCATCTTGGTATATATGTTCCTTATCCTGGGCCCCATCCTGGTATATATGTCCCTTATCCTAGTATATATGTCCCTTATCCTGGGTCCCATCCTGGTATATATGTTCCTTATCCTGGGCCCCATCCTGGTATATATGTCCCTTATCCTGGGTCCATCTTGGTATATATGTTCCTTATCCTGGGCCCCATCCTGGTATATATGTCCCTTATCCTAGTATATATGTCCCTTATCCTGGGTCCCATCCTGGTATATATGTCCCTTATCCTGGGTCCCATCCTGGTATATATGTTCCTTATCCTGGGTCCCATCCTGGTATATATGTCCCCCATGTTGGAATATATGTCTCTTATCCTGGGTCCATTCTGGTATATATGTCCCTTATCCTGGGTCCTTCTTGGTATATATGTCCCCCCATCCTGGTATATATGTATATAACCGCAGGCTTTACGCCCCTGCATACTGGGCCACCACTATCTCATACACATCAGTGTGAATTACTACATGTCAGGAGGATAATCTAGTTTTCCATATTTCTGTTATATCAGAAATCAATAAATTTCTAATATGTAAAGGGGTTGTCTAGGACATATATATCGATAACATGTCTCGAGGATTGGTCAACAACATCAGACCAGTACAGGTCCGATACTCCCAACCATCAGCTTCTTGCAGCTCCTACAGTGGCCAGATGTATGGGACACGCTGGGACTCCAAAGCGCCATACACTATGCAGTGGTCATTCTCCAGTACTGCAGCTCAGATTACATTCACTTCAGTAGGAGCTGAGCTGCAGTACCAGAGAACGGCCACTACACAGTGTATAGATGCTTCAGTACTGTACATCATCTACATCCAGTTGCAGTGGGAGTTGAAAACAGCTGATCAGTGGGGGTGCTGGACCGGATTGATCTGATATTCATCTATCTATATATACGCCCTGAACAATGAAGGCTATCCTGAACAATACTGAAAAAAAAACAAAAATGACTTAACTAAAGTCTACTCCATCAGTAGCTCATTCACTTACATTCTTTTTATCATAGTCCTGCCTACATCTCTGAACAGTAAGATTTCTATGGAAATGTTCTTCTTAGTTTCCCAAAGTTTCATCTCAACCTCCCAGATCCAAATCATTAATTTCCTATAACTTCATGTGCAGTGTGAGAGTCGCCTCCTGCACCCAGACCAAAAACAATATTGCCGAAGTGTTTCTGATATTTCCCTCCATATTGAACGTAATTACAAATGGCAAACAGAGCTCGGCAATAATTAGTTCCAGAAGCTCCTCGGCCTGTCTCGGATGACTACAAGAATATTCAGATTGATTTTTTTTTCTGTCGATATTCGTCTCGCCTCAGAGTCTTATGTTGCGTCTCTGAATCAACGTGCACATTAATCTCTCTCGCGCTTCTGTGGAACACCACGTTATGCCCAACAGAGCCCTGTTCGCATTGGAATTCGCCGCGCTGGCCATTTTGGCATTTTGAAGGCTACAATAGCCAAGTCTACTAATCTACTCCAGCCATCAATATCAGAACACCATTAAAGTCAATGGGATCCATCAATGTCAGCTTGGTTCTGGAATTCATATAGATCATTGTTATTTCAGGACAGAGGGAAGTTCTAATCACTGAACACACAATTAGAGAGGGGCAGTAAAACTCTTTTCTGTTCTACCATCTTTTCTCTACCTGTCCACTCATCAGTCCGATAGGGTCAGTTATTAGTCATTTAATTAAAAGAGTAACACTGTAAGGAGGTATTCTGGTTATTACTCTCTTCATTAAAGAGAGTTGTGACGACACAGCATTTATTCTTAATTATGCCAAATGTATTTTTCAGTAGGTCAAGAGACATAAGCCATTGTTCATATGAGCCTGAATGATGATTCTTGAATTCATGTACAGTACAGACCAAAAGTTTGGACACACCTTCTCATTTAAAGATTTTTCTGTATTTTCATGACTATGAAAATTGTACATTCACACTGAAGGCATCAAAACTATGAATTAACACATGTGGAATTATATACTTAACAAAAAAGTGTGAAACAACTGAAAATATGTCTTATATTCTAGGTACTTCAAAGTAGCCACCTTTTGCTTTGATGACTGCTTTGCACACTCTTGGCATTCTCTTGAGGAGCTTCAAGAGGTAGTCACCGGAAATGGTTTTCACTTCACAGGTGTGCCCTGTCAGGTTTAATAAGTGGGATTTCTTGCCTTATAAATGGGGTTGGGACCATCGGTTGTGTTGTGCAGAAGTCTGGTGGAAACACAGCTGATAGTCCTACTGAATAGACTGTTAGAATTTGTATTATAGCAAGAAAAAAGCAGCTAAGAAAAACGAGTGGCCATCATTATTTTAAGAAATGAAGGTCAGTCAGTCCAAAAAATTGGAAAAACTTTGAAAGTGTCCCCAAGTGCAGTTTCAAAAACCATCAAGCGCTACAAAGAAACTGGCTCACATGAGGACCGCCCCAGGAAAGGAAAACCAAGAGTCACCTCTGCTTCTGAGGATAAGTTTATCCAAGTCACCAGCCTCAGAAATCGCAGGTTAACAGCAGCTCAGATTAGAGACACTGTTGGGGATTTATTAAAAATTGAAGGCATACTGAACCAGCATGGCTACCACAACATCTTGCAGCGGCATGCTATTCCATCCGGTTTGCGTTTAGTTGGACCATCATTTATTTTTCAACAGGACAATGACCCCAAACACACCTCCAGGCTGTGTAAGGGCTATTTGACCAAGAAGGAGAGTGATGGGGTGCTACACCAGATGACCTGGCCTCCACAGTCACCAGACCTGAACCCAATCGAGATGGTTTGGGGTGAGCTGGACCGCAGAGTGAAGGCAAAAGGGCCAACAAGTGCTAAGCATCTCTGGGAACTCCTTCAAGATTGTTGGAAGAACATTTCCGGTGACTACCTCTTGAAGCTCATCAAGAGAATGCCAAGAGTGTGCAAAGCAGTCATCAAAGCAAAAGGTGGCTACTTTGAAGAACCTAGAATATAAGACATATTTTCAGTTGTTTCACACTTTTTTGTTAAGTATATAATTCCACATGTGTTAATTCATAGTTTTGATGCCTTCAGTGTGAATGTACAATTTTCATAGTCATGAAAATACAGAAAAATCTTTAAATGAGAAGGTGTGTCCAAACTTTTGGTCTGTACTGTATGTTGATCTGTTAAATGCTAGTTGACTACCTATTGTATCGGTCCATGCAGCTTGTTGTTCTGCAAACATTGAAGGACACAATATGCATGTAATTTGACCACTCAAACAATGAGGCATGACCCCCTCCCACCTCCCCGCAAACCTGTGGATAATGGCCTGAATAAGAGCTGTGGACTATAAAAGAGGAATCTGCCTCTGTTTCGACAGACTCTACAGGACAACAACCAAGGAAACTTGGCTCCAACAGGTGGAATACAGATTTGATCCACTGACTCTCGTGTCTCCACAGGAGTCTGCCAACACAAAATGACTATTCAAACCACACACAGGTGTTCGGTGCACCACTGGCATGGCCAGACAGTTTTTTGTATCTTCCCACCTATTTTTTTTTATTATCTACAGTATAGGTCAATAGTTTGGACACCATTCATCTAATGGTTTTCCTTATAGTTATTTCAATGTGCACTTTATACATTCATACTGCAAGCAGCAAAACCACAAATGGATACATGGAAACAAAGAGTAAAGAAACACGTGTGAAACATACTAGAAAATGTGTTAAATCTTAGATTCCTCATAGTACCGCCCTTATGCTTTCATAACCTCTTTACACCTTCTTGGTATTCTCTTCAGCAGCTTTATCAGTCACCGGGAATGGCTTTCCAGCAAGTTCGCCGAGGTGCTGAGCACTTGTTGGCTGCTTTTCCTTCACTTTGCATCCAACACATCTCAAACTATCCCAATTGGTTGAGGAGGCCATGTCATCCGACTCAGCCTCCATTCCTCACCTTCTTGGTCACATTGCCCATATATAGCCAGGAGCTGTGTTTGGGTCATTGTCCTGTTGTAACACAAATGATGGTCTTACTAAGTGAAAACCAGATGGGATGGCATGTTGCTGCAGATTACTGTGGTAACCATACTGGGTAAGTGTTCCTTGAATTTGGGATAAATCACCCACAGTATCACCAGCAAAGCACCCCCACACCATCATACTTCCCTCCATGCTTCATGGTGGGCACCAAACCTTTTGAAACCATCTATTCACATTTTCTGCATCTCACAAGGACATGGTGGATGGTACCATAAATCTCAAATTTTTACTCATCAGACCGCAGTATAATAGATCCACTGATCTAATGTCCAGTCATTGTGTAGCTTCGCCCAAACAAGTCTCTTCTGGTTTACCATCTTCAGAGGTGTCTTCTTTGCAGCAATTCCATCTACCATAAAAGCTGCTTCTCGCATTCTCCTCTTGAAAGCATACAGTACAGACCAAAAGCTCATCAAGAGAATGCCAAGAGTGTGCAAAGCAGTCACCAAAGCAAAAGGTGGCTACTTTGAAGAACCTAGAATATAAGACATATGTTCAGTTGTTTCACACTTTTTTGTTAAGTATATAATTCCACATGTGATTCATAGTTTTGATGCCTTCAGTGTGAATGTACAATTTTCATAGTCATGAAAATACAGAAAAATCTTTAAATGAGAAGGTGTGTCCAAACTTTTGGTCTGAGATATGTCTGCTATCTGATGTCTGAATAATTTATGAGGGCTGTTATCTGAGGTGCTGTCAAATTGCGCTTTCTGAGGCTGGTAACTCTGATGAACTTATCCTCTGCAGCAGAAGTAATTCTTTGTCTTCTTATCTTGAGGTGGTCACCATGAGAACAGGTTTCACAGTAGAAATTCATGGTTTTCATGATTGCACTGGCGGAAACCCTAAGGCTAGGTGCCCACGATGCAGAAATGCTCAGGATTTTTTCCTGAGCGTTTCTGCATCTCCCTGGCAGAAAAACACGCATGCGGATTGTACATGCATTTTCCTGCCAGGGACATGCGGAAGTGAAGCGTTCTTCACTTGCATTTCCGCATGCGGGTTGACAAGTGCTTTCCAAGCGATTTTAGCATCACTTGGAAAGTGCTTGTCACCTTGGTCACACTATATAAATCCATGCAAACGACATGGATTTATATAGTGTGACCGTAAAAGAATGGTAAAAAATAAAAAAATAAATATATACTTACCCTATGATGGCCCCCGGTGTCTTGCTTCCCTCCGTTCTCCCTTGCCGGCAGCGGTACACTGAAGGACCTGCCGACGTCAGCGTCGCGTGACCCGTCACAAGACTATGACGTCAGCGCAGGTCCTTCAGTCCATCGCGAACTGCCGGCAAGCACAGACAAGGAGACCGGGGGTCGCCAGAAGGTAAGTATATATTTATTTTTTATTTTATTCTTTTTTTTACAGTTTTCTATGGTACCCAGGTCCGGAGGAGAGTCTTCTCTCCTCTAGACCTGGGTACCATCCGCACATTGGATCACATGGAATGCGCATCTACATATACAGTGATGTGTAATCCATGCGATCTAATGCAAGTCAATGGCGGCGAAAACGCAGCACTTCCGCAAAATAATTGGTAGTGCTGCGTTTTTTTCCGCAATGAGAATCCGCAGCGGAAATCTCCGCAGCATGTGCACAGCACATGCGGATTATCATTGGGGAACGTGGCAGGCCTTCTACCATGCATTTTTTAAGCGTTTCTGCAGCGTTTTTGCCGCTGCGGAAACGCTTAAAAAACGCATTGTGGGCACACAGCCTTAATGTTCTAACAATTTTATAGACTGACTGTCCTTCATGTCTTAAAGTAATTATGGACTGTCATTTATCTTTTCTTACTTTAGTGGTTCTTGCCATATTCTGGCTTATAAAAGCTGTGCTATAGAGCTCATCACTGTGTGGAACTGTGTACCAACACTGCCTCGGCAAAACACAACTGATGGTCACAAACACTTTCTGAAGAGCGGTAATTCCACCTGATGAAGCGGTTTGTGAGAATCCCAAGGGAGTTTAAAGCTATCATCAGAGTAAAAGGGGAGTACTTTGAGGAATCTAAGGTTTAATACATATTCTGATTTGCTTCACGTGTGTCTCTGTACCCCTTGTTTTCATACGTGTTTCTTCATGATTTTGCTGCCTTCAGTCAGAGTCTACAAGGTGCACATTCCAATAAGAACAAGGAAAGCCATAGCATGAATAGGTGTGTCCAAATTTTTGTCTGGTACTATATATCCACCCTCCTCTGGACCCCATATAGCCAGAGCTGTCAATCAAGGAAGGGGGCAGAAGTGGATAGAGAAAGGGTAGGTGGGAAGGTGCACTGAACTGTTTTGCCACGTCAAGGATGCACTGAGCACCTGCGCTTGGTTAAATCAGTCATTTTGGGCTGATAGAGTCCCTTAAAATGAACAAAGATGAGTATTTGTTTGATCCAGTCAGGAAATTTTTCATAATAGTGTCAACAGAGCGGAAAACTGCTTGTTGTTCAAGAAACATTTTCTTAAAGGGGTGTGATGAACCTGTAGCCGCCATCTTGGTAATGATAAATCATATCCAGGGATGGCCACACTTCAGCAGCCCCCACCCTTGGGACCTTCTGTTAAAACGTCAACTAGATAGTTTCCCCCCATCCAGGCTCCTGTAAGATAAGAAGCCTACTTAACACTTGAATGCTAGGAGCTTCAAAGACTTCGAGAGGAAACACAGCCAGCAGGGGGGGGTGCTTCGTCTATCTGTACCTGACCATTTGTCCCATAGGACTAGTTTCTTTGTCTGTCACAAGCATGGAGGCATAAGATATAGAAACATGAATAGTACACGCATGTTGCGTGGGATGGGCCAATAAAAAAATATCACGGCGTCCCGGAGCCATTGCGCACACAAGCCTCCGCGGTAGACGTTTGTACGTGCTCTGGAAGCCAAGATATAGCGCGGAGCCATTCCTGAGGACCGTATGGTATCATAATTGATATCAAAAGGTCGGTTACGGCGGCCCGAATCCATGGGAACCCCTGGGGGTATCATGAGACCATCCCAGAAGAAGTTATTGGGTTCCATAGAATTTGGGCTTCTGATCGAAGTTAGACCTGAGGGTGGAGACTGAGCCAGCTGACCTCACCAGCAGTGGGCGGGACGGGGCAGGTAAGATAGCAGGACAGACAAGAGACAAGTCAGTCTTGACCCAAGAGTGGTGTGCTGAACATCTGAGCACCAGCTGAGGCCACCAAGGGGAGGAGCAGTTTGACCATGCGGTGGTAGGCCTCAGCCTGTAACAAAGAACCGTGCCTGCGATCGCAGAATCCTCTCCCTGCGTCACAAGAAAATCAAGAAACCGGTAACTGATATGCTGTGGTGATTCTGTGTGTTGTATTCCATTGTTGTATAGTTTAGCCTGACCTTATACCTGTGTATATTTAGTTGTATATCGTGTATCTAGTGTATTATTATAATCAATTACCTCAAGTAATTGTGGGCCTGCCTTTTATTCTGCATAACGAACGCACGTCCGTGTGAGCTCGGCTCAAGCCAAAACGCTACCCAGGGTTGGTTCCTGACCCGATATAGGCCCATTCACGGACTGGGCGTATATCTAAAATAGGGACTGGTGGCAGCATACCAACTGGGGATTGGGGAAGGCTGGTAGTGACGGTCGGAGGTTCAGATATATATATTCCTGGCGCGGCCAAGGAAGATATATATACCGCCCTCACTACAGAGGGCCCCGATACCCAGTAGGTTACAGGACAGCCTCCCTGGCGACCGCTTATCCTAGGTGCAGTTCCTTGACTGACCTGAGGCTAAGAGGGCGCTAGCGAGTTGTGCTGTGTAGTGACGGTACGGTTTAGTGACGTTGAAGGGATAACACACTACCGTGTTCCCTGCGCTGGTTGCAGCTACCTGGCACTACTTTCTCTAGGTGCAGTACCTTGACTGACCTGAGGGGTAAGGGGGCGCCAGAGAGCTGCACCCACCGGCCGGCTTTCATCACAAGGGGTTGTAAAGATTTTTTTTTTTTTATAAAGGCAGGAAATATGATGAAGTGATAAAACTCCACTCCTTGAGCAGACACATCTCCAGTGCAACTATTGCTCAAGTCCCCATTGGTCTCGGTTTACTTCTGGACAGCCACGGCAGGCACAAGGTCACCTGTGATCAGTGGCAACAACTGCTACATGCTTAGATGGAGCGTCTTCACCACTAAGGCCAGTGATTTGCAGAAAGAGTCCCGTACTTGGGTCACGTGATCAGCTACCTAGGAGTAATTGGAGATTGTAAGGGACTGGAGCAACTACAGTAGGCTAGGGGGTAGGTATTGGCTTTTTTAGGCAGTGAAGGAGATTTTTACCCCCCCCAAGACAGAGCATAACCATATCAGGGCTTGTTTTTTAATTCTCCACAATGATTACAAAATTTCAGAACGTTTTAAAATAAAAAAATGGGTTTCTGTGGCTATTTTCCGAGACTTATTTATTTTTTCGTCCATAGAGCTTTGTGAGAGCTTCTTTTTTGCATATTGATAACATTTAGGGGTACATATGATGCTTTGATTGCTTTTTAATGCTTATTCTTGGGAGGTGCAGGAACCAGAAAATGGTAATCTTTATATGGTTTGCCATATGGGTTAATACATTTTAAATTTTACATAGATGAGAGTTTTATGGCTGCGGCAATGCCAAATATATACACTGCTCAAAAAAATAAAGAGAACACTTAGACAACACAATGTAAATCCCAGTCAATCACACTGCTGTGAAATCTACCTGTCCAGTTATGAAGCAACACTGATTGTGAATCAATTTCTCCTGCTGTTGTGCAAATGGAACAGACAACTGGTAGAAATGATCGGCAATTAGCAAGATACCCCCTATAAAGGAGCGGTTCTGCAGGTGGTGACCACAGACCATTTCTCTGTTCTCATTCTTTTTGGCTGTTGTTTTGGTCATGTTTGCATTTTTTCATTGCTCTCACCCCTGGAGGTACAGTACAGTAGCATGAGGCGGTGTCTAAAGTACAAGCCACAGAAGTTGCTCAGGTAGTGCAGCTCATCCAGGCAATGTCTACAGTACAACCCAAAGAAGTTGTTCAGTTAGTGCAGCTCATCCAGGATGGCACATCAATGCGGCTGTGGCAAAAAGGGTAGCTGTGTCTGACAGCACAGTGTCCAGAGCATGGAGCAGATACCAGGAAACAGGCCAGTACATCAGGAGATGTGGAGGGCAACAACCCAGCAGCAGGACTTCTACTTCCTCCTTTGTTCAAGGAGGAACAGGAGGAGCAGTGCCAGAGCCCTCCAAAATAACATCCAACAGGCCACTAACATTCATGTGTCCGCTCAAACTGTCAGAAACAGACTCCATGTGGGTGATATGAGGGCCCGACGTCCACAAGTGGGTGCTTACAGCCCAACACCGTGCAGGGCGATTGGCACCAGAGAACACCAAGATTGGCAGATTCGACAGTGGTGCCTTGTGCTCTTCACGGATGAGAGCAGGTTCACACTGAGCACAAGTGACAGACGTGACAGAGTCTGGGGACACCATGAAGAATGTTCTGCCCCCTGAAACATCCTTCAGCATGACCAGTTTGGCAGTGGGTCAGTAATGGTGTGGGGAGGCATTTCTTTGGAGATCCGCACAGCCCTCCATGTGCTCGCCAGAGGTACCCTGATGGCCATTAGGTACCGGGATGAGATCCTCAGTCATACTGGGATGAGATCCTCAGACCCATTGTGAGAGCATATGCAGGTGCAGTGGGCCCTGGGCTCCTCCTGATGCATGACAATGCTAGGCCTCATGTGGCTGAAGTGTGTCAGCAGTTCCTCCATGATGAAGGTATTGATGCTTTGGACTGGCCTGTCCGTTCCTCAGACCTGAATCCAATCAAGCACATCAGGGAAATCAGGTCTCATTCCATCCACCAACTGTCACGGGTATGTCAAAGGTGACAGACAGTCGCCCTGCAGTGGTTTGCAGGAGATCTCCACGTTTGGCAATGCAGACAGCTGCCTAGATAGGAGGCTGTGTTTAGGACCCAGAGACTACCTCCCTTTAGTCTGGGTGTATATACAGGGTGGTCCAAAGGTAGGTGGACAGAAAATAATAACATTTGAATTAGGCTGTTGCTGTAACTGGGGAACAACTTGATTCATTAGAATTTCGAAATACTTATCTCCTATGACTGTTCCATCAAAAAATATTGGTCCTAAAACACCAAAACTTGAAATACCACCCCAAACATTGACACCAGGCTCATTTAGTTATTGCTCTAATGTTAAATGCATGTTCTCATTATACCAGTGAATACAATTATGTCTGTTAATATGGCCGGATAATTTGAAAGAAGCTTCATCACTCCACTAAAATTACTGGATTTTCTTCAATTTCGTTAAGCATAATCTCACTAAATTGCAGCCGCCTGTCTGGATCATCCTCCAATAAACCATGAATTAGACGTGGACGATAAGCTTTCCACCCAATATATTTCAGGATTCGCATGATAGAAGCTTGTGAAATACCCAATTCCAAAGAGGCTCTTCGGGTGGACTTTTTTGGACTCTGAACAAATGTTTCAGGAACAAGTTGTTTATTATCTTTTGTACAGACTGTTTTGGGTCGACCAGTTTTTGGAGCATTAAGGATTGAGCCAGTGGCATTGAATTTGTCACGAATGCGGTAAATGGTTTGTCTCTTTGGGGCTTGAGTACCAAATGTTTCAACCCAATTTGCTCTAACGGTCTCAGCATTTTGAGATTTCCAATACTCTGTTAAACTCCATTTTCTTTGATCTGTATTTAAATTATTTGCCATTATGTGTTATCTGAATTATCTGAAAAGAAAACAGATTTTGGGGAGATCTATCTGTGAAAACTAGATCTGTGAAACTAGCTCAGTTGCCCTTAGCAACCAATCAGATTCCACCTTTCATTTTCCAAAGAGTCTGTGAGGAATGAAAAGTGGAATCTGATTGGTTGCTAAGGGCAACTGAGCCAGTTTCACTTTACACCATGTTTGATAAATCTCCCCCTTCATAATCTTATTACACTTTCTGTCCACCTACTTTTGGACCACCCTGTATACCTGGTGTGTCTAGGTGGGTGTCGCCAGTTATAATCATTTCTACTTGGAACTTGGCTGAAGCAGCATCAAGTCCTCTCTGGGGTCTTGAGGCCTTGTGCCCTGTTGGAGTTCCTCTAAAGCTAAGTTGTTATTCCCCTGTGTTGTCTTCCCCTTTTGTCTTTAGAGTGCTAGCGGAGGTTGACTAGTGCTCATCTCCTTCCACCCCCAGATATAGCCTTACGCCAGGGATAGTAGGGAGAGGCACGTGATCGGCGACAGCTGCGGAGGCTGTATAGGGAAGTTAGGGGAGACAGGGTGACGCTAGTCCAAATTAGGAGGTCACCTCTTCCCCCTTTCCCTGGCGTGGCTCTCTGTGTTGCACTCACACCTGGCGTGACACCAAAGCCACGTTGCATCACAGACTGTCCAGGAGTTTACTGATGCTTTAATACAGGTCTGGGAGAAGATTCCTCAGGAGAATATCTGCCGCCTCATCAGGAGCATGCCCAGGCATTGTAGGGAGGCCATATAGGCAAAAGGAGGCCACACACAATACTGAGCATCTTTTCCTTGTCTTGAGGCATTTCCACTGAAGTTGGCTCAGCCTGTAATTTGATTTTCCACTTTGATTTTGAGTATCATTCCAAATTCAAACCCCCATGGGATATTAATTTTGATTTATATTGATCATTTTTATGTTTTATGGTTCTCAACGCATACCACTATGTAATGAATAAAGATTTGCAACTGGAATATTTAATTCAGTGATATCTAGGATGTGGTATTTTTTATTTCTTTAGTTTTGAATTTGGAAAAAGGTGGGGATTCAAACTTTCATTTAGGCCTCAAATAAATGGTACAAGTGGCATCAGTGTTTTGGATCAGTGTGTAATCCATGTCTCGCCATTTACCATTAGTGAATCATCAGTATAACAAAGTTTCTCCTATCCTTTGCAAAGTGAAATACAACACACAAATGACATCCATGTGCTGTACATGTTTTTCACGAAACCATAGACTTGTATTGCCTCTTTTTATTCGTGATACCGGAAAAAAACTGACATGTCTCCATGATGTTTGCACGGACTTGCAGACATGTGAATAATACTATATATTATAATGGGTATGTGCTGTATCCGTGAAAAAACGGATACAACACATACATCTGAATGGGGCGTTATTTTTTTATTGTATATATATGTATATCCAGTGCCTACAAGTAGTATTCAACCCCCTGCAGATTTAGCTGGTTTGATAAGATGCAAATAAGTTAGAGCCTTCAAACTGCAAACGAGAGTAGGTTTTATGAACAGAAGCATAAATCTTACAAACCAAAAAGTTATGTTGCTCAGTTGAATTTTATTAAATTTTAAACATAAAAGTGTGGGTCAATTATTATTCAACCCCTATGTTTAATATTTTGTGGAATAACCCTTGTTTGCAATTACAGCTAATAATCGTCTTTTATAAGACCTGATCAGGCCGGCACAGGTCTGTGGAGTTATCTTGGCCCACTCCTCCATGCAGATCTTCTCCAAGTTATCTAGGTTCTTTGGGTGTCTCATGTGGACTTTATTCTTGAGCTCCTTCCACAAGTTTTCAATTGGGTTAAGGTCAGGAGACTGACTAGGCCACTCCAACACCTTGACTTTTTCCCTCTTGAACCAGGCCTTGGTTTTCTTGGCTGTGTGCTTTGGGTCGTTGTCTTGTTGGAAGATGAAATTACGACCCATCTTAAGATCCTTGATGGAGGAGCGGAGGTTCTTAGCCAAAATCTCCAGGTAGGCCGTGCTATCCATCTTCCCATGGATGCGGACCAGATGGCCCGGCCCCTTGGCAGAGAAACAGCCCCACAGCATGATGCTGCCACCACCATGCTTGACTGTAGGGATGGTATTCTTGGGGTCGTATGCAGTGCCATCCAGTCTCCAAACGTCACGTGTGTGGTTGGCACCAAAGATCTCGATCTTGGTCTCATCAGACCATAGAACCTTGAACCAGTCTGTCTCAAAGTCCTCCAAGTGATCATGAGCAAACTGTAGACGAGCCTTGACATGATGCTTTGAAAGTAAAGGTACCTTACGGGCTCGTCTGGAACGGAGACCATTGCGGTGGAGTACGTTACTTATAGTATTGACTGAAACCAATGTCCCCACTGCCATGAGATCTTCCCGGAGCTCCTTCCTTGTTGTCCTTGGGTTAGCCTTGACTCTTCGGACAAGCCTGGCCTCGGCACGGGAGGACACTTTCAAAGGCTGTCCTGGCCGTGGAAGGCTAACAGTAGTTCCATAAGCCTTCCACTTACGGATGATGCTCCCAACAGTGGAGACAGGTAGGCCCAACTCCTTGGAAAGGGTTTTGTACCCCTTGCCAGCCTTGTGACCCTCCACGATATTGTCTCTGATGGCCTTGGAATGCTCCTTTGTCTTTCCCATGTTGACCATGTCTGAGTGCTGTTCACAAGTTTGGGGAGGGTCTTAAATAGTCAGAAAAGGCTGGCAAAAGAGATCTTTAATCCACACATGTGAAGCTCATTATTCTTGGTGCCTGAACTACTTCTTAATACTTTAGGGGGACCAAACAGAATTCTTGTGGTTTGAGGGGTTGAATAATAAATGACACTCTGAATTAACTTTTAACGTTTTAAAAAAAAAAAAAAAAAAAAACCAAAAACAAAATTTGCTGCAGTGCATTTCCCACTTCCAGGCTGATCTACAGTACACATGTCACAATGCCAAGTTAATTCCGCATGTGTCAACCAGCTAAATCTGCAGGGGGTTGAATACTACTTGTAGGCACTGTATATATATATATATATATATACAGCCTTCACTTGCGTGTGTTGCAGGGGGATTGGTGGGGATGGGCAGCATAACAAGCAGGAATCGGCAAAGGAACTTTCTAAATGCAGCTGTCAGTGACAAACAGCGTCATCTAAATGGTTGAACAAACTTGCTGCTGTTAGAGGAAAATGTCAGCTATACGTCGCAGCCAGCAGCCTGACACTGACATATCGGGCAAGCAAATAAATAAGACTTTATTCATATTATTTTTTTACAAGTCACACATTGACCATTACAATCCAGAGGCCTTTTGTGTAATTTATGATTGATATACAGTACAGACCAAAAGTTTGGACACACCTTCTCATTTAAAGATTTTTCTGTATTTTCATGACTATGAAAATTGTACATTCACACTGAAGGCATCAAAACTATGAATTAACACATGTGGAATTATATACTTAACAAAAAAGTGTGAAACAACTGAAAATATGTCTTATATTCTAGGTTCTTCAAAGTAGCCACCTTTTGCTTTGATGACTGCTTTGCACACTCTTGGCATTCTCTTGATGAGCTTCAAGAGGTAGTCACCGGAAATGGTTTTCCCTTCACAGGTGTGCCCTGTCGGGTTTAATAAGTGGGATTTCTTGCCTTATAAATGGGGTTGGGACCATCAGTTGTGTTGTGCAGAAGTCTGGTGGATACACAGCTGATAGTCCTACTGAATAGACTGTTAGAATTTGTATTATGGCAAGAAAAAAGCAGCTAAGTAAAGAAAAACAAGTGGCCATCATTACTTTAAGAAATGAAGGTCAGTCAGTGCAAAAAATTGGGCAAACTTTGAAAGTGTCCCCAAGTGCAGTTGCAAAAACCATCAAGCGCTACAAAGAAACTGGCTCACATGAGGACCGCCCCAGGAAAGGAAGACCAAGAGTCAACTCTGCTTCTGAGGATAAGTTTATCCAAGTCACCAGCCTCAGAAATCGCAGGTTAACAGCAGCTCAGATTAGAGACCAGGTCAATGCCACACAGAGTTCTAGCAGCAGACACATCTCTACAACAACTGTTAAGAGGAGACTTTGTGCAGCAGGCCGTCATGGTAAAATAGCTGCTAAGAAACCACTGCTAAGGACAGACAACAAGCAGAAGAGACTTATTTGGGCTAAAGAACAAAAGGAAAGGACATTAGACCAGTGGAAATCTGTGCTTTGGTCTGATGAGTCCAAATTTGAGATCTTTGGTTCCAACCACCGTGTCTTTGTGCGACGCAGAAAAGGTGAACGGATGGACTCTACATGCCTGGTTCCCACCGTGATGCATGGAGGAGGAGGTGTGATGGTGTGGGGGTGCTTTGCTGGTGATACTGTTGGGGATTTATTCAAAATTGAAGGCATATTGAACCAGTATGGCTATCACAGCATCTTGCAGTGGCATGCTATTCCATCCGGTTTGCGTTTAGTTGGACCATCATTTATTTTTCAACAGGACAATGACCCCAAACACACCTCCAGGCTGTGTAAGGGCTATT
The DNA here is from genome assembly GCF_046119375.1 of Phyllobates terribilis. NCBI lineage: Eukaryota > Metazoa > Chordata > Amphibia > Anura > Dendrobatidae > Phyllobates > Phyllobates terribilis. The sequence continues at coordinate 84,118,687 of NW_027362764.1, forward strand.
TGACCAAGAAGGAGAGTGATGGGGTGCTACGCCAGATGACCTGGCCTCCACAGTCACCAGACCTGAACCCAATCGAGATGGTTTAGGGTGAGCTGGACCGCAGAGTGAAGGCAAAAGGGCCAACAAGTGCTAAGCATCTCTGGGAACTCCTTCAAGATTGTTGGAAGACCATTTCCGGTGACTACCTCTTGAAGCTCATCAAGAGAATGCCAAGAGTGTGCAAAGCAGTCATCAAAGCAAAAGGTGGCTACTTTGAAGAACCTAGAATATAAGACATATTTTCAGTTGTTTCACACTTTTTTGTTAAGTATATAATTCCACATGTGTTAATTCATAGTTTTGATGCCTTCAGTGTGAATGTACAATTTTCATAGTCATGAAAATACAGAAAAATCTTTAAATGATAAGGTGTGTCCAAACTTTTGGTCTGTACTGTAGGTCCTAAAGAAGGTAAGATAATCATTTTATTGCCTTACAACACTGGCTAGTAAAGGGGTACCCCTGTTTATCACCTCCATGAGTGAGGAGGTTGTCAAAGGCTCTGATCACCAGTGGACAGAAAAATATTTAGAGAATCCTCAACAAAAATTTTCAGCAAGATTTTGCAATATACTTGTGCAGATTGATATGCAGTGCAGATTTGAGAGATTATATCCTTTGCACGGCAAAGGCAAAATCCTCAGCAATATCTACAACTCCTGGCAAAAATTATGGAATCACCAGGCTCGGAGGATGTTCATTCAGTTGTTTAATGTTGTTGAAAAAAAGCAGATCACAGACATGGCACAAAACTAAAGTAATTTCAAATGGCAACTTTACGGCTTTAAGAAACACTAAAAGAAATCATGATAAAAAATGTGGTACTCAGTAAGGGTAATTTTTTTCAGACCAAGCAGAGGGAAAAAATTATGGAATCATTCAATTCTGAGGAAAAAATCATGGAATCATGAAAAACAAACACACAAAAGAACACTCCAATACATCACTAGTATTTTGTTGCACAACCTTTGGCTTTAATAACAGCTTGCAGTCTCTGAGGCATGGACTTAATGAGTGACAAACAGTACTCTTCATCAATCTGGCTCCAACTTTCTCTGATTGCTGTTGCCAGATCAGCTTTGCAGGTTGGAGCCTTGTCATGGACCATTTTCTTCAACTTCCACCAAAGATTTTCAATTGGATTGAGATCTGGACTATTTGCAGGCCATGACATTGACCTTGTGTGTCTTCTTTCAAGGAATTTTTTCACAGTTTTTGCTCTATGGCAAGATGCATTATCATCTTGAAAAATGATGTCAACATCCCCAAACATCCTTTCAATTGATGGGATAAGAAAACTATCCAAAATATCAATGTAAACTTGGGCATTTATTGAAGATGTAATGAGAGCCATCTCCCCAGTGCCTTTACCTGACATGCAGCCCCATATCATCAATCACTGTGGAAATTTGCATGTTCTCTTCATACAGTCATCTTTATAAATCTCATTGGAACGGCACCAAACTAAAGTTCCAGCATCATCACCTTGCCCAATGCCGATTCGCGATTCATCTCTGAATATGACTTTCATCCAGTCATCCACAGTCCACAATTGCCTTTCCTTAGCCCATTGTAACCTTGTTTTTTTCTGTTTAGGTGTTAATGATGGCTTTTGTTTAGCTTTTCTGTATGTAATCCCATTTCCTTTAGGCGGTTTCTTACAGTTCGGCCACAGACATTGACTCCAGTTTCCTCCCATTTGTTCCTCATTTGTTTTGTTGTGCATTTCCTGTTTTGGAGACACAGTTTCCGGTCTTGACGATTTGATGTCTTCCTTGGTCTACCAGTATGTTTGCCTTTAACAACCTTCCCATGTTGTTTGTATTTGGTCCAGATTTTAGACACAGCTGACTGGGAAGAACCAACATCTTTTGCAACATTGCGTGATGATTTACCTTCTTTTAAGAGTTTGATAATCCTCTCCTTTGTTTCAATTGACATCTCTCATGCTGGAGCCATGATTCATGTCAGTCCACTTAGCCCTCCAAGGTGTGATCATTCCTTTTTAGATGCAGACTAACGAGCAGATCTAATTTGATGCAGGTGTTAGTTTTGGAAATGAAAATTTACAGGGTGATTCCATAATTTTTTCCTCAGAATTGAGTGATTCCATAATTTTTTCCCTCTGCTTGGTCTGAAAAAAATTACCCTTACTGAGTACCACATTTTTTTTCTTGATTTCTTTTAGTGCTTCTTAAAGCCATAAAGTTGCCATTTGAAATGACTTTAGTTTTGTGCCATGTCTGTGATCTGCTTTTTTTCAACAACATTAATCTACTGAATGAACATCCTTCGCGCCCGGTGATTCCATAATTTTTGCCAGGGGTTGTATTGCCTTCACGCACTAGAATAAAGCACCTAATATAAGTTTTGAAAACTCCATTACTTGAGTTGCTGCACATTTTTAGCATGGGAAATCCCCATTAGATCCACCTTATGGATAAAGCAGACAACCCTGGACAACACTGGTGCATTACAAGAAACATAGTTTATTACAAAGTATTCATTGAAATCCATGGATTTTTTTTGCATAATGCTGGACACAACTTCAATATTCTATACTTACCTTTAAAAATTTGACCAATTTCTGTATCTGCCAATACTCCGAGGGCAGATCGGTGTTACCCTCCTGACGTCGCTCCGGCTGCTCCTCGTCGTCTTCACTCTCGGTGGAACTTTCACTAAATTCTTCAGATTTTGTTCCAGGAGTTTTACTGTTAATAAAAGGAAACAAAAATAAATATCAAGAAGAAAATGTACAGTATATTATAACACGTAGCTGAAAAGACTCTGGGAAAATTATTTTCTAAATCATGCTATGGACTCTCCAAAAATATTCTGCTGGGACGATTTACGTGGAAGTAAAAGAAACGTCGTCGTGTCGTGTTGTATCAGCGCACTTGACTAGACATAAGCATTTAGGGGAGGAAAAAGTCAAGTGATTAGTCTGGTGTCAAGATAATAAGTATATTCATCATGAATGAGAGAGGCCCCCGCACGTCCTAAAAACAGAGACAGATGTAGCTGTGCAAAATGTGTCTTCTACGAGTTCTTCACATGAATTTTAGGACAGATGACTTACTAAAGCATCATAGGCATTATGTTTTATTATTCTAAAGGGTGATCATGGCTAAAAAATGCCAGGACAGGGCAGAAATATCAAAAATGTGTTCCAGATTTGAAAAATTAGTCATTGGCGTGAATGGTTCTTGTGCCATAATATTTGTATTTCTGTACATGAGCTGTACGGTTCAGTGCACACACACTTTCTGATGGCGTACCAGTTGTGATTTGTCATGGGTGTACATGAGGAATAACACTATATCTGGCCTTTATATGACACATATACTGCATTTTCATCAGTTTTTCCCCTCTGTAAGCTCTATCACTAAGGGTTCATTCACACATCCAATTTTCCCATATGAATACTATCCGTGCTTTTCACGGATACCACTCATACCTGTGATAGTCTATGGGGTTAGTCACATGACTGTAATTTTTTGTGGACCAAGAGGTCTGGGGAAAATTGAGGAGACATATTCGATTTTAATCCAAGAATCTGATCAAAATCGGCAATACAACTCAAAGGGTCTGTGAAAAAATCGGACCTTCATCTGAGTGCGGTCTGATTTTCACGGATTGTCAGAACGGAGAAACATTCTCTTATTTTATTTTTTTTTTAGAAAAACGGATGACACTAGGACCATACATGGAAAAAAAAATCAGAAGTGTGAGTGATCTTCTTTCACTGTCTGTTGTCTCTGAGCTAGTGGGCGAAGACTAGATGCTATTGTGTCTGAGCTAGTGGGTGAAGACTAGATGATATTGTCTCTAAGATAGTGGATGAAGACTAGATGCCATTGTCTCTGAGGTACTGGGTGAAGACTAGATTCTATTGTCTCTGAGCTAGTGGGTGAAGACTAGATGCCATTGTCTCTAACCTAGTGAGTGACGACTAAATGTTATTGTCTCTCAGTTAGTAGGTGAAGACTAGATGCTATTGTCTGAGATAGTGGGTGAAAACTGTAATGCACATGCCCGGACTGACTGGCGTGTGCGTGTTTAGTGGTTCCACTGTGCCATGAACCGGAGAGTGCCTGGAGGGGCATAACTAAGTATCCGCTCGATCCGACCAAGGTCGCACGACGGCATACGACGCCAGTGCACCAGGGAGGAACCGAGCAGAGGGACCAAGGTCTACTCCAGGTCAGACTCCGGACACGGCTGTTGACCCACACCGAGGAATACAGGAACAGGCAGGTTAGGCTGGCACACCGACTGGTGGGTATAGGCAGACACGGCTGGTATGCAGACAGGTGGACGCTGGCAGGTACGGCCGGTATGCAGGCAGGAGGATGCTGATAAGCACGACTGGTATGCAGGCAAGGAGGTACTGGCAGGTTGGAGCACAGAGTGGATAGGACCCAGTACAGACTGGGGCTCAGGAACAGAACCGCAGATGCGGTGGACAAACACAGCAGAGTGAGGCCGCCCAGAGCGGCGAGCAAGAGCAGAGCAAGACGAGACCGCCTCGAGCAGTGAGCGAGAGTAGAGCAGGACGAGGCCGCCTGGAGCGGAGAGCAAGAGTGGAGCAGGACAAGACTGCCGGAGCAGTGAGCAAAGGGTCAGAGCAGAGCGAGACTGCCGGAGCAGTGAGTAAAGGGTCAGAGCAGAGCGAGACTGCCGGAGCAGTAAGCAAAGGGCCAGAGCAGAGCGAGACTGCCGGAGCAGCGAGCAAAGGGTCAGAGCAGAGCGAGACTGCCGGAGCGGTGAGCAAGGCAGAGCAGAGCGGAAACCGCAGGAGCGGTGAGCAAGGCAGAGCAGAGCGGAAAACGCAGAAGCGGTGAGCAAGGCAGAGCAGAGCAGAAACCGCAGGAGCGGTGAGCAAGGCAGAGCAGAGCGGAAACCGCAGGAGCGGTGAGCAAGGCAGAGCAGAGCGGAAACCACAGGAGCGGTGAGCAAGGCAGAGCAGAGCGGAAACCGCAAAAGCGGTGAGCGAGGCAGAGCAGAGTGGAAACCGCAGGAGCGGTGAGCGAGGCAGAGCAGAGCGGAAACCGCAGGAGCGGTGAGCGAGGCAGAGCAGAGCGGAAACCACAGGAGCGGTGAGCGAGGCAGAGCAGAGCGGAAACAGCAGGAGCGGTGAGCGAGGCAGAGCAGAGCGGAAACCGCAGGAGCGGTGAGCAAGGCAGAGCAGAGCGGAAACCGCAGGAGCGGTGAGCAAGGCAGAGCAGAGCGGAAACCGCAGGAGCGGTGAGCAAGGCAGAGCAGAGCGGAAACCGCAGGAGCGGTGAGCAAGGCAGAGCAGAGCGGAAACCACAGGAGCGGTGAGCAAGGCAGAGCAGAGCGGAAACCGCAGGAGCGGTGAGCAAGGCAGAGCAGAGCGGAAACCGCAGGAGCGGTGAGCAAGGCAGAGCAGAGCGGAAACCGCAGGAGCGGTGAGCAAGGCAGAGCAGAGCGGAAACCGCAGGAGCGGTGAGCAAGGCAGAGCAGAGCGGAAACCGCAGGAGCGGTGAGCAAGGCAGAGCAGAGCGGAAACCGCAGGAGCGGTGAGCAAGGCAGAGCAGAGCGGAAACCGCCGGAGCGGTGAGCAAGGCAGAGCAGGCAAGAACCGCCGGAGCGGTGAGCAAGGCAGAGCAGGCAAGAACCGCCGGAGCGGTGAGCAAGGCAGAGCAGGCAAGAACCGCCGGAGCGGTGAGCAAGGCGGAGCAGAGGGGTGTGTCTGCAGCAGCTACAAGAAACAGGAAGTTCGGCGGGCGTCGCCCTAAGCAGCCAGAGCAGAACAGAGCAGACCGTATGGAAGGCAGTCTGGACTGGAAATCAAGTGCGCGCTCTTGCACAGTGGGAGATGGACCACTATGCAAGGACGCCGCCAGGTATGTTACAAAAACTAGATGCTATTGTCTCTGAGCTAATGGGTGAAGACTAGATGTCATTGCCTCTGAGCAAGTGGGTGAAGACTAGATGCCATTATCTCTGAGCTAGTGGGTGAAGACTTAATGCTATTGTCTTTGAGCTAGTGAGTGACGACCAGATGCTATATTCTCTGAGCTAATGGGTGAAGACTAGATGCTATTGTCTCTGAGCTAGTAAGTGAAGACTATATGCCATAGTCTTTGAGCTAATAGGTAAAGGCTAGATGCTATTGTCACTGAGGTAGTGGGTGAAGACTAGATGCTATAGTCTCTGAGCTAGTGGATGAAGACTAGATGCTATGATGTCTTACAGACACATGCCCAAAAAATGCAATACAAAGTAATCAAAATATATGTATTCCAAAACAACAGTTTCAAAGAATAAGCCCTCACTCACACAGTTCCATTGATAGTAAAAGTTGTGGGTCTCAGAAAATGGCGACGCAAACCAAATTTGCTTTATAATACTCAGCCACTAAAATAGTTCAAAAAAACATTTATGGTTTCATACCACAATAATAGTACTGACTTGGTCATTTTTACAGCATAATGAACAGAGTAAAGAGAAACACAAAAAAAACAAAAGGTGGAATTGCATTTTTTTCACCGTTTCATCACAGTTGGACTTTTTTCCCCACTTTCCAGTATAATATATGGTAAAAGAATGGTGTTGTTCAAAACTACAACTTGTTCCACAAAAAAACAAGCCCTCATATGTCGACGGAACAATAAACAAGTTTTGACTCTTGGAAAAAGAAGAGAAAAGAAACAAAAGTGCAAAAATAAAAATGAAAGATTAAAACAGCTGACCGGAGCGTGTGCCTATAGCTGGACACCCACCGACCTAATATTCATGGCTAAGGAGTCAATTATTAACGGCTGAGTAGCTCCATTAATTATAGGGCTGAATTTAGAGACACATTATGGATCCAGTGGGTGTTTGAATATTATTTTATTACTCAATTTGAGAAAATAAGGAACAGATGACCTCATTATTGCTTGTAAGACACCCAACAATGTATTATAGATGCTAACAAGTAACATAATGGTTGAAAAATATAGTCTTTGAAATAAAGCAAAAATGTTTTTAAAGTCTTTTTTTTTCCGAAGTAAATGAAGTAACTAATAAAAATTCAGCTTTTGTAAGGATTCAGTTTCCATAAACAATTATTTCCATCGTTGGATTTTCACATCTGAGAGAAATCTCTGAGCTTTTAAAGGTGAAATTAGATAGAAAAATAATTACCCGAATACCTAGTGTGGGAGGTGTATCATCTCGGATAGGACATCTGTTTAGTATTACCTCGCGTACAAGAGTGAATCTTTGTTCGAAAATAAAAGAAAAAATAAGCTTCAGTTTTCTCCTTTTCTATCTTTTCCATCTTAAAAAATTCCAAATTTACATTAGAGGGAATGAGAAGTCCGCTTGTAGGAATTAAACAAAAATCGCTGGCTGCCGCTCATTATCTGTACAATTTATTAACATCTGCTTCTGCTTGACATCAATCAAAGATAATCTTTCAGCAATGATCATACAATTCTTTTTGTCTGGTCCTGAGCGCGAGACGTATTACAGTTCATCAGGACAAGTGAAGTCGATCTCGATGTCCAACGCCTATGAAATATCACATCCAGATGGTCAATTCTCATTTATTGGGAAACTGAATGTTTTCTTTAAAGGGTAAATAAATTTATTTGCCTTATTTTATTACCGATATCACCCAAAAACAGAAGAAAAAAAGAGAGAATATAACAGTGAAATAAAAATGGAGCCCCATGTATCACAAAAGAAATAGACAAAAATGACTTGAACATCTGAACAAGAACAATTTGTATGGCTCTTAAAACTGCATGTACGGAAAAAAAATGTACCTTTACACAAATGGGGTTAAATGGTCTGATCTTGGTAACTGTGGTTATAATTTATATTTTGTAAATCAATAGTATACATAAAAAGCAGCAACTTTGTATTATATCGTATCAAAGAAATCTGCTTCTTCTGGACTAATCTGTAACTCTCAATTCATGGGTAAAATCCTGTATTCAAGGAAGACATATATTCCCATTACGGAGATAGGAGATGACAGTTGGTGCTTATAAAATTTTATGGAGAGAGGAAGTGACACAAGTGTGTCAGATGTGACAGACAGTCGCTCTGCAGTTGGCTGCAGAAGGTATCTTAGTTTGGCATTGCAGATTTCTTCTTAAATCCTTCTGACTTTAGAACCCAGTGGCTACCTCCCTCCTGCTCTGATTGACACCATGGCCTGTGTGTTTAAATAGTTTCACTTTGCAGCAGGGAGGGGCCGGTGATATTTACATGTTCCCTTGAGAAGGCTGGGAGTTGCAGTGTGTACTTCCTCTCTGGTGCTTTGGAGGACGTTGGTGCAATCTCTCTGAAGTCTGCTCAAGCTAAGTTTTTCCCCCATATTTGTCTCCCTTCTTGTCTTTAGTATAGTGGGGACTGACCAGTGCTCATCCCCCCCCCCCCCCCCGTGCCAATTTAGGGACTAGCAGCTAGGGTTTTACAGGGCCTAGGTTAGGTTTCCTGTTCGGCGATTGGTGAGGAACCAATATAGGGATGGTAGGGGAGACAGGGTGATATCAGATCAGCCTAGGGGTCTCCATTCCCTTTCCTTAGTGTCTGGGCTTCCTTCCCCTCATCTCTTTGTGTTGAACTTTGTCTTTGTCTACACAGTAAGTGACAGGAAGACACAGATATTCTACTGCAAGTTCTCCTGAAACAACAGTTATAGTTCTCCATAGAACTTCATGAGCACCAACTGTCATCTCCTATCTTAGTGATGGAAAAATCTGTTTTCACTGAAGACAGATTTTAGCCGTGAATTGAGAATTTTGAGAGTGAATGAACTTTTGACTTTTAGGCTCCATATCTCACCATCCCCTAATGCTTCCAACGTGAGACTACCATAATTTTATAGACAATCATCTTGGCTATCTCATACATAAATTTGACTTGCAGCTATCTAGGATATGATTAGTTATGCAGAATCTTGTCATGTCACTGCATTGTTACGGTTTTGGTGGTGGAAAATTTTTTTTCTTCCTATATACAACCTGTTCTCACATTCCGTAATAGCTCAGTGTGTTATTATGTTGATTCCCAAGCGAAAGGTCACTGGATCGAATCGAGGAGCAGCCATGAAGATTTCCCCAGAAAAGAGAAACAGCATCATCCAGCTCATCGATAGCGGTCTCTCAGCCAAGAAAATTGCCAAAATGCATCATGTGAGTAACATGATAGTTGGAAGAATACGAAATAAAGTCCGTCCATCCATTCAAAAGCCAAGAGGTGGACGTCCAGGCGAAATATTGACAAGTCGGCTCATCACAAACATGGCAGTGGATGTGGCTCGTATGCTTCGTAATAGTGAGATCACAGACATCCATGCAAGCACCGTGGGACACACGTTACACAAGTCTGGAATGGTGGCCCGAAAAAAAGGTGAAGAAGCCTCGACTTCAAGTGTTGGTTCAAGTTTGCAAAAAGTATGAAAAGTGAACAACAGAAGATTGGAAAAGGGTGATTTGGAGAGATGAGATGAAAGGCAGTAGACTAGGCTCTGTTGGGTGAAAATGGGTCTGGAAGCAACAAGGGAAAAAGGGCTAACAGATCAAGAAATTGAAGGAACTGTCAAGTTCGATGGAGGAAGCCTGATGATATGGGGTTGTACTTGACCAGGATTGATGGTGGTCTCAATGCTGAGCTATATGCGAGTATCCTACAAAATGAATTACTTCATAAAGTCGAGTACTATGGGTATGAAAAGGACAACATAGTGTTCCTGCAGGACAATGACCAGAAGAATATGTTGAGATTGGCGAAGAAATGGTTCAATGGCAATGAAGTAGATGAGCTGGATTGGCCCCCACAGTCCCTAGACCTCAACCCAATTGAACACTTGTGGGTAGAGTTGAAGAAAAAGCTGTATACATACCCAAGTGAGTCGACCAGTATGCACCAACTTTGGGAACGTGTAGAAGAGACCTGGGATCAGATTTTGGTTGAGACATGCTTGAATCTGATCGAGAGCATGCCCAGAAGGATCCAGGCAGTGTTGAAAGCAAAAGATGGATTGACAAAATAGTAAAAATTTAAATTTAGATTTTTAGGAGCAAAATAGTACCAATGCAGTGACATGACAAGAATCTGCATAACTAATCATATGCACAATAGTTGCAAGTCAAATTTATATATGAGATAGCCAAGATGATTGTCTATAAAATGATGATCATCTCATGTTCTAATCAGTAGTGGATGGTGAGATAGGGAGTCTGAAAGCCAAAAGTTCAAAACATTGTTATCCTTTTGCTTGACGGTGTATTACAAAGTTTCTTATTGCCACGTGTACTATAGGTTTATGAAAAAAAATTAAAAGGACAGCTACTCTTTAGGTGTTGGGAACAGACTTTTCTGGTTCATTGCTAAATGGAGCCAAGATGCCATCAGGAAAGTACAAGTGGCATTGCCATACAGGACCCTGAGGCAAGTTGAAAGCAAACAAAGAACCGTCCAGCACCAACCTGACAAAATGGAGTCCATAAAGCTTCACATAAATGTAAAAAAAAGACCCAATGACAGCTGCTGGTATTGCTTCCCCCGCATCGCTGCCATAAATGAAGCAGTGAAGAATAAGGACAGGTTCCCAAGAAAATTGCCATGGAAATCCGGAGATCCACACGATAAATCTGCGGCAATTGTGAGGACTGTTTCCCATACAATTGGCCTCCACCAATGCAAAATTTTGGGACATTTGTTCAAATTTCATCCACTTTGTCGATCTTGTCTCCCACCACAAATTTTTTTATTTGAAAATCTAGAAGGAAGATTGATGGCATTCCCATTTCATGTGGATTTACCCTTAGAGCCCCTACACACGTCCGTGTTTCCGGTACATGTGGTTTCCGGTTTCACACATACCGGAGACACATACACACGCACACCCATTATAATTTGTGGGCTGTGCACATGTCCGTTTATTTCCTGCAGCATGGATGTCAATACGTCCCGCACACATGCACATGGATAACATGAAAAGTGCTATCCATGTGTCATCCGTGTGACACGTACCGGAATAAAATGCAGAATATAAATGACAGATGTTTAGTTGTTAAAGATAAGCAAAGAGATAGATAGATAGATATGTTGATAGATAGATGTAGCTTACTGTACATTTATTAACCTAATAAATAAATAAATGAACAAAAAAAAACATTTTTTGTAACCAGCCAAGGTAAAGCAGACAGCTGCACGCTGATGTTACCTGGCTGGGAAGGTCCATGGTTATTCGGACCTTCCAAGCCTAAAAAACCAGCCCGCAGCCACTCCAGAAGTGGGGCATCACATTACATGCTCCAATTCTGGTGCTTCGCCTTCGCTCTTTCCGATTGACGTGGTGCGGTGGCAATCAAAATAATCTAACAAGTGAACAGCCCCATAGCATAACATTGGTCAGGGTGCAATCCGATGTTTGACAGATAATATGGTCGTCTGCACGAGCCCTTATATAGTACCATCAGGTCTTCTAGACAGGCATGCACTCTAATTGATAGAACTCCCCACTGAAGGACTTAATTTTATTTCTGAAAAAAATTACCCTTACTGAGTACCACATTTTTAATCTTGATTTCTTTTAGTGTTTCTTAAAGCCCTAAAGTTGCCATTTGAAATGATTTTAGTTTTGTGCCATGTCTGTGATCTGCTTTTTTTTCAACAACATTAAACAACTGAATGAACATCCTCCGAGCCCGGTGATTCCATACTTTTTGACAGGGGTTGTAGGCAAAAGTGATCTGCCATTAAAGAGCACCCGGTATATTTATGCTTAAGAAGTGAATCATAAAAATTCCTACCTTTTTAATGCAGATTGTCTTCTGAACCCCGGGGTGACAATGAAGGACCTTTTTTTACTTTCAGAGCTTAGTGGCTTTCCAGTTTTTGGCTCTTTGGATGCGTCCTTCTTGTCTGCGGACCTCCCGTCCTTGCTTGTAATTGTGGTTCTGGAAAAATAAATGAACTGTTCAGAAGCTGGCAAAAAATATAAAATAAAAAAAAGTTATTCTCATTTTCAATGAAATCTTAATGTCTTCACATTTTCCTTTCCCATGTGCAGTTACTACATTTGTAACTTGCAGTGTTTTATTGCCAGTTGGGTTGTAAATGCTTTATAGGACAATTTTGCACGGGAGGGGGGGTCAATTGTAGACAAGAACACAAACAACGGGTTCATTATAATGAAACGTCTGCAGATAAATATTGTATATTCAGGGTATGAGGGCACAATGCAAATAAAAGATCTGACCCTCGCTGCATATTGTATCAAATTTTTTATTCCAGATTTTTCTTTGGCTTCAAAATTTTAAAGGGAAGAATATATCAAACTTTTTAGGATAAAAAAATAAAGTTGGTGAGGGCACGGAGCGGCTCGCAGATGTCACAAATATTATAGCTGCACACAGGGTTCAGGGCTATGTGGCTGGGAAACAAATTATTGGATGTAATTGGCCTATTAGCAGAGTAAAAAAAAAACTGATTCTATGGCAGAAAGTGGAAAGAATCTGTGCAGGAGGTCACCGGCTTTGAAATGCTAAAGCTGAGTCTCTATCGAAATCTATAAACGTGCAGCTGCTGTGACCGGATTATGGCTCCCTTTGATGCGTAGCGGGAGCCGTCCAGGCCCATCTCTAAGTATCGGGGTCCACACCAGATTGCTTTATGTCAGACCGTTGCTGATTACTGGTGGCAATACAGGGGATCCTGCAAAAAAACATTTACCGCTCGGCATTCGTCTTATAACAATAGGAGTCAATGGCTGCAAAATTCAAGTGAGTTATGTTCAGAGCAAACATTGAATGTTTTCTCGGTTTATAGGATGAGTGTAGTGTAAGAAATAGGTGTGAACACAGCTTTAGGCCTCCTTCATACGTCCGTATAAAACACAGACGTGAAAAAATGGTACCGGTGTCATCCATGTTTTCCATCAGTGTTTCATCAGTATGCCATCAGTGTTTTCCATCAATGTGTCATAAGTGTTTTCCATCAGTGTGTCATCAGTGTTTTCCATCAGTGTGGCATCAGTGTTTTCCATCAGTGTGCCATCCGTGTTTCATCAGAGTGTCACCCATGAAAAAATGGTACCGGTGTCATCCTTGTTTTCCATCAGTGTGTCATCAGTATGCCATCAGTGTTCCATCAGTGTGCCATCAGTGTTTTCCATCAGTGTGCCATCAGTGTTTTCCATCAGTGTGTCATCAGTGTTTTCCATCAGTGTGGCATCAGTGTCTTCCATCAGTGTGTCATCAGTGTGTCATCAGTGTGCCATCAGTGTATCATTAGTGTGGAATCAGTGTTTTCCATCAGTGTGGAATCAGTGTTTTCCATCAGTGTGTCATCAGTGTTTTCCATCAGTGTGTCATCAGTGTTTTCCATCAGTGTGTCATCAGTTTTTTCCATCAGTGTGGAATCAGTGTTTTCCATCAGTGTGGAATCAGTGTTTTCCATCAGTGTGGAATCAGTGTTTTCCATCAGTGTATCATTAGTGTGGCATTAGTGTTTTCCATCAGTGTGTCATCAGTGTTTCATCAGTGTTTTCCATCAGTGTGGAATCAGTGTTTGTCATCAGTGTATCATTAGTGTGGCATTAGTGTTTTCCATCAGTGTGCCATCAGTGTGTCATCAGTGTGCCATCAGTGTGTCATCAGTGTTTTCCATCAGTGTGTCATCAGTGTTTTCCATCAGTGTGGCATCAGTGTCTTCCATCAGTGTGTCATCAGTGTGCCATTAGTGTATCATTAGTGTGGCATCAGTGTTTTCCATCAGTGTGTCATGAGTGTTTTTCATCAGTGTGTCATTAGTGTTTTCCATCAGTGTGGAATCAGTGTTTTCCATCAGTGTGCCATCAGTGTATCATTAGTGTGGCATCAGTGTTTTCCATCAGTGTGTCATCAGTGTTTTTCATCAGTGTGTCATTAGTGTTTTCCATCAGTGTGTCATCAGTGTTTTTCATCAGTGTGTCATCAGTGTTTTCCATCAGTGTGGAATCAGTGTTTTCCATCAGTGTGGAATCAGTGTTTTCCATCAGTGTATCATTAGTGTGGCATCAGTGTTTTCCATCAGTGTGTCATCAATATGCCATCAGTGTGGCATCAGTGTTTTCCATCAGTGTGTCATCAGTGTTTTCCATCAGTGTGTCATCAGTTTTTTCCATCAGTGTGGCATCAGTGTTTTCCATCAGTGTGGAATCAGTGTTTTCCATCAGTGTGGAATCAGTGTTTTCCATCAGTGTATCATTAGTGTGGCATTAGTGTTTTCCATCAGTGTGTCATCAGTGTTTCATCAGAGTGTCACCCATGAAAAAATGGTACCAGTGTCATCCATGTTTTCCATCAGTGTGTCATCAGTAAGCCATCAGTGTTTTCTATCAGTGTGCCATCAGTGTGGAATCAGTGTTTTCCATTAGTGTGGCATCATTTTTTTCCATCAGTGTGGCATCAGTGTTTTCCATCAGTGTGGAATCAGTGTTTTCCATTAGTGTGGCATCAGTGTTTTCCATCAGTGTGGAATCAGTGTTTTCCATCAGTGTGGAATCAGTGTTTTCCATCAGTGTGCCATCCGTGTTTCATCAGAGTGTCACCCATGAAAAAATGGTACCGGTGTCATCCATGTTTTCCATCAGTGTGTCATCAGTATGCCATCAGTGTTTTCCATCAGTATGTCATCAGTGTGCCATCAGTGTTTTCCATCAGTGTGCCATCAGTGTGTCATCAGTGTGTCATCAGTGTGCCATCAGTGTTTTCCATCAGTGTGGCATCAGTGTTTTCCATCAGTGTGTCATCAGTGTATCATTAGTGTTTTCCATCAGTGTGGCATCAGTGTTTTCCATCAGTGTGCCATCCGTGTTTTTTCGATATGGATAAATAACCAATGAAATTACTTCTCCTTCTCTTCTTCGGTACTTTGCAGTGTTAACTGTGTACAGCACACAGACGGTACACTGATGTCACCCGTGTGCTGTACGTGTTTTTCATAGACCCATAGACTTGTATTGGCCCTTGTCATCTGTGCTGTCAGAAAAAAACGGACATGTCTGCATGTGGCTCACTCGGACACACAGTTCATGTGAAAACGCGGACATGTGGAGATCACCATAAGTTATAATGGGTACGTGTGGTATCCGGAAACATGGACATGTGAAGGAGGCCTTAAAGATAGATAAATTATGGTATTATGAAATAATAAAAAAAAATACTGGGCAGCTCTGCATAATGAATGTACAGATCCATAGATTTACTATGGAGCCCGCAGAGCACTCATGCAGGATCTGCGCCCTGCAGAGCAATGTTTTGAGAGATTGTGGGGGGTTTCAGGACTCGGACCAAAACCGATCAGCAACACCATGCAGCTCATGTAATATATAAAAACTTTTACAAAGTGACAGTCACACTTTAAGGTAGAAAAAACAAACAAAGTTTTACAGTAGCAATAAAGTTAATGAGATTTCTAAAAATGTATTGACCTGCGGAGTATTACTTTTTTTAAAACACGCAGGGTGTGAATTCTTTCAAAACTTATCATTACAGTCTACAGTGTTACTTTTTATGTCAGACTTCTATTCGTTTTGACATTAATTGGACATTTTTCTATTAAGTATTGACTCTACTCAAAGTCCTTCAATCTAGCAAACAGAAAAGTGTGCAGTCATCAATTCATTTTTTAACTTAGCAACTATTAACCATTTCCAGTTTACTATATTACAGAATTGCAATGTATCCATATAAATTGGATGCCATAACGTGGCTCCGTATGGCATCCAATTTTTTTCTCACACCCATAGACTTGTGCGGTTCACCCATAGATGGGTGAACCGCATCCGGTTTTCGGAGGTAAATCATGCATGCTTTGATTCTATCCACATGCAGATTCAGTCAGTGGAATTAAATCATTCCTCTGCACTGCCTGATTGAATAACATTGGTCTGACTGCAAAGGCCGTCAAGCACGTCATGTTCCTCCTAAAGAACCGGAGGGCAGAGCAGAGTGCAAATTACCTACAGAAGGGAAAGTGTGCTGAAAAAATGAAAGATCCCAGAGTGAGTAAAATAAACCACAAAATAAAGGATTAAGTACGTACTGTTAGAGAATATGCCGCCTACTTCCTAAAAAGAAACAGAAGATAGGTGCAGGGTAAAGAACATAAACAGCAGAGAGATAAACCCTAGCTGGTCTTTCACTGACTAGCTTAAACTACAGAAGTATTGATGGACATCTAAATGAGAATTTCACCAGCAGGAAATACCAGCAGGGGGAAAGTATATAAAGCTGCACACAAAAGGTGATAGGGCATACAAATGAAAACACCAGTTAGTCTAAAATGACTGAAGCAAGGATAACAGAAACTAAACACCCAGTCAAGGTTTATCTGCTGTGGCTCGGCGGACAGAGAAGAACAAAGAACAGGCTAAAGCGTTCAACCCCAGACGCATGACACCATGATGTCTGGAATGGACTGGCTGTGGGTCTACTGACACAGGCATATATGGAGCTGTTGTGGCCAGTAGACCCAATGCGAGCGTTCCAGTCTGTACCCAGATCATGAATGTAGGACATGTTAAACCAGCCGTATTCACTAAGTCTACAGGTCTTGTGATTACAGAAATCATTTCCACATGGCACATCATTTGCAAGGCGATTCTCTTACCGTCCCTACATACCAAGGTGGCTGTACAGAAGTAAGCTAAAATGTGCACAATTATCTGGCAATGAAACATCTAACTACAGCCGCACGTTATGCTACACTCCAGCCCTTCCTAATTTCTCATCTTTATTAGATTAGTGAATTATAATGTCCACGTAAATCAGGACAGAATTTAATAACATTTTATGTCTGTCATCTTCTACGACTAGTATGTACGAAGGCTCGCAATCTCCGAATTTCCTGAGGTTTCCAGAGAATTTTTTCCATCTCCAAAAAAATCACTGCCGCTAACTAAAATAATTTGGCCCTTTGTGTGTGTATCTGGCTAATTTAAAACGTCCATAAAAGACGGGAATTGCAAGGTATTAGGACTAAAAAGACAACATACTCCTGGTGACCATTAAGGGTTAGGTTCTTCCATTTCAGAGACGGCTCTAATTTGGCCTTGTTAGTCTTGCTTTTTACAAGTGGATTCCTTGTCTTCTCCTGTGCTTTCTTTTCTGGATACTCATTAGACCAATGGTTTTGGCTTGGTTCCTCCACTTCAATTACATCCACATGTTGGACGGTTTGAGCCACTGGTTGGTCTTCAAAATATATAAAATCCTATGAATAGACAATACAAGTGTATGAATCATGTGCTCATTCTGAATGAAGAAAATCAGTATGATGGGAAAAGATAGTGATAGACAGAGGCAAAGCACAATGTAACAGCTATATATAGGGTGCACAGAGAAAATCATGCTCCAAATGGATTTAACTATGTTTATGATATTAGTTTTCATAGGCTGGGGAGACATGGCGACTTTGGACAGACTGCGCAGCCAAAGATCGCTATGTGCCACTGCTACATTGCAACATAATGGGGTCTCATTGCAATCTCTATGGTACTGGGACACAACAAGCAAGTCGTAAAAAAGATTTTTGCGCCTTATTGTCACGATTGTGGTACTCGAGAGGTCGCAATGAGACCACATTATGTTGCAATGTGGCACACATTGTGATCTTTGGCTGCGCAGTCTTTCCAAAGTCGCCATTCATCTATATTGAGCTGCGATGTATCAGCCGCATATAGTGATCATTCGCCGCACGATCTGTGTTGCAGCCAAAGTTGCCATGTTGCCCCTGCTTTCAAATCCTAGCTTTAGCATAATTACTTCTGATCCAAAATATTGTTTAAATCAAGGGTCCCTACCAGGTCATTACAAGTGGATTTCTACCATGACTCCTGATGCACAATACAAAGTTATATTGTGGTACCATGTTAGCCAGAAAAATCTATGTAAATACTTTTATGCCCAAAAATGGAAAAAGTATTCTCGGAGTGATACCTTTAGTGGCTAACCAGAAAAAAAATATATATGCAAGCTTTCCGAGCACAGAGACTCCTTATTCAGGCATGATTACAAAATCATTTGTAAGTTATAATCCGTGTGGAAAATCCACACATACCCTATGTATAACATATAGGGTATAACACGTGTGTAAACATACCCTAAGGCTAGGCTAGCATGTTGCATATACAGTGGGAATTTTACATGTTTAAACACGCAGCATGTTACATTACCAGAAATATGTGTGAGTTTTAATTTAATCTCATCCATATGTTGCGGAATCCGCAAGGAAATTGTTTGGTGTTGCATTTTTTTAACCCTACAGAAAGCCAATTCTTTATGAAGAATCAGAGTAGAAATTACCTTTTGCAATGAAAAGCTATAAATCTGGACCAGATGTGCAACAAAATCTGCAGTCAAATCTGCATGCAACAGGCACAGATTCTGCTGCAAATTCTGCTGCAGAAAATCTGCAGATATGCTGTGAAACAATCTGCGTCTCAGACCGGAGTAAGATTTCTGGTGTAAGTAACATCACAGCTTGCAATTTATGTCAGAATTCTGGCAAAATTGCTTTGATAAATTTGGGTCATAGACCTGATAATAGTCAGTGGAACAATTCAGATACACAGTTTTCCATAGACATCACATGTCCATATAGAAAAAAAGCAAAAACGCACCATTGAACTCCATGCGGCAGAAAAGAATTGGATGGTGGAAGTTATGTCACGTTCCCGTGCAAATACCACTTTTGCAAAGTTTTGCAACTTTTTGATACCGGAGTATGAAACTGGAGTAGAGGGAAAAATAAATTCCCTCTAAAAACATTGATGTGTCCCTTGACTTTAGGAATAAGACCCGTCCAGCTGATTTGAACGTCAAGATACCTAATAATAAGAGAACATGATATTAGGACTACAGGTTACCTGCTTAGTGATGTTTTCTGCAAATTTTGGTGACTTGTCCTTCAGTAATGTCATGAGATCCTTATAAACTTCACTTTGCCGGTCATAGTTAATTTCATCCTTATCCTTCATTTTCCCCTGCAGAAAGTATTAGTGTAGATGAGTGAAAACTTAAAAAACTAAGATAAAGGGTCAAAAACATAGAAATCTTCTTACCGAGTTTATAAAGGCACCCGATGTGCTGTACGTCACACAGAAAGGCTGAATATCATGGGGTGTGATCATCAAATAGCAGATTTCCCCATGAACCTGCCTCCAAGGTGGAGATCGGCAACCATTGGAAAATTCATAATCTATAAAGAAATTAAAAAAAAAAAAGTTTATTATAGAGATTTGTATTGTATGCAGCCCCGAATCTGGGAATTGTCAGTAGAGCCAACCAAAGTGTGCCAATAAGTACGGAAAATATGCTCTGATTTTAGATACAGAAATGCGTGGGATTTTAGGTAAGAGATCCAAGCATAAAATCTGCCCCAAACACACCATAGGCTAAGTTCATGGTGAATATGGGGAAGATTTTTCAGATCTTCAGCAAAATTCAAGTTTGTTATATGTGAAATTTGCAGCGGCATTTTTGAGTATTTGGCGCAGATTTCAGCCTTTCCATTGAAAAGGGTGAAATCCACCAATAATTGATCTGCAGTGGATTAGTAAATCCATTCTGCGAGACAAAATAAGCGCTGGAAATATCCGCAAAGTATAGATGAGATTTGATGAAATGTCATCTACTTAGCTGGTGCGGTTTTACGTTGTAGATTTCCTGCGTGCAAATTCAGGTTGAAAGTTCACAGGATCGCGTGGATTTAACCTAAAAATCTGCAGCAAAGTGTATATGGCATAAGTAAAATATCACCAATTTGCTGCATGCAAGAGGCAAAATATCCAGATTTTTGCCCCAGATCATAGCTCTTATCTTACAAGTGCATTTCACGAAACACAAGATGTGATCGTTTGTGTGCAGACATCGGGCTCCAGGATTGTGTTACATTTGTTGATAGACTTTTTTCATTTTTTTGGTCTTTTTGACAAATCTACTATTGTTCAAGTAAAGTGGAGCTAAAAAGAATTTGATCTATACGATACAAACCAATGAATCTATTTATATAGGCGCTCGCAGAGAACTTTTGGTATAAAGTCAAATAAAATATATTAATACAAAGTGATAAAAACAGCGCAGAATACCGACCTGAAGTGTATTCGATTGATTTCAGCACAGATTTTTCTTCATCTTTGCAGAAACGTCTGATTAGATTAAACTCATTCTTCACTGCGGTGGGAGAAACACGGACTTCTCTGAAATTAGAAACATAAAGAGACTATTACCTTGACCCGGAACATCTGTCTTTGCTGTAAATGGATGGCCTCGTGTGTTTTAGTAATAGTGTCTGAAATAAAAAATCATGGCTGAGTCACACGAGGTAACGTTCCCTCATCAGCGACTGTGATCTGCTGCGTGCATTTGCTTCTTCCACTTACATAAAAAACATGATACGATAAACCTGTAGTTATAGAGCAATGAATAAATGATCGGATATTATGGATTATTGTCAGACAGATATACAGTACAGACCAAAAGTTTGGACACACCTTCTCATTTAAAGATTTTTCTGTATTTTCATGACTATGAAAATTGTACATTCACACTGAAGGCATCAAAACTATGAATTAACACGTGGAATTATATACTTAACAAAAAAGTGTGAAACAACTGAAAATATGTCTTATATTCTAGGTTCTTCAAAGTAGCCACCTTTTGCTTTGATGACTGCTTTGCACACTCTTGGCATTCTCTTGATGAGCTTCATGAGGTAGTCACCGGAAATGATTTTCACTTCACAGGTGTGCCCTGTAAGGTTTAATAAGTGGGATTTCTTGCCTTATAAATGGGGTTAGGACCATCAGTTGTGTTGTGCAGAAGTCTGGTGGATACACAGCTGATAGTCCTACTGAGTAGAATGTTAGAATTTGCATTATGGCAAGAAAAAAGCAGCTAAGTAAAGAAAAACGAGTGGCCATCATTACTTTAAGAAATGAAGGTCAGTCAGTCCGAAAAATTGGGCAAACTTTGAAAGTGTCCCCAAGTGCAGTTGCAAAAGCCATCAAGCGCTACAAAGAAACTGGCTCACATGAGGACCGCCCCAGGAAAGGAAGACCAAGAGTCACCTCTACTTCTGAGGATAAGTTTATCCGAGTCACCAGCCTCAGAAATCGAGGGTTAACAGCAGCTCAGATTAGAGACCAGGTCAATGACACACAGAGTTCTAGCAGCAGACACAACTCTTCAACAACTGTTAAGAGGAGACTTTGTGCAGCATGCCTTCATGGTAAAATAGCTGCTAGGAAACCACTGCTAAGGACAGGCAACAAGCAGAAGAGACTTGTTTGGGCTAAAGAACACCAGGAATGGACATTAGACCAGTGGAAATCTGTGCTTTGGTCTGATGAGTCCAAATTTGAGATCTTTGGTTCCAACCACTGTGTCTTTGTGCGACGCAGAAAAGGGGAACGGATGGACTCTACATGCCTGGTTCCCACCGTGAAGCATGGAGAAGGAGGTGTGATGGTGTGGGGGTGCATTGCTGGTCACACTGTTGAGGATTTATTCAAAATTGAAGGCATACTGAAAAAGCATGGCTACCACAGCATCTTGCCGCGGCATGCTATTCCATCCGGTTTGCGTTTAGTTGGACCATCAGTTATTTTTCAACAGGATAATGACCCCAAACACACCTCCAGGCTGTCTAAGGGCTATTTGACCAAGAAGGAGAGTGATGGGGTGCTAAGCCAGATGACCTGGCCTCCACAGTCACCAGACCTGAACCCAATCGAGATGGTTTGGGGCGAGCTGGACCGCAGAGTGAAGGCAAAAGGGCCAACAAGTGCTAAGCATCTCTGGGAACTCCTTCAAGATTGCTGGAAGACCATTTCCAGTGACTACCTCTTGAAGCTCATCAAGAAAATGCCAAGAGTGTGCAAAGCAGTCATCAAAGCAAAAGGTGGCTACTTTGAAGAACCTAGAATATAAGACATATTTTCAGTTGTTTCACACTTTTTTGTTAAGTATATAATTCCACATGTGTTAATTCATAGTTTTGATGCCTTCAGTGTGAATGTACAATTTTCATAGTCATGAAAATACAGAAAAATCTTTAAATGAGAAGGTGTGTCCAAACTTTTGGTCTGTACTGTAGACATAACCTGTGGCCTCTGGATGTCATTCTGTGCAATCCACGTCCATCTCTGGAGCCTCCCCATCTTGGAAATGCTTGAAGTCCTAAGTGCATGGAAATCCTACTCTCCAAATAATAAATGGAAGTTTTAGAAATGGAAGCCCCACGTAGCGTTATTTATGGCAAATACGATACTGCAAGATTGCAATATACCCCTTTTGTTACACACCTGTCCTGCATATCCCAGGCTCCGCTTCCTTCCCCTTGGTCCGCTATCCTCGCTTGTGCTCCACGTTGGGTTTTGCAGGTTGCCCGGCGTGGATCAATTACATCATCTCCCTAGACCAATTTAAGACCCATTGGCACAAACACCAGTGTAATGTGATTGAGACTCTAGTGTTCCTTGTTTGGTATGCACCATTATTTGTACTACTGTGTTTCAACTTGCACTCATCCCTGCTGAGTTCCACTCCATCTGTCCGTCTGCTCCTGTGTTTCCAGTTAGTCCCACTCCCCACGACTCCATGTGTGCACCAATGCCTGGGGTCAATGTATCCACCTTAACCAGAGGCTTAGCGGATCCATGTCACCTGGTGAGCCCTTACACCTTTAAATTTATTTGGTGGTTGTGCAATCGAACATCTGGGTGCCGCCCCGCCTCCACCGGTCCATCAAACACATGGAAGTGGAGTGTGTGTGTGTATATATACAGTATAGACCAAAAGTTTGGACACACCTTCTCATTTAAAGATTTTTCGGTATTTTCATGACTATGAAAATTGTACATTCACACTGAAGGCATCAAAACTATGAATTAACACATGTGGAATTATATACTTAACAAAAAAGTGTGAAACAACTGAAAATATGTCTTATATTCTAGGTTCTTCAAAGTAGCCACCTTTTGCTTTGATGACTGCTTTGCACACTCTTGGCATTCTCTTGATGAGTTTCAAGAGGTAGTCACCGGAAATGATTTTCACTTCACAGGTGTGCCCTGTAAGGTTTAATAAGTGGGATTTCTTGCCTTATAAATGGGGTTAGGACCATCAGTTGTGTTGTGCAGAAGTCTGGTGGATACACAGCTGATAGTCCTACTGAGTAGACTGTTAGAATTTGCATTATGGCAAGAAAAAAGCAGCTAAGTAAAGAAAAACGAGTGGCCATCATTACTTTAAGAAATGAAGGTCAGTCAGTCCGAAAAATTGGGCAAACTTTGAAAGTGTCCCCAAGTGCAGTTGCAAAAGCCATCAAGCGCTACAAAGAAACTGGCTCACATGAGGACCGCCCCAGGAAAGGAAGACCAAGAGTCACCTCTACTTCTGAGGATAAGTTTATCCGAGTCACCAGCCTCAGAAATCGAGGGTTAACAGCAGCTCAGATTAGAGACCAGGTCAATGACACAAAGAGTTCTAGCAGCAGACACAACTCTTCAACAACTGTTAAGAGGAGACTTTGTGCAGCATGCCTTCATGGTAAAATAGCTGCTAGGAAACCACTGCTAAGGACAGGCAACAAGCAGAAGAGACTTGTTTGGGCTTAAGAACACAAGGAATGGACATTAGACCAGTGGAAATCTGTGCTTTGGTCTGATGAGTCCAAATTTGAGATCTTTGGTTCCAACCACCGGTGTCTTTGTGCAACGCAGAAAAGGTGAACGGATGGACTCAACATGCCTGGTTCCCACCGTGAAGCATGGAGGAGGAGGTGTGATGGTGTGGGGGTGCTTTGCTGGTGACACTGTTGGGGATTTATTCAAAATTGAAGGCATACTGAACCAGCATGGCTACCACAGCATCTTGCAGCAGCATGCTATTCCATCCGGTTTGCGTTTAGTTGGACCATCATTTATTTTTCAAGAGGACAATGACCCCAAACACACCTCCAGGCTGTGTAAGGGCTATTTGACCAAGAAGGAGAGTGATGGGGTGCTACGCCAGATGACCTGGCCTCCACAGTCACCAGACCTGAACCCAATCAAGATGGTTTGGGGTGAGCTGGACGCAGAGTGAAGGCAAAAGGGTCAACAAGTGCTAAGCATCTCTGGGAACTCCTTCAAGATTGTTGGAAGACCATTTCCGGTGACTACCTCTTGAAGTTCATCAAGAGAATGCCAAGAGTGTGCACAGCAGTCATCAAAGCAAAAGATGGCTACTTTGAAGAACCTAGAATATAAGACATATTTTCAGTTGTTTCACACTTTTTTGTTAAGTATATAATTCCACATGTGTTAATTCATAGTTTTGATGCCTTCAGTGTGAATGTACAATTTTCATAGTCATGAAAATACAGAAAAATCTTTAAATGAGAAGGTGTGTCCAAACTTTTGGTCTGTACTGTATATATACACACACACACAGTATATTGTGAAAGTATTTGGCCTCCTTGAAGTTTTCTACCTTTTGCCACATTTCTGGCTTCAAACATAAAGATATAAAATTCTAATTTTTTGGGGGAAGAATCAACAACAAGTGGGACACAATCGTGAAGTGGAACGAAATTTATTGGATATTTTAAACTTTTTAACAAATTCAAAACCGAAAAGTGGGGCATGCAATATTATTCGGCCCCCTTGAGTTAATACTTTGTAGAGCCACAGTTGCTGTGATTACAGCTGCAAGTCGTTTGGGGTATGTCTCTATCAGTTTTGCACATCGAGAAGCTGAAATTTTTGCCCATTCTTCCTTGCAAAACAGCTCGAGCTCATTGAGGTTGGATTGGATGGAGGGCGTTTGTGAACAGCAGTTTTCAGCTTTTTCCACAGATTCTCGATTGGATTCAGGTCTGGACTTTGACTTGCCCATTCTAACACCTGGATACGTTTATTTTTGAACCATTCCATTGTAGATTTTGCTTTATGTTTGGGATCATTGTCTTGTTGGAAGATAAATCTCCGTCCCAGTCTCAGGTCTTTTGCAGACTCCAACAGGTTTTCTTCCAGAATGGTCCTGTATTTGACTCCGCCCATCTTCCCATCAATTTTAACCATCTTCCCTGTCCCTGCTGAAGAAAAGCAGGCCCAAACCATGATGCTGCCACCACCATGTTTGACAGTTGGGATGGTGTTTTGAGGGTGATAAGCTGTGTTGCTTTTATGCCAAATATATCGTTTTGCATTGTGGCCAAAAAGTTAGATTTTGGTTTCATCTTATACCACATGTTTGGAGTGTCTCCCAGGTGGCTTGTGGCAAACTTCAAACGAGATTTTTTATGGATATCTTTGAAAAATGGCTTTCTTCTTGCCACTCTTCCATAAAGGCCAGATTATTGCAGTGTACGACTGATTGTTGTCCTATGGACAGACTCTCTCACCTCAGCTGTAGATCTCTGCAGTTCATCCAGAGTGATCATGGGCCTTTTCGCTGCATCTCTGATCAGTCTTCTCCTTGTTTGAGATGAAAGCTTAGAGGGACAGCCGGGTCTTGGTAGATTTGCAGTGGTCTGATACTCCTTCCATTTCAATATGATCGCTTGCACAGTGCTCCTTGAGATGTTTAAAACTTGGGAAATCTTTTTGTATTCAAATCAGGCTGTAAACTTCGCCACAACAGTATCTCGGACCTGCCTGGTGTGTTCCTTGGTCTTCATGATGCTCTCTGCACTTGAAACAAAACCCTGAGACTATCACAGAGCAGGTGCATTTATAAGGAGACTTGATTACACACAGGTGGATTCTATTTATCATTACCAGTCATTTAGGACAACATTGGATCATTCAGAGATCCGCACTGAACTTCTGGAGTGAGTTTGCTGCACTGAAAGTAAAGGGGCCGAATAATATCGCATGCCCCACTTTTCAGTTTTGAATTTGTTAAAAAAGTTTAAAATATCCAATAAATTTCGTTCCACTTCACAATTGGGTCCCACTTGTTGTTGACTCTTCCCCAAAAAATTAGAATTTTATATCTTTATGTTTGAAGCCAGAAATGTGGCAAAAGGTAGAAAAGCTCAAGGGGTCAAATGCCTTCACAAGGCAATATATATATGTATATATAAACAGTACAGACCAAAAGTTTGAACACACCTTCTCATTTAAAGATTTTTCTGTCTTTTCATGACTATGAAAATTGCACATTCACACTGAAGGCATCAAAACTATGAATTAACACATGTGGAATTATATACTTAACAAAAAAGTGTGAAACAACTGAAAATATGTCTTATATTCTAGGTTCTTCAAAGTAGCCACCTTTTGCTTTGATGACTGCTTTGCACACTCTTGGCATTCTCTTGATGAGCTTCAAGAGGTAGTCACCGGAAATGGTCTTCCAACAATCTTGAAGGAGTTCCCAGAGATGCTTAGCACTTGTTGGCCCTTTTTCCTTCACTCTGCGGTCCAGCTCACCCCAAACCATCTCGATTGGGTTCAGGTCTGGTGACTGTGGAGGCCAGGTCATCTGGCGTAGCACCCCATCACTCTCTTTCTTGGTCAAATAGCCCTTACACAGCCTGGAGGTGTGTTTGGGGTCATTGTCCTGTTGAAAAATAAATGATGGTCCAACTAAACGCAAACCGGATGAAATAGCATGCTGCTGCAAGATGCTGTGGTAGCCATGCTGGTTCAGTATGCCTTCAATTTTGAATAAATCCCCAACAGTGTCACCTGCAAAGCACCCCCACACCATCACACCTCCTCCTTCATGCTTCACGGTGGAAACCAGGCATGTAGAGTCTATCCGTTCACGTTTTCTGCGTCGCACAAAGACACGGTGGTTGGAACAAAAGATCTCAAATTTGGACTCATCAGACCAAAGCATAGATTTGCACTGGTCTAATGTTCATTCCTTGTGTTATTTAGCCCAATCAAGTCTCTTCTGCTTGTTGCCTGTCCTTAGCAGTGGTTTCCTAGCAGCTATTTTACCATGAAAGCCTGCTGCACAAAGTCTCCTCTTAACAGTTGTTGTAGAGATGTGTCTGCTGCTAGAACTCTGTGTGGCATTGACCTGGTCTCTAATCTGAGCTGCTGTTAACCTGCGATTTCTGAGGCTGGTGACTCGGATAAACATATCCTCAGAAGCAGAGGTGACTCTTGGTCTTCCTTTCCTGGGGCGGTCCTCATGTGAGCCAGTTTCTTTGTAAAGCTTAATGGTTTTTGCAACTGCACTTGGGGACACATTCAAAGTTTTCCCAATTTTTCGCACTGACTGACCTTCATTTCTTAAAGTAATGATGGCCACTCGTTTTTCTTTACTGAGCTGCTTTTTTCTTGCCATAATACAAATTCTAACAGTCTATTCAGTAGGACTATCAGCTGTGTATCCACCAGACTTCTGCACAACACAACTGATGGTCCCAACCCCATTTATAAGGCAAGAAATCCCACTTATTAAACCTGACAGGGCACACTTGTGAAGTGAAAACCATTTCCGGTCACTACCTCTTGAAGTACATCAAGAGAATGCCATGAGTGTGCAAAGCAGTCGTCAAAGCAAAAGGTGGCTACTTTGAAGAACCTAGAATATAAGACATACAGTTATATGAAAAAGTTTGGGCACCCCTATTAATCTTAAGCTTAATGTTTTATAAAAATTGGTGTTTTTGCAACAGCTATTTCAGTTTGATATACAGTTATATGAAAAAGTTTGGGCACCCCTATTAATCTTAAGCTTAATGTTTTATAAAAATTGGTGTTTTGCAACAGCTATTTCAGTTTGATATATGTAATAACTGTTGGACACAGTAATGTTTCTGCCTTGAAATGAGGTTTATTGTACTAACAGAAAATGTGCAATCTGCATTCAATCAAAATTTGACAGGTGCATAAGTATGGGCACCCTTATCATTTTCTTATTTTAAATACTCCTACCTACTTTTTACTGATTTACTAAAGCACTTTTTTTGGTTTTGTAACCTCATTGAGCTTTGAACTTCATAGCCAGGTGTATGCAATCATGAGAAAAGCTACTTAAAGTGGCCACTTGCAAGTTGTTCTCCTGTTTGAATCTCCTCTGAAGAGTGGCATCATGGGCTCCTCAAAACAACTGTCAAATGATCTGAAAACAAAGATTATTCAACATAGTTGTTCAGGGGAAGGATACAAAAAGCTGTCTCAGAGATTTAACCTGTCAGTTTCCACTGTGAGGAACATAGTAAGGAAATGGAAGAACACAGGGACAGTTCTTGTTAAGGCCAGAAGTGGCAGGCCAAGAAAAACATCAGAAAGGCAGAGAAGAAGAATGGTGAGATCAGTCAAGGACAATCCTCAGACCACCTCCAGAGAGCTGCAGCATCAAATTGCTGCAGACTGTGTCACTGTGCATCGGTCAACTATACAACGCACTTTGCACAAGGAGAAGCTGTATGGGAGAGTGATGCGAAAGAAGCCGTTTCTGCAAGCACGCCACAAACAGAGTCGGCTGAGGTATGCAAAAGCACATTTGGAGAAGCCAATTTCTTTTTGGAAGAAGGTCCTGTGGACTGATGAAACCAAGATTGAGTTGTTTGGTCATACAAAAAGGCGTTAT
The DNA here is from genome assembly GCF_046119375.1 of Phyllobates terribilis. NCBI lineage: Eukaryota > Metazoa > Chordata > Amphibia > Anura > Dendrobatidae > Phyllobates > Phyllobates terribilis. Next base: position 84,147,285 of record NW_027362764.1, read on the forward strand.
GCATGGCGGCAAAAAAACACAGCATGAATGCCTGAGTAGATTTGGAGTGGTGTTTTGGATCATTGTCTTGCTGAAAGATCCATCCCCTGCGTAACTTCAACTTTATCACTGATTCTTGAACATTATTGTCAAGAATCTTCTGATACTGAGTGGAATCCATGCGTCCCTCAACTTTAACAAGATTCCCGGTGCCAGCATTGGCCACACAGCCCCAAAGCATGATGGAACCTCCACCAAATTTTACTGTGGGTAGCAAGTGTTTTTCTTGGAATGCTGTGTTTTTTTGCCGCCATGCATAACGCCTTTTTGTATATCCCCTGAGTTAACCCACCAGCATATGACATGCTGGCAGAAAGTCCACTGGTTTCAGTTCACACAGGCTAGCAACCTGTGCAACACATACCTCCCCTCATATACCATACCAGTGACTCTGTCACATATTCCCCCCCTCTGCCCAAAGCCGGGGGTTTGGGCACCTTCCGATATCAGACAGGGAATCCTAGAGAGGGCATCAGCGTTCCCGTGTAACTTCCCAGGCCTATGCTCTACGTGATAGTTGAAGTCCTGAAGAGCTAGGAATCATCTAGTTACCCTGGCATTTTTACCCCTCTTTTCCCTCAACCATCTCAACGGGGCATGGTCTGACACCAACTTAAACTTCTGGACTAGTAGGTAGTATCTTAGTGTATCTACGGCCCACTTTATGGCTAGACACTCTTTTTCTATTATTGCGCAGTTTTTCTCGCAGGACGAAAGCTTCCGGCTCAGATAGAGAATAGGATGTTCTTCTCCATTTATCTCTTGAGAGAGTACGGCTCCTAGACCAACCTCTGAAGCGTCTGTCTGGACCACAAACTCTTTCTTGAAGTCTGGTGCAACCAGGACCAGCTGTTTACACAGTGCTGACTTCAACAGTTGAAACGCAGTCTCTGTTTCCTCCGTCCACTTCACCATGGTTGTTCTGGTGCCTTTTAGGAGATCCGTCATTGGGGTGGCCATCATGGCAAAATTTGGGATAAACCGCCGGTAATATCCCACCATTCCCAAGAATGCTCTCACTTGCTTCTTGGAGAGCGGTTTCGGCCAGGTCTGGATTGCCTCCACTTTATTAACTTGCAGCTTTATTTCGCCTCTCCCGACGACATAGCCCAAGTACTTGGCCTCCTCTTTTCCAACGGCGCATTTTTTTGGATTTATTGTAAATCCCGCCTTCCTTAGAGCATCCAGAATGACCTGTAGTTTAGGTAGATGACTTTCCCAGTCTGGGCTAAAGACTACAACGTCGTCAAGGTAGGCTGCGGCATACTTCTTATGTGGGGCTAGGATCCGATCCATAGCCCTCTGGAAGGTGGCTGGGTCCCCTGTAGTCCGAACGGCATCCGAGTGTATTGGAAGCACCCATCAGGTGTTGAGAAAGCCGTCTTCTCCTTGGCCGTCTAGGACATGGGGATCAGCCAGTAGCCCTTCGTCAGGTCCAGAGTGGTGATGTACCTCGCCGGTCCAAGCCTCTCGATGAGTTCATCGACGCGGGGCATCGGGTATGCGTTGCACTTGAACACCTCATTCAGCCGGCAGTAATCATTACAAAACCTCCACTCTCCGTTGGGTTTTGGCAAGAGGACGATGGGGCTCGACCATCCACTCTTTGGCTCCTCTATCACACTGAGGTCTAACATCCTCTTCACCTCGGCCGAGATCACCTCCCGGCGTGTTTCAGGAATCCTGTATGGCTTCAGGTTCACCCTTATATGCGGCTCTGTTAGCACATCATGTTCTACCACCTGGGTATGCCCCGACAACTCTGAGAACAGGTCCCGATTCTGCTGGAGCAGTTCTCGACACTGTTGCTTCTGGGCTGGCGAAAGGGTCTCCGCTATCGTGACATCTTCCACCTGGCCTTCGGGAGTGGCTCCCAGGCAAGTTTACATGGTACACCTGGTGTGGCTTTCTTCGGCCAGGCTGGTGGACTCTGTAGTTCACTTCGCCGAGCTTCTCCACTACATCATATGGGCCTTGCCACTTGGGCAGAAACTTACTTTCAACGGTGGGAATAAGAACCAGGACGCGATCCCCAGGTTGGAACTGTCTCAGCTTTGCCGACCGGTTATACGCCCTTGCCTGGGCTTCCTGTGCCTGGAGGAGATGTTCCTTCAAGATGGGCATCACCTTCGCCATTCTCTCCTGTAACTGGGTGACATGTTCGATGATGCTCCAGTGGGGCGTGAACTCGGCCTCCCAGGTTTCCTTGGCGATGTCTAGGAGACCTCTTGGATGCAGTCCATACAGGAGCTCAAATGGAGAGAAGCCAGTGGAGGCTTGAGGAACTTCTCTGACAGAGAAAAGCAGAAATGGGAGCAGGTAGTCCCAGTCTCGCCCATCCTTTTCAACGACCTTACTCAGCATCATCTTTAAGGTCTTATTGAAGCGTTCCACTAAGGCGTCCGTCTGCAGATGATAAACTGAGGACCGAATCTGGGCAATCTGAAGGACTCTGCATAGCTCCTTCATCACCTTGCTCATGAAGGGGGCTCCTTGGTCTGTCAAAATCTCTTTTGGCAGACCTGTCCGAGCAAAAATATGAACTAGCTCTCGGGCCATACTTTTACTGGATGAGTTCCTTAGGGGTACCGCTTCAGAGTACCGGGTCGCATAGTCCATGACCACCAGGATGTATTGGTGGCCCTGGGCCAATTTAACTAAGGGACCCACAAGGTCCATGGCAATTCTCTCACAGGAAACCTCTATGACAGGTAGTGGAACTAAGGGACTACGGAAGTGGGAGGTGGGCGCGGTTATCTGGCAGGTGGGGCAGGACCTATAATAGTTTAAGATTTCCCGATAACATCCTGGCCAATAAAACCTCCTTATAATTCTCTCCTGGGTTTTCTCAACCCCTAGGTGTCCCCCCAGAATATGTGAGTGTGCCATGTTTAATATCCTCGGACGGTATGAACCTGGAACTAACAGCTGTTCCACTACCTCTTCACTTTTTAGTTTGGTCACCCGGTATAATAGCTCCCCCTGAACTGCAAAGTGTGGGTACCTGGTGTCCGCCCCCGGCTCTTGAGCAACACCATTACAAACAGTAACATTATCTCACGCCCCTTTCAAGGTCAAGTCCCGAACCTGAGCTGACCCAAAGTTCTCTCCAGGCACCTCTATTTCAGGGAGGTCGACCACCTCAGACACAGTCTCATCCTCGTCGCCGACAAGGACACATAGTGGGAACTCATCCACTTCCGATGTCGATCGGGGTATTTCTCTAGGGTCCTGGCTTTTTTCACGGGACTTGGTCTGGATCCCTTCCCCCACAAGTCCCAGAACAAGGGAAAATCGCGTCCCAAAATGACAGGATGTATCAGGTCCCTGACCACCCCAACCTCGTGGGGCTGGGCGCCACACTCTGTTCCGACTATCACTCTGGCCACCGGGTAGTTCTTCGCGTCCCCATGTATGCAGCGGATGCCCACAGATTTGGTAGGGATCAGCTGGTGGGGAAGGGTGGCACTGATTAAGGTTACCAGACTCCCAGAGTCCAACAGCCCCAGGACAATCACACCGTTAACAGATACGGCACACGCCTGTGGGTCCTCGCTGGGTTGACAGTCCACACTGCAGGCTGGGTAAGCATAATATGAACATCATCTGCCTAGGCTGCAGTCCATTGGCTCAGAAGACACATGACACTGGGCGGCTACGTGTCCCGGATTGCGACACTGCCAACAGATCACATCCTTAACAGTCCTTGCGGCACCTTCAGTGGAAGTGGGACGCCCCCCAGTTGTGGCTCTGAACCCCTTCCGTGGTGAACCCACCCCCTTTTGGGCACTCCAGTAGGGGGAGGTGATTATGTTGGGTTTCCCAAGGGATTTTTAAACCACTTGGTACCTCTCTACCAGGCCAACAAGGTCGTCCGCATGCTGAGGGTAGCCCTGGGCAACCCAGGTCTGCACCGGCCTGGGTAGGGAATGGATGAACCTGTCCATCACCACACGCTCAACCATCTGGGCAGGAGTGGAAGACTCTGGCTGCAGCCACTTCTGGACTAGATGTAACAAGTCGAACATCTGTGAGCGTGGAGGTTTGTCGCCAGCATACGCCCAGTGGTGGACACTTTGCTCTCTGACACACATTGTCACTCCTGAGCGTGCCAATATCTCATTTTTTAATTTGGCATACTCCTTTGCGTCTTGTAAAGTCAGATCGTAATAGGCCTTCTGCGGCTCCCCGGTCAGATATGGCGCCAGAACCTCCGCCCACTGCTCCTGAGGTAATCTTTCCCGTTACGCCACCCTTTCAAAAACAGTCAGGAACGCCTCGTCATCCCCCGGGGTCATCTTCTGTAAGGTTCTCCTTACCGTTTTCCTGACGTGTGCGTCCTCACCTGGATCTGGGGGTGGAGCGGATGTCCTGCCACAGATCTCCCCTGCTAGGAGCTCCATCTGTCATTGCTGCTGCTGGATTTGTTGTATCAGGAGTTTATTTGTCTCCTGCTGCTGCTCCCGTTGCTCTCTGTGGGTCTGCAAGTGCAGTTGATGCATGCTCTGCTGGCTTTGGACCAGGTTCTTAATGAGCTCCTCCATGCTGCCGGACTTCTCTGGCTGGCTGGCGGCCTTTACCCAGGAAATCCACTGGTCTCTGTGGCAGGCACACGTGTTCCTGGAATCTTGCACGCACTCTCGCACCAACTGTGGAAGGACGACTTGCATGGCCACTTCCGGAAGTAGACTCAGGAACCCGGGTTTTCTTTGCAGGCTTTATTAACAGCATAAAGCTCTGCACTCCAGCAAAATAAATACAGCCTTACTTGGCTAAACAACAAAACACAAGATAAACTATAGCACAGGCCATATAGGTGTGCGCGGGTCGCACACACAAGTTATATCCAGCCTTCAGCTCCCTCCTGAGGTATGGCTGTCCAGTCTGGAGACCTTGCCTCTCCAAACACAACTCAAAGAAAAAAAAACAGGACAGAACATTTAAATGATGCTCAGCCACACCCTGAGGTAGAGGTATGGGAAATGACGTCCCTCCCATCACTATGTCATTCCCCTAAAACCACGCCCTTTAAGTGAGTTAACCAACCAGCATATAACATGCTGGCAGAAAGTCCACTGGTTTCAGTTCACACAGGCTAGCAACCTGTGCGACACATACCCCCCCTCATCTACCATACCAGTGACTCTGTCACAATATGTATATATGTATATACAGTACAGACCAAAAGTTTGGACACACCTTCTCATTTAAAGATTTTTCTGTATTTTCATGACTTTGAAAATTGTACATTCACACTGAAGGCATCAAAACTATGAATTAACACATGTGGAATTATATACTTAACAAAAAAAGTGTGAAACAACTGAAAATATGTCTTATATTCTAGGTTCTTCAAAGTAGCCACCTTTTGCTTTGATGACTGCTTTGCACACTCTTGGCATCCTCTTGATGAGCTTCAAGAGGTAGTCACCGGAAATGGTTTTCACTTCACAGGTGTGCCCTATCAGGTTTAATAAGTGGGATTTCTTGCTTTATAAATGGGGTTGGGACCATCAGTTGTGTTGTGCAGAAGTCAGGTGGATACAAAGCTGATAGTCCTACTGAATAGACTGTTAGCTGCTTTTTTCTTGCCTTAATACAAATTCTAACAGTCTATATGCGTAAAAAAAAAATCGCATATTTAACGCAGTGTTTTTCCTGCCAACATTCTGGTTTTTACTCTAAATACTTTAAGTATGCACCCTTAGGCTCGGGTCACACAACAGCATTTTCTCTCATCCGAGCGAATCGGGCCGATTATGCTGATCACAGTCTGATCAAAGTGTGATCATAGTGTGGAGACGTAGGAAAAAAAAAGTCTCCACTCTGTCGCTCATCTGAGTGCAGTCCAATATTTTCCACGGACTCATTGACTTGCATGGCCGAGTGCGTTCTGCTAATCATTATTATATTATAATTGGATCCAACTAGGGCATGCTGGGATTTTTTTTTCTCGGATGTTTTGTCGGATCGCGCTGAGACCAAAAATACGGCCCTTATTCATATAGGTATTGTATAACGGTATTATTTGGACAATAAATGGTAGTTTTGTCTGAGCACTGAAATGCAGCATTGTGAGGTCAGTATATGGTAGAATATTGAATATAAATCTCTTGAAATAATCAGAAAAAAAATAAATCTAAAAGCAGTGAGCAGAGTGGGCCCTACTTCGCTTGCTATTTGTTATAAAACCGGCCGTGTGCCACGGGCAACATTTCTGTTCGAGATTACCACGTATTTACACACATAAAAATGTATTAATGGTTACAGTCATGTAGCTTGCTGACTTGAAAGAAAATAGAAAAGCGTTTTATTATTTGATTAAGTGGATATAAAGCTAAACTGCTGAAGACGGGAGGTCTATTTTCTCCCAGTGGAAAGTGATATCCTGTCCTTGGCTCCAGCCTAAGTGCAGCTCTCCGGAGCGATGCCGCAGCCAAACCAATGTGGGAATGGTGCATGGGTTACGATCCGACGCTGATAACTACCAGGGATCTGATTGCTACATCAGAGATGTCCTAATGTTCTATTACTAAGCCACGGACCACAAGATGTCCCAATAATGAAGCTGCTGCTCCAGGGCCTGTGTGGCACACACTTAGTAAGTGAACCTGGTGGTGTTGATTTAACAACTGGAAATAGATTCCTTTTTTTAGCAACTGGCAATTGACTGGACGTCAACTGACATATTTTATATCATACCCAGAAATATAAAACATATGTACACGGTTTGCATCCCACGGATGAGTTGGAAAACAATTTTTTTTTTCTTTCCACTTCCATTAAGTTTTGCCCGGTGCTATGTTTTTAAATCAATAAATGTAATGATTCTCATATCTTTCACCTTCCCCTTCATTATTTTTTTCCTAGCACATAAAAAGCAGATGTTGCTGCTCATTAAAATAAAAAATAAAAAAATATATATATATATATATAGCAAAAAGGTCTGAAATCATAGACTGGAAATATCGTAGTTTGTTAATGTTCTTACTGTGAAATTTGTTTTAAAGAGCTGTCGAGCAGCTGCATATCAAGTTGCTGGAGCAGCAGAAAGATTTTCATCTTGATTTCTGCCTCTTGATCCTCTTTCTGTCGCATTTTGTCCAAGAGGCGCAGCATAGAGGTGTGTTCTCCTTCCATGGTAGCGAAGCCTGCGCCGAGGATTCTTGATATGGGGTCTCTGTTTGCTGAAAATACAAAGCAACAAATGAACTGGGATGGGGAATTTTTTTCCCCAATGTGGAGCTTGGTGTTTTGCCACATGTTTTTTTTTTGCCTTCCTCTGGATCAACATGTTAGGCTATGGGTTGAACTAGATGGACTTAGTCTTCCTTCAACCTTAAAAAACTATGCTAATGATGAATCTCTTACCATAGTATTACTGAGGTGGGCAGATGTAAGGGTGCGCTAACCTGGCGGCTGAAAGTCCAGTCCGTACAGTAAGTGGGGTTGTTTCTGCAGCATGTGCATTCATTTGACGTAACATATACATATAAATATATAAATATCTAAATATATATATATATATATATATATAATTATACAAAACAGTCACAGAAATCAAGATAATAAATCCCGTACATGTGGACTTACTCTGAGGGGGAGGCCAAATGGAGCAAGAGCGGTGCAGCTGAAAAGAATTGCTTGTAAAATAATCATTTGATTTTGCAGATGAACAACTAAGATTTAGTTCTCACAGTGAGTCTTTGACGCTGCGTATTTTCACTGTGCAAAAAACGCAGCATTTTACACTTCCAGCAAAGTGGACGGATTTATAGAAATTTCCTATACAGTAGTGTTCAAAATAATAGCAGTCCAATATGACTAACTAGATTAATCACTGTTTTTGGTATAAATTATATTACCACATGTCAAACAATTTACCAGTTGATGCTGTAGATTTTAAGAAAACCAACAGACTCAGCATTCATGATCTGCAGGTTTTTGAGTCTGTGTATTTGAATAATTAATTGAAAGGGGGCGTGTTCAAAATAATAGCAGCGTGGGGTTCAATTAGTGAGGTCAATCATTCTGTGAAGAAACAGGAGTGAATCTCGTGGCCCTTATTTAAGGGTGAAGCCAGCACATGTTGTACATGCATTTCTCCTTGAAAGCCTGAGAAATATGGGTCGTTCGAGATATTGTTCAGAAGAACAGTGTACTTTGATTAAAAAGTTGATTGGAGAGGGTAAACTTATAAAGAAGTGCAGACAATGATAGGCTGTTCAGCTAAAATGATCTCCAATGCTTTAAAATGTTTTAAAATGGAAAGCAAAATCAGAGAGACGTTGAAGAAAACGGAAGACTACCATTCAAATGGATCAAAGAATAGCCAGAGTGGCAAAGGCTCAGCCAATGATCAGCTCCAGGATGATCAAAGACAGTCTCCAGTTACCTATGAGTACTGTGACAGTTAGAAGATGCCTGTGTGAAGCTAATGTCTTAGCAAGAAGTCCCCGCAAAGTCCCACTGTTAAAAAAAAAGACATGTACTGAGGCAAATGCAATTTACCAAAGAACACATCAACGGGCCTAAAGAGAAATGGAGAAACATTTTGTGGACTGATGAAAGTAAAATTGTTCTTTTTGGGTCCATGGGCTGCAGACAGTTCGTCAGACGACCCCCAAACTCTGCATTCAAGCCACAGTACACTCTGAAGACAGTGAAGCATGGTGGTGCAAGCATCATGATATGGGCATATTTCTCTTACTATGGTGCCGGACCTATATACCATACCAGGAATCATGGACCAGTTTTCATATATTAAAATACTTGAAGAGGTCATGTTGCCTTACGCTGAAGAGGATATGCCCTTGAAATGGGTGTGTCAAGAAGACAACGACCCTAAACACACCAGTAAACGAGAAAAATCTTGGTTCCAGTCAAACAAAATTGAGGTTATGGAGTGGCCAGCCCAATCCCGGACCTTAATCCGAAAGAACACTTGTAGGGTGACATAAAAAATGCTGTTTCTGAGGCAAAGCCAACAAATGCCAAAAAATTGTGGGATGTAGTCAAAGAATCCTGGGCTGGAATAACAGTTGACAGGTAGCAGGATTTGGTTGACTCTATGCAACATAGATGTGAAGCAGTTCTAAAAAACTGTGGGTATACAACTAAATATTAACTTAGTGATGCACAGGAATGCTAAATTTTGAACACACTGCTATTATTTTGAATACTACTGTACACTGTGCTATTTTTTTTTTATGCAGCGTAAACTGACATGCGGTGGGTGTTTGAAATCCGCAATATGTCAATTTCTCTTTCAGGTACGCTGAGTTTTAGTTGCGGATTTTCACCACAGACTGGTGAAAAATCTGCAGGTAAAAAACGCACATGCTGCAGAAACGCACTAAATGCATGTAGTCCGCACATGACTGTATCAATGAAGACTAGTCAATGGCAAATACTAGGAAATGTCAAAAATAAAGCAGATTTATTTAAAACATGAAATACCAAAAAAGAGACGAAAAACGCAGCATCAAAAAACACAATAAAAATACATGTAAAAAAATGCAAGTAACCTAAAAGGTGCAGAAATTCTAATTACTCATTCAATTACTCATCGTGGGAACATAGCCTATCTGTTACATCCATCCAATTGTAATGATTGTGCGGGTGACAAACAATAAAAAAAGGCATTTGGGGCCATACTGCAGCCGCTCCATTTGGCCTTATCCTTAGACACGCTCTAGTCTTCTCAATTTGTGGCATGTGTCCAAATTTGATTAAGGACGACAATTTCTCATGATACAAATTATATACATTATCTCGACATGCTAACAAAACACTCGACAGGATACAAAGCGCATACAAACCATTAGGTGGCCACACATAGCATAGACATCACCCAACAAAGTACCACAAAATCAATTTTTGAGGATATGTTAAACCATGAGAAAAAGTAAGTAAGGTCTCATCAGTACATGTACCCCAGAGGGTGCATGCCATATAATTAGGGATAACCACATGTTCTCATGTAATGCTTGTCCATTTTGGATATTTTTTTTAAGTCTTGGCATATTATCAAAAAACAAACTCTCGGCCACTTTCGTTCTAACCCTTCCATGGTCTCCCGTAGGTCTCTACAGGATCTGGCTGTAGAATCTCACTGCGCTTGGCATTATAGACGCCTTCAGAATCCTTCTTCCTTTAAGACCCAGCGGCGACCTCTCTCCTGCTGCTCATTGACACACCCTTGCCTGGGAGTTAAAAACACTCAGTTTGCTCCAGGGATACGTCTATATACCTTTGTGCAGGTTTGGAGCACTGGTAGTCGGCTAGCTTCTTCTCTGGTGCCCTTGGAGGACAGTTGGCGTTATCTCTCTGTTGTCTGCTCAAGCTAAGTTTATCCCCTTTGTTTGTCTACCTTGTTGTCCTTAGGTTGTAGTGGGACCTGACCAGTGCTCACCCCTCCACCTCCCTATCTAGGGCCAAGCTCTAGGGACATCCATAACTTAGGGTCCTGCTTGGCGATAGGTGTGGAACCAATATAGGGATGGTAGGGTAGGTAGGGTGATATTATATTTGCCTAGGGGTCTCCACTCCCCCTTTCCCTAATGCTTGGGCTTTCTCCCCCTCTTCCCTTCGTGTGGTACTTTGTCTTTCCCTCACCTTGCGTGACACTGACACATTACAGAGGTTTCCACAACTTTTTCTGTTGGAAATGAAACAGCTTGTCATTACCTAAAAATAACATATACTCGCCTAGCAAACCCCTTCCGCTTGTCTCATAAGGTTGTCTGGGGCCCCCACAGGTATATTTGCTTCCTCCTTTTGGCAGGTTACGGCATGTGACCGCTGCAGCCAGTGATTGGCTGAAGAAGTTACATGTCCATATGACCTGAAATAGATCCGCAACCTCAGATCACTTCATACCCAAGTTTATAAAAGACCATAGGCATGGAAACAGTCTTTCATTAATAAATCACTTTTATTCTGCCTCTGTCTGAGCACTGACCTTCCAAGCAAGCCTGTGTTTCTTTCAACTTTTTATCCCGTGCAATCTGGAGAAAGCGGGATAAGTGTTTGAAGCTCCTGATTTTCACTTTTGATGACGACATGATGAATAATGGGTTTCCGTCTTGGTCTGTATCTTCAGACTTCACCGAAGAATCACTGAAACGACACAATGCCGAGCTGTAGTCATATGAAATCCATCACAGCTGGGAGTCTATATTGTGCAGTGTATGTGGGACATATCCATCCGCTAGACAAATATGTGACACCTCCAACGTGCCAAAGTGTCTATCTACTGCCCCAAAATGACCCATGTATGCTCAATGCAAAGTGATGCGCCAACGTTCCCTTATTATAGATATTGTGCATTGTCTTGGGGCCAAATGTAGCATAATAAAAATCTGGGTGACATAGAAAACAGGAGTCCAGACTGGACACAGTAATGACTGCAACCATTCTGGAGCCATGACGCCTGTGAGACACATACAAATACTTTACTTTATAGGTTATATATGTACAGTTGCATGTAAAAGTTTGGGCACCCCTGGTCAAAATTACTGTTATTGTGAACAGTTAAGCAAGTTTTAGATTAAGTGATCTCTAAAAGGCCTAAAATTAAATATGACACATTTTCTTTGTATTTTAGGCAAAAATATATTTATATTGTCATTTTTTACATTTTATAAATTACAAAAAGTTAAATCGGCCAATGCAAAAGTTTGGGCAGCCTTGCAGATTTATGTGCTCAGATAACTTTGACCAAGGTTCCAGACCTTAATTAGCCTTTTAGGGTTATGACTTCATCACTATCAATATCATCGTTAGGAAAGGCCAGGTGATGCAAAAAACCCAGCCTCCTCTAACCTTGTGCCAAAGAACAGAAGCCACAGAAGCCATAGGTTCTTCTAAGCTGCTGGCTTACACTCTGAAAATGAAAATGGTGGAGGCCCTCAAAGCAGGAGAAGGCTATAAGAAGATAGCAAAGCGTTTTCAAGTTGCCCTTTCCTCAGTTCTAAATGTAATTTAGAAATGGCAGTTAACAGGAACAGTGGAGGTCAAGATAAGGTCTTGAAGACCAGGAAAAATGTCAGTGAGAGCTGCTCGTAGGATTACTAGAGAGGCAAATCATAACCTCCGCTTGACTGCAAAAGACCTTCAGAAAGATTTAGCAGACTCTGGAGTTGTGGTACATTGTTCTACTGTTCAGAGACACCTGCACAAATATGGCCTTGATGGAAGAGTTATCAGAAGAAAACCTCTCCTGCTTCCTCACAATAAAATTGAGCATCAGAAGTTTGCAAAAGAACATCGAAACAAGCCTGATGCATTTTGGAAACAAGTCTTGTGGACCAATGAGATTAAAATAGAACTCTTTGGCCACAATGATCAAAGGTATATGCGGAGAAAAAGGGCACAGAATTTCAGGAAAGAACATCTATCCAACCATTAAGCATGGGGGAGGATCAATCATGCTTTGGGGTTGTGTTGCAACCAATGGCACGGGGAACATTTCACGGGTAGAGGGAAGAATAGATTCAATTAAATTTCCACAAGTTCTTGATGCAAACATAACACCATCTGTAAAAAGCTGAAGTTTAAAAGAAGATGGCTTCTACAAATGGATAATGATCCTAAACACACGTCAAAATCCACAATAGACAAAGTCAAATGGCCCTAGCTGAAGGTTTTACAATGGCCCTCACAGTCCTCTGATCTAAACAGCACTGAAAATCTGTGGCTCAACCTCAAAATAGCCGTGCATGCAAGGCGACCCAGGAATCTCACAGAACTGGAAGAATTTTCCAAGGAAGAATGGATGAAAATCCCTCAAACAAGAATTGACAGACTCTTGTCTGGCTACAAATAGCGTTTACAATCTGTGATACTTGCAAAAGGGGGCGCTACTAGGAACTAACCATGCAGGGTGCCCAAACTTTTGCTTCAGCTCATTTTCCTTTTTGTAATTTATAAAATGTAAAAGATAGAAATATACATATTTTTTTGCCTACAATACACAGGAAATGTGTCATCTCTAGCTTCAGGCCTTTTAGAGATCATTTCATTTTCAAATTGCTTAACTGTTCACAATAACAGTAATTTTGACCAGGGGTGCCCAAACCTTTACATTCCACTGTATTTACATACATATACAATTCTGGACAAATGATTTGAGATTGACACAAATTTGGGATTCATGGACAAGCCACAATTACAAGGGACATCCAACCCCAAATTAATCAATTTAGGACCCTAATTAAAAGAAAAACAGTATATATTCTCCACTGTTCCCGGTAGTGACGTAAATTCATGTGCCGGATGCAGCCAATGAGCGCCTGCTCGTCAACCGCAGCCTTTACGATTTCGGCACAATGGACGTCAGCCCTAATGTAATATGGATGAGCTGGAGCCTAAGAGTGGCGGCTCATCCCTGGACAGCGCTGCTTAATTATGGTCCTGAATTGATTAAACTGTCAATGTCCAATAGTGGACAACCTCTCTAAGGTACCTTATTCCCGAATTATTATACAAGGTCACCCTGAAGATTTGTGAGTGCCAGCCAACACAGTTATTCAGTTAGTGCAAAATCAGTAAGAGGAGCAAAACCAAGACCCCCCATAAACAAGGGAGGGTGCAGTGTCTCCCAATTAAGGCTATGACAAAAAGATTTTACAGGGAGTACCAAAAATCCTCATTTCTCAGGGGCTTCATTGAGAGACACAGGAACCATTGGACATCCCAAAGCAGTCCCTGGGATGGAAAACTACCACCAGTTAAGCATAAGGAAGAATCATAGGCAAAACAGGCTCAAAACTCAGTTGTCTACAATGCGACACTAAGCTAAACTGAATAGCTGGAGGCTGGTTGGCTGGGTAGAGGCTGTTGGGGTAAGAGTTGACTTTTTTCCCAAGATGTATTCTTAGTGTCAGCCTCCAGGTGGCAACATATTACCCTTGGTTTCTTTGTCTCCCAATGAGGTGCCTGAGAAATGTATTTATTTTTTAAATCCTTGACAATTTTTTTTTCATATCAGTCTGCATTGAAAAAGACAGAATTAAAAATCTTGCAATTTTTAAACTGGCCAGTGAACTTTTTTCTAGATTCATACTTCCTGTCTTATTAGGAACAGTTTTCAGCAGGCTCTTCATCAGCAGGCATGATTACCATGACAGGTAACACTTCTATACACAGCTGATAATGGGAGATGCACCAATCACAACAGGCGATATCATAGCTCCCCCTCCCTTCATAATGAACTTAGCACACGCGCATTAGATGTTTCGAGGTAGGATCAGTGATTTTTCAATACAGCTAATGTACATGTGTTGTTTCCTAAAACAAAAGGAAGTTTAAGTGTAAAATAGCTATAGTGGCCATTGTGAAAATTGCAATATTTCACATTTTTAATATTGATTGTGACATGTAAAAATAATGCATTACCAAAGGAAAAAAAATAATTATATATATATACATACATACATACATACATACATATGTATATATGTATTTATATATATTTTTTTCTTTTGGCAATGCACTTGTTTTACATGTCACAATCAATATTAAAAATTAGAAATATTGCAATATTGCCCACTGGAGTTTATATATATATATATATATATATATAAATATATATATATATATATATATATACAAACAGAATTAGAAATCTTGCAATTTAAAAGGCAAATCTTAATAGGGATTTCTGATGACACATTCCCTTTAAGCTGGACAGAATGTCAGACATTTAATTCACAAAGAAAGTCCTCTTGGCTCGTTATTGAGCTTTTTATGTATTGCAACTTTTTTTTTTTTTCTCGGTCTGGCCTCACCTAATATCATAACCAGATCCAAATGCCGATGGCTCCAAATTGGTTTTCCATTCCAGAGGTTCTCTGAAGACAAACTCTGCCTCTTCTGGATGCCGGGAGCTGAAAGGCTCCACATACTTTATGATGTCGTTTAGCAGAGCTTCATTCAGAGGTGTGATTTCCAGCTTGCCAGTTCCAGAACCAGCGCTTGTCCACTGAGCCGCTCTCGTCAGCGCCACGCCCATTGGAACGGCTGCTTTTTACGGGGATGTCACCTTTTAAAAGACGTGTAAAGACACGAGTGAGACGGACTGCCAAGCGTTATACACAGATAAAGCAACGCAATTACTCATCATTGTACACTCACTGGAAAATAGATATAACATTATTCTAATGTAGGAGTTACTGATGCTGCACAGAGAATATAAGGCGACACCTTCCTCTGTGCCCAAAATGCACTTTTTTAGGCTATTTACACCTTTTACCATATTGATACAATTTACATAAAAAGGTGCAATTTGTAAAAATGGGATTATTTGTATTGTACTGATTTAAGGGGGTTGTCGGGTGAAAATAAGTTATCCCCTATCCACAGGAGATGTGATAACTTATTGACCTGTGGGGGTCCGATCCCCGGGTGTCCCTCACCGATCAGCAGAAGCGGGAATCTTTCTACCCCCAATGAGGCACTTTTCTCTCGGTTACAGAATGGAGCAAGAGTTGATCATTTATTCTCTATGGGACTGACAAAAAATGCAAGTGCAGCGCTTGGCAGCGGCGGTCAAGTAAGGGATAAAAGTCCCCTGTTGCAGCAATCGTTGCTGGTTCAAGTGGTCCTACCACCGATCGATAAGTTATCACCTACCTTATGGATAGCTGATAACCTGTTTTCACCTGACAACTCTTTTATTGAGTATTATACTTCAGAGCTGTATTTCCAATTCTACTGGTTTTTAGTGGAAATAGTCAATGAGCAGGTCATCACATGATAAAAGTGAGCTCCTATAATGCAGTGGCAGTTTGACCAGCATCACATTATTATACAGAGTCTGGTGTAGAGATGTCATACCCCAGAATGCAAATCAGTAGATACAGCTCTGTGCAGACCACATTGGTTTGGACCTCCTTGGTTCCATTTTTTTTTTCTCATAATGAAAAATTTTATTGTTTTAACGATGAAAATTGTCTCTTCAGAGGAAGAGGACTAGAACTCTAGCGCCACCTATTGGAAGCAGCAATCCTAAATGTCACTATCAACTCGTTAACAAGCCTTGCCATATGACTTAGGATAAAAGCCAAACCAGAATCCCAATTTGCAGACACAGTGTTTCAGGCTATTGCCCCTCATCAGTGCAAAGTATGAGATCTGATTTGGCTAGGTGAGAGGCTCTGGACTGGGGTCACATTTCTCTTTGTGCAAGGATTGTTAAGGAGTCAATATGGACTTTTAAGAACACTGCTTCCAATAGTTGGCGCTAGAGTTCTAGTCATCTTCATCTCTGGTGAGAAAATATGCATATTTAATTTCCCAGAGGAGCATGCAAGGCCTATAAGTCTCCTCACTCTGACATGCAAGGCTTGGCTTGTCACTCTCAACTAGGAGAAATGCCCTTAGACCCCATTGTTTACCGGGATATACAAACGTTTGGGTCCATTTTTAATTGAATTGTAATCTATGCTGTTAGTAGTGAATGATTTCCTGAGACCCAAGTCATTGTGGCAAGTGATTGCCTCCAGTCAGCTCCAAACAGGATCGGCCTCTGCTGGTCCTTCTGATGGATTAAAGGCCCGTTGTTGTGTCAGAGCCTGAGCTCACTGAAGGATCCTCTGGTACTCTGATGAGGTAAGCTAGCCTTACACATATGATAGCTGACAGCCGAACACTCAATCAGCCTTCAGATGCCTCTCCGGACTCCCCCATACACATGAATCCTCGGTTTGGATGAACGTTCATGTTTTTTCAATGGGGAAAGAAAGAGAAAGCTACTAATTGAAAGTGAATTTCCCAGAATAAAAGGGTCGAGAGTTAACATTCAAGCTGGCCGAACCATATCTCCCCACCCAACATCTTTCATGGAGCATCGGGAGGCCTCCATACACATCTGATGGTCAATATGCCAATATCGGCGGGTTCGGACAACTTTAGTCTAATGTCTATGGGGAACTTTAGACATTGAGTCAGCAAAAAAAAAAATCACTGTGATTTCAGCTCTGAAGCCTGCAGAATTGTGAATTCAGAACTGATCTGTACAGTATGGATAATATAATGTATTTTGTCATTTTTATACAAATTTTAGATATACCATAATTACAAATATATTGTCCCGCAATATTCTGTGTATGAAAAAAATACAATCTCTAGGTTAAGGGGTGATGGTCAATACCATAGTAGTATTTGTCAGCAGATTTTACATGATTAGACATCATAAGGATGGTGTACTTATTTTGCAAATCCGTGCCAGAATGGCTGTATAATCCGGTTTTGATTGTGTGACTCTCTAATACTGAAAGGAGCATTTTACGAGTTCAGATGAAATGCTCATTTCAAGATCAGAAATGATACAGCCATTCTGACTTGGATATTCAAAGTAAGTATAACAGCCTCATCTGGTCTAAGAGATCTACTTATTAATATATACAGTTTTTAGTTTGTATTGTGACCAGTCTGACTCACAGCGATCCCTAGAAAAGCCCCGTCTTAAATGAAACGCTCTACTCATTGTCAATGGGACAGCTGGAAATAGTGGAGCCTCATTTTGGGATCTTTGGAAGTCCCAGGAGTCAGCTCTTCGGCAATCAACAAGTTATCCCCTAGCAAGTGGCGTACCACCAATGGCGGCAGGCGCAGGTACCGCCCCTGCTCGCCTCCAGTTGAAAGTAATGACGCTCCCTCCTCCATCATTCTTCCTTGCCACCTGACACATCAGCGCAGTGGGCGCGATGATGTCACTATATGGCACCCACTGCGCTGGGTTGTTTGGCACTTCAGAGCGCTCGCTGAAGAGACTGGAGCAGGAGAGGTGAGTACTGCATTATTATTTTTTAATTGTGGTGGACATAATACTGTATGGAGGACTATGGGGAGTACATTATACTGTATGGAGGAGGAGGACTAGACTATAGGGAGTGCATTATACTGTATAGAGGCCTATGGGGAGTGCATTATACTGTACAGACAGCTATGGGGAGTGCATTATACTATATGGAAGAGAAGGACTAGACTATAGGGAGTGCATTATACTGTATAGAGGCCTATGGGGAGTGCATTATACTGTATGAGAACTATGGGAAGTCCATTATACTGTATGGAGGACTATGGGGAGTGCATTATACTGTATGGAGGACTATGGGGAGTGCATTATACTATATGGAAGAGAAGGACTAGACTATAGGGAGTGCATTATACTGTATAGAGGCCTATGGTGAGTGCATTATACTGTATGAGAACTATGGGAAGTCCATTATACTGTATGGAGGACTATGGGGAGTGCATTATACTGTATAGAGGCCTATGGGGAGTGCATTATACTGTATGAGAACTATGGGAAGTCCATTATATTGTATTGAGGACTATGGGGAGTGCATTATACTGTATGGAGGACTATGGGGAGTGCATTATACTGCATGGAGGACTATGGGGAGCGCATTATACTGTATGGAGGACTATGGGGCGCATTATACTGTATGGAGCAGTATGGGGAGTGAATTATACTGTATGGAGGACTATGGTGAGTGCATTATACTGTATGGAGAACTATGGTGAGTGCATTAAACTGTAAGGAGGACTATGGGGAGTGCATTATACTGTATGGAGGACTATGGGGCGCATTATACTGTATGGAGCAGTATGGGGAGTGAATTATACTGTATGGAGGACTATGGTGAGTGCATTATACTGTATGGAGAACTATGGTGAGTGCATTAAACTGTAAGGAGGACTATGGGGAGTGCATTATACTGTATGGAGGACTATGGGGAGTGCATTATAGTTTATGGAGGTATATGGGGAGTGCATTATACTCTACGGAGAACTATGGGAAGTACATTATACTGTATGGAGGACTATGGGAAGTACATCATACTGTATGGAGGAATATGGGGAGTGCATTATACTCAATGGAGAACTATGGGGAGTGCATTATACTGTATGGAGGAGGACAAATAGACTATAGGGAGTGCATTATACTGTATAGAGGCCCATGGGGAGTGCATTATACTGTATAGAGGACTATGGGGAGTGCATTATACTGTATAGAGGACTATGGGGAGTGCATTATACTGTATGGAGGACTATGGGTAGTGCATTATACTGTATGGAGGACTATGGGTAGTGCATTATACTGCATTGAGGACTATGGGGTGTGCATTATACTGCAAGGAGGACTATGGGGAGAGCATTATACTATATAGAGAACTATGGGGAGTGCATTATACTGTATGGAGAACTATGGGAAGAGCATTATACAATATGGAGGACTATGGGGAGTGCATTATACTATATGGAGAACTATGGGAAGTGCATTATACTGTATGGAGGACTATGGGGAGTGCATTATACTGTATGGAGGACTATGGGGAGAGCATTATACTATATGGAGAACTATGGGAAGTGCATTATACTGTATGGAGAACTATGGGAAGTGCATTATACTATATGGAGGACTATGGGGAGTGCATTATACTGTATGGAGGACTATGGTGAGTGCATTATACTGTATGGAGGACTATGAGGCGTGCATTGAACTTTAAGGAGGAAAATGGGGAGTGCATTATACTGTATGGAGGACTATGGGGAGTGCATTATACTGTATGGAGAACTATGGGGAGTACATTATACGGTATGGAGGACTATGGGGAGTGCATTATACTGTATGCAGCAGTATGGGGAGTACATTATATGGGGAGTACATTATACTGTATGGAGGACTATGGGGAGTGCATGATACTGTAATAAGGCCTATGGGGAGTGCATTATACTGTATGGAGGACTATGAGGAGTGCATTATACTTTATGGAAGGCTACGGGGAGTGCATTGTACTTCATGGAGGACTATAGGGAGTGCATTATAATATTTGGAGGGCTATGTGGGAGCCTTTATACTTTTTGGGGTATATGTGGGTGCCATTATACTATTAAATGCAAGCAATTATACAGTGTGAAGGTTTGTGTGGGGTCCATTATACTTTTTGCAGGGCTAGTAGGAGCCTTTATACAGTGTGGTGAGGTGTGAGGCAATTATACTGCATGGAGGACTGTGTGGGGGTCACAGTTGGGGGATCATACGGTGTTGAGGTCACCACACTTTGCCGGGGGAGTTAGGGTGTAGTACATTAGGGTCATCGTACTGTGCATGTGGAGGGTACGGTAGAGGAATTCACTGTGGGGGTATCATTCAGTATTTGGGCGGCACTTTTGATGGCATCATACTTTATGGGTGCAATGAAAGGGAATCTAGGGCTTCAGTAGGAGGAAAATTACTTTCTAAAGGCGTAAAGTTGCGAGATATGCTCTTCTGTGACAGCCCCAAATATGTATATATTTTTTGGAGGGGGGCAATGAGAGCTTTTGCTATGGGGCTCCATGATTTCTATGTATGCCCTTTCCCCTAGCTTAGGGATAGGGAGTAACTTGGGGTTTGGGGAAACCTTTTGAAAGTCTAATAATGCAGCTAGGCTCAGGCTTCACAGTGATTTAGATCTAAAGAAAAAAAAAAAATCTGTGCAATTTATCTGCAACTTCCTATTATAGCTGCGATTTGGCTGTAAAAAGAAACACAAAGAAAAAACAATCAAATTGCAGACAGGTCCCCAACGAGCCAAATGTTGGAAAGTCATATACGACGTGCAACTTGTGTACAAAAATTTGCCACTTTGTCGCCTGTCAAGTCAAAACCTACAGATTCCAGGCTGTAATACGGTCTACGCATCACGTGAACAAAGTCGCTGCGCTGCCCCAGCGTACAACGCGATGATATCAGTCGGCATCTGCAAAATGTAAACCCGGCCCTACCGGAGTGTGTAGGAGGGGGCAGATGCAGTGTTACAGCCTGGAGGAGACCCAGGGGAAATTAGGCTGGGCACCAAATCACTAGGGGTGCGAAGGCTGCAAGAGGCGTCGCTAGTGCTGGAGATCTGATGAGAAAACCTATTGCTCAGATTAGGAGAGGTTACACTATACAGGAGAAGGTGCAAAGGTGATAGTATTACATAAGGAGGAGGCATTATTTAAAGGGGCACTCAGAAGGGAATTATTTATTTAAAGGGAAACTCAAGAAAGATATTATTTGTTTAAAGGGGCACTCAGAGGATATTACTTAAAGGGGCACTCAGGGGTCATTACTTAAAGGGGCACTCAGGGGTCATTACTTAAAGGGGCACTCAGGGGTCATTACTTAAAGGGGCACTCGGGGGGTCATTACTGGAAGGGACACTCAGGGGTCATTAATTAAAGGGACACTCAGGGGGCATTACTTAAAGGGACACTCAGGGGGCATTACTTAATGGGGCACTCAGGGGTCACTACTTAAAGGGGCACTCAGGGGTCACTACTTAAAGGGGCACTCGGGGCATTATTACTAAGGTAGGGGGAATAACACTTTCCATGCCCAGTCCACACTATGTCAATGACAACTTCTGTCTCGTTTGGTGCCTAAAAGGACAATCCTATGGCCAAAGGGTTGTCAGCACATTTAGAACTCAATGTAGAGACCAGAAAAAGAAATGCAACCAAAATTGCAACAAAGTAGATGACAAGCAGCCATGATGTCCTGCCCTGGTGCTGCCCCCTCTGTAACCACTGCAGGGACATGCCAATATCTCGCACATACCTGGATATCTCACCAGCGCCGCGCACACTGCACCACCAGCTAGTCAAAGGCTAAGTAAGCGGCGCTTGTTACCAGTTACCATGGAGATAGGATCGCGCCTGCGCGCTGAGTGTATCCAGCTGCCTAGCAACGGCAGTAAACACCTGTAGGCGGAGCTATGGTTACGGCAGGTGAATGATATCGTCGTGCGCGTTCCTCTGCGTGCTCGTCCCCGGCTTCGCTCTGTTACTAACCCGGAAAATCATGTTACTGAATGGTGACTGTACAAGACGACTGTGACCAGTCACCTGCCGCTAGTGACCGTGCCAGCCAATCAGATTCCAGCTCCCATTTTTTAAAGGCCGGTTGATAAATGAAAGAAGCAATGTGATTGGATTTTTCTTTTTGCTTTGCTGTAGTTTATGTTTGGCAGTATCTAGTCTCTCGTTCATAGCCAGCCATCACTAGAAGCCGTACTGAGAACAGCAGGGGGCGGTTTTACATGGTGGGGTCAATATTAATGACGAATTTTCTATTTCTTGGAATCTACAATAGACTGAACCAAGCAGTGCAGCCATCAATGCACAGGGTGAGCTGACAACCCTGCTATATATTATGTATGCATGTGTATTTGTATATATACATATAAATATACAGTATATATACACACACAGACGCACGCGGACATACCATTGGTGCAACCTGTGCAGCCGCACAGGGGCCCAGGAGGTAAGGGGGCCACCAACAGGGGTGGATTAAGAGTAGCAAGGGCCCCTTAGAAGGCGTGCCCCCCCCCCACACCTGATTTATCACGTGACATGTCACATGATCCCCTGTGATAGATCATGTGATAGTTCACGGGAACTTAATTTGCCACAATATTAATTGTGCTGCCTCATCTGAGAGCAGCACAATATTGGGGCAGATAACCTGATTCCAGCGATGTGTCACTTTTTCAGCTGCTTGTTGTCATTTTGAGAAAATCACGGTTTTATCTGCTGCAGATCTAGCAGCTCTCTGAATGCTGCGCTCTGTATAGCCCCACCCACACCACTGATTGGCAGCTTTCTGCCCATGCTCAGTGTACACAGAAATCTACTGATCAGTGATGAGGGTGGGGTCCTACAGAACTTACTAGTCATCTAGTGATAATTACCTTCTGACAAATCAATGATTTTATCAAAACAACACTAAGCAGCCCAGTAAGTGACACATTACTGGAATCAGTGCCTCTAACCCTACATTATGCTGCTCTCAGATTAGGTGGCAAAACCTGATGACAGATTCCCTTTAAAGGAGCTGTAAACACAAAAAGGTTTGTATTAAAAAAAATACAAGCCATTTGTGAAATTAACTTTTTTTCATTGTTAATTCACATTAGACTGTATCTTCAACACTTTTGTCAGCAGGTCTTATTACAGACTCTGAATAGGGCAGCTCTCTCCCTCTCCCTCAGCAGAAAGTCACAGCATGGTGAAAAAACGGGATCTTTTATGATTTTCTCATAATAAAAAAAAAACGACATGCAAGTCCTCCAAACTATTTTCCGTTTCTGTATAGGGGTGGTCCTAAATCTTTCTTGTTCTTTAGTTGATCACATGTCAAAAAGGCAAAGCATTTACTATGAACTCGCCTAAAAAAATATGCACTTGGAGAGTAATATCATCATCTGCATGTAAATATTCCTTGACTCTAAGGGCTCGCTCACACTGTCGTATAACACGGCTGAATGCTATGTGGTTTTTTTTTGTCGGATAGGACTCGGCCCTATGTTATATTATGGGACAGTGCGATTATTGGCATGAGAAAATAATCTAATTCGATATTCGGACCATGTGCACCCATACAAGTCTATGGGTGCACGTAAAACATTAGACTGCACTCGGATGTCATCCAAGTGCAGTCCGATGAACGCTCACAGAGACTATGAAGAAAGTAAGTTCTCCATCTTCTCCATATCTGTGCTGCGAGAGAATCGGATCACACTCAGTTGAAGCTCTGAGTTTGAGCCGAGTGTCATTAGCATAATTGGCCCTATTCTCTTGCATGAGAGAAAATATGGCTTAGTGAGTGGACCCTAAAACTGAATAGTAGTGACGGACAGGCACCTCACAAGCGGGATCCATGTAGCTCTCAGATGTCATGTAGGTAGGGCTTCATTCCATGGGGTAGAGCTTAATTTCAAGGTATATAAAAAAAATGGACTTCAAATAAAAATTAAATGAACACAAAAAGCACTAATTGAATTATTTTTTTCGTATTTATGTTTGCAGCCCCTTTAAAAGCCCTTTGAGGACCAAGGCACATATATGTCCCATAGTTTTAAACTGGAAAAAAATTTGATTGAATAAAATTTAAGGTCCTCGAAGGTTTAAGTAGGTCATAAATTCATATCAATACTTGCTCATACAATTGACCATGCCAAAAGATGAAGAAGAACAGAATCAAAAATATGACATTAAGTGGAGCACTTACAGGTATTCAAGGTGAAAGAGACCAGCAAAGGCATCGTCTCGAATGACAGTAAATGAGCTAGAATTCAGCAAGCTGAAAATGAAGACAGCAGGTTAGAAGCGAACCAGACTTTATGGTGCTCAGAATTAATCAAGCAGAATTTATTGACTGCTCTTGCAAAGCACTGAGACTCCCGCTGTGTATAGATGGCGCCGTGCGGCCTCCCGCTGTGTATAGATGGCGCCGTGCGGCCTCCCGCTGTGTATAGATGGCGCCGTGCGGCCTCCCGCTGTGTATAGATGGCGCCGTGCGGCCTCCCGCTGTGTATAGATGGCGCCGTGCGGCCTCCCGCTGTGTATAGATGGCGCCGTGCGGCCTCCCGCTGTGTATAGATGGCGCCGTGCGGCCTCCCGCTGTGTATAGATGGCTACGTGCGGCCTCCTGCTGAGTATACGTGTATAGATGGCTACGTGCGGCCTCCTGCTGAGTATAGATGCCGCACGGCGCTCCCCCCAGAGACAGCAGGAGGCCGCACAGCGCCATCTATACTCAGCGGGAGACCGCGCGTAGCCATCTATACACAGCAGGAGGCCGCATGGCGCCCCCCCAGAGACAGCAGGAGGCCGCACAGCGCCATCTATACTCAGCGGGAGGCCGCACATAGCCATCTATACACAGCGGGAGGCCGCACGGCACTCCCCCAGAGACAGCAGGAGGCCGCACAGCGCAATCTATACTCAGCGGGAGGCCGCACATAGCCATCTATACACAGCGGGAGGCCGCACGGCGCCCCCCCCAGAGACAGCAGGAGGCCGCACAGCGCCATCTATACTCAGCGGGAGGCCGCACGTAGCCATTTATACACAGCGGGGAGCCGCACGGCGCCATCAATACACGGCGGGGGGCCGCACGGCGCCATCTATACATAGCGGGGGGCCGCACGTAGCCATCTATACACAGCGGGGGGCCACACGTAGCCATCTATACACAGCGGGGGGCCGCACGTAGCCATCTGTACACAGCGGGGGGCCGCACGGCGCCCACCCCCCCAGATACAGCAGGAGGCCGCACGGCGCCAACTATACTCAGCAGGAGGCCGCACGCAGTCACGCACACACACAAACATATACAGACATATACATACACGCATAAACACATTTGAAACACAAAAATACATATAAACAGACATGACACAATGATATCTGCCCACACACACACACATACAAACAGACATCACACAATGACATCTGCCCACACACACACAAACAGACATCACACTATGACATCTGCCTACACACACACACACACATACACACACAAACAGACATCACACAATGACATCTGCCTACACACACACAAACAGACATCACACAATGACATCTGCCCACACACACACACAAAAATAGACATCACACAATGACATCTGCCCACACACACACACAAACAGACATCACACAATGACATCTGCCCACACACACACACATACCAACAGACATCACACAATGACATCTGCCCACACACACACACAAACAGACATCACACAATGACATCTGCCCACACACACACACACACACAGACATCACACAATGACATCTGCCCCCCCACACACACACACACAAACAGACATCACACAATGACATCTGCCCACACACACACACACAAACAGACATCACACAATGACATCTGCCTACACACACACACACACAGACATCACACAATGACATCTGCCCACACACACACACAAACAGACATCACACAATGACATCTGCCCACACACACACAAACAGACATCACACAATGACATCTGCCTACACACACACACACAGACATCACACAATGACATCTGCCCACACACACACACAAACAGACATCACACTATGACATCTGCCCACACACACACACACACACAGACATCACACAATGACATCTGCCCCCCCCCACACACACACAAGCAGACATCACACAATGACATCTGCCCACACACACACACACACAAACAGACATCACACAATGACATCTGCCTACACACACACACACAAACAGACATCACACAATGACATCTGCCCACACACACACACACACAAACAGACATCACACAATGACATCTGCCTACACACACACACACAAACAGACATCACACAATGACATCTGCCCACACACACACACAGACATCACACAAACAGACATCACACAAGGACATCTGCCCACACACACAAACAGACATCACACAATGACATCTACCCCCCCCACACACAAACAGACATCACACAATGACATCTGCCTACACACACATACACATCACACAATGACATCTGCCCACACACACACATACACATTACACAATGACATCTGCCCACACACACACACACAGACATCACACAATGACATCTGCCCATACACATACACACACACACACACACTCACTCACCATCCCCCGGCTCGGCTCCAGTCCTCCTGCTCCTCTCCCGTGGTAAGTAGCAGTGCAGGCCGGGCGCGCACTGCGTGACGTCACAGCTAGGAGACATGGCCGCGCACAGGGCCGTGTCTCCTAGCAGTGACGCGGCCGGGCCAGCACAGGGAAGTTAACTGCTGCAGTGCTGGCCCGGCCGATGAAGAAGTAGAGGCGGCTGCTGCTGGGGGAGCGGTACGGGCCCCCCCTCCCGGGCCCCCCCTCCCGCCACTGCTACCGGTATGTGCCGCGGCGGCCCGCACATATAATGAGGGCAATCCGGCATTAGACACCCCGCCCGGAGCCGCGGGCCCTCTGCAGGCTCGGGGCCCCGGGCGGTCGCCCAGATTGCCCTCATTATAATCCGCCTATGGCCACCAACACCTCCAAAGTAGGTGGAATTGTGCAGAATTCTGAGCTATTGGACTGCAAAGGGCCCATATATTTTTCTTGCACAAGGGCCCTTTTCTGTCTGTGTCCACCACTGCATACAGGGGTTCCCTTTCTGCAAGTAGCCAACATCTGGCTCTAACAAGTGCCGTCCATCTAACCATTTAGGCTATGTGCCCACGATGCAGAAATGCTGCAGATTTTTTCCGCTTCTCCCTGACAGGAAAAACACATGCGGATTGTACATGCGGATTGTACATGCGTTTTCCTGCCAGGGACAAGCGGATGTGAAGCGTTCTTCACTTGCATTTCCGCTTGCGGGTTGACAAGCGCTTTCCAGGCGATTTTAGCATCACTTGGAAAGTGCTTGATAACTTGGTCACACTATATAAATCCATGCAACTGGCATGGATTTATATAGCGTGACCAAGTAATAGTTAAAAAAAAGAATAAGAATGGTAAAAAATAAAGATTATACTTACCTTCCGATGGCCCCCGGTGTTTTCTCCGCTCCGTCCGGTCTGTTGTATGGGTCGCGGTGGTGTGAAGGACTTGTGGTGAAGTCATTGAGTCATGTGACAGGTCACGCAACCGCTGACATCAGCGGTAACGTGACCTGTCACATGACTAAATGATGTCATGGCAGGTCCTTCACACCACCACCACCCGTACAAGAGACCGGACACATCGCTGAGGAAACTGGGGGCCATCAGAAGGTAAGTATAATCTTTATTTTTTATTTTAAATTCTTTTTTTTACAGGTTCTATGGTACCCAGGTCTAGATGAGAGTCTCCTCTTCTCCAGACCCGGGTACCATCCGCACATAGAATCGCTTAATATCCGTGTGTGCAAATGTGCTGACACAGATATTAAGCGTTTCAATGCAAGTCAATGGCGGCAATTACGCTGCGTGTCCGCAAAATTAATGGTCATGCTGCGTATTTTTCCGCAATAATAATCCGCAGCGGAAATTTCCACAGCATGTGCACAGCAAATGCGGATTATCATTGGGGACCATGGGGCATGTTTTACCAAGCATTTTTTAAGCGTTTTCGCTGCGGAAATTCCGCGGCAAAAACGCATAGTGGGCACGCAGCCTTAAATGCTGTTGTCAATCTCTGACAGAAGCATTTAAATGGAACGTGCGCAGGTGCGAGCATTTACCGCCTCCCATGAGGCCACTGCAAAGATCTCGAGGGGAGCGCACTGATGGGTTACTATGACAATTGGCTGCTGAAGACCCCCGTCGCTACTATGTTGGTCCTCCTGCGAAGCGCAGACAGGTGTATCTAGGCTTTCTGGTACCTGGGGAAAGAGTTCAGTTTGGCACCCCCCCCCCCCAGCACATATGCTTCTCTCAATGTTCAGTGTAAAACTGAGAGAAGCAGAAGAGAAGCTCATTGTCAAGTGACTGTAAGTATGAAAATCGCATATGAGTGAAGTGGTCGTGTGATAACTGCTGAAACCAGCAAGCAGAGCTCAATCCTGACAATGAGTATATTACACACTGTTAGGATTGGCTACAAGGCTTCATTTTATAATTAAAGGGCTCGTCCAGGTTTGAGATTAAAGTCTGCAGTCACTCTGTTACTGCAAGCTTCGGAATTCTCACAGTGCATGCACTGCACACTTTTAGGATTCTCCCTTGCAGAAGTATGCGATTTGTGTACTTCTGGCCATATTCAGACTAGACTCGTCCGGCCTCGCTCAATTCATTTTCATTGAGTGAGGCCACGCATGTCTAGTCAGCATGTGACCGCATGTATGCAAATCGCCGGCACGAGAGAATCCTGACAGTGTGCAGTGCGCGCTGTGAGAAGTCAGAAGTCTGCAGTCACATAGAATGACTGCAGACTCATCATAAACCTGGACAATCCCTTTAACGCTCCTAACATAAATAAAAATATGAGCATTGGTCAGTATCACAAAAAACATTTACATCCCAGTACCTGAGAGATGACGTCTCTGGAGTCGTTCTCTTTCTTTTCTACATCTTGTCCAGACGCCATGATGACGTTTCTCATCCACACCTCATCTCTGCGGACTTCCATCTTCTCCGGTCTTCTGCAGCACATCCCCACACGATGTCCTTAAAGATAGCAGTGTCATTATAATGCTCCTGAATAAAAATATCTGCCCTACACTGAGCCCCTGAAGAAATAATTGCCCCTCACTATATTCCCTGCACAACATATGACCCCCACCATGTCCTTCTTATGGTACATGCTCTCCACACTGCCCTCTCCTTACCATACTGGGCCCCCTCTTCACACTGTCCTCTCACACTATGTCCTCCCTATAGGGCCCAGTCTCTATACTGTGCCCCCTCACCACACACCCCCTCCTTGACTTACTATCCCTTCCTGACTGTGACTTTACACTGACCCCCCATACTACACGTCCAACACTACTCAGTCTCTATTCTGTGCCCACTCACACTTTTCTCCCCCATACTGTCTCCTCACACTATTGCACTCAATAGTCTCCTCATATTTTTCTCCCTCCCTCCTCATACATTTACCCTCTAACTTTCCATACTGCCTCTTCACACATCCTCCGACTTCCCATACTGTGTCCAGTGTGGAGCACTTACCACCAATGTTCTTCACGCTACTGGGCCCCGGCGAGTGACGACAACAGCGTGATCACATGACCTGATAACGCTGCTGGCATCGCTCTGACCTGGCAGTCAGAGCTTCAATTGTACTCGAGTCTAAAAGATGCAAGTACAATTGATCACTGGACTCTGGGAGCCGGCGCCCTGCACATTCTGTGAGCTGGCTGTCAGCTTGACAGCTGGCTCAGAGAACGGCCGAATCCCAGTCCGGGGGGCGTCAAAATGCAGCCGCCGGGGGGAGACACTTTGGACCGCCGTATTAGGAGGCCAGATAGCGACCCCCTGCCGGCTACGCCCGGGGCACAGCCCTGGCTACCCCTCCCACCCCACTCCCACCTTCTACATAGAGCTTAGAAGGATTCAGCTAGTCAGTTTTTAATCACGTGATATCATAGAACTAATAGAAAAGAGAAGAATTAGCTGGGTAGAAAGTCAAATTGAGCAAGTGTAAGTACACAGTGCTATATAATATGATGACTGCAATATATTAAGAGGTTAAAAGCTTTGATGGGAGGAAGAGTTCTTCTTTAAAAATATAAAAAGTTCAAATCACCCCTTTTTCCTTCTTAAAAATAAACAAAGGAAAAAAATAAATTCATAAACATATTTAGTACTGCCGCGTTCATAAAAGTCCAATCTATTAAAATATGGAATTAATTAATCAGTTCAATACAAAAAAGAGGAGAAAAAAATCAAAACTCCAGAATTGCATTTTTTGGTCACTTCACTAAAAAAAATGTAATAAGCAAACAAAGCATCGTAGGTGCATGAAATTGGTATTAATAAAAATGTCAGTTTACTGTACAAAGAACAAAACCTCACTCTGCCCCATTAATAGAAAACTAAAAATTTTATGGGTCTCGAAACATGGTGACACAAAGCAAAAAAAAAATTTTGCTATTGTCTGAATTTTTTTTTCCATTACTTAAATGGAAAAAAATTGATGTATGTTTAGTACCACTGTAATCAGACTGATGTGGTCAATCCTGTTTCCAGGTCATTTTTACACACATAATGAACGCCGTAAAAAAACAAAACCCAAAAAACAATGGCAGAATTGCATTTTTTCACCATTTCATCGCACTTTGAATTTTTTTTCCTGTGTTCCAGTACACTATATGGTAAAAATAATGGTGCCATTCAAAAATTGTATCAAAGACCGCACCCAGAGTTTTGGTGAATGACACTACTCTGAATGGTCTCGGGTTATAAGTGGTGACCCCAAGATTCAGTGCTGGATCCGCTGTTAATTTATCAATGATATAGAAGATGGAATTATTCGTGTTGTTTCTCTTTTTGCAGATGACACCAAGGTATATTGTATAGTGCAGTCTATGGAGGATGTTCATAAGTAACATTCATAAGAATTGGACAAACTGACTGTTTAGGCATCTACTTGGCAGATGAAGATCATTGGGGATAAATATAAAGTTATGTATCCGGGCAAAAATAATTTCAGGGTACTATATGGTCTAGGGGGAATAAAACTAGGAGAGTCACTTGTGGAGAAGGATCTGGGTGTACTTGCAGATCACAGACAACATAACATAACAGCATGCAATGCCTATCAGTGACTTTTAATGACAGCAGGATGTATTATGTAAGGGAATCTGTCACTAGATCAACCCTCCTAAGCCATAGATATGGGCATGCAGGTGAGAGGAAGCTGAATAAAATGATACCTTGATACCTGCAATCCAAAATCTTATTACAGAGAAATCCACATTTTTCTTGATATGTAAATGAGATTAAGATCTATGGGTCGGACATGTTAAATGAAAGGGGGAATTACCAGTGTGAGACATGTAGATCAGGAGAGCAGACTGTCAGTCATTACTTGTCTCACACTGGCAACTCCTCCTTTTATTTAACATAATCTCTGGAGGCAGATTCTCAGGAAGGACTATGTGTGACGCACGGTGTCGGCGCTCCCAGAGCCGGCAGGCGCGGTCTGGGCACGCGCGCACCTGGGTGACGTCACCGCAAGTCCTGCTTCCGGCCTGTGAGCTCCATGCCAAGACGCTGAGATTGAGCGCGTCCCAGGGCCGGCAAGGCCCACATCGAATCGGAGTGGCCCTCAAAGTGACCGGAAGGGGGAGGGGACTGAGGTTCCTTGCTGGGAGGCACGGTTTTTCCCTATAAAAACTCGCCTGAAGACACCAAAGGTAAGGCTATCGCCACCATGGAAGGTGACAGATCCAGTATCCCTGCATCAGCAGAGCCCAGCACGCCCTCGGCTACAGTGAGTAGTACCTGGGTGGTCACTAAGGGGTTATCTTAGCCTCTCCTTTAGATGACACTAGATTTCCCATCCTTCTAGTCACATGGGTCCCCTTCTCTTCCCCTTTCTTAGGAAGACAAAGCACCCGCTTCTAAGAAGGATAAAGACCAGCCCCGTAGATGTGGCATCTGCGCTAAAAAGTTGTCCTCATCTTATAAGAAGAAATTGTGCCGGCCCTGTACAGATACAATAATTAAAGAAGAAAATCCCTCTCTAATTGAGGAACTTAGATCTCTTGTTAAACAGGAGGTCCAGGTAGTTAGACAGGAGGTCCAAGCCTCTTTTGCTGCGCTGCCTGTCTACTCCTCCTCCAGGCCATCTCCCCCTAAGAAGAGGAAGATCCAAGAGTTAGACTCAGATGTAGTCTCTATTGATGTTAGTAGCTCTGCCTCTGACGATTTGGATGAAATAACATCCTTAGGGCCTGCCAAAAAAGTTGAAACCGGAAGATACTATTTTTCCTCGAACAACTTAGAAGAATTACTGGACGCAGTTAGAGGCACTATGGGGCTGGAGGAAGTTGAGGTCCCCTGTTCCGTTCAAGATGAAATGTTTAGGGGCCTTAGATCAAAAAAGCAGACTGGGTTTCCTGTTCATGAGGTCATTAGAGATCTCATCCGACAGGAATGGGAATCCCCAGAAAATCGTCTCACCACCCCTTCGGAATTAAAGCATAGATTTCCGTTGGAAGGTGAGGAATTTGATTGGGACGTCCCTAAGGTGGACATCCAGGTGGCAAGGGTAGTGAGGAAAACCTCACTTCCCTTTGAGGATTCATCCCAATTGAAGGATCCATTAGACCGAAAAATGGAAAGTGTCCTTAAAAAATCATGGGAAACCTCTTCTGCCTCTCTCAAGACGAATATTTCATTGACTTGTGTGGCCAGATCCCTCTTCAAGTGACTGGCTGTAACATCCCTGGCGGCGTGATTGCATGGTGTACCACCTCCCACCATGCAAGACCGCAATCTTACCTGTCTGTCCATGCTGCACTCTTTGCTCCAGTACCTGCTGTGTCCATGTCTGTTGTCTGATTGCTTAGAGCGTCGGCGCAGCTTTCTGCTTGTTTCTTATAGCTACTGTGTGCACAGTCCTAATGCGTCCCCAGCCTATTGATGTGAGTCACTGGATACTTAAACCCCCTCCACCCAGTAGGAGGGGCCTGAGCAACACTTTCACTCAGTTTGTCTTTTGCAACTGAGGTGCCAGGTCCTGTCCTGACTCTAGTCTGTCCGCCACCCTGGGGACTGAGTACCCAGGGCCTTTTCCTGTACCTGTGACTTCTAGTCTGTTTCCGCCACCCTGGGGGCCGAGTACCCAGGGCCGCTACCTGTATCTCTGACTTCTAATCTGTTTCCGCCACCCTGGGGGCTGAGTTCCCAGGCTCGTTCCTGTATCTTGTTCCCGGTTCAGTTCCTGTCTGAACAGTGTCCTAGCCCGTTACTTGTTTCTCTCTATGTCCGTACCTTCCCTTTGCCTGCAGTTTCTGAACCTGCACCTAACTCCAACTCGTTTCTGTACTTCTGTTTGTGAGTTTTGTGTCCACTCGCTACTTCATTGTAAGTACCTTGTGTGTATCTGGTTCTGCTTGTCCCCTTTCCCTGCCTCCATATCTACCTCCTGTGTTCTAACCATCTTCCTGTATTTTCCAGTCTGTTCCATGTGAACAGAGCCATGTCCTGTCTGCCTTCACGTTCTGCTCTGCTTGTTCACCGCTCCGGCGGTTCCGCTCTGCTCCGCTTGTTTACCGCACCTGCGGTTCTGTTCTGCTTGTTCACCGCTCCGGTGGTTCCGCTCTGTTCCGCTTGTTTACCGCACCTGCGGTTCTGTTCTGCTCTGCTTGTTCACCACTCCGGCGGTTCCGCTCTTCTTCCCTTGTTTACCGCACCTGCGGTTCTGCTCCGCTCTGCTTGTTCTCCGCACCTGCGGTTTTGCTCCTCTCTGCTTGTTCGCTGCACCTGCGGTTTTGCTCCGCTCTGCTTGTTCACCGCACCTGCGGTTTCGCTCTGCTTGCTCACTGCACCTGCGGTTTTGCTCCGCTCTGCTTGTTCACCGCACCTGCGGTTTTGCTCCGCTCTGCTTGTTCTCCACACCTGCGGTTTTGCTCCGCTCTGCTTGTTCTCCGCACCTGCGGTTTTGCTCCTCTCTGCTTGTTCACCGCTCCGGCGGTTCCGCTCTGTTCCGCTTGTTTACCGCACCTGCGGTTCTGTTCTGCTTGTTCACCGCTCCGGCGGTTCTGCTCTGCTTGTTCACCGCTCCGGCGGTTCTGCTCTGCTTCTCTTGTTTACCGCACCTGCGGATCTGCTCCGCTCTGCTTGTTCTCCGCTCCTGCAGTTTTGCTCCTCTCTGCTTGTTCGCCGCACCTGCGGTTTTGCTCCGCTCTGCTTGTTCACCGCACCTGCGGTTTTGCTCCGCTCTGCTTGTTCTCCGCACCTGCGGTTTTGCTCCACTCTGCTTGTTCTCCGCACCTGCGGTTTTGCTCCGCTCTGCTTGTTCACCGCTCCTGCGGTTTTGCTCTGCTAATCCACCACACCTGCGGCTCTGTTCCTGTATCCCAGTCTGTACTGGTCCCTATCCAGCCTGCGTTCATACCTGCCAATATCTGCCTGTCTGCATTCCAGCCGTGCCTGTCAGCACCCGCCTGTTGGCATACCAGCCGCACCTGCCAGTACCCACCTGCCTACATACCAGCTGTGCCTGCTATGTACGCACCTGCCGTCATACAAGCCGTGCCTGCCAGTACCCACCTGTCTGCATACCAGCTAACCTGCCTGTTCCTGCATTCCCCGGTGTGGGTCAACAGCTGTGACCAGGGTCTGACCTGGAGTAGCACCTGGTCCCTCTGCTCGGTTCCTCCCTGGTTCACGGAGTTGACTGAGCCGCCGTTCGACCTTGGTCGGACCGGGTTGATACTTAGTTACGCCCCTCCAGGCACTCCTCGGTTCATGGTACAGTGGGATCACTAATCACGCTCACGCCAGTCAGTCCGGGCGCGAGCGTAACACTGGCCCAACTAGAGGAACATCTGTCTCAGGGCACCTCCAGGGCAGACCTGCTAGACTCCATCCCTCTCCTTCTAAAAGCCACGGGCTTCTTAGCGGACACCTCGGCTGAGTCAGTTCGGATTGCGGCTAGGGCAGCTGTCCTATCCAATACTGCCCGCCGTGCGCTGTGGCTCAAAACATGGAGTGGGAATGTCACCTCTAAGATTAAACTCTGTTCCATTCCATTTCAAGGGAAATATGTATTCGGGCCAGCACTGGATGATATCCTGGAGAAGGCCTCGGATATGAAGAAAACCCTTCCTGAACAGAAACAACCTAAAAAAACATCCCTTTCGACCTTCCCAGAGTCACCCCTCACAATATAGGGGAA
Source organism: Phyllobates terribilis (assembly GCF_046119375.1). NCBI lineage: Eukaryota > Metazoa > Chordata > Amphibia > Anura > Dendrobatidae > Phyllobates > Phyllobates terribilis. The sequence goes on from NW_027362764.1 coordinate 84,182,468, forward strand.
AGGGAAAGTCTGGTCGCTGGAGCTATCCTAAGGGCGACAGGGGTCGTAACATCCTTGTTCCCCAGCAACAGCACCACCAGCAGGACAAGCAATGACTTGGGCCGTGTAGGGGGGCATCTCTTGGATTTCTTTCCCCAGTGGCAGGCAATTTCTTCCTGCCAGTGGATCCTCAATACTATCAAGGGGGTCTTCTATTGGAATTCGAGAGTCGCCCCCCTCGGGTCCTGAGGGTCACGTCCCTTCCCTCTCGGGGGGCTTGGGAATTGCTCTCAGTCGGTTTACAAAACCTGCTAAAGTCCGCTCATTAGGTTGGGTTCCGAACCTGGGAAAGTCGGAACTCCTTCCTTCTTCGAGGAGGAAGTTCCTTGGTGTCTTACTGGATTCCAACAGACAAATGTCCTTTCTTCCATTGGAGCATCAGACAGCTCTCAGAACCAAGATCTCAAATTTCAGACACCAGAAGAATCCAACATTGAGAACGGCAATGTCTGTATTGGGGTCAATGACGGCCTGTATCCAGTCAGTATCATGGGCTCAGGCCCACTCAAGGTCTCTCCAGGATCATTTCCTAAAATCATGGAACAGACAAAGGGACTCATTAAACAAACGGACCAGGACTCCTGGCCAGGTAAAAGCTTCCCTTTCTTGGTGGTTAAGCACCCAAAATCTTCAGAGGGGGATTTCTTGGACCCAGGACCCTCTAATCACAGTGACTACCGATGCCAGTATACGAGGATGGGGTGCCATGGTGGCCCAGACTCCTTTTCAAGGCAGATGGAGTCCCGAGATCAGTGCCAGATCCTCCAACTTCAGGGAGCTGAAGGCAGTAGAAAAAACGCTCAGAGCAGCAGTCAACCTAATCCAGGGTACTCACATCAAGATACTCTCGGACAATGTGACTACAGTCGCCTTCCTTCGTCATCAGGGAGGTACGAGGGTAGACAGCCTGAAACAAATCGCAAGTCAAATATTTTCCTGGGCAGAACAACATCTCCTGTCAATTTCGGCAATTCACCTGAAAGGCTCAAACAACAGTCAAGCAGACTTTCTAAGCAGGGAAGACATTCAGCCAGGAGAGTGGAGCTTGAATCCTCAAATATTCCAGTCACTGGTAGCAAAGTGGGGTCTCCCCGAAGTAGATCTCTTTGCCAGTCGCCTAAACGCAAAACTTCCCCTCTTCTTTTCATTGGACAGAAGAGACAATACCATGAATCTAGATGCATTAGCCCATCCCTGGCATTTCAAACTGGTCTATGCGTTTCCTCTAATTACACTGATAGCAAGAACTATCCAGAAAGTCAGGTTAGAGAGGGTGGCAACAATTCTAGTGGCCCCTCTGTGGCCCAAAAGACCTTGGTTCGGCGCCATCACGGAACTTTGCCTGGACGGTCCCGTGATTCTTCCACCGGTCAACAACCTTTCACAAGGTCCCCTATTTTACCCAAATCCTCAGTGGCTAAACCTTGCAGCCTGGTTACTGAAGCCGAGATCTTAAAATCCAAAGGTCTCTCTGAAAAGGTTATAAGAACTCTTCAACAAAGTAGGAAACCAGTAACCAATGCTATATACAGCAAAATATGGAAAAAAATTCTATCGTGGTATGCCTTGGATATTCCTGACACCTCACACCCCAACATTGCTCGGATCCTTGATTTTTTTACAGAATGGATTGGAGTTGGGTCTCAAACCTAGTACACTCAAGGTGCAGATTTCAGCCCTAAGTTCCATATTTGACCAAGATTTGGCCTCTCACAGATGGATCAAAAGATTCATAACTTCGGCACTCAGACTTCACCCAAAAAATCGATCCCATGTCCCATCCTGGGATATTAATGTGGTGCTCTGGGGTCTAACCCTCTCTCCCTTCGAGCCTCTATCCTCCAGCACAATACAGACTCTCTCTCATAAGACTGCCTTTTTAGTATCCATCACTTCAGCACGGAGAGTAGGAGAACTGCAAGCTCTCTCCATCAGAGAACCTTACATGACTGTGACTGAAGATAGAATTACTCTTCGTTTGGACCCTTTCTTTCTCCCAAAGGTTGTTACAGATTTCCATTGTTCCCAGGAGGTCATCCTTCCCTCCTTCTGCCAGAAGCCTTCTAATTCAAAGGAAGCAGAGTTCCATCTCTTAGATGTTCGCAGAGTTGTCCTTTATTATCTGCAACAGACTGAGTCTTGGAGATTGGATGAAAATCTATTCATACAACACTCAGGGCATAACAGGGGAAGGAAGGCAGCTAAATCCACTATAGCAAACTGGATTAAGAAAGCGATCGAGGAAGCCTACGTCAATCAACAGTTGGATCCACCGATCGCTTTAAAAGCTCACTCTACCAGATCCACATCAACTTCTTGGGCCGAAAGAGCGGGCTCTTATACGGAGCAGATTTGCAGGGCAGCTACATGGTCTTCCCTTCACACATTTTCTAAACATTATAGATTAGACTTATCGTCCATTAGGGATTTAGCCTTTGGTAGGAAAGTCCTACAAGCTATTGTCCCTCCCTAATAAAATATCGTTGGTATTCCTCCAATGCTGTCGTGGAAGGCGTATTGAGAAAATAGAATTAGTCCTTACCGGTAATTCGGTTTCTAGAAGCCTTCCACGACAGCACGAATTTCCCTCCCTATGGATTCCGTATAACTGTCAGGTAACCATTTTTCCAGGTGATCTTGGTAAACACTGAGGATTGATGGTGGGGAGGGGCTTTTAACCTCTCTGCGTTCCTGTCCCCCGATAGGGCGTGGACAACATCCTCCAATGCTGTCGTGGAAGGCTTCTAGAAACCGAATTACCGGTAAGGACTAATTTTATTTTTTGATCATATCTGTCTATGATTCATAATTAAAGATTATTATTTTATTGTGTTTATTCCATAGGGTTTTATTACTGGTGGAAGTGCCCTTTATCCCTCTTTCTGTATGTAGGTTGTGTTATGTAATAAAGAAATAAAAGGATAAATAATGTGTTAATTAAATAAAGGTCAAATAAAAAAGACATACTTGGTATTCTTGCACTTGTAATAGCCTGTAATATAAAATTAGCTATCTCTTAATATGAATAGGCAATGCCATTAATACAATATTGCCTTTTTTATGCATTTCCTCATTATAATAAATGCGTATAAATGAAATGTTAACATACCTGTATGCAAAAATAATGGCTAAAAATGTACGACTTGTCTAGCAATAATACAATACCTCAAATAGTTACATAACCCTAAGGGGCGTATGAACATTGGAATTGCTTGCAGAAAATCTTCTGCATATTACAGTTGTAGCGCTATGAGTGTGAATTTCACTAAATCTCATTCACATGCGGCAATGCAAAAGGTAGAATGTGCTGAAATGTCCCTGCATTTCATAACTGAAATCTGCAGTGTTGCAGATTGCAACCTGTAATTACCCCCTAAATCTGCTGAGACCCAGCCATGCCTCTCTGACAATCTCCGTCGGACTGGAAGAGATGACATCACATCAACTAGTTACTTGTTCTCTAAGACCAATGACGGTCAAGTGACTGGTGGTCAGGACCAGTGTCAGACTGAAGAACATTGGGCCCACCAGAGGATTTGATACTGAGGGCCCACCTTTCTCCCTCAATCAAGAACCCCATAGCAGCTGCAAGGTTTGCACTATGAACTCTCCTGAAGGAGAAGCCAGGGCTCACTGGAGGATTCTCCGGTTCTCTGGTGGGCCAGTCCAACCCTGGTCAGGACATCATGTTTTCTGGTCCAGTGGAGACAGAACACCGGAGCAAAAGGCGGATTCCAGGGGTAAGTATGCCCTTATTTTTCGTTTGGAAGCATGGGCTTCCTACTGCTAACATTTAACGTCTTAGTTACCCTTTAAATTTATGGCTCTTCGAATATGGCGACGTAAAGTCAAATGACTTTTTTCAGGTTGTGAATTTGTTATAGGAAAGTAATAAAATATTTAAAAAAAACTATAAATTTGGTCTCATCATAATCGTAGTGATTCGTAGAATGAAGTTAATAATTTATTTGTGCAGTAAGTGAAAAGAGTAAAATTTAAAATATGGGTAATATAAGTAAAAAAGTTAGATAGTAGGTTATATGCACAGGCAGTCCCCAACTTATGAACATCTAACGTACAGTATTTGATAATACTTATCAAATCACTCACCTCTCCAGCTGCCCCTCTGCTCGTTACCCCCGTCTGGTCCTCTTCTGCCTTTGCGCACCGTTTCTCCGGGGTCTTCACTATAGGCCGGGACTTCCAGCCGTGTCCAGGTGGCAGAGGTCACTATGTGTTGTACTTTAGTGAAGCCAAGACTTGCGCAATGATTTAATAACCCGCAGTGACCCCTGAGGCTCGGTCATGGCCGGAAGTCCCGGCCTATAGTGAAGAGGCTAGAAATGAGGACTAGACGGGAAGTAGCAGGGTGGCCAGAAAGGTCAGCGATGAGGTGAGTATTATTTTTTTCGCGGACCCTGTTCTAAATTGCATCCAAATTTGGGTTATAAACAAACCCAAGGACTGCCTAGTACTTGGGAAAAAAAAGTTTGGACATTAGGACCAAAATAGGTCTGATCCTTGTGGCTAAAGTAGACCTAAAAACGCCTTTAAAGAGTTATTCCCCAAATCACAAGTTATCCTCTATCAATAAGATAGAAGATAACTTGCTGATCACTGTTGGTCCACCACCTGGACCCCCAGCAATCTCGAGATTGAGGCTCAGGAGCCCCGTTTTGAATGAAGTGCAAGTGCGCAATTTTGGTCTCCACTCCATTCATTGGCTATTTCCAAGGATAGTGGATAAGTTGTGATTTAAGGAATAACCATTTAATGGTTTAATGAATTTTTTATACCAATAGTAAATGAAAACACAAAACTAAAAGTAATGAAAGTGAAAACAACTTTTACTAAAACTGTTAACATCTTTTTCTGGGCTGTCATTATTCTCATCTTACCAAGGGATTTCTTTGATTTTCGAACTTTGTTTGTCCGGTGGTATTTTACATGGATTTTCCACAATATATGTTGTTTTTTTATATATTCCACAATCGCTTTTGTGTTTATAGCTTTCACTGCTGGTTTCATTTTAAATCCCTCCATAATTTCATTATTGCCGTTCTTTCATGTTCTGCGTGACATATCACCCTTGTCTGTTCAGATGCCAGAGTTTCATCAGTTGCAGAGCTGTAATGACTGCTATCATGGTAAGCTGAAAAAGAGGGAAAAACACAAAGTACATAATTGAAACTGAAGAAAACGTACAGCTGTGGTTTACAAACTACGCTCAGAACAGACTTTATTAAGTTTCTGACTTGTAATCAGGAGCTGGTGGTCAAAGTAAAATGTCTGGTTCTACTTCATCATAGACGTGATGCTCTGCGGGGAAACAATAGATAGAAAACTGGAATGAATATAAATATATACAATCAACTCCAGAATTATATATATATTTAATAATCTGCATATTAAAACAGATATTTTGGGTACAAACATAGGGATAACCTTCACCTTTATTTTTTTCATTGACAGAACTGTGCAAGGGCTTGTTTTTTTTTGTAGTACAAATTAAAGTTTTTAACCCCTTTATCCCCGAAGCTGGTTTGCACGTTAATGACCAGACCAATTTTTACAATTCTGACCACTGTCACTTTAAGAGGTAATAACTCTGGAACGCTTCATTGGATACCCCTGATTCTGAGATTGTTTTTTCGTGACATATTGTACTTCATGATAGTGGTAACATTTATTTGATATGACTTGCGTTTATTTGGTAAAAATTTTGAAAGTTTCACAATTTTCAAACTTTGAATTTTTATGCCCTTAAATCAGAGAGATATGTCACACAAAATAGTTAATAAATAACATTTCCCACATGTCTACTTTACATCAGCACAATTTTGGAACTAAAATTTTTTTTTGTTAGGAAGTTATAAGGGTTAAAAGTTGTCCAGCGATTTCTCATTTTTCCAACTAAATTTACAAAACTATTTTTTTAGGGACCACATCACATTTGAAGTGACTTTGAGGGGCCTTTATGATAGAAAATACCCAAAAGTGACACCATTCTAAAAACTGCACCCCTCAAGGTGCTCAAAACCACATTCAAGAAGTTTATTAACCCTTCAGGTGCTTCACATGAATTTTTTAAATGTGGAAGAAAACAATGAACATTTAACTTTTTTTCACAAAAATTTTACTTTAGACTCAATTTTTTTATTTTGCAAGGGTAACAGGAAACAGTGGACCCCAAAATTTGTTGTGCAATTTCTCCTGAGCTCGCCAATACCCCATATGTGGGGGCGTTTGGAGAGCCCTGATGTGCCTAAACAGTGGAAACCCCCCACAAGTGACTCCATTTTGGAAATTAGACCCCCTCAGGGAACTTATCTAGATTTGTAGTGAGCACCTTGAACCCCTAGGTGATTCACAAAAGTTTATAACGTTGCACCATAAAAATAAAATTTTCTCATTTTCCCACAAAAAAATTTTTTTTAGCCCCACATTTTTTTATTTTCAAAGGGGTAACAGGAGAAAATGGACCCCGAAATTTGTTGTGCAGTTTCTCCTGAGCACGCACATATTCCATATGTGAGGGAAAACTATTGTTTGGGCACACGGCAGGGCTCAGAAAGGAAGGAGGGACATTTTGGAATGCAGACTTGATGGAATGGTCTCCGGGTGTCATATTGCATTTGGAGAGCCCCTGATGAGCCCAAACAGTGGTAAACCCCCACAAGTGACCCCATTTTGGAAACTAGACTCCTCAAGGAATTTATGTAGATGTGTGTTGAGCACCTTGAACCCACAGGCGCTTCAAATAATTTTATAACGTCGATCTGTAAAAATGGAGAAAATATATTTTTCCCACAAAAATGTTGTTTTAGCCCCACATTTTTTAATTTTCACAAGGATAGCAAGAGAAAATGGACCCCAAAATTTGTTGTGCTGGACTGGTTTGTGGGTGCCATGTCACTTTGGCAGAGCCCCTGAAGTGCCAGAAGAGCAGGCGCCCCATAAGAGACCTCATTTTGCAAACTACACCTCTCAGTGAAATAATCTAGGGGTGCAATGAGCATATTGAGACCACAGATGGATCACAGAATTTTATACCATTGGGCAGTGAAGAAAAAAAGAATTACATTTTTACCACCAAAATTTTGTTTTAGCCCCACATTTTAAATTTTCACACTGGGAAATGGGTAAAAATGGCATCAAAATTTGTCCCACAATTTCTGCTGAATGTATAAATACCCCATATCTGGCTGTGCAGTAATGCTTAGCCATACGGCGAGACTCGGGAGGGATGGAGCGCTTTTTGCTTCTTGGAGCGCAGATTTTTCTAGAATAGTTTGCAGACTTCATATACAGAACCCCTAAGTGCTAGAATAGCAGAATTCCCCTCAAGTGACCCCATTTTGGAAATTATATCCCTTTGGGAATTTATTTACAGGTGTAGTGAAGATTGTTGTTACACTCATGCCGCTAGGTTCAGATAGGGGCGACACAGGTTACATGAATTCTTTGGAATCCTGGGGGAACCGTTACTCATGGCGACCATAGACCATGTGCTGCAGCTTCTCTCAGGCACACAGGGGTATTGACCCTCAGGCATAGACACGTAGGTTGTTTCACTTGCTGACCTGATACACTTGACAAGAGTCCTCATAAATGGTAGAACAGTAGCATTTAATAAGAAGCCGCACAGCCAGTGCAAGTTAAGTCTTATGAGCAACAGGCTCCAGTGACAAACAGTGCTGTTTCCTTAGAGGCACAGCAGTTCACAGTCTTCCCAGTAGTACAGGACAGCACAGTTCTAATGCAAAGGCACATTAATGAACACAGCATTCTTTACAGCACAGTGAGATGGAGAGGGGGGAGGGTGTGCTGAGGGAGATGATCCCTGTGACACAATTTCTTCCAGTCCTTATGTTTCTGCCTGACAATACTCTGCACTGCTAGTTCAGGAACTCTACCTGACCTGTGCTTAGCTTCACTCCTGACTTGAATCCTTTTCATTTGCAGGGGCGCTTCTGTGAAATACAGAACACACACACCACCTTTCTCTTTGGCTCCAGCTAGACAGTAGTCAACTTCCCCACAATCCCCCTGGGGCTATGCTAAAACTCTCCCCTTCTCCGGTGACAGTGTTAACCCCTCTAGTTGCTGGATACTTCTGGAGCACAATACTTCCTGTCTCCTGTGCTTGTGTTACTTCTAATAGTTGCTGAATGCTTTTAAAGCAACAGCACTTTTTCTTCATGTCACACTCTTCCCTCCTTTTTGAATGTCGTCCTTGACATTCGTCTTAATTGGTCAATCTGACCAATTCTGAGACAGTGGTGAAAGTTGGATAACTTTATATACAAATTGGCATTGTGAAATTGGTATAACGTTTATAAACATTGATAACAACCTAATCTTGCGACCTTTTTCTTGTAGGATGCCTGTAAGAACTAAACAATTAACACAATTAAAACAATCAGCATCTCTTCAGCTGGAGCTTTTCGTACATCTTCAACCAACTCTTTCTCTCTATGCTTTAACAGTTCTTTGTTTCTACAAAGTCTTTTAAGGAAAATCAAAGCATGAAAATAAGTCTTTCCACCAGGTAACATCTTCCATACTGCCTCTTGGTGGTGAATACCATTCAAGTGGGCTTACCTGGTCCGCAGGCAGAGATACCTGTTTCCAGTCGACAGTCCTTGGCACTTGACACGGTTCACCAAGTGTCTCATACGTCAGCATCACGGGCCTCCTCACTTCTCGAGTCAACATCCTCCTGGTGGGTTATTCCTCAGAGACCACAGGTTCTTCGGTCACAGAAGTTTGTTCGGCCCCACTCATTTCCTGTGCTTCCTCAGATACTTTTGGAGCTGCCTCTGTGAGTTCCTGTACTTCTGAGTCGCTTGTTTCCGCACTGTCTGGTAATTCCGCTCTTAAGTGTCAATCGGTCTCTTCAGGTGTCGGTGTTCGATGGTTTTCTTGTCTCCCGTTTCCAATCGGATTTCATACACTGGGCTGTCATTGGCTTTCCTCCTTACGACCACATACACCTTGTCTTCCCAGTACAAACTAAGTTTTCCTGGGCCACCTTTATCACGTAAGTTCTTGACTAGCACCTGGCTTCCTGGTGCCAGTTCTGCTCCATAACATTTTCGATCATAGTACTCCTTACTCTTGCTCTGTCCTTGCCTAACCACTTTGGACGCTATGTTGTATGCTTCTGCTGAGCACTTATATCAGGGTCTCCATCTAATCTCTGAGTGACGTGATTCAGATGAACCCTCGAGGGATCCATTCATTATAATGAGGAAGCAGAGTTACTCTGGACTCTGTCTGGCCTCTGTTCAGAGTTGTCCTTTGCAGAAGTGCGCAAAACTGTAAGCGATTGAGCGATGGCACTTTTATGCATGCATAATAAAAAAACGGACGCCGACAGATCATAGGCCAGATGGCATCCACCTGCCTCATTATAGGGAATCTTCTGCTGGGGGTTCAGTCTGAACCACGTATTTCAGAGATTTACACGGAAACCCCGGTGTAAGCGCTCAGCGCAGAGCGCAGGATAAATGTGAGCTGAGCATTACTGTGATCTTTGGGAGGCAGAATGAACAAATCAACAACAGATGAAGAATAGGTTTTATATACTTTTCACGCCATTCCTTGTGCGGTATAACTGATTAGGCGACTTTATTCTTCGTGTCGGTGTGATTACAGCTATACCAGATTTATAGCGGGTTTTTATGTTTGGCTGCCTTATCAGTAACATCTCTCTCTATTCTGTGATTTTCACAATTCCATGACTTTTCCGTCTTGATGACGCTATTTCAATAATGAGAAGTGTAGTTCCATATACTACCAGTAGGCAGAGATTTTTTAAAATGGAACGGAGAGGAAACAAAAGTATATTTGAAAGGTTGTTTTACTTGCGTAAATCCAAAAATCTCCCCTAAGTAACAGTAGCTTCTTGCACTCCAGTGTATGAGCACGATACTGTCAAACGGCATTACATAAATAGGAGTTATTGCTTGTTTATGCAGGAGATGACCAAATATTTCTTAATTAAAATTTCAAGTAGTTTAATGTAAGAAATTATTTTTTTTCTGCTGCTCATTGGCTTCTGATTCATGGCCCTCCTCAATGTTATGTTTATCTGACCCGCACTATTTCAGAAGCTCACCACAAGTTTGAGAGGTCGGACGCTCGCCAGACATTTTACAAAACACAGACCTCTTTTCTTAGGAATTATTGGTATAGATACTCACTTAGTTTGTTGTTGTGCAAATGCCTGGCCTAAGACAATTTTTGGCTGCACTGGCTTTCTTGATCCTTTTCTCTCCACAGCTGTAAAATGCATTACATTTCTTAATGTTAGACTGTCTTGTTAATTGAACCTAAGGAAAGCAAACACAAATTCTGGACGTTCTTTCAGGTTTTTTGAAATTGGAAATTCATTGATTGAACTATGAGTTTCTTAGTATTTTTTCTTTTTAAACAGAGTATATCAGCACAAAATGACTGTTCCAACAAAGCACAGGCACTCGATGCACCCTTAGTTTGGTCAAACAGTTGAGTGCACCTTCCCACCTACTTGTTTTGCATCTAACTTGCCCACCTCTTCCTTGATTGACAGCTCCGGCTTTACAGCAGGCAAATGAGGGCAGAGATAGATGGAGAACAAATAGGTGGGAAGATGCACTGAACTGCACGGTCAAGCCTAAGGTGCACCGAACGCCTGTGCTTGGTTTGAACAGTCATTTTGTGCTGACAGATTGCCCATAAAGTCTTGAGGACATTTGAAGCCTTTATCATCAGCACATCCCCTGCGCAAACTGCTAGTTCTGAAAATTATATATGAACAATCGTCTGAAAACCTTCACACTTATTAAAACATAATCAGTAAGTAAACGAGCATCAATCGATTGGCGCTTATTATGTGCAATCACTGGGGCCAATTCATAAACGTTTTAACACCAAAAAAGTGGCGCAAATACTTTGAAAAGTTGCAAAAATGTTGTGACTTTTGGCGTTGTGGAATCAACTTTGCCGAAATGGGAAGAGCCTGGGCGGGATGGGTCGCAGCCATGCTCTTCCAATTCATCAAAAATGCCAGTATTTTGTATGGGAGAAATGCTACTCCAGTGCCTGAATAAAGTATCACTTCTGGCACAACACAGATGCACACCTCCGCGCTATGCAGGTTTTACAGAATTGACCCCACTGTCAACAAACTTATTTGAAGGGCACTGCTGACTTGTGCTGATGGGTGTTTGACGGGTATCAGCAGGTGTCTTGCTTGTGTCCTATTCTCATTAACAGAACAGATGTACAAGACCTGCCGATACCTGGTGATACCTGGCAAGCGGCTGTGAAGACCACGTCAGTAGCACCTCTCACCTGATGCGTAAGTGACAAAACCCCTTTAAGAACATTCAGTAAACTTCAATGAAACTGTCCAAAAAGTAGCTACATATTATTAAAGGAGTTTTCCCACAAACAAAATGTAATTTTAATCAATAGATCTTGGAATAATAATAAGTTCCACAATTGGATGTGTTTAAATAAAATGTCCCTGTGCTGAGATAATCTTATAAATGTGCCCCTGCTGTGTACTGTGTAATGGCTGTGTCTGACCGTACAGGAACATGGTCTGATCATACCACATCTCCTGGGCAGGGGAGGACGCAAAAGAGGATACAGACAGGATAGCAGGGGATCACAGCTGATTCTTTTTGTGAGATAAAACATTTCCCTGCCTGTTTTTAAACAATGTTTTACTTCAAAGACTTGTGAAAATAAAAATAAAAAAAAATTTCCACAAAAATGTTAAAAAAATATATTTTCACAAGGGTAACAGGAGAAAGTGGACCTCAAAATCTATTGTGCAATTTGTCCTGAGTACTCTGATACCCCATGTGTTGGAGAAAACTACTGTTTGGGCGCACGTCATGGCTTGGAAGGGAAGGACTGACGCTTTGGAATGCAGACTGTGATGGAATTGTCTGTGGGCGTCATGTCACTGTGACACCCCAGGGGTCTGGTTGCCACAGTGATAGAGATATTATGTCTGAGAGCAGGTGGGAGGTCCTTTGGTCAGGGATCCTGTGCATGCCACACCTCCTGCCCAGTCTTGGGAGGGGAAGAACTTCCCCTGTATAAACCCGGGGCTGAGGCAGGGTGAGTCAGACAAGGAGAGTGGAGAAGAGAAGCAGCATAGGAAACAGCAGAGTTACAAGGAGTCAGGGGCTGGCAGCTACAGAGCTCGCCCTGACTAAGAAGATTCTTTACCGGACCCGGAGTCCGAGGCTGTGGGGACTAACTCCTACCCAGCAGCAGAATCCGTCGGGCAGGGGATTTCAGGTCCTCTGGCCCAGAAGCCCGAAGGCACGGTCACACGCGTGGGACCAGCACCGCCATCGTGGAGCGGAAGCCATTAGAAGGCCCCGAGTCACCGGCCATACGGGTGAGCACCACACGGTACACTCAGGGACGTGGGCTACTTACATCAGCTTCTAGCAAGGTAGCCAGAAGAGTACAGTCAGTTTGGGAGGCCTACAACTACGCCTGGCCAGGGGAGATCGCATCTGCTCAAAGACTGACCAGGCCCCGTTTGCTAGCAAGTACTCCGGGAGGGTCTGTCGTTGTTACCAGTAAAGACCCTGAACTACACCGTACCGTCTCTGAGTGGTTCCTGCTACCCCCATCATCCACGTCGGCTGCCCTGAGGCCATACCCCTCCCGTTGGGGGTTATACTATCACGCTGCACAATCCTACCACCGGCCTCAGCGGTCTGCCCTGCAGCAGCAGCTTCCTGGCTGCACTCAACGGGTGGCGTAGTCATCAACTATTTACTACTATTAGACTGCCGTCTAGTTTGACTCCCTGGGCACGGACCGGGTCACCGCCACGAGACTACAACCCTCCACTGATCCGGCTCCGGGTAGGCTCCCGCGTGCGCAACGCAGCGCGACACAGGCCCAGGGGCGCGTCAACTTTGGCGTAGTCGGCAGGATCTCGTGCCCGCAACCACCGGGTACTGCGTGCCTGAAAAGCAAAGACTGTTCAAACTTACCAGTGGTGAAGATTCCCGCTATCCGTGGAGGTTTCCCGCCATCCGGCGCCATCTTCTACCTTCTTCCCGCCATCGGTGAAGTTTCCCGCCATCCGGCGCCATCTTCGGCCTTCTTCCCGCCATCCGTGGAGTTTTCCCGCCGTTGGACGCCATCTTGGGGACGCCGCGCGGGAAGAAGAGGGGCGTGGACTCTGAAAGCGTGCGAGAACTGAAGCCCCGCCTCACGTCCGGACGTTGCGTAAGGTCCTGGAAGGAGCCCAGCAGACGCCGACGTCACAGGAGCGCGACGGAAGGTCCTCAACCCTGACGATCCACTGCGGAGCCGCGGCCTACGGAAGAGGATCATCGCAAGGTAGGCCACGGTCCACTAGGGGGGAGGAAGATGTCGGATACGGAGGAGAGCTTCACTGCCCCAACCCCCGCCAGCGCTACCGCTGCTGCAGTTATGCCCTTCACCATGCCCTATATCCCGGGAGCAGCCTGGCTACCCCAGTACTCAGGGGAGTCACATACCCTGCATGACTTTAGAGAAAAGCTGGATAGCCTCTTCCAGGTGTACCCCCTCACAGAAGAGCAAAAAGTGAGCATCCTGGTGGCCCAACTAACCGGGGCAGCCAAAAGGGAAGTAAAATCCTGGCCACCTGGGAGGAAGACTGTCGCAGGGATACTAACCCGGCTGAAGGACACCTTTGATACCCACACCTCAGCCGAGATTAAGCTTAGATTCTACGGGTGCAAGCAGCGAGCGCATGAGAGTATAAGGGACTATGCACTAAACCTACAAGAGGCCCTGAGGGCCATAAAGCAGACCGACCCTGATGGGGTGGGAAACGAGGACAGGCTGTTGACTGAACAATTTATAGAGGGTTTATATTGCAATGCCCACCGAACCCAGTTGCGGGCAATGGCCTTACAGGATCCCCATCTGGACTTTGCACAGTTCAAGGACAGAGCCATCCGGGTGCTCCGAGAACCGGCACCAGGTGGCGTTGTGACCCACAGACGCCCCACTACCACTTACTACCAGGAGGCGGCGCCCTTGTCAGCAGGGCCTGTGGGAGCTGATGCGCAGGCTTTGGACAATGACCCGGCTCCAGACCTACACCATCAGGTCCAAGAGCTAGCTAAGAGCGTTGCTGCGCTAACCCGAACTGTGCAGTCTTTACAGGTTTCCACCCCAGGGAAGATCCAGCTGGCATCCGGACCGGAGGACATCCCGTGGCGTCGACCAAGGAGGACCCCACCGGCCAGAGGAAGACCTAGTGACCGATACAGCGAGGACGGACGACCCATCTGCCGCCGCTGCAATCAATCCGGACATATGGAAAGGTACTGTTCTTTAAACGGGCACAACCTGGGGTAGAGGGCCAACCCCCAGGAAAAAGATCACCAGGCCCATCGAACTGGCGCGACAGATATGTGGGAGGACGTCCAGTCTTGCCTGTGGTACTGGATGGCATTCCCATGAGTGCCCTACTGGATACCGGGTCACAGGTCACCACCATCCCGTACGTGCTCTTCAAGCAGTACTGGAATGACTCGGATATTACCCACTACCCTGACGACGACTTGAGTATCATCGCCAGCAATGGCCAGCCCGTGCCACAGATCGGATTTAAAGAGGTGGCCCTCAAAATCGGTAGAGTCGAACTGGCCGCACAGGGACTGATCATTGTAGATATTGATAAACATGAGAGTCACCCAAAAATAACTCTGGGAACTAACGTAATTGAAAATTGTCTTGCAGAGGTGATTTTCCTTTTACAGCAGGTTGCCAAGAACGCCAGCTCCGGCGAGCAGCGGGTGCTCCAGAAAGAGATCCGGGCACTGATGCAACGGCAACAAGTGGAACTCTCCGGCGGTGAGATTGGTAGCGTAAGAATGTGTGACCCTTTTCCTATTGCCATGCCCCCAAAAAGTGAAATGATGATTTGGTGCCGGGCAGCTATTGGTCTGAGAGGTAGAGATTACCAGGCAATGGTAGAACCAGTTTACTCAGACAGTAGGCCCACCATTTTGACAGCACGGGGGGTGGTCAATGTACGCCATGGGAGGGTGCCCATTCGCATAATAAATATCGGGGAGAGGGAAGTGTACCTGCCCCGGTATGCCACGCTAGCCAAATTATATACCACTAATCAAAGTTCTATACAATCTGTGGAACCCTTGCCTCCATCTCACCCGGAGGAAGGTAACGGCTCTAAGAAAGACATGGAGGACTGGTGTCAGCAACTACATTTGGGTACTGACTCCACTCCCTCACATCAGAAACAAGGAGTCTATCGGGTGGTTCAAGAGTATGAGAGAGTGTTTAGTAAACACCCGACTTCGGGCGAGTCAAGGGGGTAGAACATCGCATCCCCACGGGAGATCATCCTCCCATAAAAGAGAGGTATCGACCCGTACCCCCTGCACATTACCAACACGCCAAGGGGATGCTTAGAGATATGAAGGAGGCTGGGGTAATCCGGGATAGTTGTAGCCCCTGGGCAGCCCCATTAGTTTTAGTCAAAAAGAAAGACAACACCATGAGGATGTGTGTAGATTACCGGAAAATCAACCGTATCACACACAAGGATGCGTACCCCTTACCAAGGATAGAGGAGTCATTGGCTGCTTTAAGATCTGCTAACTTCTTCTCTACCTTGGATCTCACTAGCGGGTACTGGCAGGTTCCTGTAGCAGAGGCGGACCGGGAGAAGACCGCATTCACCACCCCGATGGGACTTAGCGAGTTCACCTGCATGCCGTTCGGACTCTGCAACGCACCAGGAACCTTCCAACGCCTAATGGAGTGTTGTCTGGGCCACAGAAACTTCGAGACGGTCCTGTTGTACCTGGACGATGTCATCGTATATTCCAAGACGTATGAGGACCACCTGAAACACCTGGCGGAAGTGTTCGAGGCTCTGGCGAGTTACGGCCTAAAGGTGAAACCCTCCAAGTGTCACCTCCTGAAACCAAAGGTGCAGTACCTGGGACACGTGGTGAGCGCTGACGGAGTGGCTCCCGACCCCGATAAGATCACCGCAATTAAGGGATGGCCAAGCCCCTCCAGCGTAAAAGAAGTGCGGCAGTTCCTCGGGTTGGTAGGCTACTACCGAAGGTTTATTCCCGGTTTCACCAAAAAGGCAGCACCTATGCAGGACCTCCTGATAGGCCAGTCCCGGAAGGCCAAGAACCAGAAGCCGCCCTTCAAATGGGAAGAGCTGGAAGAAGAGTCCTTCCGCCAGCTGAAGATGGCCCTCACGGGGGACGAAATCCTGGCGTACCCGGATTATAGCCAGCCCTTTATCCTCTACACCGACGCCAGTAACATCGGGCTAGGAGCCGTACTGTCCCAGATCCAGCAGGGGAAGGAACGAGTAATCGCCTACGCCAGCCGAAAACTGCGACCCACCGAAAGGAACCCCGAGAATTACAGCTCATTTAAGTTAGAGTTCCTGGCCGTAGTATGGGCAATCACTGAGCGCTTTAAGCATTACCTCGCTTCTTCCCGGTTCACCGTGTACACGGATAACAACCCGCTGACACACCTGGACACGGCAAGACTCGGTGCCCTGGAGCAGAGGTGGATGGCCCGTCTGTCCAACTACGAGTTCACAATTAAATACCGGGCAGGACGCTCCAATACCAACGCGGACGCCCTGTCCAGGATGCCCAACCTGCCGGACGGAGGAGAAGATCCGGAGGGACTGGAAGAAGTTGAACTCCCTGCGTTCCACCGTCATGGGACTATTCAGTATTCCCACCGGGTAAGGAGTAAGCAGGCTGCTACGTTGAACCCCTTACCCCACTACAACTGGGCGGAAACGCAAGACAGCGACCCTGCCGTCCGACTGGTGAAGGAGATGCTGACTCGGCCGGAGGCTCGCCTTGAACCAGACGCTCCGGAGGAAGCCAAACAACTATGGGCAGAGAAGAGTCGACTGTTCCTTTACAAAGGGAAGTTGTGCCGCAGAATGGTTAACTCCCGGACGCATGAATTACTCTGGCAAGTAGTGGTGCCACGAAGAGACGCAGCCATGGTGATGGAGGCATACCACGACGGAGCTGGACACTTTGGGTGGAAAAAGCTGGAGTTCCTGCTGCGCGAGCGGTTCCACTGGGTAGGCATGAGGGGAACCATCGAGAAGTGGTGCAGAGATTGTGGCCCGTGCAACCTGAGAAGGAAGGACCGAGCCAGTCAGAAGACTCCCCTGCAGTCCATCGTCACCCGGCAACCGTTGGAACTGGTAGCCTTGGATCATGTAAAACTGACCCCAAGCAGAAGTGGCTACGTCTACGCGTTAACCATCGTGGATCATTACTCCCGGTTCTTGGTTGTCGTCCCCATCAAGGACTTAACGGCTCAAACAGCAGCTAGAGCCTTCCAGCAGCACTTCTGCCGTCCACACGGGTACCCGGACCAAGTGCTGACGGACCAGGGACCTGCCTTTGAAGCGGAGGTCTTTCAGGAATTCTGCAATCTGTATGGCTGCCGGAAGATAAGGACGACACCCTACCATCCGCAGACTAATGGACTTTGTGAAAAAATGAACCAGGTGGTAATGGATCTTCTAAAAACGTTGCCCCTGGAAGAACGCAGTCTGTGGCCTGAAAAGTTGCCCGATCTGGTGGACCTATACAACCACATCCCGGTAGGTTCCACCAACTGTACCCCGGCTTACCTAATGAGGGCAAGACCTGGTAAGTTACCTGTTGACCTGGAAATGGGAGTCCTGACCCCCGAGGACACTTCACCAGAAACAGACTGGGACACAGAGAGGCAGCAGCAGTACCGGAGAGTACAGGAGAGCGTGGAGCGAAGTCTCTGTCAGGCTAGGGAAAGACAAGAGAAAACTTACAACCAGTATGCTCCCGCTGTTCCCCTGGTACCCGGAGAGCAGGTCTTGAAGAGGAAGAGACGGCTCCACAAGTTGGACGACCAGTGGGAGAAGGACCCGTACACCGTACTGCCCTCAAGCCACGAGAACCCGAAGGTCTGTACCATCAGTAAAGACGGAGGGGAAACCACAGCCATTGTATCCCGGGACCACCTGAAGAAGTGTCCCGAACAACTGAGGAACCCTGAAGAGGAACAAGAAGACCATCGACCCGTGGAAGAAAGGGAAGATATGGTTAGTACCGTGCTCGGGGACTTTCCTCAGTCTTGGACTCAAGTCAATGGTGCAGTTGTGGTACCCGTACTCACCTTCCTCCAACCATCATCCCAAGAACCTACGGAGCAACGGGTAGAGCTGGAAGAACAGCCGGTCCAGGAGGCAGAAGACTCCACACAAGCAGAACAGGAGAATCAACCCTCTGCTTATAGTGAGCCTGCCGTACCCCTAGTGAGACAAAGAGCCGGTAGACAGCTGCCCAGTTTACCCTTGACAGCTCCTACACCCTGTAGTTCAGGGCCAGACAGTCAGCTCCGTAGGTCCACTCGGGCCACTAGAGGCCAGTTACCCGCACGCTGGAGAATTTAAAGTGTATAAATTGTTTTAATTATGTTTTTCTGTGTCTTGTTGCTTGTGTATAATTTTGTGTTTCTAGTTATTTTTAGGAAACCTTGGTGGATTTACCGGGAATCCTTGTATATAGTTGGAGCGTAACCCAGGATGGACTAGAGACTGTTAAGGACTCGGGGTAGGACAGACCCCTACCTGGTTACGTCTCCCTGTGTTGGTGAAATGGACACCTTTGCTTTTCTTCAAAGACTGCATCCGGTTGCGGACACGCCGTAACCATCTTATGTGTTTTTCTTATAGTATTGTTATTGTTATACTTTGTTATGTTTTTCTAAATGTGTTTAGTCCCGGAGTACTAAATTTCACTAGGGGGGAATGTGACACCCCAGGGGTCTGGTTGCCACAGTGATAGAGATATTATGTCTGAGAGCAGGTGGGAGGTCCTTTGGTCAGGGATCCTGTGCATGCCACACCTCCTGCCCAGTCTTGGGAGGGGAAGAACTTCCCCTGTATAAACCCGGGGCTGAGGCAGGGTGAGTCAGACAAGGAGAGTGGAGAAGAGAAGCAGCATAGGAAACAGCAGAGTTACAAGGAGTCAGGGGCTGGCAGCTACAGAGCTCGCCCTGACTAAGAAGATTCTTTACCGGACCCGGAGTCCGAGGCTGTGGGGACTAACTCCTACCCAGCAGCAGAATCCGTCGGGCAGGGGATTTCAGGTCCTCTGGCCCAGAAGCCCGAAGGCACGGTCACACGCGTGGGACCAGCACCGCCATCGTGGAGCGGAAGCCATTAGAAGGCCCCGAGTCACCGGCCATACGGGTGAGCACCACACGGTACACTCAGGGACGTGGGCTACTTACATCAGCTTCTAGCAAGGTAGCCAGAAGAGTACAGTCAGTTTGGGAGGCCTACAACTACGCCTGGCCAGGGGAGATCCCATCTGCTCAAAGACTGACCAGGCCCCGTTTGCTAGCAAGTACTCCGGGAGGGTCTGTCGTTGTTACCAGTAAAGACCCTGAACTACACCGTACCGTCTCTGAGTGGTTCCTGCTACCCCCATCATCCACGTCGGCTGCCCTGAGGCCATACCCCTCCCGTTGGGGGTTATACTATCACGCTGCACAATCCTACCACCGGCCTCAGCGGTCTGCCCTGCAGCAGCAGCTTCCTGGCTGCACTCAACGGGTGGCGTAGTCATCAACTATTTACTACTATTAGACTGCCGTCTAGTTTGACTCCCTGGGCACGGACCGGGTCACCGCCACGAGACTACAACCCTCCACTGATCCGGCTCCGGGTAGGCTCCCGCGTGCGCAACGCAGCGCGACACAGGCCCAGGGGCGCGTCATCACGTTTTCAGAGCCCCTGATTTGCCTAAACAGCGGAAATGCCCAACAAGGGCCCCCTTTTTAGAGCTGATACCTGTTTTGTGAATGTTATAATGTAGCGTCATACGTCAGTTGTGTAGGAGAACCTGACGAACACTACACAATTGACGTATGACAACCTGACGAACACTACGTCAGTTATGTAGTGTTCGTCAGGTTGTCATACGTCAGAAATTAATTTAGTAGTGCATGAAAGCATGGTACCTTCTGAAGCATTCTTTTATGCGCAGGCCATGTTTGTCGGGGCAGGTGTCGCTTTGATAAGTGGTGTCCTTGCATATTCCCCTTTCATAACATACTCGGCACCTCTTTTGTGACTTACCTTTTTTTTCTGTTTGAGGGACCTCCCCCAGGAAATGCTGGCCTGGTACAATTCGAGGTCCTTCAGTTCCGGAAGTACTGGGGCCCGCTCTGTCGCCACTGCCAAATATCAGCACCTTGATCACTAACTCCTGGAACTGAAGGTACGAGGTAGAGGTCTGGCCTGCACATCATGATAGAAGGAAAGCGTTGTGCATTGCCATCTGTACGATGTGCACGGCCAGCTTCTTATACCATACCTTGGCCTTTCTCAAAGCACTGTACGGATGGAGGACTAGATGAGAGAGATGAACTCCCCCCATGTACTTGTTGTACCCCACTACACAGTCTGGTTTGCCGACCTGTGTAGTGGAACCTCGTACAGTGCTGAGGGTGCTGCCATCACTATGTATGGTGGTCAAGAGAAGGACATCCCTCTTGTTCTTGTACTTGACCACCAGCAGGTGGCCGCTACATTGGGCTCTGCTGTCACCCCTTCTGAGCATCTGCCCAATTAGCGTTCTTCGGAAGGCCTCTCTGATTTCTGCGGACAGTACCGCAGGCTGCGGTACCTTGCGCAGAGAGAGCTTGAAGAGCGGGACGCTGGTATAAAAGTTATCCACATAGGGTGATAATCTTTATCAAGCAATGGGTGCACCAAATCCCACACAATTTTCCCACTCACTCGCAGAACAGGGGGGCATTCAGGGAGTTCAATCCGGGAGTCATTCCATTCGTAAACTCTAAACTTGTGAGTGTACCCTGAGGTACTCTCACACAGTTTATACAGTTTGATTTCGTACCTGGCCCTCTTACTGGGCAGTTACTGCGGGAATCCAAACCTCCCCTTAAAATGGTTAGGGACTCATCCACGCAGATGTCCCTTTGGGGCATATACACTTCTGCAAACTTGTTGTTGAAGTGCTGGATGACCGGCCGAACTTTGAAAAGACGATCAAAGTTCGGGTCATCGCACGAAGGACACCTGAATTATTGTTGTAATGCAAGAACTTATGGATGGCCTCAAAACGTGTCCGGGTCATTGCCATTCAGAACACTGGAGTGTTATACAAAACGTCAACACTCCAGTATTACCGAACTTCTGGCTTCTTCTGGATTCCCATATGAAGTACCAGGCCCCAAAACTTCATCATTTCTGCTGCGTCTACAGGAGACCAGTTGGAAAATGATGAAAAGTGGTTTTGTTCCAAAAATTGATGAGCGTACAAATTAGTTTGGCCCACCATGAGGTTTACAAAATCGTCAGAGAAAAAGTCTTTGAAAAAGTCTAGTTCTGTGAGGCCGGTGGTGTCAAACTTGATTCCTGATTCCGCCTCGAAATCAGGAATCAGTGGCTCATAATTTTCGGGGGACGAGTTCCATACGGGGACAGTAGTAGGGGCGCTGGTTCATCTTCTCTCCTGGGGCGACTGTGTGGTCGTTCAGCAGTACCTGAGGAGGAAGAGGAGGATGACGACGAGTCAGAAAAATAAAGAAAGGTGGGATCCTCACCCTCGCTGTCAGTGTCGGAGGCAAGGAAAGCGTATGCCTCCTCCGCTGAATAGTGAGTTTGGGATGAGCGGGAATTTTTTTTTTTTTATGTATGTGGTGCGTGAGTATCAGTACTTTATTTAGAGTGTGTGTGTTTGTCAGTGTGCTTGGTGTAAACTTTTTTTTTTCTAATAGTAAAAGATTATAAAAAAGGAACAACCTTAGGTGGTGCAAACAGCGAGCACGAGTGCGGATCAGTGAACTACGTCACGATCAATGCTCGGCGGCTGCTGGATGTGCGGACGGATGTGGTGCAAAGGAGGAGGGGAGTGTAAAACAGCGGCCACTGATCAGTACTCGGCCGCTGCGGAAAGCACAAAGAAAAACCTGACAAAAGTCGAGCGATCAAGTACTGATCAGTGATCAAGTTCTGATCAGCACTTGGTGGCAGAAATGGGGATGGGAAGGGGGGAAGGGGAAGAGGGGAATTGGAGTGGATATGGGGAGATCAGAGATTGACTTACCAAAGTCTTCTCTGTTCTTCTTTCAGCAGCAGGATCAGGAGCAGGCTCTGGAGCAGCTTACCACAGGAGCAGTCCGGAGCAGGAGCAGACCCGAGCAGCAGCAGGAGACCTGAGCAGGAGACCGGAGCAGCGACCGGAGCAGGTAGGAGAAGATCTTGTGGTGTCACAGAGGCTTCTGTGGCACCACAAGGCCCAGCACAGCGCAGATCAGATGTGTGACCGCCCTGTACAAATCTTCACCAACTGTGAGGGCGGTCACAGTGGGGTGATAGGGCCGTGACAGCCAGATCACAGGCCAGTCACCCCCCTGTCACCGCTCGGTCACACACTCTGATTGGTGCAATCGATGTCATCATCAATCGCTCCTATCAGAGCCAGCTGGGGCCAGGGCTGACACTACAGGGGGTCATAGGACGGTGACAGGCAGGTCACAGGCCGGTCACCACCCCGTGACCGCCCAGTCACCTCTCAGTCAGGCACTCTAATTGGTGTGATCGATGTCATCATCGTTCGCTCCAATCAGAGCCAGCTGGGGCCAGGGCTGACACTACAGGGGGTCATAGGGCGGTGACAGGCAGGTCACAGGCCGGTCACCACCCCGTGACCGCCCAGTCACCGCCCAGTCGAGATCTGATTGGTGCGATCAATGTAATCGGCGATCGCACCAATCAGAGCGGGTTGGGGCCAGGGATGGCATTACTAGACAACAGACTAGGATCGGTGTTGATCCTAGGCTGCACATCACTGTTTCAGGCAATGTGATTGCCTGAAACAGTGAGAAATGCTGTGATTAGTTGTTCAGACTTGAACAGCCAATCACAGCGATCGTGGTTGCGAGGGGTGGCGACACCCCCGGGATGATGACACCATCTACCCTAAGGTAATATAGCGCTGGAAATTTAATGCGATCACCGTGACTTCAGTCGCGGGACCGCATTAAACATCGCACGTAATAGTACGTACCTGGTCCAATAGGTCCAGGTACGTCCAATAGGCCCAGGACGGTGAGACGTACTATTACTGACCGTGTCAGAAAGGGGTTAAACATGGCTGCTTCTTTTCCAATAAGCATTTCACAAGTGTTACCACACACAACTTAGGGACAGGGTTTGTGCTACTTCTGGAAAAAAGCATGTATGTTTTGGTTAAAGGTTGTCCCATAAACCACACTTATCACCCAGCATATATAACCAATTTGGAGATCATTAAAGGGAATCTGTCAGTAGCTTATTGCTATGTAATCTGAGAGCAGCATATTGTAGAGGTAGAGATGCTGATTGCAGCGATGTCACTTACTAGGCTGTGTTTTGCTGTTTCAATAAAATCAGTGTTTTATCAGCAGGAGATTATAACTACAAGACTAGGTGTCTCGTGCCTCCTTGTCCAACCCAGCCCCCATCATTGATTTGCAGCTTCATGGCAATATATATTTTACAGAGAAAGCGGCCAGTCAGTGGTGTGGGCGGGGTTATACAGGGCTCAGCATTCAGAGCTCTGCTAGATCTAAAGGAGATAAAACTGTAATTGTATCACACAACTGCTGCACCCAGTAAACTAAGTGATACATCTGTCCCTACATCATGCTGCTGTCAAACTACATAGCAAAAACTTGCTGACAGTTTCCCTTTAAGATAGACCCCGTCAGTAGACCAAGGGTCTGATTTATCATATGCATTTTTTTGTCACTTTTATTTTTTTGTCTTGTGGTATGTATTGACATTTGAAGCATCAAATTCCTCAAAATGGTACTCATGATTCATTGATGGTTCACAAAATAAATTTTTGTCTTTATCCTTTTTAACACTTTTTAGTGCAAAAAGTTGCATGTTTCATTAAAATGTGTCAAACTAACATTAACAAAAAAAAAGAAAAAAACAAAAAACAAAATCACCCTTGGAGGTAACTGCAGTACATTTGCACAAAAGTTTAGCGACTTTTTAAAAAGTCACAAATGATGAATCGGCCAAAAACATCTGGAAAGCTCTAACCCCATCCACAATGGTGAACACATAAAATAAACTTAAAATTAAAAAACAGGCGAAAAACACAGAAACCTAGCCAAAAAAAGGTGAAAATGCAATCATGAATTGCAAAAATAACAACAAATACTACAAGGCAAAAAAAAGAAAAGTGACTTTAAAGATAAATGCAAGTGATGACCTGGGCTCCCATACTGTTCATCATAAGTGGAGATAATCTTCTAAGTGTTAGATCACACATCGCATTAAAACACCATAGTGTTATGCGCTGTGCAGAGAGACCCAGCAAGACTGACACCAAACCAGCAAAGGCGCAGCCACAGACGCACTTGGCTCAAGCTGCCCAGCTAGGCGAGCCCTTGAGGGCTGGGAATACTCTTCACCCAGCTCCAAGTAAATAGAAGGGGGGCTTTGGCAGAGCCCTTCCCAGGCCCACTGTTGCTGGACAGCTGCCATCTGGTGACGTGGCAGGTGCCTAGTAAAGAGCCAGGTGAGTACCTCTGCAAGAACCCCAGGAAGTGTAACCAGAAGAGAAAATGAGAAAGCCCCTGAAGAGATACCAAGACTAATGCTAGCACCACCAAGCATATAGGGAAGTGCAATAAACAGCAAAGGACTGAGCAGGGAGCAGGATTATACAGCCCACCTACTGATCAGGTGTTGACTACCTCCCAATTACTATATCCCCAGACTGCCACTCCCTGCTAACTTCAACAGCAGACTGGACAACTTCCACCACTGCATAGTACCAGACATAGCAGCATCCTGCGTTGTCACCCATCCCACAACACCAGAACGCGACAGTTTCCCTGCATGCGTAGTAACTCCGCCTCGAGGGACAGGACAATGGCAGCGTTTGCGACCGGAGTAGCGTAGCAGCGGACTTGCTGCATTCCCAGGTGGGAGCACAGAACCACGATACGAAACACATAGGGACTGTCATGATAGAAGATGTTCTCACCACTCTTCAGCGTCCCAGTGACATAAGTCCCCAGATCACTAACTCCAGTCTTAACATTCACAAGTGAGAGCTCATTTCTTCCACAAAAGAGACGTAGCTGTCAGTTAGACTCACTTTCCGCTCTTACTTTGTATGTTATGTGAGTGCTTCAGTGTTTTCTGTGGCTCTTTGGCTATGTGCACACTGAGTATTTCAAGGAGTTTTTTGAGCAGAAAGTGACCATGCAAATCTTTGGGTCGATTCTGTTATGGAAACTGCCTTAAAAAAAACTATAACAAAAATGTTCAAAATTACGAACATCCACAATCCTATGTAAAAATGACTTGCTGTTCTTATGTTCAGGCTTTTGATCATCTTTTAACCACTTTAGGTTTCAAAAAATACCAAACGACTAAATGAAGTGTCATGTCCATTCTTTTGGCGCTTTCCACTTGGAAGACACTCTGTACTTTACAACGCAAGTCATTGGGCAACCTCAAAAGACTGGAATGCAGCCATTGTTTTTGATTAAAAAAAATGTTAGCGGTTTCTTCAATATTCAATGAAGTGAAGAAAACAACCAAATAATGAGGGCAAAAAAGACCACAAAAACTATGGGAAAACCCTCCAAAATAAAACGCTGGCTGAAAGAACCGTCTGAAAAATGACAAGGAAATGACTGAAGAAACTGCACAAGAGATGCTTCAGGAAAAAGATTCCAGAGTTTCCTGAAACATCTTCTACTTTAAAAACTTTTCAGGTTCACCTGAGTTTAAAAGACATTGTGTGCACATACCCACTGAGCAGAAATTCTGGAAATACTCCTCATAAACGAAGTTTCTGCTCAGTTTAGACTCCAAAAATTCAGCAAAAAAACTGTGTGACCTCACTTGGGACCTTATAGGACTTAGGGCTCATTCAGATGTCGGATTGTTTCATACGAGAAAATCAGTCTGAGTTTCATCCGTGATTTTTTTTTTAGTAGAGTTTCATCAGAGTTTGTTTAGTGTCAGTTTTTACCATCAGTTTGGTTCGAGTTTCACCAGATTTTGGGGCCATTAAGATGTCAGTTTTTCTCGCATGAGTGTTCTCCGTGTTTTTCACGGATAGCACTCATACATATAACGGTCAATGGGGCTCTTCACATGGTCCGATTTTTATTATTTTTATCCAAGGACAGAATGGTCAGCGCAAAATCACGGAAACATGTCCAATTTTGATCCTAGTGTCATATCAAAATCAGCAATGCAGGTCTGTGAGCCCTTGAAAATCTCGAACCGCACTTGGATGACATACGAGTACAGTTCGATTTTCACGGACTATTCGATAGAAGAAAGTGGAGAAACTCTGATGAAAACTTGATCTTTTTTTCTTGTATGTGAAAAACCCGACATGTGAATGAGGCCTTTAACTGATTAGAAACACAAAAAAAGTTTGTCTACCCTCTCCTATCTTGTAGTTTGTGAAAAACAGACTGCACACGGATGCCATCTGAGTGTTTCCATTTTTTTTCCTGTACCCATAGACTTGCATTGACAATTTTGATCCAACACTCGGACCAATATTGGACATGTCTCTGCAATTTAGCGTGGAATAATTAGTCAGCAAAAAACCATGTAACCATATAAATGTAGCTCTGTTAGCCAAGTGGGCGTGTGGTCCCGAAAAAAGATACCCATAGAGAAGAGTTGTGGATTACTCCCACTTTGCATTGACAAGGGGCAGTACCCCGAAACACAGTGTCTGCAAATTGAGATTTTGGTTTTGGCTTTTATTCTAAGTCATGTGACAAGGCTCATTGAAGGGTCAGTATTGACTTTTAGGATTGCTACTTCCTATAGGTGGCTCTAGAGTTCTGGTCCTCTTCCTCTCTGAAGAGTCAATTTGCATATTTCCAAGAGAAGCATTGTTGCTTAAAAGTCTCCTCACTTTGACATGCTTAACACGTCACTCTCCGCAAGGGGAAAGGTTACCCCTTGGATACCCACTAGGCTGTAAAGGCTAGACAGGTAGGAGGGGGCCATATCTCTGGAATGGAGGGCGCAGGAACAAAAATTAAAACAGCGCCAGATTCAGGAGAACAGCGGCATTTATATCAGGTAAACAATTACATATTATTGACAAGTCACGGATCTTCTTTAAATGTATTTTCTATATCTATACCTCTCTTTTTAAGGACAATAATGTGTTTGCCCATGAATTGTAGAAAATGTTAGAAGTGTTATAAGGTTAACATTTAATTGAAAGTTTACTGATATTCTTCCATAAGATAAAACAACAATATCATGAAGCTTTTAAAAAAGATTGTTCCAGAATTTGTTATTTTTTCTTGATGCATGTAAGTATTTACTAAAGAAGAGATGTCAGGAAAGCTGTTTTTTTTAAGGAGCACTGTGGTTATTTTTTTAAAATTTTTTCCTTTTGTTGGCAATCATGTGAAGGTGTAAAGAATGCAGTAACATACGCACCGGTTGCCATCAACTGCCGTTTTCAGCTTCACTCCAGTCCGCTGCGGCACCACGTGACTGCATTTGTAACCTGCTGGATCACACAGTATGTTATACCTGTAGAGGCGGTTACTTTCTCAATGGAAATCTATGAGACTCAGAATGAGGTTCTTTTAAAAAAATCTAAAAAGTGACCTCTGCTTCGCGCGACACTGTGTGATTCGACAGGTCACAAATATGTGTGCACTCATTAAATTAGCACACATGATTGCTAACAAAAGGAGAAGAAAAAAAATCACTGGAGTGCTCCCTTAAATCCTTGAGTGCCTTCTTGACTATGTCCATAATCTTCATTGAGTACAGTGGTGTCCAAAAACAGCATGCCTACCATTAAAACTAGTAAGAAGATCATTATGTTGCAATCTATATGGAGTGGGTTTTTTTTTTTTTATAGAAAGGGGAGTCTGCAATGTTTTAATCTTTCTGTTCATTATGCGAGGATTTAGGTCTTGCTGTATAGTTTCTGATAAACCCATTATAGTTTCTTGAAGATGTATTTTTTACATTCAGTTTACTATGAAGTATTCTGTCTCACAGCCTAATCGTTTTCTGACTAATATAAAAGAATATCTTCCTAAACAAGCGTCTCTCAACAGTGTATAAAATATGAAGGAAGGGAGCCAAATACACACTTTACGCTCCTTGATACATGTCATCAAGACTTAGCGGGGAGCGGACAGCGGATTCCTCCAGTGCCTTTGCCGTCTTAACCTTCTCATTATAACTCAAAGTAGACAAAACAAAGCCGACTAAGGTGGAAAATATTGCAAAATATGTAATTAAATATGTAGGAACATTTGGCAACATGGAGCTTTATATTCTTTGGAAATACAATAGTGGAAATATTGACTTATTAGTAATGATGCGAGAGATAAACACACGTCACTTCACCATTAATAAAACACTGAAAGATAAGAGCATCTGGATTCTAAAAAATATCGTTTTAATAAGTATTTGGCTTGCAGCTTTCCTCTGCTGTAGTTTGTGACGGTCGGTTATTTTACCAGGAATATAGGGTCATTTATCCTGGGAGCTTGCTGGCAAAATGCATTCATTTCATAGTTCATAAATATAAGTATATGTGAACATGCGCTAGTTTTCAGTATTTTTTTGTCCAATGGTGTGCTTAACCACAGCGCCCAGATGTGCACCGTAGTAATGATGACTTTAAAATGACCTATTCTGTCAATTTGGAAATATTGTAGGGCACACAATTCCTTCAAAACGTATTCATTACTTTTGAACTTTTCCATATTTTTTCACATTACACCCACAAACTTAAATGTATTTTATTGGGATTTTATGTCATAAACTAACACAAAGTAGAAAGTATTTGTGAAGTGTAAAGGAAATGATACTTGGTTTTCTCATTAATTTGAAAAATATAAATCTGAAAATTGTGATGGCATTTGTATTCAGCCCACCATGAGTCAGCACTTTGTAGGACCACCTTTCACTGCAATTACTGCTGCAAGTCTTTTGGAGTATGTCTCGACCAGTTTTGCACATCTAGAGAATGAAATTTTTGTCCATTATTCTCTGTAATCTAGCTTTAGCTCAGCGAGATTGGATGGAGGCGTCTGTGAACAGCAATTTTCAGGTCTTACAACAGATTTAGGTCTGAACGGTGACTGGGCCATTCACACACATAATTATGCTTTCATCTATACCATTCCTTTTGTCATGTGTCTGAGTCCGAACCCTTGAGCCTGTGCTTTGTGATCGCCTACTGTCTCCGCTGTGCCATAGCAGATACACCTTTTGTTTAGTTTCTGTTATCCTTGCTTCAGTCTTTTTAGGGTTTCAGGTGTTTTTCATTTACTAATTTGTCTGCCCTATCACCTTTCAGGTGCGGCTTTATATACTTTTCCCCTGCTGGCATTTCCATACTGCTGTGTTTAAGCCAGTTATTGAAAGACTAGCTAGGGTTTAACTCTTTGCTGTTTATTTTCTTTTCCCTTCTTTTCCCTTCTTCTCTAATCTGTACAAAAACTGGCAGGGTCAGTTGCAGTTTTTGTGTTACTTATTTTCCCTAGTTAGTTGCTACATAATCATAACACCATTGTAGCTCTGGCTGTATGTTTAGGGTCGGTGTCCTGCTGGAAGGTGAGCCTACACCCCAGTCCCAAGTCTTTTGCAACCTCTAACAGGTTATCTTCCAGGACTGACCCGTACTTAGCTTCATCCATCTTCCCATCAACACTGACCAGTTTCCCTGCTGGAGAAAAGCATCTCCACAGCATGATGCTGCCACCACCATGTTTGACAGTGTGGATGTTGTATTCTGGGTGATGTGCAGTATTAGTTTTCCACCATACATAGTGTGAATATATTCCAAACATATTTATGGACTATTTTCTGACTTCCTAGTCCAAAATAACAGGGCGCCATATCACTAAATAATTTTTTTTTTATTGTTGTGATTGTCAATATTAATCAACTTAAAGAAGCACTCCCATCAAAGCCCAGGTCCATCCCTCTTCAACTCCTGACCCAACTGCTCTGCTCCCTCACCCTGCCAGGGACTTTGCAGTGATGTAGAATTGTAGTTCTAATGATGATTCATGCAGGGAAAAATGACCTCCTGTTTCTACACAGAGCTTAGAAGGATTCAGCTAGTCAGTTTTTAATCATGTGATAGAAAAATATTAAGATTTGAGAGTCCTCAGTGGTGATACCTTTTAATGACTAACTGAAAAGATGGTAACAAATTGCAAGCTTTTGAGACTACTCAGGCCTCTTCATCAGGCATAGAATAACTCAAAATCTGAAGAATCACATATTTATACACAGCAGGGCACAAGAATAATGCAATAGATAAGACAAGTGACGTGAAGCAGAACTATGAGTATGGGAGGGGGGAGAAAGAGTTGTGGCCATAAATGTTGGAGCAGTTCATAGAGAAGGAGTGTGAAAGTTTTATTGTCCTGTGATTGAAATCTGGTCTATGGTTGTGATGATCCCACATGTCTGAGGAGCACATTTCTTAGTTGATGTAGAATGACATAAATCCCTGCTACACATTCATTCCTGAAATGAGAGTGTCAAAGGTTGTCATGAGTTTGTATTCCTAAATTTTTCTGTCCCTCTGGGATTTGAAGTTACCTTTTAATACCAGTAACTTCATGTCCATGATGCTGTGATCAGGGATACAAAAATGTTTTGTCACAGGTAGTTCTATTCTTTTTTCTTTTATTGTGTGTGTAATGACCAGAGGTCCGAGAGAGATCCAGTGAGTCACAAACTGAGACAGAAATAAACAACACTTTCTTTACTAAAACAGGGATTAGACTAAAATTCAGTATTCATGAATCAGTCTCAGGTTTTACCAGGGACACTGTCTCTACTAAATACACACAATCAACAAAAGCTGAAATCAATGTGCCAATCTCAAGGTTTCCAGTTTATGTGAATTATTCTAAAGATCTGGAACAATTTTACCTAAACACTGTGTCAGTCTAGTGAGGGCGGTCTATAGGGACCCCCTGAGATGGCACACTGAGTACAATCCTACCACTATTAACAATAGCAATGCATGAAACTATACCAATTGCTCTTATTCCCCTAGTATAGGGATACCCGGGTATCTTAAAGTCACGGTACCTTTCACCTCAGATGTGGTCTATCACAGTTCACACTCTCACATGTGGCGATGATGATTCATCCTTGTTCTAAGTTTTTGTCCTGTCTCCCCAACATACAGACCCCCAGCTGGACATTTGGTACATATAATTAAGTACAGCACATTAGATGTATGTGATGTCATAGACCTAATGGAAAAAAAAGAAGAATTAATTGGGTAGAAAGGAAAAATGAACAATTGTAAGTAAACAGAGATATATAATATAATGATTTCAATATATTAAGAGTGCTTCTTTAAAAAAAAAAAACATGCTCACAGCCACACAAACAGAAAAGTTTTTTTTCCATAATGACAAACTGTATAAAAAAAAAGCATAATAATGTGTAAATAGATCTAATATTACAAGAGAATGTCAATTAAATAAGTATAAGATGGTGCTGGATAACAAAAATCGTTGCGTTATCTTTCTCTGTACCTGCACTTTCCTTCTCTCTCAGGTGCCACTGCAATGTCCTGATACCACTTGGTGCTGGGTTTTGTATGTTGTTGTATGTGTTTTCCCTGGAAGTGCGGGAACAGGGAACGATGAGTATGTGCAGCACCTGGGAAATTTGCCAGCACTTTCTGAAGTCTAGAAGATACCTCACTTCTTTTGGTGGTATTCTGCATATTCTGGAACAATAAGCAGATATGTGCTAAGTGCAGAGAATAGCGGTTGAGTTCCAATATTCCGTAGAATACATTTTATCTGGAGCACCATAAGGAGCACCATATATTATTTTTTGGTTTTACAGCATTATGTCCCCAATTTTGTCAGATCTCCGACAACCCCTTTATGCACAGCCAGACATCCCACCCGAGGTTTCATATATTTTTAAGAGCAATTAAAGAGCAACAGAACAATGCAGAGTTCTAAGGAAATTTGCGGCCCGTTCCAGGTTTCCAATAACCTCACTTGCGTAACTTCTGAATCCGAGCTGCGACTGGTTCCTGCAGAGTATAAGTATAATTATCCTGACAATCAATTTTTTTTTTTTTTTTTCTTTATTCATCCTTTAGAAGCAGAAGTCATAAGGGCAAGCTTTCATTTAATCATTAAGTTTTGCTGTAATTACTCTTGTAAACAAAGAAATAGTACTAGGAATGTACAGCAATAAGTATTATTATGTAGCACCTCATTTTATTGGCTTTCATAAAACTTACTAAGTGAAAAATATGTGAGATTTCAGACATAAAAAAAAGATAATTTGTAAATTGTAAATTTTCATTGCAATTCTTTGAATTTTTATTTTCAATAAAATTGTTTCCATGAATCCAGCAGGAAAAGTGTCCTATTTATATGTAATGAATAACATCAATCTTACATCTATAACTCAGACTGCATGCTTCTCGGGGGATAGTTGTGGGGGGTAGAGAAGAAGCAGTTGCATCCTTGCCCTTTTTTCTGAGGGAACCCAAAGAGCTGGGGACACATAAGATACAAGTAATATAAAAAGTACTGTAGGTGAGTGAGTCCCAGGGGTTTTAGACAAAATGTGTAATCATAGAATCATAGGATGTTAGAGTTGGAAGGGACCTTCAGGGTCATCTGGTCCAACCCCCTGCTCAATGCAGGATTCACTAAACCATCTCAGACAGATGTCTGTCCATCCTCTGTTTGAATTCGTCCATTGAAGGAGAACTCACCACCTCTCGTGGCAGCCTGTTCCACTCATTGATCACCCTCACTGTCAAAAAGTTTTTTCTAATATCTAATCTGTATCTTCTCCCTTTCAGTTTCATTCTATTGCTTCTCATGTTTCCTTGTGCAAATGAGAATAAGGATGATCCCTCTACACTGTGACAGCCCTTCAGATATTTGTAGACAGCTATTAAGTCTCCTCTTAGCCTTCTTTTTTGCAAGCTAAACATTCCCAGATCCTTTAACCGTTCCTGGTAGGACATAGTTTGCAGTCCGCTCACCATCCTGGTAGCTCTTCTCTGAACTTTCTCCAGTTTTTCTATGTCTTTTTTAAAATGTGGTGACCAGAACTGGACGCAGTATTCCAGATGAGGTCTGACCAAAGAGGAGTAGAGGGGGATAATTACTTCATATGATCTAGATTCTATGTTTCTCTTAATACATCTCAGAACTGTGTTTGCCTTTTTTGCTGCCTGGGCATACTTACAGCCTACGCTGTCAATGCTGTGAGCCATGACTGTAGCCTGAGAGAAATAAAGTTCATTTTCTCCCTGCTGCCACATTTTCAGTACAGTAGCCGAGCAACTGCATAAAATTATTAACCTGGTGATTAACCCTATAACTGCAAGTTAATAGCATTATCTGACCTGACCGGTTCTCTTTCAGATTTCCCTTCAATGGAAGTAAAGGGACTAAATTGAACTTTGAAACAGCCCCATAGAATTATCCCTTCTCCACTAACCTTTACAGTTCGGACAATGCAGTCAGACTGTCATGGGTTTACCGTGACAGAGAAGAGCCAGAAGACCGCAGCGTCTGATTCCTCCCACTCCGGCACTCACCTTAATATTAAATGGTGCAGGTTTCTTTCAGCAGTGCAGGGGTAATCTGCTCATTTGTGAGCTCCTGGAAGCTTACCTTCATTTAGGCTCTCAGCTGTCCAGTGTTAGCCACTGGCTATCATTGCCAGAGCTAGCTTCATGCTGCATGATTCTAGGAATGGGGTGGAGAGTGGTTATTTCAGAAGGCGTTTGGTGGATTTCAGCTTAGACTGCTATGTGGTTTAGGTTGCGTGTTAATCCTATTCTTCTCCTATTTTGTTTGTTTCCCATCCTCCACTTTCCGGTGTTAACCTCTGTTGTTTGTGTGCATATATTTGTATGATTGGTATTTTCCTTTAGCCCTGTTTGTATTACCTTGTTAGTCTGGTTTGTGTACTGCGATACACTACTACTCCCCTCTTCCTTGGGAGGGGGGGGGCAGACTGAGGGCGGATTGGGAGCTCAGACAAGGTACATGGCCCCAGCATCTTCATCTTCAGAAGTAATCAGGGGAACAGGGCCAGCTAGGGCGCCCCTAGCATTAGGGACAGCGTAGGAGCCCCTGGCCCCGGGATACCCGACAACAGAGTCGTGACACAGGCAATTATCATTCTCCTGGTATTCACCAAATACTGACTTGTCCGTCAGATGCCAGATAAAGAAGTGCGATCCGTCACTCCGCAGAATACATTTCCATTGCTCCAGAGTCCAGTGCCCGGTGCTTTACACCAGAGTCTGGTGGCATTGTGCTTGGTGATGTAAGGCTGACATGCAGATGATCTAATGTGGAAACCCACTCCAAGTAGCTTCCTGCAAAAAGTGTTTGTATTGATGTTAATACCAGAGGAGATTTGGACTCTGCAGTTATGGAGTCAGCAGAGTGTTGGTGACTTTTCTGCCCTCTGCTCCTCAGCACTTAGTGTCTCCGCTCTGTAAGTTTACATGGTCTTCACTTCGTGGCTGAGTTGCTTCGGTTCCTTCTTGTTCCCAATAATATCACTCACAGGTGATGGAGGAAGATATAGAAGAGAACAAACGTCATGAACAGACTTGTTCCCCCGGTGGCTCCTATTATAGGACCATGCAGGTATCAGTGAGCTCTGCACCACCAGTCATACTGTCACACATTAGTAAAGGAAGATGGCATGGTGGGAGGCTGGATGTTATACACCGGGGGACGAGGGGCTGGATTTTATAGATCTGTGGCACTGGGACTGAATGAAAAATCTTAATTCAGTGATTAATAGGCATTCCCTCTAATGTTAAAAATAATAATAATAATTTTATTTGTATGGCACCAACATATTCCGCCTCCGTGTATTATTGTTATTGTAGTATAAATCACTTCTGAAATTTTTTTGCATAGGTTTTGAAGTAACAGTATCAACACTTCTGGAAACTATTAACTTTTGAAAAGAGTTTAGCCTAAATAATACTTTTCACACAGCTGACACTATTTATGGCTAACAACCCCATACACATTAAATAGCAAACAGTAGTTTACGACTTATTAATTCCATTTATTGAAAAAATAAACAATTTTTTCTGCAAACATTGGGAAGCAATGAAGAAACACAGAAACGAGACTGAAACAGACATTATAGGCTTTTTATATGTTAAGTGTTTTGCGTTGACTTTTTCCTTTTAATATACAGTAGGGGGTGCCAAAATTTTAAAAGGTTTATTCTGGACTAAAGCCCATATACTGAGAAATGGGGTGTTTTATACCAAAACAGTGTTGTAGACCAGTCCATATGTCTATTAACCTGTTGTCACTACAGAGGAGCCCAGTGATGTCATCCATACTTTCCATGCTTTTTGTTAAATGAATATAAGGCCTGGTGTGGGCTTATGCAATGTGCACTTTTTAAAGTGATTTTACCATATTTGATGAACATGGAGGACATAATTCAGGTAAACACCCAGTAGAGAATCCTTAATAACAAC
The DNA here is from genome assembly GCF_046119375.1 of Phyllobates terribilis. Taxonomy (NCBI): domain Eukaryota; kingdom Metazoa; phylum Chordata; class Amphibia; order Anura; family Dendrobatidae; genus Phyllobates; species Phyllobates terribilis. The sequence goes on from NW_027362764.1 coordinate 84,218,137, forward strand.
TCTTCCCCTTCTTCAGGCTTAAAGAGTATTTAAACTTGTTTTTTTTTACATAATTATTTGACATTGCAAAGTTATACATTTTTTAAATATATTTCATTATTTTATTTTGCTTTCTTCTCTCTGAAAAACCATGTTGCAGTGCTGTGTCACATGTCCAGTTCATGCTCCTTTAGAAGCGCCTTTCGACTGCTGCTCAGCATGATCACTACCATATAATCAAACAGTCTGGGCACAGGTTCCTCTATCTGTGTGTAGGAATTTGGGAGCAGAGCGGCTCAGGCAGGGAAAGTCCAATACATAACAGACTGTCTCATTCTCAAATTGTTTGGAAATAGTGTACAGATCTTTGCTGAGCAGCAGTTGAAAGGAGCTTCTAAAAAAGAGTTACTTGGACAACTCTTTCCTATTCCTCATGTTTGGCCTCGTTAGAATAAAATCGCCTATACTTACCTCCGGTGCCAGCGCCATTCCAGGAGTGTCATCACTCGCGTTCCCAGGGCCTAAATGCGGTTGTTATGTCACATAAGCCCTGCGCCCAATCAGCGCCAGCTTCACTATCCCCACCGGACATATTGAACATGAACAGAAAGTGAGGGCTGCAGCTGCTCTCTGTCTTTTTATTGATTTTCGATTTGTTCCAAAGGTGGGGACAGTGACGCCAGCGCTGATGGGGCACAGGGTTCACATGACATAACAACCTCACATGGGTCCCGGGAACGTGAGTGCTGACACCGCTGGAATGGTGCCGGAACGGGAGGTGAGTATAGGTGTTTTTAGTTTAAGGCTGTGTGCCCACGTAGCATTTTTCAAGCGTATATGCTGCGGAATTTCCGCAGCGTAAACGCTTGAAAAACGCATGTATATCCGCACCCCATGGTCCCCAATGGGATTCCGCAAGTTCTATGCACATGCTGCGGATTTTTCCGCAGCGTTTATGCCGCGTTCAAAAATCCGCAGCATGTCATTTAATTTTGCGTTTCCGCAAGCGGAATTGCCTTTGTCCAATGCATAAAAAACGCAAGGCAATTCCGCATGTGGAAAACGCGTGATAAACGCGCGAAAAATGCGCGATAAACGCGTGCGGAATTCCTCATGCGTTTTTCCGGGAGAGAACTTGCATTTATGCAGCAGAAATTTTCTGCTTCATAAATGCAACGTGGGCACATAGCCTAACCGTGCCAAACATGAGGAATGAGAAGGGGTTGTCCAAGTAGTGGACAACCAATTTAACTGGTTAGGGAAACAGCACTGCGGTAAAGTGTTTGGGAGAGAAGAAAGCAAAATAAGGTAATGAAATACAGTATATTAGAACAATTCATTACTTTCCATTGCCTGGAGGATAACTAGATAAAGAAATTTAGTTACGCTTCAACTAGTCTTGAAAGCTTTGCCAGTTGATCATTAGAAGGTATCAATGAACACTATCAGGCTGTACAATTTTTATTGTTTTTTGATGTTTACTTACTACCATCTTACTACTAAATAAAGATTACCGGTAATCACACATTTTTGCACTGGCTATGGGCTGGCAAAAATGGTTTTCCATCCTTACTCCTTATCGGCCCAACAAAAACCGGGGCAACACGGAGAATTTTCTTCTCTCTAGCTGTGGTCATTTTCTGCTATGAAACCAGTGTTAGACTGGGATTCCTTGGGCCCACCAGAGCAAATAATTCTCTGTACAGAACATGAGCATGTTCATTTTTAATGGCATCCTAAACTTATGAATCGATCCATAAAAATTGACCCTAGTGTCAAATCTTTGGCCCCAAAGTCAACTTCAATGGTTGTTATCTGCTGAATCTTTGAAGCTCATGAATATTTCATGCTCTGGGCCTTGATCCTATGGATTTCTAGTGGGCCAGTCGTATCCTGTGTAATTACCAGCAATGAAGGAAATCCTTCATATATCAGTAAGTCGGAAGTACACTTTCAATCGATATTCCCATCTCACTGGATATGCCATAAATGTCTGATAGGTGCGGATCTCACATTTAGGACCTACAGGTGCATCTCACTAAATTAGAATAACATCAAAAAGTTAATTTATTTCAGTTTTTTAATACAAAAAGTGAAACTCATATTATATAGAGTCATTACAGACAGAGTGATCTACTTCAAGTGTTTATTTCTGTTAATGTTGCTGATTATGGCTTACAGCCAATGAAAACACAAAAGTCATTAGCTCAGTAAATTAGAATACTTTATAACAAAGGCTTTAAAAATGTTTTTAAAATCCGAAATGTATGTTCAGTAAATGCCCTCAATACTTCGTCGGGGCTCCTTTTGCCTCAATTACTGCATCAATGCGGCGTGATAGCAGCCTTCAGCTCGTCTGCATTGTTGGGTCTGGTGTCCATCATCTTCCTCTTGACAATACCCCATAGATTCTCTATGGGGTTAAAGTCAGGCGAGTTTGCTGGCCAATCAACCACAGTGATACTGTTGTTTGTAAACCAGGTATTGGTACTTTTGGCAGTGTGGACAGGTGCCAAGTCCTGCTGGAGAATGACATTTCCATCTCCAAAAACTTGTCGGTAGAGGCAGGGCTGGCGTCAGCACCCGGCGCACCCGGGCAAGTGCCGGGGCCCTGAGCAGGCAGGGGGGCCCACTGGCGGTCGTGCACCCCGCTGGGCTATGGGCGGAGGAGAGCGGTGTCAGCGCCCGCCCTTCCCCGCCGCTTGCTCAGGGCCCCGACAACCGGATACTTACCTCTCCCCTTGCCTCCGCAGATCCGCTGTCTTCCTGCTCTGCGCTCCCTGTGACGACTAAGGTCAGAGGGCGCGGTGACGTCTTTCCACCATGCGCTCCCCTGAGCCGTCACAGGGAGCGCAGAGCGGGACGACGCCGGCAACTCTGGAGTCCAGACCCGAGCAGCGGGCAGCAGGTGAGGAGGAGGGAGGTGAGTATTTGATTTTTTTTTTTTTTTATGTATGGAGGCATGAGGCATAATATGGGGGGGGTGTGACATCTTGCATGGGGCATTATAAAGAGAGGGGGGGTGACATCCTGCATGGGGCATTATAAACAGAGGGGGGGGTGACATCCTGCATGGGGCATTATAAAGAGGAGGGTGACATCCTACATGGGGCATTATAAAGAGAGGGGAGGTGACATCCTGCATGGGGCATTATAAAGAGGGGGGGTGACATCCTGCATGGGGCATTATAAAGAGGGGGGGTGACATCCTGCATGGGGCATTATAAACAGAGGGGGGTGACATCCTGCATGGGGCATTATAAAGAGGGGGGGTGACATCCTGCATGGGGCATTATAAAGAGAGGGGGGGTGACATCCTGCATGGGGCATTATAAAGAGGGGGGTGACATCCTGCATGGGGCATTATAAAGAGGGGGGGTGACATCCTGCATGGGGCATTATAAAGAGGGGGGTGACATCCTGCATGGGGCCTTATAATGAGGGGGGGTGACATCCTGCATGGGGCATTATAAAGAGAGGGGGGGTGACATCCTGCATGGGGCATTATAAAGAGAGGGGGGTGACATCCTGCATGGGGCATTATAAAGAGAGGGGGGGTGACATCCTGCATGGGGCATTATAAAGAGGGGGGGTGACATCCTGCATGGGGCATTATAAACAGAGGGGGGGTGACATCCTGCATGGGGCATTATAAAGAGGGGGGGTGACATCCTGCATGGGGCATTATAAAGAGAGGGGGGTGACATCCTGCATGGGGCATTATAAAGAGGGGGGGTGACATCCTGCATGGGGCCTTATAAAGAGGGGGGGTGACATCCTGCATGGGGCATTATAAAGAGAGGGGGGGTGACATCCTGCATGGGGCATTATAAAGAGAGGGGGGTGACATCCTGCATGGGGCATTATAAAGAGAGGGGGGGTGACATCCTGCATGTGGCATTATAAAGAGAGGGGGGTGACATCCTGCATGGGGCATTATAAAGAGAGGGGGTGACATCCTGCATGGGGCATTATAAAGAGAGGGGGTGACATCCTGCATGGGGCATTATAAAGAGGGGGGGGCATCCTGCATGGGGCATTATAAAGAGAGGGGGGTGATATCCTGCATGGGGCATTATAAAGAGAGGGGGTGACATCCTGCATGGGGCAATATAAAGAGGGGGGTGACATCCTGCTTGGGGCCTTATATAGAGGGGGGTACATCCTTCATGGGGCATTATAAAGAGGAGGGGTGACAGCCTGCATGGGGCATTATAAGGTGGGGAACAGCCTGCATGGGGCATTATAAGGGGGGGGGGACAGCCTGCATAGTGCATTATGTGGGGGAACAGCCTGCATGGAGCATTATAAGGGGGGGGACAGCCTGTATGGGGCATTATGTGGGGGGTACAGCCTGTATGGGGCATTATGTGGGGGGTAACAGCCTGCATGGAGCATTATAAGGGGGGGGGACAGCCTGTATGGGGCATTATATGGGGGGTAACTGTTAGAACTCTCCTGTTAGGATTTTTCTAGTTTGCTGGTCACATGACCATTTTTGCTCCGCCCTCCTGGCCTTGCTGGACTTCATTGTATTTACTACTCTTGAGCTAGCTTGGTGCTCTGTTACCGTTCTCTGTTTGTTTTGCTAGGTCTTCGGACCTCTATGTTCTTTGTTGTGTGTTTGTCTTTGACTGCTACAATTTCGGCTAGGAGGTGTCCAACTTTATCCCAGTCCCTAGTTCTTATAGGGATCCCTCCCTTGCATCTATAGGTCTTCGTACAGACTAGCCGAGGACTTTAGCGGGTCTGATCGCAGGATCAGGTTCCCCGTTACATCGTAGGGATCCAGTTTAGTTCTATTGTAGGGACAGATCTCCTGTCTTTCCTTAGTGCTTGTAGCAGATCATAACAGTAAGTCCAGCCTAAAAAAATACTCTAAGGAAAGACCTCCAGTTTCCATCATGGTCTCGGTTCAAGATTTGGCTCAACGCTTGCAGGGACTCTCTCTGGAGGTGGCCGAGCTCCAACAACACGTGAGTAGCTGTTCTGGAGCACATTTGGTAGAGCCAAAGGTACGTCTGCCTGATCTATTTTTTTGTGAACAACAAGATTTTTTTTCTTTTAAAAATGCTTGCTTATTGTATTTTCGTTTAAGACCCGGATCCTCTGGTGATGAATCACAGCGCTTAGGGTTCATAATGTCACTTTTGTGCAAGGATCCTCAGGGATGGGCTTTTTCTCTCCAACCTAGTGATCCGTGCTTTAGATCAGTGGATAGTTTTTTTTCTGCTTTGGGTTTGTTGTACGATGATCCTGATCGTGTCTCATCTGCTGAGTCTGAATTGAGACGTTTGAGGCAGGGATCAGGTAATGTGGAAAAGTATTGTTCTCACTTCCGTCGGTGGTCTGCCCAGGTGGGGTGGAACGATTCAGCTTTGAAAAGTTTGTTTCTTGCGGGGCTAGGTGAAAGGGTTAAAGATTTGCTGATTGCTTATCCCACACCTGGAAACTTGCAGGAGGCTATGCAATTAGCTATACGGGTGGACAGGAGACTGCGTGCAAGGGTTAATGAGAGCAAATCCTCTGCTATGTCAGCTCCGAGTCTTGAGAGGGTCTGTGCTGACAAAGGAGAGCCGATGGAGATTGGGGCGATGACACCCCGCTCTCAGAAAAAAGACCGCAGGCTTTCTGAAGGTTTGTGCTTCTATTGCGGAAATTCTGGTCATTTTATTAAGAACTGTGTGCTTCGTATGAACAAAGAAAAAAAAATGGTCAGTTACGCCCGTATTGCCTGTTTAAATACAAAGGGAGTATTCCTATCTGCTACTACTGCTGCTCAGGATGAATTAATTGAATTTCGGGTATTTGTGGATTGTGGTTCTACTCTGAATGTGATTGATGGGGGATTCTTGGAAAAACTTACATTAAAACCTAAAACTTTGTCATCCCCTATTGCTGTGGTTTCTGTTGATGGCTCTCCCTTCAAGAGTGTTACTCACAAGGTCTGTGAGTTTCCCCTCACTATTAATGGTGTTCATCAAGAGAATTTGGATTTGGTAGTATTGAATAATTTGCCTTCTCCTGTAATATTGGGGTTGTCCTGTACTGGATTGGTCTACCAATGAAATTAAGTCCTGGAGCCCTAAATGTTATGACAAGTGTTGTAACGGACGTATTGCTGCGGTGGAAAAAGGGGAATTACCTGTACCTATTCAGGATTTTTGGAGAGTTTTTTCTGAGGAGGAGTCACAAATTTTGCCTCCCCATAGAGACTATGATTGTACCATTGAATTTGTCCCTGGAGCGACTCTTTCTAAAAGTTGTTTATTTAATCTTACTATTCCTGAGAGAAAGGCTTTGGAGGAATACATACAGACAAGCTTGGTCGCCGGTCACATTAGGCCTTCCAAGTCTCCTGTGGCTGTTGGATTTTTTTTTGTTAAAAAAAAAGATGGCGGTTTATGTCCTTGTCTGGACTTTCGTGAGATTAATAAAATTACTGTACGCAATCCTTACCCACTGCCATTGATTCCTGATTTGTTTAACCAGTTAGTGGGGGCCAAGTGGTTCTCTAAAATTGATCTCCGGGGGGCATACAATTTGTTGCGCATGAAGGAGGGTGATGAATGGAAGACTGCTTTTAACACTCCTGTGGGTCATTTTGAGAATCTGGTTATGCCTTTTGGTCTTACCAATGCTCCAGCATTTTTTCAGAATCTTATTAATGACATCCTTAGACCTTTGATCGGCAAAAATGTGGTTGTGTATTTGGATGACATTCTGATTTATTCGCCTGATCTGGAGTCTCATTGGCGAAGCGTACGTGAGGTTTTACAGTTATTAATGGACAATTCGCTTTTTGCTAAGCTAGAGAAATGTGAGTTCGCTGTACAGAGAATTATTTTTTTGGGCTACATTATCTCCAGCGAGGGCTTTGAGATGGACCCTGTGAAGGTTCAGGCGGTTCAGGAATGGCTTAGGCCTATTGGTTTGAAATCGATACAGAGGTTTTTGGGTTTCGCCAATTATTACAGAAAATTCATAAAAAAATTTTCTATTATTGTCAAACCGCTGACCGATCTCACTAGGAAAGGTGCTAATGCGGTTCAGTGGACTTCTGAGGCCATTGAAGCTTTTGTGTTTCTAAAGGAGAGGTTCACCTCTGCTCCCATCCTTATGCAGCCAGATGTGACTAAGCCGTTTTTGGTTTAGGTTGATGCTTCTTCTGTGGGGGTTGGTGCGGTGTTGCCTCAGGAAAGCAAGGATGGAGTACATCCCTGTGCCTTTTTTTCAAAAAAATTTTCTGAGACTGAACTTAATTACGATATTGGTAATCGGGAATTGCTGGCTATTAAACTCGCATTTGAACACTGGCGTTATCTCTTGGAAGGTGCTGAATTTCCCATTCAGGTTTTCACTGATCATAAAAATCTGATCTATCTTGATGCTGCCAAGCGCTTGAATGCCCGTCAGGCTAGGTGGGCACTTTTTTTCTCCGGTTTAATTTTTCCGTTACTTACATCCCAGGTACCAAGAATGTTAAAGCGGATGCTTTGTCTCGCAGCTTTTCTCCCATGGTCAGTGCTGAGGAGGAGGAGGAGAGCATTTTACAAGAAGGTGTTGTGATTGCTGCTTTGGACTCCTTTTTGGAGGATGAGATTCTTAAAGCTCAGGAGAATGCCCCATCTAACACTCCCCATGGGAGGTTGTTTGTGCCTAGGACCTTTAGGAAAGATTTGTTTGTTGAGTGTCATGAGTCTCGGTTGGCAGGTCATCCAGGAATTTCTGAGACCAAGAGACTTGTGGGTCGCAGTTTTTGGTGGCCTGGATGGCAGAAGGAAGTCATTAAGTGGGTGCGTCAATGTACTGTGTGTGCTAGATCTAAGTCTTCGCATGCTCCTGCTGCGGGGTTGCTTTGCCCTCTGGAGGTTCCTAGTGCACCTTGGACACATCTGGCTATGGACTTTATTACTGACCTTCCCCCCTCTGAAGGTTTCACGGTCATCTGGGTGGTCGTGGACCGTTTTAGCAAGATGTGTCACTTGGTTCCCTTCATCAAACTGCCTTGCGCTAAGACACTCGCTAAGGCCTTTGTCAAGGAAATTGTCAGACTACATGGCGTTCCTACTGACATTGTTTCTGATAGGGGACCTCAGTTCGTGGCTCGTTTTTGGCGTGCCTTTTGTGACAGGTTGGGAGTTCATTTGTCGTTTTCATCCGGATATCATCCTGAGTCTAATGGCCAGACAGAAAGGAAGAATCAGGATGTTGAGCAGTTCTTGCGTTGCTTTGTGGCAGACAATCAAGAGGGGTGGTCTGAGTTTCTGCCACTTGCTGAATTTGCTCTTAACAACCATACATCCTCTTCTGCTGGGTGTTCGCCTTTTTTTTGTTGTTCTGGGAGACATCCGTCTTTTGGGTCATTCTCCAAATTGGTATCGGCTGTGCCGAAGGAGGAGAGTTTTTCCGGTGATTTGGAGAGAGTTTGGACGGATGTGCGTGATAATCTTCAGGAGGCTAACAAAAAATCTAAGAGGTACTTTGATAGGAAACGGCAAGAGGTTTCGTTTGCTATTGGTGACATGGTTTGGTTGTCCTCTAAGAATCTGCGATTGAGGATTCCTTCGAAAAAATTGGGTCCCAAGTTTGTAGGGCCCTTTAAGGTGCTTCAGATAGTTAACCAATCTGCTGTTAGGTTGGAGGTTCCTTCCTCCTGGAAGATTAATCCGGTGTTTCATGTTTCTCTGTTGAAAAAAGCTGATGTATCGGTTGGTGACGCCTCTGCCATTGTTCCTCCGGTGGTGGAGGACGGGGAATATGAAATTTCCCGCATCCTAAATTCTAGACGGTATAGAGGGAGTTTGCAGTATCTCGTCGCTTGGAAGGGTTTCGGACCCGAGGATAAATCATGGGTGAGGACGGATGATGTTTCTGCTTCCAGACTTGTCAGAGCATTTCACAGGAGGTTTCCTGATAAGCCCGGTCCTAGGGGATCCGGTGGATCCTCTTAGAAGAGGGGGTACTGTTAGAACTCTCCTGTTAGGTTTTTTCTAGTTTGCTGGTCACATGACCATTTTTGCCTATTTAATCCGGCTCCGCCCTTCTGGCCTTGCTGGACTTCATTGTATTTACTACTCTTGAGCTAGCTTGGTGCTCTGTTACCGTTCTCTGTTAGTTTTGCTAGGTCTTCGGACCTCTATGTTCTTTGTTGTGTGTTTGTCTTTGACTGCTACAATTTCTGCTAGGAGGTGTCCAACTTTATCCCAGTCCCTAGTTCTTGTAGGGATCCCTCCCTTGCATCTATAGGTCTTCGTACAGACTAGCCAAGGACTTTAGCGGGTCTAATCGCAGGATCAGGTTCCCCGTTACATCGTAGGGATCCAGTTTAGTTCTATTGTAGGGACAGATCTCCTGTCTTTCCTTAGTGCTTGTAGCAGATCATAACAGTAACAGCCTTCATGCAGCATTATATGGGGGCCAGTATCCTGTATGGAGCGTTATAAGGGGACCAGTATCCTGTACGGATTGTTATATGGGGGCCAGTATCCTGTATGGAGCTTTATAAGGGGACCAGTATCCTGTATGGAGCTTTATAAGGGGACCAGTATCCTGTATGGAGCGTTATACGGGGGCCAGTATTCCGTATGGTGCCTTATATGGGGGCCAGTATTCCGTATGGAGCCTTATATGGAGGCCAGTATTCCGTATGGGGCCTTATATGGAGGCCAGTATCCCGTATGGAGCCTTATATGGGGGCCAAGTATTCCGTATGGAGCCTTATATGGGGGCCAGTATTCCGTATGGGGCCTTATATGGGGGCCAGTATTCCGTATGGGGCCTTATATGGAGGCCAGTATTCCGTATGGGGCCTTATATGGAGGCCAGTATTCTGTATGGAGCCTTATATGGGGGTCAAGTATTCCGTATGGAGCCTTATATGGGGTCCAGTATTCCGTATGGAGCCTTATATGGGGGCCAGTATTCCGTATGGGGCCTTATATGGGGGCCAGTATTCAGTATGGGGCCTTATATGGGGGCCAGTATTCTGTATGGGGCCTTATATGGGGGCCAGTATTCCGTATGGGGCCTTATATGGGGGCCAGTATTCCGTATGGGGCCTTATATGGGGGCCAGTATTCTGTGTGGAGCGATTCGCCGGTTTCTGAGCTATTGTAGAATTTACAATAGATATCACTCATGTAATGTAAGAAGTGAAATCTTTGCATTGTACTATATATATATATATATATATATATATATATATATATATACAGTACAGACCAAAAGTTTGGACACACCTTCTCATTTAAAGATTTTTCTGTTTTTACATGACTTTGAAAATTGTACATTCACACTGAAGTCATCAAAACTATGAATTTACACATGTGGAATTATATACTTAACAAAAAAGTGTGAAACAGCTGAAAATATGTCTTATATTCTAGGTTCTTCAAAGTAGCCACCTTTTGCTTTGATGACTGCTTTGCACACTCTTGGCATTCTCTTGATGAGCTTCAAGAAGTAGTCACCGGAAATGGTTTTCACTTCACAGGTGTGCCCTTTCAGGTTTAATAAGTGGTATTTTTTGCCTTATAAATGGTGTTGGGACCATCAGTTGTGTTGTGCAGAAGTCAGGTGGATACACAGCTGATAGTCCTACTGAATAGACTGATAGAATTTGTATTATGGCAAGAAAAAAGCAGCTAAGTAAAGAAAAACGAGTGGCCATCATTACTTTAAGAAATGAAGGTCAGTCAGTCCAAAAAATTGGGCAAACTTTGAAAGTGTCCCCAAGTGCAGTTGCAAAAACCATCAAGCGCTACAAAGAAACTGGCTCACATGAGGATCGCCCCAGGAAAGGAAGACCAAGAGTCACCTCTGCTTCTGAGAATAAGTTTATCCGAGTCACCAGCCTCAGAAATCGCAGGTTAACAGCAGCTCAGATTAGAGACCAGGTCAATGCCACACAGAGTTCTAGCAGCAGACACATCTCTACAACAACTGTTAAGAGGAGACTTTGTGCAGCAGGCCTTCATGGTAAAATAGCTGCTAGGAAACCACTGCTAAGGACAGGCAACAAGCAAAAGAGACTCGTTTGGGCTAAAGAACACAAGGAGTGGACATTAGACCAGTGGAAATCTGTGCTTTGGTCTGATGAGTCCAAATTTGAGATCTTTGGTTCCAACCACCGTGTCTTTGTGCTACGCAGAAAAGGTGAACGGATGGACTCAACATGCCTGGTTCCCACCGTGAAGCATGGAGGAGGAGGTGTGATGGTGTGGGGGTGCTTTGCTGGTGACACTGTTGGGGATTTATTCAAAATTGAAGGCATACTGAACCAGCATGGCTACCACAGCATCTTGCAGCGGCATGCTATTCCTTCCGGTTTGCGTTTAGTTGGACCATCATTTATTTTTCAACAGGACAATGACCCCAAACACACCTCCAGGCTGTGTAAGGGCTATTTGACCAAGATGGAGAGTGATGGGGTGCTACGCCAGATGACCTGGCCTCCACAGTCACCAGACCTGAACCCAATCGAGATGGTTTGGGGTGAGCTGGACCGCAGAGTGAAGGCAAAAGGGCCAAGAAGTGCTAAGCATCTCTGGGAACTCCTTCAAGATTGTTGGAAGACCATTTCTGGTGACTACCTCTTGAAGCTCATCAAGAGAATGCCAAGAGTGTGCAAAGCAGTCATCATAGCAAAAGGTGGCTACTTTGAAGAACCTAGAATATAAGACATATTTTCAGTTGTTTCACACTTTTTTGTTAAGTATATAATTCCACATGTGTTAATTCATAGTTTTGATGCCTTCAGTGTGAATGTACAATTTTCAAAGTCATGAAAATACAGAAAAATCTTTAAATGAGAAGGTGTGTCCAAACTTTTGGTCTGTACTGTATTTATTTGCGGTATCTGTGCATCATGAATCGTGGTATGTATTAAAGGGGCCCACTGAGACTCTTTCGCCCGGGGCCCAGAAAAACCTGGAGCCGGCCCTGGGTAGAGGAAAGCATGAAGTGCTCTAAAATTTCCTGGTAGACGGCTGCGCTGACTTTGGTCTTGATAAAACATAGTGGACCTACACCAGCAGATGACATGGCTCCCCAACCATCACTGATTGTGGAAACTTCACACTAGACCTCAAGCAGCTTGGATTGTGGCATCTCCACTCTTCCTCCATACTCTGGGACCTTGATTTCCAAATGAAAATTGGAACTCTGGGACCTTGTGGAGTGTGTCAATGACTGCCTTCTGGACATCTCTCAAGTCAGCAGTCTTTCCCATGATTGTGGAGCCTACTGAAACAGACTAAGGGACCTTTTTAAATGCTTAGGAAGCCTTTGCAGGTGTTTTTTGTTCATTATTTTGATTTACTGAGATAATGACTTTTGTGCTTTCATTGGCTGTAAGCCATAATCATCAACATTAACAGAAATAAACACTTGGAATAGATCACTCTGTTTGTAATGACTCTATATAATATATGAGTTTCACTTTTGTATTGAAGAACTGAAATAAATGAACTTTTTGATGATATTCTAATTTAGTGAGATGCACCTGTATATGTCTTACGCTGCCATGATGGGTGAGATACATGAGCTCCCCTTGTTTACTTCTGTGAGAGTTCCAAAACCCAGCATGTGTTTTTGGTTATTTTTGGAGCTCCTATAGAAGTGAATAGACTCCAGCACAGGCACAACCTCCTGTCCAATCTTGGCAATGCAAACCAGACTCAATTTCAATATTGGTGCAAGACCCTCATCCTGTGGATATGCCATGCACTGTGTGCACAATTATTAGGCAATTTGAATTTTTTATGATTCTTTTTATTATTGAACAACTACAGTGCTTTTGGCCAATCCAAAAGGTTAATAAACCTGAATATTTAAGAACGTAAAAGTGCAGTTTTGTCTTTTCTTAGGAGAATATGTGTGTGAAGAATTATTGGGCAAGTAAATGAAAAATGTAAAATTTCCCATCTCAATTGTTTATTTTTATCTGTTACAGTGAGAATAATAACCAAACAATTCAAATGTACAAAAATACATATCTGACATTTCAAAAAAATTATCAGTGACCAATACAGCTGCCCTTCTTTTCAATATAAGTCATAAGCTCCATCCATGGAGTCTGTCAGTTTCTTAATCTGTTGACGATCAACTTTTTGGGCAGCACCAACCAGAGCCCTCCAGACACTGTTCAGAAAGATGACTGTTTTCCATCACTGTAAATCTCCTGTTTAAGAAAAGCCCACACGTTCTCAATAGGGTTTAAGTCTGGTGAGGAAGGGGCCGTGTCATTATTCTTTCATCTTTAAGGCCTTACTGGCAGCCGAGCAGTGGAGACTTCGATGCTGCGATGGAGCAATGTCCTGCAGAAAAATCATGGCTTTCATGAAAGATGCAGACTTTTTTCTCTATCACTACTTGAAGAAAGTGCCTTCTATAAACTGGCAGCAGGTTTGGGAGTTGATTTTGAGTCCATCTTCAACCTAAAAAGGTCTAACTAGCCCATAGGTGTCAGGGATTCCACAGCGACGACACCGGGGAGATCGCGCAATATCTCACCGTGCCGTCACGCTGTCAGTATTTCGTCTGGAATTGCGAGCACACGATCCAGACTACTCATTCCTTAGGTATCGACAATCGACCAGTGAGCGTATGGCGTCACACCTCGGGATTCCAACACATGGAATACGTGTTTACGCCCTCCATACGGTCACTGTCAGCTTCACGATAGCCTGATTATTAATATTATTCTCTGTCACCACCGTCCAGATTTGTAATATAATACATACCTGGGCGGACGCCTGCGTTTTGGTAGCGTATGTGGCTTCGGGGTAGGGAACGATTACAGGACAAAAGAAACAGAACTATTAAATTTTATATTTAATCCAAAAGTGAGGCAGTGTTTAGGAAAAATATATACAAGGATGTTACAAAGGAGACATTAAAATACATAAGCTGTTACACAAATAAAAGAGGATAAAAGGAGAAACACTATAAAGATCGCTGCAATGATTCAATATAGGTGGAGGGGAGACGCTCTGCTTACTGTTATCGAGCAGGGTCCTCCACTATGATAGACATATTCTCCCGGACAAAGAACACGGCTTCAGTCTCAACAAACTATTTTATGCTGAATTGAGAGACCCCCCTGTGATGACATCAAAGGGGCTGGGCTCCACCCTTCAGATTTGTATTAAAAACCTGTTTTTTGAGATAACTCATCACGCGTTGATCCCAGAAGCCCAAAAGTGATATCATATTTTCTATTATGATTTTACCTTAATGTAGAGACCACACATTGCATAGTTGCAGTCGGCTATCCTGGTGTTTTTGCGCTACAGCTCTTAGAGTGAATATGCATATTGCTCCTTGGCTGATTCTGCCACTAAAAATATAGGTCTCGTTATTGTCGGACGCATGGAACTTACAATATTTCATATTTCGTTTCGGAGTCGAAGTGTCTGGAGATTTCTTTTTGATGCTCGGGAAGCAAGCTTTCCCAGTTACAAGCAAATTATTGCAATCCTACGTTTTAACCACCTCCTGCGTTTTCCAGGGACAAGTTGCTCGCATCTTAATTAAGTTATAACATTTCTTGGCTGCCAGCAGTTTGTTTAAGGCCTTACTCATGACTGTGTTAATTGGGGCTTTGTGCTGAGATTTTTTTATGGAGACAGTTTTGTACTGACCAAAAGGGTAATTAGGGAGAAATAATCAATATCTATGACAGACTTTCAATATTCCTCAATATTTCCCTGACAACAGATAATAACACCAACCCACACCCACCTCCACCTTGCTGACGTCTGAGTGGAACTGGAGCCTGTTATTGTTCGAGTGACAGGTCCATCCATCTGTTCCGTCAAGAGTCATTCTCATCTCACCAGTTCATTAAACCTTTGAAAAATCTGTCTTCAGATATTTCTCGGCTCAGTCTTGACATTTAACCTTCTGTGTCTTGCTCAGTGGTGGTCGGGTTTCAGCCCCCCTTACCTCAGCCATGTCTCTGAGCACTGAACAACTTGTACTTCTGTGTCTTGTTGAGTGGTGGTTGGGTTTCAGCCCCCTTACCTCGGCCATGTCTATGAGCACTGAACACCTTGTATTTCTGTGTTTTGTTCAGTGGTGGTCGGGTTTCAACCTTCCTTACCTCGGCCATGTCTCTGAGCACTGAACACCTTGTACGTCTCTGTCTTGCTCAGTGATGGTCGGGTTTCAGCCCCCTTACCTCGGCCATGTCCCTGAGCACTGAACACCTTGTACTTCTGTGTCTTGCTCAGTGATGGTCGGGTTTCAGCCTCCCTTACCTCGGCCATGTCTCTGAGCACTGAACACCTTGTACTTCTGTGTCTTGTTCAGTGGTGGTCGGGTTCAGCCCCCTTACCTCGGCCATGTCTCTGAGCACTGAACACCTTGTACTTCTGTGTTTTGCTCAGTGGTGGTCGGGTTTCAGCCTTCCTTACCTCGGCCATGTCTCTGAGCACTGAACACCTTGTACTTCTGTGTTTTGCTCAGTGGAGGTCGGATTTCAGCCCCCTTACCTCGGCCATGTCTCTGAGCACTGAACACCTTGTACTTCTGTGTCTTGCTCAGTGGTCGTCGGGTTCAGCCTTCTTACCTCAGCCATGTCTCTGAGCTCTGAACACCTTGTACTTCTGGGCTTCCACGTAGGCTGCTATTCTGGAATATGACAGCACTGGAGGATAATGGCTTCCTGGTCATTTCACGTTTATTTCTTCTCAAATCTTTGCCCATTTTTTTTCTCAACACATTTTTGCAACCATGTTGACTATTTGCAACAAAACTTTTGATGGTTCTGTGATCGCTCCAATATTTCAGCAATTTCAAGAGTGCTGCATCCCTCTGTAAGACTTGTAGTAATTTTTAACTTTTCACAGTCGAGTAAATCTCTTTTTTGGCCCATTTTGCCTGAGGAAAACAGGCACCGTCCCAATTTAGGGTCACCTTGCCGCTGGTGGGACGGCTTGTATACTTTTTTTGATCAAAAATAGTTCACTAAGTACCCTATATTTATTATGCAACTTTGCTTTACATTTATATATAATGATGGTAGGGTATGAGATATATTTTTGTCTTTTGTAGGTTTTGCTTCTTTTTGCTAGTGTGAACATGCTCCTATTTCTTGCATGTCTACCATCTTAGACCTCAGTTCACATTGCTTGGTTTTTTGTCTTGTTTGCATTCTGTGCAATTTAAGGGTGTGGCATCCCCTTTGTTGAGCTGATTGGTATATATGTAGCTTACCACGGGCCTAGGTGGTCTGGAGTTGGGACCCGGTCCTATTTGTCTACCCTTTTATATGCATTACTTCAACTTTGATATACAGTAAGGTTTTTAATATAGGCAGTATAGGTACCGTCCCAATTTAGGGTCACCTTGCCGCTGGTGGGACGGCTTGTATACTTTTTTTGATCTAAAATAGTTCACTAAGTACCCTATATTTATTATGCAACTTTGCTTTACATTTATATATAATGATGGTAGGGTATGAGATATATTTTTGTCTTTTGTAGGTTTTGCTTCTTTTTGCTAGTGTGAACATGCTCCTATTTCTTGCATGTCTACCATCTTAGACCTCAGTTCACATTGCTTGGTTTTTTGTCTTGTTTGCATTCTGTGCAATTTAAGGGTGTGGCATCCCCTTTGTTGAGCTGATTGGTATATATGTAGCTTACCACGGGCCTAGGTGGTCTGGAGTTGGGACCCGGTCCTATTTGTCTACCCTTTTATATGCATTACTTCAACTTTGATATACAGTAAGGTTTTTAATATAGGCAGTATAGGTACCGTCCCAATTTAGGGTCACCTTGCCGCTGGTGGGACGGCTTGTATACTTTTTTTGATCTAAAATAGTTCACTAAGTACCCTATATTTATTATGCAACTTTGCTTTACATTTATATATAATGATGGTAGGGTATGAGATATATTTTTGTCTTTTGTAGGTTTTGCTTCTTTTTGCTAGTGTGAACATGCTCCTATTTCTTGCATGTCTACCATCTTAGACCTCAGTTCACATTGCTTGGTTTTTTGTCTTGTTTGCATTCTGTGCAATTTAAGGGTGTGGCATCCCCTTTGTTGAGCT
Organism: Phyllobates terribilis; assembly: GCF_046119375.1. NCBI lineage: Eukaryota > Metazoa > Chordata > Amphibia > Anura > Dendrobatidae > Phyllobates > Phyllobates terribilis. The sequence continues at coordinate 84,235,177 of NW_027362764.1, forward strand.
GATTGGTATATATGTAGCTTACCACGGGCCTAGGTGGTCTGGAGTTGGGACCCGGTCCTATTTGTCTACCCTTTTATATGCATTACTTCAACTTTGATATACAGTAAGGTTTTTAATATAGGCAGTATAGGTACCGTCCCAATTTAGGGTCACCTTGCCGCTGGTGGGACGGCTTGTATACTTTTTTTGATCTAAAATAGTTCACTAAGTACCCTATATTTATTATGCAACTTTGCTTTACATTTATATATAATGATGGTAGGGTATGAGATATATTTTTGTCTTTTGTAGGTTTTGCTTCTTTTTGCTAGTGTGAACATGCTCCTATTTCTTGCATGTCTACCATCTTAGACCTCAGTTCACATTGCTTGGTTTTTTGTCTTGTTTGCATTCTGTGCAATTTAAGGGTGTGGCATCCCCTTTGTTGAGCTGATTGGTATATATGTAGCTTACCACGGGCCTAGGTGGTCTGGAGTTGGGACCCGGTCCTATTTGTCTACCCTTTTATATGCATTACTTCAACTTTGATATACAGTAAGGTTTTTAATATAGGCAGTATAGGTACCGTCCCAATTTAGGGTCACCTTGCCGCTGGTGGGACGGCTTGTATACTTTTTTTGATCTAAAATAGTTCACTAAGTACCCTATATTTATTATGCAACTTTGCTTTACATTTATATATAATGATGGTAGGGTATGAGATATATTTTTGTCTTTTGTAGGTTTTGCTTCTTTTTGCTAGTGTGAACATGCTCCTATTTCTTGCATGTCTACCATCTTAGACCTCAGTTCACATTGCTTGGTTTTTTGTCTTGTTTGCATTCTGTGCAATTTAAGGGTGTGGCATCCCCTTTGTTGAGCTGATTGGTATATATGTAGCTTACAACGGGCCTAGGTGGTCTGGAGTTGGGACCCGGTCCTATTTGTCTACCCTTTTATATGCATTACTTCAACTTTGATATACAGTAAGGTTTTTAATATAGGCAGTATAGGTACCGTCCCAATTTAGGGTCACCTTGCCGCTGGTGGGACGGCTTGTATACTTTTTTTGATCAAAAATAGTTCACTAAGTACCCTATATTTATTATGCAACTTTGCTTTACATTTATATATAATGATGGTAGGGTATGAGATATATTTTTGTCTTTTGTAGGTTTTGCTTCTTTTTGCTAGTGTGAACATGCTCCTATTTCTTGCATGTCTACCATCTTAGACCTCAGTTCACATTGCTTGGTTTTTTGTCTTGTTTGCATTCTGTGCAATTTAAGGGTGTGGCATCCCCTTTGTTGAGCTGATTGGTATATATGTAGCTTACCACGGGCCTAGGTGGTCTGGAGTTGGGACCCGGTCCTATTTGTCTACCCTTTTATATGCATTACTTCAACTTTGATATACAGTAAGGTTTTTAATATAGGCAGTATAGGTACCGTCCCAATTTAGGGTCACCTTGCCGCTGGTGGGACGGCTTGTATACTTTTTTTGATCTAAAATAGTTCACTAAGTACCCTATATTTATTATGCAACTTTGCTTTACATTTATATATAATGATGGTAGGCTATGAGATATATTTTTGTCTTTTGTAGGTTTTGCTTCTTTTTGCTAGTGTGAACATGCTCCTATTTCTTGCATGTCTACCATCTTAGACCTCAGTTCACATTGCTTGGTTTTTTGTCTTGTTTGCATTCTGTGCAATTTAAGGGTGTGGCATCCCCTTTGTTGAGCTGATTGGTATATATGTAGCTTACCACGGGCCTAGGTGGTCTGGAGTTGGGACCCGGTCCTATTTGTCTACCCTTTTATATGCATTACTTCAACTTTGATATACAGTAAGGTTTTTAATATAGGCAGTATAGGTACCGTCCCAATTTAGGGTCACCTTGCCGCTGGTGGGACGGCTTGTATACTTTTTTTGATCAAAAATAGTTCACTAAGTACCCTATATTTATTATGCAACTTTGCTTTACATTTATATATAATGATGGTAGGGTATGAGATATATTTTTGTCTTTTGTAGGTTTTGCTTCTTTTTGCTAGTGTGAACATGCTCCTATTTCTTGCATGTCTACCATCTTAGACCTCAGTTCACATTGCTTGGTTTTTTGTCTTGTTTGCATTCTGTGCAATTTAAGGGTGTGGCATCCCCTTTGTTGAGCTGATTGGTATATATGTAGCTTACCACGGGCCTAGGTGGTCTGGAGTTGGGACCCGGTCCTATTTGTCTACCCTTTTATATGCATTACTTCAACTTTGATATACAGTAAGGTTTTTAATATAGGCAGTATAGGTACCGTCCCAATTTAGGGTCACCTTGCCGCTGGTGGGACGGCTTGTATACTTTTTTTGATCAAAAATAGTTCACTAAGTACCCTATATTTATTATGCAACTTTGCTTTACATTTATATATAATGATGGAAGGGTATGAGATATATTTTTGTCTTTTGTAGGTTTTGCTTCGTTTTGCTAGTGTGAACATGCTCCTATTTCTTTCATGTCTACCATCTTAGACCTCACTTCACATTGCTTGTTTTTTTGTCTTGTTTGCATTCTGTGCAATTTAAGGGTGTGGCATCCCCTTTGTTGAGCTGATTGGTATATATGTAGCTTACCACGGGCCTAGGTGGTCTGGAGTTGGGACCCGGTCCTATTTGTCTACCCTTTTATATGCATTACTTCAACTTTGATATACAGTAAGGTTTTTAATATAGGCAGTATAGGTACCGTCCCAATTTAGGGTCACCTTGCCGCTGGTGGGACTGCTTGTATACTTTTTTTGATCAAAAATAGTTCACTAAGTACCCTATATTTATTATGCAACTTTGCTTTACATTTATATATAATGATGGTAGGGTATGAGATATATTTTTGTCTTTTGTAGGTTTTGCTTCTTTTTGCTAGTGTGAACATGCTCCTATTTCTTGCATGTCTACCATCTTAGACCTCAGTTCACATTGCTTGGTTTTTTGTCTTGTTTGCATTCTGTGCAATTTAAGGGTGTGGCATCCCCTTTGTTGAGCTGATTGGTATATATGTAGCTTACCACGGGCCTAGGTGGTCTGGAGTTGGGACCCGGTCCTATTTGTCTACCCTTTTATATGCATTACTTCAACTTTGATATACAGTAAGGTTTTTAATATAGGCAGTATAGGTACCGTCCCAATTTAGGGTCACCTTGCCGCTGGTGGGACGGCTTGTATACTTTTTTTGATCAAAAATAGTTCACTAAGTACCCTATATTTATTATGCAACTTTGCTTTACATTTATATATAATGATGGTAGGGTATGAGATATATTTTTGTCTTTTGTAGGTTTTGCTTCTTTTTGCTAGTGTGAACATGCTCCTATTTCTTGCATGTCTACCATCTTAGACCTCAGTTCACATTGCTTGGTTTTTTGTCTTGTTTGCATTCTGTGCAATTTAAGGGTGTGGCATCCCCTTTGTTGAGCTGATTGGTATATATGTAGCTTACCACGGGCCTAGGTGGTCTGGAGTTGGGACCCGGTCCTATTTGTCTACCCTTTTATATGCATTACTTCAACTTTGATATACAGTAAGGTTTTTAATATAGGCAGTATAGGTACCGTCCCAATTTAGGGTCACCTTGCCGCTGGTGGGACGGCTTGTATACTTTTTTTGATCAAAAATAGTTCACTAAGTACCCTATATTTATTATGCAACTTTGCTTTACATTTATATATAATGATGGTAGGGTATGAGATATATTTTTGTCTTTTGTAGGTTTTGCTTCTTTTTGCTAGTGTGAACATGCTCCTATTTCTTGCATGTCTACCATCTTAGACCTCAGTTCACATTGCTTGGTTTTTTGTCTTGTTTGCATTCTGTGCAATTTAAGGGTGTGGCATCCCCTTTGTTGAGCTGATTGGTATATATGTAGCTTACCACGGGCCTAGGTGGTCTGGAGTTGGGACCCGGTCCTATTTGTCTACCCTTTTATATGCATTACTTCAACTTTGATATACAGTAAGGTTTTTAATATAGGCAGTATAGGTACCGTCCCAATTTAGGGTCACCTTGCCGCTGGTGGGACGGCTTGTATACTTTTTTTGATCAAAAATAGTTCACTAAGTACCCTATATTTATTATGCAACTTTGCTTTACATTTATATATAATGATGGTAGGGTATGAGATATATTTTTGTCTTTTGTAGGTTTTGCTTCTTTTTGCTAGTGTGAACATGCTCCTATTTCTTGCATGTCTACCATCTTAGACCTCAGTTCACATTGCTTGGTCCTCTGTAAGACTTGTAGTAATTTTTAACTTTTCACAGTCGAGTAAATCTCTTTTTTGGCCCATTTTGCCTGAGGAAAACAGGAAAGCAAGCTGCCTAATAATTCTGCTCACGGTGTACTGTATATGTCTGAGATGAGAAAACCCCTTTAAGTGTATCATTCCTTAAAACCACTAAATCTCAGTTTTATTGCTACATTACGAGGAAGCAAATTGTTATGACAAGCAAAGGAAGACAACTTTTCAGCTTGTTAGTCCACCATCATTTTTTTTTTGCTGCTTGTCAAAAGCTCAACTAGTAAAAGAAGAATCTGATCCTTTCAGTTCGGTTCGCGTTGAGCGTACATATATTACGCAGAGTGCCATACATTGTTAACAACTAAGGTTTTCTGAAAAAAAGAGCATGAAAATTAATCCTGATTATGTTTTGGACATGTCAACATCATTTAAGGATTCATGGTAAACCAGACGGCAGCCCTGTGCAATATCTGGGAGGATGAAGCCCAGGCCTCTAGTTTTATGTTAATTTTGTTAATTAGATCCTGATTTATTTCCACTAAACTTTGCCTAACAGGTTTCCTGAGATGACATTCTTGTGTACCTTTCCCTTGATTTTAATTCATTAACTTTGTTTGAAAATTGTTTTACAGTTACTTCATCTTTCTGTTTAAGTATTCCCCTGCTTCTGGTCCTAAAGACGATCTGTCAGCTCAGACTGTTTCAGAAAATTCTTGTATTTCCTGTCCGAAGAACTCTTCATTCTGCTGTTCCTCTGTTACTCATCCTGGAAATGTCAGACTGAATTGCCGAATTAGTGTTTCCTTTCCTCTTGTTAATACAGTTTGTCCTTTTGCAGTCCGACCCTGTCAAGCACTACTTGGTAGGTGTCAAATTTTGTAGGAACTCACTCCACTCAAGTGGTAACAGATAGTCAATTTTATTCATAAATTACCAGGAGGAACAATAAAAGGACTCTCCAATGCAAAGTCCATTGAAAATATTAATATTTTATGAAGAGAGCAAGTTTTATTAATTTACTAAAGCAGGTAATGGTAAACATGTTAACGAGTCAAATAGTTTAATCAAGTCTTTATACACAGAAAAAAATTCTAGAATTCTAGCTCTCCAAATATGATGAAGGAAAATATTTTCTTTAAAAAAGTGATTTTCTTGTGCAAAAGTAGAAAAAAAGTAAATATAAAAAAATAATAAACGTAAAAAAATTACTATTTTAGATTGGTAGTGTCATTATCGTATCAACCTGCTGGATAAACTTCACTTGTAAGTTATTCCAAATGGGTGAACAATGTCATTAGAAGTAAAAATAAAAATAAAAAATACATTTCAGTTTTATTGTTCCACCTCCCAAAATATGTACAAAAAAGTAACCAAAAAGCCATATGTGCTCCAAATGGTACAAAAAAACCTGTCTTGCCACAAAAAAATAAGTCCTCATAAAGCTCAGTTAATAGTAAAGTGTAAAAGTAATGGCTCTCAAAATGATACAAAACCTATTTTTTGTGTATTTATTGTATAAAAACATAAAGCAAAGATAAAACTACATAAATAGGTATGAAGACTGTTAAGACCCGCGGTCTTCCGTGGGCATAATACTACTCAGACAACACAGTGTGAGGGTAAAATAGTGTGGCAATACTTTATTGTATCACCAAACAGACAATAACATACAGTCCCAGCAAATACCCAAGATGGTGCAAAATTACACACCTTTTCGCTGGCCCGCCAGGAATAGAGCAACTGCGACTTTGGGACTTCCAGGGCCAACTACTTCAACCAGTGGCCCCCTGCTTTTGGTGGGCACCCACAGAGAGGAGGGCGCGGCATGCTTAGAAAGCTGATAGTCCATTGAGGTACAAGGCCAGGAGAACCAAGAGTCCCTCCGTGGCCTCTCCAAACAACTTCAAGAGTTCCAGGTGACTTCAATATCGTAACCTGGCTTTCACCGAGTGTCTCCATAAGTTCCAGGTGACTCGATAATCCCAACCTGGCAACCCCAAACAACATATCCATGGGGCCAGGTGACCTCATTGTCCCAACCTGGTTTCCCCAAATGCATCCATGGGTTTGTCTAATGGTCAATGGAGCAGATCTCTATCCTTCCAGCCAGAGCCGTGTACCCTTAGGCTGGAATCCTGTAGAATCCAAATCTGTATCTCTCTGGATGGAGCCATGCTACCAAACTACTGTTCTGAAGAGTCTCTCTGAATCTTTGATTCTCTTATTCCCCTTGCAGCAGGATAGAAAACCCTTTTTATATTTACATATATGGCTAAGGTCATCATTTACAGGTCAGACGGAAAGGTGCAGGGCTCATGTCTCATTGATGGAGCATTTAATCAAGTTGTATAGCTGGTATCCCCCTGCTCTTGTAAATTAACAACTAGCTGGCTTAGTACAATATGTAATTAGCATATTAACAAACACTATTGTTCTACCCTGAGTCACTGTCCTTCTTGACCAGCTAAAGAAACACATACATTCAAAAGTCAACACAAACACAATAGTGTATTTCTCTTGGCGTAACAAATCTAGACGTCTAGCTAATTAAGATTAAAAGCTGTGTCGTCACAATAGGGTTTCTCCATAATCACTCTGAGGCCAGGATAACACTAGTGTATACATCAGACGAGTGGTATCCGATTTTTTTATCGGATAGCATTTGGATCACTGTTATTCAATGCAGCAGTGCTGATGACCGATTTTCTGTCACTGACATAATCTGTATGTGAAAAAAGTCACAGCATTCTGGGGTATCACTCTGAAATCGGATGTCACATACCCATTCAAGCGTATGGGTGTGTGGAAAACATCGGACTGTACTCGGATAAAGTACAGTCCAATTTCTGCGGACTCACACAATGGAGAAGATGGAGAAATTTTCTTCTCCATCTTGTCCTCAGTGTGCTCCGATTCTCTCATCCGAAAGAATTGAATCACACTAAGCTGACACTCTGATTAGAGTTTGATCAGAGTTTCATTAGCATAAACGGCTCGATTCTCTGGAATGAGGGAATCTATGGTCGTGTGACCCTGGCCTGACCCACAGAATAAAGTTAACACTTCATTTGTGCAGCACGTGAATAGCGGAAAAAGTAAAACTGCAAAAAGCAGCAGCCGAATTGGAGTTTTTTTTTCCCCATAAAGAGTTAATAAAATTGGGTAATAAATAATTCAAAATGTTTCCATTAGCAAATAAAATTCATCCCTCCAAAAATATGTTCTCATACGTCTATGTAGATGAAAAAAAATAAAAATATGGAATACAACGGCGAAAAAAGAAAAAAAAAGATGTTTGTCATTAAGGCCATCCTTTTGGGGTCAAAAAGGGTTTTCCATGACGTTTTATTAGCAAATTGTGAAACTTATACATGCTTCATCTTTTACCGTTAGTGCGCTAAAGAGGTAGATATATAGATGATATTGTATGTCGTATATACGGCATGGTCTCACTATGAATTGTAATTCAGGACCATGGGAAAGAAGAGCTGACACTCTCTTCCATTTGCTCTATGACCCGCCGCTGTCATGCAGCCAGCTCTTGTGAAGTGGTGAGTACGAATATTTAAGAGGTTGTCCACTACTTTTTCATTGATGACTTAGTCTTAGGATAGGTCATGAATGTCTGATCGGCCCTGGCTCCGACATCCAGCACCCCCCGCTAATCAGCTGTTATCTGTGTCAGCGGCAGTGGCCGGAAGTATTCACATGTGGAGCCGGCTGTCATCTGGTAGTGGCCGAGGCTTGTTACTGCACATTCGCCTCCTATTCAAATCAATTGGAGGCATATGTGCAGTACCCTGCGGCCAGGGGCGGGCTGGGCCAGACACCTTTCAGCGGCTGAAGACATTCAGTGCAGTGACGGCTGGGCCGCAGGCACGGAGGTGAGCAATGTCAGTCATTGACACTGCTCACTTCTCTCTCTGTCCTGCGCTCCGGTCGTCGCTCCCTCCCTGCACCCACCGCCGGATCTCCTGCAAGATGCCGGCCTGTGCACGTGACGCACCCCTGGGCCTGTGTCGCGCAGCGTTGTGCACGCGGGAGCTTACCCGGAGCCGGATCTGTTGAGGGTTGTAGTCTCGTGGCGGTGACCCGGTCCGTGCCCAGGGAGTCAGACTAAGTGGCGCTGTATTAGCGGTAGATGTTGTACGACTACGCCACCCGTTGAATGCAGCGAAGGAGCTGCCGCTGCAGGGCAGACCGCTGAGGCCGGTGGTAGGATTGTGCAGCGTGATAGTATCACCCCCAACGGGAGGGGTATGGCCTCAGGGCAGCCGACATGGATGATGGGGGTAGCAGGAACCACTCGGAGACGGTACGGTGTAGTTCAGGGTCTTTACTGGTGACAAAGATAGACCCTCCCGGAGTACTGCTAGCGATTGGGGCCTGGTCAGTCCTTGAGCAGATGGGATCTCCCCTGGCCAGGCGGAGTTGTAGGCCTCCCAAACTAACTGTACTCTTCTGGCTACCTTGCTAGAGGCGGGTATAAGTAGCCCACGTCCCTGAGTGTACCGTGTGGTGCTCACCCGTATGGCCGGTGACTCGGGGCCTTCTAGTAGCTTCCGCTCCACGACGGCGGTGCTGGTCCCACGCGTGTGACCGTGCCTTCGGGTTTCTTGGCCAGAGGACCTGAAATCCCCTGCCGGTCGGTTTCTGCTGCTGGGTATTAGTTAGTCCCCACAGCCTCGGACTCCGGGTCCGGTGATAGCTTCTCAGTCAGGGCGAGCTCTGCAGCTGCCAGCCCCTGACTCCTTGTAGCACTGCGCCCACAGAGCTCCTGATGTTCTTTTCCTATATCTGCTTCTCTTCTCTGTCTCTACTACTCACTAACCCTGCCTCAGCACTAGGTTTATATAGGGGAAGTCCTTCCCCTCCCAGGACTGGGCAGGAGGTGTGGCATGCATAGGATTCCTGACCAAGAGACCTCCCACCTGCTCTCAGACATAACATTGCTGTTACTGTGGAAACCAGACCCCTGGGGTGCCACATTCCCCCCTAGTGAAATTTAGTACTCCGGGACTAAACATATTTTTAAACATAACAAGGTATAAACAATAATAGTACAATAAGAAAAACATATAAAGATGGTCACGGCGTGTCCGCAACCGGGTGCAGTTTTTGAAGAAAAGCAAGGTGTCCATTTCACCAAAACAGGGAGACGTAACCAGGTAGGGGTCTGTCCTGCCCCGAGTCCTTAACAGTCTTTAGTCCATTCCTAGGTTACGCTCCAACCATGTACAAGGATTCCCGGTAAATCCACCAAGGACTCCTATAAATAACTAGAAACACATAATTATACACAAGCAACAAGAAAAACAGGTAACCACAAATAAAACAATTTATACACTTCAAATCCTCCAACGTGCGGGTAACTGGCCTCTAGTGGCCCTAGTGGACCTACGGAGCTGACTGTCTAGCCCTGAACTACAGGGTGTAGGAGCTGTCAAGGGTAAACTGGGCAGCTGTCTACCGGCTCTTTGGCTCACTAGGGGTACGGCAGGCTCACTATAAGCAGAGGGTTGATCCTCCTGTTCTGCTTGTGTGGAGTCTTCTGCCTCCTGGACCGGCTGCTATTCCAGCTCTACCTGTTGCTCCGTAGGCACTTGGGATGCTGGTTGGAGGAACGTGAGGACGGGTACCACAACTGCACCATTGACTTGAGTCCAGGACCGAGGGAAGTCTCCGAGCACAGTACTAACCATATCTTCCCTTTCCTCTACGGGTCGATGGTCTTCTTGTTCCTCTTCAGGGTTCCGTAGCTGTTCAGGACACTTCTTCAGGTGATCCCGGGATACAATGGCTATGGTCTCCCCTCTGTCTTTACTGATAGTACAGACTTTCGGGTTCTCGTGGCTTGAGGGCAGTACGGTGTACGGGTCCTTCTCCCACTGGTCGTCCAACTTGTGGAGCCGTCTTTTCCTCTTCAAAACCTGCTCTCCGGGTACCAGGGGAACAGCGGGAGCATACTGGTTGTAAGTTTTCTCTTGTCTTTCCCTAGCCTGACAGAGACTTCGCTCCACGCTCTCCTGTACTTTCCGGTACTGCTGCTGCCTCTCTGTGTCCCAGTCTGCTTCTGGTGAAGTGTCCTCGGGTGTCAGGACTCCCATTTCCAGGTCAACAGGTAACTTACCAGGTCTCGCCCTCATTAGGTAAGCCGGGATACAGTTGGTGGAACCTACCGGGATGTGGTTGTATAGGTCCACTAGATCGGGCAGCTTCTCAGGCCACAGACTGCGTTCTTCCAGGGGCAACGTTTTCAGGAGATCCATTACCACCTGGTTCATTTTCTCACAAAGTCCATTAGTTTGCAGATGATAGGGTGTCGTCCTTATCTTCCGGCAGCCATACAGATTGCAGAATTCCTGGAAGACCTCCGCTTCAAAGGCAGGTCCCTGGTCCATCAGCACTTGGTCCGGGTACCCGTGTGGACGGCAGAAGTGCTGCTGGAAGGCTCTAGCTGCTGTTTGAGCCGTTAAGTCCTTAACGGGGACGACAACCAAGAACCGGGAGTAATGATCCACAATGGTTAACGCGTAGACGTAGCCACTTCTGCTTGGGGTCAGTTTTACATGATCCAAGGCTACCAGTTCCAACGGCTGCCGGGTGACGATGGACTGCAGGGGAGTCTTCTGGCTGGCACGGTCCTTCCTTCTTAGGTTGCACGGGCCACAGTCTCTGCACCACCTCTCGATGGTTCCCCTCATGCCTACCCAGTGGAACCGCCCACGCAGCAGGAACTCCAGCTTCTTCCATCCGAAGTGTCCAGCCCCGTCGTGGTATGCCTCCATCACCATGGCTGCGTCTCTCCGTGGCACCACTACTTGCCAGATTAGTTCAAGCGTCCGGGAGTTAACCATTCTGCGGCACAACTTCCCCTTGTAAAGGAACAGTCGACTCTTCTCAGCCCACAGTTGCTTGGCTTCCTCCGGAGCGTCTGGGTCAAGGCGAGCCTCTGGCCGAGTCAGCATCTCCTTTACCAGCCGGACGGCAGGGTCACTGTCTTGCGTTTCCTCCCAGTTGTAGTGAGGCAAGGGGTTAAACGTAGCGGCTTGCTTACTCCTTACCCGATGGGAATACTGGATAGTCCCATGACGGTGGAACGCGGGGAGTTCGACTTCTTCCAGTCCCTCTGGATCTTCTCCTACGTCCGGTAGGTTTGGCATCCTGGACAGGGCGTCCGCGTTGGTATTGGAGCGTCCTGCCCGGTATTTGATTGTGAACTCGTAGTTGGACAGATGGGCCATCCATCTCTGCTCTAGGGCACCGAGTCTTGCCGTGTCCAGGTGTGTCAACGGGTTGTTATCCGTGTACACGGTGAACCGGGAAGAAGCGAGGTAGTGCTTAAAGCGTTCGGTGACTGCCCACACCACTGCCAGGAACTCTAGCTTAAATGAGCTGTAATTCTCAGGGTTTCTTTCGGTGGGTCGCAGTTTTCGGCTAGCGTAAGCGATTACTCGTTCTTTCCCCTGCTGGATCTGGGACAGTACGGCTCCTAGCACGATGTTACTTGCGTCGGTGTAGAGGATAAAGGGCTGGCTGTAATCAGGATACGCCAGGATTTCATCCCCTGTGAGGGCCATCTTCAGCTGGCGGAAGGACTCTTCTTCTAACTTCTCCCATCTGAAGGGTGGCTTCTGGTTCTTGGCCTTCCGGGACTGGCCTATCAGGAGGTCCTGCATAGGAGCTGCCTTTTTGGTGAAACCGGGGATGAATCTGCGGTAATAGCCTACCAACCCGAGGAACTGCCGCACTTCCTTTACACTGGAGGGACTTGGCCATTCCTTAATTGCGGTGATCTTATCAGGGTCGGGAGCCACTCCGTCAGCGCTCACCACGTGTCCCAGGTACTGCACCTTTGGTTTCAAGAGGTGACACTTGGAGGGTTTTACCTTTAAGCCGTAGCTTGCCAGAGCTTCGAACACTTCCGCCAGGTGTTTCAGGTGGTCCTCATAAGTCTTGGAATATACGATGACATCGTCCAGGTACAACAGGACCGTCTCGAAGTTTCTGTGGCCCAGACAGCACTCCATTAATCGTTGGAAGGTTCCCGGTGCGTTGCAGAGTCCGAACGGCATGCAGGTAAACTCGCTAAGTCCCATCGGGGTGGTGAATGCGGTCTTCTCCCGGTCCGCCTCTGCTACAGGAACCTGCCAGTACCCGCTAGTGAGATCCAAGGTAGAGAAGAAGTTAGCAGATCTTAAAGCAGCCAAAGACTCCTCTATCCTTGGTAAGGGGTACGCATCCTTGTGTGTGATACGGTTAATTTTCCGGTAATCTACACACATCCTCATGGTGTTGTCTTTCTTTTTGACTAAGACTAGTGGAGCTGCCCAGGGGCTACAGCTATACCTGATCACCCCAGCCTCCTTCATGTCCCTAAGCATCCCCTTGGCGTGTTGGTAGTGTGCAGGGGGTACGGGTCGATACCTCTCTTTTATGGGAAGAGAGGTACCGTGGGGATGTGGTGTTCTACCCCTTTGACTCGCCCGAAGTCTAACGGGTGTTTACTAAACACTCTCTCGTACTCTTGAACCACCCGATAGACTCCCTGTTTCTGGTGTGAGGGAGTGGAGTCAGTACCCAAATGTAGTTGCTGACACCAGTCCTCCATTGTTTCCTTAGAGCCGTTACCTTCCTCCGGGGAAGATGGAGGCAAGGGTTCTACGGACTGTATGGAATTTTGATTGATGGTATACAATTTGGCTAGCGTGGCATACCGGGGCAGGTACACTTCCCTCTTCCCGATATTTATTATGCGAACGGGCACCCTCCCATGGCGTACATTGACCACCCCCCGTGCTGTCAAAATGGTGGGCCTACTGTCTGAGTAAACTGGTTCTACCATTGCCTGGTAATCTCTACCTCTCAGACCAATAGCTGCCCGGCACCAAATCATCATTTCACTTTTTGGGGGCATGGCAATAGGGAAAGGGTCACACATTCTTACGCTACCAATCTCACCACCGGAGAGTTCTATCTGTTGCCGTCGCATCAGTGCCCGGATCTCTTTCTGGAGCACTCGCTGCTGGCCGGAGCTGGCGTTCTTGGCAACCTGTTGTAAAAGGAAAATCACCTCTGCAAGACAATTTTCAATTACATTAGTTCCTAGAGTTATCTTTGGGTGACTCTCGTGTTTGTCAATGTCTACAATGATCAGTCCCTGTGCTGCCAGTTCGACTCTACCGATTTTAATGGTCACCTCTTTAAATCCAATCTGTGGCACGGGCTGACCATTGCTGGCGATGATACTCAAGTCGTCGTCAGGGTAGCGGGTGATATCCGAGTCATTCCAGTACTGCTTGAAGAGCACGTACGGGATAGTGGTGACCTGTGACCCGGTGTCCAATAGGGCACTCATAGGGATGCCATCCAGTACCACAGGCAAGACTGGACATCCTCCCACATATCTGTCGCGCCAGTTCGATGGGCCTGATGATCTTTTTCCTGGGGGTTGGCCCTCTACCCCAGGTTGTGCCAGTTTAAAGGACAGTACCTTGCCATATGTCCGGGTTGATTGCAGCGGCGGCAGATGGGTTGTCCGTCCTCGTTGTATCGGTCGCTGGGTCTTCCTCTGGCCGGTGGGGTCCTCCTTGGTCGACGCCACGGGATGTCCTCCGGTCCGGATGCCAGCTGGATCTTCCCTGGAGTGGAAACCTGTAAAGACTGCACAGTTCGGGTTAGCGCAGCAACGCTTTTAGCTAGCTCTTGGACCTGATGGTGCAGGTCTGGAGCCGGGTCATTGTTCAAAGCCTGCGCATCAGCTCCCACAGGCCCTGCCGACAAGGGCGCCGCCTCCTGGTGGTAAGTGGTAGTGGGGCGTCTGTGGGTCACAACGCCACCTGGTGCTGGTTCTCGGAGCACCCGGATGGCTCTGTCCTTGAACTGTGCAAATCCCAGATGAGGGTCCTGTAAGGCCATTGCCCGCAACTGGGTTCGGTGGGCATTGCAATATAAACCCTCTATAAATTGTTCAGTCAACAGCCTGTCCTCGTCTCCCACGCCGTCAGGGTCGGTCTGCTTAATGGCTCTCAGGGCCTCTTGTAGGTTCAGGGCATAGTCCCTTATACTCTCATGTGCCCGCTGTTTGCACCCGTAGAATCTAAGCTTGATCTCGACTGAGGTGCGGGTATCAAAGGTGTCCCTCAGCCGGGTTAGTATCTCTGCGACAGTCCTCCTCCCAGGTGGCCAGGACTTTACCTCCCTTTGGGCTGCCCCGGTTAATTGGGCCACCAGGATGCTCACTTTTTGCTCCTCTGTGAGGGGATACACCTGGAAGAGGCTATCCAGCTTTTCTCTAAAGTCATGCAGGGTATGTGACTCCCCTGAGTACTAGGGTAGCCAGGCTGCCCCCGGGATATAGGGCATGGTGAAAGGCATGACCGCAACAGCGGTGGCGCTGGCGGGGGTTGAAGCGGTGAAGCTCTCCTCCGTATCCGACATCCTTCTCCCCCCTAGTGGACCGTGGCCTACCTTGCGATGATCCTCTTCCATAGGCCGTGGCTCCGCAGTGGATCGTCAGGGTTGAGGACCTTCCGTCGCGCTCCTGTGACGTCGGCGTCTGCTGGGCTCCTTCCAGGACCTTACGCAACGTCCGGACGTGAGGCGGGGCTTCAGTTCTCACGCGCTTTCGGAGTCCACGCCCCTCTTCTTCCCGCGCGGCGTCCTCAAGATGGCGTCCAATGGCGGGAAAACTCCACGGCTGGCGGGAAGAAGGCCGAAGATGGCGCCGAATGGCGGGAAAACTCCACCGATGGCGGGAAGGAAGCGGAAGATGGCGCCGGATGGCAGGAATCTTCACCACAGGTAAGTTTGAACAGTCTTTTTCAGGCACGCAGTACCCGGTGGTTGCGGGCACGAGATCCTGCCGACTACGCCAAAAGTTGACGCACCCCTGGGCCTGTGTCGTGCAGCGTTGTGCACGCGGGAGCTTACCCGGAGCCGGATCTGTTGAGGGTTGTAGTCTCGTGGCGGTGACCCGGTCCGTGCCCAGGGAGTCAGACTAAGTGGCGCTGTATTAGCGGTAGATGTTGTACGACTACGCCACCCGTTGAATGCAGCGAAGGAGCTGCCGCTGCAGGGCAGACCGCTGAGGCCGGTGGTAGGATTGTGCAGCGTGATAGTATCACCCCCAACGGGAGGGGTATGGCCTCAGGGCAGCCGACGTGGATGATGGGGGTAGCAGGAACCACTCGGAGACGGTACGGTGTAGTTCAGGGTCTTTACTGGTGACAAAGATAGACCCTCCCGGAGTACTGCTAGCGATTGGGGCCTGGTCAGTCCTTGAGCAGATGGGATCTCCCCAGGCCAGGCGGAGTTGTAGGCCTCCCAAACTAACTGTACTCTTCTGGCTACCTTGCTAGAGGCGGGTATAAGTAGCCCACGTCCCTGAGTGTACCGTGTGGTGCTCACCCGTATGGCCGGTGACTCGGGGCCTTCTAGTAGCTTCCGCTCCACGACGGCGGTGCTGGTCCCACGCGTGTGACCGTGCCTTCGGGTTTCTTGGCCAGAGGACCTGAAATCCCCTGCCGGTCGGTTTCTGCTGCTGGGTAGGAGTTAGTCCCCACAGCCTCGGACTCCGGGTCCGGTGATAGCTTCTCAGTCAGGGCGAGCTCTGCAGCTGCCAGCCCCTGACTCCTTGTAGCACTGCGCCCACAGAGCTCCTGATGTTCTTTTCCTATATCTGCTTCTCTTCTCTGTCTCTACTACTCACTAACCCTGCCTCAGCCCTAGGTTTATATAGGGGAAGTCCTTCCCCTCCCAGGACTGGGCAGGAGGTGTGGCATGCATAGGATTCCTGACCAAGAGACCTCCCACCTGCTCTCAGACATAACATTGCTGTTACTGTGGAAACCAGACCCCTGGGGTGCCACACACGCAGGGGACGCTGGATGGCGTGATGTCATTGCGCCGTCCCGTGTCCACTGCTGCACTTCACAGAAGAGAGGAGACAGCGGACGGGAGCCTGGATCATGTGAATATGAGGTTTTGTTTTTTCTTTGTTTTTTTTTTAATTCTCACATTACTATGAGGAGAGGGCCTGTGCTGATAGGGGGGGGGTGAGATACGCTGAGGGCCTGTGCTGATAGGGGGGGTGAGATACGCTGAGGGCCTGTGCTGATAGGGGGGGGTGAGATACGCTGAGGGCCTGTGCTGATAGGGGGGGTGAGATACGCTGAGGGCCTGTGCTGATAGGGGGGGGTGAGATACGCTGAGGGCCTGTGCTGATAGGGGGGGTGAGATACGCTGAGGGCCTGGGCTGATGGGGGGGTGAGATACGCTGAGGGCCTGTGCTGATGGGGGGGGTGAGATACGCTGAGGGCCTGTGCTGATAGGGGGGGGGTGAGATACGCTGAGGGCCTGTGCTGATGGGGGAGTGTGAGATATGCTGAGGGCCTGTGCTGATGGGGGGTGAGATACGCTGAGGGCCGGTGCTGATGGGGGGGTGAGATATGCTGAGGGCCTGTGCTGATGGGGGTGAGATACGCTGAGGGCCTGTGCTGATGATGGGGGGAGATATGCTGAGGGCCTGTGCTGATGGGGGGTGTGAGATACGCTGAGGGCCTGTGCTGATTGGGGTGAGATATGCTGAGGGCCTGTGCTGATGGGGGTGAGATATGCTGAGGGCCTGTGCTGATGGGGGGTGTGAGATACGCTGAGGGCCTGTGCTGATGGGGGTGAGATACGCTGAGGGCCTGTGCTGATGGGGGGTGAGATACGCTGAGGGCCTGTGCTGATGGGGGGTGTGAGATACGCTGAGGGCCTGTGCTGATGGGGGGTGAGATACGCTGAGGGCCTGTGCTGATGGGGGGTGAGATACGCTGAGGGCCTGTGCTGATGGGGGTGATATACGCTGAGGGCCTGTGCTGATGGGGTTGACATACGCTGAGGGCCTGTGCTGATGGGGGCTGAGATACGCTGAGGGCCTGTGCTGATGGGGGGTGTGAGATACGCTGAGGGCCTGTGCTGATGGGGGGGGGTGAGATACACTGAGGGCCTGTGCTGATGGGGGTGTGAGATATGCTGAGGGCCTGTGCTGATGGGGGGGGTGAGATACGCTGAGGGCCTGTGCTGATGGGGGGGGGGGTGAGATACACTGAGGGCCTGTGCTGATAGGGGTGTGAGATATGCTGAGGGCCTGTGCTGATGGGGGGGTGAGATACGCTGAGGGCCTGTGCTGATGGGGGGGGGTGAGATACACTGAGGGCCTGTGCTGATAGGGGTGTGAGATATGCTGAGGGCCTGTGCTGATGGGGGGGGTGAGATACGCTGAGGGCCTGTGCTGATGGGGGTGTGAGATATGCTGAGGGCCTGTGCTGATGGGGGCGCGGGTGAGATACACTGAGGGCCTGTGCTGATGGGGGGTGAGATACGCTGAGGGCCTGTGCTGATGGGGGGAGGGTGAGATACGCTGAGGGCCTGTGCTGATGGGGGGTGACATACGCTGAGGGCCTGTGCTGATGGGGGGGTGAGATAAGCTGAGGGCCTGTGCTGATGGGGGTGAGATACGCTGAGGGCCTGTGCTGATAGTGGGGGGGTGAGATACACTGAGGGCCTGTGCTGATGGTGGGGGGATGAGATACGCTGAGGGCCTGTGCTGATGGGGGGGGGAACACTGAGGGCCTGTGCAGGCTGTGCTGATGGGGGGATACGCTGATGGGAGGAATATGCTGATGGGGCTGTGCTGGTGGGGGATACGCTGATGGGGCTGTGCTGATGGCGGGATACGCTGATGGGGCGATACACTGATTGGGCTGTACTGATGGGGGGATACGCTGATGGGGCGATACACTGATTGGGCTGTACTGATGGGGGGATACGCTGATGGGGCGATACGCTGATGGGGCTGTACTGATGGGGGGATACGCTGATGGGGCTGTGCTGATGGAGGGATACGCTGATGGGGCTGTGCTGATGGGGGGATACACTGATGGGACTGTGCTGATGGAGGGTTAATAAACTGAGGGGCTGTGAAGATGGGGAAATAAAATGAGGGGCTGTGCAGAGGGGCATGAAATGAGGGGCTCTGTGTTTGGGCCATGAAATGAGGGGCTGAGTAGGGTGACAGTAAAGTATGTGAGGATGGGGACATCATACTATATATGCGGACTGTGTTGGTGACAATACCATATATTGGAGGCTTGTTGTGGATGTAATACCGTATGGGTGGCTGTGGTGACCATCATACTGTGTAGTGGGACAGATTGAAGAGTGATTACAGTTTGAAGAGATAATATGAACAGATATTATTATGCAGAGGGCGTTTTAATAACACTCCTATTTTAAGGGTACTGTATGGGGATGTGCTGCAAAAGCCCGGAGAACGGGGAGGTCTGCAGAGACGAGCTGTGAATGGGAAAAAGTCACCATGTCATCTAGACAACATGGAAATGAAAAGAAAGAGACGACTACAGAGAAGATGTAATCTATAAGGTACCTGGATGTAAATGTTTATTTGCGATACTGCCTGTGTCTCATCTGTGCTGTGGTTCTTGTATGGTCTGCATTTTGATTATGTCTGTTAATAATAATTCCCAGTATCACCTTACCATTTTTAAGGACATACTGGGAGTTGTAGGGTTGTAGGTTCATGCCATACAATTGTTTATGGGGCTAACTTGATATTACAATTGATCGTTGAACTAAGCTTAGTTCTAGTATTCAAGTACTTTTGGTTCTGGTCATTTATTCATGTACTTATGGTGGTTCTGGTGATGTATTAATTTACTGATGATGGTTCTGGTGACGTAGTCAAGTACTGATGGTGGGTCTGTTGATGTATTCATGTACTGATGGTGGATCTAGTGATGCATTCATGTACTGATTGTGGTTCTGGTGACGTATTCATGTACTGATTGTGGTTCTGGTGACGTATTCATGTATTGTTGATGGTTCTAGTGATGAATATATCACCAGAATCATCATCACTACATGAATACAGCATCAGAACAACTACATGAATATGTCACTAGAACCACCATCAGTTGTAAATGTGTATGTAAAACGCAGCAATATCAAATGTGTATTTTTCTTTAATTTTTCTCATTTCTTAACTTTTAATTGGGGGAAAAAGGGGTATGATTTGAACTTTTATATACATTTTTTTTCATATTTTTAAAAACATTTTTTTACTTTTTACTATATTTGTTAGTCCCCGTAGGGGATTTGAATCTGCGATAAGCCGTTTGCTTGTGCTAATAACAGCAATGCCACAGCCTTGCCGTATATAGCAGAAATCACAGTCTCCTGTGAATGCCAGCCACGGGCTGATTTTCACAGGAGTACCGTCATGACAGGTACAACAGTTTCTTTGTTAGGGAATTCCATTTGTCTTTCCAGTTTTAGGAACAAACAAGTGAAATGAACCCAATAGTGCACAATGGTGTAACTGTACATCACAGTCAGGGTATGAAAGGAGCGGGTTCAGCAGCTGAGCCCACCGATGCCCTGCAGATGCTGACTATGATCTCCTGTAACAGCAGCGATCAGAACTTTCCTCAATCCCTGCTGTTTAACAATTTAAGTAGCATGATGGCTGGTGCATGAGCTCACCAACCCTCATCAGCCAACACCCATGACATGCTCCTGGGTCTCTGATGTTTTGATGCGCCCCCTGGGCCGTGGGGTACTCGGTAGCCGGCCAGTCGGTGCTGGGGGTGTCACGGTAGCAGTGACCGATCCGTGACCCAGGGCGGTTAATTAAAGGGAGAGGTAGAAAGGGAATAAAGTTTTTATATATATTGCTCGTGACGCCACCTGTGGCATGCGGCTATATGGAGCCGCCGCTGCAGTGCAGATTCTTTGGAGCTGAAGCTGATGGAGACGCAGCAGAGTTGGTTCAGCTCTCCACAGGCAGAGATTAGCTCCAGGGCAGGATGTAGTGATACTATAGGGTAGATGTGGTTGGTGCAGTGTAATGCAGGTGATGGCGCAGATAATGACCAGTCCACAACTTAATGGCGGTTTCCTCTTATCTTTACTTGCGGTTGTTAAGCAGACCGGGGCACGGGTACTAACTGGTAGTAGAGGTCCGGGCGGCCTGGAAGCAAGTTGGGGATCCACCTCGCCAGGTAAAGTTGTAGGCCTTCCCTCTGCGCTAATCTCTTTGGCACTGCTGCTTGTAGCTATGCTGCGGCCCTCGTCCCTGAGTAAAACATCTGTTCCTCACCCGTATGGCAGGCAGCTCGGGCCTTCTTGGAGTGTCGCTCCCACGTGGCGGTGCTGGGCCCTATGGTGCTGCTATGTCGCCGGGCGTCTGATGGGGACAGGAGACCTGCAGTCTCCTGTCCTCCGGTTTCTGCTGCTGGGCCTTCAGTGCCCCACAACCTCGGACTCCGGTGTCCGGTTCTCCTGCGCTTCTCTCCTCTGGGGTGAGCTTGTACACAACTCCTCTCCCCAGGTCCTTCCTTGTCGCTGTCCTGTCTTCAACTCCTCTCAACTCACTCTTACTAACTCCGCCTCCAGATTCCAGTTTGAAGGGGAGGAGCTCCGCTTTCTAGTCTGGAGCCAGGAAAGTGTTGTATGCTGGTAAACCTGATTAGGGGACCCCTCCTTGCTTCCAGGCATGGCATCACCCCTTGTGAGGGAGGCAATGCCACTGTGGCAACCGGACCCCTGGGGTGCCACAGTTTTGCCATGGCAGGCCCCCATTTATGCCATTTTGGTCCTTCTATGAAGCCTAGCCTGAGGTTCAAGCTTCTAGGAAAACATTTATTTCACTATGTACTGCAATACTGTGGTATTGCAGTATATACTAAAATTGGTAATACGATCACATCTAGGCAGTAAGCTCGGTTCTGCTCCCGTATCTAGGTAGTAAGCTTGGTTCTGCTCTCCCGTATCTAGGTAGTGTAATGCAGTTGTTTGCGTGGCATTACTGTAATGGTCCAGGGTGTGTTTTGGCCGACCATGTACCTCCCCCTCAGGTGACTGGTCACATGACTGTGACATAGCACAGGTCCTGTATGCACAGAATGTCTGATCACATGACTGTGACATCAGCACAGGTCCTGTGGGTGTGTACTACAGGATATATAAACCCTGGTAGTCTTGAGACAGGGTGTGTAAGGCGTGAGGCCTGTTCCCGTGTGGGACACCGCTAGAGTGTGAGGCCTAGTGAGGCCTATGGAAGCCTGGTGGAGCCTGAAAGGCGGAGGCTGGATCCTAAGGTGTAAGCGATCCCAGTAGCATTGGAGGGCCAGAGGCTTGGAAGGCAAGAGTCCTGGAAGGCAAAGGCTGGATGTGAGGTGAGACCACATACCAGTAGCCTTTGAAGGATCGAGGGCTGGAGACCCCCATCTGGGAAGCCGTAAAGCCACAGTGGTGGCAGAACAAGTCTGAGCAGCTAAAACCCGGCAAAGGTAAAACACTGCTTGATGTGGACATTTCTATAAGTGACTTTGCTGGGGGGCTGCAACTGGAGACAAGTGGGCCTGTCTGCCACTTGAAAGGCTCCTGGACATTATATGTAATATGTCGGCGAGCTACTGAGTTGGACTCGGTTATAGCAGTTATGATGTATAATAAACTGCTGGAGTGTGAAAACTGGAAAAACGTGGCTGGTGTGCTTTAATTGACCCAGTGCAGCGAGTATCCCCCAGTATGATGACTAGTGCTGCCTTACAGTAGTAAACTCAGTTCTACTTCCGTATCTAGGCAGTAAGCTCGGTTCTGCTCACGTATCTAGGCAGTAAGCTTGGTTCTGCTCCCGTATCTAGGCAGTAAGCTCGGTTCTGCTTCCGTATCTAGGCAGTAAGCTCGGTTTTCCTTCCGTATCTAGGCAGCAAGCTCGGTTCTGCTCCCGTATCTAGGCAGCAAGCTCGGTTCTGTTCCCGTAACTAGGCAGTAAGCTTGGTTCTGCTCCCGTATCTAGGTAGTAAGCTCGGTTCTGCTCCCGTATCTAGGTAGTAAACTCGGTTATGCTTCCTTATCTAGGCAGTAAGCTCGGTTCTGCATCCTTATCTAGGCAGTAAGCTTGTTTCTGCTTCCATATCTAGGCAGTAAGCTCGGTTCTGCTTCCGTATCTAGGCAGTAAGCTCGGTTCTGCTTCCGTATCTAGGCAGTAAGCTTGGTTCTGCTCCCGTATCTAGGTAGTAAACTCGGTTATGCTTCCTTATCTAGGCAGTAAGCTCGGTTCTGCATCCTTATCTAGGCAGTAAGCTTGGTTCTGCTTCCATATCTAGGCAGTAAGCTCGGTTCTGCTTCCGTATCTAGGCAGTAAGCTCGGTTCTGCTTCCGTATCTAGGCAGTAAGCTTGGTTCTGCTCCCGTATCTAGGTAGTAAACTCGGTTATGCTTCCTTATCTAGGCAGTAAGCTCGGTTCTGCATCCTTATCTAGGCAGTAAACTTGGTTCTGCTTCCATATCTAGGCAGTAAGCTCGGTTCTGCTTCCGTATCTAGGCTGTAAGCTCGGTTCTGCTTCCATATCTAGGCAGTAAGCTTGGTTCTGCTCCCTTATCTAGGTAGTAAACTCGGTTATGCTTCCTTATCTAGGCAGTAAGCTCGGTTCTGCATCCTTATCTAGGCAGTAAGCTTGGTTCTGCTTCCATATCTAGGCAGTAAGCTCGGTTCTGCTTCCGTATCTAGGCAGTAAGCTCGGTTCTGCTCCCGTATCTAGGTAGTAAGCTCGGTTCTGCTCGCGTATCTAGGTAGTAAGCTCGGTTCTGCACCAGTATGTAGGTAGTAAGCTCTGTTCTGCTCCTGAATCTAGGTAGTAAGCTCGGTTCTGCTCCCGTATCTATGTACCAGTCACCATTATTTTTAAAACCTGCTATCTATGCTGCTTTATTTCAGCAGCCAGGGATAAGCAGGTTAAAGATAGGCCACCGCAAGTCGTGGGCAGGGCTTTCTAATTGCCCACCAGGCTAAAATTTGCCAGCAAGCCCCTGCCTGCGGCGGCCCCTATACAGCAGACACAGATAACAGCTAATCGGCGGGGGTGCCAGGTGTCGGACCCCAGCTGATCAGACATTAATGACCTATCCTAAGAATAGGTCATCAATGAAAAAGTAGTGGGCAACCTCGTTCAACAGTCTGTTGTGGTGACAGTTCTCTGTTGCCGTGTTATTAGGCTCCCTGATTTCAAAGAGTCACACAAAGCAATATTCCAACAAACACATTACCAGATATGAATTTTTTTTTTTTTGTGACAGTGTGTAGCACTATTTCTGGCGCCCCTGCATGGTGTCCCCATTTCCCTCCATGCAGAGATACTGGATTACTCACCTCCCCGGCCCTCGGCGCAGTCCCCGGCATGCTCCTGCTTCCTGGTATGCACACCACACTCTGTTCCAGTTTGCGCCTAGTGCGTGCGCGTGTGGTCTCCCCTACTCTTAAAGGGGCAGCGCACGCATTTGCTAAATGTTTCCAGCTAACAGCTGGGAGGAATTTAGTTAAAGTCCTCACCTTCAAGGTGTCTCCCAGCCATTAACTGAGAGACATCTTGTATATAAGGCACCCTCCACAGTAGGGAGGAGCCTGAGCGACCCCTACAATTATGTTAGGTTGTTTGGTGTGCAACTGTATGTTGCCAGGTCCCCTGTCCCTAGTCTGTTATAGTTTCCCGTATCCTGTGTCCTGTTCCTTTTAGTCCAGTATAGTTGTCTTTGTTCCTGTGACAGCTGTAGCAGAGTCCGTATCCTGAAACCACATTTACGGTACCTATCTACCACCCTGGGGGCTAAGTGCCCAGTCCAGAACCCTGAACCTGAAACCTCGTCAGAGGTATCTGTACCCCGTGGCCGCATCAGTGGTACCTCGCTGCTATCCCGAGACCTGTGTGTCTGAACCTGTCCCAGTGACCTTCCTGTCTGCACAGTCTGAACCTGTCCCAGTGGAAATCCTGTCTGCTCCATCTGAACCTGCCCCAGTGGCCTGAATCTCTCCTAGTGGCAGTCTGAACTTGTCCCAAGTGGCCGTCCTGCCCTGTTGAGAATATGAAGTAATGTCTCTGCCATTTGGGGTCAGCTGCTACAGACAGACATCGCCCTGGAGTGGCACCTGGCAGCTACCTGTCGTACAAGCCTGACCTCACCACTAGAGGCTCCAGTGAACACCAAAGTAGCTGCTTAGTCAGACTCCTCCAGGGTAAGTCCAGTCTGTGTCACAGTGGTTCCACAAACCATTTGCGCAACCTAGGAGCATAACACAGTGTCATACGGTGGAAATCTCATTTGCAACCAGATCAGGACAAAAGCTGAAAATTCCGTAAGACTGTCACTCCACCCCGGCTCCTTGTTAAGTACCTTTACATCGGTTCACATGAGCCAAGGAACCTGCAAATATTATGCACTACAATTGGTCCCTGTGTCCACAGGGGCTCCGTGTCCCCCATTACAATGGATTACTGTAGATATAAAATGAATATACAGGGCATCTTGTCTCGACTCTATGACGTGCATCTTTTTCTTCACAGACTATACATGTGACCACATTTCCGTGTTTTATACCATATAATGCTTTCGTACTGTAGGAACTAGATAGATTTGACCTCAGGTTTTCCAATCATTGTATAAACAGAGGAAGGGGAAGTATCACATCAGTTTCAGACAGCACTGGATTTTCCATTCGTTTTGGCTACATTTTTGTTCTCAAAATGAATTTTAAGCTAGAATTATATGAAGATATTAAATTTAATCCCATAAACCATAATATTATTTTCTACTGAATGGGATTAAATTTTCCTCATCTTCTCTATGACAAGAAATGAATAGATTGTAATTATTTATTCTTGGATTTTTCCACAAAACGTTCTATGACCCTATATATGTGATACTTTACAACTTCATAATAAGTACAATCCAGCAACCTTACCATTTACTTTAATTTAAAAGGCTCTGTACATACGAAAAAAGATACAAACGGTTCATAGTACATAACATATGTATAACATTTCATAGGAATATAACATAAGGTAGAAAACAAGTACAATAACCATGACTAAATGAGACACAGACTAGTACAAAGGGATAGAAGACCTTAGTCTGGAGATCACAGAGAGCTGGCCAGGCAGGCACAGTGCACACTGACTGTAACAAACTCTCAGCATCATTGAGAGGAGACAGTCTCAGCAGACACAAATATCTCTGTGACAAACTGTGAGAAGCCCTGCTATTTAATAAACATATACAGTTATTTGAAAATTGTGCAATATTTGGAATTATTCACCTTATTAATTTTCCAAACATATTCACTGAATATTTCACTTCTAAAACTTGCATCATAAACAACAAAATCTATTAAAGGTCTTGCGGAACGTGGTGAAGCCTGTGTGTTGTATACGACAATGCGTAGCAGGCTTCACCACGTTCCGCACAACCTCTAGCGATTGAAATGCTGCTCTGCCCATGTAGAAGGAACGCCCCCGCTGAGCTCACTGATTATAATACCGAACACTGGGAGCAGCGCCAGAGACTGAATACTGGACACAGGAAAGATGAATAAATTGCAGTTTGTTGTTTTATCGCAAACTACAGCCAAGGATGAAGACTTTCTGAAAGGGGACAACCCTTTAAGGAGTTTTATGCGTACCTCAGCCAGTGGGAAAGATAAGTCCCCATCGGTATGTATATTCTCATTTACTCACATAGATTTTTTCATTTCTGAATGATGAAAGACAAGTTAATAAAAAATCTAAAAAAAAAACAAAACAATTCACCTGCAGTACAGCTTGTTTCTAAAAACTGCCCCACCATTGTATGCTGCAGTGTAGCCCAAATCCAAGGACCCTAAATGAGAATTGTCATGTATCAGAGTTATTAGTAAATGATGGCGAACATAAAAGTCTATTTTAGAATATTGATTTTAGGATATTAGGCATTATCTAGAATTAAAAAAATACTATTGTCAAACTACAGGAATAGGATTTTTACAAAGGTAATTTAACCCTTCTAGAATTATTAGACTCATAGTTTGTTAAAGTGGTAAAAATGGACATAAAATTCTAAACATAGGAAGGCTGCATTTGTGACTATCCAACTAACACATGCTAGAATATAAATTCCAACCAAAAAAACTGTTCTTTAAAGTCTCATAAATAATTTATTTTATTAAAGTAGATACGTTTAAAATCAAAGGAAAGTACTGCAGAATAACCCAAACGAGGACTCGAAAAGCAAATGTGTATAAAAAGTAATACGAGTTGCTAAGTAAATAGTATGTATCCCAGTGCCTATAGGGCATGTCTCTGTGAACTTTAAGAAGACAGCATATTATTTGAAGTCAAAAGACAAAACTTACATCAAGTGATGAAGAAATGGGGTAGTTTTTGTGTGGCCCAGATGCCCCAATGCGCGTTTCACCCTAGCTTTGTCAGGGGGCATGTCCTGACGAAGCTAAAGTGAAACGCGCTTTGGGGCATCTGGGGCACACAGAAACTACTCAATTTCTTCCTCTCTTGTAAGTGTTGCCTTTTGACACCAAATAACTCATATAGTTCATAGGGATATGCACTGTAGGCACTGGAATACATACTATTTACTTAATAACTCGTATTACTTTTTGTACACATTTAGTTTTTATGGTCCTCCATTGTATTACTCCTCATTACTTTTCTTAGATTGTTTATTAATGTATCTACTTTAATAAAATAAATTATTTGAGACTTTAGAGCATACTTTTTTTGGTTGCTATTTATAGCTATTTGGTGAGTCTCAGTATTTATCTATTGACATATGCTCAGCTTTGTGTTATTATACATGCTAGAATATATATGGTGCGAAAGACCAAAACACCGCAGAATTAAGTAGGTTACCATTGCTATTTTTTTATTGTCTAAAAGGGGTTGTCCCATAAAAAGAAACACTTATTATCTGTCCACAGCTTGAGGTACAGCTGCCGAGATCCCAATTAATATCGAGAATGGGGGGCCAAAAGTCCTTTGTATGAAAGGAGCAATAGCGAGCATGTGCGACCATCGCTCCTACTGACTGTGCATAGAATGGTGGTCACACATGTTCAGTACAACTTATTTCATATGGACTTCGTTCTTTTGATCATTGGGAGTCAGACCCAGTGACAGAAACCCCAGCAACTATAAATTTTCCACCTATCTACGTGATGGTTGATAAATGTTGGTTAAGGGACAACCCTTTTAAAGTATAAGTCCAATTATGCAGAAAGCTAATTATTGGCAAGAGTGACCACTATAAAAAAAATAATTCTAAATCACATTCATTATAATTAACCAAGCGCAAAGGTAGAAATAGAACCTACATTGTATTTATTATGAATTAAACACATACAATTCCACTGGTTAAACTATTGAATGCATCCTATATTTTATGAGAAACGGTTGTAACCGAAGCCTTTAATATTAGACATTTTCCTGAAGGTTTTAATTTGATCTGCTTGGGTTATTGAACTCTTAGCTCCTCAGAGAATAATTCAGATAACTTTTGCAGGGAGTGTGGACGGGATGCCGTTCTACCCAACACCCGATCCTTTTCTGGCAATTATTACAATTGCTGCATCTTAAATTTATTAGACATTAATTTTCTTACTAAGCTGTATGCCGGATTTGCTGGGATAGTGTTGCTCTAAATTGCTTTCCACTTTATTAATAGTCAAATTTTACACTAAAGATGTAAAATTATGGTCTTCGTGGTTTCTTACTAAACACTAATGTTAATGGACTATTCCAGGAAAAACACTTTAGGGCTTGAGGGAGCAGTGCATAACACAAACAAATGATGCAAGCCCCCTCTGGCCTGTACTGGGCATCAATTTAATTGTGAGCCATAGGGATCATCTGTACATTCAACAACCTAAACTGTTGCCTTTCTTGCAGGTGGTGCAATGCCACAAACCTTGCATATTTACAAATATTTCAAAGGGGTCTTCAAGGCTAGAGTTCAACTCTTCAGTCACTCTATGTGACTGCAGGCTTGTGAATCTTCACAGCGAGCACACTGCTTGCTGTCAGGATTCACCTTTTCCAGGAGCAGGCAGGCACGTGACAGCAAGTAGGTGATTTGCATACATGCGGTCACATGCCGACTAAACTGGTGCGGCCTCACTCAATACAAATGTGTTGAGCGAGGCTCAACAAGTCTAGTCAGAATGTGGCTGGAAGTATACAAACTGCTTCCGGTGTCGGCACCGGAGAATCCTGACAGTGGGAGCTGTCAAGACTGAACTCCAAGCCTGAACAACCAGTTTAATACCCAAAATAAGGTAATTTTAATCCTGCTAGTGTCATCATGGGACCACTACCCAAACTACATCGGAATGCTCACTTTTGTATAGAGTTTGTACAAACTCTGCCCCTTTTCTGGTTCAATTTGCAGGGTTGTCCTGGCAAAATCAAGACTTTTTGCAAGTCTGATTTATGATTGATTCATTGATTTATGTTATAAAACGTATAATGACGGCTATTCTTTAAAGGCAGCAAAGTGAAATCAATGGGGTTAAGAAAATGACCAACACAAAGAAAATTTATGGACAAAATCGAAATGATGTGTGCAAAGAAGAAGGCTAAAAACCTGACTCAGTTACATTAGTTCTGACAATAGGAATTTGCCAAAACTCCAGCAACTTATGGTGAGATTGTTTTGGAAACCTACCCAAAACATCTGAGCCAAGTTAGACAATTTAAAGACAATGCTACCAAATACTAATCACGTATATGTAAACTTCAAAGACACTGGGAATGTGATGAAAGAAATATACGGTAAGCTGAAATAAATCAATATCTCTAGTATTATTCTAACATTTCACATTCTTGAAATATAGTAGTGATCCGAACTGACCTGAGAGAGTGGATGTCAAAACTGAGAAAAACTGAGTTTTAATGAATGTGGCTAAAGTGAATGTAAACTTATTACTTCAACTGTATGGTATGTTTTTTTTTTTGTTTCTTTTTTTACATATATTAATATGCGCTAGACAGACCATTAAAAAGATAGTCCAAATGCCATTTATCTGCTGGATTATTCATGAAATTATTCTATTCCTTTAATGTGCAGCCATTAATTAGTCCAGTAGATACAAAAAAGTATTGTAGCAAGGAATGGACTAAAATTTGCACACAGTCTGAATCTATGTCCATACTGAATCTTTTTGCTGAATTTTCAGAGCAGAAACTGGCAGAGTCTTTTTGCTGAGTTTTTTTTTCTTTTTTTAGAGAAAACTGAGCAGAACCTCAATGTTTTCGTGAAGTTTTGAAGAGTTTCTGTTCCAAAAATACTCTGTGTATACATAGCTAATGAGTAGAACCTTCAAGTTTTTGAGGAGTTTTTTGTTTGAGGAGAATTTCTGCTCAGTTTCTGCTCCAACCCTGTGTGTACATAGCCAAACTGGATTGGTGGAGTCCAAACTCTGTAGAGATGGGTTTTGTAACCTTTTCCAGCCTGATGAGCATCACACATCTTAGGAGGTCTTCAGAAATCTCCTATAATCTCCTATAAGATCATACATTGATAGATCCATGTTCTTTAAATAAAACAGGTCACCCACTCACAACTGATTGTTATCCCATTGATTGAAAACACCAGACTTAACTTCAGCTTATCTGCTAATCCTAAAGGTTCCCCCTTTTTTGCCACTCACAGATGTGATAACTAATCATTTTCCTCCTTTGAAAAATGACAAAGTTCAATACTTTTTACTCATTTGTTTGATTTTGGTTTTCTTTATCTACTTTTTGGACTTTTGTAAATATCTGATGTACTTTTAGTTCAAATGTATGCAGAATTATGGAAAATTCTAAAGGGTTTACAAACTTTAAAACATCGCTGTATATTTTTATATAGCCATTTTCCACTCCAAAATCCTGAATTTTATGGGGCACACTCTTCTGTTTTTAGCTATTATCTTATTTCAATGATCTTGACGTTTTACTATTATTACAGATCACATCTCTTGATAATGTGCGTTACTGTATTTCATCTGTATAATAAACCAATTTCAACTTTTTACAATGTTCATTATAACAAGAGAGAATACCCCACTTTTAAAATGTATAATTTATTAAATAGCTTAAAATACATATTTCATATAAAAATATATACATAAATTCCAGGGAAATGTTATGCACATTGAGCAGGTCAAATCTGGAGATTTGGAATATAATTATAATAATGCTTATGTAATCAATATTAAAATTAATGAATCATACAGATAGTCACCACACCAACGTAGTTAAAGAAGGGCAAATTCCATATAAATAAAAGTGCAAGTGCATAAATAGACCTGAGTTTGAGAGGCTAAAACCATGATCCATAACATATCAAATAAATTCTTCAAATAAATGTGTATCATATTAAATCAAGTACATATAGTAATATATGATCTCCCCCTGAGGAAGCAGTGTGCGAAACATTGAAGATTGGTCTGGGCAACTATTTAATATCCATTACTATACAGTGGCATGTAAAAGTTTGGTCAAAATTACTTTTATTGTGAACAGTTAAGTAAAATGAAGATGAAATGATCTCTAAAAGGCCTAAAGTTAAGAATGACACATTTCCTTTGTATTTTAGGCAATATATATATATATATATATATATTGTCATCTTTTACATTTTAAAAGTTAAAAAAAGCAAAATGGGCTAATGCAAACGTTTGGGAACCGTTGGAGATTTGTGCGCGCAGATAACTTTGATTAAGGTTTCAGACCTTAATTAGCTTATTAGGGCTATGGCTTGTTCACTATCATCGTTAGGAAAGGCCAGGTGATGCAAGTTTCCCAGATTTATAAAAACCCAGCTTCCTCTAACCTTGTGCCAAAAAAACAGCAGCCATGGGTTCTTCTAAGCAGCTGCAGAGCACTATGAAAATGAAAATAGTGGAGAACCACAAAGCAGGAGAAGATTATAAGAAGATGGCAAAACTTTTTCAAGTTGTCCTTTCCTCAGTTCAAAATGTAATTAAGAAATGGCAGTTAACAGGAACAGTGGAGGTCAAGATAAGGTCTGGAAGACCAAGCTAAATTTCAGTGAGAGCTGCTCGTAAGATTGCTAGAGAGGCAAATCAGAACCCCCGCTTAACTGCAAAAGACCATCAGAAAGATTTAGCAGACTCTGGAGTTGTGGTACATTGTTCTACTGTTCAGAGACACCTGCACAAATATGGCCTTCATGAAAGAGTTATCAGAAGAAAACCTCTCCTGCATCCTCACCATAAAATTCAGCATCAGAAGGAGGCAAAAGAACATCTAAACAAGCCTGATGCATTTTGTAAACAAGTCCTGTGGACCGATGAGGTTAGAATAGAACTCTTTTTCACAATGATCAAAGGTATGTGTGGAGAAAAAGGGCACAGAATTTCAGGAAAAGAACATCTCGCCAACCATTAAGCATGGGGGTGGATCAATCATGCTTTGGAGTTGGTTGCAGCCAATGGCACGATGAACATTTCACGGGTAGAGGGAAGAATGAATTCAATTAAATTTCAACAAATTCTTGATGCTAACATAACAACCATTTGTAAAAAAGCTGAAGTTGAAAAGAGAATGGCTTCTACAAATGGATAATGATCCTCAACACAAGTCATAATCCACAATAGACAACCTCAAAACGCGCAAGCTGAAGGTTTTACGATGGCCCTCATAGAGTCCCTTGATCTGAACATCATTGAACATCTGTGTCTAGACCCCAAAATAGCCATTCATGCAAGATGACCCAGGAATCTCACAGAACTGGAAGAATTTTCCAAGGAAAAATGGATGAAAATCCCTCAAACAAGAATTGAAAGACTCTTGTCTGGCTACAAAAAGCATTTACAAGCTGTGATACTTTCAAAAGGGGGCGCTACTAGGTACTAACCATGCAGGGTGCCCAAACTTTTGCATTGGCCCATTTTCATTTTTGTAATTTTTAAAATGTAAAAGATGACAATATATATTTTTTTGCCTAAAATACAAAGGAAATGTGTCATCTCTTACTTTAGGAAGGTAAAAAAGACGCGGTATAGGGAGCGCTAGGACAAGAGAGTAATATAAAAATATAAGGTAGCAAACCTTTAATATAATTTGGTATAAAAATTCCACAACGCGTTTCGATAGCATCAAGCCATCTTCATCAGGTGGTACCACACTGCTTCCTCAGGGGGAGATCATCCATTACTATATGTGCTTGATTTAATATGATACATGTTTATTTGACTCATTTATTTGATATGTTATGGATCATGCTTTTAGCCTCACATTATCATGTCTACGATATATTTATGCACTTGCACTTTTATTTATATTGACTTCTTTGACTACATTGGTGTGGCGACTATCTGCATGATTAATTAATTTTTATATTAATTATATGATATGATCTTGATTATTACAATAATATTTCAAATTTCCCGATTCCCTCTCAATGTGCCTAACATTTCCCTGGAATTTGTATATATTCTTGATATGAAGAAATATGTATTTTAAGCTATTTGATAAAAGTTAACATGTATCATTTATTAAAGTGTGGTATTCTTTCTTGCATGTTTTATCATTGATTTATTTATACACACTTATTATAATTTTCTTTTGTGAATCTGTAATTTAATATTCACAACTGGTATGGCAAGTGATGTAGTATTCTTCTACAATTCAAGGCATATCGAGATTCAGTATTGAAACCTAACATGCCGGTGTGCGTACCCTGCTCCTTGGCGTTTACCATACTTCTCCTCTGCAGCTTCGCTTCCTTCTTCCAATGGACTCGACCACACATGAGACTACAGGTAAAGTAAAGGAAACAGAATATAAATCCTTTTATTTGCACAGTTTCCTAAGCAGCACAGAATTTCCTATGACTTACAGCTTCACATTTGTAGATTATCCGTCCTCAGACCAGGTGTTCCTCACACAGGAATCCTAAACTTTGCAGATTTTTCCATAGACATACCAAACATACTACCTCTACCGTATCTAAATAGTGAACATGCAAATCCTTAAGTGCATGAAGAAATAAAAACCACTCCCCGGTCTTTGCCTTGCTTTGGATTAAGCTAATTGGTTTTGAAAACCTTCCACGGCAAAAATGATTACAGACCCTCCTGCCACACTGCGTCCCATATGGGTTAGTCAGGTTTTTTTAGGAATTAGTGGCATGGGCTAAAAGTTACAATGTAAACAAGTCTCTTGTGCTATGGATCGGCTTCCAAACGTATGACTAAATCATGTAGCTGTATATTTAATCGAGCAGAAACCAGCGTTATACAATGACATCACTAGCACCTAGGAGTACAACCCTGGACATATCCAGCCTAAACATTATACTGTCTTGTTATTTTTAACTTATTATATGTTATTCCAGTACTACAGTAGTTACAAAGACTCGTAACAGAGACTCACTGCTCAGCCATACCCTTGCAAACTCAACTGCCCCTTTAAAAGGGGATTTTACGCCATAGACCATTATGGCACATCCATAGGAAGCTCGCTTGGCTGCTTCTTTCACTCCCATAGTGTTAACAAGTACGTGGATGCAACAGCGCAGAGAAGGATGACTCAGTGGCAACGTAAACAACAGATATTTATTTCATTAACACACATATATGTGATGTCTATGGCACAATATGAAAGGGTAATACAAACAGTGAAATTACAGTAAATTATTATACAGTGCAAATACAACAATTTGGCTACACCGGGCAACAACTAATATCGTTAGTGGTGTCT
Source organism: Phyllobates terribilis (assembly GCF_046119375.1). Classification (NCBI taxonomy): domain Eukaryota; kingdom Metazoa; phylum Chordata; class Amphibia; order Anura; family Dendrobatidae; genus Phyllobates; species Phyllobates terribilis. The sequence goes on from NW_027362764.1 coordinate 84,269,050, forward strand.
CGAACCTAACATCTCCACCTGAAGTGTGTCACAGTACTATCAGGCCCATCACAGTCATATGTCTGTCACTCTCTAAGCAATGCGGACTGTCATACAGGCACTAACGGGAGTGTACGATACTCCGCTACTAGGCCGCAAGTCCTGTATCGATGAGTCACTTTGCACACTTGTCATGCTGGCTGCCATCTCTCTTTTGTGGCCTGGTCGTCTCTCTCAGCCTTGGTCCTGCTCACTCAACTCAGATCTCCTAGCTCTGGTCTCCTGTTTTCAGTTCTGGTCACTCAGCCCAAGATCTGGTTACTTGGTTCCTGACTCGGGTCTGGTCACTCGGTTCCTCACTCGGGTCTGGTCACACAGTTACTCACTCGGGTCTGGTCACTCGGTTACGCACTCGGGTCTGGTTACTCGGTTCCTCACTTGTAATGGCGGCTGTAAGCCAACTCTGCTGCATCGCACGACCAACCTGTCACAGGTCCAAGCACCAACTCCTCCCTTCCACTGCCCTGATGGGCCTTTTATAATTACTAAGTGCACCAAAGCTATCACCTTACCTGGTGTCTCCTCCAATTTCTTCCCTCGGGGAACATGCACTTCACTCTTCCATCCCTACTAAAGTAATTCTCTCTGCTTTCTCTTTTTCTATTATATTTGATCAGCAGTAGGTTAGGCGTTAACTGTATGAATCTTCTCACTTGTCTATCTTCTTACAGTAGTATTTATTCATTCTATGTCTGCATGCTGTGGTTACCTCGCCAGGCTGAAATCAAGGCAGGATCCTCCTTTCTTTTAACAAGTAATGGTCCACCATGTGTTGGTGCCATAAATTTTCATGGTAGGATTGGCGCTAGAATCTTTTTGTGGACATATTGAAGAAACAAAGATTAGTTTGTATGACCAACTAGGTATAGTGGCTGATATGAGTGTAATCTCTATACAATAGGCTGAAATATGTAAAAACAATATATAAAAGGTACAATAAATGTATTATTATTCTTATTTATTTTTAGAGCACCATTGATTCCATGGTTCTGTACATGAAAAGGGGTTACATTCAAAATACAAATTTAAATTACAATGAACAAGCTAACAATGACAGACTGGCACAGAGAGGAAAGGGCCCTGCTCTTGCTGGCTTACAGTCTACAGGATAATGGGAAACAAAAACCTAGAGAGATGAACTGGAATATTAGTTAGTGTGCATACAACCGTAGGCGCATGTTCACACTGGCCACTAAACAAACAAAACCTAAGATAAAAAAAAGAGCAAATACACTGAAGTAAATAAATAGCAATAGTGCATGAAAATAACATAGGGTACTTAGCTAACATAATTTGGTTAAAAAAAAACGTAAAAGCCACCCCACCGCATCAAGGTGACCCTATTCGGGACAGTCCTAACTTCTAGTATTAAAACCTTACCATATGTCAAATGACATAAATATGGATAAGGGCCAAGCTGGACATTATGTTTATATGGCTCCCCATTGCTGGGTGTCCATTAGTCAGGATCTTGGTCCAGCTAGGCCTTTATTCACAGATTGCAATGACTAAAGACCTTGTGGTCTGAAACGCGTCTGCCCCAACATTCTCTCCCCATCCTCCTTTTTGTGACCTATATGCTGTGATTCATACATTTTTTAACATACACACGTGGTCAAAATTGTTGGTACCCCTCTTTTTTAATGAAAGAAAAACCCACAATGGTCACAGAAATAACTTGAATCTGACGAAAGTAATAATAAATTAAAAATCTGTTAAAATGAACAAATGAAAGTCAGACATTGCTTTTCAACCCTGCTTCCACAGAATTTAAAAAAAATTAAACTCATGAAATAGGCCTGGACAGAAAAGATGGTACCCCTGAAAATAATGTGACAAAAAGGACATGTTAAATCAAGTTGTGTCCACTAATTAGCATCACAGGTGTCTACAATCTTGTAATCAGTCAGTGAGCCTGTATATAGGGCTACAGATACTCACTGTGCTGTTTGGTGACATGATGTGTACCACACTCAGCATGGACCAGAGAGAGGAAAGAGTTGTCTCAGGAGATTAGAAAGAAAATTATAGACAAGCATGTTAAAGGTAAAAGTTATAAGACCATCTCCAAGCTTGATGTTCCTGTGACTACAGTTGCACATATTATTAAGAAATTTAAGATTCATGGGATTGTAGCCAACCTCCCTGTACGTCGCCGCAGGAGGAAAATTGATGCCAAACTACATGTTGACAAGCCACAAAGCTTCTGGGGGCATGTCCTATGGCCAGCTGAGACAAAAATGGAAGTTTTTGGCAAGGCACATCAGCTCTATGTTCACATATGGAAAAATTAAGCATATCAAGAAAAGAACACTGTCCCTACTGTGAAACATGAAGGAGGCTCTGTTTTATTCTGGGGCTGCTTGCTGCATCTGGCACAGGGTGTCTTGAATCTGTGCAGGGTACAATTAAATCTCAAGACTATCAAGGGATTCTAGAGAGAAATGTGTTGCCCAGTGTCAGAAAGCTAAGAATGGCTAAGAGGAAAACATTGGACTATTCTGAAGTGGCCTTCTATGAGCCCTGACCTAAATCCTATTGAGCATCTTTGCAAAGAGCTGAAACGTGCCGTCTGGAAAAGGCAACCTTCAAACACGAGACAACTGGAGCAGTTTGCTCATGCGGAGTGGGCCAAAGTACCTGTCGAGAGATGCAGAAGTCTCATTGACAGTTACAGAAATCGTTTGATTGCAGTGATTGCCTCAAAAGGTTGTTCAACAAAATATTAAGTTAAGCGTACCATCACTTCTGTCCAGGCCTATTTCATGAGTTTAATTTTTTAAATAATTCTGTGGAAGCAGGGTTGAAAAGCAATGTCTGACTTTCATTTGTTCATTTTCATAGATTTTTAATTTATTACTTTTGTCAAGTTATTTCTGTGACCATTGTGGGTTTTTCTTTCATTAAACGAGGGGTACAAACAATTTTGACCACGTGTGTATATGGAACAAAAACTGCTGATTTTAATGGATTTCTGAGGCTGGATCTTTTCTGCTATCGAAGGGAATTAAGTGGGATGGAAGAAATATGTTGAGTTTGGTTTTGCCCTATCAACCAATACTCTGATACTGACTTTTTCTCAATTGTACTCTCCTTTATAACTGGAATAATTTATCTTTGAACACTCTCCCAAACATTGACATATATATGGTGCCTCTTGTTGAGTATAAAAGTACAGAAATGGGATTTAGGTCTATTTAAAGGGGTTGTTTGATGTTGTAAATAGGTAAAATTGCAAAGTGCTTGTAGAATCAAGCAACTTTGCAATTTACTTGTTAATAAAACTTCTACACGTTCTCAAGAATGGAAGGATTTTTACTTCTTACCGCTCATTGCCTAGTTACTGGCCACCTCTTCATTCTGTCAGGGGTGGCAAGTTTAAAGGCAAGGAGCTTGCGCTTGCAAGCTCTTTGCTTTAAAAGCTTACAAACGCTTCTCTGAAGCTGTCCGGATGGCTGGTTCTGGATAGCTTCAAGGCCCCTGAGTTCCTCCGATGCTGCTGATTCAAAGCTGCATCTGCTTAAAGCATGGGAGAGCGGTGCAACCATGACGCTGGTCCAAACAGTCAACCTTTCAGCTCCCGAGCACAGGATACTAAAGAGAACCTGTCATCACGATTTTATACCGCATACTAATAGCAAGTATGTAAAACTTCTTTAAATTCAACTATGGATTTCTCTAAAACAGCAAAACGGATTTCTACAAGAAAAGTGAGGATTTAATCAGCATTAAATTACCTTTACATACATGCTATTAGCTTGGGGCATTTAAATCCTGATGACAGGTTCTCTTTAAATATGAATATAATTGGTTAAAACCATCTGTTACTGTTAACAACCCCTCTCCAAATTAGGACATGTTGACATCATGGTAACTTTTGCTTGGGACCTTCCTCTATAAATTATAATGTCGAGTCGCTCGATAAGAGTGGCTTGTACTCCAAAAGACGAGCAAAACATAGATTATGTGGACAGCTATTCATTTAAAATATTATATTTATTTAGTATGCTTTTGCTTATGTAGTGCCATCATATTCCGCAGCACTTTACAGACATCATCACTGTCCCCATTGAGGCTCACAATCTAAATTCGCTATCAATATGTCTTTGGAGTGTGGGGGGAAACTGGAGAACCCTGAGGAAACCAGGCAAACACGGGGAGAACATACAAGCTCCTTGTAGATGTTCTCCTTGGTGGTACTTGAACCCAGGACCCCAGCACTACAAAGCAACAGTGTTAGCCACTGTATTTACCGTTATATAATATCAGGCTGTCGATGGCTTCTCAGGAACCATACCTATGTATATAATCTGATTGCCAAATCTACATTAATTTGAAAGGGGTTATCTGATACAATATGACTTTGAGAACTTCATGGGTGGGGTTTGGAGAGCCATCAGCCAATAGTAGAATGCTCCTTGTCCCTATTCATAAGCAGGTATTCTGAGGTTCAATCAGAAAATACTAGAGAACTCCTCATGCTCAGTGTATTGTACAGAAGTCAGTGATGACAATGGAAAATCATGTATGCAGCTCAACAATCCTTATTTTGGTTTCAGTGATTTTTAGTAGCAGTCTGGTCATATTCTACTTGACACATGTCAACCCTTAAAAGGCTCTGGAGTGAATAAACTTGCGGTTGTAGATTGATTTCACTTTCCAAATCTAGCTGGATCCACATGGCTTTCTTTATTCTTTTTTTTCACCTCCCACTTTTTGGTTTGATAGCTGGGAGCAATGCCATCAATCACAGCGGCTCTCATACTTCGACTTTGGATCTCCTATTTATAAGGCTTTGGGAGAAAGCCATTTGTCAGGGCAGCAGCCTCGCCAGACAGTCAACCTTTAAAATGTTTTACTGTTGTTTTTATCCCATCTATTTATAATTTTTCAGGAAAATGTATCATCCTCTATTGTAAAAAAAATACCACTTTACCTTCTTACAAATCCTTGAAGCCTATCCTGTTTTAAAGTGCCCAGAGGGTGGCAAACTTGGCAATTGCCCTGGGAAGTTGTGTGGGAAGTACAATGGGGGAAATAAGTATTTGATCCCTTGATGTTTTTGTAAGTTTCCCCACTGACAAAGACATGAACATTCTATAATTTTAAGGGTAGGTTCATTTTAACATTGAGAGATAGAATATCCCAAAAAAATAAGGAAAATCACATTGTATAATTAGATAAATTTATTTGCATTTTGCTGTGAGAAATAAGTATTTGATTCCCTACAAACCATTATGAGTCCTGGCTCCTACAGACCAGTTAGATGCTCCTAATCAACTCTTTACCTGCATTAAAGACAGCTGTCTTACATAGTCACCTGTATATAAGACTCCTGTCCACAGACTCAATTAATCAGTCAGACTCTAACCTCTACTACATGGGCAAGACCAAAGAGCTTTCTAAGGATGTCAGGGAGAAGATCATAGACCTGTACAAAGCTGGAATGGGCTCCAAAACCATAAGTAAGACGCTGGGTGAGAAGGAGACAACTGATGGTGCAATAGTAAGAAAATGGAAGAAACACAAAATGACTGTCAATCGACATCGATCTGGGGCACCATGCAAAATCTCACGTCGTGGGGTATCCTTGCTCATGAGGAAGGTGAGAGATCAGCCTAAAACTACATGGGGGAACTTGTTAATGATTTCCAGGCAGCTGGGACCACAGTGACCCAGAAAACCATTGGTAACACATTGCGCCTTAAAGGTTTAAAATCCTGCAGTGCCCGCAAGGTCCCCCTGCTCAAGAAGGCACATGTGCAGGCCCATCTGAAGTTTGCCACTGAACATCTGGATGATTCTGTGAATTATTGGGAGAAGGTGCTGTGGTCAGATGGAACAAAAATGTAGCTCTGGCATTAACTCAACTCGTCTTGTTTGGAGGAAGAAGAAGGATGAGTACAACCCTAAGAACATTGTCCCAACAGTGAAGCATGGTGGGGGAAGCATTATACTTTGGGGGTGATTTTCTGCAAAGTGGACATGATGACTGCACCGTACTGAAGGGAAGATGGATGGGGTCATGTATCGCGAGATTTTGACCAACAACCTCCTTCCCTCAGTAAGAGCATTGAAGATGGGTCATGGCTGGATCTTCCAGCAAGACAATGACCCAAAACATACAGCCAAGGCAACAAATGAGTGGCTCAAAAAGAAGCACAGTAAGGTCATGGAGTGCCCTAGCCAGTCTCCAGACTTTAATCCCATAGAAAACTTATGGAGGGAGTTGAAGCTCCGAGTTGCCAAGCGACAGCCTCAAAATCTTAATGATTTAGAGATGATCTGCAAAGAGGAGTGGACCAAAATTCCTCCTGACATGTGCGCAACCCTCATCATCAACTACAAAAAACATCTGACTGCTGTGCTTGCCAACAAGGGTTTTGCCACCAAGTATTAAGTGTTGTTTGCCAGAGGGATCAAATACTTATTTCTCACTGCAAAACGCAAATCTAATTTATACAATGTGATTTTCTTGATTTTTTTTTTGGATATTCTATCTCTCAATGTTAAAATTAACCTACCCTTAAAATTATAGACTGTTCATGTCTTTGTCAGTGGGCAAACTTACAAAAACAACAAGGGATCAAATACTTATTTCCCTCACTGTATATGGCAGTGTTATATGGGCACTGTATGGTAGTAATATTTAGATATGGTTGGATAGTGTCATTTAAGTATTGTATTATTATTGTGACACATTTTAACAATTGAGTAAGACAATGTCATACCAACAAATGAGACAATTGGTAGATACATACAGGTCAGGGAATGAAGTAAGAGCTCTAGCCATCTCAGGAGACTGAGGGAATATTCTTCAATGCACCACTCCAATGGGTTTTTTTATTTCAGCCCTGGAGTAGTGCTACTATTCTAAGTTCCCATATATATATATATATATATATATATATATATATATATATATTGGCAGGGACTAGAGTATTAGGGCCTATGCAGGCATTGCGATTTGTCGTGGTTTTTTTTCTGTGCAGATTTGTCACAAAACCTAAAGGATTTCTTGATGCCAGGAAAGTGAATGAGAATCCTGAAGTCTCATGCACACATTATCAGAATATTACAGGTCAGAATAAATTATTTTCTTCTGTTTCCTTCCCATTGTGCAGAATCGAAAAACCAAAAGGAGAGGCCACATGAGAGACCTTGACTGTTAAGGAGGCCGAGCCAATAGACTGAAATTAATTCTGCACAATATTAAAATTAACATATTAATTCTACTTACTATTTTAATATTAATTGTATCCCATAATATTGAGCAAAATTAATTATGCTGACAGCCCCCCTATATACACTATGAGTCCACACACGGCCCTCTATATGCAGTATTAGCCCACACAAAGCCCTCCATATAGTGTGAGTCTTCACACAGTCTCCGACACAGTATGATCCCACACACAACCCCTTATATACAGTATGAGCCCCCACATAGCCCCCCATATACAGTATGAGTTCTCCATATACAGTATGAGCCCACACAGTCCCCCTATATACAGTGTGAGTCCCCACATAGACTCCTAAATATAGTATTAGCCCTTACTTATATAGACACACATCCTACATGCATTTATATATATATTAGTGCTGCTCACCATTATTTGCACCCCTTCATTTTTTTCATAGACTGTACAATATCCTCAGAAATAAATGGAAATGTACCAAAGTTATATCCTCAGGATTTTTAAATTAGTGGTCCAAAGTAATACAACAATATAAAACATTGTTTTTCAACTTCCATGTTGCAATTTCAAAGAAGAAACAGAATAAACAGCCTGTGCAGGCACCCTTAACTAATACTTGGTTGCACACTCTTTGGCATCCAAATGTTTCTTGTAGCCATCTATAAGCTTCTTGCACTTCTCAACTGGAATTCTCTCACACTCTTCCCTTGCAGTTTGTTCAAGCCCTTGAATGTTTGCAGGGTTCTTTGTCCCAATGGCAGATTTCAGCTCACCCCAAAGATTTTCAATGGGATTGAGGTCAGCACTCATTGCTGGCCATTTTAAAGAAGTCCATTTTTTCTTTTTCAACTTTTGGATGTGTGCTTTGGGTGATTGTCTTGCTGGAGGACCCATGATCTTCAACTCAAACCAAGTTTTCTTACACTGGGTAGGACATTTCGCTCTAAAAGTTCTTGATAATTCTGATTTCATGATTCCTGTGATATGATCAAGGCCTCCAGTACCAGATGCAGCAAAGCAACTCCACAGCAATATACTGTAGATCCTCCACTATGCTTAACTGTTGGTAAGGTGTTCTTTTCCTTATAAGCTTCATTGCACCATCTGTAAATAAGGTGTTGCTTGGTATTGCCAAAAAGCTCTATTTTGGTTTCATCTGTCCACAGAACATTTTCCCAGAAGGATTGTGGTTTGTCAAGGTACTCTTTGGCAAATATCAGTTGTTCCTCTTATGTCTTTTCTTCAGAAATGGTTTCTTCCTCGGCCTTTGCCCATAAAGCTCTGCTTGGTTTAGTGTGCTATGTATGGTACTTGTTGAAACCATGACACCAGACTGTTCCAGATTGGCCTTCAGGTCTTTGGATTTTTGACGTAGTGCTTTTTCCACCATTTGCACCAACCTTCAAAGACGTCTCTTGTCAATTTTCCTCTTTCCCCTACATCAAGGGAGGTTCTTGACGGTTCTATGCTTGGCAAACTTCTTAATAACATTGCGCACTGCTGAAACTGGGATACCAAGGTCTTTGGAGATGGCCTTATATTTTTTGGAAGTCTTGTGTTTGCTAATAATAGCAGTTCTGATGTCCTCAGACAGCTCCTTTGTCTTCTTCACCATTATAACAAAGGAACAGGGCCAACCATGTGGCTTTTTAGAACACTGAAGTCATCATTCATTGGTGAATTCATGTCACATGGGCACCGCCAATTAATCACAGGAGAATCTCTTTTGTGATTTACCACAGGCGAGTCAAAATGTGTTTCCATACTAAATTAATGTAAAGGGTGCCAATACCAGTGACACAGCAAGCTTTAGGTTTTTCTATTTTTCCCTCCCATTGTTTTTGGTTTTAAATTATTGCTTATCATTTGCTCTTTTGTATTTAACACGAGGGCTCTATACAAAAAAAACAGTTTCACTTGATTCATTTTTTTCAGGAGATATTCCACATTATGTACATAAACTTCATGTGTACTGTGAAGACACGGGGTCTTCCGTGGGCGTAACACTACTCAGACAACACAGGGTGAGGGTAAAACAGTGTGGCAATACTTTATTGAACCACAAAGCGGACAATAAACACACAGAAGAGTCCCAGCAAATACCCAAGATGGTACAACATTACACAGTCTCACCCTTCCTTCTCCGCCCGCCTAGGATAGAACAGCTGTGACTTTGGAGACTTCCAGGGTCGACTACCTCAATCAGTGGCCCCCCGCTTCTGACGGACCCCGACAGAAGGTAGCGGCAAGCTTAGGAAGCTAGCAGTCCATCGAGGTACAAGGCCAGGAGACCCGAGAATCCCACCCTGGCCTCTCAGAGAGTTTCCATGGGTTGCAGGAGACCGGTGGGTCCCTCCTGGCAACTCCAAACAACATTTCCATGGAGCTAGGTGAATTCCTAGTCGCACCCTGGTCTCCCTAAAATGTATCCATGGTCTCCCTGATGGTTAATGGAGCAGATCCGTATCTTTCCAGTTAGGGCCGATACCCTTAAGCTAGAATCATATAGAATTCAAATCTGTGTCTCTTTGGATGCCATGCAGTCCATCTACTGTCCTGAAGGATAGCTCTCATTCTCCTTGTAAAATCTTTCTCCAATCTCCGTTTCAAGTCTGACTGCTACAAAAACACATGTCCTTTCTGCTTCTCTGCGCTCAGCCCCCTGAATGACAGAACTGCTCTCACCCTCCCTCCCCAAAGCTAAATGTGCATTAGTGAAGGTTTCTTTCTCAGGTCGACCCCATCACCTGGGTCTACATGTGAGACTCCCTGTGGTGAAGGCTCCGCCGGATCTTCTTTCAACACTTACACAATGGGCCTAGACGATTTTTGAACAATGGTTAGAGGCTCCAGAGATACTAATGAGATTAGTGGAATGTTGGACACTTTACAAGTTAAATTAGTGTACATGAACTGACCAGCAAGCAGAACATTAATAAAACACAGCCAGCAATCTCTAATTAAACGCAATAAGATATTTCTCTTGACTTAACAAATCTAATCATCTGGCTAATTAAGATGTTACGCTGTATCGTCACAGGTGCCAATTACGATGAGCAGGAGTATATATATATATATATATGTGTAGAAACAATATTTATGTATATAAACTATTAAAAAAAAGCATACTCACCTTGCTCCCATTCCCCCGGTGCTCTGCTCCGGTCTTTCTTGTGTGCATTGAGGCTTTGCACAGTAGATGTAGTGACGACATCACGTCTGCTGTCTGAGCCGCACTTGCTGAATGATGGAAGAAGGAGCCCACGGCTTCCTCCTCAACCATTATAGTCCCTTTTGCATCCACCAGTGTCCTTTTTGCATCCTGAGGATTGGGAAACTGGTCATAGTACGGCCCATGTGCCAGTATTTTCTGCCCTTTGGCTCGCTCGGTCTGCAGTTCGGACTAGAACAGACAAAGGGCCAGAATATTGTAGATAAAACTTGGCGCTAAAAACTTGTTATTAGTGTAATTTATTAAGTGCAAGCAATCCAAGACATACAGTGGTGGCCAAAAGTATTGGCACCCCTGCAATTCTGTCAGATAATACTCAGTTTCTTCCTGAAAATGATTGCAATCACAAATTCTTTGGTATTATTATCTTCATTTAATTTGCTTGCAAGGAAAAAACACAAAAGAGAATGAAGCAAAAATCAAATCATTGATCATTTCACACAAAACTCCAAAAATGGGCCAGACAAAAGTATTGGCACCCTCAGCCTAATACTTGGTTGCACAACCTTTAGCCAGAATAACTGCGAACAACCGCTTCCGGTAACCATCAATGAGTTTCTTACAATGCTCTACTGGAATTGTAGACCATTCTTCTTTGGCAAACTGCTCCAGGTCCCTGATATTTGAAGGGTGCCTTCTCCAAACTGCCATTTTGAGATCTCTCCACAGGTGTTCTATGGGATTCATGTCTGGACTCATTGCTGGCCACCTTAGAAGTCTATAACACAACAGTCAAAATAGTAATTCCCAAAATGCAATAGAAACACAAAAGCTTTTTGGGTAAATTGCAATTTACCCTTTTTTTCACACATTAGTTAGGATTAAGATGTTTCTATATGCACTGGCACTTTATATTGTTCTATGATACCTAACTTTGCCATTAATTGATGTAATGGTTATATTGCATAGGGTGCTCACCTCCAGGGTTGTACCTATATATTTATTCATTGGGCCAAGTGCAATCACCACACATTGGAGTGAGCTCAGACTAAGGGAATTTGAAGGTTCCTGCTTTTTAAAGTGTTCTTTTATATTCTTGCTATTTTTTATGTGTATACTTTAATAAAATATTACATTTTTAATTCACTAGCTCTATATCCTCCTTTTGAAGCTGAACCGATCTAGTGGCAGCTTTTGTGTTTCTATCACCTTAGAAGTCTCCAGTGCTTTCTCTCAAACCATTTTATAGTGCTTTTGGAAGTGTGTTTTGGGTCATTGTCCTGCTGGAAGACCCATGACCTCTGAGGGAGACCCAGCTTTCTCACACTGGGCCCTACATTATGCTGCAAAATTTGTTGGTAGTCTTCAGACTTCATAATGCCATGCCCACGGTCAAGCAGTCCAGTGCCAGAGGCAGCAAAGCAACCCCAAAACATCAGGGAACCTCCGCCATGTTTGACTGTAGGGACCGTGTTCTTTTCTTTGAATGCCTCTTTTTTTTTTCCTGTACACTCTATGTTGATGCTTTTTCCCAAAAAGCTCTACTTTTGTCTCATCTGACCAGAGAACATTCTTCCAAAACGTTTTAGGCTTTCTCAGGTATGTTTTGGCAAACTCTAGCCTGGCTTTTTTATGTCTCGGGGTAAGAAGTGGGGTCTTCCTGGGTATCCTACCATACAGTCCCTTTTCATTCAGACGCTGACGGATAGTACGGGTTGACACTGTTGTACCCTCGGCCTGCAGGTCAGCTTGAACTTGTTTGGATGTTAGTCGAGGTTCTTTATCCACCATCCGCACAATCTTGCATTGAAATCTCTCGTCAATTTTTCTTTTACGTCCACATCTAGGGAGGTTAGCCACAGTGCCATGGGCTTTAAACTTCTTGAGGACACTGCGCACGGAAGACACAGGAACATTCAGGTCTTTGGAGATGGACTTGTAGCCTTGAGATTGCTCATGCTTCCTCACAATTTGGTTTCTCAAGTCCTCAGACAGTTCTTTGGTCTTCTTTCTTTTCTCCATGCTCAATGTGGTACACACAAGGACACAGAACAGAGGTAGAGTCAACTTTAATCCATGTTAACTGGCTGCAACTATGATTTAGTTATTGCCAACACCTGTTAGGTGCCACAGGTACATTACAGGTGCTGTTAATTACACGAATTAGAGAAGCATCACATGATTTTTCAAACAGTGCCAATACTTTTGTCCACCCCCTTTTTTAGGTTTGGTGTGGAATTGTGTCCAATTTGGCTTTAGGACAATTCATTTTGTGTTTTTTCATTGAAGACAAATTAAATGAAGATAATAATACCAAAGAATGTGTGATTGCAATCATTTTCAGGAAGAAACTGAGTATTATCTGACAGAATTGCAGGGGTGCCAATACTTTTGGCCACCACTGTAAATATAGACATTTCGGTCAACAGATGACCTTCATCAGTAATACTGCACATAAAAAAAAACTAATATGCAGTGCAGACCAAAAGTTTGGACACACCTTCTCATTTAAAGATTTTTCTGCATTTTCATGACTATGAAAATTGTACATTCACACTGAAGGCATCAAAACTTTGAATTAACACATGTGGAATTATATACTTAACAAAAAAGTGTGAAACAACTGAAAATATGTCTTATATTCTAGGTTCTTCAAAGTATCCACCTTTTGCTTTGATGACTACTTTGCACACTCTTGGCATTCTCTTGATGAGCTTCAAGAAGTAGTCACCGGAAATGGTCTTCCAACAATCTTGAAGGAGTTCCCAGAGATGCTTAGCACTGGTTGGCCCTTTTGCCTTCACTTTGCGGTCCAGCTCACCCTAAACCATCTCGATTGGGTTCAGGTCTGGTGACTGTGGAGGCCAGGTCATCTGGCGTAGCACCCCATCACTCACCTTCTTGGTCAAAAAGCCCTTACACAGCCTGGAGGTGTGTTTGAGGCCATTGTCCTGTTGAAAAATAAATGATGGTCCAACTAAACGCAAACCGGATGGAATAGCATGCCGCTGCAAGATGCTGTGGTAGCCATGCTGGTTCAGTATGCCTTCAATTTTGAATAAATCCCCAACAGTGTCACCAGCAAAGCACCCCCACACCATCACACCTCCTCCTCCATGCTTCATGGTGGGAACCAGGCATGTAGAGTCCATCCATTCACCTTTTCTGCATCGCACAAAGACACGGTGGTTGGAACCAAAGATCTCAAATTTGGAGTCATCAGACCAATGCACAGATTTCCACTGGTCTAATGTCCATTCCTTGTGTTCTTTAGCCCAAACAAGTCTCTTCTGTTTGTTGCCTGTCCTTAGCAGTGGTTTCCTAGCAGCTATTTTACCATGAAGGCCTGCTGCACAAAGTCTTCTCTTAACAGTTGTTGAAGAGATGTGTCTGCTGCTAGAACTCTGTGTGGCATTGACCTGGTCTCTAATCTGAGCTGCTGTTAACCTGCGATTTCTGAGGCTGGTGACTCATATAAACTTATCCTCAGAAGCAGAGGTGACTCTTGGTCTTCCTTTCCTGGGGCGGTCCTCATGTGAGCCAGTTTTTTTGTTGCGCTTTTTGATTTTGGAACTGCACTTGGGGACACTTTCAAAGTTTTCCCAATTTTTCTGACTGACTGACCTTCATTTCTTAAAGTAATGATGGCCACTCGTTTTTCTTTACTTAGCTGCTTTTTTCTTGCCATAATACAAATTCTAACAGTCTATTCAGTAGGACTATCAGCTGTGTATCCACCAGACTTCTGCACAACACAACTGATGGTCCCAACCCCATTTATAAGGCAAGAAATCCCACTTATTAAACCTGATAGGGCACACCTGTGAAGTGAAAACCATTTCCGGTGACTACCTCTTAAAGCTCATCAAGAGAATGCCAAGAGTGTGCAAAGCAGTCATCAAAGCAAAAGGTGGCTACTTTGAAGAACATAGAATATAAGACATATTTTCAGTTGTTTCACACTTTTTTGTTAAGTATATAATTCCACATGTGTTAATTCATAGTTTTGATGCCTTCAGTGTGAATGTACAATTTTCATAGTCATGAAAATACAGAAAAATCTTTAAATGAGAAGGTGTGTCCAAACTTTTGGTCTGTACTATATATATATATATATATATATATATATATATATATATATATATATATATATATATACATATATATAAACACTGCTCAAAAAATAAAGGGAACACTCAAATAACACATCCTAAATCTGAATGAATGAAATATTCTCATTGAATACTTTGTTCTGTACAAAGTTGAATGTGCTGACAATAAAATCACGCAAAAATCATCAATGGAAATCAAATTTATTAACCAATGGAGGCCTGGATTATGAGTCACCCCCAAAATTAAATTGGAAAAACACACTACAGGCTGATCCAACTTTGATGTAATGTCCTTAAAACAAGTCAAAATGAGTATTGTGTGTGGACTCCACGTGCCTGTATGACCTCCCTACAATGCCTGGGCATGCTCCTGATGAGGTTGCGGATGGTCTCCTGTGGGATCTCCTCCCTGACCTGGACTAAAGCATCCGCCAACTCCTGGACAGTTTGTGGTGGATGGAGCGAGACATGATGTCCCAGATGTGCTCAATCGGATTCAGGTCTGGGGAACGGGTGGGCCAGTCATTAGCTTCAATGCCTTCATCATGCAGGAACTGCTGACACACTCCAGCCACATGAGGTCTGGCATTGTCCTACATTAAGAGGAACCCAGGGACAACCGCACCAGCATATGGTCTCACAAGGGGTCTGAGGATCTCATCTCGGTACCTAATGGCAGTCAGGCTACCTCTGGCGAGCACATGGAGGGCTGTGCGGCCCTCCAAAGAAATGCTACCCCACACTATTACTGACCCACTGCCAAACCTTTCATGCTGAAGGATGTTGCAGGCAGCAGATAGCTCTCCACGGCATCTCCAGACTCTGTCACGTCTGTCACATGTGCTCAGTGTGAACCTGCTTTCATCTGTGAAGAGCACAGGGCGCCAGTGGCGACTTTGCCAATCCTGGTGTTCTGTGGCAAATGCAAAGCGTTGTGCATGGTGTTGGGCTGTGACCACAACCCCCATCTGTGGACATCAGGCCCTCATACCACCCTCACGGAGTCGGTTTCTAACCATTTGTGCAGACACATGCACATTTGTGGCCTGCTGGAGGTCATTTTGCAGGGCTCTGGCAGTGCTCCTCCTGTTCCTCCTTGCACAAAGGCGGAGGTAGCGGTCCTGCTGCTGGGTTGTTGCCCTCCTACGGCCCCCTCCACGTCTCCTGGTGTACTGGCCTGTCTCCTGGTAGCGCCTCCAGCCTCTGCACACTACGCTGACAGACACAGCAAACCTTCTGGCCACAGCTCACATTGATGTGCCATCCTGGATGAGCTGCACTACCTGAGCAACTTCTGTGGGTTGTAGAGTCCGTCTCATGCTACCACGAGTGTGAAAGCACAACCAATATTCAAAAGTGACCAAAACATCAGCCAGAAAGCATTGCTACTGAGATGTGGTCTGTGGTCCCCACCTGCAGAACCACTCCTTTATTGAGGGTATCTTGATAATTGCCAATAATTTCCATCTATTGTCTATTCCATTTGCACAACAGCATGTGAAATTGATTGTCAATCAGTGTTGCTTCCTAGGTGGACAATTTGATTTCACAGAAGTTTGATTTACTTGGAGTTATATTCTGTTGTTTAAGTGTTCCCTTTATTTTTTGAGCAGTGTATATATATGTATATATATATAAAACAATAACAAATGTACAAAAGAAAATGTGTGTTTGATAAGTACAGAAAGGAATATGTGTAGATACGCATCAATGTAGAGATAAAATAGAGAATCAAAAAGAGACCAGAAATAATATATGCAAGCAAAAAATGAGATGACTAATACACCAAGCAGAGAAATCAAAAGAGACACCAGGAATAATAAGAATATATTGTGCTGGAGCTGAGTAATGTTGTGGATTGGCGGCCGCATTTTGCCCAGGTCTGTGCTGTAGGATCCTTGGAGAGAGGTGTCTCATCTTCTTTTTAAGTTTTTAAGAATTGGCCCACGGGTCATGATAGGGGAGAAAACCACCAATCTTATGACTTGGTTATGTCCTGGTTAGCAAAACCCAGTACTACAGTATAATGGAAAAATTTTTTCATGAAAAGTAATAAAATGAGCATCTTATACGAGTATTAATGCTACCAAAAACAATTGAAAGCTCCAAAGAACCAATGTATGTCCATAACACTTGAGTAGGAAGAAAAATAATGGTAAAACTCAATGTTAAACTTTATGAACTCTCGGCTTAAAAAAACAGCTGATACAAAACCTGGAAGAAAGGTAAGGCTCCCATACACGCTAATAGATAACATCTGCTCTTTGCTGGCTGCCCCTCTCCTGCCAATTTGCTAATTGTGCGTCATACAATACATAGTTGTAGATGTAGCTGTTTTATTCGTTAAGAGACCTAAATCTGACCACACATGTTGGAGGATTCATGTGTACCATTCTGCAAGCTGTTCCAGATGTCAGCCTTCCGCTAAGATCTGATAGTGAGCGGGCTAATGTGCCCTGTTTACACAGGCTTATCACACCTCACTGCAGCCAGGGATGCTTTATTCCCGTAATTTTGCTTCATAGAACTATATGTGGAAATCTTTCTCCGGGAAAATATCTAATATTCCAATATTGCAGCCAAGGTGACAAGGAGAATATAGCGAAGAAGCAGATCTGAGAAGTCTTTTCATGTCCTCCATCAGGTGCCCTGAGGTCTAATAAAGTGCAATTTGGGTGATTTTTTTTACCAACCTAATTGCGTACAAAAAAGTTTCCAAAAATCTATTGGCAATCCCGAACAGATATTATTCAAATTAAAGAACAATTTCAGCCTTATGTAGAATTCAGATACAGATTTTGTGGCCGAATATGACCAGCACAGCAGTTTCTCAATTGGTACGTGGGGGAAATTTATTAAAAAAAAAAGAATATAATACTGCTCCACCAATTGTTATTGCCAGGCTGGGCTTCATCTTGCTGTACTTTTATTAGCTGCGTCAGCTGCCTGGGTAACGTAGTGTGATTGTTGACCACAATGAGAGCAAGAACTGTGCTTAAAAGTGGCTGTTATGTCTCATCTGGAGAAGTGGATCTTTAAAGCCTTTGGTCCATACGAGCAGTTCTTATACAGTACGGACAGGAGGCGATGGTTCAGCAGGGAAATCCGGTTGAATAATAGAGGCAGATGTAGAATGACTGAAGCATTGGCTACTGGAGGACCAGAACTGGAACCACAGAAACTGATGAAGCAGAGTTGAAGCAACATCTACAACAGACGTAATGCACAAGGAAGCAGAGTAGACTCGGCACTGACGAACCAGCGCAGTAGAGCTGTATCAGCAGTGGAGATTCTATAGCAAAACTGGCCCCGTGATGTAGCAGATCAACTCATCGATGAGAAACTAGAGTAGCAGACCTGAGTTACACAGCAAGTTCAATGACAGAGTTGGCTCAGCAGAATTAAACAATGCAATGAGGAACAGGTGTAGATTAGCTGTGTTTGTAAATAAGTCAATAGCAGACTTGGCATAGCAATGTAGCAGAGCTTGGTTTGTAATGAAGTCAAATAGCAGATCTGGCACAGTGATGTAGCAGACCTGAGTTTGTAAGGAAGTCCTTAGAGGCAGCAAACTACGTGGATATTCAGTTGGCATCCCACTGCCTGTGCTGGACTATTAGACTGAAGACAGTGACATCACAGAAGCACGTCAGGTGGCCACGGCAACCCAACACACAGTGGAGCAAAGAACCCAGCCACCACAGGAGTGGGATGTAAGGAACAAGTAGTAAGAAACAGTGGCTCTGCGTTCTGGCTCAAACAGTGGGTTATTAAAAGTTTATTCACATCACTATACAAAGGATGGGTGATAACTTGCAGATTACTGTAGTGGAGGTCCAATGGCTGTGACCCCAACCGATCTCCAAAATGGGGCACTTAAATGCCTCATTGGAAATATCCGAGTATAGAGCTTTGCTTTTCTGCCAGTCCAATAGAGAATGTTTTGAGCGATGACGTGTATGAGCAGCAACTATTCCATTTTGATGGCACACTTTAGAGCCCCTTTCTTTTGATCAACTGGGGTCTTTATGGTCTTAACCTTTGGTTAGATGATACCTTTTAATGATGGGAATAACCTTTAAAGAAGAAATCCCAGAAAAAAATTATACCTTAATCCGTTGTGCAATCTGTTTGTGGTATAGTGTACAATGTCAGACTGGGATGCCATGGGCCCACCTGGAACATTGACTCTGGGGGCTGTAAGGCAGCGGTTTTCACACCAGCATAATAAAGATGCAGTAACCCAGGTAAGTTCAACATAAAAGTCTTTATTTGCCACATAACAAATAATAAACTCAAACCTTTTTCATCTGGGAACGTCCATATACAGTTAGGTGCCTGCACCTCCATAGAAATCTCTGGTGCGGTAATGGCTTTGCCCAAGTCTCTGGCACCTACACCACCATATGAATCTCAGGTGTGTAACGGCTTTGCCCAAGTCTCTGGCTTTTTTCTGTGTTCAACCTCACACAGCCAGGCACACACACAGAACCTCCAGCTCTGCTGCACATGAAACCAACACCCAGCCCTTACCCTCAGGGTTAAATGTGAACTGTGGCCATGGGCCACTTGCAAGACCCAGACTGGGGGGAGAGATCCGTCCCACTACCTTCCTACAGATCTTTCAAAAAATAAAAGCCCATATCAGGTTTTACAAAATTTAACTTGGTAAAATAACTTGACCCAGTCTATACTTGGCTGTGGCTATGATTACAACACTCTCCAACGGGATCAGTATGTTTACAGAACACATCTTGGGGGACATGTAATGACCCACTTATATGGCTCCCATCATTGCCTCACAGGGCCCATTGATCAGCTACATGCAAATATTGCATTACCCTCATTCACAATTTGCCTTTGCTTCTACAAAAATGATGACATGCTGCTATTTCCTGTACATTGTGAATCGAGCGTATTGTGCCTAATATTGCCCATATAGAGCAGTGGGGGACCCACTGCTACAAAGAGGACTCACCCGGGCGCCAGTGTGAGCCTGGTCATGTGCATGTGCTCAAATACTTATTGATCACCGTCTTCTCCTGTTCCCATTGCTGTCCCGGTCCTTTCCTCAACTATGTATTCAGCTAGTCAGCTGACACAGTGTTTTCTGTGAGAAGCGGTAGTTGTTTTCACTGTGACACATTTCAGTGCTCTCATAGTCTTACATTGAGGAGGCAACTTCCGGTCCACACAGAAGCGCTCCCAGGACTCCCCTCTTTGAGCCAGTTTGAGCAACTCCAATTCCGCTATCTTTGTAAAATTATCCTTTTGCCAGGGATGTCAGGACCGAGAATGATCAGCTGTTTTTCCCCGGAGCTGAGTTTTTAGAGATGAGATATATGTCATCAGGGGCATAAATATAATTGAGGCAAGGGTTGGAATTGCACCCAAGACCTGGGGCCTAGGGAAACCCAAAATGTTTCTTTAGCCCATATGAGAAGACCAATACTATTATAGTTGGGGGGCCGTGTTGCAGATTTTACATTAGGGCCCACAAACTTCAGGTTATGCCCCCTGAAGGTAATCAATATTAATAGACATCTCCTCACAGGCGCACGCTCCATGGTCGGCTCCATCTGAGATCACCGGTATTTAGTCTAACTTCTGTTCCATTCACTGATATCTTTAATTCTTAGTTTCATGCCAGAGAAATTGTGAAATAAAAGCATCAAACGACTCCCAGCTGCGAAAACTTTTTATTTGCCGGTGTCGTAAGAGTCAGAATTGTTTATTGGAAAAATACGCAGAAAAGCTTAATGTCTGCTGAAGAAAGCAAAAAGAATTCCCAGGTGTTTTACCATTGAATCCCGTATTGAAGCAGACAGCGTAAAACTGTGCATCACAGCTACGAGATGAGCTGTGGCTTGTCTGCTGCTGCGGAGGTGTTGCTCCCGACTAGAGATGAGCGTTGTTCTACTCGAACTGTTCGCCAATCTCAAATTCGAGCTGTTTTGGGCGGTGTTCGAGCCGTTCGGCGAACACGAACAATTTGAGAAAAATTCGGCTGTTCGAGGTTATGTTCGATAACTGTTCGTGCACCAAAATCATAACTGGATTTTTTCTCAGTAATGATGAAAATTAATGTTAATACGCAGTTTGAGTGTACAGCGGGGTGGGGGGAGGGGCAGGGGATGGATCTCTGCAGGAACAATGAAGATCTCCATTTTTTTTTCTCTTTCCCGCATTTGCAGTGGGGAGGTGCAATCTGTCAGCCTATCAGCAGCGCACACACGGAGCGAAGTGCTTTTTTTCACACAAGCAAGGGCATGTGTCATTGGCAGTGTATGTCACATGTCCTTGCCCTATAAGACCAAGCCATTTTCCCCGTCGCCACCATTTTCTCACTGCTGCAGCTGCGTGTTAGACGGCACCGCTGTTGCTGTGTGCGCTATACCTTGTTAATTTCAAGCCAATTTTCGCACAAATATACAGATAGCTTGGGAGTAGGGAATAGTTGTGATTGCAGTCCTTTTAAGGACTAGGTTACAGCATTTCCTACGACTTTTATCAGGGAGGTCTGTGCTCTTAAATAGATAGGTTGTGGGAGTAAAGACTAATTGTAATTGGAGTCCTTTTCAGGACTAGGTTACATGAGTTCCTATCAGTTTTTGCCAGGCAGGTCTGTGCCAGTGCTGTGCAAGTTTTTTTAACAGCATTTGGCTGAATCTAGCAAAGCTAATCCTTTTTGGCCTATTGCAGAGTGTGTTAGTCGGTGGAGTAGCCTATCTGTGTTGCAAGATATACCACCTGTGTATAGAATACCAATTTTTTTACTGCACCTAGTGAAGTAAAATCTTTTGGGCATAGCATCATTCTATTAGTCCATCTATACTGACCTCCATCAGGTTGCAAACTGAATATAATTTTTTTCTGCATCTAGCTCTGAAAAAATATTTGGGCTTCTAGCAGTGTGTGGGACTTGGTCTATTAGTCCATCTATACTGACCTCCATCAGGTTGCAAATTAAAAATAATTTTTTTCTTCATTTAGCTCTGAAAAAATATTTGGGCTTCTAGCAGTGTGTGGGACTTGTTCTATTAGTCCTTCTATACTGACCTCCAGCAGGTTGCAAATTGAATATAATTTTTTTCTGCATCTAGCTCTGAAAAAATAGTTGGGCTTCTAGCGGTGTGTGGGACTTGGTCTATTAGTCCATCTATACTGACCTCCATCAGGTTGCAAATTAAAAATAATTTTTTTCTGCATCTAGCTCTGAAAAAATATTTGGGCTTCTAGCAGTGTGTGGGACTTGGTCTATTAGTCCATCTATACTGACCTCCATCAGGTTGCAAATTAAAAATAATTTTTTTCTGCATCTAGCTCTGAAAAAATATTTGGGCTTCTAGCAGTGTGTGGGACTTGGTCTATTAGTCCATCTATACTGACCTCCATCAGGATGCAAATTAAAAATAATTTTTTTCTGCATCTAGCTCTGAAAAAATATTTGGGCTTCTAGCAGTGTGTGGGACTTGGTCTATTAGTTCATCTATACTGACCTCCATCAGGTTGCAAATTAAAAATATTTTTTTTCTTCATTTAGCTCTGAAAAAATATTTGGGCTTCTAGCAGTGTGTGGGACTTGTTCTATTAGTCCTTCTATACTGACCTCCAGCAGGTTGCAAATTGAATATAATTTTTTTCTGCATCTAGCTCTGAAAAAATAGTTGGGCTTCTAGCGGTGTGTGGGACTTGGTCTATTAGTCCATCTATACTGACCTCCATCAGGTTGCAAATTAAAAATAATTTTTTTCTGCATCTAGCTCTGAAAAAATATTTGGGCTTCTAGCAGTGTGTGGGACTTGGTCTATTAGTCCATCTATACTGACCTCCATCAGGTTGCAAATTAAAAATAATTTTTTTCTGCATCTAGCTCTGAAAAAATATTTGGGCTTCTAGCGGTGTGTGGGACTTGGTCTATTAGTCCATCTATACTGACCTCCATCAGGTTGCAAATTAAAAATAATTTTTTTCTGCATCTAGCTCTGAAAAAATATTTGAGCTTCTAGCAGTGTGTGGGACTTGGTCTATTAGTCCATCTATACTGACCTCCATCAGGTTGCAAATTAAAAATAATTTTTTTCTTCATTTAGCTCTGAAAAAATATTTGGGCTTCTAGCAGTGTGTGGGACTTGTTCTATTAGTCCTTCTATACTGACCTCCAGCAGGTTGCAAATTGAATATAATTTTTTTCTGCATCTAGCTCTGAAAAAATAGTTGGGCTTCTAGCGGTGTGTGGGACTTGGTCTATTAGTCCATCTATACTGACCTCCATCAGGTTGCAAATTAAAAATAATTTTTTTCTGCATCTAGCTCTGAAAAAATATTTGGGCTTCTAGCAGTGTGTGGGACTTGGTCTATTAGTCCATCTATACTGACCTCCATCAGGTTGCAAATTAAAAATAATTTTTATCTGCATCTACAGTACCTCTGAAAAAATATTTGGGCTTCTAGCAGTGTGTGGGACTATTTGTATTAGTCCATCTATACTGACCTCCATCAGGTTGCAAATTCAAAATAATTTTTTTCTGCATCTAACCCAGCCAATAGTTTTGGCCTAATACCACAGTTTGGCCACTCAGCTCCAGAGTTGTGAATTAGTTAACCACCAAAATGAGTGGAAAAAGGCCTGCTGCTGGTGGAAAGGGGAATAGGCGTGTTGGGAAGGGGAAAAAAGGTTGTGTCCGTGGGGTAGGTGTTAAAGCAACAGTAACATCTGCAGAAGAAAGACCATCTTCCAGCCAAACTAAAATGTCTACTTCTTTTAGCGGACAATGTGATAAGATCCCTTTCTTACGGCCACGCCAATCGCTACAAATTCCAGATGAGGCACAAAAACAGCAGGTGCTTCAACGGATATCAAGTGCTCCTTTAAGTGGGCTCTCCTCCACATCAACTTCAACATCACAAATACTCCAGTCCTCAAAGGTGTCACCCAAATCGCACTTGCTTCCTCACAGCTCCCAAATCTCCAGCTGCCCGTCTGAGTATGAGGTAGAACAGATGGTTGAGTCTGCAGAGCTGTTTACTCATACTATAGCCTGGGAATCAGAGGTCGACTCCAGCGCTTCTGTGAATCCAGACGAGGAAATGATCTGCACTGATGCCCAGAATCTTTATGAGTCGGATCCAGGACCAGACGCAGAAGGTTCTGACCATAATGTAGACCCTCATTCCCAAACTGTAACTCCTGTTGGTGGAGACAATGAGGAAGACGATGATAAGACTCAAATACCTGATTGGAGCGACAACTTTAGTTTTTTGTCAGGGCAGGAACAGGTTGGCTCTGAGGACGACGGGTGTGATAACGCACAGGGTGATGATGATGAGGTCGGAGATCCCACTTACTGTCAACCCACAGTCAGCCAAGAGATGAGGTCAGCAGAGGAGGTGGAGGAAGATGCTAGTGACGACGAGGTCAGGTTGCGCCTTCCTGGACAGAGACGTAGTACTGGAAGCACGTCAACAACTGCATCCTCAAACACAACTCTGCCTCTCACCACAAGTCGTGGTGGCTCTTCAGGTCGCATGGGTGCTAAGCCTTGCATAGCCTGGGCATTTTTTCAGATCGATAAAGATGACCCAACTCGTGTTATCTGTAACATTTGTCAGCAAAACTAAGTAGAGGCCAAAAAATACATAGTTTGAGTACTTCATGCATGAACCGGCACATGGACATGAAGCATAAGTTGCAGTGGGAAGCTCAGTGTGCTACAATGCGGCCTAGCCGGCCGGGCCAATCACCGTCTGCCATATCTTGTGCATCCGCGGCCTCTTCATCCTCTGTGACTGGGGGGACAGCAGTCACACCTGTTTTGGGGCGCAGACCTGCCACCTCTTTACCCGCAACAGCCAGCGTGATTGGCAGGTCATCATTTTCTTTGGAGGTGGTAACACCAGCTGGTGTTGAGCGCTGTCCGACATCGATAGCACCACCTTTGGATCAAGGCAACCTAACATGTCCGCCTGCATCTTCCTCACAGACCGGCAGTTTGCCGGGGACACCCTTATCAACCCCGTCTAAGCACAATAGCCAGCCCTCGGTCCCTCAGATGTGGACAAGTAAAAGACCATTTCCTCCTAGCCATGAGAAAGCTAAGAGGTTGAATTTCACCATCTGCAAGCTCTTGGCTACAGAAATGCTGCCTTTCCGCCTGGTGGACACAGAGGATTTTCGAGACCTTATGTCCGTCGCAGTGCCCCAGTACCAGATGCCCAGTCGGCACTACTTCTCAAAGAAAGGTGTGCCTGCGCTCCACCAGCATGTCGCACACAACATCACCGCTTCTTTGAGAAACTCTGTGTGTAACAGGGTGCATTTCACCACAGACACTTGGACGAGTAGGCATGGACAGGGGCGTTACATGTCGCTGACTGGGCACTGGGTAACTATGGTGACAGCAGGACAAGGGGCTGCTGTCCAAGTCTTGCCGTCCCCACGAGTTGTGCGTCAATCCTCTTTATGTCAAAGTTCCTCCACTGCTTCTGCCTCCTCAACCTCCTCTCGGTCTTCCACCTGCACCCAAAGCCTGTCTGGTCATGCCACAAGCTTTGTAACTGCGCAGAAGGGATCCTGCACACCTCCTTACTATGCTGGCAGTAGGGCTCAACGTCATCAGGCGGTTTTTACATTGAAATGTCTGGGAAATGTGAGTCACACAGCTGAGGAGTTGTGGTCAGCTCTGGAGAACCAATTTCATGAATGGTTGTCTCCACTGGACCTGAAACCAGGGAAGGCCGTGTGCGACAATGCTGCAAACCTGGGTGCGGCCCTTCGCCGGGGCAATGTCACACACGTGCCTTGTATGGCTCACGTGTTGAACCTGGTTGTCCAGCAATTTTTAGCCCACTATCCCAGACTAGATGGCCTTCTGCAGAGGGCACGGTCGCTGTGTGCTCACTTCCGCCGTTCGCATCCCGCAGCTCAGCGACTTACATCTCTACAGAAGTCGTTGGGCCTGCCACTTCACCGGCTAAAATGCAATGTGCCTACCCGGTGGAATTCAACTCTGCACATGTTGCAGCGACTGTGGCAGCACCGACAAGCCCTGGTGCAATACGTTCTGACGTATAGCCTGGGCCAACGAGATTCAGAGGTGGGGCAAATCACGCTGGAGGAGTGGTCTCAGATCAGGGACCTATGCACCCTTCTGCACAGTTTTGAAATGGCGACGAAGATGTTTAGTGCTGACGATGCCATTATCAGCATGACTATTCCGGTGATTTACATGCTGGAGCACATGTTAAACAGAATTCGGAGTCAGGTGGTGGCACAAGAGGAGGTGGAGGAAGTAGAGGAGGAGGAGTTGTATGCGGAAGGGCTAACATCTGCAAGGTCCAGACGGTCGGCAGCACCAAGGCGGCAGGCATGTGAGGGTGGGGGAGATGGTTTTACCAGGGCGCATGGTAGCAGCCAAACTAGTGAGGAAGGTGCAGGAGTCCAGGAAGAAGTGGAGGACGAACTGATGGAAGACTCATCAGATGAGGGAGACCTTGATCACATTTCTGTTGTGCGAGGTTGGGGGGAGAGGACAGAGGAAGGAAGCATGATTGTTACCTCGCCACCAACACAACAGGGACTTGGTGCTCCTGGATGCGCAACACACATGAGTGCCTTCTTGCTGCACTACCTGCAACATGACCCTCGAATTGTGAGAATTAGAAATAATCCTGACTACTGGGTTGCCACACTGTTAGATCCCCGGTACAAAAGTAAATTTGCAGAAATTATTCCTGCCATAGAAAGGGATGCACGCATGCAGGAGTATCAGCAGAGACTGTTGCAGAATCTTACATGTGCTTTTCCACAAAATACCAGTGGTGCACGTAGTGAATCTCACAGTTCCAACTTGCCAACCGTGGGACCGTCAAGTGTTCAGCACTCAAACCGTAACAGAACCACAGTATCTGCTGGTAACATCAATTTTGCGGAATCATTTCACCACTTTTTTAGCCCATCCTTTGCAAGGCCACAGGAGACAAGAAGTCTGACACATAGTCAACGCCTAGAGACGATGGTACAGGAGTATCTCCAAGTAAACATTGAAGCCACGACTGTGTCACTGGACCCTTGCTCTTTTTGGGCTTCCAATCTGGATAAATGGCCGGAGCTAGCCACTTACGCCTTGGAGATCTTGTCATGCCCCGCAGCCAGCGTTCTGTCTGAACGTGTGTTCAGCGCTGCTGGTGGTGTGCTGACAGATAAGCGCACGCGGCTCTCCACTGATAATGTAGACAGACTCACGTTCATAAAGATGAACAAATCATGGATCCGAAACGACTTTTCTACCCCTGTGTCATCCTGGGGAGAGTAAAAGCTTGATGATTGGTTAAAATCACCCTACCAACCGTTTTAAGCTTTCAAATTACTAATCATGTTTATCTGTATCTTGACTGGAAAATAATTTGGGCTTTGTAGCAGTGTGCAGCACTGATCCTATTAGGCCATCTATACTAAAGCTTCACCAGATTTAAAATTAAAAATAATTTTTAGCTGCATCTAGCCCGGAAAATAATTTTGGGGCTCCGAGATGCGCAAGGCACATAAGTGCCTTCTTGCTGCACTACCTGCAGCATGACCCTCATATTGTCAGAATTCGAAGTAATCATGACTACTGGGTTGCCACACTCTTAGATCCCCCAAACTTTTCGATCAACCTTTTCATTTTAATAAAGACCAAAAAAAATGGTCATTTTTGAAATTATAAGCATTAGCAGGTTGTTAGAAACTGAAATCAAACAGTTTTCAACTCAAAACTTTATTCTAGGTGATGTTACATTTTCACATAGGACCCCTTGTTCGAAAGGAGCTTCTGAACTCTCTCGTCCATTGAATTTGTCAGATTTTGGATGGTTTCTGCTTCAATTGTTTTGCATGAGGACAGAATACCCTCCCAGAGCTGTTGCTTAGATGTGAACTGCCTCCCGCCATCATAGACACTCCTTTTAATGATGCTCCAAAGGTTCTGAATGGGGTAGAGGTCAGGGGAGCATGGGGGTCACACCATAAGTTTGTCCCCTTTTATGCCCATATCAGCCAGAGATGCAGATGTTTTATGTGCAGCATGAGATGGTGCATTATCATGCAGAAAAATGATCTTGCTGTGAAATACACGGTTCTTCTTCTTGAACCATGGCAGGAAGTGCTGTTTGAGAAAATCCACATACATTATGGAGTTCATCTTTAGCGCCTTCAGGGATCCTAAAGGGGCCGACAATCTCTCTCCCCATGATTCCAGCCCAAAACATTACTCCACCTCCTCCTTGTTGGCGCTGTAGCCGTGTTTGCGTGGGGTGTCCATCAACCAGCCATCCTCCACTCCATCCATCTGGACCATCGAGCGCTGCACGGCACTCATCCGTGAACAAAACAGTTTTGAAATCAGTCTTCATGTAATGTTTGGCCCACTGGAGCCGTTTCTGCTTGTGTGAAGTGGATAGAGGAGGTCGACAGGATGGCGCATGCACAGCTGCAAACCTCTGAAGGACCCTGCATCTTGTTGTTCGGGGGACGTTGGAGGCACAAGCAGCTTCAAAAACTTGTCTGCTGCTATGACAAGGCTTTTTTGCCGCTGCTCTTTCAACCTGACGTAATTGCCTGTAGGAAAGAGTCCTCAATTTGCCCTTATCAGCACGCACACGTGTGTACTGTGAATCAGCTACATACTTCTTGATTGCCAAGACACTTCATCCTGATCATCGCACAATGTTGATTGTAGTCATGCCTTGACGTAAACACTCCACAATTTGTTGCTTCTCAGCAGCCGACACATCCTTTTTCTTTCCCATTTTGGCAGAAAATGTAGGCTGCTTAATAATGTGAGAGAGCCTTCTTAAGTAGTCTTGCCTTTCATTGGACACACCTGCCAAACTAATTAGCACAGGTGTCTGCAATTGCTTACAGTGATATAAAGAGCCCTGACACACATCACCATCAATGAGTTTAACTGACAAACAAACAAATTCTTCCCTTATCACTCCTAAACACTTTTTGTATAATAAGTTGGAACGCAGTGTACATGTGCTTTTCCACAAAACACCAGTGGTTCACGTAGTGAATCTTACAGTTCTAACTTGCCAACCGTGGTCTGTATGGAGTTGTTCAATAAAGGGCCCAAAATTAAGATAACATAGATGGGAGAGGTCTCTATGAATAGGAATTCCTAAGTATTTGATACCCTGTGAGGGCCAGGCAAAGGGAAAGTTGGACTGGATGGAATCCTATATGGATTTGGGGAGGGAGACATCGAGGGCCTCAGACTTCGCTGCATTGATTTTAAAATTTTACCATGTAACAAAGTGATCTATTTCAGCCATAACAGCATGGATGGATATATGTGATTGAGTGATATATACTAGGACATCATCAGCAAATAGAGAGCACTTGTACTCGGTGCCTCCCACCTCAATCCACCTAATATTGGGGTTATGGCCAATTGATGAGAGCAGGTGCTCCGTCACTAGGATGTATAAGAGAGGGGACAGAGGACATCACTGCCTTGTCCCATTGGTGATTGTGAAAGGTGATGAAAATGTTCTGACGCACCCCCTGGGCCTTGGGACACCCGGAGCCGGACCCTTTTTGGTGGATGCTGGTGGTTGTAGTCTTCGTGGCGGCGACCCAGTTCCGTGGCTCAGGGCGGTCAAACCAGTGGCGGAACTATTTATGTGGTTTTCATGTTTAAATGTCCGACTACGCCACCCGTGGATTGCGGTCAGAGTGAACCGCCGCTACAGGGCAGACCACTGAGGCTGGTGTTGTGGGTGCAGCAGAGCGTAGCATAACTCCCCACGGGAGGAGTATAGCCTCAGGGCAGTGTATGCGGAGGATGGGGGTGATGGTGCAGGGCAGCAGCAGTAACGACACGGAGTCAGTGATGCAGTTCAGGGCCTTTACTCACAGTTCTTATTATCCAGACCACGTCTGCAGGTAACGGCTGCCCACGTCGTACTGTGCTCACCAGGTGAGGGGCTCAGACAACTCCCAGATAACTTTGGAGCACTTCACAGGACCCCCTTTGTGTGTCCTTTGTCTGGCCTTTCTTACCAACACTTCTGTCCGGCTGCCTCGGGCCTCCTCTTGGTAAACTTGGCGCCAGTTTCCCTGACCCTATGTGGTGCCTTCCTAGCGGGTGTAGCGAGGGGCTGCGCCACATAAAATGTCAGAGCCTCCGGTTTCTAGCTGAGGGTCGTTTCCTGCCTCCACTAGTTCGGGGACCGGTCTCCCCCTTTGGCCTGACCCCTCCACGCAGGTGGATTCGGGCGTGCGGTGGCGACTCGCCCGTCCGCACCCCTGGGATCCCTTCATTCCTCGTTCCTGGAGCCTTCTCCGCTCCTCTTCCTTCCTTCTCCCTCTTCCAGGCCTGGGCCTCTGTTACTAGGCCCGCCTCCGGAGCAGAGCTCATGCAGAGCCCCTGCTCCCTGCCACTTCTGCTCAGACTTCTCTGCACTGAACTAAGATGGTGCCCACCTTTTATACTCCCTTCTCAATGCACCCAGGAACTGCTTCCTCCCTGCTCCTGCACTACAGGGTTCCCCTTCCTCAGTGTTCCCTCCCCCCACTCCAGCCAGGGACAGGGACTGTCGTGCCCATCTCAGGGGCATATTGGTCGCCCTGCCCCACGGCAATGTGGTGTAATGCATGCAGGTGTCGGGTCCTGATCCACACTCCATCCTTACCTTAGAGTGAGATATCACACCTCTGGGTGAGGTGCAATACGTCTGTAGCAACCGAGCCCTCAGGGTGCTACAGTTCCATTTATCTTCAGCCTAGGTGACGTATTGCGATACAGGGCCGTGATTTTGGCTATAAAAGGGTCCCCTAGACCCCTACCCCAAGCTTTTTAAGAGAATCATATATGGCGTGCCAGGAGACTCTATGGAATGCTTTCTCAGCATCCAACGAGAGTATCTAATTACAAATTTTTAACTGCATCTAGCCCAGGAAATACTTTGTGCCTAGTAGCAGTGTCTGCTAGTGAGCGGATTATCCCGGCTGTTAAGCAAGCTGCACCACCTGTAGTTTAGACACTTAATTTTTTCAAAGGAAATGCTTCGGGACCATGGGATACTTAGTGAAGAGCATCAGGAGGCACCCCAAGGCATAGGGGCTGGGACTGGCAGTAGGATGCCTTGCGGTGGACAGCCGAGCTCGATCCTTATAAAAGCTTTTTAACTGCAGCAGCTTTAGTGGATGCTACTGGAGCTGGAATTACCGCGGCTGCTGGCATGAGACTTGCCCTCCAATAGATCCTTGTAAATGGATTTAAAGTGTATTCATTCAAATTAGAGAGACAATTTAAATTAAAAAGCTTAGAGCTGCCTCCACCACAGGGGGGCTCGCTCGACCCACCAGCGGACAGGCACTAGTATTGGGAGAGGGGGGCTGGCCGTCAGGGTTCACCGCGGCTCTGGCACAAACCCGGCGACACGGAGGTGGCACGGGCAGGAGCGGACTGGCCGTGTCGGCTTCTCACTTTTTGGATTTTAGAAGGGCATGACATGCCTATATCTGTGTCTCCCCCTCCTTTTACTCCTCCACCTCTTTTATTTTCGCATGACTATATGTACTTGTCACTTTTCCATGTGTTAGTTATGTCTTCTGAGCAGTTTGTCAGCTTTTGGACACCTTTGAAGGTGTTTTCTATGTGTTTCTATGTGTTTTTGTTTGCCTGCCATTGGTTTTAACGGTGTTCGAAGGTGTTCGACGAACAGTTCGACGAACAGTTCGGCGAACACACGGGTGTTCGACGAACCGAACCGAACTCGAACACTACGGGGGTGGCTCAACACTACTCCCGACATGTTCTGCACTAATGGTTACCCACCGCTGGCTCTCCAAAACCAAAATCTCCCCGCATGCCCCAAATCCCTAATTTACGTTGTGATCACTCTGTTTACATCTCTGCTCAGTACAGAGATACTATGGACACTGGCTGGCAGAGGGTAATGGGATTTCCCAGGTTCTGCTCTGAATGCGTAGGGCATATATGATGACTTTTGATCGCAAAGCAACTTAAGGGTCTGTGCACACGTTGCGTTTTTAATCTAACCAGATTTCAGTTTATTGCATGTAAGAGAATTACTGGAGGATTATTTTGGAGGCCTAAGAGGGCACTCTATAATGGTGAGTAAGTGCCTTGCTTATGTACCATTCTTGTACAGGGCTCCTCTGCTGTGTTGTCCTCCATGAATTATGCTAGATGTGTTTTCTTCATCTAAGGGGGGGTTGATAACCAAACAGTTCACACTCACTAGGACTACGACCAGTGATTTTCAAAACTGGGACTTGACCCTATATCATCAATTCACATTTTGCATTGAAAAAACACCCCAGCAGGGGCATAACTGTAGTAGGTGCTGGGGCTGAAGTCACCCCTAGGATTAGGATCAAAAGGTTCCTTTGGACCATAAGAGAAAACCAATTCAATTAAAGCCACACAATATTTGGGGGCCCTGTTGGAAATTTTGCATTGTGGCCCATGAGCTTCAAGTTACACCTCTCGCCTCAGGTTTGCCTAGAGAATGAGCTAAGGGGGGAAAAGCATCATATACATTCTCCTGGTAGTGATCCTTGAATCCATGTGCCATACCTCACACCCTCCAGTCCCGCACTGTGTTAGCATAGTCTGGAGTGCTTCTTTAAATGTTTTTATTAGGTTCTGAGTTATTTACAGAATTATTTAGAATCCATATTGATCTTTATGTTTTATATATTTTTTTATTATTTTTTTATTTATTTATTTTCGTAACTTTTAGCTAAAATTGTCCCAAAAAAAATGAAGATAGAATTTGGCAAATTGGTATTCACTGTCAGTGTAACTTCACCTTAACTTTCCAGAAGTGCTGACGCTTTTCTATATGTCTGTAGTCCTGGACAAAGATGTGTTCCTGTACTGGTTGAACTAATTATGGATTTGGTTATTATAACATTTTATTAGACCCAACTATACCCAAAACTCATTCTGTGTGTAAAAATAAGTGTGTGGAGGAAGTGAGTAACATTTTTTTTTTTTTTACTCATTCAACCGCAGTCATTTAGGTTGGAGACTTCAATGTTATTACTCATGTAACACATCCAAAGTAATATTGTTATAAACTAATGAGTGCCTATAATAGGGGACTGTATGTAGTTTCTGTTTTTTTATGTAATGCCAAGATATTTTGCAGAAAGCTCAAGAGCTTGCAATCGAATTTCTATATCTCAAAAGTATACACATCATAATGATGAAAAGTTATTTAATGGTAATGAAGGGCAAAATCACTACAAATGCAAGCACAAATGTACACACCCTCACCACGTACACACATGTGAACATTATGGCCCCAATTCAAAGGAATTTTGACAGAATTCTGGCATAAATTGCTTGGAAAAGTCAGAAAATTTTGGTGCAACTCAGAATTGCGTAAAAATGTTATGAATTTTGGCTCTTTCACGGCTGTATTTCCAAACTCCAACAAAATGGGAAGAACTAGGGCGGAACGGGGGCATGATGCAACAGCTAGTCTAATTCATAATGAGCTGCTGTGACGTTCACTATGCCAGAAAGCTTACTCCAGCCAGGAGGCACACGCCACTCGTCAGACGCTTCAGATTCATGAAGACGCGTGCACTTTTGCGGCAAGAAAATCACCTCTCTAGATTAATCAGGGCTAATAACTTTTAATCATTACCATATTTATAACAACTGTGACATCACTCTATCATGTACTGTGACATCACTGTGTTTAGTATCCCTGTACTGTGACATCACTGTATTTATTATCCCTGTACTGTGACATCACTGTGCTTATTATCTCTGTACTGTGACATCACTGTGTTTATTATCCCTGTACTGTGACATCACTGTGTATATTATCTCTGTACTGTGACATCACTGTGTTTATTATCCCTGTACTGTGACATTACTGTGTGTATTATCCCTGTACTGTGACATCACTGTGTTTATTATTTCTGTACTGACATCACTGTGTGTATTATCCCTGTACTGACATCACTGTGTGTATTATCCCTGTACTGTGACATCACTGTGTTTATTATCCCTGTACTGTGACATCACTGTTTATTATCCCTGTACTGTGACATCACTGTGTTTATTATCTCTGTACTGTGACATCATTGAGTTTATTATCCCTGTACTGTGACATCACTGTGTTTATTATCTCTGTTCTGTGACATCACTGTGTTTATTATCCCTGTACTGTGACATCACTGTGTTTATTATCTCTGTACTGAGACATCATTGTGTTTATTATCCCTGTACTGTGACATCACTGTATTTATTATCCCTGTACTGTGACATCACTATGTTTATTATCCCTGTACTGTGACATCACTGTATTTACTATCTCTGTACTGTGACATCACTGTGTTTATTATCCCTGTACTGTGACATCACTGTGTTTATTATCTCTGTACTGTGACATCACTGTGTTTATTATCTCTGTACTGTGACATCACTGTGTTTATTATTCCTGTACTGTGACATCACTGTGTTTATTATCTCTGTACTGTGACATCACTGTGTTTATTTTCTCTGTAATGTGACATCACTGTGTTTATTATCCCTGTACTGTGACATCACTGTTTATTATCTCTGTACTGTGACATCACTGTGTTTATTATCTCTGTACTGTGACATCACTGTGTTTATTATCCCTGTACTGTGACATCAGTGTGTATATTATCTCTGTACTGTGATATCACTGTTTATTATCCCTGTACTGTGACATCACTGTGTTTATTATCTCTGTACTGTGACATCACTGTGTTTATTATCCCTGTACTGTGACATCACTGTGTTTATTATCTCTGTACTGAGACATCATTGTGTTTATTATCCCTGTACTGTGACATCACTGTATTTATTATCCCTGTACTGTGACATCACTGTTTATTATCCATGTACTGTGACATCACTGTATTTACTATCTCTGTACTGTGACATCACTGTGTTTATTATCCCTGTACTGTGACATCACTGTGTTTATTATCTCTGTACTGTGACATCACTGTTTATTAACTCTGTACTGTGACATCACTGTGTTTATTATCCCTGTACTGTGACATCACTGTGTTTATTATCCCTGTACTGTGACATCAGTGTGTATATTATCTCTGTACTGTGATATCACTGTTTATTATCCCTGTACTGTGACATCACTGTGTTTATTATCTCTGTACTGTGACATCACTGTGTTTATTATCCCTGTACTGTGACATCACTGTGTTTATTATCTCTGTACTGAGACATCATTGTGTTTATTATCCCTGTACTGTGACATCACTGTATTTATTATCCCTGTACTGTGACATCACTGTTTATTATCCATGTACTGTGACATCACTGTATTTACTATCTCTGTACTGTGACATCACTGTGTTTATTATCCCTGTACTGTGACATCACTGTGTTTATTATCTCTGTACTGTGACATCACTGTTTATTAACTCTGTACTGTGACATCACTGTGTTTATTATCCCTGTACTGTGACATCACTGTGTTTATTATCTCTGTACTGTGACATCACTGTGTATATTATCTCTGTATTGTGACATCACTGTGTGTATTATCCCTGTACTGTGACATCACTGTGCTTATTATCCCTGTACTGTGACTGTTAGAACTCTCCTGTTAGGTTTTTTCTATCTTGCTGGTCACATGACCTTTTTTGCCTATTTAATCCTGCTCCGCCCTCCTGGCCTTGCTGGACTTCATTGTAATTTCTACTCTTAAGTAAGCCTGGTGCTTAGTTACCTTTCTCAGTCAGTTTAGCTAGGTCTTCGGACCTTTATGTTCTATGTTGTGTGTTTGTCTTTTACTGCTACAATTTCTGCTAGGAGGTGTCCAACTTTATCCCAGTCCCTAGTTCTTGTAGGGATCCCTCCCTTGCATCTATAGGTCTTCGTACAGACTAACCGAGGACTTTAGCGGGTCTGATCGCAGGATCAGGTTCCCCGTTACATCGTAGAGATATAGCTTAGTTCTATTGTAGGGACAGATCTCCTTTCTTTCCTTAGGGCTTGTAGCAGATCATAACAGTAAGTCCAGCCCAAAAATATCTCTAAGGAAAGACTTCCAGTTTCCATCATGGTGTCCGTTCAGGATTTGGCTCAACGCCTGCAGGGACTCTCTCTGGAGGTGGCCGAGCTCCAACAACACGTGAGTAGCTGTTCTGGAGCACATTTTGTGGAGCCAAAGGTACGTTTGCCTGATTTATTTTTTGGTGATCAAGAAGAACTTTTTTCCTTTAAAAATGCTTGTTTGTTGTATTTTCGTTTGAGACACAGATCCTCTGGTGATGAATCACAGCGCATAGGGTTCATAATGTCACTTTGGCGCAAAGAACCTCAGGGATGGACCTTTTCTCTCCAACCTAGTGATCCATGCTTTAGATCAGTGGATAGTTTTTTTTCTGCTTTGGGTTTGTTGTATGATGATCCTAATCGTGTCTCATCAGCTGAGACTGAATTGAGATGTTTGAGGCAGGGATCAGGTAATGTGGAAAAATATTGTTCTCACTTCCGTCGGTGGTCTGCCCAGGTGGGGTGGAACGATTCAGCTTTGAAAAGTTTGTTTCTTGCGGGGCTAGGTGAAAGGGTTAAGGATTTGCTGATTGCTTATCCCACACCTGGAAACTTGCAGGAGGCAATGCAATTAGCTATACGGGTGGACAGGAGACTGCGTGCAAGGGTTAATGAGAGTAAATCCTCTGCCATCTCAGCTCCGAGTCTTTAGAGGGTCTGTACTGACATTGGAGAGCCGATGGAGATTGGGGCGAAGGCACCCCGCTCTCAGGAAAAAGACCGCAGATCTTCTGAAGGTTTGTGCTTTTATTGCGGGAAATCTGACCATTTTATTAAGAACTGTGTGCTTCGTATGAACAAAGAAAAAAAAAAGGTCAGTTACGCCCGTATTGCCTGTTTAAATACTAAGGGGGTATTTCTTTCTGCTACTACTGCTGCTCAGGAAGAGTTAATTGAATTTCGGATATTTGTGGATTGTGGTTCTACTCTGAATGTGATTGATGGGGGATTCTTGGAAAAATTTAAATTAAAACCCAAACTTTTGCCATCCCCTATTGTTGTGGTTTCTGTCGATGGCTCCCCCTTGAAGAGTGTTACTCACAAGGTCTGCGAATTTCCCCTCACTATTAATGGTATTCACCAAGAAAATTTGGATTTGGTAGTATTAAATAATTTGCCTTCTCCAGTAATTTTGGGGTTACCCTGGTTAAAATTGCACAATCCTGTACTGGATTGGTCTACCAATGAAATTAAGTCCTGGAGCCCTAAGTGTTATGACAAGTGTTGTAACGGACATATTGCTGCAGTGGAAAAAGGGGAATTACCTGTACCTATTCAGGATTTTTGGAGAGTTTTATCTGAGAAGGAGTCACAAATGTTGCCTCCCCATAGAGACTATGATTGTACCATTGAATTTGTCCCTGGAGCGACTCTTCCTAAAAGTCGTTTATTTAATCTCACTATTCCTGAGAGAAAGTCTTTGGAGGAATACATACAGACAAGCTTGGCCGCCGGTCACATTAGGCCTTCCAAGTCTCCTGTGGCTGTTGGATTTTTTTTTTGTTAAAAAAAAGGACGGCGGTTTACGTCCTTGTCTGGATTTTCGTGAGATTAATAAAATTACTGTACGCAATCCTTACCCACTGCCATTGATTCCTGATTTGTTTAACCAGTTAGTGGGGGCCAAGTGGTTCTCTAAAATTGATCTCCGGGGGGCATACAATTTGTTGCGCATGAAGGAGGGTGATGAATGGAAGACTGCTTTTAACATTCCTGTGGGTCATTTTGAGAACCTGGTTATGCCTTTTGGTCTTACCAATGCTCCAGCATTTTTTCAGAATCTTATTAATTGACATCCTTAGACCTTTGATCGGCAAAAATGTGGTTGTGTATTTGGATGACATTTTGATTTATTCACCGGATCTGGAGTCTCATTGGCGGAGCGTACGTGAGGTATTACAGTTATTAATTGACAATTCGCTTTTTGCTAAGCTGGAGAAATGTGAGTTCGCTGTACAGAGAATTAGTTTTTTGGGCTACATTATCTCCAGCGAGGGCATTGAGATGGACCCTGTGAATGTTCAGGCGGTTCAGGAATAGCCTAGGCCTATTGGTTTGAAATTGATACAGAGGTTTTTGGGTTTCGCCAATTATTACAGAAAATTCATTAAAAAATTTTCTATTATTGTCAAACCACTGACTGATCTCACCAGGAAAGGTACTAATGCGGTTCAGAGGACTACTGAGGCCATTGAAGCTTTTGTGTTTCTAAAGGAGAGGTTCAGCTCTGCTCCCATCATTATGCAGCCTGATGTGACTAAGCCGTTTTTGGTTGAGGTTGATGCTTCTTCGGTGGGGGTCGGTGCGGTGTTGTCTCAGAAAAACAAGGATGGAGTACATCCCTGTGCTTTTTTTTCAAAAAAATTTTCTGAGACTGAACTTAATTTCGATATTGGTAATCGGGAATTGCTGGCTATTAAACTCGCATTTGAACACTGGCGTCATCCCTTGGAAGGTGCTGAATTTCCCATTCAGGTTTTCACTGATCATAAAAATCTGATCTATCTTGATGCTGCCAAGCGCTTGAAGGCCCGTCAGGCTAGGTGGGCACTTTTTTTCTCGCGGTTTAATTTTTCCGTTACTTACATCCCGGGTACCAAGAATGTTAAAGCTGATGCTTTGTCTCGCAGCTTTTCTCCCATGGTCGGTGCTGAGGAGGAGGGGAGCATTTTACAAGAAGGTGTTGTGATTGCTGCACTGGACTCCGTTTTGTTGAGTGTCATGAGTCTCGGTTGGCAGGTCATCCAGGAATTTCTGAGACCAAGAGACTTGTGGGTCGCCGTTTTTGGTGGCCTGGATGGCAGAAGGAAGTCATTAAGTGGGTGCGTCAATGTACGGTGTGTGCTAGATCTAAGTCTTCACATACTCCTGCAGCGGGGTTGCTTTGCCCTCTGGAGGTTCCTAGTGCACCTTGGACACATCTGGCTATGGACTTTATTACTGACCTTCCCCCCTCTGAGGGTTTCACTGTCATCTGGGTGGTCGTGGACCGTTTTAGCAAGATGTGTCACTTGGTTCCTTTCATCAAACTGCCCTGCGCTAAGACACTCGCTAAGGCCTTTGTCAAGGAAATTGTCAGACTACATGGCGTTCCTACTGACATTGTTTCGGATAGGGGACCTCAGTTCGTGGCTCGTTTTTGGCGTGCTTTTTGTGACAGGTTGGGAGTTCATTTGTCGTTTTCATCCGGATATCATCCTGAGTCTAATGGCCAGACAGAAAGGAAGAATCAGGATGTTGAGCAGTTCTTGCGTTGTTTTGTGGCAGACAATCAGGAGGGGTGGTCTGAGTTTCTGCCACTTGCTGAGTTTGCTCTTAACAACCATACATCCTCTTCTGCTGGTTGTTCGCCTTTTTTTTGTTGTTCTGGGAGACATCCGTCTTTTGGGTCATTCTCCAAATTGGTATCGGCTGTGCCTGAGGAGGAGAGGTTTTCCGGTGATTTGGAGAGAGTTTGGACAGATGTGCATGGTAATCTTCAGGAGGCTAACAAAAAATCTAAGAGGTACTTTGATAGGAAATGGCAAGAGGTTTTGTTTGCTATTGGTGACATGGTTTGGTTGTCCTCTAAGAATCTGTGGTTGAGGATTCCTTCTAAAA
Source organism: Phyllobates terribilis (assembly GCF_046119375.1). Lineage (NCBI taxonomy): Eukaryota > Metazoa > Chordata > Amphibia > Anura > Dendrobatidae > Phyllobates > Phyllobates terribilis. Next base: position 84,308,255 of record NW_027362764.1, read on the forward strand.
AATTGGGTCCCAAGTTTGTAGGGCCCTTTAAGGTGCTTCAGGTAGTTAACCAATCTGCTGTTAGGTTGGAGGTTCCTACCTCCTGGAAGATTAATCCGGTGTTTCATGTTTCTCTGTTGAAAAGAGCTTATGTGTCGGATGGAGACGCCTCTGCCACTGTTCCTCTGGTGGTGGAGGACGGGGAATATGAAATTTCCCGCATCCAAAATTCTAGACGGTATAGTGGGAGTTTGCAGTATCTCGTCGCTTGGAAGGGTTTCGGACCCGAGGATAACTCATGGGTGAGGGTGGATGATGTTTCTGCTTCCAGACTTGTCAGCGCGTTTCACAAGAGGTTTCCTGATAAGCCTGGGCCTAGGGGATCCGGAGGATCCTCATAGAAGAGGGGGTACTGTTAGAACTCTCTTGTTAGGTTTTTTCTATCTTGCTGGTCACATGACCTTTTTTGCCTATTTAATCCTGCTCCGCCCTCCTGGCCTTGCTGGACTTCAATGTAATTTCTACTCTTAAGTTAGCCTGGTGCTTAGTTACCTTTCTCAGTCAGTTTAGCTAGGTCTTCGGACCTTTATGTTCTATGTTGTGTGTTTGCCTTTTACTGCTACAATTTCTTCTAGGAGGTGTCCAACTTTATCCCAGTCCCTAGTTCTTGTAGGGATCCCTCCCTTGCATCTATAGGTCTTCGTACAGACTAGCCGAGGACTTTAGCGGGTCTGATCGCAGGATCAGGTTCCCCGTTACATTGTAGGGATCTAGCTTAGTTCTATTGTAGGGACAGATCTCCTTTCTTTCCTTAGTGCTTGTAGCAGATCATAACAGTGACATCACTGTGTTTATTATCTCTGTACTGTGACATCACTGTGTTTATGATCTCTATACTGTGACATCACTGTGTTTATTATCCCTGTACTGTGACATTACTGTGTGTATTATCCCTGTACTGTGACATCACTGTGTTTATTATTTCTGTACTGACATCACTGTGTGTATTATCCCTGTACTGACATCACTGTGTGTATTATCCCTGTACTGTGACATCACTGTGTTTATTATCCCTGTACTGTGACATCACTGTTTATTATCCCTGTACTGTGACATCACTGTGTTTATTATCTCTGTACTGTGACATCATTGAGTTTATTATCCCTGTACTGTGACATCACTGTGTTTATTATCTCTGTTCTGTGACATCACTGTGTTTATTATCCCTGTACTGTGACATCACTGTGTTTATTATCTCTGTACTGAGACATCATTGTGTTTATTATCCCTGTACTGTGACATCACTGTATTTATTATCCCTGTACTGTGACATCACTATGTTTATTATCCCTGTACTGTGACATCACTGTATTTACTATCTCTGTACTGTGACATCACTGTGTTTATTATCCCTGTACTGTGACATCACTGTGTTTATTATCTCTGTACTGTGACATCACTGTGTTTATTATCTCTGTACTGTGACATCACTGTGTTTATTATTCCTGTACTGTGACATCACTGTGTTTATTATCTCTGTACTGTGACATCACTGTGTTTATTTTCTCTGTAATGTGACATCACTGTGTTTATTATCCCTGTACTGTGACATCACTGTTTATTATCTCTGTACTGTGACATCACTGTGTTTATTATCTCTGTACTGTGACATCACTGTGTTTATTATCCCTGTACTGTGACATCAGTGTGTATATTATCTCTGTACTGTGATATCACTGTTTATTATCCCTGTACTGTGACATCACTGTGTTTATTATCTCTGTACTGTGACATCACTGTGTTTATTATCCCTGTACTGTGACATCACTGTGTTTATTATCTCTGTACTGAGACATCATTGTGTTTATTATCCCTGTACTGTGACATCACTGTATTTATTATCCCTGTACTGTGACATCACTGTTTATTATCCATGTACTGTGACATCACTGTATTTACTATCTCTGTACTGTGACATCACTGTGTTTATTATCCCTGTACTGTGACATCACTGTGTTTATTATCTCTGTACTGTGACATCACTGTTTATTAACTCTGTACTGTGACATCACTGTGTTTATTATCCCTGTACTGTGACATCACTGTGTTTATTATCCCTGTACTGTGACATCAGTGTGTATATTATCTCTGTACTGTGATATCACTGTTTATTATCCCTGTACTGTGACATCACTGTGTTTATTATCTCTGTACTGTGACATCACTGTGTTTATTATCCCTGTACTGTGACATCACTGTGTTTATTATCTCTGTACTGAGACATCATTGTGTTTATTATCCCTGTACTGTGACATCACTGTATTTATTATCCCTGTACTGTGACATCACTGTTTATTATCCATGTACTGTGACATCACTGTATTTACTATCTCTGTACTGTGACATCACTGTGTTTATTATCCCTGTACTGTGACATCACTGTGTTTATTATCTCTGTACTGTGACATCACTGTTTATTAACTCTGTACTGTGACATCACTGTGTTTATTATCCCTGTACTGTGACATCACTGTGTTTATTATCTCTGTACTGTGACATCACTGTGTATATTATCTCTGTATTGTGACATCACTGTGTGTATTATCCCTGTACTGTGACATCACTGTGCTTATTATCCCTGTACTGTGACTGTTAGAACTCTCCTGTTAGGTTTTTTCTATCTTGCTGGTCACATGACCTTTTTTGCCTATTTAATCCTGCTCCGCCCTCCTGGCCTTGCTGGACTTCATTGTAATTTCTACTCTTAAGTAAGCCTGGTGCTTAGTTACCTTTCTCAGTCAGTTTAGCTAGGTCTTCGGACCTTTATGTTCTATGTTGTGTGTTTGTCTTTTACTGCTACAATTTCTGCTAGGAGGTGTCCAACTTTATCCCAGTCCCTAGTTCTTGTAGGGATCCCTCCCTTGCATCTATAGGTCTTCGTACAGACTAACCGAGGACTTTAGCGGGTCTGATCGCAGGATCAGGTTCCCCGTTACATCGTAGAGATATAGCTTAGTTCTATTGTAGGGACAGATCTCCTTTCTTTCCTTAGGGCTTGTAGCAGATCATAACAGTAAGTCCAGCCCAAAAATATCTCTAAGGAAAGACTTCCAGTTTCCATCATGGTGTCCGTTCAGGATTTGGCTCAACGCCTGCAGGGACTCTCTCTGGAGGTGGCCGAGCTCCAACAACACGTGAGTAGCTGTTCTGGAGCACATTTTGTGGAGCCAAAGGTACGTTTGCCTGATTTATTTTTTGGTGATCAAGAAGAACTTTTTTCCTTTAAAAATGCTTGTTTGTTGTATTTTCGTTTGAGACACAGATCCTCTGGTGATGAATCACAGCGCATAGGGTTCATAATGTCACTTTGGCGCAAAGAACCTCAGGGATGGACCTTTTCTCTCCAACCTAGTGATCCATGCTTTAGATCAGTGGATAGTTTTTTTTCTGCTTTGGGTTTGTTGTATGATGATCCTAATCGTGTCTCATCAGCTGAGACTGAATTGAGATGTTTGAGGCAGGGATCAGGTAATGTGGAAAAATATTGTTCTCACTTCCGTCGGTGGTCTGCCCAGGTGGGGTGGAACGATTCAGCTTTGAAAAGTTTGTTTCTTGCGGGGCTAGGTGAAAGGGTTAAGGATTTGCTGATTGCTTATCCCACACCTGGAAACTTGCAGGAGGCAATGCAATTAGCTATACGGGTGGACAGGAGACTGCGTGCAAGGGTTAATGAGAGTAAATCCTCTGCCATCTCAGCTCCGAGTCTTTAGAGGGTCTGTACTGACATTGGAGAGCCGATGGAGATTGGGGCGAAGGCACCCCGCTCTCAGGAAAAAGACCGCAGATCTTCTGAAGGTTTGTGCTTTTATTGCGGGAAATCTGACCATTTTATTAAGAACTGTGTGCTTCGTATGAACAAAGAAAAAAAAAAGGTCAGTTACGCCCGTATTGCCTGTTTAAATACTAAGGGGGTATTTCTTTCTGCTACTACTGCTGCTCAGGAAGAGTTAATTGAATTTCGGATATTTGTGGATTGTGGTTCTACTCTGAATGTGATTGATGGGGGATTCTTGGAAAAATTTAAATTAAAACCCAAACTTTTGCCATCCCCTATTGTTGTGGTTTCTGTCGATGGCTCCCCCTTGAAGAGTGTTACTCACAAGGTCTGCGAATTTCCCCTCACTATTAATGGTATTCACCAAGAAAATTTGGATTTGGTAGTATTAAATAATTTGCCTTCTCCAGTAATTTTGGGGTTACCCTGGTTAAAATTGCACAATCCTGTACTGGATTGGTCTACCAATGAAATTAAGTCCTGGAGCCCTAAGTGTTATGACAAGTGTTGTAACGGACATATTGCTGCAGTGGAAAAAGGGGAATTACCTGTACCTATTCAGGATTTTTGGAGAGTTTTATCTGAGAAGGAGTCACAAATGTTGCCTCCCCATAGAGACTATGATTGTACCATTGAATTTGTCCCTGGAGCGACTCTTCCTAAAAGTCGTTTATTTAATCTCACTATTCCTGAGAGAAAGTCTTTGGAGGAATACATACAGACAAGCTTGGCCGCCGGTCACATTAGGCCTTCCAAGTCTCCTGTGGCTGTTGGATTTTTTTTTTGTTAAAAAAAAGGACGGCGGTTTACGTCCTTGTCTGGATTTTCGTGAGATTAATAAAATTACTGTACGCAATCCTTACCCACTGCCATTGATTCCTGATTTGTTTAACCAGTTAGTGGGGGCCAAGTGGTTCTCTAAAATTGATCTCCGGGGGGCATACAATTTGTTGCGCATGAAGGAGGGTGATGAATGGAAGACTGCTTTTAACATTCCTGTGGGTCATTTTGAGAACCTGGTTATGCCTTTTGGTCTTACCAATGCTCCAGCATTTTTTCAGAATCTTATTAATTGACATCCTTAGACCTTTGATCGGCAAAAATGTGGTTGTGTATTTGGATGACATTTTGATTTATTCACCGGATCTGGAGTCTCATTGGCGGAGCGTACGTGAGGTATTACAGTTATTAATTGACAATTCGCTTTTTGCTAAGCTGGAGAAATGTGAGTTCGCTGTACAGAGAATTAGTTTTTTGGGCTACATTATCTCCAGCGAGGGCATTGAGATGGACCCTGTGAATGTTCAGGCGGTTCAGGAATAGCCTAGGCCTATTGGTTTGAAATTGATACAGAGGTTTTTGGGTTTCGCCAATTATTACAGAAAATTCATTAAAAAATTTTCTATTATTGTCAAACCACTGACTGATCTCACCAGGAAAGGTACTAATGCGGTTCAGAGGACTACTGAGGCCATTGAAGCTTTTGTGTTTCTAAAGGAGAGGTTCAGCTCTGCTCCCATCATTATGCAGCCTGATGTGACTAAGCCGTTTTTGGTTGAGGTTGATGCTTCTTCGGTGGGGGTCGGTGCGGTGTTGTCTCAGAAAAACAAGGATGGAGTACATCCCTGTGCTTTTTTTTCAAAAAAATTTTCTGAGACTGAACTTAATTTCGATATTGGTAATCGGGAATTGCTGGCTATTAAACTCGCATTTGAACACTGGCGTCATCCCTTGGAAGGTGCTGAATTTCCCATTCAGGTTTTCACTGATCATAAAAATCTGATCTATCTTGATGCTGCCAAGCGCTTGAAGGCCCGTCAGGCTAGGTGGGCACTTTTTTTCTCGCGGTTTAATTTTTCCGTTACTTACATCCCGGGTACCAAGAATGTTAAAGCTGATGCTTTGTCTCGCAGCTTTTCTCCCATGGTCGGTGCTGAGGAGGAGGGGAGCATTTTACAAGAAGGTGTTGTGATTGCTGCACTGGACTCCGTTTTGTTGAGTGTCATGAGTCTCGGTTGGCAGGTCATCCAGGAATTTCTGAGACCAAGAGACTTGTGGGTCGCCGTTTTTGGTGGCCTGGATGGCAGAAGGAAGTCATTAAGTGGGTGCGTCAATGTACGGTGTGTGCTAGATCTAAGTCTTCACATACTCCTGCAGCGGGGTTGCTTTGCCCTCTGGAGGTTCCTAGTGCACCTTGGACACATCTGGCTATGGACTTTATTACTGACCTTCCCCCCTCTGAGGGTTTCACTGTCATCTGGGTGGTCGTGGACCGTTTTAGCAAGATGTGTCACTTGGTTCCTTTCATCAAACTGCCCTGCGCTAAGACACTCGCTAAGGCCTTTGTCAAGGAAATTGTCAGACTACATGGCGTTCCTACTGACATTGTTTCGGATAGGGGACCTCAGTTCGTGGCTCGTTTTTGGCGTGCTTTTTGTGACAGGTTGGGAGTTCATTTGTCGTTTTCATCCGGATATCATCCTGAGTCTAATGGCCAGACAGAAAGGAAGAATCAGGATGTTGAGCAGTTCTTGCGTTGTTTTGTGGCAGACAATCAGGAGGGGTGGTCTGAGTTTCTGCCACTTGCTGAGTTTGCTCTTAACAACCATACATCCTCTTCTGCTGGTTGTTCGCCTTTTTTTTGTTGTTCTGGGAGACATCCGTCTTTTGGGTCATTCTCCAAATTGGTATCGGCTGTGCCTGAGGAGGAGAGTTTTTCCAGTGATTTGGAGAGAGTTTGGACAGATGTGCATGGTAATCTTCAGGAGGCTAACAAAAAATCTAAGAGGTACTTTGATAGGAAATGGCAAGAGGTTTTGTTTGCTATTGGTGACATGGTTTGGTTGTCCTCTAAGAATCTGTGGTTGAGGATTCCTTCTAAAAAATTGGGTCCCAAGTTTGTAGGGCCCTTTAAGGTGCTTCAGGTAGTTAACCAATCTGCTGTTAGGTTGGAGGTTCCTACCTCCTGGAAGATTAATCCGGTGTTTCATGTTTCTCTGTTGAAAAGAGCTTATGTGTCGGATGGAGACGCCTCTGCCACTGTTCCTCTGGTGGTGGAGGACGGGGAATATGAAATTTCCCGCATCCAAAATTCTAGACGGTATAGTGGGAGTTTGCAGTATCTCATCACTTGGAAGGGTTTCGGACCCGAGGATAACTCATGGGTGAGGGTGGATGATGTTTCTGCTTCCAGACTTGTCAGCGCGTTTCACAAGAGGTTTCCTGATAAGCCTGGGCCTAGGGGATCCGGAGGATCCTCATAGAAGAGGGGGTACTGTTAGAACTCTCTTGTTAGGTTTTTTCTATCTTGCTGGTCACATGACCTTTTTTGCCTATTTAATCCTGCTCCGCCCTCCTGGCCTTGCTGGACTTCAATGTAATTTCTACTCTTAAGTTAGCCTGGTGCTTAGTTACCTTTCTCAGTCAGTTTAGCTAGGTCTTCGGACCTTTATGTTCTATGTTGTGTGTTTGCCTTTTACTGCTACAATTTCTTCTAGGAGGTGTCCAACTTTATCCCAGTCCCTAGTTCTTGTAGGGATCCCTCCCTTGCATCTATAGGTCTTCGTACAGACTAGCCGAGGACTTTAGCGGGTCTGATCGCAGGATCAGGTTCCCCGTTACATTGTAGGGATCTAGCTTAGTTCTATTGTAGGGACAGATCTCCTTTCTTTCCTTAGTGCTTGTAGCAGATCATAACAGTGACATCACTGTGTTTATTATCTCTGTACTGTGACATCACTGTGTTTATGATCTCTATACTGTGACATCACTGTGTTTATTATCCCTGTACTGTGACATTACTGTGTGTATTATCCCTGTACTGTGACATCACTGTGTTTATTATTTCTGTACTGACATCACTGTGTGTATTATCCCTGTACTGACATCACTGTGTGTATTATCCCTGTACTGTGACATCACTGTGTTTATTATCCCTGTACTGTGACATCACTGTTTATTATCCCTGTACTGTGACATCACTGTGTTTATTATCTCTGTACTGTGACATCATTGAGTTTATTATCCCTGTACTGTGACATCACTGTGTTTATTATCTCTGTTCTGTGACATCACTGTGTTTATTATCCCTGTACTGTGACATCACTGTGTTTATTATCTCTGTACTGAGACATCATTGTGTTTATTATCCCTGTACTGTGACATCACTGTATTTATTATCCCTGTACTGTGACATCACTATGTTTATTATCCCTGTACTGTGACATCACTGTATTTACTATCTCTGTACTGTGACATCACTGTGTTTATTATCCCTGTACTGTGACATCACTGTGTTTATTATCTCTGTACTGTGACATCACTGTGTTTATTACCTCTGTACTGTGACATCACTGTGTTTATTATTCCTGTACTGTGACATCACTGTGTTTATTATCTCTGTACTGTGACATCACTGTGTTTATTTTCTCTGTAATGTGACATCACTGTGTTTATTATCCCTGTACTGTGACATCACTGTTTATTATCTCTGTACTGTGACATCACTGTGTTTATTATCTCTGTACTGTGACATCACTGTGTTTATTATCCCTGTACTGTGACATCAGTGTGTATATTATCTCTGTACTGTGATATCACTGTTTATTATCCCTGTACTGTGACATCACTGTGTTTATTATCTCTGTACTGTGACATCACTGTGTTTATTATCCCTGTACTGTGACATCACTGTGTTTATTATCTCTGTACTGAGACATCATTGTGTTTATTATCCCTGTACTGTGACATCACTGTATTTATTATCCCTGTACTGTGACATCACTGTTTATTATCCATGTACTGTGACATCACTGTATTTACTATCTCTGTACTGTGACATCACTGTGTTTATTATCCCTGTATTGTGACATCACTGTGTTTATTATCTCTGTACTGTGACATCACTGTTTATTAACTCTGTACTGTGACATCACTGTGTTTATTATCCCTGTACTGTGACATCACTGTGTTTATTATCCCTGTACTGTGACATCAGTGTGTATATTATCTCTGTACTGTGATATCACTGTTTATTATCCCTGTACTGTGACATCACTGTGTTTATTATCTCTGTACTGTGACATCACTGTGTTTATTATCCCTGTACTGTGACATCACTGTGTTTATTATCTCTGTACTGTGACATCACTATGTTTATTATCCCTGTACTATGACATCACTGTGTTTATTATCTCTGTACTGTGACATCACTGTGTTTATTATCCCTGTACTATGACATCACTGTGTTTAATATCTCTGTACTGTGACATCACTGTGTTTATTATCTCTGTACTGTGATATCACTGTTTAATATCCCTGCACTGTGACATCACTGTGTAAATTATCTCTGTACTGTGACATCACTGTGTTTATTATCCCTGTACTATGACATCACTGTGTTTATTATCCCTGTGCTGTGAAATCACTGTTTATTATCTCTGTACTGTGACATCACTGTGTTTATTATCTCTGTACTGTGACATCACTGTGTTTATTATCCCTGTACTGTGACAACACTGTGTATATTATCTCTGTACTGTGATATCTCTGTTTATTATCCCTGTACTGTGACATCACTGTGTATATTATCTCTGCAATGTGACATCACTGTGTTTGTTATCACTGTACTGTGAAATCACTGTTTATTATCTCTGTACTGTGACATCACTGTTTATTATCTCTGTACTGTGACATCACTGTGTTTATTATCCCTGTGCTATGACATCACTGTTTATTATCTCTGTACTGTGACATCACTGTGTTTATTATCACTGTACTGTGACATCACTGTGTATATTATTTCTGTACTGTGATATCTCTGTTTATTATCCCTGTACTGTGAAATCACTGTGTATATTATCTCTGTACTGTGACAATACTGTGTTTATTATCCCTGTACTGTGACATCAGTGTGTTTATTATCCCTGTACTGTGGCATCACTGTGTTTATTATCCCTGCACTGTGACATCACTGTGTTTATTATCCCTGTACTGTGACATCACTGTGTTTACTATCCCTGTACTGTGACATCACTGTTTTTATTATCCCTGTATTGTGACATCACTGAGTTTATTACCCTCTACTGTGACATCACTTTGTTTATTACCCTATACTGTGACATCACTGTTTATTATCTCTGTACTGTGACATCACTGTGTTTATTATCCCTGTGCTATGACATCACTGTTTATTATCTCTGTACTGTGACATCACTGTGTTTATTATCACTGTACTGTGACATCACTGTGTATATTATCTCTGTACTGTGATATCTCTGTTTAATATCCCTGTACTGTGAAATCACTGTGTATATTATCTCTGTACTGTGACAATACTGTGTTTATTATCCCTGTACTGTGACATCAGTGTGTTTTTTATCCCTGTACTGTGGCATCACTGTGTTTATTATCCCTGCACTGTGACATCACTGTGTTTATTATTCCTGTACTGTGACATCACTGTGTTTATTATCTCTGTACTGTGACATCACTGTGTTTATTATCCCTATACTGTGACATCACTGTGTTTATTATCCCTGTACTTTGACATCACTGTGTATAAAATCTCTGTACTGTGACTTAACTGTGTGTATTATCTCTGTAATGTGATATCACCGTGTTTATTATCCCTGTACTGTGACATCACTGTATTTATTATCCATATACTGTGACAACATTGTGTTTTTTATCTCTGTAATGTGACATCACTGTGTTTATTATCTCTGTACTGTGACATCACTGTGTTTATTTTCCCTGTACTGTGACATCACAGTGTTTATTATCCCTGTACTGAGACATCACTGTGTTTATTATCCCTGTACTGTGACATCACTGTGTTTATTACCCTTGTACTGTGACATTGTAGTGCCGGCGTCCCTGCCCTCTGCTAGGCAGGGACGCTGTTCCCCTCACCGCTCTGCTCCGTGCCCGGCGTCCCTCTCCCGCTCTGCTGGCAGCGCGCGCTCCTTCCCGGCCACTGTGCTTAGGGCGCGCGCGCGCGCCCTCCCTCCCTCTTAAAGGGGCCGCGCGCGCCGTCCTAAGGAGTCCCCGGCCAATGGCCGGAGGACTTTACCATATATAAGGCACCTCCTCCAAAATGGAGGTGCCCGAGCAATGTTGTTGCACTGTTCACTACTCTGCTTCAGCCCTCAGGTCCCGTTGCCAGTTACCTGCCAGTTACCTGCCAGATTCCTGCCTGATTATCTGCTACCTGCCTGCTAGTCTGAGGTCCGACGGTCTGCCTTGCTATTCCTGTCAGTCTGTCTAAGGACCAGCCTGCCCGCTCACCTGGGAGCGCACACCAGCCACCTGCCTGCTTGCCTGAGGTCCGACGGTCTGCCTTCCTACTCCCGTCAGTCTGTCTATGGACCAGCTTGCCCGCTCACCTGGGAGCGCTCACCTGCTACCTGCCTGCTAGTCTACCTGGAGGCTCCGCCGTCACATGCTGTGACCACCTGCCTGTCCAGTGACTCCTGCTCGCTCACCTGGGAGCGCTCATCTGCTGCCTGTCTGCTAGCCTACCTGGAGGCTCTGCCGTCACGTGCTGTGACCACCCGCCTGTCCAGAGACTTCTGCCCTCTCTCCTGGGAGCGCTCAGCTGCCGCCTGTCTGTTGGTCTTCCTGGAGGCTCCGCCGTCACATGCTGTGACCACCCGTTTATCTAGAGACTCTCGCCTGCTCACCTGGGAGCTCAAGTCTACCATCAGCCGCCACAGGTCGTACCAACCCTTTACCCAGAGACTGCCCCGGTCACTTGCCGTGACCACCTGCCCGTTCACCCAGAGACTGCCCCAGTCACTTGCCGTGATCTCCTGCCCGTTCTTCCAGAGACTGTCCCGGTCACTTGCCGTGACCATCTGCCCGTTCACCCAGAGACTGCCCCAGTCACTTGTCGTGATCTCCTGCCCGTTCTTCCAGAGACTGTCCCGGTCACCTGCTGTGACTGCCTGCCTGGTCGCCACCCGCTCCCTTACAAGGACTGCCCCCTTGTATAGTAGCTCAGAGGTTCCGCCTCCCAGACCCGTTACAGTTTGCTCGGGCCATGGAACCCGGTGGCACCCAAGCTCCCTCGCTCTCGGACCTCTGTCATGAACTGTCCCGTCAGAGGTCCCAACAGGAGTCCATCCTGGGTCACCTGCGGAATGTCAGTTCTCGCCTGGACACTCTGACTGCTCCACCAGCAACCACCGCCAGTGCCATGACTCGCAACCCGGCAGCTCCGCTGCCCACCAATACCATGGTATCCTACCCCGGACCCCGGCTTTCTGCACCTCCTCGCTTCGGAGGCGACCCCGCCCAGGCTCGGGGCTTCATTAATCAGTGCACCCTGCACTTTGAACTATTGTCCCACCAGTTTAACTCCGACCGGGCCAAAATTGCCTTCATCATGTCCCATCTCACCGGGGAGGCCCTGGCCTGGCTAAATCCTCTATGGGAGAGAGTAGACCCCCTGGTGTCCGACCTGCCTGCCTTCCTCACGGCTTTCCGGAAAGTCTTCGATGAACCCGGACGGAAGACCTCATCCGCATCGTCTCTGCTACGCCTCCGTCAGGGAAGTCTCACCGTGGGCCAATATGCCATACGGTTCCGTACCCTTGCCTCGGAGCTGGCCTGGGATAACGACGCTCTGGTATCCGTCTTCTGGGAGGGTCTGTCCGGCCGTATTAAAGATGAACTTGCCGGTCGGGACGTTCCTACTACTCTCGATGACCTAATAACTCTTGCCACCCGGATTGACCTACGGTTCCAGGAGCGTGCCAAAGAGGTCACCCGTGAGAGGAGGTTTCCACGTCTAGCTCCTACTTTTCAGAAACCCGTCACTCCCTCCGTCTCTCCCCAGGTACACTCTCCTGAGCCTATGCAGGTCGACCAGACCAAGATGGTCAAAACCCGTCAGGACTTACGCCGTACCGAGGGGAGCTGCTTCTACTGTGGCAGTAAGGAGCACCGGATCCGTGCCTGCCCAGAGAGGTCGGGAAACGCCTGTGTCTAGGTTCGCTCAGAGAGGTCGACCTAGACAAGAATAAATCCTCTCCATCTCTGCTGCTGTCAGTTTCAATCGTCTGCGGGGAGAACCGTTATTTCGAACTAGCCCAACTGGACTCTGGAGCAGCCGGGAATCTTATTTCACAGTCCCTGGTAGAGAAGTACCGCATCCCCACCAAACCTCTGGCTGTACCCTTGTCTGTTGCTGCCGTGGATGGGGGTCTCTTACCACGCCCCATCCAACTCATCACCGAATCCATTACTCTGCAAGTGGGAATGCTGCATTCTGAGAGTATCTCCTTTCATGTTCTGCCTGGACTCTCTCACGCCCTCCTGCTAGGTCTACCTTGGCTCCAGAGACATGCACCCGTGCTTGACTGGCAGACCGGAGAAGTCCTTCGCTGGGGACAGGACTGCCATAAGACCTGTCTGGTTCCCGTCCATCCCGTCCGTCCTTCTCCTACCCCAGCTAATCTACCTGGACTTCCGATTCCTTATTGGTCTTATGCTGATGTCTTTAATAAAAAGGAAGCAGAGACACTACCCCCTCATAGACCATACGACTGCCCTATCGACTTGTTACCCGGTACTACTCCTCCCCGTGGGCGTATTTATCCATTATCCGCTGCTGAGACCCGGTCGATGTCCGAATATATTGAGGAGAATCTGACCAGGGGATTCATCCGGAAGTCTACCTCCCCGGCGGGAGCAGGCTTCTTCTTCGTAAAAAAGAAGGACGGCTCTCTCCGTCCCTGTATAGACTATAGAGGCCTTAACCAGATCACGGTGAAAAATAAGTACCCCCTTCCGCTCATTCCGGAGTTATTTGATCGTCTGAGAGGGGCTAGAATCTTCACCAAACTGGACCTCCGTGGGGCTTACAACCTGGTTCGTATCCGTCAGGGGGATGAATGGAAGATGGCATTCAACACCCGGGACGGCCACTATGAATATCTGGTAATGCCCTTTGGCCTCTGTAACGCTCCTGCCGTCTTTCAAGAGTTGGTCAATGACATCTTCCAGGACCTTCTCTACTCCTGCGTAGTGGTGTACCTGGACGACATCTTGGTCTTCTCTCCGGATCTCCAGACTCACCGGAGGGATGTTCGTCAGGTCCTGCTCAGGCTCAGGCAGAACCATCTCTACGCTAAATATGAGAAGTGCCTCTTTGAGCAGACCTCGCTTCCGTTTCTGGGCTACATTATCTCTCAGACCGGCCTACAAATGGATCCTGAGAAACTGTCTGCCATCGAGAAATGGCCCCGACCAGAGGGGTTGAAGGCTATTCAACGGTTCCTGGGCTTCGCCAACTATTACCGCCTCTTCATCCCGCACTTCTCTTCCCGGACTGCCCCAATTTCCGCGCTCACCCGTAAGGGTACTAATCCCAAAGAGTGGCCGCCCGAAGCAGAGGAGGCCTTTCTTTCCCTAAAACAGGCCTTCTCTTCCGCCCCGGTGCTGCATCGCCCGGACGGCAACAAGCAGTTCTTCCTGGAAGTTGACGCCTCCTCCTCTGGAGCCGGAGCGGTACTTACTCAAAAATCATCTTCCGGGAGAATGGTAACTTGTGGCTTCTTCTCCAAACTCTTCTCCTCTTCTGAGCACAACTATTCCATAGGAGACCGAGAGTTATTGGCCATCAAGCTGGCATTGGAGGAGTGGCGTTACCTACTCGAGGGGGCTCTTCATCCGGTAATAATTTACACTGACCACAAGAACTTGGCTTACCTCCAGCATGCCCAGAGACTTAACCCGCGCCAAGCCCTGTGGTCCTTGTTTTTTGCTCGCTTTGATTTTGTTCTTCATTTTCGCCCGGCTGACAAAAACGTCAAAGCAGACGCCTTGTCCCGATCCTTTCTGGTGTCCGATCTCGAGGAAGAACCTAAACATATCATCGATCCCGCCAGAGTAATGCAGGTGGCTCCCGTGAGTCTAAATCGTCTCCCTCCCGGTAAGACGTTTGTTTCAGTACCTGATCGGGAGAAGATCCTACACTGGGGCCATTCGTCTAAACTAGCTGGCCACGCCGGTCAGAAAAAGACCCTCCAGCTTATTGCCCGGCACTATTGGTGGCCTACCCTGCACAAGGACATAATAGACTTTGTTTCTGCCTGTGTGTCCTGCGCCCGCAACAAAGTCCCGAGACATCTGCCAGCCGGACGCCTCCTTCCGCTTCCTGTACCTGCTGCCCCCTGGCAGCATATAGCAATGGACTTTATAACAGATCTTCCCGTCTCTGCCGGTTGTACGGTCATTTGGGTGGTCGCTGACCGCTTTTCCAAGATGGCTCACTTTATTCCCCTGCCAGGCCTTCCGTCTGCACCCGAGCTGGCTAAAGACTTTATCCGCCACATCTTCCGTCTTCATGGCCTGCCCCTCCACATCGTGTCGGATCGTGGGGTACAGTTCACCTCACGTTTCTGGAGAGCCACTTGTAAACTACTAGACGTCACCCTGGACTTCTCTTCCGCTTACCACCCACAGTCCAATGGTCAAGTGGAGCGGATCAATCAGAACCTGACCAGTTACCTCCGGCACTTCGTTAATGCCCACCATTCTGACTGGGTGGATCTCCTACCATGGGCCGAGTTCTCTTATAATAATCACGAGAGCGAATCCTCCTCCAAATCCCCGTTTTTTGTAGTCTTTGGTCAGCATCCTCGGATTCCTTTTCCTGTCTCCACCTCTGTGGACAACACGGCTGCGGAATCTCTCGTTAGCAAATTTTCCTCCGTATGGGAGAGTACCCGGTCCGCACTCCTTCTGTCATCCGAGCGTATGAAAAGACACGCTGACAAAAAACGCCTGGATCCTCCACAATTTCGTCCAGGAGATAAAGTCTGGCTCTCATCTAAATATGTTCGACTTAAGATACCTTCTTACAAGTTAGGGCCTCGGTTCATCGGTCCTCTAGAGGTCATCAGTCAGATCAACCCGGTGGCCTATAAATTGAAACTCCCGGCCAACTTACGGATCCCTAACTCCTTCCATGTATCTCTCCTCAAACCCGTGGTGCTTAACTCTTTTTCCAAGTCTACAGGTACGCCTCCTGCTCCGGTTTCTGCTGAGGACGAGTTTGAGGTAGAGAACATTCTTGCCACCAAAAGGGTAAGAGGAAAGACCTTTTTTCTGGTAGATTGGAAGGGGTTTGGTCCTGAGGAGAGAACGTGGGAGCCCCGGGAGAACATCCATGCCCCTCTCATCCTAGCTAAATTTCTATCTGGCCTAAAAAAGGGGGGGCCTAAAGGGGGGGGTACTGTAGTGCCGGCGTCCCTGCCCTCTGCTAGGCAGGGACGCTGTTCCCCTCACCACTCTGCTCCGTGCCCGGCGTCCCTCTCCCGCTCTGCTGGCAGCGCGCGCTCCTTCCCGGCCACTGTGCTTAGGGCGCGCGCGCGCGCCCTCCCTCCCTCTTAAAGGGGCCGCGCGCGCCGTCCTAAGGAGTCCCCGGCCAATGGCCGGAGGACTTTACCATATATAAGGCACCTCCTCCAAAATGGAGGTGCCCGAGCAATGTTGTTGCACTGTTCACTACTCTGCTTCAGCCCTCAGGTCCCGTTGCCAGTTACCTGCCAGTTACCTGCCAGATTCCTGCCTGATTATCTGCTACCTGCCTGCTAGTCTGAGGTCCGACGGTCTGCCTTGCTATTCCTGTCAGTCTGTCTAAGGACCAGCCTGCCCGCTCACCTGGGAGCGCACACCAGCCACCTGCCTGCTTGCCTGAGGTCCGATGGTCTGCCTTCCTACTCCCGTCAGTCTGTCTATGGACCAGCTTGCCCGCTCACCTGGGAGCGCTCACCTGCTACCTGCCTGCTAGTCTACCTGGAGGCTCCGCCGTCACATGCTGTGACCACCTGCCTGTCCAGTGACTCCTGCTCGCTCACCTGGGAGCGCTCATCTGCTGCCTGTCTGCTAGCCTACCTGGAGGCTCTGCCGTCACGTGCTGTGACCACCCACCTGTCCAGAGACTTCTGCCCGCTCTCCTGGGAGCGCTCATCTGCCGCCTGTCTGTTGGTCTTCCTGGAGGCTCCGCCGTCACATGCTGTGACCACCCGTTTATCTAGAGACTCTTGCCTGCTCACCTGGGAGCTCAAGTCTACCATCAGCCGCCACAGGTCGTACCAACCCTTTACCCAGAGACTGCCCCGGTCACTTGCCGTGACCACCTGCCCGTTCACCCAGAGACTGCCCCAGTCACTTGCCGTGATCTCCTGCCCGTTCTTCCAGAGACTGTCCCGGTCACTTGCCGTGACCATCTGCCCGTTCACCCAGAGACTGCCCCAGTCACTTGTCGTGATCTCCTGCCCGTTCTTCCAGAGACTGTCCCGGTCACCTGCTGTGACTGCCTGCCTGGTCGCCACCCGCTCCCTTACAAGGACTGCCCCCTTGTATAGTAGCTCAGAGGTTCCGCCTCCCAGACCCGTTACAGACATCACTGTTTATCATCTCTGTACTGTGACATCACTGTGTTTATTATCCCTGTACTGTGACATCACTGTGTATATTATCTCTGTACTGTAACATCACTGTGTTTATTATCCCTGTACTATGACATCACTGTGTATATTATCTCTGTACTGTGATATCACTGTGTTTATTATCCCTGTACTGTGACATCACTGTATTTATTATCCATATGCTGTGACAACATTGTGTTTATTATGTCTGTAATGTGACATCACTGTGTTTATTATTTCTGTACTGTGACATCACTGTGTTTATTATTCCTGTACTGTGACATCACTGCTTATTATCTCTGTACTGTGACATCACTGTGTATATTATCTCTGTATTGTGACATCACTGTGTGTATTATCTCTGTACTGTGACATCACTGTCTTTATTATCCCTGTACTGTGACATCACTGTGTTTACCATCCCTGTACTGTGACATAACTGTTTTTATTATCACTGTATTGTGACATCACTGAGTTTATTATCCCTGTACTATGACATCACTGTTTATTATCTCTGTACTATGAGAATACTGTGTTTATTATCCCTTTACTGTGACATCACTGTGTTTATTATCCCTGTACTGTGACATCACTGTTTTTATTATCCCTGTATTGTGACATCACTGAGTTTATTATCCCTCTACTGTGACATCACTGTGTTTATTACACTGTACTGTGACATCACTGTTTATTATCTCTGTATGTGACATCACTGTGTTTATTATCCCTTTACTATGACATCACTGTTTGTTATCTCTGCACTGTGACATCACTGTGTTTATTATCACTGTACTGTGACATCTCTGTGTTTATTATCCCTATACTCTGACATCACTGTGTTTATTATCCCTGTACTGTGACATCACTGTGTATATTATCTCTGTACTGTAACATCACTGTGTTTATAATCCCTTTACTATGACATCACTGTGTATAATATCTCTGTACTGTGACATCACTGTGTTTATTATCCCTGTACTGTGACATCACTGTGTATATTATCTCTGTACTATGACAACACTGTGTGTATTGTCTCTGTACTGTGATATCACTATGTTTAATATGCCTGTACTGTGACATCACTGTATTTATTATCCCTATACTGTGACATCATTGTATTTATTATCTCTGTACTGTGACATCACTGTGTTTATTATCCCTGTAATGTGACATCGCTGTGTTTATTATCCCTGTACTGTGACATCACTGTTTATTATCTCTGTAATGCGACATCACTGTGTTTATTATCCCTGTACTGTGACATCACTGTGTTTATTATCTCTGTAGTGTGACATCACTGTGTATATTATCTCTGTATTGCGACATCACTGTGTGTATTATCTCTGTACTGTGACATCACTGTGTTTATTATCCCTGTACTGTGACATAACTGTTTATTATCTCTGTGCTGTGACATCACTGTGTATATTATCTCTGTATTGTGACATCACTGTGTGTATTATCTCTGTACTGTGACATCACTGTGTTTATTATCCCTGTACTGGGACATCACTGTGTTTATTATCCCTGTACAGTGACATCACTGTGTTTATGATCTCTGTAATGTGACATCACTGTGTTTATTATCTCTGTACTGTAACGTCACTGTGTTTATTATCCCTGTACTGTGACATCACAGTGTTTATTATCTCTGTACTGTGACATCACTGTGTTTATTATCTCTGTACTGTGACATCACTGTTTATTATCTCTATACTGTGACATAACTGTGTTTATTATCCCTGCACTGTGACATCACTGTGTTTATTTTCCCTTTACTGTGACATTACTGTGTTTAATATCCCTGTACTGTGACATCACTGTGTTTTTTATCCCTGTACTGTGACATCACTGTTTATCATCTCTGTACTGTGACATCACTGTGTTTATTATCACTGTACTGTGACATCACTGTGTATATTATCTCTGTACTGTAACATCACTGTTTATTATCTCTATACTGTGACATCACTGTGTTTATTATCTCTGTACTGTGACATCACTGTGTGTATTATCCCTATACTGTGACATAACTGAGTTTATTATCTCTGTACTGTGACATCACTGTGTTTTTCAGCAGCAGAAGGGAAGGAAGGGAGACACAGGATCATTACTAGTGGGTAGGCGGAGCCCCATAGGATAGTTCACCTCAGATTTATAAAAAGTGACGACCGGCCCCTCCAGCCTAGGCTCCTCCTATTCCCATGATTCTCCAGTCTAAAATTTGAGGTCGCAGAGGATAGTCGCTGCCTTTGCAGCTCCTCAGAAAATTTTTTTATTTTTATCCCTGAGACCTGGACCCCCCGTGGTCTAGAGGTCTCAGGGGGTCTCAGCGTTGCTGGGACCCCCACCCCTCCCCTGGCGGATCTGCGTAACCCCTAAGGCGGTCCCCGCCAAACCCTGCCGGCCCCGGGGGATACAGGGCGCTTCCTGGCGGAGACGCAAACTGTGCCTGTGGGGTCCCTGCGCGCTCCGCCGTGGGGGAAGCTAAGGGCCACGGCGCCACACATCCCTGGGGGTCCCTGTGGCGCTCAGCTGGGTAAGTGCTCAGTATGTATGAGTCCTTCAGCGGCTGCTGCGGCAGCCGCTGTTACTTTAATCAATGCGGTGACTGCTGTTTTTTTCTTTTTATCCGCAGGTGGAATCCCTGCAGTGAGGTGCCGAGCGGCGTCCTCCTGCTCCTAGCTCGTCTCTCATCTCTCTCTCCCTCATTCCGACCGGGAAGAGCAGTCACCGCAGCCAGCTGGGTGAGTCGCTTCTGTCTTTAAGGCAGAAGGTTCCTCTCTCACCTCCGCAGCGTGGGGCACCTCTCTGCAACCCTGTTAAGGTAGTCAGACTGTGCTGTACCTGCCGCTGTTACCTCTCAGCTGAGGTATTTCTGGGGCTCGCACACCTCTTTTAAAAAAGCAGAGGTTGTCCGCAGTCTGCAGCATTAACCCCTCGAAGGCAGTTAACCCTTAAACCTTGCTCTGTCGGGCTGCTGGGGTAGCTTTCTCTCCTAGAGGAGCTGTAACCCTTCAGTGCTTGGTTTCCCCTGGGAAGAACAGGCTGTGGTACGGGATCTCTCTGTCCTAGTTACTGACCACACCTTTAAGGGGTTATTCGGCCTTTCAAATCTCTGTGTGAGGGCATGTCGGATCAGGGTCCAGAAGGCGTGGACCGCCTCCCAGGTCCGCTTCAGGATCTGTCTCGCGTATCTCACACGCAGGAGTCCTCGACGGCGTCAAGTTTAACGCTGGTCGGGGGGCTCAGTGATGTTAAAGTGGAGGCGCTCACTCGCTCCATTGATAGCCTGTCTGGCCTTCTAGGTCATTGGGTATCAGCTAAATCCCAACAGACTTCTTGTGGCAAGAAGCGCCACAGGCCGGTACTGTCCCCTCCGCACAGCGAGACGGAGGCCTCAGAAACTCCGACAAGCTCTGCTGGGGAGATCTCCGATTCTGACGAAGAGGATCGGCAGGGGCGCTCTGCTTCCCTTTTGGGCCGCGTGGATTCCTTTATTGTGGCTATGAGAGAGGCGTTACAGTTGCCTGATGAGGTATCGAGACGCCCTTGTAAGTCGGCCCGGCTGTTTCAGGAGTCACGTCGGACTCGGTCGACTCTGCCATCACTCGATGAGCTTAGCGAGGCGGTGGAGAAAGAACGCCTGTGTCCGGATAAGCGTTTTCAGGGGACACGGATTTTTGATGCTCTGTACCCCTGTTCCACGGAGACGGTCGCTAATTGGGTTCCCTCTCCTGAGGTGGACGTTCCTTTATCTCAGCTGAGCAAATCTTCTCTGCTTCCTGTTAAAGGGAAGGTGAGTCTGCAGGATCCGCTAGACAGAAAGACAGAGTTAGCGGCGAAATCCATCTTCGAGGCCGCGGGTCATGGATTCCGAGCGTCTTTAGGAGCCATGTGTGCTGGTGAGCGTCTCTGCGGTGGTTGGATCAGCTACGGACGGCGTGGCAAGATGGGACCCCGTTATCGGAGGTAGAAAGGCTCATCCAGTTGTTGGAAGAGGCGGCCCGATATGGCAGAGACACAGTTCTGGATACTACTTCGGTTCTGTCCAGACCGCAATCCTCGGCCGTCACAATCAGAAGAGCGCTGTGGCTTAAGCAGTGGACCGAAGACGCTGTATCCAAGCAAGGTTTGCTGAGTCTGGCGTACAAGGGCGGTCAGCTTTTTGGTTCTGACCTCACGGAGCTGATTGCTAAGGCCAAAGCAAAGGATACGGCTTTGCCGCAGCCGAGAGCAGTCTAGTATCGGTGGTGGTCGTCGGTCCTTTCGGCCCAGGGGACGGTTCGGTCAGCCCTCTTGGGGATCGGGTCGTCCCTCGTCTTCCGGAAAGAAGACCTCTCAAAAATCCCGTACTCCCTGGAAACAGAATTTCCGTCAAGACAAACGGGAAACTGACAAAAAGCCCGCTAAGGCGGACTGACGCCAGGTGCTCACCCGAGGGTTCCCGGGTGGGGGGTCGTCTGCTCCAATTCGAGTCGACTTGGGCATTCCACGTATCGGACGCCTGGGTGACGCGGTTTATGTCGGCAGGCTATTTCATAGAGTTTCATTCTCGACCCCCAGACAGGTTTTGCCAGTCTCGCATCCCGTCCGAGCCCAAGCTGGCAGCTGCACTGCTGCGGGAGGTCGATTCTCTTCTGCAGAACGGCGTAGTGGTTACGGTTCCACCGGAGGACCAGGGAAGGGGGTTTTACTCCAACCTCTTTGTGGTTCCCAAAAAGGAGGACAAGTTTCGCCCCATTCTGGATCTCAAAGAGTTGAATCTTCATGTCCGGACCCGGAAGTTCCGCATGGAATCTCTTCGCTCTGTTGTGGCGGCCCTGTCACAGTACGATTTTTTGGTGTCAATCGACATCCGCGACGCCTATTTGCATGTCCCCATTGGAAGGGCCCACCAGCGCTTCCTGCGTTTTGCCATAGGTCAGGCTCATTATCAGTTTGTGGCCCTGCCGTTCGGGTTGGCCTCGGCGCCCAGGGTTTTTACAAAAATTCTGGCGCCACTTATGGCGATTCTCCGAAGACAAGGGGTTACGATTCTTCCCTACCTGGATGACCTGTTGATAGTGTCATCCACAGCGGAGGAGGCGGTGACAGCTCACGATCTATCCCTTCAGCACCTGGAAGACTTCTGGTGGCTGGTCAATTGGAAGAAGTCATCTCTGGAGCCGTCACAGTCAATCCTGTTCCTGGGAATGCATTTCGACACGGTACGGGCAGTGGTGTCCCTGCCTCCGGACAAACAAACAAACCTTCGTCACCAGGTTCAAGCCATGAGGTCGACGATGGCAATGTCCCTTCGAAGGTGTATGCGCCTTCTGGGTCTGATGGTGGCGACAATGGAGGCGGTACCATTTGCTCAATTTCATTCCAGGGGTCTCCAAGATCTCATTCTGACCCGTTGGGATCGATCGCCGGCTTCGCTGGATCGCAGTATTGTTATCTCCCGCAGGGTGCGAGAGTCTCTCGGATGGTGGTTACGTCCGGAGGTGTTATCCCTGGGGAAATCTTTCCTCCTTCCACGGTGGTCGGTCATAACCACCAATGCCAGCCTGACGGGCTGGGTTGGAGTTTGGAACGATCTCTGGATTCAGGGGGTCTGGTCGTCAGAAGAGTCTTCTCTGCCGATCAACATCCTGGAGTTGAGGGCAATTTTTCTCTGCCTCCGTCATTGGACGGTCCCTTTGAGCGGTCTGCCAGTCCGAATTCAGATGGACAATGCGACAGCGGTCGCGTATATCAACCATCAGGGCGGGACGAAGAGTTCCAGACTCATGATGGAGGTCTCTCGGATCATGGTATGGGCCGAGTCAATGGTTCCAGCCATCTCCGTGATTCACATCTCAGGAGTGCGGATTATCACAGCGGACTTTATCAGTCGCGAGCAAGTGTATCCCGGAGAATGGAGTCTTCATCCGGAAGTGTTTGCACTGCTGTGCTCCCATTGGGGGACTCCCCAAGTGGATTTGATGGCATCCAGGCTGAACGCCAGGATTCCGACTTTCATGTCCAGGTACAAGGACCCGGAGGCCGTGGCAGTAGATGCTCTAGTAGCCCCGTGGGACCAGTTCGAGCTGATCTACCTGTTTCCGCCGGTATCCTTACTGCCACTAGTGATTCGGCGGATCAAAGTCGAGCGAATTTAGGCAAATTTGGAGGCGCCGGATTGGCCAAGGAGGGCGTGGTTTTCAATGCTGGTGTCTCTTCAGGCAGCGCCTCCGATTCCACTACCTCTTCGTCCAGACCTGTTAACCCAAGGTCCCATTCGTCATCCGGACCTGAAGTCTATTCATTTGACGGCGTGGCTCTTGAAATCGAAATCTTGACCCATCGAGGGTTTTCAGCCGAGGTCATTTCCACCTTGCGAGCGGCCAGAGGTCCTGCTACGACTAGGGTTTATCACAAAACTTGGGAGGCCTTCTTTTCGTGGTGTTCCGAATCGTCAAGAAACCCGAGGATTTTTTCCATTCCCAACTTATTGGCTTTCCTGCAATATGGGTTGGACAAGGGTCTGGCAGTTAGTACCTTGCGGGGTCAGGTATCTGCTCTATCCTTGCTTTTTCGGAAGGCTATTGCCTCGCGCAGGGATGTGCGTTCCTTTTTTCGCGGGGTAACTCGTCAGTTTCCGCCTCGGAAGACGTTTGTGGCTCCTTGGCAGCTCAATGTAGTCTTGGAGGCTCTTCAGCATGGGCCTTTTGAGCCTATGGATTCTGCAACGCTTTACTTGCTTTCTTGGAAGGTGGCCTTCCTGGTAGCGGTCACCTCCTTGAGAAGGGTTTCTGAGTTGGCGGCACTTTCTTGCTCGCCCCCTTTTCTGGAATTCCATCCGGATCGCATGGTGCTTCGCACCCGTTGTGACTTTCTGCCTAAAGTGGTCTCACGTTTCCATGTTAATCAGGACATCGTGTAGCCCTCACTCTGTCCAGAACCGAGGAATTCAAAGGAGCGGGCCTTGCACTCATTGGATTTAGTACGGGCGTTAAAGTTCTATCTTGCGATCACGCAAGGGTTTCGGAAGTCGGACTCTCTTTTTGTGATTCCTGCTGGTCGTCGGCGTGGTCAGCGGGCTTCCAAAGACACTATAGCTCGGTGGATACGGTCGGCTATCCTAGAGGCATACGGCTCAGAGGCGAGCCTTGCCCTATTAAGGTTCGAGCCCACTCCACTAGAGCTGTGGGGTCGTCGTGGGCCTTTCACCAAGGGGCCTCGGCAGCTCAACTCTGCCGGGCAGCTACCTGGCGTTCCGTTCACACTTTTACAAAATTTTATAAGGTGGACGTCAGTGCTTCTGCTGATGCGGCCCTAGGACGTAGGGTCCTGCAGGCTGCGGTGGTTTAGGTTATCTCTTTAACTTGAGTTTAGCGCTGGTTGCGCGTTTATCTAAGTTGTTGGGGTGTTGGCGATTCTGCCACCGTTTCCCAACCTTAAGTTCTGGACTGCTTTGGGACGTCCCACTAGTAATGATCCTGTGTCTCCCTTCCTTCCCTTCTGCGGCTGAAAGACGGATTTTGGTAAGACCTTACCTGTAAAATCCTTTTCAGCGAAGGAAGGAAGGGAGACACAGCACCCTCCCATGGCAGAAGTTTATTATAGTTTTTCAGATGCGGCGCGAACCCTCTCTGATGGCGGTTATCTGGGTTGGGGTTGGCGCGCAAAGGCTCTGTTCCAGGCTCTGTTGCCAGCTCTTCGCAGTTGTCAAGTCCAGTGAGTAGTACCTGGGACTGTGTGGTTTCTTCTACTATATGCATAACCTGTTCTCTCATTTTTTCTGAGTTTTCAGAAGAGGTTGTGTTGCTCCGCTGGTGTTATCTGCTCTTCCGTAGCTTGTGTATGGACTGGAGAATCATGGGAGTAGGAGGAGCCTAGGCTGGAGGGGCCGGTCGTTACTTTTTCTAAATCTGAGGTGAACTATCCTATGGGGTTCCGCCTACCCACTACTAATGATCCTGTGTCTCCCTTCCTTCCTTCGCTGAAAAGGATTTTACAGGTAAGGTCTTACCAAAATCCGTCTATTATCTCTATACTGTGACATCACTGTGTTTATAATCCCTGTACTGTGACATCACTGTGTTTATTATCCCTGTACTGTGACATCACTGTGTTTATTATCTCTGTACTGTGACATCACTGTTTATTATATCTGTACTGTGACATAACTGTGTTTACTATCCCTGCGCTGTGATATCACTGTGTTTATTATCCCTGTACTGTGACATCACTGTGTTTTTTATCCCTGTTCTGTGACATCATTGTGTTTATTATCCCTGTTCTGTGACATCACTGTTTATTATCTCTGTACTGTAACATCACTGTGTTTATTATCCCTGTACTGTGACATCACTGTGTTTATTATCTCTATACTGTGACATCACTGTGTTTATTATCCCTGTGCTGTGACATCACTGTGTTTATTATTCCTATACTGTGACATCACTGTGTTTATTATCTCTGTACTGTGACATCACTGTGTTTATTATCCCTGTGCTGTGACACCACTGTGTTTATTATCCCTATACTGTGACATCACTGTGTTTATTTTCTCTGTACTGTGACATCACTGTGTTTATTATCTCTATACTGTGACATCACTGTGTTTATTATCCCTATACTGTGACAAACTGTGTTTATTATCCCTATACTGTGACATCACTGTGTTTATTATCCCTGTACTGTGACATCACTGTGTTTATTATCCCTATACTGTGACATCACTGTGTTTATTATCTCTGTACTGTGACATCACTGTGTTTTTATCTCTATACTGTGACATCACTGTCTTTATTATCCCTGTACTGTGACATCACTGTGTTTATTATCCCTGTACTGTGACATCACTGTGTTTATTATCTCTGTACTGTGACATCACTGTGTTTATTATCCCTATACTGTGACATCACTGTGTTTATTATCTCTGTACGGTGACACCACTGTGTTTATTGTCCCTGTACTGTGACATCACTGTTTATTATCCCTGTACTGTGACATCCCTGTGTGTATTATCCCTATACTGTGACATCACTGTGTTTATTATCTCTGTACTGTGACATCACTGTGTTTATTATCTCTAGACTGTGACATCACTGTGTTTATTATCCCTGTACTGTGACATCACTGTTTATTATCCCTGTACTGTGACATCACTGTGTTTATTATCCCTGTACTGTGACATCACTGTGTATATTATCTCTGTACTGTGAAATAACTGTTTATTATCCCTGTACTGTGACATCATTGTGTTTATTATCCCTGTACTGTGACATCACTGTTTATTATCTCTGTACTGTGACATCACTGTGTTTATTATCCCTGTACTGTGACATCACTGTGTTTATTATCTCTGTACTGTGACATCACTGTGTTTATTATCCCTGTACTGTGACAAACTGTGTTTATTATCACTATACTGTGACTGTTAGAACCTTGCTGTTAGGTTTTTTTTTCCTTTGCTGGTCACATGACCTTGTTGGCCTATTTAATCCTGCTCCGCCCTTCTGGCTTTGCTGGACTTCATTGTATATCTACTTTCTAGCTAGCCTGTGCTCTGTATCTAACTCTGTTAGTTTGCTTGGTCTACTGACCTCTATGTTCTATATATTTTGTTTGTTCGTCTGTCTGCTACTATTTCTGTTAGGAGGTGTCCCATATTCCTCCCAGTCCTTAGTACTTGTAGGGATTCCCTCCCCACATCTATAGGTCTCCGTACAGACTAGCTTAGGACTTTAGCAGGTCTGATCGCAGGATCAGGTCCCCTGTTACATCGTAGGGATTTAGCTGAGTTCTATCGTAGGGACAGATCTCCTCTCTTTCCTTAGCTCTGGTAGCAGAACATAACAGTAAGTCCAGCCAGCAAATTCTCTAAGGAAAGATTTTTCTGTTCCATCATGGTGTCGGTTCAGGATTTGGTTCATCGCCTGCAGGGACTCTCTCTGGAGGTGGCCGAGCTCCGTCAGCACGTGAGTAACTGTCCTGGAGCACATTTCTTGGAGCCTAAGGTATGTTTGCCGGATTTATTTTTTGGTGAACACCGAGAATTTTTTTCATTTAAAAATGCTTGCTTATTGTATTTTCGTTTGAGACCTAAGTCCTCTGGGGATGAATCCCAGCGCGTAGGGTTCATAATGTCACTTTTGCGCAAAGAGCCTCAGGAGTGGGCCTTTTATTTGCAACCTAGTGATTCATGCTTCAGATCAGTGGATAGTTTTTTTTCTGCTTTGGGACTATTATATGATGATCCTGACCGTGTCGCATCAGCTGAGACTGAGTTGAGACGTTTAAAACAAGGATCAGGTAATGTTGAAAAATATTGTACACATTTTCGTCGTTGGTCCACTCAAACAGGGTGGAACGATTCTGCTCTGAAAAGTCTATTTCTTGCTGGGCTCAGTGAAAGGGTTAAAGACCTGCTAATTGCTTATCCTACACCTGAGGATTTGCAACAGGCTATGCAATTAGCTATACGGGTGGATAGAAGACTGCGTGCTAGGGTTAATGAGAGCAAATCCTCTGCTATGTCAGTTTCTGGTTATGATAATGTGTGTACTAACAGTGGTGAACCGATGGAGATTGGATCGGTGGCACCTCGCTCTCAAGAAAAAGACCGTCGTTTTTCGGAAGGCTTGTGTTTCTATTGCGGAAAATCTGGTCATTTGATTAAAGGCTGTGAGCTTCGTATGAAGAAAGAAAAAAAAATGGTCAGTCATGCCCGTATTGCCTGTTTAAATTCCAAGGGTATATTTTTAGCTGCTTCCACGATTGCTCAGGAAAAATTAATGGAATTTCGGGTGTTTGTTGATTGCGGGTCTACACTGAATGTAATTGATGGGGGATTCGTGGAAAAACTCAATTTAAAACCTGAACCTTTATCATCCCCCATTGCTGTGGTTTCTGTGGATGGCTCCCCTTTGAAGAATATTACTCTCAAGGTCAGTGAATTTCCTCTCACTATTAATGGTGTTCACCATGAGAAATTGGATTTGGTAGTGTTGAATAACTTGCCTTCTCCAGTAATATTGGGTTTGCCCTGGTTAAAATTTCACAATCCTGTACTGGATTGGTCTACCAGTGAAATTAAATCCTGGAGCCATAAATGTTATGACAAGTGTTGTAACGGGCGTATTGCAGCTTTGGATAGGGGAGAATTGCCTGTTCCTATTCAGGATTTTTGGAGAGTTTTTTCTGAGAAAGAATCGCAGGTTTTGCCTCCCCATAGAGACTATGATTGTTCTATTGAATTTGTCCCTGGAGCGACTCTTCCTAAAAGTCGTTTATTTAACCTTACTATTCCTGAGAGGAAGGCTTTGGAGGAATACATACAGACAAGTTTGGCCGCCGGTCACATTAGGCCCTCTAAGTCTCCTGTGGCGGTTGGATTTTTTTTGTAAAAAAAAAGGACGGCGGTTTACGTCCTTGTCTGGATTTTCATGAGATTAACAAAATTACGGTACGCAATCCTTACCCACTGCCATTGATTCCTGATCTGTTTAACCAGTTATTGGGGGCCAAGTGGTTCTTTAAAATTGACCTTAAGGGGGCATACAATCTGTTGCGCATGAAGGAGGGTGATGAATGGAAGACTGCTTTTAACACTCCTGTGGGTCATTTTGAGAATCTGGTTATGCCTTTTGGTCTTACTAATGCTCCTGCATTTTTTCAGAATCTGATTAATGACATCCTTAGACCTTTGATCGGTAAAAATGTGGTTGTGTATTTGGATGACATTTTGATTTATTCGCCAGATCTGGAGTCTCATTGGCGGAGCGTGCGTGAGGTATTACAGTTATTAATGGACAATTCGCTTTTTGCTAAGCTGGAGAAATGTGAGTTCGCTGTACAGAGAATTAGTTTTTTGGGCTACATTATCTCCAGCAAAGGTTTTGAGATGGATCCGGTTAAGGTTCAGGCTGTGCAGGAATGGCCTAGGCCTATTGGTTTGAAATCGATACAGAGGTTTTTGGGTTTCGCCAATTACTATAGAAAATTCATAAAAAATTTTTCTAGTATTGTCAAACCTCTGACTGATCTCACCAGGAAAGGTGCTGATGCGGTTCAGTGGTCTTCTGAGGCCATTGAAGCTTTTGTGTATCTCAAGGAGAGGTTCACCTCTGCTCCCATCCTTATGCAGCCTGATGTTACTAGGCCGTTTTTGGTTGAGGTTGATGCTTCCTCTGTGGGGGTTGGCGCAGTATTGTCTCAGGATAACGGGGATGGATTACATCCCTGTGCCTTTTTTTCAAAAAAATTTTCGGAGACTGAATTGAATTACGATGTTGGTAATCGGGAATTATTGGCTATTAAACTCGCATTTGAACACTGGCGCCACTTCTTGGAAGGTGCGGAATTTCCCGTTCAGGTTCTTACGGATCATAAAAATCTGATATATCTTGATGCTGCCAAGCGCCTGAATGCCCGTCAGGCTAGGTGGGCACTGTTTTTCTCGCGGTTTAATTTCTCCGTTACTTACATCCCTGGTACTAAGAATGTTAAGGCGGATGCCTTGTCTCGCAGTTTTTCTCCCATAGTCGGTGCTGAGAAAGAGGAAAACATTTTACAAGAAGGTGTTGTGATAGCTGCTTTAGACTCCGTTTTGGAAGATGAGATTCTTAAAGCTCAGGAGAATGCCCCATCTAACACTCCTCATGGGAGGTTGTTTGTGCCTGGGACCTTTAGGAGAGATTTGTTTGTTGAGTGTCACGAATCTCGGTTGGCAGGTCATCCCGGAATCTCTGAGACCAAGAGACTGGTGGGTCGCAGTTTTTGGTGGCCTGGATGGCAGAAGGAAGTCATTAAGTGGGTGCGCCAATGTACTATATGTGCTAGATCTAAGTCCTCACATACTCCTGCTACAGGGTTGCTTTGTCCTTTGGAGGTCCCCAGTGCTCCTTGGACACATTTGGCTATGGACTTTATAACTGACCTTCCCCCCTCTGAGGGTTTTACTGTCATCTGGGTGGTCGTGGACCGTTTTAGCAAGATGTGTCACTTGGTTCCCTTCGTCAAACTGCCCTGCGCTAAAACTCTCGCTAAGGCCTTTGTCAAGGAAATTGTCAGACTTCATGGCGTTCCTACTGACATTGTTTCTGATAGGGGTCCTCAGTTCGTGGCTCGTTTTTGGCGTGCCTTTTGTGACAGGTTGGGAATTCATTTGTCGTTTTCGTCCGGATATCATCCTGAATCTAATGGCCAGACAGAAAGGAAAAACCAGGATGTTGAGCAGTTCTTGCGTTGTTTTGTGGCAGACAATCAAGAGGGGTGGTCTGAGTTTCTGTCACTTGCCGAATTTGCTCTGAACAATCATACATCTTCTTCTGCTGGTTGTTCGCCTTTTTTTTGTTGTTCTGGGAGACATCCGTCGTTTGGGTCGTTCTCCAAGTTGGGATCTGCCGTGCCTGAGGAGGAGAATTTTTCCGGTGATTTGGAAAGAGTTTGGACGGATGTGCGTGGTAATCTTCAGGAGGCCAACAGAAAATCTAAAGACTACTTTGATAGGAAACGACAGGAGGTTTTGTTCGCTGTTGGTGACATGGTTTGGTTGTCCTCTAGGAATCTGCGGTTGAGGATTCCTTCTAAGAAATTGGGTCCCAAGTTTGTAGGGCCCTTTAAGGTGCTTCAGGTTGTCAACCAATCTGCTGTTAGGTTGGAGGTTCCTACCTCCTGGAGAATTAATCCGGTCTTTCATGTCTCTCTGTTAAAAAAAGCTGTTGTGTCGGATGGTGACGCCTCTGCCTCTGTTCCTCCGGTGGTGGAGGACGGGGAATATGAAATTTCTCGCATCCTTGACTCTAGACGGTATAGAGGTAGTTTGCAGTATCTTGTGGCCTGGAAAGGTTTCGGACCCGAGGATAACTCTTGGGTGAGGTCAGATGATGTTTCCGCGTCCAGACTTATCAGAGCGTTTCACAGGAGATTTCCTGATAAGCCTGGTCCTAGGGGATCCGGAGGATCCTCTTAGAAGGGGGGGTACTGTTAGAACCTTGCTGTTAGGTTTTTTTTTCCTTTGCTGGTCACATGACCTTGTTGGCCTATTTAATCCTGCTCCGCCCTTCTGGCTTTGCTGGACTTCATTGTATATCTACTTTCTAGCTAGCCTGTGCTCTGTATCTAACTCTGTTAGTTTGCTTGGTCTACTGACCTCTATGTTCTATATATTTTGTTTGTTCGTCTGTCTGCTACTATTTCTGTTAGGAGGTGTCCCATATTCCTCCCAGTCCTTAGTACTTGTAGGGATTCCCTCCCCACATCTATAGGTCTCCGTACAGACTAGCTTAGGACTTTAGCAGGTCTGATCGCAGGATCAGGTCCCCTGTTACATCGTAGGGATTTAGCTGAGTTCTATCGTAGGGACAGATCTCCTCTCTTTCCTTAGCTCTGGTAGCAGAACATAACAGTGACATCACTGTGTTTATTATCCCTGTACTGTGACATCACTGTGTTTATTATCCCTATAATGTGACATCACTGTGTTTATTATCTCTGTACTGTGACATCACTGTGTATATTATCTCTGTACTGTGAAATAACTGTTTATTATCCCTGTACTGTGACATCACTGTGTATAATATCTCTGTACTGTGACATCGCTATGTTTATTATCCCTGTACTGTGACATCAATGTGTATATTATCTCTGTACTGTGACATCACTGTGTTTATTATCTCTGTACTGTGACATCACTGTGTTTATTATCTCTATACTGTGACATGACTGTGTTTATTATCCCTGTACTGACATCACTGTGTTTATTATCCCTGTACTGTGACATCACTGTGTTTATTATCTCTGTACTGTGACATCACTGTGTTTATTATCCCTATACTGTGACTTCACTGTGTTTATTATCTCTGTACTGTGACATCACTGTGTTTATTATCTCTGTACTGACATCACTGTGTTTATTATCCCTGTACTGTGACATCAATGTGTATATTATCTCTGTACTGTGACATCACTGTGTTTGTTATCACTGTACTGTGACATCACTTTGTTTATTATCCCTGTACTGTGACATCACTGTGTTTATTATCCCTATACTGTGACATCACTGTGTGTATTATCCATATATTTTGTGACATCGTTGTGTTTATCTCTGTACTGTGACATAACTGTGTTTATTATCCCTGCACTGTGACATAACTGTGTTTATTATCCCTGCACTGTGACATCACTGTGTTTATTATCTCTGTCCTGTGACATCACTGTGTTTATTATCTCTGTACTGTGACATCACTATGTCTATTATCCCTGTACTGTGACATCACGGTGTTTATTATCTCTGTACTGTGACATCACTGTGTGTATTATCCCTATACTGTGACATCACTATGTTTATTAACTCTGTACTGTGACATCACTGTGTTTTTTATCCCTATACTGTGACATCACTGTTTATTATCTCTGTTCTGTGACATAACTGTGTTTATTATCCCTGCACTGTGACATCACTGTGTTTATTATCCCTGTACTGTAACATCACTGCGTTTATTATCCCTGTACTGTGACATCATTGTGTTTATTATCCCTGCTCTGTGACATCACTGTTTATTATCTCTGTACTGTGACATCACTGTGTTTATTATCCCTGTACTGTGACATCACTGTGTTTATTATCTCTGTACTGTGACATCACTGTGTTTATTATCCCTGTACTGTGACATCACTGAGAATATTATCTCTGTACTGTGAAATAACTGTTTATTATCCCTGTACTGTGACATCACTGTGTATATTATCTCTGTGCTGTGACATCACTGTGTTTATTATCTCTGTACTGTGACATCACTGTGTTTATTATCCCTGTACTGTGACATCACGGTGTTTATTATCTCTGTACTGTGACATCACTGTGTGTATTATCCCTATACTGTGACATCACTGTGTTTATTATCTCTGTACTGTGACATCACTGTGTTTCGTATCCCTATACTGTGACATCACTGTGTTTATTATCTCTGTTCTGTGACATAACAGTGTTTATTATCCCTGCACTGTGACATTACTGTGTTTATTATCCCTGTACTGTGACATCAATGCGTTTATTATCCCGGTACTGTGACATCACTGTGTTTATTATCACTGTACTGTGACATCACTGTGTTAATTATCCTTGTACTGTGACATCACTGTGTATATTATCTCTGTACTGTGAAATAACTGTGTATATTATCTCTGTACTGTGACATCACTCTGTTTGTTATCACTGTACTGTGACATCACTTTGTTTACTATCAATGTACTGTGACATCACTGTGTTTACTATCCCTATACTGTGACATCACTTTGTGTATTATCCCTATATTGTGACATCGCTGTGTTTATTATGTCTGTACTGTGACATAACTGTGTTTATTATCCCTGTACTGTGACATCACTGTGTTTATTATCTCTGTACTGTGACATCACTCTGTTTATTATCTCTGTACTGTGACATCACTGTGTTTATTATCCCTGTACTGTGCCATCACGGTGTTTATTATCTCTGTACTGTGACATCACTGTGTTTATTATCCCTGTACTGTGACATCACTGTGTTTATTATCTCTGTACTGTGACATCACTCTGTTTATTATCTCTGTACTGTGACATCACTGTGTTTATTATCCCTATACTGTGACATCACTGTGTTTATTATCTCTGTACTGTGACATCACTGTGTTTCTTATCCCTATACTGTGACATCACTGTGTTTATTATCTCTGTTCTGTGACATAACTGTGTTTATTATCCCTGCACTGTGACATTACTGTGTTTATTAACCCTGTACTGTGACATCAATGCGTTTATTATCCCTGTACTGTGACATCATTGTGTTTATTATCCCTGTACTGTGACATCACTGTTTATTATCTCTGTACTGTGACATCACTGTGTTTATTATCCCTGTACTGTGACATCACTGTGTTTATTATCTCTGTACTGTGACATCACTGTGTATATTATCTCTGTATTGTGACATCACTGTGTGTATTATCACTGTAATGTGACATCACTGTATTTATTATCCCTGTACTGTGACATCACTGTGTTTATTATCCCTATACTGTGACATCACTGTGTTTGTTATCTCTGTAATGTGACATCACTGTGTTTATTATCTCTATACTGTGACATCACTGTGCTTATTATCCCTGTAATGTGACATCACTGTTTATTATCCCTGTACTGTGATATCACTGTGTTTATCTCTGTACTGTGACATCACTGTGTTTATTATCCCAGTACTGTGACATCACTGTGTTTATCTCTGTACTGTGACATCACTGTGTTTATTATCCCAGTACTGTGACATCACTGTGTTTATTATCTCTGTACTGTGACATCACTGTGTTTATGATCTCTGTACTGTGACATCACTATTTATAATCTCTGTACTGTGACATAACTATGTTTATTTTCCCTGCACTGTGACATCACTGTGTTTATTATCCATGTACTGTGACATTACTGTGTTTATTATCCCTGTACTGTGACATCACTGTGTTTATTATCCCTGTACTGTGACATCACTGTGTTTATTATCTCTGTACTGTGACATCACTGTGTTTATTATCCCTGTACTGTGACAAACTGTGTTTATTATCACTATACTGTGACATCACTGTGTTTATTATCCCTGTACTGTGACATCACTGTGTTTATTATCCCTATACTGTGACATCACTGTGTTTATTATCTCTGTACTGTGACATCACTGTGTTTCTTATCCCCATACTGTGACATCACTGTGTTTATTATCTCTGTTCTGTGACATAACTGTGTTTATTATCCCTGCACTGTGACATTACTGTGTTTATTATCCCTGTACTGTGACATCAAAGCGTTTATTATCCCTGTACTGTGAAATCACTGTGTTTATTATCCCTGTACTGTGACATCACTGTGTTAATTATCCTTGTACTGTGACATCACTGTGTATATTATCTCTGTACTGTGAAATAACTGTGTATATTATCTCTGTACTGTGACATCACTGTGTTTGTTATCACTGTACAGTGACATCACTTTGTTTGCTATCATGTACTGTGACATCACTGTGTTTATTATCCCTTTACTGTGACATCACTTTGTGTATTATCCCTATATTGTGACATCGCTGTGTTTATTATCTCTGTACTGTGACATAACTGTGTTTATTATCCCTGTACTGTGACATCACTGTGCTCATTATCCCTGTACTGACATCACTGTGTTTAATATCCCTTTACTGTGACATCACTGTGTTTATTATCTCTGTACTGTGACATCACTGTGTTTATTATCCCGGTACTGTGACATCACGGTGTTTATTATCTCTGTACTGTGACATCACTGTGTGTATTATCCCTATACTGTGACATCACTGTGTTTATTATCTCTGTTCTGTGACATAACTGTTTATTATCCCTGCACTGTGACATCACTGTGTTTATTATCCCTGTACTGTGACATCTATGCGTTTATTATCCCTGTACTGTGACATCATTGTGTTTATTATCCCTGCTCTGTGACATCACTGTTTATTATCTCTGTACTGTGACATCACTGTGTTTATTATCCCTGTACTGTGACATCACTCTGTTTATTATCCCTATACTGTGACATCACTGTGTTTGTTATCTCTGTAATGTGACATCACTGTGTTTATTATCTCTGTACTGTGACATCACTGTGTTTATTATCCCAGTACTGTGACATCACTGTGTTTATTATCTCTGTACTGTGACATCACTGTGTTTATTATCTCTGTACTGTGACATCACTGTTTATAATCTCTGTACTGTGACATAACTGTGTTTATTTTCCCTGCACTCTGACATCACTGTGTTTATTATCCATGTACTGTGATATCACTGTGTTTATTATCCCTGTGCTGTGACATCACTGTGTTTATTATCCCTGTACTGTGACATCACTGTGCTTATTATCTCTGTACTGTGACATCACTGTGTTTATTATCCCTGTACTGTGACAAACTGTGTTTATTATCCCTTTACTGTGACATCACTGTGTTTATCTCTGTACTGTGACATCACTGTGTTTATTATCCCTGTACTGTGACAAACTGCGTTTATTATCACTATACTGTGACATCACTGTGTTTATTATCCCTGTACTGTGACATCACTGTGTTTATTATCCCTATAAAGTGACATCAGTTTATTATCTCTGTACTGTGACATCACTGTGTTTATTATCACTATACTGTGACATCACTGTGTTTATTATCCCTGTACTGTGACATCACTGTGTTTATTATCCCTATAAAGTGACATCAGTTTATTATCTCTGTACTGTGACATCACTGTGTTTATTATCCCTATACTGTGACATCACTGTTTTTATTATCTCTGTACTGTGACATCACTGTGTTTATTATCCCTGTTCTGTGACATCACTATGTTTATTATCCCTGTACAGTGACATCACTGTGTGTATTATCCCTATACTGTGACATCACTGTGTTTATTATCCCTTTACTGTGACATCACTGTGTTCATTATCTCTGTACTGTGACATCACTGTGTGTATTATCCCTATACTGTGACATCACTGTGTTTATTATCTCCGTACTGTGACATAACTGTGTTTATTATCCCTGCACTGTGACATCACTGTGTTTATTATCCCTGTACTGTGACATCACTGTGTTTATTATCCCTGTACTGTGACATCATTGTGTTTATTATCCCTGTTCTGTGACATCACTGTTTATTATCTCTGTACTGTGACATCACTTTGTTTCTTATCTCTGTACTGTGACATCCCTGTGATTATTATCCCTTTTCTGTGACATCACTGTTTATTATCTCTGTACTGTGACATCACTGCGTTTATTATCCCTGTACTGCGACATCACTGTGTTTCTTATCCCTGTACTGTGACATCACTGTGTCTTTTTTCCCTGTTCTGTGACATCACTCTGTTTATAATCCCTGTACTGTTATATCACTGTGCTTATTGTCCTTGTACTGTGACATCACTGTGTTTATAATCCCTGTACTGTGACATCACTGTTTATTATCTCTGTACTGTGACATCACTGTGTTTTTTATCTCTGTACTGTGATATCACTGTGTTTATTATCCCTGTACTGTGACTTCACTGTGTTTATTATCCCTGTACTGTGACATCACTGTGTATATTATCTCTGTACTGTGAAATAACTGTTTATTATCCCTGTACTGTGACATCACTGTGTATATTATATCTGTACTGTGACATCACTGTGTTTATTATCCCTGTACTGTGACATCACTGTGTATATTATCTCTGTACTTTGACATCACTGTTTTTATTATCTCTGTACTGTGACATCACTGTGTTTATTATCTCTATACTGTGACATCACTGTGTTTTTTGTCCCTGTAGTGACATCACTGCGTTTATTATCCCTGTACTGTGACATCACTGTGTTTATTATCTCTGTACTGTGACATCACTGTGTTTATTATCCCTGTACTGTGACATCACTGTGTTTATTATCCCTGTACTGTTACATCACTGTGTGCATTATCCCTATATTGTGACATCGCTGTTTTTATTATCTCTGTACTGTGACATAACTGTGTTTATTATCCCTGTACTGTGACAGTACTGTGTTTATTATCTCTGTACTGTGACATCACTGTGTTATTATCTCTGTACTGTGACATCACTGTGTTTATTATCCCTGTACTGTAACATCACTGTGTTTATTATCCCTGTACTGTTACATCACTGTGTGCATTATCCCTATATTGTGACATCGCTGTTTTTATTATCTCTGTACTGTGACATAACTGTGTTTATTATCCCTGTACTGTGACAGCACTGTGTTTATTATCCCTGTACTGTCACATCACGTAGTTTAGTTTTTCTGTACTGTGACATCACTGTGTGTATTATCCTTATACTGTGACATCACTGGGTTTATTATCTCTGTAATGTGACATCATTTTGTTTCTTATCCCTATACTGTGACATCACTGTGTTTATTATCTCTGTTCTGTGACATAGCTGTGTTTATTATCCCTGCACTGTGACATCACTGTGTTTATTATCCCTGTACTGTGACATCACTGTGTTTATTATCCCTCTACTGTGACATCATTGTGTTTATTATCCCTGCTCTGTGACATCACTGTTTATTGTCTCTGTACTGTGACATCACTGTGTTTATTATCCCTGTACTGTGACATCACTGTGTTTAATATCTCTGTACTGTGACATAACTGTGTTTATTATCCCCGTACTGTGACATCACTGTGTTTATTATCCCTGTACTGTGACATCACTGTGTTTATTATCTCTGTACTGTGACATCACTGTGTTTATTATCCCTGTACTGTGACAAACTGTGTTTAATATCCCTATACTGTGACGTCACTGTGTTTATTATCTCTGTACTGTGACATCACTGTGTTTATTATCCCTGTACTTTGACATCACTGTGTTTATTATCCCTATACTGTGACATCACTGTGTTTATTATCTCTGTACTGTGACATCATTATATTTATTATCCCTGCTCTGTGACATCACTGTGTTTATTATCCCTATACTGTGACATCACAGTGTTTATTATCCCTATATTGTGACATCACTGTGTTTATTATCTCTGTACTGTGACATTACTGTGTTTATTATCTCTATACTGTGACATCACTGTGTTTATTATCCCTGCACTGACATCACTGTGTTTATTATCACTTTACTGTGACATCACTGTGTTTACTATCTCTGTACTGTGACATCACTGTGTTTATTATCCCTGTACTGTTACATCACTGTGTCTATTATCCCTATACTGTGACATCACTGTGTTTATTTTCTCTGTACTATGACATCACTGTATTTATTATCTCTATACTGTCACATCACTGTGTTTATTACCCCTGTACTGTGACATCCCTGTGTTTATTATACCTGTACTGTGACATCACTGTGTTTATCATCTCTGTACTGTGACATCACTGTGTTTATTATCTCTGTACTGTGACATCACTGTTTATTATCTCTGTACTGTGACATAACTGGGTTTATTATCCCTGCACTGTGACATCACTGGGTTTATTATCTCTTTACTGTGACATCACTGTGTTTATTATCCTTGTACTGTGACATCATTGTGTTTATTATCCCTGTGCTGTGACATCACTGTTTATAATCTCTGTACTGTGACATCACTGTGTTTCTTATCTCTGTACTGTGATATCATTGTGATTATTATCCCTTTTCTGTGACATAACTGTTTATTATCCCTGTACTGTGACATCACTGTGTTTATTATCCCTGTACTGTGACATCACTTTGTTTCTTATCCCTGTACTGTGACATCACTGTGTCTATTATCCCTGTTGTGTGACATGACTCTGTTTATTATCCCTGCACTGTGTCATCACTGTGTTTATTATCCCTGTACTGTGATATCACTGTGCTTATTATCCTTGCACTGTGACATCACTGTGTATATTATCTCTGTACTGTGACAACAGTGTGTTTGTTATCACTGTACTGTGACATCACTGTGTTTATTATCCCTGTACTGTGACATCACTGTGTATATTATCTCTGTACTGTGACATCACTGTGTTTGTTATCACTGTACTGTGACATCACTGTGTTTATTATCCCTGCACTGTGACATCACTGTGTTTATTATCCCTGTACTGTGACATCACTGTGTTTATAATCCCTATACTGTGACATCACTGTTTATTATCTCTGTACTGTGACATCACTGTGTTTTTTATCTCTGTACTGTGACATCACTGTGTTTATTATCCCTATACTGTGACATCACTGTGTTAATTATCCTTGTACTGTGACATCACTGTGTATATTATCTCTGTACTGTGAAATAACTGTTTATTATCCCTTTACTGGGACATCACTGTTTATATTATCTCTGTACTGTGACATCACTGTGTTTATTATCCCTGTACTGTGACATCACTGTGTATAATATCTCTGTACTGTGACATCACTGTGTTTATTATCCCTGTACTGTGACATCACTGTGTATATTATCTCTGTACTGTGTCATCACTGTGTTTATTATCTCTGTACTGTGACATCACTGTGTTTATTTTCTCTATACTGTGACATCACTGTTTTTATTATCCCTGTACTGACATCACTGTGTTTATTATCCCTGTACTGTGACATCACTGTGTTTATTATCTCTGTACTGTGACATCACTGTGTTTATTATCCCTATACTGTGACATCACTTTGTTTATTATCTCTGTACTGTGACATCACTGTGTTTATTATGCCTGTACTGTGACATCGCTGTGTTTATTATCCCTGTACTTTGACATCACTGTGTGTATTATCCCTATACTGTGACATCACTGTGTTTATTATCCCTGTACTGTGACATCACTGTGTTTATTTTCTCTGTACTGTGAAATCACTGTGTTTATTATCTCTATACTGTGACATCACTGTGTTTATTATCTCTGTACTGTGACATCACTGTGTTTATTATCCCTATACTGTGACATCACTGTGTTTCTTATCTCTGTACTGTGACATCACTGTTTATTATCTCTGTACTTTGACATAACTATGTTTATTATCCCTGCACTGTGACATCACTGTGTTTTTTATCCCTTTACTGTGACATCGCTGTGTTTATTATCCCTGTACTGTGACATCATTGTGTTTATTATCCCTGTTCTGTGACATCACTGTTTATTATATCTGTACTGTGACATCACTGTGTTTATTATCCCTGTACTGTGACATCACTGTGTTTCTTATCTCTGTACTGTGACATCACTGTGTTTATTATCCCTGTACTGTGACATCACTGTTTATATTATCTCTGTACTGTGACATCACTGTGTTTTTTATCTCTGTACTGTGACATCACTGTGTTTATTATCTCTATACTGTGACATCACTATGTTTATTATCTCTGTACTTACATCACTGTGTTTATTATCCCTGTACTGTGACAACACTGTGTTTATTATCTCTGTGCTGTGACATCACTGTGTTTATTATCCCTATACTGTGACATCACTGTGTTTATCATATCTGTACTGTGACATCACTGTGTTTATTATCCCTGTACTGTGAGATCACTGTGTTTATTATCTCTGTACTGTGACATCACTGTGTTTATTATCCCTGTACTGTGAGATCACTGTGTTTATTATCTCTGTACTGTGACATCACTGTGTGTATTATCCCTATACTTTGACATAACTGTGTGTGTTATCTCTGTACTGTGACATCACTGTGTTTATTATCCCTATACTGTGACATCACTGTGTTTATTATCCCTGTACTGTGACATCATTGTGTTTATTATCCCTGTTCTGTGACATCACAATGTTTATTATCTCTGTACTGTGACATAACTGTGTTTATTATCCCTGCTCTGTGACATCACTGTGTTTATTATCCCTGTACTGTGACATCACTGTGTTTATTATCCCTGTACTGTGACATCATTGTGTTTATTATCCCTGTTCTGTGACATCACTGTTTATGTTAGAACCTTGCTCTTAGTTTTTTTTTCCTTTGCTGGTCACATGACCTTGTTGGCCTATTTAAGCCTGCTCCGCCCTTCTGGCTTTGCTGGACTTCATTGTATATCTACTTTCTAGCTAGCCTGTGCTCTGTGTCTTGCTCTGTTAGTTTGCTTGGTCTACTGACCTCTATGTTCTATATATTTTGTTTGTTCGTCTGTCTGCTACTATTTCTGTTAGGAGGTGTCCCATATTCCTCCCAGTCCTTAGTACTTGTAGGGATTCCTTCCCCACATCTATAGGTCTCCGTACAGACTAGCTTAGGACTTTAGCAGGTCTGATCGCAGGATCAGGTCCCCTGTTACATCGTAGGGATTAAGCTGAGTTCTATCGTAGGGACAGATCTCCTCTCTTTCCTTAGCTCTGGTAGCAGAACATAACAGTTTATTATCCCTGTACTGTGACATCACTGTGTTTATTATCTCTGTACTGTGCCATCACTGTGTTTATTATCCCTATACTGTGACATCACTGTATTTATCATCTCTGTACTGTGACATCACTGTGTTTATCATCCCTGTACTGTGAGATCACTGTGTTTATTATCCCTGTACTGTGAAATCACTGTGTTTATTATCTCTATACTGTGACATCAATGTGTTTATTATCCCTGTACTGACATCACTGTGTGTATTATACCTATACTGTGACATCACTGTGTTTATTTTCTCTGTACTGTGAAATCACTGTGTTTATTATCTCTATACTGTGACATCACTGTGTTTATTATCTCTGTACTGTGACATCACTGTGTTTATTATCCCTGTACTGTGACATCACTGTGTTTATTATCCCTGTACTGTGACATCACTGTGTGTATTATCCCTATACTGTTACATCACTGTGTTTATTTTCTTTGTACTGTGAAATCACTGTGTTTATTATCTGTATACTGTGACATCACTGTATTTATTATGTCTGTACTGTGACATCACTGTGTTTATTATCCCTGTACTGTGACATGACTATGTTTATTTTCTCTGTACTGTGACATCACTGTTTATTATCCCTGTACTGTGAAATCACTGTGTCTATTATCCCTGTACTGTGACATCACTGTATTTATTATGCCTGTACTGTGACATCACTGTGTTTATTATCTCTGTGCTGTGACATCACTGTGTTTATTATCCCTGTACTGTGACATGACTGAGTTTATTATCTCTGTACTATGACATCACTGTGTTTATTATTTCTTTACTGTGACATCACTGTTTATTATCCCTGTACTGTGACATCACTGTGTGTATTATCCTTGTAATGTGACATCACTGTGTTTATTATTCCTGTACTGTGACATCACTGTTTATTATCCCTATACTGTGACATCACTGTGTTTAAAATCCCTGTACTGTGACATCACTGTTTATTATCTCTGTACTGTGACATCACTGTGTTTTTTATCTCTGTACTGTGATATCACTGTGTTTATTATCCCTGTACTGTGACATCACTGTGTTTATTATCCCTGTACTGTGACATCACTGTGTATATTATCTCTGTACTGTGAAATAACTGTTTATTATCCCTGTACTGTGACATCACTGTGTATATTATATCTGCACTGTGAAATCACTGTGTTTATCATCCCTGTACTGTGACATCACTGTATATAATATCTCTGTACTGTGACATCACTGTGTTTATTATTCCTGTACTGTGACATCACTGTGTATATTATCTCTGTACTGTGACATCACTGTTTTTATTATCTCTGTACTGTGACATCACTGTGTTTATTATCTCTATACTGTGACATCACTGTGTTTATTGTCCCTGTAGTGACATCACTGTGTTTATTATCCCTGTACTGTGACATCACTGTGCTTATTATCTCTGTACTGTGACATCACTGTGTTTATTATCCCTGTACTGTGACATCACTGTGTCTATTATCCCTGTACTGTTACATCACTGTGTGTATTATCCCTATATTGTGACATTGCTGTTTTTATTATCTCTGTACTGTGACATAACTGTGTTTATTATCCCTGTACTGCGACAGCACTGTGTTTATTATCTCTCTACTGTGAAATCACTGTGTTTATTATCCCTGTACTGTGACATCACTGTGTATATTATCTCTGTACTGTGACATTACTGTGTTTCTTATCCCTATACTGTGACATCACTGTGTTTATTATCCCTGTACTATGACATCACTGTGTTTATTATCCCTGTACTGTGACATCACTTTGTGTATTATCCCTATACTGTGACATCATTGTGTTTATTTTCTCTATACTGTGACATCACTGTGTTTATTTTCTCTGTACTGTGACATCACTGTGTTTATTATCCCTGTACTGTGACATCACTTTGTGTATTATCCCTATACTGTGACATCATTGTGTTTATTTTCTCTGTACTGTGACATCACTGTGTTTATTATCTCTATACTGTCACATCACTGTGTTTACTACCCCTGCACTGTGACATCACTGTGTTTATCATCTCTGTACTGTGACATCACTGTGTTTATTATCTCTATACTGTGACATCACTGTTTATTATCTCTGTACTGTGACATAACTGTGTTTATTATCCCTGCACTGTGACATCACTGGGTTTATTATCTCTTTACTGTGACATCACTGTGTTTACTATCCCTGTACTGTGACATCATTGTGTTTATTATCCCTGTGCTGTGACATCACTGTTTATAATCTCTGTACTGTGACATCACTGTGTTTCTTATCTCTGTACTGTGACATCACTGTGATTATTATCCCTTTTCTGTGACATCACTGTTTATTATCTCTGTACTGTGACATCACTGTGTTTATTATCCCTGTACTGTGACATCACTTTGTTTCTTATCCCTGTACTGTGACATCACTGTGTCTATTATCCCTGTTCTGTGACATGACTCTGTTTATTATCCCTGCACTGTGTCATCACTGTGTTTATTATCCCTGTACTGTGATATCACTGTGCTTATTATCCTTGCACTGTGACATCACTGTGTATATTATCTCTGTACTGTGACAACACTGTGTTTGTTATCACTGTA
Source organism: Phyllobates terribilis (assembly GCF_046119375.1). Lineage (NCBI taxonomy): Eukaryota > Metazoa > Chordata > Amphibia > Anura > Dendrobatidae > Phyllobates > Phyllobates terribilis. Next base: position 84,353,015 of record NW_027362764.1, read on the forward strand.
CTGTGACATCACTGTGTTTATTATCCCTGTACTGTGACATCACTTTGTATATTATCTCTGTACTGTGACATCACTGTGTTTGTTATCACTGTACTGTGACATCACTGTGTTTATTATCTCTGTACTGTGACATCACTGTGTTTATTATCCCTGTACTGTGACATCACTGTGTTTATAATCCCTGTACTGTGACATCACTGTTTATTATCTCTGTACTGTGACATCACTGTGTTTTTTATCTCTGTACTGTGACACCGCTGTGTTTATTATCCCTATACTGTGACATCACTGTGTTAATTATCCTTGTACTGTGACATCACTGTGTATATTATCTCTGTACTGTGAAATAACTGTTTATTATCCCTGTACTGGGACATCACTGTGTATATTATCTCTGTACTGTGACATCACTGTGTTTATTATCCTTGTACTGTGACATCACTGTGTATATTATCTCTGTACTGTGAAATAACTGTTTATTATCCCTGTACTGGGACATCACTGTGTATATTATCTCTGTACTGTGACATCACTGTGTTTATTATCCCTGTACTGTGACATCACTGTGTATATTATCTCTGTACTGTGACATCACTGTGTTTATTTTCTCTATACTGTGACATCACTGTTTTTATTATCCCTGTACTGACATCACTGTGTTTATTATCCCTGTACTGTGACATCACTGTGTTTATTATCTCTGTACTGTGACATCACTGTGTTTATTATCCCTATACTGTGACATCACTTTGTTTATTATCTCTGTACTGTGACATCACTGTGTTTATTATGCCTGTACTGTGACATCGCTGTGTTTATTATCCCTGTACTTTGACATCACTGTGTGTATTATCCCTATACTGTGACATCACTGTGTTTATTTTCTCTGTACTGTGAAATCACTGTGTTTATTTTCTCTATACTGTGACATCACTGTGTTTATTATCTCTGTACTGTGACATCACTGTGTTTATTACCCTATACTGTGACATCACTGTGTTTCTTATCTCTATACTGTGACATCACTGTTTATTATCTCTGTACTGTGACATAACTGTGTTTATTATCCCTGCACTGTGACATCACTGTGTTTATTATCCCTTTGCTGTGACATCACTGTGTTTATTATCCCTGTACTGTGACATCATTTTGTTTATTATCCCTGTTCTGTGACATCACTGTTTATTATATCTGTACTGTGACATCACTGTGTTTATTATCCCTGTACTGTGACATCACTGTGTTTCTTATCTCTGTACTGTGACATCACTGTGTTTATTATCCCTGTACTGTGACATCACTGTGTATATTATCTCTATACTGTGACATCACTGTGTTTATTATCTCTGTACTGACATCACTGTGTTTATTATCCCTGTACTGTGACATCACTGTGTTTATTATCTCTGTACTGTGACATCACTGTGTTTATTATACCTATACTGTGACATCACTGTGTTTATCATCTCTGTACTGTGACATCACTGTGTTTATTATCCCTGTACTGTGAGATCACTGTGTTTATTATCCCTGTACTGTGACATCACTGTGTGTATTATCCCTATACTGTGACATTACTGTGTTTATTATCTCTGTACTGTGACATCACTGTGTGTATTATCCCTATACTGTGACATCACTGTGTTTATTTTCTCTATACTGTGACATCACTGTGTTTATCTCTGTACTGTGACATCACAATGTTTATTATCTCTGTACTGTGACATAACTGTTTTTATTATCCCTGCTCTGTGACATCACTGTGTTTATTATCCCTGTACTGTGACATCACTGTGTTTATTATCCCTGTACTGTGACATCATTGTGTTTATTATCCCTGTTCTGTGACATCACTGTTTATTATATCTGTACTGTGACATCACTGTGTTTATTATCCCTATACTGTGACATCACTGTGTTTCTTATCTCTGTACTGTGACATCACTGTGTTTATTATACCTGTACTGTGACATCACTGTGTATATTATCTCTGTACTGTGACATCGCTGTGTTTATTATCTCTGTACTGTGACACCACTGTGTTTATTATCTCTATACTGTGACATCACTGTGTTTATTATCCCTGTACTGACATCACTGTGTTTATTATCCCTGTACTGTGACATCACTGTGTTTATTTTCTCTGTACTGTGACATCACTGTGTTTATTATCCCTATACTGTAACATCACTGTATTTATCATCTCTGTACTGTGACATCACTGTGTTTATCATCCCTGTACTGTGAGATCACTGTGTTTATTATCCCTGTACTGTGAAATCACTGTGTTTATTATCTCTATACTGTGACATCACTGTGTTTATTATCTCTGTACTGACATCACTGTGTGTATTATACCTATACTGTGACATTACTGTGTTTATTTTCTCTGTACTGTGAAATCACTGTGTTTATTATCTCTATACTGTGACATCACTGTGTTTATTATCTCTGTACTGTGACATCACTGTGTTTATTATCCCGGTACTGTGACATGACTGTGTTTATTATCTCTGTACTGTGACATAACTGTGTTGAGTATCCCTGCACTGTGACATCACTGTGTTTATTATCCCTGTACTGTGACATCACTGTGTTTATTATCCCTGTTCTGTGACATCACTGCTTATTATCTCTGTACTGTGACATCACTGTGTCTATTATCCCTGTACTGTGACATCACTGTGTTTCTTATCTCTGTACTTTGACATCACTGTGTTTATTATCTCTATACTGTGACATCACTGTGTTTATTATCCCTGTACTGACATCACTGTTTTTTATCTCTGTACTGTGACATCACTGTGTTTATTATCTCTGTTCTGTGACATCACTGTGTTTATTATCCCTATACTGTGATATCACTGTTTATTATCTCTGTACTGTGACATCACCGTGTTTATTATCCCTGTACTGTGACATCACTGTGTTTATTATCCCTGTACTGTGACATCACTTTGTATTATCCCTATACTGTTAAATCAGTGTGTTTATTTTCTTTGTACTGTGAAATCACTGTGTTTATTATCTGTATACTGTGACAACACTGTATTTATTATCTCTGTACTGTGACATCACTGTGTTTATTATCCCTGTACTGTGACATGACTGTTTATTTTCTCTGTACTGTGACATCACTGTGTTTATTATTTCTGCACTGTGACATCACTGTTTATTATCCCTGTACTGTGACATCACTGTGTCTATTATCCCTGTACTGTGACATCACTGTATTTATGATTCCTGTACTGTGACATCACTGTGTTTATTATCCCTGTACTGTGACATCACTGTTTTTATTATCTCTGTACTGTGACATCACTGTGTTTATTATCTCTGTACTGTGAAATCACTGTGTTTATTATCTCTATACTGTGACATCACTGTGTTTATTATCTCTGTACTGTGACATCACTGTGTTTATTATCGCTGTACTGTGATATGACTGAGTTTAATATCTCTGTACTGTGACATCACTGTGTTTATTATCTCCATACTGTGACATCACTGTGTTTATTATCTCCGTACTGTGACATCACTGTGTTTATTATCTCCATACTGTGACATTACTATGTTTATTATCCCTGTACTGTGACATCACTGAGTTTACTATCCCTCTACTGTGACATCACTGTGTATATTATCTCTGTACTGTGATATCACTGTGTTTATTATCCCTGTACTGTGACATCACTGTGTTTATTATCAATGTACCGTGACATCACTGTTTATTACCCTGTACTGTGACATCACTGTTTATTACCTCTGTACTGTGACATCACTGTGTTTATTATCCCTGTACTGTGACATCACTGTGTATATTATCTCTGCACTGTGACATCATTGTGTTTATTATCCCTGTACTGTATCTGTCACTGTGTATATTATCTCTGTACCGTGACATCACTGTGTTTATTATCTCTGTACTGTGACATCACTGTGTGTATTATCTCTGTACTGTGACATCACTGGGTTTATTATCCTTGCACTGTGACATCACTGTGTTTATTATTACTGTACTGTGACATCAATGTGTTTATTATCTCTGTACTGTGACATCACTATATTTTGTCCCAGTACTGTGACATCACTGTGTTTATTATCCCTGTACTGTGACATCACTGTGTATATTATCACTGTACTGTGACACCACTGGGTTTATTATCCCTGTACTGTGACATCACTGTGTTTATTATCTCTTTACTGTGACATCACTGTGTTTATTATCTCAATGCTGTGACATCTCTGTGGTTATTATCCCTGTACTTTGACATCTCTGGGTTTATTATCCCTGTACTGTGACATCACTGTGTTTATTTTCTCAGTACTGTGACATCAATGTGTTTATTATCCCTGTACTGTGACATCACTGTGTTTATTATCTCAGTACTGTGACATCACTGTGTTTATTATCCCTGTACTGTGACATCACTGTGTTTATTACATCTGTACTGTGACATTACTGTGTTTATTATCTCTGTACTGTGACATCACTGTTTATTTTCTCTGTACGGTGACATCACTGTGTGTATTATCCCTGTACTGTGACATGACTGTGATTATTATCCCTATACTGTGATATCACTGTGTTTATTATCTCTGTACTGTGACATCACCGTGTTTATTATCCCTGTACTGTGACATCACTGTGTTTATTATCCCTGTACTGTGACATCACTGTGTGTATTATCCCTATACTGTTACATCACTGTGTTTATTTTCTTTGTACTGTGACATCACTGTGTTTATTATCTGTATACTGTGACATCACTGTATTTATTATCTCTGTACTGTGACATCACTGTGTTTATTATCCCTGTACTGTGACATCACTGTGTTTATTATCCCTGTACTGTGACATGACTGTGTTTATTTTCTCTGAACTGTGACATCACTGTGTTTATTATTTCTGCACTGTGACATCACTGTTTATTATCCCTGTACTGTGACATCACTGTGTCTATTATCCCTGTACTGTGACATCACTGTATTTATTATCCCTGTACTGTGACATCACTGTGTTTATTATCCCTGTACTGAGACATCACTGTTTTTATTATCTCTGTACTGTGACATCACTGTGTTTATTATCTCTGTACTGTGAAATCACTGTGTTTATTATCTCTATACTGTGACATCACTGTTTTTATTATCTCTGTACTGTGACATCACTGTGTTTATTATCTATGTACTGTGAAATCACTGTGTTTATTATCTCTATACTGTGACATCACTGTGTCTATTATCTCTGTACTGTGACATCACTGTGTTTATTATCTCCGTACTGTGACATCACTGTGTTTATTATCTCCGTACTGTGACATCACTGTTTTTATTATCTCCATACTGTGACATTACTATGTTTATTATCCCTGTACTGTGACATCACTGAGTTTACTATCCCTCTACTGTGACATCCCTGTGTATATTATCTCTGTACTGTGACATCACTGTGTTTATTATCCCTGTACTGTGACATCACTGTGTTTATTATCCCTGTACCGTGTCATCACTGTTTATTACCCTGTACTGTGACATCACTGTTTATTACCTCTGTACTGTGACATCACTGTGTTTATTATCCCTGTACTGTGACATCACTGTGTATATTATCTCTGTACTGTGACATCATTGTGTTTATTATCCCTGTACTGTATCTGTCACTGTGTATATTATCTCTGTACCGTGACATCACTGTGTTTATTATCTCTGTACTGTGACATCACTGTGTGTATTATCTCTGTACTGAGACATCACTGGGTTTAATATCCTTGCACTGTGACATCACTGTGTTTATTATCACTGTACTGTGACATCAATGTGTTTATTATCTCTGTACTGTTACATCACTATTTTTTGTCCCTGTACTGTGACATCACTGTGTTTATTATCTCAATTCTGAGACATCTCTGTGGTTATTATCCCTGTACTTTGACATCGCTGTGTTTATTATCCCTGTACTGTGACATCACTGTGTTTATTTTCTCAGTACTGTGACATCAATGTGTTTATTATCCCTGTACTGTGACATCACTGTGTTTATTATCTCAGTACTGTGACATCACTGTGTTTATTATCCCTGTACTGTGACATCACTGTGTTTATTACCTCTGTACTGTGACATTACTGTGTTTATTATCTCTGTACTGTGACATCACTGTTTATTATCTCTGTACTGTGACATCACTGTGTTTATTATCTCTGTACGGTGACATCACTGTGTGTATTATCCCTGTACTGTGACATCACTGTGTTTTTTATCCCTGTACGGTGACATCACTGTGTTTATTATCCCTGTACTGTGACATCACTGTGTGTATTATCCCTATACTGTGACATCACTGTGTGTATTATCCCTGTACTGTGACATCACTGGGTTTATTATTCCTGTACTGTGACATCACTGTGTTTATTATCACTGTACTGTGACATCACTGTGTTTTTTATCCCTGTACTGTGACATCACTGTGTGTATTATCCCTATACTGTGACATCACTGTGTGTATTATCCCTGTGCTGTGACATCACTGGGTTTATTATTCCTGTACTGTGACATCACTGTGTGTATTATCCCTGTACTGTGACATCACTGTGTTTTTTATCCCTGTACTGTGACATCACTGTGTGTATTATCTCTGTATTGTGAAATCACTGTGTTTATTATCCCTGTACTGTGACATCACTGTGTGTATTATCTCTGTACTGTGACATCACTGGGTTTATTATTCCTGTACTGTGACATCACTGTGTTTATTATCACTGTACGGTGACATCACTATGTTTATTATCTCTCTTCTGTGACATCACTATTTTTTGTCCCTGTACTGTGACATCACTGTGTTAATTATCCCTGTACTGTGACATCACTTTGTATATTATCACTGTACTGTGACATCACTGGGTTTATTATCCCTGTACTGTGACATCACTGTGTTTAATATCTCTTTACTGTGACATCACTGTGTTTATTATCTCTGTACTGTGACATCACTGTGTTTATTATCTCTATGCTGTGATATCACTGTGTTTATTATCCCTGTACTTTGACATCACTGTGTTTATTATCCCTGTACTGTGACATCACTGTGTTTATTTTCTCAGTACTGAGAAATCAATGTGTTTATTATCCCTTTACTGTGACATCACTGTGTTTATTATCTCAGTACTGTGACATCACTGTGTTTATTATGCCTGTACTGTGACATCACTGTGTTTATTACCCTGTACTGTGACATCACTGTTTATTATCTCTGTACTGTGACATCACTGTGTATATTATCTCTGTACTGTGACATCACTGTGTTTACTATATCTGTACTGTTACTTCACTGTGTATATTATCTCTGTACCTTTACATCACTGTGTTTATTTTCTCTGTACTGTGACATCACTGTGTTTATTATCCCTATACTGTAGCATCACTGTGTTTATTATCCCTCTACTGTGACATCACTGTGTTTATTATCCCAGTACAGTGACATCACTGTGTGTTTTATCTCTGTACTGTGACATCACTGGGTTTATTATCCCTGTACTGTGACATCACTTTGTTTATTATCACTGTACTGTGACATCACTGTGTATATTATCTCTGTACTGTGACATCACTACTTTTTGTCCCTGTACTGTGACATCACTGTGTTTATTATCCCTGTACTGTGACATCACTGTGTATATTATCACTGTACTGTGACATCAATGTGTTTATTATCCCTGTACTGTGACATCACTGTGTATATTATCACTGTACTGTGACATCACTGTGTTTATTATCCCTGTACTGTGACATCACTGTGTCTATTATATCTGTACTGTGACATCACTGTGTTTATTATCTCTATGCTGTGACATCACTGTGTTTATTATCCCTGTACTGTGACATCACAATGTCTATTATCTCTGTACTGTGACATAACTGTTTTTATTATCCCTGCTCTGTGACATCACTGTGTTTATTATCCCTGTACTGTGACATCACTGTGTCTATTATCCCTGTACTGTGACATCATTGTGTTTATTATATCTGTACTGTGACATCACTGTGTTTATTATCCCTATACTGTGACATCACTGTGTTTCTTATCTCTGTACTGTGACATCACTGTGTTTATTATACCTGTACTGTGACATCACTGTGTATATTATCTCTGTACTGTGACATCGCTGTGTTTATTCTCTCTGTACTGTGACACCACTGTGTTTATTATCTCTATACTGTGACATCACTGTGTTTATTATCCCTGTACTGACATCACTGTGTTTATTATCCCTGTACTGTGACATCACTGTGTTTATTATCTCTGTACTGTGACATCACTGTGTTTATTATCCCTATACTGTGACATCACTGTATTTATCATCTCTGTACTGTGACATCACTGCTCTGTTTATCATCCCTGTACTGTGACATCACTGTGTTTATTATCCCTGTACTGTGAAATCACTGTGTTTATTATCTCTATACTGTGACATCACTGTGTTTGTTATCCCTGTACTGACATCACTGTGTGTATTATACCAATAATATGACATTACTGTGTTTATTTTCTCTGTACTGTGAAATCACTGTGTTTATTATCTCTATACTGTGACATCACTGTGTTTATTATCTCTGTACTGTGACATCACTGTGTTTATTATCCCGGTACTGTGACATGACTGTGTTTATTATCTCTGTACTGTGACATAACTTTGTTGAATATCCCTGCACTGTGACATCACTGTGTTTAATATCCCTGTACTGTGACATCACTGTGTTTATTATCCCTGTTCTGTGACATCACTGCTTATTATCTCTGTACTGTGACATCACTGTGTCTATTATCCCTGTACTGTGACATCACTGTGTTTCTTATCTCTGTACTTTGACATCACTGTGTTTATTATCTCTATACTGTGACATCACTGTGTTTATTATCCCTGTACTGACATCACTGTTTTTTATCTCTGTACTGTGACATCACTATGTTTATTATCTCTGTACTGTGACATCACTGTGTTTATTATCCCTATACTGTGATATCACTGTGTTTATTATCTCTGTACTGTGACATCACCGTGTTTATTATCCCTGTACTGACATCACTGTGTTTATTATCCCTGTACTGTGACATCACTGTGTTTATTTTCTCTGTACTGTGACATCACTGTGTTTATTATCCCTATACTGTGACATCACTTTATTTATTATCTCTGTACTGTGACATCACTGTGTTTATTATGCCTGTACTGTGACATCGCTGTGTTTATTATCCCTGTACTCTGACATCACTGTGTGTATTATCCCTATACTGTGACATCACTGTGTTTATTTTCTCTGTACTGTGAAATCACTGTGTTTATTATCTCTATACTGTGACATCACTGTGTTTATTATCTCTGTACTGTGACATCACTGTGTTTATTACCCTATACTGTGACATCACTGTGTTTCTTATCTCTATACTGTGACATCACTGTTTATTATCTCTGTACTGTGACATAACTGTGTTTATTATCCCTGCACTGTGACATCACTGTGTTTATTATCCCTTTGCTGTGACATCACTGTGTTTATTATCCCTGTACTGTGACATCATTTTGTTTATTATCCCTGTTCTGTGACATCGCTGTTTATTATATCTGTACTGTGACAGCACTGTGTTTATTATCCCTGTACTGTAACATCACTGTGTTTCTTATCTCTGTACTGTGACATCACTGTGTTTATTATCCCTGTACTGTGACATCACTGTGTATATTATCTCTGTACTGTGACATCACTGTGTTTTTTATCTCTGTTCTGTGACATCACTGTGTTTATTATCTCTATACTGTGACATCACTGTGTTTATTATCTCTGTACTGACATCACTGTGTTTATTATCCCTGTACTGTGACACCACTGTGTTTATTATCTCTGTACTGTGACATCACTGTGTTTATTATCCCTATACTGTGACATCACTGTATTTATCATCTCTGTACTGTGACATCACTGTGTTTATCATCCCTGTACTGTGAGATCACTGTGTTTATTATCCCTGTACTGTGAAATCACTGTGTTTATTATCTCTATACTGTGACATCACTGTGTTTATTATCCCTGTACTGACATCACTGTGTGTATTATACCTATACTGTGACATTACTGTGTTTATTTTCTCTGTACTGTGAAATCACTGTGTTTATTATCTCTATACTGTGACATCACTGTGTTTATTATCTCTGTACTGTGACATCACTGTTTATTATCCCGGTACTGTGACATGACTGTGTTTATTATCTCTGTACTGTGACATAACTGTGTTAAATATCCCTGCACTGTGACATCACTGTGTTTATTATCCCTGTACTGTGACATCACTGTGTTTATTATCCCTGTTCTGTGACATCACTGTTTATTATCTCTGTACTGTGACATCACTGTGTCTATTATCCCTGTACTGTGACATCACTGTGTTTCTTATCTCTGTACTTTGACATCACTGTGTTTATTATCTCTATACTGTGACATCACTGTGTTTATTATCCCTGTACTGACATCACTGTTTTTTATCTCTGTACTGTGACATCACTGTGTTTATTATCTCTGTACTGTGACATCACTGTGTTTATTATCCCTATACTGTGATATCACTGTGTTTATTATCTCTGTACTGTGACATCACCGTGTTTATTATCCCTGTACTGTGACATCAATGTGTTTATTATCACTGTACTGTGACATCATTGTGTTTATTATCCCTGTACTGTGACATCACTGTGTATATTATCTCTGTACTGTGACATCACTGTGTTTATTATCTCTGTACTGTGACATCACTGTGTTTATTTTCTCTATACTGTGACATCACTGTTTTTATTATCCCTGTACTGACATCACTGTGTTTATTATCCCTGTACTGTGACATCACTGTGTTTATTATCTCTGTACTGTGACATAACTGTGTTTATTATCCCTGCACTGTGACATCACTGTGTTTATTATCCCTTTGCTGTGACATCACTGTGTTTATTATCCCTGTACTGTGACATCATTTTGTTTATTATCCCTGTTCTGTGACATCACTGTGTTTATTTTCTCTGTACTGTGAAATCACTGTGTTTATTATCTCTATACTGTGACATCACTGTGTTTATTATCTCTGTACTGTGACATCACTGTGTTTATTACCCTATACTGTGACATCACTGTGTTTCTTATCTCTATACTGTGACATCACTGTTTATTATCTCTGTACTGTGACATAACTGTGTTTATTATCCCTGCACTGTGACATCACTGTGTTTATTATCCCTTTGCTGTGACATCACTGTGTTTATTATCCCTGTACTGTGACATCATTTTGTTTATTATCCCTGTTCTGTGACATCACTGTTTATTATATCTGTACTGTGACATCACTGTGTTTATTATCCCTGTACTGTGACATCACTGTGTTTCTTATCTCTGTACTGTGACAACACTTTGTTTATTATCCCTGTACTGTGACATCACTGTGTATATTATCTCTGTACTGTGACATCACTGTGTTTTTTATCTCTGTACTGTGACATCACTGTGTTTATTATCTCTATACTGTGACATCACTGTGTTTATTATCTCTGTACTGACATCACTGTGTTTATTATCCCTGTACTGTGACATCACTGTGTTTATTATCTCTGTACTGTGACATCACTGTGTTTATTATCCCTATACTGTGACATCACTGTGTTTATCATCTCTGTACTGTGACATCACTGTGTTTATTATCCCTGTACTGTGAGATCACTGTGTTTATTATCCCTGTACTGTGACATCACTGTGTGTATTATCCCTATACTGTAACATTACTGTCTTTATTATCTCTGTACTGTGACATCACTGTGTGTATTATCCCTATACTGTGACATCACTGTGTTTATTTTCTCTATACTGTGACATCACTGTGTTTATCTCTGTACTGTGACATCACAATGTTTATTATCTCTGTACTGTGACATAACTGTGTTTATTATCCCTGCTCTGTGACATCACTGTGTTTATTATCCCTGTACTGTGACATCACTTTGTTTATTATCCCTGTACTGTGACATCATTGTGTTTATTATCCCTGTTCTGTGACATCACTGTTTATTATATCTGTACTGTGACATCACTGTGTTTATTATCCCTATACTGTGACATCACTGTGTTTCTTATCTCTGTACTGTGACATCACTGTGTTTATTATACCTGTACTGTGACATCACTGTGTATATTATCTCTGTACTGTGATATCGCTGTGTTTATTATCTCTGTACTGCTGTGACACCACTGTGTTTATTATCTCTATACTGTGACATCACTGTGTTTATTATCCCTGTACTGACATCACTGTGTTTATTATCCCTGTACTGTGACATCACTGTGTTTATTATCTCTGTACTGTGACATCACTGTGTTTATTATCCCTATACTGTGACATCACTATATTTATCATCTCTGTACTGTGACATCACTGTGTTTATCATTCCTGTACTGTGAGATCACTGTGTTTATTATCCCTGTACTCTGAAATCACTGTGTTTATTATCTCTATACTGTGACATCACTGTGTTTATTATCACTGTACTGACATCACTGTGTGTATTATACCTATACTGTGACATTACTGTGTTTATTTTCTCTGTACTGTGAAATCACTGTGTTTATTATCTCTATACTGTGACATCACTGTGTTTATTATCTCTGTACTGTGACATCACTGTGTTTATTATCCCGGTACTGTGACATGACTGTGTTTATTATCTCTGTACTGTGACATAACTGTGTTGAGTATCCCTGCACTGTGACATCACTGTGTTTATTATCCCTGTACTGTGACATCACTGTGTTTATTATCCCTGTTCTGTGACATCACTGCTTATTATCTCTGTACTGTGACATCACTGTGTCTATTATCCCTGTACTGTGACATCACTGTGTTTCTTATCTCTATACGTTGACATCACTGTGTTTATTATCTCTATACTGTGACATCACTGTGTTTATTATCCCTGTACTGACATCACTGTTTTTTATCTCTGTACTGTGACATCACTGTGTTTATTATCTCTGTACTGTGACATCACTGTGTTTATTATCCCTATACTGTGATATCACTGTGTTTATTATCTCTGTACTGTGACATCACCGTGTTTATTATCCCTGTACTGTGACATCACTGTGTTTATTATCCCTGTACTGTGACATCACTGTGTGTATTATCCCTATACTGTTACATCACTGTGTTTATTTTCTTTGTACTGTGAAATCACTGTGTTTATTATCTGTATACTGTGACAACACTGTATTTATTATCTCTGTACTGTGACATCACTGTGTTTATTATCCCTGTACTGTGACATGACTGTGTTTATTTTCTCTGTACTGTGACATCACTGTGTTTATTATTTCTGCACTGTGACATCACTGTTTATTATCCCTGTACTGTGACATCACTGTGTCTATTATCCCTGTACTGTGACATCACGGTATTTATTATCCCTGTACTGTGACATCACTGTGTTTATTATCCCTGTACTGTGACATCACTGTTTTTTGTTATGTTCTGCTACCAAAGCTAAGGAAAGAGAGGAGATCTGTCCCTACTATAAGACTCAGCTGAATCCCTACGATGTAACAGGGAACCTGATCCTGCGATCAGACCTGCTAAAGTCCTAATCTAGTCTGTACGAAGACCTATAGATGTGGGGAGGGAATCCCTACAAGTACTAAGGACTGGGAGGAATATGGGACACCTCCTAACAGAAATAGTAGCAGACAGACGAACAAACGAAATAGATAGAACATAGAGGTCCGTAGACCAAGCAAACTAACAGAGTTAGATACAGAGCACAGGCTAGCTAGAAAGTAGATATACAATGAAGTCCAGCAAAGCCAGAAGGGCGGAGCAGGATTAAATAGGCCAACAAAGTCATGTGACCAGCAAAGGAAAAAAAACCTAACAGCAAGGTTCTAACAGTACCCCCCCTTCTAAGAGGATCCTCCGGATCCCCTAGGACCAGGCTTATCAGGAAATCTCCTGTGAAACGCTCTGATAAGTCTGGACGCGGAAACATCATCTGACCTCACCCAAGAGTTATCCTCGGGTCCGAAACCTTTCCAGGCCACAAGATACTGCAAACTACCTCTATACCGTCTAGAGTCAAGGATGCGAGAAATTTCATATTCCCCGTCCTCCACCACCGGAGGAACAGAGGCAGAGGCGTCACCATCCGACACAACAGCTTTTTTTAACAGAGAGACATGAAAGACCGGATTAATTCTCCAGGAGGTAGGAACCTCCAACCTAACAGCAGATTGGTTGACAACCTGAAGCACCTTAAAGGGCCCTACAAACTTGGGACCCAATTTCTTAGAAGGAATCCTCAACCGCAGATTCCTAGAGGACAACCAAACCATGTCACCAACAGCGAACAAAACCTCCTGTCGTTTCCTATCAAAGTAGTCTTTAGATTTTCTGTTGGCCTCCTGAAGATTACCACGCACATCCGTCCAAACTCTTTCCAAATCACCGGAAAAATTCTCCTCCTCAGGCACGGCAGATCCCAACTTGGAGAACGACCCAAACGACGGATGTCTCCCAGAACAACAAAAAAAAGGCGAACAACCAGCAGAAGAAGATGTATGATTGTTCAGAGCAAATTCGGCAAGTGGCAGAAACTCAGACCACCCCTCTTGATTGTCTGCCACAAAACAACGCAAGAACTGCTCAACATCCTGGTTTTTCCTTTCTGTCTGGCCATTAGATTCAGGATGATATCCGGACGAAAACGACAAATGAATTCCCAACCTGTCACAAAAGGCACGCCAAAAACGAGCCATGAACTGAGGACCCCTATCAGAAACAATGTCAGTAGGAACGCCATGAAGTCTGACAATTTCCTTGACAAAGGCCTTAGCGAGAGTTTTAGCGCAGGGCAGTTTGACGAAGGGAACCAAGTGACACATCTTGCTAAAACGGTCCACGACCACCCAGATGACAGTAAAACCCTCAGAGGGGGGAAGGTCAGTTATAAAGTCCATAGCCAAATGTGTCCAAGGAGCACTGGGAACCTCCAAAGGACAAAGCAACCCCGCAGCAGGAGTATGTGAGGACTTAGATCTAGCACATATAGTACATTGGCGCACCCACTTAATGACTTCCTTCTGCCATCCAGGCCACCAAAAACTGCGACCCACCAGTCTCTTGGTCTCAGAGATTCCGGGATGACCTGCCAACCGAGATTCGTGACACTCAACAAACAAATCTCTCCTAAAGGTCCCAGGCACAAACAACCTCCCATGAGGAGTGTTAGATGGGGCATTCTCCTGAGCTTTAAGAATCTCATCTTCCAAAACGGAGTCTAAAGCAGCTATCACAACACCTTCTTGTAAAATGTTTTCCTCTTTCTCAGCACCGACTATGGGAGAAAAACTGCGAGACAAGGCATCCGCCTTAACATTCTTAGTACCAGGGATGTAAGTAACGGAGAAATTAAACCACGAGAAAAACAGTGCCCACCTAGCCTGACGGGCATTCAGGCGCTTGGCAGCATCAAGATATATCAGATTTTTATGATCCGTAAGAACCTGAACGGGAAATTCCGCACCTTCCAAGAAGTGGCGCCAGTGTTCAAATGCGAGTTTAATAGCCAATAATTCCCGATTACCAATATCGTAATTCAGTTCAGTCTCCGAAAAATTTTTTGAAAAAAAGGCACAGGGATGTAATCCATCCCCGTTATCCTGAGACAATACTGCGCCAACCCCCACAGAGGAAGCATCAACCTCAACCAAAAACGGCCTAGTAACATCAGGCTGCATAAGGATGGGAGCAGAGGTGAACCTCTCCTTGAGATACACAAAAGCTTCAATGGCCTCAGAAGACCACTGAACCGCATCAGCACCTTTCCTGGTGAGATCAGTCAGAGGTTTGACAATACTACAAAAATTTTTTATGAACTTTCTGTAGTAATTGGCGAAACCCAAAAACCTCTGTATTGATTTCAAACCAATAGGCCTAGGCCATTCCTGCACAGCCTGAACCTTAACCGGATCCATCTCAAAACCTTTGCTGGAGATAATGTAGCCCAAAAAACTAATTCTCTGTACAGCGAACTCACATTTCTCCAGCTTAGCAAAAAGCGAATTGTCCATTAATAACTGTAATACCTCACGCACGCTCCGCCAATGAGACTCCAGATCTGGCGAATAAATCAAAATGTCATCCAAATACACAACCACATTTTTACCGATCAAAGGTCTAAGGATGTCATTAATCAGATTCTGAAAAAATGCAGGAGCATTAGTAAGACCAAAAGGCATAACCAGATTCTCAAAATGACCCACAGGAGTGTTAAAAGCAGTCTTCCATTCATCACCCTCCTTCATGCGCAACAGATTGTATGCCCCCTTAAGGTCAATTTTAGAGAACCACTTGGCCCCCAATAACTGGTTAAACAGATCAGGAATCAATGGCAGTGGGTAAGGATTGCGTACCGTAATTTTGTTAATCTCACGAAAATCCAGACAAGGACGTAAACCGCCGTCCTTTTTTTTTACAAAAAAAAATCCAACCGCCACAGGAGACTTAGAGGGCCTAATGTGACCGGCGGCCAAACTTGTCTGTATGTATTCCTCCAAAGCCTTCCTCTCAGGAATAGTAAGGTTAAATAAACGACTTTTAGGAAGAGTCGCTCCAGGGACAAATTCAATAGAACAATCATAGTCTCTATGGGGAGGCAAAACCTGCGATTCCTTCTCAGAAAAAACTCTCCAAAAATCCTGAATAGGAACAGGCAATTCTCCCCTATCCAAAGCTGCAATACGCCCATTACAACACTTGTCATAACATTTATGGCTCCAGGATTTAATTTCACTGGTAGACCAATCCAGTACAGGATTGTGACATTTTAACCAGGGCAAACCCAATATTACTGGAGAAGGCAAGTTATTCAACACTACCAAATCCAATTTCTCATGGTGAACACCATTAATAGTGAGAGGAAATTCACTGACCTTGAGAGTAATATTCTTCAAAGGGGAGCCATCCACAGAAACCACAGCAATGGGGGATGATAAAGGTTCAGGTTTTAAATTGAGTTTTTCCACGAATCCCCCATCAATTACATTCAGTGTAGACCCGCAATCAACAAACACCCGAAATTCCATTAATTTTTTCTGAGCAATCGTGGAAGCAGCTAAAAATATACCCTTGGAATTTAAACAGGCAATACGGGCGTGACTGACCATTTTTTTTTCTTTCTTCATCCGAAGCTCACAGCCTTTAATCAAATGACCAGATTTTCCGCAATAGAAGCACAAGCCTTCTGAAAAACGACGGTCTTTTTCTTGAGAGCGAGGTGCCACCGATCCAATCTCCATCGGTTCACCACTGTTAGTACACACATTATCATAACCAGAAACTGACATAGCAGAGGATTTGCTCTCATTAACCCTAGCACGCAGTCTTCTATCCACCCGTATAGCTAATTGCATAGCCTGTTGCAAATCATCAGGTGTAGGATAAGCAATTAGCAGGTCTTTAACCCTTTCACTGAGCCCAGCAAGAAATAGACTTTTCAGAGCAGAATCGTTCCACCCTGTTTGAGTGGACCAACGACGAAAATGTGTACAATATTTTTCCACATTACCCGATCCTTGTTTTAGACGTCTCAACTCAGTCTCAGCTGATGCGACACGGTCAGGATCATCATATAATAGTCCCAAAGCAGAAAAAAAACTATCCACTGATCTGAAGCATGAATCACTAGGTTGCAAAGAAAAGGCCCACTCCTGAGGCTCTTTGCGCAAAAGTGACATTATGAACCCTACGCGCTGGGATTCATCCCCAGAGGACTTAGGTCTCAAACGAAAATACAATAAGCAAGCATTTTTAAATGAAAAAAATTCTCGGTGTTCACCAAAAAATAAATCCGGCAAACATACCTTAGGCTCCAAGAAATGTGCTCCAGGACAGTTACTCACGTGCTGACGGAGCTCGGCCACCTCCAGAGAGAGTCCCTGCAGGCGATGAGCCAAATCCTGAACCGACACCATGATGGAACAGAAAAATCTTTCCTTAGAGAATTTGCAGGCTGGACTTACTGTTATGTTCTGCTACCAAAGCTAAGGAAAGAGAGGAGATCTGTCCCTACTATAAGACTCAGCTGAATCCCTACGATGTAACAGGGAACCTGATCCTGCGATCAGACCTGCTAAAGTCCTAATCTAGTCTGTACGAAGACCTATAGATGTGGGGAGGGAATCCCTACAAGTACTAAGGACTGGGAGGAATATGGGACACCTCCTAACAGAAATAGTAGCAGACAGACGAACAAACGAAATAGATAGAACATAGAGGTCCGTAGACCAAGCAAACTAACAGAGTTAGATACAGAGCACAGGCTAGCTAGAAAGTAGATATACAATGAAGTCCAGCAAAGCCAGAAGGGCGGAGCAGGATTAAATAGGCCAACAAAGTCATGTGACCAGCAAAGGAAAAAAAACCTAACAGCAAGGTTCTAACATTTTTATTATCTCTGTACTGTGACATCACTGTGTTTATTATCTCTGTACTGTGAAATCACTGTGTTTATTATCTCTATACTGTGACATCACTGTGTTTATTATCTCTGTACTGTGACATCACTGTGTTTATTATCCCTGTACTGTGACATGACTGAGTTTATTATCTCTGTACTGTGACATCACTGTGTTTATTATTTCTGTACTGTGACATCACTGTTTATTATCCCTGTACTGTGACATCACTGTGTGTATTATCCTTGTAATGTGACATCACTGTGTTTATTATCCCTGTACTGTGACATCACTGTGTTTATTATCCCTATACTGTGACATCACTGTGTTTATTATCTCCGTACTGTGACATCACTGTGTTTATTATCTCCGTACTGTGACATCACTGTGTTTATTATCTCCATACTGTGACATTACTATGTTTATTATCCCTGTACTGTGACATCACTGAGTTTACTATCCCTCTACTGTGACATCACTGTGTATATTATCTCTGTACTGTGATATCACTGTGTTTATTATCCCTGTACTGTGACATCACTGTGTTTATTATCAATGTACCGTGACATCACTGTTTATTACCCTGTACTGTGACATCACTGTTTATTACCTCTGTACTGTGACATCACTGTGTTTATTATCCCTGTACTGTGACATCACTGTGTATATTATCTCTGTACTGTGACATCATTGTGTTTATTATCCCTGTACTGTATCTGTGACTGTGTATATTATCTCTGTACCGTGACATCACTGTGTTTATTATCTCTGTACTGTGACATCACTGTGTGTATTATCTCTGTACTGTGACATCACTGGGTTTATTATCCTTGCACTGTGACATCACTGTATTTATTATCACTGTACTGTGACATCAATGTGTTTATTATCTCTGTACTGTGACATCACTATTTTTTGTCCCAGTACTGTGACATCACTGTGTTTATTATCCCTGTACTGTGACATCACTGTGTATATTATCACTGTACTGTGACATCACTGGGTTTATTATCCCTGTACGGTGACATCACTGTGTTTATTATCTCTTTACTGTGACATCACTGTGTTTATTATATCTTTACTGTGACATCACTGTGTTTATTATCTCAATGCTGTGATATCTCTGTGGTTATTATCCCTGTACTTTGACATCACTGTGTTTATTATCCCTGTACTGTGACATCACTGTGTTTATTTTCTCAGTACTGTGACATCAATGTGTTTTTTTTATCCCTGTACTGTGACATCACTGTGTTTATTATCTCAGTACTGTGACATCACTGTGTTTATTATCCCTGTACTGTGACATCACTGTGTTTATTACCTCTGTACTGTGACATTACTGTGTTTATTATCTCTGTACTGTGACATCACTGTTTATTATCTCTGTACTGTGACATCACTGTGTTTATTATCTCTGTACGGTGACATCACTGTGTGTATTATCCCTGTACTGTGACATCACTGTGTTTATTATCCCTATACTGTGATATCACTGTGTTTATTATCTCTGTACTGTGACATCACCGTGTTTATTATCCCTGTACTGTGACATCACTGTGTTTATTATCCCTGTACTGTGACATCACTGTGTCTATTATCCCTATACTGTTACATCACTGTGTTTATTTTCTTTGTACTGTGAAATCACTGTGTTTATTATCTGTATACTGTGACATCACTGTATTTATTATCTCTGTACTGTGACATCACTGTGTTTATTATCCCTGTACTGTGACATGACTGTGTTTATTTTCTCTGTACTGTGACATCACTGTGTTTATTATTTCTGCACTGTGACATCACTGTTTATTATCCCTGTACTGTGACATCACTGTGTCTATTATCCCTGTACTGTGACATCACTGTATTTATTATCCCTGTACTGTGACATCACTGTGTATATTATCCCTGTACTGTGACATCACTGTTTTTATTATCTCTGTACTGTGACATCACTGTGTTTATTATCTCTGTACTGTGAAATCACTGTCTTTATTATCTCTATAATGTGACATCACTGTGTTTATTATCTCTGTACTGTGACATCACTGTGTGTATTATCCCTGTACTGTGACATGACTGAGTTTATTATCTCTGTACTGTGACATCACTGTGTTTATTATTTCTGTACTGTGACATCACTGTTTATTATCCCGGTACTGTGACATCACTGTGTGTATTATCCTTGTAATGTGACATCACTGTGTTTATTATCCCTGTACTGTGACATCACTGTGTTTATTATCCCTATACTGTGACATCACTGTGTTTATTATCTTCGTACTGTGACATCACTGTGTTTATTATCTCCGTACTGTGACATCACTGTGTTTATTATCTCCATACTGTGACATTACTATGTTTATTATCCCTGTACTGTGACATCACTGAGTTTACTATCCCTCTACTGTGACATCACTGTGTATATTATCTCTGTACTGTGACATCACTGTGTTTATTATCCCTGTACTGTGACATCACTGTGTTTATTATCCATGTACCGTGACATCATTGTTTATTACCCTGTACTGTGACATCACTGTTTATTACCTCTGTACTGTGACATCACTGTGTTTATTATCCCTGTACTGTGACATCACTGTGTATATTATCTCTGTACTGTGACATCATTGTGTTTATTATCCCTGTACTGTATCTGTCACTGTGTATATTATCTCTGTACCGTGACATCACTGTGTTTATTATCTCTGTACTGTGACATCACTGTGTGTATTATCTCTGTACTGTGACATCACTGGGTTTATTATCCTTGCACTGTGACATCACTGTGTTTATTATCACTGTACTGTGACATCAATGTGTTTATTATCTCTGTTCTGTGACATCACTATTTTTTGTCCCAGTACTGTGACATCACTGTGTTTATTATCCCTGTACTGTGACATCACTGTGTATATTATCACTGTACTGTGACATCACTGGGTTTATTATCCCTGTACTGTGACATCACTGTGTTTATTATCTCTTTACTGTGACATCACTGTGTTTATTATCTCAATTCTGTGACATCTCTGTGGTTATTATCCCTGTACTTTGACATCACTGTGTTTATTTTCTCAGTACTGTGACATCAATGTGTTTATTATCCCTGTACTGTGACATCACTGTGTTTATTATCCCTGTACTGTGACATCACTGTGTTTATTACCTCTGTACTGTGACATTACTGTGTTTATTATCTCTGTACTGTGACATCACTGTTTATTATCTCTGTACGGTGACATCACTGTGTGTATTATCCCTGTACTGTGACATCACTATGTTTTTTATCCCTGTACGGTGACATCACTGTGTTTATTATCCCTGTACTGTGACATCACTGTGTGTATTATCCCTATACTGTGACATCACTGTGTGTATTATCCCTGTACTGTGACATCACTGGGTTTATTATTCCTGTACTGTGACATCACTGTGTTTATTATCACTGTACTGTGACATCACTGTGTTTTTTATCCCTGTACTGTGACATCACTGTGTGTATTATCCCTATACTGTGACATCACTGTGTGTATTATCCCTGTACTGTGACATCACTGGGTTTATTATTCCTGTACTGTGACATCACTGTGTGTATTATCCCTGTACTGTGACATCACTGTGTTTTTTATCCCTGTACTGTGACATCACTGTGTGTATTATCTCTGTATTGTGAAATCACTGTGTTTATTATCCCTGTACTGTGACATCACTGTGTGTATTATCTCTGTACTGTGACATCACTGGGTTTATTATTCCTGTACTGTGACATCACTGTGTTTATTATCACTGTACTGTGACATCACTGTGCTTATTATTTCTCTACTGTGACATCACTATTTTTTGTCCCTGTACTGTGACATCACTGTGTTAATTATCCCTGTACTGTGACATCACTTTGTATATTATCACTGTACTGTGACATCACTGGGTTTATTATCCCTGTACTGTGACATCACTGTGTTTAATATCTCTTTACTGTGACATCACTGTGTTTATTATCTCTGTACTGTGACATCACTGTGTTTATTATCTCTATGCTGTGATATCACTGTGTTTATTATCCCTGTACTTTGACATCACTGTGTTTATTATCCCTGTACTGTGACATCACTGTGTTTATTTTCTCAGTACTGAGAAATCAATGTGTTTATTATCCCTGTACTGTGACATCACTGTGTTTATTATCTCAGTACTGTGACATCACTGTGTTTATTATGCCTGTACTGTGACATCACTGTGTTTATTACCCTGTACTGTGACATCACTGTTTATTATCTCTGTACTGTGACATCACTGTGTATATTATCTCTGTACTGTGACATCACTGTGTTTACTATCTCTGTACTGTTTCTTCACTGTGTATATTATCTCTGTACCTTGACATCACTGTGTTTATTTTCTCTGTTCTGAGACATCACTGTGTGTATTATCTCTGTAGTGTGACATCACTGTGTTTATTATCCCTATACTGTAGCATCACCGTGTTTATTATCCCTGTACTGTGACATCACTGTGTTTATTATCCCTGTACTGTGACATCACTGTGTTTTATCTCTGTACTGTGACATCACTGGGTTTATTATCCCTGTACTGTGACATCACTTTGTTTATTATCACTGTACTGTGACATCACTGTGTATATTATCTCTGTACTGTGACATCACTACTTTTTGTCCCTGTACTGTGACATCACTGTGTTTATCATCCCTGTACTGTGACATCACTGTGTATATTATCACTGTACTGTGACATCACTGTGTTTATTATCCCTGTACTGTGACATCAATTTGTTTATTATCTCTTTACTGTGACATCACTGTGTCTATTATATCTGTACTGTGACATCACTGTGTTTATTATCTCTATGCTGTGACATCACTGTGTTTATTATCCCTGTACTGTGACATCACTGTGTTTATTTTCTCTATACTTTGACATCACTGTGTTTATCTCTGTACTGTGACATAACTGTTTTTATTATCCCTGCTCTGTGACATCACTGTGTTTATTATCCCTGTACTGTGACATCACTGTGTTTATTATCCCTGTGCTGTGACATCATTGTCTTTATTATCCCTGTTCTGTGACATCACTGTTTATTATATCTGTACTGTGACATCACTGTGTTTATTATCCCTATACTGTGACATCACTGTGTTTCTCATCTCTGTACTGTGACATCACTGTGTTTATTATACCTGTACTGTGACATCACTGTGTATATTATCTCTGTACTGTGACATCGCTGTTTTTATTATCTCTGTACTGTGACACCACTGTGTTTATTATCTCTATACTGTGACATCACTGTGTTTATTATCCCTGTACTGACATCACTGTGTTTATTATCCCTGTACTGTGACATCACTGTGTTTATTATCTCTGTACTGTGACATCACTGTGTTTATTATCCCTATACTGTGACATCACTGTATTTATCATCTCTGTACTGTGACATCACTGTGTTTATCATCCCTGTACTGTGAGATCACTGTGTTTATTATCCCTGTACTGTGAAATCACTGTGTTTATTATCTCTATACTGTGACATCACTGTGTTTATTATCCCTGTACTGACATCACTGTGTGTATTATACCTATACTGTGACATTACTGTGTTTATTTTCTCTGTACTGTGAAATCACTGTGTTTATTATCTCTATACTGTGACATCACTGTGTTTATTATCTCTGTACTGTGACATCACTGTGTTTATTATCCCGGTACTGTGACATGACTGTGTTTATTATCTCTGTACTGTGACATAACTTTGTTGAATATCCCTGCACTGTGACATCACTGTGTTTATTATCCCTGTACTGTGACATCACTGTGTTTATTATCCCTGTTCTGTGACATCACTGCTTATTATCTCTGTACTGTGACATCACTGTGTCTATTATCCCTGTACTGTGACATCACTGTGTTTCTTATCTCTGTACTTTGACATCACTGTGTTTATTATCTCTATACTGTGACATCACTGTTTTTATTATCCCTGTACTGACATCCCTGTTTTTTATCTCTGTACTGTGACATCACTGTGTTTATTATCTCTGTACTGTGACATCACTGTGTTTATTATCCCTATACTGTGATATCACTGTGTTTATTATCTCTGTACTGTGACATCACCGTGTTTATTATCCCTGTACTGTGACATCACTGTGTTTATTATCCCTGTACTGTGACATCACTGTGTGTATTATCCCTATACTGTTACATCACTGTGTTTATTTTCTTTGTACTGTGAAATCACTGTGTTTATTATCTGTATACTGTGACATCACTGTATTTATTATCTCTGTACTGTGACATCACTGTGTTTATTATCCCTGTACTGTGACATGACTGTGTTTATTTTCTCTGTACTGTGACATCACTGTGTTTATTATTTCTGCACTGTGACATCACTGTTTATTATCCCTGTACTGTGACATCACTGTGTCTATTATCCCTGTACTGTGACATCACTGTATTTATTATCCCTGTACTGTGACATCACTGTGTTTATTATCCCTGTACTGTGACATCACTGTTTTTATTATCTCTGTACTGTGACATCACTGTGTTTATTATCTATGTACTGTGAAATCACTGTGTTTATTATCTCTATACTGTGACATCACTGTGTTTATTATCTCTGTACTGTGACATCACTGTGTTTATTAACCCTGTACTGTGACATGACTGAGTTTATTATCTCTGTACTGTGACATCACTGTTTATTATCCCTGTACTGTGACATCACTGTGTATTATCCTTGTAATGTGACATCACTGTGTTTATTATCCCTGTACTGTGACATCACTGTGTTTATTATCCCTATACTGTGACATCACTGTGTTTATTATCTCCGTACTGTGACATCACTGTGTTTATTATCTCTGTACTGTGACATCACTGTGTTTATTATCTCCATACTGTGACATTACTATGTTTATTATCCCTGTACT
Source organism: Phyllobates terribilis (assembly GCF_046119375.1). Taxonomy (NCBI): domain Eukaryota; kingdom Metazoa; phylum Chordata; class Amphibia; order Anura; family Dendrobatidae; genus Phyllobates; species Phyllobates terribilis. The sequence goes on from NW_027362764.1 coordinate 84,378,509, forward strand.
GTGACATCACTGTGTTTACTATCCCTCTACTGTGACATCACTGTGTATATTATCTCTGTACTGTGACACCACTGTGTTTATTATCCCTGTACTGTGACATCACTGTGTTTATTATACCTGTACCGTGACATCACTGTTTATTACCCTGTACTGTGACATCACTGTTTATTACCTCTGTACTGTGACATCACTGTGTTTATTATCCCTATACTGTGACATCACTGTGTATATTATCTCTGTACTGTGACATCATTGTGTTTATTATCCCTGTACTGTATCTGTCACTGTGTATATTATCTCTGTACCGTGACATCACTGTGTTTATTATCTCTGTACTGTGACATCACTGTGTGTATTATCTCTGTACTGTGACATCACTGGGTTTATTATCCTTGCACTGTGACATCACTGTGTTTATTATCACTGTACTGTGACATCAATGTGTTTATTATCTCTGTACTGTGACATCACTATTTTTTGTCCCAGTACTGTGACATCACTGTGTTTATTATCCCTGTACTGTGACATCACTGTGTATATTATCACTGTACTGTGACATCACTGGATTTATTATCCCTGTACTGTGACATCACTGTGTTTATTATCTCTTTACTGTGACATCACTGTGTTTATTATCTCTTTACTGTGACATCACTTTGTTTATTATCTCAATGCTGTGACATCTCTGTGGTTATTATCCCTGTACTTTGACATCACTGTGTTTATTATCCCTGTACTGTGACATCACTGTGTTTATTTTCTCAGTACTGTGATATCAATGTGTTTATTATCCCTGTACTGTGACATCACTGTGTTTATTATCTCAGTACTGTGACATCACTGTGTTTATTATCCCTGTACTGTGACATCACTGTGTTTATTACCTCTGTACTGTGACATTACTGTGTTTATTATCTCTGTACTGTGACATCACTGTTTATTATCTCTGTACTGTGACATCACTGTGTTTATTATCTCTGTACGGTGACATCACTGTGTGTATTATCCCTGTACTGTGACATCACTGTGTTTTTTATCCCTGTATGGTGACATCACTGTGTTTATTATCCCTGTACTGTGACATCACTGTGTGTATTATCCCTATTCTGTGACATCACTGTGTGTATTATCCCTGTACTGTGACATCACTGGGTGTATTATTCCTGTACTGTGACATCACTGTGTTTATTATCACTGTACTGTGACATCACTGTGTTTTTTATCCCTGTACTGTGACATCACTGTGTGTATTATCCCTATACGGTGACATCACTGTGTGTATTATCCCTGTACTGTGACATCACTGGGTTTATTATTCCTGTACTGTGACATCACTGTGTGTATTATCTCTGTACTGTGACATCACTGTGTTTTTTATCCCTGTACTGTGACATCACTGTGTGTATTATCTCTGTATTGTGAAATCACTGTGTTTATTATCCCTGTACTGTGACATCACTGTGTTTACTATCCCTCTACTGTGACAACACTGTGTATATTATCTCTGTACTGTGACACCACTGTGTTTATTATCCCTGTACTGTGACATCACTGTGTTTATTATACCTGTACCGTGACATCACTGTTTATTACCCTGTACTGTGACATCACTGTTTATTACCTCTGTACTGTGACATCACTGTGTTTATTATCCCTATACTGTGACATCACTGTGTATATTATCTCTGTACTGTGACATCATTGTGTTTATTATCCCTGTACTGTATCTGTCACTGTGTATATTATCTCTGTACCGTGACATCACTGTGTTTATTATCTCTGTACTGTGACATCACTGTGTGTATTATCTCTGTACTGTGACATCACTGGGTTTATTATCCTTGCACTGTGACATCACTGTGTTTATTATCACTGTACTGTGACATCAATGTGTTTATTATCTCTGTACTGTGACATCACTATTTTTTGTCCCAGTACTGTGACATCACTGTGTTTATTATCCCTGTACTGTGACATCACTGTGTATATTATCACTGTACTGTGACATCACTGGATTTATTATCCCTGTACTGTGACATCACTGTGTTTATTATCTCTTTACTGTGACATCACTGTGTTTATTATCTCTTTACTGTGACATCACTTTGTTTATTATCTCAATGCTGTGACATCTCTGTGGTTATTATCCCTGTACTTTGACATCACTGTGTTTATTATCCCTGTACTGTGACATCACTGTGTTTATTTTCTCAGTACTGTGATATCAATGTGTTTATTATCCCTGTACTGTGACATCACTGTGTTTATTATCTCAGTACTGTGACATCACTGTGTTTATTATCCCTGTACTGTGACATCACTGTATTTATTACCTCTGTACTGTGACATTACTGTGTTTATTATCTCTGTACTGTGACATCACTGTTTATTATCTCTGTACTGTGACATCACTGTGTTTATTATCTCTGTACGGTGACATCACTGTGTGTATTATCCCTGTACTGTGACATCACTGTGTTTTTTATCCCTGTATGGTGACATCACTGTGTTTATTATCCCTGTACTGTGACATCACTGTGTGTATTATCCCTATACTGTGACATCACTGTGTGTATTATCCCTGTACTGTGACATCACTGGGTGTATTATTCCTGTACTGTGACATCACTGTGTTTATTATCACTGTACTGTGACATCACTGTGTTTTTTATCCCTGTACTGTGACATCACTGTGTGTATTATCCCTATACGGTGACATCACTGTGTGTATTATCCCTGTACTGTGACATCACTGGGTTAATTATTCCTGTACTGTGACATCACTGTGTGTATTATCTCTGTACTGTGACATCACTGTGTTTTTTATCCCTGTACTGTGACATCACTGTGTGTATTATCTCTGTATTGTGAAATCACTGTGTTTATTATCCCTGTACTGTGACATCACTGTGTGTATTATCTCTGTACTGTGACATCACTGAGTTTATTATTCCTGTACTGTGACATCACTGTGTTTATTATCACTGTACTGTGACATCACTGTGTTTATTATCTCTCTACTGTGACATCACTATTTTTTGTCCCTGTACTGTGACATCACTGTGTTAATTATCCCTGTACTGTGACATCACTTTGTATATTATCACTGTACTGTGACATCACTGGGTTTATTATCCCTGTACTGTGACATCACTGTGTTTAATATCTCTTTATTGTGACATCACTGTGTTTATTATCTCTGTACTGTGACATCACTGTGTTTATTATCTCTATGATGTTATATCACTGTGTTTATTATCCCTGTACTTTGACATCACTGTGTTTATTATCCCTGTACTGTGACATCACTGTGTTTATTTTCTCAGTACTGAGAAATCAATGTGTTTATTATCCCTGTACTGTGACATCACTGTGTTTATTATCTCAGTACTGTGACATCACTGTGTTTATTATGCCTGTACTGTGACATCACTGTTTATTATCTCTGTCCTGTGACTTCACTGTGTATATTATCTCTGTACTGTGACATCACTGTGTTTACTATCTCTGTACTGTTACATCACTGTGTATATTATCTCTGTACCTTGACATCACTGTGTTTATTTTCTCTGTTCTGAGACATCACTGTGTGTATTATCTCTGTACTGTGACATCACTGTGTTTATTATCCCTATACTGTAGCATCACTGTGTTTATTATCCCTGTACTGTGACATCACTGTGTTTATTATCCCTGTACTGTGACATCACTGTTTGTTTTATCTCTGTACTGTGACATCACTGGGTTTATTATCCCTGTACTGTGACATCACTTTGTTTATTATCACTGTACTGTGACATCACTGTGTATATTATCTCTGTACTGTGACATCACTACTTTTTGTCCCTGTACTGTGACATCACTGTGTTTATTATCCCTGTACTGTGACATCACTGTGTATATTATCACTGTACTGTGACATCACTGTGTTTATTATCCCTGTACTGTGACATCACTTTGTTTATTATCTCTTTACTGTGACATCACTGTGTCTATTATATCAGTACTGTGACATCACTGTGTTTATTATCTCTATGCTGTGACATCACTGTGTTTATTATCCCTGTACTGTGACATCACTGTGTTTATTTTCTCTGTACTGTGACATCATTGTGTTTATAATCCCTGTACTGTGACATCACTGTGTCTATTACCTCTGTACTGTGACATTACTGTGTTTATTATCTCTGTACTGTGACATCACTGTTTATTATCTCTGTACTGTGATATCACTGTGTTTACTATCTCTGTACTGTGACATCACTGTGTTTATTATCTCTGTACGGTGACATCACTGTGTATATTATCCCTGTACTGTGACATCAATGTGTGTATTATCCCTGTACTGTGACATCACTGTGTTTGTTATCCCTGTACTGTGACATCACTGTGTGTATTATCCCTGTACTATGACAACACTATGTGTATTATCCTTGTACTGTGACATCACTGTTTGTATTATCCTTGTACTGTGATATCACTGTGTTTATTATTATTGTACGGTGACATCACTGTGTTTATTATCCCTGCACTGTGACATCACTGTGTTTAATATCTCTGTACTGTGAGATCACTGTGTTTATTATCCCTGTACTGTGACATCACTGTGTTTATAATCCCTGTACTGTGACATCACTGTGTTTATTACCTCTGTACTGTGACATTACTGTGTTTATTATCTCTGTCCTGTGACATCACTGTTTATTATCTCTGTTCTTTGATATCACTGTGTTTATTATCTCTGTATGGTGACATCACTGTGTGTATTATCCCTGTACTTTGACATCACTGTGTGTATTATCCCTGTATTGTGACATCACTGTGTTTATTATCCCTGTACTGTGACATCACTGTGTGTATTATCCCTGTACTGTGACATCACTGTGTGTATTATCCCTGTACTGTGACATCACTGTTTGTATTATCCTTGTATGTGATATCACTGTGATTATTATCCTTTTACTGTGACATCACTGTGTTTATTATCCCTGTACTGTGACATCACTGTGTTTAATATCCCTGTACTGTGACATCACTGTGTTTATTATCACTGTACTGTGACGTCACTGTGTTTATTAGGTCTGTACTGTGACATCAGTGTTTATTATCTCTGTACAGTGATATCACTGTGTTTATTATCCCTGTACTGTGATATCACTGTGTTTATTATCCCTGTACGGTGACATCAGTGTGTATATTATCTCTGTACTGTGACATCACTGTGTTTATTACCTCTGTACTGTGACATTACTGTGTTTATTATCTCTGTACTGTGACATCACTATTTATTATCTCTGTACTGTGACATCACTGTGTTTATTATGTCTGTATGGTGACATCACTGTGTGTATTATCCCTGTACTGTGACATCACTGTGTGTATTATCCCTGTACTGTGACATCACTGTGTTTGTTATCCCTGTACTGTGACATCACTGTGTGTATTATCCCTGTACTATGACAACACTATGTGTATTATCCTCGTACTGTGACATCACTGTTTGTATTATCCTTGTACTGTGATATCACTGTGTTTACTATTATTGTACTGTGACATCACTGTGTTTATTATCCCTGTACTGTGACATCACTGTGTTTAATATCTCTGTACTGTGACATCACTGTGTTTATTATCCCTGTACTGTGACATCACTGTGTTTATTATCTCTGTACTGTGACATCACTGTTTATTATGTCTGTACTGTGACATCACTGTGTTTATTATCCCTGTACTATGACATCAGTGTGTATATTATCTCTGTACTGTGACATCACTGTGTTTATTATCCCTGTACTGTGACATCACTGTGTTTATTATCCCTGTACTGTGACATCACTGTGTTTCTTTTCCTGTACTATGACATCACTGTTTATTATCTCTGTATTGTGACATCGCTGTGTTTATTTTCCCTGTACAATGACATCACGGTGTTTATTATCCCTGTACTGTGACATCACTGTGTGTATTATCCCTGTACTATGACAACACTATGTGTATTATCCTTGTACTGTGACATCACTGTTTGTATTGTCCTTGTACTGTGATATCACTGTGTTTATTATTATTGTACTGTGACATCACTGTGTTTATTATCCCTGTACTGTGACATCACTGTGTTTAATATCTCTGTACTGTGACATCACTGTGTTTATTATCCCTGTACTGTGACATCACTGTGTTTATAATCCCTGTACTGTGACATTACTGTGTTTATTACCTCTGTACTGTAACATTACTGTGTTTATTATCTCTGTACTGTGACATCACTGTTTATTATCTCTGTTCTTTGATATCACTGTGTTTATTATCTCTGTATGTTGACATCACTGTGTGTATTATCCCTGTACTGTGACATCACTGTGTGTATTATCACTGTATTGTGACATCACTGTGTTTATTATCCCTGTACTGTGACATCACTGTGTGTATTATCCCTGTACTGTGACATCACTGTGTGTATTATCCCTGTACTGTGACATCACTGTTTGTATTATCCTTGTACTGTGATATCACTGTGATTATTATCCTTTTACTGTGACATCACTGTGTTTATTATCCCTGTACTGTGACATCACTGTGTTTAATATCCCTGTACTGTGACATCACTGTGTTTATTATCACTGTACTGTAACGTCACTGTGTTTATTAGGTCTGTACTGTGACATCACTGTTTATTATCTCTGTACAGTGATATCACTGTGTTTATTATCCCTGTACTGTGATATCACTGTGTTTATTATCCCTGTACGGTGACATCAGTGCGTATATTATCTCTGTACTGTGACATCACTATTTATTATCTCTGTACTGTGACATCACTGTGTTTATTATCTCTGTACGGTGACATCACTGTGTGTATTATCCCTGTACTGTGACATCACTGTGTGTATTATCCCTGTACTGTGACATCACTGTGTGTATTATCCCTGTACTATGACAACACTATGTGTATTATACTTGTACTGTGACATCACTGTTTGTATTAACCTTGTACTGTGATATCACTGTGTTTATTATCCCTGTACTGTGACATCACTGTGTTTAATATCTCTGTACTGTGACATCACTGTGTTTATTATCCCTGTACTGTGACATCACTGTGTTTATTATCTCTGTACTGTGACATCACTGTTTATTATGTCTGTACTGTGATATCATTGTGTTTATTATCCCTGTACTGTGACATCACTTTGTTTATTATCCCTATACTATGACATCAGTGTGTATATTATCTCTGTACTGTGACATCACTGTGTTTAATATCCCTGTACTGTGACATCACTGTGTTTAATATCCCTGTACTGTGACATCACTGTGTTTCTTTTCCTGTACTATGACATCACTGTTTATTATCTCTGTATTGTGACATCGCTGTGTTTATTTTCCCTGTACTATGACATCACTGTGTTTATTATCCCTGTACTGTGACATCACTGTGTGTATTATCCCTGTACTATGACAACACTATGTGCAATATCCTTGTACTGTGACATCACTATTTGTATTATCCTTGTACTGTGATATCACTGTGTTTATTATTATTGTACTGTGACATCACTGTGTTTATTATCCCTGTACTGTGACATCACTGTGTTTAATATCTCTGTACTGTGACATCACTGTGTTTATTATCCCTGTACTGTGACATCACTGTGTTTATAATCCCTGTACTGTGACATCACTGTGTTTATTACCTCTGTACTGTGACATTACTGTGTTTATTATCTCTGTACTGTGACATCACTGTTTATTATCTCTGTTCTTTGATATCACTGTGTTTATTATCTCTGTATGGTGACATCACTGTGTGTATTATCCCTGTACTGTGACATCACTGTGTGTATTATCCCTGTATTGTGACATCACTGTGTTTATTATCCCTGTACTGTGACATCACTGTGTGTATTATCCCTGTACTGTGACATCACTGTGTGTATTATCCCTGTACTGTGACATCACTGTTTGTATTATCCTTGTACTGTGATATCACTGTGATTATTATCCTTTTACTGTGACATCACTGTGTTTATTATCCCTGTACTGTGACATCACTGTGTTTAATATCCCTGTACTCTGACATCACTGTGTTTATTATCACTGTACTGTAACGTCACTGTGTTTATTATGTCTGTACTGTGACATCACTGTTTATTATCTCTGTACAGTGATATCACTGTGTTTATTATCCCTGTACTTTGATATCACTGTGTTTATTATCCCTGTACGGTGACATCAGTGTGTATATTATCTCTGTACTGTGACATCACTGTGTTTATTACCTCTGTACTGTGACATTACTGTGTTTATTATCTCTGTACTGTGACATCACTATTTATTATCTCTGTACCGTGACATCACTGTGTTTATTATCTCTGTACGGTGACATCACTGTGTGTATTATCCCTGTACTGTGACATCACTGTGTGTATTATCCCTGTACTGTGACATCACTGTGTTTGTTAACGCTGTGCTGTGACATCACTGTGTGTATTATCCCTGTACTATGACAACACTATGTGTATTATCCTTGTACTGTGACATCACTGTTTGTATTGTCCTTGTACTGTGATATCACTGTGTTTATTATTATTGTACTGTGACATCACTGTGTTTATTATCCCTGTACTGTGACATCACTGTGTTTAATATCTCTGTACTGTGACATCACTGTGTTTATTATCCCTGTACTGTGACATCACTGTGTTTATTATCTCTGTACTGTGACATCACTGTTTATTATGTCTGTACTGTGATATCATTGTGTTTATTATCCCTGTACTGTGACATCACTGTGTTTATTATCCCTGAACTATGACATCAGTGTGTATATTATCTCTGTACTGTGACATCACTGTGTTTATTATCCCTGTACTGTGACATCACTGTGTTTATTATCCCTGTACTGTGACATCACTGTGTTTCTTTTCCTGTACTATAACATCACTGTTTACTATCTCTGTATTGTGACATCGCTGTGTTTATTTTCCCTGTACTATGACATCACTGTGTTTATTATCCCTGTACTGTGACATCACTGTGTTTATTTTCCCTGTACTGTGACATCACTGTGTTTATTTTCCCTGTACTGTGACATCACTGTGTTTATTATCCCTGTACTGTGACATCACTGTGTATATTATCTCTGTACTGTGACATCACGGTGTTTATTATCCCTGTACTGTGACATCACTGTGTATATTGTCTCTGTACTGTGACATCACTGTGCTTTTTTTCCCTGTACTGTGACATCACTGTGTTTATTATCCCTGTACTGTGACATCACTGTGTTTATTATCCCTGTACTGTAACATCACTGTTTATTATCCCTGTACTGTGACATCACTCTGTTTATTATCTCTGTATTATGACATCACTGTTTATTATCCCTGTACTGTGACATCACTGTGTGTATTATCCCTGTACTGTGACATCAGTGTATATTATTTCTGTACTGTGACATCACTTTGTATATTATCTCTATACAGTGACATCACTGTGTGTACTTTCCCTATACTGTGACATCACTGTGTATATTATCTCTGTACTGTGACATCACTGCGCTTATTATCCCTGTACAGTGGCTATCACTGTGTAAATTATCTCTGTACCATGACTTCACTGTGTTTATTATCTCTGTACTGTGACATCACTGTTTATTATCTCTGTACTGTGACATCACTGTGTTTATTATCTCTGTACGGTGACATCACTCTGTGTATTATCCCTGTACTGTGACATCACTGTGTTTATTATCACTGTACTGTGACATCACTGTGTTTATTATCTCTGTACTGTGACATCACTATATTTTGTCCCTGTACTGTGACATCACTGTGTTTATTATCCCTGTACTGTGACATTACTGAGTATATTATTACTGTACTGTGACATCACTGTGTTTATTATCTCTTTACTGTGACATCACTGTGTTTATTATCTCTATGCAGTGACATCACTGTGTTTATTATCCCTGTACTTTGACATCACTGTGTTTATTATCTCTGTTCTGTGACATCACTGTGTTTATTTTCACAGCACTGTGACATCAATGTGTTTATTATTCCTGTACTGTGACATCACTGTGTTTATTACCTCTGTACTGTGACATCACTGTTTATTATCTCTGTACTGTGACATCACTGTGTTTATTATCTCTGTATGTTGACATCACTCTGTGTATTATCCCTGTACTGTGACATCACTGTGTTTATTATCCCTGTACTGTGACATCACTGTGTTTATGATCCCTGTACTGAGACATCACTGTGAGTATTATCCCTGTACTGTGACATTACTGTGTGTATTATCCCTGTACTGTGACATCACTGTGTTTATTATCCTTATACTGTGACATCACTGTGTTTATTATCCCTGTACTGTGACATCACTGTTTTTATTATCCCTGCACTGTGACATCACTGTGTTTATCATACCTGTACTGTGACATCACTGTTTATTACCCTGTACTGTGACATCACTGTTTATTATCTCTGTACTGTGACATCACTGTGTTTATTTTCCCTGTACTGTGACATCACTGTGTATATTATCTCTGTACCGTGACATCACTGTGCTTATTATCCCTGTACTGTGATTATCACTGTGTAAATTATCTCTGTACCATGACTTCACTGTGTTTATTATCTCTGTACTGTGACATCACTGTGTGTATTATCTCTGCACTGTGACATCACTGTGTTTATTATCCCTATACTGTAACATCACTGTGTTTATTATCCCTGTACTGTGACATCACTGTGTTTATTATCCCTGTACTGTGACATCACTGTGTGTTTTATCTCTGTACTGTGACATCACTGGGTTTTGTTTTCCCTGTACTGTGACATCACTTTGTTTATTATCACTGAACTGTGACATCACTGTGTTTATTATCTCTGTACTGTGACATCACTATTTTTTGTCCCTGCACTGTGACATCACTGTGTTTATAATCCCTGTACTGTGACATCACTGTGTATATTATCTCTGTACTGTGATATGACTGTGTTTCTTTTCCTGTACTATGACATCACTGTTTATTATCTCTATACTGTGACATCACTGTGTTTATTATCTCTGTACGTTGACATCACTCTATGTATTATCCCTGTACTGTGACATCACTGTGTTTATTATCCCTGTACTGTGACATCACTGTGTTTATTATCCCTGTACTGTGACATCACTGTGTGTATTATCCCTGTACTGTGACATCACTGTGTGTATTATCTCTGTACTTTGACATCACTGGGTTTATTATCCCTGTACTGTGACATCACTGTGTTTATTATCACTGTTCTGTGACATCACTGTGTTTATTATCTCTGTACTGTGACATCACAATTTTTTTCCCTGTACTGTGACATCACTGTGTTTATTGTCCCTGTACTGTGACATCACTGTGTATATTATCACTGTACTGTGACATCACTGGGTTTATTATTCCTGTACTGTGACATCACTGTGTTTAATATCTCTATGCAGTGACATCACTGTTTATTATCCCTGTACTTTGACATCACTGTGTTTATTATCCCTGTACTGTGACATCACTGTGTTTATTTTCTCTATGCAGTGACATCACTGTGTTTATTATCCCTGTATTTTGACATCACTGTGTTTATTATCCCTGTACTTTGACATCACTGTGTTTATTTTCTCAGTACTGTGACATCAATGTGCTTATTATCCCTGTACTGTGACATCACTGTGTTTATTATCTCTGTACTGTGACATCACTGTTTATTATCTCTGTATTGTGACATCACTGTGTTTATTATCTCTGTACGGTGACATCACTCTGTGTATTATCGCTGTACTGTGACATCACTGAGTTTATTATCACTGTACTGTGACATCACTGTGTTTTTTATCCCTGTACTGTGACATCACTGTGTGTATTATCTCTGTATTGTGAAATCACTGTGTTTATTATCCCTGTACTGTGACATCACTGTGTTTACTATCCCTCTACTGTGACATCACTGTGTATATTATCTCTGTACTGTGACACCACTGTGTTTATTATCCCTGTACTGTGACATCACTGTGTTTATTATACCTGTACCGTGACATCACTGTTTATTACCCTGTACTGTGACATCACTGTTTATTACCTCTGTACTGTGACATCACTGTGTTTATTATCCCTATACTGTGACATCACTGTGTATATTATCTCTGTACTGTGACATCATTGTGTTTATTATCCCTGTACTGTATCTGTCACTGTGTATATTATCTCTGTACCGTGACATCACTGTGTTTATTATCTCTGTACTGTGACATCACTGTGTGTATTATCTCTGTACTGTGACATCACTGGGTTTATTATCCTTGCACTTTGACATCACTGTGTTTATTATCACTGTACTGTGACATCAATGTGTTTATTATCTCTGTACTGTGACATCACTATTTTTTGTCCCAGTACTGTGACATCACTGTGTTTATTATCCCTGTACTGTGACATCACTGTGTATATTATCACTGTACTGTGACATCACTGGATTTATTATCCCTGTACTGTGACATCACTGTGTTTATTATCTCTTTACTGTGACATCACTGTGTTTATTATCTCTTTACTGTGACATCACTTTGTTTATTATCTCAATGCTGTGACATCTCTGTGGTTATTATCCCTGTACTTTGACATCACTGTGTTTATTATCCCTGTACTGTGACATCACTGTGTTTATTTTCTCAGTACTGTGATATCAATGTGTTTATTATCCCTGTACTGTGACATCACTGTGTTTATTATCTCAGTACTGTGACATCACTGTGTTTATTATCCCTGTACTGTGACATCACTGTGTTTATTACCTCTGTACTGTGACATTACTGTGTTTATTATCTCTGTACTGTGACATCACTGTTTATTATCTCTGTACTGTGACATCACTGTGTTTATTATCTCTGTACGGTGACATCACTGTGTGTATTATCCCTGTACTGTGACATCACTGTGTTTTTTATCCCTGTATGGTGACATCACTGTGTTTATTATCCCTGTACTGTGACATCACTGTGTGTATTATCCCTATACTGTGACATCACTGTGTGTATTATCCCTGTACTGTGACATCACTGGGTGTATTATTCCTGTACTGTGACATCACTGTGTTTATTATCACTGTACTGTGACATCACTGTGTTTTTTATCCCTGTACTGTGACATCACTGTGTGTATTATCCCTATACGGTGACATCACTGTGTGTATTATCCCTGTACTGTGACATCACTGGGTTTATTATTCCTGTACTGTGACATCACTGTGTGTATTATCTCTGTACTGTGACATCACTGTGTTTTTTATCCCTGTACTGTGACATCACTGTGTGTATTATCTCTGTATTGTGAAATCACTGTGTTTATTATCCCTGTACTGTGACATCACTGTGTGTATTATCTCTGTACTGTGACATCACTGAGTTTATTATTCCTGTACTGTGACATCACTGTGTTTATTATCACTGTACTGTGACATCACTGTGTTTATTATCTCTCTACTGTGACATCACTATTTTTTGTCCCTGTACTGTGACATCACTGTGTTAATTATCCCTGTACTGTGACATCACTTTGTATATTATCACTGTACTGTGACATCACTGGGTTTATTATCCCTGTACTGTGACATCACTGTGTTTAATATCTCTTTATTGTGACATCACTGTGTTTATTATCTCTGTACTGTGACATCACTGTGTTTATTATCTCTATGATGTTATATCACTGTGTTTATTATCCCTGTACTTTGACATCACTGTGTTTATTATCCCTGTACTGTGACATCACTGTGTTTATTTTCTCAGTACTGAGAAATCAATGTGTTTATTATCCCTGTACTGTGACATCACTGTGTTTATTATCTCAGTACTGTGACATCACTGTGTTTATTATGCCTGTACTGTGACATCACTGTGTTTATTACCCTCTACTGTGACATCACTGTTTATTATCTCTGTCCTGTGACTTCACTGTGTATATTATCTCTGTACTGTGACATCACTGTGTTTACTATCTCTGTACTGTTACATCACTGTGTATATTATCTCTGTACCTTGACATCACTGTGTTTATTTTCTCTGTTCTGAGACATCACTGTGTGTATTATCTCTGTACTGTGACATCACTGTGTTTATTATCCCTATACTGTAGCATCACTGTGTTTATTATCCCTGTCCTGTGACATCACTGTGTTTATTATCCCTGTACTGTGACATCACTGTTTGTTTTATCTCTGTACTGTGACATCACTGGGTTTATTATCCCTGTACTGTGACATCACTTTGTTTATTATCACTGTACTGTGACATCACTGTGTATATTATCTCTGTACTGTGACATCACTACTTTTTGTCCCTGTACTGTGACATCACTGTGTTTATTATCCCTGTACTGTGACATCACTGTGTATATTATCACTGTACTGTGACATCACTGTGTTTATTATCCCTGTACTGTGACATCACTTTGTTTATTATCTCTTTACTGTGACATCACTGTGTCTATTATATCAGTACTGTGACATCACTGTGTTTATTATCTCTATGCTGTGACATCACTGTGTTTATTATCCCTGTACTGTGACATCACTGTGTTTATTTTCTCTGTACTGTGACATCATTGTGTTTATAATCCCTGTACTGTGACATCACTGTGTCTATTACCTCTGTACTGTGACATTACTGTGTTTATTATCTCTGTACTGTGACATCACTGTTTATTATCTCTGTACTGTGATATCGCTGTGTTTATTATCTCTGTACTGTGACATCACTGTGTTTATTATCTCTGTACGGTGACATCACTGTGTATATTATCCCTGTACTGTGACATCAATGTGTGTATTAATCCTGTACTGTGACATCACTGTGTTTGTTATCCCTGTACTGTGACATCACTGTGTGTATTATCCCTGTACTATGACAACACTATGTGTATTATCCTTGTACTGTGACATCACTGTTTGTATTATCCTTGTACTGTGATATCACTGTGTTTATTATTATTGTACGGTGACATCACTGTGTTTATTATCCCTGCACTGTGACATCACTGTGTTTAATATCTCTGTACTGTGAGATCACTGTGTTTATTATCCCTGTACTGTGACATCACTGTGTTTATAATCCCTGTACTGTGACATCACTGTGTTTATTACCTCTGTACTGTGACATTACTGTGTTTATTATCTCTGTACTGTGACATCACTGTTTATTATCTCTGTTCTTTGATATCACTGTGTTTATTATCTCTGTATGGTGACATCACTGTGTGTATTATCCCTGTACTTTGACATCACTGTGTGTATTATCCCTGTATTGTGACATCA
The DNA here is from genome assembly GCF_046119375.1 of Phyllobates terribilis. NCBI lineage: Eukaryota > Metazoa > Chordata > Amphibia > Anura > Dendrobatidae > Phyllobates > Phyllobates terribilis. The sequence continues at coordinate 84,393,853 of NW_027362764.1, forward strand.
CTGTGTTTATTATCCCTGTACTGTGACATCACTGTGTGTATTATCCCTGTACTGTGACATCACTGTGTGTATTATCCCTGTACTGTGACATCACCGTTTGTATTATCCTTGTATGTGATATCACTGTGATTATTATCCTTTTACTGTGACATCACTGTGTTTATTATCCCTGTACTGTGACATCACTGTGTTTAATATCCCTGTACTGTGACATCACTGTGTTTATTATCACTGTACTGTGACGTCACTGTGTTTATTAGGTCTGTACTGTGACATCAGTGTTTATTATCTCTGTACAGTGATATCACTGTGTTTATTATCCCTGTACTGTGATATCACTGTGTTTATTATCCCTGTACGGTGACATCAGTGTGTATATTATCTCTGTACTGTGACATCACTGTGTTTATTACCTCTGTACTTTGACATTACTGTGTTTATTATCTCTGTACTGTGACATCACTATTTATTATCTCTGTACTGTGACATCACTGTGTTTATTATGTCTGTATGGTGACATCACTGTGTGTATTATCCCTGTACTGTGACATCACTGTGTGTATTATCCCTGTACTGTGACATCACTGTGTTTGTTATCCCTGTACTGTGACATCACTGTGTGTATTATCCCTGTACTATGACAACACTATGTGTATTATCCTCGTACTGTGACATCACTGTTTGTATTATCCTTGTACTGTGATATCACTGTGTTTACTATTATTGTACTGTGACATCACTGTGTTTATTATCCCTGTACTGTGACATCACTGTGTTTAATATCTCTGTACTGTGACATCACTGTGTTTATTATCCCTGTACTGTGACATCACTGTGTTTATTATCTCTGTACTGTGACATCACTGTTTATTATGTCTGTACTGTGACATCACTGTGTTTATTATCCCTGTACTATGACATCAGTGTGTATATTATCTCTGTACTGTGACATCACTGTGTTTATTATCCCTGTACTGTGACATCACTGTGTTTATTATCCCTGTACTGTGACATCACTGTGTTTCTTTTCCTGTACTATGACATCACTGTTTATTATCTCTGTATTGTGACATCGCTGTGTTTATTTTCCCTGTACAATGACATCACGGTGTTTATTATCCCTGTACTGTGACATCACTGTGTGTATTATCCCTGTACTATGACAACACTATGTGTATTATCCTTGTACTGTGACATCACTGTTTGTATTGTCCTTGTACTGTGATATCACTGTGTTTATTATTATTGTACTGTGACATCACTGTGTTTATTATCCCTGTACTGTGACATCACTGTGTTTAATATCTCTGTACTGTGACATCACTGTGTTTATTATCCCTGTACTGTGACATCACTGTGTTTATAATCCCTGTACTGTGACATTACTGTGTTTATTACCTCTGTACTGTAACATTACTGTGTTTATTATCTCTGTACTGTGACATCACTGTTTATTATCTCTGTTCTTTGATATCACTGTGTTTATTATCTCTGTATGTTGACATCACTGTGTGTATTATCCCTGTACTGTGACATCACTGTGTGTATTATCACTGTATTGTGACATCACTGTGTTTATTATCCCTGTACTGTGACATCACTGTGTGTATTATCCCTGTACTGTGACATCACTGTTTGTATTATCCTTGTACTGTGATATCACTGTGATTATTATCCTTTTACTGTGACATCACTGTGTTTATTATCCCTGTACTGTGACATCACTGTGTTTAATATCCCTGTACTGTGACATCACTGTGTTTATTATCACTGTACTGTAACGTCACTGTGTTTATTAGGTCTGTACTGTGACATCACTGTTTATTATCTCTGTACAGTGATATCACTGTGTTTATTATCCCTGTACTGTGATATCACTGTGTTTATTATCCCTGTACGGTGACATCAGTGTGTATATTATCTCTGTACTGTGACATCACTATTTATTATCTCTGTACTGTGACATCACTGTGTGTATTATCCCTGTACTATGACAACACTATGTGTATTATACTTGTACTGTGACATCACTGTTTGTATTAACCTTGTACTGTGATATCACTGTGTTTATTATCCCTGTACTGTGACATCACTGTGTTTAATATCTCTGTACTGTGACATCACTGTGTTTATTATCCCTGTACTGTGACATCACTGTGTTTATTATCTCTGTACTGTGACATCACTGTTTATTATGTCTGTACTGTGATATCATTGTGTTTATTATCCCTGTACTGTGACATCACTTTGTTTATTATCCCTATACTATGACATCAGTGTGTATATTATCTCTGTACTGTGACATCACTGTGTTTAATATCCCTGTACTGTGACATCACTGTGTTTAATATCCCTGTACTGTGACATCACTGTGTTTCTTTTCCTGTACTATGACATCACTGTTTATTATCTCTGTATTGTGACATCGCTGTGTTTATTTTCCCTGTACTATGACATCACTGTGTTTATTATCCCTGTACTGTGACATCACTGTGTGTATTATCCCTGTACTATGACAACACTATGTGCAATATCCTTGTACTGTGACATCACTATTTGTATTATCCTTGTACTGTGATATCACTGTGTTTATTATTATTGTACTGTGACATCACTGTGTTTATTATCCCTGTACTGTGACATCACTGTGTTTAATATCTCTGTACTGTGACATCACTGTGTTTATTATCCCTGTACTGTGACATCACTGTGTTTATAATCCCTGTACTGTGACATCACTGTGTTTATTACCTCTGTACTGTGACATTACTGTGTTTATTATCTCTGTACTGTGACATCACTGTTTATTATCTCTGTTCTTTGATATCACTGTGTTTATTATCTCTGTATGGTGACATCACTGTGTGTATTATCCCTGTACTGTGACATCACTGTGTGTATTATCCCTGTATTGTGACATCACTGTGTTTATTATCCCTGTACTGTGACATCACTGTGTGTATTATCCCTGTACTGTGACATCACTGTGTGTATTATCCCTGTACTGTGACATCACTGTTTGTATTATCCTTGTACTGTGATATCACTGTGATTATTATCCTTTTACTGTGACATCACTGTGTTTATTATCCCTGTACTGTGACATCACTGTGTTTAATATCCCTGTACTCTGACATCACTGTGTTTATTATCACTGTACTGTAACGTCACTGTGTTTATTATGTCTGTACTGTGACATCACTGTTTATTATCTCTGTACAGTGATATCACTGTGTTTATTATCCCTGTACTTTGATATCACTGTGTTTATTATCCCTGTACGGTGACATCAGTGTGTATATTATCTCTGTACTGTGACATCACTGTGTTTATTTCCTCTGTACTGTGACATTACTGTGTTTATTATCTCTGTACTGTGACATCACTATTTATTATCTCTGTACCGTGACATCACTGTGTTTATTATCTCTGTACGGTGACATCACTGTGTGTATTATCCCTGTACTGTGACATCACTGTGTGTATTATCCCTGTACTGTGACATCACTGTGTGTATTATCCCTGTACTGTGACATCACTGTGTTTGTTATCGCTGTGCTGTGACATCACTGTGTGTATTATCCCTGTACTATGACAACACTATGTGTATTATCCTTGTACTGTGACATCACTCTTTGTATTGTCCTTGTACTGTGATATCACTGTGTTTATTATTATTGTACTGTGACATCACTGTGTTTATTATCCCTGTACTGTGACATCACTGTGTTTAATATCTCTGTACTGTGACATCACTGTGTTTATTATCCCTGTACTGTGACATCACTGTGTTTATTATCTCTGTACTGTGACATCACTGTTTATTATGTCTGTACTGTGATATCATTGTGTTTATTATCCCTGTACTGTGACATCACTGTGTTTATTATCCCTGAACTATGACATCAGTGTGTATATTATCTCTGTACTGTGACATCACTGTGTTTATTATCCCTGTACTGTGACATCACTGTGTTTATTATCCCTGTACTGTGACATCACTGTGTTTCTTTTCCTGTACTATGACATCACTGTTTACTATCTCTGTATTGTGACATCGCTGTGTTTATTTTCCCTGTACTATGACATCACTGTGTTTATTATCCCTGTACTGTGACATCACTGTGTTTATTTTCCCTGTACTGTGACATCACTGTGTTTATTTTCCCTGTGCTGTGACATCACTGTGTTTATTATCCCTGTACTGTGACATCACTGTGTATATTATCTCTGTACTGTGACATCACGGTGTTTATTATCCCTGTACTGTGACATCACTGTGTATATTGTCTCTGTACTGTGACATCACTGTGCTTTTTTTCCCTGTACTGTGACATCACTGTGTTTATTATCCCTGTACTGTGACATCACTGTGTTTATTATCCCTGTACTGTAACATCACTGTTTATTATCCCTGTACTGTGACATCACTCTGTTTATTATCTCTGTACTATGACATCACTGTTTATTATCCCTGTACTGTGACATCACTGTGTGTATTATCCCTGTACTGTGACATCAGTGTATATTATTTCTGTACTGTGACATCACTTTGTATATTATCTCTATACAGTGACATCACTGTGTGTACTTTCCCTATACTGTGACATCACTGTGTATATTATCTCTGTACTGTGACATCACTGTGCTTATTATCCCTGTACAGTGGCTATCACTGTGTAAATTATCTCTGTACCATGACTTCACTGTGTTTATTATCTCTGTACTGTGACATCACTGTTTATTATCTCTGTACTGTGACATCACTGTGTTTATTATCTCTGTACGGTGACATCACTCTGTGTATTATCCCTGTACTGTGACATCACTGTGTTTATTATCACTGTACTGTGACATCACTGTGTTTATTATCTCTGTACTGTGACATCACTATATTTTGTCCCTGTACTGTGACATCACTGTGTTTATTATCCCTGTACTGTGACATTACTGAGTATATTATTACTGTACTGTGACATCACTGTGTTTATTATCTCTTTACTGTGACATCACTGTGTTTATTATCTCTATGCAGTGACATCACTGTGTTTATTATCCCTGTACTTTGACATCACTGTGTTTATTATCTCTGTTCTGTGACATCACTGTGTTTATTTTCACAGCACTGTGACATCAATGTGTTTATTATTCCTGTACTGTGACATCACTGTGTTTATTACCTCTGTACTGTGACATCACTGTTTATTATCTCTGTACTGTGACATCACTGTGTTTATTATCTCTGTATGTTGACATCACTCTGTGTATTATCCCTGTACTGTGACATCACTGTGTTTATTATCCCTGTACTGTGACATCACTGTGTTTATGATCCCTGTACTGAGACATCACTGTGAGTATTATCCCTGTACTGTGACATTACTGTGTGTATTATCCCTGTACTGTGACATCACTGTGTTTATTATCCTTATACTGTGACATCACTGTGTTTATTATCCCTGTACTGTGACATCACTGTTTTTACTATCCCTGCACTGTGACATCACTGTGTTTATCATCCCTGTACTGTGACATCACTGTTTATTACCCTGTACTGTGACATCACTGTTTATTATCTCTGTACTGTGACATCACTGTGTTTATTTTCCCTGTACTGTGACATCACTGTGTATATTATCTCTGTACCGTGACATCACTGTGCTTATTATCCCTGTACTGTGATTATCACTGTGTAAATTATCTCTGTACCATGACTTCACTGTGTTTATTATCTCTGTACTGTGACATCACTGTGTGTATTATCTCTGCACTGTGACATCACTGTGTTTATTATCCCTATACTGTAACATCACTGTGTTTATTATCCCTGTACTGTGACATCACTGTGTTTATTATCCCTGTACTGTGACATCACTGTGTGTTTTATCTCTGTACTGTGACATCACTGGGTTTTGTTTTCCCTGTACTGTGACATCACTTTGTTTATTATCACTGAACTGTGACATCACTGTGTTTATTATCTCTGTACTGTGACATCACTATTTTTTGTCCCTGCACTGTGACATCACTGTGTTTATAATCCCTGTACTGTGACATCACTGTGTATATTATCTCTGTACTGTGATATGACTGTGTTTCTTTTCCTGTACTATGACATCACTGTTTATTATCTCTATACTGTGACATCACTGTGTTTATTATCTCTGTACGTTGACATCACTCTATGTGTTATCCCTGTACTGTGACATCACTGTGTTTATTATCCCTGTACTGTGACATCACTGTGTTTATTATCCCTGTACTGTGACATCACTGTGTGTATTATCCCTGTACTGTGACATCACTGTGTGTATTATCTCTGTACTTTGACATCACTGGGTTTATTATCCCTGTACTGTGACATCACTGTGTTTATTATCACTGTTCTGTGACATCACTGTGTTTATTATCTCTGTACTGTGACATCACAATTTTTTTCCCTGTACTGTGACATCACTGTGTTTATTGTCCCTGTACTGTGACATCACTCTGTATATTATCACTGTACTGTGACATCACTGGGTTTATTATTCCTGTACTGTGACATCACTGTGTTTAATATCTCTATGCAGTGACATCACTGTTTATTATCCCTGTACTTTGACATCACTGTGTTTATTATCCCTGTACTGTGACATCACTGTGTTTATTTTCTCTATGCAGTGACATCACTGTGTTTATTATCCCTGTATTTTGACATCACTGTGTTTATTATCCCTGTACTTTGACATCACTGTGTTTATTTTCTCAGTACTGTGACATCAATGTGCTTATTATCCCTGTACTGTGACATCACTGTGTTTATTATCTCTGTACTGTGACATCACTGTTTATTATCTCTGTATTGTGACATCACTGTGTTTATTATCTCTGTACGGTGACATCACTCTGTGTATTATCGCTGTACTGTGACATCACTGAGTTTATTATCACTGTACTGTGACATCACTGTGTTTATTATCTCTGTTCTGTGACATCACTATATTTTTTCCCTGTACTGTGACATCACTGTGTTTATTATCCCTGTACTGTGACATTACTGAGTATATTATCACTGTACTGTGACATCACTGTGTTTATTATCTCTTTACCTTGACATCACTGCGTTTATTATCTCTTTACTGTGACATCACTGTGTTTATTATCTCTATGCAGTGACATCACTGTGTTTATTATCCCTGTACTTTGACATCACTGTATTTATTGTCCCTGTACTGTGACATCACTGTTTATTTTCTCAGTACTGTGACATCAATGTGTTTATTATTCATGTACTATGACATCACTGTCTTTATTACCTCTGTACTGTGACATTACTGTGTTTATTATCTCTGTACTGTGACATCACTGTTTATTATCTCTGTATTGTGACATCACTGTGTTTATTATCTCTGTATGTTGACATCACTCTGTGTATTATCCCTGTACTGTGACATCGCTGTGTTTATTAACCCTGTACTGTGACATCACTGTGTTTATTATCCCTGTACTGTGACATCACTGTGTGTATTATCCCTGTACTGTGACATCACTGTGTGTATTATCCCTGTACTGTGACATCACTGTGTTTATTATCCTTATACTGTGACATCACTGTGTTTATTATCCCTGTACTGTGACATCACTGTGTCTATAATCCCTGCACTGTGACATCACTGTGTTTATTATCCCTGTACTGTGACATCACTGTTTATTACCCTGTACTGTGACATCACTGTTTATTATCTCTGTACTGTGACATCACTGTGTTTATTTTCCCTGTACTGTGACATCGCTGTGTATATTATCTCTGTACTGTGACATCACTGTGCTTATTATCCCTGTACTGTGACTATCACTGTGTAAATTATCTCTGTACCATGACTTCACTGTGTTTATTATCTCTTTACTGTGACATCACTGTGTGTATTTTCTCTGTACTGTGACATCACTGTGTTTATTATCCCTATACTGTAACATCACTGTGTTTATTATCCCTGTACTGTGACATCACTGTGTTTATTATCCCTGTACTGTGACATCACTGTGTGTTTTATCTCTGTACTGTGACATCACTGGGTTTTGTTATCCCTGTACTGTGACATCACTGTGTTTATTATCACTGTACTGTGACATCACTGGGTTTATTATCCCTGTACTGTGACATCACTGTGTTTACTATCTCCTTACAATGACATCACTGTGTTTATCATCCCTGTACTTTGATATCACTGTGTTTATTATCCCTGTACTGTGACATCACTGTGTTTATTATCTCTGTACTGTGACATCACTATTTTTTGTCCCTGTACTGTGACATCACTGTGTTTATAATCCCTGTACTGTGACATCAGTGTGTATATTATCTCTGTACTGTGACATCACTGTGTTTATTATCCCTGTACTGTGACATCACTGTGTTTATTATCACTGTACTGTGACATCACTGGGTTTATTATCCCTGTACTGTGACATCACTGTGTTTACTATCTCCTTACAGTGATATCACTGTGTTTATTATCCCTGTACTTTGATATCACTGTGTTTATTATCCCTGTACTGTGACATCACTGTGTTTATTTTCTCAGCAGTGTGACACCAATGTGTTTATTATCCCTATACTGTGATATCACTGTGCTTATGATCTCAGTACTGTGACATCACTGTCTTTATTATCCCTGTACTGTGACATCACTGTGTTTATTACCTCTGTACTGTGACATTACTGTGTTTATTATCTCTGTACGGTAACATCACTGTTTATTATCTCTTTAGTGTGACATCACTGTGTTTATTATCCCTGTACTGTGACATCACTGTGTTTATTATCCCTGTACTGTGACATCACTATGTGTATTATCCCTGTACTGTGACATCACTGTGTTTATTATCCCTGTACTGTGACATCACTGTGTGTATTATCCCTGTACTGTGACATCACTGTGTATTATCCTTGTACTGTGATATCACTGTGTTTATTATCCTTGTACTCTGAAATTACTGTGTTTTTTATCCCTGTACTGTGACATCACTGTGTCTCATATCCCTGTACTGTGACATCACTGTTTATTATCTCTGTACTATGACATCACTGTGTTTATTTTCCCTGTACTTTGACATCACTGTGCTTATTATCCCTGTACTGTGACATCCCTGTGTTTATTATCCCTGTACTGTGACATCACTGTGTGTATTATCCCTGTACTGTGACATCATTGTGTTTATTATCCCTATACTGTGACATCACTGTGTTTATTATCCCTATACTGTGACATCACTGTGTTCATTATCTCTGTACTGTGACATCACTGTGTTTATTATCTCTGTATTGTGACTTCACTGTGTCTATTATCTCTATCCTGTGACATCACTGTGTTTATTATCCCTGCACTGTGACATCACTATGTTTACTATCCCTCTACTGTGACATCACTGTGTATATTATCTCTGTACTGTGACATCACTGTGTTTATTATCCCTGTACTGTGACATCACTGTGTTTATTATGCCTGTACCGTGACATCACTGTTTATTACCCTGTACTGTGACATCACTGTTTATTATCTCTGTACTGTGACATCACTGTGTTTATTATCCCTGTACTGACATCACTGTGTATATTATCTCTGTCCTGTGACAGCATTGTGTTTATTATCCCTTTACTGTGACTATCATCGTGTATATTATCTCTGTACCGTGACGTCACTGTGTTTATTATCTCTGTACTATGACATCACTGTGTGTATTATCTCTGTACTGTGACATCACTGGGTTTATTATCCCTCTACTGTGACATCACTGTGTTTATTATCACTGTACTGTGACATCACTGTGTTTATTATCTCTGTACTGTGACATCACTATTTTTTGTCCCTGTACTGAGACATCACTGTGTTTATTATCCCTGTACTGTGAGATCACTGTGAATATTATCACTGTACTGTGACATCACTGGGTTTATTATTCCTTTACTGTGACATAACTGTGTTTAATATCTCTATGCAGTGACATCACTGTGTTTATTATCCCTGTTCTTTGACATCACTGTGTTTATTATCTCTGTACTGTGACATCACTGTGTTTATTTTCTCTATGCAGTGACATCACTGTGTTTATTATCCCTGAACTTTGACATCACTATGTTTATTTTCTCAGTACTGTGACATCAATGTGTTTATTATCCCTGTACTGTGACATCACTGTGTTTATTATCTCTGTACTGTGACATCACTGTTTATTATGTCTGTACTGTGACATCACTGTGTTTATTATCTCTGTACGGTGACATCACTCTGTGTATTATCCCTGTACTGTGACATCACTGTGTTTATTATCAGTGTACTGTGACATCACTGTGTTTATTATCTCTGTACTGTGACATCACTATATTTTGTACCTGTACTGTGACATCACTGTGTTTATTATCCCTGTACTGTGACATTACTGAGTATATTATCACTGTACTGTGACATCACTGTGTTTATTATCTCTTTACTGTGACATCACTGTGTTTATTATCTCTTTACTGTGATATCACTGTGTTTATTATCTCTATGCAGTGACATCACTGTGTTTATTATCTCTGTACTTTGACATCACTGTGTTTATTATCCCTATACTGTGACATCACTGTGTTTATTATCCCTGTACTTTGACATCACTGTGTTTATTATCCCTGTACTTTGACATCACTGTGTTTATTTTCTCAGTACTGTGACATCAATGTGTTTATTATCCCTGTACTGTGACATCACTGTGTTTATTATCTCTGTACTGTGACATCACTGTTTATTATGTCTGTACTGTGACATCACTGTGTTTATTATCTCTGTACGGTGACATCACTCTGTGTATTATCCCTGTACTGTGACATCACTGTGTTTATTATCACTGTACTGTGACATCACTGTGTTTATTATCTCTGTACTGTGACATCACTATATTTTGTACCTGTACTGTGACATAGCTGTGTTTATTATCCCTGTACTGTGACATTACTGAGTATATTATCACTGTACTGTGACATCTCTGTGTTTATTATCTCTTTACTGTGACATCACTGTGTTTATTATGTCTTTAATGTGACATCACTGTGTTTATTATCTCTATGCAGTAACATCACTGTGTTTATTATCCCTGTACTTTGACATCACTGTGTTTATTATCCCTGTACTGTGACATCACTGTGTTTATTTTCTCAGTACTTTGACATCACTGTGTATATTATCCCTGTACTTTGACATCACTGTGTTTATTTTCTCAGTACTGTGACATCAATGTGTTTATTATCCCTGTACTGTGACATCACTGTGTTTATCTCTTTACTGTGACATCACTGTTTTTTATCTCCGTACTGTGACATCACTGTGTTTATTATCTCTGTACGGTGACATCACTCTGTGTATTGTCCCTGTACTGTGACATCACTGTGTTTATTATCACTGTACTGTGACATCACTGTTTTTATTATCTCTGTACTGTGACATCACTATATTTTGTCCCTGTACTGTGACATCACTGTGTTTATTAACCCTGTACTGTGACATTACTGAGTATATTATCACTGTACTGTGACATCACTGTGTTTATTATCTCTTTACTGTGACATCACTGTGTTTATTATCTCTTTACTGTGACATCACTGTGTTTATTATCTCTATGCAGTGACATCACTGTGTTTATTATCCCTGTACTTTGACATCACTGTGTTTATTATCCCTGTACTGTGACATCACTGTGTTTATTTTCTCAGTACTGTGACATCAAAGTGTTTATTATTCCTGTACTGTGACATCACTGTGTTTATTACCTCTGTACTGTGACATTACTGTGTTTTTTATCTCTGTACTGTGACATCACTGTTTATTATCTCTGTACTGTGACATCACTGTGTGTATTATCTCTGTACGTTGACATCACTCTGTGTATTATCCCTGTACTGTGATATCACTGTGTTTATTATCCCTGTACTGTGACATCACTGTGTGTATTATCCCTGTACTGTGACATCACTGTGTGTATTATCCTTATACTGTGACATCACTGTGTTTATTATCCCTGTACTGTGACATCACTGTGTTTATTATCCCTGCACTGTGACATCATTGTGTTTATTATCCCTGTACTGTGACATCACTGTTTATTACCCTGTACTGTGACATCACTGTTTATTATCTCTGTACTATGACATCACTGAGTTTATTTTCCCTGTACTGTGACATCACTGTGTATATTATCTCTGTACTGTGACATCACTGTGCTTATTATCCCTGTACTGTGACTATCACTGTGTAAATTATCTCTGTACCATGACTTCACTGTGTTTATTATCTCTGTACTGTGACATCACTGTGTGTATTATCTCTGTACTGTGACATCACTGTGTTTATTATACCTATACTGTAACATCATTGTGTTTATTATCCCTGTACTGTGACATCACTGTGTTTATTATCCCTGTACTGTGACATCACTGTGTTTACTATCCCTGTACTGTGACATCACTGTGTTTATTATCACTGTACTGTGACATCACTGTGTTTATTATCTCTGTACTGTGACATCACTGTGTTTATTATCCCTGTACTGTGACATCACTGTGTTTATTATCACTGTACTGTGACATCACTGGGTTTATTATCCCTGTACTGTGACATCACTGTGTTTACTATGTCCTTACAGTGACATCACTGTGTTTATTATCCCTGTACTTTGATATCACTGTGTTTATTATCCCTGTACTGTGACATCACTGTGTTTATTTTCTCAGCAGTGTGACACCAATGTGTTTATTATACCTGTACTGTGACATCACTGTGCTTATGATCTCAGTACTGTGACATCACTGTGTTTATTATCCCTGTACTGTGACATCACTGTGTTTATTACCTCTGTACTGTGAAATTACTGTGTTTATTATCCCTGTACGGTAACATCACTGTTTATTATCTCTGTACTGTGACATCACTGTGTTTATTATCCCTGTACTGTGACATCACTGTGTGTATTATCCCTGTACTGTGACATCACTGTGTTTATTATCCCTGTACTGTGACATCACTGTGTGTATTATCCCTGTACTGTGACATCAGTGTGTATTATCCTTGTACTGTGATATCACTGTGTTTATTATCCTTGTACTCTGACATCACTGTGTTTTTTATCCCTGTACTGTGATATCACTGTGTCTCATATCCCTGTACTGTGACATCACTGTTTATTATCTCTGTACTATGACATCACTGTGTTTATTTTCCCTGTACTTTGACATCACTGTGTTTATTATCCCTGTACTGTGACATCACTGTGTGTATTATCCCTGTACTGTGACATCATTGTGTTTATTATCCCTATACTGTGACATCACTGTGTTTATTATCCCTGTACTGTGACATCACTGTGTTTATTATCCCTGCACTGTGACATCATTGTGTTTATTATCCCTGTACTGTGACATCACTGTTTATTACCCTGTACTGTGACATCACTGTTTATTATCTCTGTACTATGACATCACTGAGTTTATTTTCCCTGTACTGTGACATCACTGTGTATATTATCTCTGTACTGTGACATCACTGTGCTTATTATCCCTGTACTGTGACTATCACTGTGTAAATTATCTCTGTACCATGACTTCACTGTGTTTATTATCTCTGTACTGTGACATCACTGTGTGTATTATCTCTGTACTGTGACATCACTGTGTTTATTATACCTATACTGTAACATCACTGTGTTTATTATCCCTGTACTGTGACATCATTGTGTTTATTATCCCTGTACTGTGACATCACTGTGTGTTTTATCTCTGTACTTTGACATCACTGGGTTTTGTTATCCCTGTACTGTGACATCACTTTGTTTATTATCACTGTACTGTGACATCACTGTGTTTATTATCTCTGTACTGTGACTTCACTATTTTTTTCCCTGTTCTGTGACATCACTGTGTTTATAATCCCTGTACTATGACATCAGTGTGTATATTATTTATGTACTGTGACATCACTGTGTTTATTATCCCTGTACTGTGACATCACTGTGTTTCTTTTCCTGTACTCTGACATCACTGTTTATTATCTCTGTACTGTGACATCACTGTGTTTATTATCTCTGTACGTTGACATCACTCTCTGTATTATCCCTGTACTGTGACATCACTGTTTATTATCCCTGTACTGTGACATCACTGTGTTTATTATCCCTATATTGTGACATCACTTTGTGTATTATCCCTGTACTGTGACATCACTGTGTGTATTATCCCTGTACTGTGACATTACTGTGTTTATTATCCTTGTACTGTGACATCACTGTGTTTATTATCCCTGTACTGTGACATCACTGTGTTTATTATCCCTGCACTGTGACATCACTGTTTATTACCCTGCACTGTGACATCACTGTTTATTATCTCTGTACTGTGACATCACTGTGTTTATTTTCCCTGTACTGTGACATCACTGTGTATATTATCTCTGTACTGTGACATCACTGTGTTTATTATCCCTGTACTGTGACTATCACTGTGTAAATTATCTCTGTACCATGACTTCACTGTTTTTATTATCTCTGTACTGTGACATCACTGTGTGTATTATCTCTGTACTGTGACATCACTGTGTTTATAATCCCTGTACTGTGACATCAGTGTGTATATTATCTCTGTACTGTGACATCACTGTGTTTATTATCACTGTACTGTGACATCACTGTGTTTATTATCCCTGTATTGTGACATCACTGTGTTTATTATCCCTGTACTGTGACATCACTGTGTTTCTTTTCCTGTACTATGACATCACTGTTTATTATCTCTGTATTGTGACATCACTGTGTTCATTTTCCCTGTACTATTACATCGCAGTGTTTATTATCCCTGTACTGTGACATCACTGTGGTTATTATCCCTGAACGGTAACATCACTGTTTATTATCCCTGTACTGTGACATCACTCTGTTTATTATCTCTGTACTATGCTATCACTGTTTCTTATCCCTGTACTATGACATCACTGTGTGTATTATCCCTGTACTGTGACATCAGTGTATATTATCTCTGTACTGTGAAATCATTGTGTATATTATCTCTATACTGTGACATCACTGTGTTTACTATCCCTATACTGTGACATCACTGTGTCTATTATCTCTTTACTGTGACATCACTGTGTTTATTCTCCCTGTACTGTGACATCACTGTGTATATTATCTCTGTACTGTGACATCACAATGTTTATTATCTCTGTATTGTGACATCAATGTGTATATTATCCCTGTACTGTGACATCACTGTGTGTATTATCCCTGTAATGTGACATCACTGCGTGTATTATCCCTGTACTGTAATATCACTGTGTTTATTATCCCTGTACTGTGACATCACTGTTTTTATTATCCCTCTACTGTGACATCACTGTGTTTATTATCTCTGTACTGTAACATCACTGTGGTTATTGTCCCTGTACTGTGACATCACTGTGGTTATTATCCCTGTGCTGTGACATCACTGTGTTTATTATTTCTGGACTGTGACATCACTGTGTTTATTATCGCTGTACTGTGACATCACTGTGTTTATTATCTCTGTTTTGTGACATCACTGTGTTTATTATTTCTATACAGTGACAACACTGTTTATTATCTCTGTACTGTGATATCAATGTGTATATTATCCCTGTACTGTGACATCACTGTGCATATTATCCCTGTACTGTGACATAACTGTGTTTATTACTTCTCTACTTTGACATCACTATGTTTATTATCTCTGTACTGTGACATCACTGTGTGTATTATCCTTGTACTGTGACATCACTGTGTGTATTATCCCTATACTGTGACATCACTGTGTTTATTATCCCTGTACTGTGACATCACTGTGTATATTATCTCTGTACTTTGACATCACTGTGTTTATTATCCCTGTACTGTGATATTACTGTGTTTATTATCCCTGTACTGTGACATCACTGTGTTTATTATCCCTGTACTGTGACATCACTGTGTTTATTATCTCTGTGCTGTGACATCACTGTTTGTTATCTCTGCACTGTGACATCACTGTGTTTATTATCTCTGAACTGTGACATCACTGTTTATTATCTTTGTATAGTGACATCACTGTGTTTATTATCCCTGTACTGTGACATCACTGTGTGTATTATCCCTGTACTGTGACATCACTGCGTTTATTATCCATGCACTGTGACATCACTGTGTATATTAACCCTGTACTGTGACTTCACTGTGTTTATTATCTCTGTACTGTGACATCACTATATTTTGTCCCTGTACTGTGACATCACTGTGTTTATTATCCCTGTACTGTGACATTACTGAGTATATTATCACTGTACTGTGACATCACTGTGTTTATTATCTCTTTACTGTGACATCACTGTGTTTATTATCTCTTTAATGTGACATCACTGTGTTTATTATCTCTATGCAGTGACATCACTGTGTTTATTATCCCTGTACTTTGACATCACTGTGTTTATTATCCCTGTACTATGACATCACTGTGTTTATTTTCTCAGTACTGTGACATCAATGTGTTTATTATTCCTGTATTGTGACATCACTGTGTTTATTACCTCTGTACTGTGACATTACTGTGTTTATTATCTCTGTACTGTGACATCACTGTTTTTTATCTCTGTACTGTGACATCACTGTGCTTATTATCCCTGTACTGTGACATCACTGTGTTTATTATCTCTGTGCTGTGACATCACTGTTTGTTATCTCTGCACTGTGACATCACTGTGTTTATTATCTCTGAACTGTGACATCACTGTTTATTATCTTTGTATTGTGACATCACTGTGTTTATTATCCCTGTACTGTGACATCACTGTGTGTATTATCCCTGTACTGTGACATCACTGCGTTTATTATCCATGCACTGTGACATCACTGTGTATATTAACCCTGTACTGTGACTTCACTGTGTTTATTATCTCTGTACTGTGACATCACTATATTTTGTCCCTGTACTGTGACATCACTGTGTTTATTATCCCTGTACTGTGACATTACTGAGTATATTATCACTGTACTGTGACATCACTGTGTTTATTATCTCTTTACTGTGACATCACTGTGTTTATTATCTCTTTAATGTGACATCACTGTGTTTATTATCTCTATGCAGTGACATCACTGTGTTTATTATCCCTGTACTTTGACATCACTGTGTTTATTATCCCTGTACTGTGACATCACTGTGTTTATTTTCTCAGTACTGTGACATCAATGTGTTTATTATTCCTGTACTGTGACATCACTGTGTTTATTACCTCTGTACTGTGACATTACTGTGTTTATTATCTCTGTACTGTGACATCACTGTTTATTATCTCTGTACTGTGACATCACTGTGTTTATTATCTCTGTACGTTGACATCACTCTGTGTATTATCCCTGTACTGTGACATCACTGTGTTTATTATCCCTGTACTGTGACATCACTGTGTTTATTATCCCTGTACTGTGACATTCACTGTGTTCATTATCCCTGTACTGTGACATCACTGTGTGTATTATCCTTATACTGTGACATCACTGTGTTTATTATCCCTGTACTGTGACATCACTGTGTTTATTATCCCTGCACTGTGACATCACTGTGTTTATTATCCCTGTACTGTGACATCACTGTTTATTACCCTGTACTGTGACATCACTGTTTATTATCTCTGTACTGTGACATCACTGTGTTTATTTTCCCTGTACTGTGACATCACTGTGTATATTATCTCTGTACTGTGACATCACTGTGCTTATTATCCCTGTACAGTGGCTATCACTGTGTAAATTATCTCTGTACCATGACTTCACTGTGTTTATTATCTCTGTACTGTGACATCACTGTGTGTATTATCTCTGTACTGTGACATCACTGTGTTTATTATACCTATACTGTAACACCACTGTGTTTATTATCCCTGTACTGTGACATCACTGTGTTTATTATCTCTTTACTGGGACATCACTGTGTTTATTATCTCTTTACTGTGACATCACTGTGTTTATTATCTCTATGCAGTGACATCACTGTGTTTATTATCCCTGTACTTTGACATCACTGTGTTTATTATCCCTGTACTGTGACATCACTGTTTTTATTTTCTCAGTACTGTGACATCAATGTGTTTATTATTCCTGTACTGTGATATCACTGTGTTTATTACCTCTGTACTGTGACATTACTGTGTTTATTATCTCTGTACTGTGACATCACTGTTTATTATCTCTGTACTGTGACATCACTGTGTTTATTATCTCTGTACGTTGACATCACTCTGTGTATTATCCCTGTACTGTGACATCACTGTTTATTATCCCTGTACTGTGACATCACTGTGTGTATTATCCCTGTACTGTGACATCACTGTGTGTATTATCCTTATACTGTGACATCACTGTGTTTATTATCCCTGTACTGTGACATCACTGTGTTTATTATCCCTGCACTGTGACATCATTGTGTTTATTATCCCTGTACTGTGACATCACTGTTTATTACCCTGTACTGTGACATCACTGTTTATTATCTCTGTACTACGACATCACTGAGTTTATTTTCCCTGAACTGTGACATCACTGTGTATATTATCTCTGTACTGTGACATCACTGTGCTTATTATCCCTGTACTGTGACTATCACTGTGTAAATTATCTCTGTACCATGACTTCACTGTGTTTATTATCTCTGTACTGTGACATCACTGTGTGTATTATCTCTGTACTGTGACATCACTGTGTTTATTATACCTATACTGTAACATCACTGTGTTTATTATCCCTGTACTGTGAGATCACTGTGTTTATTATCCCTGTACTGTGACATCACTGTGTGTTTTATCTCTGTACTTTGACATCACTGGGTTTTGTTATCCCTGTACTGTGACATCACTTTGTTTATTATCACTGTACTGTGACATCACTGTGTTTATTATCTCTGTACTGTGACTTCACAATTTTTTTTCCCTGTTCTGTGACATCACTGTGTTTATAATCCCTGTACTGTGACATCAGTGTGTATATTATTTATGTACTGTGACATCACTGTGTTTATTATCCCTGTACTGTGACATCACTGTGTTTCTTTTCCTGTACTCTGACATCACTGTTTATTATCTCTGTACTGTGACATCACTGTGTTTATTATCTCTGTACGTTGACATCACTCTCTGTATTATCCCTGTACTGTGACATCACTGTTTATTATCCCTGTACTGTGACATCACTGTCTTTATTATCCCTGTACTGTGACATCACTGTGTGTATTATCCCTTTACTGTGACATCACTGTGTGTATTATCCCTGTACTGTGACATCACTGTGTTTATTATCCTTGTACTGTGACATCACTGTGTTTATTATCCCTGTACTGTGACATCACTGTGTTTATTATCCCTGCATTGTGACATCACTGTTTATTACCCTGTACTGTGACATCACTGTTTATTATCTCTGTACTGTGACATCACTGTGTTTATTTTCCCTGTACTGTGACATCACTGTGTATATTATCTCTGTACTGTGACATCACTGTGTTTATTATCCCTGTACTGTGACTATCACTGTGTAAATTATCTCTGTACCATGACTTCACTGTGTTTATTATCTCTGTACTGTGACATCACTGTGTGTATTATCTCTCTACTGTGACATCACTGTGTTTATTATCCCTATACTGTAACATCACTGTGTTTATTATCCCTGTACTGTGACATCACTGTGTTTATTATACCTGTACTGTGACATCACTGTGTGTTTTATCTCTGTACTGTGACGTCACTGTGTTTATTATCTCTGTACTGTGACATCACTATTTTTTGTCCCTGTACTGTGACATCACTGTGTTTATAATCCCTGTACTGTGACATCAGTGTGTATATTATCTCTGTACTGTGACATCACTGTGTTTATTATCACTATACTGTGACATCACTGTGTTTATTATCCCTGTACTGTGACATCACTGTGTTTCTTTTCCTGTACTATGACATCATTGTTTATTATCTCTGTATTGTGATATCACTGTGTTCATTTTCCCTGTACTATTACATCGCAGTGTTTATTATCCCTGTACTGTGACATCACTGTGGTTATTATCCCTGAACGGTAACATCACTGTTTATTATCCCTGTACTGTGACATCACTCTGTTTATTATCTCTGTACTATGCTATCACTGTTTATTATCCCTGTACTATGACATCATTGTGTGTATTATCCCTGTACTGTGACATCAATGTATATTATCTCTGTACAGTGAAATCATTGTGTATATTATCTCTATACTGTGACATCACTGTGTTTACTATCCCTATACTGTGACATCACTGTGTCTATTATCTCTTTACTGTGACATCACTGTGTTTCTTCTCCCTGTACTGTGACATCACTGTGTATATTATCTCTGTACTCTGACATCACAATGTTTATTATCTCTGTATTGTGACATCAATGTGTATATTATCCCTGTACTGTGACATCACTGTGTGTATTATCCCTGTAATGTGACATCACTGCGTGTATTATCCCTGTACTGTAATATCACTGTGTTTATTATCCCTGTACTGTGACATCACTGTTTTTATTATCCCTCTACTGTGACATCACTGTGTTTATTATCTCTGTACTGTAACATCACTGTGGTTATTGTCCCTGTACTGTGACATCACTGTGGTTATTATCCCTGTGCTGTGACATCACTGTGTTTATTATTTCTGGACTGTGACATCACTGTGTTTATTATCGCTGTACTGTGACATCACTGTGTTTATTATCTCTGTTTTGTGACATCACTGTGTTTATTATTTCTATACAGTGACAACACTGTTTATTATCTCTGTACTGTGATATCAATGTGTATATTATCCCTGTACTGTGACATCACTGTGTATATTATCCCTGTACTGTGACATAACTGTGTTTATTACTTCTCTACTTTGACATCACTATGTTTATTATCTCTGTACTGTGACATCACTGTGTGTATTATCCTTGTACTGTGACATCACTGTGTGTATTATCCCTATACTGTGACATCACTGTGTTTATTATCCCTGTACTGTGACATCACTGTGTATATTATCTCTGTACTTTGACATCACTGTGTTTATTATCCCTGTACTGTGATATTACTGTGTTTATTATCCCTGTACTGTGACATCACTGTGTTTATTATCCCTGTACTGTGACATCACTGTGTTTATTATCTCTGTGCTGTGACATCACTGTTTGTTATCTCTGCACTGTGACATCACTGTGTTTATTATCTCTGAACTGTGACATCACTGTTTATTATCTCTGTATTGTGACATCACTGTGTTTATTATCCCTGTACTGTGACATCACTGTGTGTATTATCCCTGTACTGTGACATCACTGCGTTTATTATCCATGCACTGTGACATCACTGTGTATATTAACCCTGTACTGTGACTTCACTGTGTTTATTATCTCTGTACTGTGACATCACTATATTTTGTCCCTGTACTGTGACATCACTGTGTTTATTATCCCTGTACTGTGACATTACTGAGTATATTATCACTGTACTGTGACATCACTGTGTTTATTATCTCTTTACTGTGACATCACTGTGTTTATTATCTCTTTAATGTGACATCACTGTGTTTATTATCTCTATGCAGTGACCTCACTGTGTTTATTATCCCTGTACTTTGACATCACTGTGTTTATTATCCCTCTACTGTGACATCACTGTGTTTATTTTCTCAGTACTGTGACATCAATGTGTTTATTATTCCTGTATTGTGACATCACTGTGTTTATTACCTCTGTACTGTGACATTACTGTGTTTATTATCTCTGTACTGTGACATCACTGTTTATTATCTCTGTACTGTGACATCACTGTGTTTATTATCCCTTTACTGTGACATCACTGTGTTTATTATCTCTGTGCTGTGACATCACTGTTTGTTATCTCTGCACTG
Source organism: Phyllobates terribilis (assembly GCF_046119375.1). Classification (NCBI taxonomy): domain Eukaryota; kingdom Metazoa; phylum Chordata; class Amphibia; order Anura; family Dendrobatidae; genus Phyllobates; species Phyllobates terribilis. The sequence continues at coordinate 84,415,814 of NW_027362764.1, forward strand.
TGACATCACTGTGTTTATTATCTCTGAACTGTGACATCACTGTTTATTATCTTTGTATTGTGACATCACTGTGTTTATTATCCCTGTACTGTGACATCACTGTGTGTATAATCCCTGTACTGTGACATCACTGCGTTTATTATCCATGCACTGTGACATCACTGTGTATATTAACCCTGTACTGTGACTTCACTGTGTTTATTATCTCTGTACTGTGACATCACTATATTTTGTCCCTGTACTGTGACATCACTGGGTTTATTATCCCTGTACTGTGACATTACTGAGTATATTATCACTGTACTGTGACATCACTGTGTTTATTATCTCTTTACTGTGACATCACTGTGTTTATTATCTCTTTAATGTGACATCACTGTGTTTATTATCTCTATGCAGTGACATCACTGTGTTTATTATCCCTGTACTTTGACATCACTGTGTTTATTATCCCTCTACTGTGACATCACTGTGTTTATTATCCCTATACTGTAACATCACTGTGTTTATTATCCCTGTACTGTGACATCACTGTGTTTATTATCCCTGTACTGTGACATCACTGTGTTTATTTTCTCAGTACTGTGACATCAATGTGTTTATTATTCCTGTACTGTGACATCACTGTGTTTATTACCTCTGTACTGTGACATTACTGTGTTTATTATCTCTGTACTGTGACATCACTGTTTATTATCTCTGTATTGTGACATCACTGTGTTTATTATCTCTGTACGTTGACATCACTCTGTGTATTATCCCTGTACTGTGACATCACTGTGTTTATTATCCCTGTACTGTGACATCACTGTGTTTATTATAGCTGTACTGTGACATTCACTGTGTTCATTTTCCCTGTACTGTGACATCACTGTGTGTATTATCCTTATACTGTGACATCACTGTGTTTATTATCCCTGTACTGTGACATCACTGTGTTTATTATCCCTGCACTGTGACATCACTGTGTTTATTATCCCTGTACTGTGACATCACTGTTTATTACCCTGTACTGTGACATCACTGTTTATTATCTCTGTACTGTGACATCACTGTATTTATTTTCCCTGTACTGTGACATCACTGTGTATATTATCTCTGTACTGTGACATCACTGTGCTTATTATCCCTGTACTGTGACATCACTGTGTGTATTATCTCTGTACTGTGACATCACTGTGTTTATTATACCTATACTTTAACACCACTGTGTTTATTATCCCTGTACTGTGACATCACTGTGTTTATTATCTCTTTACTGGGACATCACTGTGTTTATTATCTCTTTACTGTGACATCACTGTGTTTATTATCTCTATGCAGTGACATCACTGTGTTTATTATCCCTGTACTTTGACATCACTGTGTTTATTATCCCTGTACTGTGACATCTCTGTTTTTATTTTCTCATTACTGTGACATCAATGTGTTTATTATTCCTGTACTGTGATATCACTGTGTTTATTACCTCTGTACTGTGACATTACTGTGTTTATTATCTCTGTACTGTGACATCACTGTTTATTATCTCTGTACTGTGACATCACTGTGTTTATTATCTCTGTACGTTGACATCACTCTGTGTATTATCCCTGTACTGTGACATCACTGTGTTTATTATCCCTGTACTGTGACATCGCTGTGTGTATTATCCCTGTACTGTGACATCACTGTGTGTATTATCCTTATACTGTGACATCACTGTATTTATTATCCCTGTACTGTGACATCACTGTGTTTATTATCCCTGCACTGTGACATCATTGTGTTTATTATCCCTGTACTGTGACATCACTGTGTTTATTATCCCTGTACTGTGACATCACTGTGTGTTTTATCTCTGTACTTTGACATCACTGGGTTTTGTTATCCCTGTACTGTGACATCACTTTCTTTATTATCACTGTACTGTGACATCACTGTGTTTATTATCTCTGTACTGTGACTTCACTATTTCTTTTCCCTGTTCTGTGACATCACTGTGTTTATAATCCCTGTACTGTGACATCAGTGTGTATATTATTTATGTACTGTGACATCACTGTGTTTATTATCCCTGTACTGTGACATCACTGTGTTTCTTTTCCTGTACTCTGACATCACTGTTTATTATCTCTGTACTGTGACATCACTGTGTTTATTATCTCTGTACGTTGACATCACTCTCTGTATTATCCCTGTACTGTGACATCACTGTTTATTATCCCTGTACTGTGACATCACTGTGTTTATTATCCCTGTACTGTGACATCACTGTGTGTATTATCCCTTTACTGTGACATCACTGTGTGTATTATCCCTGTACTGTGACATCACTGTGTTTATTATCCTTGTACTGTGACATCACTGTGTTTATTATCCCTGTACTGTGACATCACTGTGTTTATTATCCCTGCACTGTGACATCACTGTTTATTACCCTGTACTGTGACATCACTGTTTATTATCTCTGTACTGTGACATCACTGTGTTTATTTTCCCTGTACTGTGACTATCACTGTGTAAATTATCTCTGTACCATGACTTCACTGTGTTTATTATCTCTGTACTGTGACATCACTGTGTGTATTATCTCTCTACTGTGACATCACTGTGTTTATTATCCCTATACTGTAACATCACTGTGTTTATTATCCCTGTACTGTGACATCACTGTGTTTATTATACCAGTACTGTGACATCACTGTGTGTTTTATCTCTGTACTGTGACGTCACTGTGTTTATTATCTCTGTACTGTAACATCACTATTTTTTGTCCCTGTACTGTGACATCACTGTGTTTATAATCCCTGTACTGTGACAACAGTGTGTATATTATCTCTGTACTGTGACATCACTGTGTTTATTATCACTATACTGTGACATCACTGTGTTTATTATCCCTGTACTGTGACATCACTGTGTTTCTTTTCCTGTACTATGACATCACTGTTTATTATCTCTGTATTGTGACATCACTGTGTTCATTTTCCCTGTACTATTACATCGCAGTGTTTATTATCCCTGTACTGTGACATCACTGTGGTTATTATCCCTGAACGGTAACATCACTGTTTATTATCCCTGTACTGTGACATCACTCTGTTTATTATCTCTGTACTATGCTATCACTGTTTATTATCCCTGTACTATGACATCACTGTGTGTATTATCCCTGTACTGTGACATCAGTGTATATTATCTCTGTACTGTGAAATCATTGTGTATATTATCTCTATACTGTGACATCACTGTGTTTACTATCCCTATACTGTGACATCACTGTGTCTATTATCTCTTTACTGTGACATCACTGTGTTTCTTCTCCCTGTACTGTGACATCACTGTGTATATTATCTCTGTACTCTGACATCACAATGTTTATTATCTCTGTATTGTGACATCAATGTGTATATTATCCCTGTACTGTGACATCACTGTGTGTATTATCCCTGTAATGTGACATCACTGCGTGTATTATCCCTGTACTGTAATATCACTGTGTTTATTATCCCTGTACTGTGACATCACTGTTTTTATTATCCCTCTACTGTGACATCACTGTGTTTATTATCTCTGTACTGTAACATCACTGTGGTTATTGTCCCTGTACTGTGACATCACTGTGGTTATTATCCCTGTGTTGTGACATCACTGTGTTTATTATTTCTGGACTGTGACATCACTGTGTTTATTATCGCTGTACTGTGACATCACTGTGTTTATTACCTCTGTACTGTGACATTACTGTGTTTATTATCTCTGTACTGTGACATCACTGTTTATTATCTCTGTACTGTGACATCACTGTGTTTATTATCTCTGTACGTTGACATCACTCTGTGTATTATCCCTGTACTGTGACATCACTGTGTTTATTATCCCTGTAGTGTGACATCACTGTGTGTATTATCCCTGTACTGTGACATCACTGTGTGTATTATCCTTATACTGTGACATCACTGTGTTTATTATCCCTGTACTGTGACATCACTGTGTTTATTATCCCTGCACTGTGACATCATTGTGTTTATTATCCCTGTACTGTGACATCACTGTTTATTACCCTGTACTGTGACATCACGGTTTATTATCTCTGTATTATGACATCACTGAGTTTATTTTCCCTGTACTGTGACATCACTGTGTATATTATCTCTGTACTGTGACATCACTGTGCTTATTATCCCTGTACTGTGACTATCACTGTGTAAATTATCTCTGTACCATGACTTCACTGTGTTTATTATCTCTGTACTGTGACATCACTGTGTGTATTATCTCTGTACTGTGACATCACTGTGTTTATTATACCTATACTGTAACATCACTGTGTTTATTATCCCTGTACTGTGACATCACTGTGTTTATTATCCCTGTACTGTGACATCACTGTGTGTTTTATCTCTGTACTTTGACATCACTGGGTTTTGTTATCCCTGTACTGTGAAATCACTTTGTTTATTATCACTGTACTGTGACATCACTGTGTTTATTATCTCTGTACTGTGACTTCACTATTTTTTTTCCCTGTTCTGTGACATCACTGTGTTTATAATCCCTGTACTGTGACATCAGTGTGTATATTATTTATGTACTGTGACATCACTGTGTTTATTATCCCTGTACTGTGACATCACTGTGTTTCTTTTCCTGTACTCTGACATCACTGTTTATTATCTCTGTACTGTGACATCACTGTGTTTATTATCTCTGTACGTTGACATCACTCTCTGTATTATCCCTGTACTGTGACATCACTGTTTATTATCCCTGTACTGTGACATCACTGTGTTTATTATCCCTGTACTGTGACATCACTGTGTGTATTATCCCTTTACTGTGACATCACTGTGTGTATTATCCCTGTACTGTGACATCACTGTGTTTATTATCCTTGTACTGTGACATCACTGTGTTTATTATCCCTGTACTGTGACATCTCTGTGTTTATTATCCCTGCACTGTGACATCACTGTTTATTACCCTGTACTGTGACATCACTGTTTATTATCTCTGTACTGTGACATCACTGTGTTTATTTTCCCTGTACTGTGACATCACTGTGTATATTATCTCTGTACTGTGACATCACTGTGTTTATTATCCCTGTACTGAGACTATCACTGTGTAAATTATCTCTGTACCATGACTTCACTGTGTTTATTATCTCTGTACTGTGACATCACTGTGTGTATTATCTCTCTACTGTGACATCACTGTGTTTATTATCCCTATACTGTAACATCACTGTGTTTATTATCCCTGTACTGTGAAATCACTGTGTTTATTATACCTGTACTGTGACATCACTGTGTGTTTTATCTCTGTACTGTGACGTCACTGTGTTTATTATCTCTGTACTGTGACATCAGTATTTTTTGTCCCTGTACTGTGACATCACTGTGTTTATAATCCCTGTACTGTGACATCAGTGTGTATATTATCTCTGTACTGTGACATCACTGTGTTTATTATCACTGTACTGTGACATCACTGTGTTTATTATCCCTGTACTGTGACATCACTGTGTTTCTTTTCCTGTACTATGACATCACTGTTTATTATCTCTGTATTGTGACTTCACTGTGTTCATTTTCCCTGTACTATTACATCGCAGTGTTTATTATCCCTGTACTGTGACATCACTGTGGTTATTATCCCTGAACGGTAACATCACTTTTTATTATCCCTGTACTGTGACATCACTCTGTTTATTATCTCTGTACTATGCTATCACTGTTTATTATCCCTGTACTATGACATCACTGTGTGTATTATCCCTGTACTGTGACATCAGTGTATATTATCTCTGTACTGTGAAATCATTGTGTATATTATCTCTATACTGTGACATCACTGTGTTTACTATCCCTATACTGTGACATCACTGTGTCTATTATCTCTTTACTGTGACATCACTGTGTTTATTCTCCCTGTACTGTGACATCACTGTGTATATTATCTCTGTACTGTGACATCACACTGTTTATTATCTCTGTATTGTGACATCAATGTGTATATTATCCCTGTACTGTGACATCACTGTGTGTATTATCCCTGTAATGTGACATCACTGCGTGTATTATCCCTGTACTGTAACATCACTGTGTTTATTATCCCTGTACTGTGACATCACTGTTTTTATTATCCCTCTACTGTGACATCACTGTGTTTATTATCTCTGTACTGTAACATCACTGTGGTTATTGTCGCTGTACTGTGACATCACTGTGGTTATTATCCCTGTGCTGTGACATCACTGTGTTTATTATTTCTGGACTGTGACATCACTGTGTTTATTATCGCTGTACTGTGACATCACTGTGTTTATTATCTCTGTTTTGTGACATCACTGTGTTTATTATTTCTATACAGTGACAACACTGTTTATTATCTCTGTACTGTGATATCAATGTGTATATTATCCCTGTACTGTGACATCGCTGTGTATATTATCCCTGTACTGTGACATAACTGTGTTTATTACTTCTCTACTTTGACATCACTATGTTTATTATCTCTGCACTGTGACATCACTGTGTGTATTATCCTTGTACTGTGACATCACTGTGTGTATTATCCCTGTACTGTGACATCACTGTGTTTATTATCCCTGTACTGTGACATCACTGTGTATATTATCTCTGTACTTTGACATCACTGTGTTTATTATCCCTGTACTGTGATATTACTGTGTTTATTATCCCTGTACTGTGACATCACTGTGTTTATTATCCCTGTACTGTGACATCACTGTTTATGATCTCTGTATTGTGACATCACTGTTTATTATCCCTGTACTGTGACATCACTGTATTTATTATCCCTGCACTATGACAACACTGTGCGTATTATCCCTGTTCTGTGACATCACTATATTTTGTCCCTGTACTGTGACATCACTGTGTTTATTATCTCTTTACTGTGACATCACTGTGTTTATTATCTCTTTAATGTGACATCACTGTGTTTATTATCTCTATGCAGTGACATCACTGTGTTTATTATCCCTGTACTTTGACATCACTGTGTTTATTATCCCTGTACTGCGACATCACTGTGTTTATTTTCTCAGTACTGTGACATCAATGTGTTTATTATTCCTGTACTGTGACATCACTGTGTTTATTACCTCTGTACTGTGACATTACTGTGTTTATTATCTCTGTACTGTGACATCACTGTTTATTATCTCTATACTGTGACATCACTGTGTTTATTATCTCTGTACCTTGACATCACTCTGTGTATTATCCCTGTACTGTGACATCACTGTGTTTATTATCCCTGTACTGTGACATCACTGTGTTAATTATCCCTGTACTGTGACATTCACTGTGTTCATTATCCCTGTACTGTGACATCACTGTGTGTATTATCCTTATACTGTGACATCACTGTGTTTATTATCCCTGTACTGTGACATCACTGTGTTTATTATCCCTGCACTGTGACATCACTGTGTTTATTATCCCTGTACTGTGACATCACTGTTTATTACCCTGTACTGTGACATCACTGTTTATTATCTCTGTACTGTGACATCACTGTGTTTATTTTCCCTGTACTGTGACATCACTGTGTATATTATCTCTGTACTGTGACATCACTGTGCTTATCATCCCTGTACTGTGGCTATCACTGTGTAAATTATCTCTGTACCATGACTTCACTGTGTTTATTATCTCTGTACTGTGACATCACTGTGTGTATTATCTCTGTACTGTGACATCACTGTGTTTATTATACCTATACTGTAACACCACTGAGTTTATTATCCCTGTACTGTGACATCACTGTGTTTATTATCTCTATGCAGTGACATCACTGTGTTTATTATCCCTGTACTTTGACATCACTGTGTTTATTATCCCTGTACTGTGACATCACTGTGTTTATTTTCTCAGTACTGTGACATCAATGTGTTTATTATTCCTGTACTGTGACATCACTGTGTTTATTACCTCTGTACTGTGACATTACTGTGTTTATTATCTCTGTACTGTGACATCACTGTTTATTATCTCTGTACTGTGACATCACTGTGTTTATTATCTCTGTACGTTGACATCACTCTGTGTATTATCCCTGTACTGTGACATCACTGTGTTTATTATCCCTGTACTGTGACATCACTGTGTTAATTATCCCTGTACTGTGACATTCACTGTGTTCATTATCCCTGTACTGTGACATCACTGTGTGTATTATCCTTATACTGTGACATCACTGTGTGTATTATCCTTATACTGTGACATCACTGTGTTTATTATCCCTGTACTGTGACATCACTGTGTTTATTATCCCTGCACTGTGACATCACTGTGTTTATTATCCCTGTACTGTGACATCACTGTTTATTACCCTGTACTATGACATCACTGTTTATTATCTCTGTACTGTGACATCACTGTGTTTATTTTCCCTGTACTGTGACATCACTGTGTATATTATCTCTGTACTGTGACATCACTGTGCTTATTATCCCTGTACTGTGGCTATCACTGTGTAAATTATCTCTGTACCATGACTTCACTGTGTTTATTATCTCTGTACTGTGACATCACTGTGTGTATTATCTCTGTACTGTGACATCACTGTGTTTATTATACCTATACTGTAACACCACTGAGTTTATTATCCCTGTACTGTGACATCACTGTGTTTATTATCCCTGTACTGTGACATCACTGTGTGTTTTATCTCTGTACTGTGACATCACTGGGTTTTGTTATCCCTGTACTGTGACATCACTTTGTTTATTATCACTGTACTGTGACATCACTGTGTTTATTATCTCTGTACAGTGACATCACTATTTTTTGTCCCTGTACTGTGACATCACTGTGTTTATAATCCCTGTACTGTGACATCAGTGTGTATATTATCTCTGTACTGTGACATCACTGTGTTTATTATCCCTGTACTGTGACATCACTGTGTTTCTTTTCCTGTACTATGACATCACTGTTTATTATCTCTGTACTGTGACATCACTGTGTTTATTATCTCTGTACGTTGACATCACTCTGTGTATTATCCCTGTACTGTGACATCACTGTGTTTATTATCCCTGTACTGTGACATCACTGTGTTTATTATCCCTGTACTGTGACATCACTGTGTGTATTATCCCTGTACTGTGACATCACTGTGTGTATTATCCCTGTACTGTGACATCACTGTGTTTATTATACTTGTACTGTGACATCACTGTGTTTATTATCCCTGTACTGTGACATCACCGTCTTTATTATCCCTGCACTGTGACATCACTGTTTATTACCCTGTACTGTGACATCACTGTTTGTTATCTCTGTGATGTGACATCACTGTGTTTATTTTCCCTGTACTGTGACATCACTGTGTATATTATCTCTGTACTCTGACATCACTGTGTTTATTATCCCTGTACTGTGACATCACTGTGTTTATTATCACTGTACTGTGAAATCACTGTGTTTATTATCTCTGTACTGTGACATCACTGTGTTCATTATCCCTGTACTGTGACATCACTGTGTTTATTATCACTGTACTGTGACATCACTGTGTTTATTATCTCTGTACTGTGACATCACTGTGTTTATTATCCCTGTACTGTGACATCACTGTGTTTATTGTCACTGTACTGTGACATCACTGGGTTTATTATCCCTGTACTGTGACATCACTGTGTTTACTATCTCCTTACTGTGACATCACTATGTTTATTATCTCTATGCAGTGACATCACTGTGTTTATTATCCCTGTACTTTGATATCACTGTGTTTATTATCCCTGTACTGTGACATCACTGTGTTTATTATCCCTGTACTTTGATATCACTGTGTTTATTATCCCTGTACTGTGACATCACTGTGTTTATTATCACTGTACTGTGACATCACTGTGTTTATTATCTCTGTACTGTGACATCACTGTGTTCATTATCCCTGTACTGTGACATCACTGTGTTTATTATCACTGTACTGTGACATCACTGTGTTTATTATCTCTGTACTGTGACATCACTGTGTTTATTATCCCTGTACTGTGACATCACTGTGTTTATTACCTCTGTACTGTGATATTACTGTGTTTATTATCTCTGTACGGTAACATCACTGTTTATTATCTCTGTACTGTGACATCACTGTGTTTATTATCCCTGTACTGTGACATCACTGTGTTTATTATCCCTGTACTGTGACATCACTGTGTGTATTATCCCTGTACTGTGACATCACTGTGTGTATTATCCCTGTACTGTGACATCAGTGTGTATTATCCTTGTACTGTGATATCACTGTGTTTATTATCCTTGTACTCTGTCATCACTGTGTTTATTATCCCTGTACTGTGACATCACTTTGTTTATTATCCCTGTACTGTGACATCACTGTGTTTATTATCTCTGTACAGTGACATCACTATTTTTTGTCCCTGTACTGTGACATCACTGTGTTTATAATCCCTGTACTGTGACATCAGTGTGTATATTATCTCTGTACTGTGACATCACCGTGTTTATTATCCCTGTACTGTGACATCACTGTGTTTCTTTTCCTGTACTATGACATCACTGTTTATTATCTCTGTACTGTAACATCACTGTGTTTATTATCTCTGTACGTTGACATCACTCTGTGTATTATCCCTGTACTGTGACATCACTGTGTTTATTATCCCTGTACTGTGACATCACTGTTTGTATTATCCCTGTACTGTGACATCACTGTGTGTATTATCCCTGTACTGTGACATCACTGTGTTTATTATCCTTGTACTGTGACATCACTGTGTTTATTATCCCTGTACTGTGATATCACCGTCTTTATTATCCCTGCACTGTGACATCACTGTTTATTACCCTGTACTGTGACGTCACTGTTTATTATCTCTGTGCTGTGACATCACTGTGTTTATTTTCCCTGTCCTGTGACATCACTGTGTATATTATCTCTGCACTGTGACATCACTGTGTTTATTATCCCTGTACTGTGACATCACTGTGTTTATTATCACTGTACTGTGACATCACTGTGTTTATTATCTCTGTACTGTGACATCACTGTGTTCATTATCCCTGTACTGTGACATCACTGTGTTTATTATCACTGTACTGTGACATCACTGTGTTTATTATCTCTGTACTGTGACATCACTGTGTTTATTATCCCTGTACTGTGACATCACTGTGTTTATTATCACTGTACTGTGACATCACTGGGTTTATTATCCCTGTACTGTGACATCACTGTGTTTACTATCTCCTTACTGTGACATCACTGTGTTTATTATCTCTATGCAGTGACATCACTGTGTTTATTATCCCTGTACTTTGATATCACTGTGTTTATTATCCCTGTACTGTGACATCACTGTGCTTATCATCCCTGTACTGTGGCTATCACTGTGTAAATTATCTCTGTACCATGACTTCACTGTGTTTATTATCTCTGTACTGTGACATCACTGTGTGTATTATCTCTGTACTGTGACATCACTGTGTTTATTATACCTATACTGTAACACCACTGAGTTTATTATCCCTGTACTGTGACATCACTGTGTTTATTATCTCTATGCAGTGACATCACTGTGTTTATTATCCCTGTACTTTGACATCACTGTGTTTATTATCCCTGTACTGTGACATCACTGTGTTTATTTTCTCAGTACTGTGACATCAATGTGTTTATTATTCCTGTACTGTGACATCACTGTGTTTATTACCTCTGTACTGTGACATTACTGTGTTTATTATCTCTGTACTGTGACATCACTGTTTATTATCTCTGTACTGTGACATCACTGTGTTTATTATCTCTGTACGTTGACATCACTCTGTGTATTATCCCTGTACTGTGACATCACTGTGTTTATTATCCCTGTACTGTGACATCACTGTGTTAATTATCCCTGTACTGTGACATTCACTGTGTTCATTATCCCTGTACTGTGACATCACTGTGTGTATTATCCTTATACTGTGACATCACTGTGTGTATTATCCTTATACTGTGACATCACTGTGTTTATTATCCCTGTACTGTGACATCACTGTGTTTATTATCCCTGCACTGTGACATCACTGTGTTTATTATCCCTGTACTGTGACATCACTGTTTATTACCCTGTACTGTGACATCACTGTTTATTATCTCTGTACTGTGACATCACTGTGTTTATTTTCCCTGTACTGTGACATCACTGTGTATATTATCTCTGTACTGTGACATCACTGTGCTTATTATCCCTGTACTGTGGCTATCACTGTGTAAATTATCTCTGTACCATGACTTCACTGTGTTTATTATCTCTGTACTGTGACATCACTGTGTGTATTATCTCTGTACTGTGACATCACTGTGTTTATTATACCTATACTGTAACACCACTGAGTTTATTATCCCTGTACTGTGACATCACTGTGTTTATTATCCCTGTACTGTGACATCACTGTGTGTTTTATCTCTGTACTGTGACATCACTGGGTTTTGTTATCCCTGTACTGTGACATCACTTTGTTTATTATCACTGTACTGTGACATCACTGTGTTTATTATCTCTGTACAGTGACATCACTATTTTTTGTCCCTGTACTGTGACATCACTGTGTTTATAATCCCTGTACTGTGACATCAGTGTGTATATTATCTCTGTACTGTGACATCACTGTGTTTATTATCCCTGTACTGTGACATCACTGTGTTTCTTTTCCTGTACTATGACATCACTGTTTATTATCTCTGTACTGTGACATCACTGTGTTTATTATCTCTGTACGTTGACATCACTCTGTGTATTATCCCTGTACTGTGACATCACTGTGTTTATTATCCCTGTACTGTGACATCACTGTGTTTATTATCCCTGTACTGTGACATCACTGTGTGTATTATCCCTGTACTGTGACATCACTGTGTGTATTATCCCTGTACTGTGACATCACTGTGTTTATTATACTTGTACTGTGACATCACTGTGTTTATTATCCCTGTACTGTGACATCACCGTCTTTATTATCCCTGCACTGTGACATCACTGTTTATTACCCTGTACTGTGACATCACTGTTTGTTATCTCTGTGATGTGACATCACTGTGTTTATTTTCCCTGTACTGTGACATCACTGTGTATATTATCTCTGTACTCTGACATCACTGTGTTTATTATCCCTGTACTGTGACATCACTGTGTTTATTATCACTGTACTGTGAAATCACTGTGTTTATTATCTCTGTACTGTGACATCACTGTGTTCATTATCCCTGTACTGTGACATCACTGTGTTTATTATCACTGTACTGTGACATCACTGTGTTTATTATCTCTGTACTGTGACATCACTGTGTTTATTATCCCTGTACTGTGACATCACTGTGTTTATTGTCACTGTACTGTGACATCACTGGGTTTATTATCCCTGTACTGTGACATCACTGTGTTTACTATCTCCTTACTGTGACATCACTATGTTTATTATCTCTATGCAGTGACATCACTGTGTTTATTATCCCTGTACTTTGATATCACTGTGTTTATTATCCCTGTACTGTGACATCACTGTGTTTATTATCCCTGTACTTTGATATCACTGTGTTTATTATCCCTGTACTGTGACATCACTGTGTTTATTATCACTGTACTGTGACATCACTGTGTTTATTATCTCTGTACTGTGACATCACTGTGTTCATTATCCCTGTACTGTGACATCACTGTGTTTATTATCACTGTACTGTGACATCACTGTGTTTATTATCTCTGTACTGTGACATCACTGTGTTTATTATCCCTGTACTGTGACATCACTGTGTTTATTACCTCTGTACTGTGATATTACTGTGTTTATTATCTCTGTACGGTAACATCACTGTTTATTATCTCTGTACTGTGACATCACTGTGTTTATTATCCCTGTACTGTGACATCACTGTGTTTATTATCCCTGTACTGTGACATCACTGTGTGTATTATCCCTGTACTGTGACATCACTGTGTGTATTATCCCTGTACTGTGACATCAGTGTGTATTATCCTTGTACTGTGATATCACTGTGTTTATTATCCTTGTACTCTGTCATCACTGTGTTTATTATCCCTGTACTGTGACATCACTTTGTTTATTATCCCTGTACTGTGACATCACTGTGTTTATTATCTCTGTACAGTGACATCACTATTTTTTGTCCCTGTACTGTGACATCACTGTGTTTATAATCCCTGTACTGTGACATCAGTGTGTATATTATCTCTGTACTGTGACATCACTGTGTTTATTATCCCTGTACTGTGACATCACTGTGTTTCTTTTCCTGTACTATGACATCACTGTTTATTATCTCTGTACTGTAACATCACTGTGTTTATTATCTCTGTACGTTGACATCACTCTGTGTATTATCCCTGTACTGTGACATCACTGTGTTTATTATCCCTGTACTGTGACATCACTGTTTGTATTATCCCTGTACTGTGACATCACTGTGTGTATTATCCCTGTACTGTGACATCACTGTGTTTATTATCCTTGTACTGTGACATCACTGTGTTTATTATCCCTGTACTGTGATATCACCGTCTTTATTATCCCTGCACTGTGACATCACTGTTTATTACCCTGTACTGTGACGTCACTGTTTATTATCTCTGTGCTGTGACATCACTGTGTTTATTTTCCCTGTCCTGTGACATCACTGTGTATATTATCTCTGCACTGTGACATCACTGTGTTTATTATCCCTGTACTGTGACATCACTGTGTTTATTATCACTGTACTGTGACATCACTGTGTTTATTATCTCTGTACTGTGACATCACTGTGTTCATTATCCCTGTACTGTGACATCACTGTGTTTATTATCACTGTACTGTGACATCACTGTGTTTATTATCTCTGTACTGTGACATCACTGTGTTTATTATCCCTGTACTGTGACATCACTGTGTTTATTATCACTGTACTGTGACATCACTGGGTTTATTATCCCTGTACTGTGACATCACTGTGTTTACTATCTCCTTACTGTGACATCACTGTGTTTATTATCTCTATGCAGTGACATCACTGTGTTTATTATCCCTGTACTTTGATATCACTGTGTTTATTATCCCTGTACTGTGACATCACTGTGTTTATTTTCTCAGCAGTGTGACATCAGTGTGTTTATTATACCTGTACTGTGACATCACTGTGTTTATTACCTCTGTACTGTGATATTACTGTGTTTATTATCTCTGTACGGTAACATCACTCTTTATTATCTCTGTACTGTGACATCACTGTGTTTATTATCCCTGTACTGTGACATCACTGTATTTATTATCCCTGTACTGTGACATCACTGTGTGTATTATCCCTGTACTGTGACATCACTGTGTGTATTATCCCTGTACTGTGACATCAGTGTGTATTATCCTTGTACTGTGATATCACTGTGTTTATTATCCTTGTACTCTGACATCACTGTGTTTATTATCCCTGTACTGTGACATCACTTTGTTTATTATCCCTGTACTGTGACATCACTGTGTTTATTATCTCTGTACAGTGACATCACTATTTTTTGTCCCTGTACTGTGACATCACTGTGTTTATAATCCCTGTACTGTGACATCAGTGTGTATATTATCTCTGTACTGTGACATCACTGTGTTTATTATCCCTGTACTGTGACATCACTGTGTTTCTTTTCCTGTACTATGACATCACTGTTTATTATCTCTGTACTGTGACATCACTGTGTTTATTATCTCTGTACGTTGACATCACTCTGTGTATTATCCCTGTACTGTGACATCACTGTGTTTATTATCCCTGTACTGTGACATCACTGTGTTTATTATCCCTGTTCTGTGACATCACTGTGTGTATTATCCCATGCACTGTGACATCACTCTGTGTATTATCCCTGTACTGTGACATCACTGTGTTTATTATCCTTGTACTGTGACATCACTGTGTTTATTATCCCTGTACTGTGACATCACCGTCTTTATTATCCCTGCACTGTGACATCACTGTTTATTACCCTGTACTGTGACATCACTGTTTATTATCTCTGTGCTGTGACATCACTGTGTTTATTTTCCCTGTACTGTGACATCACTGTGTATATTATCTCTGTACTGTGACATCACTGTGTTTATTATCCCTATACTGTGACATCACTGTGTTTATTATCACTGTACTGTGACATCACTGTGTTTATTATCTCTGTACTGTGACATCACTGTGTTCATTATCCCTGTACTGTGACATCACTGTGTTTATTATCACTGTACTGTGACATCACTGTGTTTATTATCTCTGTACTGTGACATCACTGTGTTTATTATCCCTGTACTGTGACATCACTGTGTTTATTATCACTGTACTGTGACATCACTGGGTTTATTATCCCTGTACTGTGACATCACTGTGTTTACTATCTTCTTACTGTGACATCACTGTGTTTATTATCTCTATGCAGTGACATCACTGTGTTTATTATCCCTGTACTTTGACATCACTGTGTTTATTATCCCTGTACTGTGACATCACTGTGTTTATTTTCTCAGCAGTGTGACATCAATGTGTTTATTATACCTGTACTGTGACATCACTGTGTTTATTACCTCTGTACTGTGATATTACTGTGTTTATTATCTCTGTACGGTAACATCACTGTTTATTATCTCTGTACTGTGACATCACTGTGTTTATTATCCCTGTACTGTGACATCACTGTGTTTATTATCCCTGTACTGTGACATCACTGTGTGTATTATCCCTGTACTGTGACATCACTGTGTGTATTATCCCTGTACTGTGACATCAGTGTGTATTATCCTTGTACTGTGATATCACTGTGTTTAGTATCCTTGTACTCTGACATCACTGTGTTTATTATCCCTGTACTGTGACATCACTTTGTTTATTATCCCTGTACTGTGACATCACTGTGTCTCCTATCCCTGTACTGTGACATCACTGTTTATGATCTCTGTACTATGACATCCCTGTGTTTATTTTCCTTGTACTTTGACATCACTGTGTTTATTATCCCTGTACTGTGACATCATTGTGTTTATTATCCCTGTACTGTGACATCACTGTGTTTATTATCCCTATACTGTGACATCACTGTGTTCATTATCTTTGTACTGTGACATCACTGTGTTTATTATCTCTGTACTGTGACATCACTGTGTTTATTATCTCTATACTGTGACATCACTGTGTTTATTATCCCTGCACTGTGACATCACTATGTTTACTATCCCTCTACTGTGACATCACTGTGTATATTATCTCTGTACTGTGACATCACTGTGTTTATTATGCCTGTACCGTGACATCACTGTTTATTACCCTGTACTGTGACATCACTGTTTATTATCTCTGTACTGTGACATCACTGTGTATATTATCCCTGTACTGTGACATCACTGTGTATATTATCTCTGTCCTGTGACAGCATTGTGTTTATTATCCCTGTACTGTGACTATCATCGTGTATATTATCTCTGTACCGTGATGTCACTGTGTTTATTATCTCTGTACTGTGACATCACTGGGTTTATTATCCCTGTACTGTGACATCACTGTGTTTATTATCACTGTACTGTGACATCACTGTGTTTATTATCTCTGTACTTTGACATCACTATTTTTTGTCCCTGTACTGAGACATCACTGTGTTTATTATCCCTGTACTGTGAGATCACTGTGAATATTATCACTGTACTGTGACATCACTGGGTTTATTATTCCTGTACTGTGACATAACTGTGTTTAATATCTCTATGCAGTGACATCACTGTGTTTATTATCCCTGTATTTTGACATCACTGTGTTTATTACCTCTGTACTGTGACATCACTGTTTATTTTCTCTATGCAGTGACATCACTGTGTTTATTATCTCTTTACTTTGACATCACTGTGTTTATTATCCCTGTACTTTGACATCACTGTGTTTATTTTCTCAGTACTGTGACATCAATGTGTTTATTATCCCTGTACTGTGACATCACTGTGTTTATTATCTCTGTACTGTGACATCACTGTTTATTATCTCTGTACTTTGACATCACTGTGTTTATTATCTCTGTACGGTGACATCACTCTGTGTATTATCCCTGTACTGTGACATCACTGTGTTTATTATGACTGTACTGTGACATCACTGTGTTTTTTATCTCTTTTCTGTGACATCACTATATTTTGTCCCTGTACTGTGACATCACTGTGTTTATTATCCCTGTACTGTGACATTACTGAGTATATTATCACTGTACTGTGACATCACTGTGTTTATTATGTCTTTACTGTGACATCACTGTGTTTATTATCTCTATGCAGTGACATCACTGTGTTTATTATCCCTGTACTTTGACATCACTGTGTTTATTATCCCTGTACTGTGACATCACTGTGTTTATTATCCCTATACTTTGACATCACTGTGTTTATTATCCCTGTACTTTGATATCACTGTGTTTATTTTCTCAGTACTGTGACATCAATGTGTTTATTATCCCTGTACTGTGACATCACTGTGTTTATTATCTCTGTACTGTGACATCACTGTTTATTATCTCCGTACTGTGACATCACTGTGTTTATTATCTCTGTACGGTGACATCACTCTGTGTATTATCCCTGTACTGTGACATCACTGTGTTTATTATCACTGTACTGTGACATCACTGTGTTTATTATCTCTGTACTGTGACATCACTATATTTTGTCCCTGTATTGTGACATCACTGTGTTTATTATCCCTGTACTGTGACATTACTGAGTATATTATCACTGTACTGTGACATCACTGTGTTTATTATCTCTTTACTGTGACATCACTGTGTTTATTATCTCTATGCAGTGACATCACTGTGTTTATTATCCCTGTACTTTGACATCACTGTGTTTATTATCCCTGTACTGTGACATCACTGTTTATTTTCTCAGTACTGTGACATCAATGTGTTTATTATTCCTGTACTGTGACATCACTGTGTTTATTACCTCTTTACTGTTACATTACTGTGTTTATTATCTCTGTACTGTGACATCACTGTTTATTATCTCTGTACTGTGACATCACTGTGTTTATTATCTCTGTACGTTGACATCACTCTGTGTATTATCCCTGTACTGTGACATCACTGTGTTTATTATCCCTGTACTGTGACATCACTGTGTTTATTATCCCTGTACTGTGACATCACTGTGTGTATTATCCCTGTACTCTGACATCACTGTGTGTATTATCCTTATACTGTGACATCACTGTGTTTATTATCCCTGTAGTGTGACATCACTGTGTTTATTATCCCTGCACTGTGACATCACTGTGTTTATTTTCCCTGTACTGTGACATCACTGTGTATATTATCTCTGTACTGTGACATCACTGTGCTTATTATCCCTGTACTGTGACTATCACTGTGTAAATTATCTTTGTACCATGACTTCACTGTGTATATTATCTCTGTACTGTGACATCACTGTGTGTATTATCTCTGTACTGTGACATCACTGTGTTTATTATACCTATACTGTAACAACACTGTGTTTATTATCCCTGTACTGTGACATCACTGTGTTTAATATCCCTGTACTGTGACATCACTGTGTGTTTTATCTCTGTACTTTGACATCACTGGGTTTTGTTATCCCTGTACTGTGACATCACTTTGTTTATTATCACTGTACTGTGACATCAGTGTGTATATTATCTCTGTACTGTGACATCACTGTGTTTATTATCCCTGTACTGTGACATCACTGTGTTTCTTTTCCAGTGCTATGACATCACTGTTTATTATCTCTGTACTGTGACATCACTGTGTTTATTATCTCTGTACGTTGACATCACTCTGTGTATTATCCCTGTACTGTCACATCACTGTGTTTATTATCCCTGTACTGTGACATCACTATGTGTATTATCCCTGTACTGTGACATCACTGTGTGTATTATCCCTGTACTGTGACATCACTGTGTTTATTATCCTTGTACTGTGACATCACTGTGTTTCTTATCCCTGTACTGTGACATCACTGTGTTTATCATCCCTGCACTGTGACATCACTGTTTATTACCCTGTACTGTGACATCACTGTTTATTATCTCTATACTGTGACATCACTGTGTTTATTTTCCCTGTACTGGGACATCACTGAGTATATTATCTCTGTACTGTGACATCACTGTGTTTATTATCCCTGTACTGTGACTATCACTGTGTAAATTATCTCTGTACCATGACTTCACTGTGTTTATTATCTCTGTACTGACATCACTGTGTTTATTATCCCTATACTGTTACATCACTGTGTTTATTATCCCTGTACTGTGACATCACTGTGTTTATTATACCTGTACTGTGACATCACTGTGTGTTTTATCTCTGTACTGTGACGTCACTGGGTTTTGTTATCCCTGTACTTTGACATCACTTTGTTTATTATCTCTGTACTGTGACATCACTATTTTTTGTCCCTGTACTGTGACATCACTGTGTTTATAATCCCTGTACTGTGACATCAGTGTGTATATTATCTCTGTACTGTGACATCACTGTGTTTATTATCACTGTACTGTGACATCACTGTGTTTATTATCCCTGTACTGTGACATCACTGTGTTTCTTTTCCTGTACTGTGACATCACTGTTCATTATCTCTGTATTGTGACATCACTGTGTTTATTTTCCCTGTACTATTACATCACAGTGTTTATTGTCCCTGTACTGTGACATCACAGTGGTTATTATCCCTGAACTGTAACATCACTGTTTATTATCCCTGTACTGTGACATCACTCTGTTTACTATCTCTGTACTATGCTATCACTGTTTATTATCCCTGTACTATGACATCACTGTGTATATTATGTCTGTACTGTGAAATCAATGTGCATATTATCTCTATACTGTGACATCACTGTGTTTACTATGCCTATACTGTGACATCACTGTGTCTATTATCTCTTTACTGTGACATCACTGTGTTTATTATCCCTGTACTTTGACATCACTGTGTATATTATCTCTGTACTCTGACATCACAGTGTTTATTATCTCTGTATTGTGACATCAATGTGTATATTATCCCTGTACTGTGACATCACTGTGTGTATTATCCCTGTAATGTGACATCACTGCGTGTATTATCCCTGTACTGTAATATCACTGTGTTTATTATCCCTGCACTGTGACATCACTGTTTTTATTATCCCTCTACTGTGACATCACCGTGTTTATTATCTCTGTACTGTAACATCACTGTGGTTATTGTCCCTGTACTGTGACATCACTGTGGTTATTATCCCTGGGCTGTGACATCACTGTGTTTATTATTTCTGGACTGTGACATCACTGTGTTTATTATCGCTGTACTGTGACATCACTGTGTTTATTATCTCTGTTTTGTGACATCACTGTGTTTATTATTTCTATACAGTGACATCACTTTTTATTATCTCTGTACTGTGATATCAATGTGTATATTATCACTGTACTGTGACATCACTGTGTTTATTACTTCTTTACTTTGACATCACTATGTTTATTATCTCTGTACTGTGACATCACTGTGTGTATTATCATTGTACTGTGACATCACTGTTTGTATTATCCCTGTACTGTGACATCACTGTGTTTATTATCCCTGTACTGTGACATCACTGTGTATATTATCTCTGTACTTTGACATCACTGTGTTTATTATCCCTGTACTGTGACATCACTGTGTAAATTATCCCTGTCCTGTGACAACACTGTGTTTATTACTTCTGTACTTTGACATCACTATGTTTATTATCTCTGTACTGTGACATCACTGTGTGTATTATCTCTGTACTGTGACATCACTATGTTTATTATACCTATACTGTAACATCACTGTGTTTATTATCCCTGTACTGTGACATCAGTATTATCCCTGTACTGTGACATCACTGAGTGTTTTATCTCTGTACTGTGACATCACTGGGTTTTGTTATCCCTGTACTGTGACATCACTGTGTTTATTATCGCTGTACTGTGACATCACTGTGTTTATTATCCCTGTATTGTGACATCACAGTGTATAATATCCCTGTACTGTGACATCACTGTGTTTATTATACCTGTACTGTGACATCACTGTGTGTTTTATCTCTGTACTGTGACGTCACTGGGTTTTGTTATCCCTGTACTTTGACATCACTTTGTTTATTATCACTGTACTGTGACATCACTGTGTTTATTATCTCTGTACTGTGACATCACTATTTTTTGTCCCTGTACTGTGACATCACTGTGTTTATAATCCCTGTACTGTGACATCAGTGTGTATATTATCTCTGTACTGTGACATCACTGTGTTTATTATCACTGTACTGTGACATCACTGTGTTTATTATCCCTGTACTGTGACATCACTGTGTTTCTTTTCCTGTACTGTGACATCACTGTTCATTATCTCTGTATTGTGACATCACTGTGTTTATTTTCCCTGTACTATTACATCACAGTGTTTATTATCCCTGTACTGTGACATCACTGTGGTTATTATCCCTGAACTGTAACATCACTGTTTATTATCCCTGTACTGTGACATCACTCCGTTTATTATCTCTGTACTATGCTATCACTGTTTATTATCCCTGTACTATGACATCACTGTGTATATTATGTCTGTACTGTGAAATCATTGTGTATATTATCTCTATACTGTGACATCACTGTGTTTACTATGCCTATACTGTGACATCACTGTGTCTATTATCTCTTTACTGTGACATCACTGTGTTTATTATCCCTGTACTGTGACATCACTGTGTATATTATCTCTGTACTCTGACATCACAGTGTTTATTATCTCTGTATTGTGACATCAATGTGTATATTAGCCCTGTACTGTGACATCACTGTGTGTATTATCCCTGTAATGTGACATCACTGCGTGTATTATCCCTGTACTGTAATATTACTGTGTTTATTATCCCTGCACTGTGACATCACTGTTTTTATTATCCCTCTACTGTGACATCACCGTGTTTATTATCTCTGTACTGTAACATCACTGTGGTTATTGTCCCTGTACTGTGACATCACTGTGGTTATTATCCCTGTGCTGTGACATCACTGTGTTTATTATTTCTGGACTGTGACATCACTGTGTTTATTATCGCTGTACTGTGACATCACTGTGTTTATTATCTCTGTTTTGTGACATCACTGTGTTTATTATTTCTATACAGTAACATCACTGTTTATTATCTCTGTACTGTGATATCAATGTGTATATTATCACTGTACTGTGACATCACTGTGTATATTATCCCTGTACTGTGACATCACTGTGTTTATTACTTCTTTACTTTGACATCACTATGTTTATTATCTCTGTACTGTGACATCACTGTGTGTATTATCATTGTACTGTGACATCACTGTGTGTATTATCCCTGTACTGTGACATCACTGTGTTTATTATCCCTGTACTGTGACATCACTGTGTATATTATCTCTGTACTTTGACATCACTGTGTTTATTATCTCTGTACTGTGACATCACTGGGTTTTGTTATCCCTGTACTGTGACATCACTGTGTTTATTATCACTGTACTGTGATATCACTGTGTTTATTTTCCCTGTATTGTGACATCGCAGTGCATAATATCCCTGTACTGTGACATCACTGTGTTTATTACTTCTGTACTTTGACATCACTATGTTTATTATCTCTGTACTGTGACATCACTGTGTGTATTATCCTTGTACTGTGACATCACTGTGTGTATTATCCCTGTACTGTGACATCACTGTGTTTATTATCCCTGTACTGTGACATCACTGTGTATATTAACCCTGTACTGTGACATCACTATGTGTATTATCCCTGTACTTTGACATCACTGTGTTTATTATCCCTGTACTGTGACATCACTGTTTTTATTATCCCTGTACTGTGACATCACTGTGTTTATTATCGCTGTACTGTGACATCACTGTGTTTATTATCCCTGTACTGTGACATCACAGTGTATATTATCCCTGTACTGTGACATCACTGTGTTAATTATCCCTGTACTGTGACATTCACTGTGTTCATTATCCCTGTACTGTGACATCACTGTGTGTATTATCCTTATACTGTGACATCACTGTGTGTATTATCCTTATACTGTGACATCACTGTGTTTATTATCCCTGTACTGTGACATCACTGTGTTTATTATCCCTGCACTGTGACATCACTCTGTTTATTATCCCTGTACTGTGACATCACTGTTTATTACCCTGTACTGTGACATCACTGTTTATTATCTCTGTACTGTGACATCACTGTGTTTATTTTCCCTGTACTGTGACATCACTGTGTATATTATCTCTGTACTGTGACATCACTGTGCTTATTATCCCTGTACTGTGGCTATCACTGTGTAAATTATCTCTGTACCATGACTTCACTGTGTTTATTATCTCTGTACTGTGACATCACTGTGTGTATTATCTCTGTACTGTGACATCACTGTGTTTATTATACCTATACTGTAACACCACTGAGTTTATTATCCCTGTACTGTGACATCACTGTGTTTATTATCCCTGTACTGTGACATCACTGTGTGTTTTATCTCTGTACTGTGACATCACTGGGTTTTGTTATCCCTGTACTGTGACATCACTTTGTTTATTATCACTGTACTGTGACATCACTGTGTTTATTATCTCTGTACAGTGACATCACTATTTTTTGTCCCTGTACTGTGACATCACTGTGTTTATAATCCCTGTACTGTGACATCAGTGTGTATATTATCTCTGTACTGTGACATCACTGTGTTTATTATCCCTGTACTGTGACATCACTGTGTTTCTTTTCCTGTACTATGACATCACTGTTTATTATCTCTGTACTGTGACATCACTGTGTTTATTATCTCTGTACGTTGACATCACTCTGTGTATTATCCCTGTACTGTGACATCACTGTGTTTATTATCCCTGTACTGTGACATCACTGTGTTTATTATCCCTGTACTGTGACATCACTGTGTGTATTATCCCTGTACTGTGACATCACTGTGTTTATTATACTTGTACTGTGACATCACTGTGTTTATTATCCCTGTACTGTGACATCACCGTCTTTATTATCCCTGCACTGTGACATCACTGTTTATTACCCTGTACTGTGACATCACTGTTTGTTATCTCTGTGATGTGACATCACTGTGTTTATTTTCCCTGTACTGTGACATCACTGTGTATATTATCTCTGTACTCTGACATCACTGTGTTTATTATCCCTGTACTGTGACATCACTGTGTTTATTATCACTGTACTGTGAAATCACTGTGTTTATTATCTCTGTACTGTGACATCACTGTGTTCATTATCCCTGTACTGTGACATCACTGTGTTTATTATCACTGTACTGTGACATCACTGTGTTTATTATCTCTGTACTGTGACATCACTGTGTTTATTATCCCTGTACTGTGACATCACTGTGTTTATTGTCACTGTACTGTGACATCACTGGGTTTATTATCCCTGTACTGTGACATCACTGTGTTTACTATCTCCTTACTGTGACATCACTATGTTTATTATCTCTATGCAGTGACATCACTGTGTTTATTATCCCTGTACTTTGATATCACTGTGTTTATTATCCCTGTACTGTGACATCACTGTGTTTATTATCCCTGTACTTTGATATCACTGTGTTTATTATCCCTGTACTGTGACATCACTGTGTTTATTATCACTGTACTGTGACATCACTGTGTTTATTATCTCTGTACTGTGACATCACTGTGTTCATTATCCCTGTACTGTGACATCACTGTGTTTATTATCACTGTACTGTGACATCACTGTGTTTATTATCTCTGTACTGTGACATCACTGTGTTTATTATCCCTGTACTGTGACATCACTGTGTTTATTACCTCTGTACTGTGATATTACTGTGTTTATTATCTCTGTACGGTAACATCACTGTTTATTATCTCTGTACTGTGACATCACTGTGTTTATTATCCCTGTACTGTGACATCACTGTGTTTATTATCCCTGTACTGTGACATCACTGTGTGTATTATCCCTGTACTGTGACATCACTGTGTGTATTATCCCTGTACTGTGACATCAGTGTGTATTATCCTTGTACTGTGATATCACTGTGTTTATTATCCTTGTACTCTGTCATCACTGTGTTTATTATCCCTGTACTGTGACATCACTTTGTTTATTATCCCTGTACTGTGACATCACTGTGTTTATTATCTCTGTACAGTGACATCACTATTTTTTGTCCCTGTACTGTGACATCACTGTGTTTATAATCCCTGTACTGTGACATCAGTGTGTATATTATCTCTGTACTGTGACATCACTGTGTTTATTATCCCTGTACTGTGACATCACTGTGTTTCTTTTCCGGTACTATGACATCACTGTTTATTATCTCTGTACTGTAACATCACTGTGTTTATTATCTCTGTACGTTGACATCACTCTGTGTATTATCCCTGTACTGTGACATCACTGTGTTTATTATCCCTGTACTGTGACATCACTGTGTGTATTATCCCTGTACTGTGACATCACTGTGTGTATTATCCCTGTACTGTGACATCACTGTGTTTATTATCCTTGTACTGTGACATCACTGTGTTTATTATCCCTGTACTGTGATATCACCGTCTTTATTATCCCTGCACTGTGACATCACTGTTTATTACCCTGTACTGTGACGTCACTGTTTATTATCTCTGTGCTGTGACATCACTGTGTTTATTTTCCCTGTCCTGTGACATCACTGTGTATATTATCTCTGTACTGTGACATCACTGTGTTTATTATCCCTGTACTGTGACATCACTGTGTTTATTATCACTGTACTGTGACATCACTGTGTTTATTATCTCTGTACTGTGACATCACTGTGTTCATTATCCCTGTACTGTGACATCACTGTGTTTATTATCACTGTACTGTGACATCACTGTGTTTATTATCTCTGTACTGTGACATCACTGTGTTTATTATCCCTGTACTGTGACATCACTGTGTTTATTATCACTGTACTGTGACATCACTGGGTTTATTATCCCTGTACTGTGACATCACTGTGTTTACTATCTCCTTACTGTGACATCACTGTGTTTATTATCTCTATGCAGTGACATCACTGTGTTTATTATCCCTGTACTTTGATATCACTGTGTTTATTATCCCTGTACTGTGACATCACTGTGTTTATTTTCTCAGCAGTGTGACATCAATGTGTTTATTATACCTGTACTGTGACATCACTGTGTTTATTACCTCTGTACTGTGATATTACTGTGTTTATTATCTCTGTACGGTAACATCACTCTTTATTATCTCTGTACTGTGACATCACTGTGTTTATTATCCCTGTACTGTGACATCACTGTATTTATTATCCCTGTACTGTGACATCACTGTGTGTATTATCCCTGTACTGTGACATCACTGTGTGTATTATCCCTGTACTGTGACATCAGTGTGTATTATCCTTGTACTGTGATATCACTGTGTTTATTATCCTTGTACTCTGACATCACTGTGTTTATTATCCCTATACTGTGACATCACTTTGTTTATTATCCCTGTACTGTGACATCACTGTGTTTATTATCTCTGTACAGTGACATCACTATTTTTTGTCCCTGTACTGTGACATCACTGTGTTTATAATCCCTGTACTGTGACATCAGTGTGTATATTATCTCTGTACTGTGAAATCACTGTGTTTATTATCCCTGTACTGTGACATCACTGTGTTTCTTTTCCTGTACTATGACATCACTGTTTATTATCTCTGTACTGTGACATCACTGTGTTTATTATCTCTGTACGTTGACATCACTCTGTGTATTATCCCTGTACTGTGACATCACTGTGTTTATTATCCCTGTACTGTGACATCACTGTGTTTATTATCCCTGTTCTGTGACATCACTGTGTGTATTATCCCATGTACTGTGACATCACTCTGTGTATTATCCCTGTACTGTGACATCACTGTGTTTATTATCCTTGTACTGTGACATCACTGTGTTTATTATCCCTGTACTGTGACATCACCGTCTTTATTATCCCTGCACTGTGACATCACTGTTTATTACCCTGTACTGTGACATCACTGTTTATTATCTCTGTGCTGTGACATCACTGTGTTTATTTTCCCTGTACTGTGACATCACTGTGTATATTATCTCTGTACTGTGACATCACTGTGTTTATTATCCCTATACTGTGACATCACTGTGTTTATTATCACTGTACTGTGACATCACTGTGTTTATTATCTCTGTACTGTGACATCACTGTGTTCATTATCCCTGTACTGTGACATCACTGTGTTTATTATCACTGTACTGTGACATCACTGTGTTTATTATCTCTGTACTGTGACATCACTGTGTTTATTATCCCTGTACTGTGACATCACTGTGTTTATTATCACTGTACTGTGACATCACTGGGTTTATTATCCCTGTACTGTGACATCACTGTGTTTACTATCTTCTTACTGTGACATCACTGTGTTTATTATCTCTATGCAGTGACATCACTGTGTTTATTATCCCTGTACTTTGATATCACTGTGTTTATTATCCCTGTACTGTGACATCACTGTGTTTATTTTCTCAGCAGTGTGACATCAATGTGTTTATTATACCTGTACTGTGACATCACTGTGTTTATTACCTCTGTACTGTGATATTACTGTGTTTATTATCTCTGTACGGTAACATCACTCTTTATTATCTCTGTACTGTGACATCACTGTGTTTATTATCCCTGTACTGTGACATCACTGTATTTATTATCCCTGTACTGTGACATCACTGTGTGTATTATCCCTGTACTGTGACATCACTGTGTGTATTATCCCTGTACTGTGACATCAGTGTGTATTATCCTTGTACTGTGATATCACTGTGTTTATTATCCTTGTACTCTGACATCACTGTGTTTTTTATCACTGTACTGTGACATCACTTTGTTTATTATCCTTGTACTGTGACATCACTGTGTTTATTATCTCTGTACAGTGACATCACTATTTTTTGTCCCTGTACTGTGACATCACTGTGTTTATAATCCCTGTACTGTGACATCAGTGTGTATATTATCTCTGTACTGTGACATCACTGTGTTTATTATCCCTGTACTGTGACATCACTGTGTTTCTTTTCCTGTACTATGACATCACTGTTTATTATCTCTGTACTGTGACATCACTGTGTTTATTATCTCTGTACGTTGACATCACTCTGTGTATTATCCCTGTACTGTGACATCACTGTGTTTATTATCCCTGTACTGTGACATCACTGTGTTTATTATCCCTGTTCTGTGACATCACTGTGTGTATTATCCCATGTACTGTGACATCACTCTGTGTATTATCCCTGTACTGTGACATCACTGTGTTTATTATCCTTGTACTGTGACATCACTGTGTTTATTATCCCTGTACTGTGACATCACCGTCTTTATTATCCCTGCACTGTGACATCACTGTTTATTACCCTGTACTGTGACATCACTGTTTATTATCTCTGTGCTGTGACATCACTGTGTTTATTTTCCCTGTACTGTGACATCACTGTGTATATTATCTCTGTACTGTGACATCACTGTGTTTATTATCCCTATACTGTGACATCACTGTGTTTATTATCACTGTACTGTGACATCACTGTGTTTATTATCTCTGTACTGTGACATCACTGTGTTCATTATCCCTGTACTGTGACATCACTGTGTTTATTATCACTGTACTGTGACATCACTGTGTTTATTATCTCTGTACTGTGACATCACTGTGTTTATTATCCCTGTACTGTGACATCACTGTGTTTATTATCACTGTACTGTGACATCACTGGGTTTATTATCCCTGTACTGTGACATCACTGTGTTTACTATCTTCTTACTGTGACATCACTGTGTTTATTATCTCTATGCAGTGACATCACTGTGTTTATTATCCCTGTACTTTGACATCACTGTGTTTATTATCACTGTACTGTGACATCACTGGGTTTATTATCCCTGTACTGTGACATCACTGTGTTTACTATCTTCTTACTGTGACATCACTGTGTTTATTATCTCTATGCAGTGACATCACTGTGTTTATTATCCCTGTACTGTGACATCACTGTGTTTATTACCTCTGTACTGTGATATTACTGTGTTTATTATCTCTGTACGGTAACATCACTGTTTATTATCTCTGTACTGTGACATCACTGTGTTTATTATCCCTGTACTGTGACATCACTGTGTTTATTATCCCTGTACTGTGACATCACTGTGTGTATTATCCCTGTACTGTGACATCACTGTGTGTATTATCCCTGTACTGTGACATCAGTGTGTATTATCCTTGTACTGTGATATCACTGTGTTTATTATCCTTGTACTCTGACATCACTGTGTTTATTATCCCTGTACTGTGACATCACTTTGTTTATTATCCCTGTACTGTGACATCACTGTGTCTCCTATCCCTGTACTGTGACATCACTGTTTATGATCTCTGTACTATGACATCCCTGTGTTTATTTTCCTTGTACTTTGACATCACTGTGTTTATTATCCCTGTACTGTGACATCATTGTGTTTATTATCTCTGTACTGTGACATCACTGTGTTTATTATCCCTATACTGTGACATCACTGTGTTCATTATCTTTGTACTGTGACATCACTGTGTTTATTATCTCTGTACTGTGACATCACTGTGTTTATTATCTCTATACTGTGACATCACTGTGTTTATTATCCCTGCACTGTGACATCACTATGTTTACTATCCCTCTACTGTGACATCACTGTGTATATTATCTCTGTACTGTGACATCACTGTGTTTATTATCCCTGTACTGTGACATCACTGTGTTTATTATGCCTGTACCGTGACATCACTGTTTATTACCCTGTACTGTGACATCACTGTTTATTATCTCTGTACTGTGACATCACTGTGTTTATTATCCCTGTACTGTGACATCACTGTGTATATTATCTCTGTCCTGTGACAGCATTGTGTTTATTATCCCTGTACTGTGACTATCATCGTGTATATTATCTCTGTACCGTGATGTCACTGTGTTTATTATCTCTGTACTGTGACATCACTGTGTGTATTATCTCTGTACTGTGACATCACTGGGTTTATTATCCCTGTACTGTGACATCACTGTGTTTATTATCACTGTACTGTGACATCACTGTGTTTATTATCTCTGTACTGTGACATCACTATTTTTTGTCCCTGTACTGAGACATCACTGTGTTTATTATCCCTGTACTGTGAGATCACTGTGAATATTATCACTGTACTGTGACATCACTGGGTTTATTATTCCTGTACTGTGACATAACTGTGTTTAATATCTCTATGCAGTGACATCACTGTGTTTATTATCCCTGTATTTTGACATCACTGTGTTTATTACCTCTGTACTGTGACATCACTGTTTATTTTCTCTATGCAGTGACATCACTATGTTTATTATCTCTGTACTTTGACATCACTGTGTTTATTATCCCTGTACTTTGACATCACTGTGTTTATTTTCTCAGTACTGTGACATCAATGTGTTTATTATCCCTGTACTGTGACATCACTGTGTTTATTATCTCTGTACTGTGACATCACTGTTTATTATCTCTGTACTTTGACATCACTGTGTTTATTATCTCTGTACGGTGACATCACTCTGTGTATTATCCCTGTACTGTGACATCACTGTGTTTATTATGACTGTACTGTGACATCACTGTGTTTTTTATCTCTGTACTGTGACATCACTATATTTTGTCCCTGTACTGTGACATCACTGTGTTTATTATCCCTGTACTGTGACATTACTGAGTATATTATCACTGTACTGTGACATCACTGTGTTTATTATGTCTTTACTGTGACATCACTGTGTTTATTATCTCTATGCAGTGACATCACTGTGTTTATTATCCCTGTACTTTGACATCACTGTGTTTATTATCCCTGTACTGTGACATCACTGTGTTTATTATCCCTGTACTTTGACATCACTGTGTTTATTATCCCTGTACTTTGATATCACTGTGTTTATTTTCTCAGTACTGTGACATCAATGTGTTTATTATCCCTGTACTGTGACATCACTGTGTTTATTATCTCTGTACTGTGACATCACTGTTTATTATCTCCGTACTGTGACATCACTGTGTTTATTATCTCTGTACGGTGACATCACTCTGTGTATTATCCCTGTACTGTGACATCACTGTGTTTATTATCACTGTACTGTGACATCACTGTGTTTATTATCTCTGTACTGTGACATCACTATATTTTGTCCCTGTATTGTGACATCACTGTATTTATTATCCCTGTACTGTGACATTACTGAGTATATTATCACTGTACTGTGACATCACTGTGTTTATTATCTCTTTACTGTGACATCACTGTGTTTATTATCTCTATGCAGTGACATCACTGTGTTTATTATCCCTGTACTTTGACATCACTGTGTTTATTATCCCTGTACTGTGACATCACTCTTTATTTTCTCAGTACTGTGACATCAATGTGTTTATTATTCCTGTACTGTGACATCACTGTGTTTATTACCTCTTTACTGTTACATTACTGTGTTTATTATCTCTGTACTGTGACATCACTGTTTATTATCTCTGTACTGTGACATCACTGTGTTTATTATCTCTGTACGTTGACATCACTCTGTGTATTATCCCTGTACTGTGACATCACTGTGTTTATTATCCCTGTACTGTGACATCACTGTGTTTATTATCCCTGTACTGTGACATCACTGTGTGTATTATCCCTGTCCTCTGACATCACTGTGTGTATTATCCTTATACTGTGACATCACTGTGTTTATTATCCCTGTAGTGTGACATCACTGTGTTTATTATCCCTGCACTGTGACATCACTGTGTTTATTTTCCCTGTACTGTGACATCACTGTGTATATTATCTCTGTACTGTGACATCACTGTGCTTATTATCCCTGTACTGTGACTATCACTGTGTAAATTATCTTTGTACCATGACTTCACTGTGTATATTATCTCTGTACTGTGACATCACTGTGTGTATTATCTCTGTACTGTGACATCACTGTGTTTATTATACCTATACTGTAACAACACTGTGTTTATTATCCCTGTACTGTGACATCACTGTGTTTAATATCCCTGTACTGTGACATCACTGTGTGTTTTATCTCTGTACTTTGACATCACTGGGTTTTGTTATCCCTGTACTGTGACATCACTTTGTTTATTATCACTGTACTGTGACATCAGTGTGTATATTATCTCTGTACTGTGACATCACTGTGTTTATTATCCCTGTACTGTGACATCACTGTGTTTCTTTTCCAGTGCTATGACATCACTGTTTATTATCTCTGTACTGTGACATCACTGTGTTTATTATCTCTGTACGTTGACATCACTCTGTGTATTATCCCTGTACTGTCACATCACTGTGTTTATTATCCCTGTACTGTGACATCACTATGTGTATTATCCCTGTACTGTGACATCACTGTGTGTATTATCCCTGTACTGTGACATCACTGTGTTTATTATCCTTGTACTGTGACATCACTGTGTTTCTTATCCCTGTACTGTGACATCACTGTGTTTATCATCCCTGCACTGTGACATCACTGTTTATTACCCTGTACTGTGACATCACTGTTTATTATCTCTATACTGTGACATCACTGTGTTTATTTTCCCTGTACTGGGACATCACTGAGTATATTATCTCTGTACTGTGACATCACTGTGTTTATTATCCCTGTACTGTGACTATCACTGTGTAAATTATCTCTGTACCATGACTTCACTGTGTTTATTATCTCTGTACTGACATCACTGTGTTTATTATCCCTATACTGTTACATCACTGTGTTTATTATCCCTGTACTGTGACATCACTGTGTTTATTATACCTGTACTGTGACATCACTGTGTGTTTTATCTCTGTACTGTGACGTCACTGGGTTTTGTTATCCCTGTACTTTGACATCACTTTGTTTATTATCTCTGTACTGTGACATCACTATTTTTTGTCCCTGTACTGTGACATCACTGTGTTTATAATCCCTGTACTGTGACATCAGTGTGTATATTATCTCTGTACTGTGACATCACTGTGTTTATTATCACTGTACTGTGACATCACTGTGTTTATTATCCCTGTACTGTGACATCACTGTGTTTCTTTTCCTGTACTGTGACATCACTGTGTTTATTTTCCCTGTACTATTACATCACAGTGTTTATTGTCCCTGTACTGTGACATCACAGTGGTTATTATCCCTGAACTGTAACATCACTGTTTATTATCCCTGTACTGTGACATCACTCTATTTACTATCTCTGTACTATGCTATCACTGTTTATTATCCCTGTACTATGACATCACTGTGTATATTATGTCTGTACTGTGAAATCAATGTGCATATTATCTCTATACTGTGACATCACTGTGTTTACTATGCCTATACTGTGACATCACTGTGTCTATTATCTCTTTACTGTGACATCACTGTGTTTATTATCCCTGTACTGTGACATCACTGTGTATATTATCTCTGTACTCTGACATCACAGTGTTTATTATCTCTGTATTGTGACATCAATGTGTATATTATCCCTGTACTGTGACATCACTGTGTGTATTATCCCTGTAATGTGACATCACTGCGTGTATTATCCCTGTACTGTAATATCACTGTGTTTATTATCCCTGCACTGTGACATCACTGTTTTTATTATCCCTCTACTGTGACATCACCGTGTTTATTATCTCTGTACTGTAACATCACTGTGGTTATTGTCCCTGTACTGTGACATCACTGTGGTTATTATCCCTGGGCTGTGACATCATTGTGTTTATTATTTCTGGACTGTGACATCACTGTGTTTATTATCGCTGTACTGTGACATCACTGTGTTTATTATCTCTGTTTTGTGACATCACTGTGTTTATTATTTCTATACAGTGACATCACTTTTTATTATCTCTGTACTGTGATATCAATGTGTATATTATCACTGTACTGTGACATCACTGTGTTTATTACTTCTTTACTTTGACATCACTATGTTTATTATCTCTGTACTGTGACATCACTGTGTGTATTATCATTGTACTGTGACATCACTGTTTGTATTATCCCTGTACTGTGACATCACTGTGTTTATTATCCCTGTACTGTGACATCACTGTGTATATTATCTCTGTACTTTGACATCACTGTGTTTATTATCCCTGTACTGTGACATCACTGTGTAAATTATCCCTGTACTGTGACAACACTGTGTTTATTACTTCTGTACTTTGACATCACTATGTTTATTATCTCTGTACTGTGACATCACTGTGTGTATTATCTCTGTACTGTGACATCACTATGTTTATTATACCTATACTGTAACATCACTGTGTTTATTATCCCTGTACTGTGACATCAGTATTATCCCTGTACTGTGACATCACTGAGTGTTTTATCTCTGTACTGTGACATCACTGGGTTTTGTTATCCCTGTACTGTGACATCACTGTGTTTATTATCGCTGTACTGTGACATCACTGTGTTTATTATCCCTGTATTGTGACATCACAGTGTATAATATCCCTGTACTGTGACATCACTGTGTTTATTATACCTGTACTGTGACATCACTGTGTGTTTTATCTCTGTACTGTGACGTCACTGGGTTTTGTTATCCCTGTACTTTGACATCACTTTGTTTATTATCACTGTACTGTGACATCACTGTGTTTATTATCTCTGTACTGTGACATCACTATTTTTTGTCCCTGTACTGTGACATCACTGTGTTTATAATCCCTGTACTGTGACATCAGTGTGTATATTATCTCTGTACTGTGACATCACTGTGTTTATTATCACTGTACTGTGACATCACTGTGTTTATTATCCCTGTACTGTGACATCACTGTGTTTCTTTTCCTGTACTGTGACATCACTGTTCATTATCTCTGTATTGTGACATCACTGTGTTTATTTTCCCTGTACTATTACATCACAGTGTTTATTATCCCTGTACTGTGACATCACTGTGGTTATTATCCCTGAACTGTAACATCACTGTTTATTATCCCTGTACTGTGACATCACTCCGTTTATTATCTCTGTACTATGCTATCACTGTTTATTATCCCTGTACTATGACATCACTGTGTATATTATGTCTGTACTGTGAAATCATTGTGTATATTATCTCTATACTGTGACATCACTGTGTTTACTATGCCTATACTGTGACATCACTGTGTCTATTATCTCTTTACTGTGACATCACTGTGTTTATTATCCCTGTACTGTGACATCACTGTGTATATTATCTCTGTACTCTGACATCACAGTGTTTATTATCTCTGTATTGTGACATCAATGTGTATATTAGCCCTGTACTGTGACATCACTGTGTGTATTATCCCTGTAATGTGACATCACTGCGTGTATTATCCCTGTACTGTAATATTACTGTGTTTATTATCCCTGCACTGTGACATCACTGTTTTTATTATCCCTCTACTGTGACATCACCGTGTTTATTATCTCTGTACTGTAACATCACTGTGGTTATTGTCCCTGTACTGTGACATCACTGTGGTTATTATCCCTGTGCTGTGACATCACTGTGTTTATTATTTCTGGACTGTGACATCACTGTGTTTATTATCGCTGTACTGTGACATCACTGTGTTTATTATCTCTGTTTTGTGACATCACTGTGTTTATTATTTCTATACAGTGACATCACTGTTTATTATCTCTGTACTGTGATATCAATGTGTATATTATCACTGTACTGTGACATCACTGTGTATATTATCCCTGTACTGTGACATCACTGTGTTTATTACTTCTTTACTTTGACATCACTATGTTTATTATCTCTGTACTGTGACATCACTGTGTGTATTATCATTGTACTGTGACATCACTGTGTGTATTATCCCTGTACTGTGACATCACTGTGTTTATTATCCCTGTACTGTGACATCACTGTGTATATTATCTCTGTACTTTGACATCACTGTGTTTATTATCTCTGTACTGTGACATCACTGGGTTTTGTTATCCCTGTACTGTGACATCACTGTGTTTATTATCACTGTACTGTGATATCACTGTGTTTATTTTCCCTGTATTGTGACATCGCAGTGCATAATATCCCTGTACTGTGACATCACTGTGTTTATTACTTCTGTACTTTGACATCACTATGTTTATTATCTCTGTACTGTGACATCACTGTGTGTATTATCCTTGTACTGTGACATCACTGTGTGTATTATCCCTGTACTGTGACATCACTGTGTTTATTATCCCTGTACTGTGACATCACTGTGTATATTAACCCTGTACTGTGACATCACTATGTGTATTATCCCTGTACTTTGACATCACTGTGTTTATTATCCCTGTACTGTGACATCACTGTTTTTATTATCCCTGTACTGTGACATCACTGTGTTTATTATCGCTGTACTGTGACATCACTGTGTTTATTATCCCTGTACTGTGACATCACAGTGTATATTATCCCTGTACTGTGACATCACTGTGTTTATTATCTCTGTACTGTGACATCACTGTGTTTATTATCCATGTACTGTGACTTCACTGTGTTTATTATCCCTGTACTGTGACATCACTGTGTATATTATCTCTGTACTGTGACATCTCTATGTGTATTATCTCTGTACTGTGACATCACTGTGTTTATTTTCCCTGTACTGTGACATCACTGTGTGCATTATCCCTGTACTGTGACATCACTGTTATTATTTATCTGTACTGTGACATCACTGTGTTTATTATCTCTGTACTGTTACATCACTGTGTTTATTATCCCTGTACTGTGACATCAATGTTTTTACTATCCCTGTACTGTGACATCACTGTGTATATTATCTATGTACTCTTATATCACTGTGTTTATTATCTCTGTACTGTGACATCACTGTGTTTATTATCCCTGTACTGTGTCATCACTGTGTATGTTATCTCTTTACTGTGACATCACTGTGTTTATTATCCCTGTACTGTGACATCACCGTGTTTATTATCCCTGTACTGTGACATCACTGTGTTTATTTCTTCTGTACTGTGACATCACTTTTTATTATCCCTGTACTGTGACATCACTGTTTGTATTATCCCTGTACTGTGACGTCAGTGTGCGTATTATCCCTGTATTGTGACATCACTGTGTGTATTATCCCTGTACTGTGACATCACTGTGTGTATTATCCCTGTATTGTGATATTACTGTGTGTATTATCCCTGTACTGTGACATCACTGTGTTTATTATCCCTGTACTGTGACATCACTGTGTTTATTATCCCTGTACTTTGACATCACTGTGTTTATTATCTCTGTACTGTGACATCACTGTTTGTTATCTCTGCACTTTGACATCACTGTGTTTATTATCTCTGAACTGTGACATCACTGTTTATTATCTCTGTATTGTGACATCACTGTGTTTATTATCCCTGTACTGTGACATCACTGTATTTATTATCCCTGCACTGTGACAACACTGTGTTTATTATCCCTGTACTGTGACATCACTGTGTTTATTATCCATGTACTGTGACATCACTGTGTATATTATCCCTGTACTGTGACTTCACTGTGTTTATTATCTGTGTACTGTGACATCACTGTGTATATTATCTTCTGTACTGTGACATCACTGTGTATATTATCTCTGTACTGTGACATCACTGTTTATTATCTCTGTACTGTGACATCACTGTGTTTATTATCCCTGTACTGTGACATCACTGTGTGAATTATCTCTATACTGTGACATCACTGTCTCTATTATCTCTGTACTGTGAAATCACTGTGTGTATTGTCCCTGTAGTGTGACATCACAGTTTATTATCCCTGTACTGTGACACCACTGTGTATATTATCTCTGTACTGTGATATCTCTATGTGTATTATCTCGGTACTGTGACATCACTGTGTTTATTATCCCTGTACTGTGACATCACTATGTGTATTATCCCTGTACTGTGACATCACTGTTTATTATTTATCTGTACTGTGACATAACTGTGTTTATTATCTCTGTACTGTTACATCACTGTGTTTATTATCCCTGTACTATGACATCAGTGTTTATTATCCCTGATATGTGACATCACTGTGTATAATATCTCTGTACTGTGACATCACTGTGTATATTATCCCTGTACTGTGACATCACTGTATGTATTATCCCTGTACTGTGACATCACTGTGTTTATTATCTCTGCACTGTGACATCACTATGTGTATTATCTCTGTACTGTGACATCACTGTATATTATCTCTGTACTGTTACATCACTGTGTTTATTATCCTTGTACTGTGACATCACTATGTTTATTATCTGTGTACTGTGTCATCACTGTGTTTATTATCTTTGTACTGTGACACAACTGTGTTTATTATCCCTGTAATGTGACACAACTGTGTTTATTATCCCTGTATTGTGACATCACTATATGTCTTATGTCTGTATTGTGACATCACTGCATTTTTTTCACTGCATTGTGCTATCTCTGTCTACCCAAACTCATATACTAGGATGTTTTTCTTTACTGGTTTTGACTAATTGAAAATGTATTATACATTTTTATTGCACTCAACTACTGTCACTCATGTTTATTTATTATCTTTGCATTTTGAATAGCCCTAGTCCTGGTTGGTGACTAGTCTTAGAAATTACATTAAAGAGAACCTGTCATGTCGGATAACAATATTAATTTGCAGATATGGGGTCATGCATGGGTGCTTGGAGCAATTACACTGTGTGCTGAATTATTTGTCAATTTGTATTTTAGAGGATTATCTTAATTATTGATCAACAACTATGTTCTCAATCAACCCAAAAGACTCATAAATATCCAAGCTTAATATTTTTGGAAGTTGGAGTGGTTTTTTTTTTTAGATTTGGCTATCTTAGGAGGATATCTGTTTGTGCAGGTAACTATTACTGTGCCGAATTATTAGGCAACTTAATAAAAACCAAATATAATCCCATCTCACTTGTTTATTTTCACCAGGTAAACCAATATCAGTGCGCAAAATTTAGAAATAAAGATTTCTGACATGCAAAAGCAAAAACCAAAAAAATTAGTGATCAATATAGCCACCTTTCTTTATGATGACACTCAACAGCCTTCCATCCATAGATTCTGTCAGTTGCTTGATCTGTTTTCGATCAACATTGCTTGCAGCAGCCACCACAGCCTCCCAGACACTGCTCCGAGAGGTGTACTGTTTTCCATCCCTGTAGATCTCACATTTTATGATGGACCTCAGGTTCTCTATGGGGTTCAGATCAGGTGAACAAGGGAGCCATGTCATTATTTTTTTCTTCTTTTAGACCTTTACTGGCCAGCCACGCTGTGGAGTAGTTGGATGCATGCGATGGAGCATTGTCCTGCATGAAAATCATGTTTTTCTTGAACGATATCGACTTCTTCCTGTACCACTGCTTGAAGAAGTTGTCTTCCAGAAACTGGCAGTAGGTCTGGGAGTTGAGCTTCACTCCATCCTCAACCCGAAAAGGTCCCACAAGTTCATCTTTGATGATACCAGCCCATACCAGTACCCCACCTCCACCTTGCTGGCGTCTGAGTCGGAGTGGAGCTCTCTGCCCTTTACTGATCCAGCCTCTGGCCCATCCATCTGGCCCATCAAGAGTCACTCTCATTTCATCAGTCCATAAAACTTTTGAAAAATCAGTTTTAAGATATTTCTTGGCCCATTCTTGACGTTTTATCTTATATTTCTTGTTCAACGGTGGTCGTTTTTCAGCCTTCCTTTCCTTGGCCATGTCCCTGAGTATCGCACATCCTGTGCTTTTTGATACTCCAGTAATGTTGCAGCTCTGAAATATGGCAAAACTGGTGGCGAATGGCATCTTGGCAGCTTCACGCTTGATTTT
The DNA here is from genome assembly GCF_046119375.1 of Phyllobates terribilis. NCBI lineage: Eukaryota > Metazoa > Chordata > Amphibia > Anura > Dendrobatidae > Phyllobates > Phyllobates terribilis. The sequence continues at coordinate 84,456,852 of NW_027362764.1, forward strand.
CCTCAATTCATGGGCAGTTATTTTGTACCTTTTTTGCCCAACACGCTTCTTGCGACCCTGTTGGCTATTTGCCATGAAACGCTTGATTGTTCGGTGATCATGCTTCAAAAGTTTGGAAATTTCAAGCCTGCTGCATCCCTCTGCAAGACATCTCACAATTTTGGACTTTTCAGAGCCCGTCAAATCTCTCTTCTGACCCATTTTGCCAAAGGAAAGGAAGTTGCCTAATAATTAAGCACACCTTATATAGGGTGTTGATGTCATTAGTCAACACCCCTCCTCATTACAGAGATGCACATCACCAGATTTACTTAATTGGTAGTTGGCTCTCAAGCCTATGCAGCTTGGAGTAGGACAACATGTATAAAAAGTATCATGTGATCAAAATACTCATTTGCCTAATAATTCTGCACACAGTGTATAGTCATATAACCACGCTCTGACACTGACTGACAGCTCGCGGTACAGTGCAACAGTGCAGGGCTGGCTGTCAGTCAGTGCCAGGGTGTGCTTACAGCCGCCGCTCCCATGGGTGCTGAGCAGTGACTGAAGCCACTCTGGGCACACCAGCATGACTGAAAGCCGGCACCAGTCTCTAAGATAGATGACATTACCACGTGTGCACTCACTGGATATCATGGGACAGATTTATTAAATCCCATAGGTTCTTCTGAAACATCTACAGGTCATGTCAGTAATTTAGGATGCACACTGATTGAGAATTTGGTAACTAATGTGGGCATGCTGGGTTTTCTGTAACAAAATATGTATGAAACGGGTGGATAAATATCCAGATCACACAGTGGGATTTACAGTCGTTGACCACGTTCAGCTCCTGCCGCCATATAATGTTTCCACTATCATATACATATGACAGGAACATAACAAATTGTCTGATTGACCTGGGGAAGTGGGAAGGATCAGTTCACCAGATCCAGCAGCGGATGATTCCAGTCCTGTAAATATTTGTATCTCTGTCTAGAACACAATTTGGAGGGTAATCCGAGAGCTCTGGGAAGTTAAAGTGCTGCCGTAATTACCGATAAAACAGGTGAGGTCTGCAGAAATTTATAGAGGCAGAGTCAGAGGATTTCTGTTGAATTTGTGTTTAGCTCTGAGCGCTTCTGCCTCCCGAACTGCAGACTTCTCAGACGCACTTCTTGGCTTTTTTTCAGGGGGGCTTTTCAGCACGAAAAACGCAGAAAGTTGCCAGGAAAAATCCTGCATGCATCACTTAGCATATTTAATGCTTTTTTTTATCCATTTTTAGGCTATGTGCACACTAAGCATTTTTACTGCGTTTCCGCTGTGTTTTTTCCGACGAGGAAACGCTGCGAAAACGCTTGTTAATAGATCTGCCAGCTATAGCAATGGTAGTCCTGATATGCTGTGTTCATAATGCGGAAATTTCCGTTCAGGATTACCATTGCAGTAAAAACCGCAGCATGACCACTGTGCAGGCGTTTCTGCCGCAAATTCGCATCCAATTGACTTGAATTGAACCGCAGCAAAACTGCAGGTATAATATTTATACCTGCGGATTTGCTGCGTTTCAATTAAAGCCAATAGGCACCAATTTTCAGCGGAAACATGGTGCGGAAAGTACCTGGGTTGGGAGAGGAGGACTACTACTCCTCTCATCCGACCACTGCTCCCACTGATAACAGCGAGAGAGGCACGGCTGGAGGGAGCAGTAGTCTCCACAGCCGAGCTGGCGTGCCTGCGGTAAAAAAAAAAGAAGTAAAAAATAAAAGAAAAAACCTTATACTCACCTGTCCGGGGCTCCCCGGTGTCCTCCTGGTCCCCAGGCATGTATACTGACGGGTGATTTTACACTCCTGTCAGTATACACTGCTGTCTTCTACAGCAGTGACATCAGTGATTGCTGATGTCAGTGCTGTAGAAGTGACCCGGATTGCCGTGGGACAATCGTTGGCGGTACGTGGACTGCGTCGTCGACGGCGGACAGGTGAGGGATATGGTTGTTTGTTTTTTTTACTTTTTTTTTCAGAAGATCGATGGCATCACAGACAGAGTGCAATAAAAAAAAAAATTAAAAACGTGTTTTTTATTTCATTAAAATAATTTATTCTCACCTTGTATTTATTGAAAAGGCGGCGATAACATTACTACTCAGTTAGTAATGGGGGCGTCTTATAGACACCCTCCATTACTAACCTGGGCTTCACGTCAGCTGCCAATACAAGGCTGACGTGAACCCCAACCCCATTACCCCACTCGCCTCAGGGCAGTGGGAAGAGCGGAGGCTAAGTGCCAAATTTGGTGCATCTTATGGATGCGTCATTTCTGGGACTGCTGAGGGGTGATATTAAGAGCCACGGAGGGGGCTAGTATCCATGGCCCCTTCCCTGGCTATTAATATCAGCCCGCAGCTGTCTGCTTAGCCTTTTCTGGTTAGATTTTATAGGGAGGCCCCACATAAATTTTTTTCTGGGGTCCCCCTGTAATCTAGCCAGTAAACGCTAAGCAAACAGCTGTGGGCTGATATTAATAGCTAGGGAACATATTTGGCTAATGGTCCCTTCCCCGGCTACTAATATCAGCCCCCACCAGTCGGCTTTCCCTCTGCTGGTTATAAAAATCACACGGGAGCCCACGCCATTTTTTTTTTAAACTTTAGGCTTTGTGCCCACGATCCGGACATAGCAGGGCTTTGGACGCATATTTTTTGCTGCGTCCAAAATGTTGCATTCTATTGAACGCAGGTAAATCCGCATGTGTTCACTGAACCATGCATATATACCACATTCTATACTTTCTAGTGGTCAAATTCTATTACAGAGACTAGCGACTCCACAAGAGAATTTGACATGCTGCAGTCTTGAAAGACGCACTGCATGTCCGTGTCCACGGGTGATTCGCAGCCTCTGATGCACACATAGTGGACATGGGATTTCTAGAGATCCCATCCACTATGCTGTAACATCTGGACGCTGTGGGTTTGACGCTGTATAAACATGCAGCGTCAAACCCGCAGCGGCTCCTGATCGTGGCCATGTACCCAAACTTACCCGCAGCATGTCAATTTCTATAGCGGACACGCTAGTCTCCGCTACAGATTTTGACTGATTGAAGTGTCATTATATGCGGTGGATTCACAATAAAAGTGGGGCATTAGAACACCGCGTTTTGGAAGCAGTAAAAATACACTGCGTCCAAAGCGCTGCTGAGTGCTGATCGGGCGCACGTAGTGGCTAATGAACCAGCTGTGAGCTGTTAATAATGACCAGGGACCATGTTTGCAAATGGCACCTTCCTAGGCTAAAAATAGCAGCTCACAGCTGCAGCATAAATTACATGAATGGGAATGCTAATGAGATTGGGTGAATGGAATCAGCTGACACCTAGCTCTTGATGACAAGGTGTCAATCAGACCCTTTCATGATAAAACCTAATTAAAGAAAAGTAAAGAGTTAAATAAACATACAGACACAGAGCAAACACTTTATTTGAAATACAGCAGACACATTCTTTAATCATTTAAATTAACCAATATACTTACCCCCCAGTTGTGATGGTAATCCAAGGGTTTAAGCAATGTCCCACTAAATAACTTTATTTAGCTCCAAAAAGCATTCATTGATGTACAAAAACGCTTCAAAAACAGCATAAAAAAGCGTCAAAAACGTGCATTTTTCCCGCAGCGTTTTTCCAGCCAAGGAGATGCAGAAATGCTCAGGAAATTTCTGCTTCAAATCCTGATCATGCGCACATAGCCTTATGCACTCAATTGAATGGGTAAACAGACACAGCAAAAATGTTGAAAGAATTAACATGCTCCTATTTAAAAAAAAACAAAAAAAAACATCGCAGCTCAAAAACTGCAAAGAAAAAAACTTATCGTATGAACGAGATTTTAGAAATCTTTTATCTTCCTTCTACTGTAAAATGCTGCACAGAAAAAAATAAAAAAAAATGCAGCAAAAAACGCTACTTGTGAACAAGCCCTATAAGTGATTGCTACCATCCAGTTTGGGGTCATTCTTGGCAGCAGGACCTGTTTTGCAAACACTTTACACCATTAACATAAAGGGTCTGCTATTTTTTTTTTTTAATGGCAGACACAGCGCCACTCTTCTCCATAGGTTGTATCTGGTACTACAATTTATCTCCATTTAATTTCTTTTTAAAAAAAATTGTAACAATTGATTTAATTCTGTGAATTTTTTGATGACAGGTTCTCTTTAATCCGTAGCGGGGGCTACACATGAGTCATTTGGAAGAAGAGGCAGAGTTGATTTGTACGGTTTACTGCTGCGCAGGTCACAGCCAGCAGCCTGAACACTATACAGTAACTGTAGCCGATCGATGGCTCACGTAATCAGGAATAGATGCCTAACGGTGACTCACCGCCCTCCCAGTGAAACCAATGTTTCAGATATTGCAATAGACCAATATTGTGGATGATGTAGGACAATAAAAAAAAAAAACGCTTTAAAATTAAAGTGATCTTGAAAGATTATTAGGACATTTTTGGAATCTAACAAATGCCAAACGACTCAATGGAAACTCCTGCAGCGCTTTCTGAATTCTGTATAGCTGCAAAGTATTTTATAGGGGCAAAAAAAAGAGAAGTGGACAAGTCTGGACGACAGCTCCATCGTTCTATTTATACAGCGCGGTATACGTTACAGTGTAAACAGCTCGTCCATGTCCAAAGCCGTTCAACACAAAACAGAGAAATTTACATTGGATTTAGGTTCAGCGATATTAAATTTAAAGTAAATATTTTCCTAAGTTGTAGGGTGATAGGCGCTCGGCTCTCATACATGTCCAGCTCCATGTAACACTCACTCTCTAATGGAAACTATAATGAGATTATGGCGACACGCAGATTATTATCGTCTGACTTCCCCACTCCCACCCCGATCTGTTAAGGGATTGCAATTTGTAACATAAACGAAATAGCAGAAAAGAATAGTTTAAAAAAGGAAAAAAATCACTCTGCACTAACAATTGCATGCAACAATACGATCCAAAAATAGTTATTTTATTATTTTATTATTCTGGCAAACGCAGCAACAGATTGAACAATAAATGTATGATTTTTATTCGGGCCATCTTTGGTTTGAACAGTCATTTATGACAAACTCCTTTTAAAGCAAACCTTGTTTTGTTTTTTTTCAATCCTTCCAAATTTTTGGCAGTGCCTATTTTTTTTTGTCTATATATCGATGTCTATCTAATTAAAGTTTGCAATTTTAAAAATGGGTCCCTGAGCCGAGGCCCCAATTGATGTCATTAAAGGGAATCTGTCACCTCCAAAACTCAGTTAAAACTAATCAGATAGTCATATAGAGAAGTTAGCACCTATCATAATCATGTTTACTTTCTCAGCTATGATATTCTAGAAAATTCTACTTAATTATTAAGCAAATGAGGGTGTTCTGTGCACCATTGGCGTGGTCAAACTCTTGGCGCACTGCCCCTCCATCTTTGTTATTTGTCAGCACTCACTTGCCCAGAGTGAGCGTTGCCTGAACTGAGTGAGTGTTGTCATAGCCTCTTCATGGCGGTGCCAACATTGTCTTGAGACCTATCTGCGGCTATCATTGCATCCAAGACAAAAGCAGGACTCATCGCTGAAGAGTATAGACCTCCATTCTGGTCTTGCTCTGCACCTTGATAGCAGAGGTGGCGTGAAGTCAATGAAGAGACCTTCCTGAGGGAGCATTATACCAGTCCTATTCTTAGGATTATGATGTCGGGTGACATAATGTATGGAAGCCAGACCCCTCAAGTCTTCATTCCAGGTACCCTAAGAGCTCAGCATTACATTGATTTGGTTGTGGAACCGGTAGTACGGACATTTCTCCAAAGTGGACAACCCCAGGCTCTTGTTACTGTGAGCAGCCTGCATAGCCTAAACGTGCTACCATGGCCTGCAGCATCTCTGGACTTGCCTCCCATGGAGCACAACTTAGACATCATTAGTCAGCATTTGCAAAGGCAGCTGCCAGCAGCAAATCTTGATGATTTGCCCAAGAGAAATCAATGTGGCAGAACATTCCTCAGACCATCATTAATAACCTTATTGATAGCAGCTAAGGAGTGTAAGTGCGGGGATTTCTGCATTTGGTGCGCATACTAAATACTGAATAAATCAAGAGGTTTTGAAAATAAATTTTGTTTCCATTTTTCATAATTTGCCCATCATTGACATGTCTATCTGTCCTGTGATTTCCATAATTCTTCAACTTTTCCTCTTTGGTGTTGCAATTGTCATTAATTAGTACAAAAGATAGGAGCTGGAAGATGGTGTGGGCTGGAGAACATTTCCAGGAAGCATAGAGACAGAGTAGGTGAGGGTGTCAGGCTGAGTGCAAATAAGCTTTCGATTAGTCGGAATACTGCCGACCAAAATGTTCTGAAGATAGTGTAAGTATGTACCTCGTAATGTCCTCCCTCTCCAGCAAAAATCTCAGACATTTGGGTTCTCCGCTGTACATTTCTCCGTGACGAGGCTCCAAAGACTTACATTGTAAGGACACGTCCCCACTATCAGTATTTGGTCAGTATTCGATCAGTATTTTTTCTCAGGAGTGAGAGGCAAAACCAGGTGAGGAACAATCAGAGAAAAGGTATAATAGAAACAAGTCACCAATTCTGCATTTATCACTCACTCCTGGTTTGGCTCCCACTCCTGAGAAAAAATTCTGACCAAATACTGACCAAATACTGATAGTGGGGCCGTGGCCTTAAAGAGACTTCTGGCTCAAGCATAGAGCATAGACTGAGCTGGCTAGTTTTAATTGCGGTGGAGCAGAACAGCATTGGACACCGGAGAAGGTGGCGGTAGTTGAGTATATTAATACACTCACACTACATTACATGCACATAAATACACATTTAATTAAAAAATATTCATGTGAATGCTTCCTTAAGGATTTTTTTAGTCCATACAATAGATTTAAACCAATTATTGATCCTTTAATTCTGTCAAAAAGCAATCTCCCATCTTCACTGTATTTTAGCAGAGAGATCTATCGCTAAATCATGAAAATGCTAATTAAGCAGATTCTATGGAACGTATGGTTGATTCTTGCTGCAACAAACTTTTCCGCTAAATATCACATAACCATCTATAATATAACCTGGGATGTGTCCTTCTGTCCGAAGCCTCTATAGACTGCGCCTGCGCAGTCTGGCCCTAGACAGAAGAACACATCCACATCCCAGACAGGTATGACGAGTGTGGCACTGGAGATTGCGGTATGCGTAGGCACTGAACGCAAACCGCGATCTCCGGCGCCATAAGCACATACCTGCTGGGGAGGAGTGTGGCGCCTCTGTTCAGGCCTGAGGCCGGGGAAGGAGTGTGACATTAGAATCGGCGCCATTTTAGTGAAGCCACAATTGCAGTGTGTCTTCAACAAAATGGAAGTGGACATCGCGGTATGTGCAAACGCATACTCAGGCGCCATTTTGTTGAAGACATTTGTCTTCAATAAAACGGCGTCGGATATCGTGCTATGCAGGCGTTGATTCCAGCGTCATTTTAGTAAAATAACCCAGGCGACGCACTGCAGGGGAGCGATGGAAAGGTGAGTAGGAGTGTTTTTTTATTTCATTTATGGATGGATGGGGGAGCATATACCAGGATGGGGGAGCACATAACAGGATGGGGGACCAGAATGGGAGAGCATATCAAAGGATCGGGGAGCACATAACAGGATGGGGGAGCATATACCAGGATGGGCGCACAAATACCAGGATGGCGAGCATATATCAGGATGGGGGAGCACATAACAGGATAGGGGGGCACAAACATCAGGATGGGGGAGCAGATACCAGGATGGGGGAGAAAATACCAGGATGGGGAGCATATATCAGGATGGGGGAGCACATAACAGGATAGGGGAGCATATACCAGGATGGGGGAGCATATACTAGGATGGGGGCACAAATACCAGGATGGGGGAGAATATACCAAGATGGGGGCACAAATTCCAGGATGAGGAAGCATATACCAAGATGGAGGACCAGGATGGGGGGCGCAAATACGAGGATCGAGGATCATAGTATACCTGTCACAGGTGTGTCAGATGTGGCAGACAGTCGTTCTGCAGCTCGTTGCAGAAGGTCACTTTGTTTGGCATTACAGACGCCTTCTTAAATCTGGCTTACCTTAGGACCCAGCGGCTACCTCCCTCCTGCTCTGATTGACACCCTGGCCTGGGTGTTTAAATACTTTCATTTTGCTGCAGGGAGGGGCTGGTGATATTCACATATTCCCTTGTGAAGGCTTGAATCTTTTACAGTCAGCTTACTTCCTCTCTGGTGCTTGAAGGACATTTGGTGTAATCTCTCTGAAGTCGGATCAAGCTAAGTTTCTTTCCCCTGTGTTTGTCTCCCTTGTTGTCTTTAGTTTATAGTGGGGACTGACTAGTGCTCACCCCCTCCCCCTTACCTATCCAGGGCCTAGCTCTAGGGGTTTACAGGGCTTAGGTTTCCTGTTCGGCGATTGGTGAGGAACCAATATAGGGACGGTAGGAGAGACAGGGTGATATTAGATCAGCCTAGGAGGTCTCCACTCTCCCTTTCCCTAGTGTCTGGGGTCCCTTCCACTCATCCCTTCATGTTGCACTTTGTCTTTCCTACACTGTGTGTGACAATACCAGGATGGGGGAACATATACCAGGATGGGGGAGCATATACCAGGATGGGGGAGCATATACTAGGATGGGGGCACAAATACCAGGATGGGGGCACAAATACCACGATGAGGAAGCATATACCAAGATGGAGCACCAGGGTGGGCTCGCAAATACGAGGAAGGGGGAGCATATACCTGTCACGGATGTGTCAGATGTAGCAGATAGTCGTTCTGCAGCTCGTTGCAGAAGGTCACTTTGTTTGGCATTACAGATGCCTTCTTAAATCTGGCTTACTTTAGGACCCAGCGGCTACCTCCCTCCTGCTCTGATTGACACCCTGGCCTGGGTGTTTAAATACTTTCAGTTTGCTGCAGGGAGGGGCCGGTGATATTCACATGTTCCCTTGTGAAGGCTTGAAGCTTTTGCAGTCTGCTTATGATGCGCCCCCTGGGCCGTGGGGTACTCGGTGCTGAGCCGGTTGTTGCTAGGGGAGATGTCACAGCGGCAGTGACCCGGTCTGTGACCCTGGGCGGTCAATCAAAAAGGGAACTATTTACAGGGGATTTATGGTTTTTATATACAGTTCGTGACGCCACCTGTGGTATGCGGCTAAAGGGAGCTGCCGCTGCGGAGCAGGTCCTCTGGAGCTGTTGTTAATGCAGCAGAGTTGATTTAGCTCTCCACAGGTAGAGCTTAGCTCCAGGGCTGTGTAGATGTTATGGATGTTGCTGTGTAGTGCAGAGGGTGATGGCACCTATCATAGTCATGTTTACTTTCTCAGCTATGATATTCTAGAAAATTCTACTTAATTATTAAGCAAATGAGGGTGTTCTGTGCACCATTGGCGTGGTCAAACTCTTGGCGCACTGCCCCTCCATCTTTGTTGTTTGACAGCACTCACTTGCCCAGAGTGAGCGTTGCCTGAACTGAGTGAGTGTTGTCATAGCCTCTTCATGGCGGTGCCAACATTGTCTTGAGACCTATCTGTGGCTATCATTGCATCCAAGACAAAAGCAGGACTCATCGCTGAAGAGTATAGACCTCCATTCTGGTCTTGCTCTGCACCTTGATAGCAGAGGTGGCGTGAGGTCAATGAAGAGACCTTCCGGAGGGAGTATTATACCAGTCCTATTCTTAGGATTATGATGTCGGGTGACATAATGTATGGAAGCCAGACCCCTCAAGTCTTCATTCCAGGTACACTAAGAGCTCAGCATTACATTGATTTGGTTGTGGAACCGGTAGTACGGACATTTCTCCAAAGTGGACAACCCCAGGCTCTTGTTACTGTGAGCAGCCTGCATAGCCTAAACGTGCTACCATGGCCTGCAGCATCTCTGGACTTGCCTCCCATGGAGCACAACTTAGACATCATTAGTCAGCATTTGCAAAGGCAGCTGCCAGCAGCAAATCTTGATGATTTGCCCAAGAGAAATCAATGTGGCAGAACATTCCTCAGACCATCATTAATAACCTTATTGATAGCAGCTAAGGAGTGTAAGTGCGGGGATTTCTGCATTTGGTGCGCATACTAAATACTGAATAAATCAAGAGGTTTTGAAAATAAATTTTGTTTCCATTTTTCATAATTTGCCCATCATTGACATGTCTATCTGTCCTGTGATTTCCATAATTCTTCAACTTTTCCTCTTTGGTGTTGCAATTGTCATTAATTAGTACAAAAGATAGGAGCTGGAAGATGGTGTGGGCTGGAGAACATTTCCAGGAAGCATAGAGACAGAGTAGGTGAGGGTGTCAGGCTGAGTGCAAATAAGCTTTCGATTAGTCGGAATACTGCCGACCAAAATGTTCTGAAGATAGTGTAAGTATGTACCTCGTAATGTCCTCCCTCTCCAGCAAAAATCTCAGACATTTGGGTTCTCCGCTGTACATTTCTCCGTGACGAGGCTCCATAGACTTACATTGTAAGGACACGTCCCCACTATCAGTATTTGGTCAGTATTCGATCAGTATTTTTTCTCAGGAGTGAGAGGCAAAACCAGGTGAGGAACAATCAGAGAAAAGGTATAATAGAAACAAGTCACCAATTCTGCATTTATCACTCACTCCTGGTTTGGCTCCCACTCCTGAGAAAAAAAACTGACCAAATACTGATAGTGGGGCCGTGGCCTTAAAGAGACTTCTGGCTCAAGCATAGAGCATAGACTGAGCTGGCTAGTTTTAATTGCGGTGGAGCAGAACAGCATTGGACACCGGAGAAGGCGGCGGTAGTTGAGTATATTAATACACTCACACTACATTACATGCACATAAATACACATTTAATTAAAAAATATTCATGTGAATGCTTCCTTAAGGATTTTTTTAGTCCATACAATAGATTTAAACCAATTATTGATCCTTTAATTCTGTCAAAAAGCAATCTCCCATCTTCACTGTATTTTAGCAGAGAGATCTATCGCTAAATCATGAAAATGCTAATTAAGCAGATTCTATGGAACGTATGGTTGATTCTTGCTGCAACAAACTTTTCCGCTAAATATCACATAACCATCTATAATATAACCTGGGATGTGTCCTTCTGTCCGAAGCCTCTATAGACTGCGCCTGCGCAGTCTGGCCCTAGACAGAAGAACACATCCACATCCCAGACAGGTATGACGAGTGTGGCACTGGAGATTGCGGTATGCGTAGGCACTGAACGCATACCGCGATCTCCGGCGCCATAAGCACATACCTGCTGAGGAGGAGTGTGGCGCCTCTGTTCGGGCCTGAGGCCGGGGAAGGAGTGTGACATTAGAATCGGCGCCATTTTAGTGAAGCCACAATTGCAGTGTGTCTTCAACAAAATGGAAGTGGACATCGCGGTATGTGCAAACGCATACTCAGGCGCCATTTTGTTGAAGACATTTGTCTTCAATAAAACGGCGTCGGATATCGTGCTATGCAGGCGTTGATTCCAGCGTCATTTTAGTAAAATAACCCAGGCGACGCACTGCAGGGGAGCGATGGAAAGGTGAGTAGGAGTGTTTTTTTATTTCATTTATGGATGGATGGGGGAGCATATACCAGGATGGGGGAGCACATAACAGGATGGGGGACCAGAATGGGAGAGCATATCAAAGGATCGGGGAGCACATAACAGGATGGGGGAGCATATACCAGGATGGGCGCACAAATACCAGGATGGCGAGCATATATCAGGATGGGGGAACACATAACAGGATAGGGGGGCACAAACATCAGGATGGGGGAGCAGATACCAGGATGGGGGAGAAAATACCAGGATGGGGAGCATATATCAGGATGGGGGAGCACATAACAGGATAGGGGAGCATATACCAGGATGGGGGAGCATATACTAGGATGGGGGCACAAATACCAGGATGGGGGAGAATATACCAAGATGGGGGCACAAATACCAGGATGAGGAAGCATATACCAAGATGGAGGACCAGGATGGGGGCGCAAATACGAGGATCGGGGATCATAGTATACCTGTCACAGGTGTGTCAGATGTGGCAGACAGTCGTTCTGCAGCTCGTTGCAGAAGGTCACTTTGTTTGGCATTACAGACGCCTTCTTAAATTGGCTTACCTTAGGACCCAGCGGCTACCTCCCTCCTGCTCTGATTGACACCCTGGCCTGGGTGTTTAAATACTTTCAGTTTGCTGCAGGGAGGGGCCGGTGATATTCACATATTCCCTTGTGAAGGCTTGAAGCTTTTACAGTCAGCTTACTTCCTCTCTGGTGCTTGAAGGACGTTTGGTGTAATCTCTCTGAAGTCGGATCAAGCTAAGTTTCTTTCCCCTGTGTTTGTCTCCCTTGTTGTCTTTAGTTTATAGTGGGGACTGACTAGTGCTCACCCCCTCCCCCTTACCTATCCAGGGCCTAGCTCTAGGGGTTTACAGGGCTTAGGTTTCCTGTTTGGCGATTGGTGAGGAACCAATATAGGGACGGTAGGAGAGACAGGGTGATATTAGATCAGCCTAGGAGGTCTCCACTCTCCCTTTCCCTAGTGTCTGGGGTCCCTTCCACTCATCCCTTCATGTTGCACTTTGTCTTTCCTACACTGTGTGTGACAATACCAGGATGGGGGAACATATACCAGGATGGGGGAGCATATACCAGGATGGGGGAGCATATACTAGGATGGGGGCACAAATACCAGGATGGGGGCACAAATACCACGATGAGGAAGCATATACCAAGATGGAGCACCAGGGTGGGCTCGCAAATACGAGGATGGGGGAGCATATACCTGTCACGGGTGTGTCAGATGTAGCAGATAGTCGTTCTGCAGCTCGTTGCAGAAGGTCACTTTGTTTGGCATTACAGATGCCTTCTTAAATCTGGCTTAATTTAGGACCCAGCGGCTACCTCCCTCCTGCTCTGATTGACACCCTGGCCTGGGTGTTTAAATACTTTCAGTTTGCTGCAGGGAGGGGCCGGTGATATTCACATGTTCCCTTGTGAAGGCTTGAAGCTTTTGCAGTCTGCTTATGATGCGCCCCCTGGGCCTTGGGGTACTCGGTGCTGAGCCGGTCGTTGCTAGGGGAGATGTCACAGCGGCAGTGACCCGGTCCGTGACCCAGGGCGGTCAATCAAAAAGGGAACTATTTACAGGGAATTTATGGTTTTTATATACAGTTGGTGACGCCACCTGTGGTATGCGGCTAAAGGGAGCTGCCGCTGCGGAGCAGGTCCTCTGGAGCTGTTGTTAATGCAACAGAGTTGGTTTAGCTCTCCACAGGTAGAGCTTAGCTCCAGGGCTGTGTAGATGTTATGGATGTTGCTGTGTAGTGCAGAGGGTGATGGCGCAGCAATAACTTCACAGAGACAGTGGGGTGCAGACTTCAGAGTTTACTCATGGTTGTTAAGTTCCTCAGGTTGCACTGTCCAGCTTACAGCCTCCCACGTCGCGCTGTGTTCACCAGGCAGGGGTTCAGCAAACTCCCAGGTGTTTCAAGAGTGCCTGACAGGACCCCGTTCTATATGACCTTCTCAGCTGTCTTTCTGCGCTGGCTCTCACCCTTCTTGCCCTGTGCCTCACCAAACAATGTCCCAAGCCGGTATCCTCGGATCTTTCTGGGCAGCCTGGAGTTCCCTGAATCCTATGTGGTTACCTTTTTGGCAACTTGAGTGCGTATGTGGCAACTGCACCCTGAAAGTACAGAAGCCTCCGGTTTCCAGTTGAACTTTGTAATTCTCATTGGTTAGGGGCCGGTCCCCTCTGCGACTTGATCCCTCCACCGCCTGGCAGACTCGGGCGTGCGGGTGGCCTCCAGCACTGCCCGTACCCCTGGGATCCCTTTCCCATTCCTGGAGCCTTTCTCCTGCTTCTCTCCTCCTCTCCTTCTCAGTCTTGGGCCTCTCTGCTAGGCCCGGCTCCTGAGCAGAGCTCCTACAGAGCTCCTGCTCCTTCTACTTCTCCCCTCAGAGTGAACTGTCTTTCCAAGATGGTTCCCTCTTTTATATCACTTCTAACAAGTGCTCCCCTAATCTACGTCCTCCACCCACACCCACTACATCGTTCATTTTTCTTTGGTTCCCCCCACTCCAACCAGGGTCAGGGCTCAGCAGGAAGCGAGACACATCTTGCCCCTCCAGCTGGTCTGGAGTAGTGTAGTGTTGGATGCAGGTGTTAGGGTCCCGGGCAGCACTCTATCCTTACCTGAAAGTGAGATACCACACCTCTGAGTGAGATGCAGTACCTCTGTGGCGACTGAACCCGCAGGGTCGCCACACTTCCTCTCTGGTGCTTGGAGGATGTTTGGTGTAATTGCTCTGAAGTCGGCTCAAGCTAAGTTTCTTTCCCCTGTGTTTGTCTCCCTTGTTGTCTTTAGTTTATAGTGGGGACTGACTAGTGCTCACCCCCTCCCCCTTACCTATCCAGGGCCTAGCTCTAGGGGTTTACAGGGCTTAGGTTTCCTGTTCGGCGATTGGTGAGGAACCAATATAGGGACGGTAGGAGAGACAGGGTGATATTAGATCAGCCTAGGAGGTCTCCACTCTCCCTTTCCCTAGTGCTAGCACTAGCACTCACCTCTGCTAAACAGGCCTACTTCACAACCCTCATATCCTCCCTATCCTACAACCCCAAACAGCCATTCAACACTTTTAACTCTCTCCTCCACCTTCCACTGCCCCCTCCGGCCTCCGTCATCTCTGCTGAGGAGTTTGCCACACACTTCAAAAACAAGATTGACCAAACGCTGCAAGTCTTTACCGTCTGACCACCACAACCCCTTTGTTTTCCACAGCATTTCCCTACTCCCATAACCTCCCTTCCCAACATCATGGAAAGAGACCTTACTCGTCTCCTCTCCAAATCACACCTCACCACATGTGCACTCGACCCCATCCCATCCCACCTTCTCCCCAACCTCACCCCCACACTCATCCCATCCCTAACCCATCTCTTCAACCTATCACTATCTTCTCGTACTTTCCCCGCTGCCTTCAAACATGCCACAATCACGCCCATAAACCATCCCTCGACCCAACCGCCTTGTCCAGCTACCGCCCCATATCGCTGCTCCCATTTGCCTCCAAACTCCTTGAGCAACATGTTCACGCTGAACTTTCCTCCCACTTTTCATCTAACTCTCTCTTCGACAATCGACAATCCGGCTTCCGCCCCCACCATTCCACCGAAACTGCCCTTACCAAAATCACCAATGACTTACTTACAGCCAAAGCTAACAGACAATTCTCTGTACTCCTTCTTCTTGACCTGTCCTCTGCTTTCGATACAGTTGACCACTGCCTCCAACTACAGATCCTCTCTTCCTTTGGCGTCAAAGACCTTGCCCTATCCTGGATCTCCTCATACCTTTATAACCGCACATTTAGCATCTCCCACTCCCACACTACCTCCTCACCCCACCCCCTCTCTGTTGGAGTCCCTCAAGGCTCTGTCCTAGGACCCCTACTCTTCTCAATCTATACCCTTGGCCTGGGACAGCTCATAAAATCCCATGGCTTCCAGTACCATCTGTACGCTGATGACACCCAGATCTACCTCTCTGGCCCAGACATCACCTCTCTGCTGTCCAGAATCCCAGCATGTCTAGCAGCCATATCCTCCTTCTTCTCCTCCCGCTACCTCAAGCTCAATGTGGACAAAACTGAACTCATTATCTTTCTCCCATCTCACATATCTTTCCCACCTGATCTTTCTATCACAATAAATGACATCACTCTTTCTGCTGTACCGACAATCCGCTGCCTCAGAGTAACCCTTGACTCTGCACTGTCCTTCAAACCCCACATCCAAGCTCTCGCCACCTCCTGTCGCCTCCAGCTCAAAAATATTTCCAGAATCCATCCTTTCCTCAACCCTCAATCTACTAAACTGCTTGTGCATGCCCTCATCATCTTCCACCTCGACTATTGCAACATCCTCCTCTGTGGCCTACCTGCTAACACTCTCGCACCCCTCCAGTCCATCCTCAACTCTGCTGCACGACTTGTTCATCTCTCGCCTAGCTACTCCTCAGCTACCCCCCTTTGCAAATCCCTTCACTGGCTCCCATTCCCCCAGCCTATCCAGTTCAAACTACTAACACTGACCTACAAAGCCATCCATAACGTCTCTCCTCCGTACATCTCTGAACTAATCTCGCGATATATTCCCTCACGTAACCTCTCGTCCTCCCAAGACGTCCTTCTCTCCTCCACACTTCCTCACGCAATCGCCTCCAAGATTTCTCCCAAATATCCCCCGTCCTATGGAATTCTGTGCCTCAACACGTCCGAATATCCACCACACCTGGATCCTTCAGACGGAACCTGAAACCCATCTCTTCAAACAAGCTTACAGCCTGCCATGACCTTGCTTGCTGCCACCCCCAACAACACCGGAGCTACTGCAACCCCTCAACCTAATGTCTCCGCCCCATTCCTGTAGAATGTAAGCCCCCAAGGGCAGGGTCCTCTTCCCTCCTTACTGTTGTACCACTGTTAGTTTGTTTACTGTAAGTGATATCTGTATTTGGTATGTAACCCCTTCTTATGTACAGCACCATGGAATCAATGGCACTATACAAATTATTAATAATAATAATAATAGTGTCTGGGGTCCCTTCCACTCATCCCTTCGTGTTGAACTTTGTCTTTCCTACACTGTGCGTGACAATACCAGGATAGGGGAACATATACTAGGATGGGGGAGCATATACCAGGATGGGGGCACAAATACCAGGATGGGGGAGAATATATCAAGATGGAGGACCAGGATGGAGGCGCAAATATCAGGATGGGGGAGCATACACCAGGATGTGGGAGCATATAACAGTATGGGGGACCAGGATGGGGGGCATAAACCAGGATGGGGGAGCATATACCAGGATGGGGAGCATATACCAGGATCGGGGCACAAATACCAGAATGGGGGCACAAATACTAGGATGGGCGCACAAATACCAGAATGGCGGAGTATATACCAGGATGGGGGAGCATATACTAGGATGAGGGGCGAGGATAGGGAAGCATATACAAGGATGGGGAATCAGGATAGGGGACCAGGATTGGGGAGCATATACCAGGATGGGGGACCAGGATTGGGGAGCATATACCAGGATGAGAGCACAAATACCTGGATGGGGGAGCATATACTAGGATGGAGGAGCATATACCAGGATGGGTGAGCATATACCAGGATGGGTGAGCATATAACAGGATGGGGGAGCATGGACCAGAATTGGGGAGCAGGACTGGGGACCATATACCAATAAAAATGCTCACCACCCGGGCGTAGAACGGGTTCAATAGCTAGTACCTTATATACCCGCCATTATAAGCCTTTGTCATGTCCCACGACTTGGGAATCATATAATATTGTATTGTCATTGTATTGTAGTTGTTACACTGCTATGCAATAAGGTTTGGCTTTTAGACGTTTGTTCTCCCTCTCTCCCTGTATGCCTCCTCAGCTCTGATGTCTGTAATCCCTCCCTTCTTCCTCATTCTGTGTACAGTGGGAAAAAAAGTATTTAGTCAGCCACCAATTGTGCAAGTTTTCCCACTTAAAAAGATGAGAGAGACCTGTAATTGACATCATAGGTAGACCTCAACTAGGAGAGGTAAAATGAGAAAACAAATCCTGAAAATCACATTGTCTGATTTGGAAAAAAAAATTTTTCAAATTTTGGTGGAAAATAAGTATTTGGTCAATTACAAACAAGCAAAATTTCTGGCTCTCACAGACCTGTAACTTCTTCTTTAAGAGGCTCCTCTGTCCTCCACTCATTACCTGTAGTACTGGCACCTGTTTGAACTTGTTATCAGTATAAAAGATACCTGTCCGCAACCTCAAACAGTCACACTCCAAACTCCACTATGGTGAAGAACAAAGAGTTGTCGAAGGACACCAGAAACAAAATTGTAGCCCTGCACCAGGCTGGAAATATTGAACCTGCAATAGGCAAGCAGCTTGGTGTGAAGAAATCAACTGTGGGAGCAATAATTAGAAAATGGAAGACATACAAGACCACTGATAATCTCCCCCGATCTGGGACTCCACACAAGATCTCACCCCATGGGGTCAAAATGATCTCAAGAACGGTGAGCAAAAATCCCAGAACCACACTGGGGGACCTAGTGAATGACCTGCAGAGAGCTGGAACCAACGTTACACAGGCTACCATCAGTAACACACTACGCCGCCAGGGACTCAGATCCTGCAGTGCCAGACGTGCCCCCCTGCTTAAGCCATTACATGTCCGGGCCCGTCTGAGGTTTGCTAGAGAGCATTTGGATGATCCAGAAGAGTATTGGAAGAATGTCATATGGTCAGATGAAACCAAAGTAGAACTGTTTGGTAGAAACACAACTTGTCGTGTTTGGAGGATAAAGAATGCTGAGTTGCATCCAAAGAACACCATACCTACTGTGAAGCATGGGGATGGCAACATCATGCTTTGGGGCTGTTTCTCTGCAAAGGGACCAGGACGACTGATCCGTGTACATGAAGGAATGAATGGGGCCATGTATCGTGAGATTTTGAGTGCAAACCTCCTTCCATCAGCAAGGGCAATGAAGATGAAACGTGGCTGAGTCTTTCAGCATGACAATAATACCAAGCACACCGCCAGGGCAACGACGGAGTGCTTTTGTAAGAAGCATTTCAAGGTCCTGGAGTGGCCTAGCCAGTCTCCAGATCTAAACCCTATAGAAAACCTTTGGAGGGAGTTGAAAGTCTGTGTTGCCCAGTGACAGCCCCAAAACATCACTGCTCTAGAGGAGATCTGCATGGAGAAATGGGCCAACAAACCAGCAAGAGTGTGTGCCAACCTTGTGAAGATTTACAGAAAACGTTTGACCTCTGTCATTGCCAACAAAGGATATATAACAAAGTATTGAGATGAACTTTTGTAATTGACCAAATACTTATTTTCCACCAAAATTTGAAAAAAAAAATTCTTTCCAAATCAGACAATGTGATTTTCAGGATTTGTTTTCTCATTTTGTGTCTTATAGTTGAGGTCTGCCTATGATGTCAATTACAGGCCTCTCTCATCTTTTTAAGTGGGAGAACTTGCACAATTGGTGGCTGACTAAATACTTTTTTTCCCCACTGTATGTAAGCCATGTTAAGAAGCTAATGTCTTGTATCACTGGTTCAAAATAGTCTTTTTACCTACTGTAATTGTGCATAACTACAAGAATTCAGCTTGAAAATAAATACATTCGCCCTGCAGTCAAGTCACGCTATCTGATCAAATCTCTTCATGTAGGTATTGGTCAATAAAAACATCCATAGAAACGGAGTCTCAAGCACCCTACACTCACAGCCTTTTATTCCCTTTTTTATACATATATATTTACACACACAGTGGGTACGGAAAGTATTCAGACCCCTTTAAATTTTTCACTGCAGCCATTTGGTAAATTCTAAAAAGTTCATTTTTTTTCTCATGAAAGTACACTCTGCACCCCATCTTGACTGTAAAAAAACAGAAATGTAGAAATGTTTGCAAATGTATTAAAAAAGAAAAACTGACATATCACATGGTCATAAGTATTCAGACCCTTTGCTCAGTATTGAGTAGAAGCACCCTTTTGAGCTAGTACAGCCATGAGTCTTCTTGGGAATGATGCAAGAAATTTTTCACACCTGGATTTGGGGATCCTCTGCCATTCTTCCTTGCAGATCCTCTCCAGTTCCGTCAGGTTGGATGGTGAACGGTGGTAGACAGCCATTTTCAGGTCTCTCCAGAGATGCTCAATTAGGTTTAGGTCAGGGCTCTGGCTGGGCCAGTCAAGAATGGTCACAGAGTTGTTCTGAAGCCACTTCTTTGTTATTTTATCTGTGTGCTTAGGGTCATTGTCTTGTTGGAAGGTGAACCTTCGACCAAGTCTGAGGTCCAGGGCACTCTGGAAGAGGTTTTCATCCACGATATCTCTGTACTTGGCCGCATTCAATTTTCCTTCAATTGCAACCAGTTGTCTTGTCCCTGCAGCTGAAAAACACCCCCATAGCATTATGCTGCCACCACCATGTTTCACGGTTGGGATTGTATTGGGTAGGTGATGAGCAGTGCCTGGTTTTCTCTACACATACTGCTTAGAATTATCACCAAAAAGTTCTATCTTTGTCTCATCAGACCAGAGAATCTTATTTCTCATAGTCTGGGAGTCTTTCATGTGTTTTTGAGCAAACTCAATGTGGGCTTTCATATGTCTTGCACTGAGGAGAGACTTCCATTGGGCCTCTCTGCCATAAAGGCCCGACTGGTGGAGGGCTGCAGTGATAGTTGACTTTGTGGAACTTTCTCCCATCTCCCTACTGCATCTCTGGAGCTCAGCCACAGTGATCTTGGGGTTCTTCTTTACTTCTCTCACCAAGGCTCTTCTCCCATGATTGCTCAGTTTGACTGGCCGGCCAGGTCTAGGAAGACTTCTGGTGGTCACAAACTTCTTCAATTT
Source organism: Phyllobates terribilis (assembly GCF_046119375.1). NCBI lineage: Eukaryota > Metazoa > Chordata > Amphibia > Anura > Dendrobatidae > Phyllobates > Phyllobates terribilis. Next base: position 84,477,362 of record NW_027362764.1, read on the forward strand.
AAGAATTATGGAGGCCACTGTGCTCTTAGGAACCTTGAGTAATGCAGCAAATTCTTTTGTAACCTTGGCCAGATCTGTGCCTTGCCACAATTCTGTCTCTGGGCTCCTTGGGCAGTTCCTTTGAGCTCATGAATCTCCTTTGGTCTGACATGCACTGTGAGCTGTGAGTCCTTATATAGACAGGTGTGTGCCTTTCCAAATCAAGTCTTATCAGTTTAATTAAACACAGCTGGACTTCAATGAAGGAGTAGAACCCTCTCAAGGAGAATCACAAGGAAATGGACAGCATGCGAGTTAAATATGAGTGTCTGAGCAAAGGGTCTGAATACTTATGTTTTTCTTTTTTAATAAATTTGCAGAAATTTTCTACATTTCTGTTTTTTTCAGTCAAGATGGGGTGCAGAGTGTACTTTAATAATAATAATGAAAAAAAACTTTTTAGAATTTACCAAATGGCCACAATAAAATTTAAAGGGGTCTGAATACTTTCCGTACCCACTGTGTGTATATATATATCCACCATGGCCAAGACCAAAAAGCTGTTTAAGGACACTAGCGACAAAATTGTAGACCTGCACAAGGCTGGGATGGGCTACAGGACAATAGGCAAGCAGCTTGGTGAGAAGGCAACAACTGTTGACACAATTTTTTAGAAAATGGAAGAAACACAAGATGACAGTCAATCTTCCTCGGTCTGGGGCTCCATGTTAGATCTCGCCTCGTGGGGTAAAGATGATTCTGAGAAAGGTCAGGAATCAGCCCAGAACTACACAGGAGGACCTGGTCAATGACCTGAAGAGAGCTGGGACCACAGTCTCAAACATTACCATTAGAAACACACTACGCCGTCATGGATTAAAATCCTGCAGGTCCCTCTGCTCACGCCAGCACATGTCCAGGCCCATTTGAAGTTCGCCAATGACCATCTGGATGATCCAGAGGAGGCATGGGAGAAGGTCATGTTGTCAGATGAGACCAAAATAGACCTTCTTGGTATCAACTCCACTCGCCGTGTTTGGAAGAAGAAGAAGGATGAGTGCAACCCCAAAAACACAATCCCAACGTGAAGCAGGTGGGGGAAACATCATACTTTGGGGGTGCTTTTCTGCAAAGGGGACAGGACTACTGCACCGAATTGAAGGGAGGATAGATGGGGTCATATATTGTGAGATTTTGGCCAACAACCTCCTTCCCTCATTAAAAGCATTGAAGAAAGGGTCTTCCAGCATGATGTTACACGCACGCCGCTAGGTTCAGATAGAGGCGAGACAGGTTACATGAATTCTTTGGAATCCTGGGGGAACTGTTACTCAGGGCAACCATAGACCATGTGCTGCTGCTTCTCTCAGGCACACAGGGGTATTGACCCTCAGGCACAGACACGTAGATTGTTTCACTTGCTGACCAGACACACTTGACAAGAGTCCTCACAGTAGCATTTAATAAGAAGCTGCACAGCCAGTGCAAGTTAAGTCTTATGAGCAACAGGCTCCAGTGACAAACAGTACAGTTTCCTTAGCAGCACAGCAGTTCACAGTCTTCCCAGTAGTACAGGACAGCACAGTTCTAATGCAAAGGCACAATAATGAACACAGCATTCTTTACAGCACAGTGAGATGGAGGAGGGGGAGTGTTTGCTGAGGGAGATGATCCCTGTGACACCACTTCTTACAGTCCTTATCGTTCTACTTGACAATACTCTGCACTGCTAGTTCAGGAACTCTACCTGACCTGTGCTTAGCTTCGTTCCTGACTTGAATCCTTTTCACTTGCAGGGGCACTTCTGTCAGATACAGAACACACACACCACCTTTCTCTTTGGCTCCAGCTAGACAGTAAACAACTTCCCCACAACCCCCCTGGCGCTCTGCTAAAACACTCCCTTTCTCCTGTGACTGTGTTAACCCCTCTAGTTGCAGGATGCTTCTGTAGCACAACACTTCCTGTCTCATGTGCTTGTGTTACTTCTAATAGTTGCTGAATGCTTTTAAAGCAACAGCACTACTTCTGCATGTCACACTCTGCAACAGCACTACTTCTGCATGTCACACTGACCATGACCCGAAACACACAGCCAGGGCAGCTAAGGAGTGGCTTTGTAAGAAGCATTTCAAGGTGCTGAAGTGGTCTAGCCAGTCTCCAGACCTGAACCCATTAGACAATCTTTGGAGTAAGCTGATACTCAATGTTACCCAGCGACAGCCCTGAAACCTGAAAGATCTGGAGAAGATCTGTATGGAGGAATGGGCCAAAATCCCTGCTGCAGTGCATGTGTAGCACCCTGAGGATTCGGCTGCTACAGGGGTATTGCACCTCAAGCCAGAGGTGTGGTATTCCACTCCCGGGTAAGGATGGAGTGTGGAACTGAGCTCAGTAGGCTGCATGCACTACATACATCCCATTTCCGGGGGACAGATCAATGGTACTCCCACTAGGTATATGTGCAGGTACGACAGTGTCTGTCCCTGGCTGGAGTGGGAGGGGGGTGGAACATCCCAGTAGTGTAGGGGCAGATAGGGGGAGCAGTCTGGGTAATGCTAGGAGCTCATTGGGTGCTGGTCACCTGAGCTCACACATAGAGGGAGTATATAAGGTGGGAACCATCTTAGATCAGGGTCAGACAGGCAGACAGTTACCAGTCAGTCTTTTGTAGAGTGAGTCAGTCTTTGTGGAGTCAGAGGAGCAGAGCAGAGAAGCTCAGCCAGAAGGGCTGACAGGGAGTTGTGGTTCCGGCTGGGCCCAGCTCCAAGGCCAAGTCTGAGAGAGAGAGAGAGGAGTCAGAAGGACCCAGAGAGAAGAAGAAGGAACCCCAAGACCCCAGAATACAAACAGCAGGGTGAAGGGTTGGCACAAGGGTACCGGATCCCAAGCTGGTGGAGGGCACTAATCCTCAGCCAGAGACCGGAGGTTGTGGGCAGGATCTGCCACGACCCCCCACTAAATCCACTGCGAAGGCACACCGAGTATAGGGTCAGGGAACCCAGAGACAAGGGTTTTACCAACAAGAGGCCCGAGGGAGCCGGACATAAGTGGATCCCTGGTGGGGAAGGCCAGAGAAAAGGAACGTCAGAAAGGGAGCTCAGGATCACGCTCCAGAATTACCTGGGGATTGGCCGAGTCCAGGACCTGGTGGACGCAGCACGGCTCGGGCGGTCACTCAAGGCCGGAGTGACCAGCACAACAGCAGTAAGTAAAAACCCTGAACTGCACAGCCCGACTCTGAGTTTTATTACCATCCTCACAGCACCACCACAACCACCACCCTCTACAACTGACCCCCTGAGGCTATACCCCTCCCGTTGGGGGTTATACTACCAGAAGCTGCACACACACCACCAGCCTCAGCGGACCCTGCTGCAGCGGCGGCCGTATTGACCGCAAATCAACGGGTGGCGTAGTCGACACTAAAGAACATCCAGCAACATCTGTAGGACTGCCACACACTGAGCTTGACACCCTGGGCACGGACCGGGTCACCGCCACTCGGAGACTACAACCCCCATCTGATCCGGCTCCGGGTATCCCCCAAACAACACTGGCCCAGGGGGCGCGTCACATGCAAACTTGGTCAAGAGCTACAGGAACCTTCTGACCTCTGTAATTGCAGACAAAGGTTTCTGCACCAAATATTAAGTTCTGGTTTTCTATTGTATCAAATACTTATTTCATGCAAAAAAATGCTAATTAATTATGTAAAAATCTTACAATGTGATTTTCTGGATTTTTCTTTATATTCTGTCTCTCACAGTTGAAGTGTACCTACGATAAAAATTATATACTTCGCCATTCTTTGTAGGTGGGAAAACTTGCAAAATTGTCAGTGCATCAAATACTTATTTTCCTCACTGTGTGTGTATATATATATATATATATATATATATATATATATATATATATATACAGTGCCTACAAGTAGTATTCAACCCCCTGCAGATATTTAGCTGGTTGACACATGCGGAATTAACTTGGCATTGTGACATTTGTACTGTAGATCAGCCTGGAAGTGGGAAATGCACTGCAGCAATTTTTTTTTTTTTTTTTTTAAAACGTAAAAAGTTAATTCAGAGTGTCATTTATTATTCAACCCCTCAAACCACAAGAATTCTGTTTGGTCCCCCTAAAGTATTAAGAAGTAGTTCAGGCACCAAGAATAATGAGCTTCACATGTGTGGATTAAAGATCTCTTTTGCCAGCCTTTTCTGACTATTTAAGACCCTCCCCAAACTTGTGAACAGCACTCAGACATGGTCAACATGGGAAAGACAAAGGAGCATTCCAAGGCCATCAGAGACAAGATCGTGGAGGGTCACAAGGCTGGCAAGGGGTACAAAACCCTTTCCAAGGAGTTGGGCCTACCTGTCTCCACTGTTGGGAGCATCATCCGTAAGTGGAAGGCTTATGGAACTACTGTTAGCCTTCCACGGCCAGGACAGCCTTTGAAAGTGTCCTCCCGTGCCGAGGCCAGGCTTGTCCGAATAGTCAAGGCTAACCAAGGACAAGGAAGGAGCTCCGGGAAGATCTCATGGCAGTGGGGACATTGGTTTCAGTCAATACCATAAGTAACGTACTCCCCCGCAATGGTCTCCGTTCCAGACGAGCCCGTAAGGTACCTTTACTTTCAAAGCGTCATGTCAAGGCTCGTCTACAGTTTGCTCATGATCACTTGGAGGACTCTGAGACAGACTGGTTCAAGGTTCTATGGTCTGATGAGACCAAGATCGAGATCTTTGGTGCCAACCACACACGTGACGTTTGGAGACTGGATGGCACTGCATACGACCCCAAGAATACCATCCCTACAGTCAAGCATGGTGGTGGCAGCATCATGCTGTGGGGCTGTTTCTCTGCCAAGGGGCCAGGCCATCTGGTCCGCATCCATGGGAAGATGGATAGCACGGCCTACCTGGAGATTTTGGCCAAGAACCTCCGCTCCTCCATCAAGGATCTTAAGATGGGTCGTAATTTCATCTTCCAACAAGACAACGACCCAAAGCACACAGCCAAGAAAACCAAGGCCTGGTTCAAGAGGGAAAAAGTCAAGGTGTTGGAGTGGCCTAGTCAGTCTCCTGACCTTAACCCAATTGAAAACTTGTGGAAGGAGCTCAAGAATAAAGTCCACATGAGACACCCAAAGAACCTAGATAACTTGGAGAAGATCTGCATGGAGGAGTGGGCCAAGATAACTCCACAGACCTGTGCCGGCCTGATCAGGTCTTATAAAAGACGATTATTAGCTGTAATTGCAAACAAGGGTTATTCCACAAAATATTAAACATAGAGGTTGTATAATAATTGATCCACACTTTTATGTTTAAAATTTAATAAAATTCAACTGAGCAACATAACTTTTTGGTTTGTAAGATTTATGCTTCTGTTCATAAAACCTACTCTCGTTTGCAGTTTGAAGGCTCTAACTTATTTGCATCTTATCAAACCAGCTAAATCTGCAGAGGGTTGAATACTACTTGTAGGCACTGTATATATATATATATATATATATATATATATATATATATATGTATATACACGGTGGTCCAAAAGTAGGTGGACAGAAAGTGTAATAAGGTTATGAAGGGGGAGATTTATCAAACATGGTGTAAAGTGAAACTGGCTCAGTTGCCCTTAGCAACCAATCAGATTCCACTTTTCATTCCTCACAGACTCTTTGGAAAATGAAAGGTGGAATCTGATTGGTCGCTAAGGGCAACTGAGCCAGTTTCACAGATCTAGTTTTCACAGATAGATCTCCCCCAAATCTGGTTTCTTTTCAGATAATTCAGATAACACATAATGGCAAATAATTTAAATACAGATCAAAGAAAATGGATTTTAACAGAGTATTGGAAATCTCAAAATGCTGAAACCGTTAGAGCAAATTGGGTTGAAACATTTGGTACTCAAGCCCCAAAGAGACATACCATTTACCGCATTCGTGACAAATTCAATGCCACTGGCTCAATCCTTAATGCTCCAAAAACTGGTCGACCCAAAACAGTCTGTACAGAAGATAATAAACAACTTGTTGCTGAAACATTTGTTCAGAGTCCAAAAAAGTCCACCAGAAGAGCCTCTTTGGAATTGGGAATTTCACGAGCTTCTATCATGCAAATCCTGAAATCTATTGGGTGGAAAGCTTATCGTCCTCGTCTAATTCATGGTTTATTGGAGGATGATCCAGACAGGCAGCTGCAATTTAGTGTTTGATAAATCTCCCCCTTCATAACCTTATTACACTTTCTGTCCACCTACTTTTGGACCACCCTGTATATATATGTGTATATATATATATATATATATATATATATATATATATATATATATATACACACACACACATATATATATATATATATATACACAGTATATATATATATATATATATATATATATAGTATATATATATATATATATGTGTGTGTGTGTATGCGTGTATATTGTGGTAGACCAGCTCAGTCAGCTATACATGGAAGTAGACACAGGAACATTGTCTCCTTAAGTACTTCCCAGGTTTATTATACAGGCCGCATAAACCGTGGTGAAGTAAAAATAAACACTGCCCTTTGGGCAAAAACAGGTAAACAAACAAACGCACAGTCCTTGTGGTAGCGGGAATCCACCCTCTCAGGGTTCAGCAAACACACTGTTCAGGTTTAGCTCAAACCAAATGTCTCCCGTCTGGAGATAGCCTCTCCAGATACTGAACACACATGACTCAACAGCCTGTCTGATTAACCCTCTCGGCACATAACATGCTGGAGAAAACTTCCAGGTTTCACATCACTGAAGCCAACATCCTCAGTGAAACATATGTCCACTACAGCACTCTGCCAGTGACTTTGTCACATATCTCCCTCCTCTGCCCAAAGCCAGGGGTTTTGGCACCTTATTTCGCTAAACAGGGAAGTCTGGACAGGGCATCTGCATTACCATGTAGTTTCCCGGGCCTGTGCTCTACATGAAAACTAAAGTCCTGGAGGGCTAGAAACCACTTAGTTACTCAGGCATTTTTCGCTTTCTTTTCCTCATCCATCTCAGGGGTGCATGATACTAAAAGGTAATACCTCAGGGTGTCAACTGCCCATTTGACGGCCAAGCACTCTTTTTCTACAATGGGGTAGTTTTTCTCACAGGCTGAGAGTTTTCTGCTCAGATACAGGATGGCGTGTACCTCCCTGTTCTCTTCTTGAGACAACACGGCTCCTAACCTGACCTCTGAGGTGTCCCTCTGGACCACAAACTCCTTACTGAAGTCAGAAGCAATCAATACTGGCTGCACAGGGCGAGCTTCAATTCCTGGAACGTTCCGTCTGCTTCAGAAGACCATTTAGCCATCGCCGTCCTCGTACTTTTAAGCAGGTTGGTCAGGGGTGCGGCTATCATGGCGAAATTTGGGATAAATCGCTGATAGTATCCCACAATTCCCAGAAATGCCTGAACCTGTTTCTTGGAGGCCGGTTGCAGGCAATTTTGGATTGCTTCCACCTTATTCACTTGCGGCTTTATTTCACCTATTCCGACTATGTAGCCCAAGTATTTTGCCTCTCATTTTCCCATGGCGCACTTCTTTGGGTTTATTGTAAACCTGGCTTTCCTCAGCGCATCCAGTACCACCTGAACCTTCTTCTGGTGACTTCCCCAATCCGGGCTGAAGATCACAACGTCGTAAACGTAAGCGGCGGCGTACTTCTTGTGCGAGGCTAGGATCTGGTCCGTGGCCCTCTGGAAGGTAGCTGGGGCTCCCTGCAGACCGATCGGCATCCTGGTTTACTGAAAGCACCAATCAGGTGTAGAGAAGGCCATCTTTTCCTTGGCCCTTGGAGACAGGAGAATTTGCCACTACCCTTTTGTCAGGTCCAGGGTGGTGATATATCTGGCCCTAGCCTCTCCATAAGTTCGAACCGGGGCATCAGATATGCGTCAAACTTGGACACCTCATTTAGCTTCCTGTAGTCGTTGCAGAAATGCCACTCTCCGTCCTGCTTAGGCACAAGAACAATGGGGCTGGACCAGCCGCTCTTTGACTCCTCGATGATGCCCAGGCTCAACATTTTCCTCATCTCCTTGGACATCACCTCGCGGCGGGCTTCGGGAATCCGGTGTGGCTTTTGGTTCACCGTCACATGTGGTTCCGTCAGGATTTCATGCTCCACCACCTGTGTACAACCTGGCAACTCTGAAAACAGGTCTCAGTTCTGCTGAAGCAGCTCTCTGCATTGCTGCTTCTGGGCCGGTGACAGTGTCTCTGCCACTGTGACATCCTCTGCCCTGGCTTCAGGATGGGCCTGCAGGCACGTAGTTTACACCCATTCCCTGTCTCGCCATGGTTTGAGCAGGCTAATGTGGTACACCTGGTACGGCTTTATTCTCCCTGGTTGGTGGACCTTGTAGTTGACGTCACTCAACTTTTCGACCACCTCATATGGTCCTTGCCACTTGGCCAGGAATTTACTTTCCACCGTGGGGAATAACACCAACATCCGGTCCCCAGGGTTAAACTGCCTCAGTCTCGCTGACCGGTTGTGGACACTGGCTTGGGCCTCTTGGGATTGGAGTAGGCTCTCCCTCACAATCGGCATCACCTTCTCGATCCGGTTCTACATCTGGGCCACATGCTTGATGACGCTGTTCTGGGGTGTCACCTCGGCTTCCCATGTCTCCTTTGCAATGTCCAGAAGTCCGCGAGGGTGCCGTCCATATAGCAGCTCGAAAGGGGGAATCCCGTAGAGGCCTGGGGAACTTCCCTAACCGAGAATAGCAGGTAGGGGAGTAGGCAATCCCAGTCTCGGCCATCCTTTTCCACAACCTTCTTCAGCATGGATTTTAGGGTCTTGTTAAACCTCTCCACCAGGCCGTTCATCTGCGGATGGTACACGGACGTCCTGAGTTGTGTAATTTGGCGAGCCTTACACAACTCCCTCATCAGTTTTGATATGAAAGGAGTTCCTTGGTCTGTCAGGATCTCTTTTGGCAGGCCTGTCCGGGAGAAAATATGTACAAGCTCTCGAGCTATACTCCTGGCAGAGGAGTTTCTCAGTGGTACCGCCTCCGGGTATTATGTTGCATAGTCCATCACCACTAAAATGTACTGGTCCCCCCTGGTGGACTTAACCAGGGGCCCGACAAAATCCATGGCAATCCGGTCCCTCTATAATGGGTAACAGCACTAGGGGACTGCAAAAGTGGGTTACTGGAGCAGTTAGTTGACAGGTAGGGCAAGATCGTCAGAAATTCACAATGTCTCTGTAACATCCAAGCCAGTAGAACTTCTGCAGGACCCGCTCTTGTGTTTTCTCTACTCCCAAGACATGAGCATGGGCCAAATCTAATACCTACGCCTACAGGGGCCCGGCACCAACAACTGCTCTATCACTTTCCCTCTGTGTTTAGTGACTCGATAAAGCGGCTCCTCATTTATGGTGAAATATGGGAACCTGGTGTCAGCCCCTGGCTCTTGAGCAACCCCATTTATTACAAAAACTTTATCAATGCATTCTTCAAGGTAACATCCTGCATTTGAGCAGTACCAAAATTACCAAAATTTCCTCCAGAAACCCCCAAATGAGGAATCTTGGTCTCCTGGGTCATCATCACTTCCTCGTCACCAAGGACACACAGGGGGAATTCATCCACCTCTGACTGCGACAGGGATCCATCATGGTGTAACCGGCTCCTGTCTGGGTCACTTGGTACCACCGATTTCTGTCATAAGTCCCAGAACAGGCTAAAGTTCCGCCCTACTATTAACAGGTGGAGCAGGTCCTTAACCACCCCGACCTCATGGGACTCAGCCCCACAGTTAATTTGCATAGTCACTCTGGCAACAGAGTAATCTTTGGCATCTATATGAATACATCGTACACCCATGGTTTTCCCGGGGATCAACTGGTGGGGGAGTATGGCCCTTACCAGTGTCACCAAACTCCCCGAGTCCTAGGGTCCCGCCACCAGTACCCCATTTATGGTCACGTGACATGACTGTGGCCCCTCACCGGGCTGATAGTCCACACTGCAGGTGGGGTAGGCATAGTAAGAACACCAGCGTCCCAGGCTACAGTCCATTTGCTCTGCGGTCAGGGGGCAGCTATATGCCTGGTCCGTGATATTTCCAGCATATAATATCCCCTGTAGAAACCTTCGGCATTACCTCCCCCTCCCCTTTGGATCTTTTATACTCCACTCACTACTTTTTGGGCAGGCCAAAATTTCCATTTTTAATTTTCTATAATCCTTGGCATCTTGCAAGGCCAAGTCATAGTAGGCCTTCTGAGGCTTCCCCGTCAAGTATGGCGCCAGCACCTTTGCCCATTGCTCTGGTGAGAGTTTCTCCCTCTCACCAACCTTGTCAAATATGGTCAGAAAGGCCTCGACGTCATCACCCAGGGTAATTTTCTGCAGCACTCTCCTTACCGCCTTCTGGATGGAAAAATTGTCTACTGACCTTAGAGTTGGAGATGTTGCGGTGCCATGAATTGAGCAAATCAATTTGCTGCTGCTGTTGTCACCGCTGGTCCTGTTGCTGCTGCTGGAGCTGCTGCATAAGCAGCTTACTGGTTTCCTGTTGCTCCAGCTGTTGCTGCTGCTGGTGCTGTGCTTGCACCAGATGCTTGATTAGGTCCTCCATTTTGTCTGGTGTCACTTGCTAGCTTATGGTCATCTTCACCCAGGACATACAGTACCTCTTATAGCGGTCACACGTGTTCGCTGGGAACGCTGCCCGCATTCTCCACCATTTGTGGTAGATTGGCTCACTCAGCTATACATGGAGATAGACATGGGAACACTGTCTTTTTAAGTTCTTCCCAGGTTTATTATACAGGCGGCATAAACCATGGTGAAGTAAAAATGAACACTGACCTTTGGGCAGAAACAGGAAAAACAAACAAAACTCAGTGGTAATACCACACACAGTCCTTGTGGTAGCGGGGATCCACCCTCTCAGGGTTTAGCAAACACACTGTTCAGGTTTAGCTCAAACCAAACATCTTCTGTCCGGAGCTAGCCTCTCCAGATACTGAACACCACATGACTCAACAGGCTGGCTATTTATATCCCAGACCACACCCCGGGGTGGAGATATGGTGAATAGCCTACCACCCACTCTACAGCTGTTCACATAAAACCTGGCCCATTAAAAATAGCTGATTAATCCTCTCGGCACATAACATGCTGGAGAAAACTTCCACTTTTCACATCACTGAAGCCAACAGCCTGAGTGAAACATATGTCTCCTCCAGCACTTTGTCACAATATTTATAGAATTTATTTACTCATGTATGACAAAGGTTTGCAAGATACATTGGCTGTTATCTGTTAACATATTAAAAGAATCTTTTTCCAAGTAATCCACATTTCACTATACCTATTAATGCTAAACATATGCCTGCATATATTAAGATTTTCTTTAATTTGTATATGTTACAGTTGCCTAAATATGATATACAACCTTGGCATTAAATGTTTTTATAGTATGTTTTCTCTTTTCTTGAAAATAAATATTTATAAATTTAACAAAAAAAAAGAAAATACCGTATTTTTCAGACTATAAGATGCACTTTTTTCCTCCAAAAATTTGGAGGATAGTGGGGGGTGCTTCTTATAGTCCGAATATATATGTTTACTATGGCTGTGGGTGGTGGGAGATGTGGGGGGAATGGCAGCGGGGGAAGAGCGGGGCACAGGAGGCAGCAGCCGCCTGCTGTAGCCTAAACTGTGCCTGCTACTAAAGAAAATTAATATTCACTGCCCCCCCACGCCCATGGGCGTGGAGAGCAGTGAATATTCATTTTTCTTAATAGCGCGCACTCTGTACCCGCAGTGCGGCTTCTACTTCACTGGGCGGTCATGTGTGCCTGCTATTAAAGACCATGAATATTCACTACAACCCACTCCCATGGGTTGTAGTAAATATTCATGCTCTTTAATAGTGGGCACACGTGACCGCCGGCCACAGCAGGATCCGCGCTGCGGGTATAGTGTGCGTGCTGTTAAGGAGAGTGAATGGTCACTGCTCCCCATGCACACAGTCCCGTCACCAGCAAGGGCGCATGGCAGTGATGCCAGTGAGATTAGTGTAGGCAGCAGAGCGCGACACAGCACTGGAGCAGAGAGGAGGTGAGTATAATTGTTAATTTTTTTGTGTGCAGCGTGATGAGGATCAAGGGGTGCCAAGCATACCAAGAAGAGGGATGAGGGGGGGCCATACATACCAGGAAGAGGGATGAAGAATGCCATATATACCAGGATGTGAGATGAAGGGTGCCATACATACCAGGAAGAGGGATGGGGGGCATGCATACCAGGATGAGGGGTGCCAAACATACCAGGAAGAGGGATGAGGGGTGCTATGCATACCAGGAAGAGGGATGAGGGGGGCCATACATACCAGGAAAATGGATGAGGAATGCCATACATACCAGGATGTGAGATGAAGGGTGCCATACATATCAGGAAGAGGGATGGGGGGCTTGCATACCAGTATGAGGGGTGCCATGCATACTTGGATGAGGAATGAGGAGTGCCAGCATACCAGGATGAGGGATGGGGGGTGCCATACAGACCAGGATGAGGGATGAGAGGGAGCATGCATACCAGGATGAGGGGTTCCATGCATACTTGGATGAGGGATGCCATGTGTAGCGCCCCGAGGACTCGGTCGCTACAGAGGTATTGCACCTCTGCCAGAGGTGTGATATTCCACTCCCGGGTAAGGATGGAGTATGGGCCAGGGCTCAGGTAGCTGCATGCAGCACACACACCCCATTTCCGGGGGACAGCTCAACGGTGCTCCCATTAGACAGTAATGCAGGCACGACAGAATCTGTCCCTGGCTGGAGTGGGGAGGGGGGAGGAAAACCCAGTGATGTAGGAGCAGGAGGGGACGGTTCCTGAGCATAGGTAGGAGCCCATTAGTTGCTGGTCACCTGGGGTCATGTTCTAGAGGGAAGTATAAAAGGTGGGCACCATCTTAGTTCAGGGTCAGTCAGTCTGTTCAGCGAAGGACAGAGAGAAGAGAAGACAGGGAGCAGAGGCTCTGTAGGAGCTCTGCTCAGAGGCAGGCCTAGAGAAAAGGCCGGGGCCAGAGAAGAAAAGGAACAGAGGAGAAGAGAAGGAACAGGAGAAGGGAAAGAAGTGGCCAAGAAACAGAAGGGCTCAGGAACAAGAAGGTGGAAGGGACCCTAAGGACCAACGTGAATCGGGTGACGGGTCAGGCAAGAAGAGGGTACCGGATCCCAATTTGGTGGAATCTAATAATCTTCTGCCAAGAACCGGAGGTCGCGACCATCACTTGGTGCGATCCCTTGCTAAACCTTGCTAGGAAGGCATACCATATAGGGTAGCGGGAAACGGGGCCCACGTTTGCCCGCATGGACCCGCGGGAGCTGGACAAAAGCTTGGTCACTGGCGGGGCATGAGCCGAAGGAAGGATAGGAAGGAGCTCTGAACCATACTCCTTAAGTGCCTGGGGGTTGACCGAGTCCCTCACCTGGTGGACACCGCACGGCTTGGGTGGTCACTGCTGGCGCTGAAGTGACCCGGAGCATATGAACTGTGAGTAAAAGACATTGGACTGCAGTACGTTGTCTGTGTACTCCTTGCTCCTCCAGCACTAACGGCACTGGGACTCTCTACACCATCACCCCCCACTATCTTTAACACTGCCATGGTAGCTGCACTCTTCCCGTGGGGAGTAACACTATCCCTGCTGCATCCCCAACACCAGCCTCAGCGGTCTGCCTTGCAGCGGCGGTCCTCCCTGACCGTAATCCACGGGTGGCATAGTCGGACATTACCTAAAACACATCATAGACTACTACTGGTCTGACCACCCTGAGCCACGGGACCGGGTCGCCACTACTACTCCCAGCATTGCCCTGAAGTCCGGTCTCGAGTGCCCCACGGCCCAGGGGGCGAGTCACATGCATACCAGGATGAGGGGTGCCATGCAGACCAGGATGAGGGGTGCCATGCATACCAGGATGAGGGGTGTCATGCATACCAGGATGAAGGGTGCCTTGCATACCAGGATGGGGATCAGGGGGTGCCATGCATACCAGGATAGGGGATTGGGGTGTCATGCATACCAGGATTGTGGATTGGGGTGCCATGCATACCAGGATTGGGGATTGGGGGGACACCAGATTTGGGGGACATTACCCTTTTAACAGTGTAAGCAGCAGGACCCCCCCCCCTTAACAGTGCATCGTGACCACATTTTTTGCTTAGAGTTTTTTTTCTATTTTCCTCCTCTAAAACCTAGGTGCGTCTTATGGCCCGGTGTGTCTTATAGTCCGAAAAATACGGTACTCTCTGAATGGTATCTGCCACTAAGGGCTCACTCACACAAGTGCATACATCAGACAAGCGCTATCTGATGTTTTATAGGATAGCACTTTGCTCAATGTTATTCTGTGGGGCAGTGCAGATCTGTGTATTTTTAGCATTTCGATTCAGCATGAGAATTCAATTGTAGCATGCTACGAGTAGCTCGCAATTCGAATCACACAAGCCCCTACAAGTCTATGGGTGTGTTTAAAACATTGGACTGCACTCAGATGTCATCCAAGTTCAGTCCGATTTACAAGGTCAGAGACAATGGAGAAGATGGAGAAGTTGAGCTTTCCGTCTTCTCCGCACCTGTGAGACGATTCTGTCATGCGAGAGAATTGGATCACAGTAAATTGACTCTAATCAGAGTTTGAGCCCGGTGTCATTAACATAATCAATCCAATTCTCTCGCATGAGAAAATCAACGATTGTGTGATACCAGTCAAAGTGTCTCCTTTCTCCATAACTTGCTGTTCACAGCCAGTTGTCAGGTGTAATTCGTCTCTAGCAGCAAAGCTGTTGAGAAAGATTACAGGAATTGGGGCAGGTCTTCACCTCTCTGCTCCTGCTCTACTGTCTGTGAAATTGCATACAGGCGTAACAGAGGTGGGCTTTCAGCTCAGGGCATGAGACAGGGTTGTCATTGTGAAAATTAAATTTTTTTCTGGATAACATATCTAAAAAATATGGACTGTCAACATTTTTACTAATTAGTTGTGAAACTATAATGAAAGATAGAGTTTATAGGTATTACATGTCTATACCTCAATATACTGATATGAACTCAGTACCTGTATTTTCTGTGAGCAATAAAATGCTGATAATTAAAATACAATTCTAATGATCTATTCAACTACCACCTGCCTCAAAAAATCTCAAATGCATCTATTATTATTATTATTATTATTGCACATTAAATATAAAATAGAATTCATGGATAGCTGACAAACTTGGGGGGGGAAGCCCTTGAACAATCTCTGGAGCAATGTGGGGAGAAAGGAAGTTCCATGACCTATAGTGCTGGCAGAATTCTGATGAAGAGAATCCACTGACTCAAAAAGAGTTGATAGAAAGTTATAAAGAAGGAGAAGAACCAGGACAGTTCTTAGACATATTATTCTGATATGTGCACCAAATACAGTGGGAGTGATGATAGCAGGACCATTCCTTTTAACATATTTTATGTGAAGGAACAAGTAAACTTTAAAGGGGTTTTCAGGTCTCAATATATTAAAGTGCCTATCTATTGGTGAAAACATGAATATAAGATCAGAAGGGGTTCAACACCCTAAATCCCCCAAATCGCCATTATTTGGGGATATATACACTTAGAACAGAGCTGCAAAACCTAGGGTCATCAATATGTTATGACTGGACCCCTTTAAGATTATAATGGACTCTTACATCCCACATTCTGGGAACGGAGCAGTGTGTTGATGATGGTCACATTATATTGGGTCATTATTTGGGATTATTAAACATATTGTCCAGTTTTCAACACTCCCCGTTAAGTGATTTAACATTCCAGCCACACTGGGCTGTATGAAAACAAGAATCGAAATTATTTTTTCTTCCAAACTGCAACATGACATGTGTGACAGTAAGAAGGGATCTCGCTGCATGCGTTATAAATCATACTAGCATTTTCCAATGCTCATATTTTGTTTTGTCACCCACCCACATCCCTCCCACCCCCTGAGCTCTGACAAGTTTCCCCATTATTTTTTTTCTATTTTTCTTTGGTTGGATTCAGGGTAACAAAGGAGAACAGGTAAGAGAAGCAACCAAATTCTCACGAGTCCATGATTACACAATGACCCCCAGATCTATTGTCGCTCTTGTGACATTCCTATGTTATCCTAAGGACCAAGAAACTTGGCATAACTTTATGTCCAAAAACTCGTTGACTTGCAGAGCCTCCTACTAAGACCTGGAGAACTTCCTTTCTGTGTAAAGGTGGGAGCATGTAATATGTCCTCTGAAAAATGCCCCCTTCCCCCACCCCAGGAGCTTGTCACTTACTAAAAAAATATAGTTTGCAGTGTATTGATGCAAGACAAGATACAGAAAAGTCACAGCAAAATTCAGAGTGGCTTTTTTGAAGGGCGTTATTTGTGCATAAGACCCCTAAATATTTCAGACCCAACGCTCCCAGCTGTCACTTCTTTCATCACTTCTCAGCCATAAAATTGATCGCTCTCTGATAAAGTCACATAACTTCTACCACTCTCTTCTATTAGAGTGCAACACAAGATGACAGGAATATGGTTGCCAACTTAGGGCTCATTCAGTCGTCCGTTTTTATCGTACCAGCGCTACTTAGTCTGTTTTTCTTGTATGTCAAAAAACTGACTTGTGAATGAGACCTTACTCTGTATTGTCGACATTGTCTGTACATATCCCCTCTGAAGTGTAAAGTGTTGTGGAATAAGTTGTAGTTATAGAAAAATTATTATTATTATTGTTATTATTACTATTTATTATACTTGAATTTTTAATCTGGGCATCTGAAATGCAGCATGGAGTTCCTGAAACTACATTTCCTGCTTCCCAAGATCGTGGCGACCGATAAATAAGGACATGAAAACTTCATGAAAAGTCCAAAGACATACTGAAAGGGAATTTAGATTGTGAGCTCTTATGGAGACAGTGATGATGATGGGAGCTAGGAGAAACTGTCGTGAAAATGCCAAAAGATAAATTTTTCCGCAACTCCAAGTTGCACAAAAATTTTGTAACTCTTGAAAGTAATTTAATCAAGAATTCTGACGAAATTGCTTTGATGAATCGGGGCCAATGTGTTTCTTCACTGAGACCTGACACTACACAATCACAGCGTCCTGAATATGTGCGATCTGTACTCAATTTTAATGCACCTGGAAAGCAAAAAATCAGATCATTTAGTGGTGTCTGATCTATTAATTGTTTAATACAAAAAAAAATTTTGTTACACTTTTGCCTTTCATCTGGGTTATGGTCAGACCTCAATTTAAGGCTACCGTCACACACACAATGTATATCAATGCTGTCTGTTGAACCTTATTGACTTATTGTCACGACTCTGTTGTCGAGTATCCCGGGGGTCCTTCCCTGTCCACAATGCTAGGGGCGCTGTAGATGTCCCTGCTCCCCGGATTACTTTTAATGGTGAAGATGCCAGGGCCACATACCTTGCTGAGCTCCTGAATCCACCCTCAGTCTGTTCCCTCTTCCCGCCCAGGGAAGAGGGGAATAGTAGTGTATGGTAATACACCAACCAGACTAACAAGGTAATATGTTCAGGTATAAAGGAAAATACCATTCATACAAATAAGCTCTCACAAATAAAAGAGGGAAATACTGGTAGTGAAGGAAGGGGAAAACCAACGTAGGAGGAGGAGAGGATTTACACACAATCAAAACCAAGCTACACTCTTTAGCTACATCCACCAAACACCTTCTGAAACAACAAAACTCCACCAACTCCTGAACCATGCAGCATGAAGCTAACTCTGGCAATGCCTGCTTGCCAGAGGCCAGTATATAAAGAATAGGGGAGTGGCCAACTCTGAACAGCTCAGAGTATCACAGCAGGAAAGCCTCCATAAGCTCTTAACTGAGCAGATTAATCCCTGCCCTGCTAGAAGAAACCCGCACCATTTAATATGAAGAAATGCTTCTAGTGCAGGAGTAGGAGAAATTAGACAGCACGGTCTTCTGGCTGCTTTCTGTCGCAGTAAACCCGTGACACTTATATTATGGTGCATTGCTTTATCTTGAGGTGTCCATCATATTGACAGCGCAGAATTCTATGCGTCCTTTCAAATATAACAGAATCAATGTCCTTGTGGAGCCTTAGATGTAGATATGAACAGAAATTTAAGCTCCCTATACCCATTAGATGTCTGCCAGCCGAACGATGCTAAGAGTACAGTCAGACGACTGTATAAATCGAACCGCAATGCACGGACTGGCCGACGGATCTCCTGGGCCGAGTTTGGCAGCATCATAGAAATATGTCAGTCAGCCAGTCTGTGCATTGCGATCCGATTTATAAGGTTGTCTGACTGTGCCCCAAGGACGATCAAATGTCCGACAGCCATCTCAGCCGACTCTCCCATTCACAGGAGCATTCGTTTGGCCGAACGTTGCTCCTGTGTCCTCTGAGAAAGACACCAGGCGACATGTTGGGCGGCAGCTTATCCCAGGGAGAACAATGTGATCTTCAGTGTAAAATCAGACATGTGCGATCGATATCTCTCCCGACCATAGATTGCTGATATCGACAGGATTGGCTGACATTAGTCTAAGGTGTATGGCGGCTTTTAGTGTGAGGGTCCATATGACCAGGATGATAAGTATCTTCATTATGAAGTGACCACCACTCAAGAGCATGTTCATCATATGTAGTCAAATGATTAAAATTATCATTGGAAGATATATTAAAAAAAAATCTATTTACCACCTGCAGCGGTTGTCTAAGATTAGAAAAAAAAAGGTCTGCTGCTTTTTCTGACATGATATGGCAGCTTAGCCCAGTATATGAATATGGCCCAGCTGCAATACCAGATACAACCTATGGGAAAGAGTGGCACTGTTTAGTTTTTTGTTTATTTGTTTTAAATTAATTTTTCCTTATTTTTCTAATCACATACAACTCCTTTAACAGTTTTACAATGCATCATGCAATAAGTGTTTCCTGGGCCATAATCTCCCCGCTATCATATAATCATGAATAACTGTGATAGATAGGTGTAATCTGAGTGTTATCTGCTCATTCTTTTTTGTGAGTGCGCTTGATTTACATGGTGCATAGAAAACATTTTAGATAAGAATCCAGCAGAGCTGGCCAGTTCTGGCTAATCTGTGGGGAAGATTTATTGCAGTACGCAGATAGAAAGCATCACGGGTGCAGCCAGCCCGTATGTTCCTCTCATCAGAATCAGGACAAATTAACTTTCCTCCACTAAATTCATAATGTGCCGAACAATCGCCTTTCAGGGAATCGTCTCATCCATCTTTGCTGCATCTCCTACTAACCCGGCTCGCTGGGACACGGCTCAATCTGCGATCTATCACATCAGCAGAGAATGTGTGAGGAAGCAGAACACGTATATGAAGCAAATAATTGTCTGGAAACTGCTCCAGAATCCTGAAGAAATGACAAGGAAGTTTATTTAAGAATTCTTCAAAGTGTCTACGAAAAATACAAGGCCAAACGCTGCCTTAGAAACTATTCACAAGTATGTCCGGCACTTTTAAATGGGGCACCATCATTGGCACTGATGCTGAGGCAATGTTGCTGGCTGACATTGCTACAAGAAAATTGTCAGTAAGACCACCCCTCCCCGCCCCCCCCCCCCCACACACACACACACACCTTCCTAAACCACATATAGGAGCGCGCAGGTCTTAGAAGATATAAAGGCATCCATGGATTTATATTTCAATCTGTTGCTGCATTCCTGAGAAATCAGTGTTTTAATTCATATGCAAATGAGGATTAAGTGCTCTGGGCATGACAAAAGCACTTCCCACATTTCTTTAGCTTGATTGATTGCTCACTGCCTGTGCGATGTCAGGCACCAGGCAGGAGAATCAGATAGTGAGCTATCAATCAAGATAAAGAGGCTGGTGCTGGGCAAGGAAACAATTTTGGGAGGCTCGGGAAGTGCTTTGTCATGCCTAAAACACTTAAAGGGAATCTGTCTGTAGGTTTTTACTATTTAATCTGAGAGCAGTATAATGTAGGGGCAGAGAGCCTGATTCCAGGAATCGATTAGTGGAAAAGAAGGTGATCTGCGCTGCTGGTTTTGTGTCCACAATAAAGATCCAATATCCGGTATTAGAATGTCTATGCTGTTTATTCTCAATGCATTTTGAAGTTGGCAAACTTCTTCTTCAGGAGAACCACAACAGTTTGTTTCCAGAGATGTGTCACTTGCTCACAGTTTACTGTAGTTTCAATGCAATAAGTATTTTATCAGCAGGACATTATCACTGCAGGACTAGGTTTCATGTGCTAGGCAGTCAGGCTAACCTGTGTAACCCTGCCCCCACTACGGATTGGCTGCTTGCTGATAATGCACAGTGTACACAGAAAGCTGCCAGTTAGTGGTGTGGGCGGGGTTATACACATCTCAGCATTCAGAGAACTGCTACTTTTACAGCAGAGAAAACAGGGATTCTATCAAAACTGCACAAAGTAGCCCAGGAAGTGACACATCCCTGGAATCAGGCTATTGGCCCCTACATTATGCTGCTTTCAGATTCCATAGCAAAAACCTGCTGACATAGTCCCTTTAAACCTTATTTGCATATTAATTAAAATGTTTTTTTTTTTCAGGAATGCAGCAACAGATAGAGGATGTAAAGATGTTGATGGATTTAGCTATTAAAGATCTGAATGTCCATACATGCGGTTTTGGGGAGTTGATCTTACTGACAGATTCCCTTTAGGGCGTTCAAAGGGGAAATTTCCTATATTTTAATGGGTAGAGCATAAGAAATTTCTCAAAAAGTTGGTAACACATTGATAAAAGTTGATGTTCATTTTTTCACCTTCCTAATCCATTAAGTGACCTCTGAAAATGTCACCGAGCATGCCCACAGCACTCCCCCATAGAAGTCAGTAAACCATTTTCAGACCTTACTTTTTATGTCCAAGGGAAATAATTTTGCAGCAACTGGAGAGGAAAAGGAAAACAGAATAAAATATGTACAATCAGACAATAAGCAGTTACATAGCGGAGGCAGCTGTTTGCCGTACACAACCATTATCCTTTATTCTTCAAAGAGCCATAACTTTTTTTTTTTTTCGACAGCTGTATGAGAGCTTGTTTTTTGTGGGGTGAGTTGTAGTTTTGATTGACACCATTCATTTTACAGTATAATATGCTGAGAAATGGGAAAAAAGTTCCAAGTGAGGAAAAATTATGAAGAAAAAACACAATTTCGGCATCGTTTTTTTGGGTTTCCTTTATTGGCGTTAATTATTCGGTAAAGATTACGTAGAAACTTGATTCTCCAGGTCAGTATGATCATAGCGATACTAAATACTCATAGTTTTTACTTACTATTTAAAAATCATTTGGTTTGTGTCGCTATTTTTTGAAACTTTTAGATTTTTCCGAAACTTTTAGATTTTTCCTTTGATGGAGCTGTATGAGGGCTTGTTTTTTTGCGTGCTAAGCGGTAGATTTTTTTATATAATCTTGGTTTACATATGACATTTTGATCGCTTTTTTTTGCATGTTTCGTTTGCTGCACAAAATCTGACTTGCTCCATGAAGCGTTTAACTCCATGCCAACGCCAATTTCCACTTTTATGTTTTTTTCTCTCCTCCTTCCAAGAGCAATAAGATTTTTATTAGTGTTGAGCAAATATGTTCTGTCCGAGTATGCTCGGGCCGAGCTCCGAGTATTTATAGCTGCTCGGTGATATGGTTGAATCGCTCCCGTGTGCATGATTTGCAACTGTTTGACAGTTTTATAGACATTCCTCACATGTAATAAAGCTGTCAAACAGTTGCAAATCATGCACACGGGAGCGATTCAACCATATCACCGAGCAGCTATAAATACTCAGAGCTCGGCCCGAGCATACTTGACGAAAGGATTAATAGAACATACTCGCTCAACACTAATTTTTATTTTTCCGTCCACATAGCCGTATGTGGACGGATGGCTTGTCTTTTGCAGCAAAAGTTGTACTTTTGAATGACACCATTCATTTTATCATGTGATGCACTGGAAAGCAGAAAATAAATTCAAAGTGCGTTGAAACTTCAGTAAAAGTGCAATTCCACAATTGCTTTTTTTTTATTTACTAAGTTCACTATATGGTAAAACTGGCCGGCCAATATGATTCTACAGGTCAGTACGATTACACAGATACCAAACATGTATAGTTGTTTTTTTTTAGTTGTGAAAAAAAATCGGAAATTTGTATAAAAAAAAAAATGCTTACGTCGACATTTTCCGAGGCTCGTAACGTTTTCAGTTTTCGGAATCTGCAACTGGGTGGGGGCTTATTTTTTGCCCCCTGAGCTGACATTTTCACTGATACCATTTTGGGGTAGATACAATGTTTTGATGGGCCAAAAAATTCTGACGTTTCAATTATTTTTCTCGTTACACCGTTTACGGATTGGATTCATTTATTTTATATTTTAATAGATTGGACTTTTACAAATGCAGCGACACCAAATATATGTATTTTTTTTATTTTTTAATTGTTTTATTTTTAATGGGGTAAAAAGGTGTGATTTGAACTTTTGTATTTTTTTTACTGTATTTAGAGACCACTAGACATCTTTTTACTGACCTGCGATATGAGTCTAGCGTTCCCCGACAGGTGACAATCCTGTAACTGTCACCTGTACACTATAGCTGACAACTTGCTGCATCAGCCACGATCAGTGTTGGCACCGACCATGGACGCTTAGGCTATGTGCCCACGTTGCAGAAATGAAGCAGAAAATTTCTGCTTCATTTCTGCAAGTCCTCTCCCGGAAAAACGCATGTGGAATTCCGCATGCGCTTAATGCGCGTTTTTCGTGCATTTATCGCGCGTTTTCCACATGCGGAATTGCCTTGCGTTTTTAATGCATTGCACAAGGCAATTCCGCTTGCGGAAGCGCAAAATGAATGGACATGCTGCGGATTTTTGAACGTAGCATAAACGCTGCGGAAAAATCCGCAGCATGTGCATAGTGTTAGAACCTTGCTCTTAGGTTTTTTCCTTTGCTGGTCACATGACCTTGTTGGCCTATTTAATCCTGCTCCGCCCTTCTGGCTTTGCTGGACTTCATTGTATAACTACTTTCTAGCTAGCCTGTGCTCTGTATCTAACTCTGTTAGTTTGCTTGGTCTACGGACCTCTATGTTCTATATTTTTTGTTTGTTCGTCTGTCTGCTACTATTTCTGTTAGGAGGTGTCCCATTTTCCTCCCAGTCCTTAGTACTTGTAGGGATTCCTTCCCCAAATCTATAGGTCTCCGTACAGACTAGCTTAGGACTTTAGCAGGTCTGATCGCAGGATCAGGTTCCCTGTTACATCGTACGGATTCAGCTGAGTTCTATCGTAGGGACAGATCTCCTCTCTTTCCTTAGCTCTGGTAGCAGAACATAACAGTAAGTCCAGCCAGCAAATTCTCTAAGGAAAGATTTTTCTGTTCCATCATGGTGTCGGTTCAGGATTTGGCTCATCGCCTGCAGGGACTCTCTCTGGAGGTGGCCGAGCTCCGTCAGCACGTGAGTAACTGTCCTGGAGCACATTTCTTGGAGCCTAAGGTATGTTTGCCGGATTTATTTTTTGGTGAACACCGAGAATTTTTTTCATTTAAAAATGCTTGCTTATTGTATTTTCGTTTGAGACCCAAGTCCTCTGGGGATGAATCCCAGCGCATAGGGTTCATAATGTCACTTTTGCGCAAAGAGCCTCAGGAGTGGGCCTTTTCTTTGCAACCTAGTGATACATGCTTCAGATCAGTGGATAGTTTTTTTTCTGCTTTGGGACTATTATATGATGATCCTGACCGTGTCGCATCAGCTGAGACTGAGTTGAGACGTTTGAAACAGGGATCAGGTAATGTGGAAAAATATTGTACTCATTTCCGTCGTTGGTCTACTCAAACAGGGTGGAACGATTCTGCTCTGAAAAGTCTATTTCTTGCTGGGCTCAATGAAAGGGTTAAAGACCTGCTAATTGCTTATCCTACACCTGAAGATTTGCAACAGGCTATGCAATTAGCTATGCGGGTGGATAGGAGACTGCGTGCAAGGGTTAATGAGAGCAAATCCTCTGCTATGTCAGTTTCTGGTTATGAGAATGTGTGTACTAACAGTGGTGAACCGATGGAGATTGGATCGGTGGCACCTCGCTCTCAAGAAAAAGACCGTAGATTTTCTGAAGGCTTGTGTTTCTATTGCGGAAAATCTGGTCATTTGATTAAAGGCTGTGAGCTTCGTATGAAGAAAGAAAAAAAAATGGTCAGTCATGCCCGTATTGCCTGTTTAAATTCCAAGGGTGTATTTTTAGCTGCTTCCACGATTGCTCAGGAAAAATTAATGGAATTTCGGGTGTTTGTTGATTGTGGGTCTACTCTGAATGTAATTGATGGGGGATTCTTGGAAAGACTCAATTTAAAACCCGAACCTTTATCATCCACCATTGCTGTGGTTTCTGTGGATGGTTCCCCTTTGAAGAATATTACTCTCAAGGTCTGTGAATTTCCTCTCACTATTAATGGTGTTCACCATGAGAAATTGGATTTGGTAGTTTTGAATAACTTGCCTTTTCCAGTAATATTGGGATTGCCCTGGTTAAAATTTCACAATCCTGTACTGGATTGGTCTACCAGTGAAATTAAATCCTGGAGCCATAAATGTTATGACAAGTGTTGTAACGGGCATATTGCAGCTTTGGATAGGGGAGAATTGCCTGTTCCTATTCAGGATT
Source organism: Phyllobates terribilis (assembly GCF_046119375.1). Classification (NCBI taxonomy): domain Eukaryota; kingdom Metazoa; phylum Chordata; class Amphibia; order Anura; family Dendrobatidae; genus Phyllobates; species Phyllobates terribilis. The sequence goes on from NW_027362764.1 coordinate 84,502,128, forward strand.
TTTGGAGAGTTTTTTCTGAGAAGGAATCGCAGGTTTTGCCTCCCCATAGAGACTATGATTGTTCTATTGAATTTGTCCCTGGAGCGACTCTTCCTAAAAGTTGTTTATTTAACCTTACTATTCCTGAGAGGAAGGCTTTGGAGGAATACATACAGACAAGCTTGGCCGCCGGTCACATTAGGCCCTCTAAGTCTCCTGTGGCGGTTGGATTTTTTTTTGTAAAAAAAAAGGACGGCAGTTTACGTCCTTGTCTGGATTTTCGTGAGATTAACAAAATTACTGTACGCAATCCTTACCCACTGCCATTGATTCCTGATCTGTTTAACCAGTTAATGGGGGCCAAGTGGTTCTCTAAAATTGACCTTAAGGGGGCATACAATCTGTTGCGCATGAAGGAGGGTGACGAATGGAAGACTGCTTTTAACACTCCTGTGGGTCATTTTGAGAATCTGGTTATGCCTTTTGGTCTTACTAATGCTCCTGCATTTTTTCAGAATCTTATTAATGACATCCTTAGACCTTTGATCGGCAAAAATGTGGTTGTGTATTTGGATGACATTTTGATTTATTCGCCGGATCTGGAGTCTCATTGGCGGAGCGTACGTGAGGTATTACAGTTATTAATGGACAATTCGCTTTTTGCTAAGCTGGAGAAATGTGAGTTCGCTGTACAGAGAATTAGTTTTTTGGGCTACATTATCTCCAGCGATGGTTTTGAGATGGACCCGGTGAAAGTTCAAGCTGTACAGGAATGGCCTAGGCCTATTGGTTTGAAATCGATACAGAGGTTTTTAGGTTTCGCCAATTATTACAGAAAATTCATAAAAAATTTTTCTAGTATTGTCAAACCTCTGACCGATCTCACCAGGAAAGGTGCTGATGCGGTTCAGTGGTCTTCTGAGGCCATTGAAGCTTTTGTGTATCTCAAGGAGAGGTTCACCTCTGCTCCCATCCTTATGCAGCCTGATGTGACTAAGCCGTTTTTGGTTGAGGTTGATGCTTCCTCTGTGGGGGTTGGCGCAGTATTGTCTCAGGATAACGGGGATGGATTACATCCCTGTGCCTTTTTTTCAAAAAAATTTTCGGAGACTGAACTGAATTACGATATTGGTAATCGGGAATTGCTGGCTATTAAACTCGCATTTGAACACTGGCGCCACTTCTTGGAAGGTGCGGAATTTCCCGTTCAGGTTCTTACGGATCATAAAAATCTGATATATCTTGATGCTGCCAAGCGCCTGAATGCCCGTCAGGCTAGGTGGGCACTGTTTTTCTCGCGGTTTAATTTCTCCGTTACTTACATCCCTGGTACTAAGAATGTTAAGGCGGATGCCTTGTCTCGCAGTTTTTCTCCCATAGTCGGTGCTGAGAAAGAGGAGAACATTTTACAAGAAGGTGTTGTGATAGCTGCTTTGGACTCCGTTTTGGAAGATGAGATTCTTAAAGCTCAGGAGAATGCCCCATCTAACACTCCTCATGGGAGGTTGTTTGTGCCTGGGACCTTTAGGAGAGATTTGTTTGTTGAGTGTCATGAGTCTCGGTTGGCAGGTCATCCCGGAATCTCTGAGACCAAGAGACTGGTGGGTCGCAGTTTTTGGTGGCCTGGATGGCAGAAGGAGGTCATTAAGTGGGTGCGTCAATGTACTATATGTGCTAGATCTAAGTCCTCACATACTCCTGCTGCGGGGTTGCTTTGTCCTTTGGAGGTTCCCAGTGCTCCTTGGACACATTTGGCTATGGACTTTATAACTGACCTTCCCCCCTCTGAGGGTTTTACTGTTATCTGGGTGGTCGTGGACCGTTTTAGCAAGATGTGTCACTTGGTTCCCTTTGTCAAACTGCCCTGCGCTAAAACTCTCGCTAAGGCCTTTGTCAAGGAAATTGTCAGACTTCATGGCGTTCCTACTGACATTGTTTCTGATAGGGGTCCTCAGTTCGTGGCTCGTTTTTGGCGTGCCTTTTGTGACAGGTTGGGAGTTCATTTGTCGTTCTCGTCCGGATATCATCCTGAATCTAATGGCCAGACAGAAAGGAAAAACCAGGATGTTGAGCAGTTCTTGCGTTGTTTTGTGGCAGACAATCAAGAGGGGTGGTCTGAGTTTCTGCCACTTGCTGAATTTGCTCTGAACAATCATACATCTTCTTCTGCTGGTTGTTCGCCTTTTTTTTGTTGTTCTGGGAGACATCCGTCGTTTGGGTCGTTCTCCAAGTTGGGATCTGCCGTGCCTGAGGAGGAGAATTTTTCCGGTGATTTGGAGAGAGTTTGGACGGATGTGCGTGGTAATCTTCAGGAGGCCAACAGAAAATCTAAAGACTACTTTGATAGGAAACGACAGGAGGTTTTGTTCGCTGTTGGTGACATGGTTTGGTTGTCCTCTAGGAATCTGCGGTTGAGGATTCCTTCTAAGAAATTGGGTCCCAAGTTTGTAGGGCCCTTTAAGGTGCTTCAGGTTGTCAACCAATCTGCTGTTAGGTTGGAGGTTCCTACCTCCTGGAGAATTAATCCGGTATTTCATGTCTCTCTGTTAAAAAAAGCTGTTGTGTCGGATGGTGACGCCTCTGCCTCTGTTCCTCCGGTGGTGGAGGACGGGGAATATGAAATTTCTCGCATCCTTAACTCTAGACGGTATAGAGGTAGTTTGCAGTATCTTGTGGCCTGGAAAGGTTTCGGACCCGAGGATAACTCTTGGGTGAGGTCGGATGATGTTTCCGCGTCCAGACTTATCAGAGCGTTTCACAGGAGATTTCCTGATAAGCCTGGTCCTAGGGGATCCGGAGGATCCTCTTAGAAGGGGGGGTACTGTTAGAACCTTGCTCTTAGGTTTTTTCCTTTGCTGGTCACATGACCTTGTTGGCCTATTTAATCCTGCTCCGCCCTTCTGGCTTTGCTGGACTTCATTGTATAACTACTTTCTAGCTAGCTTGTGCTCTGTATCTAACTCTGTTAGTTTGCTTGGTCTACGGACCTCTATGTTCTATATTTTTTGTTTGTTCGTCTGTCTGCTACTATTTCTGTTAGGAGGTGTCCCATATTCCTCCCAGTCCTTAGTACTTGTAGGGATTCCTTCCCCACATCTATAGGTCTCCGTACAGACTAGCTTAGGACTTTAGCAGGTCTGATCGCAGGATCAGGTTCCCTGTTACATCGTAGGGATTCAGCTGAGTTCTATCGTAGGGACAGATCTCCTCTCTTTCCTTAGCTCTGGTAGCAGAACATAACACATAGAACTTGCGGAATCCCCTTGGGGACCATGGGGAGCGGATTACCTAGCGTTTCACAAGCGTTTACGCTGCGGAAATTCCACAGCATATACGCATGAAAAACGCTACCTGGACACGCAGCCTTTACCCCTTAGATTCTGCTGTCAATAGTGACTACAGAATCTAAATAGTTTACATAGTGTGGGGGCTTCTTCTTTAACCCCATCCACACCCTGAGATCTTGATTGTGTGGTCCTGATGTTTGCCATGGCAGCTCATGGCCACATAACAGCCTTAGAGTCTTCCGGCTATAGCGGCCTGTACAGAAATTATCAAAATTTAGGTGGTAAAAATATATATTCTTGTACCGTGTTAGTCAGTAGATAGAAAAATATTTCGATTTGAGAGTCCTCAGTGGTTGATACCTTTTAATGGCTAACTGAAAAGATGTGGTTAAAGGTGGTAAAAATAAACTTTTTCATTCTTGTCATGCCACTTTTCGGGAAGTAATGGAAAGAACCAGAAGGGTTAATGAACTACCTGAAAGCAATTTTAAATACGTTGAGGGGGTGCAGTTTTTGAAATGGTTTGACTTTTTGGTGGTTTCCCAAAGTCACTTCAAAACTGAACAGGTCCCTATAAAAATAAGTTTTGTAAATTTCCTTGAAAAAATGAAAAATTACTGCTACATTTTTAAACCTTTTAAAATGCTAACAAAATAAAAAAAACGCTTTACAAATGGTGCTGCTGTAAAGCAGAGATGAGGAAAATGTTATTTATTAATGTTTTTGCGTGGTATGACTATTGGGATTAAAGGGATAGTCATTCAAAGTTTGAAAATTGCAATTTTTAAAACATTTTTGTCAAATTTCTGATATTTTTATAAATAGGCGCAAAATATATCAACCTAAATTTACCATTATTATAAAGTATCATGTGTCACAAAAAAACTGTCTAAAAATCAATGGGATATGTTGAAGCATTCCAGAGATATTACTGCATAAAGTGACACTGGTCAGATTTCCAAAAAATTGGTCCGGTCACTAAGGGGTTAATAGTCCCGTTAGGGGACTTGAAGTTACGATCATTCGATTGCTTGTGCTATGCATAACAGTACATCAGTACAGTATAGTGAAAATTGCAATCTCCTATTAACACCAGTTAAATGCTGGCTTTCACAGGAGGATCACAATGACAATCACAGGGATCTTCAGCAGACCTCAGGCTGTCTGGATGTAGGGATGTGGATTGTCTTACCCTGTTCCTGCCCCTGAAGACAACAATCGCGCTGTGTGAATGGTGTCATGTGGTTTTAAATGTAATAGTGATGTGCGTTTTATATAATGTGTTATGGCAATGTACAGCATATAAGTCATGTAAAGTGTTAATGTACAATGTGAATAGTGTATAATGTACAATAAGCATAGGATTAGCTTTGAGATAGCACAAGTACGGTTTATATAGTAAGTGGTTCAGCAACAGTATGGGACATAGGATAAGAACAATAGGTTTATTCTATAGGATAGACAATAATTAATGATAGAACTAGCCCAGTGGGTGGAAACTTGTGTTGATAAAAGGGGGGCTTCCTGGTAGTGTGTGGTTAGAGAAGTGCAGTGTGAAGGTCAAGTTCAGTTAATGTGGGCTGCTAGGGGCAGCATGGGCCAATTGTTTGAGGCAGTGGGAGGCCATACCGAGATCACTCATGGACATTCCTGTAACGTCTTGAGTCTAAGGCTCAGGCCAGGTACCAAGGAGCAGGACTGGTCTTCTGACATTTCAAGGTCGCTGGAAGTGGAATTACTTAGGGGGCAGGTGGCCTGTCCCAGGTGCACTGCTGAAGTGGATGTAGAATCCCTGTGGCTGATGGAATCAGTGGGCTTAGGGGTAGTCCAGGACGAACGAGTGACAGGGCTGAAGAGGTACTGTACTAAAGAAGGAAGAAACATGAAATGCTGTGCCTTATCCCACACGTCACCACCTGATGAAATTGAACTGACTAGTAAACGTTTGCCTGTTGTAAAGACCTTGGTGTCCCCTGAATTGTATGCTGCGGCTCCTGAGGACGGAAGCCTGGAGGCAGCGGATGCCTGCGGCCTACAATGGAGTGCGGTGCACCTCACACCTGGCAGCACACTGGGACTGGGACACTGTTTGTCTGTAAAGTGCCAGAGCGTAACCGGACAGCAGCTTGGTCATGACTACCGCTCTGCAGCACTTTAGAATGGCAACCCATTGGCGCCCAGGGATCACATCCTGGGCGCGCTGATGGGAGCGTAGAATGACGCTCCCCCTGCTAGCACGTGTTAAATGCCGCTGTCAGAGATTGGCAGCAGCATTTAACAGGTAACAGCAGCGGGCAGAGCTCCGCTCCAACTGTAGCTGTTGAGAGGCACATGATGGCTGATTAAATCAGTCGTTAAGTGCCGGGAAAGATGCAGGGACACAACATGTGACATAAATGTACGTCATATGTAGTGAAGAGATTAACACATACAAAATACTGCAAAAAAATTAAAAATAATTTTTATTTTTTAAATCCCAGAAGGGTACTTGAACATGCAATCACTTGACCACATAAATAATACATTGTGCTATCTACGTAGAGCAGTGCATGATCCCAGAGATTGACAGCAGCATCTGAGCAGTTACACTGATGTGATGAGGCTGCAAGTATGATTTGCAAATATGCGGTCACATGCAGACTAGACATGCGTGGTGCCACTCAATGCAAGTGTATTAAGTGAGGCTCGACAAATCTAGTTGGAATGTGGCTGCAAGTATGCAAATCGCATATTTGTGGTCGTATGACCACCTGGCACTGGAGAATACACACAGGACACATGATGTGAAGAATCACATGTGGAGTGACTGTAGACTTGTAACCTAAGGCCGCATAACCCCTTTAACTCTATGTCTATGCAGGGGATTTGGAGCTCTGTAACAGAAAAACATAGTACTTAGCACTATAAAGATACAGTGACTTGAGAAAGTATTCACCCCTTTGGCATGTTTTGTGCTACCTCACAGCCTGGAATTTCATTGTTTTTTTTAAGGGTTTACGTCAGGTCATGTAAAGAACATGCCTACAACTGTGAACATTCAGTTTTCTTTTTTATGTGAAGGAAACAACAAATAGGACAAAATAATTGAAAACTTCAGTGTGTATAACTATTCACCCCCCTAAAGTCAGTACTTTGTAGAGACTCCTTTTGCGGCAATTACAGCTGCAAGCCACTTTGGATAAGTCTCTATGAGCTTTCCACATCTTAACACTGGGATTTTTGCCCATTCTGCAAGGCAAAACTGCTCCAGCTTCTTCAAGTTAGAGGGTTTCCCCTGGTGAACATCAATCTTCAAGTCTGACCACATCAATTGGATTAAGGTCTGAGCTTTGACTAGACCACTCCAAAACATTTACATGTTTCCCCTTAAACCACTTGAGTGTTGCTTTAGCAGTATGCTTTGGGTCACTGTCTTGTTGGAAGGTGAACCTCCGTCCCAGTCTCAAATCACTGACAAACAAACAGGTTTTGCTCAAGAATATCCCTGTATTTCACACCATCCACCTTCCCCTCGACTTGGACCATTTTCCTTGTCCCTGAAAAACTTCTCCACAGCATGATGCTGCCGCCATCATGTTTCACTGTGGGTATGGTGTTCTTGGGTTGATGAGCTGTTTGTTTGGTACCAGACATAGTGTTTACCTTGGTGGCCAAAAAGTTAAATTTGTGATCTGACCACAGCACCTTCCTCCATACATTTGGGGAGTCTGCACATGTCTTTTAGCAAACTTCCATAAAGGCCACCTCTATGGAGTGTACAGCTTATTGTGGTCGTATGGACAAATACTCCAGTTTCTGCTTGGCAACTCTGCAGTTCCTTCAGGGTTACCTTTGTTCTCTGTGACACCTCTCTGATTAATGCTGTCCTTGCCCAGGCTGAGAGTTTTGGTGGGCTGCTCTCTCTTGGCAGGTTTGTTGTGGTACCATGTTCTTTCCATTTGATGATAATGGATTTGAAGGTGCTCTGGGGGATCATCAAAGATTGGGATCTTTTTTTTTTTTATAACCCAACCCTGACTTGTACTTCTCAACAACTTTATCCCTGACTTGTATGGAGATCTCCTTGGTCTTCATAGTGTTGTTTGGTTAGTGGTGCTTCTTGTTAATGGTGTTGCAGCCTCTGTGGCCTTTCAGAAATGGTAAAGTGTATATACTGACAGGCATGTGAGACTTAGATTGCACACAGGGGGACTTTCTTTCACTAAGCATGTGACTTATGAAGGTAATTGTTTGTGTGTCTGGATGCCACAAATATAATAAAGCTGTGTCTGAGAGCAAGGGGGAGGTTCTCTAGTCAGGGGAACATTAGCATGCAATACCTCCTGTCTCAGGCCAGTAGGGGGAGCAGGCTGCCCCTATAAAAGCTGGAACTGGGGGCAGGGTTAGAGAGAACTGGACGACCTGTCTCAGGACTGAGAGGTGTCCCAGAGCAGAGATGGACAGTTGTATTGTACCCTAAGAGGACTTGTGGCAGTAGGAGAGCCACAAGCCAGGGACAAGAGGTGAAGTACGCCTGTCCTGGAAGACAAAGAGACTACTCTACCAGACTTTGGTGTCTGAGGCTGTGAGGATTCCACGTCCTACAGCAAATAACCAGTCCGCAAGGGACTGTATGTTCCTTGGCCTAAGAAGCCCGGAGGTTCCGCCACACCAGAAGGGACCAGCAAAGCCGTACCAGGCCGGGAATAGAAAGGGACCCAAGTTGCAGGCCATACGGGCGAGAAGACACGGTGAGCTCGGGAACGTGGGCTGTTACCCTATAAGGAGGAAATAGCCAGAAGGAGCGCCGAGAGCACGGTAGGCCTACACCCTCACCCTGACCAGGGCCAATTTCCCGTTTGCTCTCAGACGTCCAGGCCCCCCCCTCCTAGCCGGGCCTGTTTGTGGGTCAGTTCACCTGTTCTAGTAAAGACCCTGGACTGCAACATGTTGTCTGTGTGCTCCTTGCTCCTCCAGCACTAATGGTACCGGGACTCTCCTCACCATCACCCCCACCATCCACTGCACTGCCCTGGGGTTACACTCCTCCCGTGGGGAGTTATACAGTCTCAGCTGCACACACTATCAGCCCCAGCGGTCTGCACTGCAGCGGCGGTTAACCCTGACCGCAATCCACGGGTGGCGTAGTCAGACATCACTTAAAACTTATAAAGGGACTACCACTGGTCTGACCACCCTGAGCCACGGAACCGGGTTGCCACTACTACCCCCATCGTTTCCCGATTGCCTGGCTCCGAGTGCCCCACGGCCCAGGGGGCGAGTCATTTGCACTAGAAATTGTTAGAGGCTTCATAGCAAAAGGTGTGAATACAGATGCACATGCCAATTTTTAGTTATTTGATCCCATAAATTTAATTTATGCCTAGATTTTTTTTCACTTCAGTTCACCAATTTAGACTATTTAGTTCTGATGCAACACACACAAATCAGATTACAGAAATATTTAAATACAGGTTGTGATGTAACAAAATAGGTAAAAAGCCAGGGCGGGGATACTTTTGCAAGCCACTGTTTATTAGGAAATGAATAAGTGCACAATATTGGACCTATGAATGACATGATTGTAAAAGATAGGGGTTAAAATTAAAGAAGTTGTAAATTACTTTATATTACCCCCCCAATGTATCCCACTGGGGCCCCTAAGACCTTACGTTGTTGATAATGCCTGTGAGCGGCGCTATCGGTGGCCGCTCACAGGTATCACGTGACCCCGCGCTGATGTCACGACAAGTGAGGCATGACTCAACGCTGGGGTCCCCGCGGTGGCTGCTGGGTTGTGGGTGGGGTTATTCGCCGCGTCACACCCAGCGCGGAGGATGCCGGGTGTGATGCGGGGGGGTAACCTCGCCCACAGCCTGGCATCCACCTGGAACGCGGAAGACAAAGACCCCCGGCTGCTGCCAGCACTTCTCGTGACATCAGCACCGGCTGCAGCCGCTCACAGGCATTATCTGCAACGGAAGGTAATTACAAAAATTCTTAGGGGCCTGGGGGGATACATTGGGGGGGGGGGGGTAATATTAAGTACTGGACAACCCCTTTAAGCTCCTATCCCTTACTTCCTCCTTCGGCCTTGCTCAATGGTCTGCTGTAGCCACTTACAAAGATGGCCACACACTAGACCTCATCTTCACCCGCCTCTGTTCCCTAATTAACATCTCTAACTCTCCTCTCCCTCTTTCAAAACCACAACCTACTTACATTCTCTACCCTCTCCTCTCCCTCCAGGTCCACAATCCCCACTCCAAAAACTTGCACACCCTCGCAGAAATCTCAAACTCCTTGATCTACACTCGCTCTCTGAATCCCTCCTCCCTCTTACATACATAAATTCCTTACATGACGCAGATGTTGCTGCTGGTTTATATAACACCACAACAGCTGCAGCTCTCGATTCGGTCGCCCCTCTCACACATACCAAAGCTCGCACATTCAATAGGCAACATTGGCACACTAACCTGACTAAAGAACTGCGACGGGCCTCCAGGGTTGCTGAGCGGAGATGAAAAAGGTCTCACTCCAATGAGCACTTCATTGCATTCAAACAATCCCGCACTATTTTCAAGTCCGCACTCACTGCAGCAAAATAAACCTACTTCTCATCTCTCATATCCTCCTGTCCCACAACCCCAAACAGCTATTCAACATTTTCAATTCTCTCCTCCATCCCCCAGCGCCTTCTCCCTCTCCTTTCATCTCAGCTGAAGACTTTGCCTCATCCTTCAAGCAGAAGATCGACAACATCAGACAAAGCTTTTGCCTAAAGTCCCCTCAGCCCCTCATCATATCTACTCAACCCTCCTCCTCCAAAACCAACTTCTCCACCATTACAGAAGATCAAGTTTCCTCTTTACTCTTCAAATCACAACTCACCACCTGCTAACTTGACCCAATCCCATCTCTCATCTCTTGGCATCACGGACTTGGTCCTATCTTGGATCTCTTCATACCTAACAGACCGCACATTCAGTGTCTCCCACTCACACACCACCTCCTCATCTCACCCCCTATCTGTCGGTGTCCCGCAAGGCTCAGTTCTAGGGCCCTTGCTCTTCTCCATCTACACCTTTGGCTCAGTTCATAGAGTCTCACGGCTTTCAGTATCACCTCTATGCTGACACACAGATCTACCTCTCAGGACCAGATATCAACTCCTTACTAACCAGAATCCCACAATGTCTGTCCGCTATTTCATCCTTCTCTGCTAGATTTCTAAAACTTAACATGGATAAAACTAAATTCATCATCTTTCCCCCACCTCACTCAACCCCCCCATCTGACTATCCATCAAAGTTAATGGCTGCCCATTTTCCCCAGTCCCACAGGCTCGCTGCCTCGGGGTAACCCTTGACTCTGATCTCTCCTTCAAACCTCATATCCAAACCCTTTCCACTTCCTGCCAACTCCAACTCAAAAATATCTCCCAGATCCGCTCACCAAAGACTCTGCAAAAACACTAGTGTATGCCCTCATCATCTCCCGCCTCAACTACTGCAACCTCCTGATCTGTGGTCTCCCTTCTAACATTCCAGTGCCCCTCCAATCTATCCTAAACTCAGCTGCCTAACTAATCCACCTGTCCCCCCCGCTATTCCCCAGCCTCTGCCCTCTGTCAATCCCTTCATTGGCTCCCCATTGGCCAGAGGCTCAAGTTCAAGACCCTAACCCTGGCATACAAAGCCATCCACAACCTGTCTCCCTCATACATCTGTGACCTAGTCTCCCGATACATACCTGCACGCAACCTCCGATCCTCACAAGATCTCCTTCTCTACTCCCCTCTTATCTCCTCTTCCCACAATCGCATACAAGATTTCTCCCGTGCATCCCCCCTACTCTGGAACGCTCTACCCCAACATATCAGACTCTCGCCTACCGTGGAAACCTTCAAAAGGAACCTGAAGACCCACCTCTTCCGACAAGCCTACAACTTGCAGTAACTACTGCTCCACCATACCACTGCACGACCAGCTCTACCCTCACCTACTGTATCCTCACCCATCCCTTGTAGAATGTGAGCCCTCACGGGCAGGGTCCTCTCTCCTCCTGTACCAGTCGGTGACTTGTATTGTTAAAGATTATTGTAATTGTTTCTGCTATGTATACCCCCTTTTCACATGTAAAGCGCCATGGAATAAATGGTGCTATAATAATAAATAATAATAATTAATGCTAAATATGCCTACTCTTAATTTTAATTACATTTATCTAGTGATAATTTGAATGAATACAATTTGAATAATCTGACTGGAGTGCAAGAAAAAGATGAGGAAATATAAGACAAAACACATTAAGAATTATTCATATGAACATCTGTGGAGCTGGAAAAAACGAGCTCTCGCCCCATACTCACCAATATCAGGTTATGATTCATGTCTTTTAATAAGAAGAATTGCAGTATCAACACTCAGACATGTTTTATCACTCAGTGATTTATACATTGTTTAAAGTGCGAGAGGAAAAAAAATATTTGTTACATATAACAACATTCTTAGACTATTAGTCAGGAACTGGATATGCTGCAAAGTAATATTACAGCCTATAGTTGTAACAGTAATATATGGGTTAATCACAGAACTGATCTCACACCCCGGCTGGACAAGTGGAGAAAAATACAATGACGATAGATCTGCAGAGATGACTTCTGTCCATTGCTTCCTTTATAACAGACCATGTTCTAGGATACAATAAGATACATCCACCGCGTCCCAGCCCTGATTTTATCACGCCATTTTTAGGTTCTACACTCTGTAACGATTCGTTATTTAACACTTTCATGATCAGGCGATTTTTTTTTTTTTTTCATTCTTGCACTTTTGTTTTTTCTTCCCCTTCTTCCAAGAGCCGCAACCTTTATTTATTTTTTAGTTGACACCGCCGTATGAGGGTTTGCTTTTCTGCAGGACAAGTTGTAGCTTTGCCATTTAAAGTACTGAAAAACGGCAAAAGTGAGGTGAATTGGTGAAAAAAAAAGCACAATTCCCTGTAAATCATTTTTTTGTACTTTGTTGTTTCCTTCGAGTAATCCCGATGCTGTCGCTGCACCTGTTTGTTTTCATGCTGCATTCCCGCGCTCTCGGAGAATAATTTTCATTATGTCTACAGCTGATTTCTCAGCTTGTGCTAATTCTGCCTAGCCAAACTCTCTACCATTTTCACAACCCACTCATTCCTCCTTGGCTTTTTATTGTTCAGCTTGGAATGTATAGTATAAGACCAATGGTGTAACTAGAGTTCTGTGGGCCTCCAAATTTGGACAGGAGCACCCACAAGTCTGTTGGTCAGATATATAGGCCCCTGTAATAATGTCCTCCGTCCTGGCCCCATCTTGTAATAATGTCCCTGTGACGGCACAGCATTTAGAGCGGGCGTTCAGTGGGATGATCCCTGGTCCATGTGGTCACGGGTCAGCTGATGAGAGCACCCACTGACCCTCGTGGCTCCACAGTCCTCCATACTGGCCCTATCAGGTAATAATGTCCTCTGTCCTGTATTAATGTGCAACGTCATGGACCACATCCTGTAATAATGTCCTTCGTCCTGTAATAATTTCTCCCATCCTGGGCCACATGGTATAGTAATGTCCTTTTTCCTGGCACCTATCCTGTACTGATGTTCCCTGTCCTGGGCCCCATCCTGTAATAATGACCCCAGTCCTGGCCCATTTATTTAATAATGTCCCTCATTCTGGCCCTTTCCTCCACCATCCTGTATTAATCCTCCATCTTGGGCCCCATCCTGTACTAATGTCCCTTGACCTGGGCCCCATCCTGTAATATTGTACCCCGTCAGGGACCCATTCTGTAATTATGTCTTCCGTCCTGGCCCCCATCATTTAATAATGTCCCTTTTCCTGGCCCCCATGCTTTAATAATGTTTCCCCTCCTGTACTAATGGCCCCCCGTCCTGCAATAATGTTTCCTCTCCTGACACTCTGCCCAAACATATTTAACCCCTTTGCAGCCTGTGCCGTATTAGTACGCACCAGGCTGTAACCCCCGGTTCAGTGGGGGCTCCGGCGGTGAGCCCGCACTGAACCGGGCACATGTCAGCTGATTCTTACAGCTGACATGTGCCTGCAACAGCCTCAGGTGGAATCGCGATCCACCCGCGACTGTTAACCAGTTAAATGCCGCTGTCAATCTCTGACAGCGGCATTTAACAGCGCCGCACCGGAAGTCGACGTCTGCTGCCGGCCTCTGACTGGCCAGAAGCCACTATAGCTTTTACGGTGACTCTCTGCACAGCCGCAATACATTTTAGCTAAATGTGTGTCTGAGGACGCACCTTCAGCATAAAATGAGGTTGGTATCGGCAGGCCCCCTCCTACATGTCTCAGTCGCACCTTATATGACCGTGATCATTACGCCCCTCTATGTGACATCTGTTAAGACATCCTGTACTTTGTCAAAGCAGGAAGAGAAGCTTAAGACTTCCGGTATGGGATGTAGGAAAAAGGCAGGATTGGATTTGCAATTAGTGGGGAAAAAAAAACCCTTTAAATGATAAAATCTTGCTGTCTGCACAAAAAGTAGCTTTCATCACTATATTGTATATATTAAAGGGAACTTTTTTCCCCACCTATACTGCCCTGCAACAGAAAGTAGAGGTTTCAGTAACCTATCACTTGAAGATATGTGCTCAAGGAGTCTCGTCCTTTTTTTTTTTTTTTTTTTCACTCCAAAAACATATCTGAAAAATTGCTCAAAATATGCTTAAATGACCTGGTGAGAAAAAAGAAATCACATGTAACTTCCTTGAAGTGGATCCTGAAAGAATCCTCTCCAAATTAGGCACTGTCCAATCAGAAGGCTGCTTCAGAAAAAAAAAAACTATTCCAAAAGGCTTCAAAACCGCTTCAGTAAATGAGAAACTCCTCTAAAACCCCCCAAGGCTATGGGCCCACAATGAGTTTTTGACGCTGCATATTTTGTCTCGTCAAAAAAGCAGCGTCTTGCAGTTTCGGGAAAATGGATGGGAATGATAGAAATCTCGACCCAAGTGTGCTTCTTTTTTACTCAGTGTAAACTGACCTGCGATCTGTGCTTCAAATCTGCAATCTGTTAATTTCTCTTGCAGGTAAGATGAGTTTTACCTGCAGATTTTTCCCATAGACTTGCATTGGGTGAGGAAAATCCGCAGGTAAAAAACGCACATTCGTTTTTTTTAATGCGTTTCCAATATGAAAATGCATAAAAAAAATGCACGTAATCCGCACATGACTATATCAATAAAGTTTTGTCACAGGAAGTGTCAAAAATAAAGCAGCTTTATTTAAAACATGACATACCAAACAGAGACAAAAACCACAGCGCCAAAAAGTGATAAAAATGCGAACAAAAACGCAATAAAAAACCGCAAGCAACTTAATTTACCTAAAAGGTACAGAAAATCTGCAACATTAAAAACTCACCAACAGCTCATTGTGGGAACGTAGCTTAAATCAGAAATGACCTCTGGGTGGGTCGAAATATTACAGGTGTATGATAATACAGGAATGAGGTTGATTTCATACATCTTTGTCCCAGTAGACGCTGCCACTTTCTGCCATTACTTGTTGGATTCAAGACACAAAGATCCAGATCCATTATTGAATTTGTGCTGGTTTTTGTTGAGTTTTTGGTGTTTTGCGCTTTTACTTTTTTGTTTGCACTAAATTCATTTTTCCATATCTGCCTTTTGTTAAGTCTATTTTATTGTTGCCTGTTCGTTTTTTCTTTTAGTCCATGACTATAGGCAAGATTTAGATATTTTTCAGACGTTTTCCCGATTCATCATTTGCAGCTTTTCAAAAAGTTGCAAAATTAATTGCAAATGTCTTCCACTAATCCTCCCAATCCCCCACAGGATAATTTAATATACGCTAGAAATTTTTGAGCAATTTTTTATTTTTTTTGAAACATTTGACTTTTTGCTCTGAATTTTTTTTTTGTGCAAAATTCATGAACAGTGTGCGCCATTTTGAGGAGTATGGAGCACAAACATCAATAAATACAAAAAAAAAAAAGAAAGAAAAAGAAAAGTGACTTGAAAAAGAATGCAAAATGATGAATCGTGCACAAAGTTTTCATGAAAGGTGGTGGTACAGGCGAGATATACATTGATGTTCAGTGTCGTAAATTGATGTTTCGCAACAAAAATGGGCACTGCAGTACGGTATGTGTGCTTTCTGTTCTCCTGTTTTATGTTGTTAGATTTGCATTGAATTCACTTGTAACTAGTCGCCTGTATCAGCAGTAGAAAGTCTAGGTCTGGAGCGGTTCATTATCGGTCTTTCATCACACACGCGTATTACAGCTTCCTCCCGTCTCCTATGGGGAAGGACACTACGACATTACAAATTGACGCCTGTCTGACCTAACTGAAACAACAGATACACAAACCTCTGGAGGAGGCCAATTACACAATTTTTCATTCCATTTACGAACATGTGGCGTATCCATATCATTTTTCAGAAGCCTTTATGTGTCGGAGCTTTCAGCGTACAGCTGCTCATGAAGTTCAAGGTATATCGCATTTATATTCTGCCAGATAATGTGATCTCGGAGGCATACACAGAAGGTGGTCCAGACACAGAATATTGCTCTAAAATACGACCTGAAATGATAAAAGTCTAATTCTCTTTGGAACTCGTCAGTAGGTAAAATCATCTCTTTTTCCAATACATGACTCTGGGGTTGTCCGACAGCGAAAAACTGTTTTTTTCAAGCATGGATAGTTTAAAATAATAATAGTACTCATCTTGTACCTTGTGATTGGAAGACGCAAGACCGCTGCAGCCAAACAAAGCAGACACCACTTCTGGAGCTGGCGTAGACTTCCAGAGCAGCCTGCGCTGGATCGGCGGGGGCAGTACAAGTTGAATATGTCACAGTATATTATTTTAAAACCATTTATGCTTAAATATTTCACTTGTAACAACCCCTTAAAAGTGTATTTGTTTTTTACCCACAAATCTTGTAGAAAACAGTCCACTGCTGTCCTCTCTCACAAGTAAAACTGAGTCTAGCATCTGTCCCAATTCGCATGCTATAATTTGCTATTCACTCTTTTTTAATGGGCAGCTTATATTCATCAGCATTCTGCCAGCACTATAGGTGATGGAACTTCTCAGCATACATTATGGCCGTCATTGTTCAAAGGATTGCCTGCCTCAAACTGGAACCTCACTTCTGTATGCAGTTTAACAGGAAAGCGCTAGCAGAAAGACAGAACATATTCAAGTTGTCTAGAAGCACAGTGACCATTTAATGTAAACTTGATTTTATGTCGCGTGTCTGTAGCAGCTGCTATTGGGGAAATGCATTATAGTTAGTTCACATGTATCCAAATTTAGTTTTTTGTTTTATTTTTTGCACAAATTACAGAGAAAAAGTGCATAATTTTGCCGCAATTTTGTACAAAAACCCCCCGATCTGAATGAATTCACCCATACATGGAGTCAAATCAATGAGCAACCATAAAAAATATGGAAAAGGCCAGTTTGTTAAAACCATTTGTTGAGCGCTCCCATTATATGCCCTTTAGACCAGTCTGGCTCCTTGGATTATTGCCTCCTAAATTATAGTAGAAGCTTCATGCTATATTGCATATTGCTTCCATGGATAAACTTTGCTTAATACAGATGCCCTTCCTTACTTTTCCTCTAGGCTCAACTTATGTAGGCGAGAGGAGCAAGATGACTTGCCTTGAATCAAAATATAAAGGCCACGTTCACACGTTCAGTATTTGGTCAGTATTTTACATCAGTTTACTGTCCGTCGAGTACACTGACCAAATATACGAACATCTGAACCTGGCCTAACTTTGGTCATCCCATTCCATTCATGTGAAGTATCTCATGCCAAAAAGAAAGGTACGTAAGATCCATGGTATAGTCCTGGACTCCTTTTTTCCTGACCCTCCTGTTGACTTCAGGAAAGGTTTCTCGCGACATTTTGGAGTGCAGCTTTGGGAATTAGCGAGTCCTGCACAAATGTTTGGGAGATGATTTAGCTCATAGTTGATGTTCCTATAGATCCACAATCCCCAAGGTGTTCACATGAATTGAGTTCAGGTCGATATCCAGCTCAGTCCAATTCTTCCACACCAAACATGTCAATTATTTTTTATGAATCAGCATTGTCATGTATAAACAGGGATTGGTCTACCCCTTACACAATTTGCTATAGTCAGCACAGTGTTATGGTAAAAAGGAACTCCTCAATTCAGAAGAAAGGAATCTATGGCTCCGGAATCCCATGGCAGAGAGAGCAACACCATCCTAGCCATTACACTTGTCACTTTCTTACATCATGTCATAGCATATGTTTGCCTGTATTTTGAGCTAAAAACCATGACCTTGACCATTCTGTTATTCTAACGCATATTATACTTTTTTTCTGATGCATTTGGATTCGCAAATGTGCCCTAGTAAGTCCATTAATAAGACTTAACCCTAGAACGCATGACCATAAAAATCTACTTTTTCACATACCTGGGGCCTTTTAGGCCCGTGTGCAAATAACATGGAATAACTCAAACAAAAATGACAAACAACTATATACCTGAGTAATACCTAGAGTTTCAAAATTCTAACTAAAGTAATCTTGCAGAAAATAGAAAACAATTAACAGGGCGGGCCTGCGAGGCCCCAGGTATGCGTTCTAGGGTTAATGGTCGGCTCTGTAGTTCGTTCCGTTTTCTTGCAGCTTTGAGGTCCTGGATTCGAATCCCAGGACAATATCTACATGAATTTTGTGTGTTTTCTCTTTTGGTGTGCTGGCTTCCTCCTCTCCAGGGGCTCTGGTTTCCTGCTGCTTTAAAAAAAAGGTCCTAATGAGTTATGTGCATGCATCTGACATAGGGAATTAGATTGGGAGCCCTCTTGGAATAAGGGGTCATTAAGGTGAATGTTACACGCACGCCGCTAGGTTCAGATAGGGGCGAGACGGGTTACATGAATTCTTTGGAATCCTGGGGGAACCGTTACTCAGGGCGACCGTAGGCTGCAGCTTCTCTCAGGCACACGATAGATTCAGTTGCTGACCAGACACATCTGACAAGGGTCTTTTTTAACAGTTTAACAGTGGAATTTAATCTGAAGCACAGCCAGTGCAATTCAGGGATATTACAGCAACAATCATCATTACAGTACAGTGTGTGTTTCTTGAGCAACCGACTCCAGTAACAATACAGTCGTTTCTTCACAAGGCACAGTATTACAGTCTCTTCAGTAGCATAATTCAGCATAGATTAGATCTCTTAGCAGCACATGTCTATGCATACACAACCACAGGCTTTTCCTTCACAAGGACACAATAGTACACAGCATTGTTTATTCTGCATGGTGATGGAGGGGGGGTGGAGGGTTTGATGAGGGAGATGATCCCTGTGACATAATTCATTCCAGTCCTTATCTTCCGGCACGATAATACTCTGCATTGTTAGTTCAGGGAGTTTATCTGACCTGTGTTTAGTTTCTCTCCCGAGTTCAGTTGCCTTCTGTCAGATACAGATAACACACCACCTTTCTCTTTGGCTTCAGCCAGACTACAATAACAAGTTCCCCACAATCCCCCTGAGGCTCTAAAACACTCCCTGTCTCCTGTGACTGTGTTAACCCCTCTAGTTGCTGGATGCTTCTGAAGCACAACACTTCCTATCTCCTGAGCTTGTGTTATTTGTAATAGTTGCTGAATGCTTTTGAAGCAACAGCTCTACTTCTGCATGTCACATGATGTTCCCATGTAAACAGGACTTATGCTGACAAGAACATGATGCTCTTTGCACACAGAACAATTGTATCAACGATCATTTTGAGTGCATGGAAACAGTCTAAACAGGCCACTAAATCACTGCTGATAGGCTACATGCAAGTCAATCGGCAGGTGTTTAACAGCTGAGGTCGAACTGTCTAAATGGACCCTGAGGGGGGAAGAGAGCTATGACAATTTCTGTATAGTGCTGAAGAATAAGGCTATGTGCCCACGATGCAGAAATGAAGCAGAAAATTTCTGCAGCATTTCTGCATCTCCCTGGCAGAAAAAACGCATGCAGATTGTGCATGCGTTTTTCCTGCAGAATACATGCGGATTCACATGCGTTTCCGCATGCAGATTGACAAGCGCTTTCCAGGCGATAGAATCACTTGGAAAGTGCTTGACAACTAGGTCACACTGTATAAATCCATGCAACCAGCATGGATTTATATAGTGTGACCGTAAAAATAAAAAAAATAAAGCTATACTTACCTCCGATGCCCGGCGTGGCTGCAGCGCTCCTTCCTGGCTGGTTCCCGGCTGCCGGCATATTGCGAGACAGAGCGGTGAAGGGCCTGCGGTCACATGACTGTGACGTCACCGAAGGTCCTTCAGCGCTGCCGGGCATGCAGAGAGAGCCGTCGGAAAGGTGAATATAACTTTATTTTTTATTTTATTCTTTTTTTCACAGGTACAATGGTACCCAGGTCTGGATGAGAGTCTCCTCTCCTCCAGAACTGGGTACCATCCGCACATAGAGACGCATAGAATCCGCTTGTACAAATGTACAGACGCGCATTCTATGCGTCTCAATGCAAGTCAATGGCGGGAGTTCCGCTGCGCTTCCGCAAAATTAATGAACATGCTGCGGATTTATGAGCGATGCAGAAACGCTGCGTAAAAATCCGCAGCATGTGCATTGACATTGCGGAATGCCATTGGGGACCATGGGGTGCGGATTACCATGCGTTTTTGATGCGTTTCCGCTGGGGAAATTCCGCAGCATAAGCGCATGAAAAACGCATCATGTGCACACAGCCTAAGTTGGCGCTACTTAAAGAACAGGAAATAAATAAAAATAAATGGGTTGTGAAAAATAAGCAATCAGCTCACCTGTCCGGGTGCACAACAATATACTCCAGTAATGGCGCAACAATCCCAACGATAGCCGGCACGCACATCTACTTAAAAGAATTGCTTTATTGATCCAAAAATATGAAATGCACAAAAAATGGTTGAATACAACAGCACAAAAATTAAGGCAGAAAAATATCCACTGCGCTCCCAAGCAACATGTTTCAGACCTACATGGTCCTTTGTCAAGGCTTGACAAAGGACTATGTAGGTCTGAAACATGTTGCCTGGGAACGTAGCGGATATTTCTTTTCTGTCTTTTTTAACTTTAGTGCTGTTGTATTCATCCATTTTTTGAGCCTTTTATACTACTGGATCCATAAAGCAATTCATTTAAGAAGATGTGAGTGCCGGCCATCATTTGGACTGTTAACAAATGGGTTGATTGCATGGGCTGTATGCTAGTTGTTTTTCCTAGTTTTGATATAAGGTTATGTGTTCACATACTTTCTTATGTTTCTTTTAAACCTTTTTCAAAAACATGTAATTTTGAGCTAAAAAAAACACAATGGAAACCAATAAAGTCAATAATTTATTTTCCTGTATAAGAAGTTGAATCCAGATTTAAAAACATACCATTGGCTAGTAAATTAAAAGGACAAGTTCAAGTATGGAAATGCAGACAACCGTACAAAAACATGAACAAACCATTGTCCTAGCATGGCAAACAGTAAATTACAATTAAATACATTTACTTAAAATGTAGAAATAGTGAACAGACCTAAAAACAGTATATCACAACCTGACAAATCCATAGGACATTACATCACCTCACACACGATAGAGATGACCAAGCGATACAGGCAAGCACAGTGTACAGTATACGGAGCGTACAGGAAACGGGCATTTCCTGTTTTGACAGCGGTAGATTCTTCAGTGTTTGTTTGTTCTTTTTTTGGGGGGCGAGGGGAATCAGACAAAATTAAATCACATTAGAAAATTATGAACAAAAAAGGCGAAAATGTACAAGAAACATAAAAAAAAATGATTAAGGCAAAAAAATTTAATTGGGTGTGCTCTTCGTATTTACATACGATGGAGAAATCGCTTCCAATGGTTGATATAGTGAGAAGTGGAGATAGATTATATATATATATATAAATACGCTTTTCCATATGACAGGTATAGCAGATCTGCCCAAGTTACCTGTCTAAAATCAGGACTTATTCTATATATTGAAATTTTCCTACTTACCCTGCAATACAATATAAAGGAAGAACAAGTACATCAAGCATCATTAAGGCAGTAATAAATATCCATAGATTCCTCTTATATACAACAAAAAAAATCACTTGATTAATCGTCCTGTCACTTTACCTTAGAAATAACGTTACAGTAGATGTGTAACGAATGGCTGATTTCCCACCGGCGAGGATTTTATCTATCCACGGATCCTGGGGAGGAGGGCGGGAGAATTCATGGATTTAAAAATAAAAAAAGGCAACATTCAGCCTCATGGGTGGTAGCTGCGGACTGAAAGATTGTCCATTCAACAGAGACCATGCTCAGTTTCAGAGATTAAGATAAGACGGGGGACATTTTAGAAACCTTGGTTTTGGGCATCATGAGAGCAGGTCCTACAGCTTTCTAAAAATCTATATGGAATGGTTCCAGTGTCACTATTCACCTCATCTCCTGTGCCCACCCATACTACGAGGATCCAGCAGAACGACCATTCATGCAGAGGTTGGAGCCCACAGGTAATCCCACCCCCGAGGAAGCAGGAAAGGACTAGCACCAAATTCCCAAAGATCAAGAGTTTTTGGAACGGAGATTTAGTCTTTCGCTCTAAAACGCCTCCAGTTTTATTCAGGACATTACACAGTTTTTCCATGACAAGAGATAAATATATAAGATGTTCAATTCTGTGATTTTTATTTTGTGGAGAATAATGTGCCGTGAGGACAAAGCTGCCCAATGCAGTAACAACTTAACCCTTCATATGACTAAGACTTTTATATTCTTGTTTCCACTGCATTTTTGTAACAAACAAAATATCACATACTATGTAAATCAGTCAATCACTCCCCGCAGAGTGACACAAATACTAGCATTGAGCAAAAAGAAACACAAGACCTTGACTCAGCATCGTCTTATGATCACTAGGCCCCCACGACATATCTCATGACTCCGCAGGGGCCTAATAATCACAAGAGGTGCCAAGGATGCCGGCATTCGAATTCGCACTGCCCTGGTCCAGCCACCATGGAGTACCGACATGGACGCCGGACCGGAGTCCTGTAAATCTCTTTGCTCAACTCTAACGTATACATTTGACCTAATGAAAATGTGATGTCTTTAATTACGTCACTGGCTTCTCGTGAATTAGTAAGCTCGAGGGATCTGAGCCATAAATTCCAGACTTCACTGTATTCTGAGGGTACATTAAGCCCCGTATTGTTTAGTGTTTCTAATAGGACAAAATATGAATTTGATCTCCTTGGGGGCAGGAAGATGAGACGATAACCAATGGAGACAATGCAAGCAAAGATAAATACATAACAAGTATTAAGTGCTAGATACAGACCTTCACTGCATCAAATGTATTGGGTTTTGAGGCTAAATGGATGGCTCACTACTGCTCAACCCCTTATGAAGCCCTCAGTGAGCAGACTAAAATAAGAAAAAAAGCATGCTGACCTCCTCGCTCCTTCATGATCTGGTTTATGATACATGAGTGTCGCATCCTACCAACGACCTCTGATGGGCTCCATCCTTCACAGTTCTGTTAGTCATGATCACCAAGTACCCGTTGACTAATTTATGTGTGTGGGGTCCTCCATTCTCTCTTAAAAAAAAAAAAAAAAAAGACATGTCGAGAAGATAGTGGGATTTAAACTGCCAATCCCAGTGAGTGATAAGCTGCCGCCTGAAGTTCCTAGAAGCCACTTACTTCACTCTCCCCAGACACAACACTTGCACGCTTGGCCAAGCTGAGTGTGCATGTGTATCGAGTGAGCATTTGGTTTGCAACTTTCTAATGTGAATGGACAACCTGATGCCAATTAGACCCTGTCTTGAGCAGAAAGAGGAGACAGTCTTACTAAATTGGGCACTACACTTCCCAAACCTGCAAAGGTCATTATTTATGTAGATGGAGCAGGCATTAATCCTGGGAAAAGTACATGGCAGCACCATATAGAACCTGAAAATTCACAGTTTTTGCTATTCATAGGCTATAAATTATATTTATAAAATGCCACCTGAGAGCGGCACAATATCTTGCTGTACATGGGATTGTACATAGGGTTTCCAGTGTAGTCTGAGATCACAGTAGTTCTAGCTATTCAGTCTTGCGATATATATTATAAAGCGTGCACTGTCCCAGTGCTCCCTCCTTTAGGTGCTGAGTGGTACTTTATGTTTCTACTGTTCCAATGCTTTAACATAATTTTTTTAGCAAATTTGCAATAAGACTTGATTCCCAATATCTAGTTTTGTGCATACAACTCCAGGGAGAACCATTTATTCCCAGTTAAAGTAGTTTTGCCGGATGAAATAAACAAGACTTACTCAACCTTAGCCTACAGAAATGCCTTCTTTTTCCTGATTATTTTGTGGGTACTTTTCTGGTCTTCCAGTGACATCCTGCCTACTGTTGCGCCTGGCATCTCCCCCAGTTGCTGCATATACGGATCGTTATTGACGTCACATCCAAGGACTCCTGGATATGCTTATACTTAAGGTGGCCATACACATTAGCCTTAGGTTGATGAAAATGGAAGAAATTAACTATACCAATTGAACAAACAATCTTTTAGCTGACCAATCACAGATCGTCATAGTCTGAAAGGAAGTCGGCCATGTTTGATTCTGTCGCCAGATAGTCTCAAAAATTTAGAGGCGCCAGGGAGTTTGTATAGGGATAAAACATAGCTTTTATTCGATCCTTAAAATCATATAGCGAAGATACAAAAATGAGGTAGATGATACAACGTTTCGGCCATAGTAGGCCTTTATCAAGTAAGAAATAAAAGTGATAAAAATTAAGCCATAAACGTTTGTATTTCTGGCTTGATAAAGGCCTACTATGGCCGAAATGTTGATTCGTTTACCTCATTTTTGTATCTTCGCTATGTGATTTTAAGGATGGAATAAAAGCTAAGTTTTATCCCTATTCAAACTCTCTAGTGCATTGGAATTTTCATTGCTTTGGACCTTTTGGGGGGTCATAACGTGTCAGCATGGAGCCACCATTCGTCCATGAGAATCGCTCAATGGATCCAGTACAGATAGTCTCGCCAGAAACATTGTTTGCTTGTCACCCGGTCTCACTGAACATGGATGGCAAGTTTGATCGACTAGAACGGGCAATATGGAGTAAAATTTGCAGCTGCATTGGTGTAATAATCATTCATCCATCGACCTACTTCTATGTAATGTGTATGGCCACCTTTAAACTGTAGCTCAAACCATGCAGAACCTCTCCACACATGCTCAGTAAAATTCCTCCAGTGCCCCCGTGTGAATCTTTCTGTCCACAACCCAAATAGTATATTGTCCGAAGCAGGAGGTGGAGTGTGCAGGACCCATACTCTGGATAGATGATGAACATCAGACCGGTGGAGGTCATGAGCTGAGCTGGTAGCCGAATGCAGAAAGTGTATGGAGAGACACACCACTGCTTCATCAAAGTGTTTGGTGGCCACTCCTGATACTGCCGATCAGCTCCTATTGACACCATTAAGAGATGAGCAGCAGTACCTGGGAACGACCATTACACAGTATATACTTTTTACATCTTGCTGCCTGCAAAGCTTATAACAGTATCAGATAATGATGTGATATTAATCACAATACCTAAGGTGGTGGTGCCATGCACCTGCCTCCCCCATTAATCTGAAAAAAGGTCATCAATAATATAGTAGCAGAAAATCTGTTGCCCTACAAGCAGATGCTTGGGGTAAAAAAAAAAATAGCATGTAGGTGCCTCAATTACTTTTCTGGTGAAATAGTCACAGCATTTGTGGAAGACCCCTTTAAGACCATAGACACATGTACAGTTTGATCCAGAATTCACGTGTTACTCTCTTCCATCTGACCCTTCTCTCTACCCTATAGATGACCAAAAAGATGGGCAGATGATAGGAGATGCTTATCACGATAAACAATGGATGTAAATGTTCTGACATGGAAATTTATTACCTAAAGTAGATCATCTACCCTAACCCCTCGAAGAAGAGCAATGGAGGTAATAAAGGAGAGCAGACATTGGGAACACCATAGATAAGTGCAGTTCATGGCAGCCTGCACTCTGTTAAAGTACAGAATGGAGGGATTGCCACAGTGCCTTTCTTTACACTGCAACATCTCTTCTGCTTTCTCCATTCAACATCGCTGCTAACCAATATGAGAGTTGCTTCTTGGCAGTGATCTAGGTAGCAGATATATAATAGGGAATTGCTTAAAATACAATTCCCTACATGTTCGAATGAAACTTAGAATTCTTTACATTAAAGGGGCTGTCCAGTTATCATGTATCTGCAGGATGGGTGAAAACCTAATGACCGGTGTGGGTCCAACCACTCGTGAACCGATTGGTAGATCAGGGAATTACAAAATGCCGGACCGCCGCTCCATTCATTCTCTATGAGGCTGCCGGAAGTAGCCCCATAGGGAATGAATGGAGCGAGCGGCGTCAAGCATGCGCAACTCATACTCCATTCTCACGGGGATAAAAGTTCACTGTTCTCTGCACGTCCCAGGAGTCGAATCACCATCACACTCAGGAATTATACCTTAATTGAAGGTAACAAACAATAGCCAAAAACGATTACTAAAAAGCCAAAATGTAAAACCCCTGCGCAGGTGAATGCACCGCTGCCATGTTCCTGCCCCTCGGACAGCGCCTATGTACATGGAATGTGATGATTATATTTCCCTTATTCCTTAACCTCGTAAATATCCGCTTATACACCACAGCGAGCAGCAAATGACGGTTTAATCGTCTGACATTGGATAGTAAGACACAGGAAGATTTCCCTGCAAAATGATTTTCCTGATTCCTTTCTGTATACATGTGTCACAGACCATCAGGGGTACCATGTGTGACGATAATTGTAGACATCTGCTGAAAGGATCTACCGAAAAAACTGTGCGGGCTGACAGCAGTGATGTGAAAAATACAGGCGGACATCTTGTAAGAGGCTCCATCTCCAGGCATTGGGGTGGGTGTTTGGATTATATTCTGTGTCATTTAGAAATTAATAAAAAAAAAAAAAGCATTGCTGTATTGTCATCTAAAGGGGACCAAACTACTAAGGAGGAGGCAGCCATCTTGTAATGTTGTTTCCCGTAGCAACCAGCCAAACTTATCAAAACTGTGGAGAAGAAAAAAAAATATCTCTGTTGCCCATAGCAACCAATCACAGTTCAGCTTTCATTTTACCACAGCTGTTTATAAAAAGAAAGCTGAACTCTGATTGGTTGCTAGGGTCAACAACACATTTGATCAAAAAATTACCATTGTGGTTCTGTTTCCCATGGCAACCAGTTTTCAAAAGTAAACTTTTTTTTTATGTGTAATAGGAATTATATGTAATTTTTTTTTCATTTTTAATGTACTAAGATTAGTAAAATAGAATACTATATACCTCATTGTGTTTATTGGTGGGCATGTAGACACCTTTGAGAGATTAGTGATTTTGGTAGTGATCGTGTAAATATTCAGTCGTGGTCATAGATTTGACCTAATAATATGTCCCTAAAATCCAGTTATCGGTGCAGAAAAAATATAAATATACAAGCGAAATAAGGACTAATATAACCCTTCAGCCTACAGAATATGGCCCCAAAGGTTGCACCACAGTTATACAACAGCTTGGAGCCATGATATCACTGGGTCCCTCATAGCTATGGTTGGTTATATGGCCTCGCTGTAGGGCCAGGGTCCCATGAAGCCCACCAGCCTACAGGATCATGTGCATGTCTACACTTGACTCCATCGTAAATCCTGCCGCCATCATGGCATGCAAAAAGCATATCATCATGAAGGACTAAAAGATTGCATGTGTAATACCAGAAGCGAGTGATCAGCTCCAGTTAAGGGATTGTCTTCTGCGGGATCCCTTAGTCCTGTTGCAATAATATGTAAAACCTTAAAGTGGTTGTCTAGGAGTAGAAAAACACGGGTCTTCCAAAAACAGCTCCACCCCGGTCTACAGGTTGTTTGTGGTATTGCAGTGCAGCCCCATTTACTTCCTTAGAGCTAATGCAATACCACATAAAACCTTTAGATGGTGCTATTTTTTGGAAGAATGCAGCCATGTTTTTGTAATCCTGGATAACCCTATTACAGGGGTTGTCTACTTGGCTCGCTTTCACATTGGGAGATGAGTGGTGCAATGATGTCGCGTCTCCAAGTGTGCATGTGTCATAGCTGAATAGTATCCACGTGTCCTATCCAATCATTCATGCGTAAGGACCGCCATGAGGAGATGGACGTCAACGGCAATGCTCACCTTCCAATGCCTAAGTGAGTCATGTCGGCAACCGCTTTAAAGAGGTTGTCCAGTATTAGTAAAACATGGCCGCTTTTTTTCCAAAAACAACAGGCTGTGTATAATATTGCACTCAAAGTAAATAGGGCTAAGCTGTAATACCAGACACAACCTGTGGACAGGTGTGGCGCTGTTTTTGGAAGAAATCAGCCATGTTTTTCTAATCATTTAAAAACCTTTCTAAGCCCACTGAAGGATGGTGTGGTGGGCCAGCCTTATCCTTCAAAAAGCTTTATATTGGACAGCAGGGCAGTGTGCCCTCTGAGAAGAGGCCTATGGCCTTATAAAAACCAGTGCAAAATGGAGCACTCACCCTATACCAACCAGTCACATTGCTAACGAGGCACACAGCCCTCCGACATGGCAGTGCTTCACCGTATGATGGTTTGTAAACCGCACACAAATAATTATAATATTATTATATTAAGAACCCAGAATTCCAGTGTGTGAGCCATGCTCATTTCACTTTGTACTCAGAAAATAACGACGACCCATAAATAAATGAGATACCATAGTGCCAGCAGTGCAAAAAAAAAAAAAAAATCAGACATAATATGCATCCAAGAACATTCTCAATAACCTTGTCCTTTCCAGTGTCATTGACTAAGTCACCGTGATAAAAAAAAATATATATATCCTTCCTCCCGAAACACTGCCACACCTGTTCATAGGCTGAGTCTGGTACTGCAACCTAGTCTCGTTTACTTTAATGGAGCTGAGCAGCAATACCCATCACAGCCTGCTGACAAATATGGCACTGTTTCTGGAAGAAGGCAGCCATGTTTTTTCCAATCCTTAACAATTCTCAAGTCTATCCTAATTATCGTAATAAATAAAATAGTGTTATTCTTCGCACACAGTAAGTAGAAGTCACATACAGGATGATTATCCCGCCTGCTGAGCCTCAGGTTGCCTACTTGTCGCTCATACAATGGCCGCCCCTACTGTATGCAGATGATCAGAACCCACAGTCTTCATTGTCCTGGTACGACACACGGGCCGCACTCTCCGCACCGACTTACGGCCAGACCTGATCTTCACCTACATCAAAAGAAGCCAACTGCTCTCCATTCTGACCCGTCTCGGAGAACAAAATCAAATGAGGGCTAAAAATTAATTCAACCGGGTGAGAATCCCACCATAGGACGAGCGATAAAAAAATAACGTAAAATAAAAAATATTTGTGCCATTCGCCATGAGATCGAGCTCAGGAATGGAGCCAGCTCACTGGTGCCCAGAAGATGTCTTTCTCCAGCCTGTCAAGGGTGGATTTCAGTTCATTGTACGCTGTGGCGAG
This sequence comes from Phyllobates terribilis, assembly GCF_046119375.1. Classification (NCBI taxonomy): domain Eukaryota; kingdom Metazoa; phylum Chordata; class Amphibia; order Anura; family Dendrobatidae; genus Phyllobates; species Phyllobates terribilis. The sequence continues at coordinate 84,531,064 of NW_027362764.1, forward strand.
GTCGTCATTTATGATGATTTTGTCAAAGTAGTGACCATACTGAACTTCCATGATCTGTGCCGACCTGATCATTTCATCAAAATCTTCATCCTGGGGAGAAAAAAAAAGAAGAAATTGTGAGGCAGATAACCAATAACATGAATACATTCTAGGGTCATGTACACAGATATTTTCAATCTAAAAAGTTTAAAACCCTTCAGGAATAAGTCATTTAGGGGTTAAAGAACCCACAAAAACATTTTATTTTTTATTTTTTGGAATGGCGTTCAAGTAATGACGCTGGCCAAACTTTAGATTAATGTTGGCCAAACTGGCTACCTATCTAATATGTAAGGGGTCCTCCGGACTCCCTCTGACGGATCAGAACAGTTTGATTTCAACATTCCTGTTCCTAGTATTCTCAGGTAAAACCCAAGAGGCAACTGACAGCAGCTTCTCGTCTCTCCCTATTCAGAACAAATTCATGTTGGGCCAACCACGTTGATCGACTGTTTGCCATCACAACTATCTCAAGAGTACAGTAAACTTAAAGTGTTATTTCTCATCGTCAAAGATGAGTGGTCTTACGTAGTGCTTTGAAAAAAAAGCAGTTTTGCAACTTACTTTTTATTAAAATTTGCAGTCGTTCTTGAGATATCAACACTTTTCTCTTTCTTGTTTACAAATTGTTGTCTAAGAGACCGACCACCGCTGAGTGGTCAGGATTAGTAGAGAACATTATGCTCAAGCCAATTTCAAAGCAGTGCATAGAAGCTCAATAGAAAAGAGTTTGGAAACACAGTGCATGGTTGGCCACTGCTGCTAGATAACAGTGGTGGTCGGTCACCAAGGCAATGAGTTGTATATTATAAAAAAAAAAAAAAAAAAAAAAAAAAAAGAAGAATGAACCGTGTTAATTTCTCAAGAAAGGCTAAAAACAAAATGGCAAAAGTTCTGGTCTTTAAAAGTACTATCTGACAATACAATACTCAGCTATGAAGCCATTAATAACCCTTTAATATATTTTTTCACAATTTTGTGGGGTCTAGTTTTTCTCAGGACAAATCAGTTTTTGCATTTACCATACCCTAATGATTATTTTTTTAATTTAATTAAATGAATCCACAATACTTCTCTTTTTTCCCCCAAAACTAGGACCTCAAAGCATGGTGGAAATAGACACCACCATGCTAAAATAATCTTACTTTCTGCTTATCTTCTCTGTTTTTTTCTTATGCAAATAGCCTCTTCAGAGAGGACAAGGACTTGAACTCTAGTGCCACCTATTAGAAGTAGCAATCCTAAAAGTCAACATTGATCCTTTAACAAGCCTTGCCATATGACTTGGGCTAAAAGCCAAACCAGAATCTGAATTTGCAGACATGGTGTTTCAGGGTATTGCCCCTCATCAGTGCAAGGTATGAGATTTGATTCGGCTAGGTGAGAGGCTTAAGACTGGGATCTAAGGGGTAATGTTTCTCCTTGTGGAGAGTGACAAGCCAGGCCGGGCATGTTAAAGGGTTGAGATGGACTTTTAGGATTGCTACTTCCAATAAGTGGCGCTAGAGCTCAAGTCCTTTTCCTCTCTGAAAAGGCAATTTGAATATTTAATTTCCAAGAGGAGCATGCAAGGCGTATAAGTCTCCTCATCGCCCCTTCATGCTGCTCTCCACATTGAGCAGACAGGGAGGTCCTGCTGCTTATACCACGTGACTGCCAATTATTTCCAGGAAACTACATTTCCCAGAAGCAACAATTGTCTCCTCCCAGCAGCAGGCATCGCCGTCTTGTCCTGTGTGCTGCCCACATTTCTCTATCAAAGTGATAACCAGGGAAAGACGTGACACATTAAAAAAAATGTTTTCTTCATTATTTCATTGGTCTTTCAAGTGTATGTTTGAGGAACGCTCAGAAGCTTCTGTGACACAACCAAGTGGTCCTTACTGACAGCAGGGGACGGAGGGGGCACGGAGCGACGGAGGGGGCACGGAGCGACGGAGGGGGCACTGAGCAGCGGAGGGGGCACTGAGCAGCGGAGGGGGCACTGAGCAGCGGAGGGGGCACGGAGCAGCGGAGGGGGCACGGAGCAGCGGAGGGGGCACGGAGCAGCGGAGGGGGCACGGAGCAGCGGAGGGGGCACGGAGCAGCGGAGGGGGCACGGAGCAGCGGAGAGCTCTTTGAGCATGCTCGTCCTCAGCTTAAGGGAAATTACACATGCAAGGTCCAGAGAAATACCCTAAGTTTGGTAATAGTGAGAAGTGACTGCACATGCTCGACCGCCTAACAAAAAACTAGTGGAAGACATGTCCAGTAGCAACGAAAGGTAAACAAAGTTGGAAAGGGATATTTAGGGGAATGAGAAATGGTACTCTTTTTTAACATAAGCGTATTTGCAACTATTTAGGATTTTAGCTTTGAATGGCACTGGGCCACCAAAGTGATTTTAAGAATAGACCACTAGTGACAAGTAGCCTTTGTTACTAGTGGTGTCCATGATAATCATGGCACTGTACATGGAGGATTAAGTTTGATTTCAGCACTGAACTAGTTAACAGCTGCGACTTGAGTTTTCTCTAACTACAGCAATTTGGGGGTGGGAGTGTAGCTGTGTATTATAGCTGTCCCAATAAATTGTGCCTGTAGGACCCCCTTGATGTAACGGTAGGTTAAGATTCCTTTACTACCCAAGACCCATCATGCACGTCTACGTCAAGGGGTGGCATGGGTTCAAAAGCTAGTGGGGGAGTTCAGATGTGGCGGAATTGTTGCAGATTTTCTGTGTACAATTAGCGATAACAGTACGATATCAGTGGATGGGTTTTTCAAAACCACATTTAGTAAAAAAAATTCTGTGTGTAATTCAAAGCGTGTGCGCTCTTACTGCTGCCAAAATCTGCACCTGCAGCCAGTGTCGGACTGGGGTGACAAGGGCCCACCAGTAACATTGACTAGGGGCCCACTGTTCAGCTACATGGAATATAATCTTACCCTAGTACACAATTTTTTTTATGCTTTTATATAATCTTAAACGTAATAGTTTCTATAATGAATCATTGGAGGATGCCATTCTCTGTAAACAGTGAATCAAGTGAATTATCACTTCTTCACAAGGGCCCACCGGGGGGATTCACCTGCTCACCGGTGGGCCAGTCCGAGCCTACCGGCAGCAATGGCCGTAGAGGTGTCGCACAATCATGCTGCAACCAAAACTTCTCCGATATCCCATCCCCTCTATGTCACACAGATTGGTCCAAAAAGCTACATTTTGGGGAGCTCCCCTGCGATTAGAGCAATAAATGCCGCTAAGAAAGACTAAGCAGAGGGCATCTCAGAACACAGTATATATTCTGCAAGATTTGGGGCACTGCCAGTCACACTGCTTCTAGTTTCCTGCTTCTCATTACAGGGAACTCCACATAGCAGCGTTCACATGTTACATCCCCCCTCTATGTTTAAAGTCAATTACGCTAAATGCACAAGCAGAACCAGAAGAGACCACAGGGTAATGAGCAGGGTATGTCCTTTATATCAATGCCCTCCTCCGCTAACCGAGCTTAACAAGTGCACATTTCTGGCATCGTCCTGTGTTTACTAACAGCTCGAACCAATAAAGGGATGATTTGCATGGACAAACTAGCGGTCAGAGAACGAGGAGACTCCGGAGGAAACGACTACAGATGAGGAATTCCACTGAGGCATGGCTGGATTTACAACGCTGACGATCTGAATGGCCGCACTATTTATTAGCGGAGTCTGTAGAGTAAAGGAAATAAGAGCACACCAAGTCTTGTGCATACAACATCGACACATTCATCTACATCTCCCCATCTGAAGAATTAATTCATGTCAGAATCACTTATTGTTCCATTCCTGCAGACTTGTGAAGAACAAACACAAAAGCCATAGATTACAATGCATGTGAAGAAGCATCTGATATGAGAGCCATCACTGTGCAAAATAATCACCGACAGCCATCACTGTGCAAAATAATCACCGACACGCCAAGTTTCAAAAAGTCCCGTAAAATCTTTTTTTTTTTTCCTAGCTGTGAAAATAAGCAAAACCCAAAAAAGAAACCCTCCAAACTTACAAAAAAAAATGGAAATAATATGGCACAGATGTGCATCTATTGTCCTCCAAAATTGACCGCTCCACATGGTGATAATAAGTATGCGAGAGACTGGCATCAAGTGAAGTTTGCTGACAAATTGTCTACGTAAGAAACAAAGGAGACAAGTCCCATTCTGGTCCATTTTGCTGACAGATCTCGACAACTTAAGTGAATGTGTCAGTTCATCAATGGCATCTTTTATACACAGACTGGCGAAGCTCAGAAAACGTCCATCAGATTTTTCATGGATATGAGAAAAACTAACACGAAGATGGTAAAAATGGAGACACTTAAAGCAAACGAATAGAACAAGGAACATCGCGAGAATGAAAAACGATCCATTAATTGACGATGCATAATGGACGCAGATGAGTGAATAAGGCGTAAATGGAGGCCTCGTGGGACTTAATACATCAAGCAAATTTCTTTTGGATTGCTGCATGCTAAGGTCATACTTCATTGTAGCGTAAATGCTGCTTTTTTAGTACAGAAAATCTGCTGTGTTTAACTGTCCAAGCAAAGTGGGTGCGAGTTCATGGAAACACATGCCCACCGTGTGTCTAAAGATGCTGCTCAATGTTGCGGTTTTTTTTCAGTACATTTTTTTCCTCTATAGGACTATGGGGAGCCTGAAAAAAAGTATATAAAAAACGCGTGTAAAACAAAAAAAAAACAACACAGTTGCGTTTTTAAGTGCAGAATCAAAGCTATCCTGTACTAAAAAAAAACAAATAAAAAAGCATTAAAACCACTGCGTCAACGCTGCACCAAAAAATGAATTAAACAAGGGGGAAAACATGGGTTAAAAAAAAAAAAGATACTTCTTGTATGTTATGGTATGACGATCTGATGAAATGATGCTGGTAAAAAGCAGCAGAAAAATCGCTGCATTGACACTATGTGTGAACACGGCTGAAGGTTACATTCACATATCCGTGTCAATATTTACATTCAGGCTTTGTCAGGTGTGAATTCAAGCAAGCCGCATTGCCAGGAGGGCACTAGGGGAATATTAAAATTACCATTATGTTTATTTATTTTTATTTTTTCATTTTAAACCATCAACTGTTAAGCAAGGAGAAAATCTACACCAACCTCCACACGATTTGGTATAATTTTACTGCTGCGGATTTCTCGCAGTTTTGCTGCAGAAATTTCCTCCACAAGTTCATTACGTTCGAACTTTTTATAATTATTATTTATTTATTTTTTTTTAAGTTTGACCCGAGACTTTTTTTTTTCTTTTACAAGACACACTTTCTTATCATTTCATGATATAGAGTGGATATTGAATATATTTGGGGGTTGCCAGTGAATCCTGTGCTGTTGATAATAACGTCACAAGGATTCTAATTAATGAAGCTAAAAAAAAAAAAGCATTCTCTATAGGAATAACACAAAAACCAATTAATTAAAATGGGAACAGGCTCCTAAACGGCATGTGTATCTAAGATCCTTACTTCTAAAGTGAAGCTCCTGCAATAATCAAAATCTTCGGTATTATGGTCATACTTCATGTGTACAAATATCCCATTATTACTATTCATAATATAATTGGATCTTTGACGAAGACGCTTCCTGCAATGTCTACACGTTGGGAGCTTGGCCGCAGCACTTCATTGTAGGGTTTGCAGGATTAGAGAAACCATGACTGCTTTCTTCTAGAAACAGCGCCTCACCTGTCCATGGGTTGTATGAGGTATTGCAGCTCAGCTCCTTCAACTAAAAACATTAATATTATAAAAAAGCTGCCTGAGAAAGTTTATGTAACTCCTTTATTACAAGTCCTAATATTATGAATGTGAATATCCCCGACCCCGGGTTATCAATGTGCTGTATATGTATACATATTAATATATACAATCATTTACTTAACCTCTCTGCTACCAGAACAAAGTGAATTGAAAGTTGACTTTGGTTTGGTACTCGCTGTATGCGATCCATTATTGCCAGGCCTGAAAACGTTTAAGTTAATAAAACTTTTATGAAACAATAACACATTTTCTACTCGTAATGCGCAGAACTCTGCGGCCCCTGTAACCTCAATATGCAGCGTTCTGAGAAATGAAATGTCTTATGCTGGAAAGAAAGAAATCTATGTAAGGCCTCATTCAGACGGCAGTGGTTTTTCAGATCCACCAATGCTCAACATCAAGTCTTAATCTCCTTTAGAGAAGTGACATTAGCACCAGAATCTGGCAATATGAAAACCTCATCAAAAACCACATGGATTCTTGCTGTGAATTTCTCTAAGGGCTCGCTCACACAAGTGTATAACACGGCTGAGTGCTCTCTGATGTTTCACCTGATAGCACTTGGACCAATGTTATACTATGGGACAGTGCAGAGCTGCGACTTTTTTTCTCATGCCGATTCAGCATCAGAGAAAAGTCGAGTGGCTCAGGAATCCGGATCAGGCGCTCCCATACAAGTCTATGGGTGGGTGTAAAACATCAGACTGCACTCGGATGTCATCCGAGTGCAGTCTGACATCTGCGGACTCAGACAATGCAGAAGATGGAAGAAATTAAGTTCTCAAGTTCTCTGCCTTTTTCACACCTGTGCTCATTAGCATAACTGTAACCACCACTCCACCATACCACCGCATGACCAGCCCTACCCTCACCTACTGTATCCTCACCCATCCCTTGTAGACTGTGAGCCCTCGCGGGCAGGGTCCTCTCTCCTCCTGTACAAGTCGCTGACTCATTTTTGTTCAAATTATTGTACTTGTTGTTTGCTATGTATACCCCTTTTAAACATGTAAAGCGCCACGGAATTAATGGTACTATAATAATAAATAATACAACCCCTGGCAAAAATTATGGAATCACTGGGCTCGGAGGACGTTCATTCAGTTGTTTAACCCTAGAACGCATACCTGGGGCCTCGCAGGCCCGCCCTGTTAATTGCTTTCTATTTTCTGCAAGATTACTTTAGTTGGAATTTTGAAACTCTAGGTATTACTCAGGTATATAGTTGTTTGTCATTTTTGTTTGAGTTATTCCATGTTATTTGCACACGGGTCTAAAAGGCCCCAGGTATGTGAAAAAGTAGATTTTTATGGTCATGCGTTCTAGGGTTAATGTTGTTGAAAAAAAGGAGATCACAGACACGGCACAAAACTAAAGTCATTTCAAATGGCAATTTTAGGGCTTTAAGAAACACTAAAAGAAATCAAGATTAACAATGTGGTACTCAGTAAGGGTAATTTTTTTCAGACCAAGCAGAGGGAAAAAATTATGGACTCACTCAATTCTGAGGAAAAAATTATGGAATCACCCTGTAAATTTTAATTTCCAAAACTAACACCTGCATCAAATTAGATCTGCTCATTAGTCTGCATCTAAAAAGGAGTGATCACACCTTGGAGAGCTGTTGCACAAAGTGGACTGACATGAATCATGGCTCCAACACGAGAGATGTCAATTGAAACAATGGACAGGATTATCAAACTCTTAAAAGAAGGTAAATCATCATGCAATGTTGCAAAAGATGTTGGTTGTTCACAGTCAGTTGTGTCTAAAATCTGGACCAAATACAAACAACATGGGAAGGTTGTTAAAGGCAAACATACTGGTAGACCAAGGAAGACATCAAAGCGTCAAGACTGGAAACATAAAGCAATATGTCTCCAAAACAGGAAATGCACAACAAAACAAATGAGAAACGAATGGGAGGAAACTGGAGTCAATGTCTGTGACAGAACTGTAAGAAACCGCCTGAAGGAAATGGGATTTACATACAGAAAAGCTAAACATAAGCCATCATTAACACCTAAACAGAAAAAAACAAGGTTACAATGGGCTAAGGAAAAGCAATTGTGGACTGTGGATGACTGGATGAAAGTCGTATTGAGTGATGAATCGCGAATCTGCATTGGGCAAGGTGATGATGCTGGAACTTTTGTTTGGTGCCGTTCCAGTGAGATTTATAAAGATGACAGCATGAAGAGAACATGCAAATTTCCACAGTCATTGATGATATGGGGCTGCATGTCAGATAAAGGCACTGGGGAGATGGCTGTCATTACATCTTCAATAAATGCCCAAGTTTACATTGATATTTTGGACAGTTTTCTTATCCCATCAATTGAAAGGATGTTTGGGGATGATGACATCATTTTTCAAGATGATAATGCATCCTGCCATAGAGCAAAAACTGTGAAAATATTCCTTGAAAGAAGACACATAAGGTCAATGTTATGGCCTGCAAATAGTCCGAATCTCAATCCAACTGAAAATCTTTGGTGGAAGTTGAAGAAAATGGTCCATGACAAGGCTCCAACCTGCAAAGCTGATCTGGCAACAGCAATCAGAGAAAGTTGGAGCCAGATTGATGAAGAGTACTGTTTGTCACTCATTAAGTCCATGCCTCAGAGACTGCAAGCTGTTATTAAAGCCAGAGGTGGTGCAACAAAATACTAGTGATGTATTGGAGTGTTCTTTTGTGTGTTTGTTTTTCATGATTCCATAATTTTTTTCTCAGAATTGAGTGATTCCAGAATTTTTTCCCTCTGCTTGGTCTGAAAAAAAATCACCCTTACTGAGTACCACATTTTTTACCTTCATTTCTTTTAGTGTTTCTTAAAGCCCTAAAGTTGCCATTTGAAATGACTTTAGTTTTGTGCCATGTCTGTGATCTGCTTTTTTTCAACAACATTAAACAACTGAATGAACATCCTCCGAGCCCGGTGATTCCATAATTTTTGCCAGGGGTTGTAATAATAACTGAGCTGGTTTTCTCGCATGAGAATCAACGCTTGTGTGTCCCCAAAATTAAAGGGATTCTTTTAGCAGGTTTTTGCTACCCCATTTGAGAGCAGCATGATGTAGGGGCAGAGACCCTGAATCCAGCGATGTGTCACTTACTGGACTGCTTGGTGCAGTTTTGATAGAATCCCTGTTTTCTCTGCTGTAGATGTAGCAGAGCTCAGAATGCTGAGACCCGTATAACCCCGCCCACACCACTGATTGGCAGCTTCCCGTGTACACTGTAGCAAACTGGTTTACTAGAGAATCTTTATACATTATCACTAAACATGAAAAATGCACTTTAAAAAAAATAAAATAAAAGGCAAAATCATCAATTCCTCTGATTCCAGTGTTTCTTACACTGCAATTTAAGCTAATGAAAAAATAATTTTTTCAATGTTTTCCAGGAGAACAAGCATTTCCTCCTTCCTCTTCTTCTCTACTGTCAGGTTTCTCGGTGTAAGTTAACTGTAGCAGGAGCCTCTCCCTTCTACCATGTCTGCAGAAGGCCAAAAATATTATGTCCCACTTGTTAACTAAGCTTCACCTCCTCATATGTTCCCAAGCTAAAAACAGAACAGATGACGACCAAAATTCTTTATTCTTTGTAGATTTTTTCAAGACTGAAAATGTTGCAAGCTGACAAGCAATGGGGGCATAATTATCTCTGACTTAATTGTAGCATTTATTTCTAGGTTTAGTGTTCCTTTAATACAGTGGTCTCCAACCATTTACACTTTGAGATTCACATCCAGCTCTGAAAGATGGTCACGAGCCACAGTATATGCGGAGAAATCGTACAAGCCCCCTGCATGCCTCTTTGAAAGTTATATTTCCCCCTTGTAAAGTAATACTTCAAATTCCCCATTATAAAGTAATAATGCCAAAAGTGGCTGTGAAGACCCGGGGTCTTCCGTGGGCGTAACACTACTCAGACAACACGGGGTGAGGGTAAAACAGCGTGGCATTATTTTATTGGACCATAAACACACAGAACAGTCCCAGAACATACCCAAGATGGTACAACATTACACAGCCTCACCCTTTCTTCTCCGCCCACCTGGGATAGAACAGCTGCAACTTTGGAGACTTCCAGAGCCAACTACCTCAATCAGTGCCCCCCCCCCCCACTTCTGGTGGGCCCCCACAGAGAGGAGGTAGCGGCAAGCCTAGGAAGCTAGCAGTCCATCGAGGTACAAGGCCAAGAGACCCGCGGGTCCCAACCTGGCCTCTCCGGGAATTTCCATTGAACCAGATGACCGGCGGGTCCCAATCTGGCTTCTCCAAATGTCTCCGTGGGTTGCAAGCGACTGGTAGGTCCCTCCCGGCAGCCCCATACAACATATCCATGGTCTCTCTGATGGTCAAATGGAGAAAATCTGTATCTTTCCAGTTAGGGCTGATACCTTAGACTAGAATCATGTAGAATACAAATCTGTGTCTCTTTAGTTGCCATGCTATCCATCTACTTTCCTGAAGGATGTCTCTCATTCTCCTTGTAAAGTCTTTCTCCAACCTCTGTTTCAAGTCTGACTGCTACAAAAACACATGTTCCTTCTGCTTCTCTGGGCTCAGACCCTCTGAACGGCCTGCTCTCACCCTCCCCACTTCAAAGCTAAGTGTGCATTAGTGGAGGTATCTTTCTCAGGTCGACAGCATCACCTGGGTCTACATGTGAGACCCCCTGTGATGAAGGCTCCGCCGTATCTTCTTTCAACACTTACACAATGGGCCTAGACGATTTTTGAACACTGGTTAGAGGCTCCAGAGATACTAATGAGATTAGTGGAATGCTGGACACTTTACAAGTTAAATTAGTGTACTTAAACTGACCAGCAAGCAGAACATTAATAAAACACAGCCAGCAATCTCTAATTAAACACGATAAGGTATTTCTCTTGGATTAACAAATCTAATTGTCTGGCTTATTAAGATTTTAGGCTGTATCGCCACAGTGGCATCTTATAACCTAATAATGGCTCAAGACTTATAAAGTACTTGTGCCCTTTTAAAAAATCATAGAGCGTGGTGACCCAATATAAAGTAATAATCGCCCAATAACCATTTAAAAAGTTATAATATGCTATAATATAAAAACCCTTCAAAAAGTAATAATGCCATAAGTGTCTTCTTTGAAATTAATAATGCCCGGAATGACCCCTTATAAAGTAATAATCCCCTAAGCACCCCCTTAAAAAGTAGTAATGACCTGAGTGCTGCTTATAAAGTAAACCCCTTCTCATGCTTGCGCTGTTCCAGCTTATACTCACCTCTCGTGCCGGCGCTGTTCCAGCGGTGTCGGCACTCGCATTCCTGGGACTCACGTATAAGTAATCAATAGGAAGTGAGCGCTGAGGCTGACCGCTCACTTCCACTTATATGTCCGAAGGTGGGAACAGTGAAGCCGGCGCCGATTATCGCCGGGCTCAGGTGACATAACCGCATGTGAGCCCCCGGGAGAGCGAGTGCTGACACCGCTGGAGCAGCGCCAGCATGGGAGGTGATTATAAGCTTTTTTATTTTAACAGGGTTTAACATCGGGATTGAAAATAGGTTGTCCAAGTTTTGGACAACCCCCTCAACGAGTAATAATACCCCTGATGTATGCAAATACAGCTGAGAGTAGCATTCACTTGAGCAAGCAGACAGTCGTGAGCCACATGTGGCTCATAAGCCACAGGTTGGGGACGCCTGCTTTAATATATTAACAATATTTACAACAAAAAAGGCCAGATAAAGACCCCCTCACGCCCACCTTAGGGAACACTTACTGTGAAGAGTTTCGATGACGCCCGATCATCTTTGCTGGAGATTACTTTGGCGTTCTTCCTCGTTTCTCTCAAGCGTTCGATAGATGGTGGCTTGATGAATATGACAAACGGTTTAAACTCATATGTCCGTAGGTGTTTTATGCTCTATGGAGGGAAGGAAAGTAAGAGAAAAAAAAATAGGGAAATAAAAAAAAAAAAAAAAAAAAAGAAAAATCAGAATAAGATATCTGTCTGAAAAAAAGATATTTTGTAATAGGAAACACATTACATTTTTCAAATATGTATGCTAGTATGCTAACATTTCCTTTAGAAACACTTACTGTATCGGCTGTTATTTCTATGGTTAGCAGGCTTTAATTTCCACATGCTTCGCCAGTCCTGGAAAGTTTGATAAGTTTGGCAGGCGCTACACTTACCACAGCCAGTAGGCATGTTTATGCCCAAAGCTTACACTCTGCTTTTTGAATTTGGTGGCAATTATATTTCAAGCAGACCTATGTCAACATACGGAATGGATATTTTCATTTCTTACTAAGCCCGAAGTCAGTTTGTTCGCTGTCAGCCACCATTGCTGTCTATTAATAATTCCCCTTTCAACTATACGGAGTGATGTCATATCTGGACAGAAAGTTACATTAAAGGCAGCAAAGAAAACCCTTGAAATTTTAACCTTTTATTTTTTTGGTGCAAAAAAAAAAAAAAAAAAAAAGTCTAAATAGATTCCATCTAGCTGACGCCGTCGCCCCTCTTTCCCAGGCTGTTTATTTAGGGCGAGTATCAACTCTGCTTTAACTAGTGTTTGCCTTCTGGCAGAAAAGTGTTCAGATGGAATTTGATTAAAATAGGTCAAGAAAGCATCCTACAAAAACAGTGCGTGGCCTCAAATACTCCACCATTGAGAGGTTACAAGCTGCCTGTAGTGTGACCGGCGCATAACGGCCACGGAAAAAGAAAAAAAGTCACCGCTCCAACTCTGGTATCTCTTATTGATTGGCTTCAGCTCCGAAATTAAATGACCGAAATCCGAAGATCTTTGGAATAGACTTTCTGCTCTGTAGAAAACTTTTTCTAAATGACAAATATAGAAAAGTTTGGATATTCCCAAACATCCCTTCATACTAGGAAGCACCCTACAAAAAAATAAGCCATGGCATAGAAAAAAAAAAATCTCTTTCACTCTGAAGATTTTGGGGAAATATCACAAGAAAAATTTTTGAAGTCAGTTTTGCTTGTGGTCGCGTGGCTGTTCTTAGCGGAAAATTTATCCAAGTGTCTCTTGATGTTTGACGCATCTTCAGATGTAATAGTTGTTAGCCTTTTTATGGCACTCCCTTACTGGAGTGAGAACTTTGTTTTGCAAACTTTTTAATAGTTAAACTAAACATATTTTTGCATACCTGACCATGCTGAACATTTTAAAAGTTGCAAGATAGGAGTAAAGAACGGCATGTGACAAAATGAGCTAATTTTTGACAACAAAAAAAAAATTGAATAAAAGTCTAGAAATTCTCTTTTGGGTTTCTATATTGGACTCAAAGTTCCAGGTGTGTAAATCCTCCTCCAAAGTAGAAGTCCAGCAGGAAAGCATCCAATCCCAAGACGAATGCACCCTCCAAATATGTGGAGACTTAGAAAGGTATCAGCCGTGAAGCAGCCATCTGCCCTTCTAGATATAAGTAATGTCATATGTTATACCATACATCTTGACATATGTTATTTGGGATTTTTTATGGGACATATTTACTGTGGATGAAACCGTACTATCCGCACTAAGGGCTCATTCAGATGTCCATTATTTTCTTTCATGAGTTTGATCAGTGTTTTTGATCAGAGTTTCATCCAAGTTTCAACAGTTTTTCTCGGATGGGAAAAAAAAAAAAAAGGTTTGTCCAGCTTCTCCTATTAAACAGAGCGTGAAAAAGGGACAGCACATGGATGGCATCCAAGTGCTGCCACAATTTTTTCACTGACTCATAGACTTGCATTGGAGAGTATGATCTGACATTTGGATCAATATTGGCCAAGTCTTTGTGAGTACAATGCAATCTTCCAAAGCTCCACCAATGCCACCCTTGGTGGTCTACAATGGTCTTTGCTGCAGAAATTAAGCCAAGGGGCCGCTACAACCAATAGTTGGCTGTAGTGATCACATGGATGTATGGCACGTGATCGCTGCAGCAAACTGCACTTCTGATTCCTATAGGACAACACAAAGGAGAAAGGAGTACGGTGGATCCCGGGCGCTGCCACTGACAAAGGTTAATCTAGGCAGAAAGTATAAAAAACTTCCAATTTACTGCAATGCGTTTCGGAGTAGAACTTACTCCTTCCTGAACTATATAAGAAAACACAGCCATAGAAGTTATCCACAATTGTCAAGACTCTGACAGCAGGGCTCAGTAACAGTCCTAGGTGAACACTTTTACTTGCGTTCTAAAGGGGACTTCCCAAGGAGTACAAAGTTTTTTGGAAAATGATAATTTAGCATCGAAAACTTCATCCAAGAACCTTGGCAAATAGTGGGGATGCAGCTGAGTAAGCACAAGGAGACCTGTACTAGCGGAGTCAGGTGGGCATAATAAAAAGGAGGAATTGAGCTACAATGGCCATAAAGGCTTAGCAAGACTAAATTAACAGCGTCCCACGTGTGCTCTCATGGAGTAGCTGCTCGAAAACTTCATAAATGGAATAAAGAGATCAGTCTGGATCACACAGGACATTTACTACAAGGGCAGTTGTAGGTAAGTGCAAAGTCAGGGATGACTGATATAAGAGTTGCTGTGCTGGAGCATTGCATTACTGATAACCAATGTCATGCTTCATATACTTCATGATGAAAAAAAACAAAATCACCAAGTTTCTCTAACTATACACTAAAATCTCAAACTGCCTTAAAGAGCTTGTCGGGTGAGAACAAGTTATCTATCTGCGGGGTAGGTGATAACTGATTGGAGGGGTCTGAGCGGCTGGGACTGGTACCGAAATGCAGAACAGGGAATGTTAGTCCCCAATGGGACACTTTTATCCCAGTTACAAAAAGGACTAGCATGTCAGATGCCCAAATGTCTCTCCATTCTCTATGGGGCTGCTGGAAAAAGCCGCATGCAAAGCTCAGCAGGTCCATATGGAATGAATGGAGCGACCGGCAAGCATGTGCACAGCTGCTCTATTCTAAAGGGAATAAAAGTTCCCCATTCAGCTGATTGGTGCAGGTACCACAAGTGTTGAGTGCAAGTGTTCATTACTCGAGTTTGCCGAGGGTGCTCGGGTATGCACTGAGTATAGTGGGAGCTCAAGTGACATGTTGGAGGCCCCGCGGCCACATGTTTTGCTCATACATTTGCTGACTGCAAATATTTTTTTCATTTTCTGGTAACACAATCGTGACACTGTAATAATTTAAGTAGCTACTCTTCCAAGTAATTGATCGCATGCTAATCACAGACTATCACTTGCCATTAGGGCAAGAGACTCTTATAATGTGGTCTCCATTGTGGTCATTATTGTTTAAAACATTATCTCCCACCACTAATGTTTGAACCTTAGTCATATGCAAATACTGTAATAATACGAGAAGGAAAAACCTGGAAGGAGACAAAACGCAAAATATGGTCTTATCTGTGTTGCAATATTAACAGATATGCACAAATTGTGCTCACATGGTTAAGCTGTGTGCACACAACCACTGATTGTGCTTAAGGCAAATGGTTTGTCCTGCGCTGCCGTGAAAGAATGGAAGATGCCAGTCCAGTAGTAAGTGTTTTGTCAACGCATTTCAAGGTATACAACTTCTTCATCAGGACAATCTCAAACCACAAACGTGGTTCTACAGACATTGCCTAATAGGATGTGTTTTTTTCTGCAAGCTAAAAACTGTAGATACTGCAAATTAACCTGATTGCATGGCGTAACAAATTCTAGGGATCTGGTGAGGTTTGAATTATGGGGAATGTTAATCATAGATCATTGGCACAATGGAGAGGAAAGGTAGTATGGCAGACAGAGATGAAGGAGATGATGTAACAAGGTACAGCATGGCGGAGAGATTTGTGGGCGAGTGTGATAAGTTTATGTTGTATTCTGTAGCAGATTGGCAACCAGTGCAAAGGCTGGCACAGGGTGGAGGCATCAGTGTAGTGGCTGGAAATAAAGATGGTTGCTGCATTCAGGATAGATTGGAGAGGGGAAATTTTTAGTGAGGGGTGGGCCAATTAGTAATGAGTTACACAGTAATCAAAACAAGAATGAATGAGGTAAATAAATTAAGACCAATATTATTTTTTTTTGGGACTCATTTACATGTGCGTGTTCTATCTATATTTTTCCACAGTTAAAAAACTATCCATCATGGTCTATAAGCTGTTCATCTGTTTGTGTTTTTTTGGCTGACCCAAGGTTTTTTTTTTTTTAAAAAAAGGTCCATTTTGGATGCAAGTCACACACTGATATAAATGGGTCAGTGAAAAAAACAAACAGAGCACAGATACCATCCAGGTGTCATCAGTGTTATATTGTTTAATGGGTAGGTGAAACTTGAAATTTTATTTTTTTTGCAAGCAAGAAAAACACTGATGGTAAAAATGGACAGTTGGACCAAAAATGGATCCAGTACACTGATGTGTATGTATGCAAAAAACCCCAAACCATCAGACACCTGAATGAGGCCTTAAAAGGGCAGATTCTGGAAATGTTTTTGAGGTGCAGGAAGGATACTATAAACCAAGGACACGCTGGGGGTCACAACAACAAAAAAAATAAAGTTGGTTACTGCACTACAGATCATGCAAATATGTGAGTCCAGCAAACAAACAATTTCTTACATATTCTTAAATCAAGCTTTCGGTTCTAATCGATGTTGCACATGTGACAATAATCCGTCGGGACCTCCTAAAATAGCTGTTAAATAAGCCATGTGCAACAAAAAATTTCAGGTGATTCGCCTTAAAAGAACCCTACGTCCTGCTTAACATTAATATTATCCGATACTTGGCTTTAGTGCATTAGGGCTGAAGATAAAGCTGAAAAATTGAGAGTGAAAACTCCTTTCAGCCACCACAAGTGTCTGCGGAGTGTTACAGGAGGAGAATACTGGAACGTCTCGGCTATGCAGCTTTGTGTACACTCATTGTTTCTTGAATCTGAGACGGAGGTCATCCGCCGCGAGAGCTTTGTCAAATCAATGTAGTGAATGAATTCCTCTAAAACATGTCACCTGCAGCTATAATCCAGAAAACACTCTATATCTCTTTCCAAGATAAAATAGACATGTTCTTCCCGCAAGTATCTGGCCCGGTCAGGACACGGCGCTCATCTACTAAGTCAGCAGAAACACAATCTAACAAATTAATAACTTCTTATATCAAGGAGGAACATTATTATTACCAAATCCCATTACTTAAAGGGGTTGTCTTAGTACAGATAACCCCTTTAAAGTGCCTTCACACACGGCATTTTAATGCGTTTTTTGTAGGCAAAACTAGGAGAGGCTTAAAAAAAAAAAAAAGAGAGAAGTAGGATATAGAAAAATATAATTCCACCACCTTTATGATCTATTTTTAACAAAAGCTTCACACACCGCTGAAATTTAATACATTAATATGTCATGTGTTAAACACACCCTAAATGCAAAAGACCAGATATTTCTGTGATAGATTATTAATTTCCCTATGAATATTGCCATCGCTGTAAATTATACTCACAATTCCCCAAGATATTCTCCTTATATTCCATGAGCGTACAATTATAATCATGGGTGCCGGCCTCCTCATTTTCTAGTTTATTGCCAGCACTATTTTAGGACATTTATCGAATAATGTAGGATCATACCAGAGATTTCTTTTTCTCATAAACTTCAGAGAACTGACGCAATAAAGTTATGAAATAGAAAACTATTTTTCAGTCTGCTGTAAACACATTTAATTTCTTGCATTTATATGGTTTTTTATGCTGGATAAAAATCAAGCTAAAAACAGTAAAAATCATGTAAAAGATCCAAGTAAGTCACATATGAGCTAATGCAAGGTGTGCAACGTACAAGCAAAAACATTACGTATACATATTCCGAAACATTATAACAGCCTGTTTTATAATGTTCCATTTACATTTGCTTATTATTATTATTTTACAGTATTTATTTTTAAAGAACTTTACAATAAAAAGCATTAAAGAGATTATCCACTACTTTTAAATTGATGGCCTATTCTTAGGATAGGACATCAATGTCTGATCGGCCGGGAAAGGCCATCAATGTAAAAGTAGTAGACAACCTCTTTAAATACCACACTACCAGTTGCAGATAATGGGAGAAAATGGCATTTTTTCCAAAAATAGTCCCATGGTTTAATGATCAACTATTCCTTTAAATTAAGGGACTCAAAACATATTCATCGGACAGCATACGGCCGCTGAAGCTGTTGACTATGGTCTGCGGGGCACCTGAGCTCCCAAGACATCCCTGAAACAGCAGAGAGCAGGCCTGAGAGCGGAGCGCACCGGTGCCCCATCATGCCGGAGCACAGTGCGTCAGAGCATGGAAGTCTTTTCCCTGCGTTGCTGAATCCGCTGGTGGTAGGTTAATACGGAGAGAATTTTTTTTTAACCCCCTCCCGACATCCGCCGGATATGTATGGTGCTGCGGGAGGTGACCTTCAGCAAATTGACGTACATGTATTGCACGGTGATGGTGCCGGCTGGCACCACCATCAGCGTGTGTCCACTGTATATCATAGCTGACACCTTATTGCAACGGTCATGATCGGTATTAATACCAATCGCAGCTGGTTAACCCTCGAGATTTCACTGACAATAGTGACCGTGGTATCCATACGGTAATTTGAGGGAGAAGGTACCCTTTTTAAGCCCATTGGAAGTACACGTTTGGTATCGAACAATCCGAACCATAACACTGTACGATAACCCATACGATGAACACCAAAAGAAAAAAAAGAAAAAACATGCCAAAAATGCAGCTCTTTCAGCATAAATACAAAAACAAATGGAATAAAAAATGATCAAAAAATCTTATAGAAAAAAAGAAAGGTATCTCTGAAAACATAATTTCGTCCTGCTCGGAAAGCGGCCCGTCAACTTCAAATTTTACCTATATGACCTATTTACCCGGCCAAGGTTGATACACGTGCTCTAAATATACAAAGCTCATTTTTTGTGTTTTTCTTAAAAGAAACCCAAAAATGAATGATAATAGTAATCATATCACAAGCTTGCTTACACTGTTTAGTCAGTCTGCAATATTTTCTACATGTACCTAAAAGGTCTTAAGAAAATTCTTCAGAGAACATAAGGGTTAATTTCCTACCGATCTATTCCATAGTCAGCTAGCTATGGATGAGTGGTGGCCGTACCTAAAGAGGTAGGGCGACACAATGCTGCTGTCTTACTGCGGAAGGAAGAGTGTGGGGAGGCTCCAGCTGCAGCAAGTTGTTCTACAGCCACATACAAGGCAGTAAGAAGGAGGAGGAAGGGCGCGGCTAAGAGATTTTTCTTTCTATATTTCTCAGTTTTAATTGTAATATCAAACAATATAAGATCAAGGTAAAAGAGGAGATTAATGACGGAATTATTGAATTATTTTTATGCATCCTACTGAGGAGGGAAGAGTGAGGGGAGGCGCCAGTTGTTCTACAGCCATATACAAGATATTGAGAAAGGGAAGGAAATGCTAAAAGATGCTTTCTTTACATATTTCTCAGTTTTAATTGTAATATGATGGAATTACTGAATTATTTTTATGCATTTTTAAGAAACAACTACCCTGCCCCTGTAACATAGGGAAATCTGAATCCCCTGCAGCCCTTTAAGCATATAATAGAAATATACATGCTTGCAAATAGGAAATTTCTATTTAACGGTAAGTCATTTCCCAATATAAATGGTACTTACGGGAGGCTGTATATCTAGCAGGCAGACTTTGTTCTTTGCCAGGACAGAACGCACGGAGTCGATGCTTGTGCCGTAGTAATTGTTTTTATATTCACCGTACTCAATAAACCTTATCAAATTAAATGAGAGGACAAAAAAAAATATATGTAATTTTCTATAGGAAAAAGAAACATTGATACATCTTTCCTAAGGTTAAATTGGAAGCAGAAGGATTTCTGTGTTATCTCCCCATGTTTTAGAAGAGGTCGTTGTTCTGCCAAGTCCGTTATATGTCATTTTTTAACATATATAAAAGATATGTGTATATATAAAGCTTGTATTTTACATTTCAAAATCACTAACACCTGCTAGTATTACAGTTAACCGGCAAAGAAAAAACACTTCAGCCTAAGAGCCCACTAATGTTTTCCATCACCTCTTTGTCTGAGCTAATGCTATGCAATAAAACACTGGAGAAGTTAAACAATTGAAACTACTGAAATTTCATTGCACGCTGAGGCATAGCTGCCTGGGGTTGCCAATGTCGAAGGCGGGAAGGAAGGCTTTGTCACTGTTGACAGAGAAAAGATGGTAGATTACTTGTCATAAACGCTTATCTGCGGCTTAAAAACCAAAACAGGATAGCTTAAAATATTGAACATATGAGCTATGGACCCGCTCCTGCCAATCATGCTCTGGGTCAGGAGCAGGCGATCTACGGCCGGCCAGATGTACTTTCCAGCAAGGTTCCAAAACAGTTGGAGACCCATCGGCAGCCCGAAGCTGAAGACAATGGATAATGCTCCAGAAAGGTCAGGAGTTTGAGTAAACTATAAGTCATATCACAAGGTCTTCCCTTATTCATATGGCAGTATAATGGGTTAATGTTTCTTATGTTTAACCCCTTAATGTCCACCAATTCGACTTAAAACTGATCTGCAATATAAGAGTCTAGCATCCCAAGACTGGTAACAATCCAGCAGCTATCACCTGTACACTATAGCTCACAACTTGCTGCATCAGCCACGACCAGTGTTAGCACCGACCATGGCCGTTTAACCCCTTAAAATACTGCTGTCAATACTGCAGCATCTAGATGGTTAACAGAGTGCGGGAGATTCCTCTTTAACCCCATCCACACCCTGAGATTTTGATTGTGTGGTCCTGATGTTTTCCATGGCAGTTCATGGCCAAATAACGACCTTAAAGTCTTCCAGCTATAGCGGCCTGTTCAGAAGTTAGAAACATTTAGGTGGTAAAAATACATTTTTTTCATTCCTGTCATGTCACTTTGCATTAATTCCTAAAAAGCACCTGAAGGGTTAATAAACAACCTGGAAGCAATTTTGAATATGTTGAGGGGCGCTGGTTTTAAAATGGTATCACTTTTGTGGGTTTCCAATATATAGGACCCCCAAAGTCATTTCAAAACTGAATAGGTCCCTAAAAAAAATATGTTTTGTCAATTTCCTTTAAAAAAATGAAAAACTGCGGCTCCATTTTTAAACCTTCTAAAATGTTAACAAAATAAAACAACATTTTACAAATGGTGCTGATGTAAAGCAGACATGAGGGAAATGTTATTTATTAATGTTTTTATGTGGTATGGCTATCTGGATTAAAGGGATAATCATTAAAAATTTGGAAATTGCCAATTTTTTTTAAATTTGTGACATTTCTGATATTTTTATAAATAAATACAAAACATATCAACCTAAATTTACCAATATCATAAAGTATAATGTGTCACGAAAAAAACAATCTCAAAATCAATGGGCTATGTTGGAAACATTCCAGAGTTATTACCACATAAAGTGACACTGGTCAGATTTCAAAAATTTGGCCCAGTCATTAAGGGGTTATCCTTATCCCGGACTCTCTTTTTTTTTTTCTACAGGGCTAAGCACTTCTTGGCAGGTAGCTGCTAACTACCTGCCTGTTCTGCCGTGCAATGATTTCTCCCAGCTCACAGTGGTCACGGACCGCTCCTGCAGGAGATACTCCTGCTTCCGGTGACGTCACGTTGACAGAGTAGTTCCTTCTCTTCCACTCTGCTATGTCGACAGGGCATCAGTGCTGATATCATGCCGATTGACAGCCGGCTCCCAGCTAAGTTAAGCTGAGATGGTGACAGTGACGCCTTGCTGACAGAGCAGAGTGGAAGAAAAGGAACTGCTTTGTCGATGTTATATCACAGGAATCAGGAGAATCGCCGGCAGGAGTGGCCCATGAACGCTATTAGTCAAGAGAGATTGTCGCATGGCAGAACAGACACATAGTTAGCAACTACCTACAGAGTGCTTTAACCCATATGGGGGGGGGGGGTGGAAGTTCTGGATAACCCCTTAAACTGTTCCCTCATTGTTTGTGCTCCCTTTTTGTTTGAGACGGTTAAAGTTTTTTTTGGCACAATTCAGGTTTCAACCCACTACTCAGGCTTATAGGGGTTGTCCAGTCAGCAGAAGATCTATGTGACTGCAGACTTGTGCATCCTCGCATCGCATGTAGATTCTGCGATGCGGGAGGTCATGTGAGCACAAGTATGTGAAATGCATACTTATGGCCACATTTCGACTAGATGGGTGTGGCTTCGCGCAATGCAAGCGTATTGAGTGAGGCCGGAAACAGTCTAGTCGGATTGTGGCCGGGAGGATGCATATTGCATACAACCCATGACTGCCCACTCCTGGCACCGAGAGTCCTCACAGAGCTCAGTGCTCGCATTGTGAGGGTTTTGAAGTCTGCAGCCACATACAGTGACTGCAGACTTGTAGGTTAAGACCGAACAACCCCTTTAAACAATACATAAGTAAACTTTGTGCAAGACACCTACTTGTTATTGTGGATGTCTGCTTCAAACAAGTGTTTAGATATAAAGATATATTCCACACCATCGCACTCCTGGTTCCTTTTTCCTCTTGTCGTATCTGTCATTATAGATGGAAAAACATGTAAGTGATATAACACTGAAATTATAGTATGGGCTTGTGCACACGACCGTATTTTCGGTCCGAGTGCTATCTGTCAAAAATTAGGATCGCACCCAGACCAACGTTATTCAAAGGGGCAGTGTAGATTCATTGACGGACTGTGCATGTAAAAAAAAATAATAGCAGCATGCACGATTTTCCTCCGAAAATCAGATGAGACTTGATGATTCAAGTTTATGGGTGCACAATAAACAAAATCAGATGCCAAACAGAAAAATAGAATAGCATCTGATTTTTACGGATACATTGCAATTCTGTAACATGGGAAATTGTAAATGGTCTTGAAAATGATTAACAGCTGCTGCTGCTGTAAAAAAAAACAAACCACTGATGACAAGTGAGAAAAAAATTGTCCCACTTTTCTGGATTTTTTATAAGGTTGTGTGACCCAGACCTCAGCGATCATACATTTATCACCTATCCTTTGGATAAGTAATAAATATAATTACGGGGAAAAAAACCCTTAAAAGTTGAAGGAATGTTTGGCCTGTTAAGAGAACGTTAGGGGTTAATTAATTGTTTTTATTGTTTTGCACTTAAAGAGCAAAAACAAGAATCTTTGATCTTTTTTTTTTTTTTAAGAAAAATAAAAAACAAACGTTAATATTACCAATAAAAGCATTCTATCTTATTGACATAAGGGGCTCTATGAACATGCACAGCCCATTATTGATACGAGCTCTGTTCACTACATGAACATGCACAGCCCATTATTGATATGAGCTCTGTTCACTACATGAACATGCACAGCCCATTATTGATACGAGCTCTGTTCACTACATGAACATGCACAGCCCATTATTGATACGAGCTCTGTTCACTACATGAACATGCACAGCCCATTATTGATATGAGCTCTGTTCACTACATGAACATGCACAGCCCATTATTGATATGAGCTCTGTTCACTACATGAACATGCACAGCCCATTATTGATACGAGCTCTGTTCACTACACTCATCTGTCTTCACAGTTCTTGAAACAGCTGTAGTAGAATAAAACTGTTCCAATGTACAGTGTACAAAAAAGAAAAGAAATACTAGCTGTATTTACTAGATGGTTTTAATATGGTTTTGTCATAAGGGTTATTTTTTCCATCACTTATCCGTGCGGATTTCCAGTGCGCTCGCCTGCTGCCGGCTGATGGGGTCTAATTGACAACAGAGGCTGAGCTCCCTATGGGATAACATATGTTAACCTGCATTAAGCCCTCAGCCTCCTGTGGAGGACAGAAAGGTTAAAGTCCCTTGGAGGAAATCATCTTTATAAGTATGTCTCAAACAGAACATTTTAACACATGTATGGGATGGGAGTGAGACCGGTGTAGACTGTTAAAGATGTACTCATCTGTCAGACAGCTCACTAAAGGAAAGGGCCGAGAGTCACACATGTGCGCCGAGATACAGACACGTTTCGTCTTACTGTGTCAACTTCCACCTCAAAATGAATCCACTACTGAACATGTGTGATGGCTGCACAGTTGGGGGCCCGAACAAGTAATGACGGCTCGCAAATGTCAAAGTAATTTCTTAATTCACTATCTTACAGACAAAGTATTACTTCTTTTACTCTTTTCCTGTGTCAACACATCACTAATTCAAGAAGAAGAGCGGGATCACTAAGATATTTTTTTTATTGCATCCTAAGCAGTTTTGAAAACTTTTAGGTGGTGGAACAACTTCCTTTAAGGTACCACTTCGGCGTATTTATTTTATTTCACCAATGATAGGTGTCAGTAACATATGTTCCCTGAGTATAGTAGAATACTTACCGGTGGTCGTCTTCTACTGTTTCTAGCGCCACTTTGGTCCCTTCACCACCATCTTGTGACCGCAGCGCTGATGGGCCGGAAGTCACTGATAACTATCTCTCTTAGGGCTCATGATTATTTCGGACGAGTGCTATACATGGTTTTCACAGATAGCACTCATACCCATGCTATTCTATGGGGCTGTGAACATGTCCGATTTTTCCCTCATACCATTTGGTCCAATGAAAAAAATCAGAGACGTGTCCAATTTTGATCTGTGCCAGATCAAAATCGGCAATTAAGTAAATGTTTGGTGGAGAAGTCCAAGAGATCAAGAACCAGTTTACACTTGACGATTCTCCGGAGATAAATTCTGAAGAAATGGGTCAGTGGAAAAAAACATTGGACAACTCAGATGACATTCTGATTTTCACGGACTGACAGAATGGAGAAGGTGGGAAAAATTTTTTTTTTCTCTCCACGTCCGAAAAAAACTGATGACACTCTGATGAGAGTATTATCAGAATTGGACAGTTTTTCTCGGATGAAGAGAAAACGGTTGTGTGACCGTACCCATAACGTATGAGTCTCGTTCATAGTCTCAGACTTTTATTGAGTATTAACTGAAGTGACTTCCGGTCCGCTCAGGAAATGCTTCAGTAAACTGGCCAGTCACAACTCCAGGCACAGAAGATGACCAGAGTGGCACTGGAAACAGCAGAAGACAGAAACTGGAAAGTGTTTTACTACACACAGGGTACATACATTACTGATACCTATCCAGTGGTGAAATAAATAAATAAACACGATCTGATACTCTAACCACTTCCAGGTGCTTCCTGCTGGTTCAGTATCTGTTTTGCAACTTGAGATATGTAATGTCTACAGGAAAAAAATGCTTATCTCACAATGATCTGCAGCAGATGACACCTGAAGTGCATTATAGATGCTACGTTAATCTGTCGGGAGTGTGTGTGTGTCAGAAGGGCGCTGATGTGGCCAACCAGACCAGCAGAATTCAGCTTTAAATGTAACTAGAGGAACGTAAGTTATGAAAACATTGTAGTTTTAAGCGTTAATATACAGTAAATGTTTTTCTTCGGGAAGCAGGCTCTCTTTTACCAGAATGATTAATACTCGCATCAATGTTTCATGCTGCGGTGAGGATGGTGTGTAGTTGCACAGAATGAATAGTGTACTCACTACACAGTCATAGACTGGCATCCAACAAGCTAATGACACGGCAGTGTGGATTTCATCCCAGAAGACCAACATAAACTAGTGTCATTTATTTAATAAAAGACTCAATGGTGTGAATGAGACTTGTGTGTTTTAGGTGGAGAATAGTTTATGGTTTGCATTGATTATATGGCTTCTGTTCCCTTATTGTTTCCAATTTGATTGCTTATACTGTAGGTTTACCTTCAAGAAAAATATTAGGAAACAGCTAGAAAAGTAATATTTCATTATCAGTAACTTCCTATCCTGGACCTCATGGTTAACTCAAAGAATATACATGGCTACAAAACATTTTACATATCCTGCAGCAGTGAGATATATTATGGAGAATGCAATCTAAAGTCTAATAATGGTTTTTAAAACAAATTAAAAATTCTGGCAGATCATTCTTTTTTTCCTCAGTGGAATAATAAAGAAAAGTCGCAATATTACCTCCACTGATCCAGCTTTGTCCCTATTCCAACTCTCCTCTGGGATAACACTCGTCTCCAATCATCTGTTCCTCTTGACAGACAGAAAATAATACTCAGCCAATCATTGGCTGAGGTGGGTAATTAATGTGGCTAGTGATTGGCTGAGTGGGCATTTCCAGTTAGCCAAAAGAGACAGGGATTTAAAGAACAGCAGGGACCCTGGAAGCGTTGGATGGTTGAAGTGAATGATCGATGCAGGTAAGCATTGCTCTTTTTTTTTAATATGTTGGGAGTCTTTGGAAAAAAAAAACAGATGGGCTTAATCTCTTCAATTAGCTTTAATATCTTATTATTTTTTATTAAAATATATTATATTTTATTAATTTACTAAGAAATATTAATAAATTAATTATAAGTATGCAGTTACAGTGGCATATAAAAGTTTGGGCACCCCTGGTCAAAATTACTGTTATTGTGAACAGTTAAGAAAGTTAAAGAGGAATTGATCTCTAAAAGGCCTAAAGTTAAAGATGACACATATCCTTTGTATTTTAGGCTATATATATTTTTTCATCTTTTACATTTTAAAAATTACAAAAAGGAAAATGGGCTGATGCAAAAGTTTGGGCACCCTGCATAGTTAGTACCTAGTGTGAAAAATATTTGAGATATAATGCCATGTCAATCATTTGTATCCTATTTAGCATGGGATTATAAGCAGGTCTTCAGTGTGCAGTTGTAACACAGCAGCTAGCAGCAGCAGGGAGGGGTCAAGACTGAGTGACAGATATCACACCTAGAGCCAGCTCAGCTCAGAACAAAGGGCTTGGTGGATACCATGTGGTCTGAGTCAGCTATGATTTCATAAGGAGAATATGGACTTATTGTACGTCCTAGCCTAACATCGCATACATATCAGAGATCCCCAAACCGGACAGCACACCGTCCAGGGTCCCGATCCGTTCTGGTCTCACAGGGTGGGAAGATACGTACAATATCTGGTGGGAAACAAATAGTACAGCTGTGTTTAGTCTCCAAGCGTAGCAGGGGCTCGGCTGGATCTGATGACACCAGAACCGTCTCCCTAGGACCATCCATTAAGGAGTTATGACTCATCTGAAGTTTTGGAGTCATTATCTGCTAAGGGCACGGTGAGGGGACTCAGGTTCAACCAAGAGAGCAGGAGGGGAGTTACCCAAGGGAGATATAAGCTAGAGTAAGGCCATGTGGCTCTCTCTCTGATGCATGCGGCCACTCCGAACAGGGGGGCTCACGTTGAGTAACGTGCTGCGAAGGACAGAGGACCACTGGAAGCTCAGGCCCCCATGAGGTCCAGCGCACACATGGTCAGACGTCACCAGTAATTGACAGGATTCATCTGCTTATACTTTTTATCCTACCACTATTGTATTTTCATTTCTGACCATTATATATGTATAACCCTTGTGTATATAATGTATTGTCTAGTGAGTCCTTATGGTGATTAAATATATAATTTAACCTTGGGCTGCTCTTATCTCGATCCACGAATCCAGACGTCAGTTTTTCTGGTTAATTTTTCCATGCTACCGGGGCAGGTTTCTGTCCCAATATAATTCCCGTTAACATATTGGGCTTATATTAAATAGGAACTGGTGGCGGCTATACCGGGCTGATAAGGTTTTGTTTCACTTGGGCTAGTGAAAGGGGTCTCTCAGCCTGTCAGGGGTAAGAGTGAGGGTCATTGTAAAACCTTCAGCTTACGCCTTTTGAGGTAGTCTATTGAGGATTTTGACGTGTGTTTAGGATCATTATCCATTTATAACAGTCATCCTCTTTTCAACTTCAGCTTTTTTACAGATGGTGCTATGTTTGCATCAAGAATTTGATTAAATTTCATTGAATCCATTCTTCCCTCTACCCGTGAAATGTTCCCTGTGCCATTGTCTGCAACACAACCCCAAAGCATGATGGATCATCCCCATGCTTAGTGGTTGGCGAGATGTTCTTTTCCGGAAATTCTATGCTTTTTTATCTCCACACACACCTTTTATTATTGTGGCCAAAGAGTTCTATTTTAATCTTCATCAGTCCACAGGACTTATTTCCAAATTGCATCAGACTTGTTTAGATGTTCTTTTGCATACTTCTGATGCTGAATTTTATGGTGAAGGTGCAGGATAGGTTTTCTTCTGATGAATCTTCTTGAAGGCCCTAATTGTGCAGGTGTGTCTGAACAGTAGAACAATGTACCACAAGTCCAGAGTCTGAAAAATCTTTCTGAAGGTCTTTTGGAGTCAAGCCGGGTTCTGATTTGCCTCTCTAGCAATCCTACGAGCTGTTCTCACTGAAATTTTGCTTAGTCTTGCAGACCTTATCTTAACTGCCATTTCTTAATTACATTTCGAACTGAGGAAAGGGCAACTTGAAAACACTTTGCTATCATCTTATAACCTTCTCCTGTTTTGTGGGCCTCCACCATTTTCATTTTCAAAGTGCTAGGCAGGTGCTTAGAAGAATCCATGGCTGCTGTTTTTTGGCACCAGGTTAGAGGAGGCTGGGTTTTTATAAAGCTGGGAAATTTGCATCACCTGGCCTTTCCTACCCATGATCGTGAACAAGCCATAACCCTAACAGGCTAATTAAGGTCTGAAACCTTGCTAGTAGTTCTCAGCACACAAATCTCCAAGGGTGCCCAAACTTTTACATTGGCCCATTATCCTTTTTGTAATTTTTAAAATGAAAAAAATTACAAAAAATTTTTTTTTGTTATCCAAAAATACAAAGGAAATGTGTCATCTTTAACTTTAGGCCTTTTATTTTCATGTGGTCCTATCCAGATGTCACTGTCTGGATGTGATGGTGGTAGTGCAAGGGATATCTGGACTGTCCAGAGGAAAACTGTCAAGATGCTCTTCATGTAGAGTAGAAAGAGCTTTCATTCTCCTTTCTTCCCTATGTTTTTTTCCCAACCAAATACTCAGGAGCCACATGTGGCTATTGGTCCTACACGTCTCTCCAAAGTCAAAACCATACTGCTCTTAGCGAACACCCGAGACACATCACTCGCGCATATCTTTAATATGCTTTCACCTTTTTGTGGCCAAACACCTCTTGTATAATTGGAATTGGCTCATGACTAATGGCTAGGCGCCTCTGATCTAAAGCCCTCCATACACAACACATATTGCAGCCGCCAGTTGACGCTGTTCGACTTACAGCGTTCTCTCCCAACTTCCCCCCACACACAGACGCTCGGCTCAGGCTCCTATTGCGTTAGCTTATCTCGAGGAGAACAAAAAGATTGGCAGTCCATAATCGGACAAGCTAGAACATTCTTGCAACCTTCATGATCTCTTGGGGGAGAGTTGGGTGGCCCTATAAACATTAGACTGTAGGACAATGCCACCGATATTGGTAAGCTTGGCCTACGTTAAATGCTAGAGACTCCTTGAAGAGTTGGCAATGTTGAGACATGTGAACCTCAATGATTGGATCTGGTAGAAGTTGTCCATTACTCCGGCTGCCATAGACTACACCTGCACTTCTCAACAATAAACTCCAGTATTACCAGTAGTGATTCTCCACATTATCGCAGTGTTGTGTATGATGTATCACACCAGTACGCTTAGGGGTTAAGAAATGCTTTGAAGCCTGAACTTCCAGCTTGATTAACTGTAAAACTCATCTGCGGGGAATGCATTATTACACGGTGATCACTCCGGAGGATATTAAATAAATAGCTCAATCCGGAAAAGCGGTATCAAAAGTTTTAATGCAGCAGCTGTGTCTGCGGATAAAGAATCCGCCGGTTTATGGAACTCGAGCCCATTAATGTAATTGTAAAGAAAACCCCTTTTATAGCGTGTTAAATGATTGCTTTATTTGTTTTCACATTTCGTAACACTAGAAAATATTGATTCCCCTTCATTCCCGAGGGGCTTGTAAAGATGGCGCTGTCAATTTCTCCCAACATTAACGGCAATAATGAGAAATCCATAGAAAACGGAAACTGGATGGACAGAGCCGTCTGCTTGACCGGAACACCTTAAGCTGTGGTGGTGGGGTCCATCTCCTGCTCGCCTAATGTAAAAGGCATCAGGGAATACAGACGTGTGCGCTAATCAAAGTCTAGAAAGCCATTAAATGGTTCAGGCTTCTCAGCAGCATGTTCAGCTGAGACAAGTCTTCATATCCTCCTTGTTTATTAAAAATGAAGATTTTTAATAACTATAGGGAGAATGAGCAGTCGCAGTAGGACCCGGATACTAGGGGAGGCAAATAGGCCCCTCGACTATAAGAAACCAGAACAATAGGGCCGTATTCCCAAAGCGTTTTTTTTGCTGTGATTGTCCAAAAGTGCAATTTTAGAGTGTTTTTGGAAACAAAAAAATGCATTGGCATTCTATTCTGTGAACATGGCCAAAGTTCATGTTCCCACATGAAAAAAAAAAAATTTAATTTACATTTTTGCTAGAAGAAGCGCCATTTTTATGCGTTTTTGCTGGGATCCTGTACATCAGTTTTTTTTTTTTTTTTTTTATTGTCCATATCACTATCCATATAAAAAAAATGCAATCTTCACATTGGTCACTAGGCCTTAAACTTGACTCACACTTCCTGTACAGAACAGGAAGTGTGAGTCTAGTCTAAAGCCTAGAGACCAGTGTGAAGATTGCAAGATTTCATTTTTTTTATGGATAATTTTAAAAAATATATATCGAACCCCCCCGAAAAAAACATTTAACAAAAACAATCTGATTTGAAAATTATCTCATTTTCTGATGCCACAATGTTTTTAATACTGTGCACCAATGATACCAAAAATGTAATAGCAAAACTTAAAAGGGTATTCTAAATATAGGAAGTCAGATTAGTGGAGATGCTCAGACCCCCACATCATCAGTATGGGGATCCTGTACTTTGGAAATAACTTATAACCGGAACACACTTTTTAACTTGGCACTGAGATTAGGAACATACGAGTATTGGTCAATACTAGATCCAGAACAATAAGATGGGCATTTGCTATGGCATCTACCATTTGTGCTGTCTACCTGGACAGAATATTACTGCCACTTGAGGTTCCACTTCTGCTGCTCTATTTAAGATTGTATGTCCATCCGTTTATTCATATTGTGATTTCTGAAGACATAGCACAAACATTCCATCTCGCCAAAAATTTCAACAAAAGAAGCAACAGAAGCGACTCATGAAAATACACCATCAGTGCTGTCCGTAAGCCCCTCCAAAAAAAAGTATGGTGACCTGTACAATACAGAATCGTAGAACATGGGAGGAAGTGACTACCAAATGAAGGGGCAACACCACCCACTAATTCAAGGAAATATGGAAAAATACACTTGTTTTTGTTACTTGTTATAACCACATAATCACTTAAAACTGACTAGTGCCCACAAGAATTTGTAATATCTCAAGTCGAAGGAATATATGTCCATATAGGAAATTCTTAAGTGTTTGCTAACGGCTTGCAATTATCTGGGCACATCTCCTAGAGGGCATGTAACCTCTCTGAATAATGGACTGTGATGAGAATTACTTACGTGGCACGGTCACTCCATAGTGCTGGGTGTCGCTAATGAGGACTTTTCTCTTAAGTTCATTTAAGCCAACACCAACGGGTCCTACAATATAAGATACGGTGTCAGCATATGACAAATCATAACAGTATGTCCTAATCATATACATATTCTGGCTGATTGATTTTATGACTATTTGTTTAATCTCAGACCGAATTATTGAAAGATGGTCAAGCTCAGCAGACAACTCCATGTGGTGTAAAATCTTCATATTAGTAATAGAGGGTAATCAAATAATTATTTTTGTTGTAACCAGTTCTCTAAGAATATATGGAGAATATATTAGTAAGAATATATGGAGAACTCCTTGAAAAAGCCACCTGGAGAAACGTACGTCAGGGTCCTGCGGTGTATTATCCTGTGTTATACCCTGTTTATATGGCATGTCTGTTTATTTGATATTTGCTAGGGTTCTCTGATACCTAATATATTGATTTTTTTGTATATACAAGTATACACTATGATCCTGTTGCTATATCTAGATTTATAATTTTGCTTTGGGAAAAGAACACTGTCAATTTCATTGTACCCATTCTCTATACGTTTCACTATGAATCTTCCTCTATCTATGGCCCCCCTCCCTTATACATCTTTTTTATTATTTTATCTCGGTGTACTAATAAAATGATATATTTTATTGCGCAAACCTTTTTGGTTTGAGATTATTCACGTATATTGGTAGAATATAATATTTGCATAGTGAATATCCACATATGAAATGTTATGTTATCTTTCTTTGGTGGTGTATAAACGTATACGAGGCTGTGGTGTTCAGGTTGGGAGACCGTACTCAGACTGTGATACAAGGATGTATGAAACCAGCCTAACCTGCAGTAGTTACCACAGCATTAAAGTTCTGTTCAGACGCTGAGGCTTTTTTTTTTTTGTCGCAATCTCAGTAAAACCACAATATTTTTACAGTGATTTTTGAAAATCGCAGCAAATGGTAAAATTTTTGTTGTGGTTGCAGGAAAAAAAAAATCTCTCTGCTGCTGTGAATGCACCCTCAAACTAGTGATGGAAAAATGGGCAACGTAGGGATCTGAGCAACGCAATTTCAACCCCTTCCCGACACAGCCCATTTCAGTTTTTGTTTTTTTCTCCCCTTCTTCCCAAAGACGGAACTTTTTTTTTATTGTTCTGTCCACAGACATATGAGGGCTTGTTTTTTGCAGTATGAGTTGTACTTTTGAATGACACCATTCAGTTCATCACATAATGTACTGGAAAATGGGAACAAATTCCAAGTGCAGTGAAATTGTGAAAAAAAAACCCCGCAATTCTGACATTGCTTTTTGGGAATTGTTTTTTGCAGCGTACCTTGTGTGGTAAAAATGACCTCGCAATATGATTTTGCTCATCAGTACAATAATGGCAATACTAAACATGTCCAGTTTTTTTTTATTATTTTAGTGGTGAAAACAAAATCTGAAGTTTGGAAAAAAAAACATTTGGGTTGTGTCGCAATTTTTTGAGACCCGTAAAGTTTTCATTTTTCAGTCAATGGAGCTGTGTGATGGCTTATTTTTTTAGTTGGAGAGACGTTTTCATTGATACCACCTTGAGATAGATGTGACGTTTTGAACACTTGTTATAGCATTTTTTTGTGTAATTTTGGTATTCTTGAACCATTTCTGCTTCTGGTGTTTACCGAACGGGTTAATTATTTTTAGATCTTGACAGATCAGAGGTTTCTGAACTCTGCTATATCACATATGTATATCTTTTATTATCTTTATTTTTACTGGGGGAAAAGAGGGGTGATTTAAACTTCTATGTTTTTTTTTATATATTTTAAGAACATTTTTTTTTTTTTTTTTTACTTTTCCCCGTACTTGTTAGTCCCCTTAGGGGACTTCAACATGTGATTGCCTGATTGCTCGTACTATATACAGCAACACCACAGTGTTGCTACATATAATAAAAATCATTGTCTCCTTTGAAGCCCGGCCACCCGCAGCTGTTGGAGGCATGTCCTGGCTGTAACACAGAGCCATACACCCGCTACTGACTTTTTGACGTACATGTATGGCGGATGTCGGTAAGAAGTTAAAACTGGGTCACATTGTGATGGGAAAACAACTGTGTCAGTATATCTCCAAAATGGCGGGTCTTGTGGAGGTGTTTCTGCTATAGTGTGGTCCAATCGATAACTATCAAAAAAGGTCCATGGATGGACAATTGATGAGCCAAAGACTTAGAGACTAGGATTCATTGATGAGCGTAGAGAACGAAGCCTAGCCGATCTTGTCTGATCTCACACTGTGCATTAGAGCACAATATATATATTGATGTGAGGCAACAGACTGGAAAGATTGCTGCTGCTAACCCCTGTCCAGCACCAAAGGTGCCAAGATTGGCACTAGAGTGCAAGAACAGATGCATGATCTGATAATTTACAGGTGAACAGCGGAGAGTGTGCATCACTTAAATGGAGGATGCTGTAATGAAAGAAGACAAGCCGGCAGAGGTGGTGTGATACACTGAGTAGTGTTGAGCGATACCTTCCGATATCGGGAAATATCGGATCGGATTGGATCGGACCGATACCCAAAAAGTATCGGATATCGTAGATTCCGATACCGGAAACCAATGCAAGTCAATGGGACACAAATATCGGAATAAAAATAAACCCTTTCTTTCCTTGTAGGTTAATTCTACATGAAGGAAAGCAACTAAGAATAATGTAGAATGTATTACGCGAAAAGCCGGCAATTCATCAGCGGCATACACTGGTACCCGACAATTTAGAACAGAAAGAATAGAGCATCACACATAGATTAGATAGATAGAAACATGTCAGTCACATATATATGAAGTACAGTGACAGTGTTGCTTACTGTACTTGTCATTTAGTGTAAAGGATTTATTAAAAAAAATAATAGTGTTTTCATGCACAGTCTCTTTAAAAAAGCCGGCCGGCAATTCATCAGCGGTACCCGACAATTTAGAATAGAAAGAATAGAGAATCACACATAGATTAGTCTGCTTAACCTAAGCTAGAGCCTAAAATTACGGGGAATCCCACGCCAATTTTTTTTTTTAATAATGTCACACTGTCACAGAATACTGGAGGTAGGGGGCCTAAGCTGACCCTAAGCTGGGGCCCTGACTAATCCCTCAACCTGGAGGTACTGTTAAAGGTACAGAGGTCCAGGCCGCCAGCGTAACCCCTACCTCCTGAGGATCCCTGCACCTCAGTAATCTAGTCCTGAGAAGGACCCCGATCACAACAATTGGGAACCAGAAATAATATGCCCACACACAGTATTTAGACGAACGAGACAGTACAAGGGAAAAACCAAAACCACCTTGCATACAACTTCTACACAACTACAACAGAGGGAACACCAACGGGAAAGGAGATAAATGATAAAGCGAGGAAAGGGAAAAAACACTTCCAAATACACTTATCTCAGCAACTCCAAACACCACGATCCGCTCTGTAAGTCTGAATGAAAAGCTTTCACCGACACCTCCCAAACAGACCTGCAGGAATATGAAGGAGTCTCACTAAAGAAGCATTGATTGCAGCTGGGCGAGGCTGGACCTCAGCTAGCCCAGAGAGAGAGAGAATTAACTCCTTCACTGCCGAAAAAACACAAAGCACCAACAAGTCAGCTGCGAGAAGTCAGGCTGTGTACTCGTGACGATCTTCGTGGCAACACACCCGTGACAGTACCCCCCCTTCTACGAGGGGCCTCCGGACCCTCAGGGCCAGGTTTATTCGGGTGAGTCGTGTGGAAGGCCCGAACTAATCGGTCTGCGTTAATATCCGACGCAGGAACCCACATCCTCTCCTCAGGACCATACCCCTTCCAATGAACCAAGTACTGAAGGGACCGGCGATTAAAGCGTGAATCAATGACCCTCGATACCTGGAACTCCAAGTTACCATTGACAACCACAGGAGGGGGAGGTAAAGGTGACGGTACCACCGGCGCCACATACCTCTTAAGCAATGATCTGTGAAACACGTTGTGAATTTTAAACGTAGGGGGGAGGTCAAGACGGAATGCCACCGGATTAATAACAGAACTGATTCTGTACGGCCCGATGAACCTGGGACCCAGTTTCCAGGAGGGAACCTTAAGTTTAATATTCCTGGTAGACAACCATACCTGATCGTTCACACTTAGGTCCGGACCAGACACTCTCCTCCTATCAGCCATACGTTTGTATCGGTTCCCCATAGTATTCAGATTCTTCAGCACCCCTCTCCATACTGAAGCGAGAGATGAGGAAAATCGTTCCTCCTCCGGAACCCCCGAAGAGCCCCCCCTACTGAAAGTACAAAACTGGGGGTGAAAACCATATGCCCCAAAAAACGGGGACTTACCAGTGGACTCGCTCCGCCTATTATTGAGAGCAAACTCTGCCAGAGGTAGGAAAGAAGCCCAGTCCTCCTGGTTCTCTGACACAAAACACCGAAGATATGTCTCCAAGCTCTGGTTCATACGTTCCGTCTGACCATTGGTCTGAGGATGAAAAGCCGACGAGAATGACAAATGCATCCCCCGCCGTGCACAAAACGCCTTCCAGAACTTGGACACAAACTGAGACCCCCGATCAGACACCACCTCGGAGGGTACCCCGTGAAGCCTCACAATCTCCCCAATGAACACCTGCGCAAGAGTTTTAGCATTAGGGAGAGCCGGAAGAGCGATAAAATGTGCCATCTTGCTGAACCTGTCCACTACAACGAGTATGACCGTTTTACCCGAAGACGGAGGGAGGTCCGTAATAAAGTCCATAGACAGATGAGTCCAAGGACGCTCCGGGATCTTCAAAGGTAAAAGGGCCCCAGACGGACGGGTATGTGAGGTCTTAGAGCGCGCACAAACCCCACAGGACGCGACAAAAGTTACCACCTCTTTATGTAAGTTAGGCCACCAAAACCGACGCGAGAGGAGATCCACAGTTGCTTTACTCCCCGGGTGTCCTGCAAAAACTGAGTTATGGTGTGCCTCGATCACCTTTTGTCGCAACTGATCTGGAACGAACAGTCTCCCCGGAGGTCCAACAGGGGCGTCCCCCTGAGCCTCCAATATCTCCTCCTCCAGCTCAGAGCATACTGCCGAAACCACCACCCCCTCCTGAAGAATAGGAATCGGGTCGTCCGTATTCCCGGCCCCAGGGAAACTACGAGATAAGGCATCCGCCTTTACATTTTTAGACCCAGGACGATATGTAACGACGAAATTAAACCTGGTAAAAAACAATGACCACCTAGCTTGTCTGGGATTCAGACGTTTAGCGGACTCCAGATATAGCAGGTTCTTGTGATCGGTGATGACGGTGACCGGATGAACTGCCCCCTCCAAAAAATGGCGCCACTCCTCAAAAGCTAACTTAATGGCCAAGAGTTCCCTATTGCCGACATCGTAATTCCTCTCAGCGGACGACAATTTTTTAGAGAAAAAGGCGCACGGATGCCACTTACCAGGGGACGAACCCTGTGACAATACTGCTCCCACCCCTACCTCGGAAGCGTCTACCTCTACAAAGAATGGCTGAGACGCATCAGGTTGAATGAGTATGGGTGCCGAGGCAAAACATTTTTTCAAGGAGGAGAATGCTTGACAAGCCTTGTCAGACCACCTAGAAAAATCCGTCCCCTTTTTAGTCATGTCTGTGAGAGGCTTAACCATGGACGAGAAATTACGAATGAACTTCCGGTAATAGTTAGCAAACCCCAGGAAACGTTGTAGTGCCTTAAGATTCTCCGGCCGATCCCACTCAAGAACTGCCCGCACTTTCCCAGGGTCCATACGAAAACCGGACGCTGAAACCAGGAAGCCTAAAAACTGGAGTTCCTGTACGGCGAACACACACTTTTCCCACTTGGCATACAGTTTATTATCCCGCAAGATCTGTAACACCTGTCTAACGTGCTCCTGATGAGACACCAGATCCGGCGAGTAAATTAAGATATCATCCAGATATATGACAACAAACTGTCCCACCAGGTGGCGAAAAATATCATTAACAAAGTGTTGAAACACCGCCGGGGCATTAGTCAGACCGAACGGCATGACAAGGTTCTCATAATGCCCCTCCGGAGTGTTAAAAGCCGTCTTCCACTCATCCCCCTCCTTCATCCTAATCAGATTGTACGCCCCCCTGAGATCCAACTTAGAGAACCATTTGGCGCCCACGATCTGATTAAAGAGATCGGGAATAAGTGGGAGCGGATACGGATCTCGGACCGTAATCCGATTAAGTTCACGGAAATCCAGGCAAGGGCGTAGGCCTCCATCTTTCTTCTTAACAAAGAAGAACCCCGCGGCCACCGGTGAAGATGAAGGTCTAATATGCCCCTTAGCCAGACTTTCAGAAATATAATCCTTCATGGCCTGCCTCTCAGGACCAGAAAGGTTATACAACCTAGCTTTAGGTAACTTGGCCTCAGGGAGCAGTTTTACAGAACAGTCATACTCGCGATGAGGAGGTAGTTCCTGACACCCATTCTCCGAGAATACATCCTCAAAGTCCGCCAGAAATGGAGGTAAGACCCAAGGAGTAACCGCACCGATGACCGTGTTCATGCAGTTTTTATTACAGAATTTACTCCATTGGCTTATCTCTCTGGTTTGCCAATTAATAACCGGGTTATGCTTAGCTAACCAAGGAAGGCCCAACACTATAGGAGTGGGAAGACCCTCCAACACGTAGCAAGACAACAGTTCTTTATGTATTGCCCCCACTTGAAGTTTTACGCCATGCACAGCTTGCAAAAAACTTCCCTGACCGAGAGGCCTGGCATCGATCGAGAATATGGGGATGGGTTTAGCCAACTCACTCAATCGCATACCTTGAACCCGGGCAAACCGAGCATCAACCAGATTAGCCCCGGCCCCACTATCCAGAAGAACAGATATCCTCTCAGTTCTTGCACCCACCACCACCTCCGCCGGTACGAGAAACTGAGACGAACCTAGGGACGAAATACCTACTCCCAGATTGCCGTCCACCACACAACCTGGGATCAACAGTTTTTTCGACGACTCTTTACTCTGCAAGGGACGGGATGGACACCCCCCAATAAAATGTCCCTTTTTCCCGCAGAGGAAACACCTTCCTGTCTTATGGCGCTCCACCGGTCCCCTTCCCCGAAATGATGTCCCTCCTAATTGCATAGGCTCCTCCGGACTGACCAGGGGAACCACCATATGAGGGGACCTTGTAGGAGGTGGAGACATTACAGGGGGTAGAGTTATCCCGCACCTCTCCCGAAGCCGTCTGTCAACGCGAATGGCAAGGGCCATAGCGGCTTCCAGTGACGCGGGAGAGTCATACTGTGCCAACACATCCTGTAATTTGTCGGATAAACCATGACAAAACTGGCTCCTAAGAGCCGGGTCATTCCACTGGGTGTCCGTGGCCCACCTACGGAACTCCGAACAGAATTCCTCCGCCGGACGATCTCCCTGCTGAATCCTACGTAACTTAGACTCAGCAAGGGAGATCCGATCTGGGTCATCATATACGAGTCCCAGAGCAGTGAAAAACCTATCCACTGACTGGAGAACCGGGGAGCTTGGGGGAAGAGAGAACGCCCAAGATTGTGGGTCCCCTTGTAGGAGCGAGATGACAATTCCCACCCTTTGTTCTTCGCTGCCCGATAACCGAGGCCGCAGCCGAAAGTACAATTTGCATGCCTCCCGGAAAACAAAAAACTTGTCCCGCCCCCCAGTGAACCTGTCAGGGAGAGCTACTTTAGGTTCTGGTCCGGCTTGCTCCAGAGGATGCAAAACCTTGGACCTAACGTCCGCCAGCCCCATGGACAAACTCTGCAACTGCCGAGCTAGACCGGCTACTGGATCCATGGTAGCTGGAGAAAAACTAAGTTGGTCGGTGAAAATGTCACACTGTCACAGAATACTGGAGGTAGGGGGCCTAAGCTGACCCTAAGCTGGGGCCCTGACTAATCCCTCAACCTGGAGGTACTGTTAAAGGTACAGAGGTCCAGGCCGCCAGCGTAACCCCTACCTCCTGAGGATCCCTGCACCTCAGTAATCTAGTCCTGAGAAGGACCCCGATCACAACAATTGGGAACCAGAAATAATATGCCCACACACAGTATTTAGACGAACGAGACAGTACAAGGGAAAAACCAAAACCACCTTGCATACAACTTCTACACAACTAGAACAGAGGGAACACCAACGGGAAAGGAGATAAATGATAAAGCGAGGAAAGGGAAAAAACACTTCCAAATACACTTATCTCAGCAACTCCAAACACCACGATCCGCTCTGTAAGTCTGAATGAAAAGCTTTCACCGACACCTCCCAAACAGACCTGCAGGAATATGAAGGAGTCTCACTAAAGAAGCATTGATTGCAGCTGGGCGAGGCTGGACCTCAGCTAGCCCAGAGAGAGAGAGAATTAACTCCTTCACTGCCGAAAAAACACAAAGCACCAACAAGTCAGCTGCGAGAAGTCAGGCTGTGTACTCGTGACGATCTTCGTGGCAACACACCCGTGACAAATAAATCCTTTATTTTAACACTAAATGACAAGTACAGTAATCAACACTATGACTGTACTTCTTATATATGTGACTGACATGTTTCTATCTATCTAATCTATGTGTGATGCTCTATTCTTTCTGTTGTAAATTGTCGGGTACCGGTGTATGCCGCTGCTGAATTGCCGGACGGCTTTTTCAAAGAGACGGTGCATGAAAACACTATTATTTTTTTAAATAAATCCTTTAACACTAAATGACAAGTACAGTAAGCTGAGCGCTGCCATCCAGCTTGTCATCCTTCAGAGACACGGCAGGGCGCAGGCATTATGGGAACTTCCGATTCCGGTATTCGATATTCTAAAAGTATCAGAACTCAGTATCGGAACTCCGATACCGTGAATATCGGTCTATACCCGATATTTCAGTATCGGAATGCTCAACACTAGCCCTGAGCAACGTTCTGCATCATTTCTTGTATTATACATACAAAATTGTATAACGAGAAGGTCCACAGTGAGGTTTATTATGTCCATCATCCCTCACCAAATCCTCCGGTAAGTATACAGCCATGTTTGGCCCAATAAGGCAGAGGATGTGCTGGAGGCATAATTTAACAAGAATGTTCAAAGTGACTCATGTGAAGGATGTAAGAACTTAATCGGCTCAGACATATTTACACAATTAGAGGGTCTGCAGTGAAAATGAACATATTAGTACCAAGCCACGCTGTTTAAATATTGTTTCAGGCACATTGTGATGGAATCTGTGTTGCTCCATTAATATGTTTATATAATGGCAGAACACAGAATGAAACAGATTTTTCTCATCAATTTTTAAAACTCTGCTACTCTTAAAATTCTATTTTTAAGAGGGATCCAGAGCCCTGAATTTTGTGCAGGGCGGCTATATATTTCCAGATACCATTTTCTGTAATGAAAAAAAAAAAAAGTTGAATCCAAAGACTCTGCAGCCATGCCATTAACCAAAAACATCAGAAAATCATGAAATGCTGCCGTTATTATTAGACGTATGTAGGACATGCTTCCAATTCAAATTGTTACTTTGAAACAATCAAACAATAAAATCAAACCAGTAATGTTCATGTTTTCCTAGTTCCTTTGGTCCTTTTGTGAGTGGAGCATAAAGAGATAATTTCATTATAACCTAAAATTAACCGGAGGCTATCTAATCAATTAATAAGGACTAGAGATGATCGAATTTTTTGAAACTCAAATTCGCCAAAAATTCAGCAATTTTTTTATAAAAACTTCAATTTGCGGTGAATAAATTTGTTGCAAATCGCCAATACTCCAATTCCCCTGAAACGATCCGTATAACACTTTGAGGTCTCCTAGGGTCGTATTAACCCCTCTATCAATGTCTTTAATGCAAACACGTCCTTAGTAATGGATGGTAATCTGGTAGAAAGTAAGCCCATTTAATAACAAAGCAATGAGAGACTTGTCATTTTTTTATATTATTAAAAAATGGTCCAAAATCATTGTTGTTATTCATTTCTAATGAAGAAAACTGTTGTGTGCAGAAAACTGACTGAATTTAATGGTGTCGCTGTCAGAGGTAACATCTTCCGAGATCAGTAACGCACACCACTCCTTCCTCACTAATACTCTTACCAGAGGCAAAGGAGGCCAATTCCGACCTGCATTTGGTAGTATTACTGCCTGGATGAATGGTGCCAGCAGCTCTGGTGTTGCTTCTCTTAGCGGCTACCATATTCTTAGTTGTGGTATTTTTTTTTTTTCTTTTACACTACCCTGTCCACTGCGGCTTTTTCTTTTATCATACATTTTGTAAAATATTATAATTAACTTCTGACAATATTTTCAACCCCAATCATTCAACCCTTTCAAAAAGGTCATAATAAAAAATGCTATTTAGGTACGTACACGTACAGAAAGCAAAATGTGGCACTCACAGTTAA
Source organism: Phyllobates terribilis (assembly GCF_046119375.1). NCBI lineage: Eukaryota > Metazoa > Chordata > Amphibia > Anura > Dendrobatidae > Phyllobates > Phyllobates terribilis. The sequence goes on from NW_027362764.1 coordinate 84,572,947, forward strand.
ATGTCCATATACTTGTTTTTCTATCTTTTCAACATAATTAAATCCCCATCCAGAAGTGCCAAAATAAAAAAAGCAAGGTAGGCACTAATCTAAAAACCCAGCACCTGCAACAGGATGCAAGACAGGCCTGGACGCCTTTCTTGAGAACAATAAAATTACATCTTATGCTTAGTGATAGTTAATTAATCCAGGGATTTAATCTGACTGCCAGATTGGAGTCGGGAAGTGAATTTTTCCTCAATGATGTAAATTGGCCTATATACCGCATGTTTTTTTTTTGCCTTCCCCTGGATCAACGCTGCGGAATAGCTGCAGTGCACAAGAAATAGGCTGAACTGGATGGACGCTTGTCTTTTTTCGGCCTTATAAACTATGTAACTATGTACTGGTGTGGCAGGTACAGATGTATAATTTGCTTTGCAGATGTCAAGGCAAAAAGTATACATTTTGTTAACATGGCCAATGATTTCTTCACAAGGTAGGTAAACTGCTGCCATATGTTCCTGGCAGTGGCTTATTCTTCTTCCCCTGTAGGCACACACTTGGCCAAGATGAGAATTCATTTGTTAGGAAAAATTGCGAGCAAATGCTGTCATTAAAGAGGACCTGCCACCTGCCAAAATATGTATTTTTTATCTGGTGTAAATCAGAGCCACCTGCTCCTCTCCATTCCTGAGATATGGCCCCCTTTTAATTGTATGTAAATCTGTCTGTATGCGCTCGAACAGTTTGCTTTGTGTGAATCGTCTAAAGTGGTTACTATGATTTTACACATTGCAGAAATATGCATTAGATGAAAGAAGGATCACATGACCTCGGCTGGGTTTTCCCATAATGCTTTGCTATCTTGGTATAGATTACCCTATCACAAAGGAATATGATAGCCTGTTTAAAAGCAGAGGCAGGGAATCCAGCAGCCAACTAGGAGTGGTCCTCATAAAGACACCTTCAGAGAAGAGTTGAGAATCACACCCAATTGGCTCAAGAGACTAGATTTCTAAACAGGGATGAGTGGGAAATCTCTAAGGAACGGAGAGAAGCAGGAACAAAATAAACACACCAGCTTCCCAGCTCTTGCTCCACACAGGTCCTCCTTGACATGAAAGAGACCTTATGATTTACTTTATTGCTCTTAGATTTCTATCTACCTGCACCAGCAACAGATGTCCTTGACAAAGATCGCTCCCGGTTGAAACGTTGGACCATATCCGTTTTTGACTCCTTGCCAGATCAAAATAAATTAACAGTGCACTAAGACCTACAGTCTCATTTTCTTTTGTGGTGCTGAGGTTCCTACCTCAATAAAGACTGGACCATGAGTCCCTTCCTCAAGCACACAATTTTTTAAAAGAACAGTGTGCTGGTCTTTCTCCTTCTAAGGTACAAAAATTACATGTATTACAAGTGACAGGTTCTCTTCAAGTTGACAGTAGAGATTAGCGAATTGATTTCGATGTGAATCAAATTTATGTCAAATTTTTAAGAATTCACTGGACACCGTGCGTTCGAACAGTTTGCTTTGTGTGAATCGCCTAAAGTGGTTACCATGATTTTACACATTGCAGAAATATGCATCATCCGCGAGAAGGATCACATGACCTCAGCTGGGTTTTCCCATAATGCTTTGCTATCTTGGAATAGATCTGCCTATCACAAAGGAATAGGATAGCCTGTTTAAAAACAGAGGCAGGGAAGGCAGCAACTATTTTATGGTGAATCTGTTTAGTTAGAGAATATCCCAGCTGACAGCTTACCTGTAGAGATCGGAAAAGAATGCCAAAAAAACAAAACTTTAAACCGTGTTCATTTTTCAGTGATTTTTCAAAAATTGAAGCAAATATGTTACTGTTCTACAGTGATAAAAGCAACATGGCCGCAACATGAGAATGTAGTCTAAAGATGGTGTGTGTAGGCACTACAGCAGAGTAGAAGATTATGGCGGTCCTCGGTCAGATTTTAGCCCAGTTTCTGAGTGCTGCAAGACAACAGTGCTAACCACTGAGCCACCATGCTTCCCAATTAGTGCAATAGACTATAATAATTCCATACAGATCCGAATAATGTAACATTTCTGGCAGAAGGACCATATCACATTCTTTATACTTAGAGCATTGACAAGTTTGGCAGTTAATATACAGATGAAACTTCACTAAAGAATTCACCATAGATCACCACAGTCATCAATCACGCGTAAGAGACACTCACGCGGGACAGACAACTGACAGGGTATCTAGATGGCCACCAGCTGAGTCAGGAGGAGGCTCCTGATTGAGAAATCAGCGGGTAGCCAACATAGGAGGGTAATGTGTGACCTCCCATGAGTCGACAGCCTCACTCTAAACATTATTTACAGAGGCCGGAGAGTACCCCGAGACTTCAGGTGGACAAGATGACAGCTGCTCTGGATATTTTGTGAAAAGGAAGAGATTCAATGGAAAGCAAAATAAAATGTATAATCCAACACAGCTGCCAGACCACTTTGAAGTAGACCAGGAGAAGAGTGTGACATCATAGTAGACCTGTCGTTTCTGGCGTGGATCTGTGTGCGCTCGAAAAGAAACTGAGAAAAGTAGAATATGAGACGCTCCAACATATGTGTTATACAAGTACTTCTATGATAAATGTAATTTTTGTTATATCTTTCAAAGTATATTACTGTCTCGATATCTGGAATAAGTAAAAACAAAGTTTTAATGAGATGCTTTCCTTGGGGGATTGCCACGAGGACAACTTATGCTCTGTGATCTAGTGATGATATTACAAGGTCTTATATGTCCATCTTGTTCCTTATAAATGATCAGAACGCAATAAATTACTGTATATAATACACAGACATTGTAGCAGGAGCTGCCTGTGTTATGGAGTAGGAAAAAGAAATACTGATACAGCCTATATCATGCTATATACTCACAAGATGATACATGTCTGAGGCAGTCTGACTGACTCACTGCAATACCAGGCTAATATTTCAATGCATTTAAAGAGAATTTATCACCAGATTTTTGCTACTCAATCTGAGAGCAGCATGCTGTAGGGGCAGAGACCCTGATTCCAGTGAAGTATCACTTCGTTTACTGGGTGCAGCAGTTGTGATGAAAGAGCCGCTGCAGAGCTCTGAATGCTGAGCCCTGTATAATCCCACCCACATCATTGATCGGCAGCTTTCTGTGTACACCGTATATTGACAGAGAGCTGCTAATCAGTGGTGGTGGGGGGCATGTTATACATAGCAGGAGTACTAGATAGCCCAGGGCAGCTAGTCCTGCAGTGATAATCTCCTGCTGATAAAACACTGATTTTATCGACAACAACACACAGACCAGTAAATGACACATCTCTGGAATCAAGGTCTCAGCCCCTACATCATGCTTAGCTCAGATTACATAGCAAAAACCCGCTGGCAGATAACTTTTACAATTAAGACTAAGGCAACTTGTCAAACGGTCTTGATTAAAACTCATCTACCATGTGACTATAGCTCTAAAGCAGATCTATGTGTCTCCATGGTAACAGACTACAAAAAACTCTGTGTAGTCTGATCCTGTAATCACACTCTCCAAATGTATGTTAGACAGAAGCAGTGGACAGATCATAAAAGGTATGACTGTAGGATCAGATTACACAAAGTTTGCTTGAAGTCTTTTACCATGAAGAGAAATTTTTAACCAAATATGTTTTTTTTCTAGGGAAAATTGATTTACCTGGATACTTCTAAGGCAGGGAAGTCAAACAAACATACGGAGGGCCAAAATGAAAAACTTGGACAAAGTTGCGGACCGACCAGTATACAGTATAATGAGCCTCACATAGTCCTCCATACAGTATAATGGGCCCCACATAGTCCTCCATACAGAATGATGGGCCCCACATAGTCCTCCATACAGTATTATAGGCCCCACATAGTCCTCCCATACAGAATAATGGACTCCACATAGTCCTCCATACAGAATAATGGACATAGTCCTCCATACAGAATAATGGACTCCACATAGTCCTCCATACAGAATAATGGCCCCACATAATGCTCCATACAGTATAATGGCCTCACATAGGGGTGGTGGTACTGGTGTCGAGGGCTAAATAAATTAACCCTGCGGGCTAGATTTAGCCCACGGGCCAAAGTTTGACACACATGTTCTAAGGCATGGAGAAAATTAAACAAAATAGTTATGAAAATGGACTAAGCCTATCACAAAAGAAAGAAATTAACTAAAAAATAATGTTGGCGCTCGCACAGATCAGTAATCTAGGATCAATGAGGGCTACCTTTCCTTTTTTTTATCTCATGGGTCAGTGCTACATGGCAAAGTGTAATGTTCCCTTTCAAAAATATCATCCACCATTGTCTTCCTTGACTGATAATATGCCATGCATAGGAAAGTGCGATCATTATTGCTCAGTAAGTATAATTTTTCTATATCTTCCCTCCATCACGTAGCCTTAATCATGACCACTACCAGCTGGATACAGTCCATTCCTCATGTGGTTGGGGCCTCCTAATAACTGGAAAAAGTTTGGACTCTCCCAGATTTTCCTCTACTGCTTTCACTCCATTAATGAAATAATAAAAAGTATTGGCAAATTTTCTATTAATCAATGTAAAGCCCATGTTATTTCATTAATCTAAAATCCCAATTGCTTGACTTTTACAGTCAATACATAGAGTAGTCACAGGGATTTCGCATCCCATTAAATTAGTAATAGATGAAAAACCAGGACCAAAAAAATGACTTCATTTTATGTGCATTTATTTTATTATTATTTGTAAAGTCCTTTGCCATGATGTCTACGTCAGCCATTGGATGCGTTCTCTGAAAAGTCTAACATTACTGAACTAGTACGTAGTAGATTCCGGCTCGTGCGAGCTGACCAGAGCAATCACCTTTGTTCCAGACTCATTAAGGTCTTCTTATCATGACGGAACACCGGCCAAAAACATCAGAATTTAGAAGTATCACCGTGGAACGTTTTGAGAACAAAGACCATTTATTTCTATTAATATAAAATAATTTGTAAGCCGGTTGATGCCAAGAGTTCGTGAGGAGGCAGAAAGCTCGGCTCCTTTTAATAAGTTCACGTGTTTGGATAGGTTGTGTTAGAAAACATCTGGCCGCGATTCAGAAGACACTTCTTTTTAGTAGCTTGTAAAATGTCTCGCAACACTGGAAGGTGTCTTATGGAACGAGGCTAATTAGTATGTAGAGGCCTGACTTTCCTCCGCACGCTGCTTAAAAAGAATGACTTATAAATATGTTGTGCTTCAGAGGTGGAGAAACCACTATAAATTCTAAGTACTTGTGATTGAAGAATGTGGGGCTTCTAATCTCCTTAGCCTCCAGTCACTGTAAGAACGGTGCAGACCTCCACGTAAAGAATTACAGGCTTGGAGCTAATCCTGCAGGCAGCTATCCCCCTTAATTCGCTCTCGGATTGTGTGTCAGTAAGAACTAAACTCCGAGACGTGTTTTGGCCAAAAGGAACAAATTGCAACCAAATGAGGCTTTTTCCAAAAGATCTTTTTAAGACACGTGAGTCTGGGTTTAGCACCTTCGAACGGAGATGGCCAGCAATCTGGACGCGGTACCTAAATTGTGAAATAAAAGGACTAGTTTAAACAAAAGAAAAATGAAATTGAAGCGCTTTGTCTATTCACACTACTATGGACACAATGTAACACCTATGCAATAGATCTGCTATGCTCCGGTGTAAATGTCAAACTTCTGCTCGTGAAATCGTAAATCTCACCCAACGTGGCAAACCCGCTACTTATAAAAATATATAGATCTCCTCTAGTCAATTTAATTAACACTTTAGGGACCAAATGTTCTGCAGACAGATGAAAACTCAATAATGGAGACCCAAAATGCCCCCGAGTGTAGTTTGGTCTTCCATCCTTTTTAACTATCTGAAACACAAATTAAATAGCAGGGTGGTAGGAACAGCAGCCACTCTGGGGCCCAACAACTAGGCTAGGGGTCCTATTCTATATGGATAACTGTAGAAGGGAAAGTGTAAAACTAAATATACCCGTGATTTCACAGAACGTGAAGATTATTATGTACAAGCATTGAACATCAACAATTTCCTATTTTATGAGATGACAGATGTATGGGGACATTTCTGTGTGTTTTGCTCTATGCTATGTCATCATGGTGTACATTTTTGTGTGTTTTGCTCTATGCTATGTAATCATGGTGTACATTTCTGTGTGTTTTGCTCTATGCTATGTCATCATGGTGTACATTTTTGTGTGTTTTGCTCTATGCTATGATATCATGGTGTACATTATTTATGTACTGTGACACTGCCATTTCTTTAATTCTTATGATGTACATCATAAGTTGCTAATTCCTCTATTGCATTATTCTTGTACTGTATCATCACTGTGAGCATATACTATCAAATATATACATTATGGCAATATTGTTACATCACTGTGTGTATTATTCCGGTGTATAAAATAATCATTAAACTTTCTATATTCTAAACTCAGCTTTAGTTTGTCAAAAAATCCCCTGTCCCCAGGAGCAGATTGTGTAAAAAACAAAACAAAAAAAAACAACAACTTTTTGTTGAGACTACTGAAAAAGTCCTCTGATGTTCATTACAGACAGGTTTACAATGACAGGTAATACTTCTAAACACAGTAGAAAATTGTATCCACCTTTCACAATAGGTGATGGTCACAGCTCGCCTCCTCTCCCTCCCTTAACTACTTTTGCCCAGTTTAGAGCATGTTCAGATAAGACTTCTACAAAAATAAATATAGTCAGTCTTTTGCTGCTAATGTCCATGTGCCCACTGGGAAGTAGGAGTCTCATATTAGGACTAGTGGCCTGCCTGAAAAATTCATTATTATTTAATTTTCTTTTTTTTTTATATAGTGATATAAAAAAAAAAGAAACATAAAAAAATACAAAAAAAACACTGATTGAGGGGTTTTACCCATAAACATGCTAATCATTGATGTTTCTCCAGAGCCTTATTCATAGGATCAGTGGGGGTCTCAAAAGTGGAAAGTTGAAAACTTGCATTTTATCATTTTATGGTAGAATCTCTTTAATTGTTAATACCACATGTAGGAAATATTGACAGTACAAAGACTGTTATTTAGTTACATTAGTTGAAAAAAGAAAAGGGTGTCAAGCTTATCTTTTTACAGACATCGCTGTATGATCCAGAGAAAGCCCAAGTTAAACCCTCTGCTTGATTGTAGCCAATTGGGCAAGTGAAATATAAGCCTTTCTATATCCATAAAAGTCTAACTCTCAGAACGAAAAGTGAGTAAACCAAACCACTAAGTGCCTCAGATGAGGGACACTTTAATTTGAATCTTATGATTTACTGGGGCCACTCCTCCGTACTCTGTACTGTGTCACCCACCTGTCTCCTTGCATCAACATCCTTAGGGTGGAATAATGAGACCACTGCAGCCAAACACCAGCCTCATATACTATCCGAACCGGCTTCTTCTCAGGTTGGAATGTGTCGGCAGCAACAATTTATATTCCCTTAGGATATAGATGCATGGTTAAGTGGAAGAGCGGCACTAGTCCAGAAAATGAGTATGAGTTTATTGGATCTAAAGAAAAGATGGGAGGCTGAGAATCTTGTACCGGTGGGTGCCGTGACCTGCTGGTGAGCTACAGCCAAAATACCAAAGTCTTAAGGAATGGTTTGGCACAACCATAGGGTAAAATTAAAATGACTTTATTCAAAATCCATTAAAACAACATGATCCTTCGTGGAAATATTAAAACTAAAGCGTTTCTAGTGTATCAAATGCCCTTAATCATAGAGTGTGAGGAGTTTGAGCCAGTATGAGTGTTTTGAGATAACAGGGGTCCCTTAGGAATTTCTTTGTCTAAAGACTTGGACATAACGGAGAAACGGTGAGTGGCACACCTAAACTCTTCAGCTAGGTGTAGACAGAATTACCTTTAGCCAATGAGGTGTATGTATCCTAATGCAAGCACATAATTAGAGATAAGCTGAGCCAATGATAATATTATAAAGTATGAATATTAAAAATCTATAAAACACTGACCAAATGAGGTAGTAAAGAGAGATCTGCTTTGATGCTCAATGTATTAGTCATGGCTCTTCCATGCACGTATTTGGATTTTACAATTTAATTTGGAACAGGCACAAGGTCTCATAACATCCAACAATACGTGGCGAAGACAATAGTTATATAAAAAAGTAAATATAATAAAGATTATTACTGAAATTCATACCGTTCGGATACTTTGCATTTAAAGTCAGTAACTAGAAATCATCAAGTAGGGAAAGATATCTTTGCCAGTTATCTCCCCAGAGGGCAGCTAATTATTCGTTCCTTTATGTGACATGTTTAAAACAAGACTCCCATTATTCTGTCTTGTATAACTATGATTGAGGCTGTTTGAGAAGCCATATTTTCACCATGGATTGACTTGTTTTAACGGATTTTGAATAAAGGAATTTTCATTTTACCCAATGGATGAGCCGAACCATTCTTTCAGACTTTTATAGGTTTATGTACAATGTTCTGTACTATGTAAGATTGTCTTATATAGTAGTGGAGAACCCTTATAGTGCTAATGGCTGGAATATCCCTAATCAAGACAGTAAAAAAGAAAATGTAAAGTCCTACCCTACCTCAATACTGTTCCACAACCAAAGAGTCCCAACCTGTTTGACGATCATACAATTTCAAGCCCAACGTGTCCAAGTTATCATGTCCCCATCCTCCATAGATGATTCTAGTAAAATATGAGTGGAGTCACTTCCCACAGAGAAGACATACTTGCTTTGATTAGACTTCATTCTCCAGGGAGGGCTACCTCCTAACAGAATGTCAAGATGAAAAAGTCCAGATTTCTCTCTTCGGGCATCATAATAGTGGAAAATGAACGGAGGCGATATAATAATGTGTATAAGGTGTTCATCTCTTTCCAGTACCAGCGAAACGCTCTGTTTTATCAGTCTGAGGGTTGATGAAACCAGAGTATATTTCTTCAGCTGCAGCAAATTCTATAATAAATGGGTTGAAGCCTCTTGGTGGAAGCTGCAGGGAACACTTTGCCGGAGCCGCATCGTTTTAAGTGGCTGAACCCATTAGAATAAACACTCCGGATAACACAAATCCAGTGTTCACAGCTCCTTTTTCAACAATATCTTTGCTTTGCATGGGCTAACTGAAATAGTAAGAAAACACATCTGATCTCAGTATAAACACAGCGACTGCATGCGAGCTCTGAAGCTGAAGCCAGTTTTGCAAGTATTTAACACGTATGTCTTAAATCTCATTCTCTTCCTTTACAGCTACCCTTAACCTCCTTCATGGTCCACTGGGAGAACTTTTAACTGAAGAACTTCACAACCATAACCTCTGTGTTAAATACATAATTCACGGGAGAATGGCAGCACAGAACACACAATACCAGACTTATTCTAAAGTGATATTGATTAAACGGCTGTGTCTGGTTACGTAGAGCCTTAATACGGGAGGAAAATTACACACCGGTTACTGTGTGGCTTTATAGTTCAGAACTTTGGCCAATGGAATGAATACAAACATGTCCAGATCATGAATGATGGGGGTAAAAAAAAAAAAAAAAAGAGGACCAAAACTGACATACCACAACAGATGTGGTCAAGCCATTGTAGAGTCTTGAGGAAGGTGGCTATGCTCTACCAGCTAATACAGGACATTCTTTAGATGAAATTAACCAGATTTCCATCGCTAATATAAAAGGGACAGGTTTTGGTTGAGAAAAATTTTCTTAAAAGGGTTATCCAGAACTATTTTTTTCACTATGGGCCTAAAACCAAACAGGCATGTTGTTTCCAACTACCTGCCTGCACTACCCGGTGACAGCACAGAGTGGTCACCGACTGCTCCTACCGGCAATTCAGCTGCTCAACATCAACAGAGCAGCTCTTCCTCTTCCAGGCTGCTCTGTCGACAGAGCAAGATTGATGAGGCCATGCGGATTGACATCTGGCTCCTTAGTAGTTGGGCAGTGGGAAGCTAGCTGTCAATCAGTATGACGTCGCAGGTCACGCCCCATCAACACAGCATAACAGAAGAAAAGTCGCTGCTCTGTCGATTTGACATCAACGGAAGATGCTGAATCTCTGACCGCTCTGTGCCGGCAGAGATGGGCACTGGGCACTACAGGCAGATAGTTAGCAAATACCTGCCTGATACTTTTTAGGCCCATAGTAAAAAAAACAAAAATAGTCCTGAATAACCTCTTTAGATGGAACCTGTCAGTGAAAATACAGTACAGACCAAAAGTTTGGACACACCTTCTCATTTAAAGACTTTTCTGTATTTTCATGACTATGAAAATTGTACATTCACACTGCAGGCATCAAAACTATGAATTAACACATGTGGAATTATATACTTAACAAAAAAGTGTGAAACAACTGAAAATATGTCTTATATTCTAGGTTCTTCAAAGTAGCCACCTTTTGCTTTGATGACTGCTTTGCACACTCTTGGCATTCTCTTGATGAGCTTCAAGAGGCAGTCACCGGAAATGGTCTTCACTTCATAGGTGTGCCCTGTCAGGTTTAATAAGTGGGACTTCTTGCCTTATAAATGGGGTTGGGACCATCAGTTGTGTTGTGCAGAAGAATAGACTGTTAGAATTTGTATTATGGCAAGAAAAAAGCAGCTAAGTAAAGAAAAAGGAGTGGCCATCATTACTTTAAGAAATGAAGGTCAGTCAGTGCGAAAAATTGGGAAAACTTTTGAAAGTGTCCCCAAGTGCAGTTGCAAAAACCATCAAGCGCTACAAAGAAACTGGCTCACATGAGGACCACCCCAGGAAAGGAAGACCAAGAGTCACCTCAGATTAGAGACCAGGTCAATGCCACACAGACATATCTCTACATCAACTGTTAAGAGGAGACTTTTTGCAGCAAGCCTTCATGGTAAAATAGCTGCTATGAAACCACTGCTAAGGACAGGCAACAAGCAGAAGAGACTTGTTTGGGCTAAAGAACACAAGGAATGGACATTAGACCAGTGGAAATCTGTGCTTTGGTCTCATGAGTCCAAATTTGAGATCTTTGGTTCCAACCACCGTGTCTTTGTGTGACGCAGAAAAGGTGAATGGATGGACTCTACATGCCTGGTTCCCACCGTGAAGCATGGAGGAGGAGGTGTGATGGTGTGGGGGTGCTTTGCTGGTGACACTGTTGGGGATTTATTCAAAATTGAAGGCATACTGAACCAGCATGGCTACCACAGCATCTTGCAGCGGCATGCTATTCCATCCGCTTTGCATTTAGTTGGACCATCATTTATTTTTCAACAGGACAATGACCTCAAACACCTCCAGGCTGTGTAAGGGCTATTTGACCGAGAAGGAGAGTGATGGGGTGCTACGCCAGATGACCTTGCCTCCACAGTCATCAGACCTGAACACAATCGAGATGGTTTGGGGTGAGCTGGACCGCAGAGTGAAGGCAAAAGGGCCAACAAGTGCTAAGCATCTCTGGGAACTCCTTCAAGATTGTTGGAAGACCATTTCAGGTGACTACCACTTGAAGCTCATCAAGAGAATGCCAAGAGTGTGCAAAGCAGTCATCAAAGCAAAAGGTGGCTACTTTGAAGAACCTAGAATATAAGACATATTTTCAGTTGTTTCACACTTTTTTGTTAAGTATATAATTCCACATGTGTTAATTCATCGTTTTGATGCCTTCAGTGTGAATGTACAATTTTCATAGTGATGAAAATACAGAAAAATCTTTAAATGAGGTGTGTCCAAACTTTTGGTCTGTACTGTATTTACCCTAAAACCACCACATGCAGTAGTCTTTTAGGAATAGTTTTCTAAAGAAGCTTAGATTGTGCATAAAAAAAAAAGTTATGTTGTAGCGTGCGCTACTCGTGGAAGAGTCCAGAGGGCGGTCCTGGTCTCCTATGGTGTTATGAAATCATGAGATTACATGAAAGATACAGTTGCACCTGGAGCAAGCGCAGTCGAGCACGGTGTACTTTCCTCCACATTTAGTATGCATGCACCAGATGCAGTGTTGGACTGGCCCACCAGAGAACTGAAGACTTCAGGAGAGTTCATAGTGCAAACCTTGCAGCTGCTATGGGGCTCTTGAGTGTGGGAGAAAGGTGGGCCCAATGTTCTTCAGTCTGACACTGACCAGATGTCACTGGAGTTAACTTATGTCAGGACGGTATGACTATGGAAGAAACTGGTACCACCCCCATGACTCTTCCTAGATAGTGAGCAACTTAACATTTTATTGCCTTTCTACGCCAACGTTCATTCAACCGACTGACGTGGTAAGAAAGCTATAAGAATTACATTCGTGAAAGTTTACGTCGGTAATTTTTAATGACAGGTTCCAATTAATAGCATGATTTTCCCTTAATTTGTAGATTTGCATATTATCCTGCATATATTAAAAAGAAAAATTCTTAAAGCAAGGTTTAGAAAGTTCGTTTTATGCAACACAAGAACAATAATACTCGCTGGGACCAACGTAGCTTACAAGAAGCGAATTATGTGGACTGTACAGAAAAACACAGAGTTGATCCTGACAGACATCACTTACACTCTAGATGTTGTCCTTCATGGATGATTGAGCATGAAGAAAAATGTATGAAGTGCTCCCAACATCTGTCTACAGATCCACTACGGTAAACATGAAGTGTCCCCGGAGTCCCTGTAGAGAACCTACCACCAGAGTGTAAACACGGAGATAATCGTGGAGTACGTGGTGCTCTCAGGTAGAGAAGGATTTGTAACATGCAGTGGGGGCATTCTTTAGACTTTATGATAATTCCTTGTAGAATATTCATGACATTCTAGCAGAGCGCACAAGAATCACGTAAAATAACACATCTCATGGGGCTAAGAACAAGATGAGGAATAACAATTCCGAAAACATGAGTAGAGTAAAGTCGTGGTGCTATCATCGCAACCAAGTCAGATTAAATACAATTACATTCTGCAAATTTTGTCTAAAACCAAAAGGTGTATAAAATCGGAACTATTCTACAATATTGATAGGTACAGTATGTGCATCCTAGGGTGCAGAATTGAGATAGTCGTCTCCATGATCATTTTTTTTTCTGGTTACATTTCTATATGTACAACTATTATATGCGCGTATATAAGGTAATTGTAACAATGCTTACATTTTTATAAATATTTCACACAAAATTGGAATGAAATAGTTACAGCCAATTACTTATAGACACAATCATAAGGATGTTTTGTGAGTTAGTGACCTGCTTTTGTTTTTCTTTTATTCCTTTCTTCTTATACCTTTAACTTTTTGTTGTTGTTGTTGAGAGAGCCTTAAAAAGACTTAGTTTTAGAGGGTCAAGCTGTATTTTTAAACCGCATGATTCTGGGGTACATATAATGTACTGAAAAATAATTTTTTTGTGGGGTAAATTCTGCAAAATGTTGAGGATTTTTTTGGGCCTCATTAGTACAGTTTTACCTTTATGATATAAATTAACATGTAATCTTTATTCGGTAAGTGACTGCGATTAAGATGATGCCAAGCATATATAGTTTTTTTATGTTATACTTTTTAGAACCATAACTTTTTTATTAACTTTTCTTATGGTGCTATTCTATGATTCATACATATTTTTGAAGGACGGAGCAGTTTGGGGGGCTACTAAGTGGGATTAAGAATAAACAACTTTGATTTGCCATTTTTTCTGTAAACTTTATTTTAACAGTGTTCATTTTATACATTAGAGATGAAGTCATTACGTAGGATGATGGCTATTTATGTGTACTTTTTATTTATTTGTATTTTTTTTTCTAAAAGCTGTTATATTTTTTAATATTTTTAAACATTTTTTCTTTAGTCTTACAAGGGGGCTTGAATTTTCTATGAGACTAATAACTCATGTAATACAACTGAATACTTCTATAGTCAGAGTGAAGCTGATATCCAATCTATTAGGGCCTAATAGATGTAGAAAGGTAGCAGCCGTATTGGTTCTTTGTTATTCCACCTGAGTACCATAATACAGGGGTCAAAAAGTGACATATGGGGACTAGTGTTGAGCGAGTAGGTTTCATTAACCCTTTCCGGCGAGCACGCTCGGATGCTTGCCGAGTATTTTGGCGTGCTTGGCATTTATTTTACTGTCGCCGCGACGGCAAGTGTCACGGCTGTTAGACAGCTGTGACACATGCAGAGATTGACTGTCACACTGGTATCTGAGAGTCTGGTTGATACAGCTCCCACACACTATGGATTGCACAAGCTGAACTCCTGAGCCCATGCCATTCACAAAATAACATGCAATGCAGACTGTAGGGATTCACTCGCTCTAACAGCGGGTTAGGTATACGTGCAGGCAAGTAGTGTCTTGTTCACACAAGAAGATTTATTAAAGTCTACCAGCATAAAGAAAAACAAGCAGCCTTTTCTTTGGCATAAAGACCATCAAAGGAAAATAAAATAGTCCATATCATAGAACGGATTCATCCGGTCAGAGTAACATCCAGACTCTCACAGAAGAAAAAGGTCTTTCTGCCGCTCACTCACAGACCCAAACCGAGGCAGCTGGGCCGCCTTAAATAGGCCATTCAAAGCCTGGAAGTGGAAATATTGGAACGACCAGTCCCATCCAGCTCATCTAGCCGTTTCTAAAACCCAGACCCAAAATCTGAGCTCATTAAAAACCCTCTCAGCACTATCTGTGCCGGAGCCTGCTTTTCCGGGCTTCACATCACCGAGGCCAAGCACCTTAGCGACACACATCTCCGGTCCAGGATCTGTCCAGCTACCACCTCACAAGACATACAGTAATGTCCATTTGCGGGAAGGAGTTATTTAACCAAAAGGATCTGCTTATTTTCCAGAAAAAAAACTCTTGTTTTCTTTTCATCTGCTGTTAAAGTTTAACTGCATCCTATTGAATAGAAATGAAATGCAACACTAGACACAGCCATTGACAAGAGTGGCACTTAGTCTAGTTAAAAAAAATTAAAGAGAGTATGTAGAAATGGGGGCTACGATGCTTCATCGCATAATGCAAAACAATTGGCAAAAAGTGGATTGTGCCAAGGGAAGCCCAGTTCCATATTTCCATCACACAGCCACCACAGTAGGATTGTAGTATTACATGGGAGCCATTCTGATCATATCTTTACTTTTACTCCTAGATAGGGGTCTGCGGTGGTGACATACATACAGTGGCTGTCCCACTGGTATAGACCCTCAGCCGAGTAATGTCACGCACACAAAATAAATAAAAACTTCAAGCACTTGCCACCATCTTTTTATAATTATACCAAGCATCACTGAAACTAGCATTTGGTAACATTTCATCAATAGATATAAAAACTAATTTCATGGAAAGTTATTCTTGGCCAGAACTTAACCCTTAAGCTGTGCAAACAATTCCTGTGCCTTTATCACACCTTGTTACAATTAGGACTTTTTTTTCTTTGAAATTAACTAAAACAAAGATGAAAAAGTTCATTGTTGAAACACTATCTTTCTGGCAAATGTAAGAACATTTTCTATCACCCATTAAAACCCGCCAGCGCGTATGATACCAATTATAAGCGCTGCTGTCGATGACATGTGACAATGCTTTCCAGGAACTGTAATTTTTTAGGTGACTGTCGATCTAGATATGCTGCTTGTTATATGCACTACGATAAAGGTGCTAGAGGAGCTGCTACGAGGATACCACCTTTATTTTAGATCATGAGAAGATGTCGAGTTCATTCTGGTTTAGAATGAGAAAATCCAGCGTTCCAACCTTCTTAAAAAAATCTTTTAATGAAAATATTAAAAATGGACAACTTCCAAGAGACAAGTATGAATATGCACTAGGAAAGTGTGCTATGAACAAAGGCGTTTTGCAAAGAATTCCTTATTCATTAATTAACGAATAAGGGATTCTTTCCGAAACGCATCTCCATTTTTGAATGGATTCATCTTTAAAAGACAAAACTGGCACATTTAAAAACAGACACTTTGGTTTCCAGTTTGCATTCAACTTGGTTCCGTTTTTTAACAGATCAGTTTTTACTATACATGATTTTGAACATCTCTGGTGTTCTGGGCATATGCAGTTCTAAAAAATGGATCAGTTAGTGGATGACATAACAGATGATCATCCATTATGATATGTTTTCCCTTAACTTCAATGCTAAAAAAAAAAAACCCAAACGATCCAATTGCTACCCATTTTTTGGCTGTACAAAAAGTTGTGCAGACGATGTTATTTGATCAAACTAAAAGACAAACTTCAGCTGGAAAGAAGGCAAATGGAAGACATTTCACGATACTTCCGTCATTCAAATGAACTAGCTATTGAACCCGTTCTACGCCCGGGTGGCGAGCATCTTTATTGGTATATGGTCTCCCATGCTGGTATGTGCTGCCCCCCCCTCCTTGTATTTGTGCTGCCCCCATCCTGTCCCCACCATTCAATCCTGGTATGCGTGGTACCCCTCACCCCCAATCCTGGTATGCGTGGCACCCCTCAACCCCAATCCTGGTATACGTGGCACCCCTCATCCCTATCCTGGTGTGTATGGTATCCCTCATCCTGGTATGCATGGCACCCTATCCCTCACTCCCAATCCCGGTATGCGTGGCACCCCTCACCCCCAATCCCGGTATGTGAGGAACCCCTCATCCCGGTATGCGTGGCACCCCTCACCCCTCCCTAATCCCGGTATGCGTGACACCCCTCACCCCCAATCCCGGTATGCGTGGCACCCCTCATCCTTATCCTGGAGTGTATGGTATCCCTCATCCTGGTATGCATGGTACCCCATCCCTCATCCCTATCCTGGTGTGTATGGTATTCCTCATCCTGGTATGCATGGCACCCCATCCCTCATTCCCAATCCCGGTATGCGTGGCACCCCTCATCCCCAATCCCGGTATGCATGGCACCCCTCATCCCCAATCCCGGTATGCCTGGCACCCCTCATCCCCAATCCCGGTATGCCTGGCACCCCTCACCCCCAATCCTGGTATGCGTGGCACCCCTCACCCCCAATCCCAGTATGCGTGGCACCCCTCATCCCGGTAAGCGTGGCACCCCTCATCCCTATCCTGGTATGCGTGGCACCCCTCATCCCTATCCTGGTGTGTGTGGCACCCCTCATCCCTATCCTGGTGTGTATGGTATCCCTCATCCTGGTATGCATGGTACCCCATCCCGGTATGCATGGCACTCCATCCCTCATCCCCAATTCCGGCATGCGTGGCACTCCTCATCCCCAATCCCGGCATGCGTGGCACCCCTCATCCCCAATCCCGGCATGCGTGGCACCCCTCATCCCCAATCCCGGCATGCGTGGCACCCCTCATCCCCAATCCCGGCATGCGTGGCACCCCTCATCCCCAATCCCGGCATGCGTGGTCCCCCTCATCCCCAATCCCGGCATGCGTGGCACCCCTCATCCCCAATCCCGGCATGCGTGGCACCCCTCATCCCCAATCCCGGCATGCGTGGTCCCCCTCATCCCCAATCCCGGCATGCGTGGTCACCTCACCCCCCAATCCTGGCATGCGTGGTCCCCCTCACCCCCCAATCCTGGTATGTGTGGAACCCCTCACCCCCCAATCCTGGTATGTGTGGAACCCCTCACCCCCCCAATCCTGATATATGCATGGTCCCCTCACCCCACAATCCTGTTATGTGTGGCCTCCTCATCCCTTTCACACTGTACACACATACAAAAAAAATAAACAGTTATACTCACCTTTCTTCTCTGTACTCCAGCGCTGCTGCGTCCTCTCTGCCGGAGGAGTGCGGTGCCGGAGCACCGCGCTGTCCGGCACCATTTTGCTGAAGACACACTGTAAATGTGTCTTCAGTAAAATGGCGCCGGATAGTGCAATGCGCCGGTCCGACGCCTTCACTCCGCCCCCGGTCTTCAGTGAAGAGAGGCGCTGCGGCAACGCTCCTCCCGGTCAGGTAAGTATGTAAGTATGGCGGCGGAGATCGCGGTATACGTTCAGTGTCTACGCATACCGCGATCTCCGGCGCCATACACCTCCTCTTACCTGTAACGTCTGGATGCCTGCTTCTCTCTGGAGCCAGACTGCGCATCACGCATGCGCAGTCTATCGAGGCTTCAGACAGAGACACGCATCCCCGGTTATATTATAGATGGGTCCTACTGGAACGTTTTATTTCTGTTTTTATGATCCCAAAATGGATCCAGAAATGGAAATAACTACTGGACATGTGAACAAAGCTTAATTTGTAAAGTGGTTTAACAAGTCCTTCTCAACGTGCCCATCTTTAAAAAGGCTCCCCATTTTTTTATTTTTATTTTTTGCATCACAACTAATTTTTAAATTGGGAAGGTTTTCCTGCCCCTCCGCTACTGTAGTATCGTTTTTGGTAAACTGTAATTAAGAACAACTCTTGAACTGGGACTAATAAAGTAGCATTTTAAATTCAAGAGTTTTTTTTTATTGGCGCCCATTTACTTCATTTATATTTTTCAATAATCGTTAAGAGTTTTCTGACGAATGATTCCTCTTGCGATCATTTCACTCTCCCTACAGTTTCTATTATAAGTGACAATGGAAATGCTTATTTATGTCCTCATGACAATCAATGGTTTGTATCAGTAATAAAGAGGTTCTCCTAACTTAGGAAGTTATTATGTATCCGCTTGATTACTTGATGATGGCTGGGGACATTATCCCTACCGATAAATAATATTAGTCTCTGAAGTTTGGATAGTGTGATGCCTGCACGTGTGAGCCACTACAACATTCATTGTCTTAAGAGTCATTCAAAGAGAGGCGAGAATAGTGCCAAGTGATAACTTGTCACGTTGAGAACCCGTCTTTAAAGATATGATCATTGTCAAATTATTAGAGATAGGTGAATTAATTCACAAGACCAGCAGCCAAGTCCGTATTTCGTGGCTGCCGAATGGGAGCCCTACAAAACCATCTACTTGCCAGCATCCCCTGCTTCTCTTTTATTGGGAGCCCTTAGATGAAGCCGACACATATCGGCGAAACACATAACAGGGACTTAGTCTCAGTGAATAGGGACAGACAGATTAATTTGAGTTAAGCCAAACAATGTAATAGGGACTTAAAACTATCCCTGATCGCAGCCCTCTGTTTTGACACATGCAAATTCAGCCTGTATCTGTATCTCAAAACTGAGCACTACAGCCGTTTCAATAGCACCTGACAGCTCCCAGCAGAGATGCGACAGTGCAGCCTTAATTTGATGTACTTGTCGATGAGTGACTCCTCTGTCACTGATCCACATACTGTCAGATCGCGCCTCCAATGTGAGATACTATGACCGGACACCGCTGAGCGCTCTCTCCTCTGCTAGCACGGGCGGCACCGCCACTTGAAATTCATGTGTGGAGGGTCTTATCATGGCAGTGCACCTGAGTGACAACTTACACACCTGGTTCGGTTACACATAGCCCTGTGCAATGTCACTGGTGACAGGTGTAGTCATTTATGTACGATGATCGGACACCGCTAAGCACTCACAGACATGTGGAACGCCATTTATTTCTAACTCCTGCATATAGTATTTGTTTTAGACCTTGAGTCTACCAAACACCACCAAGTCCTGTCTGGTTAGCCCAGTTATAATTTAGTTAAATGGCTAGTCACCTAATTATTTATACAGCCAACTTATAAAATAGAGGGACATTGGCTATTTTTTTATACAGATAGACACAATTCTAATGTCCTGTATAAGATGATACTGAGACCACTTGTACAAAGAAACACATTATCATCATGCATAACACTGACATCCTAGTTATTGACGCTTGAATCACATGAAGTACCAGATCTGGAAGGGTTGTCAGGAACGGATTGAGTGACTAACCGTTGCAGATCGGTCCCCAATAAAACATTTGTGGGGAGGTTTTCAGACACCCCCACTTCCCTTAGCACCGTCCCAGCACTCAAGGAAAAGGAAAACCCGGGCTAACAGTAAAGGTTGGCGAACACCCCCAATCCCGGTGACAGTCAGGATCTTCCCACAGGTAAGTTCTTCAGGGAACACAAATTCATGGGAGGATGAGAGTTCGTTCAGCACCGGTGTCCTTGAGTCCCACAGTGACTGTGTCGCCCATAGTTACCGGTTGCAAGTTTTCACAGGCCCTCCCAACCGCCACACCCAGAGACTGCTATATTAAGTCCCTGGGCCTCGGATGTGGGATTCCTCTTCTGCCTCTCCGGGCAGGGGATGCTGATGTGGTCAGTCTGTTTGCAGGAAAAGTATTGGTGGGTTTTCAGATGCAGGCCAGGTGCTTTAAGATGGGGCGCGACCCACCCTCTCCCACCACCGATGACTGGCTGGCAGGGGCAATGGGTGACAGCTTATCTCCTTTCCAGCTGGCGATGGTTGACTTCTGCATCTCATAGATATCGGCAATCTGTGTGGCCTTGGCAGCCTCCTTTGGCTCCTGGTCCATCACGAACCGTCACACTTCCACAGGGCAAAGATGAAGAAAATGGTCCTTCAATTCCTTGAAGGTGGTAACTGATAGTCCCTGAACACACTGCTTGAAGTTGGTTCTGAGCCTTGTTGTGAGGTCCACGTTGGAGGGTCTGGGACCTTTTCCGGTAAACTTCAAGAGTCAGTTGATATTTCCTTACCAGGGCTTGTTTGATGGCCTCATAGTTTCCACCTTGTTCTCAAGGGAGGGCTGTGAACACCTCCAGAGCTTTGCTTCATACCAATGGGGTTAAGAATTGAGCCCACTGGTCATCAGGCAACAGGAACTGTCTAAAGGCCTTTGCAAGCCCCCTCAAAAATGTGTCCAGATCCGCATCCTTGTCCATGACAGGAAAATGCTCGGTACGGAGTTTTAAGGTGTTGATATTACTGGACTCACTTTTCAGTGGGGTAGATTGCGCCTTCTGGAGTCAGATTAACTTTTGTTTTGTCTAACCCATGGAGACCTCGCTCCTCACACAAACGGATCAGCAGAGCTTTCTCGTGATTCTTATAAGCAGCTGCCATCTTAGCAGACACTCATCAAATAAAAGATATAAAAGCAAAAAAAAGAGAGGGGAGAGTGGTGTAATTGCTACAAGTACAGTATTGTCTCAGGTGTAAACACTGAGTGCGATAATCAAAACTCTGCAGGGACCGTGCAAGTTTTTAGTTACAGGGATGATTGCTCACCCCAGATCACTAATGCTCTGTCATCCCAACTGCTGCCACCAATTTGTCGGTGGAACACAGCAGATACCTCTCCCCGCTGTTACCCGATGTTCAAGAACCAGAACTCCGCCGGATCCAACCGTCAAGACAGTTATGCAATTGACTGACGAGTGATGGATGGGGCCGAGGCGGTTTTCCCAACTGGTCCATTTATTGGGGAACTCACAGTGAGCATATGGTATATACACCTCCGATTCCCATGCATGGAATATGTATATATACCCTGGTACGGTCACTGCCAACGCCACAATAACAAAAGAAACTACTGGCTGCCACCACCAATAGTTTATACAGGCCGATTGGACATCCGTTACAGGTAGTGTATGACTTCAGGGGTGCGGTTTACAGAGCAAGAGGAACGGAGCTATTCAATTTTATGTATTTAACCTGGAAAGGTAGGGAGTGTTTATAAAACATGGACAAAGATTTTACAAAATGGGAACAAAACAATATGGTATATACAATCACATAGAAAAAAAGGGATAAGAAAAGTACTAAACCTGGTTTATGGAAATGGCTCCGAGCTTAGCGGAGGGAAGAACGGACAGGACCACAACATGCTGTATCTTGTAGGACCGACAAATAACAAAAACCCAAACTCTCATTTTTATTATATCAAGGGTACGCCCACATACCTCCCCCTTGATGAGCTCATATGGGGCAGCTGGTCGTGGGATGTGCTAGGTCTTCAGAAGATTATGAGATCCCCAACTTTCAGGATATCTTCGCCCCTGGAGGTCCCAGGAGGGAGATATTGTTGTCATGTTTCTTATCACGATTTTACCTTTCTATAGAGATGAAACATGGCATGCAAGCATCATCCACCTGACCAAAATTAAGTTGGAGGTGGTCGGGCGACCTTACGGTGATGTGAGTGAATGCGCTATGTTCGTCCCTTTGCTACGTCGAAAATACATCTCCCATAAATATTAGATCGATGCAAACCCCAACATTCATCACTGGCCACTGGCTCCAGAGTGTCTGTGATAATTCCATTGAACAGAGGAAGCCTCTGTACTTCTCTGCTTCTCAGTATTCGAATCCTAGACTTGGTGGCTGATTCTCAGCAGATCTCCTGTTGTAGTTACCCATTCAAGGCAGGAGGTTCTACTTCAATGGAGGTTGAAGTGTCAGCTCTTTCTCACTTCCCCAGTTAAAATTACTCCCATATGTTCAAAGTGAGGGTGATATGGCCCCTCTCCAGAGATGTCTTTATGGCTTTTACAATTTTTCTCCACGACAAATGTAATTGCAACATAGGAAAAACTGAACATATGTCATTACCTAATGGATAAGAACAAACGTAAGATTTGGCTAAGGCCATGATTAAGTCATCATCTAGATTATCGTCCCACACGCATATTAAAACAGATAATTTTTATTGTTTCACTCCAGCGTATTTTTCATTGATGAGTAAGGAGACCTAGTTTTCTCTTTACCAATTATTTCCAACCCCATCTGAATGTCATTGAGGAGATTTAATGTAGCCGAATACGGCAATGAAAAACCCCTCTCTTATCCAGCTTTAGACTTGGAAAACCTCTCAGTAGAGATAACCAGGTCCGTGGCAAAGTGTTCCTACTTCTTCTATTACAAGATTAGATTTCAACACCTAATCATATTTTAAGCCGAAAAAAAACAGTGAGCGTCTAGTATTACCGCTTATCAGTTTTACTTTTTGTTATTTGTGGTTTTCGCGATACTTTCCAAGTTACAATGTGACATTCTATTGGCTGTCTAAATGCCCAAAGATTTCACTGCTCCAACATTTGAATCCTGAACTTAGAAATTGGAAAACACTGGAAAATTATTAGCAGATGCAGCAACTGGATTTTTGACATCATAGCAAAAATTCGGAGCAACTGGTTTAAGGGGGGGGGGAGTAAAAACGTTTTAACAAAGCGTGTCTTATGCAGAGATCCATACTCACCAACCAGGACTACCAGCCTGTATTTTTCATTAGGCTGCCGCTGATACGACGCCACCTCTTCAAAAGTCGGAACATCTGCTGTGTCGTATTGGTCGCTCTTTTTACATTCGTACATGAATTTATTTGTTTTCTTATCCTTCCTGCTGAGACGAAAACTTCTTCTAAACCCGGCTGAAACAAAAAACACATTTTTCAGATCAGAGCTGGACGATTGTAGCCCGTTAAGGCCGCGACATTTCATAAGTATAATATTCATAAATATTTTAACAAATGTAACTGCAGAGAAATCATTACAAGCTAAACCTCCCCACCAAAAAAAAAAAGATTTCATCCCAGACTGCTTTTACTTATGTACAGTTTAAAAGATCCCGCTGAGCGATTACTTATTCATGTGCGGATTGCTGAAAAAGAAGTGTATAAATCCCAGACAGCAATAGAAAAACAGGACTTGTGTGCTATGGCGAAGGCAGACGGCAGAAAAGTGCGGAATTTGTGCTCAAGTTTTACAATATGAACATAAAGAAAATATTGGATCCTTTAAACTATTGGATTCACGGTATGAAAAATACACTTCTAGAAATAATAAAAATTACATGTGAAATAGTTACAATTTATTAGATATATTACAAATTTTACTACTCAATGATGATTCTGTTACATAGCCAGGACACCAGGACACGGAAGACATGTATACGTATGTATAAGACAACAGACCAGGAAGGACAAAGACAAGGCAAAGGATTTCAATAATATATTGGATCTATCCTAAATATTATACTAACATATATGTAGACACCTCTCCCTATCATAATATATATATATATATATATATATATATATATATATATATATATATATATAACAGGTATGAGTTGTACCATAAATATACAGTACAGACCAAAAGTTTGGACACACCTTCTCATTTAAAGATTTTTCTGTATTTTCATGACTTTGAAAATTGTACATTCACACTGAAGGCATCAAAACTATGAATTAACACATGTGGAATTATATACTTAACAAAAAAGTGTGAAACAACTGAAAATATGTCTTATATTCTAGGTTCTTCAAAGTAGCCACCTTTTGCTTTGATGACTGCTTTGCACACTCTTGGCATTCTCTTGATGAGCTTCAAGAGAAGTCTTGCCTCAGATAAGGAGTCTGCTGAAAGCGCTTCTTGACAGAACAGTCTAAAATAAATATCTATATATATCTCTATATCTCCATATATATATATCTCTCTGTATATATATATATATATATATATCTCTGTATATATATATGTATATATATATATATATATATATATATATATATATATATATATATATATATATATATCTGTATATATATATATGTATCTCTCTCTCTCTCTCTATATATATATAGCCAAAATTTAAAAAAAGGATACTTTTAACACAAAAACTTGATTGAATCGATAAGTCATTTTTCTGAAGACATTCCCTCTAAGAGGTGGAGCCCATGTAATTACTGACCCCAATATAAAAAAAGAAAATTAGTTGCTACAGGGCGCCTACATTATCCTCATAAGTTCTTTCTCTATTTGACCTTATTCACACAGGAATACTACAGAAGTCTATCCTTATAAAGATTTTCTGTCCCTCGGGCTGCAGTTTGTTTAATATATATAGTTTGTTGGGTTTTATATGTTAGTTTTTTTAACCTATATGCACCCTCCCCAGCTCCAGTGCGGAGTCTCCTGTGCTCCTGTTCTCTGCAGCACTGATGTCACATTAACAGCAACCAATAATGGAGTTCAGTGGCGCCGATTGTCTTGTGCAGTCAACTTGGGCAGAACCACAGAGCTAAGTCATAGGTAACAGAGGTGTCAATGTATTGTCAGCACTGCAGACAATAACAGTGATCGGCAGCAGCGGCAGAGACTCAGCGCTGGATCAAGGTAGGATAAGTAAAGCACAGTTAGTTTGTTTTTTTAAAAAAAACTGCACCTGGAGGACAGAAGTTTTCCAAAACTAGAAAATTCCTTTAACTTTTCTTTCTAAATGTGACATGCAGAAGTAGTGCTGTTGCTTCCAAAGCATCCAGCAACTGTTACAAATAACATAAGCACAGGAGATAGGAAGTGTTGTGCTTCAGAAGCATCCATCAACTAGAGGGGTTAACACAGTCACAGGAGACAGGGAGTGTTTTAGCAGAGCCCCAGGGGGATTGTGTGAAACTTGCTATTGTAGTCTGGCTGAAGCTGAAGAGAAAGGTGGTGTGTTATCTGGATCTGACAGCAGGCAACTGAACAGAATTCAGATAAGGAAAGAAACTAAACACAGGTCAGATAAACTCGCTGAACTAACAGAGCAGGGTATTATCGGGCAGGAAGATAAGGACAGGAATGAATTGAGTCACAGGGATCATCACCCTCATCAAACCCTACCCTCTCCTCCATCTCCATGCAGGATAAAGAATGCTGTGTACTATTGTGTCAATATGAAGGAAAAGCCTGTGGTTGTGCATGCATAGAAGTGTGCTGCTAAGAGATCTAATCTATGCTGAATTATGCTACTGAAGAGACTAATACTGTGCCTTGTGAAGAAACTACTGTATTGTTACTGGAGCCGGTTGCTCAAAAAACTCAGACTGTACTGTAATAAAGATTGTTGCTGTAATATCCCTGAATTGCACTGGCCGTGCTTCAGATTTTAATTCCACTGTTAAACTGTTGAAAAAGACTCTTGTCAGATGTGTCTGGTCAGTAATTGAATCTATCATGTGCCTGAGAGAAGCTGCAGCCTATGGTCGCCCTGAGTAACGGTTCCCCCAGGATTCCAAAGAATTCATGAAACGTGTCTCGCCCCTATCTGAACCTAGCGGCGTGTGTGTAACAAACCCTTCATATCTCGTTGTATACCGTGTAAGATAAAACATCAACAACCACAAATTTACAAGTTTCACAGGCTAAGATGCAGTTAATGAGAGGAGGCCATTACTGTAATTACCCATCAGGGGTACATGGGTCAGACTGAACACAGACGCTGCTTATCCCGTCCATCCAGAATACCTGTGTTACTTCTCTGCCACAGACTCATTGCTGCTTTCCAGGCGTTTATCTCACCCGTCCTCCCTAGTTATATCGACCTGTATTAATATTTTGTTAATAATTCTGTCTGGCAGACTTTTTGCTTTCTTTTGTCTTTTTGAAACAATGGAAAAACTAACTTTATACAAGTCGGTAACATGAGGAGATTATTACTGAAGACAAATGATCATTTTTAAGATCACAAAGTGTTCTGTAAGTAATAAATGTCTTGCGAGGGCTGATCCACACGACGATTACAAATGAATCACGTGATCGCATTCTTACAGATTATTTTTTCTCTACCAACACATTCAACAATGAAAATCTCTCCTCGAAGAACGTTCTGCTGGTGAGCGCCATCATTACAGTCTGGAAACAAGCAAGAGGGTGGTCAACAAGAAAAAGAGCAACTGGAAACCCATCAAACAGGATTTCTCGGCATCCCCGAATATAGCCATTCCCATACACACAATACTTAAACACGTTTGTAACAAAGAAAAAACCCACATGAAAAGCAAAATAAAACAATGTGTCACCCCTCTGTAATTCCTACTGGAAAGGTTTAAATGAAAAGATAATTGGATGTTAACATATCGCTACTCGCTCTGGCGCGGTCAGCACTGATTGGAAAGTGTAGGGACAAACCGTATTGGCAATGAGAATGGTAACACCCAGTGAGAGAATCAAGAAAAAAGATGTTGCAGGATTGTTATTAAGAAGCTTAAAGGGATTCTCCGGGACTTTAACATTGATGGCACCTGGCACCTCCCCGATCAACTGTTCCTGGTGACTGCAGAGGCCGGAACTGCTCAGTAGCAGAACTGCACTGCTCTATTGACAGAATTGTGGCCGGGGCCGGGTACTGCACATCTGCCACCTATTCAAATCAAAAAGGGGGCGGATGTGCAGTACCTGGCTGCGGCCACTACTCCGTCGACAAAGCTGTGCAGCTCTGCAACTGAGCAGTTCCGACCACCACCGGGAACAGCTGATCGGTGGAGGTGCTGAATGTCTCACCCCCATCGATCAGACATTGATAACCTACCCTAAGGACAGGCTATCAATATTAAAGTCCCAAACAACCCTTTTAAACTAAAAATCTACTGGAAACAAAGTATTTACACTGGATATAGTACAGGTAGTGATGTCATGTAGGAAAAGGGTAGCCCTCCGCTGCTATCAACGGAGAATGCAGCTCTTGTCTATAATTCAGGAAGGAATATGGAGGACTACCTGAAAGCAGATTTACTAGTCATTTAGTGATAATCTCCTCTGAAAAAAAATTGTGATTTTATCAAAACTGCAGCAAGCAGCCCAGTAAATGATTAATCACTGGAATCTGGGTCTCTGTCTTCATATTATGCTGCTCTCAGATTAGGTGTCAAGATTCTCTTTAAGGTCTGTCCAGACTTAAAAAAAAGGTGGCGTTGGCCAGGAACAGCATAAAAATGGCAAGTCACAATTTTTTTTTGTGATATTTCAAACAGTTTTAAGTCAAAATTTTGGTGAAGGCTAATTGGTAAATAGGCCCTTGAGGACCAGTCAAGTTACATAATGAAATCAATTGAGAATACAGCATAAACTGTACCTGTCCTATTACATAAAACCAATAAAAAAAACAAGGTCTTGATGCGCTCATCACTCACACGTTAAAACTCCTTTTTGTGCAAATACCAGTCTAATATGTATGGGAACTGCCATAATTCAACTGGTCATCTACTGCTTTGAGAGAGTGGATTCTCTTAAATCACCATTCTGACATCACACTTTCCTCACTTTTCAGTATGCATTGCACTTACGGTTGCCCAGTGACTCCCCAGCCCCAAACTATAAGCCTGCCACTGTGTTATGCTGTATGCAACCTGACAAACAGGAGAGCAGGAGCATAGAAACAACTTCCTGTAGGGAGACGAAGACCAGCCCCCCAACTTCCAGTAGTGAGACAAAGCCCCACCCCCCAACAACCTGTAGGGAGACAAAGCCCCACCCCCCAACAACCTGTAGGGAGACAAAGCCCCACCCCCCAACAACCTGTAGGGGGACAAAGCCCCGCCCCCCAACAATCTGTAGGGAGACAAAGACCTGCCCCCCAACTCCATGTAGGGAGACAAATCACCGCCCCCCAACTTCCTGTAGGGAGACAAAGAACTGCCCCCCAACTTCCTGTAGGGAGACAAAGAACCGCCCCCCAACTTCCTGTAGGGAGACAAAGACAATCCCCTCCAACTTCCTGTAGGGAGACACCTAGCTGCCAGCACTTGAGGGATTTTTTTGCAGATAACAGAATATAAGTAATTAATAAAGTGATTTGCGAATTATCTATTGTCTATCAAATGCTATATCAGATCATCTGAAAGTGTAGCGAAAAAACACATGATAAAATAAAAAATGAAGATTCACCTTACATTGTTTGGAGGTTATACAATCATACAAGAGTTGGCATTATCACAAGAATATGTTCATCCTATCAAGACTTCTGGAAAAGTAATTTGGCATATTTATTCTCACTGAAGACATGACGCGTTTCATGGCAGTCATAACCTAGAGAAATATAAAGCCGTCTTCACACAATGGAGCCAAATTGATTTTTTTTAGCTGTGATATTTCGTTCACAAAAAGCGATATGCTACATTCTCAAATATACTCCGACCCTCAGTTGTCGCTGGTGTATGTTGTGTTTTATGGTCTTAAGAAAATTCCATTTTTTTTTTTTTTTTTATTATTTAATCTGGCTTGTTTCTTTAACACAGACAAAATCTGGAGGAGGAGGAAAATGTTAATGTGGTCATCCAAATTCGCTACATAAAACTGCACTATGATTTACCACTTCCTTCAAAAATGACCCAGGTCAGTGGTTGCGCAAGTTGCGTAAAACTCAATTTTTGTCAGGTGTGACTTTCCTTGAATCGCAAACCCCCTCAAAATATAAATTTGTCTTGACCTTCTTCCCCCCTTGTTAAAATCCATCTATTAAATAACCTTCTTTTCAGTAACTCTTATAAAGTGGAGAAAAGTTTACGAGTTTAGGATATACAAAACAAATGGTGGGTAAACGTTTCTTCCTCTGGTGGGAATTACAAAGCATGTAAAGATGTCACCGAGTGGAGATTACAATGTAGTACAGAAAGTAAAACGATGGCAGCTTTACTCCTGATGTCCGTGACAAGTGAAGACAGCGCTAATAAGTGATACATAAGAACAATGTCAGCACTTGGGTGATACGCAGACCCTCAACTATTAAAGTCGCAGATTATAATTCTCGTAATAAGTCACAATATCTACAGTTTTGTGTCTTACCTCAATCCCCATCTGATCCCGACCTCAAGGTTGCTCCTCAGATGTCCTCCATAAATTAGTCATTACTTCCAATAAACCTCACAAAATATTACATTTAAAAGGGATTTTCCCACTAACGAAATAAATATATTTTAATTAATAGATCTTGGAATAAAAATTTCTTCCATAATTGGATGTGTTAAAAAAAAAAAAAAAATATTCCTGTGCCAAGATAATCTTATAAATGTGCCCCTGCTGTGTACTGTGTAATGGCTGTGTCTGACCGTGCAGGAACATGGTCTGATCATACCACATCTCCTGGGCAGGGGAGAAGGCAAAAGTATACAGTCAGGAAAGCATGGGATCACAACTTGTCTTGTACTTTGCTCGTGGGAAAATTCCTTTAAGTAATGGTCTCGCTAGGATATGCCATCACTTAATGACCACTAGGGTGGTCCAACCTCTGAGATATCCACCAATCCTGAGAAGGAAGAAGCCGCAGCAATGATAAAGCACTGTATCCCTTCACAGTTTTTCATATAAGTAAATGAAGCTCGCTAGAGTACCCTTTGTGCAGGGAAAAACTGTGCATGGGATGGGTCTAAGGGCTTAGATCAACCTCTGAAAAACAAGCACATAGTATTATCCATCCTCCGTACTTTTGGGACAATGCATTCAGGCAAATCACATTCTCCTGGTATTCACAATACCCAGACTCGTCCATCAGATACCAGAGAGAAAAGTGTGATTCTTCATTCCACAGAACATGTTTCCTATGCTCCAGAGTCCAGTGGTGGTGGCTTTACACCACTCTATCCGACTTTTGGCATTGTGCTTGGAGATGTAAGGCTGCATGCAGCTGCTAGGCTATGGAAACCTATGTCATAAAACTCCTCGCAGAGGCACAGTTTTTGTGCTGATGTTAATACCACAAGAGGTTTGGACTCTGCAGTTACGGGGTCAGTGTGTTGGTGACTTTTCTGCCCTCTGCTCCTCAGCACTCGGTGACCCCTCTCTGTTACGGGGCCTCCACTTCGTGGCTGAGTTGCTACGATTCCTTCCACTTCTCAATAATATCATTCACATGCGAAGGGGGTATATTTAGCGAAGAAATGTCATGAGTGGTCTTGTCTCACCGGTGGCTCCTACAGGATTGCACTGGTATCCGCGAGCTCTTTACCACCAGTTATTCTGTCACACTGTAGTAAAAGCAGACGGCATGGCGATGGGCCGGATGTTATACACCGGGGGAAGATGGGGTGAGGAGACGCATGTTATACACTGGAAGTGAGGGTGTGGGTGTGATACACCGGGGGGCGAGAGGTCGGATGTTATACACCGGGGGGTGAGGAGCCATATGTTATACACTGGGGGGGTGGATGTGATACACCGGGGGCGAGAGGTTGGATGTTATACACCGCGGGTGAGGAGCCATATGCTATACACTGGTGGGTGGGGGTGGATGTGATACACTGGGGGGGGGGCGAGGGGCCGGATGTTATACACCGGGGGAAGAGGGGGTGAGGAGCCGCTTGTTAAAGACTGGGGGTGATACACCGGGGGGCGAGAGGTCGGATGTTATACACCGGGGGGTCAGGAGCCGTATGTTATATACTGGGGGCGGTGAATGTGATACACCGGGGGCGAGAGGTTGGATGTTATACACCGCGGGTGAGGAGCCATATGCTATACACTGGTGGGTGGGGGTGGATGTGATACACTGGGGGGGGCGAGGGGCCGGATGTTATACACCGGGGGAAGAGGGGGTGAGGAGCCGCTTGTTAAAGACTGGGGGTGATACACCGGGGGGCGAGAGGTCGGATGTTATACACCGGGGGGTCAGGAGCCGTATGTTATATACTGGGGGCGGTGAATGTGATACACCGGGGGCGAGAGGTTGGATGTTATAAACCGCGGGTGAGGAGCCATATGCTATACACTGGTGGGTGGGGGTGGATGTGATACACTGGGGGAGGCAAGGGGCCGGATGTTATACACCGGGGGAAGAGGGGGTGAGGAGCCGCTAGTTAAAGACTGGGGGTGATACACCGGGGGGCGAGAGGTTGGATGTTATACACCGGGGGGTGAGGAGTCGTATGTTATACACTGGGGGCGGTGAATGTGATACACCGGGGGCGAGAGGTTGGATGTTATAGTGTGAACGAGCTCTTACACTTTGCACGTATAACAGCTTATAGTCCGGCACATTTCTATGCTTTCACTGGTACTTATAAAGTAGTTATGGGCCATAGGCCGGACCCTCCTAACATAGTGACATAAATGTGCCGATGCGCGTCCTAGAGCTGCAGCTTTTTCTGTGCCTGTTTTGGTTGTATTTTTCGCCTACTGTAGTCTCCACCAGCAATGTTCCAATAAATTGAAGACATGGAACTGAAAACGGTATCAGCCAAGACATTCATGTCGCTTCAGTCCAGCAAACAATTGCAGCTTTTAGTAAAATGATCCGTCCCCCAGTAAAGGATAATGATTACGGAGCTTCTCTATATGCATGGCACCAACGAGCACAAAGTTTATCATCTGGATGAAGCCCAGACATCTGGACGATGGAGGAAATGGTTTGAATTTTCTGACTGATTGACAGCTCCAATATTGGAGACAGCTGCACCGTGAACGAGAACATGTTCCCGTCTGCGGTTTGTCAACAGTAAATGCCAAAAGCCCCGGATTTAACGTTACCGATCTGACTTTCATGTTGTCGTGACCCAAACGCACCAAACATCTCGGATCTTAAGACGCGTCCGTGAGGTTATATGAAGTGTTTGGCCTGTTTGAGATGGCTTCCAATGAATAGTATTTGATGGTCTACCCAAAGCATATCCTATTACTGAAAAATACAGGAGAAGCCATAAAAGCACAATGCATACCAGCCACTTCTGAGCAGCGCGGAGGAAACCGATGCAGGCAGATCATTTACTTCATACACACAGCTGCTGAAAGATTGTGACGTACATCGCAGAAATGTCCACATCGTGCTCTGCCGTAACCTTCTATCGGACTCTTTAAAGGGCAGGAAGGGCCGTATAAAACTGAGATACTACTAGTGTAATATTAGAAAGAGTAATTCATTTCTAAGTGGCTGCAGTAGCACAATCCATACTGTAGGGGGCACCACGTGCCTTTGCTCCCCGCATGGAAACGTCAAACTAAACATCATCTCAGACAACATGAATTTCAGTCAATGGATCAATAGAGAACAGCGGTTATTATTTCACTCGCGGTATAATGAATACAAATGACTGGGGTCTCCATTTCAGGCCGGCTGGAAGTGGAACATGTATGGGAATGTTGGCATATACAAACTGGTATAATTTACAAGAAGTGATCTTA